>NW_024037073.1:7348482-10141061 GCF_015706575.1 Patiria miniata
GCATGATATGACGGACTTGGCTACTTACTCCGTTCGCAACTTTTCTCTGATCAATATTAAGGTGAGAAGTACTCAAGTTTGGGGATTTAAGCTTCTACTTGTTATTGCACAGGATTGTTGTTAACTCAGTTTTCTGCAAACACAAGAAAAACAGATGTATTCCAACTCCTCAAATTTACTTTGAATATATTGCATGGCTATTTTTTAACCACTACCTCCTTGCCAAAATGGTTAGGTACTCGTGTCAAAATGGTTTGGTACCTGAACTGATATTACTGTTCAAAATATTATAAACCTAGTTGTAGAGTGCTTCCGATCACCCAGGACCTACACCGTGACAGCACCCCCCCCCCCCCTCCCCCCCCAAGCTGTAGGCAGCCCCAAAACTGCTCTTTCAGGGTACTAAAAAGACTTCACTCAAAAAGACTTAAAAGCTCAAAAGATACAGTAATTTTTGTTTTTAATATTAATATCAAGGTAGCAAAATATATTTGCATTTCATTGTTTGCACAGTATAGAACTTGTTTGATTTTCAGTCCCTGTTCTTCTTCACTGATGTGTTCCACATTCATTCTATCATTATGATTATTGGGTATCAGAAACCAGCAGAGAAACGGGAGGTTCGTCAGTTTCAGTTCACAGCCTGGCCTGATCATGGTGTTCCTGAGCATGCTACACAGGTTTCTGGCATTTGTTAGTCGCATCAAAGCCTGTAACCCTCCTGATGCTGGGCCAATTGTGGTCCATTGCAGGTAGGCAAAACACATGTAGCACTTGCTGCATTCAAATTGAGGACTGTCCTATAGGCAGCAGAATCCACCTCGCATTGATGCGTGTGTTATTGCTGACGCAAGCCAAGTAATTCAGACATAGCCACTAGTTGCTGATTCAGGCAGTGTCTTTTAACAAGAACATTTCAAGATTAGCACCTGTATTTCACTTCATTTAATCCTTTATGAATCAATATGAATCAATGAAACTGCACAGAGCTGGTGTGGTTGGGGAGGTAGATGCAAGTATTGCCTCAACGTTTACAGTGTTAGGTGGTACTTTTGAATGTTTCGCTGCTTGACACTACTAATTTAATAGCCCAAAAGACAGACTGGAGTAAAACTTTGTTTTAATGTGTAATCCTAGGTACATGACTCTCCTTTGCTGGCTTTTCTGTAAGTAACCTAGGAGAAGCATTCTCTGTGGGAAAATTGCTTGCCATCACATTGAACCATCGTTTGTGTTTGTAAAAATATATTTGGATTTTTTGGCAACAAGTTTTGAGTTTTTGGGTTTATTTTTTTTTGTATTTGTTTTTGCATGTATCTTCTTACAGTGCCGGAGTGGTCGCACTGGAGCCTTCATTGTAATCGACTCTATGTTGGAGAGGATCAAGCATGAGAAGACAGTGGATATCTATGGTCATGTCACCTGTCTCCGTGCACAGCGTAACTACATGGTACAGACTGAGGAGCAGTATATCTTCATCCATGAGGCTTTATTAGAGGCAGTGCTGAGTGGAAACACTGAAGTACCAGCAAGGAATCTTTATTCCCACATTCAGAACAAACTGACACAAACTGAGCCAGGAGAAACCATTACAGGAATGGAGAGCGAGTTCAAGGTGAGTATATCTTGATAACTAAGAGTTAAACAGGTTGCTTTTCCACTTGCTAAAAGGGAGCACGTTTTGTATTAAAACATGTTTCCTTGTAGACATGAGTGATATTTGGCATTGTCAGAGTAATAGTTGGAAATTCCTTGTTGCCATGCTAAATAAGCCATTTTTTGTGAGGAATTGGTTGGAAATTACAGTAATCCTGCAAAACAGACATTTAAAATAATTATTGGCTGTAATGTCAGCTTGAATGAAGGTTACGAAAACATACATGTAGTTAACTAGAGCTATGTCTGTTCAATGAACAGAACACAGGTTTTTTCAGCATGTAAAAAATATCTGTATATATATTTCAGAAACTATCTGTATTGACGACGTCATGCGCCAGACAAATTTCTCAAAATTGTAACATTTATCTGCCAAAAAAAGGGAATTTATCTTTAAAATTTATAATTTGATTTCTTATGACGTCATGATGATGTCAAACATTTGGCACATTTTTGTGCAAATATGTATGACCTGGCAGACTAATTACAAAAAGAGTTTTGAACTTGTTCAGTTCTTGAGATACGGCTTTAAAGTTCAAAAATTCATAAAAAAATCACACAATGACGTCATCATGACGTCACCTCAATTTTTACCAATACTTACCAAGTTTCAATCCAATCAAACTTTGAGTTCTCTAGATATAGGTATTTAAAATATGCACATTTCAGATGACGTCACTCTTTGGGACACAAGTGCACTGTGGGGTCTTTACATAGGTTCAGTTTCATGAGAATACAGGTTTGTGATACTTGTAGGTCAAAAATGCCAGGCTGAATAAAACATGTGCAAAGTCTATAGAGTTGGGTTAAACTCAACTGAATGAGACTTTCTAGAAAATTGTTTGCCGCCAAGTTTAAAATTGAAAATTAAACAGTTTTATTGATTCGAAAATTAAATCGCGGACTCAGATCGTACTCGATCTTACTAATCAGACAACGAGCAACAAATATAATCTAATTGCTACAGTAAAATGTTGCCTCTAAAGGGGGGCTGTGACATTAGGGAGACATGAAAATGTCTCTCTGATGACCGATGTCTCCCATCATGCAAAGAAATTACCATAACGTGTCTCCTTAATGGTACCATTACACGTATAATTATAATAATAATAGCAATTTGGGAGGCTAATCATCCTTACTAGCAGCTGGGATGCTGAATTGCGAAGGACGCAGCTACAATGTGATCGGGCCGCTGGCACGTAAAGGCGCCTATGGCTGCCGGCCACATCGACCCATATATGACCACGGAGCACAGCCTGAGATCAAAAGTGTTTGATTTTTCCGGAGGGAGGAAAACCAGAGGGCCCGGAGAAAAACCCTCGTATCACAGGAGAGAACCAACGCACAACTCTACTCACACGTGACCCACGGCCGGGATTTGAACCGGGGTCACCTTGGTGAGAGCCGAGCGCTTTACGCACAAGCCACCCATGCCACCCAGACTAATCAGACTAAAATTGGACGAAAAAAAGCAATTATTCGTACCTGACCAGCAAGGAAGTTACGACATCCCCATGAAATAATGGGCATTTGGTTTAATTAAAAAAATGAAAACAACCTCATTCACATAAAGACAAAAGCAAGAAAGGAAAGAAATATTTATAAAAGGATACTTGGCCAATATTACAATTTTAAAGGTGTTATTATGTAAACTTTGTCCACAAATAGTGCCCCCTAGCGTAAAACAATTGAACACCCCTCCCCCCCCCCCCCCACACACACACACACAGTCGTTTTTTGCTATGCTTCCGAGGATTGGCTTTGTGTTTTCCTTTGTTCCCTGATCTAAACCTTTCCATAGACTTAGTGCACAAACCTGCGTTCGAGGACAATAGGCACCCGTCGGATGAATGGCCCCTTGTGCTCCTTTTGTTGTCTGTCCTCGAGCGTAATACAATACAGGAACACACACGCACACACTTTGTACCAGATTCCTAAATTTGACTCGGCAAGGTATTATATACATGTAACTTAATTTTTGCCCTTACATTTTTACAAGCTGTAATAAAGGATATATCAAGCTTTTGAGTGTTGATGTTTTTTTTTTATGTTGTCTTTCATTGAACATGACAGCGTCTGGCCAATCAGAAGGCTCTGCCATCGAAGTTTGTGAGTGCAAATCTACCAGCCAACAAGTTTAAGAACCGATTGGTCAACATTCTTCCATGTATGTATTTTCCTGTCATCTCACCAAACCACTCTGAAACCATCACGTTGGGTGTTTCAGGAGCTAGTAAATGTAGGATTGACTCAGTCGACTTAACTTGAAAGGCACAACATGTATGCTGACATCACCTGCCAGCCCACAGGCCTAGCATCTGCCTGTAACTGTGCACGCGGTATCTGACACTATGCTGCTATGCAGTGGTCACTGGCAGTTCCTAATAAAAGCCTATTATGCATTGTACAGGCATATATGTGTGCGTTGTATACAAACACATTTATTGTTCACTCAGATTTGACAATAGTCATAAAAAACCCCAAAATTTAGCCATAGGCTTTATTTTACAAACTCTTTACATTTACAAAAACAATATTATGAAAACAAACAGTATTTACTTATGGATGAATGAAAGTTGATCAAGCACTAGCAAACCAACATTGATCCAGTCACTATATTGATAATGGCTGCATTGATAACAGAAGGATTGAGAATCAGTCTAAAACAGCAGGCCTGCTATAATGGAAAGGCCATAACAAATATTAAACAAAACAAAAAATGATCAGCAACAATTGTTTTAAATGATCTAACAGTGAAGATTTCAGAAACTTAATGCACAACCTTGATTGTTTTCTTTGTACATGTATATTTTCTTTTTGGCTCCCCTTGACACTTATACGCTATTATTTGTTAAAAAAAAAAAAAAGGGGGTATTTTTTTTTTAACTGGTTGTCACCAATGTAAGTCAGTCAGTGAAAATGAATGCAAGCTTTTTATGGTTCTGATTAGAGACAAGCTCACATTATTTCTTGTTGATTAGAAGGGAAAGTACATGTACACATAAACAAATGCCATCGCAGAAGTATAACAACCGATCATTGTTACACATAATTCGGTCTCTGGTCAGACCAAAGTTCCAGAATTGATGCAGCGATGCATTTTTTTTTCATGCTTGGATTGTACAGTACAGCCGTCACATGACACAATACCGAACGGTCTAAGAGTTTTCACTCCACAAACAACGGACACGAAATAAGTGGCATATTTTTTGTATTTAGACGCGCTTTAGTTCACAATCCCAATTGCTCACATCGCATGTCATCGTGTCGATACGCGACTAGCCGCCATTGTTGTTGATCAGCTGGCAGCAGCCTGTACCCATGGTCAACTATCATTCGTTCAACGTCAACCTTGTTCCGGATCTATCACTGGGTACGAGCTGCCCACGAACATTTGAGGCGGTGTGGCAATAGAGGGCGTTGTTGTAGCTAGCGCAGAAAATTTTGAAAAAAAACCCTAAAACATTGACGAGCACAATCAAAATAAACACGCGTGCTGACCAGACACCGATTTTTTTTGGGAGGGGGTGGCTTACAGCAATGTTCTACTGTATTTGTACATGTGCATGTAGTCACGTTATTTCACCATTTACTGTAGTGATTAAACTTTACCATAGAGCAAGGACCCAATGAGTCAGAACTCTTGGGCGGTTTACATTTTGACCATTAACATTCCAATCCCTCGGGAATGCCTATAGCTACAGCACTGTAACCTCAAGCCTTGCCATTCAAAGCGTGAATGCCAGCGGCCTTTGAACACCATGATCGTCGCCACCTTTTTAGTTGGTAACCAACAACCTCCCTATATGCTGCATAATAAGTCATGTCATGTCACTGCTCTTTTTTGAAAAATATATTTTTTGACAAGATAGGTTTTAACAACTGCGCAGTTGTTAGATGTGAGTTATGAATTCAAGTTATCGATGTGCAGTTGTTGGTCCTTGAAAGTGCTACCTGTCCCTGTAATTTAAAGATAAATTGGATTTTTTTTCAGATAAGTTATGTCTTTTCAGACATTTTAATGGGCAATATATCATTTATGAAATGTTATTTTTGGGGAAATTTCACAAGTTTTCAGACTTAAGGTATAGATCATTTGTTTGTCATGAAATGATTGTTTCAGTGATCAATGTTGACTACATTGATATACAGTATTATCCATCTGCGAACAAACACTTCCAAATCATTCATTCTTGGCGATGTATGACAACTGCGCATGCATACTTACCATGGTATTGTCTACAAAGCAAGGCAAACTCTTTTTTCTAGATTAGTGAGCGCGGATCTCTATTGTGTAGAGATTAGCGTGGTGAGCAACTGAGCAAGCTGGCTGCCAGGTGCTTTCTATTGTTGCTTCGAGCGCGGCGACCATCATTTTACTTTTGAAGTCTTGGAGTTCGAACTCCTTGGGTCCTAGCTCTATGAATTTACATACAACAACTCAGCTTACTGTAGTGTTTTACATTAAGTGCTGCTTTGCGTTCTTTAAAGCGGTATAGTGGTGATTTAAGTTTCAACAGGTATCAGTTTTCTGGTGCTCAATACCTCAGTTTACCGACACAAATCAGCTTGAATGAATAAGGAACAAATGTCTGTACTTTGTCTTATACCTTACCTTAAATTGCCATTTTATAATTGCATTGCCTTTGTGTTGTACATTATAGATGAATCAACTCGTGTCTGTTTGCAGCCAATACGTGGCGTTGAGGGTTCTGACTACATCAATGCAAGCCATATCGATGTAAGTAATACTCAAATCTGCATTTGCTTACATGTTAGGCTGAAACTTCTGGAATGGAGGCTAACCTTCAGGTCTATTGGATATAGTTGTTAATTATTTAATTTGTCAATTTGTCTCTTACTTCTACATTAATTTTTAGTTCCTTGCTTCATTGACATTTAGACTGTTTCTTTTGATTCATCTTTCATGTTCATGATGTTCTAGGTTTCCTCCATGTCTTTTGGTTGTTGTTGATTTATGATTAATGAATAAAAGACATGAATTAAAAAATATTGCGGGATTTCCATGAAGAACAGAGGGAAATACACATTTAGTTGACATGTTTTTATTTGATTTACCAATATTTTGACTTTTGGGTATTTTTCTTTTTGCCTCTGGAAAGAATAAAAACAAGAAAGTTGTGTTATCTGTTATTAATTTTAATAAGGTCTGAGTTTTCTCCTTGCTAACATACACACTTGATACAACAACAACTAGGACTTTTGGTTTGAAGTAACCAGCAGTGTCTCAGCGCCAGCAGTGTTCCCAATGGGAAGCCCTTTTATTCTCTTAATTTAAACATACTAAGGTTCTTAATACATTCAAATAGAAGAGTCTAATGTAAGAAAACTAATAAAATTAGTGTATTATCTCCCGCAATCACAAGTTATCATCCCATCCATGGCTGTGGATAAGACCCCCTTTACACAGGGCTGCGACATTTGGGCCTCCTTTGTGCGACCATAAAATTGGCCAGGTCACCGTTGGAGGCTCAAAAGAGGCTGAATGGTTGCCTAGGTCGTTCAAAGGTGGTATACAGGATGTTCAGACATCGCCATGGATGCCATGGTCGCGGTAAATTTGTGAACATGTTCAAAACAGTCGCACAAAGGTCACCGAGGAGGTTGGTTGCTCAAAGGTGGCTCACATGAGGCAGAAGGGAGGCACAAGCATTGCCGTGGTTGCAGAATGGATGCACAATGGTCGGCCAATGGTCGCAACATAATACATCCGTTCTGTTGCAACTTTTACCGTCAATCTGGGCGATGCTTCTGCCTCTCTTGTGTCTCAAGGGTCGCCTAGGAGACAGGAGCATGGCAGAATGGTTGACCAGTGATCGCCGTTAGTTGCCATTGGTCGCCGATGATGGCACAGAGGAGGCACAGAGGAGGCTCAATGGTTGCCCAAACATTGCTAGGGGGTCGCCTTTGTTGCCTATAATCGCATTGGTTGCCGTAGGTTGCACAGGGGAAGCACAGGGGAGGCAGGCAAGTGGCTCAGTGGACGCACAGGTCGCTCGTAGCTCGACATGAAAATGACCGAAAATTGCAGTTTTGGTAGTTCAAGGGAGGCACAATGTTTTTCTGGGTTAAGGCGACCGTTAAGTGTCCTGGCCATTTTTTGGTCGCTCATAGGTGGAACAAAGGTCCCAGTCCTGTGTAAAGGGGGCCTATTAAACTAACTATTTCCAATAAGAAACGTTATACACTCAACCAAAAAAGAAAGTCCCCCTCCCACTTATACTTTTTGGTATAACTCAAAAACTGCTGAGCACTTCTTGGTCAAATAATGACTAATCAGTGCAGAAATTCATTGGGCATCCAGCCATACTCCTTATTTGCTCCAAAACAACAGAAATATGTACAAATTTATGTCATTTATGACAAATGATGCCGAATAAAAGTTGCACTTTTGTATACGGGCAAGTTGTGAAAACATTCCGTTTCTAAAGCAATCCTTCAACACAAATTTCTTAAATAAAAATAATTTCAAATTTTGTTTGTTATTTTTTACTCTTTACTTTACTGCATACTGTTCGTGTTGTTCAAGGTTCAGTGAACAAATTAATGTTCAAATTAAATGTTTAATAATGGGTAGGTACATGCAACCTCTCTTTCAATTACTTCTCGGCACCGTCTGCGCATACTGTTTTGCCAGGTTCCGTGTACGTTGCTGTATACATTATAAAGTTTGCAAGACATCAATGCAGGTGGAATAGGCAGCGCTGGGCAAATGTCCTTTTTAGCGACGAATGCACCTCAAGACGGTAGACGGCAGAGTCTGATAGTGTGGAGGCGAGTGGGTGAAGGACAGCATAAGGACTGCGTTCAAGAGCTTGAACCATACCAAGGTGGAAGCGTCATGGTGTGGGCAGGAATTAGTACCCAAGAAAAATGCATCTTGTCATTGTGCCTGGTCGGCTTACAGCTCAATGTTCTGCCATATGCCACCACTGTTGGTGACAATTTGGTTTCCATGGACGATAAGGCAACCTCACACAAGTACCCGAGTAACAAACCAATTCCTTGAGAATGAAGGAATAGAGTATATGGATTGGCCGCCAAAGTCTCTGGATTGCAACCCGATTGAAAATCTGTGGTATTACATGAAGCTAGACACCAATAAACGAGTGAAGCCCAACACCACTCTACAAGGACTGCAACGTATCCTTCAACGCTGTTGGAATAATGTGTACCAGCAACGTATATGGAACTTGACAAACAGTATGCGCAGACGGTGCCGAGAAGTAATTGATAAAAGGGTAGACCAACCCATTATTAATTTAATGTGAACATTTTATTTGTTCACTGAACCTTGAAGAAAATGAAAGGTGTGCAGTAAAGGAAAGGGTGAAAAAATAACAAACAAAATTTGAAATTATTTTCAAGAACTTGTTGCTGGAAGATTGCATAAGAAACAAACTGTTCACACACAACTTTTCTGTATACAGAAGTGCAACTTTTTTCAGCATCATTTGTCATAATTGCTTAGTGTGTTACACATTATCTTTTTTTCTGGCCAAATAAAGAGTATGGCTGGATGCCTAAGGAATTTCTGTACTGACTAGTTGTATTTGACCAAGTGCTCAGCAGTTTTTGAGTTATACCAAAAAGTAGTGGGGGGAACTTTCTTTTTTGGTTGAGAGTATCTTCATGCTTATACCATCAGTACTGCCAAGTTAACATTTGTAAAACTCTGCTAAACAAATTAGTGTATCTTTATGATGTGTATTGAACATATACCCACACAGGAAGTAGGAAAATTGCTGTTAACATGCTAATAATTTATCAAGCCAGTATGATATTTTTCTGTTTGTTTATGGTGTAATTCTTCAGGGCTATAAGCAGAAGAGTTCGTATGTTGCTACCCAAGGGCCCCTTGCAGAGACCACTGAAGACTTTTGGCGTATGCTGTGGGAGCAGAATTCAACCATTATTGTCATGCTGACCAAGTTGAGGGAAATGGGACGGGTAAGTATATGTACATACAGCAAGTGTGTATTAAAATATCCCCCAAAAAACATTTGTATCCTCTCTATTTTCTGCGTTTTGATTGAAATTGCATTGAGCTACTAGACTTAATGGTCCGAAATGTATGCAACTTTTTGATTCACATTATTTTTAACTCTGGCATGAGCTTCTACATGTCTGTCCCCGAAAATTGACCAAAAGAATAGACTAATTGACCAAATGCCATGCCGTGTTCATAAAATGCACTCTTGTTGACGATTTTTGGAACCGCCATTTTGTTTCGATCGATGTATGCACATTTATTTTGCATATATGTCTGCCCCCAAAAATTGACCAAAATAGCCCCATAAGTTTCCCCCAAAATATAACTACCAGATCTTAATTTTCAAAAAAAGGCAAACAAAATCAATTCAGTGCTTTGGAAAGATGTTTATGAAAAGTTTGTAATGGAGGCAACATATGTGCAGTAATGTTATAGTCACATGGTATTTATCACAAATTGCTATAAATCTAGGTAAACATCTGAAGTATGATGTTCCATATGTGCAATCCGCGTCACACTTTTGGGCGTTGCATTTTTAAGCTCTGGCAGGGATCATTTTGATAGATTTTATGCAAGTCTTTCATTTAAAGATATAGTCCATCATTTGTAATTTGTGCATTTTGTTCGTTTGAAGCAACAAAAGTGTTCAAAATCTAATGAAGGATACTGAACAACTAACCTGATGAAGTTTCAGCTCAGCTTCAGCTGTATATTCCGAGAAAAACAGCATTCTAGGATCTCAATTTCAAATCAAAAGTTGCTGAATCATGTTTTGAATTGGGCCTGAATTCAGCGTCCGAGACACGTTCTCACTGAGCCGATTGCAGCTACGCGATGTTGCGCACTGATCCGACGAATTATAGGAACCGCGCGCGCGTGTGCGTCGTGCCAATGCTTGCACGCTTTTCGCCGAATAACAAAACAAACTACTAATTTAAATTTTCCTACGGTGCGTCTTAAGACGCACCGTTGGAAAGGCCTTCTTTCGTTGATTACTTCAAAATGACAGCTTGCAAGAAAGAACAATTTCACAGGGAGTTTAGTCCACTTACTATCTTTCAACCAAGTATGTTTCTCAACAATAATTACGCCAGTTACTTTTCGGATTGCTGCGAATGATGGACTATAGCTTTAACCCTAACTCCCAAGCATAATTTACTAGGAACCATACCCATCCAGGCAAATTCCAACACCCACATGGGAAATCATACACACACACACTGTTGGACTTAGTTTCTTTCTGGAGATATGCCAAACCCAGTGTAAAAGACCATCAGTTCAGGGGTACTGTACCTATTCTAACAGATTTCAACAACATCTGCTGTTGGACATGGGTTGAGTTCGGTTAGGGTTAAGACGGCCAGAGCTTATTGTGCACTCGCACTTGTTTTGTTTCATCTCTTTTTCACCGAACTAAGCATGACCAAAATAAAATTGATAAAATTGATGCAGAGTCATGCAGAAAGTAGCACTTGCATCAGGTGGTACTTATATCGAGTGACAAGTCATAAGATTCTCTTGCATTGATTCTGTCAACATGTTGATCCTTGTTAATCGTTCAGGAGAAGTGTCATCAGTACTGGCCCGCTGAACGGTCTGCTAGATACCAGTACTTCGTTGTTGATCCAATGTCTGAGTACAATATGCCACAGTACATCTTACGGGAATTTAAGGTCACTGATGCTCGGGTAAGTTCATGACTATTCTTGTAAACTGACCAATTGACCAATGCTTCATGTCACACCGCCAGATTCATGACCTCTTGATTCAATTTGTATAAAATTAATACATGTTTCAATATAAAAGTACAGTAAATAATGTAATTGCTACTCAATTTTGTCATCATCAGCGCTATTAAATCAAGCACCAATTCTCAATGAAACAATAGATTCATAAAAGAATATTTTTCAGTACAAAATCTAACATCATAGCACACATTTTGAAAATATTAATGATATTGAGGTTTGATTTTTGTTTTCATACGGAACATGCAATATGTTTGTTGGCTGTTTCGGCAACCGGCCGAAACAGCCTTTGTTTTTGTTCAGATTTTTTGGCTTTTTCGCAAAATTTGCGAAAAAGCCTTTCTTTTTGTTCTGATTTTTTTTTTTTTTTTTTTTTGGCGCCAAAAATCCCATAGACTTTGTACACAATTTTTCTCTGCAGCACTTTGGATATCAATCTTTGTCAGACATCATTCAAAGTTGGCATAAGCATAGTCCCTATTGCAAAGATGTGTCCTGAAGATTGATGTCATGGTGACGTCATGACTAATTTATTATAGATTTTTGAATATTTAATTTTTCCCATAGACTTTGTACACAGAAATTTGGAAAAAATGGTCGATTTTCAAAGGGCATTTTTGACTCTTTGCCAGTAATTCATTTGCACCAATCTTTGTCCAAGCAAAGACCCTAATTCAAACAATATTGTGTAATGATGACGTCATGATGACGTCATCCGGTGTGTATTTATAGGCAATTAAATTGTGACACTTTTAATATTTAAAAATACATAAGAAATCAACCGTATGCGTCCGCAGCATTCTACTACCGGCAAGTGGTAGAGTAGGTTGAGGTCTTTATTTCATTTAGTGTGCGTGAAATCACGTGACCTTTGCTTCCGGTCGAAAAAGGCCAAAACTGGAAGTGGCTTATTATTTGAAAATGGTAATGTGGCGAAGTTTGTTGGTTTATTGGTGTATATAATGACCTTGACCCACTTAAGACGTGTGCGAAGTTTTAGGCGAATGACGTCATCAGACCGGAAGTTATAACAAAAAGACCCGTTTTCATTTGAAAATTCCTGAAAAATCAACCATAGCAGTTTTTACGTTAGTTTTTACTTTAATTGTCGATTTAAGGGTAGGTCCAAAACATTTCAAAGCTTCGAGGCAATAGGGGAATTCGGACATGCCCTGCGCACGCTTAAAACTTCAGGTTGACAATACCCCCGGTACCTCTGCTCTAAAACATGCACAGAACGTCGACTGTACGTTACGCACATACATCGTATGTCAGTCAGCCTGCAGAGCACGTGTTGCCGAGGTCAAATCCTGTCCACATCACAGTGACCGTTTTAGCCGATTTTCGGGTAACTTTGACAGATTTTATGTTCATGCATGCGCATAGTCAGGGACTTATAATAAAAAAATCATAATGCTGAAAAGCCATGTGTTACGTATTTAAAGGTGCAGTTTTTCTGCAGTGGGATTTTCCACAAGTCTTTTCCTATACAACACTGATATCTTACTGAGTAGTTCTGAACTTCAGCCGAGAATTACTATGAAAAGGAAAGAGAAATGGTATGTCATTCGATTGAACATATTCCTAAGTGTCAGAATATCAAGTAATATTTCATAAAAATGTTTCAGTTCAAAGGCAAATTACAAATTTAACGGTGCAATTTTTTGGCAGTGGGATTTTTTTTAGCCCGTTAACTTTGTACACGTGTTACTGTTAGACCATTGACTTTGTACAAGTATTCAAGCCACCATTTCTGTAACTTGGCGATCTGGAATCGTCATCAATGTTACAGCCAAGGAAGACCCTCATACAAAAATTATGCCAAGACTATGACGTCATGATGACATCATCACCTAATTTTTTTTTTTTGATTTTTGGAAATTTACGTGCATATTATGAAGTCCTATATCTACAGAACTGTAAGTCTGATTGGGTTGAAACTTGGTATGTGGCTAGACTGGGATGTGTTATAGGTAAAAAAAAAAAAATAGGTGACGCCATGATGACGTCATCCGGAGATTTTATATGAATATTTGAAGTTTTAGACCTTTTAGCCATATCTCATGAACGTAACATGCAAAATTAAATTTCTTGGTGTATTTGGTCTGTTAGGTAAAAGGTATTTGCACAACATTTTGACAAAAATATCTGACATCATTATGACGTCATAAAAATGCGATTTTTCAAAATACATATGAGGAAAGGTCTGACTGTCATGAAACTTAGTGGGTAGGTAAATAATGGTACTAGTATACAAAGTTTAAAGTCACATCACGATGACGTCGTCGTTTGGTTTTTATAATTTTTAGATATTTATAATTTTATTCTGCTTCCACAAATTGCACACTTTCTTTCATCGGATTGACTTTAACTTGGTTTAAACATAAATCACAATGACAAAATGTGCATTGAGAAGGGTCTTAAGGATGACGTCATTGCAGGGCAAGTGACATCATTTGATAAAATTATACTTTAGGAATTATTCTAAGCGTTTTGAACAACCTTTAACTGCATGAAGCACTTTGAAAAGTGACTGCAAAAGGACAAACGAAACAAATATTTGTAAAATGCGAAAAAGCCCTGTGTTCTGTTTGCAAACAGACATACAGCTCTAGTTTTATTTTTATATTTTTTATTTTTATTTTTCAGTCATTTTGCCCATTGCATTTGTACACGTTGTTTTGTCCAAGGCACTTTGGCCACTAAGATCAATCCGATTGACTTTATACTCGGCACACACTTAGAACAGCATCTGAAGATGTGTGCCGAACATTGACGTCATCATGACGTCATCACGTGACCCGTGACGTCACAATATAAGTGCATATTTTGAACGCCTATATCTCCATAACTACAAGTCCGATTGGGTTGAAACATGGTATGTACCTAAACCGGGATGTGTTATAGATGAAAATGTAAGCAACATCACGATGACGTCATCATGTGACATGTCACGTCATATTAAAAGTGCATATTTTGAAGGCCAATATCTACAGAACTACAGGTCTGATTGGGTTGTAACTTGGTATGTATCTAGACCGGGATGTGTTATAGATGAAAATTGAAGTGATGTCACGATGACGTCATCACATGACATGTGACGTCATATTTAAAATGCATATTTTGAAGGTCTATATCTACAGAACTACATGTTCGATTGGGTTGAAAGTTGGTATGTACCAAGACCGGGATGTGTTATAGATGAAACTTGACGTGATGTCACGATGACGTCATCATGTGACATGTGACGTCATATTAAAAAAGCA
This sequence comes from Patiria miniata, assembly GCF_015706575.1. Lineage (NCBI taxonomy): Eukaryota > Metazoa > Echinodermata > Asteroidea > Valvatida > Asterinidae > Patiria > Patiria miniata. The sequence goes on from NW_024037073.1 coordinate 7,363,164, forward strand.
TATTTTGAAGGCCATATCTACAGAACTACAGGTCTGATTGGGTTGAAAGTTGGCATGTACCTAGACCGGGATGTGTTACAGATGAAAATTGAAGTGACGTCATGATGACGTCATCAATGGTTGCATGATGCTTTCCAAGAATAACCTGCCTAACACTATCTGTTCAATGTTTTGTAAAAATCAGGATGTTCACCGTCATTTTACTAGGCGTTATCATGATATTCACCAGACCTGGGCTCGTACAACTTAAACTCAAAAAACTGTTAAACATGAAGGCCCCAAGCTGTGGAATTCTCTCCATCCGTCTCTTAAAAAGGTGTTAAATGTGTCATTATTTAAACGCAAATACAAAACCCAATTAATTAACAAATATGTGGTAGAATAATCCCATTTTGTAAGACCAAATAACTCTAGTTTTATTTCGTATTACTAGCTCAGTACCAATATGTTTTTGTCATTTAACTCCTATCGTTGTACTTGTACTTGTAATTAATTGTAATTGTAATTGTAATTGTAATTGTTCTTTATTACAGTGGGGGTCTCCACTCGACAAGCTTATGCTTTTTGGAGACCTCCATCCAGCCATACACAATAATTCAAATGTTAAGTAATATTATTATGTACTTGTATGCGTTGGGAAAATTAAAGATTTGATTGATTGATTGATGTCACGTTAAAGATTAATAGATGCAATCTTTGAAAATCAATATAAAATCAACTGTGAGAGACCTGAACTTGACGTTTGCGGGAATGGATGGAATAATCCAGCTTCATTTTTGATATTACGTGCAAAATCGCGTGACCCTTCCTTCCAGTTGAAACCGGAAGTGCCTTGTAATTTAAAATTGGTGAAAGAAGTGAACTTGCTTTCAACGATGTATGCTTTGGCTAAGTTGTTTTTTTTTACAAAAACTAACGGTGACGTCATAAAATGTTAGAGCGCCCTCTAGCAGCAGGTTGTAATAGATGATTAGAGATGGAAATTGGTGTGACGTCATCATGACATCACGTGACATGTGACGTCATAATTCAAAGCCCTATGAGAATGTAATCACATATTTATATGCCACCATTTATTATAAACAGAACTACACATCCTTTCTGGATGGAACTTAAACTTGAAACTTTACATGTCACATGTCACAAAAAAAGTTACTGAAACAGCCCTGTATTTGTCCACAAACATAAGTCTAGTCTGTGTTTTTTTTGTTTTTAAATTACATGAAGTGTTTCATAGTTATGTGTTGGTTTGTGTTACATTTTGTAGGATGGACAGTCACGAACCATTCGTCAGTTTCAGTTTACTGACTGGCCAGATCAAGGGGTTCCCAAGTCAGGAGAAGGTTTCATTGACTTCATTGGCCAGGTTCACAAAACCAAGGAACAGTTTGGCCAGGATGGACCGATCACAGTTCATTGCAGGTATTTCTTATTTTAAACTTGGAAGACTTGACTAGACCCAAGAAGGGTGGAGCATAAGGCTATGTTATCAATTTGTGGATTGATCATTTGTGATCTACTCAGCAAAGTAATTTGACTTTGGTTTGACTTTAAGTCATTGAAAATATCCTGACAAGTGTTGTTTTTGTTATCATTATATCATGGACCTCCATGAAACTTTGGCTTGTTGTGTTCTAAGTAGATATCAATGATGGGATGGTTACGCCTCTTCAGCATGCGTACTAGGTTGCATCATAAGATGACCCTTGTTGGATTATTGGGAAAAGAAGCTCTCTCCATTCCATAATTAGGAGTGTTTTCTATTCATGACGTTGAGATCCTTTTACTTGCAGTGCTGGTGTTGGACGCACTGGTGTGTTTGTCACACTCAGTATTGTTCTTGAAAGAATGCGATTTGAGAGTGTTGTGGACATGTACCAGACAGTGAAGATCTTGCGAACTCAGCGTCCAGCTATGGTCCAGACAGAGGTATGTAGCAAATGCTCATAATTTTGATTTATAAATTGTGCAAAGTATTTGCCTAATTCTGTGATCATTCAGTTAACATATCTTCAGCTGTGTGGCAGAATTCTAGCCTATGTTATGTCATCCACCTTGTCTGTGTTTCTATTAGGTGGGCTGTCTGTTTATCTGTTGGCTGGCAGGCTGGCAGTCTGTTTGTCTTTTTTTTTGTCTTCTTTTTTCTGCTGTCAGTTGGATTAAGTGGTTGTTTATTTGATGTGCTGCAGTTGTGGTCATTATTATCCTGACCTTTCTTGCGAGATTGAAGTATCAGCATTTTCAATTGCATTATATCCCACTGCGTTATATCACCAAGAATGTGTTTGCCTTGGGTAAAGTACATTCATGTGTGATGTAAATTAGTGTAAAACAGATTTTGTTATGGATAATTTTCAGATCTTTGGCAGCGTAGAAATTCAAATGAATCAGAAATTAGAATATCTACAAGAATCCATTGAATAGTAGTGTTTCTTTATTGGCAATGAGGGCAGTATTGCACATCTGTGCAACCTGAACCAATGTATCAAGGTTGAGCAGGTCCCTCCAGCCGCAGTGCCCTGAGGGCTTTTGGGTTTTGGGCTGTTTCGGCAACCAGCCGAAACAGCCTTTGTTTTCGTTAAGATTTTTATTTTTGGCTGTTTCGGCAACCAGCCGAAACAGCCTTTGTTTTCGTTAAGATTTTTAACAGCCTTTGTTTTCGTTAAGATTTTTTTTTTTATTTGGCTGTTTCGGCACTTTTGCCGAAACAGCCTTTGTTTTCGTTAAGATTTTTTTTTTTTTTTTCTTTTTTTTTTCTTTTTTTTTCAGCCATTTTGCCCATAGCATTTGTACACGTTTTTTTGTCACCGGCACTTTGGGCACTAAAATCAATCCGATTGACTTTATACTTGGCACACACTTAGACCAGCATCTGAAGTTGTGTGCCGAACATTGACATCATCGTGACGTCATCATGAGTCACGTGACGTCACATTATATGCGATTTTTCTGTTGTGACCATTTTCTAGCAGAATTCGGCTAGATCTGACAGATTGGGCTATATCTCCAGAACTACGGTCCAATTAGGTTGAAAGTTGGTATGGACCTAAACCGGAAAGTGTTATAGATGAAAATTCAAAAGACGTCACGATGATGTCATCACGTGACATGTGACGTCACAATATAGGTGCATACTTTGAAGGCCTATATCTCCATGACTACAGGTCCGATTGGGTTGAAACTTGGTATGTACCTAAACCGGGATGTGTTATAGATGAAAATTTAAGTGACGTCACGATGACGTCATCACGTGACATGTGACGTCACAATATGAGTGCATATTTTGAAGGCCTATATCTCCATGACTACAGGTCCGATTGGGTTGAAACTTGGTATGTACCTAAACCGGGATGTTTTATAGATGAAAATTTAAGTGACGTTACGATGACGTCATCACGTGACATGTGACGTCGTCACGTGGCATGTGACGTCATATTCAAAATTGCATATTTTGAAGGCCAATATCTACAGAACTACAGGCCTGATTGGGTTGAAACTTGGTATGCACCTAAACTGGGATGTGTTTTAGATGGAAATTTAAGTGACGTCATGATGACGTCATCATATGACATGTGACGTAATATCAAATGTGCATATTTTCAAGGCCAATATCTACAGAACTACAGGTCTGATTGGGTTGAAACTTGGTATGTACTTAAACCGGAATGTGTTATAGATGAAAATTGAAGTGACGTCACGATGACATCATCACGTGACATGTGACGTCATACTAAACGTGCATATTTCGAAGGCCAATATCTACAGAACAACTGGTCCGATTGGATTGAAAGTTGGTATGTACCTAGACCGGGATGTGTTATAGATGAAAATTGAAGTGACGTCATGATGACGTCATCATGGGCTACGTGACGTCTCGTTAAAGATTAATAGATTTGATATTTAAAAATCACTATAAAATCAACTGTGACAGACCTGAACATGATTCTTGCGGGAACTGATAGAATTATCGAGGGTCTTTATTTTTTAAATATGTGCAAATAAATCACGTGACCCTTTCTTCTGGTTGAAACCGGAAGTGCTTTGTTATTTAAAATTGGTGAAAGACGTGAACTTGCTTTCAACGATGTTTGCTCTAGCTTAGTTGTTCTTTACCATACTATTATAGTAATAGATGAAACTTTATGTGATGTCATCATGACGTCATCACGTGACATGTGACGTCATAATTCAAAGCCCTATGAGAATAGAATCACATATTATATGCCACCATTTATTTTTAACAGAACTACACATCCTTCGTTGATGGATACATGTCACATGTCACAAAAAGCTACCGAAACAGCCCTATGTTTGTCCACAAACATATGTCTAGTTTTTTTTTTTTTTTTCTTTTTCAGTCATTTTGCCCATAGCATTTGTACACGTTTTTTTGTCACCGGCACTTTGGGCACTAAAATCAATCCGATTGACTTTATACTTGGCACACACTTAGACCAGCATCTGAAGTTGTGTGCCGAACATTGACGTCATGGTGACGTCATCGACTAATTTATTATAGTATTTGGAATATTTAATTTTTCCCATAGACTTTGTACACAGAAATCAAAAAAAATTGTCGATTTTCAAAGGGCATTTTTGACTCTTTGCCAGTAATTCATTTGCACCAATCTTTGTCCAAGCAAAGACCCTAATTCAAACAACATTGTGTAATGATGACGTCATGATGACGTCATCCGGTGTGTATTTATAGGCAATTAAATTGTGACACTTTTAATATTTAAAAATGCATAAGAAATCAACCGTACGCGTCCGCAGCATTCTGTTACCGGCAAGTGGTAGAGTAGGTTGAGGTCTTTATTTTATTCAGTGTGCGTGAAATCACGTGACCCTTGCTTCCGGTCGAAAAAGGCCAAAACCGGAAGTGGCTTATTATTTGAAAATGGTAATAGATATGAACTTGCTTTTAACGGTGTAAGTCTTTTGGCTAAAAGTATTCTTCAAATCATCTACCAATGACGTCATGCAATCTTCGAGCGCCCTCTAGCGACAGGTTGAAAATTAGCAAAAATGTATTTTGAATAGATGTCTGTGGCGAAGTTTGTCTGAATCGCCTAAATATTGGTGTATATGATGACCTTGACCCACTTAAGACGTGTGCGAAGTTTTAGGCGAATGACGTCATCAGACCGGAAGTTATAATAAAAATACCCTTTTTCATTTGAAAATTCCTGAAAAATCAACCATGGCAGTTTTTATGTTAGTTTTTACTTTAATTGTCGATTTAAGGGTCGGTCTAAAACATTTCAAAGCTTCGAGGCAATAAGCGAACTCGGACATGCCCTGCGCACGCTTAAAACTTCAGGCTGACAATACCTCTGCTCTAAAATATGCACAGAACGTATATATGTACCTACACGTACGTTACGCACATACATGTACGTACTTGTACATCGTATGTCAGTCAGCCTGCAGAGCACGTGTTGCCGAGGTCAAATCCTGTCCACATCACAGTGACCGTTTTAGCCGATTTTCGGCTAACTTTGACAGAGTTCATGTTCATGCATGTGCATAGTCAGGGACGTATACTAAAATATCATAATGCCGAAAAGCCATGTGTTACGTATTTAAAGGTGCAGTTTTTCTGCAGTGGGATTTTCCACAAGTCTTTTCCTATACAACACTGATATCTTACTGAGTAGTTCTGAACTTCAGCCGAGAATTACTATGAGAAGGAAGCAGAAATCATATTTTTTCGCACTGTCATTCGATTGAACATATTCCTAAGGGTCAGAATATCAAGTAATATTTCATAAAAATGTTTCAGTTCAAAGGCAAATTACAAATTTAAAGGTGCAATGTTTCTGCAGTGGGTTTTTTTTTTAGCCCGTTAACTTTGTACACGTGTTAGCCCATTGACTTTGTACACGTTTTCAAGCCACCATTTCTATAATTTGGCGATCTGGAATCATCATCAATGTTACAGCCAAGGAAGACCCTCATACAAAAATTATGCCAAGACTATGACGTCATGATGATGTCATCACCTATTTTTTTAATTGATTTTTGAAAATGTACGTGCATATTATGAAGTCCTATATCTACAGAACTGTAATTCTGATTGGGTTGAAACTTGGTATGTGGCTAGACCGGGATGTGTTATAGGTAAAAAAAAAAATAAGGTGGTCGAGACCGAACATGATTTTTGCGGGTATTGATAGAATTATCGAGGGTCTTCATTTTTTAAATATGTGCAATTAATCATGTGACTCTTTCTTTTGGTTGAAACCGGAAGTGCTTTGTAATTTAAAATTGGTGAAAGACGCAAATTGCTTTCAACGATGTTTGCTCTGGCTAAGTTGTTCTTTACCATAATGCTATAGTAGTAGATGAAACTTTATGTGACGTCATCATGATGTCATCACGTGACATGTGACGTCATAATTTAAAGCCCTATGCGAATGGAATCACATATTATATGCCACCATTTATTATAAACAGAACTACACATCCTTGGTTGATGGAACACATGTCACATGTCACAAAAAGCTACCGAAACAGCCCTATGTTTGTCCACAAACATATGTCTAGTTTTCTTTTTTTTTTCTTTTTCAGCCCAAGCCCATAGCATTTGTACATGTATTTTTGTCACCGGCACTTTGGGCACTTAAATTAATCCAATTGTCTTTATACTTGGCACACACTTAGACCAGCATCTGAAGATGTGTGCCGAACATTGACATCATTGTGACGTCATCAGGAGTCACGTGACGTCACATTATATGCGATTTTTCTGTTGTGACCATTTTCTGGCAGAATTCGGCTAGATCTGACAGATTTGGCTATATCTCCAGAACTACAGGTCCGATTGGGTTGAAAGTTGATATGTTCCTAGATTGGGATGTGTTACAGATGAAAATTTAAGTGACGTTATGATGACGTCATCATGTGACCTGTGACATTATAAGAACAATTGCATCTTTTACAGGCCTTTATCTCCAGAACTACAGGCCTGATTGGGTTGAATGTTGGTATGTGCCTAGACCGGGATGTGTTAAAGGTGAAAATTAAAGTGACGTCATGATGATGTCATCACACGACATATGACGTCATCGTAAAAATACATATTTTATAGGTCCGTATTACAGGAACTACAGGTTCGATTGGGTTCAAAGTTGGAATATACCTAGACTGGGATATCTTATAAATAAAACAAAATTGATGTCATGATGACGTCATCACGTGACATATGACATCATGGTCAATAAACATATTTTGAACATCCTTTCTTGATGGAACTTATACTTGAAACTTTACATGTCACATGTCACAAAAACAGCCCTGTGTTTGTCCACAAACATAAATCTAGTTTTGCATTGCTTTTTTTCCTCTACAATTTCACCTTATAATTTTATTATACTTGATAACTTTTCAGTACAGAAAGGCAGTTTGTGGTGATAGAGATGTAATTATTTGGATTGTTTACTTTCTTTTACTTGACACAGGATCAGTACCAGTTCTGCTACCGAGCAGCCTTTGAATACCTTGGATCATTTGATCACTTTACATAAAGCAGAATGTAGTCAAGACCAACTCATACTGCTCGTCATACAACTCGTACAGTCTATACTATCCTGACGACAATTGTAAATAGCACGTTGATGCATTTCCCTGTAGAATCCTTGCTATTTTTGTGGTTGCGGGTTTTCAATTTGATATAAATGGGGCATTTGCCTGGCTTGTTGCGTAGTTGGCAAATTTACTACTATCATTTCATTGGCTCATCTCCTCGCTGCTGGGCGTTATAGTTGTGAATATGACAAGTTGGTGAGTCAGGGTAATGAGCCAACTTATCTGACTGGTTTATGTTACAAAATCTACATTGCATTATACTAATGTAACAAAAGTGAGTATTACAAATTGGTCCGAGAGGTTAAACTTTGAAATGCCAATACTTCTGAAATGCCAAGAAACAAATTTACATGAAAACAATTGCCTTGAGTATCAAAAGCACAGTGAAATCAATTGGTCATCATGTTTGGTGACTTGACTTGGCACACACACTGACACATCAGTTATTTATAGGGTGTCTTTATAATGAACAATCAGGCAACAATACTAGAATATAATCCAATCATTGGATGAATTATTTTGATTTGATTAATTCAAAGAAAAGTACTTATGTTGTAAAGTAAAGTTTACCGCTAACAGCTTCAGTTTATAGCTTATTTTGTAATATTCTTGAAATATGTCTTGCAGTAAGAAGTATTTTGTACAATGTTTACATTTTAAAGAATGGGTGTTTTTTTAAGTTGACTTTCTGTGTATGGATGTAGACTAGAGGTTAATTTGAACATATCTCCAGCTTGGAGGTATTCAATTGGTGCTGGGTACAGTGTTAATGTTCATGCTTTTCTAAGGACTTGTAGGTGACTTGTATGTAGCATTGATCTAGTGTTAAAGTAAAGAACAAGATGTCATTTTGGAAGTGTTTGTAATATTTTGTAGACTAATTGGCTGTACCTAGGAAGTTGTATTGGTTTGTGTGTATGACACTTGAAGTTGAGTGATTGCATGATCGCCAGTAATTGGTTTAGTTGATAACATTTATATGATGCCTCATTTTAATTGATTTCAGTACTTGAATTGTTAAAGCTGCATTCATTATCAAGTAACTTGTGTAGTTAATTGAGTATATCTTTAAAGCTTACCTTTTGTAACAAAAAAAATGTATTCATTTGATTTTGTATTCAGTATGTCTTAGTTAGAATTTAAAAGCGATACAGCCAAAGTTCTGATATTCAACCTTTATTCAGATGACATAATTCAACTTCCAGTTCAGACATGAAAAAGAATTTAAAAAAAAAAAAAAGTGTAGGTTGTAATTTGATTTTGTCTTAACCCTTGCTTTAATACATATTCATGACAAGTACACAGTGTTCCTGTATATTCAGATGATGTAGTTTCTCTACCACTTAGATCAATGTAGTTATGTTTGGGCTGCAAGAAAGTCTTGGCATGTAAGTGGTCCTATTTATGGCACGTGGGCATTCTCAGGATGTAGTTCTTGAAGAAACTTTTAGGACTTTGCACAATTTAAAGAATCAATGTGATGTTTGATCAATCTTCTTTTCCTTTCCATTGTTGCATATTTTATTTTAAAGGTACCCAATGCAAATAAAGTACAGATAAAGGGCTTTTTGTCGCAACACTGTTAAAGATGAAAGATGAAAAAAACAATTTTGGGGGGTTTTGCTTTTTTGGGGGGGGGGGGGCATTTCACAGTGTAAGAGGGTACATTTCAGTTTGGAATTTTAAACCCAGAAAAAAAATTATTTTTTTTTTTTTTATAAATGGAACAAAACTTCACAAGAGTCTTGTAGCTGCACATAATGGAACTTATGATAGGTGCTTAGTTTGAGCCAAAGGGGATATACATGCATTACTCAGCTAATCAAGTTGTCTTCCATCTGCTTTCATGAAGATAGCCACTTCCACTCTATCATGCCCAATAAATGCAGATTGAGAAATTTAGACTCGCCTTTGTTCATCTTTTAAGAAGTAATTGGACATTTAACAAATAAGATTTGAAACTTTGCATGGCGGTAGTGTCAACTAGTGAGGATTTGCAGTCTCAAAAGAGAACGAGATTCTTCCACATGGTGTTACTGCAACCCTCATTAGTTCATTTAACAAATGTAATGTAATGATGTAATTGGGGCATTTTAGAATGTTTTATATTTCTTTTTGTACATAACATGCAATTGGTGCTTCTGAAGTTGAATGTAGGATAGATAGTGTACAATGATCAGTTGTCAAAGATTTTGTACGTATTTGATAGAAAATTTAGCATGGGTAATTTCCTCCCTCTGAAATGTTGAAAAGTGTGTATGAGAACGTTGATTGCATACTGATAACAACCATCAGAGTCAGATTATAAGAGAATGGTCAACGGCAAGGTGACTAGTCAACATTCAATATTGGTTGGAATTATTGGGATCATATTGCATATTCAAATCTGGCTGGAACTCACTACAATCACACTGAGTAATTGTCATTGTTTGCTAAGTTCATACATTGTTAGTGGGACATATTCGAAGTAGAAGTGTCATAGGATTGTTGACCCCGTGGTTGAATACACTAGAACTATAACACTGAAATGTATTTGGCTATTTGCATGGCTGCATTGTACAGGTACTATGTATAGCCCCTTTTGGGTTTGCATGAGAATGGTATCATTGTTGGTGTAAATGTTCTAGAAATAGAACAGGATGTATAGAATAATGTTCCCATATATTGACAGCTTTCTTTTTGTGGTGTTGAGGTCGAGTCCACAATTCTGCCCAAGTCAAGTGGCAAGTTATTCACATTTCTGTAATAAGTACATCCTCTTGTTCATTCACTTGTGACTTGACTTGTGCTGGACTTGACTACAACACTGCTGTCATATTTTAATACCACGCCTTCCTCATTTTCATAGTATGCAATCCCTTCCTTGTTTTGTGAATGTCTGCTTCGTTTGAAGTTGTGTAAGTTTTGCTATGAATGAGTAAGGTGCTATGGGGCAGTTTTGTGAGTTTGGGCTCATGAGTACCAATGATGTTTCAGTGAAGTACTATGCAGGGCGGTCCAAAACAAAACAAACGCAACCTCATACTTCCACTATTCAGAGACCTGCACTATTGATATGTATGGATAGGACATTTTGTTGGAAGGAAAATGATACCAAAGACTCCCGATTCGGTCCAGTAGTTTTGATGCCAGTGCTTTTCTTATGAACCAAAGTCATGGGCTCTAATTAGGATTATCGCACACAGTGAACAAAAGGATTATCTTAACCCCTGACATTGGTTCACAAAAATGGCACTGGAATCAAAACTACTGAACCAAATCGGGAGTTCTTGGTATCATTTTCCTTCTAACAAAATTTCCTAGCCATACATATTAATGGTTTAGGTTGCTGGATATTGGAAGTATGAGATTGCAGGGTTTTTTTGGACCACCCTGTATATGCATGAGAAACGTGTCATGCATAACAAACCTACAATAACGATTTGCTTATCGTTATGATTATGCTACCTCCTTACACTTACTACATCCGACACTAGGGTTTTTTAATTGATAATTTTTCTGTATCCTGATGAACTTAGTACAGATATTTTTTATGTTAACTTATTCATATAACTATCAAGAAATAAAAATACATTCAAGCCATTGTATTCAGTACATCATTTAGGTCAAGAAGAAGGTATACAGAAGGTATACAGAAAGTAAGTTGTACAATGTTTGAAGTAGCACTTTGATCACAAAAATATCGAGTATTGCTGCAGAATAAGTTTTCATTTCTGTTTTGAAAATATGTTGCCACATAAGCCACTTGTTGGAAAGAAGGCAGGGAATGGCGAGCGTCAAATGATACACAAAACGTGTTTAAATTTGAAAACTGTTTTGAAAAAATTCAAATTATATGACTTAACTGTAGTACATAAATTAATGTGTATTTGTCAATGGTTAAGACAGTGTTGGCAATGTGTTGATTTGGTAGTATGGTAAGTTTACCAGCTTGTCTCAGTTTTCTACTTAACATGTACATGTACTTTGTAGCCGGTAGTCGACCTTACTTATGGTTTACCGAGTGTGATGTAAAAATCCATTTTGTCTTATGCATAATTCAATAGCAATATGATGCCGACTCTACAGACACTGGATTTTGTAGTATTTACATGTAAAAGTGATGGAACTTTATGAGCAAGATAGCTATTCACTTTAATGCTTCATTATTACTGCTTTTAATACGTCAATTTTAAATGTACAAGTTAATTAGCATAGTTTTTATTATTGTATACCCACCAATGCTTAGTTTTACCTGGTGTTAAGTCAAGATGCATTCATTGTGTACATGTGCTCAAATTTTGTATCAATTAAAAAAAAATCCAATACTAATGTATTTATATGTACAAATTCTTTTACCTTCATAAATTATAAAAATGAAACTATATTTATTATAGGCTTATATAAACATATGTGGGACTGACGTATTACAGGCACGTCCCCACACCCCAGTTGCCTGACCAAGAACAATATTCACTTGTACGCTTTGACTTGTCCTCTTGTGATGTGAACCCAATTTTTCACTCTGGGCAAATCATTTCCATTCACAGCTATGTAACCAATTGCAGACTTAACTAAATTTGGACAATTTGGGCACTATTTAAAGAAAGAAAAAAAACCTTTTTACTCATGATAGTTGGTCCTAACCATCGTAAGGAAATTATGGTAATTCCTCTTTTTCTCGAAAATGACAGCATATTATAAAATAACGGTGTTGCTGTTGAAACCCCTCAGCCAGAGTCAAGTTATCATCTGGAAACTATTAACCTTTAACTCAACATGGTGACCTTGACCTTTGACCTCTTGACCCCAAAACCAATCCCAACATGCCTGTAGCAATCTCCCTTACCTAAGTCAGGCACCAAAATCTCACTTCTAACTCAAGTTATCATCCGGAAACCATTTACCTTTAACTCATTACTGTGACCCTGGCCTGTCGGCTGAGGGGTAACTAGGCACAATTTTAACCACTTTTTGGCCACCCCCGTTACATTTTCATTTCTCGGTAGCCAAAATGCTGAAGTTTTTTACCAGTTGTCGAAAGGTTTGATCGGCTTTTCTACTTTACTGAAAGGAGAAAGCAGATGGCCACTTTTCATTTGGCTGAATTAAAAAAAATGGAAACCTTAAAAAAGTTTGATCAGATTTTATGCGTGAGCAGATTTTATTCAGGCACACGAAAAGAGACTAATGTGCTTTTCTCCTTTCAACTACTGAATTCTTTATTGCAACAAGCATGCACGTACGATTAACACCAACACGATCACAAGTACAAATATGACATCACTTCAAAGAAATCACCAGTATACATGAAAACATAAAACATCACTGTTTTAATAAAGTAGCAAGCTCATAACATGACAGCAAATAAAGACAACACATTTGCTTAAAAATATATGTACATGAACAAAAACAAATTCTAGAATATTTGTTATCTTTTGATGTTGCGATGAGGACATTTATATTGATATTTTATACATTAAACAAAACATTGCGACAACATTGTACCTATTGGTACCAATACAAAATAATGTTAAGCATTCTGATGTCTAAAGAACCAACAACCCAAACAATGAATGAATAAATCAACTTCAACAATGATGATTATCTGATGATGACTGTTTAAAATTAAACAAGCAGCTCCATTCTAAAAAAAAAACCTGGTCATTTTAAATACAAGTATGTAAACAATTTGACCTGAATCCCTCCCCCCCCCCAAAAAAAACCGAATGAACTGAGCATAGGACTCTCCGCCTAATGATTTATGCTTATAAGTTTATGCTTTTTTGGCGATGTGCAGTATTATCAGTATTTGGCGAATTATCAAAATGATAATTTTGCGAACAAGATGCATTTAATGGAAAATTTTGCTTGTAGCCAAAAATATAAAAGTTTAACCATTTATTAAAAATCAGTTGATGACGTCATCTCATGTCACTGCGAATTTTGCATACTAGTAACATTATCTACCTTTCCACGATGTTTCCATGACAATCGGACCTACCCTTAAATGTTTTGAAAAAACTCATATTTTTGATGACGTCATGAAGATGTCACACAGTGTTCACATTTTTGTGCAAATATCTGACCTAACAAACCTATTCTACAGAGAATTTTGAATTTAGCATGTTAGGTTCGTGAGGTATGGCGTTTAGAACAATAATAAAGTAGTAGTTCTGATTCCGTTTACATGGCATTCAAAAATAGGGTAGGTTGGTAGGGAATTTTTTTTTTTTTTTTTTTTGCAAATATCTATGACATAAACCGATTACAGAAATAATTTTTTATTTAGCATGTTGCGTTCATGAGATAAGGCTATGAACTTCAACATTTTTAAAATGTATATAAAACCATCCATGTGATGACGTCATCATGACATCACCTCAATTATTTTCATCTATAACACATCCCGGTATGGGAACATACAAATAAATAAAACGGGTATTCATTTTAGCTGAATGAAATTGACAAAATTGATTACGTTTTTTATAAAATGAGTATAGCAGCCAAAAATTTGGGTAGAAATGTTCTGCATTTTTCAACATGACGACATCTCCTGCGAAATGTGAGTATAGGTGACTTGGGTAAAAGGCAAGTTCAAATTTCCTTTCTGTTTAAGTTTGCTTTTCAAGTGAGTGGTGGAAAACCGTATATTGCTAAAAAAAAGCACCCACTAGAGATTTTAATTTATATTGGCTCAATGTTTATTGAATGTATTAAATGTTTAAGTCAGGTTATTAATCCAGCATGTAGTCATGCTTGCTGATGCCTATTCCATGTTTACCCTACAATCAAGTCAATCAAGTCATAACCTCTTGGAGCTGATCCAAGACTGAACGGAGTACGTACTAGGTGAGCCACACATAACCCCACAACTGAACTGATTTAGGAAAAATATGCTACAAGCACTACAATAACAATAAAATGCCAGCTACTGATCACAGAACTGCCAGTGAAATGAAGTATTATTTGTACGAGAAACAAACGGCATTACATGTATGTGCATGTAATATGCATCAAAAATGACCAAAATTCTTACAAGATTATTTGATCCAAAATAACTAATAACAGAAAAGTTACATTTGTAAATGTGGTGGAATATCCTGAGATGAGGTTTGTATGCACCCTTGTACTCTGCTGGTAACAAATTACATGTGATGTAGGTGTACATTGTAACCCTAGGAAGACAGAAAACGTGTCATAATAATGTGTACATCAATGATAAAGCACATGAATTCACAACAGTGTGAAGCAACTTTCATTTGGCTAGAAAGCTTGGCCCAAGTAGATTTGTCTATTGTTTGAAGAAGAAAAAATTCTCAGCTTGCAAACAATGAAAGTATTAGATAAAGAACAAATGCAGTATGAATAACATTTGTGTAAGCGTACATTTTCACTACCTTCAGTCAGAATTCAGTTCAAAACAATAAAGAAACGTGGTGCAGTACTTATAAATGTGACCTGACTTTACAGCCATGCTGTGTGAATTATGCAATGGACTAGCAAAATAATCCAGGCTGTGGACAACATTTGCACATTCGAACATGCAAATGTTGTCCACAGCCTTGATTATTGTTGTAATTATCACACAAAATGGTGATTTAATAGGCCACTTTTTTTCAATCCGTGATATGTGTGTGGATTGGAAAAAAGTGGCCTTATTAAATCACCATTTTGTGGGATAATTACAACGGGTCCAGATATCTACATCTCAACAGTGCAGATAATAAATAACCATCCAAAATAGTGTTTAACAGGGGACTTTTTCCAAGCTCGAGAAGTCACCGGTTCCCGCATCACTGGTAATTAGAACTGATTTGCATATGGGATACGTGTGCAGCTTGGAATAAGTTGCTTGTCAAATCACCATTTTGTGTGGTCATTTCATCTGGCACAACATGGGCAATGTGCATTTCACATCAAAATGAATAAAATCTTTGGGTTTGGTCAAATGATCACACAAAAAGGTGATATAACCAGCAAGTTTATCCGAACTGCAGACGTATATGATCCCAATTTTCACATGACACATCCAGGATTGAATCAAAATTTATTAATTATAAGGCAAACAAATATGTATACATGTAGTTGACCATAAAAAAACAAATCATTTGCAATCAATTTCCATCCACACAGACCTGCTTGATTGTTGATAACATTTTCTCCTTAAAATATGATGATTGAAGTGTTTGACTGAATATTCAAATTATTTTCCAGGATGTGGGCAACAAACTAAACACAAACTCCGTGTCTGACACAGAAATATAAACATATTTACATCAGCCATTCCAAAAAGAAATCCATTGGTAGGTATCAGGGAAGAATATGTACCACAAAACATTTGCATGAAATAAACATTTTCTTACTACTTGGCAATTTACAACCAAATAAATTAGCTACATTAAACTTTCAATTTTAAGTAAATGCCAATTTAGATGATTGACTGTGAGTGGTTTGTCTTTTGACATATTTGAACCACTTTCACAACTGCAACAAAACCTACCAAAACTCAGCACCCAATTAATTGACATAATAATAAACAGTTATCCCATCAGATGGCCACTGAGGGTTGTATCCAAGTAGGCCAGGGGCTGTATTCACAAAACCCAAACTTAAGACAATACGTAAGTCACACTTAAAGGGAAGATACAACATTTGCAAATATCAAAAAACAGATGATTAATTTATCACAAAATACCTTCTAAAGGAACCTGTAAAATCGTGGCTCCTGTTGTGCTGACATTAAAAAAAAAAAACTGCATTTTTTCCAATGCTGGTCAGCCGACCACCGTTGGAAAAAAAACTGGCTTTTTCCAAAAACTGCTCCTAATTGTTCATATTAAGCTACTCCGCATTTTCTTTGCAATTGCAATGCCATCAATTGTACCCGCGCGCCCGCTTAAAATTCAAAATCTGTTAGAATGTCCACAAACTGCAATCATAGGGCTGTCAGACATTTTCTTCATCTTGGCTTCATCAGTGTTCCAAATGTGTTCAAAACACAGTTGGGAAGGGTTCCAATAGTTAGATATTTACGAGGATTTCCATTATCTGCTAGAAAGTCCAGTTTACATTTATGTCACGAAAATAAGATGGGCACTCTGCGAAAATGTATCATGAATACAGCTTAACTAGTAAGACTTGTCTAAGTCGCACATTTAAGTGGGGTGCTTACTTTTGACTGATGACTCAAGTCCTTGTGTGAATACGGCCCCAGCACTTGACATGACATTGTGAGCAACCTCCTCAAAACTAGTGAACTATCCAGCTTTGCCTGACTGGCTAACAAGGGGCTAGATATTTGTATCTGTGACAATTTGTTAATGTTTAGAGAAACTGACTCAGCAAGCCATTCAAGTCAAGTGGGTCTCTCAAAGCAAGGTTTCAAGCACAAGAACAATGGACTCAGAATATTATTCAAGAAATAATTCATTCTCAAAAACACTATTCTTTTTATACAATCAATTGAAATCATGCACCTTGTTCAAGTACACAGACTCTTGACCATCACTTCATGCTCATATAAAAAGCTTGATCTGCATTCCTGAAGGTTTTGACACACTAAACGTCACTGCAGTTTCATCAGTAAAGTGAAGCTATGTTCTGTGATGTAACATTTCAAAATTATGCCAAATTAAACAAAACTCTCTTGCTGATTTGTTCTATTGAAAATTGACAGATCCAACTTGTACAAAAATACCTGCTCAGAATGCTATTGTTATATATTAATAACTTCTTTGAAAGAACCCATGCCTTGAAAAGTTCAAATTATCATATTGTTGTTAATTTCAATTTATGTTGATCCTTTCACTGTGAACACCAACAAAACCCACTAAAATTATTATATATTGGATGGCTTTGAGGTGGATACAAGAATATGTTGTCATAGCGAGTGCTATATATTCTTGTTTCCCCCGACAAAAAGCCATCCCATATTATTATTATTATTTATATCAGGCTGACTTGATTCTCAAGAAATACAAGACACTGTCATAATTTCTCCTAGGAGAAATTATGATAAGGGCACGCCGGACAATATCAAAAGTAATATTGTCCGCAATCTATTTGAAGCTGTCATTGTGATTATTGACAACAATGTGCGTATACCTGGCCTGCTGCACGCTGCACGCTTCGTGCTGCGTGGGCGTCCGTGTTTGATCGTACCGCGTGCTACGCTCTGTTGACTGGTTGAAAACTGTGAGTTTCTACGCTCTTGATCTTACGGAAACCAGCGAAAATGCCTGGATAAGGGCGCGCCGGACAATATCCAAAGTAATATTGTCTGCAATCCGGGTACTTTTACTGACAATATTGCTGTCATCCGGGTACGTTTTACAAAAGCATACAATAACCTGATTTATTTTTACCGCTGGAAGCCTGATATAAATAATAATATATTATAGTTCCTTTCTATTTTTTAAGGTTCCCAGTAAGCGAAAAGGAAGTTCATTGGTGCTGCGTATAAGCTGTGAGAAATGGTCAACCATGCAGTATGGCATGGAGTATTAAAAGCAATTTATTGACGCAGACGTTATAATATGAATGGTTTGTTTGTACTTCACTTTGGCAGCAATTATTTGGGAAGAATGGCATAATGCATACATGTAATAAATCAACTTTGTCTACCTTATTAAACACACATTTTAAGGATGAGATATATATATAAATATAATTGACATCAAGCATGCATGCAGATGTGTGTAAAAGGTTTGATGTTAACAAAACACTTAGATACACACCAAATGATATTACCTTTCCCTCTTTCTCACTATATACATAATGCATATGTACAAGTGTTACTAATGAGAGTTAACAACTTTTATAATAAATAACTAATACCTAAATAACATTCTAAAATGAACAAATTCACTGAAAACTGATGTATTTGAAACCACTTTGAACTACATTTACTGGTTGAGCAATTGTTCAATAAAAATTGCAAGAGAATATCTGATTGTGAATTGGGCACACACATACCATGTGATGCCACTGCAACTGTCCGTCCATACACATCATGCTTCAATATTGCAATCTCCTTTCATCTCTTGAGGGAAGACTTCAATCTGGGACATATCTGCCTGTGCTTGTGCTGTGTCTGGAATGAGTGCTTCGGTAAGGTTGTCCTGTGTTCTATCTGGTCTTACTCCATCAATCACTGCCTGTGATTGGTCTAGGATCTCTTCAGTATGTTCACTATGGTGTGCCAGGATAACCTCCTGCATTGCCTTGTTAGGCATGCCATGAGTACTTCTACTGTTTGCTGCCTTGTCTCTTGTATTAATGGATGTTTTGTCCTCGGGTTCAGATCCACTTGAAGCATACAGGCTGTACACATGACGATGACGTTCCTTCACTATCTTGTTTTCCCAGAAATTCTCATGCCGCATGTCCGAAGCAGTAGACTACAAAAAATGTATTTATAAAATGTATTAAGATGCCGCGAAAAACCAATGAAATAAATAACTAAACATACAGTAAACTCCGGCTAAACCGACATCGTACAACTCGTCAAATCGCTCAAGTCGGCCGTCTGACTTAAGTCCCGATTGTAATGCATTTCCATTGCATTTTGTACTTCTAAGTCGGCTTTTATGAGTCGCCATTTCGCTCAAGTTGTCGTGTTATTCTCGGTCCCCTTTCCATAAAAGCATTACAAAATACTTTGTGTAAGTCGGCATTCAATAAATCACGCATTGGCATCGACTTCCTGTACTGCGGTTGGAAAAGTGTCAAGTGTCGAGTGAAAAGTGGTTTCGCACGGTCCGTGATCACTGCATGCATCGGTGTCGAAAAAGGGTGTCCTACTGCATACATCACATATGCATCGTGAGCATACCCCTCTAGGCTGTACGCATGCGCTCTGTCCATTTTGGGGGTTGTCTTATTGAATGACTACTGCTGCAGTCAATGCGTGTGTGGTATACACCGGACCACCCACGCATTTAATTTGTTACTGTGCACGTACATATGTATCATGGTCTCCACTATCATACCCCAAACGTGATGGCACAATTCGAGTATTCAATTCGTTACTGTGCACGTACATGTATCATGGTCTCCACTATCATACCCAAACGTGATGGCACAATTCGAGTATTCAATTCGTTACTGTGCACGTACATGTATCATGGTCTCCACTATCATACCCCAAACGTGATGGCACAATTCGAGTATTCAATTCGTTACTGTGCACGTACATGTATCATGGTCTCCACTATCATACCCCAAACGTGATGGCACAATTCAAGTATTCAATTCGTTACTGTGCACGTACATGTTTCATGGTCTCCACTATCATACCCCAAACGTGATGGCACAATTCGAGTATTCAATTCGTTACTGTGCACGTACATGTATCATGGTCTCCACTATCATACCCCAAACGTGATGGCACAATTCGAGTATTCAATTCGTTACTGTGCACGTACATGTATCATGGTCTCCACTATCATACCCAAACGTGATGGCACAATTCGAGTATTCAATTCGTTACTGTGCACGTACATGTACCATGGTCTCCACTATCATACCCCAAACGTGATGGCACAATTCGAGTATTCAATTCGTTACTGTGCACGTACATGTATCATGGTCTCCACTATCATACCCCAAACGTGATGGCACAATTCGAGTATTCAATTCGTTACTGTGCACGTACATGTATCATGGTCTCCACTATCATACCCAAACGTGATGGCACAATTCGAGGATTAATTTGCTGGATTTAACTCAAGCATTAAGGAGATAATCCAGGGTAAATCAAAGCCAATTAGTGCAATGAATCATGTGTGCAAAAGACCATTCATGTAAGTCGGCAAAATGACGACTTACAGCAGATATCGGCATTCACGTAAGTCGTCACAAATCCTCGGGTCCCGAGAGTGCCGGTTTAGCCGGAGTTTACTGTATCTAATTGGCATCGAACAAATCACACTTGTTGCGATATCAAATCTCAAATCAGTGATTTTGACCAAGTGAATGCATGAATGTAAAGTGGTTGCACCCAGGCATCTGTGGAACACTAAAAGATGTTTGTTTCTCCCTGCTGTAAACCCAGTGATCTCTTTATGCTGACTGGATAGCACACACCCCTGACTGGATAGCACACACCCCTGACTGGATAGCACACACCCCTGACTGGATAGCACACACCCCTGACTGGATAGTACACAATGTTGTAGGGACATTCTTTCTCCTCAATAAGGCCACCACTTATGGACAGCTGTGCTGGACAGAAAGGGAAACACTGTGATGTATGACATTATTCAACTAATCACATTTACTTGAGTTAACAAAGACAGCCAGTGTTTAGATGAAATATGTGTGGACAATAACTCAATTTTATGTTGACATTAATTACATAATATTGGATGGCTTTGAGGGGATACAAGAATATATCGCACGAGCTATGATATTGCACGAGTCGAAGACGAGTGCAATATTGTCATAGCGAGTGCAATATATTCTTGTATCCCCCGAAAAAAAGCCATCCAATGTTAATATTATCTATATCAGGCTGACTTGATTCACAAGAAATACATTTCAAGACACTGTCTTTATTTCTCCTATTTCGTCAAACTATTTGAAGCTGCCATTGTGATAATTGACATCAGTGCGCGTATACCTGGCCTGCTGCGTGCTGTGCGCTACACGCTGCATGGGCGTCCACGTTTGATGGTATCGCGCGCTACGCTCTGATGAGTGGTTGACAACTGTGAGTTTCTATGCTCTTGGTCATGCAGGAACCAGCAGAAATGCCTGGATAAGGGCGCGTCGGAAAATATCAAAAGTAATATTGTCCACAATCCGGGTACTTTTAGTGACAATATTGCTGTCAACCTGGGTACATTTTAAAAAAGCATCCAATATGCTGATTTATTTTTACCGCTGGAAGCCTGATATAAAGAATGAGTCTGTTTAATGTCCACATATTTTGGCCCATCCTATGTCTACAACCATCTGCAAAAGACTCAAGCATGGCTTCCCATTATCATTACAACACTGTAAACGTACAGAACCTGTTACTGAAGGATACATTTTGAAAAGTGTTTCTGCAGTGATTATATTTACAAATGTCATCTCTTTTACCATTACTACATGATGGATGGCTAAGATTTGAAAAAGACATTTTAAGGTTTGGTCACTGATCTCTTAAAAGCTCTGTTGCGGACCTTCCATAATGCTGAAATTACCAATGTAGAGATAAGTGCCCAATTTCATGGCTCCGCTTGCTATAGACCATGTAAGTCTCGCGCATAAGCCAAGGTCACGATTGAATTTCTGGGCACCTCCGAGCCGCCGGGTAGAGGACTTTTACGTGTGGTTGATTTTGTTTTCTATATAACCTTGTTTTTATGAAGATCTGAATCACGAAACGGCCATACGTATTGATGATAAATTCAAAAGGAATTTGACGATATATGAAAACTACATGCCTGTTGTCTAAATTATTGAAGAAACACAGAAAAAAATGTTTCACCTGAGCATCAGGTTGCAACATGATTGGCTCATTATCGGGATGAGGAAACCCCTCCCCCCCCCCTCCAAATCCCTGTACGGCATCTGCATGCTCTGGCACTGACGTGTGCAGACGTGAACGTACATGTATGTACATGTACATTCAGGCCTCGCAAAATTTTTTAAAATGTAATTGCCCTTCGGGCAGGGGTGTTTGAAATCTGGTTGCCAGAATTTCATTTTCAGTTGCCCAATAAAAATGGCCGATTAATTACACTTGCATGATCATCGCCGGCATGGCAAACTGGAATCAAAAGATTTGTGGCTGGTACCCTGCCCTGTAATTCCCATAGAAGTAACGCACTTACAGAGTTGGGTTATCAGTGAATCAAACAATGTGCGACTGTGTCACGTGGACACCATTTTTTTTTCTTGGTTTTAATCTTTTTATTTTATTGGTAAGAGTCACCATTGGATATTAAAAAACAAAAGGAAAAACTCATAAAAAACTCAGAAAAAGGGGAGTGAATTATAGAGTCCAGCAAGAGTTCCAAAGCACAACATACCGTAGCGCTCGTTATAAAGCACCAGTGCGATGTTGGTAATCTACGCATAAAACAATAACGGGTACCAGCCAAAAGTACAGAACTTGGTCAATTTCAATCTGTACATAAGTCCGGCTACATTATGCAGCAACGTTTCACATTTTTTCGCTCTCCTTTTCCCTAATTTGATGTATCATTCACATTTTGCAAACTGAAATGAAAAGAACAGTGTCAAAACAAACTATTTCAAGAAAACTACTCGTTTTACAAGTTGAAGCTCGAGGTGCCCGGAAGTTTGGTTTCTTGTAAACTCTTGAATGTTCTCAGGGTCAATTTACACGCTCTATTAGTGAAAAATCCCTGCTAACATGTACTGTAGCAGGAAAGTCTGTGCTAATGGTAAACATGTTTTGCGGGTTAACAGGAATTTTGGCTTTACGTCCCGTAACTGAATATTCTGTGCTTACAGCACAGTTACCACAAAATTATTTGCTAGCATGGTTAGCACATAATAATTTGCTAGCATGGTTAGCACATAATTATTTGCTAGCATGGTTAGCACATAATTATTTGCTAGCATGGTTAGCACATAATTATTTTCTAGCATGGTTAGCACAAAATTACTTACTAGCATGGTAAGCACATAATTATTTGCTAGCATGATTAGCACATAATTATTTGCTAGCATGGTTAGCACATAATAATTTGCTAGCATGGTTAGCACATAATTATTTGCTAGCATGATTAGCACATAATTATTTGCTAGCATGGTTAGCACATAATTATTTGCTAGCATGGTTAGCACATAATTATTTGCTAGCATGGTTAGCACATAATTATTTGCTAGCATGGTTAGCACATAATTATTTGCTAGCATGGTTAGCACATAATTATTTGCTAGCATGGTTAGCACAGGCTGGTGATGGTGAGTGCTGAATTGTGTGATTAGTAGAGCCATGAAATTAGGGGTGCACGCCTGTAAATAGGCCAAAAATCCGTACGCCAAGCTCATGAATCAAAGTTATACCCTCAAAATATTCTATATTAGAGAGTTTTGAGTGCCATAAAATTGGGGAATTGACGAGATATGGTAATGAACCTCTGGCCCAGACTTGGGGCTTCCAATTCTGAGCATTTTGGATGCTATTGGGCTCGAAAATGGCGCTATTTTGCCATGTTGTGGAGGGATCGTTTTTCAAGATGGCTACTTTTCCGCTTTGGGGAAAATAGGGGTCGTCTTCTTTGGGTGAGAATATCTCGAAAAGTCAATGGTCAACCCACTAAAAATGAAAAGAAAATGAAAGATGACACATTGATCATCATTTTTCTGTGCAGCTTGAATACCTGTGAGAGTTCTGAGTATTTTTAAAAGAATTTTGAAGTATGCACATTTAGCACTAGTGTCTATGGGATTTTTTTTGCAGGGTTGCACCCTTAGGCCCGCTTTCTTTCTTTTGGTCTGGTTTTTGATGCCACATTGTGTTAAAGGTGCCTTTGGTTTTTCTGGAGCCCTCCAAGTTTTATAGGCCCTTGATTTCCATAGGCCTAAAATGTTCCAAGCCCTCGGCACAGTGCCTACTAGTCCATCCTTGCTTCTAACATCGACAGAAAAAAAATTAGTGCAACAAAATCTAGACAGAAAGGAAACCAAAGCACAAGCCACCCGGTCCTGAGAAAAATATGGAGCAGCTAAGACCTTACGTGAGTGAGAAGATTTGAACTAACCAGTTTTGTAGTCACTTTCTTTGGAAGGGGTTCTTCTTGTGAGTAAAGGTCTTCACGTTTGACTCTCAATACAGAACCATCTTCAAACTCTACATCATACATCTGAACCATGTAGCTTTTGACAAAGGTGCCTCTATAGACGAGACCATCTGTCCAACGCACTGTAACTGCATCACCTTCACTTGGAGGGCCATTTCTCATGCAGTCATGACTCTACATACAGAAACAGTAGAAACACAATCTCAGGAATATTGTCTGCTTTGCATGAAAACATTCAGCTTTGTAATAACCAACCTGCATTACTTACACTGCCACTTACAGAGTGCTGACCAGTTTCATGTACCTTCATACCATAGCACTGCAATGTATTTGTTCTGAAATCCTGAATTAAAATACATATACACATATATCTATTTTGTGATAACCTTGTGGAGATGTACAGTATTCACCTTTTCACCTTTATATCCGACTTACAGATCCTTGTCATTTAATTGGTGGAACTCACATCACGTGTCATTCGTTATTACTACCATTCACGCCCGGGCTCAAAAAGTACTATCCGCCCATGGGGAATGGGAAATACTATTGAACAGTTATAGGATCATTCTTGTTCTATGACCAGTATTTGTGTGCAAATGCATGCTGGTGTGCGCGTTCAACGTTGCGCGTAGCGCGTATTGTAGCCAGCGCTACAGCGTTGGGTTCAAACATTTTCGTGAAGGGGTGGTTTGGAAGAGAGAAATACATTTTTCACCACTTTTGTATTGAAATAAAAGCTCAAATATATCAAATGACAAGGATCTATTGTCAGTTATATAAAACAAATATTGAGTGGCTTTAAATTGTGAAATGGGAGGAATATTATCGCTCGGTAAAATCTGGACTTTTCCAGTTCACGAGGCAAAGTCCAGATTTTACCTTGCGATAATATTCCTCCCATTCCACGCTGATCCACTCAATATCTGTATAATAGAAAATTGCCCTGTGAAGACTTATCTTTTGTTCCCTATTATACCCATGTCTCCACAGGGTACCATGTATTCTGGTGTAAATCGAGGATTTTCTATTGTTCCTCTTCCCTTTTCCTTTGTTTATACTCTCAACTTTTTTGTAACAGCTCTCATTGGTTTTGTACACATTTTCTAATCGAGGTCATCCTTGATCTGGTTCCTGTCCTCAATTCATTGATGATGTTGCACGTGTGTGTCCTCAATTTACACCATAAACACACACAAGTGTGTATTTGCCTGCAATCGGGGACCCAGCCATGTGCTACCAGCGGGCGGCACAGACACCTATTGTCCCTTTTTTGTTTGTAACTTTTTAGAAGACCTCCCATATAGTTGTACACGGTCGCCAAATTGGGGACCTTCGGGAATTGGGGACCCTATTGTCCTCTACTGTTCAACGTCCCCTATTGAATGCAGAAACAAACTCACACATACATGTAAACACACAGAAGGAATACGCTATCGCAATATGCCCCTGTTGGCTTAAAAACCAGGGGGATAAAAGGGGATGTTAAATAGTTTTCATACATTTAAGAGGAGTATTAAAAGACAGTTGCACAAAATGTGTTCCTCAAACAAATTTATTTCATGGACCCTGTAAGAGAAGCCGGGCAGTCGTAAAACTGATCCTGGCACGCTGTACATTCTATCAAGGACGCTTTCAATGGCAAAAGCAGTGTGCTAGCTTTTGTTCACATAATGTGTCACAGGGCAGTTGCTTTATAGAACAGCATGCACAATGGTTTCACCAATGAAGGGGGCCTCTTGTGATTATGTGCCCTGTAATGCCAATGAATCCAGCTCATTGTGCAGACCAAATGCAGGAATAGACTTCCAGTCAATAGCCAATCTGAATCCATTGAATACAATTTTGTTTACAGGCTTGCTGGTCTTGTTCTGTGTTGTTTTACTTTAATATTAGATCCCACTGACGATTTGCCCATTTTCTGAGAACAGTAACTGTCAGTGAGATAAGAATAATACTCCTGGATACATCTCCTTACTTAGTTCTTACATTCAGTAACACAAGTACCAAGCTATGTCTAGAAACACTACCAATGAATGGTTAAAGTCTTCTCAATGTCTCAAACATTACATTGATTCAATCAAATACATATACACACATATCATCAATATTACAATTACAATTCCTACTATTTTTCTTGCCTCTTCTGTTCAAAACTCAACTTACCTCAATATCATGAGGATAAAGATTGTCGCTGTATGAGCCATCATCAAACTTCACATGGTAGAAGGCCTGTTGGTAATCTGCAATGACCTCTGCCTTGTAGTATCGACTGTTCTTATGTTTGGCTATGACTGTCTGGCCAACACAGATGTCCTTCAGTGGGTAATCACGAGGCTAGTATCAGAAAACAATGTCAAATTGTTCATGTCAAATCACAAGTAAAATAAACATTACGGCATCAATAATTGTAGTTTGCTGACATTCACTGTCAATACTTATGCTTGATGTGAAGGATCAGTATGAACTGTTCTACTTACTGTTGTGCCCTACTCATGTGAGGTAATACAACACTCTTACCATATCCATATTGGCAACACTGCATTAAGCTAATCCCTTTGATTTGTCACCTTCTGCTTTTCTATTACTTAAAAATATTTGAGTTATTGTTAGCTGTCATGATCTCTCTAGTCAATACACAAATAGACCCCTCTCAAATGACGTCACTGCCTACAGATTGTCACATGCATCGGCAAAGTGGGTGTCAAATTTCCGTGACATGCATCGGCTGTGCAGTATTTCAAAGAAATTTGTGTTAAGAAGTGTTTAGAACATTTTGTACTGCACGCACCTGATGTCGTTGAATACACATTTGTAATTGACGTAGGCAAGGTGGCTGTCTATGAGAGGGGTCTATGGTGAGTGTACAATTATAATGATTGTTTCCTGATCTCTTACATTGTCCCTCATCTTGTCTGAGTATGGGTGTCTGAGGCAAGTAGCATACACTGCAAATGGCCAGTCACAAGGTTCCATTACCACTCCTGCTGCTTGAGCACACGTTACATGGAATGCCAAGGCACATCTACCCACTGAACATTGGATTAAGCCGCCAAACTTGCTACCCATCTTGATGAATGGCCGACAGAAGAAACATTTCTGGACCAACAAGAAAATTCATGAATCCATGCACATATTTATTTCCATTCACACTTTCAATCAAAAAGTCAAAACAAGTCAAAATTACAAATTTCCAATGATTTTGTACAACAATTTTACTTCACGTTTTGTGAAACGCCCCTCTAGCTATGTCTATGGTATGTACCTCGCGCGAGTGCAACTAAAATTCTCCTTTTATGCGTGAATTATGGTGCACAATGCATCGGTGCCGGTATAGTGTGAATTAAGGACTCTTTGAAATACAGACTCATGTGACATCGGAAAAGTGTTTAAAACCAGCCAGCTGGTGTTTTATCAACCATTTAAGACCGGTCACATGACGGGATCTCGACCAATAGGAATGGGTAAACTGTCTTAGGTATTTATGAATGGAAGTTAAAGGTATTATACAACATTTGCAAGCATCCTGTGAAATCATGGCACCTGGTGTGCTGTCATTTTCAAGAAAAGTGGTCACGGAACCAAACAACAAGAGCATTTCTTTTCTTGATTTTTTTTCTGACCAGTCCATATCTATTGCTCTGTTTCATCTGAAGTAGGGTCATCACAGAACCAGACAAGAGCGTTTTTTTTATTGATCTTTCCAGCATCTATGAACACAAAACTTTAAACAGGTCAGTGTAAAAATATTTGCTATAAAATACTAACCCCCTCCATCAATTTCTGAAAATTACAGCAAAAACATTTAAAGGGACAAAAACAAGGATCTAGATTGATTTCCTTATCTTTATCTGGTCGATTTTCTGAACATGCCTTACCAGTTTTAATCTTGCAGGGGATATTTTGTCTATGTTAATGGGCTCTCTAGCTTGTACATCTTCAAATGTCACTTCAGGAATAGCCATAGCACACACAATATGTGCCCAACGCCCATTTGTGGTTTGCTTGAGAGCGCCTCCACGAAGATTACATAAGCAACATTCCTGCAAATAAGACGCCACAAACAGATGTGTATTATGTGGTGGCAAGTAAGAAACAGCAAAACACTCTTCGAAATTCCTGCATCAATACATAATTAACTTACTCAGTTGTAAAAACATTTTCCATCCTCAACTGCTGATCGATTTTTCTCTTAAGATTTGCATTAAGCAGAATAAAACTGGGTGACGGTAACTAGTATGGGTTTGCCTATTATTCATCCAAAATGGCCAAAATTCTACAAGATCAATATTCACTGATAGAGACAGCATCAATATTATCATTTTTTTTTTACACCTTCTTATATTAAAAAAAAATGGTAAGAGGTGTACAATGTGCAGTGACTAAAAGTATCCTGCATCCCTTTTCTTCACTCCTAGTAACCCCTAACCAACCTCAATCCTCCAAAATCCTCATGGCAGTTTTGAAAGATTATGGAGGATTGAGGATAAACAGTGTTTAAGAAACATGAGGTTTTTGGAAGATATAGAATGAGTGGTGTTTGAAAAGGAGGATTATTTTGGAGGATTGAGAATGAATGCATTTTTTGAGGCAGGACTGTCTGACGATGTTGAAGGATTGAGTCGCTGAGTATCCTTCACTTGAACATAGGTGCAAAATTTTGGAGGATTTTGGAGGATTGAGGATGGTTCCTAGCAAAAAGGGCTTAGGGTGTTTGGGTTAAGCCACAGGCCCCAGCTCTTGATCTTTGTGCCAATGACATCAGTATTTGTTATCTCTGTTTCAACATTATTGATTTCTAAACCTGCGGATCATTATTGCCATTATTTCAAGCTAATGTAGTTTTTAATCAGTTGTGCTTACACTTAACTTTAACAGGATGGATATCTGTCAAACATGTACATATAAACATGAACATACATGAACACTGCTGTCAGTCCTGTCCTACATATTCAGCATTAACACTTACTGCCAGATAATCCTGCTCTTTACATCGTCTGCATTTCCATGAGTCAGACTCGCTCCCAGACTCACCATAACAACCTGAACAAAGGAAAGACAGAAGGAAACAATAATATTAATGATCTAAGCCTTTGCAGAGCATCCAATGTGTCTACTTTAGTAATGCATTTTAAATTGTAACAAAAGGAAAAAAAGGCCTTTATATATTGCGTATATATGCAACCTTCTGGAAAAGGCTTTAACCCTAACTCCCTAGGCTATGATGCAACCTCAATTCTGCAAAGTCCTCCAACTGCCTCCGTATAAAACTTGCATACAGCCTCAATCCTGCAAAATCATCTGTTAATTATACTTGAACGTGGTCCTTGGAGGGGCGACTACTGCCTCAATCCTGCAAAAGCCTCCAGCAATCACTGTCAATATGTTGAGGCAGAGCCAGTTACATCCTGGAGCAGTGCGGAGGACTTTAAGTATAATCTACATGTAGGCCTAAATCTATGCCAGCTGAGCATAAACAACACAAGGTCCGGCCTAAGACCTTGACACAGTGCATCCTCCAAAATCAGCCACACATTTTTGTCACAGAGCCGCAATCCTGCAAAATCCTCCATTTTGCAAAGAGGATTTGGGAGGATTTGGGAAGGTCAGGATTAATTGAAGTTGCTTTTGCACAGAGACAGATCTGACCTGTGAGCAGATATAACCAATTCTAGGAGGGGAGCCAAATAATTGTTCAGCCAAAACCAATTAAAAATCATTAAAGTTATTATTACACAACTTAATTGATTTTATTTGTCAATCTCACATTCTAAAACTGAATGACTTTGGTCTTGCGAGGAAAATAGCAACTTACAAGCAAAAATTATTTTACAGGGTGAAAATGAAAAATGGTATGGACAGAACATCTCCAAAACTTAACACCACAATGAATTTTGTAAAAAAAATTAAAATGAATATGTTTTTGTAAATGTTACATCAGTATAGCTCTTCTGAGTTTTCTCTCTTGTATGGCCCTGCCCCTACTTACATTTACCTTCATTTTCAAATCCTGTAATGATTCTGAAGGATTTGTGGTACAAGATTTGAGGCTTTACAAGGTGGGGTATCGGTATCGTTTCGGTTTGCGGTAACACCATGTGGTAATAACTACTGCTTAGAAGATATTAGTTCTGAGAAGAACTTGTCCTGCTTGTTATCAACTTTGCTAAGTAGTTTTTGTTCTGTTAAGAACAGATTTGTGGTACCTTTAGAGTTTATTCCAATGCAAAGTTCATGTTCATGAGCAAACAGTAAGTAGGAAGAAGCTTCAGTGTCATAGCTTCTTCCACACATCGTTGCTACACACAGTATGCGAAAAGTGTGTATGTAACTGTATTCAAACTGTGGGCCTTGAACAATATAGAATAGTGTCCACAATTTGGCGAAGGTCCACTTTTGAGGTGTGTTTACAAAACATATGGGAGGTCCTCAAAAGTTGAAGAATAAATAAACAAGGGACAATAGTGATTTCAATAGTGAATGAGAATTGAGGATTGAAATTTCAAACAGCACTAATGGCATGAGAATCAGTAAAGAGAATCAGGAAAAAGGATGACCATCCTTTCCAGTTGAATTACTCTATCGGTTTCCAAATGAGGTACAACAGACACATTTAGTACATACACATGTAAAATGTTCCTGTCGAACAATGGTATAAAATCCTAACTCTCCATGGTGTGTGTGTGTGAAAAGTCATGCTAAAACTGGGGCTAACAAGATTCATTGACTTGATTTGGGGAGTCAGGTTGGCGTGGGGAGTCAGGTTGGCACAGCAGTACTTTCCTCGCCTTCCACCGCTGTGACCCGGGTTCGAATCCCGCCTGGGCCAATATGTGGATTGGGTTTTCAGTCCCTGCCTGATTCCGTGGGTTTTCCCCAGAATATTCTTCTGGGCTTTTCCTCCCACCTCCCAAACTGTAACTTCTTCTCATTGTCTTCTCTCCACAGGTTTCTTCAGGCTTGCGAGCTACAGTGCCTAGGGCGCTTTTGAGGAATCCTTGGTTTCTTTACCAGAAATGATTAATAATAATAATAATAATGATAATAATAATAATGTAAACTCACTTGCATGAACTGCGATCTTGCACTGGTTACAGTGCAGCAGTACACTTCGGCCTTCAGAGGTCAGTGCCATGTTTCTACAATCTGGGAATCGATTCTCACTGGTTGCAGCAAAACACATCTCTGGTGTTAGAACAAGTGTATGTCGGTCAATGGAAGCACCTTGCCCTGTCAGACTACTGCATGCTGTTTTATTGCTATCCCAGTCCTTACCATCAAGCTATATAAGAAGTAAAGCAAGAAAAGATGGAGTACAAAAGACAATTGGAATTTTAACATACTGTATGTTGATGTAGGGTTTCCACCCTGAACATTAATAATGGAGGCCAAACTGCCAGTACATGTACGAGTCGATCACACTTTCAATAATGCAATTTGGTTGATTTTCAGGTACTTTTGGCCCAAAACCCTTTTCATTGTTGAGCCTGTGTAAATTCCATTTGACACACAATGTATGATTCTGTTGAGTTTGTCTTACATACGCAGTGTGGACTTCCGAACAAAAGACGTCCACATAATGTAGGTAGCACCGACGTTGTGTGGACTTACCCCACGTCCACACAGTGTTTCCCCATTTCTGGAAAACAGGTTTAGAGGCATTTTTGGGTTAGGTTTATCTGTAGCAGAATGAAGAGAAACACTAAAGGGAATCATAGAAAAAAAATTGGGTTGAAAGAGTTTTCACAGTTTGAGAAAAATGAGTTTTTTCACTGGTTTTTCTTAACTACACGAAAGCAATGGAAAGTCCACACTAGTCATGTGAAACAAGTATGGGTGCACTCATATGTGTGTGTGTTGTGCGTGTGATGAATAACTGAGGATGACCTATGGGTCATAACTATGCAATGGATAGTGTTTATTCATATTACGGCGCTTTATATCAGGTACCGTATTCACATGTTACACATGATGTTACACATGATGTTACACATGATTAGGCAGATATATGTGAGGCATTTTGGCAAAAAAAGATAGAACTGGGCACAGGCTGTTGTGGAGAAAAAAGGAAAAAAACGAAAGGGGGTGAGTGTTTTGGGGGGATTTTCAGATTATTTGTAATCTTTGATGTCTACTAGTATAAAAAGTGTGGAATGAAAGTGTTTTAAAGGATTAATAATTGGCATCTTTCATTTTCATGACTACAAAACTTGAATTTGAAACTTTTTCTCAGTATTGTAGATGATACGTCTGATTGTAGTGCAACAAACAGTCTTGTTAGAATATTTTTATTTCTCTTTCCTAATACTCACAAACCCTCATTTTGACCTTTGCCCAGTTCTGTCTGATTTTTTGCCAGAATGCCTGGCATATTATTCTGGAGTTGGACGTTTTTTCTATGGTACCCTGTACTGAACCAGTGCTCACATACTGTAGGCTATAACCTGAAGGCTGTTGGATGAGTGAATAACAATCAAATTTACAAGGACAGCCTCCAGGCGAGGGACAGCCTCCAGGTGAGGTGAAGCCTTGTATTGAATATGCAGAAAATGCTCTGTAAACAGGTTTAATATGCGGTCTGGCTGACTGCTGGATTTAAACAGGCATTGAAGTATCAAGAAAAGTGATGAAAAGGTACTGTGGGAAGACAACTTGAACAAGGATGATTCACCAGTTCACGTCGGATGATGTGTAGGCCTATACACGCAAAGGTTTTGTGGTATTCAGAACGGATGACAGATAAACACGTAACGAGCGAGGCCGGGAATATCTGTCTGCGTCCCGCTCACAGGGAGCGAGGCCAGAAATATCAGGGTGTGCTACCCACAGATGACGGCCTGAACCCGTCTGGCATCGACGTTCGTGAAAAACAATCCCGCGCCTGGGTCTGGTCGATGTCAAAATATTCCCGATTCAAACTTGTTAAGAAACCCACCTTCTCATTGTAGAACAGCATACAAATACAGCAGCCTGGTCTCTGGTCCGCCATGGACAAGTTATATGCAAGCTCCATGTCATAGCTATGTGGCTGGGTCACCCACAGACCATTCATAGAACGAGCCCAAACTTTCATTGTGGCAAACTCTTGTGAAGTGAAATCTAACCAAAAGAAAAAATGAAAGAGAAAGTGCTATTATCAGGCATGCAACTTGGAAGAAAGGAAAAACGAGGAAACTTCAATCTTTACAAGACTTTGTACAGTGATTTTCAATTTTGAATGGCATAAGTGTGAAGTGAAAAACAAGGAAATCAGCTGATCCGAGGAAAAGTTGCATGCCTGTACTATGTACATTTGCATAGTTAGATGCTATGACAGACACAAAATAAACTCTGTATACAAGCTACTGAGATCAGAGTTTGGTGGCGTTTGCCTAATTTCGTAGGCAGTGACACAAATAATGACACAAATGGATTTTGAGGCAAATGTAGTACCATTCATTTCAATCACTATTTAAATTTGCATTCCCTGTGCTATTTTCGAGTTTAAAGAGGTTGTGAAATGCTCGAAGACATTTCTGTCATTTTTCGGGTATATGTAGCCTAAGGTGTGATGAAATAAAAACGACTATTGTGTCTGTCATGAAATGAGTACAAAAGGTACTTTTGAGAGCTGTTTTTCAGGTCCTGTTTCGACCCCAACGTGCAATTTGTGTAAAAGTCGTCGTTGGGGGCAGCAACCAAAACATAGTAAATCGTGACGTAATAAACAGGACTCGTTTATACTACGCTGCATCCTTTAAATTTCGTTCAGAAAAGAAAATTGAAATTTTGAAAAAGCATGTATATACCAACTTTAAAGTAGCATACACAATAGTTTATCCATTGATGGGGGCCTTGTGAATGTACAGTAATCAAGTACCCGGATCTGTCAATACATAACATTAATTCCAGTGTTGCTGAAAAAGAACAAAACTCTGCATCACTCAATATGTCATGTGTCGTGTCATAATACTAGATCTACAAGTATATCATGGTTTCCTCAACACCTTTTTCCTTATGATGAAAATGTTTTAGAAGGTAGGAGAGTTAGCCATATAAACAGATAAAGAGATGCCATTAACCCTAACCGCCCTGAATCCTCCAAAATCCTTTTTGCAAATTGGAGGAATTTGCAGGATTGAGGTTACATGGCAAAAGTGCGTTGCTGATTTCGGAGTACGCACTGTGTCAAGGTCTTGGACCGGACCTTGTGTTGTTTATGCTCAGCCGTGCATAAATTTAGCCCTTGATTATACTTGACATCCTCCGCACTGCTCCAGGATGTCACTGCCTCTGCCTCGGCCTATTGACAGTCATAGCCGGAGGATTTTGCAGGATTCAGGCAGTGGTCATCCCTCCATGGACCATATTCAAGAAATAGCGGAGGAATTTGCAGGATTGAGGCTATATGCTATTTTTCCATGAGGCCAATTGGAGGATTTTGCAGGATTGAGGCTACATCCTAGCAAAAAGGCCTAGGGAGTTAGGGTTAATGTCTGTATAATTAGTGCATTTTTATGTCCATGGGCAATGATAAAAGATTTTCAGGCACCCCAGGACATTTTGCAAAAAAAGTACATCCAGTTATGAAATTGACATCAAAACGTCTGCAAGATATCAGTCTAGAAGCTCACATAGGCTCGGCATAAAAAAAAACAGACAAACTCCCCTTTCTCCCTAGCCCCAAAATAGTCTATGTAATAGGAATGCCGTGGTCTATTACGCGTGAACAGATTCGCTGATTACTTAGGCAAGACCCCACCTCTTGACCGCCTATATTTTGACCAATCAGCTTTCTATATCGGGTCTTCGGTCATTCATCCGTTGCGCGTCATAGACAATGGATTTTTTAAAAATGTGTCACGCACTCTGTATGTTACGCGATATCGCGCCCGGCTGTTGTTGTATTACAAAACACTGCTTTCAAATTGACCAATCACACCATTTAGTCCTGATTTAGAAATGAAATGACGTCACGATTTAGTAAAGTCGACTCCGATTGGCTGGCGCACAGCTTGCATATATGTATATGTCTAGATATATCAGATGTTATACAGGATTTGGCTCCCTGGATAACGGCTGATTCTCAGACTAGCCCCAAAAGGGCAAGGGGAGAAAATGGTACCAAAAATGGGTCCTACTTGATCCAAAAACATATCTGATTTCTATTCAATGCAATGATCTTCAGAACAAGCACAAAGCTTGCCATCCAAAAAGAGTTTGTCAGTTTTGTTACTGTTTTCCCAAATCTATCCATTACCGTGCTTTGCTTTTCCCTTTGGTCCTGAAGTCTTGGCAGCTGCTTTGCTCTTTGATGTTAACTCCATGCAATTCTGATCTGCCATTTTATCTGCTGACTTGGATAGCAACTCTTGCATACATCCTTCATGTTTAACTTTTGTTCCAGCTTTGTCTGTTGATAAGTAGCCCAGTTGTTCCTCTGTAGTATTTGTCTCGGTCTTTGTAGATTTTTCTACAAGTTTATTCAGCTTGATTTTCTTGTGGTTGGATTTGTTTCTATGAAGGTCTGGACTGCTGGTCGTCTGGCTGGTTGTTCTGGATTGCTGGTTGCTTGGGCTGCTGCTGTATGCATGCTCCCTTTTTACTCCATCTTTCAGCTTCAGCAATGCAGTTTTCTGGGATTTGAGTTTCTTTTTCTTTCTTGCTTTCTCCTGTTCCAACAGTAACCCTGTTTTCTGTGGTTTTACTTTTGTCTTCTGATGGGAATATTTACCACTCGCTTTCAGAAGGCCATCATTAGAGGTAAAAACATTCTGATGGTCTTCAGTTTGATTGTGTATGCCAACTCCTGCACTTACATGTATGGACATCTCTGCAGCTGGTTTCGTTTCTCTCATTAGTTTACTTTCTTTATTTTTTGACTTGGATTTCTCTTTCGTACATTTTGGATGTTTCTTTTTTGACTTTGCATTGATTCTCTCCGAGTCCAAATGCTCAGTTCTAGATTCCTTGTATTTGTGAGAAAGCTTTTTTTTCAATTTTGAATCCCCCTTTCCAGAATTGGAGGTCTTTTTCTTGGCTTTTAGAGTACTGCTTTCTGAAAGGTCAGGACTTGGTGATGGCAGCTCATTGCGAGGTATTTTTGGTTTAGGCTCCTCACTCTCATTGACAATATCTTCTTGTACAGTTGTTTCCAAGCTGCTCAAGACCCTTGGCACATCACTGTAAGTGACTGTAGTAGCTGCTTGCAAAGGTTCTATCTCAATGCTTACAATTGGGGTTGTAAGCGATGCAGTCTGTTGTTGCATGATTAATGTTGTCTGCACATTGGATTCCTCATCTTCCTTATGCAACTCTTTATGGTTACGTTTTCGTTGACTTGTTGTTCCTGTCTTGACACGTCTCCCATCCTTTTTGTGCAGTGGTTGACGTCTGGTCTTGAGCGGCATTCCATCATCATTGGATTTTCTAGGACTTAAAAATAAGAACAAAATGATGGGGTGATTTCCAGGTATTTAAACTACCAGGATCTGGGAACAGATTTGCCTAAAAAAAAAAAAGGTTTCAATTTCTTCTGCATACAAATCAAAGGTACAAAGCAATACTGTCAAAAAGTCCCTTGCATTTAGCACGTACATTCAAAGTAAGTTTTTATATTAAGTAGTTAGA
This sequence comes from Patiria miniata, assembly GCF_015706575.1. NCBI lineage: Eukaryota > Metazoa > Echinodermata > Asteroidea > Valvatida > Asterinidae > Patiria > Patiria miniata. The sequence goes on from NW_024037073.1 coordinate 7,400,105, forward strand.
TGACCTGTACGTCATTGCGGGAAGTGTGAGAAGGATTTTTTTGTCCAAGGGACTTGTGGGAGCTTTGTGTCGTTGCTATGGTAGGTCTTTGTCTTGAAAGTGTGGCAGAAGGCTTGACAGTTTTAAAAGCACCAATCGCCATGCTATCAAATGATTGCCCTGCAGTTTTAATGCCCTCCGATTTGTGTAACTTTACCAAATATATTTCTGCTTGTGTGAGGCACACAGAAAGATCACATTCCTTATTTACTAGCAAGAGAGATGTTTTGTGACAGTGAGTGTACTTGAATTATTTCAGTCATTCATGTTAATAAGATATTTTCCCACCTAATGACATATTTATTGGAGATAAATAGCAGTAGTTTGAAGATGTTAGATTTTGAAAGATACACATTTCAAAATTCAAGGACGATGTACAATCAATGATCCGTAACTATCAAGACTTATAGTATAGCGTCCATGACCTTGATGTGTGACCTTTGACATCATTATCATTTGAAGGTTCCCATGTTGCATCTATGACCCAAGTGGTTCCAATTAGACTTAAACTTTTCAAATGAGACCAATTTTACATGTTCAGCCTATTATGCAGCTTGACCTCATATAACCTTTGACCTTGGTATTCAACCTTGACATCAAGTTTTAAGAAGGTTATAACAGAAATCATGGTAGCATTTCCAGGATCCCATTAAAAAAAGGTCTATTGCATTGGCCCTTTCAAAGTGTTAGTATCGCCATCAACAGAAAGGTATTACTCTTGCTGTGTTTCAAACATCTCCACTTTTTAATATCTTGCAGTATAAACAAATTTAAATAACAGTTCCATGGCATGTGCATTACAATGTACATTACAATGCAGTGCGAGATGGCTGGCAATTTTGCTGTTCATATCACAGCCTGGAAATCCCCCACCCCCTCTCACAGAAGTGTGGACTGATTCTACTAGTGAGGAGCTACCTACAGATCATTACTACATATGCAATATTTCCTAGACGGCGTTAGCCATTTCCCACAGTACCTTGCATTTCATCTGACATGACACATCCCCTTTTCTGGAGGGTACAAGTGCATAAGTAAATGCGGAAGTGAGAGTGGGGAGGCGGGGCGGCGCTCTACTGGTAAGTACTTGTTAGTAGAATCAGCCCACAATTCGGGGGGGGGGGGGGGGGGGGGACGGGAGATTCTACTGTGTTCAAAACCTGTAAAGCATTACCACATATGCTGAATAGCACTATAGGCAGATGGGTTTGAGACTACAACATAACGTGTACAAGCTGGTACGATCCTACAATAAAAGTACCATCCGCTGATCAGAAAGCGCCCTCATGAGACAGTTTCCTGAGCATTGATGTCATAATGGTACATCACGATTGGATCTTAATGACTTGTGAAATATTCGTCACAGGAGCAACGTGAGCTTATTGGCTTGCACCATATTTTACCCACAATCCTGTACGTATGGTCTGCATAATGCAGTGACAAGATGATCGTTTTTTTTTCCCCAGAGGTTGCCTTTTTTTAAATTTGCGGAATGGGAAGTGCCGATATCTTACTTTCGGTGAATGTTGCGAAAGCAATGTTTGGATTAGGAATTCACAAGATCTTGGAAGAATTATTTGTGTGGTACGAGCTAAAATGATAATTTTGGGATTTCATATTTCTAAGTTTGGATTCGTTTCAATCAGGTTACGAACAATGAAGGTAACATTCAGACTTTTTTTAATGGTGCAGGAATCGTTTGGGGGTAATAAAGTGTTGGTGGAAAATTGTTGATCTGGTGTGTTTTCATTCTTTACTTCACCTATTGATGACCGTAATTATGTGCTTTCAGATTAGGTCTGAAAGACAGAACAAAAAGCTTTTGTGTGTTTTTTTTGCACAAAATGGGTCGCTAACAAATTTTTTTTACGCAACGGGGTTGCCAAACCTTTCGTTGTAACAGAAATTTCATACTGTCCATTTTCGTCTTTAGCGAATTTCTTCCCATAGAAATTTGCACAATTTTGCTAGGACCGAAGATATGAGTTTGTTAGAACCGGAATTTCTAACTGTTTTCATAATAACGGGAGCTGACTGTACATAGTGCCTACCAACAAATGTGTTCCTGGGCAATTCTTTGCGTTTAATAGTGAGCCAGTATAAAAGCTGAGAGATAGCGTATGAAGTTGGAAGCATACAGCTGTAGAATACCCAGTTGAATATGCCACAATGTGTAGCCATTGGGAGTATTTCTGCATAAATCCGTGCTTGCAGTTGAGCAGTGTGCTGCTGATTGAGCTATGATCACGCACACAACCATAGATGGCTGTAAGGAATGCCTATGGTCCGACAACATGGATGTCAAAACATTCGATAGCTCATTTAATACTGAACCATGGCAGCAATTTCGGAGATCAGTCAAGGCAACTGGTTAGAAACGGTCATGCAATATGGAGTGTGTGCTCTGCCGCAATGGGGCGAAATGTCATCCCATACCTAGGCGGAAAAATGAGGATAGGTCCAGGCTGATGCCACATAGGCATATCGTGACAGATAGTATAGTCTATAGAATAGTATATTCTATAGTTCTATAGAAAAATATGTCTTTCCTGCTGCACGCGCTAAGAGAAAAGTGGATGTGTCATGGCTTTCACCCTCTGGAGACATTGCATGTAGTAATGCTCTACCGGTAATGAACGCAGTAAAAACTGCAAAGTTGAAAATAAAGTAACCATCTTCATTCAGATTTCAGACATTCAGTTGATGAACAAACAGTTTGATTTGATGGGGCTCCATGGCTACCAGAAGTAACACATTGACAATATTTACCTGTTATACTCCATGACATTTTGGGACTGCATTCCACTACTAGGTTTGTCAATATCCTCGATGTAGACCATGTCTTTACCCTGCTTCCATGCATCATAGCGATGTGGTTGGAAGATCCTGATGAATGGTTCCATGTTGATTTTTACCGAGTCCCTCTGACAGGAACACTGTTGATACAATCAGCAAACTTTATGTAAGCACAAGTAAGGTGTATCCCCGGTATGTTGGTCAAACTAAATGAGGTGTGAGATTGTACAGGTCCTTTTGAAACCAGGTCCCTGTTGAATTAATGGCCAGGTACTCAAGGAACCATTCATTAAAAACATAAACACACAAGTATGGTGTTTCCTACAATACGTGACCCACACATTAGTGCAAACCTGTCTCTAAGACAGCTGAATTGAAACAAAAAATCCCAAGACAGAACTTATCAGAGACTGGATTCAATGCAAGTATTCCTTGGAAGAAAGGCATCAGCAACTGATCAATAACATCTTGTGTTTCCCTATCAGAAGAGTTATGTCAGAATGAGCAACACAAGGTTTCTGTTATCAAAACCAAAAATGTTTTTGACTGTGTACCTGCCATTTTGGTCGGATATTGGGTACTGGTGTTTCTGTCCAGCACTAAACTAAATACATTAAGGTGTACCTACATGAACAGGCACTTTTACAACACCAACAATGTATACCATGTTACAAGATTTCACTGATCGAAACCTGCTCCAGTCACATTTTCATGTATGACCACTCAAGTACCCCTTGAACATCACCTGGATCGTTCTTGGAATACTCTGGAATATTGTAATCCCTGTTGCTTTCTACAAACACTAGAACAGACCCTACGCACAAGGTAGGTAATGTTTCACTGGGCGTATATGTCAACACAGACCAACCCATATGCTACAGACATGTTCACTAACATCCACAAGGCACTGATTTGGTAATCTTATTGATTATTACTACTAGTTACAGACTGGAAAAAAATACATGTATAACATCCCTAGAAGGAGGAAACTGCATGAAGTACAAAGTATACATACACATTTTGCCCTCTTTCCAAAATCAATCCAACGAAGTGAAGCAAAGTTGGTTGACTCGGCACAGTTATAGCCATGGTTATAGCCAGCATGGTAACCATAAGGGAAAGTAACCATGAACTCTCCTGTTTCTTGTGTTATCTAAGAATAAAACAAATTATGTATTTAATCCTTTAACCTCATATAAACTAATCAAAACAACTTTAGTACAAAAACAATCTGGTAAACTGGAACTGAGGAGTCATTGCATAAACGGAAATAAAGGATGGTCTATAATCATCTTCAGTACCAAACTTCAACCAATTTTGCAGTAGCTATGACAAATTTATATGTACATAACTGCTCTGGAGAACCAACTTTTACATTTTGAGTGGCACACGACAGAGGTTTCCAATGAAAATCTAAAAATTTAAATTTACAATCTGATAACTGCACAATAATCTCATATTGCACACAATATTTAGGATGCTTGTCAGTAAAGTTGTCCCTTTTTGCTCTGAACACGTATCAAGCCCTCAGCAATGATATACAGGGTGAGTAAAAAAAAAGCGGAACCCAAACCCCAACAATTATATTTCATATTTAAAAAATGTGGCACCCAAAGTAATATTGACTGGCAAGCCAATTTCATAAGGTACTTTTAGATGAAAAAAAAATACTGAAATTGCTCAATCCGTTCAAAGAATATTACCATTTAAACACAATGACCTTAAAACCTCTTTTGATCAAAAATGCAATTTCAAGACTCGTCGTCACAACTGTCTCCTAATATCACCAGCGATAAAACCTCAGTTTAAAAGTTGAAAATATTCAACAAAGTCCTTTTGAAGGCCCGTCTGATCAAAAAAGGGATATTATAAATCATATTGTTTGCCTAACCAGGGTTATTAATAAAGATATTTTGTACTACAGCTGTTTACAGTTGTTAAAGCAAGTATTCTGTGTCATTTTCTTTGTTGTTCCAAACAGTACAAATACACAATAAACTGCTTTTTTTTGGACGAAACAGATTTTAGGGTCATTGCATTTACATGGTAATATTCTTTGAACGGATTCCGATTGAGCTATTTCAGCAATTTTTTTAACCTAAAAGTAGCTTATGAAATTGGCTTTTCAGTCATTATTTTGTTTGGTGCTAAATATTTTTTTTCAAGATGAAATATAATTTTGGGAGTTTGGGTTCCCCTTTTTTTGACTCACCCTGTAAGAAAAGAATACCAAATGCAGGCTAAGGTAAATCATAACAAAAAATTAAACATGAACAAAATGCAGTTCTATACTGCATTTGTAAGATTTGTATTTTCAACCTTTTGATTTACTGTTTACTTTCAATTCTCACACAATGCATTAATTTGGAAGTATTACTTTAATTAACTGAAGACTGACCTTGTCATATGGGATTGAGTACTTCTTCAATATCTGTGGTGAGATCAATGTCATCTTGTGTCTTAGAAAATTGGGACAAATTTGAAAGCTCTGTGGGAAAAAACCTGTAGCAAAAACAAGGATCAATGCAACTTCAAAATAAATCAGATAATACGAAAAGAATTTTTCATTGTATCTACTACCGGTATCTGCAAAATGTGGTTTCAAACTTCATGAACATTTGTATAGCGAGGTCAAAGTCCACACTGATAACCAAGTCAACTTTTAATCAACAAGTTAAAAAAAAAATTAATCAAACAAAAATAATAAACATTTTTAATCCTGTTGTCTTGTCTGTCTTCCAAAATGCCACTCGACAACATTTTCAATTGAAACTACTTGCATTTATTTGTTGGCCAACTTACATGTACATTCATTATTTCGAAAAGAAACCAGTGTTATTTTACAAGTTTCCTTCGCAATTCACCATCGCGGTGATAAAAACATATGCGTAATGATTTGTTTGATGCAAACAACAGACATTTCTATGACGTTTGTGGTAAAATTGGTGATAACCATAAAGTGATACTTGTCAAAAGGAATGTACATTACATGCTTTTGCTACAATTTTCAGAAATAAATGGATTTGGAGGATTAGTATGTTATAGCAAATATTGTTAAACTGACTTGTTTCACTTTTTGGGCTTGTAGATGCTGGAAAAACCAAGAAAACCAATCATGTTCTTGTAGTCTGGTTCCCTGACCTCACTTAAGATGAAACAAAGCACTTTATAGACTATGAGGAATTGTAAGGTCAGAGAATCAGTCTAGCTGGCTTGTACTCTTCCACAGGTGTGTAATCAATTGCAAAGAAAATGCGGAATAACTACATTTGAAAAATTAGGAGCACTTTTTGAAGAAAAAAAAAACAGTTTTCTCCAACGCTGGTCAGCCGACCAGCGTTAGAAAAAAATAAAACTTTATTTGAAATTGTCAGCACCCCAGGAGTTACCATTTTACAGGATGCTTAGACTGTTATTCCCTAACAATCCAGTAAGGTATTTCATGATTGTGATCATTTCGTTTTTGGATGTTTGCAAATATTGTATCTTCCCTTTCAACAAAAACAAAACACCATTATATCATTTATGGAACAACTGGAACAATTTGTGTTACCTTAGCAGCTCAACACCAGAACAACTCACCGCTCTGAATATATTCTGACCTAAAGTTTTGATATCATTTTTATTGAAGCGTAATATTTGATTTCTTTTTTCTTTCCAAGTGTTCAGATATTTTTCTTTAAAGGTTTCTTTAATTATGTTTACTTGGGTCTCATCCCTTTAAAGTGCATACTTTTTTATACCATTTGTGTTCGTGCACAGTGACCTGAAGTAGATTTGTTCTGTGATTGATTATAAATACATTTTTAATCGATTAATTAACCCTCCTATGTAAACAGTCACAGGCAGTCAAAAATTCACTTCCACTAGTCACCAGCAACCAGATCATAATTATGTCAAGCAAGCACTGTGACTAGTCAAACTGGGTCAAAAGACAAAGCAGGCAAGTCAAGATACAGCTCTTTTATCACTCACCTGGGGTCAAGGCGTAGCTGTATCAAGTTACTTAAACAGTCCCAGCTGGTCATTCCTACTTTATGTAGGCTGAGAATTCTTAACTGTTGAAAACAGTCGCTTGTTTGATTTTGACTGAAAGGACTACTTGGCACAGAATGTATGTTTGAATAGGAGGGTTAATACTGCAATAAGGAATATTTTGCCACACAACAAGGAAGCAGGAGGCCCTTTTTTCCCCTTCAAAATGGCCGCCTGAACGGGCTTTTTTTTTAAAGATGGCCGCCACTTTTTTTAAATGGCCGCCATTGGACTCAGGAAAAGACACACCAGCTTTATATGGGCTACATGCAACAGACAAATAAGCAAAAATGTCCATCTTTTGAAAATGATGTCACTGTTGAAAATGTATCATTTTTGGGGTAAAAAAAAAAAAAAAGGTGGCCTCCAAAAAGGAAACGGGCGGGGACGCTAAACATATTTTTAATTTTTTATTATGAAGTTAAACTTTTAAAAAAAGGAAGGATTTTTTTTTTCAAACTCAGGCAAACGTGTACGAAGAATACGTGTACGATTAAAGCTTGTGGTTGTGTTGTTAAGGATCACAGTTAGATTGTATACACAGCTGAGATTGTATGTTGCTTACCAGATGCAAGTCTTTCTAACCTCTTGGCATGCTCTGGCGGAATCCCATACCTGCAGAATCAAGACATTCTCTATTCAGATCTGACATTACACGTTAATGTTTAGTTATTACCTATGTTTAGTTGTATGTATCTGGAGCAGCATCAATCTGTAAAAGCACAGTGGGAACAGCATGTGTTCCTGAAATATATAGAAACACTCAAATGCATGAATATTACAGCATTCTGACTTGGAGATATTTTAAAATACATATTGATTAACAGCTAACAAATCCTTCACTTTATGTTCGAGCATTCATGAAGATAATCTCCAGTTGGCCACTCAAAACAAACGATTGTTTGGAAGGGCTACCCCGACCACTTCATATTCTTGACTGAAACAGTGATCCTGTTACATAAAAATGTCTGCAAAAGGTCAGTGCAATATGCTGGATGCTTGATGAGAGTTCATGGACTACTGACTCTTGCACATACTAGTGCTGAGAAATGCTGGACGCATTCTTGTTAAACGTATTCTGTTCAATAACATCTGTTGAAAAACATCTGTTGAAAAACATCTTCTGTAACAATTGCATACGTAACAGATAATGAAACATGTGTTTAACCCTAACTCCCTAGGCCTTTTTGCTAGGATGTAGCCTCAATCCTGCAAAATCCTCCACTTGGCCTCATGGAAAAATAGCATATAGCCTCAATCCTGCAAATTCCTCCGCTATTTCTTGAATATGGTCCATGGAGGGATGACCACTGCCTGAATCCTGCAAAATCCTCCGGCTATGTCTGTCAATAGGATGAGGCAGAGGCAGTGACATCCTGGAGCAGTGCGGAGGATGTCAAGTATAATCAAGGACTAAATTTATGCACGGCTGAGCATAAACAACACAAGGTCCGGCCCAAGACCTTGACACAGTGCGTACTCCGAAATCAGCAACGCACTTTTGCCATGTAACCTCAATCCTGCAAATTCCTCCAATTTGCAAAAAGGATTTTGGAGGATTCAGGGCGGTTAGGGTTAATATTCAATTCACGCATTCTAGATCTACATTTTTAACAGAATGATAAACACACGGGTCAAAGGTCTTTAAAAAATAGCAGAACAGTAGGCTTACCAGGATTTAGGGGCTCCAAAATGCAGGTAGTTAATACTGTACAGATCCATGTCTTCTGTATGCCAGGCAAATGTGGTCTTCCACATTCCAAAGTACAGATATGCAGTGTTAACTCCTTCGATTTTCACACCTTGTGGGGAAGATTTCATATAAATAAATGAATATAAGACAAGATAAGTTTGCGGTAGCACCATGTGAATAAATCTCTTTTGTGAGTATGTGTGGTTCTGAAAACAATGAATATAGCTAAACTTGTTCACCCCTTTTTTGGGGGGGGGAGGGGTGTTATAATTGGATGCACTACAAATTAGAAATTTAGACACAGGAACAGAATAAAAAGTCACAGGACAGCCATCTGTGTATATTTACCTAGATGCAATGTAATGTTCCTGAAGTACTGCTTCTTTACTAAGTAATTGCTATGTATTTTATGTTCAAGGATATTCCTAATAAATAACGTTATGTTTAATCATCTCTTGCACAGGCTGGCACCAGGGTTGTAGTTGAGTACTTTTTTTTTTTGTACCGAGTACTTTTTCCCGAGTACCGAGTACTGCCAAGTACCTACGTTGCCAAGTACGAGTACAAATTCCTGTACTTCCGAGTACAAGTTCAGGTCTCAGAGTACATGTACGAGTACTTGTACTTTCGAGTGCTTGTATTCCGAGTATGAGTACTTCTATTTCTGAATACGGCCATACGGCAAATGGTTCATTGTGCATAATTGGCCCAGGCCCAGTCAGACTGATACACATACCCACTCATGGCTAGCTTTTATATGTGTTTGTTCGGACTTGCACATAGAAAAATCAGGAAACTTTGATTTCTCTACAAGCCAATCAACCATTTCCAACTGAAAGTATCAATAATAAAATAAGGCTGTGGTAAGTCAAGCTATACCATTCCCCCCCCCCCCCCAAGTACTGCTATTCAAGTACCAGTACTTTGATGATCGAGTACAATTTTGACATGTCGAGTACGAGTACAGTCGGCTCCCGTTATAGCGAAAACAGTTAAGACGAAATTCCGGTTATTACAAACACGTCTTTGGTCCCGGCACATTTGTGCACATGTCTATGGGGGGAAATTCGCTTAAAGACGAAAACGGACAGTACAAACTTCCCGTTATTATGAAAGGTTTTGACGACCCGTTGAGTAAAAAAGCATTGTTAGCAACCCATTTATTACGAAAAAAAAACACTAAAACCACAAAAGCTTAAGTTCATGGCTTTTTTTCTTTCTTTCAGACCTAATCTGAAAGCAGCATAATTACGGTCATCAATGGGATTAAGTCAGTTATTTAATCTTGCCGACACTGTGGTACGTTCACTAATCGCCGGCTGCGGTTACCAACAAAGGCCTGTGAAAGCAAGCTAATGATACCGGTACCATGATACAACGACGCCTACACGGCAACAGAAGAAACCACAAGCCGGGAACAATCACCGAGTACGTGACATCTTCTGCACCCAAGCTGACATGGACCACAAGAGCTACGTGGACAATCATGCTGCCAGGACAAGTTTGTCCGACCATGGAGCTATAAACCCATGGTCTGATGCAGGTTTCAGTGAATCACAAAGCCAACCCAACAAATCCAAATGGCTTTTTATTCAGTTAAAAAAACAGATTATCATATTGGCCAGTAAATATAAAGAACGAAAACATAACAGATCAACCATCAACTATTTTTCACCAACCCTTTCTTACCCCCAAACGATTTCCGCGCCATTAAAAAAAGTCTAAAAGTTACGTTCATGTTTGTAACCTGATTAAACCGAATCCAAATTAAGAAACATCAACTCCCAAACTAGCTTATCCTAACTATCATTTTAGCCCATACCACAGAAATAATTCTTGCAAGATCTTTTGAATTCATTATTGAAACATTGCCTTTGCAAAATATATATCGGCCCTTCCCGTTCCATGAATTTCAAAAAGGCAACCGCTGGGAAAAAAAACGATCGATCCCAACTGCATTAAGCAGACCATACGCACAGAATTGTGGGTAAAATATGGTGCAAGACAATGTTGCTTCTGTGACAAAACTTTTGTCAGACATTAAGATCCAATCACGATGTACATTGCTCAGGAAACTGTCTCATGAGGGCGCTTTCTCATCAGCTGGTACAAGCAAGTTTGGATTTTCGATCAACGCGTGGAAATTACATGTAGAAACGAACCAAGGTCTGAAGGTCTCTCGCACTTAATTTTTGCTGGAAAGACTACTGACATTAAACATTGAAAGACGAAAGGTACAATGTATAGAAAATAAAATAGGAATGTCTATTTGATCATCTCCACAACACAATTTGTGCAGAAAAGTTTACTTACATTGAACAATTATGCTCTGGTCGTCACATTTCCGACAGCAGTCGATACGTTGACTCCGTCTTCAACCCTTGACGTTTTAATAACTTTAGTTCGTTTTCGTTTAGTTTTTTATTTACATATCACAATAAGAATATATGTACCATACATTTTACATATTTTAACAAACCCTTATAAAATGATTATTTTATTAGTTTTGTTTGATAGTTTTATACACCTGACACGAACGTTGTATTTCGCTTTGATTACGCATGTGAATGTCGTGCATGTTCATTGGGCTAACACAAAAGTGAACAATGGGTCGGTAACCATTGCATCGGATATTACGAAATTGGGATAATACAAACATATTGACCGGGTCCCGCGGATTTCGTACTAACAGGAGTCGACTGTACTTTGCTGCCTGAGTACGAGTACCGTCATTTTGAGTACGAGTACTTTGACATTCGAGTAAGAGTACGAGTACCAGTACCAAGTACGAGTACTTCAACACTGGCTGGCACTGATAAGAGCGTAATATTATAATATTATTAAACGCAAGGCAATCAGATGCAGGCCATAAGTAACGACTGCCAGAGGAATTATTCTCAAAGCACTTTAAGGGCCATCCATCTCTATCATAATTTTGGGGATAGGGGTTAGAGGACCACGTATGCTATTCAAAAATATTCCAGAAAGCTGATAATACTCTTCCCTCCAAACAGCAGAGAAACCATCATTTTTCTTTTCAGTTTGTACGCTCTGGGAGAGGGGAGGGGGTCCAGCCAAAATAGTACTCTTTGTGCGCATGTGAAAATGATGAAAAGATTGATGGCCCTTTGTTTACCTTGTTCCTCTTCAATCACATCCAGAAGTGTGTTGAGCTTGTTGATGTTCCATATATTACAGCCCTTGCTGTACAATGAGCCAGAGATGTCTGCAGCATAGATGGGAGGGTTGTAGGTAATATTCTTCCAGTACTTCCTCTCTAGATCGTCATAATCAAAGTGTGGTGGAGTTGCATACCTGAATCCCAAGTAACATAAATGAACAGAAAATATAAAAACTAGATTTATGTTTGTGGACAAACACAGGGCTGTTTCGGTAACTTTTTTGTGACATATGTCACATGTAAAGTTTCAAGTATCAGGGATGTGATTGGTCTGTGACAAAAACCCCTGAAAATTTTATGCATGAAGTGCAAACTCCGGCGAGCGCCAAGCGCGAAGCCATTACAGCGTGGGGTCCGGGGCCCGCTTAAGGGCCCTGGAAATTTTTTAATTTTAGATGCTCTGTGGTGCAATCTGAGGCAATTTCTGGGCACTTTCCTCTGAAATTCTGAAGCAGAATTTGTTTTATTTTTATGAAGAATTTTCCTTTTTTTGTTAAAATGTACTCTTGTTCTAATAAAGTTTTTTTCTGTACTCAAAGTTGAGAACCAAATTTTTGTTGTGATACAACAACCTGCGAAGCCACGGTGTGGGTTCGGGGCCCGCTTAAGGGCCCCGAAAAATTTTGATTTTTAGAAGCTTTCTGGTGCATTTTAGAGCATTTCAGAGGAGATCTTGTAATATTTTTGTAAAAAAAAAATAAAAATTGTAAACTTAAATCACTTCTGCTTCCGATAACATGCCTTTCAAAATAGCGTCGGTAGTATTGTTGGAAAAAAAATATTTCACCATTTCTATATTTGTAGTAAAGCAAGGAATCGTTTATATTTCATCTATTTTGTGCCTGGGTTATTCTCATTTGCGCCACAAAAATTATCAAGACTAGCCATCAAAAGTGATTAAAACTTGCCTCACCTAATTAAAAATATATTTGAGGTGGGTCATTCCACAATTATGCTTAACGTACATCACGGCCGCTAGCGCCGCAAACATTCAGTCTGGCCGGCCGTACATCGCGCCGTATACACACGGCCGGCCCGGCGCAGTATCAGTGTGCATTGCTGCACTATGTACGGCCCATCCCACGTGGCCGAAAATTCTGCAGGACTGCAGAAACACGCGACGATGTTTCTCTACAGGTTCGAGTTTTGCAATCTCGTCATTTCAATTGAAAATACATACACAGAAAATGAAGATCACGTTCTGTGAATAAATTTGCAGAAATCCTCTTTTTCCATCGATGGTTGTTTGGTATTTTTACGATCCAACTTCGGCCGATTAAACGCACGGAAAACGAACCTGTGAGTACTTGCAGTAGTCACTGGTTCCGGTCCTTCATCATAGCATTGATTCCGTTAGCACGCGAAGGGTACCAGTGTACCATGCTGCACTCGTCTGCACACCTGACCAGCGCAACACGTGCATCTCGAGAATCGACACAGGAGCTAGACCTACATACTCGCACTAATGGCGACGCATGGTCTTCAACTTCGTTCTCACATTGGGTGTTCAATATGTGCGTGCGGCATACATGTACATATCGATCAACGAAGTTTATGTCCGTAAGTAAATTTCGGATATTTCGGCAAGCAAAACTCATTATGAATAATTAGTTAGCACATTCTACCCCCCTATTTTCTCAACGGATTCACACGATTCACGTTGGTGGACTTTTGAGGCCCAAAAAAACGGATTTCCGGGAAAAAACGGAGAAATCACATCCCTGAAGTATACACATGTAAGTTCCATCCAAAATGGATGTGTAGTTCTCTTTATAATAAATGGTGGCACATAAATATGTGATTACATTGTCATAAGGCCTTGAATTATGACTTTACATGTCACGTGATGACGTCTTGATGACGTAACATCAATTTTCATCTATAATCATCTATAACAACCTGCCGCTAGAGGGCGCTCTAACATTTTATGACATCCCCGTTTTTTTTTCTGTAAAGAGCAACTTAGCCAGAGCATACATCGTTAAAAGCAAGTTCACATCTTTTACCAATTTTAAATTACAAGGCACTTCCGGTTTCAACCGGAAGGAAGGGTCACGTGATTTCACACGTAATATCAAAAATGAAGCTGGATTATTCTATCGATTCCCGCAAACATCAAGTTCAGGTCTCTCACGGTTGATTTTATATTGATTTTCAAAGATTACATTTAACGTGACATCACATGACTCATGATGACGTCATCGTGACTTCACTTCAATGTTCATCTATAACACATCCCGGTCTAGGTGCATACCAACTTTGAACCCAATCGGACATGTAGTTCTGGAGATATGGGCCTTCAAAAAATGTTTATTTTATATGACATCATATGTCACGTGATGACGTCATCATGCCGTCAAGTTAATTTTCATCTATAAGACATCCCGGTCTAGATACATACCAACTTTCAACCCCATCGGACCTGTAGTTCAGGAGATATAGGCCTTCAAAATATGTTTATTTTATATGACGTCATATGTCACGTGATGATGTCATCATGATGTCAAGTTAATTTTCATCTATAAGACATCCCAGTCTAGGTACATACATGTACTAACTTTCAACCCAATCGTACTTTTGGAGATATAGCCCAATCTGTCAGATCTAGCCGAATTCTGCTAGAAAATGGTCATAACAGAAAAATCGCATATAATGTGACGTCACGTGACAACGTCATGATGACGTAAATGTTAGGGGCACAACTGCAGGTGCTGGTCTAAGTGTGTGCCGAGTATAAAGGCAATCGGATGGATTTCAGTGGCCAAAGTGCAGGGGACCAAAAAAACGTGTACAAAAGCAATGGGCAAAATGACAGAAAAAGAAAAATAATAGAGTAATAAAATAAAAATCTTAACGAAAACAAAGGCTGTTTCGGCCGGTTGCCGAAACAGCTAATAACAGAAGCATATGCTTGTGGGGGCCATGCACTTTGGGGTACATCTTGAAACTCTCAGGATCACTTACGGATGCCTCAACAAGTTCAAAACCATTTTTTCTCTCCCTTTTATGGGTGGGGCCCATGACATTAAAATGTGGGGGGGGGGTCCATGTGCACAAAACTATTCAGACAATTACACTTGTCCAAAATAGTTTTTCCAACATTCTAAATTCATCTTTTTCATCTGCTGCAAAACCTTTGAAAATTGACTCTCCTTTTGGGTTTTATGTCACCAACTTTCTCCAAATGGAGAGTGTTCTTATGTATAAGTGTCTATTCTATTGATAAACATATCAAAAAACCTTTCAAATTGCGTAACTTTCTGTGGCAATTCTTTCTTGGATCGTTTTGTCTGGCGACGCACCGCGCTCAATTTTTTCCCGGTGTGGTCACATGACCTTTCCTATTTAATCGCTTGAGGGTGCACTATTGTGGGCTTCAATAAGAGCGCTATAAAATTTCGATTCTTGTTGTGTTGGTGTCTTTTAATCCCTTGTATTCCTTCATATTTCATTTAATTCCTTTTTTCCCATCTTTTTAATATATTGTGAGTGAGATTTGGCTACGCAATAAAGCTTAAAGTCGGTATTTACATCATTCAAAATTTGGATTTTCTTTTCCAAAAGAAATTTTAAAAAATAAAACAATAAGTTTGTTTATTGTTTTTGCATGCCTTTATACAGTTTCAAAAAGTGGTTTTAAATGGCACGCTTCATTTCTGACGTAACTAATGCTCATAACTAATGTAACGCTAGAAAAGTCAATTTGAAAATCTATTTTCAAGGTGCCATACCCAAAAAGCACATACGTACATACACCAACTTTAAAATCTGCATCCCAAAAAAGGATGAGGAGATACAAACTGTACATGTAGTGGTGGTGAAGAGTCTCTGAATACAGGGTTCAACCTTAACCTTTTTTTTTCACTAGCCAGCCTGGCTACTGAAACAGACTCTTAACTAGCCCGCGGGCATTTTCACTAGCCCGTATGTTTTTCTTTTATAGAGTGTCTCATAAACATCAATATGCATACATGTAAAACGTGTATAGAGCCTGAAAGTTGACCCCTGTAAGCGCACTTCAGGGCCCCTCATAAAAGGAAAGCTAATGTGTACAAGTCAGAGATTGTGAAATTAGTTTTGGTACTTTGATTTCACAAGAAAATCACACTCGGATATTTTATGGAAACTGAAAAGTCGCATGACGTGAAAGAGAAATTTTGTGCCAAGAATTGACCTCTCACTTCCGTAAACTTCCATGTAGACTCATGGAACTTGATTACGTGTTGCATCTTTGACGTATCCCAATTTGTTTCTGACTTGCCAGCCGGGCTACTTAAGCAATAGTTCAACTAGCGTGTACAAGTCAGAGCTTGTGAAATTAGTTTTGGTACTTTTATGTCGTTGTTTTTTTCGGAATTTAATGGAAACTCAAAAATCGCATGACATGGGCACCCCACTGTCCTAGCGATTGGATATCCTACGATTGGACAAGCAGCATGCCAGCGAACTCTGCAGCTGAGCGTAGTGATCAGACAATACCATGCGGCATACACCAAGGTTTCCAATGCAGTCACTGCAAAGGACTGCCAGCATGCGGGCTACAATTGAGCTAGCAGTAGCAGTCAGGCTTACTCGAAAGACAGGATCATTGCGGTTACGGACAATGGCAGTGTGCGGATAGTGTCCAAACGTGAAAAGACCAAGTGCGCTTGGCAGAGTGACTCATTAAAACAAAATCTGTGATCTTTTTACACTACTGTTGCGATTACGGGCTGGTTACTGTGACTATTCCTATCACAATGGCAGCGTACACACAGTGTACAAACGTGAAAAGACAAAAAGCGCTGGGCAGTAATACATGTAACTCATAACGTGATCTTTTTACACCTCTTTGTGACTGACTGGCTGAACAAAACGGAGGTACCAGCACAAGTATTGTGAGGTACATGTACGGTGGTATTAATGTACATAAAATCATATTCGCTTGATGGAAATGGGGTAAACAGAGTATCAAGGTACATGTATCCGACTTTATGGTAACGAGAGTTTACTGTACCTACCCAGAGACAACGTGGAAACAGGTCAATTCTGATTGATTTCATCACAATTTATGCATGTAACAGCCAAACAGTTGAAACCCCTTAGCCCCAAGGGAACAGTTAACACAAGCCTTGATGAATTTCCAACCATAGTGATATCAAACACATTTCCTTTTTGTTCCTCCATACTAATGTCCCTATTCTTAAGAGATGCCTTCACCGAAAGCTCATCAATTGCCAAGATGGATTGAGAGAAATTATGTTTCATACCGACATACATGTACATGTTTTCAGCAGGTTTTTTTTTTTTGAGTTGTTAGATCATGCATACAGCTCATGTCATTTGAATTGACCCTACCTGCTGCTGTTTGCTAGTTTCCTGAACTCAAGTGATGTCAGAGGCTTCTTCTGAATGTTGTACTGGGTGTATAGTCCTTGGTGACCCATTACTTCTTGCTGAATTGGAGCTGGGATAGTGAGGGTTTCAAGTTTGTCATAGTCATATGCTGCCACAAACTCCTTCGGTGGTATAATCTAAAGCATTCAAACAAACATTAAATTTACAAAAACAGCACTGAAATTTATTCAGTATCTCTGCATTAGTTCCTAAAAATTATTGGACTTGGATTTTTACTTGTTTTATATTTACACGGATACATTTTTATCAAACAAAATTCAGGAACCGAAGATTGCTTTAGAACCATGGAGGATATTTCAGATGTTTTCAGTTTTGAGTCACACAAAATGAAAGGCCGATAAATTATATGTTGGTTTTCAATAGCCAAAGAGATAATTCACAAGATTCACACCAAACATTAATCCCAGCACTTTTCATCCACGACATTTTAACACATGGATTAAAGATGGAAACCTTTTTTTGGCATGTTGTCTGTTTGCTGGTGTTACTGGAACTGATAACTTTCCCCATTTCTGTCAATCGATGTGAGTATCCATTATCGACATGCTATAAAAGGCACGTCACATGAAAAGCTTCAAACAGTAGTCAATATAGAGGTTTTGCTTTTTCAGGAATGATTAATTTTTAGTTTCCTTCAGTTTTAACAAATCAGAAATGGTTAATTTTTCCAACAACTTTAAAGCCTGTTTACATTGATGTGGAAGTACATAGGTGATCTACTATACAAACATATAATAGTAATAACTTGAACAAGAAAATTAGGAATACACTGACTTTGGTATCGTCTTTGAAACTGGTAATGAACTTTACTGATTTGTTTTTTTAACTTCACAGAAACTTTGTGGTGGACAGTCATATATTGTATTCCCTTTATAGTGTGCCATATACATTGACACTGATGTTAACCCACAACATGCATTGATGTTAGATGCACAACCTTAGCAATGCCAGCTTTGTGTGCTCCCATGGACTCCATGTATGCAATGTAGGCTGGGAAGTCCTTCATTTCCTCCAGGCTAGGACGAAACACCATGATCTTTGGTACCGAGGAATTATGTGATGGTGGACTCATGATTGTGACTTCAAGGCTTTCACTGGAACCAAACAGATAAATATATTTACTCACATAATAAGATTTTTTTAAATGTTGAAGATAAATATAAAGGTACCCCAAAAAATGCTGTCTTTCCTGTAACCCCACTGACCCTACAATTTTGAGTCGGCACTTATTTATTTATTAACCCTAACTGTTTGAGTATCACCCATTATCCATGGAGCCTAGTCTCCTGTCTAACGTCTGATATATCTAAGCATGCGTGACGTCATTTCATTTCAAAATCAGGACTAAGATTGTGAATGTGATTGGTCAATTTGGATGCTGCATTTTGTAATACAACCTGTACAAAAATGCTACTAATCGTGGGCGTGATGTTTATGCACGTGGGGAGCTCGAATTACGCGCGTATAGAAGGTGCCTGCTGATTGGTCAGTTTCTCGAGGTCATACGCAGTCTAGTTTCATAATTAATCGCCAAATCTGTATACGTATAATAGACAATGTTCAGCTTCACCGGTGCCAGGATCTATTACATAGACTACTAACTGTCCTGAATCCTTCAAAATCCTCTTTGCCAAAGTGGAGGAATTTGGAGAATTGAGGTTACATGGTAAAAGAGCGATACTGATTTCGTAGGATGCACTTTGTCAAGGTCTTGGGCCGGACCTTGTGTTGTTTTTGCTCAGCAATGCATAGATATAGGGCTGGATTATGCTTGAAATCTTCCATACTGCTCCAGGATGTCACTTGCCAAGTCTGAACATAATGACAGTCTATTCATAAGATGGAATTTTGCGTTGGGGTGATGTAAATCAAATTACGTTTTTGCCCTTCATCGACGTATAAACACTGTATACTCAGTGTGTTACGGGGTCTACCCGATGTTCCCCAATACCGATGTTCCCCACTACCAATGTTCCCCGAAATCCTTAGGATTAGGGTTAGGATTAGGGCTAGGGTTAGGTTTATAGGGTAGGGATTTTGGGGAACATCGGTATTGGGGAACATCGGTATTGGGGAAAATAGGTATGCACCCGTGTGTTACCTCCTGAACGAAAGTTGGAAAAATCACTCGGGTGGGTGTAGAAAGCAGGAGGTTGTGGGTTCGAGTCCCACCCAAGTGATTTTTCCAACTTTCGCTCGGGAGGTAACACACTGAGTATACACTGTTTATACGTCGGTGAAGTGCAAAAACGTAATTTGATGACAGTCACCGTCGCAGGATTTTGCAGGATTGAGGCTATGGTCCTTATTCATGAGTTCAATGACCATTTTTGTCGAGTTCCCTGAATGTATTTCATTATTTGTTAACTGTGTAATGGGATGGCGCCAGACTATTTATGCAGGCGCAATGCAGCCTTATTTTACTGTCATTTTTTTTTTTAAATATGGCTTTAAAACATTAGGGAATGTTTAATTACAAACTTTATATTATTCATTGAAGCAGACTGGAATTTTTTATAAATGAACTTGCTTTCATTTCTCTTCGCAAGTTCAAAAAATTAAGATTTTACCGCGTTGCGATTTTGTGCGTCTTGTTTATCATACATAACACATTTTTCTGGATGTCATCTTTGGTGCTTAGGTAGGTCTAGGTCTACTCTATCTAACATGGGGATAACAGTTATTAAACTTTTTCAGTAAGGTAATTACAGCCCAAGGAAACTCAAAAGTACATCAAAAATGTAACTTGAGTAACCGTGGAATCGCCCACCTTATTGCAAGTACAAAAACAACAACAACAAAAATTAGAAGTGTTTTCTGTCTACTACAGACAGAATGAGTCGACGGGCATTTCCATTTTATAATCGTTTGAATTATCTTTCTTTGTTTCTTTTTTCCCAAACAATAAACTTCATAACTTCTTCTAAATGTGTATACATGTACTTGAAACTTTGAACAAACGGCAAACATCATTATCCACATTGATACACATTGATAAATACCCTTTAAATACATGTGCAATGAACAAAAACTTTCAAATGAAAACAGACACAAGTAAACATTCTTATGATGTGAGGTATGCAGTTCTTTTGCCATGTCCTTTTTGTAACATGGGTTAATGATAGAATACTTGTGCCTATATTCTAACCAACAGGAAGTGTGATTTGACAGCCTTATTTTTGTAATTTTTCATTTTGTTCATAGTATCTTCTGTAGATAAATCTACCTGAAATGCTACAACATGGCACTGACTCCCATTTGCTATTAGTCTTACTGTGTTATTGTTCTTTTCAAACATTAGTGTCAATCATATTTTAAACATCACTTTTTAAGTTTTTTTTTTTTTTTTTACAATTTAAATGGGGACCTTATCTTATTGCAGTTTGTGTAAATTCCGTACTAATTGATTTTTTGTTTCTAATGGTTTAACATTGTATTGTCATCTTAATTCGGCATGTGCTGCCACGATGATTTTTAATGAACCAGTCTATCTATCTATCTATCTATTGGTGACTGTGTAGTAGCAGGTCCTTGGACTCACCCAACTAGTGTGCCTCTGTCATTTCTGTTTTAGCCTCTGAAGAAGAACTTGCTAAGTTCGCAACGTCAGGCCACATTAATTTTTAGATTTATATATTTCAGGTCCATCCAGTCAGTAAGCAGTTTGCAGCAGTCTTACTTTTTTTCATATTATTATTATTATTATTATTATTATTATTATTGTTAATATTTTCTGGTTTTGAAACTAAGGAATCCTCAAAAGCACCCCAGGTATTGTAGCTCGCAAGCAGACAGAATCCCATACAGAGAAGACAATGAGAAGAAATTACAATTTTAGAGGTAGGAGGAAAATCCCAGAAGAATATTCGGGGGGAAGGGGGGGGGGGGGAATCCCACGGAATCATGCAGGGACTGAAAACCCAATCCACATATTGACCCACATATTGTAAAGCACCCTCTTTGATAAGTATACGAGATAGGCTAAGGCATTGCATTACCACCATCAATTGTGCAGCACCTGCAGATCCGTGGTCCATCTTCCGAGCTAGCCACATTTTCAGTTTTTTTTCATTCCCAAAAATTAAGAATAGCCTATTCTTCTTTTAATATTTTCTACTGACTCCAACACTTAGTTACAGAGTATTACATTTTCTTATTTTGATTCATTGCTCTGAAGAATTTTTTTTAAGGGAAGTAAAGTCCAATTATGTCAAATGGTCTGATTCCCATCTTTCGAATTAGAAGCCGAAATCATTAATATTTTTCATATTTTGGTCACAGTTGTTCTGTTTCAAGTTGATCATTAGCTTCGTGGATGACTGCTGCATGGTATGAGGTGTGTTTAATCTCATCTGGGTTTGGATAAAAGGGGAAAAGGACCATTTTTAGGTGTTGGGCCTTTAGCCAAACACCTATTGTTATTGTAAGAATTCAATATTCTTTTATTTATTCAAGACAGATTCTTCTCCGGAACTGTTTGTCAAAATGAAAACATATATGAACTTCCATTGTCATAATGCCCAACCCACTGCAGATGTATTTTTTTGTAATTACTTCATCATGACGTCATCATGGGTCATGTGACATCACTTCAAAATATAATAAATTTAATCTTTGGAATTCAATATAAAATCAACCGTGAGAGACCGGAACTTGAGTTTTGCGGGAATCGACATGATAATACATGCTCTTCCTTTTATCCTGTGCGCGTAAAATCACGTGACCCTTCCTTCCGGTCGAAACCGGAAGTGCCTAATAATTTGAAAGTGGAAAAAGATATGAACTTGCTTTCAACGGTGTTGGTGTGTGCCTGGATTGACCTTTCAAAAAAAATAATGGGTGAGGCCATGAAGAGTTGGAGCGCCCTCTAGCGGCAGGTTAAAAAAACGCGAAAAATGCATTTTCACTTGATGTCTGTGGCGAAGTTTGCGGTATTCGCTTCAAAACTCCTGTACATAATGACCTTAAGGCTTAATGCAGACAAGACCTATGCGCGAAAACAAAATTGATTACGTCATCAGATCGGAAGTTACAATAAAGACCTTTAACCCTTACCCTACTAGACCCTCCAACGCATGCCAATATGTGCCTCAAGAAAATCTCCTATGTTTTTTGCATGGCCCTCCAATATCTGCCATGTCATTTCAAGGGTAACTGGACAGGCACTCCAATACATGCCACAGAGAACAATGAGAGTCCTCTGATAACAAAGTGAGTGCCCCCAGCTGGTCAGTATCAGGCACCCTCCAGGGCCTCCAACTCCTGCCAATTGGAGCCTTCACTGTTAAGACAAACTATCTGCCAATAAACTGCAGCTGGAGGGCATTGGCATAACCAACTGACATGCAGTAAACTACCCTCAGAGAGTAAGGGTTAAACCTTCAAAAATTGCTAAAAAAATCAACCGTGATACATATAATCAAGGTTTGGCTATATATAGCACAGTTAAAATAGCTCTTGCACTTTCTGGTAATGACATCACAATGACGTCATCAAGTATCATATTACAAGCAATCAAAGATTTCTAGATTTAATCTTTGAAAATCAATATAAAATCAACTGCTACAGATTTGATTTTGTTTTTTATGGCAATCAATACAATACGGCAGGGTCTTCATTTTTGGTAATAAGTGCAAAATCACGTGACCCTTCCTTCTGGTCGAAACCGGAAGTGCCTTATTATTTGTAATTGGCAGAAGATGCGAACTTGCTTTCAACGATGCGAGTGTCTGCCTAGGCAGTACTGTACACAAATTTTACAGGTGACGTCACCAAATGTTAGAGCGCCCTCTGGCGGCATGTTGTAAAAGTCAAACATGGATTTAAACATGCATATTTTAAGTTGATGTGTGTGGCAAAGTTTGCAGTAATCCATGGCCCAACACCGTGTGGTTGTTCCTACAACCTCTAGTTCATTTTGTTTTTGTGTAGTCCAAATTTGATGGCCTCTTTCATTTTTGATCCAATAATGCAAACTACATTGAATTCCAGCTCTAAATGTCGAATTCCTGATGAGCATTGGAGCTGCAGATTTTGTGACAATGTTTTAGGGAGCTGATGACTGATCATCATTTTTTGGCCAGATGGATGAAGATTTCTAGATAAAGGAACGTGTTTTGGAAAGGTATGAGTTCCTCTATGAGCAGGTACCCTTACTTTGGAAATCTCTGTCCTGGATGAGAAGATAATCTCGCTCAAAGTCGGTAGCAAATCAGCATGATCAGTTTCAGGCATCCAGGGAACGTTTATCGTTCTGGCCGTACTACAGAGCTTGTGATAGTGCACAGCTGGCCAGAGGCATTCAGGCTAGCCTAGGCTATGAGGCAAGCAGGAAAAGTCTAGTCATTTTAAATATGTTTGGAAATGGTATTGTCAAGCACAATTTGGATACCGTGCGTAAGTTTAAAGCTATAGTCCATCATTTGCAGCCATCTGAAAAGTAACTGGCGTAATTATTGTTGAAAAACAAACTTGGTTGAAAGATAGTAAGGGGACTAAACTCCCTGTGAAATTATTCTTTCTGGGAAGCTGTCATTTTGAAGTAATCAACGAAAGAAGGCATTTCCAACGGTGATTCTTAAGAAGCACCGTAGGAAAATTTAAATTAGTAGTTCGTTTTGTTATTCAGCGCAGCGCGCACAAGTATTGGAACGACGCACACGCGCGCGCGGTTGTTATAATTCGTCGGATCAGTGCGCGACGTCGCGTACATGTATAGCTGCAATTCAAAACAATTCAAAACATGATTCAGTAACTTTTGATTTGAAATTGAGATCTTAGAATGCTGTTTTTCTTGGAATATACAACTGAAGCTGAGCTGAAACTTCATCAAGTAAGTTGTTCAGTATCCTTCATTAGATTTTGAACACGTTTGTTGCTTCAAACGAACAAAATGCACTAATTACAAATGATGGACTATAGCTTTAAACTTGCACGCACAAGTTTCAAACTTGAGCGAGCAAGTTTCAAACTTGAGCAAGTAGTTCCGAAATCGGAAGCACATAAATTTCAATGCACAATATACGCGCACTTTACAATTTGCGAAAGGTGATCACAAATTGATATTTATGCCCTGACCCTTCTGCCACTTTGGCCAGACAGGCTGCAAAATGTTCACAGCCCTGTTAGTTACTCTTGGCGCATGTGTTTTCCTCAAGAAACCTTCCACTACAGAATATTACTAAAAATACTTTAAATATCTTGCAGTCTCCCAAATATTTTTGTATGATTGTTACAATACAATTGTGCTTCACTTCCCTGTCTCAACTCTCAATATTATTTAGGTTTTCCAATTTTCACATAACGAAAAGGCGCGGCTTGTAACATGTTTTTTTTTTAACATTTTTTTGGAGATGATTATTATTCTCTTTTAACCCTTACTCTCTGAGGGTAGTTTACTGCATGTCAGTTGGTTATGCCAATGCCCTCCAGCTGCAGTTTATTGGAGGATACTTTGATGTAGCAGTGAAGGCTCCAATTGGCAGGAGTTGGAGGCCCTGGAGGGTGCCTGATACTGACCAGCTGGGGGCACTCACTTTGTTATCAGAGGACTCTCATTGTTCTCTGTGGCATGTATTGGAGTGCCTGTCCAGTTACCCTTGAAATGAAATGGCAGATATTGGAGGGCCATGCAAAAAACATAGGAGATTTTCTTGAGGCACAATTGGCATGCGTTGGAGGGTCAAGTAGGGTAAGGGTTAAAGATGATCAACCTTACAGACTAGTCATCAGGTAAATGTAGCGATTTCAGGGGATGGGCTGGACTGTGGATCTGATTGGTCCTCTCAATGTGGAATGTAATGAACACAAAAGTATTTGGAGCAGCGCATACATTTCTGTCCGAATTCATAAGTCGAAAGACATGCCATCTGTTTTGTTTACCAGTAAGTGAAGGTATATTCAACCGGAGGGGGTATAGGCCAATTCAACTGGAGGCAGAATCCAACCGATCGTTACTGAGCAAAAACCTTGGGTCTGACTAGGGTTGACGCTGTACTGCAAACATACATGTAGCAAGTATACCATGTATACATGTATGATCATGCATGTCATGTCATGAGACTAGTATGGGAACGTTTTCATACTAGGCCTCCTGCCTCCACTTTTTTTTTCAATTAATTTCCAAGCGCAAAAAAGTTGTATCCTTTATGGTTATTCCTCCACTTTCCCTCCTCTACTCTACTCTCACCCTCTCCTTTCCCTTAACCCTATTTACTAATCAGTCACTTATTTCATCGAGATTCGAACCTCAGACTCTTGTTTGAAACACAACAGTTTTACCACTAGGCCATAATAAGGCCGCGCAAGGTTGCTTGTTGCAATAATCAATCTTTGGATGTATTTAAAGTATCCTTCAAAATAAGACTAATGTATATTAAATAAACTAAATATTGGTAAGAAAAAAATATTCATAATGACATATTGCACTGTCATTGGCTGGCTCATGTGTTGTCAATGTCATGCGTAACATACTGCTAGACTTCCAGCTTCAATCACTACATGGCCAGCTGCCTCCAACTTTAGTTCTGCATGATGTGTGCATCTAAAATTCTGTAAAATACTTTTTTCATAAAAATTATTGGCATTGCCGGAGGTTCCTAAATTCGTCTTGGGTGAAATCACGAGGTGAGGTGAAAATGAATGTGTTTGGGGGCAGGTAAGGGGTGGCTGTAGTATGAACAACCTGATATGTACTATGAGTGATTATGGTTAAGATCTCACTCTCTCAGTTTACAGCATGCTACTTTGCTAGACAGGGCGTTGTATACGGGCCGGTTCCTATAGAACAAAATCCACTTTTAAATTGTGACCTGCTGAGGCTAAATGAGGAATGTTCCCCCAAACTTTGTCTTGAGTTATCAGCGTTTTAAGTTGCCTATGTGTGAAAAATCATGTCAAAATCGATTTTGGATTAAGTTTTTCCACAATTGTCTGTTATTTTCTTCTAAATAACAACAATGACTCAAGTTCAATGTGACATTTTAAGAGAATCAATTATTGTGTATACCTTGGTGTGTTACTATTCGAAAGCATATTGCCTGCTCTGTATATTTCTAGCAGTGTCATTAATCTGGTACTGGCCTGGCAACTCATGATCAGCTCTGGAAAATGGTGCACAAAATGCAATGTTACGTTGCCAATGACAGTGTCTAGTTAAGTTCGCGGGGCTTCACTACGTAATGAAAATAACAACGTCTGATTGGACCACATTGTATGAATAGGCAATAGAGCATGCGCTGTAACTAAGTCTTGTTTCTTAGATACGTGACGTATTGCAGCAAAGATCCAATCTGTGAGCGCGTGTCTACAGCGCACGCAATCAGAAAATGTTTATAATGCAAGAAAATTGTTCCACGCACGTATGTACGTACAAATAAAGCTTGCAATGCACAACGTGCAACACACAACTTTTTTTCAAAGCTTTTTTTCTCGAAATGAGGTCGCAGAAGTTCGGCAACGCACTACAGACTTTACCATGACATATCTTTGGAAGTAAATGGGCCACAGAAATAAAATTGGTATCATTACCAAGCTCAAGAGAGTTTTTCCTTTTATAAAACTCAAAAAGTAAAGGATGGGGGTTATTCCTCATTTTGCCATAAGCAGGCCACAATTATTTGACCAACCAAACTAGTTGGCAGACATATATATAGGGGTATGTCAAAGGGCAGGGTTTTGAATTTTTGAGGAAATTTGGGGATAAAATGATGATGACCATAACAAAACGTAACACGAAAATAAAGATGGTGATCACCGCGCGATGTACCATGCGTACCGTGCACACGCAAGTCGCGTTGCACAGCACCGACTGGCCCGTAGGAAAATCATAATTTCTACCCCAAGAAATTGTTCAAAAATAAAATTACCAAAGTGGTGTCATTACATGTACATTGAGAAAAGTCTGCTTTAGGTTGACAATGTCATTTTTCAGAAATAAAAAAAATTCTTGATTCTAATTTGATCAAAACAAAATAGGGGCCCTGCCACCAGCCTACATTACACGATCGCCCTAGACGATCATGACAGTGCCAGTTTTCCTAAATAATTTAAAGCTACAGTCCATCATTTGCAGCTATCCAAAAAGTAACTGACGTAAATAGTGTTGAAAAACATACTTGGTTGAAAGATAGTTAGGGGACTAAACTCCCTGTGAAATTATTCTTTCTGGCAAGCTGTCATTTTAAAGAAATCAACTAAGGAAGGTCTTTTCAACGCCGTTGGAAATTTCCATTATTAGTAGTTCGTTTTTTTATTCGGCGAAGTACGCGCAAACGTTGACATGACGCACATGCGCGCGCGGTTGCTATAATTCGTAGGATCTGTGCGTGACATCGCATAGCTGCAATCATGGCTGCCATTCGGGATAACAAAATTAGTGAGAACGTGTCTGGGACGCTGAATTCAGGCCCAATTCAAAACATGATTCAGTAACTTTTGATTTGAAATCGAGATTCTAACATGCCTAAAATGCTTTTTTTTTCTCGAAATATACAGCTAGCTGAATATTGGAAATGTTTCTCAGTCCAATAGTCATGTCTTAATCATCATTTTTGCAATGAATGACCTTCATTGAGATGATATATGAAGAAAAGAGTGGCGTCAGGTTGCAACATTTTTCCCTGTTATGAACTGTGTACGCAGTAAACATGGTAAACGGGACCGGGCCCGGGCTGGACGGCCGGTCGATCATGAACATGATGAACGTCGAACCGAATCGAACATCCGTGATTCCGGCCGTGTAACTGACGAGCCCCGTTAAATTGAAACGCATTTTCCCCCTTTTCAATCACTAATAACACTATGTTACACAAAAGCAGACTGCTTACCTTCAAAACAAAAGTCACTAAGCAGGCTAATCAAAGTCAAACTGGCACTTAGCTTCTACCGATACACATTCAAACATATCCCGAATGGCAGCCATGTTACAAGGTTTTTTGTGTACTGCACTATACTGATCCTATTCGAGCCGCGATACGATAGTACGGGGCCGGCCGGACGTGTACATGTATGTACGTACGGACGTACATGCCATACAGCTCTGTGTACATGTATATGCACGTACGTACGTACGCGTTGCATTACATGAACGCGATGCGGCCCTGCATCATTGCCCTGCATCTTCTGCCCTGATGGCGGCCCGGCGAATCTAATCCGCTACGGCTATGGATAGCCGCAGCACACAATGTGTAGCAGGGAAACCGAATCCATAGCTACAAAGTACAAGATTTAGTACGGGCTCAGTTGTGGGCCGATTCACAACCCAAGCGATGGTTATTAAATGAGTCCGCACTAAAGTAGGTCCCTCATAATAGGCAAATCAATGAGAGGCTAATGTTTTTAACTACCCTTGTTTATATAGCTCCCTTCTGAATGAAACATCGAACGAATAAATCCACCCAAGACAGTTTCAAATTATGTTCCCTGTGGCGTGGGCCCATAGAGCTATATTAAATTTAATATTGCTCTATGAGTGGGCCCTAACGTGGCGTGGCCCCTAACGTTGCGCGTCCCCTAACGTGGCGCGCGCTACCGGTCTAGGTTTACTTCAAATTTCACAATAAGTGACATATTTTCATCAAGTTCTAACAATTCCCGTTCATACATTCTGAGACTTTTTGAGGCTATAATTCCAGCCCAACTTCTTTGAGTTTTGCAATTGACTGAAAAGCAGTAAATCTCAAACTAAAACCCAATCCGAAACCACTGATCATATAAAGACTAGATAGCTAATAAAGAGCCGCACATCACAATGAATGAATTTGACGCCATATTGGTGAGACCGGCTGGTGATCTACAAAGGACCAGTTGCCGTCTTTATAGACAGCATGATTTCTTTTGTAACGTCAAGGTTCACTTGACTTATATTTTGACCACCCCCACTGACCAAGGTTTACTACAATTTTTCTAACGTCGTGGTTACTTTTTAAAATGCCGCAAATCACTTTTTCGGCGTTTTTGAAATAATAATCACCACGGAAATGTGTCCCTTTTAGAACATCATAATATGTGTACGCGACCAAAATGCGCGTAAACTGTTGATACAACGCGCGCATATTTAGGCGTAGAACGTTCGTATTATACGCGGCCATCTTGAGACCGGGGGCGAATTGGTCAATATGCAAAGTCTACTGTGTGAATGTTGTATGCATATCCGCTATCCCAGTCTTTATATAGAGATCAGTGTCCGAAACGGGCGGGTTTTGTCCAATAATTCGGCCATGTAACGACGGCCGTTGCATGCTGCTCAGTACAGGCGCAGTCACGGCCCCCGGTTCCGGTTAAGTTGAGCGTATTATCCCGGCTGCCGTGGCTATTGGCTAACCCGTCTGTGAGTCGACCGGGTGATCGAGCTACTCGAACTCAGTCAAAGAAAAGTGAAAAGACCGGCAGGGGAAAAAAAACGAACATTGTTAGACCACGCAATTAACAACGACCTCAAACCCCTAGGCCCTATGCAGCATACACCTGCTGCTGAACAAGGAGACCAATTACAAAGCTGGCTGGAGACAACAGATCAGACGCGCATTGTTTATAAAGGAGTGCGCGGCAACAGACGACGACGACGACTCGAACGCACCCACAGAATTGTCTGTAGGGGTGCAACCCTGCATTAAAATTCCCATAGACACTAGTGCTAAATGCCCGTACTTCAAAATTCCTCAGAACTCTCACAGGTAAGCTGCACATAAAATGATGATCAACCTGTCATCTTTCATTTCTTTTCAACTTTTGGTGGGTTGACCATTACTTTTCGAGAAATTCTCGCCAAAAGAAGACGACCCCTATTTTCCCCAAAGCGGAACGGTAGCCATCTTGAAAAACGATCCCTCCACACCCAACCTCGTGCCCCGTGGGTACGATCTTGCAGCGTCATGTTGTTTCCCATCATGCCTTGCGCGATCGTAACCCCTGGAATTGTGTAATTTAAATATACCGAAATACGGTACATTATAATTAGGGCTGCAGTTTATCCGTTTTATGCGCCGACGCCATCTTTAAAATGTTAAAAGTTGTGATTTTGAAGAATCAATCATTTCAAACCCAACGTTTTGACGTTGTGTTAATTAGCAAAGTCTTGTAGGTACGTACCCCTTTCGTGCCTTTACAACCACAGATACAGGGGCTTTTTTTTAGCGAAAAACGCGGCTGACATAATCCATATCGTACAGGCATCGCGACTTTTGAATCATAATTTTTTTTTCGTACGTGACGATACGTGCAAAGCTAGGCACGCGAGCGCGAGCGCATTATGGGCGCGCCCGGCGTGTCCCGTCATCATCACAGCCAGGGGTTAGTGTAAGGAACGAGCACGCGCCCCTGGAGTCGAGGCTGCTCCGATCCACACCATGGCAAAATACCACTTTCGAGCCCAATTGTATCCAAAATGCTCAGAATTGGAAGCCCCAAGTCAGAGCCAGAGGTTCATTGCCATATCTCTTCAATTCCCCAATGTTATGGCTTTGAGAACTCGAATATAGAATATTTTGAGGGTATAACTTTTTTTTCATCAGCTCGGCGGATGGATTTAGGCCTATTTACCGGTGTGCACCCGTAGGTCTCTCTCAAAGACGGCCATTTCTGTAGGATCGGAGAACGTCGCCCTGCAACTGCGCACCGGTATTTATTTTGCGCGTTCGTTTAGCTCACGACCCGCCGGGTCGACACGGATAAAGGCAGACGGGTCAGCCACGACAGCCGGGCTAATCGAACGCTCAGCCTAGCCGCGGACCATCACGATCACAGTCGTCGGGCCGTATAGCTACTGACAACACGCCCTTTTCATATTAGCAGGCGCGGATCCAGAGGGGAGGGGGGGGGTTTGGGAGTCTAAAAAAAAAAAAAAAAAAAATACACCTCTGTCAATTTTTTTTCTTCATAGAAATTCCTGGGAAAAAAATGCGAAACCCCCCCCCCCTGCTCCGACACCCAAAATGGTTTTTGCTAGTAATAATGTCCGCCTTGCACAAAATACGCACAGATCCAGCTTGGTTATTGGTTAGGGGGTACATGTACATTATTCTGTGATATAGTGTAAATAATCAGTCAGTTGCCGTGTCACGCGTATAGCTGCTCTATTTTCTCGTCCACACAACTGATAGCAACGCGAGGCCAGCGAACGATGGCCGTAAAAAGGGCTTCAGAAAATTCAAACCACAACTGATCCAAACAAACAACTTGGTTGTTTTAGGTAGTTAAAGACCTACTTCATACATCTGATCAAGGTATTTTTGTTTCTCAAAAAAAAAGGATTTCGATGCATTTTGACGATATTATTTCACGGACAAATCGACTAAAGATTAGGTCATGAAATTTCCGGGTTTTTTTCGAGAACGACGAAAGTCTCCCAAATGTTGAGGTAATCAAACGAAAGAGTGAACCTTCATCTACAAAAAATCTCGTGAACGTGATGTCGTTAATATTTTAAGAATTCGATGTACACCTAATGTTTCCAACAACTTCCATTTTTCACAAAGCGAAAAGATCGTCGCCATTGTGATAAAGCATAGAGCGAGGAACCCAAACACGGTGTGACCTTGTCACCCATACGCCAGCCTCGACTCCAGGGGCGCGTGCTCGTTCCTTACACTAACCCCTGGCTGTGATGATGACGTAAATGACACTGAATGGCTATTCACAGCGTACTGCGCGGGCATTTCGAAGATTGCACGCCGGGAGCGCCCATAATGCGCTCGCCGGCTGCGAATTTCTTATTAACACAATAGTACAGGGTGACAATTTTTCAGGCGACTTGAATCAAGGTTATAGGATTGTAGAGCGCCGCATAGCGGCGATCTACAACCCTGTAACCTTTTACCTACGCGCGCGCGCGTATACTCTCTCCACGTGTGTGAAAGTATATAATTTAGGAATTGCTTAGACTTGTGGTGTACTATAAAGGACACCTATCTGTCCATCGTGCCTGTGAGTAAAACCATCGTGCCTGTGAGTAAAACATCGTGCCTGTGAGTAAAAACATCGTGCCTGTGAGTAAAACATCGCGCCTGTGAGTAAAAACATCGTACCTGTGAGTAAAACATCGCGCCTGTGAGTAAAAACATCGTGCCTGTGAGCAGGTCCATCGTGCCTGTGAGTAAAACATCGCGCCTGTGAGTAAAAACATCGTGCCTGTGAGTAAAACATCGCGCCTGTCAGTAAAAACATAGTGCCTGTGAGTAAAACATCGCGCCTGTGAGTAAAAACATCGTGCCTGTGAGTAAAACATCGCGCCTGTCAGTAAAAACATAGTGCCTGTGAGTAAAACATCGCGCCTGTGAGTAAAAACATCGTGCCTGTGAGTAAAACATCGCGCCTGTGAGTAAAACATCGTGCCTGTGAGCAGGTCCATCGTGCCTGTGAGTAAAACATCGCGCCTGTGAGTAAAAACATCGTGCCTGTGAGTAAAACATCGCGCCTGTGAGTAAAAACATCGTGCCTGTGAGGAAAAACATCGCGCCTGTGAGTAAAACATCGCGCCTGTCAGTAAAAACATAGTGCCTGTGAGTAAAACATCGCGCCTGTGAGTAAAAACATCGTGCCTGTGAGTAAAACATCGCGCCTGTGAGTAAAACATCGTGCCTGTGAGCAGGTCCATCGTGCCTGTGAGTAAAACATCGCGCCTGTGAGTAAAAACATCGTGCCTGTGAGTAAAACATCGCGCCTGTGAGTAAAAACATTGTGCCTGTGAGTAAAAACATCGCGCCTGTGAGTAAAACATCGCGCCTGTGAGTAAAAACATCGTGCCTGTGAGTAAAACATCGCGTCTGTGAGTAAAAACATTGTGCCTGTGAGCAGGTCCATCGTGCCTGTGAGTAAAACATCACGCCTGTGAGTAAAAACATCGTGCCTGTGAGTAAAACATCGCGCCTGTGAGTAAAAACATCGTGCCTGTGAGTAAAACATCGTGCCTGTGAGTAAAAACATCGTGCCTGTGAGTAAAAACATCGTGCCTGTGAGTAAAACATCGCGCCTGTGAGTAAAAACATCGCGCCTGTGAGTAAAAACATCGTGCCTGTGAGTAAAACATCGCGCCTGTGAGTAAAAACATCGCGCCTGTGAGTAAAAACATCGTGCCTGTGAGTAAAAACATCGTGCCTGTGAGTAAAAACATCGTGCCTGTGAGTAAAACCATCGTGCCTGTGAGTAAAAATATCGTGCCTGTGAGTAAAAACATCGTGCCTGTGAGTAAAACCATCGTGCCTGTGAGTAAAAACATCGTGCCTGTGAGTAAAAACATCGCGCCTGTGAGTAAAAACATCGTGCCTGTGAGTAAAACATCGCACCTGTGAGTAAAAACATCGTGCCTGTGAGTAAAAACATCGCGCCTGTGAGTAAAACATCGCGCCTGTCAGTAAAAACATCGTGCCTGTGAGTAAAACATCGCGTCTGTGAGTAAAAACATCGTGCCTGTCAGTAAAACATCGCGCCTGTGAGTAAAAACATCGTGCCTGTGAGTAAAACATCGCGCCTGTGAGTAAAAACATCGTGCCTGTGAGTAAAACATCGCGCCTGTGAGTAAAAACATCGTGCCTGTGAGTAAAAACATCGCGCCTGTGAGTAAAATCATCGTGTCTGTGAGTAAAACATCGCGCCTGTGAGTAAAAGATCGCGCCTGTGAGTAAAAACATCGTGCCTGTGAGTAAAAACATCGTGCCTGTGAGTAAAAACATCGTGCCTGTGAGTTAAACCATCGTGCCTGTGAGTAAAAACATCGTGCCTGTGAGTAAAACCATCGTACCTGTGAGTAAAAACATCGTGCCTGTGAGCAGGTCCATCGTGCCTGTGAGTAAAACCGTCGTGCCTATGGGGCGCAATGTGTAAATAAATTATTTAACAAAATTGTTTATATATAATTCATTATTTATTATATAATTCAGTTTTTCGGATAATTATATGTAAATAATTGTTTGGCCGTTTGCATTATATGTAAATACATTTATTTGCCACCGCATTATTTATATATAATTTTTTTTGCAGTCTAATTATTTACATATAGTTTAGGGCAAACTAGAATTATTTATATATAATTTATTTGCAAACTTATTATTTATATATAATTTTTGCACACTTTTTTATTTATATATAATTTATTTGCAATCTTTTTATTTATATATACTTTTTTGCACACTTTAATTTTTTATTATATAATTTCTTATTTCTTATATAATCCATTAATTATTTTATAATTCATTACTCATATATAATTCATTATTTATATATAATTCATTATTAATTATATAATGCATTATTTATTATATAATGCATTATTTATTATATAATGCATTATTCATTATATAATGCATTATTTATTATATAATTCATTATTTCTTAAATAATTCATTATTTATTATATGATTCATTATTTGTTATATAATTCATTATTTGTTATATAAATCAGTATTTATTATATAATTCATTATTTATTATATAATTGTGCGCCACACACATTATTTATAAATAATTGGTTCGGTCCGAGGCGAACGAGGCTATGATCTATAAATAATGGTTTTCAGCAAACAAGGGAACAAGACTACAGCAAAACCATTATATATTATATAATGTTTTTTTGAGCTAAATAATGAAACTCGCATGCAAATTACCTTTACTAGGACACGCCTATGTTTTAAATAGTCATATCACATTGCACACCGCACTTGCTATAGAAAACATGCAGTATTGTGTATTTTGGGTGGGTCTGAATTTGTGTAATTTGCGCCCCGAAAGCTATTGGAAATGACTCTCAAATGTTGTAAACCCTTGTCTCAATTAATGTAAACTAGCGTATTTCAGGTCAACGATTCTTAAAAATTACGGAGAAAGTAGCTATGCACAACGCTCGCACTAGCTAGCTACGATGGCCATCATGATCTATCCCGCAGTGCAGTGCAAAACAAAATATATAAATAATACATTTTATCACTGAAAGATAAAATACATTATTCTCCACAAACGCACAGTTGAGTCCTACACTTTCTTTTATCAGCTGATGGTTGCTATGGTGTAGGAAAAGGAAACAAAAGTAAACATATCGATTGGCCTAATTGCAGTTATCTGCCCCTTGATGGCTTAAAGCCAAAAACGATGTTCTTGGCATAAGGATTGATGTTTTTTGCTAATTTGATACAAATGTATCAAGTTCACGCGCGTGCATTGCAATGCACGCGCGCAAGAAAGGCCAGTTCGGCGTAGCTTTTTGAGATCGCTACATCAAAAATAAACCCACCTCCTCCCCTTCATCCGCCATATTTTACGAATTTATAAATGGCAGTAAGGTCCTGGGAGCGACAGGCAGTGCCTCAATTCAAACTAAATAAACAAGTTGGGTATTTAGTTCTGAAGTAAGACTTGGAATTTGGAATTTTAAACATTTAACAGGTTGTGTTTAGTCTTTGTAAAAAAGTACGCCAAGCACCATTTGAACTGATGGGGCATGCCAACCGTATTTACGAGCGGTGGACCAAATCGGGGTGCTTTTCCAATTTATTAAGTAATTTTTGCATATATTCAAGTCACGTGACAAAAACTAAAAAAACACTTTGGCTAGCACCCACTTGTTCTGGTGGGGCTAGTGAATGGTTGGCAAGCGTGCCAAGGTTTTGGGCCCAGTGATGCCAAGCATGGCAAGGAGGGGCAAGCGTGCCCCGTTTTATGGCAAGCGTGCCAAAATGTTTAGGCAAATAACTTTAAAGCTATAGTCCATCATTTGCAGCCATCCGAAAAGTAACTGGCGTAATTACTGTTGAAAAACAAACTTGGTTGAAAGATAGTAAGGGAACTAAACTCCCTGTGAAATTATTCTTTCTGGGGAGCTGTCATTTTGAAGTAATCAACGAAAGAAGGCATTTCCAACGGTGATTCTTAAGAAGCACCGTAGGAAAATTTAAATTAGTAGTTCGTTTTGTTATTCAGCGCAGCGCGCACAAGTATTGGAACGACGCACACGCGCGCGCGGTTGTTATAATTCGTCGGATCAGTGCGCGACGCCGCGTATAGCTGCAATTCAAAACAATTGAAAACATGATTCAGCAACTTTTGATTTGAAATTGAGATCTTAGAATGCTGGGTTTTTTTTGAATGTACAGCTGAAGCTTAGCTGAAACTTCATCAGGTTAGTTGCTAAGTATCCTTCATTAGATTTTGAACACTTTTGTTGCTTCAAACGAACAAAATGCACTAATTACAAATGATGGACTATAGCTTTAAGTAAATCGAAAGATAATTTTAATTGTTCCGTTAAAGGTATTCGCTGCCATTTAATCAAGTTAAACATTGACCAAGGAGAAATAAAAAAGCGGCTCAAAAACTATGCCAAAAAGTCAAGTCATCGTTTGGATGCGTGGTTTTGTGTGTTTTCTGAGAATAATGAGGTACCAAATAAATTATATAATAAATAATTAAAGCGTGCAAAAAATTGTATATAAATAATGAGGTACCAAATAAATTATGTATAATTAAATAAAGTGTGCAAAAAATTATATATAAATAATAATGTTGCAAATAAATTATATATAAATAATTCAAGTTTGCCCAAAACTATATGTAAATAATAAGGTTGCAAAAAAAATTATATATAAATAATGCAGTGGCAAATAAATTTATTTACATATAATGCAAACGGCCAAACAATTATTTACATATAATTATCCGGAAAACTGAATTATATAATAAATAATGAATCATATATAAACAATGTTGTTAAATAATTTATTTACACATTGCGCCCCATAGGCACGACGGCTTTACTCACAGGCACGATGGACCTGCTCACAGGCACGATGTTTTTACTCACAGGTACGATGGTTTTACTCACAGGCACGATGGTTTTACTCACAGGCACGATGTTTTTACTCACAGGCACGATGTTTTTACTCACAGGCACGATGGTTTTACTCACAGGCACGATGTTTTTACTCACAGGCACGATGTTTTTACTCACAGGCACGATGTTTTTACTCACAGGCACGATGTTTTACTCACAGGCACGATGTTTTTACTCACAGGCGCGATGTTTTACTCACAGGCACGATGTTTTTACTCACAGGCACGATGTTTTACTCACAGGCGCGATGGACCTGCTCACAGGCACGATGTTTTTACTCACAGGCGCGATGTTGTACTCACAGGCACGATGTTTTTACTCACAGGCGCGATGTTTTTACTCACAGGCGCGATGTTTTACTAACAGGCACTATGTTTTTACTCACAGGCACGATGTTTTACTCACAGGCACGATGGTTTTACTCACAGGCACGATGGACAGATAGGTGTCCTTTATAGTACACCATAGAGACTAGTGCAGGGCCAGTCGAAAATGTGCGTGTTCGGAAGGGGCAGTTGAGAACTGCACCTCGTGCAAACAATGCACATTATTCAATGGTGTGAACGCACACTCGCAAGTTAAAAACGTCATACACGCGCGCACACCACTGATTACTAGCGCCCATTGGCTGCAAACGCTCGAGCTGCGTTAACTTCCGGTTCCAATCGTGCAGAAAGTGCTGGAGGTGATGTCACACTAACGAACCGGAAAGGATTGTAGAGCGCCGCGTAGCGGCGCTCTACAATCCTGTAACCTTTTACCTACGCGTGCGCGCGTACCGTATACTCTCTCCACATGTGTGAAAGTATATAATTTATGAATTGCAGGTGATTTTTCGAGCACCGCCGTTGCCTAGTGGTTAAGCATGCTGGCTAATGTTCGGAGGTCTCGAGTTCGACTCCTCGCTCTACCCTCAAAGATTTTGCTCTTTTTTTCAACAATTTAAGGTTGTATCTTAAAAACGTTATTTTTCAGTCGGATACTACTTGTATAGCAACAATTTCCTTTTTCTTTTCCTGATCTGAGGCTCTGGAGGATTTTTTTAAAAAGGGAAATAAAGTCCGAAATCCGTACCAAGTTGAAAAATAGTAGCCTCCACTCAAGCCTGGTTATAAAAACCAAGCCCCATAGGAAAGCGCACAAAGTACCCCAGATAGTTGTGTAAAAAAAATATCGCTGCCCGTGCATGCCACTCACGTCGGAGACATGGTGTGCAGTGCTATCGCCCTACAATGTGCCCGTCCTTTTTGCACTGTTTGCGTCATATTGAGCACGCGCGCTTTAGCTCGATCACGACGTAAACAATTGAAAAGAACCCCATGATGTGCCCGTCCTTTTTCCATTGTTGCGTCATATTAAGCATGCGCGCTTTAGCTCAAACATGACGTAAACAATTGAAAAGGACTGCGCGTGTTCTAGGTATATAATCTGCCACGTTGAGGCTCAGAAAATATAACTTTTTTGCAGCTTTTTCGAGAACCGCTCATCTAAAATGTGCATGTTCGGGAAGCGCAAATTGCTTTGCCGCTGGTATAGGTTGCATACTTGCAGAGTTTTGGAGAACTGCTCGTGCAAACAACGCACGCGATTCAATGGTGTTGTTTTCACAGGTTGAACGCACACTTACGTCAAAGTTTGTGCCAAGTTTGAAGTTCGACCACCTACAATGGTCGCTCAGTCGACTGCAAAAATAATGTGCCCGTGTACATACCAAAACATGGTATGCAGTGCTATTCACCCATCTCTACTTTAATTCCGGGAATCTCTGTCTGTCTGTCTGTCTGTCTGTCTGTCCGTCGATTATCTCCAGAACCGGGCACCGTATGAAGTTGAAAATCGGCGGGTGTATTGCTCGGGACAGCAGTATGTGCAGTGCCAAGTTTGAAGTGGTTTGGAAGAGCGGTTCTCGAAAAAGCTGCAAAAAAGCAGTATTTTCTGTGGCCTAACGTGTCCGTATATAGCTTAGAACATAACACCACGCACTGCCGTTCTTTTCAATTGTTTACCTCATGTAAAGCTAAAGCGCGCGCGCTCAATATGACGCAAAAAAAAAAAAAAAGGACTGCATGACACGCGCACGTGCAATGAAGGGCGATACCATTGGCCAGTATGGGTGAATAGCACTGCATACCACGCACATGTATATGTTTGTACGTACACGTACATGGTGGCTCAATACGGGCACATTATTTTTGCAGTCGACTGATCGACCATTGTAGGCGGTCGAACTTCAAACTTGGCACAAACTTTGACGAGAGTGTGCGTTCAACCTGTGAAAACAACACCATTGAATCGCGTGTGTTCTTAGCACGAGCAGTTCTCACAAACTCTTGAAAAAGCTGCAAAAAAGCAGCATTTTCTGAGCCTCAACGTGGCAGATTATATACCTAGAACACGCAAAGTCCTTTTCCATTGTTTACGTCATGTTTGAGCTAAAGCGCGCGTACTCAATAAGACGCAACAATGGAAAAAGGACGGGCACATCATGGGGCACATGCTTTGAAGGGCTGTACCATTGTCCAGTATGGGTGAAAAGCACTGCATAGTCATACCATGTTTCCGTCTGTACACGTACGTGAGTGGCTACACGGGCACATGCATTTTGCCGTCGACTGGGCAACCATCACTGTGTAGGCGGTCGACTAAATAACTGAAGGGCGATACCATTGTTAAGTGGGGGTGACTATCTGTGTCAGGGGATGACGTGTACAAAGTGTGCGTTTACAAAATCTGTAAACTTGGCAGCCAACCTGTGAAAACAACACCATTGAATCGTGTGCGTCGTTTGTATGAGTTCTCTGCCCTTTCCGAACAGGAACATTTTCAACGGGCCCTGCACTAGTCTATACTACAATTCAAGGAATCTCTGTCTGTCTGTCTGTCGGTCTGTCTGTCTGTCTGTCTGTCTGTCCGCCGATTATCTCCAGAACTGGGCACCGTATGAAGTTGAAAGTCTGCGGGTGCATTGCTCGGGACAACAGAATGTGCAGTGCCAAGTTTGAAATTGTTTGGACTACGGGTTCTCGAAAAAAAGCTGTAAAAAAAAAATATTTTCTGAGGCAAACGTGGCAGCTTAGAACATAACACCACGCACTGCCGTTCTTTTCCATTGTTTACGTCATGTAAAGCTAAACCGCGCGTGCTCAATATGACGCAAACAATGCAAAAAAGACACGGGCACGCGTCCT
The DNA here is from genome assembly GCF_015706575.1 of Patiria miniata. NCBI lineage: Eukaryota > Metazoa > Echinodermata > Asteroidea > Valvatida > Asterinidae > Patiria > Patiria miniata. The sequence continues at coordinate 7,440,250 of NW_024037073.1, forward strand.
CGCATAGAATAATAAGCCGCGTGCAGAATAATATGCCGCGTCAATCATAGATATAGTTCTATATTTATGGTGTCAATATGCCGCGTCCGCGCATAGAATAGAGGGTAAATAAACAATGCTACACTTTTCTTCCTCATAATCGAATCGTGTGTGTTGTTTGCACGAAAAAACGCAGCGGTCAAGCAATTTGCCCCTCCCGAACAGGCACATTTTCAAATTGCCCGCGCCCCTCCCGAACAGGCACATTTTCGTCCTTTTCAATTGTTTACGTCATGTTTGAGCAAAAGTGCGCGTGCTTAATAGGACGCAACAATGGAAAAAGGACGGGCACTTCATGGGGTTCTTTTCAATTGTTTACGTCATGTTCGAGCTAAAGCGCGCGTGCTCAATATGACTCAAACAGTGCAAAAGGGACGGGCACATTGTAGGGCGATAGCACTGCACACCATATACGTGAGTGGCATGCACGGGCACACGCATTTTTGTAGTCAACTGAGCAACCATCACTGCACTGTATGTAGGCGGTCGACTGAGCAACTCTAATACAATATGGTATCGCCCTAAAAGTCATCAAGTCATCATGAAAATGAATGAATGAAGAAGAAGATCGCCCTACAACTACGCCCTACAGTTGTAGGGCGATACCATAATGTCCAGTAGGGGTAAATATCAGTGCCAGGGGGGTGACGACATTTTGTGCGTTTAACTTGCGAGTGTGCGTTCACACCATTGAATAATGTGCGTTGTTTGCACAAGGTGCAGTTCTCAACTGCCCAGTTTCGAACACGCACATTTTCGACTGGTCCTGCACTAGTCCTCTTACTATAATTCCAGGAATCTCTGTCTGTCTGTCTGTCTGTCTGTCCGCCGATTATCTCCAGAACCGGGCACCGTATGAAGTTGAAAATCGGCGGGTGTATTGCTCGGGACACCAGAATGTGCAGTGCCAAGTTTGAAGTGGTTTGGACTGGGGGTTCTCGAAAAAGCTGCAAAAAAGCAATATTTTCTAAGGCAAACGCGCCAGAATATAGCTAAGAACTCCGCGCACTGATGTTCTTTTCAATTGTTTACGTCATGTTAAAGCAAGAGCGCGCGTGCTCAATATAACGCAACAATGCAAAAAGGACGGGCACATCATGGGGTTCTTTTCAATTGTTTACGTCATGTTCGAGCTAAAGCGCGCGTGCTCAATGTGACGCAAACATTGCAAAAAGGACGGGCACATTGTAGGGCGATAGCACTGCACACCATGTCTTCGTACGTACATATACGTGAGTGGCATGCACGGGCACATGCATTTTTTAGTCAACTGAGCAACCATCACTGCACTGTATGTAGGCGGTCGACTGAGCAACTCTTATATGGTATCGCCCTACAACTACGCCCTACAGTTGTGGGGCGATACCATATTGTCCAGTAGGGGTAAATATCAGTGCCAGGGGGTGACGACATTTTGTGCGTTTAACTTGCGAGTGTGCGTTCACACCATTGAATAATGTGCGTTGTTTGAACGAGCTGCAGTTCTCAATTGCCCCATCCGAACACGCACATTTTCGACTGGCCCTGCATTAGTACTGGACAATGTATCGCCCTACAATGCACGTGCGCGTGCCCGTCCTTTTTGCATTGTTTGCGTCATATTGTGCACGCGCGCTTTAGCTTAAACATGACGTAAACAATTGAAAAGAACGGCAGTGCGTGGTGTTATGTTCTAAGCTGCCACGTTTGCCTCCGAAAATACTGCTTTTTTGCAGCTTTTTCGAGAACCGCTCGTCCAAACCACTTCAAACTTGGCACTGCACATTCTGTGGCCCCAAGCAATACACCCGCCGATTTTCAACTTCATACGGTGCCCGGTTCTGGAGATAATCGACGGACAGACAGACGGACAGACAGAGATTCCTTGAATTATAGTATACAACTATTGAGTGGCTCAGCGTGGAATGGGAGGAATATTATCGCAAGGTTAAATCTGGACTTTTCCATTTCACGAGGCGAAGCCGAGTGAAATGGAAAAGTCGAGATTTTACCGAGCGATAATATTCCTCCCATTTCACAATTTAAAGCCACTTAATATTTGTTTTATATAACTGACATATAGATCCTTGTCATTTGATATATTTGAACTTGTTTTCTATACAAAACTGGAGGAAAATGTATTTCTCTCTTCCAAACCACCCTTTCACGAAAATGTTTGAACCCAACGCTGTAGCGCTGGCTCTTTGGAACAATACGCGCTACGCGCAACGCTGAACGCGCTCACCAGCATGCATTTGCACACAAATACCACGTCATGATCCTAACTGTTGAATAGTATTTCCCATTCCCCATGGGCGGATAGTACATTTTGAGCCGCGGCATGAATGGGAGCAATAACGAATGCCACGTGATGTGAGTTCCACCAATCAAATGACAAGGATCTGTATGTCGGTTATATAATGATTGGTCGAGCACCTGCACCGCCGTTGCCTAGTGGTTAGGCATGCTGGCTAACGATCAGAGGTCCCGAGTTCGACTCCCTGCTGTGCATCTTGTCAAGTTTTATCTTAGAAACGTTATTTTTCAGTCGGATACTACTTGTATAGCAGCAATTTTCTTTTTCTTTTCTGATCCGAGGCTCTGGAGGATTTTTAAAAAAAGGAAAATAAAGTCCGAAATCCGCACCAAGTTGAAAAATAGTAGCCTCCACACAAGCCTGGTTATTAAAACCATGCCCCATAGGAAAGCGCACAAAGTACCCCAGACTGTTGTGTAATAAAAAATATCGCTCGCCGGCTCGCGTGCTTAGCTTTGCACGTAACGTCAGTCACGTACGAAAAAAATAATTATGATTCAAAAGTCGCGATGCCTGTACGATATGGATTATGTCAGCCGCGTTTTTCGCTAAAAAAAAACCTCTATATGTGGTTGTAAAGGCACGAAAGGGGTACGTCCATTTAATACAAATCTTTGCTAATTAACACAACGTCCAATTAAAAACGTTGTGTTTGAAAGGATTGATTCTTCAAAATCACAACTTTTAACACTTTAAAGATGGCGTCGGCGCGTAAAACGGATAAACTGCAGCCCTAATTGTAATGTACCGTATTTATATATATTTATGGTATATTTAAATTACACAATTCGGGGTTACGATCGCGCAAGGCATGATGGGAAACAACATGGCGCTGCAAGATCGTACCCACGGGGCACGAGGTTGCCCATACGCTCACTGATTGGTCGAGCTCGCGCTCGAGTATGGCCTGCTTAATATTGTGACGTCACGCCCTTCGCGCGGAGCGGTGCTCGAAAGAGGGCGTCCTCTCCGCAGGGGTGGCGCGGACGATCGACACGTACCGGAAAGTCCCTGAGCGGCTAGAGACGAGTCCACATATCATCTAACAGACCAAATTAAATACTTTTATGATGAAGGGCAGACTAAAAGTCCAAAATGTATATACCTTGTGGAGTGAATTCATAAAAACAATAAAGATCGAGAACTGGCCTTCCGGGTTTCAAAAGAGGGGGACAAAAATAAACCTGGGGGACGGAATTACCTGGAGGGGGACAGAATTAACGGGCTGGGGAGGACACTTTTACCGAGGTAATTCTGTCCCCCGGACAGTTTTACTGGGGGACAGAATTACCTTCCACACCGGCCGGATAGCTGGTTGTTTATTTGAGTGTGTGTGACCGGGCAGTTTGCTCTACTCTTATTGGCCTAATGCTTAATGACGTAACTAAGAGAGACAACCAATGAACAGCCTTGGGACACCAGTTTCATTTACCAAAGAATAATGACCTCTGTTTTATTCACACCTTATGTAATCACAAAGAGGCCTACTCTTCCGAATATCGGATCGTAAGAAATCAATAGAGGGCGCTCTATAATTCAAACAATGAGTACAAGGATGCAACGAACTTATGAGATGCACAAACGTAATGATAAGAACCTCCCTATGTGGATTGATATGGAGAGCTATTAGCCCGACTGCGTCTGGCCGTACAGTACTATCGCAAGCTCTGTAGTACGGCCAGACGCCCGATGCTTCCACAGAGACTGAATTTTGTTGGCCGCCGATGTAGCGATTTTGCTACATCTTTCGATCGCAATTATCTTTTCATCCAGGACACAAATTTCCAAAGTTAAGGTCCGTAGTCGTAGAGCAACTCATACCTTTTCGAAAAAAACGTTGTTTGGTCTCAATATTTGTATCCATCTGGCCACAAGACGAATTTCAGTCATCAGATTCCACGAATATCGTCCCCCATGCGATCCCCCATGCGATTTCAAAATGGCGGCCGCGCTGTAATGTATGCAATATGCTGGCGCGCCCGCACAAACTCATGAATATGCATAACAGTCTTTGACGTATGACCTCGTGTTTTTGGACGTACGGCCCCGCCGCACGCACGTCCAAAAACACGAGTCATACGTCACACACTGTTTATGCATATTCATGAGTTCGTGCGGGCGCGCCTGCATATTGCATAACATTACAGCACGGCCGCCATTTTGAAATCGCATGGGGGATCGCATGGGGGACGATATTTGTGGAATCTGATGACTGAAATTCGTCTTGTGGCCAGATGGATAAAAATATTGAGACCAAACAACGTTTTTTCAAAAAGGTATGAGTTGCTCTACGACTACGGACCTTAACTTTGGAAATTTGTGTCCTGGATGAAAAGATAATCGCGATCGAAAGATGTAGCAAAATCGCTACATCGGCGGCCAATAAAATTCAGTCTCTGTGGAAGCATCGGGCGTCTGGCCGTACTACAGAGCTTGCGATAGTACTGTACGGCCAGACGCAGTCGGGCTAGAGAGCTATGTGACATCGACTGGACGTTGACTTAGAGCAGTGAACCCCACAATTTATTTGTGTGCATCCAGTGCCACCACGGGAACCTAAATAAGTCTTAGGGCTATCTTAGGGTTACGCCCCTCGCAACTATCGGTGCAAGATAAGCGATCTACCCTCATCGACCGTAGGCTCCTAAGAGGAACTCTACCGCACCACCAATAGCCCGTTCGACCCACCAAGCTCCCGAGCGAAACACGCACTACTCAAGACTCTGACCCAGTCACGCTAAGCTAGGTGACATGCATTCAACCCTACACAGGATTGATTATGATCCTTACCATCAGGACCTGGCCATGTAAAACGAGACCGTCTAAACTCGCTTTGCGCTCGCATGTTAATAGCCTCACGGGCCAGCCAACGACCCGTACGCGCCTGCGCGCGCTGCACGTCACCGCCGAGCAGTGACTCATTTGCCCAATGAATGTACGCGCAAGGCGGGGCCTAAGCACTGGATTCGCAACCTCGTCCCCAGTGCTGACGTGTAGTACGTGTTTTCGCGATCATTCGTCCACGCCTTCTCGAAAATACTAATTTCCTTTCCAATTTGCTCATATTAATATGAAATATGATAGTGCATGTTGTCTCGATAAGATCGTAACAGTTTGATTTCAAAAATCGTGTTTTCGTAACTCACGCCGTGCTCGCGCTGCTACCAATTGACTCTGTTTTTACCCCAGACACCGCATACAAAAACAAACGCTAATGTGTAACGCATATCCAGGCACCAGACTGTTCCTCATTTGCATACGTGTGCAAAAATCTTGCACATGCAAATGTCCAATACCAGGGTGAGAGAGCAGGTAGTGGTGGGCGCGTACTGCTCGACACCCTGGGGACGAGGTTGCTGGATTCGATACCAATTGGCTAATAATGGATTTTTATCGTGTACTTGGTGTTGTTATTCACAACGTGCAGTACGTGTTTTCGCGTTCATTCGTCCACGCCTTCTCGAAAATATTAATTTCCTTTCCAGTTTATTAATATTAATATGAAATGTGAAACTGCATATTGTTTCGTTAAGATCGTAACAGTTTAATTGAATAAAAATCGTGTTTTCGTAACTCACGCCATGCTCGCGCTGCTACGAATTGACTCTGTTTTTACCCCAGATACCGCATACAAAAACGAACGCTAATGTAACGCATATGCAGGCACCAGACTATTCCTCATTTGCATACGTGTTCAAAAATCTTGCACATGCAAATGATCCAATACCAGGGTGAGAGAGCAGGTAGTGATGGGCGCGTACTGCTCGACACCCTGGGTACGAGGTTGGGTCAAAATGTCATCGCAAAACTTCTGGATCCTGGCTCTCTGCTAGCGTTATGAATGCGCGCGGCTATTGGTTACCAGCGAAGCAACCAACCCTAGGCTGGTTCCAAATAGTCGACTAGCGTAGTCAACCACCATCGACTCAACCTCGTCCCCAGTGCTTACTTTATTTCCAACCGCGTTTCCAATAGTAAACCCTGGATAGGAAACTTTCTTCCTGTATCCTGATTGGATACCGCAATTGGCTAGTAATGGATTTTTATCGTGTACTTGGTGCTATATATTCACAATGTGCAGTACGTGTTTTCGCGATCATTCGTCCACGCCTTCTCGAAAATACAAATTTCCTTTCCAATTTGCTCATATTAATATGAAATATGATAGTGCATGTTGTCTCGATAAGATCGTAACAGTTTGATTTCAAAAATCGTGTTTTCGTAACTCACGCCGTGCTCGCGCTGCTACCAATTGACTCTGTTTTTACCCCAGACACCGCATACAAAAACAAACGCTAATGTGTAACGCATATCCAGGCACCAGACTGTTCCTCATTTGCATACGTGTGCAAAAATCTTGCACATGCAAATGATCCAATACCAGGGTGAGAGAGCAGGTAGTGGTGGGCGCGTACTGCTCGACACCCTGGGGACGAGGTTGCCATTGACTAGACAGAGTTCGGGCAAACGTCAGTTAACCATTGGTCAACTATAGTCAGGGCTGAGTGCGTGACACGGCTACTGACTGTATTACATCGTCGGATTTGAACAGCGCCCCCATTGAAAGTATGGTACCAGCTAGGTTTGCGCGGTTCCCCGGTTCTAACCGGGTACCCTCTATCGTCGGTTCCGGGCCCAAAAGAATCGGTTCCAGATTAAATTACCTATTTTCTGTGCACAAAATCCAAAGCCGAGAATCGGCTCCACAGGAAATCAATCGCGGAGGTGCAGCCCGGGACATTCACTCGGGCCGGCTAGTCAAAACAATATTTCACGAGTCGGAGACAAACAGCTCAAAATTTTAGTTTGCGGTCGGCCATGAGTCGTGCACAATGAGCATTGAACCCAATACTGCCCCTGTACGATGGATATTATAAACGTGCATGGGGCGTGGCCAGACCGTTCGGGGTTACTTGGACAAGCAGTGAAGTGTTTAGGTTTCATGAAATACGGACTCAAAGGAGGGAATGCACATGTCATGCATAGATAATTAGGAAAACGACCGACCACGCGAGAGGGTTTAACCAATAAAAAGATTTTCACAGGAGTCCCATTTTTGGCTCTGATCGACCCGGCTCTGAGTGCCGCGGGAATCGGCTCTCTGCGGACCCGTACCCGTACGCGGGTATAGGTACCGCGTGCATGTACAGGCCTTTGGGGTTTGGTTGATGGAATAATGGAATACACACGATGTTGGTCGTACAGCGACTTTATTCTAACAATCGAACAACTAGACTGCCGTAATTACAAGAGAGAATTCGGAGACATGTGTCTCGTTTGATGGTTGAAAGAAGAGTGAGCGAAGAAAGTAATAAAGGAGAGTGAGTGAAGAATGTAATAAGTAAGGTGGGGCTGACTATCCAATTTAAAAGCAATAAAAACTAGAGACCAAAGGAATTTACTAATGGACTTTGTGGCTAGGTGATAAAATGTGGTAAGAGGGACAAAGTAATAAAAGTGGGGCTTGGCTCAGTAATAGTAATCAATCAATTAGGGAGATTGATACCATAGGGTCATAACTTTTACCCACCACTGGACTGTTGCTGGGGGCAATGTACGAGGGGTTAAAAGTTAACAAATTAAGCTATAATTATATGGAAGAAAACGCTACAGGAGCCCCCTTCCAGTGAGTGAGAAGTAACAAAAATTGATAAAACACTTAAGAACGAACGAATGTGACATAGCGTCTGGGCCAATGGACTGTGCGGCCTGAGCGGGTTGTAAGAGGAGGTGGAATGTCTGAGGTTGGGATATTCTGCTCGGTATTTACAGGATTGGTTTGAACTATTGGGATAGAGTGGTTGGGTGTGGGAAGAGCAGAATTCGTAGCATGACCTATATCCAAATGGGCAGATTTAAGGCGATCTATGCTAACTGTGTCCTGACGATTGTTCAGTTCAATGACGAAATGTTTAGCTGAACGACTGAGTACTTTGAAAGGTCCGTCGTAAGGCGGTTGTAGAGGTTTGCGCACTGCGTCACGACGAACGAAAACATGAGTGCATGTCTGAAGTTCCACCTGCTGTGCGCGGGTTGTTGGTGGCTGAAGATCCTGCATGGCGCGTTTCAAGCGATGAACATAGTCCGTAGGCTCTAAGGCAGTGGCATCAGTGGCGTTGTCAAAGAATTCGCCAGGCAGGCGAAGTGTGGTGCCATAGACGCGTTCAGCAACACAGTGACCGAAATCGGACTTGACCGCAGTTCGGATTCCCAAGAGAATCAGCGGCAAAGTCTCTGTCCATAGGCTTGCGTCTGGTTGTGCCCGATCGGATGACTTCAGTTGGCGATGAAAACGTTCCACTAGTCCATTCGCGATTGGGTGATAGGCTGTGGTACGTATGCGGGTGGTACCAAGCAGATTTGTGAGTGCGCGAAAAAGTGCGGATTCAAACTGGGCACCGCGATCAGTGGTGATTACCGATGGAACACCAAATGAGGCAACCCATCGCGTTAAGCCCGGTTCATACTTCACGCGAAAGCGAAAGCGAAGCGAAATTCGTGACGCCAACAATACATTCGAAGCGCGTCCACCATTGTTGACGACATGCTTTTCGCTTCGCACTTGCTTTCGCATGAAGTATGAACCGGGCCTTACAAAAGCACGAGCGAATGTTTCAGCTGTGATGTCAGGTAGAGGGATGGCTTCTGGCCAACGTGTGAAACGGTCAGTACAGGTCAACATGTATACACATCCATTGGATGTGGGTAATGGTCCAACAAGATCAATGTGAACATGCGAAAATCGGGCATCTGGAGTAGAATTAAACTCAGACAGGGGTGCAAAGGTATGGCAATGGACCTTTGAGCGCTGACACTGTATGCACGATTTTGCCCATTGTCGCTTATCACGGTTAACACATGGCCAAACGTAGCGGTCCGTGATGAGGCGTTGCGTAGCGCGAATTCCAGGGTGAGATAGGGAGTGTAGAGCGTCAAACACTGCACGATGCATCTCCACTGGAACAAAATGGACGTGCGTTTCCAGTAGAAATGTCACAAGTTAATGTAATGTCACATGATGGTAGGGGAACTTGTTTGAACGTGAGCGAGGCTGACGATGTGCGCAAGCGTTGAAGTTCCTCGCTGGTGTTCTGCAATTCCGCCATTTTGTGGAAATCGATGAGTGCAGTATGGTCCGTGCGAAGAGCATTTAGTTCGACACGAGATAGGGCATCTGCGGCAGGGTTATCTCCACCTTTAACATGTCTGATATCACAGGTAAACTGTGAAACAAAATCGAGGTGGCAAATTTCGCGAGGGGACGTGTATGTCCGTTGTGGTGCCGTGAGCATTTTGTGAGCGGTTTGTGGTCCGTTAGCACATGAAATTGACGACCCTCGAGTGAGTGACGAAAATGGCGGATGGCAAGGTATATGGCCAAAAGGTCGCGACCAAATGTGCTGTAACGTGTCTCTGCTGGTTGAAGTCGCTTTGAGAAGAAAGCGAGTGGTTGCCATGCATTGTCAATTTGTTGTTGAAGAACAGCTCCCACTGCGACATCCGAAGCGTCCGTCATGACGCACAGAGGCGCGTCTGGCTTTGGATATGCAAGGAGAGTGGCGTTAGCGAGGGTAACTTTGATAGCGTGAAATGAAGCGGTGGCAGAGTCATTCCAAGGGAGTGGTGCCGACTTCTTTCCGGCATTAGAAAATAGATCGGTGAGTGGTTGGAGGACCTGGGAACACTGGGGAATGAAACGCCGGTAGAAGTTGACGAGACCGAGAAATTCCCTGAGTTTGGTGAGAGTTGTTGGTTGGGGAAAATCACGGATAGCACTGACCTTTCCAGCAAGTGGTTGCACTCCGTGACGGTCAACGTGATGTCCAAGGAATTCCAGTGACTCTGTGCCAAACAGACATTTCGCGGGGTTGATGATCACGCCGTATTGTTGGAGGCGGTCAAACAGAAGGCGAAGATGCGTTTCATGTTGATCGGCATCAGTACTGGCAACTAAGAGGTCATCGATGAAGGCATAACAAAAGTCCAAACCTCTTGTTACTTCATCAATGAAGCGTTGGAACGTTTGGGCGGCGTTGCGCAAACCAAATGGCATACGGGTAAATTCGAAGAGCCCAAACGGAGTCGTGATAGCGGTTTTAGCAATATCGTCTGGTGCCATGGGAATCTGATGGTATGCGCGGATGAGGTCGATCTTGGAAAATATCACAGTGCCATGTAGTGATGATGTAAAGTCTTGGATATGTGGCACTGGATAACGATCAGGCACTGTGGATTTGTTGAGAGCCCGATAGTCACCGCATGGACGCCAATCCCAAGGTTGCTTTTTGGGGACCATATGAAGAGGTGAGGACCAGTTACTGGCCGAAGGGCGCACGATACCTAAGTCCATCATGTGTTGGAACTCGTCTTTGGCGACTTTCAAACGGTCAGGTGCAAGACGGCGAGGGCGTGCGGCTGTAGAGGGGCCAGTCGTGATGATATGGTGCTCAACGTTGTGTTTGATTCGAGTGTCACTATAGGTGGGACGCGTTATGCTGGGGAAATCCTTCAAAATGTCCGCGAATCGAGATGGGGTGGGCGGTTTGAAGATGGGGCTGAGCGATGGCGATGTTGATGCTTTTCCATCGATGCTTAAGCTGGTCGTAGCATCAACTAGCCTGCAGTTGCGAATGTCAACAAGAAAGTTGAAATAACGAAGGAAGTCTGCGCCTATGATTGCATGTTGAACGTCGGCGACGATGAACACCCATCGGCATGGCCGCCGAATCCCAATGTCAAGTGTCAATGACCTTTCACCATAAGTAGCGATTTGCGATGCGTTAGCTGCTTGAAGGTCATGTCCATGACAGCGGTGGGCGCGGTCGTGAGATGAAGGAGGGATGACACTCACCTCTGCTCCTGTGTCCACAAGGAATTGTTGCTTCGTTACTCGATCTGTGACATAAAATAGGCAATGAGATGGGGAACGGCCGGCAGAGCATGTCGCCCCTACTTGCCGGCTTGGTCGTTTTCCTGGTGACCGGCCTTATAAGAACATGGCTACGTACATTTGTGGGCCATAGCTCCAAATTTCTGGTGGTACCAACACTCTGCATCGTGCGTGGCCGTGGCTGCTGATCTACGGTCATCAGTGCGTTGGCGACGCGGTTGACTGCAGCTGCGACTGCGTTCACGTGGACGGCTGGTGAGGGTGGATATCATTGATGCCAAATTCGCTACTTCGGCCCGCAGTTGTTGAATTTCGGTTGGTGGCGGAGATTCAATGGTAGTGATGTGTGCAGAGACAGGTGCCTGGGTAGGGGAGACTCCCATGATTTTATCTGCTAACTTTGCCAATTGGTCGATGTCGACCTCTTCTGAGGTGGAAGCAAGAATTAGCCGAGCATTGGTTGGAAACCGCTGGAGAAAAAGTTGTTTCATTATTGATGGCTCCAATGTTCGCTCCCCCAAGAGCTGTTGCATCTTGCGGAGCAGTTGGGAGGGCTTTCGATCCCCCAACTCCTCTGTTGTCAAGAGTTGATGCAAGCGTTTTTGTTCAGATTGAGATGTGCGCTTGATAAGCTCCTTTTCCAGCGTTGTGTATGGAGCCTCTGAGGGTGGAGTTATTAAAATATCCCTCACCTCCTGCGCTATAGTTGGCTGCAGGGACGCCACCACATATATCTGGTGTGTTCGGAGGTTATGCCTCGAGTGGTGAATTGTGCCTCCACTTGGGTGAACCATATTGTTGGGTCAGATGGCCAGTATGGTGGGAGTTTGAGGCTGATGGTAGCGGTTACGGGTGGCTGTGCTGTTTCGCCGGTACTGGTTGTAGCAAGAGTAGTAGGCATCGCTGCAGTTGATTCCAAAATTCCACTGTTTTGTTGTATAGATCACGTCTGGGTCACCAGTTTGGGGTATGGTTGATGGAATAATGGAATACACACGATGTTGGTCGTACAGCGACTTTATTCTAACAATCGAACAACGAGGGGTTAAAAGTTAACAAATTAAGCTATAATTATATGGAAGAAAACGCTACAGGCCTATGTACAAAGAAGTCCGACGGCCCGAGGGGGGGGGGCGACTGGGGGGGGGGGGCGACTGGCGGTCGCCTCCTACGCCCCCCCCCCGGTGGCTACGCCATTGCCTTGTTGGTTTAAGTTGTATATACATTTTATTACAGGCCACTTAAAATGTACAAACTTACGATGTTCGCTATTAAAGATAAGCATTATTTTTTCCCAACAACACTGTTTTGTTAAATGTCGTACATATCAAATATCAAAAGATGGCGCTCTCTCTCTCTCTCTCTGCGTTATGCATTAATGGTCCATATATAACAATGAATAGTGTTTAATCACCGACGTTTGGCAGCTGATTCGTGGACTGGTTGGAAGTGGAGTGACTTCTAATTTGGGGATCCGACTTCGAATCTCATTGAGCGGTTTTCACTTTTTACCTTTTAAATCAGTGAGGAAGGAACATTTCTCACAAGACGTAAAGCCTATCTATGGTTTGTGTTGTGGAAAACAAGGCACTAGATATGCATGTAATGGACCAATCAGAAGATGGGAAACGGATTACGTTTGGGGTAACTTGAAGATTCGCGGGCCGGCCATAGTACGTAATGGGAACGACAGATCGGACGTTGGACTAATGGGTCGGACATACTGCCCTCCTTGGTCAAAATCAGGTGCTGTCGGACATAATAATACCGATAACGGACGTAATCGTCATGAACTTGCATGCGTGTAGAATCGTCGGTGTGCTACGTCGCTACTACATGTAGATAAACCAGATACTGAAAAACGATCTATATCGTCCCAGTCTCATGGTATTTTGTTTGCACCTTTAACTAAAAAAAGGACTAAAAATGGTACTACATTACAACTTTAGGACGGCCATAATAATGCACTGAAAATGCGTCCCCAATCTTCCAAAAATTATTTACGAATTACTTCGCAGTGTAAAATATGATCACTATAAATTTAATTTCGAAGAAAATATGTATAGCAAGAACTAAATGTCTAACTTGCAAAGCTATCCGCTTCGTTCACAAGTACCCCCTCACCGGCAGTGGCGTAGCCAGGAATTATTCAGTAGGTGGGGGGGGGGGGGGGGGGGACATTTCATGGGGAGCGTCATGTAGATCAATGATAACTTGTTTAGAAACTCAAAATCTCAGTGGGGGGGGGCGACTGGGGGGGGGGGGGCGACAAGGTTTCATGGGGGCTGTCGATCCCCCCCCCCCCCCCCCCCCCCCGTGGCTACGCCACTGCTCACCGGCAACGAAACTACAGTTGGGGTTGACCGACCAACGCCATCATTTTTGCCTGACTGCAATTTTGCCGCGACGCGCGGCCGGAAGTATATACCACTGCGTGTACATAGTACAAATCCCCTAGTGTACGTGCGTCACACATAAGAAACGGTGCGCGTCAACCAACTAATTAATGTCCCGCCCGCGCTTATTTTTTTCCGTACCACACGCTGTTAGTTCGAAGTACGTTGTGTTGCAAGTCAGGTTCTTGGACTTTATTTTCCCTTGAAAAAAAAATCCTCCAAACCACATATTGGTAAAAGAAAAATGTTCCAAATGAATAACAAACCTTTTCAAGAGAAAAAAAAAGAAGTAAAGAAGAAGAAATTAAAAAAGAGCAGCATTCACTGAGAAACTTGCACCACCGATTCGTAATTTAACGTAGTATCCACTGCACTACCAGCAGTGAGTCGATCGGTATGGTTGTTTTAAACATTTTATTATTGCATATATAGCGCCCTCCAGCATAGTTCTATATACATTGTATACTAGAGAGCGTGTGGTATGACAAAAAAATCGCGTCCCACCCATGGGACGTCGTTGCTAGGTAAAAGGGCGCCCACTCGTTGGCGCACGGAGCCCATAGGCCTATTGCATTGGTCAGTTTAAACCTATGGTTCCTGTGGCTTATGAAGTCGTTCTCTTCCCTTTTCAAATCTTTCCATTTCTTCTCAGATCGAACACGTTTCCAAAACAATAGTAAAATCAACTAAGTCAGTAACATTCCAATATTGTTATAAATGCACACGAACAAAGATAAGAGACACGAAGTTTGCGGTGCGTGCAGCGTACTGAATGCTTAGCTATCAAAACAGTCGATGGTCTTCTTTTTCATTTTGTTTGATCGAGCTTCTTGATACAATCATTCAATAACTCGGCTGGACAAAAAAAAAAGGTTTTCACAATATTTGGCAATATAGCTTTGTATTTTACATAAAAAAGAAATAAACAGATTTAAAAATATATATATAAATAAATATATATACTACTAAGGAAACCGACAGTCTTTTCGCAACTCACACAAAACATGCAACGATCGGCCTACAACTTAGGCCTCTAAAACAAAGCTATCTAAACCGTAGGGGGAACAGAACCAAATAGTTATCTTGATGTTTATTGGTCATTTATAACGACACACGGACTGACTAAACAGATACAATTCTGCTCTGCCAATGGCCCAACAAAACCACTAAGTAAACATATTGTAAAAATCACTATCAGTGAAACCTCAATAATGCGTGTTAATTTCATTTACAATCTAATCCAATGATGAACCAAAATGCTCATGAATAAAGTGAATAAAAAAGCAGATGCTAGCAAATTGGCCTCGAGATTATAAATTGCAGTAGCTTGATTTTGTTTCCACCACTGAAGACTAGTCTGTCGTCTGCTGTAGTCCGTTCTAAGCACTATCACCATACACCATGCGTATCGTCATTAAGTTGCTGAGTGTAGCTGTGTTACTTCAGTTTGCCTGTCCTACAGATGCGAGTAAGTACATACTCGGCTAATACTTTTAATCTTTATTAAGCCCCTGTCACATAGTAGCGAATATAGCAAACGTATGCCTAGCGTACTGATTTATTTTCTCGAAATTTGGCAAAGTCCAGATACGCTCAAATTCTCGGCCAAAATCTGTTTTGTGGCGAACTCCTGACGTATAAGACGAATGCCAATCGAATGAGGAACGGATGCTGAGCGTATAGAAGTAACGAATGACAACACATGCGTAGCGTCCATCCAACGAATGCTGAACGTACGTAACGAATGACAACCGTATGCCTATAGCGTGCTGCGGCCGGTCACGTGACGTGTCTCCGCTGACCGTACCCATAAATACGCTCTCCAAGTCCCCGTCGTCACATTCGTACGGAAGTGTATTAAGGACATGACCAAAAAAAAAAAAAATTCCGGCCCTCTATTTCGCCCGGGCGGATTACTATTTCGCCCGGGCGGATTACTATTTCGCCCGGCAGAATTACTTATTCGCCCGGGCGGATTACTAATTCGCCCAGGCGGATTACTAATTCGCCCGGGCGAATTACTATTTCGCCTGGACGGATTACTAATTCGCCCGGGCGAATTAGTAGTCTGCCAAGGCGGGAGAATTGGTAATCTGACCGGGCGAATTAGTAGTCTGCCCGGGCGAATTAGTAATCCGCCCGGGCGGAATAGTAATCCGCCCGGGCGGAATAGTAATCCGCCCGGGCGAAATAATAATCCGCCCGGGCGAAATAGTAATCCGCCCGGGCGAAATAGTAATCTGCCCGGGCGAAATAGTAATCCGCCCGGGCGAAATAGTAATCCGCACGGGCGAAGTAGTGGGCCTAAAAAATATTTTCGGTCATGTCCTAAATACGCTTCCGTACATTCGTAAGCCATTCGTTAGACAAACTCTATGTATACGTTGGGCATTCGCTATTATGACAAAGATCCTTGGGTTGGACGTATATGTCCAAACAGCTGACGAAGAAGCAACCTACACCCAACGTGCGAAACGTTCACACATCGAATGCTCAACGTATACATAGCGTATTGATCACTACGTTGTCGCCCGCTCAAAATTTTGAACATGCTCAACATTTTTCCTAGACCCCAGCGCACCTCTGCGAACCCCTAACAAACCGCTAACGAATACAACTTATGCCAAACGTGTCACGAACGAATGACAACTTCACGAACATACACCCAAATCTCCCAAAACGTCGGACACACGTTTAGTCAAGTTCGCAACAGTGTGACAGGGCCTTTAGGCCTACTGCATTATGTGCGTATTATGTGTATACATGCATGTATATGTTTTCGAATGTTTTTTGGGGGGGTTTTACGTTGGGCTATTTAATAGGGCATGCCCCTCAATTAGAACATAAAGTTGATCAGAGGTTTGGTAACGACCTAGTTTACCCTAAGCTAATGTAAAATAAAATAAACGATGTACATTTCCATCAGAAACGAAGACTGTTGTGTCATTTCTGTAATGGACTCGAATGATGTGTATTCTAACACCTTTACGCTAAGCACAAAATAGGATAGTGGCAGTGCTCTTTTTTTACGGAAGTGTATTTAGGACATGACCAAAAAAAAAAGTTCCTGCCCTCTATTTCGCCCGAGCGGATTACTATTTCGCCCAGGCGAATTACTATTTCGCCCGGACGGATTACTAATTCGCCCAGGCAAACTAGTAGTCTGCTCGGCCGGGAGAATTAGTAATCTGCCCGGGCGAATTAGTAGTCTGCCCGGGCGAATTAGTAATCCGCCCGGGCGGAATAGTAATCCGCCCGGGCGGAATAGTAATCTGCCAAGGCGAAATAGTAGTCCGCCCGGGCGAAATAGTAGTCCGCCCGGGCGAAATAGTAATCCGCCCGGGCGAAATAGTAATCCGCCCCGGGCGAAATTTAGTAATCCGCCCCGGGCGAAATAGTAATCCGCCCCGGGCGAAATTTAGTAATCCGCCCCGGGCGAAATTTAGTAATCCGCCCGGGCGAAATAGTAATCCGCCTGGGCGAAGTAGTGGGCTTAAGAAATATTTTCGGTCACGTCCTAAATACGCTTCCGTACTTTTTACTGTGGAAGGAAATCCTTTAAATTTGTGGGTTTTTTGGTTCCTTTAAATTTATGAATATTATTATTATTAGTGTTACTTCATGACACATTTTGTAAAAATCAATGTATGTACCTCTCTTTGCTTTTCCCCACAGCAGACGACAGATTGTTTGAATGCTCGTGCATTCTGGACCAACGTGAGTAGACTGTGCATGTATACGATGTGTGGATTATCGGCTAATGGCTATTCCTGATTTCTTTTTCATTTCAAGCAAATACATTGGTCATATTTTGGGTGGGATGCAATAACAAGTAAGGCGAGCCATCAGATAACAGACCGTTCGGGTACCGGGTCCGGTATGCTAATTTCTTTCACCCCAATCGGTACGAAGCCAGAAGCCACCCGGTCACTGAAGCGTGACGCCCCAATCGGTCCAAACTGGTGACTCAGGGTTTCACAATAGGCAACATAAATTGAAGTCTGGCCATTGTTGGAGGATTATTCGGCCCGCTCGGATTACCAGCGGCAACTTCTATGAAGCTCATCACAGCCATTGTTGCCTACTGGAGGATTAGCGCGTCGCAAATTGATTCCTTTGTGATGAGCCAGAGCCATGGTGCAGAAGCCTGGTGGAGTTAATCCAGGCCGATCGGTTCCATGCAAGGTCCCAATCCCTTCAACATACTGGGCGGGCTCAACCCCGAACGGTCTGGGGAGGGATTCTAATTTGAGGGCTCGCCTAAGTTATCCTTTAAATTCTGAGCTCACTGAATAAGAAAACGTTATATGCACAAACATTTGGTCTATGATTCTGTTGCTAACTTAATTCAAAATGGCTGTTTTCTATTTGTACACCCTCTCGTCGCGTATTGATTCCTGTAAACGATCACAACTGGGAACATATTCTCATTCAGTCCGGTAGTGTCGTCAATGTCTCATAACAGTACATGGCCAATCCCCGCAATAGAAGGGGTGCCGTTTATATATAATTTCATGGAGTAGTAAGGGTCAATCCTGCATGGTTATTGGCGCAAATCATGACATGACTTTCAATGCGCGAACACGAAATCTAGGGGCATGTATATTGGCTTCAGAAACATTGTAATTAAATTCAACCTCGTATCATAATAATTATCTGTAAATTTGCAATTAGTTAGCACACTCTGTTGTATGATAATGCCATCAACATTCTATCAAAATTGAAGCAAAGCTACTAAACCCCCCTTGTCGCAAAGAAAAGTATCACACTTCAACGGTTATATATATTCCCAAGTTCCATTAAATGGAGACATAATTGGTGAAGAAACAATTAGTCAACTTAATTAAATCATGTCTTTTCTTCACACCCGCATTATGTTTTCAATTGAGACAAAAAGTAAACATCAGGATAATCCTGACACTAGAGGACGGCCTGCCATGCAGATGTATGTATAATACGTCAATGTCTACCGTAGGTTTCTATAATTTGTAAATCAACAGCGCCACCAAGAATGTGTCCGATAGATCCTTGTATATTAAATGTTTCAAATCACGTTATTTCCATGAAAACATACTTGGTATCGTATGTTACGAAGACGAAAATATACAAGTTAAGTTCTGAATATTATAAATGTCCATATCGACGATATTTCAGAAGGTATTACTTTTTTTAGCATGTCAACCAAATCTCTTAATAGAACTTTAAATATCGAATTTATATAAACGCCATTATCGCCGATGTACTGGATTGACCACCAGTCCCTTAGTTGAGCAAGGCTTTTCTCATTACAAGTTCCATGCGATGAATTGTTCTTAGGGACACATTTTGTGCATCTCTACTCCTCTTAAATATGAAAAAAAAACATATGACATCCCTTTTTGGTTAATTATATTGAAGGGTGCATTTCCGTAAACATGTACAAGTTTCCCGCTTTTTCCGGACAACTTACAAAGCGCTGTTGATGTAACGTCATTTCAGGAAGTTACTGAACGGTTCAGTGTAGGGGTTTTCTGTTCGAGTTGGGAACTCAAAAATGTGCTCGTTGAAAACATGTAGGAGACACTTATACTGTCATGTACCGACACAACACAAATCAACAAATTTACAAAGAAAAGAAACTCTACACGACAGCAAAATATCAAAAATTCTATAACTTTTGTGCTGAGTATTTGTGTAACATTAAGATTTCTGCCCGGAATAACATAACAGTATTGCTCATCATAAATATGGAATTTGCATCAGCTTAAAAACAAAAAAAAAAGCTCAACGATACCTCTAGATGCAGCTCGATAAAAGCTGATAAGCTGGGGGACTGCTATAATAGCGCAGACAACGGCAACATGCCACTGCACGACATTCAACCCTATATGTGCATCTGTCCGTGGCCAAACACTCCCGACGTCAAGGGGTATAAAAAAGAGGAGTATTATAGTTGCACAAAATATATTCCTACTCATGGCAAGAACCCTTTAACGCTTCTGAACTCAGCTCACCATTATTGTTATTCGTGATTCGTTGTCAGTCAACCGTTTCGTTTCCACATTCCAGTTGACCCTGATCATGTCTGCGACGAAACATTTCAGCCGGTAACCTATGCGGGATTAGGCACATTCACCGCCGACCTGCAGTGCCATCGCAGGGGATTTCCCCCTGACAACATCAACGACATCGGCACCAGGTTTTACTTGTACACCCGTGAGAACCCATCAGCTGACGTGGAGTTGACAGAAGCATCGGGAGGAAAAGTGCCTTTCTCCTCCGCTAGACCTACAAAGTTTATCATTCACGGATTCCAAAGCAATGGAAAAAAGAGTTGGGTGCTCGAAATGAAAGACGAATTGCTGAAAAAGGTCGGTACACTTTAACATGGATGAAGGATTAAGTTATCATTTCAGAGAAACGGAAGATATATAACAATATGTTTTGCTCCTGATTTTAATGGAAACAGAAAGAACACAGAGGGTCGGGCTACTAAGTTAATTGGCGAAAATAGTACGAAGACAAGAGTGCGTGGCATCCGTATGTACAGGGTGAGTTAAAAAAAACGGAACCCAAACTCCAACAAATATATTTCATATTTAAAAAAATATGTAGCACCAAAATAATAATGACTGGAAAGCCAATTTTATAAGCTACTTTTAGAAAAAAAAAATATTGAAATTGCTCAATCCGTTCAAAGAATATCTCCAGTTAAACGCAATGACCCTAAAACCTGTCTCGTCCAAAAAAACCCCCAAACCCCAATTTTTTGTTTGTTTTGACTGTTTGGAACAACAAAGAAAATGATACAGAATACTTAATTGTTTCAACAACTGTCACCAACTGTAATACACAATATCTTTAATAACCCTGTTTATGCAAACAATTATGATTTATAAAATCTACTTTGTTTAAAAGACGGGCCTTCAAAAGGACTTTGATGAATATTTTTAACGTTTAAACTGAGATTTTATCGCTAATGATGTTTGAAGGCAATTGTAACGACGATTCTTGAAATCGCATTTTTTTGGACGAGACAGGTTTTACTAGGGTCATTGTATTTAAATGGTGATATTGTTTGAACGGATTGACCGATTTCAGTATTCTTTTCATCTAAAAGTAGCTTATGAAATTGGCTTTTCAGTCATTATTATTTTTGGTGCTACATATTTGTTTAACTGATATGAAATATAATTTTTGGGGTTTGGGTTCCGCTTTTGTTGACTCATCCTGTATAGGGCATAACGGTCTCCAGCTAGAACCTAAACATAATTATATATATATATACATGGTATTGCTATTATACATAAACAGAGTGCCTATATACATGCAACCTTGCTTAGCTTTTTGGTAAACTGTTTGGTAAAATGTATATTTATCCAGGATTTTTCTAGAGGGGGAATAGCACATTTCCCACCCCACACCCCCGAAATCCATGTACTTTTTGAGGGTGGGCAGGGACATTCCCCCCTCTCCCATTAAATTAACAGCAATTTGACCTCGCGCCTCTTTTTCGTTTTGCTTTGTTCCTCTTTTTTGGTTGCTTTTCCGAGGAGGTAGCGCCCCCCCCCCCTCGCGACACACATGCAGTTAATCCGTATATAAATAGTACCGTCAGGCCAGAGAGGCAGTTTTATTGAAGGCAATTCGCTCTTTGCACGCTTCTGCCATGAGCATGCACAGCCTCGATCTGGCAACTTTACACAATAAAATATAGCCGGTAATCACTGAACCCCGACACGGGAATCACTGAACCGGCTATATCTATTGTGTAGTTGCCAGATCGAGGCTCTGCATGCTTAAGGCGGGAGCGCGCAAAGGGCGAATAAGGGGAATCTGTGAATTTATACAGCTTGGCGGTGATGGCTGTCATGCATGATGTGCATAAATATCCGTCTATATATCTGTCTGATGTTGGGTTGTCTGTCTGTCTGTCTGCGTGTCACGTTTTTTGTGTGTAAAACATGAAAAGGCCTGAAGAGTGTGCGTAAGAACAAACTGTCAGGGTAATCATGGAGACTTGGTTATGGTATACAATATGCCCTGATATCACAGTCCTCTGAAGTCACGGTTTGCACGAGAAAAAAATGATTGATTTATTTGTTTTGCTTTTTTGGGCAAATTTGTTTCTTTCAGACTTTGAATAGTTAAATATTACACTACCTCTATACGAAAACACTCCAATACGTATCGCTATTACGCAAAATATGAACATAACGTTGATGATGAAAAAAATGCGGCAAAATTACTTTTATATAAGGCTTACGCGCACTTATGGTCAACATGCCAATCGAGGTCAAAGTTAAGATTTGTTGCTAGCATGAGCGGGTAGCGATTGTTTTTTCTCCGTAGGCGGGATGCTCCAAAATCATGCATAATTTAGATTTCCTTTGAATCGTTGCAAGACACTTAGGTCCTCGTTCTCTTTTTTTCCCCTTGAAATAATATTATCTCAACGATGAATTCAGAGAAGTAAAAACAGTCGATGAAAATGAGTATCAACGACGTGGATTCGAACCAGGGATCTTTGTATCCATAGCTCATCACGCTATCCACTGTGTGGTAGCTCGACGTCGACGTCTGTACTTTAAAATGCTTTAAAGTAATTGGTTGACCAAATAACAACAATTAATGCTCTTGATATCATTGTTCTGTTTTATGAATAAACATACTGGCCCGATCGAAAGTATTGAATTATTCATGATTTTGGAGCATCCCGCCTACGGAAAAGGAATTCGCGAGCGGGTAGTTTATCCCTTCAGTGAGTTTGAACATCCGTGCTCTATTCGTTTTATTGACCCTCAAAGAAGTCTGGAAGTAAACTGTATTTTGATGGAAATGCAGGGGGACTTCAACGTCATCAGTGTGGATTGGAAAGATGGTGCCGATCCGAGTTTCCTGCCCGACTACTGCCAGGCAAGGCAGAACATCCGTGTTGTAGCTCGCCAAATCGTCAATCTGCTCCAGCAAATGCTGAACCAATACTCGGACTTCGACCTCGCTGACGTGCATCTGATTGGTCACAGTCTTGGAGGACAGATGGCCGGGTACGTCGGCCAGCACATGTCAGGACAAATCGGACGTATATCTGGTAAGTATTATAGGCCTAGCCTAGTATCCGGTTCGTAAGTGACTTCGCGCGTACCCGGTACACGTCGCTAAAACTGCTTAAAGGGAATATACAACATTTGCAAACATCAAAAAACAAAACTGCCAAATTATTATGAAAAATCTTACTAGACTGTTAGTTCACGACAGTCTAAAAGCATCCTGTAAAATTATGGCACCTTGTGTGCTGATATTTTCAAGAAAAGTGATTTTTTTTGTGTCATTTTCCAACGCTGGTCGGCCGACCAGCGTTGGAAAAACACTGGCCTTTTTTCAAATAGTGCCCCCGGTTTGCCATATTTAGTTTGTCTGAATTTTGTTTGCAATTGATTACACATCTATGAATAGATACAAGCCTTCTAGACTGGTACCCTGACCTTATAATTCCCTGACGTCTATAAATTGCTCCATTCCAATTCAAGTAGTGTCAGGGAACCAGACTAAAAAGAACATGATTGTTTTCTTGATTTTTCCAGAACTTACCGATCACAACACTTCAGCAAGTCAGTGTAACAATATTTGCTATAAATATTAATCCCCAAATCCATCCGTTTACAGCAAAAGTAAATGCTGTATATTCCCTTTAAAGATAAACCTTAACAGGCCAGAACTGCAGCGCAAATGAAAAAAGTACGAAAACTCCTTTCCATTTATACGTGTTCGTCAGTAGTTTTAAAACCAGTTTTACTTTTTCCCCCCACATCTTATCATTGTCAATTATGCACCAGGGATTTCACCACTCAAATGATTATAGCCCGTCACATTCCGACTTCCAAAACGTGGGTCAAGTTGTTGACTTGATTCATCATGTTTCTCTGTACTGTAGGCATGGATCCAGCAGAGCCCGACTTCCAAGGTGATGAGGTCGACTGTCGGCTTGACCCTAGTGATGCTGCATTTGTGGACGTGATCCATGCCTCAATGTTCGGAATATTCCAACCGGTTAGTTAAATGTTCAGCTTCCCATCCAATTTCACAACTTGGACAATTTCCCAACTTGTATTATGCAAAACTTTAATGCGGCTTCGCGTGTATAGGCCAATTTCATGTTTTGATTTAGCGGAAGTTCCAAATAAGTCCAAAATAAGTACATTCAAGGCGTAAAAGGGTAGCATTTCAGTGTCGCCGGAAGTCAGTTGCATTAGCAAGATTGTGGTCACTGTGACGCTCTGTACTAAACAGAGTCTGAAACGACATGACTTTGGAGATTTTTCAGAAATTGCATTGTTGCTTTCTTTTCATTAAACTTATATACATTGAAATGTACTCTCTTATACAGCAAGATACAGCCAGGATAACATTGCCTGCAAAATGGACAGGTACCATTCTTGGGTCAGGTTGCAATCAACAAAGAAGTTAGGGTCCTCTAGTCCAATCAGTTTTGCCATAGAGCACATTCTTGGTATACATTCTTAGAGTAATATCCGTAAGAGCAAAGACATTTCTCATCTTTTTATCCAAACTGTAATGGTATGTCGAGAGGTCATGCTAGGAATGTACATGTAATCAGGACCCTAATGTCGACTTCATATCAAATGATATTGGCTAAAGCTTCACGTTTCTTTTCACATTTCCCTACATTGTGCTCTAGGTTGGCCATGTAGATATCTACCCAAACTATGGTACCGATATGCCCGGTTGTACCTCCTGGGCTGTTCCCGACATAGTGGAGGGATACTGCGGTCACAAAAAGTCCCATGAATACTTCACAGATGGTATCAATGATGACTGCAACTCATTGGCCTACCCATGTACCTGGGTAACGGGCCAGGGGCAGGGATGCACTTACCAGGGCCAACCAGGTGTCACTTCAGTCCAAATGGGCTATCATGCTGACCAGACACCATTGAGTGCTTATGGTCTCTATGTCATTATGACCAATAAGGAAAGTCCATATTGCGCTCCAAACATCATACCTTCACCGAATTAGGTTTATCATGGCTGTATTCGCAAATTGTGCTCATGTGGATGCCAAATGAATGTGAAAATCTTACATAAGTGACGAGTAAATCATGCCTCATTACTAGAATTTACGAACCAGAGAGATTCTCCATGGTTAAATTGACGAGTTTTCATCAGTTCTTACAAGTTTCAGTCAGTGTCAAAATATGGAAATACATGTACTCTACTTTCAACTCAACAGAAGGATTATTTTGGACATAGTGTCTTCAGTTAACGAATAAAAATGACTGAAACGTACAGCAGACAATTGTCCAAGTATAAAGACTTTTTTTTAATCACTCCTCCAGCTTCATTTATTTTAAGAATATTTATAAGGTAAATGTATCTTGGTGAAAATTCACAAATAATCGAAAATTAAAAACAAATAAAATTACATGTACATGTATATACACTTCTTTGTTTTTGTTTTGTTTCGTTTCTCCTATCAGTTTTAGCTACACATTCAAAATCACAGACTATGATGTCAACATTTGTATGTTCTTTGGCAACTACATGTATGTAAATTGCAAGATGTCCCTATAGGCAGCACAGACAGCCTTTGTCTGGTATAGTAAAGATCTTACCCAGAAATCACAAAGTTTAAACATACATGTATGTTTGGTCTTAAAAACCTTCTGCAATAACAACGAATCTTGTGCTGGCAATAGTAGGTGCCATAGGGAAGGGATCAAACTGTAGTCAGAGTCAGCCATCGTGTAAGGGTGAGTGAGTTGTACCATGAAAGAGACTCCTTAGATAACATTGCTTCATTCCATACACATGTAAATGATTGTAAAGGCGAGGTGAGTTTATTACTAGGCCAACTCATGCCAATGGCCCACAAATAGTTGCACATTAAGGCCAAACGGTTCAAACCTCCCCAAATCCTCCAAAATCCTAAAAGGCTATGTGGCAAAAATGTGTCAGTTGATTTTGGAAGAAACATTGTGTCAAGATTTTAGGCTGTGCCTTGTGTTGCTCAATGCTTTGTCATACACACATTCAGGTCAAGATTACATGTATAAGGTAATTAATTTTCGGAATATAAGCCGCGCGGAGTATAAGCCGCAGCACGCAAAAATCTGCAAATTAAGATTTGAAGTCGGCGTATAAGCCGCATGGGCGTATAAGCCGCACCGACCGCAGCGGTTTCAATTTGGTAAGGCCTCCAAATTCTAGTCAAAATGCTATGAACCAGTTCCATTTACACTTCAGAAGCCATAAAAAGGGCCACAAAAGTTATATCAAATCATTTACAATCGATACTCTTACAAACAAATATGGAAATTGATGATGAGAAATAAACAACGGGAATTACTGCCGGCTGCCTCGTCCGGAACCCCGGCCTTAAAAGTTAATGCATGGCCCGGCAGCCTGCGCCGCGCCGGTGAATGACAACATTTTCCCGCAGCACGTGAGAGAGTATGCAACCCACCGTGTGTTGTCTGACTGGAGCGCTACAAATCTTGCTTTGAGGCAACAGATGCTGATTCGTTTTGTCCTTAGAATAAACAGGTCCGTTTTCACCTCAAAACTTATCAAATTGTTGTGTTTACTAACGAGTAGTAACGTTAAAAATTCAAGTTTCGATCGTAACTTTCTTCGAAAATAGTCAAAACGACGCTGACATTTTTATGGACGAATCCATTATCTTTTTAAGGGGTGATTTAGTCCCTGTTTTGAGTTTTACATCGTTTCTTGAACACATTTCAGGGAAAAAAAATATATTGTGACGTTGAACAACTGATTATCGAATAAAGAAATTGGTAATTATTGTTCCCAAGAAAGTACACCCCTTTATTACCACAAATGGCGTGGTCCGCTTGGGAAAGGCATGCTGCATGCATTACGGATATGCAGCTGCACTATCACGTACGGCTGGTCGCAAGCGTCGAAGACAGCTTCACCGTACTTTTTTACCGCTCGGTACCTTTACTTGGGACGTGGTTTCGGTTTTTAATGACTTTCTTAATTGATAATTCATTTCAGCAACACATCTCTTCTTATACCAGTACATTAAATACACATGTGAATCTTATTTTTATTCTTCAAGGCTTGGCGTATAAGCCGCCCTGTGTATAAGCCGCAATAAACATTTTCATGGGCAAAATCAATGTATAAGCCGCGGCTTATATTCCGAAAATCATCTGTACTGCTTCCGACAATGCCTCAAAATACCAACAGTGATTATTGGAGGAGTTTGCAGAATTGAGGCACTGGTCACCCTATAAATGAACAATTCAAGAAATAACGGATGATTCTGGACGATTGAGCTGTATCAAATGTTTACATGTAGCTAGGTAGTGTACGATTTTGTAGGAATGAAGATGCATCCTAGCGACAGGGCCTAGGGTTTGTCAAACCCCCAGGGTTTGTCAGACAGTGTTCAGCATTTTTGTGACCACTTAATACATGTATATAGAAATATGCATACTGTTGCATAATATCTACTTCATCAGAAGCAATGTAGGCGGGGTTGGATTTTGTCCAGAGATGTACATGTATTACATTATATAGGCCCACATTTATTCATCTCAATAAAATAAGTAAATAAATTGTAGTACGTATACAGCGCTATACCAAGACCCTCCTCTATACACACCTTCAAGCCTAAGAACTGAATGGCAATCATGTTGCTCTGAGTAAGAGTTCAGTCCCTTCACATTTATCACATCAACTTGGCTCATTCCGACAAATAATAGAAATCCGGCGGGCACGTGGTAACCTTTGACCTCTGAAAGAAGATTCACTGTCCTTTAAAATCTCGTGGGTGAACTGGTAGCGAACCACATCCCTGTTGAAATATCAACGTACATGTACAAGTTGAAAAGTTATATTGACAGGATGGAATACAAAATGATAAACATAACAGGTCTACTAGAATCCTACTGAAAAAACAATGATGCAAGGATGATTCACTCATAGGGTAAATACGCAGTTAAGTATAGCACAGGTTACCTGTGCAATAGTCCACTACAAATGCGCTTTATTTTGATGCAATCGTGGAACCATTGCACTGGGATACACAGAAATATCCCCTAGGTACATGAAAAGATGGCAGCACACTGCCATGTTTTGTCCACTTACATGTAACTGATGAGTAACTCAACATATGTTGGTGAATATGTATAAAACATGGTAATTATTTCGGATGGATAGTCAACATTACATGTAGTTCCCCTGTGTATTAAAAGTTGCCACTTACTGGCAGTGTTATATCCCAACTGTAGACAATGCCCCAACTATGGTTACAAGTCATGGTTTCCACTCGGATCATCTGACTGCTGACATGAGAATCCTCTCATACAAAACCACATGTAGGCCAGCTATACATTACTGAGAACATAACTTAAGACCTGTAGCTTATAATTATATGTACCTGATGACATATAGAGATCGCGGCTTAAGGACAACATTGACCCAGTGTTCCGGGTTGTTCTGTTTTGCTAGCCTCATGATGGCAGTAGACAGCAAACTCACACCAGTAATGGTAGAACCACAGAACTGAGCAAGTAAGAAACAACATTTAAGTCATAAACAACTAACACAGAAACTAATACAAGAAAGCTACATCTTCTGTAAAGGTTGTAAAAGATCAATTACAGGTTTCTCTTGTTACAAACTGAAACAACCAGGTAAAAGCCCATAAAATGGTTATTAAATCTTTTCATGCATACATCCATGGCAACTAATATCCAATGTATATAATTCCATTTCTGGTAACTGACCAGTTTTATCTACATGTATACATGTGTTCTAATTCAAGACAAAGTATGCAAATGGTGCAAATAATAATAATAATGGCAGGAAAACTACCAAACCCATAGATTTAAAGTTCAATTCACACTGACTGAATTTGCAACCACTGCCACAAGTGCGAAACGAAATATGCAAAATAAAGTGACTGTTTAGTCCAGACATAAAATCCAGCATTATTTCATAAAACATCATAAAACCAAAGCTAAGAAAAGATTGCAATGCTTTACCTTGACACTATCTACGTGTGGCTTGATGTATCCATCTTGAGCCAGATCCAATACATGCACCAAACTTAGCTGTTGCTCTCCACTGGAAAAGGCAACTTGTCTAATACGCCGTAGGACAGCTTGGCTCTTCACTGACCACTGTGATTTCTCTGTTTCTCTGTATCCATGAATTGCCTACATAGGGTAGAAAGGGATTGCTGTACATACTTGTTGTGTGGTTCACAAAAAAATAAACAAATAAATCAATAAAATAAGACAAAACACCCCTCCCCTTTGTTGTGTAGCTCTTACAAGCAGAGAGAATGAATTAACTCACAGTAAGTCTTGGTACTCGGTTGGTTCTTCTCCTAATGACTCCCCAGGAGAGTATAACAAGGAGGCCAGAAACACCGGGGCAAACCCCTTCTCGTAGCAAAAAGTGTTACTGGGTACCTTTACGTGCATTGCATTACATTGCTTTACGTCCCATCCGAAGGACAAAGCAATAATGGTTAAGTGCCTTGCTTAAGGGCACAAGTGTCCAGACCCGGGCTCGAACCCATGTCACTGTTGCCTATGAAATACAAGAGCATGAGTCCGGTGCTCTTAACCGCTAAGCCATGACACCCCACGCTTGCAGCCATGAACAACTAGACATTTTCCAGGTAATGAGCCTGAAAGTTCCCCCCGGCCCTGGTGGTGCGCTTCCGGAACGTTTGAATATGAAATTTATCATACACAATTTTTAAATTTGCAGTTATTTTTGGTGCATTCATTTCTGAAGAAAATCCCCCTCGAATAAGGCCCAAGTTGTAAAATTGTTACTCATGTTACAAGCTACTCCTATAACTATGATGCTCCGCGTTAGCGGAGCAGTCATAGACAGAAAACCCCGCCAAATTGTTTGCTTCTATTTAACAATTTTGTGCTATTAGCAGTCATACTATAGCTGGGTTGATTTTCTGCTCACAAAATAATTTCGATCTTCAATTAATTTTCGGCTCCCCCTAGCAACGGGACGCTGCGCGCACAGGCCGTATGTGGCTTCGTGACTTATAATACGGAGGTAGTCCAGTATTTCAGTCACAATTACTCACATTATCCCAGTGATCATATTCATAATCCAAGTCTTCTAGATAATCTTCAACTTCCTCCAAGAGAGAGTTTTCTTCTTCCTCCGACACCAAATTTTCATGAAGCTCAAAATTCTGCAAAACAATGTCAGCTGTTTCAGCATCGCTGCTTTCAAACACACTTGAAAGTTGTCCAGCTTTCAAAATGGATGTTTTGTCTGCAAATCCACATCCTGCCTCTGGCTTGTAGAGAGGCAAAGGCAACGATCGCGACTTGCTTGACTTGGAGAAAATATTGATGTTTTTGATCAATGATGCCTTTAATGGCGAAAATGACGAATACCGTCGAAAGATGTCGCGCTTTCTGCGCGATAACCATTGGGCATGTTCGAAGGTAGGCCTACGTGTACTTTGCAAAAGTAGTCGTATTGACATGACTGCCGATGGAACATGTGTAATGCGCGGTAGGATTCCCATCGTCCACGTGGTAAAAGCATGGAGGAATGTGTTTTTATTTCCTCCATGGTTTATAGACCCGTGAACGTGGCTTGTAAACTACTCGTTCACGGAACATGGTTTGATGATCTGATCCACGTGCGATACTTTGCTCAAAAGAGTGGTTCTGTCATTAATGATCGCGCCTGTCATTAATTTTCAATAAAAACGCATGCATGCAGAGTAAGTGTATCAAGGTACCAGACTATTTATAAGCAGCTTTCGAGTCGGTCGCTTGAGGGCCTTCTAGATATGGGTGCGTTCGAGCGTTCTACTCGTGTTAACACGAGTATACTCCTGAGCGCCCGAACGGCAGGAGTACGACCCGCGGGTCAGCAAGAGTATACTCTCAATCTTCTCCGGCTGGCCAGCTTCTCCGGGTGGATTTGGCGGATAATTGAGCACGTTACAGTGCACGTTACACAGCACGTTACATGAGCACTATTCATGCTCATGAGTCCGCTGTGCTAACTTTTATTCAGGCTGTGTTGTTGTTGTCGTCGTAAAGTCTACCGGTCCATACAGACATTGAGGGACACCCAAGAATGCGTTATATTGCAAGCATTCTAAAGTTGTGTCCCCATCGTCATTGCGTGTGCGTTGAGGAAAAAATTAAGAAGCGTTGTTCCTTGCTCGGTCGTGGTCCATCACATGCATGTCCAATTTGCAACCACGTTCAACCACGGTTTGAAATAAATGTACATCCTTCAAGTCTTTTTGATAATTAGGATGTTATGTTGGGAGTTAATTGCGCGCCCCACCATGCCTAGGTCTGGATTCGATGGTACCCTGTGACGTATACATACAAACATCCTTACTTCTTACGTGCACCAGTACAACCCCAACGAACTCAGCACACTTAGGCCAAATTTGGGCAAGGACCATTAGTCGACTAGTGGTTGATTTGTGACGTACCTTACGCCTGCGCACTGATAGCAACGTGCGAACGTCTCTAGTCAAATGCTGGTCAAAATGTCATCGCAAAACTTCTGGATCCTGGCTCTCTGCTAGCATTATGGATGCGCGCGGCTATTGGTTACCAGTGAAGCAACCAACCCCAGTAGGCTGGTTCCAAATACTGAGTCGACTAGCGTAGTCAACCACCGTCGACTAGACAGAGTTCGGGCAAACGTTAGTTAACCATTGGTCAACTATAGGCCTTGCGCGAACTTGGCCATAGTTGGCGAAAGTGAACACTACTGCGCAATTTTGTGCATGTGTGTTGAAGCGAAATTTCCAACTTGGAGTAGCCTTTCGCCCAGGCCATCGTGGTTTAGAGCGGCGGAGTTGCGAAGACCCGAAGCGACTGGAGCAAAGATTAAGTTAGCACGCGCGAGTGGCAAAGCCACGAGGCCTTTCCCAACTTGATTTTGTTGAATTATTCATAGTTTTTATGCAAATAAGAAGCGTGCTGAAGATTAACCAATCACAACCCGGATTTTGCGTCGCGGATTTTGCGTCGCGGATTTTGCGTCGCGGATCTCGCGTCGCGGATCACGCGTCGCGGATCTCGCGTCGCGGATCTCGCGTCGCGGATCTCCCCGATCTCACCTCGCGGATCTCGCCTCGCGGATCTTGCCTTGCGGATCTCGCCTCCCCGATCTCGCCTCGCGGATCTCGCCTCGCGGATCTCGTCTCGCGGATCTTGCCTCGCGGATCTCGCCTCGCGTTTTTTTTTTCTAGGTGTTGCGCATGCGCATATATATAAGAGAAATGATGGCTCTATCCCATTCAGAGACGCCTCTCCTATAGATTGGCTTGTGAATAAAAATGTGAGTAAGAAATGCGCATGCGCAACACCCAGAAAAAAAAACAAGAGATCCGCGACGCGAGACCCGCGACGTGAGATGGCAGATATAGAACACCATATTATATAGAGATCAGTGGGTTCGACAGGCCACGCGGCGCATATATCCCCCACACGTACGTACGTACATACACCCACACGCAGAATTAGAACATAGTAGGCCTACATTGAACAAGGCTAGGCTAGGAAGGGAGGGCAACGAGGCAGCGGAGTCGCGGAGTCGCAGAGACGCGGAGTCGCGGAGACGCGGAGTCGCGGAGACGCGGAGTCGCGGAGTCGCGGAGACGCGGAGTCGCGGAGACGCGGAGTCGCGGAGACGCGGAGTCGCGGAGACGCAGAGACGCGGAGTCGCAGAGACGCGGAGTCGCAGAGACGCGGAGTCGCAGAGACGCGGAGTCGCAGAGACGCGGAGTCGCAGAGACGCGGAGTCGCAGAGACGCGGAGTCGCAGAGACGCGGAGTCGCAGAGACGCGGAGTCGCAGAGACGCGGAGTCGCAGAGACGCGGAGTCGCAGAGACGCGGAGTCGCAGAGACGCGGAGTCGCAGAGACGCGGAGTCGCAGAGACGCGGAGTCGCAGAGACGCGGAGTCGCAGAGAAGCGGAGTCGCAGAGACGCGGAGTCGCAGAGACGCGGAGTCGCAGAGACGCGGAGTCGCAGAGACGCGGAGTCGCAGAGACGCGGAGTCGCAGAGACGCGGGGCACTGGAGTGGCGGAGTCGCAGAGACGCGGGGCACTGGAGTCGCGGAGGCCGAGGCGCTGAGTCTCGGAGTCGCAGAGACGCGAGCCGATAGAGGGCGCAATTCTCGGAGGTAGTTCGACTGCGGCTCCCATGCATAGACGTACGTACGTAGACATAAAGAACTTTCTTTATGTCTATGGCGGCTCCACGCCTCGCGAATGTAGAGTGTAGGGCACAATTGCAGAATACCCCGCCACTCGATCTATCCACCTCGTAGCCGGCTACGAGGTCACGGTTGGTTGACCTCAATAAACATTTCAGCGATACTTGTATGTACTATGCGTCATGCTCCATTGCACTCCCACTTCGTAACCGCGTAGCCGCCAACAGGGTACAATGTAGTTGGTTTGGACTTAAAATGTTTTCAGCAACCCCATTCCTTTTGTGTTGCTTCGTTCTCAAGCATATTCAAGGGGACTCGCACTCCGTATCCGCGTAGCCGCCAACAGGGTGGTTGGTTTGGACTTAAAATTTTTTTCAGCAACTCCCATTCCTTTTGTGTTGCTTCGTTCTCAAATAATGGACCCCCACTCAGTATCCGCGTAGCTGGCATGGACTTGAATTGTTTCTTTTCCAGTGATTCCAACCTCGTAGCCAGATAATGTAGGGGTGTATTTCCGAGTGGCGGGGTATTCTGCAATTACTCCCTTTTTTCAAGCGCCGAAAAGTTGGGCATGCATGGATGTGGCCAGTTAACTGGACTAGGCCTAGCCCCATAAATCCATGTGGCCAATTTACTGGACAACCTCCGTAAATAGAGGCCACACTTCCACCATGTACAAAAACATGTCGCAGTTTGTAGTTTATTTTTGCTTTAGAAGCATACTCACCCTTTATTCTAGACCCGCGACCCCGTGAACGTGGCGTTGTATACAACGCCACGCTGTTGTGTATTTTTGAACCTAGCGAAATCTATCCGCCATACATATGGATGTTGAGTACTCGCCTAGAAATCTAAATTTGCCTTCCCGCGTGTTCAGGATGTGTTATTTCGACGAAATTTGCCATCAATGAAGACCCATACGAATGTGTAGAAATTAGATTTTAACCTGACAAGGGTGACCCTGACAAATGACCCTGGACGAGTACCCAGGGTCATTTGCGTGCAAAATTATCGGAGCCCTACGAGCTACCCGTCTGCTTCATGTGGCGCATATGATAGGCGGCGTCTGATTGGCCAATAACGAGGCCACGTGATAAACGAGCTAATAATTTAGACATGGTCGGGCGATAGTACACTATCGCCCAACCATGTCCAAATGTTAAAAAGCGATCCGTAGAGTCCTAGTTACTCGGACTACCCTTTATAGGCTAATCAGAAAGTGCTGCCTTTTTCAGATGTCTAATTTTCGTAAAATTTCATGTTGAAATTTTGATACGCAAATGTGTGCAAACGAATCAGGAAATTTCACGAAAAATAGACATCTGAAAAAGGCAGCACTTTCTGATTAGCCTATAAAGAGGGTGAGTAGGCCTATGCTTCTAAAGCAAAAATAAACTACAAACTAAGCCTAAATCTGAAAATCTAAATTTGACAAAGTTCGACATGTTTTTGTACATGGTGGAAGTGTGGCCTTTATTTATGGAGGTAGTCCAGTAAATTGGCCACATCTATGGTGCTAGACTAGGCCAATCCAAAGCGAAAAAAGCCCTAAAACCTCAAAGCTTGGTTCACAGTCAAATATACCATGGAGGTAGAATTTTGACCACATATAAATTTGTAAATTATGCACGATACATGGTTATAGATAGTGTGTCAACTACTCTCAAATACCATTTGCTAGTGTCAACTCAAAAGCACTCTAAAACAAAAGACTGTGTGGAACAAAAGAGGCATAGCACACACGCTCTCACGCTCTCACCAGCACAACAAATATAAATAAATAAAACTCGAAAATGTTTGAATGATAAACTTTTGCTAAAAAAAACGAAGGTTAAAGTGGTCAGATATTGCCTCAGTGCTCAGATTGCACCACAGACAGAGCGTCTAGAATGATAGACATAAATCCACATTTATGCGGGGTCCATCAGCACAGGCCCCGAACCCATGCCGTTTGGGCACCGCACTTCACGCTCGCATTTAGCACAAAATTAGTTCTGATCAAGCTCCATCGCCAAATTCTCACTCTTAGCTCTCTCTCAAAGTTGGCAGCCCTGCAAGTTGGCGTCACATGTTGGTCATAAATGGACAGATATCTGCCCATGGACCACAATCTCGGTCATAAATGGACAGAATTGCATTCCGATACAACGATCATGTTGAAAAGAGAAATACCGAGTGGAGGAAGGATTTGTTTTATTTAAATATCTTTTTATCAATCTGGTTGTAGGATTGAAGAAGTTTCTTTCCTTGAAGGATGGCCTGGCATTTCCACTCATCCTGTCATGGCAGTAATATTTCTGTCAGATCAACAGCTTTAACTGTCATCCGTAATCCTGACACTTATGACAATGGCATCACCTTCAGTGACACCCAGATCCAAGCTGGTACAGTGGTTTCCTTGTTCTTCAAGAAAAGCACCAACCGATGGGCAGGCATGCCTCGCATTGGCTTCACCAACCAAAATCCAGCCCAAGTAGACACTCAGTCACTTCCTTCCATCTATACCAAGGAGGTTTCATACCAGAGCCATACTTGGGCCATGTCACTTGAAAAGGGGAGTGAAAACATCTTCGTAGATTACACCTTTGATGAGATTGGACTTGTTACCGTTAGACAGCTAGGATGGCCAGAAAAATTACAAGACACTCGAGGGGCAGTTAATTTCAAGAGACCAGTGTGGGCTACAGTGGACTTGTCTGGCTGTTACACATGTGTTATGAAGAATGGTAAGATAAACCACCCCACCCCACCTCAATCCTCTAAAATCCTCCTGGCAGTTTTGGAGAATTGAGAATGAATGGTGTTTGAGAAACACAAGGATTTTGGATGATTGAAGATGAATGGTGTTTGAAGAGGAGGAGGATTTTGGAGGATTGAGGATCATATGCATTTTAAGAGGTAGGACTGGTCAAAGTACATGTATATTGACTATCATTGACATAGTGGTTTGATAAACATGTTTTTTTTTATCATACAGAGCCTAGTGCCTACATGCCCCTAGAAATTGTAGAACAAGGGGTGAATGCTCAGCACTTGTATATTGAGGCATTGTCTATGGGCAGCAGGAGTGTATACCATACTAGGCTGGTGCTGATTGGCCAAGGAAGGGAGGAGAAGACTTGTCTGATGAAAACATTGACCAATGACAGGTAAGGATACAAAGGATCTTGTGACATGGTGGCCATCCTCGGAAATTCAAAATGGGATCAATTTCATAGAGATGCTGTTGCTTACTAGTGCTTCATCCAATTTTGTAACTGAGAGCAGAAATGTTTCGTTTACAGAAAAGTAGTTTGAGAAAAACATTCTGATTGCTTTTGTCTTTCTGTCTTCAGCTAATTTTCAACATTGCCCTGAAACCTGGTTCATGCTTCACGCAAAGTCGAAAGCGAAGCAAATTTGACGTCAGGAAACATTCACTTCAAACTTCACTAGAGTTCAAATGTGTTCAGCTTTTGTGAATTTGCAGCATGCATACTTGCTGTGACGTCACAATTTGCTGGACATGTGGGCTTGTTACAATTAATTGTCCCAGTTGGTAGATGATGCTGTTCACACAATGTACATGTGTACTTCTTTTGGTCAATGTTGCAACTTGTGCGAATTTCGATAACAAACAACTGCTTATTAATTTCAAACCAATTTTATTGTAGATATAATACCTTGGAAAGCTGTGGTGGTGGCATAGATAACTCACTCACTGTGAAAATCGATGGGACAAAATCTTGGCATGATTTCCGGGAAGCCATAGGTAATATAACATTGATGTATGTTCTTATGTTAACCCTAACCGCCCTGAATCCTTCAAAATCCTCTTTGCCAAAGTGGAGAAATTTGGAGGATTGAGGTTACATGGCAAAAGTGCGTTACTGATTTCGTAGGATGCACTTTGTCAAGGTCTTGGGCCGGACCTTGTGTTGTGTTTGCTCAGCCATGCATAAATATAGGCCTGGATTATGCTAGAATCCTTCGTACTGCTCCAGGATGTCACTAGCCAAGCCTCAACATATTGACAGTCACTGCTGCAGGATTTTGCTGGATTCAGGCAGTGGTCACCCCTCCACGGACCATATTCAAGAAATAATGGAGGAATTTGCAGGATGGAGGCTACATCCTAGCAAAAAGGCCTAGGGAGTTAGGGTTAATGTTTAGAAATGTGATTTGTGAGGCGAATGTGATTTGAGGCAATCCTAAAGATATGGGCTGCTATAAAATAACCTGTAGTTGAAGGTCCAAGAAGACATTTACATGTACCCCCAACTTATCGTTGCACAATAATGTGTGTACGTACATGTACAGCACTTTGAATTGCATGGGTGTTCAATAAAGTGCGCAGTGAGAAACAAGTCTCCCTCAGAGGATGAAATGAGACACACAAACTGCTTGGACCAATATGAGCTTCATTTACACGCACATACAGCACAATCAATTTGGAGCTGTCGCAAGCTCTCATAACGCACCTATAAATGGTTAGTACATGTCAGCTGTCATAGGGTGACTGTAGCCATGAGTTGGAGGCATTGAGGACAGCGTGTTGTTTTCAGGGAAGTGG
Source organism: Patiria miniata (assembly GCF_015706575.1). NCBI lineage: Eukaryota > Metazoa > Echinodermata > Asteroidea > Valvatida > Asterinidae > Patiria > Patiria miniata. Next base: position 7,477,634 of record NW_024037073.1, read on the forward strand.
AGTTTACTTGACTCGAGTCTCTCATGTCCACATGAATCATATGTTATGGTTAAGGAAGCTTCAATTTCAAATTAAATCCTAATTAATTAATTATAAACTTAAAAGTTGGCTGGGCAATCGTGTTGGTAAAGCTTGAACAAACTATACTATTATGTGCACATATTTATCAGATTTCTGCTTTCTGATTACTGTTTTCTGATTAAATTCTGGTCAAATCAGAATTGAATCCTGCAAAATCAGCTGATGGGATAAGGTTGCCAACTGTGTTGTTAATCCTAACTCCCTAGCATGATTTACTAGGAACCATACCCATCCTGGCAAATTCCAACACCATATAGGAAACTGCACACACATATTTCTGTCTTTCATTCTGGAGGTGTGCCCACCCAATGTAAAAGACTGTCAATTCAGGGGTACAGTGCACCCATCCTGACAGATTCCAACAAAACATGCCGTTGGGGTTTGATGGGTTGAGTTATGTTAGGGTTAATCTACTTGCAAAATCTCCTTTTGGCAATCTACTTGCCATCTACTTGCAGCATCGCAAACAAATCTAAACCACACAATTTCTACAGTTGTACACTTTCAATTAAAGTAAAATGGCACAAATGAGGTTTCCATGTTTTTTATTTAAAATGTGGTCCTCTTAATAATAAATAAAGTACAAAAATAAATATTCCACAATGCTAGCTTTGTAAAATCATTCTTAAACAGCTTTTGCTGAGATTTTAGATCACAAACAAACGTTTGACTTTTTTTGTTACTAATTAGAGCAAGGGCAAGCAGGTACTAGGTTGCATGCTGGTGTAGGGGATTCTGTTGACGATGTCTTCCTCAATATCTGGCATTTTGCTGGACAGGATCTCCATGGCCCTACAAACCAGGTTGGTGTAAAGCAATGGTCAGTTTATCACTGCTATACTATAAAGAAGAAAGGGTGTATGTATGTGTGGGCTGGCCGTCGCTGCGTTATGGGGAAGTTTTTTATTTTTATATTTAGGGAAATTAGGACCATGTTATGGGGATTTTCTGCTGTCCCCACAGCGTCTTCGGTCTCCATAGTAACATGGGACAACTCGTGTGTAGTCCCCACAGTTACGGAACAAGTATGTGGGGGTTTGTTTACGGTATAAATCGAGGACACACATGTGAAGCATCATTATTTAATTGAGGATGAGTCAAATGGAGGACGACCTTGATTAGAAAACGCGTACAAAACCAATGGGAGCTGTTGCAAAAAAAGTTTAAGTATGAACAAAAGATAGATGATGAGGAACAATAAGAAATCCTCGATTTACACCATAAACAGACGTGTCTGTGTGTACGTGTTCATCTTTTCAAACCGTGGACGAAACATACCAGAGAACAAAAGAGAACAATATCGTCCACGATTCCCAGCATACGTCCGCGTTTGGGGTCGTGTACAAAACCTATGGGAGTCTTCCTAAAAAGTTAGAGTACAAACAAAAGAGGGACAATAGGACGTCCACGATCTACAGTGAACACACTTTTGGGTGTGTTTGTACGTGTGTTCATGAGTTGTTCAACCACGAAACGGGCGACTGGTGACAAAGCTGCCTCCCTGCGTAATGGGTGAGGCAAATTATATAACATAGAAGTGCACAGAGGTTAGAACTTTGAAAGAAACTGATCATCAAATGATTTATGCAAAGTAGTTAATTACATACACGTAGCTCTGAAAAAGTTTGAATAACTAAAGTCAATATAGATAACTACAACTTTATGGTGACATTTCCTGTTTTGACCATTCAAAGTTTAAATTCATAATAGCTTAACTTTGGGTTTGAAATCGAATTTGAAAAATTGCCATTTTTATTTCTGATAATCATCTGTCTTGTCAAAGCACTCTCTTACCAGCATGGTCTTTTTTTATAAGATCAAAGCATCATACATGTCAGTACGGTAGTTACATGTATATATCCTCAAACTCACCACTTATGATTGTCCTGCTAGCCAGAACATTGTGCGCATGCAGTTGACATTGTGCATGCCATCAGCTAAGAAGAAATATCTACACTTGGCTAATGCTGATTGACCACAGTGTACCTTCATTAGTTGATGCCAAGCTCTGCGCTCCAACAGCGTGCTAATATTCAGCTATAATTTGTCAATGATGTACACCAAAGCATCTACAGTAATTTTGTTAATTTATTTGATCGGACTATAATGTTTTGTCAAACCCTCAAAACTGTTTCTCTGACAGGTATCCTTTTGTTTCATGTGGAAAAACAACAGCAAATACATTCTCTGATCTTGGAAATAGTCCTGAACGTGGAAAGCAATATGACATAAAAAGATTGGACAAAACTCTTTGCTTTTGATAAACCAATTATAACCATAATGTTTAAAACTGTGGCAATTATCAGCGATTAGCCCCCTATTTACTTCAAATATATTATGTTCATACTGTAACTGCTTCATCACACTAGTTTCCCCTTTTGAATCTGATTTTTTCTCATTCCTTAGGTATTGTTTACTCATCGTGCTGTTTACCTCATGGTTTTCAATCTTGGCTGTGATCTGCACAAACCAGCAGTAATTGAAAGCGTTGCACCTGATGGGAGGGTAAGTTAATATTCATGTATTGTGTACTGACTTTAAATGCTTACCGCACACCTACAGGTTTGCTTACGATGTATGGTGTGTAAAACTTTAATAAGTTTAATGTTTTATGAATTTTGTAGCAAAATGAAATTGCTGACCTTACATAGAGTGTTTAATTATCATGGCTTGATGATCTTAAAAGACATCATATTATGATAAAAAGAGGAGATTTGTCTCATGCCTCTATGCTTGGAGTGAGTCCATTCCAATTTTGAGGCATATTGTTTTTGTTTATTCTGCCCTTTTAAGAAAGTAGTTGAACATCATGAGCTGACCAACTGGGAGTGTATGGATATGTGGATGCAAACTATGTACATGTATGTCAACACTGGCAAACAGTCACTGGTAGCAACAGAGAGAACATCTCCTGCAATTATCATAGTTGGGACTCATAGAGATAGCTTGGGCAAAGATACAGAAGAAAAGGTAAGCCCCACTCCCTAGTTTCTGATCAGTATGTACAAATCAGTGCTTTTGGTTTTCTTTTGTGTGTGTTGTATAATATGATGTCAAATTGTAGTCCAAACGACTTGATTAGTTGGAATCATTTGGTTTTGTATTTTAAAAGACTTACCCAGATACAAGCAGGGTTGGAACATTTGCCTGACATGTAGGGTCTGTCCTTGTCTTCGGTATTGTGTGTGGCAAAATGACTATGCTTGTGAGAAAAAAATCATTGCCCTTTTTCATGTGTAACCGGGGAGAGTGGAATTTATTTGTTTAAAATGTGGCACTCTCCTTTCAACCGAGGGGTTCCACTAAAAAAATGATTTGGGTAGAGCGAAGTTTTCTGTTGTCTCAAAAATATGAATTGTTTTATTTATAGTACAAATATGAGACAATATATATACAAATTATTAGGTATTTACACAAGAATTATATTAGAAACTTGGTTGGGTGTATAAAAACAGAACTTTGTTGGGTCTAAAAAACGACAGTCAAATAGGGAATATAGGGTGGTGAACTGTCACTCCAAGGATGGTATCTGAAATGTATAAAACGATAAATGACTAATGCATTACGGGAATTACTGTGGCATAAAATGATTGTTGCCCAAACAGAAGAATTATTTAAATGGAATTATGCAAGAATATGAATATTTTATGTACATATAATGTAATTTTAAATCCGAAAAATAGAAATGAATTATTCACCAAGTTATGTTATAAAATGAAATAAGAATATAATACCATGCCCTAATAACAAATTCCCGAATGATCATAGCAATAGAAAACTGATAGTTTTGGGGAAATGGGAAAAGTCTATTTCAAATGATAAATGAGAACGTAAATATTATAGCAACACTAAAATTTAAGTTGAAGTTAGCGTAGTTGTGTTGCTCAGAAGTTCCAATTTGTGTTTGTTTCAAAAGGAAAAATTGAAGTTCACAAAAATAAAGTCAACAGAAAATCCTTTTTGCCATCTCATGCAAGAATTAAATAGAGACTCATTAAAATCATTCTCAAAAATACTTGCAAATCACGACGACAGATTTGTTTCAAAAGTTAATAATCAGTCGTGATTACAAGACAAATTTCCGGCCGTGTCCGTTTTGACGGCCTTTAATTCTGGCAATAAACCAACATACAAAAGACCAGAATGTTTCATACATGATGGCATAAAAAGATTTTAGGCATAAAAATGTTTTAGGCATAAAAATGTTTTAGGCATAAAAATGTTAAATATCAGACAAGGGATTTACTCACCACTTGGGAGGATCTACGTTCATGCCTACTCCGTGTCCGATGTGAAAATCGACGATCAGCAGTGAAAATGGATGAAAATATTCTACTGCTATAGGGAGCCTCTCTCAAAATTGTAATACAAGTGAAGAGTGTAAGCGCTCGTAAAAGATGGTCTGAATGCAACGATGTGTTGGATCGAAATCAACAATATTCCGCAGCAGGCCCTACAAGAAAACTATACCGAAACGCCCGGAATGTCAACTATTCCTCTTAAACAAAGCGCGGTGGAATGCAAAACTTGCACGCTCGCTACGCCCATCGCATAGTTTAGCAAAATTCTAGGCGGCGCGCGCTGTAAAAAAAAGTTTAGTTGGCGCGAGAGGGCGCTAGGCAAAAAGCATGATCGCAATGGCTGCTCACATGTGAATCGACACAAACACGAAGTTACAAAAGTTATGAAATAATGCTGGAGTAAGGAACCAGTCGGGGAAAAGTAAGTACTGCAACCCGACCTGGTTACACATGTATAATTAGAAACCCGGTCTGAGATTGCACCAAATTACAAGCTTGCCTTGGACTAGAAAACTATTTTGTTTTTTGAGAGCCTGAGGTACCAAATCAGAACCCTCTCAAATAAAACTTCCTAGCGCTGTTCCAATGTTGCAAGTAAATTAATGTCAGTTTGCTTATTGATTAATAGAACATTTCAGTAGTGTTTATGCATAGTTTTCAACAGTTGTTTACAAGAATGGTTATTTCAGTGTTTGGCATGAATATTTATGAAATAGTTGCAAACTATTCAGACCTTGGCATTTTGCAATTGATACTCCCATAGTATTTATTCAATTAAACATAGCTATCAGTCATGAGAAATGATTAAGAATGTTTTAGTGTGTTAGTTTACTTCCCTGACATTTCATGGGAGCCAGTTAAAATTGCGCATTTGTACAGATTCCTGTTATATGTCAGACGATGTAGTGACATCTTTTCAACATACTTCCTTTTACAGATTCAAACTGCACAGGATAATTCATACCATTTCTGTTATTATTAATTTCTGTCTATTATTATTATGTGTAATTACAAATAATAATTTGGGGAGGCTAATCATCCTTACTGGCAGCTGGGATACTGAATTGCGAAGGACGCGGCTACAGCGTGGTCCGGCCGCTGGCATGTAAAGGCACCTATGGCTGCCGGCCACATCGACCCATATATGACCACGGAGCACAGCCTGAGATCGAAAGTGTTTGATTTTTCCGGAGGGAGGAAAACCGGAGGGCCCGGAGAAAAACCCTCGTGGCACAGGAGAGAACCAACGCACATGTGTCCCGCAGCCGGGATTCGAACCGGGGTCACCTTGGTGAGAGGCGAGCGCTTTACGCACAAGCCACCCATGCCACCCATATCAAACATCAACTTGATGCTAAATCCGCAGCTAGCTGTGTTAAAATAGATGGCCATTGGTAGATGGAAAACACTATGAAATGGTACATGTGCTTGTATGTATCTGTTTCCAAAGGTCAAGGCCCAGTTTGCTAACATCAGAGAGGCACTCCAAGATGCACCATACAAGCAGCATGTAATAAGTCAGGATTTTGCTGTAGAAAACAGCCTTGAAGACTACAGTCAAGCTGAGGTAATATCTGCAAACTTTAAGGCTGCTTTTACCTCATCCCAAATGGTTCAATAGACCTGTGTCATGCCACTGGTTGTTTCTGACTTCCTGCGTGGAGTTCCCCAAAATAGTGCTTGTATTATGCATGGTACCTGTTTTGAAAAAAAAACCGAAAAAATTTCCAGCAAATTTCTACCTACATTAATATGTCTAAAGACCTGTGAGATTTACCCAATATTTCTAAGAAGTAGTGCGATTGTACAAGTTGTATTCATTCACTAATGTCGGGTATCTAGTCTGCCTGAAGCAACTTTTCAAAAATAACATGTGCTATGTGCATGCTCATGAGAAGCTATAATAAATACAATTCTTCACACTTCTCTGAACCAATGTCTATTTCCTTACTTGTTCATGTAACCATAGATTTTAGCCCTAAAGACATTGATAGCTGAAGTAAGCTGTTCTGAGTATTACATGGGAGAGGAGATCCCACTGAAGTGGCTGCAGTTTGAAGAGGCCAGACTGCGCAGTTCTCCCATCATGTCTGTAGCAATGGTAAGTGAATCCTCTAGGCCTGTAACACATCACAATTCATCACACATCACAATTCATCACACATCACAATTCATCACACATCACAATTCATCACACATCACAATTCATCACACATCACAATTCATCACACATCACAATTCATCGCACATCACAATTCATCGCACATCACAATTCATCGCACATCACAATTCATCGCACATCACAATTCATCGCACATCACAATTCATCGCACATCACAATTCATCGCACATCACAATTCATCGCACATCACAATTCATCACACATCACAATTCATCACACATCACAATTCAGCACACATCACAATTCATCGCACATCACAATTCATCGCACATCACAATTCATCACACATCACAATTCATCGCACATCACAATTCATCACACATCACAATTCATCGCACATCACAATTCATCGCACATGACAATTCATCGCACATGACAATTCATCGCACATCACAATTCATCATACATCACAATTCAGCACACATCACAATTCATCACACATCACAATTCATCGCACATCACAATTCATCACACATCACAATTAATCGCACATCACAATTAATCGCACATCACAATTCATCGCACATCACAATTCATCGCACATCACAATTCATCGCACATCACAATTCATCGCACATCACAATTCATCGCACATCACAATTCATCACACATCACAATTCAGCACACATCACAATTCATCGCACATCACAATTCATCACACATCACAATTCAGCACACATCACAATTCATCGCACATCACAATTCATCACACATCACAATTCATCACACATCACAATTCATCGCACATGACAATTCATCGCACATGACAATTCATCGCACATCACAATTCATCGCACATCACAATTCATCGCACATGACAATTCATCACACATCACAATTCATCACACATCACAGTTCATCGCAAATCACAATTCAGCACACATCACAATTCATCGCACATCACAATTCATCACACATCACAATTCAGCACACATCACAATTCAGCACACATCACAATTCAGCACACATCACAATTCATCGCACATCACAATTCAGCACACTCACAATTCATCGCACATCACAATTCATCACACATCACAATTCAGCACACATCACAATTCAGCACACATCACAATTCATCACACATCACAATTCATCACACATCACAATTCATCACACATCACAATTCAGCACACATCACAATTCATCGCACATCACAATTCATCACACATCACAATTCAGCACACATCACAATTCATCGCACATCACAATTCAGCACACATCACAATTCATCGCACATTACAATTCATCACACATCACAATTCAGCACACATCACAATTCATCGCACATCACAATTCATCACACATCACAATTCAGCACACATCACAATTCATCGCACATCACAATTCATCGCACATCACAATTCATCGCACATCACAATTCATCGCACATCACAATTCATCACACATCACAATTCATCGCACATCACAATTCATCGCACATCACAATTCATCGCACATCACAATTCATCGCACATCACAATTCATCGCACATCACAATTCAGCACACATCACAATTCATCGCACATCACAATTCATCACACATCACAATTCAGCACACATCACAATTCAGCACACATCACAATTCATCGCACATCACAATTCATCGCACATCACAATTCATCGCACATCACAATTCATCGCACATCACAATTCATCGCACATGACAATTCATCGCACATCACAATTCATCACACATCACAATTCATCGCACATCACAATTCATCACACATCACAATTCAGCACACATCACAATTCATCGCACATCACAATTCATCACACATCACAATTCAGCACACATCACAATTCATCGCACATCACAATTCATCGCACATCACAATTCATCGCACATCACAATTCAGCACACATCACAATTCATCGCACATCACAATTCATCACACATTACAATTCAGCACACATCACAATTCATCGCACATCACAATTCAGCACACATGTTAAGCTGGAATACCTTCTGTTCAACCCATAAATCATTGTCTTTGTGCTGTTTTAAATGTACAGCAAAGAACCATTTCAGTTTCAAATTATCAACTAAGCAAATTCTTCTGATTTGAAACAGTTGAATCTGATGAATGTTACAAATGTACTGAAAGTGAATGTAGTAAAACCGGTCATTAGGGTGTTACAGCTGTAAATATATATGACAGTCATTACGTGAATCTCCCATTTGAGCTAGACCCGAGTTTGCCTATGACAAACTCGGGTCGTACCTACCGATTTCAGATTCAGCAGCTTTCAACGCGATCTCTCTTATCTGATCAAGAGTTAACGAGCCGTGAACAGGTGGTTTATGGTGCCTCTGCCTGTGAGCTTACTGACAAAAAATATCTACCAAAGTCTACTAGGTTCTTGTTTATAATGTAAAGTATTTGGAAAAGTGTCAAAAGTTATTATGTGAGCAACTTTGAATCATAAAAATCGATCAAATATATCTCGAGATATCAAGAGCTCATGGTCACTGGCCCTGGGGAAGTGGGTGCCAGGGTAAGTGTTTATCTTATAATTACTTCACTGATAACAGCTGATAAGAGTCACAATGAAATCGGTAGGTACAGTTCAGGGGTTTTGGCAAATGGGAGTTTCACGTAATGGTAATGTTCTATAGTCGGAAACACGCTTGTTTCCTTTTCTCTGTCATCATACACGATAGTTAAGTTGTCTATTCTGTGCAGGTGTGGCAAAAAATCACAAAAACTAAAAAATTCCACATTACGTTTTTAGGTCAGGCAGACTATTGAGAAGTCCATTGGAAACATGGCTGATGCTGAGGCTATGTTGATGCTGAAATACTACCATGACATTGGTGAGATCATCTGCTTTGATGGACAGAAGGATAGCCCACTCAGCCAGGATCCCAGTGAAGCTTTCCTTGCCGATCGCCGTTGGTTGATCAAGGTGTTTCAAAAGTTTGCAACCATTCATGAAGCGAAAGATCAAGTGAGTTCATCTCTATTTTGGTCCATATGTTGTGGATAACATTACCAGCACTCTAGCTGTTAGGATTACACTATCTTTTGACCCTCACTGGCCGAGTCCATTGGTTGCCACTGGGGGTCATGGGTTGAGACCCTTGTTTCAGCCATTATTAGTTACAGCAAATCAGATATGATGCATGATTCACATCAATATCTTCAGTAGGCAGTATTTCTCCTCACTATTACATGGAAAATGTACCCCGCTGGACTAATAAGATGACAAGATCACAATGGGCTGCTCTTTGAGAGGAAAACCAACTGTCCTTAAAGTTCCCTGCGAAGCTGAAGGGGCATGCTGTTTCTGCTGTGTCCGTGTGTATGTGTATGCGCAGGCATTGCAGTAATTCTAGCCTAGGTATATGTGTGTGTGTGTGTGTGCACACAGGCCAACCTTACATACCTAACATGGATATTCCTTTGTTAAGGAAAAAATGGAGAAAAAGTCGTTCTACTCGCACTGTGAATACTCTTTCAACCCAATTTGTTTATCGTGGTTTCCTTGAGTGTTCCTCTTCATTTTGTGACAGATAACCCTTACCCAGAAATGCCTCTAAACGTGTTTTCCAGAGAGGGAGGAAACGTTGCGTGGACCTGGCTTAGTCCACAGAAGGTTCACGCAACCTGCATCGTGTGGACCTGTTTTGTTTTCAGGTGCTCACAAAATCACTCTTTTGGTTTCACAGTAATAACTTAAGTTGGACTTGAAGTATATGTATGTCATGAACCTTGATAGGCTGCTTGCTGTTGGAACCTTAATAGAAGCTTAATGAGTTTGGACCACAGAATACAAAGGCCGAAGTCATTACAGTTTTCCCACCATAACACAAAAAAGACTGGTTACATCAATTTAAAGCGTGGTATTCTGGTTAGTCCTTGGGGATCCTCCAGAATCAAGGTCAAGGTTGTTATTAAAACAACAGGAATAGTTTTCTCAACATACACATGTAACTCAAGAAAAACTTTGCATATCAACTTTGGACTTGGGTAAATGCAAGTACGTGGGTTGTTCTTAGAATTTTTAGGTCACTGCCAAATGTTGACGTTCTAATTAAAACAATATAGTACCTTAATAGTTAGGCAACATGACAGGTAACTTTTATGACAGGTACAGTCTTCTTATTTTTCCATGGATGTGGCACCTCTTAACCTTGAACGGTACTGAATGCAAACTTGAACATGTACATGTGTACATGTACAATTGCATGTGTGCGTAATAACTTGTAGTTTGCTTTTTGTAAATTGTGTACTGTCAGGTGCTCACCAGGCATACATGGAAATGTATTTGACATTTGATAACCCATGTTAATTCGGGCGTTTCACATTGCAGTGCGCCATCAAGAGTTTGCCACAGAGAGTTAATTTTTCCCAGTGTATTGTGGGAGATGGTCGACAAATTCGGAGCGTGGATTATTTGAAATTGTTAGTTTGTCCTGTCAGTAGTTTCCTAAGCGTATGATTAGAATATCTGTTTGCCCTTTTCTTTCTTTGTATCAATATTTTGTTTTTTTTGTAAGGCGGCAGAATGCTATACCCCAATCTTGAACAAATTAGCTCAAGTTGTCAACTGATACTCGTTCAAAAAGGGCAGTGTTTTGTTGACCGTAAACTTGAACAATTGACTCTCCTTGGCAAACTCTTGGTGGCGCACTGCATTGTGAAACGCCTGAATTGTCTTGTCGGATCATCACAGTTGAAATTTAAAAAAAGTGATACATGTATCATATTTACTCATTGAATTAAATAAACCACATTTTCTTTCCAGGTTACTATTTTATGTGATCATTTTAGTATACATGTACCTCACATTTTGCCTACATACATTTTGCACTGTGTGTACCCACTAGTCCTGTCTCATTTTAGTCATATTTCTTGTGCAGGATCTATTCACATTCACTTACTCTTAAAGCTATAGTCCATCATTTGCAGCCATCCGAAAAGTAACTGGCGTAATTATTGTTGAAAAACAAACTTTGTTGAAAGATAGTAAGGGAACTAAACTCCCTGTGAAATTATTCTTTCTGGGAAGCTGTCATTTTGAAGTAATCAACAAAAGAAGGCATTTCCAACGGTGATTCTTAAGAAGCACCGTAGGAAAATTTAAATTAGTAGTTCGGTTTGTTATTCAGCGCAGCGCGCACAAGGTTTGGAACGACGCACACGCGCCCGCGGTTGTTATAATTTGTCGGATCAGTGCGCTACGTCGCGTATAGCTGCAATTCAAAACAATTCAAAACATGATTCAGTAACTTTTGATTTGAAATTGAGATCTTAGAATGCTGTTTTTCTCGGAATATACAGCTGAAGCTTAACTGAAACTTCATCAGGTTAGTTGCTCAGTATCCTTCATTAGATTTTGAACTCTTTTGTTGCTTCAAACAAACAAAATGCACAAATTACAAATGATGGACTATAGCTTTAAATCACATACAATGACTTCCAAAGAGTAAAGCAAACAAGTAATTTTTATTCAGGGGTCATACATGTAGGCATCACTACAGTGTAACCTAAAACAAAACAGTACCAATGTAAATGAACGTTCCATGTGGCCCAAGTAAGTTGATGTTAAAAGGGTGGTGTTATGTCATGGAAATAGGCATGGTTGCGGGGCATTTCTGTTTAATTATCACAACTTTCCTGTTTTAACTTCATTTGCCCCAAGCCAGGATAGTGTTTTCCTTAAATGTAATATTTTTAATTCACTTTGTTCAAAATCCCCCTGCTTCCCACCCAAGTCTCCATCGCTAATGAGTTCACTGGAAAGACTGAATAAGGAAGGGATTCTTGAAGACCCTTTGATCAACCACTTGTTGGGAGATGTGCTGAGTGAGATCCAGGAGCGGCCTATTGACAGCACATTGGACACAAAGCAAGCTTTATTGGGCAGCATGCACAAGTTGGACCTGCTGTGTGAGCGATTGGATCAGGTCTGTACAATGAGGCTGCATATAGCTGCCAAAGCTATCAATATATTGACACTGCTGGTAATGGACATGGCCTTCAGCTCAGTCCATGACTGGCTATACTCCTCCATGCGTGTTACTCATTAAGATCAGATCATCACACTTTGTACCCAATATGAGAGGCTCCAAGAAATGAGGAAATTGCTCAAGCTGTCTTTATCTTATTTACACAAAGTTTACTAGATAAATATTGACTTGTTTATTTGGGAGAAGTAATTTGATTGAAAATATTGAAGTAGATTTAGTTGAAGATACGAGTAAGCAACAGAACTTTATGTAGGGGCCCAATTTCATAGCGCTGCGTAACAGTTAGCAGAAAAGTTGTGCTTACAATAGCAGAAAATCATGCTGCTGGTTAAGCACTATTTCAAGGCATGGATGTGCTAACGGTTGCATGGGCATGAAGATTTCTATTGTTACGTTACTGATTTAAGCAACTTCTCCTCTGTGGTTAAGCGTGCTTACACTGTGCTTACTGCTTAAATAGTCTCTATGAAATAGACTGAGGCTCCGTTAGCATAAAATTGGCTGTTAAGCAATGCTATGAAATCCCTCCACACTCATCCCTTTATCTGTTAATCTCTTTTATTGGTTTTTAGAACGCAGGAGGAGGTGAGTGGATGGAAACCAATGCACAGGTTACCACTCGGCGAACATACTATGTTCCCAGTTTACTTGGCAAATATTCCATCACCAAAAGGCATCCACTGAGTCCAGAGTCATCTTACATCTTCTATATTCACTTTGTGCACATTGTACCTGGTATGTCTTATCAAACATTCTCTGTCCAACATGAGATAAAAAATTCCAACTTGTAAATAAACCCAAGTATTGTGCTATTGAAGGGAGAAGATTAAACATAAGTGTGGAAATCAGTGCTAGTTTACAGATGACCTCCATTCTCAACTTTCCCCAAATCTCCAAATATTGTCAAATGTAGCCTGTGAAATGAAGCCTGTTCTGAGTATACTCTGACAAAGTTGCTGAAAAATCCAAAGTATAAATTTATCGCATTTCAAACTCATTCTGATATTCAGAGTTTCAAAACTAAATGTTGTACTTACAAAATATGGTAGGGGAAAAAGTCTTGGACCAATTACTGCTACTTTGTCTGGGATGCACTGGAATAGATAAAACCAAAAAAATTGTTCGCACACGTAGATTTGCTGCTTTACAAAAGAGGAACAGTTCGTCAGGGAAAATGCAGACAAACATGCTGTCTAGTATCTGTAGATGAATCATGTGTTTCTGAGAATTTTTTGTTTATTAGACTGCTTTTTGATTTTGATTTTGACAGATAGTTTGTTCAATCAGCTTGTGGTGCGTGCATTGGGGTGGTCACAGGCACAAGACGGAACAGAGCAATTGCCAAGAATTGCACATAGATATGCTTGTTTCCCTGCTGATGGCGATCATGAAGTTGAGATGGAAATGTCACCATTGAAACAGGCCTATATCAGAGTATGTATGATTTCAATGTTTAAAGCTCTAAAATGATATTTTTGGTGGCTTGAACGTAACAACCTTATGAATTGGATTTAGAAGCCACATGAATCCGGGTGTAGCAAAGAATATGTGTGAATAGAAGTAATAAAAATAGTAACTAGAGCCTCGCATTTGTCAGTTGTAATATGGTTAAGCAAAAACCAGGAAGAGCATGAAATTCAAATGTTTTGGGTTAATCATTTATGATTTGGAACAATTGCATCCTTCAAGGATCATTTTATTTTAGAACACATTTGTATTTACACGTCACTTGATGATGTAATCAAAATATTTATAGTATGTACTGATGTAGTTTAGACAGGTTATGTGAGATGAAGTGAAAAGAAGACAAACTTATGTGTCTGTATTAATGACACCCAACTTCCGGTTTGATGACCTCACAGAAGGTCACTTTTTGAAATAACTTTTTGAAATAAAATTGCTTGTAATTTGATACCCAATAATGTAATCATGAAATCACAATTGTACACACCTCGGTATCAGGACTGATGTTCACACCGATTTGGAAGTTCATGCGTGGTTCCGTTTCAAAGAACACCTACAGAGAAGTAATGCCCAGGAAAAATAAAGCACGGGAAAATGTGAACACTAAAGAAGAACGAAGACAAAGCCAAAGGGTGATGGGAGTTCAGCATCATCACCCAAATCGTACCATTTCACAAAGGTGACCGGATCGTACCCGATCATCGAGACAATCAAACATTCCAAAGACAATCTCAGTTCCCTGGGGGGTATACATATCTGTGCTACCATTTATGAGGTATAGCCAGACGGGTGTAAGGGGAGAGTTGTTTTTACCACAAAGTGGACCTGTTCATGTCTAATAAATATTGATGACGCCAAATGTCAATCACAAGGAAAAAGTGGAGCTGCGGCTGATTAATTTTTTTTGGGGGGGGGGAGGAGGGGAAATCATCAAAACACCTTCCCCCTCCCCTGCCTACAGACCTGCATAATGATCTCTTCCCTCACAGGTACCCATGTACTCCTGGGAGAAGCAATGAGCGACAACCCCAGGCTGGACTCAAACCCACAACCATAAACATAATATTCAAATATCTTTTTACCAGTTTGAATAATCGAAAGAAGAAACTATGCACTTACACAACTGTGACGTTATTTTAATTGTAAATTCGCGGCACTTTATTGTCAGATCCCGCTGTTTGTCAACAGTGACATAAAGCCTTGACTGTTATAAAATAGTTACTGCCAAACATTTCAAACTTTGATTGCGGCATGCGGTCATCTGTAGTTTCTAGTAATCGAATACTTAATTATTTAAAAATGGACAGCCCTATCCAAAAACTGCAGAATTACCCGCAGACCATGAATTCAATGGAAGAAAACCTCAATGAAAAGCCTGTGCCTGATGGATTGCTGACACTAGCATGTCCACAGTCGCTGAATTGCCCCCTCCCCCAAAGAAATATGAACAGAATGATACATTTTCTTGTTCCTTGAATTTGACATTTTTATATCAATGTTTCTTGTCTGTGTTGTTTTGGCAGGTGTGTATATCAAAGCATTCTGTGATATATACATCTACACAAGGTCCTTCAAAATCCAGAAGATTACAGTGCAAACCATCACCCATCATAGTGTGTAAGGTGAGATGGGAATAAAAAGGATATCTCATCAGGGACACACTTTTTACATCATTTGTTGAGCTAAATAATCAAATAGTCACAATCTGAAAGGCTTCACTTGATTTATTGCACACAGTGTTTGATAGATGTCTTTGCCTTGTCAGTTTTTGATTAAGAAATTATCAACTGTCTCTTTTCTGCAGGAGTTCGGCCAGTCATTTTGTTACTACATGTATTCACTGTTTGTTTGACAAGGGGCATTTTGTGGCAATAATATTTCCACTTTTAAAAGTTTCCCCCAAACGGTAAAAAGGACTATTTGCACTTTTATTGTGTGCAAACATGTGGCAAGTACTGATGTTTTTAATATCAAACTTTTTAAAATCGTGTTCCAAAAAAATATATAGACCAGAATTTTTAATTGACAAGAATAACAAAACTGGGCACCTAATATGATTGCTAGCAGAAATTAACACAAATTCTTGAAACTTTTGTTCATTCAATCAAGGTCAGGGATTTTCTCTGTGTTACACTCAAGTCAATCAAGTCCATGTGGGCCAAGGGGCTCAAGTTTCACTTGTGCGTATCATGCCCCTGTGATCCAGAGGGTGCTCTACACTTTCTGCTGCTTGATGAATGCCTGGAGAAAGAACGCGTATGTTGCCATGAACAACCTGGTGTAAGGATTGACACTAGTGGCATCAAACAGATGTTTGTTGAATCAGGTCCATCGTCACTACGGAAACTTGGTAAGTATGTAATCTCTTATGCGGCATCATCATAGTAAATATGTGGGTCTTTCTGATGAAAGTGGTTTATATTTGGTTCAAAATTATAGCACATGCCACTTGGTGTTTGTTTGAACATTCAATATCAGCACAAATGTATATTAAAAAATAACCTTCATCAGTTATGCAAGTTATGAATCCCATTCTAATCTAACTGGTACGTGCACCGCTGCTCCATTATTATGGCTATTTTTCATGTACAATTCCGTGCTTAAGAAGCCTATTCTGGGCAGAGCTAGCACGGACATTTTGCATTAACCCTCGTGGCACAAAATCCTTAATTATGTGATGTACACATTTCAGTACATGCCAAAATTCCTTGCAAATCCATGAAATGCATTCACCATGAAATATGCCAACAAATTTGTCTTTGTTTACTGTAAGTAGAGCCATAAAATTGGGTCCTGGTAAGCCTCTATCCAGTTTGAATTGACTGGAACTAAGTCCTGCTCTGAGTTTGCAGCATGTATTGTACCCTGTAATGGAGACATGAAGTGTTGTGTCATGCACAACCAAATGGTTCATTAATTATCTCAAATTATTCACATTTAACTCGAATCATTCACATAGCAGGCTCTTTTCAACGATAGTTGTTTTATTTTTTTAGCATGTAACCAACAGAAAAAAAGAGATAGTGGACACAAGGAAACAGTTGTCTAAAATGTAAAAGAGAAGCACTGAATGACTTAGATTGTAAAAAATAAAAATTCTGCAGCTACAATGTCTAAATTCACATGCACTGCAATATTGTGCACATTATGTGTATTGATTTATCGTTAGTCTGGATCTTCTCTATTTCTTATGCTGTAGCTGGTCTTTGATTGTTCAAGACAATTATCAAGATTTGAAAGTTTGTATGGTGAAGATAGCAATAAGATAAAGTTGATGTCTTCTGACGACGGGCAGAGTTTAATGTCCAAAATGTAGAGTTCCCGCGGCTTTTCAGAACCCTGCAAACTTATAAAAGAGATTTGTTACATTTTTCAACTGTAAACTTTGTCTTAAAACTTGTACAAATACTACTTCAAATTGCAATACAATACATCAAAAGTTGTAGTGTGTGAACAAGACTGTCTGTTTCAAGGCAAGCAGCAAATTCTTGACATAAAATGATGGTACAAAAATGTGTTTGTTATTTTCTTTTCTTCTGAGATCCCTATGTGATGAGTGAGAAACACCTGCTAGCCATTGCAGCTGAGCTGGGTCCTGAGTGGGAACGCCTTGCAGTCAGTCTGGGCTTCACTCAGTCTAACCTGTACAGGTTCAAACAAGACAACAGTGTAACAGACAATGCTATCTTTAGCATGTTGGTTGCATGGTCAAAGAGGGAAGGAGGTGATATAGAGAGAAAACTACAAGTGCTTAGTGAAGCTATAGATGAATGTGGACGTAGAGATGTGGTTGAAAAAATGCTGCATATTTATATGTAGGCAATTGATAACCATAAGAAAAACCTAGATTGCCCAGTGATTAACCTCTGATAATCTTACGTGCTAAATAAGTACAATATATGCTATAGCACACTGAGTATACAGTGTTTATATGTTGGTGAAGGGCAAAACCTAATATTGATTTACATCACCCGACGCAAATTTCTTCTCATTGTAGTTTAATTGTGGTACCCCCTGCTACATGTACATCAGATTCAAACCAGCCAGCCAATCCTGGCAAACTCGGTGGTCGGGTGGTGGGACGTCTGCACTAGAAAGCAGGAGGTCATGGGTTTGAGTTCCACCCGAGTGATTTTTTCCAACTTTTGCTCGGGAGGTAACACACTGAGTATACATACAGTGTTTATACGTCTTTGAAGGGCAAAACCTAATATTGGACATGGTGAACTCAGAAAACGCCAACATTTTTTTCACCAATGGTATAAGCTGCTTGTAGAATGCATGATGTAACTGTATTGCTAGCTTTGAACAATGTATTTAATGTTTGAAAATTAAAACTTGCAGGAGCAGATCCTGGAATTTTTAAGGGGGGGGGGGAGGGGGTTTCATTATGTTTTATGAATTTCTATGAAAAAAAATTCCATCAGAGCTTCTTCTTTTGTAAACTTGCTTTTTTTCCAACAAATATGTTCATCACTTTTTCATTTGTTTCTTCACTGTTTTTTTCTCTTTCTTCACAATGTATCCAGCAAACAAAACAAAGTTTCCTTTTATGTGCATTTTTTTCTGCAAAGAATCATAACGGTCGTGGCATTGAAAATCTTTTAAAACATTTGGATTCAAGCCTGTGTTGGATTCAGGCCTGTGTTGGATTCAGGCCTGTGTTGGATTCAGGCCTGTGTTGGATTCAGGCCTGTGTTGGATTCAGGCCTGTGTTGGATTCAGGCCTGTGTTGGATTCAGGCCTGTGTTGGATTCAGGCCTGTGTTGGATTCAGGCCTGTGTTGGATTCAGGCCTGTGTTGGATTCAGGCCTGTGTTGGATTCAGGCCTGTGTTGGATTCAGGCCTGGGTTGGATTCAGGCCTGGGTTGGATTCAGGCCTGGGTTGGATTCAGGCCTGGGTTGGATTCAGGCCTGGGTTGGATTCAGGCCTGGGTTGGATTCAGGCCTGGGTTGGATTCAGGCCTGGGTTGGATTCAGGCCTGGGTTGGATTCAGGCCTGGGTTGGATTCAGGCCTGGGTTGGATTCAGGCCTGGGTTGGATTCAGGCCTGGGTTGGATTCAGGCCTGGGTTGGATTCAGGCCTGGGTTGGATTCAGGCCTGGGTTGGATTCAGGCCTGGGTTGGATTCAGGCCTGGGTTGGATTCAGGCCTGGGTTGGATTCAGGCCTGGGTTGGATTCAAGCCTAGGTTGTTGGCTGAATATAAAACATTTTGATTGTATAGACCTTGCTGTGAATGGCTTCAAATATCCACAAGTGTTAGAACAATGACTGCTACTTGTGGATGTACATGTATAAATTTCATACAGGGTTTTAAAAGGGGGATTAGAGAGATAAAATTGTTTGCTTTTTCCAATTGATTTCAGATGATTAAGCGATTTGTATACATGTAGATGATAATTTGATGCTCAGAAGTCTTAGGTCTTCATGTTAGTTGTACAGTACAGCAACCTTGCTCTTTTACAAGTCATAATTTAATTTGCATGAGGTTAAACTTCTGATCAAGGTGTATCTTTTTCTGTAAGTTATGCAGATCAGTGTATAAGACTTGACAACTGTTTTCAGATATTTAGGTAAATGTTAGCATCACCGAGTTTTGTGACCTATCACAATGAAAGGGCTGTTTTTCAATTGTGAGTTTACAGTTTGAAATCACTAGAAATTCCAATTGGTTTTCTGTAGGGTTTTGATGCATGACAGTAATTCTTAAAATTTGAATCTGATCCACGCTTATTTTAGTTCACTACCAACCTTTGTAGTCTTCTCTCGGTATATTTAAATTAGAACTTTATGGTACAATTGAAAGGAAAAGTAGACAAAAAAAGTGCTTTTTAAATTTAATTTATCTCATTCTTTTCTTTTTATGCACAACTGTTTTTTTATGTAAAAAAATACGAGTGTTCTGGTCAATGTTTGGATAATTTAATATCACTTTCAATAGACCCTCAGGCTCAGATACCCTTCACAAGTGACAAAGAATCTTGCCATAATATGCTGTACAATAAATCTATTGTCATTTATTCTGAAATTATTTGATGCTCAGTAAAACCGAACGTAAGTTATTTAGACGTGCAATATACAAAGAAATATGTCTAACTGAATAATATTGGAGTTTAATTTATTGAGTTATAAATAGTGCGTTTCTGTATTTGATGTATTTTTAATTTTCCCCTAGATTGATTGATATGAAAGTGTATGATTTAATCGCTCATGAGATGAACCATGCCCGACATATTTAAGGGCTTTCCTTATATCCAAAATCCTTTTACATTTGCACATTTTGGCTTTATAACCAAATTTACCATTAAATTACATGACAATCCCAAGTTTTTGAAATACTGATAAAGTGAGTAACCCCCCCAAAAAGGATAAATCTGTTTTCAGGATTGTACACTTTATTTGATGGTAATGTGAAATTCCCCTGCCTAAATGTATGCTACGGCTCTACATCAAATCTATATTGGCTGAGAAATGCTGTTTTATTTCTGACTGTTTGGCGTAGTCAAGAGATTTTAACTTTTTTATGATTTTGTTCAAATAAAAAAAAAGTCAACATGAACTCTGCAGTATGTAATGTGCAGTGCTATAGTTGCCCATCCCAGTCTCAAATCCTGTCATATTTCAAAAGGCATCGCCACAAATTGATTGTTGAAACAGGCATGATTGGTCCTTTTATCTTTTTCATACCCCCACAAATGAACAAAAAGCTGAGAGAAATATTTATAGTGACCCAACTGTTGTCCAAATTATTGGAGGGATGGTGATAGCCATGTAGAATGCATATGCTATGGTCCATTTGGGTAGAGGACTTAATTTGGGCTGTAATATATTGGGCTGCCGCGTGGTCTTGTGGCCTGACAAACAGAGAAATTGTTTTGAAATAAGCAGCAACTCCAATAAATCCCCACACCCATGGGCGTCGCCAGGATTTTTTCTAGAGGGGGCAAAGCACATTTTCCACCGAAATTCCTGTACTTTTCAGCATATTCTCGATTTTTTCATTTTTCGAGGGTGGGCAGGGACATTTGCCCCCCCCCCCCAACATTTTAAATTAACAGCGATATGACTTTGCGCCTCTTTTTCTTTCATGTTTCCCTTTTTCCTCCTTTTTTGGTTGCTTTTTCGGGGGGGGGGGGGGGCAAACGCCCCCTTGCGCCCCGCCCCCCCCTCCCCCGTCGCTATTTAGGCCTACTCATAGAGTCCAGCAAGATAAGAACATAATTGAAGCAGAAGAAGCAGAAATCGAGCATTACACCTTATTCTTATACTCTGTATAGCAAAAATGCCTTAGAAGAGATTTTTAGACCCTGGCCGAAGAATAAAATAATCATTTTAATAGTAATTGTAGATTGTGTTACATTTTTGTATCCAATTTGTTTACATAAGTTGTAAATATACGGTACATATGCATGAAAGAGAGTAGGTCAAGCGTGCATGTTGGCAGGTACCTGACCCCTACATTGAAAAATACGTATTCAATACGAATAATTGTGGGTAGACTGAACTGGGAACCAGTGTACTTTCACATGTACTACTGAGTAGTGTACGAGTCGAGTCGGACTCGCCGTACATGTACCCGGGCCCGTACCCCTGTGTAGGTTTCCTTATTAAAAGGCTACGTACGTTAGCATACGCAACTTCATAATAATATATTGCCGATCTTCAGAATGGATGTTTGAAGAATGAAGCAGTAAGGTAAATAGCAGATATTATTTTCATTTCGTTCCGATGTTGAGTTTCTGCTGGCGTTGGAAGTTCAGAGTGGCCAACAAACTAGCCTAACCCCATAAATGTGGCCAATTTACTGGACTACCTTAGCTGGAGTTACCCAGCCCTGAGTTTTATCATTGGGTTCCTAGATGACAACCCAATGATAAAACTCAGGGCTGGGTAACTCCAGCTAGGACTACCTCAATAAATAAACTAAAGGCCACACTTGGTTGGAACATGTACAAAAAACACGTAGGCCCTAGAACTTTGTCAAATTTTGATTTCCACATTTAGGCTTAGTTTGTAGTTTATTTTAGCCCCATAAATGTGGCCAATTTACTGGACTACCTCCGTAAATAAAGGCCACACTTCCACCATGTACAAAAACATGTCGAACTTTGTCAAATTTTGATTTTCACATTTAGGCATACAATACTGTAGTTAATACTAGCATGAATAGTTTGTAGTTTATTTTTGCTTTACGCCGCCTTTAGTCATGTTAGTAGCATACTCACCCTCTTCATAGGCTAATCAGAAAGTGCTGCCTTTTTCAGATGTTTGTTTTTCGTGAAATTTCATGTTGAAATTTTAATACGCAAACGTGTGCAAATGAATCTGGGAATTTCACGAAATTGGCAGCACTTTCTGATTAGCCTATAAAGAGGGTGAGTATGCTTCTAAAGCTTTGAAGCCACTCTGGGCGCAGACATTTTGAATTTATGTGCGTGTTTGTAGAACACAATCAAAATAGATGGATTTAATTTTAAAAGTGTAGGCCCTACTCTAAGGGGCCATTCAGAATTTTCAATGTTTTAAAATTTCGACTTTTTTTCCAAATTATTTTGACCCACCCACCCACCCCTAATTTCGATTAATAAAAAAGTGAACATGTATATGTACATGCACTTGCATGTACTTGAACTTATACAGGTATACCCATGTACATTTGTGTCTAGTTCAGTAACGGCGTGAAGTTGTCGGTCTTCCTCTTTTGCACTGGTGACCTTCAGTTTTCTTGTGTTTTGCCAGCTGATATGCTGTTGGGAAAGACAGGTTGCAGTCTTGGAAGCCACAAACATGGCCGTGGTTTTGTCGTTTTCTGGATGAGGTGGATGATATGTGACATATGAGGTTGTGCCTGTCACGTGAGGTAGCTGAGAAAAACATTCGCTCGTACCCCCGCCCTGTTTGCAGGGGGGGGGGGGGGTACGAGCGAAAGAAAAACATCAGGTTTGGGCAGACATCACATCACAGGCTGCGGTCCTCATAGTCTTGGACTCCAGTGGTTGAATAGTCCAGTTTTTATAGCGATTGGTAATCGACGCCCACGGCGTGGTATAGGCCCTAGAGCCGATCTAGTACACCAGGTACCCTGCTGCCTCTGCATGGCCTAACCGCTACAAACACCTGGCGTCCAAGTCTACTGAAAAACCACCTCCCTCTCATGCCACAGTGGGTCTATATACACGTACATGACGTACATGTACAGTACCGGTACATATACAGGGGATGAAGTTGAAAAAGAAACACGCATCGCGATATCGGAAGGCTTGCGCGTAGTTCAGGCAAGTCGAAAGATCTATCTTTCTTTGTTTGTTTTTTATCTTTTTTCCATGGAAAGTGAATTTCGATTTTCAATTATTTAGCTTGACCCACCCGCCCACTATTTGGAAAAAAGATCGTAATTTTAAAACATTGAAAATTCTGAATGGCCCCTAAGCTACTCTAAATGCAACGCGCAAGTAGAAGATATGCAAACAACTTGAATGCTTTATGATGGTTCAAGAATGTCACAGCGAAAAGCATCTGCAGCAGAGGGATGCGCACGCGTTGCGCTGTTTGCGTAGAGCAAAATAACACGCTCACTTGCTGATCGTGCATTTCAGTTTTGGGCGTATCGGCTTCACTGACACACCGGAACGGAATACAAACACATATAAATAGACACAAAATTTCTAGTTCCCCATAGCTTTGTGTACAAACATGGGTACGCCCAGCAGGCATCACTTTGTACATGAGTTAGCGCTCTAGTAATTTAATAAAGCTCTAGCCCCACTAGTGTGGCTGCGGTATTGCTGCGCTGAACAGAGGATAGTGTACTGAGTGGAGCGTTAGAACTACAGTACGGTACCCTCCGTACCATGCTCCGTACTAACGCTCCAACGAATAGGCATACTTTGACTATACTTTATATTACTGACACACGGTATGCATTTTTTTCATACCCTGGAGGACCAAAGGCCCTAAAAAAAATGGTAAAGAGAATACAAATGAGAAAGACAGTTACCCCGGATAGATCTAGTTGGAGTTACCTCAGCCCTAGTCTGAGTAAGTTGGACTCTATGAATCACCTTTTTTAACATTTGGACATGGTCGGGTCTACTATCACCCGACCATGTCCAAATGTTAAAAAAGGTGATTCGTAGAGTCCTACTTACTCGGACTACCTCAGCCCTATATTTTATCATTGGGTTGTTGTCAATAGGGCTGGAGGAAATTGTCATCATGGACTAGCATGTCTAAAAAAATGAATACGAAAATGTGCCATTTTGTCCCCGTAACCACGATGAAGATTCAGTCTACAATTGCAGTGAAAAAGGAGGCATTACTGACAGCCGATCAATATGTTCGCTGGCCAGAGGTCTTGTAGGAGTTTCGTGTACAAACAAAATTCGTGTTGAAAAGAATGGCAATGCGCAGTCGATTACCATGCACAGCGCATGCACCAGTCAAACTTGACTTGCGCTTTGTCGGCCAACTTCGGCTTCCATTCTACTGCAGCCGTGATGCGAGTGACAAGCCTCATACAATGTAGTTAGTGCAGCAGTAGCGCATCAAACAATCGTTGAGTGGTGTGCGCTTCAGCGCCAGTTAAGTTTGACTGGTGTGCGCCCTGTGCAAGGTAATCGACAGCGCATTGCCATTCCTTTGTACGCGAATTTTGTTCGTACACAAAACCCCTACAACAAGACCTCTGGCCAGTGAACATAAGTTGGTCGGCTGTCAGTAATGCCTCCTTTTTTCACTGCAATTGTAGGCTGAATGTTCATCGAGGATTGTTAAGGACCTGTGTAGTGGTTATGCCGGGCAAGGTTTGGGTGAGTCCCAGGGGGAATTAGTGTGTTACGGGGACAAAATGGCACATTTCAAATTCATTTTTGTATATGCTAGTCCATGTTGACGATTTCCTCCAGCCCTATTGACAACAACCCAATGATAAAATATAGTGCTGAGGTAACTCCAGCTAGGATAGATCTACACATTCATGACATTCCATAAGCATAAGACCCCTTAAATTGTTCCCAACAAGGGGTAATTTAAAAAAAAAGAACAGAATATTCTGATAAACCTAACGCTCACAATTAAATGTGTCTGCTGAGTGGTGTCATCCATTTCTTGGCTGATCCGTTGAGGGCTTGTGTGATGTCACTGTCGTCGATCGAAGAAAAAAAAGTCGCGTTGAATCAACGACTGTTTTGTGTAGTGATATCTGCCCCGCGCCAAAAGCCCATACTGTCATAGAAAGAGATAATCTGGCATAAACTTGTTTAAATGACATTGTAAACATGCCAAGGCAATGTATCATTCTGTGACCATGTGCAAAACACTTGCACTGTGGTCACCATTCATCAATATTAAAACTAGAATCGCCGGGCCTTATAAGGGATGGTTAATTTGCATGTGAATGCTTTCTGAAACTGAGAGCCCCGATCGATGCCAGAAGTTTGAACATTGAATGAATCCCTTACCTTACGATATTTACAGGAATATTTTCCTATAATTGTTCCGATCTTTTGCCGATCCACCAGTCTCGGAATTTGTACATAATTGTGTCAGCTATCGAGTGAATAAACCAAGTGCAATGTAGAAGGGAAATTTTCAACGCCTAACACATCACGTGATGGAGTTGTGCCAATCAATGGTCCGCAGCACGAACACGTGCGTCAAGGGAATTTCCTATGATGAGAAATACGCAAGCCATGTGACAGCTCCACATGTACATGTACGATTTACATGCACGCGTCATGTACTCCATTTACGTCAACGGGGTGGACTCGGTGCAATGAGAATTTGTGGAACGAACTAAAAAGGCAATATCGAGCGGAGTTGTTCCAAAATTCTTCAGTGTATTTGGTATGGCCTATATTATCAGATCCTTGCCAATCTGTTGATGTCAATGAGCTGGCGGTACCAAGCTTTTACTCTGTATTAACTTTTCGTCACTTTTGCATTCTATGGGCGCTGCCATCTTGGATTTTACCCGGACGAAACTACATGTAGTGACGTCAAATTAATCGTCCTTCCGGACTCGTGAACACAATTTGTTTCAATGAAGCATGAATTGTTTGAATAAAATATAACCACTCAAGACACAGGTATGAATTTTATTGAAATATTTTATTGGTTTACATGACAAAAAAAGAGAAAATTAATTATGTTAGTAAAATTATAAAGTAAAATTACAGGTACCCGAATCTGTAATTTGGAACCGGTTCCTGACATCAACGGACGGGTACCCGGGTACCCGGTTCCGATGCACAGGCCTAATTTCTGACCACTTCAACCAATTTTTTTTGAGCAAACGATCATCATTTTCGAGTTCATTTTGTTTATTTTGTTTAGCATCAGAAACCCTTCTGGGCGTGAGAGCGTGAGAATAACCTGAAATGCATGAGTCTCACGCTCATTGCGTGAGAGTTGGCAGCCCTGGTTGCATCTCTATAGACCGACGTCCCATTGGTCCGACGTCCCATTGGTCCGACGTCCCATTGGTCCGACGTCCCATTGGTCCGACGTCCCATTGGTCCGACGTCCCATTGGTCCGACGTCCCATTGGTCCGACGTCCCATTGGTCCGACGTCCCATTGGTCCAACGTCCCATTGGTCCAACGTCCCATTGGTCAAACGTCCCATTGGTCCGATAAAACATACTGCGTACATGTACCGGTAGTTCCACTACTGGTTTAGGTTGACTGACCCTAACCCTAACCCTAACTTTAACCCCAACTCTAACCCTAACCCTGAATAAGCTGGATCCGCCCCTGCAAGGCCACAAAAAATAATAGTTTGTTCCGGTTTTCCTACCTACCCTATTCTTAAAGCCCCCACCCTAATTTTTATATGGGAAAAATAAGGAAAAAACACCCCAAACCATCAATTTTTACTACAGGTACATTTTACCCTTGACTACATGCAGATGCCTCCATATGATTGTACACCCAAAAAATTGCTCAAAAAAAAGGAGAAAATTCCCTACCTACCTACCCTGTTTTAAAATGCCATGTAATCGGAAGCAGAACTATACTTTTTTTTTGCCTAACCACAATCTTGCCGCTGTGAGTGTCGCGAAGATATTAGGCATCTACTTCCAAAACGACTTAAAATGGGATGCACATGTAAAACATTTCGAAAAATGTGCGAACAGTAAGCTCTATACATGTATATGCTACGTCTTCTAAAGCGGCATAGTGTACCACACGAGGATTTATTAACGGAATATATCAGACCTCTTACCGAATATGCAGCACCAGTCTGAAGTGGAGCCCTGACTCAACACCAAAAACAATGCATTGAGAGGTTCCATAAACGCGCACTGTGGACAGTATTTGGAACTGCCCACACAACACATGATGAAATCCTCTCCCGCTGTTTGCTTCAATTGTTGGAAGACCACAGGCATTCACTTTGTGTTTCATTTATTCAAATATGACTTTAAAACGAACATCCAAGTTCCAAGATTTCTTCCGTACAACTACCAATGCAGACATAAAGTAAAAATTACAAAATTTCATTGTAAAACGAACAGAATGAAAAATAATGCCTTACTTTACCTTGTCCACAGTTTATTTATACATGTATGTCAGTTACTATTTGCAGTAGCACGTTCTCTCAGTTTAATCGAAATGACTTCCCTTTTAAAAGTTAGATCTTAGCTTACTTTTTAATTTGTTTTCTTCCACATTGTGTTTTGGTTCATTCCATTGTCCACAGTTTTTTATGTCAGTTAATTTTTGTAATAGGGCCTAACTATTTAAATCAAAGTCATTTCTCTTTTCCCTTTCGTGGAGCCCCATAGTTCTAGGGGCAGTTGTCAACTGGTTTGGGACATACATTTTACATGCAAGTCAAATAAATTATAAGTGGAGTTTGTTCTCTTGTACAGAACGGGGCCCTTCACTACACGATTGCTATTGAAATATTGTAAGAAATATACAAATGTGTATGATTGAATTTGATGAATTGCATGGTGACGATAAAGATTTATGGTAGCACCATGTGACAAATCTCTTTTGTGAGTTTGTGAGGTTCTGAAAAGAACCTCACAGTACATGTACATATTTTGTGCCACACAGCAGTATACGGAGGAAGTCCAGTATTTGAGCCACATGAATGGGGCCTAGCTAGTACCATGAATAAGTAGTTTCACGGTAATATGCAATGCCCCATCTTTTGTGTGAAAAAGCTTCTTAATATTGCGCTGTGTGTGTATTGTGACATGCATGCATGGACATGTACATGTGTACGTATGCACAATTCATAATCTTTCTTTTAGTACAAGAATCATTCAAATTACTCCTGTACTTTTGAAGTTAAGGAATTTTAAACACAAACACCGTTTTTAAAGATCCGTCCATGGATCACAAAAAAGGTAAGTGTTCTTTCAGCAAAACGAAAACAATTTACATGCATCCCCATGAGAATTGTGTTCGTTTTGCTGAAAGAACGCATACCTTTTTGTGATCTGTGGACAGAACTTTAAAGCGGTGGTTGTGTTTAAAATTCCTTAACTTGAAAAGTGTAATGTGAATGATTCTTGTACTAAAAGAAAGCTTATGAATTGGGCTTTCATATCCTAGATTTTGAAAGTGCTACATGCAGAACTTCACTAAAACAATAGTCTCGAAACATGGGTTTCGTTTTTTTACTCACCCATATCAAGAAGTAGTAAAATTTTTTTGGCTTTGTACCTCCTTTGGGCAAAACGCGAAGCAGGTCTTGGAATACATCTGCACGTACGGTGGTAGGTATTTCCACATTCCTGCGGTTCTCCAGGCCCGCTAGTCACATCCTATCTTGTTCGTCTTCGTAACAAAGGATTGTGGGAAACCCATCATCCGTAACATTGAACGTAATTTTGCACGCACCAGCGTGCCTACGAACAAAATCTGTCCAATGAGAGCCCAAAGAGAATTTGTAGTGATGAGCGGGCACAGCATTGCATGGAATTTGACACTTACGGGGATTTTGTTGCGTTTGTACTGTGTACTTAATAATTTCAGTTTTCATTGTGTACGTGTATTAAGTGTCTTCACATCGATCAAGATCATTATGTTGAATCCAAAACACGTTGATTACGTCCACTTAACCTTATATTCATATAGTCCAATAGACCTCATTAAATCGTTTGATTTGATGCCACATTTTTGGGAATCCGTTCATGAAAGCGAGCGTTATGTGTGAACATGAGTGAATGCAGCATGCAAGAGCAGAAAGGATCATGCTGCTCTGTGTCAGCGACTCAGCGACGCCCGATGTCATGCGGTGTTTGCTTATTTGTCAGTTGAACATGGACAGTGTGCCACAGCTAAATAAAGAAAATAATAAGATTACGTGCTGCATTTTTGTCCATAAAAATACTTGACTTCAAAAAAGGGAAACATCTCCTCTTCTGGTCATCCCATTTCAAAAATTGAAAAAAATTTCAATATCTTCAAGCCAGCTTGACATCTTGAAAATAAACCCAGGTTCAATAAGAGCCAGAAAAAAAATCACTGAAAGTGCCTAGAATCACACATTTTAACAGACTAGTGTTTTGGTTGTGTAATTTGACCACGGTGATATGGGCAAGGTAAGCGTACTTTTCCATCTTGAAATAAAAAAAGCAAACAAAAAACGACTGTCACCTGACCCTCTCCTATGAAATCCAATGAAATCTGAAACTGATCATGAAGTAGCCATCTTAACGTTGTAAAGCCTTTGTTGTAGGTTAACAGCAGTAGTAGTAGTGGGAGAAATACAAGATTTCAAAACCCAGTTATCCTAACTTTTTTCAAATCGACTAACTTTTTTTCTGATTTCACCGGGATTGTCCATTCAGCTCACAGTCATCCCTACAAAAAGTGACGAGTGAGGTGCTGCATGCAATGCCCTCCACAATAATTAGGTGTTGTTTGCAGGATTCAGTGACCCACTATATGTACATGTAGGTCTTTACACAAACACTCCAATCCAAAGCTGTAATGATGAACACATGGGTCGGGCCTCTCTGATCAGTGTAATGGGCAGGCTATTAAAGACCCAAGACATGCAAGAAGACTACACAAGTTGGGTCAAAAAAAGAAAAAAGAAACCCAAATGGCAGGACCAATTTTTGAATGAAGTTTTGCCTGTAGCACTTTCAAAAGCCCAATTAATGAGCTTTCTTTTAGTACAAGAATCATTCAAATCACTCATGTACTTTTTCGAGTTACAGAATTTTGAACACAAACACCGTTTTTAATTAAAGTTCTGTTCACGGATCACAAAAAGGTACATGTACATGTAGGTGTTCTTTCTGCAAAACGAAAAACAATTCACATGCATCCCTGGTCCTATGTGAACTGTTTTTGTTTTGCTGAAAGGACACTTACACTGTACTTTTTTTCATGGACAGAACTTAAAAACGGTGGTTGTATTTAAAATTCTGTAACTTGAAAAGTACATGAGTGATTTGAATGATTCTTGTACTAAAGGAAAGCTTAATCACTGGGTTTTTATATATCCTAGATTTTGAAAGTGCTGCAGGCAAAACTTCACTCAAAAATTGGTCCTACCATTTGGGTTTGGTTCCTACTGACTCACCCTGTACATGTACATATTTAAGCGAGTGAATGCAGATTCAGTCAAAGACCATTGAGCAAATTGGAGGATGTTCCAGATTTACTTCAGCTTGTGTCACACACAAATGGAATGCTTTGACAATTTTTATGGTTGGTTTTGAATATCCGGTTTCCAAAATTCAATCTGAATAAAAAAAAAACCCTGGATTTAAATGCCACCACTAAGCCATACAATGTACACATGTACATGTATTCAGACTTCAGCCATTCTGTTGTTGATTTCCATAGTGCATGCATTTTGTATCTGGGTCTGCATTACATCAACCCATAGATACAATGTACATGTAGGAGCTGGGGAAGTTGGCTGTTACAACTAATTACAATTTAGACCCTTTGTTGCCAAATAGACCATCAATGGCTTTCACATTGTTCTCTTACTCTTAGAACTTTAATGATGTAGTTCCCTCAAGTTAATTAAGTTTTCTTTCGAGTAAACGTTTGAAGATTTCATCAGCATACATGTACATGTATATTCTTTTGTGTTGACTGAGGTAATAAACAGTGTTTGAAGTGAGCTTTTCACAACCAATATCATTGGTGCCAGATTGACGGTCCGTTCCTCGCAGACTTGTATTCGAGTCACCAAACATCGAGTCCGAGTCACGTCATCCAAGTCCAGAGTCATGCAGGTCAAGTCCGAGTCTGAGTCACGAGTTACAAAGGTCGAGTCCGAGTCATGAGTCACTGTTCATGTATATTGGAAATAAATTTGAGGTACCGGTAGCCTACTGCTAAAACCTCACAGTGAAAATGTTTCCATTTTTCGCAACTTTTCTCTGATAACTGGAACTACATAACATTAAAGGTATCAGTGTGTGGAAAGGATAATCTGGTACCGAACACTATCAAGGTTGCATTACACAATATCAAGTGTGGACGCTGGGGTACATGTTTCAATACATAAATTTCACAAATTAATATAATTTTCGGAAACAAGCAAGCTGCATTTGTGTACAAAAATGTATGTAGGCCTACAGTACAAATGTACTTAGATGCATTTCTCCTGCACAGCACTAACTGTATCGCTTGCTCAGGAGAGGAACTATTATTATTATTATTATTAATGGTTTATTTTATTGAACTTTCACGGCCAAAAGGCCAAATTGCAGTTTAATTTACACACATTAAAAATTGTTATATATTAAAATTACAGTGAATTACACCGTGTGAAAGATGACATTAAAAAGGTAAATCACAACAAAATACACACAACTAATAAAAAATTAAAATAATTCAAATCAAAAATTACAAACAAATGTAAATAACAATAAATACATTTACATATACATATGTATTGGTACATGATAGAATACTACAAAGCATTGGAGGGGAGGAAGAAGAGGTCTCGCTCAACTGACGGCATCATTTCCTACAGACCACCCATGTGCACCAGCAATCCGAGCGCCAACCCGCACAACACGCACCGGCCACGTCGCATATCTTGAACACATCCCGAGCAACAAGCGTTTGTAACATCTTCAACACCGCATGATGCGTGCCCGACTGCATAAAATACGCAGTCGCAGCCCCCCACAAAGATGGCCGTCATTGAGCGAGCTCTATACACTCATGTACATACCCAACCCACTAATAAGTTAAACAGAAACTGTGACCAACAAAGATTTTCTTCATCAACTCAGGAAAAAGAGGTCACATATCTTTGTTAATCAGATCAGTTAAGTAGGGAATAGAGCTGTAACAGTACCTGTTAGTCCTACAGCATATTGTGCTGAGATGGTCATTATTCCTTAACCCATTATTCCTAATCGGGGGCAGCCAGTCTTTGAATTTGTGGGAAGTAAGTAGTGATTTGCAAAATAATTTGTAATGAGTTGGTGAAAGAAAAGAAGTAATTTGTGGTAATTTGTGGTAATTTTGATTGAGTCCCGAGTCATGCAGGTCGAGTCCGAGTCGGAGTTCCCAGGGTCGAGTCCAAGTCTGAGTCATTTGTCATCGTGGCTCAAGTTTGAGTCCGAGTCACGGAAATTGGGACTCGAGTCCGAGTCTGAGTCTGAGTCACGAGTCATACAAGTCTGGTTCCTCGTTCCAAGATCTTGTAAAAATGGTTCAGGTGGAATAATAATAAATTTCACACAAACCCTTGTAATCAGTATTACATCTAGGTTAAACACGGAAATTGACTGGAGCGGAAATATTGATAATGCTGCATACCTTGGCAATGGAAACAAGGAACCATATGGCTTCATATTTATTACTCATCAAATAAACACAACTTGACCAGCCTTTGTTTTTTATTTGAGGATGTGTTTATGACATAGTATTTAGATGTAAATATGGAATTTGAAAGTTTCATTATATTGACCTTTTCAGTGTTTTGGTAATGTCCATGTA
The DNA here is from genome assembly GCF_015706575.1 of Patiria miniata. Classification (NCBI taxonomy): domain Eukaryota; kingdom Metazoa; phylum Echinodermata; class Asteroidea; order Valvatida; family Asterinidae; genus Patiria; species Patiria miniata. Next base: position 7,510,585 of record NW_024037073.1, read on the forward strand.
TTTGGTGAAAGGAAATCTGAAAATATTTGTATTCCTCATATTTTAGGATTACATGTAGCTGACGAGTGACGAATGCGAGTACATGTTCTTGAGATACAGCAGTTTGTGCATCTCTTTCTGCTGTAATCTTCATGTCATGGATGAAGTCAGAGGTCAAAGTTGAGTTTCCATCCCTTTGCAAGAACTGAGCAGTTTGGTGGAGTATGGACAGCTGGAAACCAAACCCCAAGGCTCAACCGTTTATTCCTAGGAGGCACCACAGTTTCTGTACAAGGGGTCAGTTCTTCAGAAGACTGGGCTCCAAATTTTTTCAGGTATATGTATGCACATGTTCTGTGTAAGTGTAATTATCTAACGGGCGATCTTAGAAATTGAAGTAAGTGACACATACATAAAATGTATTATGTTGTCATGTGCAAATTGAAATCTATCGTTGAGTACTCAGTAGTGCTGATTATTGCACAGATAATTTCTTGGATCAAACCAGAAGTTAGATGTCAAATCAATGCGTACACATACATTTTGAGTAAGTCATATTTCAGATTCAACATTAGGGTTTGCCATTAACCGACATGTAAACACTGTATACTCAGTGTGTAACCTTTCAAGTGAAAGTTGGAAATTTAGAAAAAATCACTCAGGTGGGACTCAAACCCACGACCTCCTGCTTTCTAGTGATGTAGCAGTGGGTACCGCAATGAAAGTATTCATAGATGGAATTTGTCTAACTTTCACTCAGGAGGTACACATGTAGTATACAGTGTTTACACATAAGTGAAGGGCAAAACCTGATGTTGAATTTACATCAACCCGACGCAAATTCCATCTTATGAATGGTCATATTTCAGAGAAAATAATTTCATTTTATTGTATTTGGTCAATGATGAAATGCTTAAATTAAGAAATGACTCTAGACTTAATAATCTCTGTTGTTTCTTAATTGACTTATTCATACCTGAACTGAAAATTGTACCCCATCACCCTGCATTTTTTACAAAAAACAAACCCTAAAGCAAGCCAACTTAAAAGTTTCTTACATGTATGTAATTTACATGTACATGCAGCAAGTACATGTAGTTACCATAATTCATGGCCTTGCTACAGTGTACATGTATTTCAGATATGAAAAATCAGTAGTGATTAATTTGGCAGGTGTTTTGTGCATTGGATTGATTAAGTACATGTATGTCTATACATACTGGTACCGGGTAAGTTGGAATGTTGGCAATTCAAAAGCCAACCTTTAGTCAACGTGTGTGTTTCAATGACAATCATCTAAGAAAGAGATGTGAAAAACAAATCTGAAATTCTTTTTTTTTAATAATGTTGCATTTTGCATTGACATTTAGGATAACAAGAAGTACCCCGGTACATGCAGGTCATCTGTGTTTTTATTTTAAAATATAGTCAACTAACTGTCCCAGGTCGACTATTGGCATAAATATCAAGGTTGCTGCGAATTCAACTGAAATGGAGACATTGCAATGCAACAGTGGAACCAATATGTCACTGTCACATGTGTTAAGCCAGCTTTACCTCTGTATCATAACAATGTCACTATCAATTCATTACACACACATACATATAGGTACATGTACTATACTATGCAGCTAGTGTACACATGTATATTTTTATCTTAATATACACTAAATGTGAAAAGCATTGCTACATTTGGACATGACTGAATATTACAGGAATGTAAAATGTTTTTCCCCATCAACATTCCTTTTAATTTGAGAGTCCTTAAGTTTGACTTGGGTATTTCACACAGAAAAATAGGGAGAGACGGAAAGTATGAACACGATGTAATTGTACATATGTGGAAATGATGAAAGCACTTCCGTGATTGAAATCTAAGCTGTTAGAAAAACAGTTTTGATGAAGTTTCTACAAAAGTGTTTGCAGGGGAAAAAAGAAGTGGCAATGTTTCCATAGGGAAAGTCATGTGCTATTGTAATAATAATGCTACACCAGAAAGTCAACCCACGTTCATGATTTTGCATGAAATATATGTTTGCCATAGCGAGTGTAAATAACCTTGTGTTGATTTCCTCCCAACATGCAAATTTGGAATACATGTATCACAGATGAATTTGTTTTGTACATTTTCCAGTAAAAAAAAAATATTAAAAAAATAAATAAATAAAACAATACAATTTTAAATGTACCGGTACATACACTAAACAGGATAGAGTTTTTAGTGCTGTAACGGATCTCAAAGTTCGGTTCAGTTCGGTTCGGTTGCGGTTCGATTTGTTTTTCTCCGAACTTCTGTTCGGTTTGACTTCGGAAGTGCATACATAATGTACATGTCCGTACTACAATGTAATGAAAAGCATATACTGTACATGTACATGTCGGCCGTTTCCCCTGTTCGAACAAACATGTGTGTACCGCGCACGGTGTGACAGAAATAGGTACCGCAATTGCTATACAACACAAGTTGAAGAAGGAATCTCATTTTTGTTGTGTAAACAAAATACCATAATCATTTGAGTTTATCACGTTGAGAAATAAACATCGTAAATTGCTACATGTTACCGGTGTAATCTTGGCCCTCGGGCTATCCCGGCCCCGCGGCGGCCCAGCGAACTACATGTACATGTATGATCAAAATTTTCCCATGCATGCTGATTTGTTTTGCCGACGAATTCCGTCTGCGTCCGAGCATTCCCTGTGCACTAAAAACTTGCTTCGTGGCAATAATTGCTGATTAGTTTTGTTCTAAGAACAAACAGGTCCTTTTACTGTACTAAACTTATGAAATCATAATTATTTTTAGCAACAAGCTGACAAATAGCTACTGTAAAAAAAAATCACCTTTTCGTTTCGCGACTGACTTTCATTCTGAGGACGGATCCATTAATTTTGTAAAGGGGTGCTCCACCCTCTTTTGAGAGATTACATCATTTTTCGGTTAAATTCTTTACGAAAAAAAATATATTGCGATGAGTAAGAACTTATTCTGAACGAGGGGAAGGTTTCTGACTCCATAAAAAGTATTATTTGTAATTTTGACATGGTGAAAAAAATTTAAATGCTGATAAATTGTGCCGAGGAAAGCGCACCCTTTACCACAAATGGTTTGGTCCAAACCAGTGGCGCCCCCCATGAAACCTTGTCGCCCCCCCAGTCGCCCCCCCCCCACTGAGATTTTGAGTTTCTAAAAAAATTATCATTGATCTACATGACGCCCCCCCCCATGAAATGTTCCAGCCCCCCCAGCGCCTCCCCACTGAAAAATTCCTGGCTACGCCACTGCAAACGCAATACGTCATTGAAAGCAGCAAGGCAGGGATATCCCGGCCACACTGTGCGGCCAAAGCAAGAGCACACTTTTCACGCATGGGTGCGTACAATTTTTTCAAAGCGTATCGTCCCCGATATCCTATTGTATGCCTGTCTAGAACATCGTAAATAATGAAGATGAATGTGGAGACTTTTCAACACGGTAGATTCAATCATTCGTGCGTTTTATTTTTGCCCATTCATTGCAAGCATTAGCATTCATGGCACTATCAACAAATACTTGCCGAACTCTTCCGAACCAACTTTTGGGTTCGGTTCAGTTCGGGTTCGGTTCGGAAGGCCAAGTTCGGCTATTTTTTAGTTCGGTTCGGCTGCAGCACTAAGAGTTTTACTAGTTCATTGTTTCAAAAAGTAGTTAATCGTGCAAGTTAGGAAAACTTGATTCCAGCATTGCTAATAGTGGACATGTATAACATCACATAACATGATAGTAAAACTGTCTGGGCACAGCCTCACGTGTATGCACAAGTTGAGCAACAAAGATATAGTGATTTTTGGTCTCAGTTAAGAAAAAATACTGAGTCCCATTGATTCACCAAAAAAAAATTAGGAATTCTACAATTTTACAATGCCATAGCAAAGGGAAAGTACATGTATGTGCCATATTTTCAGGAGTATTTGTAAATTTACATACGTACATTTTTTAATTGGTTTACATGTATTCCATTTTTGCATGGTTGTCTTCACACTATGACGCATGGAACAAATTAGCTTTTGTCTTCCGGTCACACTCAAACTCAAATGTAGTCTCTTTCTGGACATTATAAATTTCCTAACTTAGCCAAAATATTTGTGTGCATTTATACTAGCCTTCATTATATATTTGACCTCTAGGTTGGTCAATTGACCTAATTGACACTGTCATTTGACCAGGCCCCTGCCATGCATCCAGGGTGTTCCAAGACAAAGATTGAGTAACTAAGTATGAGGCAGAGATGTGCACTTACTTACTTGTCATTCAGATCTAAAAGTAAAATAGCATTCATGTAGCATGGTCAATTTATGGCAGTGGATCAGTACTTGAACTGAAAAATCAACAGTTTTCTAACATCACTGAAAGTCCCTGAGCTTCATATTGGCCATCTTTGGAATTTCAACACTTTTAATGAATATTCCTGCTACATGTACCGGTACTGTACATGGGTCTCAAGCAAGTATGGTACATGTACATTTATGTACATGTAGGTGAAGTCAAATAAAATAAACATGTAGTATACATCATGTACATGTACATGTATGTCCATGTACTACATGTATGTACTTTTCATGTATTCGTATGACTCCCTGTGGTGCATAAGGGCGATTCCAAGGTTACTCGCATTACACTTTTTTGCACCCTTTCGTGTTCCGATTGCTGTGGTTTTAGCAGTAGTTGGATTATCTATCTCTTATGCTGCATAAATATACCCTATATTCAAGGCTTCAACCTGATGGTAAAAAAAAATATGTTAGTACCATGACAAGATCGTGGCACTCTTTCGAAAAAACGGTTACTCGCATTACACAAAAAGGACATGCCAAAAATTGGCTCTGTTTGATTCCTCGGTCTGCTTAAACTGAAAGTGCAAGGACCAAATTAATATATTTACAGGACACCTACCACAGTACTTAACTGAAATGGTTAATAAAAAATGAAAACCCAAATCAGATATAAATTATACAGTGAGAAAGGTTGGTTACTCGCATTATGGTTACTCGCATTACAGTTTGTCCGACACTTTGGCTGTGGTCAAATACAAATTTTACCCCCACAATTTCGATCAGATATTAACTGCATGGAGTTGCACAACCCTTAACGTATGGACGGAAACCAAAATAAAGCCAACAGACAAGTCAAGGAATAAAAGATGACCAAAGAAGGATTTTGGTTACTCGCATTACGGTTACTCGCATTACAATTTGGTTCATTTGGTTGAAAAAAAAATCAAATCTTAATCAGGACAGGTCTAATTCAACCTAAATCATTTTATCAAACAAAACAAATGGCTAGGCTATACAATTAAATCAATTAATCATTCTTTAAGTATCAGTGTAATTAAAAGATTACCACTCAATCTTAATTTGTCTTTTAGAAAAGTTTGATGGTGCCCAGCACAGGCCTATTGAACATGAGTTATATTGTCATGTACATGACAATATAACTCTAAAAATGTCAATTATGCATATTTACTGATAACATTCCCTCATCAACTCTCAAGTTTGCTTTTACTGTTTGTACATCAACATTAGATTGATTGTACACAATGTGATTTTATGCAGATTCTGAGCAACTTTTGATGTAGGCCCTATGAATTCTTATACTGTTCAGATATGTGTACCACAAATCCTAGTCTGCATCAATTTACATTTTCAAGGGGCTTCCATTATTTCTTCTTATCAAAAAACAGTAAATCAGTAATCAAAAGTCATAATTTTTATTCATTATCATTATGGAAAGTTATATGGTTACTTGCATTACAGTGGTTACTCGCATTTCAATTTTTGACACCTACTGATGACATCATGCTTGGTATCATTTTCATTTCTTTTATCAATTCAATAGTTGTTACTAAGGGAAGAAGCAAAATATGAAATGGCAAAGACAGAATCAATTTTATTCAGCAGCAATATCAAAAACTTGATGTTTTGGTTAAGTCTCGCATTAATACATACCCAAACCAATGCAACAAAATTGCATCCACACTGCTATACAAGGAGCCATGGTCCAAAATTTGTTAATGTTTTGAGAAGATCTGAAGTCCAAGTATCAAAGTAAAATATAGTTTTAATAAGGCTAGTTCTGTGTAAAAATAACCAACCATTTGAAATTTGAATATTGAAAGGCTGATTTTTTTCCAGCCAAAGAACACCTTTAGTAATCTGAATTTTTTTCACAGAAAGTGATGAAGGATTGGCGAAAAAAAGTTTATATCCTGATCCTTACATGTGTTAGCAATAACTTAAATGCAAAAACCAAGCTCAGGAATGAATTTCATATTTTGGGATCATGTCTCTGTTTGCTTGGAATCGCCCATAAGCAAGTTACTGTGAATTTTCACTCTGTTTTTCTTTTCATTTAATTTTGTTTTTACAGTTTTGCAAAGTTTTAAAATCCTTAATCAACCTTTTATCTTTTAGTTTTGTGTCTTCTGTATAAATCTTTATAATTATTCAGTATTTATTATGATGACATTTTAAAAGCACCATCTCAATTTGTCATGATGTTGTGCTGAGGTCACAATTCATTATTCACATTGAAACCTTCCATTGCAGTTACATGTATGTCAGTTCTTTTATAATAATGTATACATTCATGTTATTTTGGCGGCTTTTTTCTTCCGAGTGTTATTTCTGATTTTGTTAAAGTGCTGCATTTTTTTGATGTTTTGTTTCATTAGCATTCATCAGTCATCAAGGGAAAATAGTCGCATATTTACCCAAATAATCTTGCACTAAATTCTGTCACCACAATGTTGTGTTTTATTCCAAATCTTACATTGCCTCATTTTTGGTTTGTCTTGATTGTCTTCTGTCTTCAGTTTATTTTGGTTGGTGTTCTGATGACCACAGTCATCATCAATATCTTGTTCATTGCTGACACTGGACGAAGGCTCAGGGAGGTGCAATCTGAGGGTAAGCAAAGTACTTTGACCCCTTCATGTAGCTTTCAAGTTGCACTCCGTATACATTAATGATGGACAGTGTTTCCTACTTGGCATTGGAATGTACATGATGCCATTTGGTTTACAGCTCTCGTTCAGGCAGTGCCTAGTCTTTGGACAAAGCTTTGAGGCAAATTGAGTAGAGACTACACAGTGCAGGCTGAGTTATTTGTCAGGATTGCCTTTTGCCCTTGGTTGTTGGTGATGGCACTATTGAATTCTTTGGGTATGATGTCAAGAATGAGTTCTACTTATCATTCAAATATGTTGCCTGCAGGAAGCCTCTACATGCCCTGAGATCAAAACTTGATGCACTGAACAGTCATCATTTTGCCTTGATTGTACTTGAACCAGTCCTTTCTGTGCACCCAGGATCATGGCCCACGTGCATTTAAACCTTGACAGCTGATAGGCCATTGTGACTACTGCCAATATTTAATACATGCGTACTGACATACTTTCTCTATCCAAAAGGGTAGAGAAGTTTTCCAAGGGCAAAAGGCAATCGTGATGATCTCATGGGGTATATTTGGTCGCCCCTCCAGTTGTTAAATGTTTAAAGTCTTGTCAAAGGACGGGTAGTGCTTTGATTAGTTTTATGCGAGGTGGAATTTAGTCACAATAAGAATATGTATGCAACAGAAGCTTTGAACAGATGAATCCCTGTAAAATGTTGCAGCATTGTAGTTCTTTTGTCACAAACCTGAAATCATGGTGAATATTTGTTCTGAGGCTGAGTTAATTATTTTATAAATTACTTGATTGAAGGATTTTTGTGACAAACATATTATTTGACCCCAAATTGATAACCTCTCCATTGACAAACAGTGTACATTGTAGTCTTTCTCATCATTATTTTCATTATTTGCCAGGAGGAGTTCAAGATGAAGTGGTGGAGACAGATTTGGTTTCCAATGGCAACACATTTGATAAACTTCCCCATCAATTGGAAATAGAGGTTCTGTCTAGTGACAAGAAGGCTGCAATATCTGTAGGGGGTACTCAGGTAATGTAGATGACATGTTTGTATGTATGTCTATGAAAAAGCCTCAAATCTTACTTGTATATTTTACATTCTTCATGCCCAAACCAGTTCATTGTGTAGCCTAAACAAAGTTTTGAGAGACACTTATCAGTCCTAAATTCTGTATGACCGTACTTACCATGGACCACTTGTGGGGTACCTGTCCATTGGAAGTACCCCGCAAGTGAAATCTTTAGAAATAGGGACAAAGGGACAACAATACACCAACCCTAGAAGTGTCCGCCCGCTGGAGCGTCCGTATGACCATGGACCCGTATGTTAAAGTTTTGATTTTGATGAAACTTGGTGCAGTGACCCTTGGTCAAAGGTCATGTAGGGTTCATTAGAAGTCATTGTTTAAGTATGCTTCAAATGTTTCTTTGTCTACATTATTTGATGGATTTTGATGTCCCTTGGATGGAGTGATCCTTCGGTGGGGGTTTCTTCTGAAATTAGAGGTCAAAGGTCATCTAGGGGTCATTTGAGGTTGTTGTTTTAAAAGGCACTTTTTTTAAACACGTGATCAGGGGATCAGTTGTTGATTTTATGAAACATATCCATTTTTAGTTTGGAAGGGCTTTCATTCCATCTGCAAGTTGTTAAAAATGAGAGTATATTCATTGAAATCCTTTACAGGCATTTTCCAGTTTTATAAATAGGATGAAATGAGATCTTCCTTTTGGATTTTGAGTTTCCTGGTTTGTGTACTACAGGAATATATCTTAGTTCATGTCATGGAAGGAAACATTAATATACCACAGTTTCTTTAAAAAAGTATCAAGTATTTAATTGTTTTTCCAACGAAATTCCGACTTTCATGATTTGCCCCACAAAATTTGATTTTTTAATGATTTTTTTCACAATATGTGATTTTATTTAGATTATAATTTCGAAGAAAAGTCGATGAAAATGGCAAATAAAAATTATCGTGAGTGTAGATTTAATCTCTTTCACCAGATGTAAATGGAGTGATTCTACGGTAGAATCATCTAGGCCAACACTGATTAGAGCCTTTTCGGCTGGATAAAAGGTTTAACATTGACCTGTCACTTGGAAAAAATCACTGCGTCACACGGTAATACAGTGTGTGGTGCGTGTGTGCGCACAATGCAACAGTACCACCTTACCGCCCGCTATACAGCCGACTTGGTACGGGTAGCCACATGAATGATCCAATGGATAAAATCCAACATGTGTGATTTTTGGAGGTTCAGATGAAGTTGTACAAAATGCAATGCTTTAAAATCAACATGATTATCTTGAGGATGGCGTAGAGAACATAAGTGATACATTTCACTGGCGGTTGCTGGAAGAAAAAGACGATAATACCTGATTTTTCCCACGTACCGGTACGTTACTGGAGTTTGGCTGAATCATGGACATGATTGAACATGTTGAATGGTGTCATGAATGGTGCCCTTGTGTATCGGACTTTTTCCTTGACTTTCTCAAGTAAGATGTGAACTTCTTTGTTGATGAGTCCGTTACTCTAACTGTAATTCAGGCTTTTTAATCTTATGAAAACACTGAACATTTTTCTTATCGTACAAAACTTCGTTTGGATCTAAAATAAAATGGGAGGCAGTGTCCGGAAATTGGGCATGAAGTGTATTGTACATACCGGTACATGTGTACATGCACATGTGTAACTGCAGCGTATGCCAGATTTTCGATCCGCCTAAATATTTTCCGATTTTTTTCCCCATATGCCAGTTTCATTTCTGATTTTTGTTTTTTGTTGGTGTTTGTGTTTTTCTTTGCTTGGATATTTGTTCTTCTGCCTTAACTTAAGATGTAATCACAATGAACTCTTGGTAAAAGTTCTGAATTTGCCACATAAAAAGTATCTTATTTCATCTTTATTCATGCAGTGCTTTTCAGAATCTATCATTGTAGTAAATAGGCTTTGTGTTTGTATTGTACTTGTTTTATGTTTCAAGATATCTTTTACTGTCTTATTATGATGAAATTAAACAGTTACTGTCTTGTTTTTATTCAGTCATTTTGTACTTCCTGCAAATGTGGTATATTATTATTGACAGCGTGAATTTGGATTTCTTCTCATTCAATCTGATATTTTGCTGTTTGGGTTTACCGTGGATAAATAAAGGAAAAAGTAAACAAAATAATATAATAATAATGTGAGTGTAGTCCCACCAAAACAGAAGACCAATATATTCTGTTTTTGGTATGTTGGAGTTCATGGCAGAAAACGGATGTCTGTTGTACTGACTAGTGTGGGTTTTGGGTTGCTTATCTTCATACCTTGCTTTTTGAATTAGAGACTGACCATGTTTTTACAAAAATGGGATAGTCGGGCTGTCTTAGTGTTATTTTTCCTCCTATTTATCTCTAGTGACCCACTGTTAAAGTTTTACTAATACACTACATATGCATGGTGTGGGTACATGTATACATGTATGTATCCAACACAAAACTGATATTTCATTCCTGGTTTCCTCTCAAGTAGAAATTTGAATTAGAGTAGTACCGTACTTGACTATTCTGTCAATAGTTTGATTTTCTACTTTCTGTATGCATTTAAATATGGAAAATAATGCTTGCTCACTTTGTGACTGAAATCAGTTGCATAACTGCTTAAGCATTGATCATTGAGGACATTCTTCTTGGTGGTACATTTCTTTGCACATGCTACAGGTTGTAGAAGAGGAAGAGAAAGATGTTGGGAGGGGCATTCACATCTTAGTACTAAACCAAGCCACTGGTAGTGTCATGGCTAGGCGTGTCTTTGATACCTATGTGGCACATGAAGATGAGGCTATGGTGTTGTTTCTTAATATGGTGTCTGATGGAAGGATACTGATATTCACCATTAAGGTGAGTGCTCTTTTGTGATTCCAGTTCGGCATATACCTAGTTGGGTCCGGTACCTAGAAACAGGAACCATTCTACAATGGAACTTGCCACTATGATGTACATGTATGTCATTGACAGTACTGCGAGCCAATCATACACATCAAAGTGGTTAAATTACGACAAAGTAAAAAAAAGGCCATTCAAGTATTGTTAGATTGAAGACAAATAAGAAATGGATATTTTTGCAAGTCTGCATACTTTGTTTTTGCTTCTCTGTGTATTTCCTTAATGCTCATACTCATAACATGGTCTGAAGCTACATTGTTATGATAATTTTGCAATTACTGGCCACCAATGAGCACAGCCTGAGAATACCTTACAAACCCTGGACCATCAATCCCACCTAAAACACCGGTGTGTATCCATCACACTACATTGTATATATCAAATGTGATGTACCCAGGGTGGCTTTACCAAGTTGGGGAGTGCATGTACCTACTGGAAGGAGGGGTCATCCAGTCCAGTGTACCCAGAATCGTGTTTCTAGGGTGCAAATTGGTAGTGCTGCAGCCGAACCACCGAATCGAACTAAAAATGGCCGAACTTGGCCTTCCGAACCGAACCCCAACCGAACCGAACCGAACCCAAAAGTCGGTTCGGAAGAGTTCGGCAAGTATTTGTTGATAGCGCTAGGAATGCTAATGCTTGCAATGAAAGGGCAAAATTAAAGCGCACGGATGATTGAATTTACCGTGTTGGAAAGTCACCGCATGCATCTTCATTATTTGCGATGTTCTAGCCAGGCATACAATAGGATATCAGGGCCGATACGCTTTGAAAAAATTGTACGCACATGCAATTCTCTAGATGAAAATCGTGCTCTTGTTTTGGACGCGCAGCGCGGCTGGGATATCCCTGCCCTGCCGTGTTCTATGACGTAGTTCGTTTGGACCAAACCATTTGCGGTGAAGGGTGCACTTTCCTCGGCACAATTTACCAGCATTTTCATCTTTTTCACCGTGTCAAAATTACAAATAATACTTTTTAAGGAGTCAAAAACCTTTCCCTCGTTCAAAATAAGTTCTTAATTTTCGCAATATATTTTTTTTTGTAAAGAATGTATACGAAAAACGATGTAATCTCCCAAAAGAGGGTGAAAAATTAATGGATCCGTCCACAGAATGAATATTCAGAGCTGTCGCAAATCGAAAAGTTATTAATTTTCTACCGTAGCTACTTGTCAGCTTGTTGATAAAATAATTATTATTTCATAAGTTTGGCACAGTAAAAGGACCTGTATGTTCTTAGAACAAAACTAATCAGCAATTATTACACAAAACTAAATTATTACACAAAACTGGGTGCTGTGGGACTTAACCTATTTGGGATGCACCTTGTTGGGGTCTGTGCATTAGGATATCCAGTGATGTCTAGCTGGTATGTAACAGCACATGGATTGGGATTTCTCAGTGGTATGGATTGACTGTTGGGTTGTACATGTACCTAGTTTGGAGGTACCCAGCTAAGGCCAAAAAAAAAAGTCTCCGGTTTCTGGTATGCGCGCGCGTCGCCGTAGCCCTGCGCGTCGGCAAAATGAAAAAGTGGTTTTTTTCAATAAAAGATGATGTCTCAAAACCGCCAAACTCACTGGTTTGACTGGAATTCTGCTGCAGCACAGTTTTAACGTGTTTTTAGATGGGGGTATGATCGAGAATAAGCTTTATGTGGACTCACTGGACTCCCGTACATTTTGCACTAAGTTTAGTCGGGCACCATTTGCAGTCATCAGCCGACATTTGAAGCAAAAAAGTCAGATAAAAAAAAAAAAAAAGCCGCGTCGCCGCACCACTTTTTGGGCAAGCTCCATACCAGAAACCGGAGACTTTTTTTTTTGGCCTAAGGTGTACTTGGTGGTGGAGAAGCAAATGTTGTATACACTGCAGATGTACCCACTGGGATGATCTCAGTGGGATACAGGGAGATTTACAAAGTAGTCCCACGCACTTAGTTTTTTGGAAATGTTACACTCTTGGTAAATTGGGACTGGCGGATGTACAGTAACCAGTGAATACTTTTCTTGACTTAGTGTCAACATGTTGTACATGGTTGTATTTGCAGGTGGGGAAATGCAAAATACACAGATTGTTTTCCTGAACTTTAGCTTATTTTCTATATTGATATTTCCATTGTATGAATTAAAACTGCTTTGTTGTCCTGCACTTTGCAACAGGATGAGGGTACATTTCAGCTAAAGGAATCGGCCCGTGCATTCCTGAAGACCCTTGGTAGTAGAGATGCTGAAAAGATGGGCTGGCGGGATACTTGGGCATTTGTGACTCAGAAGCAGAGGAAGCATGGTGAGTAGGCAAATGGGTACTACCATCAGGTATGGCTGTCCAGCTATTATGATCTGATCCTATCAACACATCCAAGTACATATTTTTCCCATGGCGGTGTGAAACACGCCGTGGGCTTGAGCTGCTTATGTTGGTTGGTGGGTGGGTGGGTGGGTGGGTGGGTTGGTTGTTGGACACTTCACTCGGGGGCTATATATTGTATTCATACAACTCAAGTATTACAGCTTTGTGACTCAAGTGTGACAGCTTTGCATTCGAAGACTGGTTTTGCAAACACTGTTGCGCATGCATCCAATTTGCATATTTTTCGCATATTGGATCACGCCCCATTCCTTTTCGTTTTCTGTACTATCGAGGAACCGGTGTCATGCCAAAAAATGTCTGTGCTAAATAGTGTCCGCTTAGCGTGCATCATATGGCGTGCTTGTGGTCAGCTTCCAAGACGTCACAAATGAAATCGTTTTTCATCTAATTTTCCTTTTATACTTTTGTTTCTAACTGTAACTTTTCTATCTGTTACTATTAAACTGATTATAGAATTTGTTATGAATTGATATTTCTAACATTTAAACTCAAATTCGGCTAAAAGCTTTGTTTTTGTGTCAGGTCACGTGTGTACGTGTAGACTAGGTAGCGTGATAGTGGTCAATGTACAAATTATTCCTCTGGCTGCTAAATGACGGTTTCATTTTGAGCATCGTTTGGTGCAGTATTTGGCAAGAAAATTGACGAACAGTATCGTAAATCCGTGCTGTAATGCATGACAGCGCTCGGACACTATATTTAGCACCGGACACAAGTGTCTTGCGTCTGTTGTACATGCTCAGGGGACACTATTTAACACCGGACAGTTTTGGCATGACACCGGTATGGCAGTACGGCCTCGAATTTTCTTTCCCCAAACTACATCCATGGTTTTTGAGCGCCCTCTACGATACTTTTATGATACGTACACAGGTATATATTACCATGAATGTCCAGGATTTGTCGAGCAGTGCGATAGCTCAGTCGGTAGGGTCGTGATTTTGTACTCCGAGGGATCTTCCCGGTGTTGTGGGTTCAAGTCACCGTTTTGTACCCAATTTTTTTTCTAATCTGAGGCTTTGGAGGATTTCTTTTAAAAGGCAAATAAAGTCTGAATTACATTACGTTTGATTTCATTTCTTTTTTTCTAATTTTGTATTTTTTCTCATGTTTTTAAGAAAAGTAAAGTGCAAAATGCCATAGCGTACAACCCCATGCGAATGTCGTTTGGGGAAAAAAAAATCGCGGTACAGCCCGGGAGCATGGACGGTGCCGTATAGCCGTCTTCACACGTTACCCGGCCGCCGTGGCTTGTACCACATGGTTCTTGTTGGTATTCTATTTGGTGTCTGTTGCTTGACTAAATATATAGCCCAAAACAGATCAAAAGTGGACTTGGTCAAAATTTTGAATCAAAACTCTCCTTATATTTTTTTCTCATTTATCAAGATTGAAACAAAAATTCTCAACTCAACTTTTGTATGATAAGTTAAGCATTATTTGTACAAGTACGAAATGTTGATCCTACACAGTAAAATTGATGTACATATTATGATCTCTATTCATGTAACATGTCTGTCTGTCTATTGTGCTTGCACAATCTCAGTGAGTTAAATGGTTGTAGCATTTTAGATTCAGATAGTTGTATCATTGCTAGATACCTGGATGCTCTCTTGCAGGTCATGCATTTGCAGAGATGCACAACAAAGCAGTTGACATGAATCATTGGGGTTCTCCAGTCATACTTAAGACTACCATCAACCTTATGTCAGTCAAAGGTATGTTCAGAAACGTCCTACTTAATATTATCTTGATTTGAACTTTTCCCTTTTCTGTCAAAAGCAGTCTGTTTGTAATCAATGAGTGGAGTCCTCAGTGTTACTCTACTGCATATTATATAAACTGTAATGCATATTCATACAATGTAGCTTTCTATATAATTTAGGCATTTTGCACTATGTGCTTAAACAATACATAACATGTCTAGTTGACAACACATGTACAAGTTCTGGATTAATAACTCCTTTTCATCTTATTTTCTTTTTTTGGGTGACTTTTGAGTACTGAACTGATTTATGTCTTTTTTTTTCAGAGAGTGAATGCAGTTGGCCCGATACAGAAGCAAATCAAAGGAGACGTACCTTCTGTGATCAACTGGAAGGATATGGAAGTCTTTGTTCCTGTGATGCCCCAGCTCCTATTGAAATGAGACCAGAACAAGTCAGTCACATTCTGAATACTGGCCTAAGTCCTTCAGTCCAGAATTTGTCCTAGCTCAACCACCTTTTTGTTGCTTTGTAACTTTCTTTGACATATTTTCAACATTTTATTGTATTTTCTTTCTTACAGCTTAAGAACAACACGATGTGGAATATTCCAGTGGTTGTAATTGCCAGTAATAGACCAAACTACTTGTATCGTATGCTGAGGTCACTTCTCTCAGCTCATGGAGGTTAGTTACAACTCAGTATTGAAGAAACAAGAGTTTCCTTATTCGTACAAGATAATTAATCATGTGTCATAATTTTACCAACCTTATTCCAAGTGATTTTCTGTATTGTTTTTAAGTGAGTGAGTTAATTTATGTCATTTTTGGGTGGTGTCTTCACTTTTGAAAGTCTTTCATCTCAAAGTCATCACTGTGTGATAGTGATTGTATTAATACATGAGTAAACCAACACATGATAAGTTCATGTCATTCGTATGCAGATCGCAAGCATGTCAAAAGCCAGATTTAATCCTTTTTTTCTGTTTAAAAATTCTTTTCAGTGAATCCCAAAATGATCAATGTCTTCATTGATGGCTACTTTGAAGAGCCACTGGAGGTGACCAGACTATTTGACCTCAAGGGAATACAGCATACACCAATAGGATCCAAGGCTGGCCGGATAAGCCAACACTACAAGGCTAGCCTTACGGCTACATTCTCTATGTACCCGGTATGTACACAGTCAAGGCTGGTCAGCGCAGTGAATAGGTTTATCTAGATACCAAGTTTTTATTATTATTATTTATTATTATAAGCCAACACTAACAGGCTAGCCTTACGGCTACATGCACATTATCTATGTAACCGGTAAGGCTGGTCAAATAAGCCAACAGTACCAGGCCAGCTTTACGGCTACATTCTCTATGTCCCCGGTATGTACACAGTCAAGGCTGGTCAGATAAGCTAACACTACAAGGCTAGCCTTACGGCTACATTCTCTATGTACCCAGTATGTGCACAGTCAAGGCCAGTCAGATAAGCCAATACTACGAGCTAGCCTTACGGCTACATTCTCTATGTACCCAGTATGTGCACAGTCAAGGCCGGTCAGATAAGCCAATACTACGAGGCTAGCCTTACGGCTACATTCTCTATGTACCCAGTATGTGCACAGTCAAGGCCAGTCAGATAAGCCAATACTACGAGCTAGCCTTACGGCTACATTCTCTATGTACCCAGTATGTGCACAGTCAAGGCCGGTCAGATAAGCCAATACTACGAGGCTAGCCTTACGGCTACATTCTCTGTGTACCCAGTATGTGCACAGTCAAGGCCAGTCAGATAAGCCAATACTACGAGGCTAGCGTTACGGCTACATTCTCTATGTACCCAGTATGTGCACAGTCAAGGCCAGTCAGATCAGCCAACACAGCCAACACTATATGGCTAGCCCGTTGGTAGCCAATTGGCCTCTGTAGTCATTCAAGCTAATGCAACTAATGTGATTGCCTGCAGTATTCAAATATTCACCTCCAGAAGTTGTGTAGATAGCCTTTCCAAGGCTGGAATCACAAGTATAATTCCATATTGTTTTAAGAACTCTTAAGGAAAGCACTTGGGAGTATACTTTGTGTTCCCATGACAACCCAATTTAAGAAAGTTCTAAATTAACCCTAACCCACCTCACTCCTCCAAAATCCTCCTGGCGGTTTTGGAGGATTCTAGAGGATTGAGGATGAATGGTGATTGAATCAAATGAGGATTCTGGAGGATTGAGGATGAATGGTGATTGAAGCACATGAGGATTTTGGAGGATTGAGGATGAATGGTGATTGAAGCACAAGAGGATTTTGGAGGATTGAGGATGAATGCATTTTGAGGCAGGACTGTCGGATGATTTTGAAGGATTTGGCATTGGTTATCCTTCATTTAAACACGAGTGCAAAATTTTGGGTTGAGGAGGATTTTGGAGGATTGACGATGAATGCATTTTGAGGCAGGACTGTCTGACAATTTTGAAAAATTTGGGCGGAGTTGAAAAATTTTGGAGGATTTTGGAGGATTGAGGATGGTTCTTAGCCAAAAGGGCCTAGGGGGTTAGGGTTAAGGAATAAAATTGTGATGAAAAAGTGTAAACGTTTCGTTTCAAACTTGGCAATTTGCTTAACCCCCCCTCCTCCCAAACGTCATTTTTTTTTTTTAAATTGTACATTTTATGACGGTTTTAAGACGGTTTAGATGTTGATACAGTAAAGTCCAAATTTTGCCCTCTGGTGTAAAACGCTGGATACACTTCTGGGTTAAAGGGTCTTTGACATGAATTTTTCTAAGAAACATTTTTGTGTGCAACTTTATACTCTGCTTAAATGTATGAATTTTAAAAGTGCACTTCTTAAACATGTTAAACATTAAGAATTTCCCATGCTGTTCCGGACAACAGAGGGCGTTGTTGCTGTGATGTCATTTCAGGAAGACGCTGTTCAGTTTAGGGATTTTTTTGTTTAAATTGTGAACCCAAAAAAATTGCTCATTGCAAACATTTGTGAGAAAAGTTTGTTCATTGACTCTTTGCCATGTTCTGACACAACTTATCACCAAAGAAAAGAAAAAGTATGACAGCAAAATATCCTAAATTCTGGCAACTTTTGGTGCTGAAATAGCTGTAACATTGAGGTTTCTGCCTGGAATGACATCACAGTTTTGCTTATGACTATGTAAATTCACATTGGCATCCAACCAGACACCCAAATACCCTTGAAATTGGCAAAACAAACATTGAAAATGAAGTTAAATATGACTCAAAGGTGTATTTTCAAGGATTGCATTAAAAGTTTACATTGCATGGGACCTTTATAGGTTTGAAAATCTTGCAGTTTGGGAAAAACAGCTCTTAGTAATTTTATAAGGAGTAGGAGTAGCACTCAATAAGGAGTAGCATCCAATAAGGAGGAGCTGAAGCTGACCCAAGTATTAACCTCTTGCTGCTTGCTTGCCTGGGAGTATATTATGGTCTCGGAAGTAACACTCAAATGACTAGCTTAGTTGTACATATTGTTAACCCTAACTCAACAGACTCATAAGAATCATCATCACTGATATTTCTCCACCAGAATGCCAAGTATGCAATCATTTTGGAGGAAGATCTGGATGTTTCAGAAGACATATTTAGGTAAGAGAGAGGATGATCACTAGAGCTGTAGCTGATTTCAAGATTTATGCAGTAAATTTGTTGTACACTGCACAACTACTTTGCCATTAATTGCTTAAAACTTGGCAACGATGCACAGGTTTCATTCTAAACTTTGACAAGAAAGATGATTTGCTTTTTGCTTAATTTCATTATGGTCACTAGGCAGGTGTTAGATTAGCTCAGTGCGCCATTTTTTTAAAATGTATAAAATCGGGCAGCAACTCTCAAAAATTCTCTGTCTAACCCAGCATTTCATAACCCTCAAAACTAAAGCTGTGAATTTTTTGTAACAACCTTCATATGTTGAGGGATGACAGGTTCTATGATGATCAAGTTGCAGACTCATGCATGCACTCCTGCGATGTAACTTTCTGGAAACAGTGTTTCATAAGTCATGCAACAAAATGTTGCACAAGCAAAGTTTTCACCGTTGCATAATGTTTCAATTTTAGAAGTGAAAGATCAGTTGTATATTTCGTAGTTGTGTATGGAGTGAAGTAACAAATATATGCTGTTTTACATGAACAGTTTTAAGCACTTTGCTTCTAAAAAGATATCAAGGATTACAAGGATATCATGTTATAAGATGTGGCATGTGGGGTATTGAATCAGGATTAATGTTGATTAAACAACTTTACTTGTTACGGTTGATATTTATTAGGAAGCCATTGAATCGGCCCAGTATCGATTATAAACAGAATCTTGCAGCAATTCTCATGATGCTCGCGGAACATGGAATAATGTAGTGTGTTTGTGGGACACAGCAGCACTACATTTTCCGTGTTCCACAAGCACGAGCGGGACAACCAATTTATCTTCAAGCAAACTTGATGCACAGTCCTGTTTTACTATACTTTCGAGGACAATGCTTTGTGTTTCCCTTTGTCCCTGTAATGTAACACTCTCCCATAGACTTAGCACACGAACTTACTACAGAGGACAATTTCCAACAAAAGACCCAACTCCTGAGGACTGAAAGGATCTGTTGTTCTCCCTTTGTGTGTCGGTCCGCGGGGGTTATGTAGATCACGTACACGCATGCTATACACAAACTTTTCAGTAGTTATTCTATTACACGTGCATGTTGTGCGGGATGGCGTGGGTATCTTAGAATACCGCAATAAGCAGAGTGCGGTATGGACCATGGCTGTGCTACATGGTTATATGTAGCACGGCTTGTTGCCATAGATCGACCAATCAGGATTTAGGATTCAAGTTTGGTTGAAGATAAAAACTAATGCCAAATGTCTAGCTAACATTTAAAGAAAAACAATATTGTTTTTGTGTCTTTAATTTGTTTTCAGCTATTTCAGTCAGACAAGTTACCTACTTGAAAAGGATGATAGCCTGTATTGTATATCATCCTGGAATGACCTGGTGAGTTACACAGACTTTTGACCTTATTTTCCTCATGGTGTGATTGATCCAATTGCCTCACAATCCAATACACCATGTAGTGTATCAGTGTTCTCTGTCAGTGGTTCCTTGTCATTGTATGCTCAGTGTGATGGAACCAATGTCAAGTTGATGTCTTAAATGGACATTCTTTGTGTTTGTGACAGAGCCCCCTCTGTCAAATCATGCCCTGGTTACTCCTAACCATTATCTGGTATGATGCTCTGCTCTATTTGTCCTCTGAGTGGCGTATGGAACACAGATGCACTACATTTTCTATGTCCCATGAGTGTGAGTGGGATAATGAATTGATCTTTAAGCAGACTTTACGTACATTTAATATGGAATGCGCACACTGTGGTCACTGTTCAGCAGTCATCCTATTCCACCTGTGTGCTATTCAATGTACATACCGATCAATAGTGTGGATGTACTTAATTACCATATGGACTGTATAATATGGGTTAAAATCACACTGTTGTTGCCATGGATCAACCAATCAGGATCAAGGCTTTTATGTTGTGCGTGAAGATAAAGCTCTTTATCATGAAACCCAGACATGGCACATATTTCTGTGATCCATTTATTCACCATGAATAGATAATTGAATGGCTGTTTTGTTGTGTTCTTTGAACCCTTTAGGGTTATGAGCATACAGTTCATGACCCTGCTCTGCTGTACCGTGTAGAAGGTATGCCTGGTCTTGGCTGGTTGCTGAAGCGGTCACTGTATAAGGAGGAGCTAGAACCTAACTGGCCCACACCAGAAAAGGTACGTCTTGGCTTAGCCTGAATCAAATCATACGTATGCATAGGCCCAATAGTTCTCTAGATTGTATGACGTAGGTCTTCAGAAGTAATGCCTGAGTATTTTATTCAATAGAGTCCTAGTAAAATGCTTTACTTTCACCAATAAGACCCTATTTTTTGTTTACAAGCAGTGACATTTGCCCAGGTCTGTCATAGGCAGCAATTCTGGTAGATGTATTCAAGACATTGTTGAAAGGCTTGTGAGAAGAATGCTGCCATGAACATAACATCATACTCTCTCAGGTAGCAGTCTCAAGTTGCTATGTAGCGTTTCCTAATTAACCTGAAGCCTCAAAACGTGTTGCTGAACCCCTTGGTTGATGAGCTTCAGATACAGTTACACACTGTATAAACGTGAAAACTGTACTTTTGAAGTCACTTGAACAATAAACGTTACAATAGGATAGTGAAATTTAGTCTGAAATTAAAAAAAAGGTAGGGTCTGGGAAAACTTGGCACAAAATTAAACAGAGGGTTGTATAGCATTGCTTCTAAAAAGACATTTAGGATTACAAGTATGATGTTATAAGATGTGGCATGTGGGGTATTGAATCAGGATTAATGTTGATTAAACAACTTTACTTGTTACGGTTGATATTTGTTAGGAAGCCATTGAATCGGCCCAGTGTCGATTATAAACAGAATCTTGCAGCAATTCTCATGATGTGAGCTTATCTATTGTCTGGTTTGTATCAAAACAAAAATGGTGTGACTGCATATCAAACCTAATGTTGAGTGGATACAATCAGTATCCTCACCACTGGATTAGCAATGTGTTATCATGCCGCCTGTAGGCTGTGTGCCACAACAAACCATTGGAATCCAAAGACTTAATCCAAGGTTTGGATTGAATAGTTGTTGTAAATTGGTCATAATCAATTGGTTTTTGTATGCACCGGGGTTGATCAAAATAGTTATCTAAGCCGAAACTCGCACTGTCAGTGTTGGTCTTAAACAAACTTTCTCCAAAAGGAATGTGCACAGTTTGGTTGAGATCGAGGATTTATAGTTGCTTAAACCAAATAAACAAGGAGCACCTTTTATACCCTCTGATGCATTCATAGCCACTGACATATGGCAATATCCTGTAAGGTCAGTTTAATTCGGCTGGCTTCAGATGCCTATTGCCACTGAAAAACAAATATATTATGACTTGACTGTGCATTGAGTTAATCTCATAAGTCCTGGGTACTCGGTTCAGTCCAAGAGCTTGCAAGAAAAAATATCAACTGCTCGGGTGGGACTCAAACCCACGACCTTCTGCTTAATAGTACATAGGTCTTAAAGACTGAGCTTACCAAGGTGGGCTGACTGGTTTAAATCTGTTTTAGCAGTGGATAGTGTTATTAATATTGTGTGTGATGAAGTTTTGCATTGGATTTTACAAGCATTAAAGCCTTGCACTGAGTATACTTTGCATGTGTCTATTGGTTAGTTTATTGTTTGTTGTTTCATTCATTCTTAAATCAAGTGTATTTCTGTGTCTGTAGGTTTGGGACTGGGACATGTGGATGCGATCACCCCAGGTGCGCAAAGGACGAGAGTGCATCATACCAGATATCTCCAGGACATTTCATTTTGGAGCTAGTGGTCTCAATATGAATAGTCATTTTCAGGTTTGTCAGAATGCCTTTCAAAGTCTTAACCATAGACAATTGATATTTCACCAATATTTGTTGACAAATCTTGTAAATGGGTTTAATGCAAGCACTAACTGAGCTATTAGGATGTAGAGGGCATTGGACTGGTGTAAGCGGAGGGCTATTCTATGTACTCCAACAGTAATGGGCAGTTTGATGGAATTTGCTGACTAAGCAGTTAACAAATACATGTACGTGTTCAAGAAATGTTATTGAGAATAGTTCTTGAATTTTTTTTTTCAACATTTTTAAGAGTGATAAATGTGGGACTTTTCTTAATATATTATGGTAAAAAAAAGGGTTCTTGTGTTGTAGACATGTATGAGTTTTGGAAAATGAAAGCGGAAAACACTTGTGAACAGAAAATAAAAGATTACAATAAATTTTAATGTAAATTTTAATTCAGTCTTGTGCTTGACCCTTGTACCATAGGAAATGTATTTCAAGAAGCATCCTTATAACACAGTGCCTCATGTGAAGCTAAAAAACCTGGAAGGACTGACAAGAGAAGCGTATGAAGACCTGATGCATGGGTTGATCAGCAAGGCAACCGTGCTAGATCACTCCTTAAATCCCTGCGATGAAGAACATTTTATACCATACACCAAGGGCAAATCTTATGTCATGTACATCCAAATGTACACTGACAGTGACTTTGAAACATGGCTTGCTCTTGCAAGGGTAGGTGATAGGTGAACTTACATTGAACCGTTTTGGGTCTGGGCTAATGCTTTGGATTATGATAACTTCTGGATTAGTAATATCAAAATTAGTACCTTTTAATGGCATGCTAAATATCTAAATCAGTTGACATTTCCTTCAAGAATTGAGAAGACATATTAAATAGAGCATGTTAGCCTAGTGACTTTGTCTTCACATAGGCTTGGAGCCTCCAATCATTTCTTCTTTCTTTGTGGAGATGTAGGTTTTTAATATGTTGTAAATTTTTGTCAAGCACTTGTGACGGGAAGGGCAAAGCCTGGTATGGTATTGCACCTGGTCCTGTTTTTCAAAGGCCATGCTCCATTTATTGCTGTTTACCAGCTAATCCTGGCCAAGAAATAAACAAAAATCAAAAAAATGTGGCGTAATACATATGTACGATATGCCTGGAAGTCTGGTATTCCTGAAAAAAATCTGACCTGTTTTTGCATGCTAAAAAGTCTCAAATCTATTAAATGACATTTCTTCAACAGTGCTTCCGTATTTGGGATCTGGATGCCAGGAATGTGCACAGAGCATCATGGCGACTATTCATGAAAGAATCCCCATTATTTATTGTTGGCTTCCCTGCATCACCGTATGCGTAAGTGAACAGATTCAAAAATATTGCCATTTAACAACGTTGAGTTTGGAGAAATCCTGTTTTATTTTGCTATTCACATAGACTTTTGAACTGTAAATTCCTTCAACACAGGATACAATACAGATTGCTGAGCAAAAATCAGATGAAAAGTAATTGAAAACAATACACATTGTATGAAATATTTGGCTGGATATAAAACCAGAGATTTGCCAGTAATTAGATTTAATTTGCACGCAGCTTATAACCCAGGAAAGTACTACTGTGTCACCTGGACTCTCTGCAGCAGTCACTTGATCTGTTAAGCACTGCCCCATGATGTGTTGCCCAATCACAGCTGTGACTGCCTAATAATTAGGTTAAGCAGTTTGATTTGGGAAAATAATATTCCTTTTATAATTGTTGATTCTCTAGGAAATACAAACCTGCTGATGTGCAGCCCATCTACCTGAAGAAAGAAACCAAGACCAAATTACGCTGAGTTAGTACAGATTTGTAGTGTGAAACTCTGCTCCAGTCTAGTAAGCTGTACCAGTGTGCCTCCTATAGGACAGTCAATCAGTCTAGCTTTGCAGGACAGCGTGGTAATTCTCACCCTTGCTCTACCGTAACCTAGAGACGATATCAAGCCCAGACTAAGCCACCAACACCATCCTCCAATTGAAGTGAGTGTTGTGAATTGGTGAGGCAGTGAAGTCCTTTCCTTGTACTGAAATGAACAGTGACTCAGGACTTTGAAAGCTCTGACACAGGCATAAAGGAATGTAATAAACGCTTGAGTCTTGAGTCCTGCAGCACATACTTGTTCATTGTTAGATTTTGTTCAAATGCGCCAATACCTATACCTTAGTGTTCAGGCTACACTGTCAGGTTCAATAGACGTATATTTCACTTTATCTGCAAGCAAACTTGAATCCTCGATCCTGATTGGTCGATCCATGGCAACAAGCCGTGCTACATATAACCATACCGCTCGGCCACGGTCCATACCGCACTCCGCGTGTTGCGCTATTCCAAGATGCGCGCGCCATTCCGTACAAACACGCATGTGTATAGGATAAGCGCTGAAGTCTGTGTACAGCGTGCATTTCATCTTTATTGTGCGTCAAGTTTGCTTGAAGATAAATTCGTTATCGCGCTCGCGCTCGTGGAACACGGAAAATGTAGTGCGTCTGTGTCTTACATACCACTCGGCCTTCGGCCTCGTGGCATGTGGGACACAGAGGCACTACATTATTCCGTGTTCCACTCGCGCTCGCAAGATAACTAATAATATACGTAAAGTTTCATTTTTTTCTGAATTCATTGAAACATGACCAATGTGATGCATACAAGAAGTTGATACCTAACTTTTCCAAAAGGTTAAAAAAGAGGATCATGAGCAACAGTTTTGATCAGAGATCATTGCTTTGCTTTTTACATCTTTTAATACAGAGTCATTTTAATACAGCTTTTAATATAGAATCACTCTCTGTATGATGGATGAGAAGCAGTATTGGTTTTCAACCTAGGATGTTGTACTTGATAGTGAATATGTTTTAAGCATGCAGCTTGCTGGGTGTAACACTGAGAGTCACGGAGGCCAATTCTACTGTCATTTATTTATCATATGCATTGTCATTATTTGTTCATTCATTGGGTGCCAAGCTGTGATGCAGGATTATCCCCTACTAAGAAAGTCTTGCAAATTTGCAAATTCAAAAGCAGATCACCAATTGCTGTCATCGTTTTTAGCCTTGGTGAAAATTTGACTGTATTTTACTTCGTGTGTCCAGTCATGAGAACTGCTTATAAATGCAGACTCATTTCCCTAAAACCTATTTGAAATACATTTTTTTCCTGTTTTTTTTCTTAATATCTCTGGAATATTTTTTTGTTCGTTAATTGTGAATTATTGCCATTGTGTGTAAAAAGCCAGCTCAGGACAAGTAATTTCAATGAACAATCTTGAGAATGATTAATTATTGTGTGTGTGATTGCTAATTAATGGACTTATTTTGTAATGCTATTTAGTTATTGATAATGAACTAATACACAGGCATTAGATATAATTTAAGTGCAGATGGAGGTCGGTTCTTTCAACTGCTTTTTTAACCTCCAATACTTAACATTTTTTCAAACAAGTGGTTGGAATTTTGATTATTCATATTATTTTATTTAAATAGGTTTGTTTAATATGATGGAGTTTTGTCATGAAAAAGCTTTGTTTCATTCAAGAATTGCTATACATGCTGAAATAAGAATTGTTATAATTGAATAGGAACTGTTGGCTAATCTAGCCAGTCTGGATTGAGGTCCAGTCATGATCATGTTTACCTGCTTAGTGATGAGTCACATCATGTCATTCATGTACTCTTGTCTCTAATGCACAATATTCATGCCATTGTATCTTATGCAGTGCTGTCATTGACTAGAATACGTTTTGATGAGTATAAGTACAAAGCTACAACCCAAGGATCATGGTACAAGTATCCCAAGGACCACATGCTGCATTCAAGTCACATGCGTTCATTGTTTTCATTGAGTGTTTATTGTTCACTGTGTTCATTTGGGGGCATGTCTGTAACTTGCGTTCACTAGTGGGGAAGAGTCCATGACTTGTAAAAATAGGTGGTAACCACCTGAAAATGAGAAGTCTGATGTGATTGGAATGCGGTATACTTCAGGACTTTCAATAGAGATGTCAATTTGTAATTTACAAGGGACTGTAATTTACAGCAAAGATCTTATAGCGCCGAAGGCGCAAGATGGGGAACTCCATAGAAATTGCGAAATCGCCATGGGCGCCATTCGAGCAAGCAAACCATTGTGCAAGCCATTGTTTGCATAATGGTTTGCTTACTCGAAGCAAACCATTGTGCAAACAATGGTTTTCACAATGGTTTGCTTACTGGAATGGCGTCCATGACGATTTCGCAATTTCTTTGGAGTTCCCCATCTTGCGCCTTCGGCGCTATAAGATCTTTGATTTACAGTCATGGTGAAAAACCGAGGTTTACATATGGGTCACTCACTGTATGATAAACATACAAACAAGGCTAGCATGACAATGTACATACAATTGTAATTATTGACAAAATGACATATTTTCCTAACTTCAATATTTAGTTATGTACAGAGGCTATTGTATAATAGGTAGGGTACACTGACAGCAGTAAAGTTATGTTGGTATAAAATGAGTGGTAGCAGCAACAAGGCAAGGTAGGTAGTAAAATGAAAGTGCAATCCACCATTTCACAGGGTACATCAATACCAAACCAAACTTGATAATTTGAAGTATTAATGCTAGAGATTTTCACTTCATTTTGCTTTTGAATTGCAGAGAGAAGTTGGCACAGAAATGTTAAAATGCAGATAGCAAATTGTTGCCTTAGATTTATAAAGGTTGTAAAAGATTTGTAATATATTTCAACACTTTCTGGACATGAGTAGTCCTTAGACATCGGTGTCTGATTTGGTAGAATTTGCCAACATGCAGCAAACCCTTTGCATAACTAGCTCACAACCCTAGTTGCTACCAAGATTTCAAAAACATGCAATCGTTGGAAAGTTATTGCTTTTCATTCTTGTCAAGTATTTAGCGCTGTGTGTTCTTTGTTTTTCTTCACAAACTTACTTGTGTAGGATTCTGAGGCTGCATTTGAGTGACTTGGCTGCACGTGTCTATGGGATGCGGATTTGGCTGTTTCCAAAGCCACATGTGATATTGTCAGTCACAGCCAAGTAATTTAGATGCAGTCTTACATTTGCCATGTCCTACAGATAAAGCTACATATAGGTCATTGGTTAGAGTTCATGAAAACTCTTATCAAATATATGTTACTAATAATAGTCCATCTGTGATGGGCAACCCCCCCCCCTCCCCAAAAATGTGTAAACAAAATATAGAAAAAAATTAATTAAAGCTAATAATTAAATTCACCCAACTGCAAGATATTTCATGCAACCTTGTTGATGCAAACCCTTTAGCCTTAGCGCAAGCAGATACTGATTGTATCTTGATTAAACATGTAGTTATAGTAAAGGGGTTCAAATTATGGCCTGAACTTCACTTCATGGTCTGTCGAAGTAGTGCTGATATATAGATGTGACAGGGGTAAGCTGGTCTTGCCTTCTGTTGTCACAGAAATATTTCTCACCAATGATATTTGTACCAATGTATATATTTTATTTTCAGTGGCTCATTGGTTCCATATAGGCCATGGGCCAAAATCTGTATCGGGTCTAGAAGTTGAGGTTCATCTTAACTTTGTGGTGTCAACTTGCAATAAGGTCAACTTTACTAATTCGATAGTGCTGCGCTAAATCTGAATCTGGTTGTTCACATTGGCCCAAATTGCACATTAACCTGATGATGACATTTTTTTCTCATTATTTTGCCCATTTTTGGTCAAAAATAGTGTTTTAAATTCAAATACTTTCAAACTTGACACAGATAAATAGGAAGTCGACATGAATAATATGTCATTATTTAATGTGCGACACACTGCTTAAATTTTTTTGTTTGTTTTTGGTGTATGAGCATGATGAGATTTCGACGTGGCGTTATTTAGTAAGGATTTATATTAAATACACGTACCTCTGTTGTCCCTTTACAACACAAATCAATCACAAGTCAATCACAAGTCACTCAGTTTCAAGTTAATAAGGGACACTATTTTTTTTTTCCATTTCTTTACCCAGAATACGTGTTTTTTGGGGCGTAAAACGGGGCTTTCTGAATCCATATCGAAAAGGCATCGCGCAGTCTTGAAAAAAAATTGTATGTGACGTGAAACGCAGGAGGTAACGCGCGAGCACATTATCAGGCGCGCAGTCTTCAAAATATGTGCGCAGTATGCTCTGAATAGCCAGTCAGCGTCGCCGTTTACATTTTCCCCACGGCCAGGTACGCAATGGCAGCGATGCATCGCCATCGCCCTCATGTGGTATAGTTACATTGGGGAAACAGTCAACTTTATTTCTAATTTGTGCAAATGATGTGGCGTGCACATCTGTAACATATAAATTAACACGTTCCAAACTGCTTATAACTGAGAAATGAAGTTGCCACTAAAAAGTTAAGACGAGATTGCACGTTGCAGGCTTTGGCCCACGGCCTAATGTCAGTTATATTCTCTACAGTTAGGTAATTGAATGGGCTTTAACTTGTCCAAACTAAACTGACTGGATGTCAAATGGTTGCATTAATGTGTAACTTATACGTAAAACTGAAGCTTTATCTCATTTTTATGTCTAAAATTGGAATATTAACCAATGTTGAAATATGTTGTCAGTCAGTACCCCTATAGAAAGGTATTATGATGTATAATGGGTTGGGAATGGGAGTGAAACTAAAAATCTATAACATTGGATTTTCTTTGGCCTGAGATTTTGTAAATATATTATTTATTGTATGCATGGCCAGCAAGCTCATAATTTGAGTTATTTATCTAGAGTAGCCTAGAGCATTTGGCACAAGGTGCTATGTTATATGTTGATGTGCCACTAGTTAATGTATAACACTCAGACTTGATTGGAGACTATCTGCTCTGTGTATGCCCTTACCAGAGCAAGGCTTCTCATAAGATGAATTTTTTTTTCATAAGATGATTTTTTTTTCAAAGGCTTCATGCTTGTTTACAGATAAGAAAACACTGCAGCTTGTCTGTCACTCTGAAAATCTACAACTTTGCTTCAATAGCAGTGATATCCAAATGTTCCAAGTAGCTCATTGACTTCTGTAGTGGAGGAGGGAAAATAGCTACATGTAGATCATGTGTACTAACAACTAGTCATGCTCAAGTTTCTTGATATTTGCTCAGACTATGCACATATTGAAAACTTTTCAAGATGTTTTTATTCTACTGAAAGAAACCAACCTATGTAGTGTTTTTCTGTTGTGGAATATGCAGAAATCAAGTATTAGTATTGTCATTATATTGTATGTGTGAAAAGAGTTGAAATCTCATGTACATTTGAGGATTGTGATACTGAAGATGATGATGATGCATTGCGAATCAGCTGTGAACAGTGAACAGCTGGAAGATAGTGACAATGGATATATTAACATTAAAACAAAAAGGACCATTGTGTAAAACAAATGTTGTGAATGTAGTAATGACGATGGTGACATTGGTGATGGAATTAATGAATAGCTGCTTATGTTATTAAAGAAAAAAATTTAAAAGATGGTCAGAAATTCAAAATAAACTAATGGTTGATATATAAATGCAAAATACTATCAAAGAAACAAGCATTCATGTAACTAACTTTGAGAGTTGCACAATTACACAGTTGGAGACGCTTGTTGGATTGTGTCTGGACATCTTTATGATGGATATCTCATGTCACTGTTTTGTTATGACATTCTTGACAAGTAATGAGCTCCGAGCTCCGTTAGCTAATTAATTTATTGGCAAAATAAGGGTTTGTTTTTGTAACATCAGTTCAGATAAATACTGCCACAAAAAGTATGAAAAGGTGGACATTTTAAAAGAAGACTTTTCATATGCACTAAACCCCAATTTAACCCGATGTTCACAATTGTAAGTGTACTCGTTTGCATTAAGTCTTGCAATCAAGAACAAAAATGCCTCACTGAAAGTTGAAGGACATGCAGTTGTACAACGCATATGTTCTCATCTGGATTCAACAACACAGAGTGCAGCTATCATAGTCAAACTTATAGAATAAATATCAAGTCACTTCATACAATTTTGAAAAAAGTAGGAAGAATTTCACACCCATGTAGCTGAGTTGTGACTTCGTTTTTACCTGTGTAGAAATTAACATTCATTTCAGTTAAAATTTAAAAAGCTAGACACTGTTTGATGGGCCATTTCAGTAGTAATTAACCATTGTGTAATGTGCTACAGGGAACTTAAATGAATTGATTGTTATTCATAAGTGTATTTAATTTTGAAATGTGTGCTTATTGCAATGTAAAGGGTTGATTAACAAAAATGGTAATTCGTGGCACAATTGTCAGTAGCTGCCTTACAGAGTGATTGGTCAGCTTACCTGTATCTTAGCAGCCACAGATGAATGAGCACCAATGATTTCACAAAGATTAAGCCTTCAATTTAGCCTGATTCAGTGGTAAGATGAGCTGACTAAACAATGTTTCATTAATAAAAAAAATTATAACTCCTAGCCAAATAATTCAAACTAGCAATATCAATTGCTAAATTCTGTGTAAACCATGGATTGGGTACCAGCACTGACCTTTTGCCAAGTTGAGCTGATGGATGTCCATCCTGTTTTTAGCAAAGGGTTAGCTAATTTAAAATTATTAACAAAAGTTCTCTGAAATGATTTATTCACTCATGAAACAACATAATGGTGTAGCAGTTATTGCATCAACACCTTTACTTTGTCCCCATTTAACAGTGACACAGTGACATGTTACTCATCTCGACACTGAATCAGGCTAACTTGGCAAAAGAAGATGTTTAGTCTTTCAGTGCTCAGGCAACCTTGACAGCAGAGTTACTAGTAAGATATTAATGGAAAGCTGATGAACCACACTTAAAGATCCAACACACTATTTTTGGATTAACCATTTTCTATTCACCCTGTATTCCCACCTTATATTTGTGTATTTAATACCTGAACCATCTATGCACTCCCACACTGGCTAAGCTTTCATGAAAGTCCTAAACTGCAGCTCTTACTTTCTGAATGTTACAGTCCAAAAAAATGTATTTATGGTTTCAATCAGCATTCCGTAGTACTTTTGTATATTGTCGGATAGTTAATTAAAAAAAATTATAGGAATAGGAGGTGTGTTTGTAAAACAAAAGTGTCATTCTTATAAGCTATTTCATGACAGAAAGGGCAGTATTCAATACAAAACAAAAAGGTACATGTAAGAAATTGTGGTTAATTGCTGTGAAAATGTTGAGAGTATCCTATCATCTCTACTGCAGTCCTTAAAGACTAGTCTGGAAACTCAAGAATCTAAGCTATTATTTCAGGTCATATGTGTACTTCATACTTTGACCAAAATGGTTGCCCAAATGCAATATGCTTGCAGCAAGCAGTTCTTACAACTTACAACTTTTACAGGGATACCTACTTTTTGTCTGGTGCAAAAAAGGCACTATTGTCAGCTTAAGAAAACAAGGACCAAAGTGGCTGCTTGGTCAATATACATCCATGATATGTCATTGTTTTTGCTATTCAGTAAGGACTTTTATGTAAACAAGAACTCACTTGTTCTGTGTCACTTTTAAAAGGGGTACTGAACGTGTTTTCAGGTTTCACCCTGAAAAATCTTTTAGTTTTAAAACTGCTTTTTTTTCTAGCAATAAAGAAATTATTGAATGAGACATTGACAAAAAAATGTTGCCCCACATTCACATCTGGAAAAAATTACTTTTACAAATTTGAACTTACAGCCCGACAGTAATCTAGTTATTGCAAGGCCCCTATTTTAAAAACTGAGGCCTCCACTTTAGAAACTTTGTATGTGCACATATGGTAAGTTACCCAAAGGAAAAGCATTTTTCAAACGGTTGCCGATGCCCAAAATAAATAAAAGCAATTACTTTCATTAAAATTTAACACTCAAAGGTCAAAATTTGTTTGGAAAAAAAGGTGAATTTGTTGATGAAAATGGACATTACTTCTTTAAGGTACTTGTTGAAATGTTTAAAATTCAACTTTATCTCTTGCTTTCATGTCTAGAATACTTATAATTTCTGAGCTGTTTCAATTACAATATGAAAGTATATTGTGCCCTGTAAAAGTCTAGAACCGTCATTATCTTATTTGTTTATTGAAGTGCTACATTTTTGGTGCAAATCAGTTTGTCTTCACTTTTTTTTGCTTATGCCTGCCATTATATTTGAGAAATAAAACATCTTTTTACTAACACTCCTTATGCTGAGTCATAGTTTTGTACTGATATTCTCCTGGTAGGTTTTACCTTTAATTATCTTGAGGTATTCACCCATTTTATGAGCATTTCACTCATCATGTATATTGCAGAATGAAACTGCAAATTAGTAGAAATCAATGCACAATTATTGAGAATATGTTAATAAGATTTATTGATAATTATTGGTGATAATAACCAACATTTAAAGGAGTATCACTATTACTAGTCATGCTATGTGATCTGCTGACATGTCGCAGGGAATTGTGCCAATTCTCTCCAGTCTAAGGTCTTCTGAATAATTTGGTTGGCCTGTTTTCAGACGATTACCCGACAAAACATAAACAGTATTGAAGAAATTCATTTTAGGTAAAATGACTTGTAGCATGGTACACTGGCTACAAGCTTGATGCAGATAACACCATGTGATTACACAAATATTGACTGCAGGTAAAACTGGCGCACACCTTTCTGATTTGACCTGTTCAACCGATCATCGGGTCATCGTCCAGAGGTGTGCGCTGACCGTATGCCGGGTGACTGGATGAATCAAACATGTTTGATTTTTTCACGTCTGATTTCACCGGATCCGATTTCACTGGACTTATTTTAACCAATCAGATTAACAGAGGAAGTCACATGATTGTCATCATGTGACTGGTCATCATATCGTGACCGATTAAAGGACAGAATCAGGCATGTGTGCGGGTAACGTTGTGGTCCAACTACAATTGTGAAAAAAAAAACACCGATAATCCGGTAAAATGGGAAAGATGTGCGTGCTGGGCTAAAGCTGGGGGAAAACAGCACACTTCATGGATCGTTGAGGGATGCTAGTTTTACTTATCCTTTTACTGCTCAAAATCGTTTGCTTTGAACATTGCCAGACAAAAATAAATAAATTAATTGAAAATACATTAAATAAATTAAATTGAAAAAAAAATATCCTTCATTGTGATAACATTGCTTGGACAGTAGAAACCATTACAAAAAGTATGCTTTGTCCATCTTTGGAAGCAATTTATTTTAGAATATAATTATTATTATTTATTTCAAATCAAACGGATAAAGCAATTGATCAAGTCTTAATGCCACAGCACTTTTTGCTTTGAAAGCCTGACAAGGTCACTGATGACAAGTACAGAGGGAAAGTTCAGACGTTTCCTTAAATTCTATTTGTATATTTGTGAGTGATACTTGTGATGACAATAGACACATAAAAACATAACTCTACAAACATCCCAAATGGATTATGGCTTCTTTTATTCTTGTAATATACAAATGCAGGCTTCTTGTGTTAAGTATTTAAAAACTTGAAGAAGAAGAAAAACAAATAATAAACACGTCATCTGCAGTTGCCAAAAAGGGGCATGATTAATTCAATTTAGGCATCAAGAAAATAGTCTTCAGTATTTCAACGACTTACATCAACCATAACTACATTTTGTAGGAAGTCATTTTAGAATGGCTAATCCCTAAACAGAATTCAACCATATAAGATCCTACACAACAAACTGTTCTTGGAAGAGAATTGTTTGGCAGAGAAATGTCCCACTCTTTCATTTTTAGATAACAGAGGAAGTTTTGGCCATTATTCTTATGTACAATTTAACATGCAACTAATGGGAGATATCAAACACTTTTGATCTCAGGCTGTGCTCCGTGGTCATATATGGGTCGATGTGGCCGGCAGCCATAGGCGCCTTTACGTGCCAGCGGCCCGATCACGTTGTAGCCGCGCCATTCGTAATTCAGCTTTTCAGCTGCGAGTAAGGATGATT
Source organism: Patiria miniata (assembly GCF_015706575.1). Classification (NCBI taxonomy): domain Eukaryota; kingdom Metazoa; phylum Echinodermata; class Asteroidea; order Valvatida; family Asterinidae; genus Patiria; species Patiria miniata. Next base: position 7,544,944 of record NW_024037073.1, read on the forward strand.
ACCCACCCAAATTATTATTATTATTAGAAATGAGATTTACCTGAATTGTAACCATTTCTGTTCAACCTCATGAAATTGAGTATACTTCTTGTATATTGTATCTTTTAAATGCATACAGGATATGTAGAATTGCGCTGGCATTATGTGAAGTGTGGGACATTCCTCAGCATTATTTTAAGGCAGCTTTATATTAACACCGAGTTAAATAAGAAAATAAAATCCATGTACAACCCAACTTCTTTTAGAAATCCACCGAAAATCTGTTGAGTTGGAGCCCAACCAGCAGCTCAGTTTCTAGTAGTACTAAGAGGCCTCCTGCATTCTGCCTAAGTAGCAATAATGTACATGCGGTTTGGAAAAAACAATCTTTGGCAAGCAAAGCATTTGATGAATTCTATAAAGTACTGAAGTGTAAAAGACTGTCCCCTATAAGGATATGGTGGTTGGTTTGTTCATTTTCAGTCATGCTAATGAGTGACAACCACTATTCTACTTACAAATTAAGCAAGCTGCATAATTAGTTCAACAACTTAACTGAATGAATGTGATACATCTACAAAAGTTTTCAACATCATTGTTATGATAGACCATTTTCCCACAATATTCTGTATCTGCAGTTAATACGTGTTTTAGTTTAGTTGTTCATAATATGACTTTATGGTAAAAAACAGTTTGCAGTATCAAAAACAGCATATTTTAAAGCTACAAAATTGTACAATTCTGGAAAGCTTATAGTATACCAATATTAACTGCTTTAACTTGTGGTATAATAAAACTAGCCAACCAAGGTGATCCATGAAGTATTCTTTTTGTTTCGAGGCGAAGCCGAGGGAAAATAGAATGCTCCATGGATCACCGAGGGAGGCTAGTTATACTACACCACAAGAAAAAGCAGTTAATATTTGTTTTATAACACCTCTCCCAAAGATTCTGCTTGATTTTAAGCAATAACTGATTAATGTAATCTAATTACAATTGTAATGTAATCTAATTACAATATGTACTTCTATTTGAATACGAAATTAGTTGAAAAATTATTTGCACTTTTCAGAACGAAATGTTTGAACACAGCTTTTAACGTGCACACCAGTATGCATAGTACTTTGGTTGCTACATGTATAGTTCTTTGGCTGCTACGGGTATAGTACTTTTGCCAGGTGACTCGCTCTCGGCCAATCAAGATACAGATACAGAATCTGTGGGTGAGGTGTTACAATTTCATTTAAGTACTTGATTTTCCTTTGAATAGGTTAAGTACAAAACCGGGCTAATATCAGAATTCTGAATGAACAATAATAAGTGGATGTCAACTGTAGACTGAAGAGTTAGAGGAGACAATTCTTTACTTTTGAGAAATAAGAGTACATGAAGTTTAACATTTCAAATTATGTTAAAAAAAATGGTATTACTTTAGTACTTAAACTCTGCCTATTGTGAGCTGGTATATGAGATTATTCTGTCATTTTTCATCATCAAGTCCTCCATGTTGTCTACAAATCCAAGATTTGGGAATGTTAATGTCTAACATTCTGAATACATTGATATTTTGGGGTATGTTCGGATGGAGGGCAGCTTTTGAGCTAGCTCTTTTCCAATTAATGAACTCAACGAATGAGGGTTCTATGGAGCTAGTGATAAAATCATAAATGTGCTCATGTTCATACAATGATGGCTAAACTCCGGAGCTGGCGTTACAGTGGAGTCAAAAGGTCACCAAATAGGTCACGTAATATATGTTCATGGGTGGCATGGTGAATTAGACCAACTTAACAATGACTCAATGAGTCACGTTGGAGCTAGGTCAGTTGCGTCCAAACGACAAATAACCGTGGAGCTAGGTTGTAAAAAGAAGCCCTGCTGAAAGTGGAGCTAGCCCCACAATTTTCGGGGCTAGAATTGGCCTGGCTAGCTCCAGAGATAGCTTCGGGGGTGGAATTAAGTTGCGTCTAAATGACAACTAGTTTGTGTGGCCTTAATGACCTTAGTATTATGAACACTTTGATAAATTATCCTGGTTAAATGTCCACTTTTAACCCTATTGGAAGTACTGCCATAGTAGAAAGGAAAAAAAGTGCCGAAACCCAACATAATTAGCTTTATTTGAGATATGGCTTTGAGGTATTCGCTTTGTTTGAGATATCAGAAAGGGCGGCATTCAGGTTAGGTCAAGTCTTTTCCAATTAGCAACATTTTACCTACTGCAAGTAGTGCCCTCCTCTTGTGTCCACCATATCTCAAAAAGGCTAATGAATGGAGGGCTGCCTGATCTACTCGGGAGTTACATCTCTGGAACAAATCTTGTACAATTGATAACAATAGAAGTGCCAGTACAGTCACCTAAATGCTAACCAAAATGCATGTCCAACAAAATCATGTTAAAGTGAAGAGCTGAGAATGCTCTTGCTATTGTTACAAAATATTCAAAATTGCTGGTGATGATACAGAAGACTATTCAACAACTGGCTTTACATGATCAAGAAGTACCCACGTCAGGACCAGCTGACATTGATCCAACTGCAGGTTGACCAGTGTCAGGATTTGTACTACTATGTTAGATGACCTGAAAGTTTACATCAATCCTGCTGAGGAATAAGGTTGCTTGTTGGACATTTTGGAGTTGCATTATAACTTTAGTTATCTCTGTTAACCCTGTTAGGAAAAGATTACATTTATAACAAAATACACATGCACTAAGATATCCAAAAAAATCATTAAAAAACTTTAAAAAACAAGAAAACAAGAAAGGAAAACAAACTTCAAAATTGTCAGAATACATGTATGTTAGATTCAAAAAGAGAAAGACATTCCTAAAAAAGACTTCATAGCTCCTGTATGTCTTTGAAAATCTTTTTTAAATTCTTTTTTAGAACAGAAATGCCAAAATCAAGACAGAGTAATCTAAACTACGAGAAAGAACTCATTTCAACTATGTGAAGGAACGGTGGGTAGTTTCTGCCTTCACACACAATTATGCTCAAATCGTTGGGCAAATAAAGCTTGGATAGGACTCCTTTTACCTTAATAAAAATGCCAAAAATTAAACACAAAACAATAATCACTCCTGCAGTAAATTAAAAAATACACATATGCATCATTCAACATACAAAACATGGGTAAGGAAACAAAGAGTTAATCAGGCACAGTCTATAATGTCTCTTATCCAAAATAAATGCATGGAAAACTAAGAGTATATTTAAGTTGGTCTGAAAAAAAAAGCTTCTTAGACTATACACACTTGATGACTGTATATTGCTATTCAAGGCATTCTCTATAAGTGTCATATTACTAATTAATCACTTAATCCCCCCATCGCCCACTGACCAGCCTATTCAAGCCTTGACTTCGCCCCCCCCCCCCCCCCTCAACTCAATCTATGACCATCATCAACTGCAATGTCATCCATGCACCTTTTTCGCAGTCGTCATCCTTGGCATATTTCACTTTAGTGAAGACACTTTTACTTACATTATTAAGACTGACCATTAACTTCTGAACCAAGTTCTGAGAATTCAGTGAAACATCATTCTGTTCAAATCTCAACATAATTGTAATCAAATGACCTGATCATTTCAAACAGCCAATATATTATGTTCACATTCCTTCCAGTCAAATACATGTATACCAATTGAAAGTGATTTCTTGACTTATTTCTGATTATTGATTTTGATACAGAATCATCTTCATCAATTGGTACGTCATTGTTGAGATTAAACTATGATAATTAATGACATGTTAGGTTGTTAGATCCCCTACAACCAAAAATGTCAAACTTTAAATTTATCTTTAGAAACTTAGAGTTCATGAACCAAACACTTAGAAACTACAGTAATGTACAAAAAAGTGAAAGGGAGTTCACATAAAAACTGCAAACTTAAGATTTACTCTATGTATAAAAATAGTACTAGCCACTTTTTTTTTTACAGTACACAAAAAGAGGGAAAACTATTTTTTGTGCACACAATGATGCATAGTGTATAACAGGCTAGCAGAAAAATGCCTACATGATTACAATATCTATGGGTAAAAAGGGGAAAAGCTATGTGATACAGTACAGCAAAGCTGGTATTGTTGACTACTTACTTGCACGTACAATGTTCATATAATTACATACAATCCTTGATCAGATTTGAATAACATTTGCACCACTATATTATTTTTAGAGGCAATAATTCTTAAAATGTGCCTTCGTTTGTTACAATGACATCAAAAAGTTAACACACATAAAAAATGTAAAAATTTAAAAACAAGACAAGACAGCCCCCCCAAAAAAGCATCAACGAGGACAAACTTGAAGAGCAGAGCCTGAAGGGCTTTCCCATCTAAGCACAATGATTGACATTTCTACCTTCTGATGGATCTTGATATAGGTCTAGTTTGTCACCCTCTAGCATTACATTGCGTATGCATCCAAGAAAGCCAATGGTGTAACGCTTGAAAGAAAGCTCAGCGACATCCTTCATGCCACCTGCAACAAGACACAGTAGGTCAGGGTATAAGAATTCAACAAATAGCAATGAACACCAGACCAATTCCATATAACTGGGGGAGGTCTTTTCTTCTGAGTCTGACAATGTGTGCAAAGTCTTAATGACCAAGCCTTCATATCTATACCATGTGAATGAAGTACACTTTGGGCTTTTGGTTATGGGCAGGCACACAAGTATTTGTACCACCAAGTATTTTCTTGGCAATATATCTGTATCAGACTGTGTGTCTAGACTCCCTTTCTTGCTCATTGAAGGTGTCCAGTCAACGCAGCCTTGCTATTGTTACTTGGATCCTGCTATATAAACCTTGCTAAACTTGTTAAAACAGGTTCATATTAGATTTTCTTTTGTAAAAATTTACCATGAGTGTTGACAATCCATTTTGGAAATTGTAAATTGTGATAAGTCTTAGCACACACCAGAGCCACACCAATAAACAGAGCATTTTGACAGAACCACTTCAATTCAAAGTTCTCAATTTGCAAATATATTTTCTATAAAAATAAATACATGTTCACATTCCTAACTTGGCTTACAAAAATTACAACATGTAATTTCCCAAATTGTTAAGTGTACTGACAGTCTGATAAGTGTTCCTTACCCAGATAGAGTCCATTATTGATATCCAGACTTTTCATTGGTCCAGGCGCTGTGGCCATTAGCCCCTCTCGTTGGTCTATCATCAATGTTCCTGATGCACCTTGACGTTGCATGGATACTGTGTGCCACTCACCATCATTAAATGTCTGATTTGTAAGGATGGATACAGGACCCCCACCCAAGTTATAGCTGTGGGTTAGAAAACAAAAAAGTAGACAACATAGGCAAAACATGCAAAGCACATGTCAATAAGTTACCACCTGTGTGAAATGGTGAGGTTAACCAAGGCTGTCAAATTACTTGGGCATTTTTTATTGAGTTTTAGCTTCCCATTGGGATATATGGCTTGTGACAACAAATACTAAACAATGCATGCAGCATTGTTACATATCATATTTTGCACATTCAATCTCACCCAGAGTTGGAGAAAATTGTCATTGATGTGGTTGAATACAATGCTGGGAATGCTGAATCTATCTCTCATTACTGACTATCAGTTCATAGTCACTGTAATGCATGCATACAACAACCTCAATCTAACACCACAGAAGACAGTAGAGTTGTCATGCATCAACAATCCATACCAACCTCCACTTCAACATTCCATTATCCAGTCCCAACGCCATGAAATCACTAGTAGACTTCATGACGTCACGTCCCATCCACAATATCAGACCATCTGAGCTCCATGTCCGGAACTCCAGTTGAATATTATCATCCTGTCCCCCAACTCTGTACAAAAAGAGAATACAAAACATGATGACAACTGTTCGGTAAAAAATACAGGGGAATCCACTTTTCACTTCACTTTTATGCTCTCTTCGCAATCCTGAAGATGATCATCATGATTTTTAAAGCATTGCATTTTGTACAACAACATTGCGCAACATGTTTATTTTACTGTCAGACTGTCAGTCATGGTCCACGTGCAGCAGCCTCTAAGCTCTGTGCCTAGTTTCAATCGTATGATACGGTAGGCTTATGCTTAAACATATTCCAGCAGTAAACTACTCCAATCCAGCCTTACGTGTGTGCTTCTACCGTACAATCTGTGCACTGACAACTGGTAGAACAGATTAAAATTGCGATAACGCGGTGCCGTTTTCATCAATTTCTCTTTAAATTTTATTTAAAAAAATCAGATTTTGCAGGGAAAGATCGTTAGAAAAAGCGGAATTTGGGAAACAAATTTGAAAAAGTTGAATTTCTGATGAAAATCGGAAAACTTTCATTGCTGTTAATGTTAAAATCTTATCAATGCACAACTTGCTCCATGACATTCAAGACAATGACTACGAACCAAGTGGAGGGGAATAGACCCACCTTTTTAAGACCCAGTCACTGGTGAATCTGAGGTAGCTACTTCCTTGGAATGAAGGCACTTCCACAATTCCCTCTATGTCTGCAACATCATAAAAGGGGGACAACAATCAATACGTTTGAACAAAAATTAGCCTAAGTTGTATTGGTAGTTTTATTATACACGTGGGGCCAATTTCAACAGTAAGCATAAAACTTGTGCAGATAATTGTGCTAATGTTAATCACCACATATCATGTTACTGGTTAAAGCAGGTGTAATAAAATGATCTCTGTGCAAGTAAGCACACAGTATGCATGTCTGCACTGATGCACAAGGCTATGCTAATCTATATGCTTTCATAGCAGTGTTATTGTCATGTCCATCACATCTGAGTCCAAAACATTCCAAATACAAGTATGTTACAATGTATATTTACCCTCTTCACAATTGATGCCCTGATACCAGAGCGGACACTGGCAGGAATACGTGGCATGTTGAGCGGCACACTCTCCCCTGTTTTGACAAGGTTGATCTACACATGGATGGTCTGCATTCATGACATTAGCTCCACGGATAGCATCATCAATCAGGTCTAGTGGTTTATCATTAATGATTACCTGAAGGTGCAAAGAAATCTTCAACATTACTACTTGTTTCAGCTCTTCAGTATCTGACATTATGTGAATTATCAACACACAGATACCAACAGACATTATTGAGTTGTTCTTGAAGAGGAAAATACAGAATGTAGAATATACACCTGGGGTAAAAAAAAAGAAGAAACGTATTGAGGAGAGTGTAGTACCAGACCATGCACAGGCCACACAATGTTGATAGATTGGATTTCCTCTATTTCATTTCACTTCTGCAGCTATGCAATCAGCCTATACTACAGACATCAACATCTATGGTGTGGGCTTCAATTCTCATAAACTATCTTAGACATGCCTAATATACCTATATTACAAGAACATTACAAGAAAGAATGACTGAACGTGCATTTCAGAGTCATAGGTTGATAGTCCCTTTCACTAAAGAAATTTTAAGTGTCATTCTCTCTAACTTGAGGTTGCTAGACAGGAAATCCTGTGCACTTGAATCTGTTGTCATAGGACATACATGGTATGTTATGTGTTTAGGCAGGATGTTGGCTGTCACAGGAATCACAGTCAAGGACACTATGGACTCCATACACATGCACCCCTTCAATGGTGTAAGGGAGAGAGGAAGATGATGGACACTTGAATGCCATTGCTGCCATACGGCCACTCTCATTGTACACATTAAGAAGAAATCTGGTCATGCATGCATTGTACACGTACATGTACACCCATGTATACTTGTTCCGTAGTTGTGGGGACTACACATGAGTTGTCCCATGGTACTATGGGAACGGAAGATGCTGTGGGGACAGCAGAAAGTCCCCATAACTCGGTCCTAATTTGCCTAACAATAAAAAAATGTTCCCATAATGCGTTGACGGCCTGCCCACCGTGTCACCCACACATGGTGCGTCTTACATGTATGTAATAACAAGGCAACAATAAGCATCATCTATGCTCAGGTACAAGTTTAGTTTATATTATCACTGCTTCTGCATTTAAATAGTGGTTTCAATTTTATGAACAAAAAATCAACATGTTGCAGTAAGTCTGTCGGCATTGTTCTTGAGGTTCTTTGTCTACTCCCCAGTAAGTACGGAGTGAAAATCCTGTTCGAGAACACTGCTCGCGTTTAGTTTCTTGTCATTTGAAACCCTGTTCTCGTGTTCAATCAACACGAGAAAGGGGTTTTGAATATGCCCAAATGTCAAGAAAATGTACAGCATTCAAACTAGAAACAAATGTATTTCATGAAGGGCGGGCCAGCACAGAGGTAACCATCAAATCCATGAAATAAATGTATGAAAGCAAACTCTACACACACAGGAAAAGAAGATCAAGTTTTGTTAATTAACTTACAGAAATAAAGATTTCAAAGGAAGATAGATATTGGATCATTTTGCAACTATGTTCATTTGACAAATGTTTACGTTCACAAAGTTGGCAATATGACTTCTGCAGCACACACATATGAAAGCCCACTTACCACTGTGGCAAGGCATAATTCTGTGGCCTCTGCCGCTAAAACATTTTGTACTCGAATCTTTTTCAAACATACTGGCCCAAGTTCATTAAAATCTACAACCAAAGTGGACAAAACATATTGAAATGCCTCTAACCTATCAGCCAAACAGATTGTAAAAAACCTAATCACCGGACATACCGTAGGTACAAACCTTTTGAATATCGCCAACAAATGAGGTTGACATTTCCGCCTTTTTGGATACATGTGAGGCATCATCCACACCACCAATGTATAGGTCACCAGCAAAGGTCAATTGGGTAAAAGCGCCCTCTGCCATTCCACTCAGGACACGTCGTTTGTCCACTTGCAGGGTACCATCGCGGGCAGTGCGTGATGCAATGGCAATGTGCCACTCATTTAGGGACACCGGCTCTGTTGTTCTGTATTGGAAGATGTATTCAATGCATTTCCTTTTATATTTCTAGTTATACAAGCCCAGGGAATCCTCTTTATGTGACTGGACCAAACGACAGGAATCATTCAGTTTTTCAATAAAATATTGTCAAATCAGTTTTTGAATTCCAAAGACTTTCTACGTAATCAATATTTTATATGATGGAAATTAGCAACGGGAAATGTTAATGTAGATATTGGATTTTTTGGCCATTGAATGTGATAACCCCTATTACATATAAGAAGCCAACCCCGTCATGTTTGGTGACTGAGTGGTTCAGATATCTGAGCTGGTCAGCCAGGGGATGTGGGTTTCAGTCCCATTTGACCATGTTTGTGACTGAGTGGTTCAGATATCTGAGCTGGTCAGCCAGAGGATGTGGGTTTCAGTCCCATTTGACCATGTTTGTGACTGAGTGGTTCAGATATCTGAGCTGGTCAGCCAGGGGATGTGAGTTCAGTCCCATTTGACCATGTTTGTGACTTTATTCTCACAAGCTCTCAGACAGCATCGAGTATTAAGTGTTTATAAAAATTATGTTGGTGAAGGGCAAAACCTACAAATTATATTTTCATCTCTTGACAAAAAAATACATCTTACAGGATACAGTCTGCGAGTCTGACTTCTACAAAACACAACATCTTTATTGTGTTGACTATAAAGAAATTAGCAATAAAAATGGACAGTACTAGCACTAATGACTCAGACTTATTCTGCCTGTCTGTATTGGTTTGCCTCTATCAGAACCAAGACAGCTTAGATATGATTTCATTGTCATTTTGAAACTGTACTTGAGATGTACATATTTCAACAAACCTTAACACAGCGGGTCCTGAACCACAATCAAATCGGAACTCAACGTGTCCTTCAGACATGCCCAGTGAGACAAAATCTCCTGCTCTTTCAAACTTTTGGCCGCTGTAAAGGAGCATTCCTGTGGGTTGATGGGGCCGGAAGATCACTTCAATCTCAAGGAAGGATAGGTGGTTCTTGCCCAGACTCTGATGGACTAGATGGGAAGAGCCATTGAAGGATGGGATATGGAGAAGGACATCTAGGGGGCAACAATACAAAGCAAGAGAGAGAGAGAGAGTTGATAAGTAGATGGACAAAAAATACGTATGTGGATAAAAAAAGACAAGAATTGGGATCAACAACAGAGAAACTTGACCAGGCTTTGGATCTTGGCAGAAAATCAAACTGGTTTGGTGTGGCTGCTGGCGACAGAATATTGGTTCAATAAATCAAATCTACCACAAGTATTTTGGACAAGTCACAATTGTTCAAGTAAGCCATTCTTCTGTATATCTGACTAAATTTCTATGTCATTCATAACCATGAAGATTTAACTTCTTTCTTTATGTTTGCAATATTCTTTAAATGGTAGGATTTCTTCACTTTATTTTATCGGGGCTTGAATTTTAACCATTGCTGGATCTGGCATTTTTACTATTTGGGGTATAAAGGAGAATTTGTGCATACATTTTCTTTTCAAGTTACAGTCACACGCTATAAAAGTTGATATGTTACTTTGTTTCATTATCTATCAAACCACCAAAGTGAATCAAAATGTAGAAGGCACTACAATTAATGTTTTACTCTTTTGCTTTTGGGTATGGGGGAGGGGGAAAACTTTTCGATCAAATGTTATAAGAATAGAGTATTTAAGAATATAAATAAGGAATATATTCATGCTATGGAGACTTTTTCTAAACAAAAATAACAAATTAAAAGAAAGGTTTTCATTCTCAGAATACATGCAACTGCTCTGCCCTAATGACACTGCTACCCATGCTAAGTGTAATGCACTCTTAATGCATGTTAGTCTGCATGAGTCAACAGATTATGGCTCCAAATTCAATTTGAATGTGGATAAATTGATCAATGGCCTAACCACATCAGCTGCAGCAGGCCCTGGTTGTGATTGGATTATTTACCCTTTTCACAAGTAGGTCCAGCCGTGCCTAATGGGCAAAGGCACAGGTAGCGACTAGCTGACTGGGCCACACAGGAACCACCATTGCTACACATGCCTTCATCACATAGTCCACTGCTACATTCACCTATACACAGATACAAATGAAAATAACAACAAAGTCAACTTTTCCACAGGCATCCGTGGTTTTTACACGTTAGGTGTATTCTATGAAGTATGAATCTGATGTTAAGCACAATCATTAATCTTACAGGTTATCCCTTATGACTGAGTAAGTGGTACAAAGGGTTACCTGAGATAACAATGACTACGTCCTCAGTAATTCATGTGTACAAACCTTATGGGACATGTCAAGGAAAAGATAAACACCAAACAGTAGGAACATAAAAGGGGCAATTCCATGGTTAGTTTTGTTACATTTTAAGCAATGTAGCACCACTGTTTGGGCTCCAACATCAACATGTGTGGCTATCAATTCTCCATTATGGTACCATCAATACATCTTACCAGGATTTACAACACAGCCATAGGCCTAAGCTATATCAGTTAGACTTGTTTTCTGAGTTGATGGGAACATGTACATGTAATCTTGGTTAGTTATGTTACAAAAAGGACATGGATAAAAAAATGCATGTCTTTACACAAAACGTTTCCTTAAATGGGATACAGTGAAACAAATCATAGTATTTCTGTAATTGCTTACTTACTGACAAATGTTTTGACATACAACATTTCTCAATTTCTCTCATCAGTCTAAAGCACTGCCATAACATCTTGGTTAATTACCGGGTACGTTACATTTAGTTACAGTTTGTCCGCCCATATTTGGTACAAGTTAAAAACATATCAGAAACTAATAATCAAACAAAACGTTTTTGTGGCATAAAACATGAACCTTCAAGTATCTCTGCCTTAAAAACAAAAACTTAAAAATAACACTTGTTTTTTTGCATGTTAAAACAAGGTGCCAAAATGACTGCTGAAAATTTATAGTTTTAGCCAACAATCAGTTGTGGTTTTTTTTGTTAACAAAAAACACACTTAACTTCATTCCAACTCACTGGGACACCACTCAAATGAAAGGTCTTGTTGGCCCCTATACTTTGATACCTGTACCACGTTTGAGGCTGTGATGCTTGTAGTTTTAAAGAGTTTTTACAGATTTCCGCTTTTCCGCCATGTCCACTTCTACCGGTATGTAGAACTGACCAAAGGGAAAGTACTGATCCTCGGTAGTCTAGTAAAACCAGAATGTGTATGTGAACAAAGACACACACTGAAAGAAGTAACCCCAATTTCTTACCTATAGACACAATTCAATTGAAGTGGCTCAGATATTAATAAAAAAACTCTTGCCATCGCAATTTTGACACACACTCTTACAGTTACTACATTAAATGAAATCCATAACTATACATGTATGCACACAGATAATTGATTTTTGTCTTCTACCTGTACTGTTTCCCAAAAGTGTGAGAGTGTACACATCTGAGACACCTTTCATCAAACTGGTCAATTCTAGACACAACTGCAATAACCATGGGTGTCAACTTGGCTTTATTAAAATTGTCAGGTATCTACGCAGACCCCTTCCAAGTTGAGCAAACATCTGCTGCAGGGGATGGCATGATTGCACTATTCCCACCCCCAGCGGCATGCCTCTGTCATGGAGCAGCCATATTCCCTTTATTAAATTCTGTTAATCAAACATGATTGCACTTGCCACCTATTACAAGGTCCAACTGCTTTCAGACAATCAAATATTATTCATTAGTGGCCACAAGTATGAGGGTGACAACACTAATTACGTACATTACATACAGGGCTCTTTTCTGCATTGGTGTACACTGGGTTTTTCCACTAGTTTTTAAGCAATAATGAGAAATGGAAGATGTACGTGCACTGCCTCAATAAGCTAATAATAATAATTCAAAATTGTTAAGTACTGTAGTAATTCAATAACTAAACAGTGGCCAATTTTTTTTGGTCGATGTCTCATTCAAAAGTGAATAACTTTTGCACTGCTAGAAAAATACCAATTTAGAAAAAGAGTCTATTTATTTGGAATGAAAGTTGAAAGTAGCACGGGGACTTAATGTACCACTGCAAGAAAAGCTCAGGGTTATTCTGTAATCCATAGAACTCTACCCACAATACCAAAGACACTCCAGTGAATACAAAAGAAGAAAAATGGTTCCTGCTTTCTTTTGAAAGTTTCCGTCTCTAGATGCTGATTATTTCTTCGATATACCAGTATGTGCCTCAACAATACAAGTATTATGCTATCAAACTGACTTCACTTGAAACATTCTTCATTTTGTGGTTAATTTAATGGCCTTTGCCCTTTCAAGCATGGATAAAAAACTTCAATCACATTAATTTCAATCAGGAATGCGTTGTGTTCATTGCCGGGGAGTAGCAATGATACAGTCAGCCAGTTTCTGTAGCCTATCAATTTTCCTCATAAATGTCAGGTTTAGTGCAACTTTTATTGCAGTGGGATCATGTTGCAGCATCAGTAACAAACCTTCACCTGGCTAGGCAGTGATACGATGCCAGCACCCACTGAATGAGCAAGTCATCCTATAGACCGACCTCTACAAGCTCCTTCACAGATACATGTAATTCCTGGCAATATTTTATTGGCAACTTTGCAACTACTTCATTTTTCTTCAATCATGTTCCCGTTTTTAGTGGTGCCATAGTTGACTGATTTTGATTAAATGTACCTTCCTCTTTGTGTAAGAAGGTCCATGTACTTCTTATAAAAAAAATAAAAACCTCATGAATACATGTACAAACATGTATGTACATGTAGTAACATTCTTTATTATTCTCCTCAAAAATTTGAAATGTCAATATCATCATGAATGGAGTGTACGCATTATTTTTGTTATGTGTATGTACCCATGTGTAACCTTAGACTGGTACACCTGACTTCATAACACACATGTCCATATATGAAGACAGGCCTTGTGCTTCTGCTACCTTATTGGTTGCTATGCGTCTTGGCTGTACCATCTCCCCTATAGTTTGATTAGCCTACTTCTCCTGCACACTCATGCACTACGTTTAATGCAGCATCCTATAGGTATGTGCATAAATATTCAAATTACATTGACCCCTACAGCATGAGCCAATCCGACACTCATTCTGCTGGCCAGTATCAGACTTTAAATGCCTGTCCACAATAATCCGCCACTTTGAGTCTGTGTTCAGACTAGTGTAAACTCACCTGCCAATAAAGCGGAGAGGAAGTTTTGGTGCTTATCAGAAATATCAGATTTTAACAGAAAATTAATAATCCAAAATTCAGACAATATGAATGATGCTAAGTACATGTATACCTTTCCCTCCCCCCCCCCCCGAGCCCACTCCCACCACACTCCTTTGTTCCCTAATCTCCTTTCATCCACTGCACACCTTCCCCCCCCCCATCCCTCCTTTGTGTTTCTCCTTCCAACCCTGCCTGTGTGCATGTCCCCATGTTTGTTTCTTGCCATGTGTCATTTGCCTCTGAAGAAGTCTTTGCTCAAGACGAAATATATCAGGCCTCTCTAACTATTTGATTTACATGTGGGCAATTCCACACTAATGGGCCCAAAAGTGTGACATTTGAGAAGACCTTTAAGTTTTGATGATAAAACTACGATCTTGGTCTCTCAATTTTTGCTGTAAACATTGCAAGCTTCGAACAAATGTCCTCACCTGCAAATGATACAACTGGTTTTGTATTTTAGAAAAAATAGTGAATATTGATTTAAAAAGTGTTACGTACGTAACGAAGGACAGACATTTTAGATAAAGTCACAAAGTAGTAAGCATAAAGTTTAATGATCCCCTAATGTTGACTTATTTAAGAAGATGTACCCTGGAGGAATGCTTATACTCATAGTCAGTGTGAAGAATTATTTGATATTTTATAATCAGGATTTATACGTACGAACAGACTGGACACTTGTCACAAAATGTCTGTCCCTGTTCGTACGTAACCCTAATCACATCATAAATTTGAAGCCAGTGTGAAAACTGTTATATTTTTGCTTGATAACAATGTAAAATGGCTTAATAATGTCACGGGAAGTGCCTATTAGAAACTGAAGTGGGGGGGGGGGGGTGGGGGTGGGGGAGGGGGAATGTTGTTAGGGTGTATTCGGGGCTGGCTATGACCAATGACTTACCCACATCCACACCACCCACCGCAAAGCCTCTTGGCTCCAGTCTCATGTCACTGTCTACATTGTTGATGACTAGTCTCTCTACGCAGCCTGAGAAGCCAGTACTGATGCTAGTTTGGCTGATTGCTGTGTAGTTACTGTGGCCGCCAAGGTAAAGGGGACTGCGAAGGGTTAGCTTGGAGTATAGTCCCTACAAACAAACAAACACATTACATTCAGATGCAAACTGCTCTAGGCCTATTGAAAATTTAACTATACTGCACGACGTTTCATGTAACATGTTTTATTGTTAAAACTTAAAAATTATGCCTATCACAAGGCTTCACAAACATGTCTTCACTTTATAAGCCGTAACTTCATTAACATAGTTGTGATCATAGACTGCTGTTGGATAGAAACTCCTTCCTCATCTTCATGCATTATATCAGCTGTGCATCATATCCTTAGCTGTTTTTGCTGCAGGGACTTAATGACCAGGACGCTTCACAAATTGTCACCTGTACTGTAGATGTTTAATGGCAAGTACATGTACTTAGAACATACATGTACAGTCTGGTGGGATCCACTAAGACAGTAGAGAGTTACATTTGTAAGGGTGGGGTTGGACAAATGAACATGTTATATGGCTCATGCATGTACATTAACATAGAAAGATATATACATTAGTATACATGTATCTTTGTTACTGCATACACTTCCACAACACAGCTACAATGAGCAACTCAAGACACAATACATGATCAATTAAGCTACAAGTATAGAGCTACATGTATATGTTAAAGACATAGGTCTACACGTACCGGTTCATGTAACAACAGTATTGGTACCAGTGTCACATGAAAATCCCACTCCTATGAAAATCGGACCCCTTTTCCCTATTATTGGTTAATCCCTCTCACGTGACCGGTCACTTTCCTAATTACCATACTTACGCATGCGCGGTATTACCAATGAGTCCGAATTTCAAAGAAACGTAAATTCACGCTACACCGGTACCTGTCAAAAACTCTGAAGTATAAATTATATGGAAAATATGTTGTCAAATTGTTTCGCCATTTGTCACTTAAGTTTGTTTTTTGAGTAATATTTCATATTGTTAACAGCATTTCGGTTCTATTTTTTTTTTTATTGATTTAACCAATTATGTTTTTGGACAACTTACATGTACATGTAGTTATTGATAATTTTCTTCAATTTGTGTACATGTACATTGTATGTTCAACTTTTTGATGTGAAGTTCATATCAGCAATTTGGAACAAGTCTAGAAACGCTGCAGTGGAGGCTTTAAAATGACAAAGCTTCTTGTGGGATCCGGTCATTTTTCACCATGTTCAGGGTTTTCCCAGTTTGCATCACATAGGAATGTGGTCATCAGTCATACTGTCATCAGGCATACTGACAAGGCAAATGTTCTAGTTTACTGCTAGGAAAGTAACAAGAACTGAACATGTACAGTACTCTACCTCTACCCATCGAACACAGCACAAATGTTTACCTTCATTCTCTTGTGCTATAGACATCCAGCAATGCATGATAAAAGAGCAATTTTGAAGAAAACAGAATTAGTTTCCTCGCTGTTCTGTGTATCTTTATCATTGGGCATTATCAGTGGCAGCAGTTACAGCCACTATCAGATCATGTCACCTAAAGATGAGAGTGAAACTGTGGCCTCAGTATGCAAACATTGTCACAATGCAGACACAATGAGTCTGAGAACATTCTGACAAAGTTACGTGCACTTCACACCGTTTGCACATGTGAAGTATAACATGGTGTATGCAAACAATAGTTTGTTCCTTCAGCAGGTCAACAAACCTTGGATTTTCCCTTGACAGGTTTCTCCTGGTCCACCTGTATCCAGCCATCCCAGTTGTCCCTGTTGATTGTTACTGTGTGCCATTTTCCCAATGACACTGTCACAGCGCTGGTGATGATCCCTGGAGCTGTTCCCCCAAGATCATACCTGTAACCAGAATCAATACATACAGGCTTCATTAGGCTCATGCTTTATCACAGGATTCAATAACCATTACATGTTACATTCACCTTAGACAGGCCTTCCAGATCATGCCAAACCAATTTATTCAGAAGATTTTACTTATAAATACATGAAAATTTGACATTTGAAACAGTTAGGAGTGGCTGTAGTTGTGGTCATTCCGAATGACTCCAGAGATTAGTCAATAAAAAATGAACACAGAAGTTTGTCCAAACACAAACCTATTATTTGGGTCAACCTGAATCACTCCTGATACGATTTGGTTTGGTTCCACAATTTCCACTCTAGAACGCCAGTCTGATTCAGGTGTAATACAGTACATGAATGCCATAAACCATGTTACTGAACTGATCATCTTTTTTCCCAAGCAATAAACAAATCACAATACATCTAAAAAACCAAGAAGTCATAATTCACATCTTTTTATTTAGCCATTTGAGAAAGACACTATAAGGTATAAAAATTATCGGTAATGTTGAAAACTACATGTAATTGTTGAAATGTTACTTGAATGGACACGGCCTACATATCTTTTTTTCCTGGAAACCCATTTGACTTTTTTTTGAAAAACACAATTCTTTTAAATGTAGGTTGTTCCACATATTGTGCATACTGACTGTATTAGTTCAGTAGAACCTGCTGAAAAAAATAATGATTTGCTGAGCTTTGACCGGATTATTGGCACCATTAATATTAGCTAAGAAACACTCAGAAATTGTTCAACACTCTGACAAAATTTCCCCAAATTTTGTTTCTGAAATGAATTTTCTAACCTTCCTTTTTATTTCTCGGTTTTTTTTTGACACAGTGTTACAAAGGTAAAGTATAACAGTGCTGGAGTGTGTCATGGTTTCAGAAACAGTTCATTACTTTTGGGAGTCATTGAGAATCTAGAAGTGAACTATTTCTCTAAATGGTAAATGTATTTGTTGGACCTCTGTGAAGAAGTGTTCCTGAAAATCTGGGTACCTGTGGGACATTATAATGAGCCTGGTGGTCTGGTTCATGCATTATTGCAATTCCTTCTGAAATGTTTAATGCAGCAAGACCAATAAATTTCCTTTGAAGCTGCCAACTTTATTTCTTCCAGATGGTTCAGTATTCATATCGCTCTGCACTTCAAAATTGTACCTACTTGATTTCCGGTGTTTGCATTGGTGTATGTACATGACCATATCTATATATTTCAGGGGATCACTTCTGTATGATCAATTGTGTGATAGCGGTTGGGCTTTCTTCAATGTGATTTCCTACTGAAACTGTAATTGGTTCCGTCTGTGGAAGATCAAGAACATCAAATTTGTTTCAGTCTGTTGTGGTCTTATATCCACACACACAAACTATTAATGTCAAACCATTCAATTTTCTTAAACATTTTCTCCCAAAGTTTATAAAAATTGACACAGACATTGACACTTCAAATTTCCAATCCAAAAAAGAAAAAGAAAAGAAAAGAAAAAGAAAAGAAAAGAATGCATAGTTGAAGTTTCATCAGAATGTGGATATGATTCATAAACAGAATGGACACAATTCACACAGTGAGCATTGCAAGTTAATATCTTTCAACATGTACATATAACACAGACCACTTGGGAATGGTCAGCAAATGTAATGATCAAACACTTCACTAATCCATCTGGCAATAATATATCGCAGAATATCTTTGGCATCTTGACAAGCATGCTGAACATTAAAGGCTAGTCCTCAGGCTGAAAATGTCTTCCTCTCAATGAAATTCATCGTTACAAATGAAGTGAGTGACAGATTTAGTGAGTGTCAAAAAAGCATCCCCTAGTCCATACACTGATGGAAGTTTTTGGTTCATTAATACATATAGGTACCCTAGTACATGTATAATGGATACAATGGCCCAAATCGGGCTGCCAAATTAAAAAATAAAAAATGTCACGTTTACTTGGGTATATTCAGGATGTTCCATGACATACATGTACATCAGAATTTTAAAAATATGCAACAAAGTAGCAATGTCTACACTAGGAACAAACTTGAATCTCACCAACTGACTTTTTGCCCCATGAACACTGAACAAATTTTGCTTTCAAAATGCAAGAGTCAAAAATAAGTATTGCAAAGTGATTTAAACGTAATATATGCACTAATTGCCTAAAAACAAAGAGGGTGCAGAATTTCACAAAAGGCGTTGCACATTCACTGCTGTTAAGTACCGGTAGGCCTACCTGTCTAGAAGCTGCACAACGAAACAAGAAACCAACAACTTCAAGGGTGCTATGTTGAGAGATAAGTGTTATACATGGACTACTCTTCACTAAGGAATTCCTTTTTAATTCTATTGTTCTCATACTCTTGGGGCTTTAAAGTAGAGTTGATCGGACTGCAAAAAGAAAACCGTAGATGAAAAATCTGCATTTTTTACTCATGTAGATGACCTAATTAAATGTACCTTTGAAGTGTCTGTAGCTACAGGCTTAATATTAGCTGAATGTACACATGTAACATAGACAGGATATTACAAGACAAGTACATATAACTACTTTGCAGTTTGTGAGATTGAATTGTTTGGCATGTGCCATGACCGTTCTATTTATAGGCCTAGCTCTCAAAGTAGGTGTTCTGAGAAAATGTCTAAGTGTGTTCGTGAAAACATTTCACAACTAAGTTAAATTCACTGAAAGGCGTTGAAGCACTTGCACCCATGACTGACCGATATACATGTACTAGACATCCTAGAGACTGCAGGCCTCTCAGAACAAACATACAATACAAGGTTAATTAGTAGCAATGATTAGTTTTCTTTAAAATATGAGGAACCTATAAATCACCATTTGCAGACAGAGGTATTGGCCCAGGGTTACCAATTAGACAATAGCTCAAAGACCTCCTTATCCCCAGAGCAATCTCAGAATCTCCATCTTCTTTGATATATGCAACGTAACAGGTTTTGTTACATTTTTATAAAATCCCAGAGTTTCTTGTCTTTTTCATTTACAGCGTGGTTGGAAAACATTATCATTAATGTTCAATTTAAAAAAAAAAGACACCTCCCCCCCCCAATCAGCATACCGGTATGTGTAGGCCTACATGTACCGGTACATGTACGTGTCCTCAACATGGTCCCACATTTTTCCAGGTGCAATAGCTTAAAACTATAACCCCTTTTCAGTCTAAAGTCAAAAATGATATTAAAAATGGTGAATATGGAAATACAAATGCATATTCGTAACAACAAATAATAACAAAAAGACTAGATAGGAATGTCAAAGGAAGTACAATGTATGTGAATATTCCAAAAGCATGGATATCTGCAGAATGTTGTACATTTTTAATATGTATTCCTGTCCATCCGCATACATAGATAATGCCCTTTGGACAGAACCACAAAATATCTACATGTAGATTGTAGATATTAAACTATATTTGACCTTTGTTGACCTACATGGCAAAGGGAATACCAGTCTTCCCCTGCAGGGAGTCAATATTCATATCAGACCAGCGCTACTGGCAACGCCCAAATTTAATAACGCGCACCTGACCTTTCCAGATTACCAGAATCTGGGTCTAAACAGACATCTTCAACATCTGTTCCGATAGATTACATTGTATCACTTTCCCTCAATTCTTCGCTATTACCTGATGTGGTTGAACTTTTCCACATGGGATGTTATTCGTGGGGCTTAGGTCATTCCCCTAGTATGGACACAACCGAAACAACCCCAGGGGTGAAATGAGTGGGTTTTCATAAGCAGTCAAAACTATTCAACTCACAGACATGTCGTCGTACATGTACATACTTCTCCGAGGCCCATACATGTATGAAATTTCAATGATTCCAAGTGTTTTCCTTCTTTATCTCAAAGAAAGTTGATTCCACCTTTTATTGTATAATGTACAACTTGTACGTATACGATTCAAAAGCTCTTTCCTTATATAGGTTAATAACATGCAATTATTATTTCATGCCAAACAACACCCTAATCTCAAAACTAGAAAACCTATTTTAAACAGGTGACACATCTAGGGAAAAATATGCAAGACCCCAGACTTAGGACATCTACACCTGCAGCTGTGTGCCCTCATGCCATGTATCATGGGGGGGGGGGAGGGAGGGCTGGAATCAAGGGGGATTCCCCCCCCCCCCACACACACCCAAGTTTTTCTCTTGCCCCCACACTTTGTCTACTTGAAGATTAAATAACTCTCTTTATTTCCTTTACTGTTCAGAATCAGAACAACATGTATAGTTGAAAGTAGAGAGTAAATTTTTGGTTCCGTGCACACATAATATTATAACACACCATAGGTCACTGTGTCATGATAGTGGTTGTTTTATTTACACCTGAAAATGCATTAGTTGCGCCTTAGCTTCTGGAAATCAAATATTATTTTAACTGCCCCCCAAAATATTTCTCCCCCCCCCCACTTGCCCCCTTGCATTGCCTTCCCCCCCCCCCCATCTGGTGCAGCCACTGAATGTATACAGACACGGATGACCCCTTGAAAAACAGCCTCGCGCCCTTTTTCTGATTCTCCATTGCAGTATATTTTTTTCAATGGCTTTTACACGAAGACACTCAACTGAAAAGTTGTATCAAGTTTTGCTGTTAGTGTTAAATGTAACCAAACCTTCAGTGAGAGAGTAGCAAATTTAACTTTTGTTGCAAAAAATATCAGTTTTGAGTAGCAATTTCTCCAAGGTATAACTATTTTCCTTTTGTAAAAATTAAAGGTAAAAATTCGAATATTCTTGTAAATTGTCAAAATTCAAATAATCCAAAGGAATCCCAAATTATTGATTTACCAAAGGAATGAATTTTTATTGAAACTCTGCAAAAGATTCCATTTTGGACTCCCTATTAAGACGTTATAACTATTTATCTGTACTGAGATTACGATTTTACACAATGTACCAATCCTACTTCACAAATGATGAGCATGATTTTTTATATACTAAACTTTGATAAAAGCACAAAAACTACTTTCGTAAAAAAGGTCATAAGCTTCCTTTGGTTAGTCTTGCTGAAATAACTTCTGAATCAGGTTATTAGGGAAAAATGACTTCAGTTCAAAGAATACGAAGTTACATAGTCATGACATTTGCTCCTCCAATATGCCAAGTGTACGGAATGACATACATACACATTGATGTACATGTACTTGATGAAAACTTTCCTTCTTAGACTCTCATTAAAGGCATATGTCAAAAAATGTTTGGAAGACAAACATGTGTACACAAATGTATGTAGGCCTACATGTGTTTTGTTGTTACTGTTTATAGTCATTATAAGGCCTAATGTAAATGATTCCCATAGTCAATCTCTCTACGGTATGTATCATATAGGGTAAGACATCATTCATAGACATCATTCATTCAGCAGCAATTATGTCCTGTCCACAACTCATTTAATGCTGGCATGATACGGAGAAGGAATCTCTACCAATTACTCTGCCAAGTTCTTCTCCAATTAGTACCAGCGTGATATAAAATGTACATGTACGAGTACATTCATCATTCTGAGACACGTGATACAATGTCTCTAACCATACCGGTAGGCCTACAATCCTTTCCCAACTTGCCAGTGCATAGATGGCAATGAGAACTACAATGTATTGTGCATATGTACATGAATAAGATTATGAACGAATAACATGCATGTAGCACAGGACAATTCTCAATATTTTCAATAGAGAGAGGTCACAATCTTATACACAATAAAAGTGGATCCCCCATTCTTCCATTTAAATGTTGTGCAAACTGGGCTAATCTGTGAGAAGAAAATATTACTTTGAAATGTAGTGCAAATATGTAGTGAAAGTCACTGCATGTGTTAACATAATGGTAACAATCACATAGAAGTACAGGTTGATGATAGCTGTGTAGTCCTATGTTCAAGCCTTAATGTCACTGTTAATTACACCATTCATAACAACCAATAATCCCCCTTTTCAAAAATCCAAGTTGCCAGACTTCCCCCACAATATGTGGAGTTAATCACAATAACAAAGCTTGTCAAACTTTTCTCTTTGTGACCAACATGTATGGAAGATCATCCCCTATAAATGTTGTCATCTCCCAGATTAAGATTACATGTAGCTAAATAGTCTTACTAGGAAAGGAGATGAAAGCTTGGCAGTGCAGCACACTAGCTGATTGTCCCCCACACAATCCCTTGCTTATTAGCAGGCCAAATAGCAGGATCAGAGAAAAGATGAACTGAAGTGAAGTAAATCCCTGGACCACAACATCAGGCATGTCTGGACTATTAACTGAATATATCCTATCCATCAATTACAATGTACATGTATGTACCTTCATATTACAGTACCTACCAGTGGTCTTACCAGAGGAACTCAAATTACAAAGAATGTATTAGAGGAAATGTGTTTGGAATAAGACCATGAATATTTATCCCAAATCTTACAGATTATGAGATGAGTTTTGATTTTTATTATTTGTTTCTAGTTACTAGAAACATTCATAATTCAGAATTATGTAAACATTCATACATTTGTACATGTAGTATGCAACGTTTCAACTCTGTAATATAAAAAGTATTTTGTAAGTGTTCATTAATATTCCATGCTTCTGTCCATGAATGAGTGCCTTCTCCTACAAAGTACAAGGTTAACAGGAAAATAAGGGTTTTTTTTGTACTTTGTACTGAACATTTGACATTTTGCACAACTGCTTTATCCCGTTTTTATGATATTGCTGAAATTCACGTGGTGAGGTTTTTTTGAAAAAAAAATGGACCAAGGTCGGACATCCAACCTGGCCCTTTTGGAGTTAATGTTTTGCATTATCATTTTTATGTACATGTTTAAAAGAGACCATACTTCAACAAAACAGTTTCCATAAAATTAACTTTTGGAAATCAATTTCCTTTCAAAGGAATAAACTAATCTCATAATTATAAGTCGTTAGTGGTTGCTGACCTTAGCACTTGTGGTAAGTTCAAAGCACTTTTGCCAGCTTCTTTAAATCTTAACTCCCTGGCATGATTTACTAGGAACCATACCCATCCTGGCAAATTCCAACACCATATGGGAAACTGCACACACATATTTCTGACTTTGATTCTGGAGGTGTGCCAACCCAATGTAAAAGACTGTCAGTTTAGGGATACTGTACCCATTCTGACAGATTCCAACAAAACATGCTGTTGGGGTTTGATGGGTTGAGTTCTGTTAGGGGTAATTAATATTTCCAGAAAACAGCAATTTTCTTTTTCAAAGGCATTTGAGGCTACATGTGTTAAAGGACCAACTGACATTAAAATGTGCATTCTCCAACAGCTTCTACCCATGGGAAAACCTAAAAAATACTTTTTATTAAAGAAAAGAGTTAAATTGCATAAGCTTTGTCAAAGGGCTGTCAATCAATTTCTGGAAAGCTGATATTTAAATGTTATTTTTAAGGCCAGCTAATTTTGTTTGATATTATCAGAAACAAATTATATTCTATTCCTTGAAGAGGAACCTCTACCATATTTTGAAGAAAACAAATTGGTGGTTACTTATTTAATACAAATTTCTGTCACATTTCCTTACAGTGCATGTTTAAAGAAACAATCAACCTCTGGCCAAAAAATGTATGGGAAGGTCTAAAACACTAACAGCCGTTGAATTTAAAGAACCCTTAAATGAATTCCTTGGAGCTTCAGAGAGATATTTCAGTCACATTATGCCACGTTTTCATTCCTTATTATTTAGTTTTAAGAAAGCCTACTCAATATACAAGTACATAACATGATGGATTACAATTCTCAGGTAATTTCATACGAGGATTTAATACAAACAGTCTTTTTCCTTCTTCCTTCTCAAGAAATTGGGGATCTTAAGAAATGTGATGTCTTTTGTTCTGTTTGTCACGGTGCTCTTGCTGAAGCAAGCCAAATCCTGTCTTCTGCCAGCAAAGAAAGAAACTCTGATCAGGCTGCAGGCACCTATTTACAATAGGACAATAGGTTTCCATTCAGCACATTAGCCACTAATTATGGGCCTGCACTTTTTTGGGGATCTTGCTGGTTTTGAAGTTAACAACAAAAAAATCCTTTACACGGACCCCCCCCCCCCCCCCCCCCACGGAAATATTGATTAGCAAAATGTTCATTTTTTGCACAGTCTTTGGGGTTGGATCACTCCACAAATATGTTCACATACATGTACATGTACATGTGCATGCATTGAAGGAGGACATTGCCTGTACTCGCTTCCAAATCCTGCATTACTCCCCCTCACATACATGTACTTGTATGTAACATTTCTAACAGAAATGCTTTGGATGTTCAGGGTAACAAATACCAACAACTAATCCATCCAGGCTTATTTTCTTCAGGTTAGGTGGTTGGTTCAGATACTTGAACCGTCAATACCTACATGTAGGACAGTTAAGTTTTGTATCATTTGGTTTCTGCAAAATTATGGATTTTAAATTCAAGGATTTTAGCCAACCAGCAAAGTGCCTGGGGGTTACTGCCTCAACAAATAAGGAAATACGCCTACAGGGGTTCTAATATGAAAATAAATGAATATATGCATGTAGATCACAGCAACCATTTAAGCTAAAATGATAAGGTTTTATGTTCTGTTTCTACTGACATGACTGAGTCAGAAAGTGACATCATGTATTTCTCCATTCTTCTACCAAGCCTGAGTGTTTCTTGAATATCACTTGAATTATTAGATTCTATCCTCAAATCAAAATAGAACTGTAACATAAAAAGACAAGATTTATCTACCAGAATTCCATCGTGTCCAGGATATTTAACCTCATCTTCCTGTAGTCTCGGATGTTGGGTTTAACCACAGATATGCTACAATGCAACATCCTGCATTCTTAAAAAAAAATCTGTTTATCTATAAAAAAAAAACACTGACTAAATGCTCGCACTTGAAGCACATACACATTACCTATGTTAACAGTTAAATTTAATTACACATTTAATTGATAAATTTAAATTCATGAATGCTGATGGTGTTTCTTTGGGAGAGGTTTTTTTTTAAATTTTTCTTTAAGATTAGTTATCTCTTATTGTATCTCATTAAGTGATCATAATTCTCCCCATGACCTCATATGACATCACTGTAACGGACACGTCCAGTGACGCATTAATAGGATCTCTGAGCCGAATTAAATGCGATAAAAGCATCTGCCTGCAGGGGGGACCCACGGAGCTCAATATCCTGTCCAGGTATACATGTACATCATCTTGACGTCCAGGAAAGCACATTGAAAATTGCCGCCAGCATTATCTGCCTTATTCCCTTTGTCCACACACACGTTTTCCCTTTCATCTTATTCAATTATCCTGCCTATTCAAGTGGCAATGATTGCAATTCTAAAATTGATTTAATTCTCTTTAAACAATAAACAACCCCCAGAAAACACTTTTGAGTAAGTAGATTTCTTCAAGTACCGGTATTAATACTTGACAATTTTTCTTTCAAAAGCAATCAATTACAAAACCCCCCAAAATATTCTTAAAATTTATAAAATGTTCATCCAGTGTCCAAACATTTTCCCTACTGATATTTGTCCATAAATAATGCTAAGCATGCTGATCAGTATAGGACTAGGAGCTATACTTTTAATTCAAATTAAAAAAACCCTGAACATTATATAAGTGAATTATATTGAAATCTATTCGTTGCAATTTAAAAAATCTACAATAAATATGATTGCTTCTAAATACTGCAACGCCTTGAGCACATTGATATGGATCTTCTATGAAACTGTTCATATCTGTGCCTGCCAATATTAGGACAACAACAAGGCAATCGTGCAGGCACAATGAATAACTCAATCTGCCACTAGCATGCATCAACAAACTAGAGGGGGATAGCAAATGATTTATCAGTGGTTTTAATCAGCAGAGATGAAGTGCCTAGAGAAGTAAGACAATCCACAATCTGACCAACCGCTTCAGTTGGCAGCAATATTTGGTTGAAATAAGGTGATGAAATATCCCTGTCTTGCCTTTCTCTCCAAAGGTCTCGCCAACTTGTCCGTCTTCAGTGTTGGCCTTCAGGCCCAGCTTTTCCACTAAATAGCCCCATTTTTATCGGATTATGATATTAAAGACTTGGAAGGACGGAACTAAGAAATGAATCTCCGGGTCGTGCATTGCATGGGTGTTTACTGTATTGGTGCCAAATCTCCCGCAGGGCTGGTTTTTTCCTCCAACTACTGATGTCATCAATGTTATCTCCAAACCCCATGGGGAGCTTGAGAACTTGTATGGCTACTTGTATTGAGAGTAACAGTATCCTTACTGTGCCCCTCAGTAGTCCAACCAGCCTCAGGGTTCCCTGAGCTACATGTATTATGGAAGAGGATCAAGGGATATAGGGTGCTGGAAGATATACATTGTACCTTGGGAATGGGGCATTGCTTGATTGCACTTATTCCATCCCTTTTGTTAGGCAGGTCACAGTTGCTGCTTAAATGTCACAAATTATGTTGATACAACCCAGTATTTTGCCAGCGTTGAAACAGGTTTGTCAGCTGGGCAGTGAATTTGTTCATGGATTGTTTCTCATTTTATCACTCTCCACAAAAGTTGTTTTATTTCATTGGAGATATTAGTTTTGGTGTTAGGCTCAATCACATTGCAATTAAGCATTTTTTTGGGTGACACATTATCAGATCATTTGCATATCAAAACATGTTGGTTTACAGCACATTCTCCGACAGCATATTCTACATAACCATCAGTCAAACCACTGTGATGCATGGTAGAACAGATTTGCTGCAGGTAGATGGGCAGTGTAATATCTCCTTGTCTGTATACATGTACACAAATTCATTATCAAACTGCAGTCTGTGTTAATTTGTGCTAATGCTGAAACTCTTGTGTTGCAGAGTAAGTGAAGTGGTTTGAGTTAAGCTTCCCAATGACTTCCTCATTCAGTTTATCAACTTTTGACACCTCTAGGAACTATTGCCATGTGATATTTCGCATATGTCACATCGTCATTTTGTCACTATTTTGTCTTCACTAAAAAGAGAGGGAAAAATGAATGATTTGCGCACAAAATGTCTGAATGTATGCAAACCTTCTGAAATACCTGACACAGCAGACATCACTGGTAATGACTCTGAAGCTGAGGGCACCCTTTTCAAAACTTAATCTACAAAGATGCAAAAAGTCACATGCTGTAGCCTTACTTGATAGACAGACATAGACACATACCAATGGCTATCATAGCTATGAAGATTGCCATCAATAACTCACTTGAATTGCATCTTGCCATCAACAAGACCGAGGGAGAAGTAGTCCTTATCAGTACTGTCCTGCTCTCCACAGAATAGAAGCAATCCATCCAGCGTCTCTGGCTTGAAATCCACTCGGACCTGGAATGTCCGATAAAGGCCAAGTGGAGAGGAGAATTCCATGTAGGAATGGCTCTGAAAACTTGGGAACTTGATGGCAACAGCTGCAAGCAAATAACAGTAAGGGTATTTATGTAGTGCATATAAGCATGGTACATGGGTTTACTGTCAACAGTTTTGGAGCAACACCATTAAAACTAATCAAGTTAAAGGTGATGAATATGTTTGTTTATGTTTGTTTGAACTGATTGTCTTCAGGAACATATCGTCTCACAGAGTGGATTTTTCATGTGCCAAGAGGTAGGATAATGACCGTAAAAATGCATGAACAGGATGATAGATTCACTGGCGAATGTATACACCCATGGAATCCTTTCACAAGAACCCCTCTGGTTCTGGTTAAGCAAGTAGGTATGTTTGTGGGTAATTGCAAGTGTTCCTATTGCCTTTAATGTCAAAGTGCGCCAATTTGGCCTAAAATTAACCTTACCGGTACCAGCCCCTTCAAATGAAGGTGGGTTGTTAGTCCTAGTAAGAATACAGGGCTGGAAAGCTCAATTAGTAGAGGACCGGAATGGCAATCTGGAGGTCACAGGTTCAAACCCTGCTTCAGTCAATTTCTTTGTTCAATTTTAAGACATGATATTGCATCTAGTCAGCTTCCATTTATGGTTTATCAAAATTAAAAAAAAAATATAAAAAGAAATGTGTTTTAACTTTGAGATCTGCACTGAAAAGAAAAAAATGACCCCAACGTTTCAAAACAGAGCAATGAGGCTTACGATACATGTAAACATGTACATACATGGACATGTACCAATGTTTCACATCCAAAGACTTAGAGCCAGACAAAGATGTTTAACTGTGGGGAGAAGTACCCAATGGACTTGATGGAATGCCCCCATAGCAATAAATACAATCCTATTCAACCAAGACCTACTTCTCAACAATGAGAACCAAATATCGTGCAGAATGTCAACCAGCTTCAGCAAATAGCACCTAAATAATAGAGGAGTCTGATACAATGGGAATTGAACAAGTAGTGAGAGTTGTTGGGGCCATGGGTGTTGTGACACACCATTCCCTGGGTGGCTGAATAGAATCAGGTACAATGGATAGTTTTCTCCCTAGACACAGCCAGCTTGGCAGGCTGACACTAATCCCTATGCCTTTTCACCCTGTCCAAACACACAAGTCCTGAAAAAGAATAATGATGTACACAGGTGAATGCTTGGATTGACTGGCAGAATGGTACCGGTGGCTGGATAGCAAAGTTCATGTTATTCAATGGGCTGTGCGTTTAAATAAAACCTTGTACATGTACCTGTTTCATGCATGTTTTGACTTGGCTTTTTTTCTTCTTCAAATAATCCCAACAGTAGGCCTAAGTAGTTATTTTTTCCCCTCCACATTTGAACAGTGATGGCCTTACTGGTACATGTAATAATTGTGTGACAATGCATAGATCTACATTCTTGTTTGATTTCAAAGTTCAATACACGTACATGAATACTTATATTATGCAAATGATGTTTATTGAAGTTGTTCTGTCAAAACTGGCTCGTTATTTTACATTTGTCAAACATAGATTGGTTTTAAATAGAATGTATTAGGGGGCGTGCATGTTTACACTGAAAATGTACACACATCAAAGATGCCTATAATCTCCGATGACTTACTCTCATGCCTTTCCGCACAATAATCTGTCAGGGCAATCATGTGGGCATCTCTTTGTGAAAATGGCATTTTTGAGGAATCTGCCCTTGCATCAATGCATCATCCATGTCATGTTCTACCTTCTTCATGTTTTTTGACCAAACATTATTTGTTGCTTTTCAAAAGAAAAGAAAACATCTTTCCATCTTTTCAGCAAGTCTTTTCGTTTTTACAATGTACATGCTTGTAGCCATCAAACGTTATAGTGGTCTTCTGGACTTGTTTTGGGCAAAATCCCTACATGAATTCCAAACAAAAGCACAGAATGGATAGCATTTAATAGATTTTTGAATGGTTTTTGTAGGACTTTTAGACAACCATTTAACTACCGGTATAGTAAGTTTTGTTGACCACTGTATAGATGTAAAGTGATTGTATGCAAATGATATCTCTAATGTACAGTGTATAGGTATAAAGCAACATGCAGTTTGGCCCACGGATACCCAAGATACAGCCTCATATGGGTGGAAGACGGAGCTGATTGGGTACAAGGATTCAGCTAAAGGTTTGCCCCAAGAATTAGTGAGGACAATACACAGAACCACCATGGTCTTCTCAATAATTCTGGGCACTTGTTTACCTTTCGTCTGTGAAATTTTCACTGTACTTGATTGGCTAGTTATAAAAACTGAAGTACTTTTTGCAAATGT
The DNA here is from genome assembly GCF_015706575.1 of Patiria miniata. Lineage (NCBI taxonomy): Eukaryota > Metazoa > Echinodermata > Asteroidea > Valvatida > Asterinidae > Patiria > Patiria miniata. Next base: position 7,575,645 of record NW_024037073.1, read on the forward strand.
CACCTTATATTTTGATTGGTGTTTCACAGAAAATAGATGCCCATATTAACCAACTGTGCTTTAATTAAATGACACATTGGGAAAAGCATCTGTGAGTTGTGGTGCGATGCTTCGTATGATTTCCAATGATAATGTACAAGAATCTGTATTACTCAATCCTCAGTTTGTGGCTCAAACCACTGGGTTAAGGCAAAAAAAAACCCCAAACAATAGTTCTGCTCCGGTTACCCTACCTACCCTATTTTCACAGCCCCTACCCTAATTTATTTTTGGGAAAAATGAGGAAAAAAACCCCGAAAATTATCAATTACTACCGGTACCTTTTACCCTTGACTTCATGCAGAGAGGAAAATTTCTCTTTATCAATATAATGACCATGATATTATATTTGCACACGATAGAGGAGACATGTTTTGCATAAAACCACACATTTATTCTAAGTGTCTCCAAGTAGTACTGAGATATTTAACAAAAACTTAAAAATCGGGCGTTTTTACCCCAGTTTGTAAACCCTAACTCCATTAAAACCATATGTATGTTCTGTTCCTCGAACAGACGTAGCTCTAGTTTTCTTTCTTTTTCTTGTCCTTCTCATTTACATTTTCTTTTTGTAGGTTTTCTTCTTTTCCTATTTTCTTTTTCGTTTCAGACGGGGAGGGTGGGGGGAGGGGGAATGTTACAGAATTTGCTTGTATGATCCATTTCAGGTTTCCCTTGTACCGGTACATCATAGAGCAAGGACCCAAGGAGTCAGAACTCTTGGGCGATTTACATTTTGACCATTAACATACCAATCCCTCGGGAATGTCAATAGCTAAAGCACTGTGACCGCAAGCCTCGACCATTCAAAGCGTGAATGCCAGCGGCCTTTGAACACGATGATCGTCGCCGCCTTTTTAGTTGGTAACCAACAACCTCCCTATATGCTGCATAATAAGTCATGTCACGTCGCTGCTCTTTTTTTAAAAATATATTTTACGACAAGATAGGTTTTTACAACTGCGCAGTTGTAAGATGTGAGTTATGAACTCAAGTTAGCAATGTGCAGTTATTGGTGCTTAAAAGCGTTATCTGTCCCTGTAATTTGGAGATAAATTGAGTTTCTTTCAGATAAGTTTTCATGTATTTTCAGACATTTTAATTGGCAATATATCATTAATGAAATGTGTTTTTTTGGAAAATTTCACAAGTTTTCAAACTAAAGGTTCAGAGCATTTTGTTCTTCATAAAAAGTTGGTCCAGTGATGTTGACCACATTTATATACAGTATCATCCAACTCCGAACAAACACTTCAAAATCATTCATTTTTAGCGATGTATGACAACTGCGCATGCGTATTTACCATGGTACTGTCTACGAAGCCATGCAAACTCCTTTTCTGGCATTAGTGAGCGTGGATCTCTATTGTGTCAAGATTAGCGTAGTGAGCAACTGAGCAAGCTGGCTGCCAGGTGCTTTCTATTGTTGCTTTCCAGTGCGGCGACCATCATTTTACTTTTGAAGTCTTGGAGTACGAACTCCTTGGGTCCTTGCTCTATGGGTACATCAAGGTCTCTTATGATCCTTGTACTTACTTTGCTTACACATCTCTCCTTCATATCCAAGTGGACAGTGGCATGATGCTCTACTTGTTTCACCGTTGATATAACATGTGCCGGCATTTTGACATTCAAATCCTTCACATGTAGTAGGTGGTATCACCACACTTTCTGCACACCTATCTCCTTTGAATCCTTCTGTGCATCTGCACATTGCTTTGTCCATCACCACATCCACGTAACATGTTCCTCCATTCTGACATTCAAAGTCTTGACAGAGGACCATGGGACTAGGCACATGTATCTCTTCACCACTTCCTGTTTCTTGTTCTCCGTCTTCATCTGTTCCACTCCCACTTCCCTCCATCTCCTGTCCTCCACTGCCCTGCTGATCCTTAGCTTTGTCAACTGTCTCTTCTGACACAGTTACTACTGCCTCTGTGGGGCTTGTCTCTGCATCAATGTCGATGGTTTCATCTGTAAATTGGATTTGGAACAAAACACAAGCAATTAGTAATTATGTAATGTACAAGTATTGATACATGTAGGTTCAAGTAAAACTTAAAAGTATCTTCCGACTCAATAGATAAGTATTTACTTAGAAACTTTGGCTGAATGTCTTTTTTTTGGGGGGGGGAAGGGGCAAAAGGAAAATCACAAGCTGATCTCCTAATCCAGTCCTTGGACATTGACTTGTATTCCAGTATCATGTGTTCCTATATTTCTGTACCTTTTGGAAAGAATGAACAGAAAGGGAGGCTGTTGAGACAAAATAAAAAGGATGCTGTTATGATACAACCCACTGCATTCCCTTCACCACCTGTTAACAGCACTGTGCGGCCTAATACAAGAAATTCAGGGGTGAGCATTTAGATTTGTTGGTTGGTGAGTGGTATTTCACATTGTGTGTCTATAGTATTAGGAATGACTTGTAACTGCCAAGCAATAAACATTATATTCTGTGAGTACTGAATATTTTACAGGGAAATACACACTGGGTAAAATGTATCTTGGCAGTGAAGAAGTCAATATTTGACACAACAGTAAAATTTAATAATAGTAACATGAACATTTATTTTATATTGCACTTTTAATTAACCAGTCAGTGCATCATTCCAAATGACTTTCATTATCCCAGAAGAGTTACAGCAGTTCCATGTTTCATGTAGCATGTGAATAACTGGATTAATTCACAAGTCTTACTAACAAAGATTCCACGAATATGGGCTGAAAAATCAAGTATACATGTAGTAAAGCATCTCACCGAACTGCAACACAAGATTGCAATTAGGTTCCTGAGCCCAAGATAACAGCATTTTCTTTGGTAAACTACTTTTTAAGAGATTTATGGGGCATACACTAATTGTAATGGAATGCGGGAATTAAGCAACTTTAGGAGTAGCTTCAAATGACAACCTTCTGATGCTAATGAATAGAGGCAAGGAGTTATAAGGGTACACAGACTTGCCCTCTTATCCTTTGCTGGGTGTGAAATGACAACCAAGAGTTGTCCTTAGCAAAGTAAAGCAAACAGGCCAGGATAACCTTGCCCAGGCTATGCACTCAACATGAGCAATATCTTAAGACTGCTTGGTATGACTGGAATGCTGGCGCTGGTTGAAGTCAACAAGGTGACTGGAGCCCAAAGGAGACCCAGCCAGTAGGGCAAGGGATGATGATAAAGATATCATCATGTGGCCTGATATCAGGTCATGACCTGGCTTGGAGGACAAGTGGAACCATGGTGGTATGGAGCCAATTAGCCAGACCATGGCTGGCTACATCTCACTATGCTGCTATTAGTCTAATCGGTTTGGCATTTGAGACTGCATAATTATGAACATGTAGCTTATTATCAACAGAGAAAATGCATGTAAATGTACATAATCAATCCTGGAGTATTCTACAGTACATGACTGTCAAACCTAATTGTAAATGTAGCAAATGTCTTAAGTTTAAGCCATATATGCTTTGTGGTTCAAATGATTGTTACATGAGGGACAGGGCAACAATGAGACCCAATCATCAACTAGTCACACACACATAACAATTGGAAGAGAAGTGCAACTGGTATTAGATTTCAGTGTGTTCAGTGATGCCTATGGGAGTTTTCCTCCTATACAGCTGAAAGATTAAACCTACAGATTCCTGACACAATGGCAGGTTCAAAGGATTATTTCTGGGACGTTAGGCCTTTCCCCAGCAAGTTTACTGACTAAAGCCCTTGCAAATAAATCTTGCAACTGTTCACACTTACACTTTTGAGCTTCTAGAGATATTACAGAAATGACAGCTAAATTGTGCAAGTGGCAAGGGTACTTCACTGATGAAAATTGAAGATCTCTGTTCCGTTTCAAAATATTTAGTTACAAGTTTCTTTTGTCTTAAACTATTTTTTTTCATGCAACTATATCGGTAAATGATTACTAAAATGGTAAGACTAGTTATGCTTACAATTACATGCTACATTTTTTGTTGTTTTATACTGTACATGAATATAAAATCATCACATAATGTGGAGACTAAAAGCGACCATATCCTTGCAATGTCCAATGTGCACACAGTGATAGTTTTCTGATGACGGCAATGTGTATATATATTTACAATACAAGCTTTCAACATCTCTTCCCATAATTTGTACATGAGTTTCACGATTTTGGTTTCCAAAATTTGAATGACAGAAGCTGAAGTCTCAGACTACAGTTGACATTAGTCCAAGTCAATACTGTCTTGTTTATTTTCCACACTGTTTGCTCTAGTTGTCCTGGAATTTGACAAGTGACTGGAGTTGACACTGTGATTACAGTAAGAGCACCCTGATAAGGGATAACCATATCTACCCAAGAATAATTCCCATGGGTGGACTAAGGATGTTATGTCAACAATCAAAGTTTACAACTCATTACTGTAATCAATCACTCACTTGCTAGAAAGGATACCCTAGAAACTCTGTGTGTACATTTGAACTTAGTTAGTAGAAACATTTATTTCAATGTTGCCATTTCCACACAATAAAATGTTACAATGCCGTGTAAACATAATATACATGTACACAGAGCAAAATGCAATGAATTATGTAATCGTGTATAATAATGTACATGGATCAATACTAGAACAAATTTACGACAACATTTAGGTATAAGGTGAAGCGTCACGCTTTTGTACCCTAACCTATCGACAGACAAGTGGACATGACAGAGAAAAACAGAGACAGTGAGAAAGGACAAAATGGACAACAGTGAGACACATAAGACACAACCTAGAAAAACACAAACTGGTATGAGACAAGGGCATACATCTGTGGTTTTGATCAGATATTACATTTCCTTGAATTTCAGAAATCTTTGTCTCATTGATTTGATATATTGAAAGACCTTGGTATTAGAGATAAGTAATTACCAGCATTGCACCTGTTTCAGATTGGCATTCCAGAGTCATGCTGAGAAAATCGTAAAAGGAGCGACTCGCATCAACTTAAATAGATTTTGTTTCAGAAAGGTGAACTTGATGAATTATTTGTGTCCATAGACCTGACTGTGGAGTCACTCTGATTGATTGCGACCGTCGATATTTCAATATATGTGTAGTCTCTTTAACTGTTTCAAACATCAAACTGTCATGTAGGCCTACTCAATTCAAATATTTCAAATACAGTGTACTCTGTTTCGGCATAACTTTAGAATGTTAGACCAAACGGATGTTTGAAAGAAAGATACTGACAGAGGAGAAAGATACATGACAGAGTTGACTTAAAATGTGTAATAATAATGTTCAATACTGTGAGCTATACAAACAGTAAAATGTACATGGTGCTTGGCTACTTGTTTGTTTGCACATGAAGCATTATTCTGGACAATATTTAATTCTGCACAGCTCCCCTTAGAAACAAATCCCATACCCGTCAAGTACTTCCCCCAGGAGTACACTTAACTATGCAAGCACCTGCTTGTTCCTAGTCTTCATTAACCTGCATTTAATGGGCCCCTCACGGCAGCCCAATCATTCAATTGTACTAGATTATTTATACAGTTGCTATATTGTGCACCTGCTACACATACACGAATGTTGGGTGCTTTGTAAGGTTTCTTGTACTCAAGTATACCTCTTTCGGTACTCAAATTTATAACATACACACGCAATGTACTCAACTACTGGTACAAGCAAAGACTTGAAGAATGTTAACTTGTATTCAAACTTCTACTTGAATACTCATCAATTTGTAATCACGAGAAAGTACTACTGAACGTAGCACACTTTGGACGTCTACTTTTTGTAAATATTTGATGTCTAATAACTGTCATGGCACTTGAGTAAAGTGTCATACACATGGACACAAACACCCTCGTCAATTAGTCATAATCCAATTGAGACTTGATTTTGGATTCTGTTCCCCTGAAGCAGCCAGCCCTCCCTGGCAAGTGCAGCCAAGCCGCAGTGACCAGTTAGGTTTAATGATACATGCATATTAAAGGCATGCTTGCAATTTCTCGGGTCCGAATGCTGAGTGACTTGATTTGATATTCTTGTTGGTAGCGCCCTCTACTGGAATGGACTAGGGTACATAATCTAAACGAAACGAGATTATGAACAGCAGGTTCCTTGATCTTACCCCTGATTACTGTAAATGTACATTTACAATTACTATCACCGCGTTCCCACTTGAATTTGGAAAAGGTGGATCACGATCCGGCATTTTGGTGTGATCGTTATCTTACCGCAACGAAACCGCAAGTCGCGTTCCCACTTATGCTTGATCCACCTTTTCAAACGGAAATGTTGGGTCTGAAAGGTCACTGAGTTCGGAATTACGCGCGCTCTGTGGAGTGCCAGTAGTGTTGCATGCTACTGCTAGGCCAGGATGGGTCAGTTTTTAACAGCGATATGAATTCACCGACAAAAATTACGCGAATTCACCGACATAAATCACGGATAGAGGATCCGTACGTGCATAAATTAACTGGTGAAATCGAACAGCGCCGCTCATTGTGTGACATCACGGCAGAAACCAATGCATCGATAAGGGATTCCCTGGTTCTGAAGCTTCTCATTGGTTAAAAATGGTCACATGATGTACTACGACATCTTTTCCAATTTTCTATAATCAATACTACAGATTTGTCACCTGCAGACGCACCGCGTTATCGGCACTATTCTCATTGCGTATTCGTAAGCTTTTCCATGATTCTGTGCCAAATTGAAGTGTTTTGGTGAGTGCGGACTCAGAGTCATTTATGGATGGAAAAATAAGTAAAATTTCTCGAAAAAAAAAGGTTTAGAAATGGAAGAATACGCAACGAAAATTGTAAAAGGCCTAGTGTAGTTTCAGGATATACCACGTGCATGCGCGGTGCTAGCCCGTAGTTCAGCGGTTGTTTATTGTGCACGTTGTGTACGTTGGAAATTTTCACATGAGCTACATGCCTGAAAACGTGTTTCTTCGTTCTTAAAGACCGCAACATTTTCGCGCCACTCGTGCACCGTGCGGATGTTGACAGGTCAAATTGCCGGATCAGATCCACCTTTTGCGTTCCCATCTGCCGTGATCCGCCAATTGCCGGATCTGATCCACCAATTGGGGGATCTGTATCCTGGTCCAGAGGTGGATCAGAAAAGGTGGATCTGATCCTGATCCACCTTATAACGGTTAGCGTTCCCACTACACACAATTGCCGGATCTGATCCACCAATTGGGGGATCTGATCCGGCAATTTGGCAAAAGGTGGATCAGATCCCCCAATTGGTGGATCAAGTGGGAACGGGGTCAATGTACCCTCAAAGATCTTAATCTACACTGGATCTTTTGGAAATAGTCTTTACATAACTGAACCTTTTTTCTACCTCAGCCTTCCCCAACACACACACACACACACACCAGTAGTGTGTATTTGCCTGCAATCGGGGACCCCCTATTGTTTGTACTTAACATTTTTAGGAAGACCTCCCATACTGGTATGTTTTGTACATGATTGCTAAATTGGGGACCCTATTGTCCTCTTTTGTTCAACGTCCCCTATTGAATGCAGAAACAAACTTACATACCGTACACACACACATTTGTTTATGGTGTAAATTGAGGATTTTCAATTGTTCATCTTGCCTTTTCCTTTGTTTAAACTCTTAACTTTTTTGCAACAGCTCTCATTGGTTTTGAACACGTTACGACCTCGATTTGGTTCTTGTTCTCAATTCATTGATGATGTTGCACGTGTGTGTTCTCGATTTACACCATAAACACGCACACCCACACTTTTACAGTAATCACCTGCATGATTCAACACATTTTGCTTTCATACTCAATATCTGCCCTTCAAGATCCAAAGCATGACAAAGGTATTTAAAGGTTATCCACATTTTCTGTGGGGAGGTTGAAGATAAAACTTGTGCAAACTCCCCATCATGTCATGTACATGTATTATTCAACTGAAGAATTTATCTGGGGAAAAAATTGCAAAATCAAATATTGGACTGCAAAAAATGTCTAGGTTGCTACCGGTATTTAGGCCACAACACTCAAGGGCTGTGGGTACGGTATAAATGGGGGTTCACTATATATCAAAATATTGTTTATTTATAAGGCTGTGCTGGGAACATGGATGTTGTTTTATTACTGCTGCCATACACTACATGTACTGGTACTGGTAGTTAGTTATGGGATAACCTGAGGGCTCTGGGTTGTACCAACAAAGGTTTCACCAAAGCTTTGTGTTCAGTCAAGCTTGTCTGTTGGCCAATTAGTGTGAATAGTCAGCCCTGTAGTTGAGAACTTTTCTTGGTGCCTGTTGTGTGAATATTCTAAAGGCACTCCTTTCTCTAACAGGCAAAAATGAAAGGGAAAAAAATGGAGAAAAGAAAAAGGCCCTTCTAAAAATGAAAAAAAAAAGTACATGTAGGCCTACTGACTCAAATCCCTAGGCCAAACTTTCCAAAATTATACATGAGTGAAAACACAATTTCACATAATTCTTGGGCCAACATATGAAGTTCATTTTGTGTACCCAGCCCTGTAAGGTGTTATTTAATGTCTTGTCTTTAAACACCTGCATTTTGTTTAGGTAGTTTGTATTTCTCCTTTTTTTTGGAGGGGGGGGGGGGTACAACTAATTTGAGGAAGATTACTCATTTTAAGCCCCTGTCACGCAGTGCTGTTCTCTAGCCCCGTGTGTGATATGATGGTCACTACCCAAAAAATACATTAAAACGTGGCTAGGACGCGGGAAATTAAACAACTTATGGCGCCAGCCTTGGATCCCAGACCATAATCCATGCGCGCCCAGTCCTCACCCCATCCTCATCCAGTCCAAGTTGTTCTCAGGCAGTTCTATTCAAGACAAATATGGCTCATACTCCCAATCCCATCCAAGCCGTTGGTGTCAAGTCAATCATGTGCTTACCCTGTGCCTGCAACGGGCGGAGGTTTGGGTAGGCACTGTGTAAGCACGGTATAGACATGAGACTCGTGAGTGAAAGACAGTCCCGATGCAGCTCCGTGCATGCAGTTCTCACAGTGATGCTCCCGACTTCCTTCCCGTCGGCCCCACGTCCAGACCGTTCCAGTTAAGTCCACGCTCAACCTTGCAGCGTTCTTACCCCATTGTGAATAGGACGGAAGAGTCTCCTGTTTGTTTTGAACATGCTCAAAACAATCGGGGCACTTTGCCGTTCTGTCAGGACCTTCCAGTGTCTATCACGACCTATGCAGTTCCCCGCTAGTCCCCAACACGAGCTCCCCGTTCAGAGCAGTTGCCGTCAAGTCCTTGTCCAGTTCTGCCAACTTCTATGGTTGTGACACCATCAGGATGCCAGAACGGCACTGTGTAACAAAGGCTTTAACCTAGGTGTAAAATTTTTGCTATCATTTGCTGAAATTTGAGAAATACCAAGGGAAAATGTAGTTCACAAAAAAGCAAGATGCTTTTGAAAAGCAGCTTTTCTTTTGATCTTTTGATGAATTTTACAAATTTTGTTTAGTCTAAATTTCTTTTTGGGAGGGGCTAAGTAAGAAAAGAGAATGTAACCCCCTAAGACTTACAATGTGTTGATGCCTAAGGACTGGGGGGGGGGGGGGAATCAGAAACATATTCCAGAATAGAAAGCTTTTCTGATGTTACTACCTTACCTTCCTCACTGATACACAGAAAGCCATTAGCAGCCAGTATGTGACCAGATTCACATTCACATTTGACCCGTCCCATGCCTGGTACATTCTTGCATATTTGAGCACAGGGGTGGGACATTCCACATTGACCTAAAAAAAGAAAACAGGAATAAGAACCAACAATTTGATCAACAAATTGAGAAAGAGCAATGGTCTGAGCTTTATCGTGTGAGCTTTTTAAAAGTGATATCTTTTTGATTCTGAAGACAAATAACTTATAGTTTAAAATTATTTAAGATTTCGTTTTCAGTTGTAGAAAACATGATTATTGATTAACTAATCAAGAGAATGGGCATAAAGAAACTGCCTTAAAGGAGCACTTTCGAACAAATTGCAGCATTTTTGGCTCTAAAATGCATTTCCATTATAAGTAGTTGGAAAGATCATTAAAATACGAACATAAATGTGCACACAACTGTACTAAGTTGAAAATTTGTGGGTTTTTTTTGTACAATTATCACACAAAGGAAATTACGGATACAAAGTTTGTTCCTTTTGGTAGTACTTCTGCATGATCACATGTAAACATAACTCTGTTTTTTGGTGTTTTTTTTACATTTTGGAGTACTTCAATGTAGAAGTGTGTTTACTGCTCATAGGTGCACATATAAATGTGTGTTGTCTGTCATTACTCAGCACTCTGTTGTTTAGTAACACTGTTGAGAAATATTAACCAGATGGGGTGACTTTCAACTATCCCCAATGGATAACACTTTTACTGCAAATGGCGACAAGACTAAACATACATTGTAAACACAGACCCAAGGCAGTGATAAAAAGAAGATCAATAAAAAAAAAAAACCAAAAAAAACCCCACCACTAGCAATGACTTATCCTGAACTTATTTCTTTCCTTGACATGGAGGGGGGGGGGGGGGGGGGGAGGGGGGAGGGGGGAGGGGGGGAGGGGGAAGGTCAAATGACCGGCAAAGAAAAATGGCCCCTAAAAGGGTTATGCAAAATGTAGACAATTACAAAACTTCGGCTCAGCTTTTCTCCTACAATTTAGCAATGTAATTTAACTACCGGAACATGTAAAACACATTTAGTAATTTTAATGCTGAGAACACTGGCAGTCGACCAGAGATGTATCGCGGGAGGGGGGGGGGGGGTTGCCTGGAGGGGTACGTGGTCCCCACAAATTTCCAGTGCCCCACCACAAAATAATTACATTTGCCCCTTGCCCAAGAAGTGCCTTTTTGAATGTAAATTAACCAAAAGAGGAATGTAGACGAATAGTTTTTAATTTGATGCTAATTCCCTTCACCTTACGGATCAATTATGAAATAATTACAAAATAAAGAGACAAGAAAAAGTGAAAACAGCATCCCCTAGCATCAAATGAGGTCCATTAAAACTACATGTAACACTACATTTCAATTAAAATCAAGAGTGACTATGGAGGCACCTATTCCATGAGTTTTTTTTTTTTCATCTTGACAATATTTGAGAAAGTGTACATTGATCTGTCTAGTGGACAAATACTTTTTTGTCTGCAAAACAAGGATAATGACACTCAACAGATTTGTACATCAGTAGTGAGTAAATAATGATTTGCCATTTCAACCCCTTCCCACCAGTACATGTACTTTCTGTGATAAGAACATCAAAACCTGTCACTCCTAAGTGGCTGGCCAATCTAATACAAAGTGTAAATGTTAAGGGGAGGATGAGTCAATATGTATGCAGCGTCAATCAAATCAGTATCGCAAGGAGTCATCTCCATGTGTACCCACTGACTGCAAGCTCTCATGCGTAATATGTACACACAGCATCAAAACGCAGGTACACTGATTAAAATGTCATGTGAATGAAGATTGGCCCAAAGTAGTGTGCACAACGTACATACCGTAGGTGATGTCTTCGTGCTTTTATTGGTTAACATTCTGCAAGCTGATGACAACATTGCTTTGTACAGAATTGGGAAGAAAAAACATAGAAAATGTCTTTTCTCTAGAGACAAGTAAAATATGCAGGGTAATACAAAGGGTTTGAAAGTTCAATGTATGAGTCAGAATAAATTCTAAAATGTACTGGTGTTGTTATAGTAATACATGCCTTTAAATGAAGATATTCATGTAATATTTCACTATCAATCTTGTGATCACTGAAAAGTATGTCCATGTTGCATATTCTGCATAAACATACACTGTAAATTAATAGAACATATATCAACAATTCAACCAAAGCATCATTTAAAATCTAATGGGTTAACAAAATCTAAAGTTTACTTGTAGAACATTTTGGTGTTTTTTCCTACTGAAAAGATATATGATGGGCTTGCATTTCTCTTTAGCAGTTCATCAGAACCTGATGCAGTGAGTGATATTGTTGACTAACCCTTGTTTACACTTCCTGCAATGACTCTTCAGCTATTGTCAAAAACCACGACTGATAACCCAGAGATAAGGACAGGTTGTTGCAGGATTATTTCCACATTACATGTATTTTTTGGGTTAGACAATTGCTTAGAATGGACTGCGTAAGCCTTCACACTTCCTTAGTTAATTAGGTGTTGGGCCTTGAGCCCAACACCTATTGTTATTGTAAGAATTTACTGTTTTTGTTCTCCTCAGCATATTCTCAGCAAATCCTTCTCCAGAACTGTTTGGAAAAATGGAAACATATATCTTCATTTGTCCGTACACGAATGACCAATCCACCACAGATGTGGTTTTTTGCATTTACGTCATCATGACGCCATCATGGGTCACATGATGTCACTTGAAAGCTTAATAAATTTAATCTTTGAAATTCCATATAAAATCAACCGTGAGAGACCAGAACCTGAAATTTGCGGGAATCGACATGGTAATACATGATCTTCATTTTATCTTGTGCGCCTAAAATCATGTGACCCTTCCTTCCAGTTGAAACCGCAAGTGCCTTATTATTTAAAATTGGCAGAAGATGCGAACTTGCTTTCAATGATGTGAGTGTCTGCCAAGGCTGTGCTTCAGAAACATATTTCAGGTGACGTCATAAAATGTTCGAGCGCCCTCTAGCGGCAGATTAAAAAATGTCGAAAACGCAATAACACTTGATGTACCGGTATGTGATGAAGTTTGCGGTAATCGCTTCAAAATTAATGTACATGATGACCATAATGCAGACAACATCTGTGCGCGGAAAAAAATTGATAACGTCATCAGACCGGAAGTTACAATAAAAAGACCTTAAATAAACCTTAAAAAATTGCTAGAAAATATACCGTCATAGATGTAATCAAGATTTGGCTGTAGTTAAAACAGCTCTTGAACTTTCTGGTAATGACGTCACAATGACGTCATCAAGTATCATTTTACAAGCAATCAAAGATTTCTTGATATAATCTTTGAAAATCAACATAAAATCAACCGCTACAGATTTGATTTTGTTTTTTATGGCAATCGATACAATATTGCAGGGTCTTCATTTTGGGTTTTAAGTGCAAAATCCCGTGACCCTTCCTTCCAGTCGAAACCAGAAGTGCCTTATTATTTGAAATTGGCAGAAGATGCGAACTTGCTTTCAACGATGTGAGTGTCTGCCCAGGCAGTACTGTACAACAATTTTACAGGTGACGTCATCAAATGTTAGAGCGCCCTCTGGCGACATGTTGAAAAATTCAAACATGGATTTAAACATGCATATTTTGAGTTGATGTGTGTGGCAAAGTCTGCAGTAATCCATGTCCCAACACCGTGTGGTTGTTCCTACAACCTCTAGTTAATGTTGGATCTGGATATGAACAACACGCACACGTATGTACAGTACTATAATTTTCGACATTTCAATGCAACACAAAGTCTAGATGAAAAGTGCAACAAAACAGACATTGTTAAAACAGTGAGTTTCCACCCTTTTTTGTGTATAAACAGTGAACAGTAGAAAAATATTATTGCACATGCCTTGAATGTTATGACAGATCTGGTTGGTTGGCAATCTTTGTACCTACATGTGCCCACCTGTTGCCCTAGATCTTATCCGCACTCTCAATAATCCGCACACTGAATACATGTAACAAGTACCATGCATGGGTGTCACCAGCATTTTTTCCTACAGGGGGCAAAGCACTCACCCAACGTGGGGTGCCGGCCATCATTTGAGAGTGTAATATTGACTTAGTAACACCATCGTCTTTTCCTTTTCTCCTTTTTCCATTCCTTTTTTTTGTTGGGGGGGGGGGGGGTTGTAGGGGGAGTGTTCTTTGACAATTAAATAGGTGCATTAAATACATACACAGTTGTTTTAACTATGGTTACATTGACTGCAGCAAAGCTATGTTAACATTTCAAACCATACTGGCACTGAATCTGACAAGATCCAATGAAGCTTTCTCTTATTTATGAAATTCTCATATTGTTGGATCAGGGCACTCTTCACACTTGCAATCTTGTTGGGAGATATTTTTTTTTGGGGGGGGGGGGTATACATTTGTATGTTTTCCACTACTGGTCAGTTAGATTTTCCTTAACATTTTGTCAAGTTGAGTCTGATTGGTTTGGATTATTGTAGGTCTGATCCATGTGAGTTCGGATTTGGTTTGTATCTGTTATGCTTGGATCAGTTTGGGCATTGTCAACTGGACCTGATGCAGAAGTTTACAGTGTACTTGTACAATCTGAATTCTGAATACTATGAGGGAGTTCCTTATGATTGTTGGAGCAATGGTGCAGTTTTTTTTCCAGTTGAAATTACTACAGGGGATCCCAGAATCGATCTCATAAGAGGAGGGAGTGGCCTCCATTCACTTGTTTGTCATTGATTATTTGTTGCAATATTGCTATTCAGTGGGAGGGCAGAGCACACTTGGGTACAAGTACTTCATGGGGGGAGGGCATCAATATGCTACAATGTGTCTGTATGATTTTGAAATTGAATAAAAAAATTGTAATAGAGGCAGAAAACAGGTAAAAAAAATATATCCCACAAAGATATAAAAACGGGGGTTGCAAAATCTGGTACTGCTCGAGATGTTCAAGTTCAAAATAAGGTAGGAAAGGAAAGAAAAGAAAAGAGAGACCCAAAATTTGAAAAACCTTTGACAAAATTGATGGTTTCAGGTAACTTGGAAAATGAAAAGGTAATGCAAACAAATAACGCTTGATGGGCCATTCAAGAGTTTCTCTCCCTGCCAATTTCCCACGAACCTAATGACATGACTTCTGCATTTGAACCCAGCCAGTATTTACAAATGCATTCAAGGAGTGAAGCCGACTAGAAATTGAGTGAGTGCTGTTGGCATCCCCTCTGACAAGCTAGTCTGCACCAATGGAGAGAGGAACTGTGGTTGCCACATCAAAATATCAACATTTCAGGAGAGATTAATGCCCCTTTGCCCCACAATTTTGACAACAAAGGAATGGCCAAGCCCTTCTGAGGTTTTTCATTCAAAGCTGGTTCCTTTGTTGCTCAACAATAATCGGAAAGGACTGGTAACAATTACCTTACAGGGCTTAGCTAGGTTACTGCCACTGTCGATCAGTCATGTGAAAATACTATTACTAGTGCTTGGCATGGATGGCCAATAATAACCTTTCATTTAAGGGCACAAACATTTACTGCAAATGTGTACACACAAGTATTTATGAACAATTAAGCGATTCTCATAAAAACTGAAATATGCGAGTGATGATTTTAAGACCTACTGGTACAGTAATATTTCCTTCATTGTTAAGACAGGTTTCGTTTGTTTTGACATTGGTTTATATCATGTGATTCAGTATATTGCCGACAGTGATATACAGTGTATGAGAAGAAAAGCTTTACTATGTCATTGTATCTACTACACATTCAGAGTGTCATCACAAACAATAAAACAACCAATAGTCTGTATCATCTACATGTACCATGTCCACACTGCTTTAAGCTGATCCATAACCAACATCAATAACCACTCTAATACTGGCTACTATAACCTGACAAGAGTAGACTACCACACTCCAAAGCTTGCTGCCGCTAGTTAATTAATCATCAGTGGAGCAGAAGACAAAAATCAATAACTGTTAATTCGTTAGGAGGCTAATGAACGGCATAAATTAAGTTACAAACTCAATTTTCTTGAATGTCACAAGAGGTTACAGTAGTGGGATTCTGACATCTGCGGACTGGGGGAGGAAGCAAATTAGATTGGAATTATGTACGGTTGGACGGACAGTCATTGCTGCATTCCGCTATACCATCAGAAAGATGTATGTACAGTACACATGTACGAATAACAAAATCAACAAATTTGTTTCCCAATAATGTTCCAATCTTTTCTTTGCCATGACAAAAAAATGTCAGAACTAAGAATGTTTGAAAAGTACTGAACATGTATTTTATGAAGTCATTTACACAAATGCTGAATTTCAAAGTTGAATATAAGTTAGATATCTGTGTCACAATTTAATCACTGAATAAAAAAAGGCTTTAGAATGCCTAGACTGCGCACACAAAGCGTATCGAAAAGAGATTCAGCCACAAAATGATCAATGTACTTTTCAGGGCTTGTTATTTTTTCAATTACAAGATTTATCAAAAACCACTCACAAGCTTTACAGGCTAGGAAACTGATTTCATTTTGTTATACAGAATAAATACCGTACGTGCATATTTTTTTTGCAGTTGAATGTAATGATTTTCGCTTTTGAGTAGAGTGAATTTTCACTCTTAGGAAATACATCTAAGAGAGTCTCATGCAGTATACTATATGTCGTCAGGTTTGCTTGAGAAGTGACTTGCATGTGCAAGGCTGTTTTGGTTTCCAAAACACCATGAACAATTCCTGTCAAACAGTATTTATAAACAACCAATTGTGTAAGTCGCTACACGAAATACTAATAGCATGGCTTTTGCTTACAACTTGGAACTTGGTATGTGAAATTTTGTTTTCAAGGAAAACAAATTGGTTATTTAAGGAAATGTTAAACACCATTCCACAGTATTATCACACGGGGCAAAAAATTGGGGATTAGTGTTTTTCTGATTGGAAGAAAAATTTGGGGTAAACTTTCAGATTTTGAGGTCACTAACTCACCAACCATCATCATTGGAGATCATGGCCTTGCATTTTTGTGTAATTTCACTCTGCAGACAGTTAGGGAATTTGTTCAGAGAATTTTGTAATCAAATTATCAAACAGACTGAAGTCACGCTTTACTTGTCTTTCCCAAACTCACTATATGTATGTAAAAGACACTATCCCCTGTAATTTGTGTAGGATTGTAACAGATCAGGGTATAGTTTCATTTCTCACTATGGACTGCACCATTTATTACCTCTACCTCATGGCAAATGGGTATTGACAGATTTCAATTTGGCCTGGAGAAATCAGACATCTCAAGGTACTCCAAAGAGATGTGCATTGTACCAGAAATGCCAGATTGCATGTATGTAGAGAGCTTGGAAGTGGATTCAATTACAGAAGGCTTAGGATCTGGTAAGGAAGCCACTTCAGCAGGCCAGTAATCTTGTTAAATTTGGCCAGCCTAAGAAACACGCATAGAATGCTTCATCTACTATGCTTACTCCAAACATAAATTAGGCCCTACTTGTTTTGGTTGTATATCTGTGCATCTATCTGAAATGCAATAATTTACAGATTTAAAGGTACATGTATATATAGTCAAAACTAAAGCTAAAAACCCATGATGCACTCTTGACAAATGGGAATGGGAAATGATGTATTCATCTGATTAAGCGTCTCAGGAAATTTTAGTGGTTGCGCTGGGTAAAACGCAACCATTTTTGCTGTTTTCCCTGCATTACCAGTTATATACATACCTGTATACAATGTATGTTTGCTTCATCTCATCCTCCAAATGCATACATGTACATATTTTGAGTACCTCTCTGGTTACAATTTATGACCATGAAGAGTACTACCTAGCATATTGCTATGTGAAACAAAATTTAAGTTTCTTAGAATGTTTAATTCAATAAAATGTTTAATTCAATAAAAACGTTTTGTTTTTCTTTCCGAGATGCACATTTAAAAGACATGCAGAAAAGAGAGAGTTTCCTCACTAACTAAAGATTTGCCCCGTCAGCATCATATATATACTTTATTCAGATTGCTTGCTCTTGAGAATGCCTTCAAATAGAATAACAAACTACAGCTATGGGGCCATCATGCATGGGCAGAATCTAATAGACATTAATTAATATATTTGTACAATCGCAGTTTGGCTTTTCCTTCTACTTTTGTCTTTTTTCTTTTTTAGTCTCTAACTGTGTCTGGAGACACTTGCATATTCTGGCCAGGATATTTGGCTGAACAAATATTGCCCAGAGTGATTTTGTTCACTCTGCTGAATGGAACCTTGTCACAATCTGTACCTTACATGCAAGCAGGGCATTTAAACTTTAATGCTTGCAGCACATTTTCAAGTTACATGTAGAACAATCTAACTGCTTGTCTGCACACCAACGATGCACAGGAAATAATAAATCATATCAGGAAATAATACAGACATCCTGCAGCATATGTTCAGCCCATTGAATACTGGTTTCCAAATCGGTACCACAAAATCAGTTTGATCGGTGATCTCTGGTGACCCCCAAAGGTACAAACTACCAAACTTTGTGACAAATCCAGCCAGCACTGTAGCGATATCATGTCCCCAGATGGTAGAAATTCAGAAGAGCTCGCATAATGTAATTGGACAAATGTTTAAGCAATTTCAACCCTGGGCTCCCACAAGAAATCTGAGAGAGTTCATTGGATGTGATTGGGCTACAAGTACAAGTGTTCTTGGCAGCTAGCCCTGAGGAGTTTGCCTGAATGTAGCGCCATGTAACAGGGAACAGAGAAGGAAGGGAGAGCCCACCCGCTCTCTAGTGCAATTTCCAGCACTTCATGTATTTACTGTACCTATTTCCTCACTACAATGGATTCGTTTTAGGGAATGCGATGTTTTGTACATTAACTCGGTCAATGTATGAAAAGACGGTGAATAGGGAAAACCCTTGACAACAGAAGCATAAGTCTTTGGCATCAACAAGTGGATACTTATAAATGCCAGACAGTAGTGGGCAGCAATGTATGCCAGCTAATGATTGCTAGAATGTGTTACCAGGGCCTTACCGGTACATGAACTAACTGACCTAGTTATAGATTACAAAAGAATGTGTTTAGATACCCTATTTCATTTGGGAAAGTCTGACAGGTTGGACATTTTGCAGTTTATTATCAGTAGAGCTAGCTACAAAAAAAATGTTTCACTTAGGGGTTGTTGTGTTCAACAATATGGCCTACTACAATACAGTTATTAAGGCTATGTACATGTACTGGCTCAGAAACCTTGTGAAAAACCAATTTGGGGCAAACGTTTTTACAAAACCAGTGGCACTCCAATATGTACATTTTTATATTAAACAATTTAGTCATTCTGTAAATTTACAGTAAGGCCTAAAAAATTATGTTGGCGTAACCCGACCGACCCTAAAAATGCGGCCGACCCTGGATATTTTTTTTTTTTAAGGGAAGAAATATAATTAAAATCTATAGAAATGAATTTTAAATACGTTTTGAAACCATTTCTGACCGTTTCTCCTCAATTGTATGACGATAGCGCGCGTGGAACTTTGGAGTGCACAATGTTTTGCACCTTCCTCTCCATGACACAACGAACATGTAGAAGATCGCGCAGGCCTACAGGCAGTGCGCGTGCGGAGATCGATGCACCATGCATGCATGATAGATGCACACGTACATGGTACATGTATAGCCTCGTCCTAGACTGTTGCACGGCGCGAACTGCTACATATTTATTCCATTTTAACAAAAATGGTTCATTATAATATAAATTATTTTAATTAATTTTCCACTATTTTACACGATAACAATTGATTATATTTATTCTAAAAATGGTAAACTATTCTGTAACCCCGGCGGCCGACGCGACCCGGCCGGCCCCCGGCCCGTGGTTACGCGCGTACGCCGTCGCATCATGGCGCCCGGTACCGAAGCGTACAGTGTTTCCATCAAGGGCAAATAGGGATCTTCGGTCATTTTCGACCGTTTAATACGGATAAATTTGAGTCTAGAGCTGGGGGTAATCGCCCAGAGCTGTGCCGATGGTGTAAAAGCAGGTTACACCGTGCTAAAAATACAAACTTCAAAGGAAGAATCGGGTCCATATTAAAGATGTCGATGCAGATGAAACGGCTAACATTTTGTCTGATTTTGGATTCCGCTTTTTGATATCTAGGCCATTTAAACGCTAAAAGGTGAATATTGCTTGAATGTCCTATCCTATCCTATGCCTATAATTTGAATATAACATACTGAAAACTGAAATACAACAGCCAGAACTTTTCTTAACCCCAACAGTCCTGAATCCTCCAATTTTAATACAATTTTGCACACCCCCTAGGGAGTTAGGGTTAATTCATGGTTTTTATTTTTAATATATCATTTTACAGATACACCAAAAACAGCAAGTTGGCTTCATGCCTCATCTGTCCTGAAGCACACTGCAGGCCTTGGTCTACCATGCCTTCCTTAAATTTTCCTCGATCTGACAGTTTTGTTTTTATTTGCACAAAAACAAGAAACTCTATATAAAAGAAAGACATAAAAAGTGAAATAAATGTCACTCAGAGTTTAAAAGTATACAAATATTGTGTGTAGCCTTGTTTTCTTTTGTTATCGTGTACTACTACCGGCTTAATGTCATTTTCGTTGCTGGGATAAAAAAAATAAAAAAAAAAACGACCTACCTACCGTATTTTTCTGGCCCGTTACGCCAACATAACTTCTTTTTTTTTAAGGCCTAATGTTATTGATGAAGTTGACAATTTTTACAGATTTTAAAAACTTCTTTAAAAAGTCCCCAGTTTAAAACTGTCCTGCAGAAAAGTTCTTGGTAACTGAACTTGTGTAGTTTGGAAAGTGTACACCAAGATCAACTGGTCATAGATATGGGATGTATATCGTGCATGCCACTAAAAAGTGTTTTAAGACAATGGAAAAATGTAGTATCCACTAGACCAGACGCCACTTCAGCAGTTGTGTACAATACTACCACTACCCGGTACTACTACTAATAATAATGAGTATTTATAAAGTGCACCCACTATTATTGATGCTCAAGGCGCTACATCATTATTACCCTGCTCATTTGGGACATTGAAACATTCTAAATACCATCTCAGCTCCCTGGGGAGTATTCAACCAACTTCCGGCAGTACAAAGTACGGGAGAGTTACAAACATTTTCAAAGTATTTCCTAACAAAATTGGAAATGTTTCTCAGTGAATAATGTAAAATTTGGTTCACAATCTCATTTTTGTATATATTCAAAACAAAAGTAAGTCAAAACATGTCATAAATAAGTCATGATGAGAAAAAGTATGTAGACAAGGTATGTCATTTGTTGAGCACACTTTTTTTATAAATATTTTAAAAATAAATTTCCAAACTTGGATCATACTGAGGTTTGTTTAAGCAGCCTAGCATCATGTGCGCAGTAAACCATCATGTGATGGGATTGTCAATCATCGTTGCAAGATACACAGCCCAATTATCGGACACGAACGATCACACTTTAAACTGCTGTATGGATTTTATTGGTAAAACTAATAGAAACAAAAAATCGAAGTAAAATACAAATGCCAAATTATGACATTAAAAACCCACATTCTTGAAAGTTTGAGATAAATTCAGGAACTTATAAATTTCCAACTGAAATCCAGAATTTACAGCTGCAAGAGGTACGAGTTCTGGTGTAAAGAGGAGGTTAACACATCGGTGAAAAGGACTGTACAAGTTTAAATTTGGCGGGTATATGGACGGTAAAATGACATCGTGATTTTCGTATTGCTACATATGCGCCCTCATTAGGCCCCCAAACAAATTTAGGGTCCATCAGTCGGGATTGTTTTTTTTTTTGGGGGGGGTGGTGGTATAGATAAAGTACACATAGTATAGGCCTACTGCCTACCCTTTCTTCTAACTGACGAATAAATGGAAAGAATGGCCACTTGTCAGTTACCGGTTCCCCTCTACCAGCGTACATGCACGCGCCAACTATACTGTGTACACATGTAAACATTGTATGCAGTATCACACCACATGCAATATTGAAACGAAATGCAATATTATGGCATTACAAAGAAACAGTCATGGCAAGGTTAAAGTTTATTTAATTTTTTTTTTAAGGTAAAAAAGAAAGAAAAAAAAGAAAAGGAGATTTCCGGATTTGTAAGTTGGTCGGGTGAGGGCAACACAACTTTTTGGGGGGATTCAGCCATGCAACGCAGTCACCTGAATCTATTTGTCCACACTGGCAGTGGGACACGTACATGCACGTACCAGATACCACATTGTTCATGCAATCAAAAAGAAAATGAAGAACATAAGATACCAAGTTTCTGGTACTTAAATGTACTTTTTTTATTCCGACCAAGACATTTTCTTTTTACTTTTCATTAGTATCCTTTAACTTTGTTTATCTTCAAATTGAAGTTTGAATGGAAAGATTTCCATATAAGAAGTTCACTCAACACCCTGTGTACAAGAGTGGACTGAAAAATTCTAAGTGTTTTCTAAGAAAATGCTTGTATTTTCTCACTGCTCAAATTGACTTTGATGACATGAAATTGCTATCTGGGGGCTTGTTAGTCAATACAGAGGAAAATTAGTGAACTTCTTATAATATGGAAATCTTTCCGTTTGAATAAATACAAGAGAACAAACACAAGCCAGAGTAGACATAGGGCCTATAGTGCAATCTTCTCCTAAACATGTCACATACAACAACAAAATAAATTCCTTTTCTGAAATAATGTCTTTGACGTTTTTAATAATTGTGTACAAAGTACGGAAAACACTTAATATTTTCACACAATCTTCTAAAAGAAAATAAAATAATTTCCAGTGCCAAGTTGGCATATTTTCAACAGCATTAAACTGGCTGACTTTTACTGAAGCTGTGAATTAAGTGATGGGCAGAGCATACTGTTAGAAACATTGAGTCCCTCCGGTTCTTTTCGAACCACACATACTCACAAAAGAGATCTATTCACATGGTACTACCGAAAACTTATCTTGTCTTAGTATCTTTCCACCATGCAAACCTTCAAATCTCGGCATTAGGATTCCTGATAATGCAATCTTTCTGTTACTTTTTTTCCCTACAGAAAACAAGTTTTAAGCATGCTGTTTACCCTCACATCCACCACCACCCTTCAAAAAAAAAAAGAGAGGGGGGGGGGGAGGGAAGGGAGGTTTGTGAAGGGTCTTTTTCATTCTTTTAGTTCTTAGAGAGTGTTTTTATCCCTTCAACATGTCTTTGACACTACAGCAACTTTTAGCAACCGTCTTTGAATTCTAATGTTTCTACCGCTTTTGTAATTTCATTTCAACAATAGCTTGGGCAGAAAATCTACATAGCTCTATCAAATTTCTAGCCCCATAAATGTGGCCAATTTACTGGACTACCTCCGTAAATAAAGGCCACACTTCCACCATGTACAAAAACATGTCGAACTTTGTCAAATTTTGATTTTCACATTTAGGCTTAGTTTGTTGGGTTTTTTTGCTTTAGAAGCATACTCACCCCCTTTATACTAGGCTAATCAGGAAGTGCTGCCTTTTTCAGATGTCTATTTTTTTGTGAAATTTCCAGATTCGTTTGCACCCGTTTGTGTATCAAAATTTCAACATGAAATTCTACAAAAATTAGACATCTGAAAAAGGCAGCACTTTCTGATTAGCTTATAAAGATGGTGAGTCAGTATGCTTCTAAAGCAAAAAAACCTACAAACTAAGCATAAATGTGAAAATCAAAATTTGACAAAGTTCAACATGTTTTTGTACATCGTGGAAGTGTGGCCTTTATTTACGGAGGTAGTCCAGTAAATTGGCCACATTTATGGGGCTATCAAATTTCCAGTTGATATCATGTGAATCAATGCATTTTGTGCATCCACAGTACATCATACAACAAACATTCCACTGTCATATTCATATTAATCCTGCCTATACTTTCCACAACATTGCTGAATTGCTTTTCATCATCAATTCAATTCTGTGAGTCCAATGAAATAAATGTGAATTTTCGTGGAAAAAATGTTGCAACCTGACGCCACTTTTTTCTTCCTATATGATCATCGCAATGAAGGTCAGTCATTGCAAAAATGATAATAAGACAAGACTCTGGGACTGAGAAACATTTCCAATTTTGTAAGGAAACTTACAAAATACTCTCCATAGACTTTGTACACAACCGCTGAAGTGGCGTCAGGTTGCAACATTTTTTCCCAAACGGACAATGACATAAACATTACCTGGGAACATTCTTTGACCGTTGACTGTAGATGCTATCATCACTATGCAGACAAGGAGTGACCAGCAAAACCAAGCCATTTTCGCTCCAGCCGTATGCGTACGTAACCCGATGTCGCCAACAAAACTTTGGGGGAGTTACACAAACTTTGACAAACGTTAAACGCGTGAACCCAAGTACTGTAGGCTTACCGTACCGCACAACTACTGAGCAAGCTACTGAGCGCGAACCGTACAGTGTGCGGTGGTGGCGCGGTGGACTTTGTGAATACTGTTCAATAGAGGAAATGATGAAGTTCACGCAAAATAAAGACAATCAAAGTCACATCTTATGATCTTGCACCTTATGTCACAGAACGTACCAATGTTACAAACGTGGGAGTATGGTTTTAATGACAAAAGTAGCTACAGACAATTTCCGACACCTATCGATACGGACTGGCCAAAGATATTGATGGCCGGCTAGTACACGCAATTAATTAGATCACGCAACCCAGCAGGACGATGTGTACAAATATCCCACATATGCTGCATAGCGCATGCAGGTGAAACTTTTTGGGAAACGCGATCGGCCAAAACTATTCTGGCACTAGAGGGGGTGCTACAATATTAATGGTGTTTTTTTTTTTACCGAACACAAGAGGGTGCTGTTCTTTGTTCACTAACCTTTGTTTACTTCGCCAGAAAATGGGGCTTGTCTGCAGGTCTTGTCCTTTGCTTTGGTTGTCGAGTTAAATATGAGTGTAAGTCAGCAAAATGATATTTTTTGATAACCGAACGACGGGTGAATAGACAGTGAAAGGCTTTTGATAGATGTAGGGGGCCTACATGTAGCTTGAATAACTCCACCTCCGGTCCAATGGGGCTGGCATGGCTGGAGTTATTCTAGCCCCATAAATGTGGCCTATTTACTGGACTGCCTCCGTAAACATAGGCCACACATCCACATGTACAAAAACGTGTCGCACTTTGCCAAATTTTGATTTTCACATTTAGGCTTAGTTTGTAGGTTTTATTTGCTTTAGAGGCATACTCACCCTCTTTATAGGCTAATCAGAAAGTGCTGCCTTTTTCAGATGTATATTTTTCGTGAAATTTCCAGATTCATTTTTACACGTTTGCGTATCAAATTTCAACATGAAATTTCACAAAAATTAGACATCTGAAAAAGGCAGCACTTTCTGAATAGCCGATAAAGAGGGTGAGTATGCTTCTAAAGCAAAAAAATCTTACAAACTAAGCCTAAATGTGAAAATCAAAATTTGGCAAAGTGCGACACGTTTTTGTACATGTGGATGTGTGGCCTATGTTTACGGAGGCAGTCCAGTAAATAGGCCACATTTATGGGGCTAGAGTTATTCAAGCTAGTCTCAGATGTATCGTCCGGTGCCCCAAATTCGCGCTGCCCAATATTCGCGCAACCAACTTTCTCGGCTCGTATCTTTTTAACACAACACGGACAGACGTCAAATCACCGTCGATGATCCATCGTCACACCGCCTTTCTTCTCGATGCAGTTATGCGGAAATCAGAAGCTTTTCCGAGAAATCAAAGAGAGTGATAAATTATTGCCGTACTGACTAGATACAAAACGTAACATTATTGAATGGCCCAGAAAACTAATACAAACATCGCTACGAATTTCCAATCAGTGTCGCTGTACAACCCCGAAACGTGAAAGACATTTTCGGTCGACTTTCACTAAACAACAGAGGGCGTAATCAGAATGAAGGAGCACGAAATACGACGTGCGCCTTATATCGCTTTTTTATTTTAGGATCTGTTTCGCCAAGATGCAGATTTCTGTACCGAGTTGTTTGTTGGAATGAATATGCCTTAAAATATATTTCTGTCGGAATAAGACCTATCGTAATGTTTGAAGTACCCAAAAAGTAGGCCAATACCTATTTTTGTTTTTATTGAAATGATGTGTATCATGCAACCATGTGTCGAGGCGGTGCGATCGGCCACGGTATTGGTCGACCGCGTGCTAGGCGCGCGCGCCTGTATAATTGATTGATTGATCGCAGGTGTAATTAGAATGAGCAATGAATGCCGGAGAACATTGTTACAGAAGGGTGGTTTTGTTATGTTTTTGATGGAGGAGTCATTTCAAATATATTTGTCCATGTTCTTAAAAATATAGCCACGGCATACTAAAGTTATATTGCAAATGTTTCTATTTTGGGAAAATCTGTAGGCCTATACGTTTGTAAAATGTTATGTTATTGGCAGTTGGCACATGGTTGATTTTCAGCAAAACAAAAATTCTCGGAACTCTTTCTATGCATAGGATTTAACTAAGCTCCTTAGACTTGCAACAAAAGTATATCATAATATTTGTGGATTTTATTTACCTCAAATTTTCAATTATGATATGATTTTAAATATTTTGCATGCGATGTGTTTACCAAAATCAAAAGAAATTCATTTATTTCATATTTAAACAAACGTGTATTTAGTAAGAATGTCGGATGGCAAACAACAGTTAGTTTATCAGTCTAGAGACCAAAGTTGTGCACATAAATTTATCCTTTATGCAACAAACATCGATCCACATTGTTTTCAGAAGTATGACACAATGGAGACTCTGTAGAATGACGTTTTCCGTTCGTGCGCGAATTATGGGCACGAAACTTTTGTGGCAGCCAATTTGACTCATCTGCAGATGACGACGTTCTTGCTGCTTCCTTGACGTGTGAATATTTCTCAAATCATTTTTCCATGTAGTTTATTAGTCATTCTATGTAGGGTTTAGTTTATGCAAGAAAAAAATCGGTCAAAGTACTAAGTGCGCGAAAAATGGTCACACGAGGATACTGCTACTGTCTTGACGTTTCTGCAATACCAATGACTGACCGTCATTGAGATAAAATACGATGAAAAAAGTGGCGTCAGGATGCAACGTTCTTTCAAAAATATTTATTTCTCAAGTATTCATCAACGTTTAAAAAGAATTTATAGATTTTGTCTATTTCTGTTTAAAGCCCGGCTTTTTGTTTTCTGTTGAAATGTTCTCACATTCACAATCTTAGACACATGACCTCAGGCACAATGTGTCACATTAATTGAGACAAAACCAATTTTTGTATATGTACATTGTACTGTACAGTCCACATTTATGTAACTAATTTCAAAATAACTATTTTTTTCCTGAATTATTTAACTAGATAAAGAGAAGGCACAGAGCAACCGATGGAGAGAAAGGGTGGTGATAATCGTAAGAGGGACTTCCAGAGTGCTACACAAGAGGATGAGGTATACTCGGGGATGTCTTATTCAACAGATTATTCGTCCTGTTCATTCCAAGTAGTTTGTAAAGATACATTCCAGTTTTTTTCTGTGCTCATGTCTGAACA
This sequence comes from Patiria miniata, assembly GCF_015706575.1. Lineage (NCBI taxonomy): Eukaryota > Metazoa > Echinodermata > Asteroidea > Valvatida > Asterinidae > Patiria > Patiria miniata. The sequence continues at coordinate 7,602,951 of NW_024037073.1, forward strand.
TTTGAAACAAAATCTATGAAACATTAATACTTGTATGAAAATGTTGCAGAAAATTAAGCAGTCATTCCATTAATAGTGGAATATTTTCTGTTTTAATTCCACAGGTATCTGGTGAATTTCCCTCAAAGAAAAGTTGCACTTCCCCAGACACCATGATTGTCAAAGGTGGAGAAGACAAAGCAGCCTTACCACATCTTGATCTAACATCACAGCAAGAGCTTCCTGATTCACAGATGTCACTGGATTTATTCTCCTCACCAACAGATGCCATGTCACAGGAGTTTGAGCCATTTGCACTACCCGAATTGCAGGGATTATCAGGCAGTGATGGGGCACCAGCAACTCATGAGGATACTGAGGAGGCTAGTCAGGAGCCAGCCTTGTTATCACAGATGTCTTACATTGAGGAGGAGGACAGAGGATGCAAGAGAACTGCATCCCTACAGGATAACAAATCCACTGACAATCTATCAGGACGACACTCTCAAACATCAGGCAATGTTAGCAGGACAATCCCAGAAATGACACAATGTGCCAAAGAGGACAATCAAGATGCATCCACCAGCAAAGATGAACTCTCTGAAGAACCCCTGTTAAGACCTAACCCTGGACGTTATGTCATCTTGCCAATCAGATATCCACTCATTTGGGAATTTTACAAGAAAGCACAAGGTTTGTTTGGAAGCATGAAATACTCCAACTAAACATCCTTTGCCTGCTTACATGTAGGCAAGCTCAGTGATTAGGGGCTTGTTGGTTTGGGTCCCATGCAAGCAAGCTTGTGATGTTTTTAAGGAGCTTGCAAACAGCATTGAAGATTTAGTGCTTGTAAGTTTCATTGGTGAAAACATATAAATTCATATACATTTTTCATAAGATGGAATTTTGTTGGGGAGATCTTATAATCACCACAATGCAAAATTCCATGTCATGAACAGTTTGGTTGTGGTACCCGCTGCTATATCAGATTCGAACCAGCCAACCGATCCCGGCAAGCTTGGTGGTCAAGTGGTAAGACGTCTGCACTAGTAAGCAGGAAGTCATAGGTTCATGAATTTTTTTCTCACAATCACTGGGAACAACACTGTGTATACAGTGTTTATAAAAAAATTTGTTGTTGAAGGGCAAAACCTCATTAGTGAATTATTTACATTCCCGACATAAAGTCAATCAGTGGTCATTGAATGCATTGCATTGGTCTTGATGTAGCCAACTGACCTCAGTAAAGTCAGTGGTTGAGTGGTTATGACATCTGTACTAGTAAGCAGAAAGTCGTGGGTTAAGGCCTGGAGGTCTAACTGGAGGAAGCTTATAATAATAATAATAATAATAATAATAATAATATTGGCTATTTATAAAGCGCACGTATCCACCAGGACTGGTGCTCAAGGCGCTACATCATTATTACCCCTGCTCATTGGGCACATGAAACATTCCAAATACCATCTCAGCTCCCTGGGGAGTATACAGCTCGATGCAGCCTGTTAGGCGCAAGGTAGCTAATTCAATCACAATAACCATCTCTGCCCTCACAGGTACCCATTTACTCCTGGGTGGAGAGAAGCAATGAGTGACAAAGTGCCTTGCCCAAGTGCACACGCACCATGACCCCGCCAGGACTCGAACCCACAACCTGCAGCTTTACCCGCAGACCACGAATCAGTGCCCTTAACCACGAGGCCACAGCACTTTATGAAATGCTTGTACAAACTCTCGGACAGCACTGGGTAGCACAGTGCATTGTATAACCCTATAGTGAATAAAATTGCGTTACATCTCTTTATACGTGTATAATGTTCTTTACAGCTTCGTTTTGGACATGTGAAGAAGTGGATCTTGGAAGAGACCTTAAAGATTGGCAAACGTTAAAGGTACAATCAATCAAGTAGTACAACACTCTGGGAATGATTTTCTTGAAACCCTTGGAACAAATGGAAATGTGCACTTTCAGATAACTAGCATCTCCGATTCAAAGACACGTAATCTGTTTCCCACAAACTTGGTTGTTTTGTATATAAAGAGCAAATGTGAACAAAAGCCACATCATATACATGTATTAACTAAGGGGTCAATGAGCCAATCAGGCAGCATGTTTCATGAAAGTGTGAGCTCTGATGGGCCATCAAATGGTACAACAAATAAACGATCTGCTGGTGTTCCATAACATTTATTATCTTAACTTTGAGAACTTTGTAACTTGGAGATTTTTTAATGTGATTTTATGAATTGATTTGATTATAAATCAAGTGTTTGCCACATATCTTGTGTTTGATTGCAGTCATCTGAGCAGTATTTCATCAAGCACATCCTGGCCTTCTTTGCAGCAAGCGATGGTATTGTCAATGAGAACCTAGTGGAGAGGTTTGGTCAAGAGGTTCAGATTCCTGAGGCAAGATGTTTCTATGGCTTCCAAATGGCTATGGAGGTTAGAAGTTGCTGAAGCCTTTAATGTTGGCTTCTGTGAGTTTGCCAATATCTAACACCTGTAACCAGTTGCACAAAACAGTGTGTAACTTACACAGTGCAGAGGATTTACGCAATAAATTAGGTTGCACAGCTCTGCAATATATTTACAATCAATTAACAAACACGGTGTAGGTCCACAACATTTTAAGTAGTTAAAAAATCTAGGGCAAGGATGATCACATCTTTAGATGACTTTTGTGTATAACTGGTATTGGATGCAAAAAGTAATTGATTCAGCTCCCACTGCCATTTCAAAAGTAGTTTTGTGTTACATTCTGCAGAATGGGGCCCAATTATCTTGTATCAAGGTTTATTAGTTGGGCAATGACGGTCTTAGTCTGAGGATCTGATATTCACGTGTGCAGAGCCGTGGCATGAACATCCGATACATCGTAGCATGTCAATGTTATGCGACCCCACACCCCAGCCAATCGGAGTGGTCCTTAGAAACTGTGACGTCCTTTCGAACAGAAAGGTTGACTGAGCTGTGGATTGGTCAATTTGGATGCCATGTTTTTGTAACACAATGGGTTACGGATGACCCAATAGAAGGCGCCCACTGAATGATCATATTCTTGAGGTCAAGCATAATTAATCGCCGAATTTGCTCGCATATCATAGACTTTTGCTGTACAAGAGGATATTCCATAGACTATGACGGGCTCTGCAATGAGGACAAGTAGTTAGGAATTTCTCTTTTCTCTATTTGTATGCTATGCTAAAGAAGCCTCTATTTTAAGGGCCTGTTAGGTTCTTTTCGGAACCACACATACTCACAAAAGAGATTTATTCACATTCTGCTACCGCAAACTTATCTTGTCTTAGGTCTTAGTTCATCTACATATTTGTATGTAGACATTTCTTGTGGAAGGCCTGTGTGCTTGACAGTCTTATAATAACTTTTATTTGGATTGTTCTTTTATAAAACAGAACGTGCACTCTGAGATGTACAGTCTCCTCATAGAAAGCTACATACAGGATCCTGCAGAGAAGACTCGACTTTTTAATGCAATTGAAACGAGTAAGACTAGTTCAGTATTCATTGAAGCATTGAAGGAGAATCACATGGACTAGAGATAAATTCATGATTGTCCAACAAATAATGTCCTTATCATAGTGTGACCTACAAACATAGTATGGTTGTTGACTGATTTGGCTATGTTCCCAAACAAAGCAGGGAATGAGTCTCACTAACTGTCAATGTTTCTCATATCAGTGTATATGAGCCTATGAATGTGCACTGTTTTCTAAACTAGTGGTGTATTTTAGCATTAGTACCACGAATTTAAAAAAAGAGTATAAATAATTTAAAATGGATATAATTCACATGTAATTATGGGTTGATATTTGGTTGAGGGTTTTGCTGCCATAATGGGTAGGTTTTGTAACATAATGTGAAGATCAGTTGAAGGAAAAAAAACAAAATTATCTACTTAAGGATTGTCTGGATTCTCTAAGCTTGAAATCGCGCAAAACAAACCTTTCAAAAAGGGTGTAGCCTTACCAACTTGCTAGACTCTTTTGTAAACATGCTGAATGGCAGTTTTGACCTTGCATGTCCTTTGTGTTTGGAAGAAGTGTTGGGAGTGAGTCTCCTATTAGTCTAACGTCCTCAGGAATGTAGTCAACATATTCCATATGGCCTTGTCTCAGATTGCTTGCTTGATCAGGACATAGAATTGTTTGTCTTAGATGGGATTGGATTGATAAAGTCTTATTTATTAAAGCACATAATCATGTCCATTTTACTTTGCTAGTGCCATGCATCAAGAAGAAAGCTGACTGGGCCATTCGATGGATTCATGCCAAGGAAGCTACATTTGGAGAGAGACTCGTTGCATTCGCTGCAGTGGAAGGCATCTTCTTCTCGGGATCATTTGCAGCTATATTTTGGCTGAGGAAGAGGTAATTTCCAATGTTGGATTCTACAAACCAAATAGGAAATGGTTGTAGTACACCCATCCATGCCATTGTCCCTCAGTGCTGTGGTTTTGGAGCCATTCTTGGTGGTGTATTTTAATACTTGACAGATTAACAGAGTTCAAATGTTGCAGTAGGAAGCATTTTATGTTTTGAGACTTGTTTTAAAATCCTTTTGGACAATCAAAATTCTTGAGAGACTGGTCAACATTCTTGTGACACTGCAGGGGTTTGATGCCTGGCCTGACATTCTCTAATGAGCTGATCAGCCGTGATGAGGGTCTACACTGTGACTTTGCCTGCCATCTCTTCACTTACATTGTGCACAAGCCTAGCCCTACTCGCATCCAGGAGATCATCTTAGAGGCAGTAGAGACTGAGAAGCAGTTCTTTCAAGAGGCCTTGCCAGTCAGGTTGATTGGAATGAATGCTGAGCTCATGTTACAGTACATTGAGTTTGTGGCTGACAGATTGCTGATGGAGCTGCATTGCCACAAGGTATAATGTTCACATACTACGTGCTGCAGACTGGAAAACCCTTCACATGCTGACCAAAGAAACCCAGAACTATTATTATTATCATTATAGAGTTTAATGGTTTACAGCATAGAACTTTAAATATTACATTGAACAACTTCTTTACCAAAATTTCTGATGGTATGAAAATCCCAAAATGCTATTCCGAGAAATGTGATTTTTTTAGTCTGAAACAGCATAAACAACCAAAGTGATGTCAACATTATATTTGCCCCAAAAAGAAATTTGGAAAATAACTTTTTGTGTGTATTTCTGCTCTGTACTGGAAAATGATATCAATGACATGCAACATGTTTTCTTGGACCACAATTCACATGATCTTTAATGCCTTCTCTTTTGAAGCTACTTTGAGTCCTCTATGGGCTTCAAGATGGAAATGTTATGTGCTGAGGATGCTTTGTGCAGTGGTGTTGTTCAGTGCATCACAAATCCAGTAACAAGTAGCTTGATGAACAATAACAAAGGAATGTCTTTGTCGCAGTTCATTTGAAAAACTTGTGAGATGACTTGGGACTGGATGATTTGTGACCAGGGACTGGATGATTTGAGGACTTGTGATGAACCTGACCATAGCACTGGTTTATTCGCATCATAGTCAATGCCACTCTCAATGGAAATTTCTTGAAAAACAAAAAAAAATATTAAAAATCCTTTTAATAGCATTATTCATGCATGCCTCAAGAAGAGAAAACAAATATATGCACCCTGTTACACCTTGTTCCAAATGATAAGCCAGTGAAGTATTTCAAAGGATGTTAAAAGAGGTGTTACATTTGGTGCCGTTAACAATGTGTGGCATTGTTATAAGATTCACTTCAACTTGTGTCTTTGCATCTCTACAAACTTAGGCAACTAACCTTTTCCAGTCAAATATCTGTAATAAAAAATCAATCCTGTTGTTAAGTATAGATCATTTTCTATTCCTATCACAGGTGTACAAGACGTGTAACCCCTTTGACTTCATGGAATCTATCTCCCTGGAAGGCAAGTCCAATTTCTTTGAGAAGCGAGTGGCCGAGTACCAGCGAGCAAATGTAATGGCTGCAGACGATGACAGACACGTCTTTACACTGAATGCTGATTTTTAGGTGATCTAGATTAGGTGTTTGTAAGCATTTGTATTCTGGAACCAAATTTGTTTTTAATTATTTTCTGAGGTGGGATTTGAACCAGCAACCTCCCTACAGCCATCCCAGTGTTTTACAGTTGGTGCCATTAAACTCAGTGTTAAACCTTTTGTAATTGATCGCTGTCCTGGGATTCTGACATGGAGGTCCCATTCCCCTCATTAAGAACTGAGTTTAGCGTACTATTCAGCTTCCAACTAAAGCTTCCAACCAACTCAGGAAAGAAACACAACTCCCATCTTTTAAAAACATTATTGGTGGGTTTAAACAAATTGTGTTGAAATAAAAAAAAACCTTGGGGATAATAAGGTACTTCACAAGATTTCTTTGGGTATTTTGTATGATAACCTGATGATTCTCGTGAGCTCCAGAAAATTTGAATTTGTATTCAATTTGGTAATTTGTTTTGTCATTATTTCCTTTAAAATGGGTCACAGGGTTATTTGTCAACTTGTACATAAAAAAAACATGTATGCAGAGACAGAAATTACCAAGAGGCTGGAGCAGAATTACTTGATTTGTCACTATCTGTTATGGAATTCATGACTTCAATTTTCAGGGTTCTCTCAAAATCTTAAAATGAAATTCCATGACATTTCCAAGACTTCTCCAGAACAAAATGAGAGCATTTCATGACCAATTCCTAGGCTGTATTGGCATCTTAGAGCCATTTACAATACACTGGCCAGTCATAACACTGAAAATAAAGGTCTATGCAATGTGCATTACCATCAAGATGATGGCCTCCACCTCCCCCTCACAGCAGTGAGCGTCAGTTTGATGGATTTGGTGCTATCAAAGATTATTACGTATTAGTATCCAATCCTCCCACTTTTTCATGGCCTGCACCTCCCCTCACAGTGTCAGTACCCCAAAGCTTTGAATGGTACAAAGCTCTGAACTTCAATACAACTATAGAAACTGCATAGTGTATATGCACTAAATGATAGCCAGGTATCCGGTTCGTTGGTGTGACGTCATCTCAATTCAACCATGCGTACTTCACACGGCGTAGCATAGCACGAATGGAACTGGAAGTTAACACAACTTGAGTGTTTATCCAATGGGTGCAAGCAATCAGTGGTGCCCGCGTATGACGTTTTGACTAACGAACCAGAAACTGCAGATGGTCATGCATGGGTTGTGCAGGATTTTTTCATGACTTTGCAACCCTGTATTTCACATTTTATGTGCACGGATTTAAAATAAAAAAGCTTTAAGTGAAATGTGACATTTTTTGTTAAGACCTAAGATTGTAACATTTTAGAGCTGGCTACCTCAAGAGATAAGAGCGGTTTTTACAGTACTTGTAAAATATCCATTGTAATTTGGTACTATTTCGGTTTTGTTAAAATGTGTTAAAGTTCAATATGTGTAATGTATAAATTAAGTGTTGGCTCTAAGAACGCTGATGAAGTATTAGAGGCATTACATTTATGAGATATTAATATTTATCTTGATATTATTATAAGATGGAATTTTTGCGCCGGGGTGATATAAATCAAATTAGGTTTTGCCCTTCACCGACGTTTTTAAACACTGTATACTCAGTGTGTTACCTCCCAAGTGAAAGTTGGAAAAACTTTCACACCCGAGTGATTTTTTTCCAACTTTCACTCGGGAGGTAACTCACCGAGTATACAGTGTTTAAAAACGTCGATGAAGGGCAAAACCTAATTTGATTTATCTTGATATTGTATTTTAGAGAAAGAAATTTGGAGTATATGTACTATATTCTTTTTAATTTTTTTATTCTAATATCCCTCATTATACTAATGTCATACTGATAGCAAGACTTAGACACAAGGTCTTGGTAGGGAATTATCTTCAAGAGTTTTCAATGGCCAGGCCCTTTCACAATCACGAGTTACATGAGAATAATTCTGGTGTATTCTGTTTCTACTGTGAATTTCAGCTCAGTAGCTGAGGCAATTTGTAATGTCTGCAAACAAGGTAATGGCATTAGTTCTTTTATTACCGGTAAAAGTGCATATTTACAGCCGAGGCAGATGAACGCTGAGGACTTGATGGAGATTTCGCTTTATGTTTCAGCTGCCAAGTAGGCTGCTCTGTTGCTGTGCTTACTGATTGTAGTTTCTGTGAAGTTGAGAGTGGTTCCATTAGTACATAAATTCAGCTTATCAGTTGAAAATTATTAGGTATCAGCACCATGAAATTAAGCCCAGAGATGTAGAATATTTTGATTCTGCTAGTAACTATATTTTCACGACATCTCAAAAAAGTTTAAGTTTTTTGTAACACTTCAAATGTTAACTTATTCATTTTCAAAATTATAAATTGTATTGATGTTACAAGTCCTTGTTTGTGTTTTAGCTGTTTATGTTTCTCATATTGTAAAACTTGTACAGTGGATAGTATCGTCACCTACAAATAAGAACAAAATAAGTGAGGAATGCCAGTAAGAAAAACGGTGTTTGGTATTTTCCCTTCAGTGTGTTGTAACAAACTGAAGTTGTTGATTGCTGATGAACACAATGACAGAGTTTGAAATGCAGGCATATAATTATGTTCTTCCATGCAAATTTTTTGTCTGGCGCCTTAAAAAAAAAAAAAAAATGAAAGCAACAGTACTAGTCCATGGGCCTGGATCCCAGATCCCAGAAATTCACTTTCCGGTCCAATCCTAGATGGCAAAATCTAGTCGCTATTTTTTTAACTGCTATACACCTCTAGTTTATATTTTGACATGATAGCCTTTGCAGCGTGGTAGCTCATTATTGGTCATCACCTCCAGCAGGCAGCAATAGTCTTCTGCTGCAGGCTGGTAAAGTCAGTTACATTAATGTGCATGCATGGACCATCTCACGTGACTGAATTTTCTTTCTTAAATTGAGTGCAAGTCCTATTTTGATCGATGAAATAAATTTCTCACCCCACCCCACCCCCCAATTCGTGGCCATGGAGGATTTTGTTTAAGGAACATTAAGTCTTAGAATCATTCCATTACCAACCGAGGCATGCACATTATGTTAATGGGCTTTACTTGGGTGCTGAAAACATAATTGTCTGCAGGCAAAAGTTTCCTTGCAAAACATTCACTGGCGTCTGTCCCGTTTTACAACTTCAACATCCCAAGTGATTAAACAATAGTAAACAACCACAGTAGTGTCACTCACAAGCACACACAAATTTAATGACATTTTCAAGAGCATCCTAGCACTTTTCATTGATTTAGAATAACATACAGTGTATTTGTATTCATAAATACAATCTGTAAAATAAATTATAGTACTTATCATGTCATACACTTTGTACACATGCACGAGTCTGTGATAACAAGGACCTGACCCCTGACCTCAAACATTTACAGCTATCCTTGCCTAAGTATCACCGCTCTACTTGTCTTGGTTCCAGCTGTCCTTAGCAGTGCAGTGTGACTGCAGCAATTGAGAGAGCGCCCTTATCACACACGCCAGCCCCAACAGTCTATACGTGCAGTTCGTCGATGAGGTCAGGTTCGTGAATGGGAACTGCACGGTACGTGGTACAAAGATACTGTCTGTCGTGAACTACCACGCTAAAAACATCAGGCACCAAGACTACATTCTACCTTGCAAGATGATTCACCAGTGATTAAAAACATTCGTTTTTCTACACATTTTAGAATGACTCCCATTCTCCAAACAGTAGCTCCCAAAAAAATGAAAACGGGAACTTTGATACGTTTGAAATATTACTGATATGATGGATACCACGCAATGCCCCGACTGTCATGGCCATGCAATTTGCTCCAATCTGTTTTTAATTCAATAACAACTTGTGAGGATCAAATGTACTCTACGAATGATTCAAACATTTTCAAATGTGCAAAGTCAAAATACAAAGGCCATTCTTAAATGAGTATTACATATTGTGTAGAAAAGTTACCTCCGTGCATAAACTAAAGACAAGTATTTTAAGGAGTATTTTCCAGCCATAATTATTATAATTATTAAGTTACATAAAGACAATGTAAAAAAGAGAGAAAGAGAAAAGCAATTATGTATAATGCACATACAGAACAAAAAATAGCAATAAAATGCATTTGATGCAGTAACACAATGTATGTCAGAAAAATATACAAGAAATTTCAATGATAGTATTTCCAAAAGATTTCTATAAGAATATAAAAAATTCTCAACATGAATGGAGTCTTTGCAAAGAAGATACATGTACTTGAATACTAGATAGTTAAATGTTAATTAAGCACTATAAATTGACGGCTAAGGAAATGAGGATGAATACTCCTACTGGTTTGTCTTTTGGAAGTCATTATGTATCCGCAGAATAAATGTCTCTTGAAGCATTTGATGCCGTCCAACCACATGCAATGAGTGCAAGGACTCCATATAACTATACGTTCAGATTGTTATTTCAGACTTGTTCAATTCGTGCACATGAGAATTCAGATGTCTGAAATAGTTTGGAGTGAGAATATTGATCTGGGTCTATGTTTGAAGAAATATGGAGTAATTTTATTGTCCGTGCAGTACATCATGTGCCGAGACCAATGTACGGAACTTATAAATGTCCATTGTACAATTGCAACTGGGAAGTAACAAAAACGGAAGTTATAAGAGGAAATTAAAAGACTGTACACATTATTTTTCAATTTTTAATGGCATAAGTGTGAAGTGAAAGTAGAGGTGAAATCAGCTTATTTGATGAAAAGCTGCACGCCTGTGACCTGTGGACATCTTAACACATCAATTATGTGTATGGTTTAAACAAGTCAACATTTAAGAGAATTGGGCTATACATATACGACTGCATACTGCACATAACCTTACACTAAATGCACACTGGACAGGCCCATAGGCAGCCTGATGGAGGGGGTGGGGGGGGGGGGCATTTTGTTCCCTTGGCTACGGGGCTGCTAGAAGATGTAGCGTTCCTTGAGCATTGTAATTGTAAATGCATATGTGAAGAACAGTCCCTGTGCAAATTGATGTACAAACATGCTACTAGATGTCCTAATCTTATTGGATGCTAGAAGGTCAATCTTATCCTGCAGTAAGTCTGTCCTAATGGACCACCACTCTCATTGAGACTTGGGCTAATGCTTGACTGTTTTTCGTGGTGTGACATACAAGTTGATGCCATGTTGTGACCTGAGTACAAGGGCATTCCTGCGCTGGATTGGTACGGACTCATTGACAGACAAGTAGAAGTTACGAAGGATCATGCTTGCAATCACCTTCATTTCACTCATTGCAAAGTGCTGGCCGATACAATTCCTGAGGGTAGGAAGCAGATGGCAAATCGATTATTCAAACCAGACTTTATGAAATGTCCATAAGCAAATCTAATGCGGGATTGACATGGTCACTTCTACTATCACAAGTTCAAACACATGACACAAGTACTCCCCTCATCGACACTGAACTAGGTATAGAGTCCATGTCTGGGACAACTATAGAGTCAGACTGCACTGTAACATGCATGCTGTATGCAAACACTGACTGCATCCAAACTGATCAAATGAAGAAGCATGGGTGCAATGCACAGTGGTGTAGTCGAGTTCCCCCTCTCTGAGCCCTACAACTATACTGATACATAGCAATTATGTCTGAGAAGTTGGGCAGAATGGGTCCAAGTATTTAGGCTTTTGGTTATTGGTAAAAATATTCAGACAAAGTGGTGTGCTAAAAATGCCCACATATTTGGAAAAACCCTTTGCAATAAAAATTTGATTTTTTTTAAAAGTCAGTCTATGTCAAAATTGTAAATAGTGAATTGAATGCTTATTTTACATGTACCAGCTGAATTCTTACCTTGGACCCGCTGAGAATGGCACGAATGCATATGGAGGAATAGACTTGGCCCTCTCAGGGGAAAACCGATCAGGATCAAAAGTCTCGGGGTCATCCCATACCTCTTTATTGTGATGCAAGCCATTGATGGTAATAGCAACAGATGTGCCTGTTATTAAACCAACATTAAGAAAAAAAAACATGAAAAAAAGTAAAACTGCTGCAAACTGCTTACTGACTGGATGGCCTGAAATATATAAATCTTAAAATTAATGTGGCCTGACGTTGCGAACTTAGCAAGTTTTTCTTCAGAGGTTCTGAAGAAGAACTTGCTAAGTTCGCAACGTCAGGCCACATTAATTGTAAGATTCAACATTAAGAAAGTTAGTCTTTTTGCCCTTTGGCTAGAACTGAAATATCCCAAAAGCCACAGCTTGCCAGCATCTCCCTGCTCCAACCTTAAAATTATTACTTAACGTGAAAAATTGAAAAAGCTTTCAAATCCAATCATACAAATATACAGCTTTCTGAAAAGTTACCATTTGATGCGTGGTGTTATATGAAATTTAAATATTAGGATAAAAAGTCACAGAATTGCCTTATTACAAAAGATATTTAAGAAAGCAGAATGGAACACTGAAAAAAATTGTGTCACTAAAGGATATCTATGAACACTAACTTGTCATACATGATAGACTTGGCCAAAATCTGGGTTTCCCTTGGTCGTGCAGTAAATGCCTACATACACTTGCACTGTACTGTCAAGATGAGCTGAGTATATAATGCCCACCCTTGCGTGTCAGTTCCAGGCCATCATGTTATAAATGTTCATGCACATGTTTAATATTTGCATGTGAGTTCAGCAACTCAGACTTGGTCATTCTGCTAGACATCCATACACAGTCTATGAGCTAATCTACTATTATACGGTACACCTACTTTTGAATGTTTTCAAACTGCTGTGCGTATACGCAACGCATGGCGCAAATAATGGAATCAGCTTACGTTAATAATATCTTAAACCCCCTTTGGTTAGTATATTATTTATCTTAAATCACAATTTCAATTGGACACAAGTTTTATTAAAATTGTTACCCCTAAAAAAATGTTTGTTTCAAATAAGTACAACTTTTATGTGTTCCACTCTTCCATCACAACTGAGGTAGTCATTTTGGCACCTGGTTTTTACATGCAAAATGCAAGGGTCATTGTGTTTTTGTTTAAAGGCAGAGGTAAAGGTTCAATGTCTATAGAAATAACAGACAGAACTTAGATAACCATAATTCAGGTTTTTTAAAATCATTTCTATGAAGTTGCTTTCAGACATGTAACGTCCGTAACACTATAGTGTAACCTTCATAACAAAAATAAATGTTTCGACATCAAAGTAGCTTTTTGTGAAATACCATTGGTGTTTTTATGGAGTGAAGCTATACCTACCACAACATAGTAATTTCATTAAATTCTCGCAAGAAACTTCCCAAACTCCTATCAATGTGTATTGAAAATCGATCAAAATCTATGTCAGAATACGTACGGTCATTTACAGTGCTTATATCTCATGAATTAATTCAGCTAACATACACTGTACATTAACCATGTCATGCCATGTACCACATATGCAATTTACTTACACTGCAAGTATTGTATTTTGTTGTTTCAAATTGCTCAGTAGTCCGTGAATGTAATGTCTATGTAATGATGGAATTGCCCTGTTGCAACATATTATGAATAGTAATGATGTTGAATATGCATTGATAAACAAATATGCTGGGGGGGGGGGTTCCAGTGACAGATCGACCAAGTCAGACTTTGTAACTTTCGATGTTACATGCATGCACATGTTCTGTAAGTTCACAGAAACTACAAAGTAACACCAGCTACACACCTTTGGGTACACTTCTACCATCAGGGAAGGCCAGAGGTTGGGTCAAAGTTCGCATGATATTGACGACAGGAGCATGAAAGCGCAGATTCTCCTTCAAACACTGGGTCATGTAGGGTAGATTGTTGAGATCCTCCCTGCAAATGATAACCAAATAACAAGTGCATTTGTCAAAACATGAGTAATTAACCAACAATATATTACAGGAAAAACTCACATCCCTTTTATAGATATTGAAAAAACGGTACTAATTTTGTCTTTTGCAAATGGGCAACAAAAACTCAACACTTTTTACTTTTTTAAAGGATATACACAATTGAACTGGATTGTTATCATTTGTGAAGTTTCTGAATACATTTCTCTTTGAGTGGTATAATAGAGGAGCAATTATTCACAGGATGACATCTAAAGTAAATTGACTACAAACTTCAAAAGTTGCTACATATAATAAAATTAATGCATGCAATGGAATTTCAAATTGGCACTGAAGGCAACACCCACGTGCCATCTTTTGTCGACAGGATTAAAAGAAATCTGCTCAATGCATACAATGATTAGCACTGAGAGACTTGGTTTCAGTGCTCATTTAGGATTTGTCTATTTGTCTATTGATTTGAACTGGGACCTTGGTGTCATAATGCTCCATCAGGATACAGACAATAAACAAGCAATAGTCTGGTAATAAAGCAAATTGAAACAGCATTGTCAGTGAAAACCGACCATTCCAGCGTATCCTCTGTCCTATCTGCCAGAAGGTTATCTATCTCCTGCCTACACTTCTGCTGAAATTCAGGAAACCTTGCCATGTTGTATAGGAACCAGGATATGCCCGATGCTGTTGTGTCATGCCCCTCAAACATGAATGTGTCCACTTCATCGCAAATCTCTTGGTCCGTCAATCCCTTGCCATCTGTGTCCTATATAAGATGGGAAAATTTCAGGGCAATACCTAGTTCCCATTGAAATTAAAAGGGGTGTAATTGTATCATTTAATTAAAAAAACACCGGATGGCCCTCATGTCACACCCTTATTCAGTGTTATGACAAGTCATTGAATTTGAAACTTGAGTGGAGATACGTCATTTTAAAGCAGTGACTCTAGTCACGTTGAGTAGTATTCTCGCAGTGATTTGAGACAAGTTAGTTAGCAAATTTACAAAACCATGGAGTCCTTGAAGAAAGTACTGAAGGGCAGTCCGTTGCTCAGGACGAAAATCTTCAATCTGTAACTTATCGGCTGCAGTATTTAGACTTCCATTCACTTCTGGCTGAACGAGAGCCCGGGAAACCTTCATTTTGTTCAGTACAATACATGATGTACGTACATATACACCTACATTGCTTGCAACGCGTATTCAGGTCAAAGTTTACGGGCTTTGATGAGATATCGTGTTAAATATGCGCATAAGAATTTCTGGGCCGAATTGGGCCGAAAATGTAAAGAAACATATAAGGAATTCGCTACGGTTGCATCAAGGCTGTCTTTCGCCTGGACTGGGGAATGGTTACTGTATGTACTGTTTATACGGATATGTGTGTGGGACGTATGTGCAGGCAAGCAGGGGGATCGTTGAGGCTAGTATGCGCGGCGCTGTGTGTCATGGCAATTGGCAAGTGCAGTACAACAGGTAAAGGACAAATTTAAGCTATACTGTAGCGGTCGCTCGTTCAGGGTAGGCTAGGCTTCCATTGAAAATATGTAAGAAAACTGCATTTTCTACCAAAAGATACTGTTCAAAATTGAAATAAAAATGAGCTGGATCACACCCAGATCAGAACCCAATACCGCTCACTGTTACACTTGCCATCAATCCCCCTTAGATCCTCCAGCCTAGCCAGATTAGATCCCCTTGCAGGATCCAGTGTAAACACCATCTAACCGATTAGTGCTGATAAGCATCTTAATCTTTTGAAAAGGACAACGCCAGTGGCCCAAAAGGTCACTTTCTTAGATTGCTCTTAAGAGGAGTGTGCCTGTCTTGCTAACCATTTTAGTACATTCTATGATGCTAGAAAATGTGCTCATCACAACAGAAGTAGCAATGTGAAAATATCTGTAACAAGAGGTGGACTAAAATGGCTCCCTGCCAAAAAATGGACATGTAAAAACTATCTGCATCTCAGAATAAATTTTGAGGAAATTCTGCTTCCCTACTCATCCAGAATCTTACCTTAGCACACAGAAGGATATCTAAGAAGTCCACATACTTCCTCTGTCTTGTTTTACCACTGGCTTCTTCCTCAGCTAGAGCTTGCTTACGCTGCTTGATGATATCACGTGCATAATTATGAACAGTCTCAATGGCTCGATGGTAGTGCCGGCCACTAGGACTCAAGTTGTATATGATATCGGAGTGGAAAGGAAGAAAGCGGAAACGCGCTCCAACCAACATGGCAATTTCATAGATGCCTTTGATGTACGGGTGATCCTCAACACTGAAATAGGGATAAATGTGTGTGAATGAAAATTCTCACATAGGAAATGAACAGCGTCCAATAAGAATTTTGGAGAAGAGGAAGACATGTATATTATGAACATCATGGAAACCACACAAATGTTGCATCATGGTCCCTTGGTGAAACAAGCAGGTAATGACCTAACAAAGAGGTAACGTATTCTTATGTTTACCTTCTGGTATAAATAGGAATGGGAGAGTAAAGACATTTAGAAACTTTTCAATAAATACTCTTTCCTGTTTAAACAAGCAAACTGTCCCATCAGATATGTTTGTAATTGATGGCCTGACAATAGCTCAAACATGTGCCTTTTTTTACAATTTTTGGTTTTCAAGCAACACATGTATATAATTGATGACTTCATTCCTGTTGGTATTCCATGGGAGTGGAATAAGTCCCAACTCACTAGAATCAGGAACCTAACGAGGGCATATATGTGTATGTGAATGTAGTAATCTGTAACCAATGGAAACCAGTTTTAAACTTTTTGGGCATTTGCTGGGTAAAGAAATGTAATAAATAATTATATAAATACATATCTCAATAAAGAACCAAAGAAGTAGCATACACGATTTACATGCTGAAGCACAAAGAGCACGGTGATTTTGGTTCTTGTAAGTTCACAGACCTTTGGACGAAAAGCATACAGTCACATTTTATACATATATTTGTAATTAATGTGTAAGTGAAATGTGTGTAACAGGTCATCAAATAATGGTCTTACATTTGGCAGTTGCTCTGGACACTGAAGATGCATTTGAGCAGACTATCCAGCATCAGGAGGCTGACATGACTGAACATTTCCATAGATTGCTTCCCTTCTCTTTCACAAGCACCTTGCCACTTTTTCTGTGCATAAACCAGGGACAGAAAAAAAGGGTTGTATTTTACTAACTATCTACAGGTGTATGGATTTCATATTCCTAAATACCTGAGACAGTTTATCTATTCCTATTGGTTGAGAGCCTAACATATGGGTGGTTAGCCTATCGGCCTCAAATACGATCATGCTGTTCGTGCTGCCCAGGATCGGGCTGGATGGCTGAGACGAATTGCAAGCATTAGATAAAACAATTAGTCACAACGTCTGGAGTCGAGTATGACGCCAGTAGCGTCAACTAGTAGTAGTTTTAAGACAGTTCAGTATTTCAATTGCGCATGTGCACAATGATATGGGTCACGAGTCATTCAGGATAATCAAACGCTCATCGAAGGCGCATGAACATGCACAGACCCAGGTGTATGACGTACATTTGCGTAACATCGCGTATCCTTACTTCAGCAATTAGGCCTACGTGTTACTGGGTATGGTAACACTCACTCAAGGCATTGTCTGGAAATTGGGCTAATGTTAGTTGGAATTGGCGTGGTAACTAGTATGCCTAGAAACTTCACCACACTATCAAGCCTGCATTTACGCAATATCAAGTGTGGACGCTTGAGAACATGCTTCAATACATTTGATATCCCAATCAATATGTCGGAAACAAGCCAGATGCACGTGCTGTGCATTCACAGTACATGTACTTAGCTGCATTTCTTCTGCACTGCATAAACAGTATGGCTTGCTCAGGAGAGGATCATCTTTAAAATGATTAGTAATTATATTGTTGAAATAAATAAGTGATTTGTGGTAATGTTTGTAGTGGCCTGAGTCACAAAAGTTCGAGTCCAAGTCTGAATCGATCCGCAGGGTCAAGTCTGAGTCCGAGTCATTTGTTATCGTGACTCGAGTTTGAGCTCGAGGCCTGGAAAAATGGAACTCAAGTCGGACTCGAGTCTGAGTCACGAGTAATGCAAGTCTGCCACCAAGTGTCTCAAAAGTCTCCCATTAGACTTGCATACTCCACGCCAGTTTGCTCATGCAATGTGTCCCGCACACAGAGTGGGACATCAAACACGAGAGGTCATCAAGCCTCATCTTCTGTTCATGCATAGAGTCCATAAAGCTAAAAGAATTTTGATTTTTTTTTTACAGCTTCAGCACAGATTTTCCATGAAATATAGGGTATAGTTATAAATGATGTACTTACAACAAGGATACTTGCAGACTCTTGAAAGATGCCAACATATGGCTTGAGGATGTCAAAATGAAAGCCAGGAGTCAGCAATCGTCTGTTCCGTGCCCACTTCTTCCCACTAGACAGCAGCAGCCCATCACCGATCCACGGCCTCACAAAACGATACGTGTTCTCTGACTTGGGCTCTAGATATATACAAATACCACACAGTGAGGATTAGGCCAACACCTGTTGTGTTCATTGAGATAAATCAATTCCAAAGGAGCATTCTTGAGGAGTCAGTTTGCAGGACTAAAGAAGTTGCAGGACAAAATCTGCCAATAATCTGATTGCATTTCCTTCTGATAACAGAGCCTTCCCATATTTCATTGAGACTGTTAATAGTAAGCACAGCAAAAGGCACACTTACCTCAAGACGAACATTTGCTCTAACTTGTGACATACATTTGTAATGTAACAAACAAAATGCCCATGTACATCTATGCACATCGACGCCATGAAATGGTGCTTAAGATGCTTACTATAGCAGTTTCTGCTACAATTGTACGTGTATATTGTGCACAACTTCTCTGATAACTGTTCCAGCGCGGTTCTTGATCCAATCCAATATTTTAGGGGGCTAGACCTTTCCCACTTGACGTCACCTTTCTTAAGATTTATTTTTTTAGCTGTTTCGGCAAAATAAACAGCCTTTGTTTTCGTTAAAGGGTTTTTTTTGGGGGGGGGGATTTCTTTTTTCCGAAACAGCCTTTGTATTTATTAAGATTTCCTTTCCCTTTTTTCCTTTTTTTAGCCATTTCCCATAGCATTTTTACACTTTTTATCGTGCATGGCACTTTGGGCACAAAAATCAATCCGATTGCCTTTATACTTGGCACACAATTAGACTAGCACATGCATGTATGCCAATCATTGATGTCATCATGACATCATCACGTGTCACGTGACTTATCACAATAAACATGTATATTTTGAAGGTCTAAATCTCCAGAACGACAGGTCGGATTGGGTTGAAAATTGGTATGTACCTAGTCCGGTATGTCTTATAGGTAAAAAAATAGAGGTAATGCTATGATGACCTCATCATGTGATTTTATATGAATTACTCAATTTTTGGACCTTTAAGTCATATCTCATGAACGGAATGTGGTAAAATCAAAATTCTTTTTGTACTACCTTTGTAAAGCCTCAGTCACACATTTACGGTTTAGAGCTACGGATCTCCACGGTTTGAAATTCGTGATAAACCGTGGGAGTACCGTATTCATCCTTAGTACATCCGTGGTTATCCATCATCTTCCTCGGGTATTCGTGGAGGGGCTACAGAAGTTTTAAACTGTTCAAAACATCATGATAATCAATCTGTGGTGCAACCGAGGGACATCCATCGGACAACCGTACTGATTCATAGTGTTTATCGTGGCTATTTGTACGGTCGGTACATATTCTTGGACATTCGAAGCTCACTCGTGGTAGAAATCTCTACGAATTTGCTGCGAATGTCCTAAAAATGAGCGTGTGTTTCAGTGAAATTTGCATGAAATTCGTGCCCTAATAGGGATATGCCCGGATGTACTAGGGTTCTGCTGTGGTTGTACCACGAATATCCACGCTCTGTTCGTAGGAGAACCTTGGTCATCCGTGGCCCAATCACAGACAACCGTTGTGTTAACATCATTATTCTTAGTAAAAGTCTTCTCAAAAATCATTCCATATTTTTGACAAACCATGGTGTATTCGTAGAGAAACCTTAGGACAGTCATGGCTATCCGTCCTGCATTCTTAGAAAGTCAATTTCTCCACGAATCTCGACGGTTCATCGCGATCAATTGATTCTTGGTAAACCGTGGATATTCGTAGCTCCAAACCGTAAATTTGTGACTGGGGCTTTAGGTAATAGATATACCGATACAGTTGCCTTGATAATTTTTTTTTATTATTTTAAGAACTTACTATGTTAGTTTTCATTATTGTCAATGATTTGACTTTTAAACCTTTATTAGCCTTGAACAAGCTGGAAAAAAGTAGTGGATATGATACAATTTTGTGACTTTTGTTTGTTCTTAAAGTGTTATCCTCCAATCCAATGACAAAGATCTACTTGGATGTTATATAAAACAAATAATGAATCTTCTTGCATTTGCTGAAAGATGGAATGTTCCATTCAAGTCGGCTTCGCCTCGTTGAATGGAATTAACATTCAATCTTTCAACTCATGAAAATATTCTCACCATTACACTCATAAACATTCATTATTTGTATACCATTGTGAAACATTAGTACAACAGTATAAATTATGCAGTGAAATAGCTTAAAGTAACATTACCTGAAGTTTTGAGAATTGTCTTGACAGTGTCTGGGTGAAACACTGTGACAAATGGCAAGAAAGGCCCCACCCAAATGATGGAGACATAAACACCTGCATCCACACACTTTCTGACCCATGCGTATGCTTTCTCATCCGATGTCATCTGAAAGGAAAAGGTTGAAATTGTAAATCAATAAACACATTTACTTCCATGAAAACAGAATGATCAAGTAAAGTACACATATATGCACATGTACATTGTATGTATCGGCTCGGGTCATTATCGGCAACCAGGCCCCGTCTTTTAAAACTGCTCTCCCAAACTATTATTCCCATTCATCTTTTTGGTTAGAAATGTGCAAACTTTTCAAAATTAATCCACAATTTAGAAACATTGACAACATTTTGAGGATGTTTTGTTCACGAATCCATGTTCTGGGGCCAACTAGAATGGAGTGTGAGATTGCATTAAACAACAACCCAAGATGACACCCTCAAAGAAGCAACTTTAGAGGAGTTTTAAATATCAAAGTAACCTTTTTTCTTACCATTGTTTTCAGGCATACTTTTACCAAGAAACAAGGATGAAAATAAGACAAAATTAACCAAATCGTTTGACGCTTTCGTGATATGCTAAGCTACCTGGCAGAGTGCATAGCCATATGATTTTGTGAGCAACTTTGTTAAACTTTAACATGAAAACGGTATCGTAAAAATGATAAATTTTCATGCTCATGTACGTACCCAGGGCCTACTTATACCGACGTACAAGGCAACTAACATTTGTCAATACGTCTTGATGTGTTGTTTTGGAGGAAGGTCCAATACGAATATCACTAAGCCGCGATTGTCCCCCACAGGACCAGCCATAACTGTTTCAGATACTTGATACTTGATACTTCTGCAGAAGATGTTAAATACATATCTTCTCTCTGAACGTCCATCCTTCCAGCAGGATACAGATGGAAGCTGGACTGAGGTAACCAGTTACTGGGTAAATGCTGATTATAGACTCGGTGGGAGAGGCCCTTCCGGCAGCTGGTGGAAGTATGGCCAAAGGGGATGTCAAGCTCTAGAAGGTGGAGGCCTTATTATTCTCTGTGAATTTCCAAAAGCTACTTGGTTGCTAGCATCGTGCTGTGTTGCCCAGCAACTTGACATCCATCAGGTAGAGTGGGAGTGGGGAGGGCACTGCAGCGGAAGCTGCAAGACAGTCAGCTCGCTCAATGACGATGACTCCAGCATGAAGGTCCAGAATACATGGGTGAGTGGGTGGTGTTCTCGAAAGGTCAGCCAGTTCAAGGGCAGGTAGCCAGAACTGACTCTGCTCAGTACGGCCATGGAATCAGTAGCGATAATGACAGTCTTCGGACACAATGGACCGATCCAGTAAGCACCGCCCCATGGTGTTCTGACCAATCACAGCCGTGATTTATGTCCGACGTGCGTGCACTAAAGTCCGACGTGCGTGCACTAAAGTCTGACATGCGTGCACGCGCGTATGATGCGCGCGGAAGGAAAATGCAGCGTGGCATTGGAGAGGAGCACCTGTTAATTTGCCCACGTGCGCACTGGGCGGAGCTTACTGGATCGGTCCTTTCCAATTGTGTGAGCCGTAGCATGGCCTGTTGGATGGCTTCAAACTTCATTCATGTGCTGCTTTTGTAGATGGTATGGCAGCCAGAGCCCTCAGCAACTGTTGAGCCATTGAAACGAACTATAAAGTATCTCCATCCAGCATGATTGCTGTCCGGTCAAAGGATCCATCTGTGGCTACAACCACAGCTTCATTGCCACCCAGCTCCCGTAAGGTTGCAGCATGGGGCTTGTGCAGCCCCCTCAGGCCAGTCTCTGCACTTCCTGTTGAACTTGACAATAACCTGTGGTTTCTCACCATGCTCTTCCTGTGACACCCAGGCTGGTGATTGGGTAATGAAGTGCTGACCTACGAAGTCATGGTGGCCGCACCAGCTGCAGTGACCCATGAGTTCCCGATTAGACGTTGGCAGGATTCTGCTCTGGGGCCCATGGTCTGAGTTCACGGCGCAAAGTGGCTTGCACAGTGGTATTGACGAATTCCTTCTTGACTATGCCATCAAGGGCATGCTTGCTGTCCTGAAGAACCTTGGACACAATGGTCACTTGCTCTAGAGTCTGATGTCCAGCAATGCTTGGGACACCCACCAGATGGCGCAACGCTGAAATAGGGTTGATCTGCTGCAACCAGTGATGATTCGAAGGGCAATGTTCTGTAGTCTCTCTAACCTAGTCATCTGGTTCTGACTGATGTGGACTATTGGAAAGGCAGTCAATGACTGATTGGACGAGGCTTTTGTAGAGCACAACCAGATGTCATTCTTCAGCTTTTCTACCAGATGCAGCTCTCCCCTTGTTGCATTTCATTGGCTCAAAATCTTGCTGACAAGCTCAGTGAAGCTGGCGGTCGAAAATACTCTGAGATTTCAGGATATCATCTCGTAATGGTCCGAAGTCTGCACTCTGCACGGTTCAATCTGGAAAGGGGTAGGGTATAGATGCTGAAGAGGACTGGTAACAATGGGATCCCTGCGGAAGGCCTGTATTGATTTCAACCCAGTCAGACCGCCAGGTGCGGTACTTCATCATGCAGCGTCTCTTGCTCAGGGCAGCCATAACCCAACGTACAAAAGTGGCGAACATTCCAAGGTGCACCATTCCATCAGATTGGGCGTTAGACCAAGTTGTATGCGTCCTCAAGATCCAATGCAACCAGCAGTGTGTTTTGAAAGCTTTTGAAGCCCTCCCAGATATCTGCTGCCACTGAAACAGAATTGGTCCGGGTTTCCCAGCCAGGACGATAGGCGCCCATCCTGTTGGGAAGCCAGTGATCGATTTACTTGGTTATCTGTTGTGCAATGATCTCCTCTGGATTCTTGCCGCTGATGTTCTGCATTACAACGATGCGGTATCCTTTGAGTGTATGGTTCTTACCAGGTTTGGGTACAGGTCCAAGGAAGGCGTCCGTCCAGACCGGTGGACATGGTGGAATGACGCCAGTCCTCCAGCTCTTTCAGTACAATGTCCCAACCTACTGGGCAATGATCCAGTCATGGTAGTGACTTAAGGTAGAATGCCTAGATTTTGTCAGGACCAGGTGCGCCACCCTTGCTCAAGTTGATGGCTTTCTGTACCTCCTTTGTGGTGAATGGTGCATGAGGTGCCCCCTCCATGCAGAGCTCCCAGTTGCTTTAGCAGAACTGTTTCAGGTAATGGTCTAGTGCCTCACATTTGGCAACATGAACATTTTATAATTTGGCCTGATTATGTCTTGCAGTCTCTCTGCACAAAGTCTGGTGTCAATCACAAATGCCCCTGTAGGTTAACTGGTGAAAATGCAAAAAAAATAGCTTGTTCACTGATGTGCTGCTACGTGAGATACCAGCACTGATGCTGAGTCGTGTCCGTACCTTGTGTAAATGACCCAAGAGCCAATGTTTGTCTGGAGCGACAGGGAAGGCCTTCAACTGCTTCTCCATTTGCCATTTATGTAGGAGTAACCCGACAACAGCTACAACTGTTGAGGTGACAGCCAATGTGACTGCTGTGATGCCGAACATCACCAGGCTAGAGGTACTGAAGACTACCATTTCAACAAGTTGTTGAATGCCAAATGAAGAATATCTGCGTCAAGAAAATCATTTAGTATACGTCATTTGTTAATGCAAACAATTGTTCATGTTTATTACTAAACCTTGAAGAGTAACCTGGGAACAGCATCAAAGTAGTAAAAGGTGCTATTTTTAGCAATTAAGTGCATGGTATAGCAAAAAATACATTAAAATAAAGTCGAGTATTGAGAGATGAATTATTTCCCCTAGAGCTGGAATCTGTGTGCTTTGTTTTTCCCCCTTATCTTTTTTCATTTAAGAGAACACTTGTGTCAAAAAAACATGTCTGTGGTTGTGGGCCCATTACTCCATCCTACAATAGCACTTAACTTGTCACATCGCCGTATTATGCCCCTTCCCAACATGCCCAATAAACATGCAGGTGAGGTCATGCTCCATCCGTTCCCTCCTGCTGCATTTCATCCGGGGTGCAGGTCAACTCGGTCCCAAACCAAATCGGTCCAAGTCAACTCGATCCCAAGCCAACTCAGTCCCAAGTCAACTTGGTCCCAGTCAACTCGGTCCCAGATCAACAAAGGGCGGATAATTTTAAGGTCTTTTCTCTTGTATTGTTCAATATCCCCTAACGTGGCACACTTTGATTTTTGGCCTCTAGTGCAATATCTAGAGCAAAAAAAATTCTCAATTTGACAGTATGTGAAATTTCAGTAAGCTCTAAATATACCCGTTCATAAATCTTGAGTTTACCTACATGTACCCGTTACAAAGTTAATACATATCTTTTGACATGATTTTCCAATTTTATTTTTAGATGCACAATGAACACTTTTTATATGCGCCCAAAAATAAGTAAATAATTTTTTGACAAACTTGCAGTGGAGATAATAGAATTTGTCAACTTTATAAAGAAAATCTTAAATGTTGACTTGGGATTTTCCCAGATTTGTTCAAGTGCGCCACATTTGGGAACACTAACAGCTTTTTTGAGAAGAGGGTGCCAGCAAACTCCTTGCCCTCCATCGTGCAGGAGCCCTCTGCCCCTCTCTACTTTAGGTTACGTCCGTCTTGCTAATCTTGCCCCAGATTCTTCAATCAACTGAAGATTTACAAGCCTGGCATCCCGCTCCTCCCCATAGTGTCGTCTAGAGGGTCACCCACCTACGAGGCAGCCCAATTCCTGACCAGGTTCCTCTGCCTTCTGGTGGGACTCACACCTTGTGACAACTCCACCTCTAGCCTGTTTGTGGACATCACCAGAAGCCTCACCATCCACCTGACAGACTTCACGGTCAGCTTTGACATTGTTTCCTTGTTCACCAACGACCCCACTGATGAAGCCTGCCATCTGGTGAAAGAGAGACTAGATGACCGCAGCACCCTGTCTCCTGTCCAAATCCATGACCTGCTTTACACGTATTTCTTTCAGCTACTTTTAATTTCAAGGCAAGTTCTTCGAACAGAGTGACAGCACGGGATCCCCTATATCCTAGAAAACATCTTCATAGAAGAGTTTGAGTCTTCATATCCCTCCTCACCGCAGACATTCGGCCCAGCCTCTGGCTATCCTACGTTGATGACACCTTCCTTGTCTGACCCAACGGACAGGACACCCTCACTGAGTCCCTCCACTATGTCAACGGACAACATCCCACCATCAAGTTCAGCATGGAACAAGAAAGCCGGCCAGCTCTCCTTCCTTGATGGCAACCCCTCAAGGAACACAAACGGCTCCCTTCACCACCGTGTCTACTGTTAACCTACTCACACTGACCGCTACCTTCACCAACGATCTTTCCATCACCCCTGCATATAATCATCAATAAAAACCACACCCTATAGTATGTTGGGCATATGAGATATGAGACCAAGACAACATCCAACAAGAACTCCAGCAAATCAAGACTCTTCATCTCAAGTGCAGGGTTTCCTTTACCCAAAGTCAAACCCCACAACCCTCAGTATGTCTTCCCAACTTAGGCCCTGCCTCCCATTAGCCTTTAGTCAAGGCGTGTGTGTCTAGCCGGACGCATGGCAACCAAGATTCTGGCATGAAAAAAGACCAGTACGAGTGGCGAAGCCACAAGCGCCTTTACCATCTCGTGGAGCTTATCATTTATTCATTTTTTCAAGTACATGTAATATGAACCATACATGTATGCGGATATATATGTACCAATCATCACGAACAAGCCATTTTTTGAGGTGATGCCATGCTCTCGCGCATACCCTCGATCGTGCAGTGAACGTGTTCTTAAAAACAAGACGCACACGCATTCACAACATGTAATGCATTATGCATAACAATTTCTCTACCAAAGCGGTAGATAAATGTAAAGAACAACATAAGCGTTTTCCACAAGATGGTCTTTTTTTGTGCCATCATCCGGGGCGCCACATGTCCGGGTATAGCCATGCGGGCCTTGACTAAAGGCTAGCCTCCCATCAGCTCCAGCACATCTTGTGAAGCCCACATCAAAGTTTTTCACTCTGCCCCCAACAAGCTTCAAGGCATTCTCCACACACACAAAGACAAGCCTGATTCCAGCAACTGCCCAAGAGTCTACGTATCCCCTGTGAGTGCGGTTAAGGGGAGACTGGCAAAAACCTCCCTACCAGACTGAAGGAGCACTGGGCGCACGGACTGCAAAGAGAATATGATAAGTCAGCCATCGTCAACCATGCCCATGCCACAGACCACCTCAACAACTGGAAGGCAGCAAAAATCATTGCACCTGTCAAGAATTGGCAACCATGACGAATGAGAGAGGCCATCAAGATCCATTATAAGCACCACACCCAGGCCCGTCACCAGCCCTGAGCATCAAGGGCGGCCATAGTACCAACTAGGGGGGCCCACTACCATACAATAATACATATGTATGGCTTTTGCCTTGGGGGGGGGGGGGGCACCAGGCCCCCTTCCCCCTTGGTGACAGGCCTGACCACACCGTTCCCCAAGACATCTCAACAGAGACGCAAACCCTGAAACAAGAAGGCCAGACCAAGTTGACTAGGGACTGAGTTGACTTGGGACAGAGTTGACCTTGGACCGAGTTAACTTGGGACCGAGTTGTAGACTGAGTTGATTTAATTGGGACTCGCAACCTTTGTTTTAACTATAGTTGGGATTTCCCAACAACCGATTTCCCAACTACTAGGGACCGCGGCCAAACTATAATTGGCCATGATGGATTCATTGCCATGGTTAGGGCATACCAATCAACAACATATTTATTTTTGCTGAATAGCCTACTGACGGATCTGTAATGCAGAAGTGTTATTGCTTGTGGCACAAAGGGCACTAGGCTGCCGAACGTGCCATTGTATCACACCACCACCACCAACTACATGTAGTGTTTCATTGGGCGCTGTACAAAAAGAAGAGTGTCCGATCTTTCCCTATATATCTTAATACGATATTTTATGGGTGCGTTCGAGTAGCTCGATTGACTCAGCTTACTCTGTTGCTGTTCGATTAGCTCTGACGTCATTCTCGGGGCTCACCCGGGTACAGTCTACAGACCCTGCTCGTAGAATCAGTGGTGGAAATACGTCACACGCATCATCGCATGCATTGTTCATTTCTGGAAATGGACAAATATGGCAGCTGGACTAGGTAATTATTTATTGAATTCATTGCAACTTTAGCCCTAACTCCCTGGGGGGTATGCAAAATCGTATTCAAATTGGAGGATTCAGAACTGTTAGGGTTAGAGGCTAAATTCCAGCCCAACTTTTTGAGTTAAAGTTGCAATTGACTGCAAAGCAGTTAAATCTAAAATTAAGACCCAATCAGAAACGGGCATTTTGTCAGTGGCTATGGCTGCGGCTAGGGACATCACATGAGGATCGTGATGGCCCGCAGTTGAGCGTTCGATTAGCCTGGTTGTAGTGGCTAACCTGCTGTCTTCTTTACCCGAGTCAATTTGGGTTATCGTGAGCTACTCGAACGCACCCAATATTTATCAACCATCTGTCCTCTGCAACCTCGACCCAATATATATTGCAGTAACTATAGGCCTGCATGTAGTAAGACTAAGAGGGTCAGACAACTCGACCATTGAGACAACTATAAACTCGGGACAGCTCGACCGTTGAGAAAACTCCATGTCAATATCATATACGTCAAAGTTCACTTGTAAAATGTCTTCATTTAACTACCGTGACTACATGATCATCATACATAAGGTACAGTGTTGCTTTTCCACAAAGTCGACTTGTCTCAACCATGGAGGAATAAAAACACAACAGTCGTCGGTCGAGTTGTCCCGGCCGCGGTCGGTGATCATGTTGTCTTGGAATGGGTATAGTTGTCTCAAAGGTCGAGCTGTCGTCCTGAGTCGAGTTGTCTCAACGGTCAAGTTGTCTGACATTGAAATGTTGAATTAGCTCTATGGTTGTGTTTTACAGCTCCAGTTGACAACGAAATAAGTAGATCCTGGTCGCGAAGTTGTGCAAAAAAAAAAATTGCATCCCGGTCCGGGTGCAAAGTGTATTTTCTGACGTCTGCGCGCTTGCTACTGCTAGCCTAGCCTAGAGGGTACCGGTCAACTCGGTCCGTGACCAACTCGGTCCGAGTCGACTCGGTCCGTGATCGACTCGGTCCGTGACCGACTCGGTCCATGACCAACTCGGTCCGTGACCAACTCGGTCCTTAACCAGCTCGGTCCCGATGGGAAAATGTGCGAAAAACGACTGCATTTTCTTGAAACAAAGCAAGGCAGTCTCGAGCGCGTTTTTTTGTCAGATCTCCGTACGTACTTTATAGTTTCTGTTGCCTCAATTTCTAGGTATAGCATGTGGACGGCTCGGGCCTGGGATTGCTTGTGGAGCTTAACCCTAAAGGGGCCGGGTTATTTTGACCATCTCTCAGCCGGGGGGGGGGGCGGATTCCGCCCCCCCCCCTAAGATCGCGGCCATCGAGTGACGAAAAATTTTGAAACTCGGCACATGCATAGAGCAACTCTTCCTAAACATACCCAAGATATTTCATGACTATAGGTCAAAGGGTTTTGGAATTATGGCTAATTAATTATTCATATGTACGAATGTCAATTCTGCTCTGTGTACACGACGTATATGCGAAAATTCAGTTTTCGCGGCAACCCGTGGTCCGATTTTTATGTTTTTGGTATCAAAAGATGCGCAAAGCTCGAGGCTAAAAAGTCATAAAAGCTCGGGTCGCGAAAAAAAAAATGTGTAGAGGCTATCACGGAAAATGTTGAGGGGGGCGGATTCCGCCCCCCCCCCCCCCCGGCCCCTAGGAGCTTTGAAATAAAAGTTTCACGCACGACACACGTGTACGTGTGGTGGTTGTACATGTAGGCTGCGCTGCCGCGGCATGCCGGGTTGCATGCCGGCCCTTCGGTCACCCGAACGACCCGGCGCGTGGCGGGCCTTATTATTCGGACTTTGTGAAGAAAACGGTGCACGGCTGGTGCCAGTGCCGCGCCTGGCCGCACATCCCGGAACCGGCCATCAGCACGGTGCACGGTCGGTGCCCGGGCAGTGCCGCGCCTGGCCGCACATCCCCACCGGCCGTCGCCACGGTGCACGGTACAGCCGGCCATCGGCACTGCCTTTGGCAGTGCCGCGCCTGACCGCACAGCCCCACCGCGCCGGCCGTCGCCTTGATATGCACGGACGAGTTTGTGTGTAACGAAAGCAGCGTGTCCGGCACTAGTACGCTATACATTTCAAGTCATATCAGTTCAAGGACGGGGATGGGTTTTTTTAGGGGGGCCCACCGGTGATTAAGTTTGTCAAGTTTTGCCTTTTTCTGAGAGAGAAGTGTTTTGTGCAAAAAAGAACCGGTATGTGCTGGCAAAAATCAGGGAATCGGTGGACAATAACAAGAAAATTGCAAACGTAAATTAAAATTGATTTAAAGGGGAAGGAAATGAGGATTTTTTTTATCAGCATCAGCAGTTTGAATGGATGCGAGTCAGGATGCGAGTCAGGATGGATGCGGGGGGGGGGGGGGGCTGGTACCACCTTTAAACATAGGGGGCGCTCTTCAAAACCGATGATTATATGATAAATATGCATTATGTGCTCATTTTCAGGGCGTAGGCCTATTGTATGGGTTTTCGGGCATACTATTAGTGGGACATGTTTAATTTTAAGAAATAGTAAGATAATTTAAGATTTTTCTATTATTATATTATTATTTCTGGTAGCAAAAGGGGCACTTCGGAAAATCTGGGGGGGGGGGGCAAATGCCCCCCAGCCCCCCCCCCCCCGGTTCCGCCGCCCCTGTTTGGCATGTGGGGTCAAAATGGGCTAGAAATCATTTTAAGGCTGCAACCTTGTTTTAAAATTTCCATAGACACCAGTGCTAAATGCCCATAATTCAAAATTCTTTTAAAAGTACTCAGAACTCTCACATGTATATAAGCTGCACAGAAAAATGATGATGAACAGGTCATTTTTCATTTTCTGTTCATTTTTTGGTGGGTTGACCATTGACTTTTCGAGATATTCTCACCCAAAGAAGACGCCCCCTATTTTCCCCAAAGCGGAAAAGTAGCCATCTTGAAAAACGATCCCTCCACAACATGGCAAAATAGCGCCACTTTCGAGCCCAATTGCATCCAAAATGCTCAGAGTTGGTAAAAAGATTTGGAGACCTTTTCGAACGATTTTTCCACGACTTTTAGATCAGCTTTACCAGTGACCAGTATTGACGTTTCGGCATCAATAACGAGGATATTTTTTTCACAGACATATAGTTTAGAAGTTCTTCTTCTGTTATAATTTAACATTTCAATCATACTAGCAGAAGTAAAAAAACAAACAAATGTAGCACTTTAATGACTAACTAAAGAAAAATTTGTGCATTAGCTTTCGTAGCACCAACTACTTCATCAGATGCAATGAAGGAAAATACTGGTGAAGCTGACCTAAAAGTCGTGGAAAAATCGTTCGAAAAGGTCTCCAAATCTTTTTACCAATTTTGAGCATTTTGGATGCAATTGGGCTCGAAAGTGGCGCTATTTTGCCATGTTGTGAAGGGATCGTTTTTCAAGATGGCTACTTTTCCGCTTTGAGGAAAATAGGGGACGTCTTCTTTGGTCGTGCTTTTTCAGCTTGGCGGATAATCGCTTAGACGCGATTCTAAGCAGAATATCTACACCAAAAGCGCCTATAAACGTCTCTTCTAACACCAATCCAACGGGGGCTGATATAACACCCAAGAGAGCGGGAATACTGACAACCCCCGCTATAGCCCCCAATTATCCTTCTAATCCTAGCTCTACGTAATTAATAGTGTCGATCACTCTCTTTATTTTTTTATAAGTGCGCTCTCGGTGGTCTCTCTCTTTCAAGATTAAAGATCGAATCTCTTCAATCTTTTTAAGTCTGTACACTTTTGATTCTTCGTTACTATTTAATTGGAGTACATCTCCAGAAATATCAGGGTATAACGCCTTACTATCTATACTCATGTTTTTAATATAAAAAGATTTTAAAATTAAAAGATCTCCAACTCTGTCATTATACTCACACCCTTGTTGTTGATGATCTGTCCTTTTTCACCTATGATTGAAAATGTCAGTTTGTCGATTATACCGTTTTTAAATTTTTGAAATCCTCGACTCTATCAGGCTCGGGTTTGCGCGTACCCACGGGTACGATTTTTAAGATATCAGAAGGACGACCATCGAGGAAATTTTCACTCGTTCTTAATTGCGGGCAGCGAATAAACAAAAATTTAAACGGATTAACGTTGTAAGACCCCGTATCCACCACTTTGGGTATTTTCCTTTGGGTAAATTAAGTAATCGAGATAATTTGAGATTTACGTCGGTTACCACCAACGTCACCTTTTTAGATTCTCTAAATATTCTAAAACTTACCCCGGGTATAAAATTTGAAATGAAATCGAACCAATCGACGTCGTACCACCCCGGTGGTATGGTGACCGAGCCGGTGACTCCAGCTGGTAACGGCGCTAAAAGACTCGGAGAAATACATTCTAAATTATCACCAGACACGATAAGACTCCCCCGTATTTTTACCCCAGCTTGTCTAATTTCTCTCACATTATCTTTGCTTGTTCTACCTTCGATATATTCTAGCGCTATCCTTCTACCTTCATTGATGTGGTTGTATCTGTCAAGTAAGATGTTCGCCAAAAACTTAAGGTATCGCGTTGTGTGCCTGTCATTGTAACTGGTCTTATGTCCAATTTTTCGACTAAAGGCCTTTGTTTTCTAGAAAGTTTTTTTTTTTTTTCAAAGAGCGATTCTAAAGCAGAGTCTAGTCTATCTTCTTCATACGCTTCTATAAGATCGTTTATAACTCTATTGAAAGCATTTTCGTCGTTAAATAAAAAGTCGTAGGGTAAATCACCTATCAACGATTCGATAAAATCTCTATCTTTTATTATTAGTGCGTCAGGGCCTAAATCATACCCACGAAATGAAATAGTAGATTCTCTTTCAGCGGGTCTCCCGTCTATAGTCGTATACCAATCAATCTCCGTGGCGCTGGAAATATTAAAATATCCGGGGTTAAACATCACCCTTTTTACGCGTACAGATTTTTGACCGTTTAGATTATCTACAACGTCTTCTAATTTAAACGTCTGCTCATTTTGAAACAAGTGAAACGAATGCATTTATTTTAAAGTCTTTTTATATTAAAACTGAAACTAAAATAATGAGTGATTTTGAGTCGTTAAAAAAGCAGATACTAGGTATAGCTGACCAGGTAACGAAACAAGTAAATCAAAATGTAGCCAAGGCAACCGAGCTAAAGCATCAAGCTGCATCCCAAGCAAAGTTTTTAAACAGCACTAAACCCAGTGAACTGGAAGTCATAGTTAATACCAACGGGTTTTTAAGCTTGTTCCCCGACTTAACCTCTGACTATAAATTGCTTCACAATGAGACGGACGAGGATGTAGATCGTTGGAAATCACACCCCATGTCGTTTTATCAAATTTAGTTAAATTCTGCGATCTACTGCGATACTACGGGGTGCGGTATTGGATTCAATCTTTTAAACGCGAGCAACCGTTACGTTTGAGCCATCTTTATCTTTCATTTATATTTTACGGTTAGAAAGATCCTGTACGACTTTGCCGCTCCTTTGCCGGGAGATGACGCATTTAACGCTTTAGACAACAGCTATAATCACAGAGCATTTACCGACACCTGTTTGTTGTTTGGCATAGATCAAAACAAGTCTTTTAAACAGACGAGAGACACAAAATCTAACGGTTTGGGTACCTCGTACATCTTTAATAAGGGCAAGTTTGTGGTGGTTGGCGAATATGATAGAGCATTACCCAACAAACCCAACGTTATTTACGGCGGCTACCACGGTCTAGATAGTCCTAAACAGAGTGGAAGCCGTTACGTTCCTTGGACGGTTATTTACATCGAACAAAATGAATCGGTACAAAAGGCTTGGTTAGATTTTATACCCGCCAAAAGTTCGTTTACCCCCGCGGGAATCATAAAGATCAACGAATCGATCAGATCTTACGTGTACGCTTTACTAGGTGCGCAGGCTCAAACAAAAACAAGCGTATTATCACCAGGCACCGGATTAGACGCTCAGTATGGTGTACTGTAAAGGACACCTATCTGTTATCGTGCCTGTGAGCAGGTCCATCGTGCCTGTGTGAGCAGAGCGTCGTGCCTGTGAGCAGGTCCATCGTGCCTGTGAGTAAAACCATCGTGCCTGTGAGTAAAACCATCGTGCCTGTGAGTAAAAACATCGTGCCTGTGAGTAAAAACATCGTGCCTGTGAGTAAAACCATCGTGCCTGTGAGTAAAACCATCGTGCCTGTGAGCAGGTCCATCGTGCCTGTGAGTAAAACCGTCGTGCCTATGGGGCGCCATGTGTAAATAAATTATTTAACAAAATTGTTTATATATAATTCATTATTTATTATATAATTCAGTTTTCCGGATAATTATATGTAAATAACTGTTTGGCAGTTTGCATTTTATGTAAATAAATTTATTTGCCACTGCATTATTTATATATAATTCTTTTTGCAACCTAATTATTTACATATAGTTTTGGGCAAACTAGAATTATTTATATATAATTTATTTGCAACATTTTTATTTATATATAATTTTACGCACACTTTTTTTATTTATATATAATTGATTTGCAACCTTTTTATTTATATATAATTTTTTGCACATTTTATTTATTTATACATAATTTATTTGGTACCTCATTATTCTCAGACAACACACAAAACCACGCATCCAAACAATGACTTGACTTTTTGGCATAGTTTTTGAGCCGCTATTTTATTTCTCCTTGGTCAATGTTTAACTTGATTAAATGGCAGTGAATACCTTTAACGGAACAATTAAAATTATCTTTCGATTTACTTAAAGTTAGTTGCCTAAACATTTTGGCACGCTTGCCATAAAACGGGGCACGCTTGCCCCTCCTTGCCATGCTTGGCATCACTGGGCCCAAAACCTTGGCACGCTTGCCAACCATTCACTAGCCCCACCAGAACAAGTGGGTGCTAGCCAAAGTGTTTTTTTAGTTTTTGTCACGTGACTTGAATATATGCAAAAATTACTTAATAAATTGGAAAAGCACCCCGATTTGGTCCACCGCTCGTAGATACGGTTGGCATGCCCCATCAGTACAAATGGGTGCTTGGCGTACTTTTTTTACAAAGACTAAACACAACCTGTTAAATGTTTAACATCCAAATTCCAAGTCTTACTTCAGAACTAAATACCCAACTTGTTTATTTAGTTTGAATTGAGGCACTGCCTGTCGCTCCCAGGACCTTACTGCCATTTATAAATTCGTAAAATATGGCGGATGAAGGGGAGGAGGTGGATTTATTTTTGATGTAGCGGTCTCAAAAAGCTACGCCGAACTTGCCTTTCTTGCGCGCGTGCATTGCAATGCACGCGCGTGAACTTGATACATTTGTATCAACTAAGCAAAAAACATCAATCCTTATGCCAAGAACATCGTTTTTGGCTTCAAGCCATCAAGGGGCAGGTAACTGCAATTAGGCCAATCGATATGTTTACTTTTGTTTCCTTTTCCTACACCATAGCAACCATCAGCTGATAAAAGAAAGTGTATAGGACTCAACTGTGCGTTTGTGGAGAATAATGTATTTTATCTTTCAGTGATAAAAGGAATTATTTATATATATTTTTTTGCACTGCACTGCGGGATAGATCATGATGGCCATCGTAGCTAGCTAGCGCGAGCGTTGTGCATATACTAATTTCTCCGTAATGTTTAAGAATCGTTGACCTGAAATACGCTAGTTTACATTAATTGAGACAAGGGTTTACAACATTTGAGAGTCATTTCCAGTAGCTTTCGGGGCGCAAATTACAAAAAAATTCAGACCCACCCAAAATACACAATACTGCATGTTTTCTATAGCAAGTGCGGTGTGCAATGTGATATGACTATTTAAAACATAGGCGTGTCCTAGTAAAGGTAATTTGCATGCGAGTTTCATTATTTAGCTCAGAAAACCATTATATAATATATAATGGTTTTGCTGTAGTCTGGTTCCCTTGTTTGCAGAAAACCATTATTTATAGATCATAGCCTTGTTCGCCTCGGACCGAACCAATTATTTATAAATAATGTGTGTGGCGCACAATTATATAATAAATAATGAATTATATAATAAATAATGAATTATATATAAACAATTTTGTTAAATAATTTATTTACACATTGCGCCCCATAGGCACGACGGTTTTACTCACAGGCACGATGGACCTGCTCACAGGCACGATGTTTTTACTCACAGGCACGATGGTTTTACTCACAGGCACGATGTTTTTACTCACAGGCACGATGGTTTTACTCACAGGCACGATGTTTTTACTCACAGGCACGATGGTTTTACTCACAGGCACGATGGTTTTACTCACAGGCACGATGGACCTGCTCACAGGCACGATGTTTTTACTCACAGTTACGATGGTTTTACTCGCAGGCACGATGGACCTGCTCACAGGCACGATGGACCTGCTCACAGGCACGATGGACCTGCTCACAGGCACGACACTGATTTTCTCTTTGTACTTGTCTTTCAAATGGTTGTAATAAAAATCGTACATCAATGTCTTAGCTAGATCCAAGATATTCACTCCGTAATAGATCGGTTTGTTTAACACGGTTTTAGTCTTGTACTTTTCGACAAATGACAATTTGCATTCTGAAAATGACGTCGTCGTTTTGTAGCTCGGTTTCTGTATAAATTTTTGGTATTTATCTCGATCGTCATCGTTACTGTCTCTGAGTAGGTAACCGTCAATCCGGTTTCTGACGTTTTCAATCGTCTTACCAAACACGCTGTTATTCATCAGTTTAAAAAAGTCTTTCTCAAAATCAGAGGTCGCTTTTGTTCGGAGTTGCGTGTTTTTGTCTATGTAAGATGCCATCCAAGGCACTTGTTTAAATTGCAGCACTCGATGCACCTTTTTAAGTTTCAAGCTGAGTTTGAGATACAACTGCAACGTGACGTAGTGCAAAACATATTTTTCTTTAGGATTAAGGGTACACGTTAATTTTTGCACGTTGCTACTAGGTTCGGTATCCAATAACTCGTTTTGATAATCAGAAATCCATTCTTTTGGTATTACGATATTTTCTGGCTCTAGGGGGTAATCGTTGTGTAGGTCGTGGAGATTGTCCGGGTAATCGAGGTCTACTTCAAAGCAGTAACCGGTGTTTGATGTTTTCCTGAGAGATAATATCTTGGACTCAGTAAACGTTTTTGTAGACGCCCATTTAAAGTCTTTGTACGGCAGGTATTGACTCATGGCCCAGCCGTACAGATTGTTTGCATCGAGGTAGGTGATGTAACTCGACGGCTCGTTTGGATTATGGTCGGGTAGGTATTTGTTGTTGGCTTTGTGGTATCTCATACCACCCACGCTCGAGATACCACCTCTTTTTGCCTTTTCAAAAAATAAATGTTTGTCTACGTCTTGCAATAGTTCGAGTTTAACTTCCGAGTGTTTTAACAAGGCATCCCACGACAATTCTGGTGCTGTGTAGTAATTAGCTGGATCTAACGCGTAGTTTGTAATACACGTTTGCCTAAAGTTTTCAAATACACAAGCCAGTAATAACGTATCGGTAGTGACGTACACATCGTGATATTCCCCCATGTTTTTAACTTTAAACTCGTTCCACGTCAGTAGTCCTCTCGCGATATATTTTCGTCTTTTAGGCTGCTGTAAAATTGTTCGATGGGGGGTAGGCTGGTCCCTTGAAATCTGTCAAAATCATGTATTCATATGGATAAACTCCTTTTTGTAACAACGAGTCGATGTTTTGACGATTAAAATGTTCTCTGAGTAGTTTAAACGACTTTTTGGACAAGCTTTAGATAATCTATCCAACGAAGACGCCATAAAATTAAACGAGTCTATAAATCGCATATTTCCGATCGAAAACGAAATATACTTTTCCGAATTTCTAGCGATAACTTTTCCTTTTCGTCATGTACTCTACATGATCAAGTCTGAGCGTCGTAATTTTGCAGATTGTAAAAGACGACCGGTATGGGGGTAAAACCTGGTTTAACTTTTAATTTTAGATTGCAGTAGGCTTGCACGGCACCTCTATATCTACCCGTGACGTGGCAGTGATCTCTCACCTTTCTAAATTTGTTGATTTTCTTTTTGCATTGCATTCGAGGCATTTAGACTCGGTAAATCCATTTTTGTTTTCGTATTGATGTTCTTTTATTTGTTTTTCTGGTTTTTTTTTTTTGGGTTTCTGGCACTGACAGCTCGAGTAATTGGGATAAATTGGTTTCTCGCAAATCCAACACGTGTTTGTTTTATCATAATGTTCTTTAGCTCGCTCGTTAAATTTCATGGGTTGGGGTTTTTTAAATATGCAATTTATGTCGCTTTGTATTTTTAACATTTTATTTACAAACTTTGATGCAGCATCTTTACCTCTATAAGTCTCTTGATACGCATTAGTGCCGTCGTATCTAACTACTACCAACGAGTAACCGCTTGCTTTGTGAATGTTTGTCTTTTGCGTGTTGTCCTTTTTATCGTCCGAGTTTTTTTTTCTAATATCGATTCAAAGTCGGCGTAAACTACAAACGGTGCTTTTTGTTTAAACCTGTAGTTTTTAAATTCTAATATTGGCACATCGTTTTCGTCGACTATCCACTCGTTATTTACATATTGTCGCTTAGCGTTTTTTTTTAGCGGTAGGAAATACAATCTTTGATGGATGTGTATCTATACCAGTACAATCGGTCATGTGTCTATCTAATTTTACTTGCGTTCTATAATGACACAGGCACCTTCGACAAAAATATTTCTTACTTTTATGTTTTGTAACGTTGTAAATCAATCTCGAAAAATTATTTATTCAGCAGTAGTGATGCTTGTCGCCCTCGGAAAACAAAAACAGATCGATAGGTCGTGACTCTGCTTTGTAGTTTTTAGACACGTATAACGGATATATTTTCCCCTCATAACCGTATACGTTTATCGTTAAATTATTTTGTCTTTCTATCTTTGGTATCTGGTCGATCGGTGCTGGAAAGTTTACGCCTTTAAATTTGAGTCCGTCGTCTTTGGTGTATACAACAGGTTCTTCTTTATGAATTTTATATTTAGGATCGTTTTTTATGTTATTTTTTACTTTATCCGTATACAAGCCAAGAGCAGCTCTCAAACACCATCTCAAACACTCGTCGTCTTTGTTTTTAATGTTTATCATCGCCGTTTTCTGTTTGATACATTTTGGTACGTCAATATAAGAACCCGATCCTTGATTCGTATACCTTTCATCCTTTTTAAATAGCTGGTCGATGTCTTCTTTTAAAACCTGTTTTATTTGACTTTGATTTAAAACGACTCTCTGATCGGTAAAATGTGTAGCCTCGATCGTTTCGATCGTACCATCCGGTTTGGTTTTTTCGTATTTTATTTTGATTGCAAGCTCTACTTTTAAACCTCTTAGCTCTCTCAATTCTGACTTGATTTTATTTACAATTTGATCTTTATGCGTATCAAAAAATCTGACTAAATCGTCGTTAAAAAGTCTAGGAATCAGTTCCCAGTTTCTAAAGTTGTTTCTAAATCTCCTCGTCGCTCTAAACTCAGCCTCTTGAAAATCTTTGGGTTGCCTAGAGTTTGGAATCGCTGAGAGTAAATCTTTTTTTCAAAAATCGACCTTTATAACCCGACGGGTTATATTCTAGATCGAAATCGTCTACAATCTGTTTGAGCTCATGTAGCGTCTTTTTCCTCAAGTTTTTAAATCGAGCTTCGTAGTTTTTTATCCCGTTGATGTAGACTTTACGCGTAATAGCAACATTTTGATTGTACGGTATATTATATCGCTGGACGTAATCGCGCAGCGTGGCTTTTTATTCCACCTAGAAAATCCCTTAACGATTGGCCTGATCATATTCATCATTTATATACATGTATATCAATATAATTTTTTAAATTTTTTTTAAGAGGTCAGACTTTTGGATTTATAAGCAATCAGACTCACCGGCTGGTGAGAGAGAGATCTTCAAGACGAGAGATATTGGGTCCGATTTTGGCCTGATTCCGAGACTGAGATATTGGGAGGGGGATCAGGGCAGGGGAGGGGGCGGGGGATCATTGGGGACGGGGGATCATTGGGGAAGGGGGATAATGGGAGGGGTAAAGTCTGGTACCCTCCCTTCTCCCCTACTCTTAAAATGATTTCTAACCCATTTTGACCCCACATGCCAAATTCCATGCTTTTAAAACAAAGTGCACGAATTGGGCCAAAAAAATGGACCTAAGCAGCTCCACTATAAACACACCCATCGGAGTCTGCTTGGGCATGGCGAGGAGAATCAACAAAAGCCAACCAAAAACAGACGGAGAAAGATCTGACCAGTCCCGTAATTTGCAAAAAAGCGTTAAAATGAGGCAAAGAAAATCACTGCTGAAGGCTAAAAAGCTGTCAATCATTGAACTGATTGCTCTGGGCAGGGGCTTTTACTTTATTCCCACCCTTAGAAACCTTAAAGGTCAACCATCCTTCACTACTTCCCACTCATTCTTCATAATGAGACTTCGTTTAAAATGGGAGGGAGAGTAAGACCGTCCGACTCGCATCCATTCAAACTGCTGATGCTGATAACAAATCTTCATTTCCTTCCCCTTTAAATCAATTTTAATTCACGTTGGCAATTTTCTTGTTATTGTCCACAAATTCCCTGATTTTTGCCAGCACGTACCGGTTCTTTTTTGCATAAAACGCTTCTCTCTCAGAAAAAAGCAAAACTTGACAAAATTATTCACCGGTGGGCCGGTGAGATAATTATCTCGTGCGCACGAGATATTATGTCGTGCGCACGAGATAATTATGTCGTGCGCACGAGATATATGTCGTGCGCACGAGATATTATGTCGTGCGCACGAGATAAAAAATAATTTTGGATGTCCCTTTAGGGGCTCCGTACCTTGTCACAAACAAATGCAATCTTTTTGCGTACATTTTCCCATAGGGACCGAGCTGGTTACGGACCGAGTTGGTTACGGACCGAGTTGGTCACGGACCGAGTCGGTTAATACGGACCGAGTTGACTCGGACCGAGTTGGTCACGGACCGAGTTGACCTAAAAGCTTAAAAGCAACGGTTAAAAGCAGCGAATCGTAAAGACAAGTATACTGGTTTCCTGCCTATGGCATGCACGGGGCGGCCTCTCGTACGTATCGTGACACCAGTTAAAAATCTCGCCAATACTTTGCGCACGTGTGCAATCGGGTCGACACTTTTTAGTCATGGCAGATGCGTTCGGAGGGGATCTTTTTGCTGTTTTCGAGGAACGTGATGATCAAAGCACGAAAAAACGGAAACACAACCCAGCATCTAATGATCCTGAATCGAGGTAAAAACATAATTAAGGCGGTTGCGGTATTTTAAGATAACTTTTAATAGTTGTACAGTAGGCCCCTACCTGTCGTGCCTGTAAATGCGTTGCACTAATTTCATGAGAAAGAATAGCCATACATGTATAGTCGGACTCCCTATTATCGCGGCATCCCTATTATCGCGGCATGGGAAATTTCTCTTTTTGCGTTGCCAAAACTCCTTCAAGTGGCCATTTTTTGCAGTTCACCAGTCATTAAGGACTTTTTGCCAAGTTGTATAAAAAGGACGATTAATAAATGTTGTGTCTTTCGGGACTTAACAATTTTTAATAAATAATAGATAGTGGATATTTTGCCGGAGGTAATGACGGCAAACTAACGTTTACTAAAGGTTTGCCGGCGGCAATCCATATCAACAGAGGGCGCTGTACTCTTTAAGATAGGGCTAAAGTATAAGATGTATTAAAATTCCCACCAAAAGTTGTGTAGCACGTTTGGTGTAGTGGTTAAGCAAAGGCTCTAGAAAGCGGGATGCCGCGGGTTTCGATTCTGATCGCAGCACATTTTAAAGTTTTTTTTTCTCATCCCCAAATGAATAATAATATTCTTCTTTTATTATTTTAACATGTCTCAAACATTTTTTTGCAGAGTATTACATTTTCTTTTTTAGATTTGTGGCTCTGGAGGATTTTTTTTAAAAGGGAAATAAAGTCCGAAATTATAAAATGGTCTGAATCCCTATCTTGTGAATACGAGGTTACAACGAAAATTTTGGCATGGAGCCAGACTAAAATTTGTCACCGGAAAAAACAGTAACTGCGCATGTTCAGTGCATATCCGGCAAACTAACGTTTACTAAATGTTTGCCGTCTCCGGCAAAATATACACTGCCTAAATAATAACGTTTTCCAAAACTTGCAAATTTTCCCTCACTGTGTCTGCTAAAAGGTACCGTCTATACTTTAATACAAATCTTTAATGGTGCTATGTCCATGAAAGTTCCATTGCCTGGTTCCCATTCTTCAGCTGCAAATGTAAAATGAAGTCGAAGGACGATATTTGCACTGCGAAATCGTAAAAACTTTTACGGGATCAAAATAAGCACAGCGCGTTAACAAAAATAAAACGGCACACCGTGTCAAGTGAATGGCGCCCCCATTAGTCAAACAGTAGACTTGCCTCAGTGAGTTGTGTTCTCCTTTCGGGGGAAGGGCAGGGTCTTAGAAATCATCCTGCAGATATAATAGTCTTTAATCAACTTGACCTTACAAGGAAAATATCAGACTTTATTCAGGGGATGTTTTGGTCAAACATTAACTTTAAATAAAAAAGTTGAGATCATTATAAAAACCACTTCCCGCATACCGCGATAATAGGGAGTCCACCTCCGTTCGCACACTCCGAGCATGTCTATTTTCACAGGCGTCGTACACGGAATAAACCACACCACCGTCGGAATTGTTTATATCAATTTGAAAAGGAAGAGTTATACTACACAAAAGACAGGACAATTCAGGAAGGTTAGTGGGCAATCTCTATTCCGAACGAGAAACGTGATAAGTACCGCGATAATATGTCAACCCATCCTACTTTAATACTAGCTCTACTGAGTGGAGCGTTGAATTACGGGTACCCCTCCATACAAACGCTCCACCGATTTGCCATACTTTGGTGACGGCGTCACAGTAGCATACATGTAGTCACAAACCCACGCGAGGACAAAAAGACCCCCCAAAATTCAAAACCGGTAAAGAGAATACAAATGAGAGAGACAGTTACCCTGGATTGATCTACACATTCATGACATTCCATCAGACCACTTACATTGTTCCCAAACAGCGAAAATTTTGAAGAAAAACAGCAAAATAGTCTGAAAACTTACAGCTCAATGTGTTCGCCGTGAGGCTCAATCCTTGCACCGGTTTGCCGAATGAGGGCGTCTGACGTGACGATCGAAGAAAAACAAGTCGCGCTTTATCAACGACTGTTTTGTCTAACAATACGTGCTCCGATCCGCGCCGTACGACAGTATGGGCTTTGAACACACGCAAAGTGGAGACGGCTGAAACGTATTTTAATAACAATGGGATTTTCATTTGTCAGTATTAGCATGGAGGAAGGAATAAGTAGTTCTTTGATACAAGTTTCATGTGGGTATCTGTCGTCATTCATTTGTTTTTAATCTAGAATGTGTACGCTTCAGCCGTCTCCACCTTGCGTGTGTTCAAAGCCCATACTGTCGTACGGCGCGGATCAGAGCACGTATTATTACACGAAACTAGCTGGAGTTACCCAGCCCTAAATTTTATCATTGGGTTGTCATCTAGGGCTGGAGATAATTTTTCTACTGGTTGCCGTTCCAGTACTGCAGCTGTGATAGTAAACCTCATATTAGTGCATGAAACAGTCATCGGGTGTTACGCTTCCGCGTGACGTCATGCGCGCAGCCGGCAAAAACGACTAGTACCAGCGCGCTGTTGCATGGTAATCGACCGCCATTCACTGTACACAATTTTTTTGGGGTAACTGTCTCTCTCATTTGTATTCTCTTTACCGGTTTTTTGGGGGGTCTTTTTGTCCTCGCGTGGGTTTGTGACTATGCTACTGTGACGCCGTCACCAAAGTATGGCAAATCGGTGGAGCGTTTGTATGGAGGGGTACCCGTAATTCAACGCTCCACTCAGTAGAGCTACTTTAATACTAAAGTACAGTCATTTTCCCGGTATTTGGTTACCATTGGTAATCCTTATCTTTAGGACACCTCTTTTTTTATGAGTTCTAATCAAAACTGATTTTGCAGATGACTGTCCAGTACCAAAGTGGGAGCAACTATGGAATGCAGGGCCACGCCGGAAAAGGTTTCTTTTTGTAGTTGGATGTGCCCCAAAGTGACTTTTGCCGGCTAAAGCAGTCTCTGTTCTTCAGATAAACTCATGTTAGTTGTAATTTGTAATTTAAATCAAAGAAAATGTGACTTTCCTACCTTTTTTGCAGTTCGCCATCTTCCTTTTTTATTATATTTTCTGTTCAGTCATCATCGTCTTTTACCCCTCATAAAGCCCTGCCCTCTTTCCACAAAATTAAACGTGCTGATATTCAAGAAGGTGTCATTGCCAACTGTTCAAATGTGTCAAGAAATATCAGAAAGAATGTCACTGTTGAGTGTCATTTTAAGTCAGCTGTTTTGGTGAGTCTTTATACAGGAACGGGGTCCTAAAGATAACCCAGTGGCTATTGTTACGGCAGCCGCAACGCATTTCCCATTTTCTATCGTTACGATAGACTGCAACTTTTATAAAAACATGACAAGAAAATATAAAATTAGAAGGAAAAAAGTGAATTTGAACGTTATTAAATTCGTACTTTATTTCCCTTTTAAAAAAAATCCTCCAAAGCCTCAGGTTAGAAAAGGAAAAAAATTCGAGTGCAAAACTGAGTTTCGAACCCGCAACCTCACGGTGCAAAATCCTACCCTCTATCGACTGAGCTGTCGCACTGCTCGCTAAATCGTGTGGAAACAAAT
The DNA here is from genome assembly GCF_015706575.1 of Patiria miniata. Lineage (NCBI taxonomy): Eukaryota > Metazoa > Echinodermata > Asteroidea > Valvatida > Asterinidae > Patiria > Patiria miniata. Next base: position 7,647,427 of record NW_024037073.1, read on the forward strand.
AATTATATACCTGCGTGCGTATCAAAAAAGTATCGTAGAGGGCGCTAAACAACGACTGCCGTAACGATAGCCACTTCGTAAAGGTAAGGATTACTGTTTTCCTTGTTCCGGATAGCAAACTTTCAGGCTGCAGCTGCTTTTGGTTCAACTACTCCAGGAAATTCAAGTGACATTGGTTAAAAAGTTTACCTTGAGTGATGCAGATACTACAAAATAATTTTCTAAATTTAAGCTCTTTTTATTTTGACTTTACGACATCAAAACTACTGATGCCACTTTTCCTAGTTCCGGATTGGTTCAATCAGTTCCGAATCGATCAAAAACTGCTTCACGCGAAAAAAAAAAATCACTCGAGTAAATCAATTTTTCAGCCAGAACCATGCCAACTGTGACCCACTACCAACTCGGACCCACTACCAACTCGGACCCACTACCAACTCGGACCCACTACCAACTCGGACCCACTACCATCTTGGACCCACTACCAACTCGGACCCACTACCAACTCGGCCCCACTACCAACTCGGCCCCACTACCAACTCGGACCCACTACCAACTCGGACCCACTACCAACTCGGACCCACTACCAACTCGGACCCACTACCAACTCGGACCCACTACCAACTCGGACCCACTACCAACTCGGACCCACTACCAACCCTCTTTATTAAAGCGATAGAAAATTAGTCCCCCCTTTTTCAGACGTCCATTTTTTATGTAATTTCTTGTTGGAATTTAGATACGCTAATTTGCAAAATGAACATGGAAATTACACTATATAGATGAGAGAATATAGATGTCTGAAAAAGGGGAGACTAATTTTCTATCGCTTTAGGCCAAATTAAAAAAAAAAAGTTTAGCATCCCCGCCCACTTGCTTTTTGGAGGCTGCCTCCTTTTTATAAAAAAAAAGAAAAAAAAAGAGCCGAAAACAATTATACATTTTGAAACAGTGACATCATTTTGGCCTCTTTGTCTGTTGCATCTAGCCCATATAAAGCTGGACTGTCATTTCCTGAGTCAAATGGCAGCGATTTAACAAAAAAAACTGGCGGCCATCTTGAAAAATAACCTGGTCAGACGGCCATTTTGGAGAAAAAAAAAGGGCCTCTTGCTTCCTTTTTTTTCAAAAATGCAGGACGCTAAACCTGTTTTTAAATTTTTTTTTATTTGGCCTTAAAGAGGGTGAGTGTGCTCCTAAAGCGTAAATAAACTACAAACAAAGTCTAAATGTGAAAATAAAAACTTGACGAAGTTCTACATTTTTGGGTACATGAACGGCCTTTATTTATGGAGGTAGTCCAGTAAACTGGCTACATTTATGGGGCTAAGCCCTATATTGATTCAAGTACCTTTATTTGCTTTCATTAAAAGAATTGCAACATCGTTCATGCCATCTTTTTTAAATTTAACAACAATCTGAGATTAATCAACTGTAAACATAACAAAAACACAAATATACATGTAGTTAGACCGTAATAGAAAAATGAAATTGGAACTATGAACACTGAAATATATACAATTCCAAACATATTATTATTAATCTTACACATAATACTGCATACAAAAAATACTATTTAGACAAATTTAAAGTCAATAAATCATTGTTGACTCTTGAGTTGGTCATTGTTGGGTCGGAGTTGGTAATGGGTCTGAGTTGGCATGGATCCGAGTTGGCAGTGGGTCCAAGTTGGCGTGTGTCCGAGTTGGTAGTGGGTCTGAGTTGGTTTGGGTCCAAGTTGACCTGATACCCCGTAAATAAGTGCCACACTTTGAACATGTACCCAAAAATGTAGAACTTTGTCAATTTTCATTTTTACATTTAGACTTTGTAGTTTATTTACGGCGCTTAAGAAGCATACTCACCCTCTTTATAGCGATAGAAAAGAAGTCCGGCCTTTCTCAGACGTCTAATTTTCGTGTAATTTCCAGGTTCGTTTGCACACATTTGCATAGCTAAATTCCAACATCGAAAAGATCACACGCATGCTTGATCATTTCTGCTGTCAGTCACGTAGCCTTGAGTCAAGGCGCACGTGGTAACCCGGACATTATGAACTTTTTTGATATTAAGTTTTCGCGATTTACCTTAATAAATCCAGTAATTTTTGCGCAGAGTTATTTGCTTTATAATTTCAAGGTTGCCCCAACCCAGCCTTGAAAAACGACGAGTGCATATTTGAAATTTGAAGCATTTACTCCTTTTTATTCATATGAAACGAGGTAAACGATTATTAAATTCTATATTTATTTCTGGTAATGAAACCAAGGATTCCTCAATAGTGCATGCCCCATTTACAGGCACCGTAGCTCGCAAGCCTGAAGAAACCTGTGAAGAGAAGACAATGAGAAGAAATTACAGTTTTAGAGTTGGGAGGAAAACCAGAAGAATAGTCTGGGGAAAACCCACAGAATCTCATCTGGTAGGGACTGAAAACCTAGTCTAGGGGCTAGACGTTGTTATGGTTTGATACGCGATAACCTGCCGCCGCGATAACCTGCTGCCGTGAGAGGGCGTTATCACGACCAACCAATATCACCCACGAACCTGTTGAAACAACGTCCAGGAAAATGGGGGAAATTAGTGCGCAGGTGCTACTTCTGGAGAAAAATGTGATTTCAAAAATCATTGTCACAATTGTCTTCAAACATCACCAGCGATAAAACCTCAATGTAAAAAAGTAAAAAATGTTCAACAAAGTCCTTTTAAAGGCCTGTCTTTTAAAAAAAGTGGATTTTATAAATCATATTGTTTGCCTAACCAGGGTTGTTGCAATACAGTTGTTGAAACAAGTATTCTGTGTCATTTTCTTTGTTGTTCCAAACAATCGGAATACACAAACTTTTTTTTTGGACGAAACAGGTTTTAGGGTCATTGTGTTTAAATGGTGATATTCTTTGAATGGATTGAGCAATCTCAGTAAATTTTCTTCAACTAAAAGTAGCTTATGAAATTGGCTTTCCAGTCATTATTATTTTTATGGTGCTGCATATTTTTTTAAATATGAAATATATTTTTGGGGGTTTCAGTTCCGCTTTCTTTGACTCACCCTGTACAACCAGTTTTTCTTTATAACCGATTACATGTGATTGTCCTTTCTTGAACACTAGTTCAATGCTACTTGTCAAGTGCTGCACTTAATAAATATGGAATACAGCTTTTGCTTTAGGCCAAAAAAAAAGTCTCCGGTTTCTGGTATGCACGCGCGTCGCTGTAGCCATGCGCGTCGGCAAAATGAAAACGTTTTTTTTCAATGAAAGATGATGTCTCAAAACTGCCAAACTCACTGGTTTGACTGGAATTCTGCAGCTGCACAATTTTAACGTGTTTTTAGATGGGGTTATAATCGAGAATAAGCTTAATGTAGCCTCTCTGAACTCCCATATATTTGCACTAAGTTTAGTCGGGCACCATTTGCAGTCATCAGTCGACATTTGAAGTCAGGTAAAAAAAAAAAAAAGCCGCGTCGCCACACCACTTTTTGGACAAGCTCCATACCAGAAACTGGAGACTTTTTTTTTTGGCCTTTGGCTGTATTTGCACGACACAATTTTGATATTCTGACAAGAAGTCGTTACACCACAAAATACGAATACATACATTTTATATCAGTGTCGCTGGATAATGAATACATGCTATTTAGTGTTGGACTCTGTAAGAGAACATACATGTACACTCACAATGAACGGTAAATTTAGTTTGAAAGGAACATGACAAATCAGGAGTGAACTTCTGTACATGTACAAATGTATTTAATGAACGGCAGCTTTGTGACAATTGAAGAGACAAATTTCATGCAAAGAAGAAATCAGTAAATTGCACGCTTGGGTAAGTGAACCTAATGTGGAATATCGGGTTGCATGGTGGCCGTTTAAAAAATGAGAAGTTTTACGTCTTTTTGTACACACATGTGTATGGCCAAGGTAAAGGGGATAGTTTAGTCGCTTGGCCTTTGTTTGGGACTACATGTACATTCACACAAGCATTGGTTTATTGTGGAAGAATTAATCAATGCTGTGTAAAACCCAAAACTTCTACCTCGGTGACATCAGTCTATTCTTACTAGTACACAGTGACAACATGAAAGTATGATGGTTATTTTTGTTTTGTTCAGCACTTCAGATAGTTCTAAGCACCCTCGAGGAGATGATCATGAGGTGCCAGAGTACACAACAGGAAAGAAGCCCAAACTTGCCCTCACAGCAGATGAACTCAAGTAAGTCAATACAAACTCCAGCTCCACTCGGTCATTTCTTGCACGCTATATTTACCAAGACTTGCTGGCATAAATTCAGTGTACCAGTAGGTTAACAAGACGCTGAAGATTTAAGTTGTAGAATGTGAACCAATGTAAATGCTTGCTTAAGAAAAATTGTTTGGAAAAACACCTATGCGCTTTGTACTTTTAGCATGTTTAGACTTAAAGCCAGTCCATCATTTGCAGCTATCAAAAAGTAACTGGCTTAATTATTGTTGAAAAACAAACTTGGTTGAAAGATAGTAAGGGGCTAAACTCCCTGTGAAATTATTCTTTCTGGCAAGCTGTCATTTTGAAGAAATCAACAAAAGAAGGCCTTTCTACGGTGCTTCTTAAGAAGCACCGTAGGAAATTCAAATTAGTAGTTCGTTTTGTTATTCGGCGAAGCGGGCGCAAGCATTTGCACGACGCACACGCACACGCATTGCTATCATTCGTCTGATCAGTGCGCGACATCGCATAGCTGCAATCGGCTAGTAGGAACGTGTCTCAGACGCTGGATTCAGGCCCAATTCAAAACATGATTCAGCAACTTTTGATTTGAAATCGAGATCCTAGAATGTTGTTTTTCTCAAAAAATGCAGCTGAAGCTAAGCTGAAACTTCATCAGATTGGTAGTTCAGCATCTTTCATCAGGTATTGAGCACATTTGTTGCTTCAAACAAACAAAATGCACAAATTACAAATGATGGACTATACCTTTAAACTGACAATGTTGTCATGGTTGTCAAACAAAGTTAGTTTTCCTGTGAGATTTAGAGGCTCAAAACTGACGCTTGTATGTGTTGGTTGTTCATTTCTTCAATGAAAATCAGTGATCCTATATTACTATACCTCATACATATTCATGATCGAGAGCCGAATTCTCACTGGTCCATTCACCATCACATGCCAGATGCTATTTTTGCAGTTTACCAAGCGCGCGTACGAGTATTCACGCACAGGGTAAATATGCATGCATGTAGGCTGTTGCACAGGTTACCTGTGCGACAGTCTACTACGCATGTGCTTTACAAAGCATCGGTGGAACTGTTGCCCGGGTGTCGTACTCTACACATGCACAAACATCACCCTAAAGCTACTCAATGATGCCAAACTTGAGAATATTGTGAACAATAAAGATGCTGCCTCTACTGAAAAAAAAGTTGTGTACAATGCAGTATAAACTCGTAGGAGTTAATGTATTGCAAACAAACTAAAATTGTCTGAGGTGGAACCAATAATATTCTTCTGGTGAGCTGGACAAGTTTCTCCGAAGATTTTATGCCCGCGAGGTGCATACTGCAAAGGGAAAATTCGGCAACTGAATATGTATGAGGTATAGTAAACAAATATAACATGGTTTATTTTGGGTGGATTCGCCTCAGGAACCTTGTCAACTTCCAAGTTTGTCAACTTCCAATACCGAGGGGAGCTCATATCAACTATCCACCCTCAAACCATGTTATATTTGTAATTACTTCATTCATTGTGGGTAGCAATGCATCACTTACTTGTTGCACTACCAGGTTGTAAAAAAGATGCCTCGTGCTTCAACTATGTGTCCATAGTTAATTTTTAAATTTGATTTGTAATGTGTTGTCTAGTATATTCAGTACTTTAATTAAAGCAATTTTTTATAAGGACCCACTTGCAATAAGCCTATGACGTGAAATGAAGTGACCTGTTTTCTTTATCGCCATGAATGTTAGTCTTGCAGAAATCCTACCACAGGTGAAGTCTCAGACAGTAGAATCCATTGAAGGCTGTACCCATGAGGTGGCAATACCACATGATGAGGAGTATGTACCACTCAAACCCTCAGGGAATAAAGCAGCCAAGGTAAGAGTGGCAGTCAGGGTGCTGGACAGACTACTTAGAAGACATTACTGAGGGTGGTACCTAAATAGCATGTGAGCAATTCCACACTAATGGGCCCAAAAATGTGACATTTGAGAAGACCTTTAAGTTTTGATGATAAAAGTACGATCTTGGTCTCTTAGATTTTGCTGTAAACATTGCAAGCTTCGAACAAATGCACCTCACCTGCAATATAGTGGCTATTGTTTTAAAAAGTGTTATGTACGTAATGAAGGACAGACATTTTAGATAAAGTCACAAAGTAAGCATAACATTTCATGATCCCCTAATGTTGACTTATTTAAGAAGATGTACCCTTGAGGAATGCTGTCAGTCAAAACCTAGAAAACTTGGAGTCAATGTGAAGAATTATTTGATATTATATAATCACGGTTCATACGTACGAACAGACTGGACATTTGTCACAAAAAGTTTGTCCCTGTTCGTTCGTAACCCTAATCACAGAACTTTGAAGCCAGTGTGAAAACCTATTGTATTTTGGTTTAATAACAATGTAAAATGGCTTAATAATGTCACTGGAAGTGCCTATTAGAAATTGAATTTGTCCTAAGCACCCTTTTCCTTGCAGTGTGTCTGTCCATGTTACATACATATCACACAGAGAAGATGCCTATTATGTTCTCCCCAAAAAAAGATAACATCTTTTGTCTTGTCTTGTCCTAGTCACTTTCAACTTAGCAAGGTATAGGAAAAAAAAACAGAAGAAAATACTAGCTCGTCTTTTACCCTCAATATGCAACATTCATAAACACATCTAATTGGCCCATTAGTGTGGAATTGCCCACATACATACATTCACTGTCCGTACTGCTTCTGGCAGTAGACATTCGTCATTGGGAGCATGGTGCATGGTGCCATCGCAGTAATGTCTTTGAAAATACACTTCTTGGATTAGTGTATGGACTCAATGCATGAAAAGAACATGGCTGTTCAATACCACTCATGAGACCTCCCGTGTGCAGGACACACTGTATGCATACACTGGTTGGAATGCATGTTACGTACATATCAGATACCTCGGCTGCGACATCTGTTCCGAAGGTCACTCTTCTCCCGACATTCGCCGATGACTAGGGCTCGCCTCTTCAACCTTTGGCCAGTTAGATCGTGTGTGGTGGAACAAGCGCCTCAACCTCAAAACCAAGTTGAGGGTGTACACAACATGCGTTCTCCCCGTCCTACTCTACGGGTCAGAAACCTGGACACTACTGGTAGAAGATGGACGTAGGCTTCAAGCATTTAATACCAGATGCCAACGGCGGATACTCGGTGTCCGATGGTTAGACTTCGTCTCCAACGAATCAATCTTGGAAACCACCGGTCTCGAGGACATCCGTGTGACCATCTCACGGCGACGCCACTCCCTCTTCGGCCATACCCGTCGACTCCCAGAAGACACCCCAGCTCATGCCGCCCTCAAGCTGAGCGTCGATGTTCAAGGGGGACTCCCTCCTGGCCCTGCCTGGAAGAGACCCAGAGGACGACCACGCAACACCTGGATGCGCCAGCTGGAAGCGGACCACGACTCACCGGCACAGCAGCTGTGGCAGTCTGCAATAAATCGTACGGGCTGGGTGGCTCTACGTCCCCATGACGGACCACAGAGAATGATGAATGCATATAGTGCAAATAATTGTATTCTGAATGTGCACAAAGTCTTGGTGTCTTTGCTTGAGTGCTGGGCATATGGCAACAATTTGTTCTTGAGTGCCACCTATGAAACTCCTTGTATTTTGATGGGGGGAGGGGATACTTATGCACGATGTTCATAAGGTCTTACAATTACCCTTACACATTAGGCAGTATGGCTGCACCTTCTTTTCGTTGTACATAAATAGGGAATATGCGTGTAAAGAGGACTGTTGAGTTTTGAATGTGCTTTCATCTTGCCAATAATATCATATTCATAAGATTTCATGCAGTTTCGGTTGGGCAATTCTATTTGTAAACATACACATGTATGTGTGAAGTGAATGTATTCTTCCTTCATGTTGTAGGAGTATCCATTTATCCTGGATCCCTTCCAGAAAGAAGCGCTGAAATGTCTTGAGAATACCCAGTCAGTCTTGGTATCTGCTCACACATCTGCAGGGAAGACTGTGGTGGCTGAGTAAGTACTTATCATGGGTAATAAACAAGTATTTAATAATCTCAAGGATAAGATAAAATAAGACAGTTGCAGAATTAGAATGTGAATTTAGAAGTGAATGTGACATAAAAAAAACATTTGCTGCTTTAGTTAAAATGTGTTCCAGTTTTGCGAATACATGTAGTGACGTCACAAATTCGCATACGCGTTTGCTTTCGCGCTGAGTTTTTTTCGGCCTTGAGGCACAGTAAATTCAGAAAGAGTGTGATTAGTCCCAAACTTACACGACTCTGAAAAAAAAGGCTTGCAAACAATGTCACTTTCAAATACTGTATTATCACCACAGCAACCAGCAATGCATAATGGACAATGTGCTAGTAAGCAAGCAACGGTTTCCCTCTTGACATGTTTTCGCTGCCATTGATTCATTACTACAAATGCTATTATTCTTACTAGTCAAGCAGTTGAATACTGTTTATGCATAAACAAGACAACCTTTGCGACATAATCGTCTGGTTTTGAAAATGATTTCCTACATAGAATCCATTATATACATGTATTTTATGTTTGCTGAACCGTGCATGGCAAATATCATTTTGCTGTCTGTAAGATTTACACAAATGAATGTTTGCTTTGAGTTAGACAATTTTATATGAGTAGAGGGACGAAAAAGTCCAATGGGAACATTGGTTTAGAATAAACAAGTTTAATATTGAACACTGTTGTGTTTTATGTTTCACCATTTAATTGCAGGATTGTAGTCAGGGTAACACTTGGTGTGTTCTACTTTGTTGTCATTTAAACAGTGAGGTATCTTAGCCATGTATTCTTTTGTATTGCCATACAGGTATGCCATTGCAATGTCACTGCGTGACAAACAACGTGTTATCTACACCACCCCAATCAAGGCACTCAGCAATCAGAAATATCGTGAGATGTATGAGGAATTCCAAGATGTAGGATTGATGACGGGTGATGTGACCATCAATCCTACAGCAAGCTGTCTCATCATGACTACCGAGGTCAGCTAATTCAATACAAGACACAAATACCTTCCAGGTTTGGAAGTTGCCATAATTTAAAACTTACATCTGTCAAGCCTTTCAGTACTTGGAATCATGCCTCTTTGTTCAAATTCCTATCCATAGACCTTATGCATTAAGGCAAGGATAGAGGGCAATGAAGTTGTATCACTAGGTCAGGCATGAACAGACCTTTTTTTTGCATTCATTGTAAATAAATTAAAATAACAAAATACCCCCCTGTAAAAAAAAAAGATGATTTTTTTTAAAGACTAGCATGGTATCTGTTTCACAAAGTTATTATGTATTACACCCACACTGCATTTTTACATTACCATTATACTATAAAGTGCAAAAGGTGTGTGTGTGTTCACACGTTGTTCACAAGTTGATAGATGAGTAGATTGCGCACAGTGCAAGCAACTTAAACGCAAAGCCAGCAACAGACCCCGCTTAGCGTGTGAGAAGAAGCCTTGTTTATATTGTTCTTGGACAGGGAGAGATAATGGTGATAAATTGACATAGTAGGTCACCGTAGATTGAACAGCTATTCTGACCTACTGTATTAAAGTTTAATATCATTTTGTATGACAGTTTATTTCAATATTTCTCTTTCTTAAAGATTTTACGGAGCATGCTGTATCGTGGCTCGGAGATTATGAAAGAAGTTGCATGGGTTATATTTGATGAAATACACTACATGCGAGACAAAAGTAAGTGCATCATTGGTCAATCTATTGGACCCATTACAATCAAGGAGGGCCTTTATGACAGAAAAATGACAGAAATGCTAAATTCAATCAAAGGTTGTGTTAAATATTTAAATGTGTTTACGGATCCAGAAAACTCTAGAACACATTACCAAGCATTCAAGCCTGCTATTGGGAGTTTCCCTAATTGGTTATTGTCTTTGTTCATGAGGTACTATTCAGAAGCAACTGGGCTGGATAGCTCAGTAGGGACAACACTGATAAAGTGATCTAGAGATTTCAAGCACAAAAACCTTGTTGGTACTCGAGACCTCGCAACTTAGAGTGACCATATCTCCAGTGTTGTCTGGTCAAGAGTTGATGTTGTATCCCTTTGAAAACATCTGTTCCATTTTGACAAGTCCAATCTTTTAATTTTGTGTAGATGACCACAAAAAATATATTTTTTTAAAATGTTGTATCCAGACAGAGGTGTAGTGTGGGAAGAGACTATCATTCTTCTACCAGACAATGTTCACTATGTGTTCCTATCAGCCACAATACCCAACGCTAGACAGTTTGCAGAATGGATCTGTCACCTACATAAACAGGTCAGTTAATACAGAAACATCACAAATACAGTAGTGTTCCATCCATTGGCAGAAATGTTCAGAAGTTAAGTTTTACACTTAGGGGTCTCACCATAGAGCTATATTAAATTACTAGAGTGCTGACTCATGTAAGTGATGCCTGCTGGGCGCATCCATGTTTGTACGGCTATCTGCATATCTGCGTTTGTATTCTATACAGGTGTGTTATCGAAGCCAATACGCCCAAAACTGAAACGCACGATCAGCAAATGAGCGTGTCATTTTGCTCTACGCAAACAGCGGAATGTGTGCACGTATCCACTGGAGATGGTTACTGTCACATTTTTTTTCTAAACCGTAATGACACGCTTAAGGTGTTTGCGTACGTTCTACTTGCACGTTGCATTTAGAGTACACTTTCACTTTCAAAATTCCATCCATCTAATTTTATTATGTTCTACAAACACGCACATGAATTCAAAATGTCGGTGCCCAGGACGGCTTCAAAGCATCTTCGCGCGCAAGAATGAGACCCAAATAGCTCTATAGGTCTCGCCCAGTTTAGTTTTATGATATGTTTGGAAGTATTTCTCAACCAAAAAAAGCCATTTGATTTGGAAATGCCACTGACTACTTGTCTATCCACCATCTTGAATAGGTACTTATTAGGTACATATCTCAATTCAGTTTGAATTGAGCTGTAAACGTTTATTTACACATTGACATCTTAAGTGACAGTACATAGCAGTTAAATTCACAAAGGTATTTCACATAAAAATTATTGAAATATACAAGAGCTCAAGAATTTAATTAAATTCAATAAGGGGAATGAACACATGACAACGCTAACCCGAAGATAAGATGTAAACCACATTTCCTTATTGTGCATTAATTTGACTGGTCATTGCAAATGGCTTTTAGGATTTCCTTATCCCTCGGGGAAATGTACAGTTTATCTTAAACAAGACATGAATGTCTGAATGAATATTTGTAAATACAAATTTATGCTGATTAGTTCAAAGGTAGTCACATTTTAGTTGACCTTTGCTAACCAATCTACATCTGTGGTTGTTTGATGCTGAATTTTACCCACGTAAAATGTTCAACTAGATATTTTATTGTATGTGTATCACATTTTTCATTGTATCACAAGAAATATAATGTTGGGGTAACATTGTGTAGGTGCTATGCGCCCCTCAGGGGTTAGAAACGCCAACAAATTGATTTGTTGGAGTGATGTATAATACAAGCATTTCTTGTCTTGATTTCTTGCAGCCTTGCCATGTAGTGTACACTGAGTACCGACCTGTTCCTTTACAGCATTATATCTTCCCAGCTGGTGGGGACGGACTACATCTTGTAGTGGATGAAAAAGTCAGTAGCAATTCCATCTTGAGTTTATGCCTAGAGTTCTGTGTACTGAATTTGAAATGAAGATGAGTGAACAGGAGGAAACATAAGATATATCTAATTGCTTTCTGAATTTATAAAAACGTTTTGTATGGACTCTGAATTTTCTATTTTATTTGATCTACACCAGAGTGCTGGAATTTACTACCTTACGGAGACATGAACACAATAGGGAACAAAAGATTGTATACGTCTCCAGAAGAACATTTCTATAGATGAATACGTCTCCACAAGATTTCACGAAATAGATATATGGATTTTACTCAAAAACTAGGAATTTCCAAGGTAGGTTGATCTGTCGCAAATGGAAGAGTTTTAGAAAAGGGATATTTAGTCCAAATTTCAGCCCAGGAAATTAATTCTGGTTAAAATAAGAGCATTTTGAAACTTCAATTTCAAACTCGAAAACTTTACTACACGAGAACAAAGAAATGTCTCCACAGGAATACAAATTTCAGAATAATGGTTCTTACATGTTTGAAAGGGGAATATTAAAAGAAATGTATATTGACTTTGTTTCAATACACAGGGAGAGTTTCGTCAGGATAACTTTGGGGCAGCAATGTCTGTCTTGAGGGATTCTGGTGATGCAGCTAAGGGAGACTCAATGAACAGAGGAAGAAAAGGAGGAACTAAAGGTAGCATGCTTCTTGCTATTGGAAAGACCCAGGCTTATTGTGTATGTGTTGAGCTATTATACCTATGACATTAGCTCCTTGCACAAATATATGTATGTCATTGCCTGCTAAATGGTGAACAAGCAAAATGTTCGTTGAGCTACTGTTAGTTGAGAGCATATAAGTGTCCTTTCCATCAAGCACTCATACTCAGTTGTTTTCCTGTCATTCATGCGCTTGGTGTTACTTTGATATGCTTGCTTGTAAGAATTGGACCATAGCACACTCTACAGTCCCTGTGTGGATCCCATAGACACAATTTTGTCTGTTGACAAAGTTTGGCATATGTTTATGATTTTTGTAATCATAGTAGTGGGAGAAGTAACTAAGGAGGAATTTTGAAATGACAGTTTAAATCTTGTACTCGAGTAGCTGCTGAATTTCCAAACTAAATGTTGACTTTGTTGGTTTGAACTAGGAGCAAAAACACAAACTACATGTACTTTATCATCTTACACACGCATTTGTTTACATTATTTGCTATATTCTGCTAACACTTAGCTCACATAATTTGAAAGCATTTAAAGAAGTGAATAGCAGTTTTGACGCTGAGCTTTGACTGTGTTGGTATGCAGTGTACAAGTGTTATGTTACATTATGAAGGAGGAGTAGGCCAGTTATGAGCGATTTTTTATAAATTAAATGTATATATAATATGTGGTACTTAGCTGGAGGTTGCTGACACTACTCTTGCACTGTTCCACATGATACAGTAACCTCTGAGGAGTACTGAAAGTGTTATAACAAAAACTCAGTATACTGGCCATTTTTTCAAATTCAGCTGACAAATGACACACTCACTGTTTTGTGAATGGAATATGTTTAAACCCCTTTTAATTAATTGATCCTTGTATAAAATGTAGCTATCAATTATATTGGATTCCTTTCATGTTCCTCCAGGTCCCTCCAATATCTTCAAGATAGTCAAGATGATCATGGAGCGCATGTTTCAGCCTGTGATCGTCTTCAGCTTCAGTAAGAAGGAATGTGAGGCTTATGCTTTGCAGATGTCTAAACTAGACTTCAACAGCTCACCTGAAGAGAAAGCCATGGTGACTGAAGTCTTCAATAATGCGATTGATTGCCTGTCAGATGATGATAAGAAATTACCACAGGTAAGGGTTTATTGAAAGTAACTTGAATGGCAAAACATAGATTTCTGTGAAGATTAATTGCTTGAAATTGATAACAACAACATTGGACTACTACATTGTGAATATTCATGTATGCTTACAAATCAGTATAGAACAATCTTAAGCTGTGTCCAAATTACTTGGCTACAGCTTGAAATTATACAGGGGTCTATGAGAAATGACTGCAGCCGCTATTATAGACACCTGTATAATTTAAGCCATAGCCAAGTAATTCGGACACGGACTTACATCAGCATGTCACAAAGTAGGTCCCTTATGTCTAAAATGATACTCGTTTACTGGGCCATATTCCACGGCAAAGTTAAGCAACTATTGGAAATTTGCATGGTCAGTGTTCATGAGTTTTCAAAAACTGTTATGTTTCAAAAGTCTTCACTCATTTTGCTAAAAATAAGTCTTTACAGATATTTAATTTCTGTTTAAAAGTTATATAACATTTTGAGGTTTTTCTTTTGTCATTGGAAATAATAAATCAATGATCCTGTGGGCCATAAGATCGTGGAACTTCTTTTTGATAAGTTTGTAGTGTTACAATGATCTGTATTATAATGCCTCATATTTATTTCCAGGTGGAGAATGTTCTTCCCCTATTGAAGCGAGGTATTGGCATCCATCATTCAGGCCTTCTGCCAATCCTCAAGGAGACCATTGAGATTCTCTTCTCAGAGGGTTTGATCAAGGCATTGTTTGCTACAGAGACCTTTGCTATGGGACTCAATATGCCTGCCCGCACTGTGGTATTCACCAACGCACGCAAGTTTGATGGCAAGGATTTCAGATGGGTACAAGAAATTGCTCTTATGTTGGCTTGGGCTTTTCTAGGCCTGAGCATTTGCGAATAATTTAGCATTTGATATACCAACTAGGACTTGATAGAATATTCAAGTATTTGATTTTGAAACGCACTGATCAAGTTAAACATGACGCCAATCAGGATTTGTGTGCACCTCCAATTGTTGAAAATTCGCAAAGGGCTTATTTAAATAATAATGATGGACTACAACACTGACCAGCAGTGGCAGACTGACCAGTAAACATTGACTTGTGTACATATGAGTGAGACATTAAACTACAGTTGCCTTTTATTTCTGGTGAAATTTCATCACTATCACAGAGAGAAAAAATGTTTCAAATCATGTTCAGGTTCTTCCGAACATTTAACAGATTATAAAAGCCCTTTTATAGTTTCTAACCATTTTTAATAAGCCTCTGTACTGATGACGTCACATTTTGTTTACATGTGCACTTTCCTATGGAGCCAGCGTGGGCCCACGGTCCACTGAGCACCATAGGAAAGCACACACGTAAACAAAGTGTGACGTCATTAGTACAGAGGCTTATTCTCCTGATAATGAACAGAGCACACTGTTTGAAACAACTGGCTCTTCTCAGAACCAAACAACTCAAAAAGAGATGTTATTCACATGGTGTTTTGCAAACCTTCCATTCATTATTTTTTTATTGTATTAAATATTGTACTTTTTAGTGTAGCAATTAGTATTTTGGGTAGGTGTCCCTCTTACCAGAGAGAACACTGTTTCATTAATAGTTCCCCTGAAAAAAGGGACAAAATTAGATCAATCAATTAAACTGTTGCCTTAAAATCGAGCTGATCTCACAAAATTCTATTAAACTGAAGAATAAACTGAATTCAAGGGTTAAGGACCAGAGGCTTTGCTTGTCATGTTACCTACAGGGTCTTGTACTATGTTAACATTTCTGGGTTTTATCAAATTTTTTTTGCCAGATTTCATCTGGGGAGTATATTCAGATGAGTGGCCGAGCTGGCAGACGAGGCTTAGATGACAAAGGTATCGTCATCTTGATGATTGATGAGAAGATGAGTCCTGGAGTAGGCAAGAACATCCTGCAGGTAAGACCAGGATTCAAATCGCCTCCTTGAACAACATACTTCAAAGGAATTTTACAAGCTGCTGTTCATAATGGGAATGCTAATAATAATAATAATAACTGAGTCTTATAGTGCACGTATCTACCAACAATAAAGTACTCAAGGCGCTGGAAATTATTGCTATTATTAAAGAAAGGTAAATAAAGTATATGAGAAATATGAGACCCATTATGTAGCACCATATAAGGGTTGGCAAGGTGCTGCGGCACATATTACAGCCACTGCCAGAAACACGGGGCAAACCCCTTCTGTTAGCGATAAGTGTTACTGGGTTCTTTAACGTGCATTACACAACACACGGGACCTACAGCTTTACGTCCCATCCGAAGGACGAAGCAATAATGGTAAAGTGCCTTGCTCAAGAGCACAAGCACCATGTTCCCACGGTCATGATTTGAACTCTGGCACACAAGTCGAACACCCTAACCATTGGACCAAAGCACCCCACGTGCTAAGATGTGTAGCTATGATTGCAGAAGCACCGATGGTACATATTCACTACTAGGGGTTCATTGTAAGCCATAGTAATATCTATCCTGAGAAAAAGACTTGGAAGAACCAGCAAATGTGGGAGGTATGACAAGGTTCGAATACAATTCCATTTTCTTGTTTGTTTGTGTAGGGCCAGCCAGATGCACTCAACAGTGCCTTTCATTTGACATACAACATGGTTCTCAACCTACTGCGAGTGGAGGGTATCAACCCTGAATACATGCTGGAGAGATCATTCTATCAGTTCCAGAACTACTCTGTCATCCCAGAACTCTTTGAAAGTAAGTTTGTTGTAATTATGCCTTGTAGGTAAAAAACAAAATTGCAACCCAGATTGGATGGCACTTATGTATTTGTTACAGGGCTTTGCTGAGAGTCTTTCATTTTTCCCAAAACATAATGGACGTTAGATAAAAAGTCGAAGTGAAAAAACATACATAATGCAATGGAAACAAGACACATAATCCTGTAAATATCTGGAATACAAATTATCTACCTCATAATCTTTTGGTCATACCATATTTTGCGACTTCTTTAACGTTCAAAGGGTGATTTACTTCATATATAGTCCCAGTATACATACCTGGTTTGTTGTCTGTTTTGGCAGGCTCTTGAAGCATTTTTTTGTAAACGTGATGACTTGAAGGTGCACTCATTGGTTTAACATGCTCTGTTACTCAAGTGTCTGTTTTACATTGATTACACTGTTTATATTTTCATCTGGTGTTTTTTTTCAACTGCAGAATTGAAGAGATTGGAGAATGAGTACAACCAGATGGAGATCCCTCAAGAAGAGAGTGTGGAGGCATACTATAAGATAAGACAACAACTCAACAAGTTGGGTCAAGAGATCAAGGCATTCATTACCAAGCCTAAGTACGCCTTGCCATTCCTGCAACCTGGACGGCTGGTCAAGGTCAGAAATACAGGCTCATTCATGTCCCTAAAGTATTGAAACATGACAGCTGAGACAGTGGACTCAATTCACCCTTATGTGGTCTGCAACAAATTACAGTATTTTGAACATATTGAGAATCATAAATGTGTACAATTTTGATAAATAGAACTGTCGTCAAACATGGTTTTAATATTAAATGGAAGGGGGTTGTATCTCCATTTTGAGCCCTGGCAATAATATTCTGGTTTTGACAGAATACAACATAAATACCAAATAATGTCAAAACCCTGCCTCATGCTTCATATACCATGTTCAATTTCTGATTATTAAAAGATTTTGAACATATGTGCTGAGTCACGCATGTGTTATATGCAACGTTACATGTGCTTACAATTGCCCAATCAGAATCATGTACTTTGCCACACAATTTAATATCAGTAGACCAATCAGAAGGTCTAAATCTCGCTTTAAGTACTTTAGAAATGTTCATGAAAATGTGACAATCCTGATATCTTTTTATGCTATTTGACGGGATAGTCAACCATTAACCAACCTGTGTTAGTCAATCAAATTTGCTGTTGTATTTCTTGTCTTAGTGTCTTTGTACTGTCCTTTACATCCCCTCAGGTCAAGAATGAAGATGATGACTTTGGATGGGGCGTAGTCATTAACTTCAGGAAGAAGGCAAACCAAAAGATGAACACGCCAAGGGATGACCCGCTCTACATTGCAGAAATCCTGCTGAATTGTTCCAAAGAGAGCATTAAGAATGCTGTGACTGAATCTGCCAAGCCTCCAAAGACAGGAGAAAAAGGAGAAATGGCTGTAAGTCGTAAGCTTGAATCAAGTCTTGATTTGATTATTTGATTTATCTGCTAACATTAATCTAAAACTCAAGAGTCCTCCGAAATCAACCACGCAGTGATAAGGGTTAACCTTCACGTAGTTCTTTAACACTGCTTAAAGCCAAGACTCTTTGCAGTTTTTGGTTGGAATGTAGATTACATAGTCTGCAAACTATTGCTGAAAGGTGGGTTTCAAATCCCAAGTTATTGTTTTCTTATCAGCTAAGCTACAAAGATTGTGTAGTGACTTTTTGAATAATGGTTCAGGAAGGTAGAGTGCTAAAATAGCTTAGGTTAATGTCTCAGGCAAATGTCTAGGTTTTCAAGTTAATAGCAATAGTGTGATGTTTTAAATGTGAATTTGAAATCAAACAAATCTATTATTTAATTGTCGTCTTTCATTGCCTGTGACATACTTCCCTAAATCGTTTGATTCCCTGTCCTTAATAAATCAACTGCATGCCTTTGTATATATTTTTGTCTTTCTCTTTACCCCCTACGTTTTCCTTTTTTAGTTTTCTTTGGCTTAAGGGCCTTTCAGCCTTTACTACCCTAACAATATTAAACATATGTTACTTGGAAGAAAACCGTGAAAACTAAATTTCCTCGATAAATTTCAACACCCTCAAATATTCCTTCTACCAGCAGAGCTATGTCTTTTGGCCCATGTACATAGGGCATTGGACGTTATGTTTTATTCTGTTTTACATTCTCAGCAATTCTTTCCTTATATTTGTACAGGTTGTTCCAGTATTGCTTAATTTAATCACACATCTGAGTAGTGTGCGGTTATACTTACCCAAGGATCTCAGACCACTTGATAACAGGCAGAGTGTGGGCAAGTCAATCCAGGTAAACATATACTATGTCATGGCAGGGTCTAGGTCGTAGAATCTCTGTATTGTATGCAAATATTGACCACTTCAAGTGATGTTGTATGCCTTGCCAAGAAAAGAAGAGAATGCTCCAAGGATTACCAAGGGAGGCTAGTTTTACTATACCACAAGATAAAGCAGTCAATATATGTTTTATAGTGCCTCACATAGAGATCCTGCTAATTGTTATCCCCCTGGCTGTAAGCCAGAGGGGGATATTGGGATAGCGTATTCCTTCTGTGTGTATGTCTGTATGTCTGTGCGTGTTTATGGTGTAAATCGAGGACACACACATGCAACATCATCAATGAATTGAGGACAGGAACCAGATCAAGGATGACCTCGATTACAAAACGTGTACAAAACCAATGAGAGCTGTTACAAAAAAGTTAGAGTATAAACAAAGGAAAAGGGAAGAGGAACAATAGAAAATCCTCGATTTACACCATAAACAAACTTATTAAGCACGTGTGTGTGTTATGTTTTGGTTAGGATAACCCTTGTCAGCATGATAACTTGAGAAGTACTTTACTTAGGAACTTGGAATTCGGTTTGTGGGTTGTTCTTAATAGTCTTCAGAAACGTATTGATTTTGCGGCTGACAGGTCAAAGGTCAAGGTCACTATTGCTAAAACAGTAGAAATCTTGTCAACGCGATAACTTGAGAAATACTTGGGAACTTGAAATTTGGTTTGTGGGTTGGTCTTGGTAGTGTTATCAAGCATATTGATTTTGGGGCCGACAGGTCAAAGGTCAAGGTCACAATTGCTAAAACAATAATCTTCCATTTTAGTTAGGGACACTGACTTTATTTAAAAAAAACCTGCCAGCATGCCAGGGGGATTGCGCAAGTCTCACTTGCAGTATTTTTGAGATATCTAAACCAAAATCCAATGAAAGTTGATTGCTATTTCAGTATGAAACTGTGTTTATCCTAGCTATTCCTTCCTGTAATGTGCGTACTTCATGCTGTAGTGTGTGAGAACAATACCCGCATTGTACACACCCGCATGCACATGCACATTGGTTACTCTGTGTACAGTCCTTTTTCACAAGAAGGCTGATGTATCATAGGTTAAATAGTCATAAAAGCGAAAACCATTTGACGCACTCTCGGCCAATCAAGAGACAGAATCTGTGTGTGAGATGTCATATGAAACATCACAGAGCAACATGCATGCTATGATATATTGCATTATTTTGGCATAATTCATAACTTCTTTAATGATGACTCATTCTTGCAATACGTATCTTGTGTGTTTTTTTCATAGGAGGTTCAAAGAAGGTTCCCAGACAGTCTGCCCTTGCTAGACCCAATCGAAGACATGGGTATTAAAGATGAAAATCTCAGGAGAGTTGTAGAGGTATGTACTGTCTCTCATAACCCCATGCATCCCATATCCATTCTATCCACAACTATTTGAAGATGTTGTTTCTCAGTCTAGGAATAAGTTCTGTCAGCAGCCATTGGTTAATCATCAGTTAGTCCTTCAGTTTCCACGCACCACCACCAATCCTCCCAGTTCCAATGACCACAAGTCAAGCTGTAGTAAAACGTCATCATGCACGTAGCCCCCTGCTGTACATTGCAGTTTATACGATGCCTGAATAAATCCCTGTCATCTGATTGGTGGGTCGTTGATCATGTGTCATTGAATTATTCATCCCAACGCATGGTGCAGCCACATAGCAAACAGAGAAGTTCCATTTAATGATACTTTGTAAATGGAAGTTCCATTGCACGGTCACACTATTGGGGGCTCTGACCAATCAGATGACGAGGATTTTTTTCAGGTGTTTTATAAAACAAATAATGAATGTTTCACATTCGTGCAATGGAAAGAATTATTTCATTCGGTAACAGATAGAATGTTTCATTCCACTCGGCTTGGCGTGGTGGAATGGAACATCCATCTGTCAACTCATGAAATTACTCTTACCATTGCACTCGGAAACATTCATTATTTGTATTACATGGGCTGCTAGCACAAATACCCCCTCAACAGTAAGAATGGGTTAGTAGGGGAGACCACCGGGAAGAACATTGAATGCATTTCTGAAGACACCGGACACTCACGCAAACACATTATGGCTAACTGTACATTCTGAATAAAATTAGTTGTGCATACTTCGCACGCATACGTGCGCGAACCAGTCCATTCAAGTGGAGTGTCGCATCTTACTGAAGCTCTCGAAAGTGGTAAAAACACCGCCCTCTCTTGTTCACACACGGAGCCCATAGAGCTGCTGATGACTAGATACATGACCAACCCTATGGGACTGGTTCTGGATTGTCTACTTGACTCTTCTTAATGTCCCCATCAAAACAAGATCAAATGTGTATTTTCCTCTAACTGTTATTCAAGCAATTTTGAAGCGCATTGCTGATTTTCATGTGTCATTCATGCGAAATATACAGGCAGTGTGCATCGTATGCATATGGTCAGTACATCTTGTTGATTTCCATTGCAGAAAGTGGAGGCATTTGAGGAGAGAATGTACAGTCATCCATTGCATAAAAGCCCTGATCTCCAGAAACTTTACAGCCAGTATGAACAGAAAGCAAAGGTAAGAACATTGAGATTGTACCTACAGTCTCAGACGACGTGCGTGTATAGCTTGCGTATCTGTGATGCGTACTCTGAAATCCATATGTACTTATTTCTACACATACTCGACAGACTTAAAAGCTCAAACAGAGAGCACGCAGCAGTTTTGCGGGTAGAAAAATCAAGTCTCAATCAAATTTGGATTAGCTTTGTCAAAGTATACTTTTTACAAAATAAACATTGACAAGATTAACTTCTCAATAAAATACAAAGGGTATAAATATTCAATGTTTTATCAACGGAGGATTTGAAAATTGAGATTGAGGCAGGCCCTAGTTTGTTTCAATAAGATTCACATACAAAGTGCTTCATTTAAATGCCAACTATAAATAATTTTCTGTGTACCCCACTGCTACATAAGAAAACCCTTATGAGGTGTGGTATGTGTCATCCGTTTTAATCGATACCTGAAGTGTACAAAATTTCAATGGATAGCGCAGTTTGAAAACAATACATGGATGTATGACCGTTGCTTTTCGAACAACTGATTTTTTTCAACATCACGCGGTGCGCACTACGCTTAATGCATGACGGACACGTGGATTTTTGGCCTTATCCACGCCGAAATAATGTCATATGATCATCAGATGACTGCACACATCACTTAGAATGCACCAGAATCACAACTAATAGCTACATGTTCATTTTTACGGGTAACATTACTTGATGTACTCTATTGAAGGTGTCAAAAAAGTCCATACACAGAAGGAATAGCCACCAAGCACCTGCTTGTTATAAATCTTTCCCCAGATTGCGTCGGAGGTCAAAGCTGCTAAGCGTGAGCTGAAACGAGCTAAGACTGTGATTCAATTGGAGGAATTGAAGTGTAGGAAGCGAGTCATACGTAGATTGGGCTATGCTACAGTAGCTGATGTCATAGAGATGAAAGGAAGAGTAGCATGTGAAATCAGCAGGTAAGCTGTCAGGGTCTGGGTCTAATCCCAGCAAATTGGTTTGCATTTAGCAGAATCTTTGGCATGTTTACTTCAGAGGTTAAAAGCACTTCAAATAGCGATCAAAGTCATCCAACAGTAGAAATGTTTATCAATGCACATTGAGTAAAATAGGGCAATTTTTCTGCTTTGGTTAGCAAAGCAATGGCCCACATACCATGTATCAATGTGTGCGTGCCTTGTCTTTAAGAACGCATGCAGCATGCACGTGAGCGTGGGACCACTGCAGTAACAGCTTCTAATTCTGGTCGCCGGATTCCACTATAAGCTTCCATTCACAAATTTGATGTTAGCAATAAACAACGTCCTCAGTTGATTCTGTTTTTCTACATCACCACAGGTGGTCATATTGGTGTTAAACCAACGTTTGTGGTCAGCATCTTATATGCATCCTTCTGCTTTTGTACCAATACAGGATGATTACAATTGTTTTCTTTGATTGAGACAACACCTTTCATTCAAGTATCTGATATTGTTAATTAGTTAACTCTTGTTGTTTGTTCTCAGCGCTGATGAACTACTTCTGACTGAACTCATCTTCAATGGTGTCTTCAATAGCCTGAAACCTGAGCAGATTGTAGCACTCCTGAGCTGTTTTGTATTTGAGGAGAAGTCCAAGGAGACACCCAGGCTATCTGAGCAACTGTCAGGCCCACTCAGGCAAATGCAGGTAACATCTCTGGGCATGCAGCATTTATTGCATTAGCTCCTGGTCATCAATGCCAAACACTGGATCAGTTGTTCTGCATCTTGGAATTGATTGTCTTATTTACTTGCCGAGATTCGTAGTTTTTTATCTGTTTGAAGAGGATTCTGTATGAAGTCATAAAACTTCTTAGGAAAGGAAGACTTCCAAGGGAGATTATAATCAAAAAGATTAAAGATTAAAAAGTTGGAAGTGTTTCAATGCTTGGTATGCACGTTTCTTCAAGAAAATGTCAAGTTGAACATAGTGAAGGATCAAGTAATGTGTGTGGTTGAGATGGGCACTTCCTCAGCTTACACTGCAGATGTCCCAGCCCAGTGTAACTATGTAGTCCCTTGTGGGAATAGTTTGTGTTCCTACTTAGAATAGGCAGGTACTGTGAGATTTGAAACACACCGTTAACATGACCCTATTAAAATTAGTTATGAGTACATTCATGTAAATGTATACAATTCATATGTTCTGTGAAGTGGTGACATATTGTATTAAGTACTGCTAGTTGTGACATTGCAGTAACCTATTATCAAAATTGTATTTGGTGATTCAGTTTTGCTCAAAAGCATAACATTCACTTGGCTGAACTTTAATTGGGAACGTTTTTAAGTCGCGTTTGCCCATGCTACTTTCGAGTTTCATCCTGAAAAATAGATTTTCGGGAAAAAAATTGGCCCATGTTTAGTTACTGAATTATTTCTTTAGTTATTGAATTATTACAATTTTGAAACTACTAGCTGCCAGACAATAATTTCATTCTTGCAGGGTAGGCTGGTTCCTGCCCCACAATCAGTATCGATAATGTACTGACAGGGAGCCAGTCTGCTCACAAAGCGGCAGTTTGTTCCCAAACCAAACCCATTTTTTTCAGAGGGTTGCAGACGTCCAAAAAGGAACATAGAGGGTTGTTTTGTTGAAATAAAACCTACAAGTTGAACATTTATTAAAAGATAAAACAAAATCAAAGTTGTTGAACAGCATGGGGAATGCAACTGTAACATTGTATCCCCCATTTTGATGCTGTATTGAAATCAAATAAAAAGAAATTCATGAAGAAATTATTCACAAATTTTAGGAATATTGTAAGGCTTAAACTCGACGCATTTATGTTGATGTTTTACCAGGACTCAGCTCGTAGAATAGCCAAAGTCAGTAGTGAGGCCAAGCTAGCTGTTGAGGAGGAAGACTACGTGGAATCCTTCAAGCCACAGATGATGGATGTTGTCTTTGCTTGGGCTAATGGTTCAACATTTGCAGAAATTTGCAAGATGACTGATGTTTTTGAAGGTAAAGATACACAATGTTCCACGTAGCATGGAATTAGAACATGAAAATACCAACTTTTGGCTGTTTCATCAATGGTTGAATGAAATGGAAAATAAGACAATTTTGTCTACACAGTGCACATACCTAAACACAGTATATCAGTCAATAACTTGAGCATCCAATTGGAAGTCTTTATTCAAGTGGTTACTTTTTATCCTGTCAAACATGCTAGTCTGTTTTTCCCTTTACCATGCAATGACAGGCAGTATCATCCGCTGCATGAGAAGACTAGAAGAGCTGATGAGGGAAATGTGCCATGCTGCCAAGGCCATTGGAAACACGGAGCTGGAAAACAAGTTTGCTGCGGGTGAGTGGGCACACCCTAATGATACTTCATTGTGCATATATGGAATCCAAAACAGCATTACGATTTTCAAGATGAATGACAAAACAAGTAAAGCATACTCTTTAGTGAGTTTATTATAGATTTCAAATGATAATTTATAGGATGACTTTCAGTTACTCCACAACAGATCAACTAAAAAATTGAGAAATATATTATTTGGAAAGACTGGATACATTTAAAACACCTTGTGTGAGATTATTCCCTCTGACATCTGACATGCCGTCATTTAGAAGATACTTGAAGTTTATGTTGAAATTTGACTCATCATATATACTACAATCAGTAAAGGCAAAGTGCAGCTGCCCCTGGGTTCAGTGATAGATTCAGATTGCAGCACCATAGTAGGTTTGACAAATACTAAGTTGCGTGGTGTGTTAATGTTTGATGAATCCAGTACTGAATCAGTTTCACATGGAAAATATTGTTAATGGGTTTTTCACGATTTCTCAGAAACTGAAGCTTCTGTTGGTTTGAACTTTCCTTAGGCTAAGTAGGGCAAAAATGCTTTGTTCCCTATAACTTAATTGACCCTCAATTAGTAGTGTTAGAATTTATAATTATGTTTCGTTTGTTAGTCTGTGTTTAATTTTACATATTAGTCAATTTTTAAAATTCAATTTGTATGTTTTGTTAAGTTAAAAAATTAGAGACAGAGACTGGAATAAGTATGAAGGAAGTAAGAGAACAATTATGTCTGCCTGTTCTCCAACATGTGTATGTAAACAGTACCAGTACCATACTTGCTTGACCTTTCTGGAGGGCAAAGTTACCCGAAACACATTTTGGGTGGCCTTTTTGACATTTAAATTTGAATGCTGTTACTTGAATCGGGGAAGAGTAAATGGAATGCAACTAATCAAGCCTTTATATCTCCCCTTTCAATGAATAC
This sequence comes from Patiria miniata, assembly GCF_015706575.1. NCBI lineage: Eukaryota > Metazoa > Echinodermata > Asteroidea > Valvatida > Asterinidae > Patiria > Patiria miniata. The sequence goes on from NW_024037073.1 coordinate 7,673,021, forward strand.
TTTTTGATAGAGGAAATATCTCTCTATTGTTTCAGGTATTGTCAAGATCAAGAGGGACATCATATTTGCTGCCAGCCTCTACCTGTAAGATGATTTGAACTTTGACCTCTGATCTTCACTCTACAATTCACCAGCAGACTTATCTGGCTGACTTTGGCAAACTGCTGCATTGCTGGTATCTACTGTTTGTGCCAAAACATTTGCAATATCCTGGTTTAAAGATGTGTAGAAAGATGCCACATGTGTGTACTAGGTGTGTGTGCAAGAACACTGGAGAGATGGCCTGGAGAGGAGACTAACTACTATGTATGTGCTATTGGACCTAGCAGCAAGAGACATGGTTTGCATTTAGACTGGATGTCATTTCACATCAAGCATTTGGTGCAGTCTTCAACATTAACATCACATGAATGACAGTGACTAGTCTAGGAGAATTTATGTACACAACTTGTCTAAAAATGAAAGAACAATCAAAGTAACAATCTATAATGCGAGCACAAATTTCAAAGAGTCAAATTGTAATTTCCGAAAGAAATGGCTTCACCAATGCAGTGTGTCTTTATTTGGAAGAATGTAAAGGGATATTCAGACTTATTTGATAGATCTTCTTTGTAACTGCTATCTTTGAAAGTGTTTGGTGCAGTGACAATGATGCACAAAAGGTCTTTTCATGCCTTTCCCATTAAAACAAAAGCAATTCTCCCTTGTGTCAAAAGTCTGTGGGATGAGGGTCCCCCCCCCAAAAAAAAGACTGTTTCCTGAATCCAAATGAATACATAGAAAGGGATTACATTATTAGTTATCCAGCTAAAATGTAGAATAATGTAGTGCGTCTGTGTCCCACACTGGGGGACACAGACGCACTACATGTTCCACGAGCGTGAGTGGGATAACAAATTATCTTCAATCAAACTTGACACAAAATTAGTAAAGATGGAATATGCACCGTGGGCTGTACAACGTGCGTGCAGCAGGAATGGCACGGGCATCTTGGAATAGCGCGATATACGGAGTGCGGTATCGACCGTGCTACATGGGATAATGTAGCCAGTTTGTTTCCATGGATTGACCAATCAGCATCGTGGATTCAAGTTTGCTTGAAGACAATGTCATCATATCCTGTCATTGTGGTTTCCTTGTAACTTTTCCTTTTTAAGATACAATTATTTTTTTATGGTTTTAAAGTTATTTGTGAGTTTTGAATGTAGAGCTATATAAAATTGCTAGAGCGCTCACTAACTTGCAGTATGCACTATGCAGTGATGCTTGCTGGATGCATCCACGTTTGTGCACAAACCTATGGGATAGTTGTATGGCTGTTAAGTAGCAATTTGTATCTGCATTTGTATCCTCTAGAGGTGCATCTAAAAGCACATGAGTGTTTCCTTTTGGGTTGTGGAAATAACGAACACATGTGCGTATGCACTTCTGATGTTTTGTTTGATCATACTAGTGGACAATGCCCCTATGCTGGCTGGGTTTGTTGCACTCGTGCACTTGAGCATATCATGTGAAGTTCCTTTCCATTTCAATATATTCTACGCACATGCACATGAATTCAACATGTGTTCTGCACAAGGAAAGTAGGAGTTAGCTCTTAAGTAATTCTATATATAGCCCTATATGTGAACCGACCTTGCTGTTTCAGACACCATCATTTTTCAGTTCAGAGGAGAAGTAAGGAATGAGGATATTTGTGATATTTCATGTGTCCAACGTATGTTTAATTTGTAGATATTGGTTTACAGTGTGTGTCTATTTTATCACCACCCTCTAGGTGCCCAGTGCATACTGCTTTTAGCAGAAACATCCTGTGAATAAATTCACACTTTTGAAAGCAAAAAAGTCTGTTGCAAGTGTATAACCATTTTTACTGGGACATTTTCATTTCTAGACCGTCACACTTGATACATTGGCTACTGTGTTCATGTGATGCCAACTTTCACTGGATAAAATCAAATACAAATCAAGCTGTATTCTACATTGAATGTGTATCACATACTATGACTTCAAATCTGGGTGGGTATATTTTGAAGATACAATGTGGGGGATGAGGAAAAACATGTGGCTTTTACTCATCTCGGTGTGATAGCAATGAAAATTGAAACTTTGAATGTTGATCTTTATAAATGTCCCATTTACATGCACCCCACTAAAAAAAATGGAGCAATTCTGTAGCCTTGACAGAGAAACAAAATGCACAAGGAGGTAATGATCTTATGCACTCTTAACAAATGAAAGCTTCACAACTTGAACAGAATATATTCTTGCCTTCAAGCTAAATAGGGTTCATATTCCAGGGCTGTGCAAATACTGGTCCTTGTCAAAGATTTCAAATTACATTGTACAATGTACACGTACATGTATTTTTCTCGCCTCCATTTTGACGAGCTGAACAATTTATGAATGTAAATACTTCAATTTCCATACATAAAATAAAAATCAACAAATTTTAAAAAAAATGTAGTCGAAGAATGCACACAGATGGATTCACTTCACAAGTCAAAAACGTTAATTTTTTTCTTCAATATTTTGGATAATAATACTTGAATACAAATGTTACAAAATTATATGAAAGTATGAAATTCTGTACATGAAAGAATATATGTTTGGTTCTTTTAATATAAATAACTACATTTACCTAGAAGTGCAAGGTTAAGTTAAATAAATATTTATCAGAAATGGTGGATTTATTGAACAACTTTGCTCGTGGATTTTGCTTTCAGCCAATATGGCTGTCAATAATGGTCCAAATACTTGACTAAATGTCGTTTATAACAATTCAAAATGTATTTCATATTCTTGGTAAGAATTAAAGAGAAAACGTCATAACATCACAATCACACATAATCAGCCTTTGTACATTCAGCAGAGCAGTAATTTCAGCTTATGTGCAATGGTGTAAATACATCAAACAATGAACAAAAATATCAAATAAACAATGGAAAACCAGAATAGGTTTCCTTTATAAATCTGTAAGCTTAAACGAAGAAAACAACTGTTGTAGGATTTGAACCCATGACCTAAGGACCACCATACTGGTGCTCTACCGACTGAACTATCAGCCCTTTGGCAGTCTCCCAAGTTGTCAGTGTCTTTGTTAAAGGAGGTGCTTAATCTGAAGCCATAAACACATTTATAAACACATCTCTTGCTGATTCTTTTATCATGGTTGGCTAAAACACAGATCTGGTACACGGTACCCTGTGGAGACATGTGCACAATAGGGAACAGAAGATTGTATACGTCTCCACAGAGCAATTTCTATAGGTGAATACGTCTCCACAAGATTATCACGAAATAGATACCCCGGTATATGGATTTTACTCAAAAACTAGGCATTTCCAAGGTGTGTTGATCCGTCGCAAATTGAAATATTTTATGTAAGAGAACAAAGAAATGACTCCACAAGGATACAAATTCCAGTATGGGTGTTCGGTGGTGTTCACTAATATAGTCTAGTACATACATGTAAAATTTGCATCAAGCATGATCTAGCCTGTGCATTGATTTCCCCTTATTTGCATTTTTTTTTTTTTAAAGTACATGTATAGTGCCTGTTCAGGCACTGTATTCAATTTTGATTGGATACAGCATCCAATGCAAGTTATCAAGGCTTATTTGTCATAACACAAAAAAAATGGTGGCTTCACATGCATTTTATGGGTGTTATAAAGCACATATTCACAGGCATGATTAGGTGACTAGTGCATGCCAACTCACTATGCCTCCAGCCTATGAGTGTCCTGTGAGGTGCCTTTTCTGGTCACTCACAGACCCCTGGGTTCATAGATGTACACTAGTGACCTCGTTACCAGATAATATAAGATGCCATGTTGCCCAAACTCTCTTCTCATTTTCCTTTGTTTAGTTTAGTCTTATGTTTTTGCATCCGACTCGATTCAGTAAAAAAAAGTTGATACATATATTACACGGCCACACAGTATTATGTCAAAAGCCTCTTGTACATGTACATGGCAATGTATACTGAAATCTTGCTCTGAAACTAATACACAAAGTAATAATGTCAATTTACATCCAAATACATTTTATCTTTTTCAACCTCAAGCCACATAGCAAAAACGGTTCATTTTTAAATGGTTACATTGACAATCTACCATTACTTATAGCACACTAGGCACATGCATGCAAAGGACAGCTAATTGTGTGACAAAAATGGAAACAAATGGATTTATCTGTCTTGGTCGTTTCAGCCATACCCTTTCCCAAAGTTACAGCCACTCATTTGTGGCTACTCAGAAAGAAAAGAGTGCACAAAAGCTAGAATAAAAGTTTGCATAGATCATAAAATCTTGAATGACCAACTATAAAAATGTAACTCCTAAACAAAATCAGAACTGTTCTTTTAAATACATGTATGTTACATGACTAACTGATCCTTATTTGAATACATTTCTAGAAATTCTTGAGTTGGACAATATATCATTTGTAAAGCACAGGGTCAGATGCACTTACGGTATAGAATTTGTTCAAACAAACACAGTAAACAGTCAAAAATGTTGCATTACCAACCATAATGTCAGCCTCTGACACAGGACTTGAGGAGGTTAAAAAGAGTTTTGGCAGTTTGGACTCTTTTTTGTTTGTTTGTTTGTTTATAAAAGTATTCTCTCTGTGATAAAAAATCTTAAATTAGCCTCATTGCAATATCATGCAGCATATCCTCAATATTTGATTTGATGGAATACATGTATTATCAACACTTTTATTACAGTTAGTTGTGAATACATTATGACTCTTTTGTTAGGCACCATGTAAAAATTAGATTCAGGAAAGGGGAAAAGTTGTCCTTTTTTTATAGAAATCTGCAAAACTATTTGTTCTTGAAATTTCAAATTGGAGAAGAAACCCTTTCAATTTAATTGGATGTTATGAAGATTGTTAGGGTCTAGTAAACTGTTAACTGTTTAACATGAATCATGACATACAAAATATGTCCTCTTTGTGTTTAATATTCCACGGGGGGGGGGGGGGGGGGGGGGGGGGGGGGGGGGGGGGGGGGGGTCATGTCATTGGGGTCCTGACTCCCATTTTGTTTCACTTCTTTTACCTTTTCACAAAAGTTAAAGTGTCCTGAATATTTGTTTTTGTGTTGTACATCTAGGCAGCACCGTTATGCATTCAAAATTAAGGCCTTTTTTATAATCTAAAAAAAAATTAGTTTACTAGTTGGGGCAGCTCCCATTTCCCAAATCCAGGATTTATACCTGCTCTGCGCACATATATTATACGGCAAAAATACCAACTTTTTTCAAAGATTCTACATAATACATAAAATGTTTTTTTTTTCTTTCAAGGTGATTTCTTCTGTAGGAACAAAAAGAGTACTTAAATGTCAAAAACAGTTGAACTATTGTTTAAGAAGACTGTAGAAAAGCTTGAATACTGTCTAGCATCAATCAAAGTGTAACTGTAGAATCCTGATAAAAAAAACAGTGGTTTTTTAATGTGTGCATATCAACTTTTAAATTCGATTTTTTTTTTATATTTAATAAACAAATTAAGATATTTCATAACCAAATTGATAATTAATACAAAATAGAGTTCATTTCAGCTTTACATTCAGCACTGTTTGATAAGCTGTTTTGTAGTTGTTTTGTTTGGAAATACACTAGGTTTTAGTCTGATTACAAAGTGACCATTGTCAAAGTAGTTTACAAAAGTCAAGATTTTATAAAAGTATGGCTGGTTGGTTTTACCTCTTTCAAACCATAAAAAAACCCAGCTTTGTCTGTGGTTCTGGAAACATTTGTAGGCTTTCAATGTTCAAAAGAAATGAAAAATGCCAAATATTGGCCATGTATAGATGCACATTTGGAAGCAAGTACTGTGCTCCATGTGCATGCAGCTTGGCTACAATGCATGACAATTCGTCTGTGCAAATAAAGTGGCTCTAATTGTCTCTCCTGAGTAAGCCCACACTACCCCTGACACTGTCTGTATAGGCTAACTTGTACTGTCTGTCAAACCTTAAGGTACTAGCAAATGTATCATTTCTTAAAGAAAACTTCTACTATTACAAAGTCATGTCCATGCATGTATCTACCAACCATCTTACTACCAGTGAAATAGTTTGAATGCAAATAATAAATCTCTACTCATCAGTTGTCAGCACTGGTCCGATGAACCACTATAGACACTGGGTTGCTTTTGCGTAGCAATTTGACCGCATCATCATGTAGGATACTGTCAAAGATTCGACCGTTGACCTCCAGGAGTTTGTCCCCAGGCTTCAGCACACCATCGGCAGGTCCACCAGGCTGAATCTTGGTCACAAAAATGCCCTGCATGACAATGAAAACAATGATTAGTAGTCATACAACTTTCGTCTTCGGCATCAAAAAAGTGAGTAGTACATTATGATTTTTTTTGAGTTACCAGAACGTTTTTCAATGACTCTTCTGTATATGGGCAACTCCACGCAAAGTGGACATGGCTAAAAAGTGGAAAATTTATGAAATCTTCAGAACTACAAGCATCACAACCTCAAATGTGGTACCAAAACAAAAGGGGCAAGACCTTTTATTTGAGTTGTGCATCAATGACATAGAAAGTGGTTAAATGTATGTTTGTCAAAAAAAAATTTTTTTTGGGGGGGGGCTAAATTTATAAATTTTAGGTTGTCATATTGGAAACTTGTTTTTAAATGCAAAATGCAAGTGTTACTGTGAGGTTTGATTTTTAAGGCAAAGAGGAAGGTTGATATTTTTATAAAAATAACACACAGAACTTATAATATGAATAAATATTTTTTTATCATGTAGGTGAAGTTGATTTCAGACATGTAACATCTGTTACGTTTTAATGTAACATCCGCCACAACAAAAACATGATGTTTCCACAACATCAAAGTACCTTTTTGCAAAATGTCATTGTTGTTTTTAGAGAGTGAAGCCAGATCTACCACATCATATTTATTTCATTCTTTTATCATTGCGTACTTATTCAGCAAACACTACATTAACAATCTCATGTTGTACATTAAGACCCAAGCTAGAGTTGCGCCAAATATGTAAAATTTGCTTTTGCTGCAAGTATTTTATGTTGTTTGAAATTGGATTTTAGCTCTGAATTCAAAGTCCGTAACGGTGGAATTGCCCACATAAAGGTCTTAGATCATCTGCTTTAAATTGATGATTTGTTTGAAGATCACAATAATAAGATCACAGGATACGCAAAATGAATGGCTAAGTTTATCCACACAAGGACAAATGTACATATGTACATTTATGTAGAACGGTCGTACAATGTACACCTACTGTGAACTCCTTGGAATGTGTTGTGTTGGCCGACTCACATATTACAGACAAGCCAAATACAGATGATAATGACATTAGGAGTAGGCCCATATTTTAAGAGTAAAACTTCTCAACGTAACTCCCTTTTTTTCACTCACCCAATCAAATGGTTGGAAGGGGTTGCCAGGGGCATCTTTACCCCCAGTGATGCTGAAACCAAGGCCAGGGTTCTTGTAGATGACCACAGGAATCTTGGGATGGAGGAGAAATAGAACTGACACTCATAAGAAAACATGAGCTATGAAATATAATCAGCTGCTAATTATTAAACAGCACAACCCACACTTTAATCCTGCATGCATATAAAAACGATTTAAAACCCCAAGAACGACCCATTGTTTGGTAAGACAGACTGCTTCATGCTCTGTACCTTAACCATACTTACATCCACTACAGGTTTGTATTCTTATTCAGTTGAAAGTTAGTTGCCTGTAGTCTGCACCACAAGTGTGAGCAAAGTAATGCAACGATCAATAGAATGGTCTTTATTCGTCATAATAATGAAACTGAATAAAATTGTTGCGAATTGCTCGCTGACTGGATGGACCTAACATACACAAATCAAACAAAATCAAAGGCAATATACACATGTAATTACAAAATCACTTCATGTTTTCTCAAAACTGACTTAATCTTTCAAGTTGATCAACTCAAAATTGTCAGTCAAATTAAAGAGACAAACAGAAAGCCTTTTACCCTTTTAGCTGGCTGAGGCTGGTCTTGAGGATCTGATGAGGGATGTCTGGATCGGTGATTGGGTGGAGTGATATCAAAGCCTGGTCTCCACATGGGTGGAGAGGACGGACCTTGAAAGACAGAGGATGTAGGCGTGCTGGAAGAGGCTACAGGAAAGGAAAGGGGAATCACGTAATATAGGTCAGGGAGTTACTTGCACAATAAATCACAACATGTTAGGATACTTGTGCTGGTACTTTAGTACAATAGAGTGTCTCCTAGAAGAACTGAATGCTAATATAGAACACAGTTCGTGAGTAAATCAGAGATGCAAAAATTCCATGTGAAAAATGACTCTGTGCATCCTCATGTCTCACAAATTTCCTGATTTATATTGGTTGAGAATGAACAATTCTAACCCATGAGAGTTAAGTGGCTGTGTATTATCAAGTAGCTGTATGCTTACCTCTCTTCCATCCCAAATCATTCTGGTCGCTGGCATATCCTGAGGAATCCTGAGGCCATAGATCTGGGCCGGGTACACTAGATGACTGACTAGATAGACCCTGGTACTGCATGGACCGTGGGTTCAGCTCAGGAGTATAGATATTGTGCATAGTCTGATGCTGGTTAGTACCCACTATAGGAGTAGGTAGTGGCCCACGCAGACTGTCTCTCAATCGGCTGTGGTAGGACATAGGGGCATTGCTTGGCTGGCCAACCTTTGACTGTTGTGCCATGAAAGAATCTGAGCCCCTGCGGTTATAGTTGGGTTTATCTGAGGCATAGTCACTGTTGTACTGCCTTGCATGTGGGCGCTGTGGGAGCTTGTTGAGCTTGTCAAGATGACCATCTCTCAAGTCTCTATGCCGGTTTGTAGGATTGAATGATTCATTTTCAGAGAAGTGGTTTGGTTGCTTAGATTGAGATAAGTCCGTTGGGGAGCCAGGTCTACTTCTACGATGGACGGTGTTGATTGGACTATGAGGTCTTGAACCTGTGGGGCTCTGTGGTCTAGAACCACCATCTACACTAGGTGTAGATGAGGTTAAACCATAAGGGAACCTGAAAGTTTCACCTGAAGGACCCTGACCCTGGTTCTCAAAGACTGGACTGTGTGACTGTCTTCGTTCCAGCGTCCTATCCCTGGGGTGTCCAGTAGGTCTATAACTGGGCTGAGCCATGGGCGTTCCTGTGGGATGCTGTGGTTGGTAAGACTGTCTGAGTTCTGGCTCTGATGCATAGTTGGGTGCTCCTCCATCCAGTCTCATCTTCATTTCGCTTCTCTGATTAAAGAGACAGAAACATTTAGAAGTTAAGATAAACATGGAATCACATGATTCAAAATGACAATCTAGAAATTTTAATTTTGTGAATCAGGTTGACGTGAGAATGAATGATTTTCCTACAACATGGCATAAAAGAAAAGGGAAATGTCAAATAGCATCATTTGCAATTGCACTTTTCATTCTGTTTCAACGCACTCATATTTGAATGTAGAACATTTTCAAAACTGTATATATTGCAGTTTCAGCTCAGTGGATATTATACAAAAAGTTAAAACTCCTGCAACATATATTTTTGGAAAACATTTTAATTTTCGGTGGCAGCAAGTTGAAGCCGACATTGTCATACAACACTAGATTCAAATCTATCTCAGTCTAAGACTAGAGTCAGCTTCATATACACACATTACCAAGGTGGTCCAGATGGTAGCTGGATTTTGCATTTATTCATTGATAGCAGTGCCAGACCTTTTCCGAGACCTCGCATATTTGCTTATATCATGGAATGTCAGATTTGAGTCAAGTCTTATTGACTCTCAGGAAAGACTCGGTGCCTTGACTTTGAACATACTCAACAGTTGGATTGTTCGCATATTACCGTAGAGTTTAAATCAAACATTTTATAGGAAAATGTAACTTTAAAAGGTCTCGAAAAGCTCTCCGACAAATGTTGACTCTCAATAAGGCATATTTAGCTGTACTTCAATGTTGATCTCCAAAAAAAATCTCAGCCTTCTTTCATCAAATAATGACACTTAGTAGCACAGCTATTTGACTTATTTTGTCTCTGAATATTTAACTACTACTTGATAAAACGAGTGAGGCCTTGGAAAGGTCTCAACTACAACACTGATTGACAGTTATATTACTTCTGGCAAACTTCTTATTTTCAAAGTAAAATGCAAATTATTGTATTCTAAATGTCAGCATACAGCCATAACAACTAAATCTGATAAATTAGTTTTAAAGACTACATATACTTACTCTAGTATTTGTGTGACGATCAGTCAAGGTGTCATGATCCCTGTCTCTTCTGATGCCATCCACTACAGCTTTGTAACCTTTAACCTCTGATCTTGGTAGAGAGGATGATTTCGGCTGGTTACCGGCATCACGGGTGGACGCATCACTAGGTTGTTGCGGGTGACCAGCCACATCTCTAGGCAGGCTGTGGCTTCCTCTTGCATTGAGATGTACTGATGATGGTTGTTGTCTGTCTTCATGTGAGTTGACATAGTCTTGGTTGCCATCTTCTGTCACCAGTGTCTGCCAGTTTTTCTGTTCAGGGAGAGGTCTATTCCGAGGGTCTGTTAGTTTCTGATGTTGCTGACTCGACGGCCTCATGTTACTGGTTGATGTGAAGTCTACTGACCTGGAGGATTGTTGGTTGGAATCAGAGTATGGTGCTTGGGAAGTAGGAAGGTGTTTACTGTGATCAAACACAGGGGAGTTCCTCTGTCTACCCTCATGGAGTAGTCTGTCGTCTCTTTGCCTGTTCTCCCCATCACTTTGGGCATTTTGCTGGTCCTTATTAACTTGCGATACTCTGTCATTACTTTGGAAACTTTTCTCTCTTCTTAGTTGGTACCCAGACTCGGCATGCTGAGTGACTTGTTCCTTGCTGTTGCGATGTCTGTCAGACTCTCTTTGATATGGCTCTACATACTTTGGTTGGTCTCTTCTTGGACCCGATGTCAGTTCTGTATCCGAGTAAGCAGATGGATGACTCCTGTTTCTCATTGGTGGTGTCCTGAACGGAGGGTTCCTACTTGATGATTTGGATCTGAACTCTGTGTTTGGATCATGGTTTGTCTGAGGTCTAGCAGATACAGCCTCAGTCTCTGGTGTGGAAGGCAACTGACTATCAATCCAGCCATAATCTTTCAAACTTTGTGGTTGATCTTTGAAAGGGTGTTTACGTGGCACAGACCTGGACTGAGCACCCATCCTCAGTTGACGCACTCTGTAGTATGGAGGAGGCAACATTTCATCTCGTTTCTGTTTTACATTAGCCATTCTTGATTGTCGATCCTCCGTGGGTGACATTGTGTACCCATGTTCAGGGTCAGTACCATAACCAGAACTACGCTGATGTGACAACCGCCATGACTGGCGCCCATCCATGCTGGTACTCGCTGCATTGCAGTTACGGTTCTTTTCCAAATCTGTTTTGGTTCGTGTTTGTACGTATGCATCAAGTGGTGACCGGTTTGTACAAACTTGATCTGACTCGTAGCCTCGGCTGTATCCTACGCTACTGCTCCTTGGTTCCTGACTGTGACGTACTTGCATCTGAGGCACTTTCGGGGATCGGATAGGTGTCCGGGAATTGTCAACTTGATCGGATTCATACCCTCGGCTGTGATTCTTGTTAACAGGGCCAGGTGACTTTGTAACATGATTCTGTACAGTCCGTTGTTTGTTTGTGTTTATTCCTCCAGTGTGGCTCCAGACTGGGCTCTGTATCAATGCTTCTGTGTCACTCATTGCTGCTCGGTCCATTCTGGCCTGCAGTTGAGACAAGGAAAGTAAATCTTGAGACTATTTACTAATGTAAGTAACAATATGAAAAGTCATTTCAAACAAACAATGCTTACACAACTAATCAAATAATGGTCCCTAATTAATTCCTGTTGAAAAAAAGAACCAGCCTTAAAGCACAAAAAAGCCTGCCAAGTGATTCTGTAGTTGCTTCTATTGTGTCACTTAAGACCGGTTCTGAAACTGGGGCTTTTTGTTGAATTGATAATTTGCTAGGCAAAGAAAGGTTTTGTTAGGAAACTATAGCCACCAGTTATAACGTTCTGTGATGTTAATAATGCAGTGTGACTGCTTTCCAGCTTAATTTGTGCAGCAAGAAAATTTGATCGGTAAATATTTTATTCCAATAATGTAGAAAATGTGCCTCTGGTAGGACAACTGCTCAATGTCCTTTGTGTTGCTAAACGTCATTTCTGTCTTCTGTAGTATTGATCTGGGAGTGTTTCACCAAAACTTTCAAATAATTAATCTTAGTCGTCAACCTTAAGTCAGAGTCAACCTTAGGAGGATACACGCAACTGATAAGATTCAATGTAAATCGAATGATTGAAGATTAATTGTTTTGAAGATAACATTGCATAGAGCAGTTTGTTACCCTCATTTCTCTTCGGCCAACAACTCTCTCCTTTGTAGAGGATGCTACAGACTCAGTGTCACTGTCATGTCGACTGACGGATGACATACTCCCTCGCAGACGAGCTTTATCCTTAGCCATCTTCTCCTGAAGGACAAAATAGCACAGCAAGAGGCAACTATTAGAACAAGGATTGAACATGGGATGACCAAATCTTTCCTAAGAATAGAATATATAACAAGTGTAAGCTACATTACTTAGAGATGGCGCACAACATACTGCATTCCTTGAATATTGTGTCTCTGATTTGGTTCCTTAGCAAAGATCCGAGTCAAAGGAAGCCAGTGTAATGCATTATGACTTGGGAGAAATGAAAAACAATCAACACAACCATCTTATGTTGAGAGCGTATATAGAGTACTACACAGTGTGAGCTGTTGGCAGACTACTATGCCTTGCAGTTGTGGGCAGGGGATGCATGCATGGGGGCTTACTGACTGGACCTAGACTAACTAGCCAAGTCTAGTATAAGGGGTTTGCATCTGTATCAATTTGTAAACCTCTGACATTGAAATCCTGTTACTTAGGACAAGAGTAGAAATCTAACCTTGTCTGCTTGGAACAAGTGTAAGCTGTCTGCTATAGGAGAGCCGGGGGATCGAGGCCGTCGAGACTTGCTGTCTCTTGGACTCCCTGGTTGACTATGTCTCTGCTGAGATATAAACATCACAATCTCTCAAATCACTGATATTGAAACTTGGTGTTGACAACACAACCTGAGATCACATAAAAACCTGTATTCATAAATATCTGAGACAGTTTAGCTATTCCTATTGGTCGAGAGCCCGTCACGTGGCCGGTCTTAAACAGATGATAAAGATATGGCTAGCTGCTCTTAAACACTTTTCCAGTGTCACATGTAATTTGGACTCCTAAAAATCCAGTGCCTCTTACCGTTTTATTGGTTGAACATTCACAATCCTCACGTAGGCATGCGCAATACTACCAGTGAGCCAGTATTTTATAGTCCTAAATTCACAACGCAACGCCCCAGGTGCATTCTGCACGACATCGCCTTCGGCTCGGGTAATTATCAGCACCCACACTCCAAAGCGGTCTTAAACAGAGTGATTAAAACTTCCCAAGCACACATTTATTCCCTAAGGAAAAATCCTATACGATAGCACTACCTGGCTATCTTCACCAGCCAACAACAAGGCTAAGGATGTGTCTGAAATACTTGGCTATGGTTAATCAAATTACACACGAGTCTATGGGAAGTGGCTGCAGCTGCCTTCCATAGACACGTGTGTAATTTCAAGCCGTAACCAAGTAATTCGGACACGGCCTTAGTTACAAGTGACAGTCAGTCAATCAGTCAGTCAGTCAATCAGTCAGTGAGCTAAGTACAAAGAGGACCTTTGGTCCTCTGTGACCAGCAAATCCAGGTCACTTACTGAAGTATCTACAGATGGATAATTAGGGAGAATGTTGCTTGCTTGACTACGTGATCTACTGGCCTTGCCGCTACCCCCACGAGATGTAGCAAGGATCTTCCTTTTGACGCCTTCCTTGGGGTAGGGGGTAGGTGTTCTTTTCTTCTTGTGCTGTATAGAATGGAAAGATAACAGATAACTTGTCAAGGATTTCTGAATAAGCAGCCCAATGGATTTCTAAATTGGTCGGTCCAAGATCAAGAGCTGCAAAGAGTTGAACTCTTTCCATAATTGTTCAAATTACTTCAATATGACCTCTGCATCAATTAAGTTTGGAAGTTTTGCTAAAACAAGTTCTGAGAAAATTGGCTCTACAGTCACACATATCCAAACCATGGAAAAATATTTTGTTCTTTTTAGTCTTCTAAATAAACAGCCTTGGCGTATTTTAAATCCTGAGAACTGCAGGCCCAATGGCCTTGCCTATAATGTAAGGTTTAATGCCTGATACATACATTCACCTGAATGTCATATCCTATCATTAATGAACTTGAAAACGTGCAATTCATTTGGATTTATCTTTCCAGTGATCCTATTCACCATTATAATACCACTCAATGCCAGAGAAAAAAAGGATCAAAAAAAGGCCACCAAAGACTTTCTGTTAGCATCATTAAGGGATCACTTCTCCCAAAACATTTAGTCTACGTTATCTACACCACCATGCATACCTCAGAATCAGACTCGGACACATCAAAAGCAATCTGCCTGCGACTCAGTCTCTGTTCCTCCCAGATAGAAGCATGGAAACTCTCTCCATCACTCTGATAGACAACTACAGATGAGACCCAACAAAAACAACACTCAAAATATTGGAAGCACTAGGGGACAAGAACTAGAAAGTGATCAAAATGCATAATGTTTGCATGCTTCAAAAACTGACTGGTGGCTCAGCTTGACCAGTACCGCGAAATAATCTGTAGTTAAACCAAGCATATTGACTGCAGTGGGATTTGAATGTGCACCCTTTACAATACCCTACCAGCCGCCCTACATGTGTATGTATGTTTGCTGTGTCTAAATTCGTACGGGGATGTAAGTTAACAAGCTCGATCTGATCTCAGAAGCTGCGGGCCAACGAATTCGTGTTCATGCATGAGTCAAGTGATTGTGCCATGTAATTTCTGGAAGGAGTAGTGTTTTGAGTAAAACAAAATCAGTTTTTTGACCCCAGTGACCCCATGATGACATTTGACCCCAGTTTGGTCATGTGACATGTTGGGGCTGGGCTACTGATACTTTTGACAACGTTTGGTTGAAATTGGTCAAAATATGTAGGAGCAATAGACAATGTCAACGTTTGTTACTAACTTACGGACTAACGGAGAGACATGATGATTTGTTGAGCTGCTATCCTGCAGCTAAAAACTACTTAAAAACTGTATTAACTGCCAGCATGGACTCCATACATGAACAGTAAATGGCGCTACATTACCATCCGTGAGATCTTCATGGATGGCAACGGTGTGTGCACCCACTGGTTGCATATATACATATAGTGTGCTAAGTAACCACAAATAATTTTACTCTGATTTTACTTGTGCACAGTGTCCATAGGTTATGTACATGCAACCATCTCATAATATAAACATAACCAAAACATTTGGGAGTACCACGCATCCTACCATCCCACCATTTAGTTCATCTATTTTATTCCTTTTAGGAACTGTCTCAGCTATCCAGACACATATGCTGAGGTATTTGTCTTTTATGGATTATTTCCTCTTGACAAACTTTCCTGATGAGCCTGCAATGGTTTACCTTCATCGGGATCTTTGTGTTGCTGTGGAAACAGGAAGCAGGTCAGCACCCTCTTACCGAGGTCTTCTCTCATCTCAGACTGGAGAGGAATCAAGGGCTTAGACTAGGGCAGAAAGAAACACACACAGACAAAAGCAGATGAAAAACCTAATACAAGGGGGATGCTACAAAGATGTCATGTTACATTCATATATTCCACAACCACCTTATATCTTGTAAATTAAATCAAACCCTGCACAAACCAGGTCCATGCTACTTTATACATGAATTCATTATATTCCAATGATGCCTCATCATTGAGATTCCTTTTAATGTTAGTAGCAAGACAGTCTGGTTCCTACGTTCTGACTAACAGCAGTAATGCATGCAAGCTAACTAAGTCTAGAGTTCAGTCAGGGAGTCCCTATACATTAACCCTAACCGAACACAACCCATCAAAGTTCAACAGCAGGTTTGTGTAGTAATCTGTTGGGATAGGTACAGTACCCCTAAACTGATGGTCTTTTACACTGGGGTTGGCATACCTCCAGAAACCAAGTCCAACAGTGTGTGTGTACAATTTCCCATGTGGGTGTTGGAATTTGCCTGAATGGGTATGGTTCCTAGTAAATTAGGCTGGGGAGTTAGGGTTAACATGTATTTCTCCTCCAATCGTGCCAAAAGGACAATAATATATTATATTCTGCATTAACTATGGCAGCATTGTTCATGTTCATTGCTGCATACTGATCCCCATGTCCACAAAAAAACACAAGTAGCTGCATTTGACATGATGTATATAATGCATACCTGGTTTTCTGACAGCCAGAGTGCCTGAAGCTTCTTGAGTTTGGTGAACTTGTAAGGAAGATACCGTAGCTGATTGTTGCAAAGATTGAGGACGGAGAGGTTGCTAATGTGACCAATCTCATCTGGTAGGGTCATCAGGAGGTTGCTGTGAAGGGACAGAAGGCTGATGGTGCTACAGCTTCCAAGCTGAGTGCAAGACGGAAAAACAAACAAATGATAAACAAATCTCAGCAATAAAATTAATGTTATCATTTTGCAAACTTCAATTAAATGTCCCAAACTGCAGTATCTGCTGCTACATTGAATTTGATTGGCCAGTTGACCCCTGCAGCAAGAGCAATGGTCAGTCGGTTCAACATTCATAGTATGCAGGCAATCATGGGTATACCTCACAATTGAACCCATTTGTAAAGTGTTTTTGTTCTCACAAGCTTCCTGAAAGTACTGAGCTCACAGAACTAATATTAATATTCAACATTTTCCAAGTAAAAGCTTGTCATTCAGTACTATTTACACCAACCAACAAATATGTGGATTAATGCTTAAACGTTTAGGTATTTCTGCATCTATAGAACAATTCTGAATTCTCCCAAATCAAACTTACACTAAACGATGTTAGGCCATATAGAGATCTTGGCTTTTTTGTGTAGAGGTACTCACCTTACCCAGGAAAGTATATAAAGGTTGTGCAGGTCCTTTTTTTCTTCTGTTTATTTGTCATGAGATGGAAGTACCCATTAGGTTTTTTTTAAGGTTTGATTGTAGCTGGAGTCAATGGGTTTATGTATAAAAAACAAGCGGGAAAGTGAATGTATTTGACATACAGGCTTGCATGGTTTCAGTAGAAAAAAAGTTCAAATTTTAAGTTGAAAAATAGATATCAAAGTGCTCTCTGGAGACAAGTATGAGTTTGTGACTCACCTCCGACGGTAACTCAAGCAGCATGTTCTCATCAACATTGAGATGAGTGAGTTTCCTCAGAAGTCCAATACTCGGAGGTAGCTCCTCTAGATCATTATAGGTGAGTATGAGTTCCTCTAATGAGACCAGACCACCGATGGAGTATGGCAGGAAAGAGATCTGATTGTAGTCTAGCTTCAGATTCTGTAAGGTGCTCAGTTGTCCTGAAGAGGTCAAAGTAAGATGTCATGATACATGATGTGCCTCTTAGGCTGAACAAAAATAATTGTGTTTACAGTAGCCCGACCTACCTATGTTTCTTGTGGCCAAATTGCCGACCTCCAATTTCATAACCACATTTGGCCAAACATTTAAAAATAAAGTATATTTGAAAATAATATAAGTCTTCCCATGTGAGTTTTTGTGTGTTATTGGTAAATTAAACAATTAAACAGTTAAATAAACACAATACCGTTAAAGGTATCCTAAAGTTAACATATGTAAAACACCAACACACAGATACCAAAATTAGTTACAAAACAAAACAATTTTCCTACCTAACTAGTGTGCGCATCACTATTATAACCCTGTCAAGATGAGTCAACCATTTTGGAAGAATAGCAAAGGATCTCAAGGTGGGACACACACCATTTTGGAAGAATAGTAAAGCATCTCATAGTTTGTTTGTCCGTGTCCAATGCAAGACTCTTACATTGTAGCCTTACCAATTGTATTAGGAAGTTCCTGCAGGTAGTTCTTGGATAGATGTAAGTCAGTCAGGCTGTCTAAACCGTCTATCTCTGATGGTAAACTCTCAATACGATTACACGATGCATCCAAGTAACTCAGCTCCTTCAAGTTGCCAATGATCTGAAGCAAATTAGTGGATGATGCCTAAAACTATCAGGAACAAACTCCTCATACAGGAAACAGCATGGAAATGCAAAGTTTTCACATATACTTGCCCCTGCATGGCAATGCTCATCTGAGAATAGATAGATACAGTTGGGACCCCTCAGGAGAGTTTCTATTGCCAAAGCGCTGTGTTTCCTCATGTAATGTTTGCCTCAGATAATAACCCATTAGTCACTGTAGGGCCCCAAACTGACCTGCCTATTACTCCCTGTGATGCCCAAAACTGCCCGAGCACTCTGTGGTTTTGTGGATTCATTTATGAATAAACACAATGTAATACAATGAAGCACAATTGCTAATGGGTTAACGTTGCTACTTCTTCCAATACGCTCCAAATAAATGTGTCAACCATTTTCTTACCGGAGGAATGCAAGTCAGCTTGTTTGAATCGAGCCATAGCTCCGTCAGTTTAGTGAAGAACCCGATCACTTCAGGCTGCAAAGATAAACAAAAACAGAACCAAAAAATAACAGCGTTGCTGTTGAAACCCCTCAGCCAGAGTCAAGTTATCATCCGGAAACCATTAACCTTTAACTCAACGTGGTGACCTTGACCTTTGGCCTTTGACCCCAGAACCAGTCCCAACATGCTTGTACCAATGGGAAACCCCCTACCGAAGTTAGACACCAACATTTCATTTCTAACTCAAGGTATCATTCGGAACCATTTACATTGAACTCACCACGGTGACTTTGACCTTTGACCTTTTGACCCCAAAACCAATCCCAACTTGCCTGTACCCAAGGGCAAACCCCTACCTCAGTCAGACACCAAAATCTCATTTCTAACTCAAGTTATCATCCGGAAACCATTTACCTTTAACTCACCATGCTGACCTTGACCTTTGACCTTTTGACCCCAAAACCAATCCCAACTTGCCTTCTCCCAAGGGGAACCCTTTTCCAAAGTTAGACACCAAAATCGCATTTCTACCTCAAGTTATCATCCGGAAACCATTTACCTTTAACTCACAATGGTGACCTTGACCTTTGACCTTTTGACCCCAAAACGAATCCCAACTTGCCTACTCCCAAGGGCAACCCTCTACCAAAGTTAGACACCAAAATCGCATTTCTAACTCAAGTTATCATCCGGAAACCATTTACATTTAACTCACCACGGTGACCTTGACCTTTGACCTTTTGACCCCAAAACCAATCCCAACTTGCCTACTCCCAAGGGCAACCCCCTATCAAAGTTAGACACCAAAATCTCATTTCTAACTCAAGTTATCATCCGGAAACCATTTACCTTTATCTCACCATGCTGACCTTGACCTTTGACCTTTTGACCCCAAAACCAATCCCAACTTGCCTTCTCCCAAGGGGAACCCTCTTCCAAAGTTAGACACCAAAATCGCATTTCTAACTCAAGTTATCATCCGGAAACCATTTACCTTTAACTCACAATGGTGACCTTGACCTTTGACCTTTTGACCCCAAAACCAATCCCAACTTGCCTACTCCCAAGGGCAACCCTCTACCAAAGTTAGACACCAAAATCTCATTTCTAACTCAAGTTATCATCCTGAAACCATTTACATTTAACTCACCACGGTGACCTTGACCTTTGACCTTTTGACCCCAAAACCAATCCCAACTTGCCTACTCCCAAGGGCAACCCCCTATCAAAGTTAGACACCAAAATCTCATTTCTAACTCAAGTTATCATCCGGAAACCATTTACCTTTATCTCACCATGCTGACCTTGACCTTTGACCTTTTGACCCCAAAACCAATCCCAACTTGCCTACTCCCAAGGGCAACCCTCTACCAAAGTTAGACACCAAAATCTCATTTCTAACTGAAGTTATCATCCGGAAACCATTTACATTTAACTCACCACGGTGACCTTGACCTTTGACCTTTTGACCTCAAAACCAATCCCAACTTGCCTACTCCCAAGGGCAACCCCCTACCGAAGTTACAACCCCAAACAACATTTCTAACTCAAGTTATCATCCGGAAACTAAGCTGCCAGGACGGACGGACGGACGGACAGACAGACATACATCCGGACGGACGGACGCCCTAGGCGATGACAATACCCCTCGAGCCTCTCGGCTGAGGGGTAAAAATACATTGTGATCTCACAAAAGAAACTTTATGACTTCAGTGGTGTTTAATTCTTTACACACAACAGCTGATTTTTGTGTTCATGGAAAAGCCCTGCTGTTCAATGTCAGCATAAATCCATTGAAGCTCAAAATGATAAATTCTACCTTCAGCAATACATGTAAGAGAGGTTATGGGTGGGATACAGGGACTATATAGGATACCTATAAATACTCGGGCTATCCAGAATATACCGAATATCAATCCAATATTCAAATAGCTTTTTGCCATTTTGAATATTCCCAACAAAAAAAACCTACGCATGCACACACACGACTGTCATGTTATTGTAATCGTAAGTTGCAGCACTTTATTGTCAGATGTCACTTTTTTGTCAACAGCGGTTCATTGTTCCCATCCTTTTAGCAGGTTAAAGCCCCGACAGTTATAAAATACTTATTGCAAAACACTCCAGCAGCCCATAATACCGATTGCTGCATGCACATTTTAACCGGCGCAGCACGCAGTTGCAGCTGGCGTGTATAAAACTTGATCGCAGAGTTTCAAATATTTGAATATTGGGTCAAATGCATTTTCAAATATTCGAATACTAAATGGACAGCCCTAGAAAATATGCTAAGTATGTAATTTACATATGCACATCAGGCATAAGCCTCAGCTACTCCACTACAAATAGATCATTCATTTCTTAACATGGAGGCATAGGTAGCAAAGGTGACTGTTTTGAGGGTACTTCCTTGATGCTGATGAAGCATGATGAAGCATACTGACTGATTTATGCCCGTCAACAAATGACACACATCTAATATCCTACTGGGTGATTATAAGACCAGCGTCCCCTTCTATCTGTCTCAGAGGAATGCACCTAGATGTGGGTTGACAACAGAAAATGGTGCACAAATGCCCTCACCTGGGAGTCCTTTTGCATTTTTCACTGGTTGTGAAAAGATTCTAATAGAGAAAATAATATCAAACAAGACACTTACCACCTTTCTGAATTCATTCATCCCAAGATCCAATCTCTCTAACTCGGTCAGCCTGGCCATGGACCTGTCCGTTGCAAGACAATCATGTCATTCAAGGGTAATATCAAGGAATTCAGTTCCAGTGAAAAGAGTTTCATGTTACAACTAGGAAATACTCATATATTAGAATTCAGCCGAGTCTGTGTGTTCGTGAGAAATGTTGGCTGTTCAACTGAGCAAAGATGGTGTGCCCATACCCAAACCACCAAAGAAAACTATTTGTAGGTTAATACTGCATGCTGTATTCCTACTACTACATGCAGTGTTTCATTGCAAATACTGCAAAAATCTAATAAAGAATATTTATCAAAGTTCCTAAATTTGACAACATGCTATTCTCCTCAAGTTTGGAGGGGCAAACATAACTTGTAGCATTATGTCTGTCAACTGTCAAACCATGTACGTACTTTGGCAATGCCTTGAGTCTGTTCTCTCTCAGTTCTAGGACAGTCAGCTTGACTAGCCGGCCAAAGTTTGCTGGTAGATAATTCAGAAGGGTGTCATTCAGATATAGCTGGGTAAGGTTGACGAGCTGAGTGAACCCTTCTGGTAGCCTGCAGCAAACAATGGGAGAAAAAACATAAACAAATCGGTGTTCTATTAACTAAGCCCAATTCTGCATGTCATGATGGGTAAGCATTACAAATCTGAGTATCTAAAACTTAAAAATAGTGGGAAAAAAGTACATTTATAACCAAAAATTTGTCAAAGACAAAAAATATATATTATACTTGCACTTACTTTCCCAGTGGGTTGACGCTGATTTCAACCATGCTGAGGTTCTTGCAGCATTTAATGCTGTCTGGTAACTCAACAATACCTGTTGGAAATTTAACATCAATATTACATTTTGACACAGACAGTCAAAAAATCAATCCTCTTCCCCTGCCGTGCTTTTTACACAGGCTAGTCACCAACAGTCAGATCATATTTTAGGCAAGCACTTTGACTAGTCAAATTAAGTCAACAAATCAAGGAGTTATCAAAGCAAAAGTGAGTGTGCTGTCTTTAAAATTCAAAATTTTGAAGAGAAACTCTTCAACTCACATCTTGACTTTAATCAAAACAATGATTTTGGGTAATTATGCAAAACCTATATATGTAAGTTGAGTCGATGTTGATGAGGTAGGGGTGTTTGAATGTGATAACAACATCTTACACTTTGTGATTAAGTGGAATCAGTTGATTTAAATGATTAAATGACCCTCAATCGATTTATTTTACAAAAAAGTGATTTAAATCAGTGATTTGAAAAAAAAATCATTTGATTTAAATCGCGATTTAAATCAGTGATTTAAATCAACGTGATTTAATCAGCCTACCCTGCCAGCACAGGTATACGAAAAAGAGAACCTGATAGACTTTGGAATGCAACTGTCACTGTGAATCCAGAGCTATGCACAGATGCTTTGGGTTTGCACTTGTAGTAGTGCATACGTGGTGCGAACCATGTGTGAACCAGGATGCACACGTATGCAGTATGTCTTACAATGGATGTAACACATCTACTGTTCTCCAAGAGTCCATAAGTACAGGGTTGGTCTAGTACAATTTTCTACAGTCTACAGGTTCAAACTATGTGTTACATTTTTTTTTTACACAAAGTATACTTGCCATTTTTACTGATGTCAAGTTGTTCCAAGTTGACAAGAGTTGCCACAGCACTTGGTATGGCACACAGGTCATTGTCACAGATGCTAAGCTTCTTCAGGAACTCACAGTGAAACAGCGACTGAAATGACACAGAAACGAATGCCCAAACTTAAAGCTTTGATCACAATACACCCATCACTATTGATGTTATGCAAAGGGGAGAGCCAATTGCAAAAGTTGTTTCAGGTTTCAGGTATCAATGCATGCAATGGGGGAATAAATTCTGTGCTTGACCGGTATCAAACATGTATGTTTAAATCAGACTAGGGGCCTGGATGCGGATAAGCAAAGGCAAAGGTCACTATCTGCGTCCAGGCCCCAAGCCAGTTAAGTTCTTGTTTAACCCCAACAAAAGGCAACAATCCTCATCCAGTCAAACTCTAACACAAGGGTTTGTTGGAATCTGTTAGAGTGAGTATTACACTAGTAAACTTATGATGCCTTACACGGGTCATGCATACCACCAATAATCAGAGTCCAACAGTTTGGGTGTAGAGTTTACCATATGTTAGAAAGTTCCTAGTAAATCACTCAAGGGGGTTAGGGTTAATACCGGCCAAGCACATATTTATTCCCATTCATAAATACCTTTTGGTCAAAAAGTCAAAACAAGTTCAAAATTCACAAATTTCCAGAAATCATTTTGTTCAACAATTTTACTGCATGTTTTGTGAAACATCCCTCTTGCCAATTTGCAATGTCTATGGTATGTGCCTTGCACGCATAGTCCTAAAAATCACCAGAACGCCACGGTGTTTTGACCGGCAAGTGACCTACTCTCGACCAACTAAGAATGGGTAGTCTGTCTCAGATAGTTATGAATGACAGTTTTTATCAAATGGCGACTGTTTATAATTTCCAATGATTTACACTAAACAAAAATGTGGTCGCTCTTATTGTAACACAATGTATTTATACATTACAGAAAATATTGGCAATTTCCAGTTGAGCAACTTTTGCTTTCCACCCATTTCCTTTCTGCCATACTCCTTTTGACCAATTTTCTTTACTCCATATACTATTTCTCATATTCATAATGTGTCAAGTAACTTATATTAAAAAAATATAATCCACGTGTGGCCTTTTTCATGGAGCTTTATTTAATATTAGTGGGAAATATTGATCCAAATGTCTTATTACCCTTGGTAGATCTTTGATGTTGTTGGAGTCCAGACACAGTTCCTCCAGTGTTTCCTCATACTCATAAACCTCTTCAGGTATGAAGGCTAGACTGCAATGTCTGAAGTCTAAGGTCTTGACAATGTCCTTCTGCAGACGAATGCAGAAGCATGACATGGCTGCTGCTTGCTAGGCTTTCATGGAAACATAGAAAAACCTATGGAAAAAACCGAGGGGTACATTTATGATATTTCCCTGCTCAGGTCATTGAAAAATGGAATGCTCTTGCTTTCACATTTTATCACCCAAAAAAATTCTTTTCCCCAATATCTGCAAAATGATAGACCTTCAAATTGGTGGAAAAAATCTCGGAAAAAGTTTGGTTACACTTGATTTAATTTTTATTTGATCAAGTGATTCGGAAGTGTACTCACTTCATTCTGCACTTCCTCAGTTAGTCTAAAAAAAAAATGGGTCTCAAATACTGGATGTTTGCTAAATTCCCCAAAAGTGTGTTCCCCGAATTTGAAATCTAGACTGTCAGCATCAATCAATCAAGTCAAAGCCCTTTTGCAGCTCGAGCCCTCCCAATGATCTCGGCCCAGATGTCCCGGTCCAGCATGCAGGAGCACAGCTCCTCAGCGGTGGTACATGGTCAAGCCGGTATCCCATTTCAGCATGGCCACGAACAAGGAAGGAGAGATTTCTTCTCCCACGTGTCAGCATGGAATTTACTTACATATCTGGCTAAAAAGTAGCCCCACTAGTGTGTGGCTGCAGTGTTGCTGCACTGTACCTCTGGCCACATGCCAGATTCCCGAAACTATTGAGGATTTTGTCCTAAAAAACCCGCAAATTCTTTTACATACGGTTGTATTCTATGTTTCAGCTTCTTTCCTCTGTGTTGTTAGTTGTCCTTATATCCAATTTTTTTGAGAAATTGAGGCATTTGAGGCATCTTTCTGTTGATGGCAGCCATTTGAATATAAGAAGCGATGACCCCAAATGCTACTTTTTTGCGATCATGTAGTGTAGGGCCCCGTTTTGTTTCGATCAAATGAGAGTCAAGAGTGTCTTTTACTACTCAAAAGTGACATTTTCAACCTAAAGCAGACTTATCTCCACTCGATGACACCATTTTGTAATTTTTGAACAATTTCTTGGGGTAGAAATTGTGATTTTCCTACGCGGTTTACGGTTGGTGGCGTGCGATTCACGCTCACGGTACATCGCGCGGTGTCGCCATCTTTATTTTCGTGTTACGTTTTGTCGTTGTCATCATCATTTTACCCCCAAATTTCCCTAAAAAATTCAAAACCCTGCCCTTTATCTATGACATACCTGTAGGTTTGTAATGTTGCAAACTAGTTTAGTAGGTAAAATAATTTAAAGTGGATTTTGTTCCCTTGTACTCAATAGGGAAAAACTTCCGTACTGGGCCACCACTTTCCTGCCGCCAAACATCAATTTTCACCTCACCTTGTGATTTCACCCAAGACGATTCCATGAAGCTCCGGCAATGTGATTGTGAATAATTTTTAGGAAATAGGCCTTTGTGTTTTTAAAGCACATTTTGGATGCAAAGGTCGTGCAGAACTAGGTTGGAGGCACCTGGCCATAAAATATGTCATTATGACTATTTAATTTCTCCTTCAGGAATATTTAGCGTATATAATATTCATTAGTCTTATTTCAATGGATAATATGGGCACAATTGCAGAATACCCCGCCACTCAATCTATCAACCTCGTAGCCGGCTATGGAGTCACGGTTGATTGCCCTCAATAAACCTTCTCAGCGCTACTTATACTATGCATCATGCTCCACTGCACTCCATCCCACGTCCGTATCCACTTAGCCGCCAACAGGGTGGTTGGTTTGGACTTGAATTTTTTCAGCAACTCCCATTCCTGTTGTATTGCTTCGTTCTCAAATAATGGACCCCCACTCAGTATCCGCGTAGCTGGCAATGGACTTGAATTGTTTCTTTTAGTGATTCCAACTGCGTAGCCAGAGATTTTAGGGGTGTATTTCCGAGTGGCGGGGTATTCTGCAATTACTCCCTTCAAATACGTCCAAAGATTTTTGCAACAGCGATTGCGATCGTGCACGGCCTAGTCTCGTGTTTCAAACTAGAGTCCGACACATATCCGAGGTTCGAATCTCTGACATGTCTGATTAATAAATAGGAATAAAGAAAAGGAGAGGAGGGAAAATGGAGAAAATAACCATTAAGGATCCAAATTGTTGGCGCTTGAAAATTAAGTTAAAAAAGTGGTGGCCCAGTATAGTCCGAGTAACTTGGACCCAACTTATCGCCTTTTTTAACATTTGGACATGGTCTGGCGATAGTAAGGTCCAAGCTAATACCAAGACCTAGACAACACAGTCCCAAAAACCAACATTTTCCAACAAAAAACATCAGATTTCACCTTCAAAACGGCCTCCAAATTACTAGATATGTCACCTGAGGTACAAGTAGACATAGATAATTAAGATGGTTGTACTTAGGTTTACTTACGATCCGGAAAAAAGTTAAATTTTCCGATCAATTCTGAAGACCCCCTCTGCCTAGGTTGTCGTTGTTGTGCTCACGTTCAAAACTGCATGATAATGGCGTCTGGCGTCTGTCGTGACGGCGCGCTTGCGCATAATGCAACGGCAGATTCCCCTGCGCCGCGCCGACGACTGTTTCCTGATGTAGAGTGCTGTGTAAGTTCGCGGTACGCCTAGGAGATGCGCTGGCTAGCCAGGTGCATGGCTGGTGCTCTACATCAGGCAACAGTCGTCGGTGCGGCGCAGGGGAATCTGCCGTGCATGCAGTGCATTATGCGCAAGCGCGCCGTCACGACATTTGCATGAGGTCGAGGTCAGACGCCATTATCATGCAGTTTTGAACGTGAGCACAACAACGACAACCTAGGCAGAGGGGGTCTTCAGAATTGAACGGAAAATTTCACTTTTTTCCGGATCTTAAGTAAACTTAAGTACAACCATCTTAATTATCTATGTCTACTTGTACCTCAGGTGACATATCTAGTACTTTGGAGGCCGTTTTGAAGGTGAAATCTGATGTTTTTTGTTAGAAAATGTTGGTTTTTGGGACTGTGTTGTCTAGGTCTCGGTATTAGCTTGGACCTTACTATCGCCAGACCATGTCCAAATGTTAAAAAAGGCGATAAGTTGGGTCCAAGTTACTCGGACTAGGCCCAGTACGGAATTTTGTCCAACATATTTTTCACGAAACAGATTCAATGGTGCACCAGTTAGGTTGTAATGTAAACAATGTCATCGAACGTCTTCCTGAGAATGCATTAATTTACGTACCTCTCCCGCCAAAACGACCAATCTGCATCCCTCGAGAAATCCCGAGGAATCTTTATAAAGATCCTGTCATTACAACTAAATCATTCAACAGATGTGTCTCAAAAGAAACAGATAAATTCCATGCGACTCCAAAAAGTCCAAGCTCCGCAAATGTTTGTTCAGATTTCAGATCTAGATGCGACCGCAGAAATTAAATAGCGCCACCTATTGGTGGTCGTTATAAATTCCAATTTACCACATCACAGACGATGCCGCTTGTTTCATTCTTTGTAATACTTGACATCCACATCCCCATGAGATTACTTATACTCAGTGACTCATCACTAATCAGTCCAGTCAGTGACTTAGTCATTCATAGCACCATCGTCTGGCTCTTTGGGTCCAGTCCCCCCCCCCAAAAAAAAAATAAAAAAAAATAAAAATAAATACTGAAAATGTTTTAATAGAGACAATGAACTACTTGTGTACTCTTCGAAAAAAAAAATCAGCATAAATTAATTTTTATATATTGGTAAAATCTATTCAACTAACTTGTTAAAATACCACAAAATAAAATGTTGACACAATAACAGCCGCAACCACAGGTTACCATTTATTTCCTTTATTAAGAGATTGTTTGCAAAACAGTATAATACATTATAACTAAGTTTGTCCAAAAATATGAATAGGTGAGAATTGTGCAGACTGCTAAATTGAATATTCAATAATTTTTGTAGAAACAGGGAGTCTGCCTGCCCAGGTCCACTTGCAGTCTATCGGGGACCCTATCCCCCCCCCCCCCCCAAAAAAAAAACCCCCAAAAGCTAAAAGGAATGATCTGTCCAGTCTTGTCAAACTTTTCCCCAAAAAGCAGTTTACAAGGCATGCCCTTCAAACTGTATAATAAAAGCCCCACTCACGTAATCTACAAATAGGGTCTATAACCACATATGTTGGATTTTTTATATTTATATACTGCAACACAAAGTCACATTGATACCAAAATTTAAAATTGTTGCAAGCTTACAAAATACCATCACATGGCCACGTCTAAAAGAGATGAATTCAAATTAAAATTCAGCCCTTTCTCTTTCTAGAAATTCTCTGTTTTTGTTGAAGTATTGACCAGGGAGGTCTGAATTGATGAGGAGCATGAAGCTTTGATCAAACACGTGATATGGAGGTTCAACTGCCACTTCACTTGTTTCCATAAATACTGCAACCATTTTCTCTGATACATTTACAAGTACTGTACTTTACATTCCACGTTTGCACCATGGTTTAAAATCATATGTATGTGGATATGACTGAGCCCCAGTCTGTCACTGTGTGGAGGTCATGGTTTCACAGGTAGCACTTGCCTTGGTTTCCACTGCAGCAAAATGGGTTCAACTCCTACTCATGTCACTCAATCCTTTGTTCATTGCTGATCAAGCCTATATCAAGATCACAATGTCATCAAATTCTATGACAAAGATTCCAATCTATCGTGGCTCATGAGCTCAGCTGAAGTTCAGATGTTCTCATCTTCAGGCAAAATTGTTCTTGTTGTCCACACAGGGCCCTCTTCAATGTTATTCCCCAACTGAAGATCTTATCATCCATTGTATTGTTCTGAAGTTTATTACCTTGAAAACTCAAAAGAGTGTCTTCTTCTTTTTTTTTTACAAATATCTCTTATCATTCTTTATCATGTTGGAAGTTTTTCTTGTCACATCTCAAACACAGAGAGAACGTCACCATATGGAGGAGTCTTGAAAATAAGACGATGCAGTTTCCATGCCATCCTTGGCTAGTTTCCTTGACATGTTGACACGGTTCAGTCAGTGTTAGGCATGTAATATGTATAATTGTCCAGATTTGATTTCTGAAGCACAGGTCCATAATAATCAAGGATGTAATCTGAGCCATCAGCTGGGCCTACAACCTGCACAAACAAAGAAAGGCAACATTATATTCAAACATTGTTATAATTAGTTTCAACTTCAGGCACATTGCACATTTTGGTAAAGGAATGATGTGTAATTGAAAATAAGTGCCAACTGATGCTACAAAATGAATTATGTTTTTTTTTTAAATTGTGTAAATGTTCATGGAATATACAATTAAGGCAACTCCCCTGCTTTCTAGTACAATTATCAATTCTTTTTCAAAAACTGCCCAATTAAATTAAGAAAGTAACTCCCTTTAAAAAATAAATTCTCACTGTGCGAATGAAAGCAACAGAACTAATCTGACTTATGCATGAACATGCTCTCAAACATTTGATGCTCAGACATGTTAACGGACATTGTGATTTTTCTATCGCATATTTTTTTCCTGCATTGATGACAATGATTGATGACGTTGATTGTGTGCCAAAGTTACAAAGATAGCTTCATACTTGGCACAGAAGCAAATGCCAACATAAATTGGAGATGAGAACTGGTATTTGAGCTGAGAATTTGCAAAAGTTGAATGCATTTAAACTCCAGCATATTTCACAGCGGACTTTTAAGATGTCAAATTTGTGATGTTGCAGAATGTATTTGCAGGAATTATGAACCAATCTTTCTGCAGTTGAACCAATATTGTGAGTACTATGATTTCTGAATTCAATAATAGAGAGGAGATTAGATGGATGTGATTTTATCTACAGAAGTGTCCAACATCATGTACCCTCCCTCCAAAAAAACCCCAAAGCGTACAATCTATTGTGCCGTCTTGACAGGGGACACAACATGGCTCATTCGTTAGCCAGTTGGTCCTAGGCTTTGGGTGTGATTCAGAGAGCCTCCTATTAAAATCACATCTACAGTTCTATTTATTTAAGAGTTCTATAGTGTCACTCTATGGGATGGATTCAAGGATACATACCTGCAAAGCTATAAGTATGACATCTAGGAAATGGCCAATGAAGAGAAGACCCACAGTACAGAACTTGAGTAGAGCTAGTGCAGGATAGCCTAGATACAGACGATCTACACCAAACATGCCCAGGAATATGGACAACAGCAGCGAGGTATTGTAGGAGTAACCAGTCCTAGATAGACAGGACAAAAAGGGGATACTATAACACAGGCTGACATCACATCGTTGCACAAAATCTACCACATGCCACTCAGCCAACCATCCCCTGCATCCACACAGCCAGGTGCATGTTAACCCCTGCTAGCTCAAGTGGTTTGATATTAGTAAGCAGTAGGTCTTGGATGTCAATCTTGCATTGTCTTTGATGAGATTTGCATCTAATCCCAGTAAATGTTCCCATGAGCATGCATTATCAATGTAGGATAGTGAAACGTGATTGTAAACATAACATCTAAAAATAATCAAGTGTATACATCAAAGTAATCATTTAGAAGTTTGAGGGAATCAAAAAGCATTGATCCCAGTTTTATTAAACAATGAGGAAGATATTCAGAAACTGTAAGGATGCCTGGACAGATGATGGGGAGTCAGGTTGGCGTAGCGGTACTTTCCTCGCCTTCCTCCGCTGTGACCCGGGTTCGAATCCCACCCGGGCCAATATGTGGATTGGGTTTTCAGTCCCTACCTGATTCCGTGGGTTTCCCCCAGAATATTCCTCTGGGCTTTTCCTCCCACCTCCCAAACTGTAATTTCTTCTCATCGTCTTCTCTCTACAGGTTTCTTCGGGCTTTCGAGCTACAGTGCTTAGGGCACTTTTGAGGAATCCTCGGTTTCATTACCAGAAAGAAATAAAAAAAAAAAAAAAATGATACAGGGAATAACAACATCCCTCCAGCTTCACATTACTACTACAGTGTAAAATATGGATATTGACGGCCCAGCCAACATTATGAGTAACTTTGTTAAACTAAATCCCATTTCATAAGTCCCAAGTGAACAGGGTGTGACATCATTGTACTTCAGATACATCATGACTTACGTGTATCTACAGGGAACCATTCTCTTTAAATCTGGTGCAACTGTCGAGCCATTGTAAATCTCCCCATCACATTGGGTACCAGCCACTGGCATGCAGCCAACTGTGGACACAAACCAACAAGTACACACTTTACTGTTGATTGCTATAGCCTCAAATGAATCTATTCAGAATAATGAGTTGAAAGTGTTGAGCTTGAAACAGGATTTTCGGGTGAGTAATGTGATGCTGACATATGTACCTTATATTCTTTTACAATGACTGACATACAGAACAATACATTCCTATCTCTCTTTTAATGAAGCAGTTGCTACTTCCATGTGATAAAGCTAAAGAAATGAATCATTCTACCAGGTCTACTGGGAAAGCAATCCTTATCTGCAGCCTGGCATGCTTCAATTGGCAAAATCAACACACATTTCTGGCATCAGAACAGGGTTGAGCTAGCCTGCATGGCATCCAGCCCTATCCTACTAGTGTGACCCTAGTAAGTCAAGCAACCACATCCCTAGGTCTCTGATCATCCAGATCTATCTGATCTTGAACTTTAGAATGAGAAAGACCATGTGCATCTTTGAAGAGGGGAAGTTGTGGCTTTTTGGCACACACTGATCAGATGCCCAAGTGACATCAGTGTGTGGGCCTTTTCTCTAGGGAAGAACTTGGTGTAATAATGCACAAGGTCTAATTCATGCTACTGGCCAGAAACATTCATGCCTCTAGTTTAAAATGCATCAAATGCATCTAGACCCCCAACCCCTTGTCATTCTCCCACCCCCCCCCCACCCCAATGGCAATAAATCTACACCCTTGTACCTGTGACTAGCCTCTCTGGAAGACAGTTGACTGCAGCTTGTGTCTCTGGGTCTATGACCGGATCCTCACACACATACCTTGCAATATGTCAAGGAGAAGACATTGACTGTTGGACTGTAAAAGCTATACCGCCATAATCTGGGGAGTACATGTAGTTGCAGCTCATAAAATTAGATCCTGTGGTCAGCACTAGGTTTTGGACAGATACGCATGTACAAGATACCCAACCAAAAATGGTGGGTACCTGGTCTTAAACATTTTTAAGGTTGAATTACCTGGAACCTTCTTGCAGATTTCGATACAGCTTTTCTGAAATTGGGGACAAAGACTTCTTATTGATAGTTGTTGGTAAAAACTAAAACCCGACCGTTTCAAATGGTCAAATTACAGTTGATAGTATTCTCTGATAGTGATAAGTTTAATGCAGGTTTCTATCTTTTTTGAAGTAGTAGTCACCAGAAGAAGTAGGGAAAAATACACTATTCAATACACATATTTGGTGAGGCTGTGATGAACATGAATTTTCTCATACAGAGAAAATCACAAGAGTAGATGAACATGATGAAACCGAGGGGTGCTCACCACTGCTTGGTTGGAGAAAAAACTCACTTCCATTTTTTCAAGATTGGGAAAGAATTCCATACCTGGACATCACTTGTCACTCTGTGCACAAACCCTATGAGACTGGTCTGAAAATGTCTAAGTGTTTTCTCAGTAAATGCTTCAATATTTCCCCAGCTAAATTTTCAGGACATGTGATGGCCAGGTATGGGAATCTTTCCCAAGCTGGAAAATAAGGTACTAAGTTCCACAAATACCTGTAAAGGTCAACTCCTAGTAAAAACATGCAATTCAAACGAAGAATCTACTTCAGGCAGAGCTGTGTATACATGTAAACTGTGCCAATTAAGTATTCATTCTAGTGTCATTATAGGTAACGGACACCCATGGTCGGCACAGGAAACAGTTTTATTGCCTCTAGTGTATACATGAAAGTCAGTGGTTTTTGGCCAAACTCAACTCATGCAGATTCTGAGCAAATTTCAAGATCTGTCCAGAATTGTATTCCCCCCCATAAACCATGGGTCAGGGTCAACAACAATACAAATGTGACCAACAGTGTAACAAATCCCGTAAATTCATTTTCTCACACAAAATGTTCTCGACGCGCATGTTGAAAACAGGCATGATCATACCTGGGGTAACCTTTTTGGGAAGAATTCTATACATGGACATCTCTACTATTTCCCTGTGGTGACCTACAGGTATCAGCCGTAAGAAAGTGATAACATGTCCCAAAAAGTCAAATTTAGCAGGGAAAAAACTGAAGCACTTACTGAGAAAACACTTGGAATTTTTCAGAACAGTCTCATAGGGTTTGAGCACGGGGTGACAAGTGATGTCCAGGTATGGAACTCTTTTCAGGTTTTTGCTCATTTGGAAAGACTCAAGATGCACACAATTTTCACTGATTGTTTTGAAAAAGGATACTGTCCTATTTGGAGATTGTTGCACTTGACATTATCTTCAGAGCCTTCAGCAAATGAACACAGGAACAGCCCCACCATAAAGGTTGCAGCAAGAAATTGTCTGTATATCAGTTGAACACTCATGGAATTCACACCGAAGTAAGGTTCAGCTACATGAACAGTCTTCCTTCTGACATGCTGGATATCTAGTGACTCCATGGTAGCACATTTAGATGAAGAATAACCAGTTGCAATGAAATATATCTTGATCACTGATGCGTGTTAGTGAAAAATGCAGCACACAACTCCACACCTGAAATGAAAAAAGTCAAGATTTAAAATGTAGGCCTTTACATGTAATTTGGCATTTTTTCCAACACCTTTTTCTATGTAGTACAGTACAGTCGAGTCCCACAATGTGGTGCACTTTGATGTTTCCCACATTTTCCTCAGGCAGTGTTGCCAGACTCTTTGTTGAAAAACTTCAAATTCATTCAGATAAACACTGGTACTATAGTATTTTATATAACCTACATACATAAATCCTTGTCATTTGATTGGCGGAACTCACATCACGTGACATTCGTTATTGATCCTTGCGCAATTTCGAGAAAAAAAATCTTTCAGATTGAGCACACATTCTTAAGAACCCGCAACAAGAGACTGATCTTGTCGATGTAGCTGCATTCTCATTAATTGATTCTTGGGCTGTACTTAAATAATTATACTGACTACTATTGCACAAAAAATGCTAGGTTACTTGGGAAAAGATTTAATTATGAGTAGTAGAGTGAATGTGAAATAATAGAGTGGATGGGAAATAATAAGAGTAGTGGAAAGAATTCTGATTTTTTGGGATAACAAAAGTGGGGGGGGGGGGGGGGGAACAATGGTGTTAAAGGAAAACACTACGAGAACTTATGGAGAACCTAAGTGCCTTCCATCCACACAGAGTGATAAATATTTGTGTTGGGGTGCGTGATGTTATTTGTTGAAATACGATGTAAAATATGTGAACTGCCCTGGTTTGCATATGATGCAGGGTCTAGGCTAAACAATGCACTTTCCAGACTAGTCTGAGTAACTAGGACTCTACGAATCGCCTTTTTTAACATTTAGACATGGGCAGGCGATAGTAGAGTCCTAGGTACATAGCCTTATTGCGTTACTAATAACTTTTTTTGACCATTTTCACTCGTACCCCCAATCAAAATCTACAGTCTTCAAACTGCCTGATGCGCCCCTGTAGGCTTCAGTGGGAATTGGAGAGTCCTAGTTTAAAACTCGGACTATTTCCAGACTAGTTCCCAGTCCTCCGTTATTACAAAACTTCCCTTGGGGGAGGGGGAGGGGGGCAGAAAAAAAGCAATAAAAATAGCTTTAATTTATCGTCATCGTCAGACCCCCTGAAGCTACACAGTCCTCTTTCTACGCATTCACCTTAAATTTGTGTGTGATAATGCGTGCGCATTGCAAGCGTTACCTCCGCAGATTATGGAGGGTCGAGGATAATTCAAATTATCATATTTAAACGCGTACAGAAGCATCTAGCCCTAGGCCCTAAATCATTTTCTTTTCTCTTTAGGCTAATTATTTCCCCAGGCTTTTTTTTATACGCAGTGGCTATTGTTACGGCAGCCGTAACGCATTTCCCATTTTCTATCGTTACGGTAGACTGCAACTTTTATAAAAACATGACAAGAAAATATAAAATTAGAAGGAAAAAAGTGAATTTGAACGTTATGAAATTTGGACTTTATTTCCCTTTTAAAAAAAATCCTCCAAAGCCTCAGGTTAGAATAGGAAAAAATTTGAGTGCAAAACTGATATTCGAACCCGCAACCTCGCGGTGCAAAATCCTACCCTCTATCGACTGAGCTGTCGTACTACTCGCTAAACCGTGTGGAAACAAATAATTATATACCTGCGTGCGTATCAAAAAAGTATCGTAGAGGGCGCTAAACAACGACTGCCGTAACGATAGCCACTTCGTTTTTTTTTATATTATAGCATTAGCAATACGTTTATGCCGAGCAATGTTTTAAGATTGCGCAAAATTCTTTAATTGGGCATGTCATATGCCCACACAATCTTAAGAATGAGCACGCAATCTTAAGAATGAGCGCGCATTCTTAAGATTGCGCAAATTGCAAGAAAGCGCACAACATCGAAATCACACGTTCATTGCTGTGTGCATCACATCAGCTAAACCGGCGTTACGTTCGTTCAGACGAAGATTTGATCATTTGATGAAATCAGGTAAGGGATTACCATAAAACGTTCAGGAAAAAGTTACGGATAAATACTGCAAAAAAAGTTAACGTAATCAACAGCATGGATACCTGAATGGTTAGGTGTAATGTAGGTCCACACCTGCATGATTCATTGTGAGGGAATGTTTACACGGTCTGCCAATGTCTGCCATACTATGTACACCGTACACGACTCCAGATCAGCTAATCGATATCTTAGTGTATTCGGTCTTCCGGGGTCGACAACGTTAAAGTATGACAATTGGTAGCGATTCTTGTTTTTAATCGGCTACTAGAATCGAAAGTACAATAAGTCGATACCGGACCGGAGCTACTCCCCAGCGGCTAGATCGCGTAATCGACGGAATTAAGTCAAGCATTTCCTTCCATCAGTCCATAGGCCACCGATCATGCCGATTGCGCCCAACATTCAAATTGAACATTAAATTGACATACACAGACCGATGACTCCGAGTGACATTTGCTATCCGATAGTCAGCCATATATAATCTGCAGGCAGTAATTGGTAAGTTTTGTTTTGAAAATGTTGAACTTGTTCCTCCTATCTGCATGATCTGCCTAAGTATTTGCGCAGATAATTAAGGCTTTGCAACCAAGAAGTAGCTAAGCCCATAAATGTAACCAATTTACTGGACTACCTCCGTAAATAAAGGCATGGTACATGTACCGGGACAGGAAAGAATGTTGCAACCTGACGCTGCCTTTTTCTTCATAATCGTATATCATCTCAATGAATGAAGGTCAGTCATAGCAAAAATGATGATAAGACATGAAATGAACCTGGGAGTGGACTGAGAAACATTTCCAATTTTGTTTGGAAATAATTAAAAAAAATTCTTGACTCTCCATTGACTTTGTACACAACCACTGAAGTAGCCCCATAAATGTGGCCTATTTACTGGACTGCCCTGTAAACATAGGCCACACATCCACATCTACAAAAATCGTGTCGACTTTGCCAAATTTTGATTTTCACATTTAGGCTTAGTTTGTAGGATTTTTTTGCTTTAGAAGCATACTCACCCTCTTTATAGGCTAGTCAGAAAGTGCTGCCTTTTTCAGATGTCTAATTTTTGTGAAATTTCATGTTGAAATTTTGATACGCAAACGTGTAAAAATGAATCTGGAAATTTCACGAAAAATATACATCTGAAAAAGGCAGCACTTTCTGATTAGACTATAAAGAGGGTGAGTATGCTTCTAAAGCAAAAAAACCCTACAAACTAAGCCTAAATGTGAAAATCAAAATTTGGCAAAGTCAACACGATTTTTGTACATGTGGATGTGTGGCCTATGTTTACGGAGGCAGTCCAGTAAATAGGCCACATTTATGGGGCTACCACTGAAGTAGCATCAGGTTGCAACATTCTTGCAACAGGCTCCATCGGGTATATGACATAGTTGGATCCTGTTGAATTCAGCAGGGTTAGGGTTAATTTAGATCCCAGTTTATATTGTTATTCTGATCATCCCAATCAACAGAGACAATGAAAAGATGTCAGATTTTAATAAAATATGACCAAAAAAATCCAAAATCATAATAAAGAATTCTGTCTTTTTTGTTGCACTGTAACATAAAAGTACATGTTAACTATAATTTAAAAGACAGAGGGAGACCAACAAAAGTCACCGTGCGGTCATATTTTCGACTTCTGCAGGCCCAGAAGCATCCGCCTGCATTTGTACTTAAAAATATTAGATGTAAAAAACAAATTTTTTTTCTCATTTTTTGCCTGATTTACTGGTAAAACATTCACTTTCCTCATTTTTTTGGCTGCTGGTTAAAGTTTGTGCATTAAACTCAAAGGATACGATCCAAGTGATGGTACGTCATACGGTCATTTGTAAGACGCACGCGTTGCAAAATTCAAATTAAAGGTGAATGCGTAGAAAAAGTTGTAACTTGTAGGTCTAATCTAGCTTTCCACTCCAGCTCCAATGCTCATCAGGTATTCGACATATACATGTAGATCAAATTCCTGATGAGCATTGGAGCTGGAGTTACCGGTACTCAGGCTAGGCCTTACCAGCTTACAGCTAACTTACATGTAACATTATTCCTCCCCCCCCCCCCCCAGGCTGCCCCACCCAAGACATGGGGATTGTTAAAAGTTAAATGACAATCTCTGACATACATGTATCGTCAGACCCCCTAAAGCTACATGTAAGCTACCTGCCCCTACCGGTATTTCTACGCACTCGCCTTTATTTTGCAACGCTTGCATCCTAAAAATGACGTACATGTACTTTCACTCGGATTGCATCCTTTGATGCACAAACTTTAACCAGCAGCCGAAAAAATGTGGAAACTGGAAAGTGAAGGTTTACTAGGATTTCAGGCAAAACATGAAAAAGTCTTCTTTTACAGCTAATTACTAACTACAACTGTAGGCTGATGCTTCCGGACCTGCCAAGGTAGAAAACATGACCTTACAGTGCAGTGACCTTTCTTAAATGATGTCCCACTATCGTCAGTATTATAGTTAATGTGTCATTGATAAAACTTTGCAGCTCCTACATACTAAAACTTACAGTGCAAAAAAAAGACACTTTTCTTATATTATTTTTGATTTTTTTCCCCATAACTATTAAAATCTAACATCTTGACAGTTGTCACTGCTGATTGGGATGATCAAAATAAAAATATAAAAGTGGAATCTACATTAAATAGGTAAAATGTATGTAAATATGCCTTTGTGTAAATTAACAATTACATGTATCTACAATGTATTGAGGATTCAACCATTATACATTGTTATATTGAAATTAATCTTGAAATTATTAAAAGTGTATTGGCATTGATAAAAAGAAAGGAAAAAGAAGGAAAATATGTTTGAAAGCTCAAGGAAATATATTTTCTTAAAACCAAGGAGTCTAACTCATTTATAGATAAAAATGTTAGGCCCCCTATGGCCCAGACAGCAAAGATTTTCCATGAAGCGTCCACTGCGTAGAATTAGACAGGAATTTTTCTACAATGCCAAAACTGCACGCTTTGGAATTTCCCGCTTTTCACCACAAAGAGATTTCGCTTCGTTAAATAAATCGGAATGGTGGATGATTGTAAGCCAACAATATAATTTTTGTTGAGGAAAAGAGTGGTTGCTTTGCTATTTTCAAGCTATTTGGTTGTAAAGCCTTATCTGCGCAGATATAGGAGGAGAAGAGGATACATACATGTACATGTACGTGAACCGGGCACACTCACTAGTGATTGCCTTTCCAATACGCCAATGGTAACAGTTTTATTGAGTGACCGAAATCCCCAACCTGGGGCATGAATAAACGTAGACACATAAAATAAGACTTAGCACACTTTACCAAGGTCCACCCTAAAATGAAATATTCTAATGTTTTCTTGGAAGTCTTTTGGGAGTTAGCCGCGAAACTTGCCTGCAAAGGCTAC
Source organism: Patiria miniata (assembly GCF_015706575.1). Taxonomy (NCBI): domain Eukaryota; kingdom Metazoa; phylum Echinodermata; class Asteroidea; order Valvatida; family Asterinidae; genus Patiria; species Patiria miniata. Next base: position 7,712,305 of record NW_024037073.1, read on the forward strand.
AAATGTTTTATGCTTCAGTCTCAGAATCAATGCCCATGTTGGCCGATTTTGGTGTAGTGCCATTAGATATGGCAGTAACATTGGTTTTGTTTTAACATAAAGTGTTCAGTCTTCTTTTAGCCAACCGAAAGCTGAACAATGGTCGTAGCCAAATTGTTCTACTGGCATGGTCTTCTGAAAGCAGAAATGCAAATGGCCGCTTTTCGGCCGCTTAAAGTAAAATCTGCTTTTCCAGTGTCTGAAAAGCAGAAATGTACTACACGGTTGTCAAAATGTTTGATCTGCTTTCTGCTTAAATTCTAAAATGAGAAAGTAGTTTGAATTGATCCAAGGTGGGAGTGTTTTTGATATGGTTGAGGAAATCGTTCTGGGAGCAGTGAATTGGAAGGCACGTTGACCACATGATTTGGTGATATAACTGGATATGGAGTGAGAAGATCTCCATAATGTCGGGAAAAGACACATCCCCTAACATCAGCACTCCTGGAATTGACTCCTCTGCCCATGATTAATGACGGAATCTCCAGTGCCCAGTGGCGTAGCCAGGAATTTTTCAGTGGGGGGGCGCGGGGGGGGGGGGGGGGGGGGGGGGGGCGGGAGGGGGGGGCTGGAACATTTCATGGGGGGCGTCATGCAGGGGCGTCAATCGCTTCTCAAAAGTGGGGGGGGGGCGGACATACCTTGATCAGAACTGATGCGAGCGCGAAGCGCGAAGCCCTTACGGTGTGGGGTCCGGGGCCCGCTTAAGGGCCCCGAAAAAAATTTGATTCTAGATGTTATGTGGTGTGATCTGAAGCAATTTCTTACCACTTTCCCCATGCTTTAACTAATATTTTCTTAGCAAAAGATAATTATTTGAACATCGTTTTCGAGGTTGGAGTCATTGAATCAGCTATCGGTATTCTGAGCTATAGGCGTGGGGTTTGGGGCCCGCGTAAGGGCCCCGAAAAAAATTGGATTCTCGATGCTCTGTGGTGTGATCTGAAGCAATTTCTTACCACTTTAACCAATAATTATCTTAGCACAAAAGATAATAATTTAAACATAATTTTCGAGGTTTTCTCAGCTAAAGGCATAAGAAAATTTTTTGAACATTGTTTTCGAGGTTGGAGTCATTGAATCAGCTACCAGAATTCTGAGCTTTAGGCGTGGGGTTCGGGGCCCGCTTAAGGGCCCCGAAAAATTTTGGATTCTAAATGCTCTGTGGTGCTATCTGAGGCAATTTCTGACCACTTTAACCAATATTTTCTAAGCAAAAGATACATTGTAGTACATAATGGGGCCCTGTAAACGAGACACGAGTTCAAAAATCTGGGGGGGGGGGGACATTTGATATTGTGTCCCCCACCCTTCATGTCCCCCCCCCTTCATGTCCCCCCCCCCAGGATTGACGCCCATGGCGTCATGTAGATCAATGATAATTTTTTTAGAAACTCAAAATCTCAGTGGGGGGGGGGGGGGGGGGGGCGACAAGGTTTCATGGGGGGGGCAGTGCCAGTGCCCCACCCCCTCCCATTCTCATATAGGTTGACTCACATTTTCAGCTCTCATTTACTTAACAGACAAGATTTATAGCATGCAAAATGCGGTATGGTAATACACCACGTGCAGTTTACATATGTGTGCATTTTGTATGATACATCTGTACCAGCTGGTATCATGCACTGTCTGATTTGTCTTTGAACATGTTGAATTGCTAATGCTGCTGAGCCTCCAAACTTAATCATGATAAGATTACAGGGCGGTGGTTCTGTAACTAGTTCAAATCTCACATGATCCAGCCAGGATTTAGTCACCATCCTGACTATTTCCCATCCTATGAGAAGAGGATGTTAAGCATTGATCACAAGTGCCTTTCAATGGGTTATTTATGCCATGTTCAACTTATCTTTGTGTTACCTACATGTGAACTTTTTTGTAAAACATTGTGGGGCTAAAAATAATGAGTATGAATAATGATCAGTCCAGGCTTAAGGCTTACACTCTAGGCTGCATTTTATTGAACAAAAATAATTATCCTAAAGGTTTCAATCCATTAAATTAATTTCTTGTTGAATGCCATCAGGGTTTGTGTGCTTCCCTAAAACCTGTATCTTCTGCTAAATTAAGTACATGTGGGGGGGGGGGGGCAGAGAGACATACGTTACCAGTGTTGGAATCTATCTCAGTTGGTGTTGCGTTGCGATGGGTGTACACATCATGACTTGTGTACAATACGTGACTCGTATACAGTGCACACAGAGCTATAAGTGCGATTATCGATCATTGGTTCACCACACACACTGCGATCATGACGTGCTAAGCCTGTCAAGTTCCTACATGTATTCTTCGTTTCGTCATGTTCATAAATTTTGCCCAAAAAACACATACGGGGTGAGAAAAAAACAAGTGGAACCAAAACCGAAAGAAATTTATTTCATGTTTGAAAAATTATGTAGCATCAAAAAATTTTTTTGACTGACTGGTAAGCCAATTTAATAAACTACTTTTAGATTAATACATTGCATCAGTTGCTCAATCAGTTCAAGTTACCGGTATACCACTATTTATATGAAATGACCCTAACTCTGTTTCGGCTAAAAATGCTATATCAAAAACTGTTGTTACAATTGTCTTCGAACATCACCAACGATAAAACCTCAGTTTAAAAGTTCAACAAAGTATTCAACAATATATAAAATATTCAACAAAGAAGCGCAAGTGCACAATAAGCTCTTCCCTGGTTCCGGAATGTCTCACTTCATATGTGCAAAATTGATGCGCATGCGCATCGATCGAGAGGATTTTTTTTTCTGCTGGTGGTAATGACAACGTTGTTTAATTGTTTTAAAGTTGCATTTATTTAAAAAAAAAAAAAAAATTCTAAATTAGTTGTTGGTGTTCTTCTAATATGCCTTAGTTCATGTGGTTATCCTGCTATTACCTTGCTAGTGCAACACAATATGTACATGTTCCTAGTTTTATTACAAAAATGTCAATACAATGGACTCTACTCAAGAACAAGAGGGTACATGTAGCAAACATTTTGGGTGGGATGGACACAAACATGTATTTCACTGGTTCATATGCGGGCTCAAGTATCATTGGGTAGACTAGTCTCCAGTCCCTCCTTTATATTGTGACTTATTTTTGCAGGTAGACACGTGTACGTTTCAACACTCAGTCTGTCAATGCCCACATTGTGATTGCAGGCAAAGTGACATTTAATGGTTCTCTTTGCCTCTCTCTTTGTAATTGTTGTTGATGAGGGATGTACATGTACATGTATGTGCTAGACTATACCATGCAAGCAAAGTTTTTTACAGTTTATTTGTAGTATTGAAAAAAAAACTGTTTTAACCATAATACATGTACCTGCTTCCAACAAGATCCAACAGCAAAAAAGATTTGTTGGATAATTTTATAAGGTGAAAAGGGCAAATCCCTAACATCATGGAGGAACCATGTGTCCACGTTGAAACAGTCTGCATGTACATTGTATATAAAATGGTCATGCACAAGTGTATCCATACATCTTATTTGAGTGCTCATGCTCATGCACTGCAGAGTGCTTTCAACACTGCATTTTCTGAGCAATTGGGTGAAGTACCCAGGCCATCAACATTCATGATATTCTTGAACCTGTGATGTATGTATAAACTTCAATACACATGTGATAGGCCTGTGCCACTGATACTGTTTTCAACCAATGAAAAAACAAATGAATAAGCCATGCAGTAGGATGTCACCTGACTATGGATAGTTTTTTTCATGAGTGTGCTTATTGCTCGCTCTCTTCTCTACACAAACTTCTGACAATCAATGCTTACACATAGATGGCAAGTGGCCAACATGGATGAAATCTGACTGGAACTTCAGGTCTATGTTTTCTTAAAGATGGCACTGGCAGTAATAAGTGTTAATCTGCTTTTGTTTCCTATTAAATACAGGTACAAGACTTGAGGTGACTGCAGATGCCAACTGCATGCGCCATCCAATGATCAGCCTCAGATGATCTATTGAGGGATATAACTAGACTTCATTAGTTTCAGCTTTGTAATCAACATGGCACTTGTTGCAGGTAGGATGTCATTTTTTTCACCCAGTCATGCCAGTTGATATTGTTTATAGCGAAAGTTGGTATTAGTTACTGGTATCTCGTGACAGTGAATGGAGCACAGAATTATGTAGTGCATCTGTGTCCCATGTGTCCAGTTTACTCTTTGTGGGTTTTCCACAAGCATGAGTGGGATAAATTATCTTTAATTTAAGTAAACCTGATGGTCATTACATATTCCACACGTTTTCCTATTGCATGTATAACACAGCATATACGATGCAATGTAGACAGTGAAATGTTAAATATTGGACGGCTTTGAGGGGATACAAGAATATATTGCACGAGCTATAACAACATTGTACGAGTTGAAGACGAGTGCAGTATTGTTATAGCCAGTGCAATATATTGCACGAGCTATAACAATATTGTACGGGTTGAAGACGAGTGCAGTATTGTTATAGCCAGTGCAATATATTCTTCATCATCTCAAAAATCCGCTGATAGTGTCCTCACGGCTGGATTCCCGGAATATGCTGTCATCTTGGTTGCTTTCAAGTTATTTTCATTATCTTAAGATCTTTAATTCTGTTGAATTATTCTTCACTTACTGCTGGAAGCTAACTTTTTTTTGTTTTGACAAACAGTCATGACAGTGTGTACGTACCCTGCGTGCAACTACACCCCACTTCATTCTGTTAAGTTTCTACACTCTTGATTGAGTGGGAACCAGCAAAATGTGCGTCTTGACCAATTATAAAAATTCCTTTCTTTATATGTCAGAAACATGTAAAGGACTTTGCTATTTACAAATTGGAGTTGAATTCCAAAGTCAATATTGGTCATGTGTGTTTATTTAATGGGAGGTTCCAGCATGTTGATGTTTATGACATCTAAAGTGATGTTGGACTTGTTTATTGATTCATTCCATCGAGGCATATTTCTGTATCACTGAACTTTGGTCTTGCAATCAAAGCTCCATTATGACTGTTAACAATGTTGGTGTTCCCATTTTGCCACGTCCTCTACAATTAAATGTTTGGCATGTCTGTGGAATTTTGATTGGTTAAACTTTAGTTCCCTTGATAACAAATTCCAATTTTAGAGAGCTGTGTGTAAGCCAGTAATATCTCAGTATTATGCAGTTATATCTTCAGATAATATAAAATTAAAGGTATTTTATACTTCAAATGTATTCATACGATGTATTTAATGCAGTTTACTTGTACATATATCTTGAAAAAGTTATGCCTTAAATTTTCTTAAATTTAACTCCAGAAGTTGTAGTGCTGTTTGATTTTATGCATGCATGAATCAAATCTTTACTTCTAGGTATAGTATACCTAGAAGTGAAGATAACGCCATGATATAAATGTGTTTGTTTGGAAGAGGTTAGACATTTTAAGATTTTAAGAATTTTTAAGAAGGAAGAACATTTATGATTTATGATATTTTCTTAATTTCCTTTTGTTGAAATTACTACCAACCATCTATGTTTCTTTACTTTGGTCAGATACCCAACATGCAGTGGAGCTGCTGCATAGCATGCAGAATGAGCTGCAACAGAAGGGAGACATGGAGCTAGACCAAGATCTGACTGACATGATTGCTATGATGGAGAGTCCTCTCTTCACTCAGCTCTTGACCCTTCAGCAATCTATGCGTCAGCTGAGAGATCATGTAGAGTCCACACCCCCAGGACAACCTATTGGAGAGTTTGACTTCACACCTAGTGGAGAGCTCCTGATAGAAGAGCCAGCCAAACCTGAACCAGGGTCTCCCGATAGCAGCCAAGCAGGCCATCCATTTGCCTATGAGAATAAGATTGATTTGGAAGATGAAGCTATTACGGTGGAGTCAGCCACTGCAGAACAGAGTGCTCCACCCCCTGCCCCTCATTCAGACACTGATGAAGTAGACACTCTGCTGGATTCCATAGCAGAGTTGGCTATGGGCAGAGAGGTGCGGACAGTCAAGCTAATGAAGCCAGAGAAGGGAGGTCTAGGGTTTAGCGTGGTGGGGCTAAAGAGTGAGAACCATGGAGAACTTGGCATCTTTGTCCAGCAGGTTCAGCCTAATGGGGTGGCAGACAAGTGAGTTAGACTGGAAAATACATCAAGGAAGTCCAAGTGGCTAGGCTAGATAAATTGTGGTCCTAGACTGTTACTAGGTTGTAGTGGTTGCCCGGCCTCCACCTCAGGTAACCCAAGTACAAAACCGAGAAACGATTTTCATGCTGTACCAAATTGTGTGTGTCATCTCCACTCATAGGTCTCTTTCTGCCAACTTCTAAAATTGACATACCGGTATGTCTATTCTCCAAGTTCAAAAAGGGACATGTATGGTAAAGTACTTTTTTATTTTGCATTGCTAAAACTTTGAAAATAAATTTCTTGTAAGTTTGGTTTAAAAATGCTCTGCTCGTAACCACATCACAACGTACCTTAAAAAGTATGATGTATTTTCCTATTAAATTTAAAAGTATGAATGTATTAGATATATACTGTATTCAGGAGCTTGAGTTTTTTTCTCCAAATTCACATTACTTTGTTTTGGCTGTGTGCATGACAGGAATGGTGACCTTCGAGAGAGTGATCAGATCCTAGCCATCAATGGACATTTACTGGATGCTAGTGTGTCACATCAAGAGGTAGTGTATGTTCATATGACATCACTTTTATAAATATTAGTCTTGCAACCAAATGCAAACTTCACACTTTTCTTTCTAGATCTTAATCATTCAAGTCATACCCCGGTTGTTGTCCTTTCTCTTGTAAACATTTCGGTTAATTGTTTTCATAAGTAGAGAGAAGATTAAAAGGACTGTTTTTTTTTCTTCTTCCAATTTTGGAAAGCAGTTTGCCTTGGCTCAGAAAATCTGTGTCCATACTCCATATCATGTCAGGCTTAACCCTTACTCCCTAGCATGATTTACTAGGAACCATACCCATCCTGGCAAATTCCAATACCATATATGGGAAACTGCACACTTTGTGCCAACCCAATGTAAAAGACTGTCAGTTTAGGGGCACTGTACCCATCCTGACAGATTCCAACAAAACATGCTGTTGGGGTGTGATGGGTTGAGTTCTGTTAGTGTTAATTCATGTACATGCATACTTTATGACAAGTAAACATGGTTCACTTCTCACCAACATAAGTTTGTGGCTAGAACAAAATGCCTTTATTGTTAGAGTAGGCAAAATTATAGATAATGCCATCCCATAAGATACCGCAAACAGAAACCACAAGAATTCTAACTTCAGAAAAGTAGGTCTTCGGTTTGTCTTTTAGGAAAAATTTCAATAAGGAAACGCCTTTGCAATCAGATTGCTCATTGCATGGCCAGGTGACTTTGCTGCATTTTCAGATAAGTCTTGTTTTCTTTTCCTTGCTTGATGCCACCAGGCCATAGTGATGCTACAGAAGGTCAGTGGTCTTGTGGAGTTGGTTGTAGCCAGGGGTGTCTTCCAAATACCTGTGGGTGCTAATAGTAGTAAGGACTCAGCAGAGAATCAGAACAATGAACCACACTCTGGCCCAGAGGTAAGTAACATACTGCACATCTTCATTCATCACCAGTGGATCTATGTGCAGTCACATTCAATTTTCCTTTATCGCAATCCTACACAATTGAACGTTGAGTATATTAATGTCGATTGCCCAAATGGGTTCAACTGGCCTCCTCAGGTGATCTGTGGAACCATTCTATTTTTATAAGGTAAAACAATGGAAAACAGGATGTTTTCATTTGACTATTGACTATGGGATTCTGGTTGAAATTTAAATGTTCAGTCAATATTTGTTTTGGAATTTTCTCCAACAGATTCTCATTCTAAAACAATTTAAGAGATTAAACAAAGGTGCATGTACAGCAATGGATGTGGAAAACTGGTGCAGCTTTAACCCTTTGAGTTTGAAACATAATTTGTTTTCTTGAACATGTCAACAAATTTAAAATTCAGGTCCATTCAAATCCTGTTTGCTCATTTTCATCTTGGTACAGTACTACCTCATACAAACCCACACAAATTGTTCCTTACTCATTCATTTTGACTTAATGTTGGAATAGCCAATGATCTCTGAGGATGATGGTGAACCGCAGCACAACATTGAGCAGATCGACCTGTACAACGATGGGTCTGGCCTAGGCTTTGGGATTGTAGGAGTTCAGGATGTTGGCATCGTGGTGAAGACCATTCTACCAGGAGGTACTGCTGATAAGGTGGGTTCCTATCATATGGGTTGCTGAATCAAAAGACAGTTGCACTAAAAATAAGACTGACATCCGATGTGCATGCAGTGCACAAGTTGACCTGACTAATGCAAATTTGAAAAAAAATGCAGGACATCTACATAAATGTATATATCCAAGCTGAAACATATGCATCATCTTTTTTTCTCCTCTTTTTTTGAATTATTTTTCTTGCTGAAATTAGCTGGGAATTAGCTGGGAAGTTTTTGCTTTTTGAATTTCATTTCAATATGCCCTTGTAACCTTTACAATAACTAAACAAATTTATGCCATTCTGTTTCCACTGTTTTACAATAGTAATACAATTTGATGTGACAGGACAGCGCAAAGAAAGAAAAAACCCAAACCACCAAAAACAAAACTAATCAAACAAACAAAAATGACCTTACGAAATGCAAATGCCTCAATTCCAATTTGCCCCCATAATCAACATTTTGTTAAGTAGCCAAGGAGTCCAAAAACTTTGTATGAAAAATGCTCATGGGGTTTTAGTTTAGCTAAATTACAATGTGTTCAAATGTGAATATGTTCTCCTAACTACAATTAACTTATGAAATAAACAATCAATAGGCGTTTTCACACCCATATTGACAATCTCAGCAATTCCCTTCTCTTCAATGCAGGATGGACGTCTACAAAGCGGCGACATTATTCTCCAAATCGGTGAGACGCCCCTGCAAGGCATGAACTCTGACCAGGTTGCCATGGTACTCAGACAAGCTGGTAGCCATGTGCATCTGACTGTAGCTAGGGGGACATTTCCTGCCCAAGAACCTGTGACAGACGCCCAGAGAACTGCCCAGCCGGAACCTATGATACAGGCACAGCAAACATCAGAGGTGCATTCTCAACCGCCACCACAATATGCCATGGTTCGTACCAAAATCCCATGAATTCCATTAACCACAGCTATGGGCTCTTTGCACAAGCACCCCATCAACAGCCAGAAAAGGCGAGTTGGGGGAGACCTAGACTGGTTCCGGGTCCATCCACTGCGTATTTCGAATGATCCATGTCGGCAGGGAATAGTCTGGGAGACCATCGAAAGAGAAGTTTGAATGCATTTGCGCGCAGATGACGCCTGACGCTCACGCAAAGAGGCTGTGGCTAATAGCTTTGGCTAATTCAGTGAGTCGTGCGTACGTCTTGCGCAAACCAGAGCAGTACGCACACGTTGTGTGTCCCGTCCACAGGCCTCTCAAAGAAGGTTAAAAAAGCGCCCTCATTTGCTGACACACGGAGTCGATACAGTAAAGTCACTTTCTGTGTGTAAGGTGTATGTTGAAGGTCATCACTTGCTCATGCAAATGAGGCTGCTTTACTTAATTTGCTTTTCCATGTGTATGGATTTTCCTTTAGACTGAAGACTTGGAACAAACCTTTACCTGAGGACAATAACCCTGTGGTCCCAAGCCCCAGTTCATTTTTTTTTCATGTGCAATGCTTGTGAGATATGTCAGGAAAACCTTTAAGTCGAAACAATAGGAATGAAATGATGGGAACAGTCAGTATCCGCTTCGTTCACAAGTACCTCCTCACCGGCAAAGAAAGTACAGTTGGGGGTGACCGATCGAGGCCATCTTTCCTGACTGCAATATTTTGCTGGGAAGCGCGGCCACTGCGTGTTCATAGTACAAATCCCCTGGTGTACTTGCGTCACACACAAGGAATGGTGCGCGCGTCAACCAGCGAAATGTATGTGTCCCGCCCATGGGACGTCTTTGCTAGGTAAAAGGGCGCCCTCTTTTGTTGGCGCACAGAGCCCATAGGTCCTCAGCATGTAATTGACAAGACTGATGTTGTAGTCCTTTATGTCTGAGGACTTGGAACAATGGGTTTCTGTGGTAACAATAACCAGAGGACATGAGCCGAGTTCTCAGGAGCTTTTGTGTACAAACCTCATGGGACATGTTGAAAAAAAGTTAAGAGTACAAACAATAGAAACATAACTTAAGTATAGGATAGCATGACTGGGTGCATGTATGGGTTTGTTTGCATTCAATAGTGGATGTTGAACAATAAATTACAATAATCAGTTCTGTAAACTCTTGAAACCAATATAGTGAGGTACCTTAGTGAAAAAATCGTGACACAGTGGACAAAAGCACCCTTTTTTCACCAAAGCATCTCCATGGTATACCTTTTCGAAAAATAGACGGACGCAAAAAATTGGATGATGGGAAGGGCATGTATGACGTCATTATGACGTCATCAGCTAATTATTACATGAAATATATATCAATTGATAATATCTTCTGAACTACAAACATCACAACAACAAAAGTCGCATCAAATGAAAGGGAACAACAAGATCTTTCATTTAAGTGGTATGTCAGGGGCGTGGAATGTAGTAAAGGGTGGTTTTTGGGGCCAAAAAGCACTTTTTTGGTCAAAAAACCCCTGATTTTTGGCTAAAATCATGTATTTTTGTTTGGCACCCTGTTTAACATGCAAACCGTATGTGTTATTGTGAGATTTTGTTTTTAAGTCAGAGAAAAAGGTTCAAATTCTATGCCAAAAGAGTTTTTGCAATTGATTATTATTTTTTATAATTGATTATTAGTATCTTAAATGCTTACACTTGTTCCTTATAGGTGGAAAAACTGCAGTTACCGTAAGGAAAGTTATCACCATTTTAGGGTATGGGCCAAAATGGGACTTAAGATTTCCCATATTACCTTGATAAGGCCCAAAAAAATAGTTCTGCTTCCCATTACATGGCATTTGAAAACAGGGTTGGTAAGTAAGAATTTTTTGTTTGTGTACAATCATATATGGAGGCGTCTGCGTGTAGTCAAGGGTGAAAGGGACAAATTGATTGTTTGGGTTCTTCTTTTTTTCTCATTTTTCCCATAAAACAAATTAGGGTAGGGGCTGTCAGAAAGGGTAGGTAGGGAAACCGGAAGCAGAACAGTTTACTATCATTTTTTTTTGGCCTAATACATAGTTTAGTTACCAGTAAATAGATGGTGTGCATTACTTTTATCAATGCATGCCCAGTTTGAGGAGACTTTTGAATCAAGACCTCCAAAATATCATGCATAGACCTACGTTCTTTTTATATATCGAAAGTAAAAAAGCTTAAACTGTTGTGCAACAGCCCACAAATAAAAGCTTACCACTTTGTATTCATTATGTTGAAATAGATTTTTGAAACCAATGCATTTAGTGGTGCGACTCCTTTTTGTGTCTCAAAGTGCCTGAAAATGTAAAGTTGTCGTGGAATCGCCCATAAACAATCAGAATAAGTCAGAAGTAAGCCTAATCCATTTTGGGTCAAATCGGTTAGGATGTGCTGGGATAAAATGGAGAAATGAGCAGCCCTATCTCCACTGAAATACTCCATTGCATAGCACAGCGTCTCAACATTAGCCTCTTCCAATACCAGTTCTACGAGGAACTCAACACCACCATCAGAGGTATCCCTGTCGTAGAACAACTGTACCTCCTTGGCGAATTCAACGCCCGAGTGGGATCTGACCACACGTTGGCGTTGGCAAGCTAACTGAGAATGGGCAGAGGCTGCAGAAGCACCTCAGATCCCGTCACTGGCTTCAGCTTCATCTCATCATCACAGGAAGACCCTCACGAAACTGCGTTCTCATCACACGCAGCGCTGACTGTAATACAGACCACTACCAAATAAACAGATCCACCGCTCAAGGCAAAAAAGACGCCCATATTTCAAACATCGCCAGGACGTCAATCCCATATCTGTGCAACACGAGGAATCTCCCTCCTCGGTATCGTTAAGAAGGCCTTCGCCCTTGTAGTGCTGAACAGATCGCAGCTGCTAGCTGTGTGCATATACCCTGAGAGGCAGTGCGGTTTCAGAGCTGAAAGATTAAAGATCGGCATTATCTTCTCCATTGTCTTCAACTTTAATACGGCAGCTCCAGGAGAAGTGCCGAGAGCAGCGACGACCGATGTACTGACCGCCGACCTCGCCGATGAAACTCTTTGACCTTCGTCAGTAGAAAAGGCCTCTTCAGGCTACTGGATGTCTCCAAGTCATCAAAACATTCAACTCCATTACCTTATCAGCATCGGACATATGATGTGCACAACAGCTGAGCACCGCCGAACACTGGATGTGATCTGTCCGGATCATCTCTAGCAACATGTCTGCAACGAGGTTAACACAAACTCGAGTGCAAATACCTTACCAGTTCGTTGATGCGTCAAAAATACGGAGACAATTGGAGAAACCAACCCTCCCAATAAAGGCATATAATGTTTCCGGAATCATCTGCCATGGTTCGATACACCTTATGGGTATACCAGCAGAATGACCGGCAACGTGAGAAGTTCCAAGTGGTCAATGTGCCAGGACCAGCTATCAATGGGCTCCCTACTATACGAGCCGCACGTACCCTACGAGCCGCACCCTACACTTGGTCAAAATCTACACTGGCACACAGCCCCTAAAGCCTCAGGCCCCCACAGGAACCAAAGGGCTGACCACTACCACTCCGGTGAGAGACATACAAGACCTGAAGGACCGGCTCCCAACGCAGTTTGATACTTTCGACGACTTAGATACGCGCTCTCCTACACCTCAAGGCAGATACATAGTCCCACATAAATCCGCCACATAGGTGCAGCTTTCATGCAAAACCAAAACCGCAGGCCGAGCTGAAAAGACTGAGAAATGCTGGGTCATACGAAAAGTCTCAAATCACACGGACGGGTGCAGCTCTATCACAACAACTGCCAAAAAAGACGGCCCGTTCACGATGTGTCTGGACCCCAAGCAGCTAAACACATAATGTTTTCTAAAGATCCCCACTCTTGAGGAGCTCAAGCCAGAATTTGTACTGGAAAGGTTCTCCTCCAAGCTAGACGTCAAAAGCAGGGTATTGTCTGCTCATCTAGGGCAGTCTGAAAAACTGACAACATACAATTTGGTTGTTAACAGCTTTCGTCGCCCATTCATCGGCTTCAGTAAACCAAGTTAATGGTCCCAAAATAAGCTAGATGCCTTGATGCGTTGGAACAATTACCGTGACGACATTGCAGTATTCGGTCTCCCTTGAAGAGCATGACGAGCGGCCGAATGTCTCATCGCCCTGATGGAAACTGCTGGTTCCTTAGCATAGTCAACAATGTCTCACACTACACCCCAAATTGCACAGACAAAGTTGCTCCCTTCAGCAATCTTCTTCGAAAAGATGTACCATTTCTCTGGGAAGAGGACCATCAAGCTTCTTTTACAACCCTTAAACACTCCATCTGAACTCAGTCCTGGCTACGATTCTCCGACACACAGGTATAGAAACAATCCTCAGGGGAGAAAGAGGATTGGGCAACACCCAGGAAGGTAAACCCATCGCATTTTCCTCAAAGAGATCCTCTTCCCAGAGCATATTCTCGAATATCGAGAGGGAAGCTGTGGCACTGCTGCAACTTCATTCGGCTCCAACTTCATTGTTGTCACTGACCATTAAAACCATTGGTTACTATCTGGCGCAAAATTCTAGCCAGTACACCACACCGCTTGCAGCGTCTTAAGCTACAAGGATACAACTTCGACGATGTCTACAAACCTGGTGATATGATGGTGATCGCAGATGCACCCGGCAGATTGCTCAAACCCTCCAAGCTCGACAACGAGACATGTGATGAATCTGTAACTGAGATCCACTGGGATAGGCACCCGACTGTAACTTATGTTACATTTGTTTTGTCCGCCTATCTTTGGAATAAGTTTAAACATTTAAGATACCAATAATCAATTACGAAAACTCTTTTGGCATAGTATTTGAACCATTCTCTCTGACCTCAGAACCAAAACTCACAGTACCACTTACGGTTTGCATGTTAAAACAAGGTGCCAAAATGATTACCCCAAATCCATGATTTAAGCACCAATTTTGTTTTGTTTTACCAAAAAGGTTTTTTTTGGGCAAAAAACCCACCCTGTACTACATTCCATCCCACTGACATACCACTCAAATGAAAGATCTTGTTGTTCCCTTTAATTTGATACCACATTTGTTGTTGTGATGCTTGTCGTTCTGAAGATATTATCAATTTATATGTTTTTCAAGTGTAAGCATTTAAGATACTAATCATCCATTACAAAAAATTATAATCAATTGCAAAAACTCTTTTGGCATAGAATTTGAACCTTTTTCTCTGACTTAAAAACAAAATCTCACAATAACACATACGGTTCGCATGTTAAACAAGGTGCCAAACAAAAATACATGATTTAAGCCAAAAATCAAGTTTTTTGGACCAAAAAAGTGCTTTTTGGCCCCAAAAACCACCCTTTACTACATTCCACGCCCCTGACATACCACTTAAATGAAAGATCTTGTTGTTCCCTTTCATTTGATGCAACTTTTGTTGTTGTGATGCTTGTACTTCAGAAGATATTATCAATTTATATATATTTCATGTAATAATTAGCTGATGACGTCATAATGACGTCATAGATGCCCTTCCCATCATCCAATTTTTTGCGTCCGTCTTTTTTTCGAAAAGGTATACCATGGAGATGCTTTGGTGAAAAAATGGTGCTTTTGTCCACCGTGTAACGATCCTTTGCATTTTTGTCACTAAGGTACCTCACTAATAGTCTTCTACCATATAATGCTCTAATTTTACAAGATTTAAATTTAAGTGATTCACCCCAAATGAAGTACTGCATTCCTTCTAATGCTTGCAAAAATATATACCCAAATTAATTGTCTTAGACAAGATTGGTGAAGTGACATTTCTTCTAAGAGACCTATAAGATATCTTGGTTGATGAATCCTTCTTTTCTTGTCCTCAGGATGAGGTGGATGGCCTGCAGGTATTTGATGTTGTCTTAGAAAAAGGAGCAGAGGGATTGGGATTTACCATAGCTGGCTATGTGCGGGATCTCGGCACAGGTATGCAGCACGGCTGTCTTAATATATCTTGCACAAGACTATGTTATGTCTGGCTTTTTAAAATATAATTCCCAAAGTTACAACCTATTTTCTTATCTGATGTAAAAAGAAACTGCAGTGTAGTTAACCAAATAAACTTGTCCTTACTAATATCTTCTGACTTTAACAGTGAGTGGATTAACATTGAGTGTTTTCACTAGTAATGAACGTACACTTATAATGAAAGTGTTACAATTTTCATTCAAAATTACTTGTCACCAAAACAATATGTAATACCTATTGTTGGATGAAAGAACTGACCACTGCATTTATTAACCAATTGAATTGATTTTGACAGGGGAAGTGTCTGGGATCTTCATCAAGAAGATTGCAGAGGGAAGTGCTGCTGATCGCAATGGCAAAGTCCAAGTCAACGATCAAATTATTGAGGTAAAATTTGACTGAATTTGACCATAGGTTTCGGTTGATGTGAACTTTTACAAAAACTTTTTAAAACATTTAGAAATTTATATGAAAATCTCGATGAAAACGATGTGTGTAACTTGATGACATGGCAAAGTCTTTTCTAAGTCTGCAACAAATAGTGGTTTCAAAGAAAGATTATCATCATTCTATCTTGGCTTTACATTTGAAACAAATTTCCCTTACAAATTCCCTTTCAGAAACATTGAATATTATCAACCTGGCCAATGAAACATATGGGTAGATTTCTACAGAAATAATTTTTTTGAAACAACATTGTTTTCCTGTAAAATAAATGATTCCAGTCATTTGAAAAGAAGAGTGATTTAAAAGATATTGTGCTTATTTGTTTTTTTATTGTCAGGTGGATGGGCAGAGCCTTGAAGGATTCACTAATGTTGAAGCAGTTAACTTACTTAAAAGCACTGGGAGTGTAGTTCATGTCAAACTAGCCAGGCACCCACCTGGCACTCTGGATATTTCAAATGTCAGCATGGACCGTAAGTTCACAATTCATGGTTTATGAAAAGGGTTTCATTACTTTGGAACACGTTCCATGAACTTGGATCTACAGGGTGAGTCAAAAAGAAAGTAACTGAATTAGACAAAATTATTTTTAAAATATTTGGCTCGCTCTATTTTATAAAAAATAACATAGGGATAAAATACATGTTTTTGACTAGTAACTGTGAACATTTCACTTAATTTGCGTAATCCAGAGATGCCAACGGGAATTCTGTTGGTTTTTTTTAAATCTCACAAAATTCTGGTTTTTCAAGCTGTCAAAATAAACCGGAAAAAGAGAAGAAAAATTGTAGAAATGCATTGATTTTTACCTCGTTAACGCTCTCAATTTAGTACATTTAGGCGCATGCATGGCACAACGTTGTTCGTTGAAGTAGTCTTAAAAACAGTCTTTGTTGTTGCCGAGCCTGCATGCGATACGGGCGGCCAACGTACTTGCACGCAGTATACAACGGCGCCTCGCGTGCTTCATCGCGTGCGGGCGGTGTTGTGCACTAAGCACACAGAGCATTCAGCCTGGAAATCAAGTCTATCATTTCAAATATCGGTGGTTCCTGCAGTGATATATGTGAATACAAAAAACGCCGGGTACCAACCATGTTTTCGTCGAACGCATCGCGTAGTGCAAAGGTCATGTACACCGACAGTGTTGTGGAATCGTACATGTTTCGTGTCGAATATTACGTTGGAAATTCGGGTAGGCAGAATATATAATAGGAATATATGGAAAAAGTCAAAGTGATTGAACGAACCGACAGCTTAAAGGCCATAGAAGCAAAATTAAAATATAAACGGAACTGGGCTTGGCTACAAGATAAAGATGACAACGGGGACTTTGTGTCAGACTCCGAGTGGCTTTTTCACACACAAAAAAGTCCCGTTTTTTTTCAAGCAGCCGTTCCGTTTTTTTCAAGCACACCCAGTTCCGTTTTTTTTCAAGCAGACCCTGTGGCATCTCTGATAATCTATTTCCAAGTTATGACTATTTTAATTAAAATATTACAAAATTCAGTTGTCCACCACTGATCATTTACCGTTCTACGAACTGATGAATACCCATTACATACACTGTACATTGAAACATGGACGTTTTCCCACCTCCATGAATGAACGAAAACTGGTTATTTATTAACCTTTTTTTTAAAACAAAACTGATGATTTCTTTGTAAATCTTTTGTAGATCCTGATATTGCTGCTGCAAGAGATGCTGAGGAACACATTGAACCCCAGCATATTGATAATGAAGAAGAAGCCCCACCCATAGCGCCACCTGCCTACCCTCCCCCTGCTGGTGTCATACTCATGGAGCCTGGCCAAGCGGATACTACGAAGGATAAATATGGTAAGCTCAACAACCTGCTACAACAACATGTTTGTAGTTTAGGTCAGAAATTCCAGACCTTCAAGGTGCAGAATAATTGTTGCTACATTTGTCAGTGTTGTGTTTGACTTGATGTCCTCATACTAGACAGTAACAGCATATAGGTAGACCTTTATGCTAACAGGCCCGTGTCTAAACGTGACTTGAGCCCTGGCTGCAGCCAAGAAATGATTGTGGACTCCAGCATACCTTTTTGAGGCACTAATTGTTTTAGTACACTGTGTCCATGCTAAGTCCAAGCCCATCATGACATAATAAATACATAGTGAACATCCAGATTTGATCGGTTTCTACGAAGACATGTATTTTGTGGCCTCTAATAAGTTGGATCCAGCCTTGACTAAAACAATGACATTTGTGTGAATCTAGTGTCTTGCTTGGTTGATTTTGCTCTTAGTTTTCTTCAGTACCATCATGTGTTGTTTTGCTGTCGATAACATGTACAGGCCTATTGAACTGTGTATGACACTGTGCTCGTTCGAGTGCCCATTCTGGTCACATTGGTTCATGCATATAAATGGCAAGGAGTGCACAAGATCTATTTGAATCTGAATGTGCACAGACCGTAGAATATTCAGTTGAGAGGAATGCAACACAATTGAAATGGTGCTAACCATTAATAGCCATTACTATTAATAATACATAAATTAAGCACAGTGTCGATTTCAAAGATTGTTTATAGATTTGTGGAGGAGAAAACCGGCCAACAGTTTTCTCTGAAAGGAAACACAACACAGTGTCATCACGCAAGAATGTTTTTCCTTTGATGTTCATTCCAGAAGGTGAGCTTGATCCAGAGACAGAAGCCTCCATCGTTGATTTATGGCAAGATATTCTGGGAATGGAAGTCATTATTGTGGTGAGTAGCATCCATTGAGCTATGTACAAAACACTTATCAACAGTTAGGTTATATTTCACAGATATATATATACAGCTAAAGTATCATAACTTAAGCTTTTTGTAATTATTATCTTCTTTTAATGGAGGACATTTTCAAATCTACTATGTTCTTAATAGAATTGTCAATAATTGCTTAGATGCAAGTGTTTTCTTCAACATTGTTCCCATCCAAGGTGGCACAGTTGAGTAAGTTCCGTGAAGGAGGTGGACTTGGTATAAGTCTGGAGGGTACAGTAGACATAGATGAAGCTGGGGATGAGGTGAGACCTCATCACTACATTCGCTCTGTCTTACCTGGTGGACCGGTGGGACAAAATGGCCGACTTCAGAGTGGAGATGAACTCTTGGAGGTAATCATCGCTTCAAATCCTAACATACAAACATCCTCATTTAGTATTATAACTGACATTGGTCTTCTGAAGGTTCTTCATACATGAACTGCAGCATTTTTATCCAAATAGTTGCGGCAGGCACTTATTTTCTAAGTAAATAATACAAGATCATTTTATTGAAATGGTGATCAAGTTCCATGGAGGCATGTGTACACAATGGAACAATTCCTGTGGCCAGGTGTCATCAAAGCAAACTTCCTTAAATATCACCAGGGGCCAATATCTGGCAAATTCGAACAACTGGTCACATATTAAATGGTACTTATTATCAGTTCATATAAATTGAACCACATGAATTCTTTGTATTTGTAAATACTTAAGGGTGTCAAAAATAAAGTACATTCTTCAGTTCAGTTTTCTGTTCATTATAGAATTGGACATATGCATCTATGCCTTGTATTTTACTTCATTGCGTGCATTGTCTCCCCAGGTGAATGGAGATAGACTGCTGGGTCTCAACCATGTGGACGTTGTCAAAACTCTCAAGGAACTTCCTATGCATGTACGGATTGTGTGTGCACGTCACCCTCACCCAGTCTTCCCTGAGACACAGGCTGGTGAGGAAGCTCAGGTTGCCTCTAGCCCACAACAAGACAGCCCTGATGCCATAGAAGAAGTCATCGAATCCAATGAGATCAGCCTGCAGGAATCAGTTCCCTTTCCTGAGGTAGCTGTTGCTGGTGCTGCGTTGGTGGTACCTGGTGAGGATGAGGATACAGGTGATGCCACAAGATCCTCACTGTCTAGAGACTCTGTGAGTGGTCTGGCTGTATGGGATGACCAGCTACAGACAGTAGAACTCATCAAAGGAGATAAGGGACTAGGCTTCAGCATTCTGGATTACCAGGTGAGGGAAACTTTATGTGTGACTGGCTTTCACACATTAGCCATTCAAAATCTCCCAAATCTAGTCTGAGATTTTAAATATCGTTCACCCATTTGTACGTATACTACATTGTATGACATAGTGTTTATTCACTAATGAATCCTAAAACCATAAGAATGCTTGGGTGGTCTCGGGCACTACAGTGAGTAATAGGCAGGGCAGTTTGGGGCTGTACAGTAACTAACAGGTTAAGTAAAGCAGCCTATCAGGGATGGAATGTTAGTCTTGTAATTGTTGAATTATCTGGACATTAAAAACAAAAACATTGTAAAAGAATGTCTAAATTATTATATGAGACTACCAAACTCAAATCGTGTCCACAGGGCAGGCATAGCAATTATTCTCAAAGTAATGACTGCTACTTTTAAGGAAGCCTTATGTGTTTGTTGTATGAGAAAAGAAAATTAACGAAACTGAGTAATGAGCTCTCGCAACCTATACATCCACCACTTGTTTAACTGAGATACCAGTCTTACAACCCATCCTAACAAAGACATACATTTATTACAAGGAACATCAGTGATATAAGGCTTTTGAATACACATGTATTGGAATGCTAACCTGCTCAAAAGGTCAGTTGATGCTTTACATGGAAAGTGAAAGCAAATCAAATTTGGTAACATCGCAAATCAAGTTTCATTGTTTATTTAACTTTCAAATGGACATTTGTCTGGATTTCTGTCTGTTCATAGGATCCCCTGAATCCTTCCAAGACGGTGATAGTAATCCGTAGCCTAGTACCTGGTGGTGTGGCAGAGCAGGATGGTACGCTGATCCCTGGTGATAGACTAGTCTTTGTCAATGACAGTAACTTGGACAACTGTTCCTTAGAGATGGCTGTACAGGCCTTGAAAGGAGCACCACAGGGTCCGGTCAAACTCAGAGTTGCTAAGCCGTTACCCCAACCTGCAGATGATAGTGCCTTTGATGGAGAAGAGGTTTGTTTGATTCTTTACTTTGAATGACCCCCTCCATCCTATAAACCTCACTGAGATGTTGAATTTGGTTTTGGTTTGTGTTGCTGCCAAGCATGTGTGTAACTCAGCAGCACAATGCACCAATTTAATCTGCGCCCTCGCTAATCTTTATGCTACCAGACCCAATGCAGTTGACCTGGGGCACCTTTATTTATTATGATGAAGTAATATCACGTGGCATACGTGGCTGTCTACGTTTCTTTAAATTTAGCACGTTCTGAGATGTTGGACTGTACCTTCAAGTTTTCTGTACTCCCAGTCACTTTGGTTAAGATTTGTCAATAGTCATGGTCTTCTACATGTATACCCCAGATATTGCAATTTACTTACGGCACTGGTAGAGTAAATAATGAAATCCCTTTGTTACAGTTGATAAATTCACAAATTATTCCAAGATTCCTGCATATTCAGATTTAGGTAAGATCAAATAGTGTATTGCCATATTTTAAGGACGAGAATTCTTGTAGAATTGTACCTTCAAATTTACTCCAAGTTAACTCTACTCCCATTTACCTTAGGTAGGATTTGTTAAAAGTATTATTGATTTATACCCCAAATAATGCAACATTAATACTAGGGGCACTGCTAGGAAAAATAAGATAAAATCCCTTTATTATTTCCTGTATCAAATTTTAACATCACTCCAAGTTTTCAGAGTTAGGTAATATCGCATCGCATAATGCTATATTTTGAGAATGAGAATTGTTTTGATTCCCTAGCCCATGATAATGGCACAACAGGTATCGTCAGTCCATCAAGCCCCGCCCTCAGGCTTCCAAGATATCTCCGCCTATGCTGAGGAGCTGCAGCAACTTCAAGAGATGCAGAAGGCACTTGAGAATTCTCAGAAACCACCATCTTCCAAGATGGCTCCCACGGGACCAATTGTAAAAGGTAAAGGATGTTTCAATGTTGATGAATTCCCTTGCTTGCTATGTCATTTAAGCTCAATAGTGCTCATGGTGTTGTGGCACTCCCCTTGCCAAGTATCCATGTGGAATCCTTCTGTAGGCAGCTTTTGGATTTGTACCTGGTTTCAGTTTGGAATCCTTGCATAAATAAGATCAGGTGTTTTGTGGCCATTCATGAGATCTGCAGTGTGTGCCCTGGCATAGAATTCTGCATCCACACCCTGGTACATGTACATATTTCTCGGAGAATGCACATTTTTTTTTTTAATATGCACGAGCCATGGTCAAACCTGTAAATACTGTAGTAAGTGACGTATACGGCAGCAGGGATGCCCAAGAGTCTGCCTAGCTGCCATCGTTGAGGGAGTACTTGTGTAGGAATACTTCTTCCGTAGGAATACTTCTTGTTTGTGAAGTGATCTGCAAAAAACTTTTGAATGCTGAAAGTATGTTTTCATGTTTAAAGTATTTTCATAATGCATGCAAGCTTAGACTTCAGCTCTTCCAGTAGTGGTTTTCTTTTTTCCCCTGAACTTCCTTTACTTTGAAGCTTTGACTTGAAGAATGTTAGATGTAAAAATGGCTCTGGCATAGAAATACCAGATGTAAAAGCCATTTTTTCAAAGCCTAAATTTACCATGACTGCTAATCTTTTGAGGTACTAGAATCTCATTTATTAACGCCAAAGTGTCTCATTCCTGCCAAAGAGTAAGTACATGCTTGTCATCATTTACAGATCTTAGAAACTTAAGCATTCATTTCAATTTAATGAGACATTTCATCTTGAGGAAGACGGCATTACTCCTAGAATGTGCATGTTTTGACTTTTCAGAGGAAGCTATTAGTGCCAGCATTGTTGCTGATGTAGAATCCAGCATGGATTTTGGTCAGATACTGAGTGACAGACCAAAGGACACGCCTGCCGAGAGCAAGACCACGCCTTCTTCTAGCAAGACCACGCCTTCTTCTAGCAAGACCACGCCTGCTACTAGCAAGACCACACCCCCTGACCTAGTGCTGGCTTCATCAGTTGCATTGCCTGCATCAAAGCCTGCAGAGACTGTCACTGCTACACAGGTAGGTAGAAAAGAAGGCTGGGGTACCAAATTTACAAAGGGTTGTTTGCCATATCAAGTCAAGGTGACTGTTGGACTTAAAATTGTGGCTTTTTGTTCTGCTACTTTTCAGGCACAGTTTAAAAAAAAAGCCACGAAAAAAAAGTATTTGTGCCTTCTCCAGTAATTAACATTACATTAGCCATATAAAGACAAATTTGTTTTTGTCAGGTTTTTTTTAAAAGCATTTTTATACACAGAATATTAGCCTTTCTAAACACAAAGTGCAGTGACCTCAAAAGTGTATCTGACATCTCCTCTTGAGAGGGTAAAGTTATGGTCCAAAGCATTGGATAGATTCTTATCATTTACCATATTTGATCGGACAAAAAGCAGAACTGTTGCCTGACCAATTGTAGAAATGACGTATGAACGCGTTCAAAGTCCTGGTGGAACAATGTTTCACCTTTTGCATTTTTGTTTGTTTTCATTTCCTTCTTTTTGCATTTTATTTTGGCGTTTCATTGGGTTTCTGGACTTAAGTTTTATCCGACACTGTCCATGACAGCTCGTGTTACTTGAAAAATGGCAGGTCAAACATTGATATTGGCAGGAAAAAAACTGATTGTGCCACTATTTTTTTTTGTGCCAGCAGTTTTTGGTCTTGTTTCACCCTTCAATGGAATGCAAGTGTCTCATCAAAGATGCTTCATGGCCTGGAGTTAGAGTTGAAGTTAATTTTTTTATCCTAAACATTCATCCAAAACAAGTTGGACTTTCTTTGAGCATTTGTGTCGTAACCTATGTGCATAGTGGCATTGTAGTCACAATATTCACCTTGCTAGTCTGTTCTTTGATGTGTTCTAGTCTTTGCTGTGTGTATCTCATATTTCAGGTGACTGCAGTCAAGAGTATTCCACCTGAGCCTAAGCGTCAGCCGCCTCCACCCCCACCCAAACCCAAACCCAGTCCACGTAACAGTGCCGTGATTGCAACCACAGCAGCCGTAGTGCTAGCCAGTGGAATATCTGAGTCCAATGACCCTCGTATCACAGCTGTCTCAACAAGCCATTCACCATTAGGGAAACGTGGCTCAGTGATACTACCTACCAGCTTGGAGAAAAGGATTGACCTGAAAAAGGGAAATGCTGGCTTGGGTAAGGTCCTTGTGGACAAATGCTTGTTGAGTGTGTAGGAACTGGATATTATGCTAATTTGCATGGCAGGTAAAGGCATACGGTGCACATGTGCAGTGTAGTGCAGTGCGTGCAATCAATTATCAGAGGCATGGGGACTAAACCATTCATGGGGACTAAACCATTCATGGGGACTAAATCATTGGGTATTCATGCACACGAAGAACACAAAAGAGAGTTCTGAACTCAAGCCCAGCCATGGCGTGTTGTTGCTTGTATCCTTGAGCAGAATTTGCTGAAATTGGAAATGTGCATGCCGTATGTGAGAGTTGCTTATTGTGTTCAGTTAATTACCAGCAAATGCAGAAACTAATATATTTTAAAAAATCATTTTCATGTAAGTTACTGTTTGACCTTATGAATATTCATGTTTCATTTGAATGTTTCGTTCTGCAGGCCTGACTGTCAATGCAGACAAATCCAATGGTGTAGTGGTTAAGAGTATTATCCGTGGAGGCGCTGTTCATCATGATGGACGCTTGGCTGTCGGGGATTACATCACATCAGTCAATAGTAGTTCCATGCGTGGTATGACCAATGCAGAAGCGAGAGCCATGCTCAGGAGGGCCTCTTTGGTAGGAGATGAAATCAGGTATTCCTGTGTTCTCATTGTAGTTGGTTCAATTTTATTTCCCTAAAATGACAATGCAGTAGTTCTGCAGCCAGAATTGAAAAAAATGGTAGTAGTATTACAGGTGGAAATTTGGAAAATCCTATAAACTTTAAGCCCGAAAGAGTGTTTACCTCGAACATCTCCAGGGCCCAATGTCATAGCACAGCTAAACAGCCGATGTGCTCTGTCTCCATCTATTTCATCCTCCATGAAATAAGACTATTTCATAGACCATTATAAGCAGTAAGCACAGCAAAAGTAGGCTTAACCCGAGGGGAAAAACTTGCCTAAATCAGTGATGTCACAATACAAATCTCCATCACACGCAACCGTGAAACCATGAAATAGTGTTTAAGCAGCAGCATGATTTTCTGCTGTAGTAAGCAAACTTTTTTGCTTACTTTTAAGCAGCGCTATGAAATTGGGCCCAGATGGCCAAAGGGTCATACAACAGTAAACTTGTGTCAACCCTGACCCAATGGCCTGTTTCTCTTACTGTTTTGCCAAGCCAGAACCATTTACTGTCTCTTATTGGCCATCATTTCCAAGTAGCACAAAGGAATAGGCCTAGATCTCAAGTCTAATGCACATTTTGATTGCAGTGTAGCAGTTCATGTCAGCATTGTGTGACTATCGTTGGCTCTTGTGTATTTGGCCACCCAGTGCCATCCACAGTTCCTGTATTGAGGTCATGATGGCAAGTCACTACTGTGACTCCTCATGCATGTTACCCAAATGTTTATACCTATGTTACTATTGGTCAGTGTCTTGTACATTTCTGTGTTCTTCCCCCACTGTATCTAGTATGACTTACATCCCTGCTAGTGAGGCATCAGCTTACCGTGATGACCACACCACTCAACCAAGGTCAGTTCTGTCTTCAAGTTCACAAATATTTCCAGTTAAATCTCCTGCCACAAATACATTTTCTAATATCTCTGATATTCATGACAATTGAAAATCCTGGCAGATTCAGAATTTTATATTTAATTATACATTTCTGATGTGTAGTTTTGCATTTTAAATGATCACTGTTTTTCATTAAATACAAGTTTAGAGGGCTGTTAAGTCTTTGAGAGAGATGCCAGGACTGAAGTCTTAGGACCTCTGACTTCAAACGATTCAAGCAAATTATTATTTTACAGCAGTTACTGATTTGTATTTTGATATTTCCTACAGCTCCCAAGATGATAAGTTTGCCTTGCCTCTCAAAGACCAACACACCGAGTCTGTCAAGCTTGCTTCTGTTGCACTGTCCCCAGTCAGTGTTGCCCCAGGGAGTGATAATGAACAAGAAGTACGCACTGTACGACTTACTAAGGAACCCAATAAGAGCCTGGGCATCAGCATCGTTGGAGGTGAGCACTGAATTACTATTTACTCATGTCACTGGCTCTGTTTCTGGCTACTCGCATGGTTTCCTTCCAAGTCTCCAACCTAATGTGTTCCTTTCCTTCTCGATGGTTCGCCTCCACGTTGTTGTAGGGCGACCAACTTTTCTCCTTCCCTCAGACTGCCAAGACAATGCTGTCGTGCAGTGACTGTTGGTGAGCATTTCTCCATAACTTGCCAGGAAAGTGAAAAGTAAAGGCCTTGCCACATGAAAACAAACAGAAGAAACAAGAACAGCATTTGCTGCAGGCCTTTCTGGGTGAAAGGTTTCAGTGCAATAAACTTGGAAATTATAGTGACTTTTTCTGATAGATAATCTTATGTTAAACCCAGGGTGGACATGGTGAGTGAGATTCATCATTACTTATTAGGCCCACCTATTCTGCTGAAAGGAGGTGCTGCTTTTTTGATCAGTAAACCAGTCCTCTTCAACAACAAGAGTGTCTTTTCGCAAGAGAGCCCTTAAACCTGGATTTCATTTGACTTGGGAGTTGAACTATACCTGGGATATGGCAAGATAGTCATGGTTCACACTTGTGCATCTCGAGGCAGGAACTTTAAACACATGTATGTTCTTGAAAAAAAAAAAATAACTTGAAGGAGTTGAACAGCTCCTTCATAATTTGCCAACCCTAACCCTGCTAGGAGCAACACAGTGCATCAGGTGTACAAGTATGTGAGGACTTGCTGCATTGAGCCATCAACACCAGTGCAGGAATAGCCAATGCTGAAACAATGAGAGCTGGTCCCATTGAGCAGTGCCACAGTTGTATCCTGCTGCAGTTGGTGACTACAGACTCTGAGGCAGTATGGACTTGAGAGACTTTTGACCTGTTGCGTGTTGCTGTGTTTAGCAGGGTTTCTAGCCAAAATACCCTAGGGTTAGTGTTAATACTCTACACAAGCAAATCAAATAAAAGAAAAATATTTTGTTCTTTTATTTCTTATTGTGTAGTATCAAGCAGACACGGTTAGTATTCTCAATTTCTTTTCCTGTTAAAGAATGAATTATGCATAGGAATGCTGAAATGTTTTATTTAGTTTGATTTAAAAAATTTGTTTCTGTTGTCAATTGCATTATTCAATAAGTTGTTTCTTTGTTTTTTCAATTTGTTAAACTCATATTTTTCTGTTTTGAATTAAATACTTAAGTTACATTAATACGTTTGTTTTGATTGAATCCAAACATTCACTCGCCAACACTTGTTTGTTAAAATGCTTGTTGATTTTGATTTCATTGCCATTTTGATTGTATATGATTGATTGATTGATTGATTATTGGCTGATTGTTCAGTTTGTTGAAATTGCTTAACAACTTATCCTGTGTTTATTTATTAAGATATTTATCATGATAACACTATGAACTCCATGCATGCACAGTAGATTGGGCTTCATTATAACTCAGAGCTCCAATGGGAGGGACACATCATGTATGTTGTGAATGTACACAAACCCATAGTGTATTGACGTGAACATCAAGTGCTGCAGCAGCGAGCTCAAGAGTCATTCCTAGTGGTCCCTCCTAACTTTCTCTCTTACTGTATAAAACTGTCCTGAAATTGATATTTTGGTCAAGTCAGCCGAATATAAATAATTATAATAATATTAGATCGCTTTTTTGGGGGATACAAGCATGTATTGCACTCGTTATAACAATATTGCACGAGTTAAAGCTCGTGTAATAAATTCTTGTATCCCCCTCAAAGCCATCTAATATTATATAAATATATCCTGGGCATGTGAGGGAAAGGGTTAAGGAACTGATAATGAACCATCTTAATACATGAATGTTATGATTGGCTTATAGGACGTGCTAGTGATGGTCAACCAGTGGAAGGTATCTACATCAAGCATGTCTTGGATGATAGTCAGGCTGGTAGGACTGGGGCACTGAAGACCGGAGACCGCATCTTGGAGGTTAGTCATACATTCATGTACACAGCTACATTGTCAGTATTGACTCTGTGCTTGAACAGTAGATGGCACTTTGTGACCACTTTGAAGAGCCTCAATTTGGAGGGATGCAATGCGGCACTTGTTCGCGCACACACTGCTTCACGCATGCACTGAGTGAAGTAGTTTGTAATTGTTGAGGCCAAGGGCGTGCTTGTGCACAGAGTCCATACAAGTGTCTTACATGCAGGCATCCATTGAAGATAATCAGACATTGTTGTGCTGTTCAGTCAGTTGATATTTTCCATCTTAGCCAAATTCCTATGTGAAGGAAATGTATTTTTCACTGATTCTCATAAAAACAAAATCATTCATGCACTTTACAAGAGCAAAGGAATTGAATGGTAAGTTTTAACCCCCCCCCCCCCCCCCCCCCCCCCCCCCCCCCCCCTTAAACACGCCCCATTAAACAGGAATTCCGTTTTTTTTTTTGCCCAAATTTCCATGTTTTTATTTGTTTTATGCCTGTTTTTTTGGGGGGGCCTTATTTCACGTCTTTTTTGCTGTTTTTGCACAAGTCTCCTGTGTTTTTTTTCCATTGAAATTCATTCGCATGCCTGACAGACAAAAACAGGTGCCTGGTAGGTACAGCTGGCTTATAAATCTCCTCCAGTCAAAGCATAGCTTCATCAAGTTACCTAAATAGTCACAACTAGTCAATTCTGCTTTATGTAGGCAGGGAGCTCATACCTGTGAAAAACAGTCACTTGATTGATAATGACAGCTGGGACGGCTTTGTTGAATTAGCCAGCCAGAGAGGGAGGGTTAATGTGATCAGATGGAATTTTGCATCGGGGTGATATAAATCAAATTAGGTTTTGCCCTTCACCAACGTTTAAACACTGTATACTCAGTGTGTTACCTCCTGAGTGAAAGTTGGAAAAAATCACTCGGGTGGGACTCGAACTCACGACCTCCTGCTTTCTAGTGCAGATGTCTTACCACTCGACCACCGAGCTAACGGGATCGGTTGGCTGGTTCGGATCTGATGTACATAGCAGCAGCGTCAAGGTGACATCAATCAAATTAGGTTTTGCCCTTCACCGACGTTTATACAGTGTTTAAACGTATGTGTTTAAACGTATACAGTGTTTAAACGTCTGTGAAGGGCAAAACCTAATTTGAGGGTTAATGTGTATAGCAACTTAATAATGGTCAGCCCATGTAATAAGTTGGTATTGTGTACAGGTGAATGGATGTGATCTACGAGATGCTAGTCATGACTATGCTGTAGCCATCATCCGCAATGCTGCTAGTCCTGTATGTTTCATTGTGCAGAGCTTATCACCTGGAACCAATGTAAGTCCACCAATCACCAGTCCGGTCCGACCGGCTTTTGCTTACAGTAGTCGGGTCAAGCAGATTAGTGGGCTCTTTCAAAACTCACAGAGTTAGTCTCAGAGTGTGCTTCATTAATATGTATTCCTTATAGTGGGCTGTATTAATCAACAACTGAAAATGACCACGTCCAAATCATACATCCGGTTTGTATTTCTTTGGCATAATGCTTTTGTACTTTGAGTACAAGAGCTAATGCGAATGCGAATTTGGAGTAAATTTGACATCAATATGTACGAGAGTTGCAATTTGTTTGACTTCTGCAAATTGACAATGGAAATACTTGACAAAATATCACACATTCGCAATGTGTTCACACCAAGTATGAACCAGCCTGATGATGTTATTGCCAACTGATGGAAAACATATTTACTTAACCTGATTTTTTTTTTTCGAACCCTTGCTTCAAGCCATTATTCATGGGCCTATGTCTAGAATGCTGAGAGTTCTTTTGAGAAAACCACTCCAGAATAAGTCTTAATTGATGGTGTTTCAGCCATGAACCCTCTTGGCCTTCGGTTGAAACTGTTTTCTTCAAAGGAAATAACACATAATTTCACTTGGTCATTTTCAGTTGGAAACAGTGTGAATTTAAAAATAAATCCAATGGTGATGGGTATGCCTTAATACATGTTCATGCCTCATAGTTTGCCAAAATGCTTTGAAACTCCATAATCATTCAGTGGTAATGTGTAACATTGACAAAACCATTGTAGAAAGAATTTTGTGGTGTTGTGTGGGAGTGTCATTAATTACTTTGCTGTCATAGCTACATTTACATGCTGGTCTGATTCCTAGAAGAAATATCATTGTGAACTGAGTCTCCTGATCCTTGGCACCAGCTTATGTCTTACAATTTAATATGATGGAAGTTGGTGTTTTGGATATGTAAATTTAACATTGTTTTTGCCCTTCACCAATGTCGCTTTATAATGACTGTTTTCTCAATGCTGTCCAAGCGCTTGGGAGGAAAACATCCCAAGCTTGCCGTGGTGGGACTCGAACCCACTTCACCTGCTTACTAGTGCAGACCTCTGCATGGACTTTAGTGAAGGGCAACATGCAATATTACATCTTACCATGTGCCCCTGTTATCCTCAAGGGTGGACTTAAATGTAAAAATATTCAAATATCACTATGAATTTGAATTTTGTTTTTAGTTCATTCAGATATGAATCCAATCAAAGCCAGAAGCTAACTCATGATCCAAGTTCGTAGCTTAATGGTTTAGTAGGAACGTCTTGCTAACTATATCAGAAAAATTGTGCTCACCTTAAGCATATTTCATGGCGTAATGGCTAACTATAAGCTTATATGGCCTAGAGCTTAATGTTTATGGGTCTCAGTGAAATGGAGGAAGTAGCAAATGTTGTACCTAGCAGCACCATGGAATGTGGCCCTGACAAATTGGAAAGCTCTCGTCAAGAAACAGTCAATTTCTAAAAAACTTAAACTTAACAGTCAGTATTTGTTCATATTTTCTCAGAACAGTAAAACACAGGGATAAATGATGTGAATAACCTTATTAAGACATCACTGGCTAGTAACAGGTACCATGCTAATACTTCTACATATATGTACATGTATGGGATCACATCGAATGGGCAAAGAATTGTATTATTATGTATATATAGTTAAATAGTAACCACAGGAATAATCCTTTGCTGTTTTTGACATGAAAGTGTGTTTTTGAAAGTCGCAGTGAAACTGGTGTCCTGCCTGATATTAAGTATTAGCATGATAGACTGGACACCAACAGGACACTGAATTTTGAGTGCCTTTTGAGTGTACATTTGTATAAAAGTGTATACTTTTTGCATTTTTATAGATGACAAAATTGGATTGGTGTTTTGACACAGAAAAGACTATTTATTACAATGTTTAACAGAGTTTCGTAAAAATTCTTTTGTGACGACAGCAGCAGGCCTGCTTCATTCTTTGTTAACGTATTGGTGTTTGAAACATTTTTCCTATTTCTAGTTGCAGTGCTTAGATTGCTGAAACTGAAAGGACAAACATACAGTTTCATCAGACTCAATCTGAATCACATTGACAGTAATGTAGGGTTAACTTTACAATGAGTCCTAGACAGGATCTTTGGTAAGGTGATGTATTCCTCCTGTGTCAGGTCCTTTACTGGCAGGGTTTCTTGGTCAAGTATGCTCACTGTTGCAGACACAGAGTTACAGCAAGGTCAACAATGACCAATCTCTCAGGTTGAGCATTTTCATCCGGTCAATTTGTTTTCTTACATCCTAATAGTCACAATAAACCCATAACATGAATGTGTGAGACACAACTTGGAGGTTTTTGGAATGAACTGGTAATGTTTAGTGGAGACAGTGTCAGGAATGCAGTTGGGATATACTAAGTTTGACTATTTCTCTCTACATTTTTGTGTGCAACTATTTAAGTTCTAATTGTCATTTAAAACTACATCCCAGTTTTTGGTCTCATGGTTCTGGATAAATTTCAGTGCAAGCAAATCGCAACTCGACCTAAGAGCGGCTTTAGAAAGCTCTCTACAGACATGCTTTTTTTGCAATAGGTCCTCAGTGCTAGCAAGGAAGCATTATGTGTATATTAAAGGAATGTTCATTTCATTCAAGCAGAAATTTCATGCACTGATGCAAATGGAGAACTCGGTGCCAATAGATGAAATGCAGCGTCACAAATTGTACAGTAAGGAAACTGTAGGTTATGGATGTTGATGGCACTATTCATGAGACTCAATTAGGATGAATTTACTATGTGGGTGCACTTGTTTGTGCACATGAATGGTGTGTGCATGTAACTAAATGCCCACTGCATAATCAATGCATGAATGATATGATTGGACTCTTGCAGCTTAAGTATAAATTTCACCTCATGTCACATGTATATTTTGCCCAAAATGCATGACTTATAAACTGATGATGTACATTGCCATGCTATAAATAACTCTAGGCCCATCTATATGAAAGCTTGTGCTGTAGGGATGTCATTTTAAATGGAATTTGTCAACCACATAAAGCCAAAGACTATTCTAGATGGCGACTACAATGAAGGATAGAGAGTAACATGCTAATGAGAAAGAAGGATTCTGTGGACAATTGGCCTAATCTGTGATAAATAGCACTGAGGGGAGGCAGGATGTTTGCAAGGGGGGTATTGTCAGATTGTAATATCTTTGAAACGTTGATGCCAAGATTTCATATCACTAAGTATTGTTGTTCACTGTGTTAGGATTGTGATATTTTTAAAAGAGTCCTGATTGATAATTTAGAGCAATAAGGATAATGATAAAAGAGCTAGCATCTATGGCATCTGGACTTCATTTGAGTGCTTTGGATTGTAAGAATCAGGCAGTAAGTTATATAGCTATCATCCAGTACTGTCATTTGATCAGTCTGTATAATGTTACGGAATGTGGCAGTTTGCATGCATTGGTTGCTAACATCGATAGCGTCTGTGCATGATTCATGGGGATAAGATGTCCAGGACGTTACACCCTTCAACAAGTTATTCAGAATGTCTTGTCTTATATCCCTGTAATTAAAAATCTGTGGATTCATCCGTTGATTCATTCTTGTGAGGTTTGCAGTATATTTTTGACACTACACAACGTTTCAGTGCAGTAAGATGCAAAATATAGAGGAGGTGGTGGCAGTTTTTACTGACGATGCCATATTTCTACCAATTCGCCATCTCCCAGTGGTCCCTTTGACTGCCATTTGACTACTACTGCAGCCTTTCCCTGAATGTCGTTCCCTAATTTATTTCGCTTAACATCTGTACATGTAGCTGTTTGCCACAGCATATCTAACAGATAATTCTAGATACTTTAACTTTATGACTCTTCAGTTAAAGCTTTTTCCTTGCGTTAATAATCATGCAGCACCCATCGCTCATTGACATTGGACTTCTTTTTGTTGTTGTGTGTTTGACTTGTTTACTTTATTTCTCACCAATAAATAATTTATTTCCTCTCGGATGAAAAATCTAAAAGAACTTTGGTTTTGAATTTGTATACATGTGTAACCATTGTTATCTTCAAAAATGATCTAGAAAACATTTTGAAAGTTACTAATTAGTCAATCATAACCATAACATTCTCTGTTTTTTTTCTGTCTTTTTTTGGTCAGTTGTCTGTAAATAAAAATGTTGATTTATAATATTTGCAATGCTCCATGAATAATTGGCCGTTGTACTTCTTGTTTGTAATTGCAGCCATACACCATTGACACCAGCACGAATCAATGATCTCACATGAATGTCTTTGCATGACCAATCACTCACATTTTGTTCGTGGACTTGTGGATTTTGTTGGGTCTACATAGACGTGTATGTCTCCCTGCATGGTGCATGTGCATTGGTCATTGTTGATTCATTCATCTGCTTATTAGATCTAGATATTTGATGGAGACAAGATAATCTCAATTTGCACACTTGCTTTATTTTTAAAAATATTTTGTTGTTGCATGCATCTCATGACTGATATGGCTAATAATGCCTGTGTTTATATTTTAAGTAGTAGTTTAATGTCAACAACATTCTAGGGTTATCAACAAATTGATGATCGGTCAACACATGTATACTAGAAAGACTTTCTCAAATACTGACTACCGGGTAGAAGATGTTACTTGACCTATTTGTAGTGAATAAGAATGAATATATATTTATTGATAAACTGACGCGTCCAGAGTCTACACTTAACATCCACCTACTCAGTCAGCCATCCACTACCTCATATCCCACTAAGTATTTCAACAAATCAAATTCATAATTACTACCTAGTCTTATAGTTTTTATACAACGTCAGTCTCAAATGGCGTTTTTTTCATGCACCAACATGTACTGCCTGCTTGCATTAGTTCATGATCACCAAATACATTTCGAACGTTCATTTCATCCACTTGTGGTGGACCTGTGTTTTTACTGTAGTTCTTTATTTCAACCAATTAATATGTGGCTTCTTGAAACCTTAGTTTGCCTTGATAAAAGTTAAATAACAGACTACATTAGTCATCATTTTGTCCAAGTAAAATGCACTTTGCACTGTGAATTAATTATGAGTTTGTTGGATTTGGTATTGTTGTATTAACTCAAATTTCAGCTCACTTTTTATGGGAAAGTTACTTCAAAATGCTCAAACCATTTTTAAACAGTATAATAATGCCTTGCAAGTTCTACCTCTGTTTTTCCGTGTACATGTATACTTGATAACTGCATTTCACCGTTGTGGGCCCAAAATTTGATAGAACAAATACATGTGTTGTCCCTTTCTAATCTTTTATATCCAAAGTTATTTGAATATGTACATATGTATGTGCAGCTGTCATTCAGAGAGCAGTATTTCGAGGTAACCCACATTTTGGTCAGTTTCATATCGTTGCTATGCACATATACTTGCTGAAAGGTTACCAGTATTGATAGTCAACACGAGTAACCCTCCAGAATGACTGATTCAAACTTGTCCTTGCTAAGGGATATTTTCTGCATACCAACTTATAAATAAGCCTCTCTTAATTGACATCACTGCCAACAGATTGTCACATGCGTCGGCATTTTCATGATGCGCATCGGCTGTGCCGCGCCGTATTTTAAAAAAATTTCAAGCAACATTTTGCACACTGCGTGCACACATACCTGATGGCATCTTATGAGAGGGGTCTATTGTGCCATGTCTCAAAACAACACACAACTTTCATTTCAGTATACAGCTATAGATGTATATAAAGTAATTCTGTAACAGGTGTTAAGGATGCACGGGATTGTAATGCATACAATGTATGTACATGTATTCATGAATTACGTGATGTGTATTCAATTGAAATTCATTATATTACTATTATATCTTCGCATTCATTATACAGGTTATTGTAGATATAAAAGGGGTTTACTTATGCATTTATACATGTATGATTTAATGTTTTCCTTACATAAGCAAGATTCTTGATAATGTGCCAAGCCGTGGATGAGATTATAGCACTTAGAAAAATGAAACTCACCTCCTGAGGTCAAGTCTTTGGTGCAGGAATGTCTTCCAGTTGAAAGTATATTTTATTTATTAGCTGGGTAGATGAATTGAATGTGTAAAGATGTCTTACACAGTTTATGGCATCAATAATTAATTTTCATTTCATTAATCTTATTTTATTGATATATTGTTTGTTTACACATTGGTTTAAATGTACTTGAATCACACTATGTACAGTGTTCCTGATCACCCTGCTGCGTATGTATGAGGTTTAGCGAGAATGTCTGTGGCTATTCAGTTGAAATGATTCAACTTGATGCGTATTATTCATTCAGTGGGCTATGTTTGTCAAGATTGCATTGAATAAATGCATTTACCAATTCATTTGTTATTACATGTATCACGTGTCCATATATTCTTCATTTCATTCATTTCTTGAGATGACAGTCTACTAGCAGAGTTCATAAGCACTTCCTTAGTAGATGCAGATGTAGAACAGTTTGGCTATGCTGTTTAGCGCATATTTCTATACTAAATAGTCCTTACTCTGTGCTTTTTGGACTACTGCCAGGATTTTATTCTTGCGTGCAAGCCTGCATTCTTTGACTATTCACAGTGCGTTTGTGATGCTATCTGTGAAACCCTTCATGTTGTGATAATAATCACTTCTGGATTTTGTGTTCATTTTAGGGATGAATTAAGCTACATGTCTTTCTAGAAGTGTTTAAAATCACTCTAATATTTCTGACGTGTTTGATCAAATGAATATAGTTCTGGATAATTAGGTTTAATAAAGTTGATTTACTTGTTTAAAGTAAGCAAGAAGACGAACAGAATCAAGACGAATTCACATACAGTTACAAAATTAAGTAAAGGAATATTCCACAACAGTATCAAGCACATACAAATAAACCAGTTTCTTGCTATTGCTATTGTAATTACGTTTACTGAGATCATGGATTATTCATCCGTAGTAGACGTGACACCTTTCAAGTTTCATACATTGAGCAAAGTCATTCATTTATGGCCCTTATACATGAACTAGTGTCTTGGACAAATAAGATTTCATATCACAGTCATATGACTGGATGAAGCAATATTACAAAGGAAAGTCAGGCAGCCTACAGAACAGACAAACCTAGCATTGGTAAGTGAATGCCTCATCCATTATTCAAATTCATGTTGTTTTCATTCAACATGTTGATTTGGACAGAATCTGCAAATAGTGTAAATATATGTAAAAGAGATTTTTAAATATTTTCTTTAATAAACTCATCAACATTTCATTATTTAAATTGGTTGAAAGCTACAAATTATGTTTACAGTTACATTAGTTAGTATAAGAAAAATTGTGGGTATATTTTTTTCTCAAATTCATGGAAGTTAAATCTTTAAATTTGCAAATTCACCGTGCTTGTATTCCTAAATATTGGTTTGAGTTCATTGTCACACTACATATATATTCTTCATTTCACTCCAGTTTATTATCCTTGTTCTCATTTTCTTTTGCCTAAATATTCCCCAAATGAGCTACCACCTTTCCTTGTACAAGATTTAGTTGGTTGTCTACGTGCAGCACATGAGATCTAGTTTTAGCCCACGGATGTTGAGTAAGCAGTGATGATGGCACCCTACCATCTGACATGCCTTCATCAGTCTGTCATGCTACACCGCCATCTTTGTAGTCTTCTTCTCTCAGTACTCGTAGCTTCTGGTAGGATGTCACCATTTTTTTCATTTTGCTGCAGTTGCCATGGTGCTCCCCTCTCCAATGAGTTGCATGTGCATGCTTATTTCTCCCTAGCTTGAGCTATTGCTTAGCTTTGCTGTCATGCAAGTGGCTGCTTATGTTGTGTGCTGATGCTGCTCACTGCTTTCACCATTTGGCATCCTGGCTCCTGAGTTTTCACATTTGGCATCTATAGGATTGCAATATTTGTGTTGTACTCGTTGGTTACTGTTTTTGTCAGCTGTTTTCCTTTTCAGTTTCTTGCCCAATTGATCAATAACTGATCAGTTATTTTGTATTTTGATATTTTGCTATTTTGCTAACTTGTTGAGTTCTCTTCTTTGTGTATTAGGAGCACCTTATTATTTTTACTTGCATGATGTAATAGAAAGTCCAGTAAAATGTTTGTGTGTGTGATTTGATGTACTTACTTGGTTGTTGTGTAGTGTTGTTTATGGATACATCTATTTATAAGATGAATTTGCATCGGGGTGATGTAAATCAATATAAGGTTTTGCCCTTCACCGACGTATAAACACTGTATACTCAGTGTGTTACCTCCCAACTTTCATTGAGAGGTGGTAACACACTGAGTATACAGTGTTTATACGTCGGTGAAGAAATTGCCTCCTGGTCCACATCAGAAGTACTACCTTTGTCATTAACACATTTTGCATTTTTGTTTAGGATTGCTTCATACAAAATATGCTTTTTAACCATTATTTTTTTTATTTTTTTTTGGTGCTATTTTTTTTAAGAATGTCAAGGACATGCGTACAACTAATGATTTTCTTTTGGTTTAGGCTTTTAATCAAATTTACCATGTATTGAAAATGAAAATCCAGTGAGTGTAAACATATTTTAATATAATACTGGTGAATAGAGATGCTTACAACCAAGATAGGATGTTCTGTGATATTTTGGTTTGATTTGTTTTACTAATTGGATATTTTAAGGTGTTTGCAAAAAAACATAAACAAAATTGTTTTTAGTGAATAAATCTTTCATTTTTAAAAATGTAAATGAGACTAACTGTATAAAACAATTATGAATTGTAAGTGCAGGGAAGCTTTCTGGCCAATAATCTGTTGGAATTGCAGGTCATTTATGGGCATGGCATGCTGAATCCCACCCTCTTTGGTAGACTTGCCACTGGTCCTTTGTTGTGTAGTTCTCCAGTCAGTAAATACATACTTTCACATTAAGCACACTGGATGGCTGATTGCTAAAACAAATGGTTACTCCTGCAAGAAACAAATGGTATAAATGCGTCAACACAAAGACATGGAATACCATAATTGCCATGTTTAAAATGTGAAGGTAGGCCTGTAAGTACAGAGGCATGTGGCAAGTCTACTTTTTGGGGGAAGAAATCACCCAACTTTCTCTAATGTTCCAACTAATATGCAAGCCCCCTATATCTGCACTTTATTGGTATCTGGCCTTGCTTAATATGGGCTATTTCCTGGACATTGCACTAATCAAAAATTCACACAGGTGGTGACACTATTTTAAGAAATTTAGCATTTTAAAAATTATTTGATGAGTAGTCATTTTTGAGAAGGTACTTCTCCAACTTGAAATGGAGAAGTGTTTTACAAGCGCTATGACATTTAAGACATTACTCAAGTTTTGAATACAAATTAATTTAATCCTCTTACTGATGTGAAGGTTTTTCAGAGTCCTGAGTTGATAGTCTGGCCAAAACTTAGCGAAAAAAGCATGGGAGATTCTATGTTGTAATCTAAGAATTTGTTTTGAGCTGCGTAAACTCAGACATTGATCTAGTCTGGAACCAATTTGTTTGCTTTGAACAGATGCCAATGGGCAAGGTCTCTGTCATTCCAGCTGCAGAAGAAGAGATAGTTGCCAAAGTTACCAAGGAGACAGAGGCAGCCCCTACCTCACTGGATGTAGCTGACAGTCATCTGGTTCCTCTGTCACCTCTCAAGGTAAAGTGCAGCTCAGAGTCTTAGAAAGTATCACTAATTGTCATCTATGTGACCAGGCTTGAGTTTGGCTTCAATTGGACCTTGATATTATATAGTTGATGGCAATTCAATGCAACTGCCTTTGTTTAAGAAAGAGAGACAGAAAAAAGAAAGATACAAAAGCAATCAGGCAACACTGGTCATAGGCTGTAACAGTGAGGAACAAACTCCCATAATTGGCTTTGACATGCTTATTCATTTATTTTAATTAATCTATATGCGCATAGCACATTTGTTACAAATAGAATAATATGAATATGTCACTCCTGTATTATTATGTCAAATCCCCAAATCTCAACTTTTTAAGCTCTTGATGGAATGTCCACATACAATAAAAAAACATAGAATAAATGTACTCTTTTAGAATCTACCAAAGTCTCATTAGACTCCCCTGCCAGTTCCACTTGTAGGTGGTAGTGAGCACCTCTTTATACTCCATTCATATTTTCTGTTGCAGCATAAATTGTCTCTGAGTGGATCTGAAGATGAGGATACGCAAAGCAAAGACGGAAGCTCCAAGGAATGTAAGTTTTTCTGCAATTGGCTTTTCTCTGTGGTTACGGAGTGTTTCCAAACTGGGAATTCTTAAAATGTACCATTTGGAATATCCACTGTCCTTCTTTGTTATGCTAAAACCCAGGAATGCTCAAGAGTGTTCTATTTATAGAAACAGTTGTCAATACGTCTTTAGCTGTATCAAGAACAGCCTTGTTCCAGCTGGGAATAATAAGATGAGAACTATACTTGTGCACACTTGAAATGCACAGTGTTCCTAAATGAGCATTTTGAATTCAAGAGTCTTATTTAAATCCCTGTATACAGAGCCAAAAAGAGTAAGTACCAGTATGCATAGTAAATGATATTTATTATAATGATGACTAATATCACATCTGAGTCTTTTGGAACTGTGAAGAAGTTATCCATCAAACATTGGTTGGCATTTTCTATGGATATTGTTAATATTTGCATAGACGTTGATTTTCTTCTGAACCGAATGGCGTGGTATCTGATTGTTTTTCAGTGGACGGTGACTACGCTGGACTTGCAGGAGAGATCTTTGTCATCAAGCTGACCAAGTCATCACAAGGTCTTGGCATCAGGTTTGTGTTTAAACAGTGGCAATACAAATGAGGTTTGATGAAGAATTGATTAAGAATTAATGTATTCAAGCAATGTAAAATATATAGCAGAAAAATTGGAGTAAGTTTTTCAAAGTATCTGTTTCAGTGTATTACGTTAAACAGATACAAAAATTAATATTTGTTTTTTCACTGATTTTGGAAAGGATACATTTCCTAAAAATAAATCTGGATAGTTAAAAAATTATTGTAGGGAGCATGAGTTTTTGTGCACAATTTGTTCAATCTTGTTAACATTTGAAACTGTGAATTGCTTGAATCTTGTTGTAGTTTGGCTGGTAATCGTGACCGTTCTAAGAGAAGCGTGTTTGTTGTGGGTGTGGATCCCGGTGGTGCTGCAGCACAGGATAAACAACTTCAAGTTGCTGATGAGATATTGAGTGTAAGTCATGATCATACATTACCCTGCCATGTATCTGTAGGAGCTTAGCCTTGTATAATATCAGGAATATGAGATTCTTGCGATGCTTGTGGTAATGGTACTATTACTGAGTGTGAGTCTGAGTCCATGTTTGTGTTGGCTGAGTTTCTGTGTGAAACTGAGTCTTATAGGAGCTTGATGGCTCTCGTCCCAAAATGGCTCTCATAGGAAAGCGCAAATGCAAGCAAAGCAAGACATCATTACTTTTCAGATATATTAACTGTACCCA
Organism: Patiria miniata; assembly: GCF_015706575.1. Lineage (NCBI taxonomy): Eukaryota > Metazoa > Echinodermata > Asteroidea > Valvatida > Asterinidae > Patiria > Patiria miniata. Next base: position 7,752,927 of record NW_024037073.1, read on the forward strand.
CAAGCTTCACCATAATTCTTCCAGTGCAAAAGTTGATACCTGCTACTGCTATTTTTCATTTACTCTCCCATGACACTAGTTCTTATATCTTGAGCTGTGGTTGTTCATTCAACCATGGATCAAGGGTAATTGCAAATGGGCAATTCCACGATTATTCACGTTACATTTTTGATGTACTTTTGAGTTTCCTTGGGCTGTAATTACCTTACTGAAAAGGTTTAATAACTGTTATCCCCATGGTACATAGAGTAGACCTAGACCTACCTAAGCACCAAAGATGACATCCAGAAAAATGTGTTAAGTATGATAAACAAGATGCACAAAATCGGTTACTCACATTACGAAAATGTAACGTGAGTAACCGATTTTGTGCGTCTTGGAAAGGCACAGAATAGCCACAAACCTAAGTGCACTCACTGACAGTTGTGTAGCAAGAACTTGTGATAAGATTGGTCCTGGTATGTTGGTAAGGTTGGTCCTGGTATGTTGGTAAGGTTGGTCCTGGTATGTTAGTAAGGTTGGTCCTGGTATGTTGGTAAGGTTGGTCCTGGTATGTTGGTAAGGTTGGTCCTGGTATGTTAGTAAGGTTGGTCCTGGTATGTTAGTAAGGTTGGTCCTGGTATGTTAGTAAGGTTGGTCTTGGTATGTTAGTAAGGTTGGTCCTGGTATGTTAGTAAGGTTGGTCCTGGTATGTTGGTAAGGTTGGTCCTGGTATGTTAGAAAGGTTGGTCCTGGTATGTTAGTAAGTTTGGTCCTGGTATGTTAGTAAGGTTGGTCCTGGTATGTTGGTAAGGATGGTCCTGGTATGTTAGTAAGGTTGGTCCTGGTATGTTAGTAAGGTTGGTCCTGGTATGTTGGTAAGGATGGTCCTGGTATGTTGGTAAGGTTGGTCCTGGTATGTTAGTAAGGTTGGTCCTGGTATGTTAGTAAGGTTGGTCCTGGTATGTTAGTAAGGTTGGTCCTGGTATGTTAGTAAGGTTGGTCCTGGTATGTTGGTAAGGTTGGTCCTGGTATGTTAGTAAGGTTGGTCCTGGTATGTTAGTAAGGTTGGTCCTGGTATGTTAGTAAGGTTGGTCCTGGTATGTTGGTAAGGTTGGTCCTGGTATGTTAGTAAGGTTGGTCCTGGTATGTTAGTAAGGTTGGTCCTGGTATGTTGGTAAGGTTGGTCCTGGTATGTTGGTAAGGTTGGTCCTGGTATGTTAGTAAGGTTGGTCCTGGTATGTTAGTAAGGTTGGTCCTGGTATGTTAGTAAGGTTGGTCCTGGTATGTTGGTAAGGTTGGTCCTGGTATGTTAGTAAGGTTGGTCCTGGTATGTTGGTAAGGTTGGTCCTGGTATGTTAGTAAGGTTGGTCCTGGTATGTTGGTAAGGTTGGTCCTGGTATGTTAGTAAGGTTGGTCCCTGACACCTGTCTGATATCTTTGAAGAGGAAATCTTGATACAAATGTTGCAGGTGTGTTGGCACTTACAGAAAGTCAAAAGATACTATTGAGAAAGTCTTCATGGCTAAGATTCAGCACTATTAATTCAAGTATACACTAGGGAATAAATGATTCATTTGGTTTGACTGATTAAAATTGGAAAACTTTGATTAATTTCTTTGTTTGAATTTCCTCTGTCCATGACAGATCAATGATGTGTCAGTTTATGGCAGATCTCACCAGAAAGCATCAGCCATCATTAAGGACATCCCTAAGGATGGAAATGTGCAACTGATTGTCAGGCGCCACCCTCAGGCAATAGATCAGCTGGCTGTTACGCCTCTCACACTTACCCAGTCTGATAAGGTAACTTCAGTAGTTTGTGGAATATCATGGTCTACAGTAGGAAACCATGCAACAAGTGATTCATCACTCACATTTGTGATAACATCCACCACAGTTTCCACCTTGCAGAGATAAGTGTATGAGCATATCACCTGCAGAATTGAAGTACTTACTAATGATATTATGTGCATTCAAACCCATATACCTGCCAACATTTGACAATTAGATCAGATGGCTGTTATGCCTTTCACACCTACCCAACTGATACAGTGGAAATCTGTCATTCACAGTTACATCTGTCTTTCACAATGCAAACAAAAAACGAGTTATTTTATATTTTGAACAGTTTCAAATTTTCGTTTACGTTAAAAAAAAGGTCATTGTTTTCTTCAAATTTATAGGAATTGTTATTTTTCAGACCATATCACATTTGTTGAAATTTTACAGCAAAGACATTTCCAGTTGCCAGACCTCACCCAATCGGAAAGTGAATTTTCTTCCTACCCGAATGTGCACACCATCACTATCAACAAGGTAATGTCAAAAGTAAATGTTGGTCAATTCTACATGATTTATTTTCAGCAGAAATAAAGTTATGCAGCTTGTTGTGTTATTGTGTAAATAGCTCTTGGTTTTCCAGGCATGCAACAATAGAACTTATGGCTATTGCATCACAATACTATGTTGAGAGTATACACATATTTTCTGCTTTGAGTGATACAGTGCAATAACTTTGAAAGCTCATCTGCAGAGGTGGAAAATAGAACACTCCACAGATCACTAAGGAAGGCTAATTATTTCGTTGATAGTATACCTCACAGATTAGATCCATGAACTTGTATTTCAATGTGAAATTTACTGACTTTCCACCACACAAATGTCTTAAGATTTCCAGGGTTAACTAAATGTGTGGCCTTGAGTTATAGGCAGTGTTTCTTCCCTGTATGCAGGGTATAAGAGGGCTTGGCTTTGCTGTCTATGAACAACAAGATTCCAAGGGAAAGTGTGGCATCTTTGTCAGAGATGTCACCACGGGAGGAGCTGCTTATGAGGTGTGTGTGTATTACAGATTAGTCTAATGTCCGCTCCAATGTACTTTGTAGTCTTCTTATAGTTATAATTATTATAAAATTTAAAAAAAAATCGAATAAATGGCGATTACTAGTGCAAAGTTGATACATCCCTGATTCAACTTCGAATAGCTTGTGTTAATCATGTTTATTAGCAAAATGTAAGCTTCTAAATGTACCTTAAGATTCCAATGCTAGACCTGATTGTGTTTAGAGTTAACTTACATGTAGTAGCACAGGCCTTGCATCTGCCGATGACTTGCACAGGATAATTATGCAATATTGGATATAGTATGTACAGTGATCTATGTCTTCTCATATCAGGAGGGAAGCCTACGGACTGGTGATCACGTCTTAGCGGTCGATGGAAACAGCCTTGTTGGTACCAAGAAAACTGAGGCTATACTGGTGCTCAAAGCCACAGATGGACAGGTAGGTTGGCCAGGTTGGGTATGAGATGGGGTGTGTAGAAAAATGGATGTTGGAACATGGAGTAATATTATTGTCAATGCTAAAGTTCATCCATCATCACCATAATATTTCATGCAGTGTGTGTTTAGTGATTTATAGGTGGTGCTTGTTAAGAGAGAACTTTCCAAACTTGTTGAATTGGGACTCAAACCCACAACCTGTGTTATATCACTTGGCACTATATTTGATTAATTTTCAACTAATTCTTAAACCACTGTTTTACTTGGATGGTCAACATTTTTTTTAAATGAGTTCCAGGAGTGTTCTTAGACTTTGAATAATTGTTTCTCCATTTCCATGTGTGGTTTCTTTACTGATAATTTGGATAAACTTTAGGATTGTAATTTGTTTTATGACATGTAGAATGTTATTACTTGTGCTTTGGTTTTTGGTCTCTCAGTGATACATGGAAACATGTTAATCCATCCAGAAAAAGCAGCCCCATTCCCCTGTTGCAAAATCACTTTGATTGTATGTGTCGTCTTGCAAAAGCTTGTTCAATTCAGTGATTTATTTCCTGGAAATTCCATAAGCAATGTCCTGGCATAACGGATGTGATCTATGAAAATCCTTCACATTTGCAATGTGAAAAGTAAGATGTTGAGATCGTGGCCTTCAGATTTGGTTTTCTGTTTTCGAGCCATTTCATCACAATGGGTTCTTTCATCATCAACTCATAACCTTTGATGTGGAAGTTGTTAAAGAATGTAAAAAAAAAATTGTGGAAAGAATCTGAATTATAGCTTTACTGCTCACTGTATGAAAAAAAAGAAAACTTAGTTGACGAGACATGAGTATTTTCACATATTCCAACTCTTATTTATGTGGAGGAAAACGTTTTGCTAGTTTTCAAGTGATTAAGTAGGAAATTTCAACAAAATCTGTTCTTTAGGTTACACTAACCGTCAGCTCAGAGCGTCCCTTCATTCAACCTCAAGCTACTGGAGAATTAACCAAAGTTGATCATCAAGATGAACCAGTTGAAGATGTCATCACAGTGTCAGCAGTCAGTGAAGAACAGTCTGCACCTCCATGGTTGATGGAAGACAGTCCTGCGCTGGATCTGGCTGCAAGAGGTGGTAGTAAAGAGGTACAGCACTCAGGAGAAGATGAGACCAACCAGCAAGAGGCAGCGAAAGATGAAAGGAAAGAGTCTGAGGAGAGAAGAGATGAAAATGAGAAAGATGAGGTGTCAAAGGATAAGGAGGAGGGTGCAGATGAGGTTAGAGAAGTTAAAGGAGGCAAAGATGAAGAGAAGACAAGAAAGGATAAAGACAAGGAACAAGATGAAGTCATCCAATCATCTGTGGCGGAGAAACAAGAAAATGGTAAGTCTGGTCCTTGCTTTGGGCCATATGATCATTTCTTATAACTTCATATGTGTTTGCCAGTTATGACAAACTATATCACAGTAAAAGAATTTTGTTAAAGTTATTTTATTGTGAAATTTGCATTTTTTGGGCAAATCTACAGGGTTCCTATACCCATGTTTTTGTGCAAATAAAACGAATCTAAATTTTTTTAAAGCGAACTAAACTGTGAGTATTAAAAAACCTATAGGTTATGTAGAATTGAATCCCTGTGACAAAAGCACTCCAAATCTTGTGTACAATGTTGAAACAGTTTTCATCTTGTGAGAAGGGAAATAATAAGTGAAAAGCCTTCTTATCACTGAAAGGTAATTTCATTCATCAGTAGAGGCATTATCTTAACTAGCAGTGCACCAGTAAAGGTAGTTGCTGGACCACAGATCAAGAATCCAATCACTGGCATCGTTATGTGACTGGATATTATTGACATTTTATGCTGAATGTGCACAAAGCCATAGCGTCTTTGCGTGAGCGTCAGGCATCATTGCCAATGCGTTCCAATGCCTCTCCAAGTGGTACCCCCAACTCTCCCTTTCTTACCGTTGAGGGGGTACTTGTGCACAGATCCCCTTGCAAATGATTCCATGGAGTAAAAAAAACCACATGGCAATATTGAACTAGTCACCTTATAAAACCTGTTTATTACAGAACCCACCAAGGAATTGGACAGCATGAAGAAAGTCCCTGCACCAGACCTGCTGCCTTCAGATACCCCTTCAGCCCCTGTCCAAGCTCCTGAGCCTGCACACACTACTACCCCTGCACCCACTACTACCCCTACACCCACTACTACCCCAGCACCTACTACTACCCTTGCACCTGCTACTACCCCAGCACCTACTACTACCCCTGCACCTGCTACTACCCCTACACCTGCCACTACCCCTGTACCCGCTACTACCCTTGCACCTATTGCTACCCCTGCACCTGCTACTACCCGTGCACCTGCCACCACCCCTACACCTGCTGCTACCCAAGCACCTGCTTCTCCCCCTGCACCAGCTTCTACACCTGCACAAGCTTCTACCCCTGCACCAATTACTGCCACTGCACCCTCTACTACTCCTGCACCCACTGTTAGTCCTGCACCCACCGTTACCCCTGCACCCACTGTTACCCCTGCACCCACTACTACCCCTGCATCCATTTCTACCGCTGCACCCACTACTACCTCTGTACCCACTATTACCCCTGCACCCACTTTTTCCCCTGCACCCACTTCTACCCCTGCACCCACCCCCAGTGGGCCTGACCCCTACACATGCCCCATAGTGCCTGGTGCACAGACAGACATCATCATTGACAAAGGGAAGACAGGTCTTGGACTGAGTATTGTAGGAGGAACAGATACACAGCTGGTAAGCAAACCTTATGATTAGATATCAAGTGATTTTAGGACAGTATGGGGGGGGGGCTACAACTTTGGCTTTGACCAAAAGCCTTTTATAGTTCGCAAATACTTGCTCAATGTCATTAAATGTTTGGATCAATATTAAGATTCTAAATTTTTATGGAGCATTCAAGAATTTTGAATGCCCGTCATCTGAAACCAAATTAAAATGTAATACATCATTGACTTTTTAACTAACTAGAAATTTTTCTGGGTTCTCTACATTTCAATACTTTGAAGTAATCCATTTTTACATTCATTGAACTTTACAAAAAATGGAACATTGAGCTTCGTGTCATGCAGTTGAGTCGAGGCACAGAGGTCCTGAATTCAAATTTAGGTTCACGATTTTGCAGATTTTTGAGAGTTGGGCCTAAATTTCTTTTTAGCATACAGGCAATTCCAGCGTCATGTAATGTCCATGACACAGCTTTTGAAAACTCAGTGAATGAACTAAAAGTGTATTTTTCAAATCTTATATATTCATCATCCAGTAATGATCAAGAAGATACAGACTATGAGTTTTGGATCATTTCTTTGAATTTTAGATATCATGTTTAATTGGCTCCATCATGGACATTCCTTTCATAATGCTGGTATTGCCCAAAACTGATCATGATAATCCATTTGCCCCATCTCATCTTGTAGAATATCGTGGTGGTTCATGAGGTGTATGAGCATGGAGCAGCCGCAAGAGACAACAGACTGTGGCCTGGAGATCAGTTGATTCAGGTACACCAATAAGTCATGATAATAAAGTGTGCTTATGAGGTGCACATATCTACCATTATCATCAAACAAACTTGAATCCTCGATCCTGATTGGTCAATCCATGGCAACAAGCCGTGCTACATATAACCATGTAGCACGGCCTCGGTCCATACCGCACTCCGCGTATTGCGCTTTTCTAAGATAAGAGCGTCATTCCGTACAACACGCACGTGCAATAGGACAACCGCTGAAAAGTTTGTGTACAGCGTGCGTGTTCCATCTGTACTGTCCGTCAAGTTTGCTTGAAGATAAATTCGTTATCACGCTCGTGTTCGTGGAACACGGAAAATGTAGTGTGTCTGTGTCCCACATTCGGCCTCGTGGTATGTGGGGCACAGACACACTACATTTTTCCGTGTTCCACTCGCGCTTGCGGGTGATTATAATATTGGTGCACAGTGTGCAATATTATCATTACCCCTGCTCATCAGTACTTTTTAGCATTCCCAAAGACAAGTTTAGCTCACAAAGTATACAGTTAGTATACAGCTCAGGGCTGCTGTGTTAGCACTAGTATTTGAAAAGTTCAGCCGTGCCTACCTTCACAGGTACCCATCATTGCTTGATGGAGAGACGTCAGAAGTGACAGAGTGTCTAGCCCATGGATACTCCATGCATTGCAAGGAATACTACTTTGATTGGACTCATAACTCACAAGATTTGGATTTGAAACTTTTAGACTTAAACGTGTTTTGAAATTGTTTTTCCCCGTATGCACCAGGTGAATGGTATAGATTTAACTAACACAAAGCATGATGGTGCCATTGCTGCACTGCGCCAGTCTCCTAACCATGTTTGCCTGAGAGTGTTCCGTGATCATCAAGCTATCAGTCAAGGAGCAGTAGATGAGGACGGGGAGGAGGAAGGGGCGGAGTCAGAGGAGAAACCGGAGGATGAGTATGATGAGATGCTGAGTGTGGAACTCCAACATACACGAGGAAGGAGTCTTGGCCTGAACATTGTAGGCAAAACGTAGGTGCATAGGGGAGTCAAGTATAGGGTCCAATGGATCCAATGTGAAGATATCGGGTTTAAACTTATTATGTGAAAAGGCAAGAGTAAATTTGGACATGATGTAAGCATTCTCAAGATGTTAAGCATGTATGCAAATGAGCATGTAACAACCCAAATACCTTATACAGGACAGCCATTTTAGGGAAATTTACTATAATTTTCAATTTGAATGCAACAAATAAATAAAAAGTCTACTCATTTTATCATAACAGAAAAAAACATTCAGTTCTTGCACGACTGCTGTGTGTTAGGTCTGTTAAACTTGAAGATTTCCTTAGAGTTATACCACCTATTTGCTGATTAGTCCAAACGGGAATAAAGAATACAATATCTGCAGTTTACTTCAGACTTTTGAGCAATACCATTTGACCAAATGAATCAAAATATTCAAATGAACAAAATTGCAACATTATGTAAAATATGTATGTTTGTAGTAATAGTGCTACAGGTACAAAGACATACAGCGCTTACTAATGAAATATTGTATGACCGGTCATCGTGAGGTCAGTGATATTGAAGCATTCTTTTTGTAATTGTGTGGATTATTTTGCTTTGGTAATCAGGTCAGGTCGAGGTGTAGTGATTTCCATGATTCTTAGAGGCAGTGCTGCTCATGCTGAGGGTTCAATGAAGGCTGGTGATCATATCTTATCTATCAATGGGCAAGATGTACAGGAGGCTACACGGGAAGAAGTAGCTGCAATACTCAAGGTCAGTAGGAGTTATGCTGCTACATTATGCTACTAAGATCTGCCATATGTGACATGATGGTTTGGTTGGTTGGGGGGTCTGCTAATTGGACAAACCTTCATACTCCAATCTGAACATGTCATTTTAAAATTCAGAACAGTAGGATTTCAATTTATTCAGCAATTTGGGCCTAGAATTGGATATTGCTTCATAACAGGAATAACTAATATACCACCCCTCCCCCCAAAAAGGGGGGGGGGGGCAAACTTTAAAACCCTCAGGAACAAACTGTAATTCACTTGTTTTGCAGACAGACAAAATCACATTGAATTTCAAAAAGTAGGTGGAATGTAACAGAAATTAACTGATACAAAACTTGCAGTTTTTTTCCAATCAAGTCGCCACTGACAGTAGAATATGTTTGATATTACAGGCAACTGACGGGCATGTGCTGTTTGAAATCGGCCGAAAGAAAGATTTGGGCAAGACAAGCAAACAAGAAGATCAAGTCGCTAAGACCAAGAGCCAATCAACTTCCAAACAAGGTGACATCACGTTAATCATCTTCTATATCCTTCATCCCCGTCCTCCTCTTAAATCCTCAACACCACACAATCTCATGGGGGAGTGTGGCCGAATGGTTAGTGTTTGTGATCAATGATCAAGGGTTCAACGGTAACCCCATAAAATGCTCTACCAAAAAGCTATGAAATATTGCTGATGCTCTCAAGCCAAAGCAAAATAGTCTGGGTTGCCTTGACAACCAAAACCTCATCTCACAAACCACTCAGTGCCTGAAAGGGATATTTGCATAGCGGCATCATTTATGGTTCTTCCCTCATGGGCTTTTTTCCAACCACAGTTATCAGTTGCTTAAAACTGTTTGTGAATGTTGCCTGGAATTATATTGAAGGAAAATAAACAGGCAGGTACTGCAGGCAAATGGCAAGGGTTAATTAACATGGCTGGGTAGGATGAATGCTTTGAATGATGAATGATGAAAGAGTTTTGATTATTCTTTTTCGTAGTGCGTCATGTGGAGCTGAGGAAGGTACCAGGAGAATCCTTAGGTCTGAGCATAGCTGGGGGTAAGGGCAGCGATATGGGAGATATGCCGCTCATTATAGCCTCTATCAATCCTGGCAGTCAGGCAGACAGGAACAAACAACTCAAGGTAACTCTTTAGTTGGTTGATGTTTTCAGGGCTTGCAGCCGTTTATGTCCATTTTATGGTCAGTTTATCCATACTATCTCTCACATTGCTGTGAATCTGGCAATCTTTGACAATTTGCCTTTCCACTTGTCTATCAGACTTTTTGTAAACTTTCTTTGTAAAAGGTCTATTTCTTTTGTTTTTGATGTGTATGGATGTGCGATTATTTTTAAAATGCTTTTCAGCTGCAAGGTTAGAACCCTGCCCTTGGCAGACCTTTCGGTCATTGTCTACATGAAAAGATGAGACAAATACTCATCGTCTTGTATTTCAAGAGCTAGAATTTATGGCAGTCTTCAAAGTTGTTTTTAATGGTGCTGCAGCCACCAGATGAACTAAACAACAATTCTATGAATGTGACACTTCTGACTGAACCAAACCGAACCAAACTCAGTTGTTCAGTTTGGAATATTCAGCAACGCATAGTGTAGCACTGCAGATTTCTATTAGCTCAACCTACAATATAATAACTTACACATAATATTATCAACATGTTTGTTTTCATTAAGAGAAAACAATAGTGAAGTTTGTCAATACTAACAACAAATGAAGGGACTTTGTATGTTATGGACATGCATATTCATTATCAGCCAGCACACTATGTGATGTCCTGTATTAGCATGCTCGGCCTCGGTGACCAGCAACCATGTGTATGAACTGGGGAGGCCAAGCAGAAAATCAAGCAGCAGAAACACTACAAATCCGAGTTTCATACTTGAAAAACATGAAAACAAAAAAGACAAGAATCCAGTTTTGTGAAATGTTCAGTTTCAGATTGTTTCAAACCCATGTTTGGAATGATGTTTGCCTCACGTTTGTGTATGCTGTCATTCCAAACGGACTGGTTCCTGGTAACCCAGTCCTCCATTACCCACTTACCTATCATCGTCGATTCAGCAATAACCAGTCTACCAGTCTAGATAATGATTCAAACCAGCGTTATGTTCTGTCTTGATATCCAGGTGCTGGATTGTATTGAGAGCATCAATGGCCGCAACGTGGCTGGTCTGAGTTACGCTAGTGCCATCAACCTCTTGAAGACGTCTCAAGGAGTGATTCAGCTGGATGTGAGTGAGCTCAGCCCTAGCAAGAAGGACTGGTATCTGAGAAACCAGAGGAGTAGTAATCCTGCAGATAGTATGGTAGCTGTCAAGGCTAGTGTCAAAGCACAGCCTGCTATACATGCAGCTAGTGTGGAGGAGGCTAGGTGAGTTGTTGATATCTGACCTGCTCACTGCTAGATGTGGAAACATCCTACCCATGTCTCTGTAGGCTGTTAGTATTTGCCACTTCTCACCAGAGGTGCATTCCAGTCATGTGAATATCTTAGGTTGGTAGCTAGGCCCTGCAAGCATGCCAACCTCAAATGGAACGATTATTCTATCGAAAAAACTTTTGACAAAATTGCAGAACCTCAGTATGCCAACCCTGGCATGACAAGTGTCATCGTTTGGATAATATCCTCGAAAAATTGACTGTGACCAGAAGTGAAACGTTTCCAGTATATGAACTTACTTGGGATGTTATAAATACAAATTGCATCCCAGGTAGGATCATTACGTTTACTGTTTGTGTCTGCCATTTTGGAAAACATAGCTAACTATTCAGGGAGACCATTATCGTTTGTTGATATTGTTTGCCAACGGTGGTGGCAAACAGTCAATCCCACTTGCGCAAACAATGCCAATGTTGGCAACATTAGCAATGTTTGCGTAAGTGGAACGTACCCCAGTTATAGCCAGTGCTTCTGTTCCTAATGGCATAGTGTTGTCATGCTGCATGTCACAGTGTTATCTATTAGAATCTCTTTATATCTTGTAGCTAATTATCACAAAAGACTTTAAACAATTCTCTCCCTCACAAATTTCAAACCCTCTCCCCCCCCCCTCGCCAAAAATAAAGGTCTTTTGAATAAGAAAATTGAGCAAAATATGACTTTTTGTAGAGTTCACGGGCATCACAGTGTGACCTCAAATAGTATTGAATACAAGTGCTTATTTTCAGCCTTGTTATATTACTAAAGTGTTTCATTGACTTTGTTGATTCCATAACTGCAGTGCTGGACGTCTGAAGCATATTGAGTTGCAACGTGGATTGGATGGTCTAGGCTTCAGTATCGTTGGTGGTCATGGTAGCCCTCATGGTGATCTACCTATCTATATCAAGACAGTCTTCAATAAAGGTGCAGCCGCTGTGAGTGGTGAGCTCAAGAGAGGAGATCAGATTATAGCAGTCAATGGAGAGAGTCTGGAATCAGCTACTCATGAACAGGCTGTGGATGTACTCAAACGAGCTAAGGGAAAGGTGGTCGTTACAGTCCTGGCTTGAACAGATGACAGTCTGTATTTACTTATCCAGGAATACTTACAATACATCAGTGTGTGACAGTGTTTTAGTTGATTCCATCACAAGTCCATCACAAGTCACTGTACAAATTCAGTCATACGAAATGAAGTCTGCACAAATTAAACAAGCCAAACCTTGAGGTTCAACCCCAAGGAACCTTGTCAAACCCCGTAGCACGTGAAGGTGAACCACGAGTTACAGCCTGTTTAATTTCACAGTCTCCTCTAACAGGGAATAAATAATTAACAAATGCTTTGGCACAGTTCATTGGAATAGCTTATGACTTGTCTTGAGACTGAAGGACTAGTGATGGACTTGTGAAGGCTTGTGATGGAGTGGACTTCAAGACTGGTGTGTGGCTTCAGATGAGAAGAATTTATGTCTTTGGCATAACTTTAGGGGCAATTAGGTTGTGGTTTTTGGTTCAGTGGCAGTCTAGCCAAAAAACAGAAGTAGCCCAAAAGAAATGACGTCTTGGTTTAAGGACTTGAAACACTTTGAGATCAATAGGCCTGTGTTTCTTTTCCATTAATAAAAAGCTTTGTTGTTTTGTGGCTTGTTGAGTTTCTCCTTGTAGCTTCTCTCCTTAAAAAAAAAAAAAGCTCCCCCTCGAAAATATTTTATTTTATTGTATTAAAGAAAGAAGACAAATGCCATAAATATGTGCACTTGTTGCATAATGTGCATTTTAAGATTTGAAGTTTGTACATTTGTTTATGGCTTATAGTTCCAATTTGATCAGTTGCCGTGAAAGATGATTATATTTAGGAGTTAACGTACTTAGAAATGAGCAGTGCAAATTTAAAAATGGTCACATCAGCTAACAGTGTTTTAATTTTAAAAATATGTTTTAAAGCAAGTGATTTTAGCTTTTAAGTTGTTATTATGATGTTGTTATATTTACTATTGATTTAAGAAAATTTAATTGATTTTATGTCGAAATAAAACTAATTAATAATTCTTTTATTAATTTTAAAATGTTTTTGTAAATATTTCCATCATGTTAAGGATTGTAAATCATATGTAATATTTTTACTAATTTTCAAAAAGTGTTGCACCTTGATAAATTATTTTTTTTCAACTGCTAAAAATGAAGGGATTTGTTAATCAGAGTTTGTTCAATCGCTCTTAATTGAAGTAATGACCTGTTCTTTCATCAAGCAGACTTGTTTTAAAAGTAGAGTCCATCATTTGCAGCTATCCAAAAAGTAACTGACAAAATTATTATTGAAAAGCTTACTTGGTTTAAAGATGGTAATGGTACTGAACTCCCTGTGAAATTATGCTTTCTCGCATGCTGTCATTTTGAAGACAACAATAAAAGAAGGCCTTTTCCAACGATGCGTCTAAAGACACATTTTTGGAAATTGCCTTTAGTAGTTCGTTTTTAATTCGGTGAGCCATGAATGAGTGCGCGCAAGCATTGACACGACGCACACGCGCGGTTGCTATTATTAGTTAACTCATCTTGTAGCTGTTATCGACTGAATGAGAACGTGTCCCGGACACTGATTTTGGGCTAAATTCAACACATGATTGGGAACTTTTGAATTGAAATCGAGATCCTAGAATATTGTTTTCTCAGACTAAACAGCGTACACTGAGACTAAACTTCATCAGGTTAGTTGTTCAGCACTCGTCTTTAGATTTTGAGCACTTTTGTTGCTTCAAACTAAAAAAAAGGGCACTAATGACAAATAATGTACTCTACCTTTAACCTAGTATAAGATTTACTGTTTGTTAAGCTGTTCATAGAGTAGAAATGTGGAAATTGTTACAGAACTCATTTTTTTAAAACTAAGCGATATTGTCTATGAAATAAGAAGGTGCTATAGCTTGTTGATCTTTTCTATTTCAGCAGTAGTTTGTTGAAGACAACTTAGCACTAACAGTTGCCTAGAGAATGCCTACTTAACTATGGCATATTACATGTATTTAACCACCTGACTAATGCACTTATCCCATAGGTAACTGGGAAGAAACCTAAATAATCTGTGTGTTAATCAAATGGTGAAAGAGCATCGTGTACAACATGTACAAGAAATAGTATGACAGTGTTGCTGTCCATACAAAATAGCTGCTCCTGCTTTGACACTTGCTTAGAAACTGGAGTAATTGATTAAAATGAAGGTGTCTTCAGGTCATAGACTAGATTCTTTCTCGTTGCCACAATGCTTCACCCCTTTAACTATGGTCAACACATACTTGGAAATGTGTATAAGGTTACGGTCTATAGTTATGTTTGAGTTATTCCATCGTCTATACTTTGTTCAAATTGAACAGTTGAAAACCTCCGCCACACAGGCCTTTTTAAAATCACAACCCTCGAGGTATTTATAATGATAACCTCCCTGAATCCCCCAACCAGCCATCATAGTCCAGTAAAGACGATTTGATATGTCACTGACACCAAAGTAAGGTAGCTGAGCTTCACAGTTTTTAATCTATTAACAAGATGTTGATGGATTTTGGGTAGTTACAGTACATTTTCATACCGATGTGCATGATATTTAAGTCTGCATGTTTTGTGCATCACTGAAATTTGCATCAGACTCGTGGAATTACATGCTAAAATTGCCTTACACGTTTTTTTCATACCAACTCTAAAAAGTGAGCAACTCAAAAAATTCTTCAAGCTGCCCAAACGTTTTAAGAGCTTTGCCTGCTTTGTTCACCAAGTTAAAATTATTTGGTGAATACTTTAGTCGCTTAAAAAATAACAGTGTGTTAATCAATCATCTTGACATGTTTTCTAGTAGTCTATGGAATTGGTCAACAATGAACAATAAGTATTATTGTATGATTCTTCTGTATATTTCTGGAATGATAATCTGTGAATAAGTAGAACAACTTTAAATATTAAGTGCCTTTGTACTTGACATTCCCTGCTTAGTGGACATATATTTGACATAGTAGTTTAAGAAATGTACCAGTTATGAAATCCATGCACTTGCACCACCTTTATGACAAAATTGACAGTGGACAAATATATTGGAAGATCTTTAGCTTTCGGGATTTTCATTTAAAAAATCATTCAAGTGTGAGTCAGAAGACATTTTAGAAGAAATGGTACATATGAATCGATTGCCACTTTTAAAATTAGAACATTTCTGTATATTCATACTGACAACACTCCAAGTTTTGTAAATGGGGTGTACTATACATTTAAGTCCAAAGTGCGACATTTTCCTGTCCATGTTGCCTTGGTACTTTGTACTTGGCCATTCAAGTATCACCAAGAATGACTTCAAACAATTTTAATTTGTTGTGTAGGTAGGGTGATATTCATAATCACTCTTGGAGGAAGACTGCATAAAGGGATTGCATCAGAATTAAAAAAAATCATAGATGTTTAATAGATGTAACAGGGACAGGGAAAATGGTGGACACCAAATGTATAGAATGACCCCAATCTACAGGTGTATGTGGAATAGATGGATTGCATTCAACAGCCATCTTGAAGGTGTGATGGTGTGTTTAATTCATTAACAATGAACGCACAAGAGGTCTACTCAGTGTGTATCCCTGTTGAACAAGTTCAAAGATGGCTACAGTGTCAGTTCAACTCCTGCCAACACTGAAACTGCTAAAAATCATCCGAGACTAAATTTGGCATCATATATGGCTTCAAAAACGGGGTAAAGGTTTCATAAACATTAAATCTGACAGAAAGCCAGATAAATAACTTCAAGCAATACAGGAGACATGTAGAGTACGTAATAAAATAGAGTTTATTACAAGCCAAGAGGATATCGAGTGAATCTGTTACAAGTTTATCCATCTTTTATGAAAGCTTTACGTTAGTCATTATTAGCAATTACATTTGTCTGCATTAGGGGTCATTATATAGAGGGGGTAATTATATGAAGAAGGTAGCATTTTATGGGTGAATTCAAGTCTGGCTAAACCGCCCACACCAAACAATAAATTACTGCCAAATGTGTGAATATCTCAGATAAAAAGCAGCACCGAGGTCATATTGCCCCGGCTCCAACATAAATACACAAAATCAATAAATTGCTAAACTATCTTGGATCAAAGGGTGAGCTGCTCTTATTGATTTTGGTCCATGTGCTATCTATCCGGTTCGTTAGTGTGACGTCACCTCCAGCACTTTCTGCACGATTGGAACCGGAAGTTAACGCAGCTCGAGCGTTTGCAGCCAATGGGCGCTAGTAATCAGGGGTGTGTGCGCGTGTATGACGTTTTTACTAACGAACCGGATAGCAATGAAAATACATTCGTAAGAGGGTCCCTCCCTCCCTGACTTAGTACAAAATTATATCACAATGCTCTTATAAGATCATTAACTAAAATAAGGCTGGAACCATATTTAATTGCAATTTTGAATTGCATTTTTGTATCATAATTACTTCTGTTTCATTTGGTCTGAGGTTAGATTGGAAATTTGTAAAGCCTAGTTGCCATATCGACATAAGAAACACAGACATATGGAAACATTTCATCCGGAAATGTCACCGACAACCCAGAAAGGCTATCGGCAGACGGTTCTGTGCACTGTGCACAATCTGCATAAGCTTAACGTTGATATAGAAACTAGGCTTAACATTAACCTAACAATTCCCAACCCTTCAAAATCCAACTGCATTTTTTGTTGGAATCTGTTGAAGTGAGTAAACGGATTATGCTTTTACACAGGCACGCAACTCTGAATTAAAAATAAAAATTAAAAAACGAGGAAATTCCAAACCACACAAGACTTTGTACAGTGTTTTTCAATTTGTAATGGCATTCATGAGAAGTACAAAATAAGGATATCAGCGGCTACAAAGAAAAGTTGCATGCCTGTTTACATGGGGTGAGGCATACCACCATACTCGGAGTCCCAACAGTTTGGGTGTAGAGTTTACCATGGTGTTGGAATTTGCAAAAGTGAAGAAGGTTTCTAGTAAATCACTCAAGGGGGTTAGGGTTAAAAAGCACAAGAACCATCACCAACGATGATAAGTTAATATTTTGGTTTATCTCGGACTCCTTTTTTTGACGTGGATATTACTTTAAGTTACTCTCCCTGTGCTATTTTCAAGTTTCAACACAGAAAAATAGATTTTGTTTTTTAAATTACTATTTTTCTAGCAATAGAAAATGAAATCACTTTAATGAGCAAAAATAAATTCGCCCCAAAAATGGAAAAGTAAATTCGCCTCGAAAATGGAATAATAAATTTCAGTCCGACAATTATTTTCAGTCCGACAATAATTTCGTTGATCTCTTCTTTTTTTAAAAATGTATTATGAGAGCAAAAGCACACCAAAATAAAAGCATATTCTCAGAGGGGTGGAAAGGTCCAAAATAGAAAATTATTTTTAAATAAACAAATAGAAAATTCATCAGGAGAAAAAAAAAAGGAGTATGCTTCAGACCATGGGTGGACCATGGGTGGACCATGGGTGGTCCATGAATTGACCAATTTTATGAAGAATAGAAATTACCCGA
Organism: Patiria miniata; assembly: GCF_015706575.1. Taxonomy (NCBI): domain Eukaryota; kingdom Metazoa; phylum Echinodermata; class Asteroidea; order Valvatida; family Asterinidae; genus Patiria; species Patiria miniata. The sequence continues at coordinate 7,770,483 of NW_024037073.1, forward strand.
AAGTACAGAAAATCATAAAGAAATACTGACATTTGTGTAAGCTAGGCTATCAGCAACCTGTTCAAACATATGGAGAAATCGCACAATGAATAAGTAAATATGCAGTCATGTAAACCCCAGAGTTGCTGACTCGAGTCATGTGACTTGGACTCGAGTCGGACTCGAGTCGCTATTTTTGTGACTTGTGACTTGACTTGTAAATACCAGCTTTGACTTGTGACTTGACTTGGACTTGCAAACAATGACTTGTGACTTGACTTGGGATTGCAAAAAATGACTTGTTACCAACCCAAGTCAGACGCTAGGTCTGCTGTTTGTAAAATAAGTGGATCCACTGTCACTGATGGCCCAAACACAACGAGCAATTTCGTGCGGCACCTTAAAACCCACGATGAGCGGTGAGTAGTCGCGCTGTGACTTTTTTTTCGGGGGGGGGGGGGGCTTAACCGCGAATGGATTTTCGGTCATTCTGGGCTGCGTACAAACTCTTGCTTCATATGGCTATTGAATCTAAATAACTTCTAGCCTCTAGTACTTGCAAATCTGTCCTAGACAGAATGTGATAAACTACAAGAATAGTAATTGCAACACACTGAAAAAGGGGAATTAAGGAGGCATGTTCAAAATAACTCTTAAGTTGACGCCAGGTTCTTTTAGCTTATTACAGCTGAACAAAATAATGTGCAACTTGACGTGTTCTTGGACAAAGATACTTGTGACTTGACTTGTGTTTAGACCAAATGACTTGTGACTTGACTTGTGACTGGACCTAATGACTTGTGACTTGACTTGTGACTGGACCTAATGTCTTGTGACTTGACTTGGACTTGCAAACAATGACTTGTGACTTGACTTGGCCTTGCAAAAAATGACTTGCTGCCACCTCAAACCCCCCCCCCCAAAAAAAGACGTGACTCTACGATGTCCACCCTCAACTACCCTTAAGGGGCCATCCATAAAGTATGTATGCACGAGGGTGGAGGGGTGGAAGAGGGAGCTTTGTTAACACTGCGTACACCATGCGTACAGAGGGGGAGGGGTGTCCAAGCCAATGTGTACCCACGCAGAGCAATAATTTGCTTTTAATAAATTGTCTTGAAATCAATGTACTTTCTCACATTTAATGCCTACCGGGACCAGCTTTCATGCATCGAAAAGCATCATAACACTGTTCCCTTCTGCCACCATTTAGATTTGGCCAATGCCACTGCCAGCCAACGCCTATAGAGGTCATTACAATTCAGAGACATTGACATTACTAAATAAAAGACTGCTTCAATTAGCCGCTGTGGTAAGCGAAGCGCATTCGTAATGCTTTGTAAGGTACATGTACAATACATGTACATGTACGATACATGTACATGTACATGTACACCGGAAATGTACAGTGTATGAGAAGTGGGTTGAAACTGTAGTACATACAGGGGGAGTCTACAAAGTCAGCATTTTGGTATACATACTCTATGGATGGCCCCTATTAGACTGTGAAACTAACTAATGATTCCTAATGTGTCAATGTCTAGATTGAAGAATTACCATCCAATCTAAGCAAATCAAAGCAATCCCAAACTGGACTACAATGCAACGATTTTCAATGAAGATAGAAATACATGTATTGCAATACAAAATTAGAAAAACTAATTTACATGATTTAAGACACTTACATATTCACATTGTACATGTATTTTGAACATCCATTTAGTGTCTAAAAAAATCCTTTCACATGATGAGACATAAACATTTTCAAATACATGTAATTTAGTAACGGTGTGCAATTCAGCCTTTAAGTACACTGTACAACACGCGTATTACACGTACATGTGTGTGCATGTATTGCAGAATATGTGCATACATGTGGTGCAAAAGTTAGCAATTGCTGCATCACTTGAAAATAACATGTACATGTACGTTTTTAACATGATGGTCCGGATTCGACGCATGAGGGCGCGCGTTATGTACTGTAAGGACATATGCGATATGCGATGTGAGTGGATTTAACAGACCGAGCACAACCCAGACTTGGCCAAGTCTAGCCTTTAAGCTGAATGTAGATGGGTCGTTCTATAAATTTTAGGTCTAAAGTGACATTTTTCCTGACCCTGTTACCTTGGCACTTTGCCATTCAAATATCACTAAGAATGACTTCAAACTAGTGTAAATTTGTTGGGTATTACTTTGCTATTTATAATCACTCTTGTAGAAACTACCCATGTAGGAGTGCATCCCAACTTTACAGAAGTGTACCAATGCCAAGACAATCTTCAGCAACTGGACGGCTATTCCCAGGCACCATGCCATTCAAGACAGGTCATCAATCTTACCAGAATTCGGACTCGTAGCTTGGCAAGCTGCAAGTTCTTGGGTCATGGTTGTTTACACATGGGATACAGGGTATTAACCAGTTCACGTTGGATGACATGTATACACGCAAAAGTTTTGCGGTATTCGGAACGGATGACGGATAAACACACAACGAGCGAGGCCAGAAATATCTGTCTGCGACCTGCTCACAGCGAGCGAGGCCAGAAATATCAGGGTGTGCTACCCCCAGATGATGACCTGAGCCCATCTGGCACCGAGGTTTGTGAAAAACAATCCTGTGCCTGGGTCCGGTCAATGTCAAAATAATCCCAGCGCGAACTGGTTAAAAATACAGAGAAAATAACCATTGAATGCAATGTGAAGGTTCAGAATTACAGTTTTGCTTCGCAAATCCCAGCAACTCACTTGACAAACCTTAAACGACACCCCATTCCAACTGGTGAATATAGCTCATTTAACCTTGGGTACATTCCTCAGCCTGTAAATCTCCCATCGCCAACTTTTTCGTTCGCAAATAAGCCTCAATATCCAGTCCTTGTTTCTTCCATTATCAAAGAGGCTAATCAAGTGGGCCAACCAATCACCAAAAGCTCATAAAATAACCCCTAAAATGATTCCAAACACAGGCACGGGATATCAATTTCAACAAGTCTAAGGACATCTAACAATTTCTTTACACCCAGACCCCCACCCCGATTGACAATACCCATGGTTATAGCTCATCATGGCTATCTATTTCTCCTGTCTCCACGTCTGTTTTTGTTGTGCATAGTGATGGAGTTTCAAACTGAAATTCATAAGTGCAACGTTCAGGTTCACTGGCTGACACAAGCTTATTTTCCAAGCCGCAACGTAGAATGACCTGTAAGGGAAAAAAAAGAATTGTAAGTGGCTGACATAATACATGTATTGTACTGGTCAGGAGATGACAGTGAAACACCCTGATTATGTGTGATTGGAATCAGCAAGCTGAATCTAGAAAACTTGGTGGGGAAGAGGATCGTGGGCAGGGATGCAAGTCTCACACAAGTCAGCTTAAGAAGCTGTAGCTTTTTCTCACAAGCTACTGAAAGCACTGGGCACAAAATGCTTGTATTATTCCAATGCAAATTCATTCAATCATATTGTGACCACCAGCAAGGATTGTGTGTCCCTCAGCAGGACACTTTACTGCATTTGCTTCACTCTTGCTCTAGTGACCTTAAAAAGAAATGTTTCAGGAGGAACACATACATCAATAGTCTGCATTTCTAACATTACCTATGCAAAACTCAACAAGCTATAGACCTGGTTCCATCAATATGTTGAGTGAATCTTACCAGTGTGGACCTATCAGGGCCATTCCAGCAATTCCTGCCCCTAGTATACTTCATCTTGCTGTATTTATTCTCATCAGGCCCTTCCCACTGGCCCCAGTTCCTATAAGGAAACCAAAAACAACATTAACATAGGTATGCTTGAGAATCTGCCCTGCCATACTGCAGCTGTGGGGATGTCTTCCGTGAATCAGTGTTATTTTTTTAGACTTGTTAATTTTTAGTTCTGCGGTTCAGTAAGACCAGCCTAACATAGCTAAGTAAGGTCAAACTTCAGACTGCAAATCAGATGTAGTTAATAGTATGCAATACTGATTTTGCATAGCAGTTGCCTATCTATGCATCCAGATTTGTGTAGATGCAACTGCCCATACATGCACTCATGAAAGAAATGTTCAGTTGCTCCAATCTTTACTAGCTAAAAACCCTCATTACCCATCTTTAGTAAGCACCTAAACTTAGTCTTTAGCACAAAAAAGTAGCAAGGAAAAGGAAGCCACAGTGTTTTTACTCTCATTCATTAATACATGACAAAGTGGAAATTTATATAAGTTTGTCATTTGGGAGTGTAATGATAAGTTTGGATGAAAGAAAGTGTAATAGTGGAGTCCCCTAATGTGACAGACAACAATGATTTCCCTGATTTTTCTCAAGTATTACTGCCATACTTCTTTGTTGAAAATATTCATTGAAATGTGTTCCCACACATGGGGATGTTGTCAGACAAACTGTCACATTGCATTGTCTTTACCCGTCTCACGTCCAATTCTTGTGGCATGTGCAGAAAAACCAGTAGGGGGAAAAAGTTGCGTGTTACTCCATACTTGACACACACGGATCCTCTACACAAGGATAAACGACTCATCTGAGCTCGTGTACAAAATGTACAAAACGGTTTGTCTACATGCGTGATATGCCGTGTCCGCGCATAGAACATGTAGAACAATGCGCGCCCACCATGATCGCCGACAGCTGGCGTCCTGAAAGAAATTTGACCACTGAAAGACTGCAGTTGTGCGCCAAGTCTCGCGCACGCGCAGGCACGATGCGCAAGTGCCATATCACACCTCTAACCAAAAATTGGAGGAAGTTGTTTATCCTTGTGTAGAGGATCCGTGCTTGACATAAGAATGACCAACATGACAAGGTCGATTGGGCATACATACATATGACACTTACCCTAGCTGAGTTTCTGAACCACCAGCTTTAGGCCGCTGTGATGTTTTGTCAAATGGACATAATTTATAAGTATACCTAAAAACAGAAAGCAGGAATCAATACATTGTTAACTTTGCATATAATTTAAGTAACACAAAATTAAAGATTTTTGGTCACATCGCATTAAATCAATTATACACACTTTATCAGATTATCACCACACCTCATTTCCACACTAGTTGAACATGTCTGCATGCGCATTATTTAGTTGGGGGTGTAACAGTTACTAGACAGAATGTACCCAAAATGATGTTCAAAAATACTCATTAACTTTTCTTAATATACAGTTTTAAGTGTGCCAAAAAAAGGGGAATTTTGACTACATTTTGTGCTGAATGGTGTATTTCAGGAGAGATGACATGCAACCTTGTTGTATATAGAAGACATTTTAATGAGGCCAACTTAAAATGGTGCTCCACATACTTTATTTGCAGGTTAAAGAAAGGTCAAATGGTGTACCTACAGCTTGTCCTAATTACCAACTGATTATCAATGCTGTATATATAATGAATACATAACTGCTTGTTACTGCTGGTTCGACTCAATGAATCTACGACTGGGACTTACTCTCTATCTGTGTACTCATAACATTGTTTCTGCTGGCTTCACTCATGGAATCTACGGCTAGGACTTACTCTCTATCTGTGTACTCATAACATTGTTTCTGCTGGCTTCACTCATGGAATCTACAGCTAGGACTTACTCTCTATCTGTGTACTCATAACATTGTTTCTGCTGGTTTCACTCATGGAATCTACGGCTAGGACTTACTCTCTATCTGTGTACTCATAACATTGTTTCTGCTGGCTTCACTCATGGAATCTACAGCTAGGACTTACTCTCTATCTGTGTACTCATAACATTGTTTCTGCTGGTTTCACTCATGGAATCTACGGCTAGGACTAACTCTCTATCTGTGTACTCATAACATTGTTTCTGCTGGTTTCACTCATGGAATCTACGGCTAGGACTTACTCTCTATCTGTGTACTCATAACATTGTTCCTGCTTGTTTCACTCATGGAATCTACGGCTAGGACTAACTCTCTATCTGTGTACTCATAACATTGTTTCTGCTGGCTTCACTCAGGGAATCTACAGCTAGGACTTACTCTCTATCTGTGTACTCATAACATTGTTTCTGCTGGCTTCACTCACGGAATCTACAGCTAGGACTTACTCTCTATCTGTGTACTCATAACATTGTTTCTGCTGGTTTCACTCATGGAATCTACGGCTAGGACTTACTCTCTATCTGTGTACTCATAACATTGTTCCTGCTTGTTTCACTCATGGAATCTACGGCTAGGACTAACTCTCTATCTGTGTACTCATAACATTGTTTCTGCTGGTTTCACTCATGGAATCTACGGCTAGGACTTACTCTCTATCTGTGTACTCATAACATTGTTTCTGCTGGCTTCACTCATGGAATCTACGGCTAGGACTTACTCTCTATCTGTGTACTCATAGCATTGTTTCTGCTGGTTTCACTCATGGAATCTACGGCTAGGACTTACTCTCTATCTGTGTACTCATAACATTGTTTCTGCTTGCTTCACTCATGGAATCTACAGCTAGGACTTACTCTCTATCTGTGTACTCATAACATTGTTTCTGCTGGCTTCACTCATGGAATCTACGGCTAGGACTTACTCTCTATCTGTGTACTCATAACATTGTTTCTGCTTGTTTCACTCATGGAATCTACGGCTAGGACTTACTCTCTATCTGTGTACTCATAACATTGTTTCTGCTGGCTTCACTCATGGAATCTACGGCTAGGACTAACTCTCTATCTGTGTACTCATAACATTGTTTCTGCTGGTTTCACTCATGGAATCTACGGCTAGGACTTACTCTCTATCTGTGTACTCATAACATTGTTTCTGCTGGTTTCACTCATGGAATCTACGGCTAGGACTTACTCTCTATCTGTGTACTCATAACATTGTTTCTGCTGGCTTCACTCACGGAATCTACGGCTAGGACTTACTCTCTATCTGTGTACTCATAGCATTGTTTCTGCTGGTTTCACTCATGGAATCTACGGCTAGGACTTACTCTCTATCTGTGTACTCATAACATTGTTTCTGCTGGTTTCACTCATGGAATCTACGGCTAGGACTAACTCTCTATCTGTGTACTCATAACATTGTTTCTGCTTGTTTCACTCATGGAATCTACGGCTAGGACTTACTCTCTATCTGTGTACTCATAACATTGTTTCTGCTGGTTTCACTCATGGAATCTACGGCTAGGACTTACTCTCTATCTGTGTACTCATAACATTGTTTCTGTAATGGTTCAAACTCTTGCTGTGGGCCCAGGTCCACGTTCATCAGTTTTTCTATATCTTCAATTGATTTCTTGAGGTCGTTGACTTGCTTCTCAGCCTCCTTGAATTCCTCTCTGGCTGCATCCGCAACTACAGGAGAAAAAAACAAACAAAACAAAGTAAATCACTGAAGCTTTATGCGGCCTAAAGAAACTCATTTTTGTATCAACAAAGTTTACGAAAAAGAGCCTGGTTTTCTTATCTACGCTGCAACACGTTGCCACGTTGATTCAGTCCATGATAAAAATGGGAATTATGTAGGTAAAATGTCACAAGTATTTGCTCCAGTTCGAGGTAATGTGTCTTAGCAAATCGATACACATATTTTTTCAAGTTCAAGGTAACATGGGTTTAGGATAAACTACTTCTAGTGAGAAATTACATGAAACTGAAAAATTTACGTACTGTGACATTTCTATCAACATTTTAAACTTTGAACCAGATATCAATTACAAATTCAGTCCTCATATCAGTCTACACAGCCATGGTACTACAGCTAACAGGCACCAAGAAACCAAATGAAGGAACAGTGTGGGGCAGTGGTCAGTTATGAGGTGGGAAGAAAATCCCTGACATCTAATCTAGAGTACAAATAGAGATTGAAACTCAATCCCACGACAGTGTGATTTACAACCAAGTAACATAGGAGGAAGGCCAGGGCAACACTGCTACCAATGAGAACAAAATCAGATCAAAGATGGTGGATCCTATACAGTCTAGTCAAGTCTGATTCCTTATTCCTTAGTAGTTGTTACGGTTGGCCAACTTATGACAGCCAGCATATAAGAACAATGGTGCATGTGCTCACTTCTACGTGGGTCATTTCAAAAAATTGTTGGGTTGGTAGTTTGCTTACATAATCACTCTTGAAAACCGAATGCATTAAGGAGTACATCCAACATTTTGTACAAAAACATACATTACAGTCAGGTGTAAATAGGACTGGACAAAAGTGGACCCCAAATTGATAGAATGACCCATGTGCACAGAGTACCGCCAAGTATCCGCACAAACCTGTCATGTCAACCTGTGTGGGTGCCTGGCAGCAATGACACACAAGTTCCTTTTTCTCTCTCACATTTTCACAATCAAGACCAACATTACAGGTCAACACAAACATGTAACAGTGAGGATTATATTAGAGAGTCTGTGTATAACTACACCCTCAAGCAAAAATGCCAAAACGTCACTGTAATTGAAGGACACTTGAGCACCATGTCACCTAGTCCGAAAATTTGGGACTCTCAATACTGTGTGTGACAGTTCCAAAATTTCAGGTACTGAAAACATGCAACACAAGAAAATAGACTGGCACATGAAACAACCAGTCCAACACCCTTAGTACTGCATCAATCAACTGTTTCAAAACTAACGTCTGGTACCTAGCTCTATTGCTACACATTCTCTATGGTCATGCCTCCAGACTACTGAAGGGTCAATCTTTGCAAGAAGTTGAACATGCACCAGTCTAGTCTTTATCTTCAAATTGAAATCACTTGGCTTCACTCCCAGGTGCAAGATATTGAAGAAAAGTCTCCTTTAAAAATTGAATTGAGACCCCAAACTTGGATGGTGAAATACCGAGGATCTTGTCTTTGCCTCATGAAAATTTTAGAAAAGTTTGTTGGCTAAAGAGCAAGTACAGTTGGTCTGATCTTGTTTGCATGGTTTTTTTTTCTTCTGTACTCAAGGTCCCAGTCTACATGTCAAGTGCGTACTTTAATAGGTGCAATGGGATCACCCATATTCTGTTATATAATAGATCGTTCTGAAATGACGTCATTTCCTACAGACCAGCCACGTGCATCGGCATTTTGAGCGTCAACTTGCATAACGCGCATCTTGCATAGTGCCATCCAAATTTCCTGTGCATGATCCATACTACTACCGGCCCTTGACCACATTCAGATACCTTCTATAAGTTTCTTTGTGGCTTCATCATATTCTGGCATTTCTTCTCCATCCTCCCCTTTTCCCTTCACTTCTTTCTTCTTCTCATAATCCGCCCGATGCTTGGCATATTTCTCCATCAATTCTCCCTCATCCAGGTCATCGTCAAATTCTTCATCCTCATCATCCTCATCAGCAAAGTCCTCTTCATCTTCATCATTCATGTCGCCATGGTCACCCATGTCTAGATCCTCCTCTGATGCATCACCCTCATTGACATCTTCTGGAGGTGAGGGGACAGGGGATGGATCCTCTGGGGTCACCTATGGCAGGCAAAGTTAGACAAGTCTGCACATTCCGAAAGCTTTTAAGTATGAAGTGTTCACTAGGCTTTACAAACAAACTTTAGCATTTCCCAATGTTATAGTCAAGTCCATCACAAGCCATCTAGTCCCAAGTCAAGTCACTAGCTATTCAAATGAACTGAAATAAAGGCATTCCTTTGTTACTGTTCATCCCCTTACTTGTGACTAGAATTGTAATTTACTTTTCACTGGACTTATGATTGACTTGACTAGAACAGTGCTAAAAATGTGCAATTTACAGCCAATTGAAAACGCTATCACGTTGCAAGCTACTCTGTTCAGGGCCTGATTTCACACAGTTGCTACAGTAGACCTATTTACTACAGTTCAAACCAGCCCTTCAAACTCAGAAATAATCTATGAACACAAAACATTTTGACAGAAAATGTTTCTCTGCTGAGTGTATCTGGATGCTTTGTAGTATTTTGATATTTATCTCAAATCAAAATGTGACACAGAATGCTTGTATATCCGGCAAACAGTTTAGATACACATACAAGTGAATTGTACTCAAAGCAATAACATTGAAAGTTTTGGGGATTTGGCACAGTTTCTCGGAGTTACATTCTTAACAGTGCATTTTCAAACAACAGCACCTTTCAGTTGTCAGAAAGTCAGGGACACAAATTAGCTGCATAATAATGATATGAGTTAGCGCACGGATCCTCTACACAAGGATAAACGACTAATCTCAGCTTGTGTACAAAATGTACAGAATGGATTGTCTACATGCGTGATATGCCGTGTCCACGCATAGAACAATGTATAGAACATGTAGAACAATGGGCGCCCGCCCGACAGCTAGCTGGCGCCCTACAAATTTGACTGTGCAGTTGTGCGTGTGTGCGGGTCTCCCATACGCGCATGCACGACACCAAAGTGCCGTACCACGCATGTAACCAGAAATTTGGGGAAGTCATTTATCCTTGTGTGCAGGATCCGTGGTTAGAGGAATTCTAGGTCAAGCACCTAGGCCAAGCAACTCTGCATCACTGAGCTCAATTCCATAATGAACATTTTCACACAAAACAAGTGTCAGTTGAAAGCCATGAATTAGTGGCGCAATTCTAACAATCTTCATCATAGGGATTCTGAGCCAACTTTCATTTTTACACAAATCCCAGCACAGAATCACTGTTCATAGGAGCCCCGTTTTGGTGGGTACACTCTGCCAGCAGCTGATTTCACAAAACGCAATGACATAAGTCCACTTGCGCCACAATTTATTGTGCAAGATGCACAACATTTCAATGCTGCACAACATTTTAGTTATGAGAATCTCACGAAAGTTTCATTGTGCGTAAGTCTGTGGTAAAAATTATGGCAAAACTTGGCAGTCATTTTGGGTGGCATATTTTGGCAATCATTTTGGGTGGCGTAAGTTGTGACGTAGCGACTGAAAACTATCTATTTTACCAGCAAATCTTGATCGTCATGGAGCCTGTTATTGTACAACTTATCAAGGTTGATACAAGACACTCACAGCTTTCTGTCTGAAGTAAAAGAATTGCTATTTTTACTCATGACAGAGTTTTTAGAGTTGCCGCACGATTCCAAAGAAAGTCGGACAAAAACATTTTCAAAGTGGCGGGTGGAGATGATTCAATGACTGTTTCATGACCAAACAAACTCATACACAAACAGCCGTCGTAAATGCTGTTATTATCCTCGTCCCAGGTGTTTAGATTATTTAAAACGTTGCGCAGCTACGCCAAGTTTCATGAAATCGATGGTAAGTTTATTGCGCAGCTATGCAGTACATTTGTTGTGTAAGTCCTAGGCATGGCGTAAGTTACACACTGTTTTCGTGAAATCGGCTGCAAATTTCATACAATACAATCCACTTTAGACCTTTATTCTGAACAGCAGCAAGCACAATGCTTTTGCCGTTACTGGGGTGGGGAGCTGTTATGGGTATACACTGATTCTACCTCAAAAGGATTGTGTGCTTTGTGTGATATATATGCAAAAGTTGCAAAATTTGAAAATGAAAGAGCAAAAATATGCACATGTGAAAAAAGCACAAAGACATGCGGAGGTTTTGAAGAACGAAGAGAAAGTGGTGACAACTTTCACATGCGATGATGAGTATCTTTTTCAAACTAGCAAACCATAGCACTACTGCCACAAGCCTCAACATGCTTTCTACTGCTTTCAAAACTTAATGCAACATTCCCACTCCCCCCCAAAAAAACAAATTTATAGTTTGGTAGTAAAATGAGCTTTGTAATGACTGGTATTTGTGCCAAGGAATGGCACTGAAATGTGCAATGAAACTGTGATTGTCAAATTATTCTTCATTTTGACAGGGTGGGGGACATCCAATAGATTAAAGGTTTGCACTTTTGGTTATGGTTGTAGGTGCATGTGGTTCTGAAAATGAACTGACTATCTCAATGTGCCAAACTATGTACTCTGTTGATCTAAAGGAGAAAACAAACAGAAGATATTATGAAAATCAAACTTTCATTGAAGAAGAAACAAACACGTCACAGCATCAGGTTAGTAATGAGACGCGGACACATTAGTAGCCAGATGAATTGAGCGAATACCTTGGGCAGTGATTTGAACTTTTCCTTGATATTTTTCCAGATAGGGCCAATGAATGTAGCTTTAGGCAATCGATCAATGCCGATTAAAACTGCCTGAAATGAAAACAAAAGCCATGCAAACATAGGGGGAAAAGCTTGTAAACTGCAAGAGAAAAGAAATACCTGGTCTTTCTCAGACTTATACTTGTCCTTAATGACAGCCCATACTGACGCAGTGAATGTGGGTTTGATTACTTGATCAACACCACCCAACACAACCTGTAAGTTATTCATATTGTGGAAAAAGATGGTATTATTAGATAGTGGATTGACATGAGTAACATTCTCATAACTAACTTCAATACCATGAAGGCCCTAGGTTTGAATGCCTTTAGACCTGTCTGATACCACAGATTGAAGCTAATAACGAGTACTTCCAGTCATACATGCCTCGGCTCCAAATGGGTAGACTACACAACCAAATCTTCAATTTGATATGGACTCTGTGCACAAGTATCCATCAATGCAAATTGAGTAAGACTGACTCTAAAACACCATTATTTCCCAAAGCTAGGTACCTATGTCAATATGCTGAAGGTTTGAGCACATTGAAACGAAAAACAGTTATCTGTACTTCGCATCATATGTGTACGAACCATTGCACGATTGTGGTGTGTCCAACATACTAGAGATGTTATGAGCACACAGCAAAGTTCTATACTGGCAAAACATGATTCTGTGGCACACAATTCGACCATGGCACATCATAAAACTTTCTCCTCTACAAATTAGTGGGCCTGGCATTGATCCTAGTAGAATCACACGGGGGGGGGGGGGGGGGGGGGGGGGCCTAACTTGTCTTGCAACCTTTCAAATGTATTCTACTTGGAACCAAATGTCAGTCCTTTTTTTTTAATGTATAAACGGATGTATTTCAGGTCATACCAGTCGGTAATCAAAGTGAAGCAACTTTTTATTTCTTACACTAAACATGAGACCAACAAGAAGTACAATATGCCAAGTGTTCCAAAAGTGTATGCCAAAGTTCAGATTTGGTAGCAGGTATATACCTACAATGCCCAGTGACGTGTACATGCCAGTGATGACTTAAATCACATTGTTCAAACTTTCAGACTGACAGACTTGTTAAAGAGAACAATGACTAAAAGTCAAATGTTAAAATATTAATCAATACAATGAAACTACAGGAAGTGTTTCAACAGAATATCCGAAAAAATTGTTCTGATCACCTTTGCTTCTTCTTCTGACACCTCCCCATCGCCATCCGAATCAAATTCTTTGTGGTCAGCCAGTTCGTCTGGAGTAATCCTGCATAAAGACAATAGAAACTTATTAGTTACTTGTCATAGTCCGGTCTGAACAAACGTAACTGGCACAGAAGCATTGGCTAGTTGGACACAGTGTGAAAGAATACACGACTTGAGCAATATCATTAATGGTATTTTAATCCAATAATGCATACATGAAACAGAATTAAGTTATGTAACTTATCATGTCATAAACTGTAATAATGTGGTGCTTATACAGGGTGGTCAAAAAAACAAACGGCATACTTCCACTACCTTGAGACTCAATCCACCTGTACCAATTGATGGAGAATCCTTTTAGAAGAATTATGATACCAAAATATCCCGATTCGGTCCAGTAGTTTTTACTGCAGAGCCTATTTTGTGCAGCACAGTTCTTTCATATGGGTATTACTACATAACAATCCCTCTATCAATTACAATGTAAGTCAAATTCCCGGGCACGGTTTAGTAATTCATCAGGACAAAAATTACCCTCACCTTGCTTCACTAAATAAGCTCTAGAACTAAAACTACTGGACCGAATCAGGCGATCTTGGTTTAACTTTTCTTCTAAAAAGATTCTCCATGCATTGGTAGATGTGGTTTGAGTCTCAGAGTAGCGGAAGTATGCCATGTCGTTTTTTTTGGACCACCATGCTTGATACCAAAGGTCTCAAAGCGCTTCACAGTTATTACCCCTGTTCATCAGGCCATGAGACCAGTTATTGCAGCAGCTCGAGATCAGCGCATCCTGGTCTCTACCTTCACAGGTACCCATTTATACTCCTGGGTGTAGAGAGGCAATTGTAGTAAAGTGTCTTGCCCAAGAACACAAGCACCATGAATTGTTCCCCTTGTCAGGGTTTGAGCCCATGTACTGTCACACATGAGTCGAGCACCGTAACCATTGGACCAAGGCACTCCACAAACTGTGATCCTACTGATGTAACTACAATACTTTAAACAATGTTTTTGAATTTTCATGAGAAAAGGATATCAAGTTGTACCAAAAATGGATAGGCCATCTTTTGCATAAGTGTACGACAGTTTTATGTTATTTGGGTTTTGCATGTGAGCAAAGTTGGAATGTTTTCTGGTCTCAGAGTCTCTGTAATTTAGTCTCGAAAATGTATACCACGTGCACCAAGGATTACATGAGGTTTCTGTTCATATATCGTTATGTAAAAAATGTTGCTAGTCTAAACCTAAGTATCCATTACTTTCTAATACTTATGAATCTCCACTTTCAGAAAATACTGAAGAGTCAAATCACAAAAGTAAGCAGATGTTGACACAATAGTGATGTCTATAGAATAGCCTCCTACTCACAGCCCATTTCTGTCTGCATCTAGCTCATCAAATGCCTCATTAGCTCGTTGTTTGTCCCTTTCTTCTCTCAGGACGGCTTGCTGTGCATCCCATACTGCCTTGTGTGCATCCTTAGCCTCTTTCTCAGGGCTTTCTGCCTCTTGCTTTAACCCTGTTTTTGACAAGAAGTTATTTTATATAAAACTGTGAGGCATCAAATGACAAGTAACCACAAAACACAATCACAATGTGGGCAGTCAATATAAAATAAACAAAAGCTACAGAACTCTTTACTATTTAATACAATCTCTTTTGCAATTTTGTTTGCAAATTATGCCCTTCAAAATCCAAACCTATTTTTAAACACATAAAAATGTCCCTGTTTTGAGTGATGCAATTTGTCTTTATAAGCATGTTTCGTTCCTGCTGACTTGTCAATAGTTTGGACTGACTTACTCTCTTTTTCATCTTTAAGCTGATCAGCAACTTCCTTCTCCTCTCTGAGTTTTTTAAGTGATTCCTACAAATAAACATTCAGACATATGGAAAGTAAAGATAAAATGGACGTTTTCTGAAATCACTAGTTAATGTCCATTTTTAAAATTTTGTTGAGACAGCACTTGCTCATTTCATTGCATAGTATTCTCACTGTGTAGGAGCATATCACAAGTAATGGTTAGTTTGGATTTTCTTTAGTTTACATGGAGATACGATTGGTGCAGGGGTTCTGTGATTACTCTGATTCCATTGCTGCAAGAGTCACTATGTGGAACTGTTTTTCCTCAATTGTTTTCGCCAGGGTTTTCCTCATTTAAAAAACTGGATTCAAGGCTCAGACCCGACAGAGAACAGTGTTAAAACTAAATCACTGTTCAAGATACCCTGGATAAGTAAGAAACTTACATATTGAGAAAACCTGACGCAAATTGATACATAATGAAAGAACAATGCTAGACGTTCCGCTGAGGAATTGACTGTTGTGTACCTCTCTCTCGGCTTTCTTCTCAATGCCCTGTTTGATGTATTCCTGTCGGACATCAAAGCCCTGGTTCATCAAGATGATTTCCTGCTGACGACGCTCAAGATCAGCTCTACCCAATTCCCTGCAATTATTGCTGCATTGAGTAGCTCCTGGTCCTTTGTATTCATCTGAGGCATCACAGCAGTCTGCACACACACACACACACATAATTAAGTGAAGACATTTCTTCATGCTAAACTGGAGGAGGGAGTTAAGTTTACGTCTAATGCTTGTCATCATTATGCATGGATGACATTTTAAGCAGAACAACTTCCCTGATTTGAATTCGGCTCTAGTGGCTCCAAGTTTCAAAGGCCAGTTTATAGCCGGTCACTAGATGGTTGCACATCTGACAACTTGATGCATAATTATCTGAAGTATGGTTTAAATTCAGTGACAGTCACCCAAGGACATTAACCCTAACCGCCCTGAATCCTCCAAAATCCTTTTTGCAAATTGGAGGAATTTGCAGGATTGAGGTTACATGGCAAAAGTGGGTTGCTGATTTCGGAGTACGCACTGTGTCAAGGTCTTGGGCCGGACCTTGTGTTGTTTATGCTCAGCTGTGCATAAATTTAGTCCTTGATTATACTTGACAACCTCCGTACTGCTCCAGGATGTCACTGCCTCTGCCTCAGCCTATTGACAGGCATAGCCGGAGGATTTTGCAGGATTCAGGCAGTGGTCACCCCTTCATGGACCATATTCAAGAAATAGCGGAGGAATTTGCAGGATTGAGGCTATATGCTATTTTTCCATGAGGCCAATTGGAGGATTTTGCAGGATTGAGGCTACATCCTAGCAAAAAGGCCTAGGGAGTTAGGGTTAATGACATCACTACAGAATTCAAATAATCATTGACATGGTTACTGACTTCACTTTTGCTCACTGGGCTTTTAGAACTGCTTGACTGGTAAGAAACAATCGATATACAACTAATGGTGAGAGAAATAATCACGATATTTCTCTCCACCTGGGAGTCATGTCAATAAATATCTCGGATAAGTTGCAGAAAGTTTATCTGCAATAGGCCCATCACATCACGTGTTTGTCGCAAGATTCTCAATCATTATCCCCAATCTTCACGTAACCAAATTATCAGTTTGTAGACAATACTGATATCTCTATCGCGGGAAGACTCTAGGGAAATTGTTCAGAATCCTACAAAAAATACCTGATACAATGAGCCTATTACAGATAATTTCTTTCGTAATTTATCCGGGATATTTCTTGGGGATGCTCCTTACTGTGATATGGCAAAATAGAACATATTGGTTCCAGCACAGTACAAGGCATAGTGCAATGAATGAATAAATACCTACCACAGATACCATCATTTACTCTTGATGAAGGAATGTACTTGGGTTTGAATCCTCTGTTGTTGCAATGGAATTTACCCTGTGGGCAAGCTGAGGTTCCTTCAAATGCAAAGAAAAAATAATTATGTCTCATTATTGCAAGTGGTTACTTTGTTTGATTAAGGGAATACATGTAAATGTGGGCTTGGCTGGTTTTAAACACTATGCTTAAGACCGGTTTGGAGTCTGGACGCTGATAATGACTCGAGCCGAATGATTTTGTTCAACAAGTTCACTTCATGTTTTTTTAAACAGCCCTCTAGCTATGTTATGGTATGTGCCTCTCGCAAGTAGTCGTAAACAACTCCTTACATGGAGATTGGTGCACATTGCGCGTACTGCGTGATGTGGTGCCGAACGCAGCTGTGCCAGTGTAGTGTGAATTTAGGGATCTATTATATGTGTAACCGAGGATTTGTGAACCAATAAAAGGGTAAAAGAGACCGGATTTCATTGGAGTCCAAATTTCATGTGACACTGGAAAAGTTTTTAAGACCAGCCAGCCGGTGTTTTATCAACCGTTTAAGACCGGCGACTTGACGGGCTCTCGACCAACAGCAATGGGTAAACTGTCCTAGGTATTTACGAATGGTATTTAAATGTTTAAACTCAAAAGAGACTGCTGCCTGTCACTGGATATCAATGTGGACATCCATGGCCTCACAGTAGCTATGTTGAGCTAGGCAAGACACTTTGGCATCACGTCTTCCCTCCGTTCATTATTTAAATGTGTACCTAAAAGGGTAGAGGTGGTTATCAAGTATGTGGCAAAATGACAGCTTTGTACTGAGTTGAGAAGGCCTACAGAGTGTTTTTATGGGCCCAATAATGTAGTATCTTGATCACCATTATTGCCAAGTACTTGCAAATTATAACTAAAACAGAATGTTCTTCACAAAGCACAAATATCAGCAGGTTGCTCAATAGTAAAATGTATAAAATGACCACTATAGTGACCACTATAATGTCCACTGGGTCACCTTTCACCTAAACCTGCAATATTTTCCTCTCAACAGAGGTGTAATTGACCACATGTGGCTGAAATAAGTCACAAAAATGTAGGAAAAGAACCTCTTTGCATGTTTTTCATAAAATGGCCACTGCTGACCACTGGCAATGGTGACCTTTGACCCAAATATACAAATAGATATATGGGGTTCTCGTAGATCAATACTTTCTCCTTTCAAGTCTGGGAAAACTATGTTTATTCAAGAGACTATTTTCATTCTCAAAATTTAAAGTTGGGATAGTTTTTATATATTGATAAGGGAAAATAAGAGTCCGAGAATCTAAGTTTCTTGCAGTGATTCCATTGAAACTACTTTGATCTACTGTTCATGGGCAGAACCCTTGGGTGCAGTAGCTTACCTGGTTCATCTGAAGAATCCATGCAATCACAATAATCATCGTTGACTTGACTTTTAAAGATTTGTCTTGATCCATCTAGGCAAGTAAACCATTGTGAATCTCGGTAGAATGGCTCATCTGGTCAGCAAGATTACAAGGGGAAGGAAAAGAGAAATGGCCTTAATAATGAAAACCAAATAGTCTTCAAGCTTCATCTGCAAAATTACATGTATGAGACCATTATGGCCTTAATATTTTTGTAAAATTGTATGGGCCGTTTTTTTTAAAAAGACTTTAACCCTCCTACTTTCTGGTCACACAAAACCAAACAAATTTCACTCTGCCAATTTTGCCCATAGGATTAGCAAACACCATACCACCACAGTTGCAGTATGGTCAGTAGACTTCACTGTGATGTGCACTGTGTAGTGTATGGTTTTGTAGGGTCAGTATAATCTGCTGTGTAATGATTTGTGCATGGTTTTGTAGGGTCAGTGTACTCTGCTGGAAAACGAAAAGAAAAAAAAGAGGAAAAAAAAAATGAAAAAGAGGTGTTTATTTGATGGGGGAGGGGGGGGGGGCTGTAGAGTAAATGCTCCCCTGCTCACGCTCGGAAAAATGATAAATTGAGAATATAATGAAAAAGTTAAGAAATTTTGGGGAGAAATTTGCTTTACCCCCTACTGTCACTATCGAAGAAAAACGAGTTGCGCTGAATCAACGACTGTTGCGTGTAGTGATATGTGCCCTGCGCCGTATGGGCTTTTGGCGCGGAGCACAAATCATTATACGCAACAGTCTTTGATTCAACGCGACTTGTTTTTCTTCGATGGTGACGTCACACACGCGCTCGACAATCTAGCCAAGAAATGGATGGCACAACTCGGTAGACACATTTAATTGTGAGTGGTAAGTTTATCAGAATATTTTGTAATTTTTTCAAAACCGCTTGTTGGGAACAATTTAAGGGGTCTTATGGCATGTCATGAATGTGTAGATCTGTCCGGGGTAACTGTTTTTCTCATTTGTATTCTCTTTACCAATTTTTTTGGGGCCTTTTCTCGCATCGGTGATGTGTAGTCAAAGTATGCCGATTCGTTGGAGCGCTTGTAGTTGTACGGAGGGTACCGAAGTTCCAGCGCTCCACTCAGTAGAGCTAACCTGGGCTAGAGTAGCCCCATATTGTGGCCAATTTACTGGACTACCTCCGTAAATAAAGGCCACACTTCGGCGATCGTGAAGTGTAGGGCCCCTGTTTTGTTTTGATCAAATTAAAGTCAAAATGTTTTTTATTGCTCAAAAATCACCTTTACAATCAAAAGCAGAATTTTCTCAATTCTAATGACACCCGTTTTGCAATTTTGAACAGATTCTTGGGGTAGAAATTGCGATTTTCTGCGCGGTTTGTGCCTTGCGATGCAGAGCGCCATTCGTGCTCATGGTACATCGCGCAGTGATCGCCATATTTAGTTTTGGGTCGCGTGTTGTCGTCGTGCTGTCATCGTCATTTTACCCCCAAATTTCCCTCAAAAATCAAAACCCTGCCCTCTATCTATGACATACCTGTTTATTGAGAATGTCACCAACTAGTTTGGTAGGTCCAATCATTTTAAAGTGGATTTTGTTCCCTTATAGGAACCGGGCCCTACACTACACGATCGCCCACACTTCCACCATGTACAAAAACATGTCGAACTTTGTCAAATTTTGATTTTCACATTTAGGCTTAGTTTGTAGTTTATTTTTGCTTTAGAAGCATACTCACCATAGGCTAATCAAAAAGTGCTGCCTTTTCAGATGTCTATTTTTCATGAAATTTCCAGATTCGTTTGCACACGTTTGTGTATCAAAATTTCAACATGATATTTCACGAAAATTAATTAGACATATGAAAAAGGCAGCACTTTCTGATTAGCCTATAAAGAGGGCGAGAATGCTTTTCTAAAGCGAAAATAAACTACAAACTAAGCCTAAATGTGAAAATCAAATTTGACAAAGTTTGACATGTTTTTGTACATGGTGGAAGCATGAAGTGTGGCCTTTATTTACGGAGACGTAGGCTAGGCCAGTAAAAATTGGCCACTTTTACGGGGCTAGGGCTAGAGTAGCCCCATAAATGTGGCCTATTTACTGGACTGCCTCCGTAAACATAGGCCACACATCCACATGTACAAAAATCGTGTCGACTTTGCCAAATTTTGATTTTCACATTTAGGCTTAGTTTGTAGGGTTTTTTGCTTTAGAAGCATACTCACCCTCTTTATAGGCTAATCAGAAAGTGCTGCCTTTTTCAGATGTAGGCTGGAACGCCGTATTATCGCGGTACTTATCACGTTTCTCGTTCGGAATAGAGATTGCCCACTAACCTTCCAGAATTTTCCTGTCTTATGTGTAGTATAACTCTTCCTTTTTAAATTAATATTAAAAAATCTGACGGGTGGTGTGGTTTATTCCGTGTACGATGCCTGTATGCGGGAAGTGGTTTTTATAATGATCCCAACTTTTTTGTTCACAGTTTATGTTTGACCAAAACACCCCCTGAATAAAGTCTGATATTTTCCCTGTAACGTTCAAGTTGATTAAAGACAAAATGTCTGCAGGATGATTTCTTAAGACCCTGCCCTTCCCCCGAAAGGAGAACACAAATATTGAGGCAAGTCTACTGATCGGCGATTGAGGGCGCCATTCACTTTACACGGTGTGCCGTTTTATTTTCGCTAACGCGCGGTGCTTATTTTGATCCCGTAAAAGTTGTTACGATTTCGCGCTGCAAATATCGTCGTTCGACCTCATTTTACATTTGCAGCTGAAGAATGGGAACTAGACAATGGAACTTTCATGGACAGAGCGCAATCAAAGATTTATGTTAAAATATAAACGGTACCTTTTAGCAGACACGGTGAGGGAAAATTTTGCAAGTTTTGGAAAACGTTAATATTTATTAAAATCGTTAAAAGTCCCGAAAGACACAACATTTTTAATCGTCCTTTTTATAAAACTCGGTAGAAAATCCTTGATGACTGGTGAACTGGATGAAAATCGCCACTTGAAGGAGTTTTGACACTGTAAAAGAGACATTTCCCATGCCGCGATAATAGGGATGCCGCGATAATAGGGAGTCCGACTATATATTTTTCGTGAAATTTCCAGATTCATTTTTACACGTTCATCATTCATGTGACGTTTGCGTATCAAAATTTCAACATGAAATTTCACAAAAATTAGACATCTGAAAAAGGCAGCACTTTCTGACTAGCCTATAAAGAGGATGAGTATGCTTCTAAAGCAAAAAAATCATACAAACTAAGCCTAGTAAATGTGAAAATCAAAATTTGGCAAAGTCGACACGATTTTTGTACATGTGGATGTGTGGCCTATGTTTACGGAGGTAGTCCAGTAAATAGGCCACATTTATGAGGCTATGTTTACGGAGGTAGCTCCAGTAAATAGGCCACATTTATGGGGCTAGTAGTACTAGTAGTAGGGCTAGAGTTACTCAAGATAGGTCCTATAAAGACAATACTTACTTGTTAAGGACACACCGCGTGGCCGAGTCACTGATTCTGTTACAACTACATCTATAATACTCATTAAGCCAATCAACACCAATGTAATCAGTGATTTCACAGACATTTTCTTTGCCTTCATGTCACTCACGCACGCCGCCATTCTCTCGACCCGACGAAACATCATCCCCGTACGTACGTACGTGCGAACATACGTAAGTGTAGCACTCAAGTTCAATGTGTGTTACAGGCGGGATCGAGGTTTAAACAACGTGTACTGCTGATGACTGGAATAAAGGTCATTTATAGAGGGCGCACTTTGATTTCTGGATTCCCCCCAAAAACTTGCAGAGACTCGGTAGCATTAAAATGGCACGACAGTAGGAGCGCGTGATGAATATGCATGACTATGACGTCACTAGAAGCTCATGAGTAATATATCACGCACGGTACTGATAAGTGATAGATATACATGTAGATGCACACTGTATGTGCTGCATCCCACCGATGATATCACATTTAACAAGTCCTCTTTCTACTGTCGCGCCGCCACCCTCTAGTGTCGTCCCACTTGATGATCATCAGTTAGTGGGGCAACAGTAGAGGGTGGCGGCGCGACAGTAGAAAGAAGACTTGTTAAATGTGATATCATCGGTAAGTGGGACGACACTAGAGGGTGGCGGCGCGACAGTAGAAAGAGGACTTGTTAAATGTGATATCATCGGTAAGTGGGACGACACTAGAGGGTGGCGGCGCGACAGTAGAAAGAAGACTTGTTAAATGTGATATCATTGGTTAGTGGGACGACACTAGAGGGTGGCGGCGCGACAGTAGAAAGAGGACTTGTTAAATGTGATATCATTGGTAAGTGGGACGACACTAGAGGGTGGCGGCGCGACAGTAGAAAGAGGACTTGTTAAATGTGATATCATCGGTTAGTGGGACGACACTAGAGGGTGGCGGCGCGACAGTAGAAAGAGGACTTGTTAAATGTGATATCATCAGTAAGTGGGACGACACTAGAGGGTGGCGGCGCGACAGTAGAAAGAGGACTTGTTAAATGTGATATCATCAGTAAGTGGGACGACACTAGAGGGTGGCGGCGCGACAGTAGAAAGAGGACTTGTTAAATGTGATATCATCGGTAAGTGGGACGACACTAGAGGGTGGCGGCGCGACAGTAGAAAGAGGACTTGTTAATTGTAATATCATTGGTTAGTGGGACGACACTAGAGGGTGGCGGCGCGACAGTAGAAAGAGTGACGTCATAGTCATGCATATTCATCACGCGCTCTACTGTCGTGCCATTTTATGCTACCCAGAGACTCATAGTCAATCCAATAGACCTTGTCATTTCATTCACTCATGTTTTTTCTTTCTCAAAAAGTTGTTTCAAAAGTAGTTTCGCAATGTGAGAGCGTGAAACAATCACACAATTCGATGGCTTTTATCATTGCTGGAAATACGTACATGCAAGGCAGAAAATAGTTTCCGCGTTAGATGTAACTACACTTTTGTTTTTAAAAACTTTTCTCCCGGATAAAAATATGACACGATGTCCACTCCTTTGACCCAGACCTTCAAAATATGGCTAAATAATCTGAAATAATATGGGATTTCTCATACTTTTACTGTTGTTATACTTAGTGTACTTTTCACCCTTGCAATAATGAACTTTTAAAAAATTTCCATTAAATTTCAAGTCAATGTAAAACTCCCGTTTGAATTGATATCTTTTAAAGGTGGTTTTTTTTACTGCACCGTTGAACACCTGTGTTAATCGATTCCATTGTTTTTAGCGCTAACCTGAAATCATGTTTATTACTCTCCGTTAAAGAGGCACTGTCGACCTGAAAGTACCCTCTTGGGCTCTAAAACCGCGCGTTTCTCACGCGGCATGAAATTGTCACATAACCAAACCTGGACAATCACGCATTTTTTTTCGGAGTGTGCCACTAGTTTTTTTTTGGTTTAGTTAATTGTTTAAGCAGGTTGCCGTATTTGTATTGCCACAGTATGCATTTCATTTGTACAATATTTAGCTGCGTTGATGCGATTCTAACCGGTGTGATCAAGCGAGAATTTCCATGATGTCAACAATTAAAGTTCCATCCATGCCATTGTGACGTTCGCCGTTACCCTAACGCATTGCTTTAAGTAGGCCTATTCATGATGAACCGGCGGAGTGACACGCTCAAAATTCGATGGCTCATTCGTCATTGGCACAGCGAAACAGCTGCTGCGTCAGATGCAGACGACATCAAGTGGGTTTTTTCCCCCATAATTTTCTCCTTAATGTAAGATATTTTATTTTACTTGGATTTTGGCTGACCTTATTGGCTAGATAACAATAGATTCTGAAAACAGTTAAATTTAGCAGAAAACATTTAAACTTTCTATGGTATACGGGGCGTTGCGCTGATACGGGTTTCTTCTTATCTCGCCAACAGGCAACAATTCACTTCCTTCAAAAACGTCAACTCCTCGTGCCAAGAAATTCGACATGGGGTTCCACAAGGCTCCATTCTCGGTCCACTTCTTTTTCTGCTTTACATTAATGACTTACATTTTTCATCTCCACTTCTTGCTGACGACACAACTATTACTTACTCTGACTCCAACCCTTAATCTTCAATAGATATCATGAATGCCGAACTCACCAATGTCTGTTCCTGGTTTAAAGCCAACAAAACTTTCTCTTAACCACCATAAAACTAAATTCATGCTCTTCAGCAAATCTTCTCATCACCCAGACGGCACTGCTACTCTTCACATCGATAATCCTCCTATCACCCAAGTTCACTCCTGCACCTTATTATTACTATCGACGACTGAGAAGCTATCTTGGTCTGACGACACTTCTCCCATCACTAAAGCCATTTCACGAAACACGGGTGTCAGTGTCTAAACTTCGCGCTTTTCTTCCTCCTAAATCATTAATCTTACTTTAAAACTCTCTCATTCTTCCATATCTTAACCATTGTAATATCGTATGGGCACGAGCTTAATAACAAACTCCATTCACTAATCATCACTCAAAAAAGAGCTATTAGGATTTGCACGTCACATCCCCGTGAGCACACTGCACTCTTTTCCATCAGTTGCATATTTTAGCACTTCCAGAAATAAACCAGCTTCATACGGGCATCTTCATGAACAAATTTACCAAAAACCTATTACCCTCCCCCTTTCTTCTTTACTTCAGTTCCGATATCCAACCAGTTCGCGTAACAAATCACATCTTTATGTACCTATATTACACACGCACATCATGCTCATGAAATTCACTTCTTCGTTTCTGCGGGCCTCGTCTCTGGAACTGAATGCCGTTGACGAATCTACGAAATATCTTTCTTTTGTACGTGGGTCGCTTCAAACATGCCTAGAAAAGAGCTCTCATCTCTCAATATGTAACATAGCTTGCTTCTCATTTGGTTTTTCAGCAGTTGTTGTGTGTGTGTTTTTTTTTTTGGGGGGGGTTCTCTCTTAATAGTTACGTTCTGTTCTAGTTCATAAAGTTCATGATAATAGGTTCTGTCTCGGTCCAACTGTCCGTGTGTATTTGTTCTTGTTTCTGTTTTGTGTTTGTCCGTTCAAGCCATCTCGCCACAAGCCTAGGCTTCCGGCCAGAAGATGCCTCCATACCTTTCTATATTTTCACCTTTTTGACAAACTCTCTTTCTTGATTTATGTACTTAATCGTGTATTCTATGCTTGTATTTATCATTTTGGTATGCGAAATAAATGTGAGTTTTGAATTGGAATTGGAATTTGAACTTGCGTCCAGCTGACCCTAGCTGTATAGCTAGTCAGCTGGGATGCAAGTTGACTGAGTCACATCCGACAACAGGTGCCTTTACGGTGTATGCTATGAAACGCAAACCGTATTATATGCGAGGGTCCGGACGAAAGTCACTTTAATGTTACAAAGTTCAAAAGGGTAAAACGTGTACATAAAAACAGTTACTGCGCATATCGTGCATAGTTATAGTGCAAAGTCCGTCTTATATACAACTTGACAATGTTGATAATTATTATTTGTAGGCCCTACTTGCCCTTGGTACCTTGAAATGCATAATAGTCACGACTCTGTTATAAAAACAGGCGTCTTGCATAAACAAAACATGGTTGTAACGTAGCCATTAAGATATAGTTATCACACATTCTTTGTTGATTTACGGTCGGTGTTTATTTCAGTCAAGCCATATAACAACAGATAACATATCTGCAAGGCTTGAATGGCTTTACTGCGTAAAAAAATTAACCCACTACTTTTACCACGAATTATAGAACTGAGCTAAAGAATAGCCAGAGTGGAATTCTGAATATGAAGCGCACACTTACTGAGCATTCATACAGAGCTACCGAGGAGGGCGGGCTTTTAGTAACGGATGGTGAACGGTCGTACTGTGAACTCTGAGATGAGGAACACACTGAGATTGCGTTGATTGTGGAGTGAATAAGTCAGGTAGGTATCGCGACAGTGCATATGCAAATCAAGATATAACGATTTTCACATCAGGTGAGCTATCAGCTGTTCTGTAATCTGTAAACAAAGCGATGAGTAATAATATGAAAATAAATTCCTTGACATGCACAGGGAGCCCGTAAAACCGTGTTTATATTTTCTAGTAATTTGTTTCAAGTAACAGTAAAAGGTAAGCCAAAAAAGAGGCCATTTTTGCCATGGCTTTTTTTTTGGGGGGGGGCCAAAACAAATTTTAGTCCCCCCAAAAAGTAGGTCCCAAAAATTATGGCGTGGGGTTCGAAATTTTTTTGATTCTAGATGCTCTGCGGTGCGATCTGAGGCAATATCTGACCACTTTAACCAATGTTTTTTTGAGGAAAAGATGGTGGTGTACTCATTGCCTGCCTTTATTGCGATGTCACATAAAAAAAAAAAAAATGGTTTCGTTTGGGGGGGGGACGGAGGGCATGGCCCCCTTTGCCCCCCCCCCCGGATCCGCCCTTGGAGCCCCGCGAAAATCCGATGCGATGAGCTTTTAACATAAACATGTGTGCAAAATAATGTCAATCAATAGTTGATCACTAAACTACAGTACAACAAGAGCAAGGATCTGTATCCGTTATACAACAAAGGAGGAAGGACAACCACAGAGGAAGTGTTTGTGTTTCATCCTCCATCCACGGAACAGCAACAGAATGACTTAACATGGCGCGCTAAAATTCAGTATAGCCTGCATGCATTGTACTATTATGTGCGAATGCCAAGTATATACGTGAACCGGCTAGCGCTGATATCTTCACGTCGATATCGCACAAGGGCAGTTCGCGCAGTAAACATCATTATCAGCAGGGGTCATTTTTCAATGACTGATATAGAGCGATATGGTCACGATCGTGACCGCTGACCTCTACTGCCTATATGTAGCATAATGAAAACAAAGGCTATTTTACACGACGCACTTGACCCTTGCAAATCGTCTCTGTTTCGCGTACGGAGTCTATGCTTGTATACTTCAATGAGGTTTAAATCTCTCTTGTCACTTTATAGGTCACGTATAGCATCATCATCATGGTATCAGTTGAACCATAGATCTGTTCCTTGCTTATCATGGAACTAATGAGAATATACCACTGCCGACTATAATTAGTATTTCCATGGAGCTATGGATAAACACAGGTTTGGACCATGCTTGCAGCACATGTATCAAAGCAACCAGGAAATCCTCGTTCTTTCGGCGGGTACATCGGATCATAGGATCGGCACCTGTGCATTAGATCATCATTGATGTCAGTCGCATGAGGAGTCGAAGCATCTTCGTAAGACGAGAGGAACACAACCACATCGACAAATGATTCGTCTGCGAGTTTGGTGGTGGCGCTGGGTCATTCCTGTTGTGGTGTGCCTACAGTATTGTCTGACATATGGGATTTTGTACAACTACAGCATTTTATTCGTGAGTCTGCTGAAAGAGTTTAACTCCACAGCTGTACTGGCAGGTAAGGGAATTATCTGCACTACAAGGTTTTCTTAAAAAACAACACATGTGATATACCAATGAAGTATGTCTTAAAATTAGACAATGCTCTCCCTCTCATCTGAGTTAAGAAAGAATTACTGAAATGTATCAGAAGTTATGCATGTTTTCAAAGAACCTGTTTTCATAGCTGTCCATGCAATGCCATTGGAAGCTATTGTGCTGAGTGAGAATTACAAATTACTCGACGTCACAAGTGATGTCGCAAAAAAGCAGCCACTGCGTACACCACCAGCTTTTCCTTAAAAAAATGGTTAAAGTGGTCAGAAATTGCCTCAGATTGCACCATAGAACATCTAGAATCCAAAAAATTCAGGGACCCTTAAGCGGGCCCCGAACACCACGCCGTAAATTTTTGGACCCACTTTTTTGGTGACCAAAATTTTGTTTTGCCCCCAAAACAATTGATCCGCCCTTGGACATTGGAATTTTGAAGGACATGTACAGTATAATTGGATTTCTCTAATCATTAAAACTGGTGTTTGCATTTTTTGAAGACCTTGAATCACCAATTTTGTGTAAAAATAAATGAAAGGTGGTCACTTGCTGATAAATAATAAATAATAATTGTGCTTATAGCGCTTTCCATCGTATCAACAATCTCAAAGCGCTTAACAATTATTACCCCGTCGTTCATCAGGCCATGGGACCACGCGGCAGCCGATATAAGCGCTCAATCGGTCTTCGACCCTGGTCTGAGGTACCCATTTATACCCCTGGGTGGAGAGAGGCAATTGTAGTTAAGTGTCTTGCCCAAGGGCACAAACACCATGTTCCTGGCAGGGTTCGAACCTTAACAAACGCACCTTCGTACATGAGTCAAACACAGCCCGTAACCACTGGGCCATGGCGTTCTGATCCATGTACACATTTTATCCTTCAACAAATTATGTACCTTTCGTTCCATGTCACCTCTCTACACTTTACCATACATCTGTCCTTGCGACTTTTTGTAATGGGCCTACAGCCTTAGTCTCTAGCTGCATCAAAATATGACTTGCGAAGTTATCTTACGTGAAATTTCACGAAATTATACATCTCAATGCAAACACTAATAATTTTTTTTTTTAAAGTACCACTAACGAAAAAGTAATATATTTTTGGAGCGTAATATTATCCGTATTCTATTGAATTAGAGTTTATTTCTAAAAGTTTGTGACAGTTCGGCTGAAAAATTAATGTGAGGCCCTATTAGGCCAAACCGAAGTCTGCGGTTTCTGGTATGGAGCTTGCCCCAAAAGTGGTGCGGCGACGCGTTTTTCCCCCTTTGCTTTTCTTTTCTTCAAAAAAGGTGTGTGTTTGTGCTATATATTAATATGTGACCTTGCTTGAGATGCACGAATAAGCCACTTTGTAATAATGAATAGATAACTGGTGGCATATAAAAAGAGTAAGATTAATGGTGAAAATACACATGTACAGGCATCTATTGTTTGTTGAGATTGATAAATCAAAATTGCCAAAGTATGATCTGTCTCAAATTAGGTTTTGCCCTTCACCGACGTTTTTTTAAACACTGTATACTCAGTGTGCTACCTCCCGAGTGAAAGTTGGAAAAAAGCACTCGGGTGGGACTCGAACCAACGACCTCTTTTTTCTAGTGCAGATGTCTTACCACTCGACCACCGAGCTAACGGGATCGGTTGGCCGGTTCGAATCTGATGTGCATAGCAAAAGGGCAAAACCTAATTTGATTTATATCACCCCGACGCAAAATCCCATCTTTTGATCTGTCTCTTGTATACTCTTTATTTCACAAGTTTGGGAAACTTTTTGAGTTGAAATGACAAGACTGAAAATCAAACTTGCATGCAAAAGTAGGAATATTCCTAATCCTATGGGGTGAAGAATAAGATATTTTTCAATGTCCAACAATTTGTTCACCTCATAGTAATATTATTTGAATTGCACTCCACAAACTGAAACATAAATATTCCTGGCAATGATATGCAAAATGGGAACCCTTTTTTGAGTTCAAATGACAAGAATGAAAAAATTAGAGAAAACGGTAACGTCAGACCATACAGACATCGACATCATGTGCTGCCAGGCTGCGAATATTTCATTTACACAACAGAACAGGGTTTCCATTTTTTCAGGCGACTTGAATCAAGGTTATAGGATTGTAGAGCGCCGCGTAACCTTTTACCTACGCGCGCGCGTATACTCTCTCCACATTGTGTGAAACTGTATATAATTTATGATTATTGCAAGGTTTGGTCAAGCACCGCCGTTGCCTAGTGGTTGTGCATGCTGGCTAATGATCAGAGGTCTCGAGTTCGGTTCCCCGCTCTGCACCCTTAAGATTTTGCTCTTTTTTTCCAGCAATTTAAAGTTTTATCGTAAAAACGTTATTTTTCAGTCGGATACTACTTTTATAGCAGCAATTTTCTTTTTCTTTTCTGATCGGGCAAGGCTCTGGAGGATTTTTTTTAAAAGGAAAATAAAGTCCGAAATCCGTACCAAGTTGAAAAATAGTAGCCTCCACTCAAGCCTGGTTATTATATCCATGCCCCATAGGAAAGCGCACAAAGTACCCCAGATAGTTGTGTAAAAAAATATCGCTGCCAGGCTGGTCGTTAGTCTGCGCCCTTACATATTGCGCTCGTTAATAAGCGTTTACAGTATCCAGATACACGACCATCGCTCCCTCGGTATGGCTTCCAGACGCATAATCACAAAATTACAACACCGTCTGCAAATGGTGCCCGACTAAATTTAGTGCAAAATAAATGGGAGCCCAGAGAGGCCACATAAAGCTTATACTCGACACGTTAAAAACACGCTAGAATTATGCAGCAGCAGGATTTTAGTCAAACCAGTGAGTTTGGCGGTTTGAGACATCATCTTACATTGAAAAAAAAAAAATTAATTTTGGCGACGCGCATGCCTACAGTGATGCGCGCAAACCAGAAACCTGTGACTTTTTTGGCCTTAGTACATAATACATTCAATTTGTGTAAGTGCGTCCGAAACTATGGTGTTTCGAGCCGATTTCTACTATATTGTACATCAAAAAAGGTTGGACGAATCATTGTAGTAACTAACTGATACTTTTATTAGAATAAATATCCAAGTTATGGTTGCAACTATAATAAATTGAATTGCCCAAAGTACGTCCGACACCGTGGAACTGCCCTGATCACAGTTATCTCCCGCGGAGATAGTCCCCCGCACCCCCCTTCTAAACGACCCCTAAGTATATCAGAAGTCCAAACTTAATTTCTGAAAAAAAAAATATAATGATTCCGCGGGGTTAACGAATAACACATTTTCTACGAAATTGGAAGCGCCAAAGGGCTTATTATATTATCATGTCGGATCCGCTTTGAATTTCACTACATGTATTATATTATTGTTGAATGACTGTTTAGTTCAGTCGCAGGTCTTTGCGGTTTTTAAAATCCTTAAGTTTTCTGAAATTTCAAGATTTTTCTTTTTACTTGTGGAAGTGGTTAATAGAATTATAGCACTGAGTCACGAAAGCAACACTTGCCTGAGGTTGAATGACATGTTTGGTTCAGTCGCAGGTCTTTGCGGTTTTTAAAACCCTTAAGTTTTCTGAAATTTCAAGATTTTTCTTTTTACTTGTGGAAGTGGTTAATAGAATTATAGCACTGAGTCACGAAAGCAACACTTGCCTTAGCCTTGGTCAATGCTCTCGTCGTTATTTGTCCCGTACGCGGTCAATCGTCGGCATATATCCTCACGCGCTATGCACATGCATGTAAAAATACAGCGCGAACAGCGACCTCACGCGGCCACTATTTTTATGCAAATCAGTTGGAGACGATGTCGAGCCTTGGTTCAATCGTCGGCCAAAGCTTATGTTTTTCTTTACTTTGCGCTAGATTTCCAGCGCACGACCTCGTATGCGAATACAGATAATGTAGGCGGGGCTAATATGTGGAGTGTCCAATCACACCTTGGTAAATCCGGACGTCATCAAATTATTTGCAGTTTTTCCGCCTTTTGCGGACGTGACAGGAACCACAGTTTTTGTGCATTGGTGCCGTGTGCAGAGACACACAATGTGTACGTGTATGGACTATGTACGGCGCTACGTTTCACTATGCAAGTTTCCACGCAACGATCGACTAATAAGAAAACGACATTTAAGGTCAGCTAAGGCTATTAACATAATGAGCACCACCCCCAAAACCTCACATGGACGATTGAACCAAGGCTCGACATCGTCTCCAACTGATTTGCATAAAAATAGTGGCCGCGTGAGGTCGCTGTTCGCGCTGTATTTTTACATGCATGTGCATAGCGCGTGAGGATATATGCCAACGATTGACCGCGTTTGGGACGAATAACGACGAGAGCATTGACCAAGGCTACAGCAAAGGCCTTTGTAAAGGAGTTTATATTGCTGACTTTAAATGACCAAGTGCGTAGAGAGAATACACTTAAGTCCGCTTCCTGCGGCCAATTGTGTGTCTGCTATAAAAGTTTAAGGGCCCATGAAGTGAATTTTTTTTAGGAACGCATTTTGTGCAAATTTCTACTCCTTTTAAATGTACAAAAAATATTTGACATCCTTTTTGGTTAAATTTATGGAAAAGTGCACTTCTTTAAAGGTTTACAGTTTTCCATGCTTTTCCTGACAACTGAGGGCGCGGTTTGGGGGTTTCTGTTCAATTGTAAACCATTGAAAATATTTGTGAAAAAGGTTTGCTCATACATGTACTGACACAAGTTCATACAGCAACGACTCATCAAAAATTTACGACAACGAAATATCAGAAATTCTGGCAACCTCTGATGCTGAAATAGCTATAACATGAGGTTTTTGCCTGAAATCACACTTCTGCTCATGAATATGGAAATTTGTATGAGCATAAAAACCAAAAAGTCACCAAAATACCCTTGAAAATGGCAAAATGAAAACTTAAAATAGGGTAAAGAGGGACACAAACATGCATTTCCAAGGATTGCATTAAACAATTACATTGTATGTGCCCTATCAAGCATTTTATCCAAATTAATGTCCATCTTATCTAAAATGAAATCCAAATGCTTAAAGATTATCGTGCTCACAAAATACCGGCAACTTGCACGGACACCTTTATCTTTATGCATGGCTCAGAGAAAATGAAAATCGAACGAAGGTGTTCAACTCAATTTATTCCTCTTACAATTTTAGTCGTATTAGTTTATTTGTTACTTTATTGCTCAGGTTGGCCAGGATCACTTGGCAATGCTTTGGCCGGCCTGGTGAGCCCCCTGACCGCCCTTCTGATGACGAAGATGAAATTTCTCAAAGTGGTCATCCTCGGACACGTCATCATATGCGTTGGATATCTTCTAACCTCCATCGTTCCTGCGCTAGGCTACGCCGTGTTTACCTTCGGTGTCATGGGTGGAGTTGGCGTTAACATCGTGATCCACGCGGTCACGGGGTTGGTTTTGGAGTGGTTCCCAAAGGACAATTTCGGTCGAGCAAATGGCATTGCTGTTTTAGGATCTTCGTTAGGTATACCTTAAACCAATCCAATCTATTGTTCAGGATAACCGTCATGGAACAGTTGCTCTGTATATAGCTTGCACAATACTTTCGCCATTGAAGTGCGGCTTTAAAATATTTAATTGAGGTTGCGAAGACAAATAATAGTCTTATAAATTAACTCTGTTATGTCTTATATGGGATTGGTATAAGGTTATAGTGTACTATATAAGTATAATATCTCATTCTATAAAACAAAATGTCCAGATTGGGGGATGCAATTTGTATTCATATAGATAAGCATACCCTCTCAGAAAACAGTTGTTTGGCTTCGAACATTTTCCTTATTGTTTGTTTGGTCATTGCAACGTTCTTAGTTTTGTCCGCAAGAATCAAAATCATTTTTTTTAAATTGATTGGAGCGGTTTTCCTGGCTAGTGATGGCACATACGGGTGCACCCATTTTGTCAAGCGCCAATGAAGAAAGATATTGACAAACTGGGAAACCGTCAAGTTTTGGCTGGATATCTCAGTTGTAGAGCACTGGCACGGTAATCCGGAGGTCGCAGGTTCAAATTCCGCTCCACTCAATGTCTTTGTTCAACTGTTTGTTCATCACTTTTCTGTAAACAGTATGATTTATCGCATTCACTGTCCCCACTATGAAAAAAAACCCCGAGGTACTAAATATAATGGCTGTTCTCTCGTTTGTGTCTTGTAGGCATGTTGGCCTTCAGTCCTTTGTTAAGTACTTGCATCACTCAGTTCGGATGGCGACGGGCTCTGAGATACATCTCTGTGGGGACATTGGCGTTAGGTATCATGGTGAGCTTCTTTCTGACTGACCCACCGACGGAGGACGAGGGCAACAGTGAAGGGGGAGATGAGGGAAAACCAGGGGTAGACGAAAGGGAACGAATCGCCCTAGAGACAGTTGAAACCTTGGATCCGGACCACCCTACAGAAAGAACACTGGTGGGAGAGGGTCAAGGAGATGAAGAGGAACCCCGTGAAAACCACAAACAGAGGATCCACACGCCAAGCTGCGAAGTTAAAGGCAGCAGTAAAGGTCGTAGCAGCTTCGCTGTCTCAGAGGTATTCCGGATGATAACTGATGTCGAACCATGGGCGTGGACTATTGGAGCTTGTATGGCCATGATGAGCTGGACATTTTTCGGCATCAACTTTGTGAGTGTTATCAGTCCTGGACAAAAATTCCCAACACCAATGTGGAAACACGTGAAATGACCTCCTCTGCCATGTTCACCATACACAGGGTTTCTAAAGCTGGTCACTTATACATGTACTTTTCATACCAATCAAAAACCAGATGAACCCTCGGGGATGCTATAAAACCAAATGCTCCAAATATTGCAATCGTATTCCACACTCAGTGGTAATTACTTACTGGATTTCTCCCCAATATCATCAGTGATGTGTTTTTGTTCGTTTGTTGAATCGTCACACGAGAGAAAAAGATATGCCCATTATCGCTCTTAGGGAACCCTGATTTCTGCTAATTTGCTGGTAGCCTGGTACAATATTCCAAATATAGCGAAATGCAGCCGGACGTTACACAGGAAAAGTCAATTTTGAATCTATTTCAATGCAGCAGATCTATTTTGTTGCAAGCCCAACTGCATTGATGCTAGTTTTTCTGCCTTATTACTTGCTGTCTAAAAACAAAATGCAATTGTTAAAGTAGCTTAGAGATCTCTCTTTCGTCTATAACGCTAAGCGTCAATTTGTATGGGCTGCAACAGGGACATAAATTTAAGCCGTGGTTGGCAAAACAAAATTAGGAAAGATTGCAGATGAACACCCACATCCTGTAAGAAAGAGGCGTTTTTAATCTTTAGTATCGTTTGTTGGTTATTTTGCATTTTCTGCAATCCGATGATACCCTTTAAAAATTAAAAACTATTCTTTATTTTTGCAACGTAGACCTTCCACTTTACAACCTGTGGTCGGCAATTGAGTGCCAACCACGGGTTGGAGAAGAAAGGTCTCTACTCCAGTATTAACAGTTCGATTCAAAACCTGATAATGTTCTCATATTCGTGTTCGAATGTTGCAGGCCAGTTTCATGGATGGCCGCGGTCTTAGCAGTGACCGCATAGCTGTGGTTATCATGTTATTTGCTATTGGAGAAATTGGCGGGAAGATTCTCATCAGCGTTGTTGGAGATCATCTACCGTGTCAACGGATCTACTTTCTGGCCTTCTCCGTGCTTCTAGGAACAGTTGCGCTGGGCGTTATGACGGTGGTTCAGACCTTTCCACAAATGATGGCGCTTTCAATATGTAAGTCAGAGACGGTATAATTTGTTTTCTTTTTATTTTATTCCTCAGGGGGAAACTTATTTATTTAGAAGAAACGTTTCTCTTGCGTTTTACAATTAGTATAAACAAATAAGAACTTAATCATTACATAAAAGAAAGAATGGATCCCAATTCGCATTAAATTTAGCAAGATTACCATTTGTAGTAAATATGAATTTTTCTGATACATAGTATCATTTTTGCTCATTCTTAAATACTAAAAGAGACGGTTTGCTAACATTCATCTTCATTTTGTAAATATGGTAACGGCATAGGAGAAGATGTAAGTTAAGGGCGCTCCAACTTTTGTTCAGTATGCCAAATAAAATCATCTCCTTATCTATACAGGCACATTAATATTCAAGGTCTTCCTAATCCAATCTGGATTTCCTAATCCAGTGCTGGTAAGGGGTGCCCCCTTTTGCTGATCTCTCTTTTTATTCATAGTCACCAATAGAATGACCACATACTGACTTACCCTTCTGCAGTCACCTTGTCAGAAAGGAGCGTGTTTTTCAATACATAGGCCTACAGCTTTTAAATTGTACATTACGGCCTTCAGTATAAATTGTATGCAGAACACTGGTAATTTTTAAGGGGGGGGGGGTCGGTCCCACAGGCGCCCATTCCCATGTGGCTTAGCCATCATAACGTTGACGCAGATGCCCAAACGCAGACTTTCGGGAAAACTTTTCTAATCAAAATTAAGGTGTTTTGTCGTTATGGCTTTTCCTAAAGCAAAACAGAATACGCCACCTCTATTGAATTTCATTGATGGTTAGCCATTTTATTGACATGTATGGGGTAATTTGGGCTTGTTTTTTTTAACGTTCCCGACGTTCGCGTGAGTGGAGCCCAACCCAGATTGTTTAGTTACCTACTGGATAGGTTATAACACCAGATGGCGCTCGTAAGTTCGTATTGATCATCAACATGCCCGCGAGGTTATATCTTATTCTTTAAAAACTGTGAATTCATTTCTTTTGATGTTTTTCCATAGTTTCGGGCTTTCTTCGGTCGGCATTGTATGGAGGCTCGAACGCAGTTGTCGCCGACCTCTTCTCCACATCCTACAGCTCTGGTTGTCTCATGATCCTTGCATTCTTTCCGTACGGTATCGGCGCACTACTCGGCGCTCCATTGTCAGGTACAGATAGATTGGTGTCCGAGTCATTGGTAACGTGCATCCAACCATAATTCAAAATGCTCATAGGCCTATGTATGCCATCCGCTCCGTTCACAAGTACCCCCCTCACCGGCAAAGAGAGTACAGTTGGGGGTGACAGCTCTATGAGGGTGACCGACTGACGCCATCTTGCCTGACTGCAATTCATTTGCCACGAAGCGCGGCCATTGCGTGTACATATAGTAAAAATCCCCTGGTGAACGTGCGTCACACACAAGGAACGGTGCGAAACCAGCGAAATGTCCCGCCCATGGGACGTCGTTGCTAGGTAAAAGGGCGCCGTCTTTCGTCGGCGCACGGAGCCCATTTGAAAGTTATCTCAGTGGGATCTAAGGAGCCATGAAATGAGTTATGCACTAAAACGCGTTTTAAGTGCACCACCTTAGTATTCACAATTTTTTTAATGACATTTCTTCAAAAAAAGAAGGGCACTGTTACAATGCTGTCACTTTAAGTGTTCACTATGTACAGATTTTGGCTGTTCTGTACAAATTAAAAACCTAAAATGAACCTCATGGTAACAGCTTGCTACATACCAAAAAAAGAAACTCTTGCAATTATTTGTGCTCAAATATACAAGCTTGTGCCCTAATCAAATAGATTAGGTATACCTAAAAAACAAACCATTTCAGGTCACATCTCATACCAACATGCATTTTATGGTATTCAACTCTAAGCAAGACTCTACCTAAGCAAAACGTCTTTAACACTGAGCAGCACCTTGTGTTTGTTGTAATGGTGTCATGGTATACAAAATAATATTGAGTGGCTCAGAATGAAATGGGAGGAATATTATCGCAAGGTAAAACCTGGACTTTTCCATTTTACGAGGCGAAGCCGAGTGAACTGGAAAAGTCCAGATTTTACCGAGTTTTTATATAACTGACATATGGATCCTTGTCATTTGATATATTTGAACTTTTATTTCAATACAAATTTAGTGGAAAATGTATTTCTCTCTTCCAAACCATCCTTTCACGAAAATGTTTGAACCCAACTCTGTCCGGTTCGTTAGTGTGACGTCACCTCCAGCACTTTCTGCACGATTGGAACCGGAAGTTAACGCAGCTCGAGCGTTTGCAGCCAATGGGCGCTAGTAATCAGTGGTGTGCGCGCGTGTATGACGTTTTTACTAACGAACCGGGTAGCGCTGGCTCTTTGGAACAATATGCGCTACGCGTAACGCTGAACGCGAACAGCAGCATTTTAAGTTCTATATCTATGGCATGCATTTGCACACAAATACCGCGTCATGGAACAAGAATGATCCTAAGGGCGTGTTTTCGCGACCGTGACCAGAAACATGTTTCGGCTTTGGTCATTGGTTGAGCGTTTTCGTGACTTCGGTTGGCTGGAGTGACGTTACTGTTCCGACCAAAACCGAACCAAGGCCAAGGGTCGGTTACGGAGTGCATTTCAAGATGGCGGAAAGATAAACACACGACATGTAACAAAACAGTGTTGGGGAAAAATAAGCTTGTAATGCATACGTACATCGTCAGTTTGTACATTTTAAGTGGCCTGTAATAAAATGTCTATACAAATTATCGATGTTGTCAAAATGTCCGCCATGTTTGTTAACAACTTTTTGACACGGTTTTCGGTTCAGCGTTTTTGTGCGCATGTGTAAACATGTCTGGTTATCAATTTGACGTCGCAAACATGTTTCTGGTCGCGGTAGCGAAAACACGCCCCTTCCCATTCCCCATGGGAGAATGGGACTTTTTGAGCCCCGGCGTGAATGGGAGCAATAACGAATGTCACGTGATGTGAGTTCCACCAATCAAATGACAAGGATTTGTATGTCAGTTATATAAAACTGAATAGTGGCCTATTGTCATCCATTATGTTTCATGGTTTGCTTGTTTTATTTCCGCTTTTTCCCCGCAGGTGGACTGTATGACATAACAGGTGACTACGTCCTCAGCCTTATCGTCATCGCCGCCATCTTTGTTTGCGCATCGCTCACGTTCCTGTCAATCCCATTTCGACGGAGAATGAGGTCACGTAGTATATGTTGCTACTCTGGCAAGACTCGACCTGTTCAGTTATGAAGTGAATGTCTGAAAGAGAAACGGATACCTTGCCCCGTTTTGAGGAAAGCTAGGGTTACATTGTGCTTGATCCTCCTATAAGGATTGGAGCATATAACCTGTGTTTGAAATCGGGATTGGGATCAACTAATAAGGTTACGGACACTTGGAAACATGAGCAAACTGCACGGCAGTGACTTGACCCTACACAAAGCACGACGAGATTTTCGACACTTTTTGCCGAGGTCACTAACAGTGATAAACCTTGGCAACTAGGCATATACATCTGCGCCATTCTAAATTTGGTGCGAAGTAATTAACATTTAATTTTACCATTGAAGTCGTGAATCTATCACCTCAGAAACAGGGCCACAATTATGCTGGTATACAGAATCCTGTTTAACCATGAACCTATTGTCAAGGAATAGGAGCGGGTTGACTGCTGCCAAGGTGCGGGCCAGTGTGGACTCCATTCACCTCGGGGTTGAGGGTGTGTATCCTTGGGATGGAATGACAACTCCGGACTGCACTGATCTTGTACTTGATTATCTCATTATTTAATTATATCTGTTCATCGATTAACATTGGCACATGGTAGAAAAGTACCGTTAGAAAAGAAACCCCCAAGCGGCGTGCTCTCACTCACAGCTGCCTATTCTGGCATCCAGTCAGGATGCTTATCATCCCCCAAAAGAGAGAATTTCGCCCGTAAATTCCAGCAACCATCAAAGTCTTCCGGGTCTATCGGCAGCGAAAAGCGGAGGCAGCAAGAAACCCTGACGAGTAACGCACTCGCGTCCCGAGCGGACTTATCATTCCGCACTTATAAAATATTCATTTTAGTTAACAAAAAGTACAAGATGCCCCATAAACTACCCAGACAGAATTAATAATATACATGTATCATGTAAAGCCTATATTTCAATGGTTGAGAATGTATACTGGTTTACATGTGTTAAGTGTCATCTGCCCAGATACAGTGTAAATGTACTTGACATTAAAGGGACTTCTTAATAATATAGATACAAAAGATGAACTGTACACAACCCTATCTGTCAAAGGGAAAAATACCCCGTTCTCCCATGGCACACTTTCCCTGTTTAACGAACCATGTGACCTCGAATGGTTTAA
The DNA here is from genome assembly GCF_015706575.1 of Patiria miniata. Lineage (NCBI taxonomy): Eukaryota > Metazoa > Echinodermata > Asteroidea > Valvatida > Asterinidae > Patiria > Patiria miniata. The sequence continues at coordinate 7,810,434 of NW_024037073.1, forward strand.
ACCTATTTTTGATTCCAGAAATAATTTCACAGGAAATCATGATAATAGACATTCACAAATGCGAACAATTATTTCTCTTCTTCTGGGAAAACATACTTTACAAAGGTTAACAATAATTAATATTAACTTCAACAATACAGTTTCAAACTGAAACTAACAAGGCATAAAAATGTTAATAAAACACAATCCTTTTACAGACTGTTGTCCCAGGTTCAAATTTTACTTAAGCTAGAATGATACGAATTTTATTACAAGTTTTTCATGTCGAAAGATACTAAGATAGCATGATCTGAAATTCACCCCAACAGACTTTCTGAAAAGCATTCAACTTGGTTTAATTAGGTTTCAATGATTTTAAGCAAATTAATAATTTTCCTACATACGTGATTTACGTTACCATTGTAATTATATAATCGTTAAAATTTACAGATATAGACCAATACAAATAAAGCTGGCATTATGAAATTAGTGTAAACATTCTTTACTTTAGACTTAATATTAATGGATGACTACCAACGAAAAAAAAAGAAAAACCACTGAACCAACCAGAAATGTCAACTTTAAAGCCCTTTGCAATTGAGTTTAAAACATGTGCATGTGTTTGCATTAAACACCCCATGCAAAAGACACATCACTAAATACATTGCGCAAATATGGTTGTCAGTTGGCATAGTGTACATCTTGCAACAGAATACTATCTTGAGGACCCTTGTCATGTCTTGATGGTAACAATCACAAGGTATCATAAAAGTACATATTTATATCAAACAAAATCTTAAATAGCATCAAGGAAATCCTCTACTACTGTATCAGTATACAGCTATTTCGCTGCTGTTTGAAACAACTCAACTTGTATATATACAACAGTACATATTTTTCTCCGATGGACAATATCTAAACAATAAACTACAATTATTTGTCTAAAGATGCAGGGCGATGTAGACCCCTTACTCTTCAGCATTGACCGAAGAACAAGCACCACTAAATCTAAAGAGAACAATTACATGTAAAGCAAGTTATCAGTGGCACCCACCAGAAAATTTAGGGTCTAATCTTTGCAGCTAAAAACTACCTCTAGGAGGCCCTTGCAATACCTAATGAGGCCATCGTCAGTGAGATGGCCCCATTTCCTGAAATGTACTGAGGGTGATTTGTTTTTCGCTGATAGTACATCTTTACAGTTGGGTGATGCTTCCCAAGCTCTTTGTTCAAAAGGGCGTTGTATCGTTTGACCCTGTGATTAAATGTGGTGACTGAAACTTGGCCAGGTTGGTCAATATGAGACCTCCTATAATCACGGACAGGATTACGAAATGAGTGGGACGCACCGCTTGGTCTTCTAACATTGTTAGAAAACGAAGGGGTGTCATGTACAACAACGGCAGGGGTACCCCTAGGTTGCCATGTTGCATCTATGACTCAAGTTTGGTTCCAATTGAACTTCAACTTTTCAAATGAGACCAATTTTACATTTTCAGGCTATTTTACAACTTGACCTCAGATGACCTTTGACCTTGGTATGTGAGCTTTGACATCATTTTCATATGAAGTTGCCATGTTGCATCTTTGATCTGAGTTTGGTTCCAATTGGACTTCAACTTTTGAAAAAACCCCCAATTTTTCGAAACTTTAACCAAAATACCACACATACACTCAACCAAAAAAGAAAGTCCCCCCTTCCAATACTTTTTGTCTAACTCAAAAACTACTGAGCATCTCTCGCTCAAATAACGACTAATCAGTACAGAAATTCCTTAGCAATCCAGCCATATTCTTTATTTGGCTCAAAACAGTGATAATGTGTACGAATTTATGACAAATGATACCGAAAACAGTTGCACTTTTGTATACGTGCAAGTTGTGGTTCACACTCACCTTGCACGTATACAAAAGTGCAACTTTTTTTCAGTACTGTAACGTGCGTCGCCTAGTCGGTCCCTTGCCTCTCTGGCCCAGTCCCGATGGAGTTGAAGCACCTGCGGTTGGAGGCCACAGCACCAAGTGACGAACAGCACTCCCAAATCTGCTCCACCAGGGGGAAAGCGCTAACTCAACTTGTGTTTGGGATTTAGGGAATTGGGTGGATTAACCTATGGTTTGGGTGGTTGACCGGTGGCTCTGGCTGGCTGACCGGCTGACCAGTGGCTTAAGTGGCTAAAGTGGCTCAAGTGGCTCGAGAGGCTCAAGTGGCTCAAGTGGCTCAAGTGGGGGAGACTTTCACCCTAATTAGTGACAATTAGACAATAAAACAGAGACAGGAGACTTCTTTGACTTCTTTGGTCCCACCAGGCGAAGAAGTGAGATTTATTCTCTCAAACTGTGCCTTTTATAGGCCAACATGGTCATATACATTCACATACAATAAAATGCCCCTCATTACTAAAGTACACAGGGTGCCTCAACCAATGAAAATGCAGTATTGCTTAGTAGATGACTTAAGCCACGCCCACTAACGGCGCTGGCCAATTAAATGCTGATGTTCTAGTATGAGTGACTGGGCACTAAAGAAAAGTCACTATACAGTTCATGTTAATGTATAAAACGTATAGTTGATGATTCATCACATGACCTCCCCCCAGAGTTTTCAGTCCCTGAAACTGTTAAGTCTTAATTTATTAAAGTTTCCACACAACAACATTTGAAAACTTAAGATTTTGAATCAGAGCCACATCCTTCATTCAGTATTCTTATATAAAATTTACAATCTTTGCAGTTGACAAAGTGGGTTTAATAAATCTCATAAGCAGCAGTATTTGTGCACACAAACCTAGTTTAACAATCATCTTAGAACAACTCTAAAATCGAACGATTAATCCTTTTTATCAACACATGACTTTATATGAAATAGATGACTTTATATAAAATAGATGGCTTTATATAAAATAGATGGCTTTATATAAAATAGATGAGCAACACTTTCAAAATACCTCTATAAAAGTCTTCTTAGTACATGTACATGTATAACAAAATAAAGTGGTTCATATTAAACCAACTCCTTTAGAAATAACTTGGTCCTCAACTTTTAAAGTTTCAAAATTAACTGTAACTTTTATAACAACTGAACATTTCAAACTTTAAAACTCTGTAATTATTTGGAACTTTAACTTTAGAAGTAAAAATCTTGCTTTGCCTCTATCTGGGAGTGCAATACTCCTCGGCGGAATACCCGGGTGATGGTCGTTACTTCTATGTGATCTGCCATCTCCCCAGCTGGGTCTTCACTTTCCGTGGAGGAGCTCACTTGGGGCACCATCTCAGTGTGAAGCTGCCTAAGCAGCTTCAATGACTTTCCCCCAGTCTTGGGGTGGCCAGTAGCAGTGGAGGTTGAGGGGGAACCACGTGGGGATGGGACAGGGAGGAGTTGTAGCTCCGGCTCCGGTGGCATGATGGACGGAGAATTGGGTGCTCGAGGCTTGGCTGAGGTGGAGCAATCCTTCCCACCATAGTGCAACTGGGACTCGGCATGGCAGTGCAAGCTGGTGTTCCTGGTGAACCGCTCCCCGCACGTGCTGCAAGCGAAGGGCAAGGCCTCCCTATGTCTCTCCTTTTCATGTCGGACCAGGCTGGCTCGAGAGGTGAATTTCTTCCTGCAACCACCCACATGGCAAGGGAAGGAGGTGGTGGCTGGCGGGCGTATCACGGAAATCGTGGCCTCAGGCTTCTGGGGATGGGCGCTTGGTGTTGAGCTGCTCTTGTGATGATGACTGCTCGTTCTAGGGCGTTTGCTGGCCCCGTCATCCCCCGGTCGCTTCTCGTCACGCCGCTTGCCGGCCGATGGCTTGTCACCATGGTTGCCCCTAGGCATGGTGGACAGTGGTACTGTACTACTGTAGGTTGTGGAAACGGCGGTGGCTGTGGTGGCTGTGGTGGCTATAGTGGCTGCGGTGGCTGTGGTGGCTGCGGTGGCTGTGGTGGCTATAGTGGCTGCGGTGGCTGTATACAGTGCGATATGTGCGGTCGTAGTTGTGGACGGTTCAAGGTTCAAACACAGAATGAGCTGAGGCATGTACGCGCGCCGTATAGCGTACGCGTCACACGTCCATGCCACGCCCACCCGGACCCATCCGGTTCGTTAGTAAAAACGTCATACACGCGCGCACACCCCTGATTACTAGCGCCCATTGGCTGCAAACGCTCGAGCTGCGTAAACTTCCGGTTCCAATCGCGCAGAAAGTGCTGGAGGTGACGTCACACTAACGAACCGGATACATGTCTCGCACGCACAAACGGTACACGCTGTGCGTGGTTGCTATGCAACCACGTGGTGTCTGGTTGATTCCCTTTCAGCACACACATGAAGTACAGGATACCAGTTACAAGTTGCGGCAACGATGACCATTTTAGCAGATTTTTCTTTCTGCTAAATCCTTTTCTTTCTTGTACGGGCTAAACATCGTAATCCTGTAGCCTAGTGGGACGTCGTCGCTGGCGTTTTGGGTACCGCCCGACGGAAATTTGGGTATTTGATGCTGGTTCTTGCTCCTCGTCTTGAATTAGGCCCGTTGTGATATCTTCACTGCCGTTTCCTTGGACGGAAATTCGTTCCTCCCCCGCCGATTCTTGTTCTGTCGATCGTTCAACAGAGGGCTCGAGGTGAAGTGGGCATTCCCCAATGTTGTCTGTGGTTTCTCCAAGTGGATCATCGGCCACCAAGTGAACACCATCTTCATCAGTTGGTGGAAGTTCCTGCTCATCCTCGGTCTCTGGCTCCACAGGAACGCTATCTCTCCCCTCGGTTCGCCATTTTCTTCTCCTGGGCCCGTGTAGATCTTCAGTTTGTCATAATGCACAACCTTCAGCTTTGATCTTGGTTTCTCCTGTATCCGGAAGGTCACATCTGATAACCTCTTCAGGACTAGATACGGGCCAATCCATTTGAACTGCAGCTTGGGAGACAATCCTTTCTTGCGTGCAGTGTTGTGCAGCCATACAAACATTCCAGCTTGTATCTTGCTACCCGAAACATGGCGATCATAGTTGCGCTTTTGCCTCCGAAGATTTACTTTCATTTTGCTCCGAGCTCTTTGATGTGCCTCACTCATTTTCTGTCGGAGATTTTTGGCATAGTCAGTCGACATGTGGTCATCACTGTCGTTTGGTAGTTCGGTAAGCGCGTGTAGTGGTAGTGCTATCTCCCGCCCCATAAGCATGGTGCAAGGTGACTCTCCGGTGCTTTCTTGAGCCGTACTTCGGTATGCCATCATCGAGTATGCCAACTGGACATCCCAATCCTTCTGGTCTGGCTTTACGAACGGCCCAACCAGATTCACCAAGCTTCGGTTGAATCTTTCAATGAATCCGTCGGACTTAGGGTTCCATGGGCAAGTCCGCGTCTGGTCGATCCCCAGCAATCTGCAAACTTCTTTGAATATGGCAGACTGGAAGTTTGTGCCTTGGTCACTGTGGAGTTCTTTTGGACAGCCATATCTGCAAATAAATTGCTCCACCAGAGTTTCTGCTATGGTTGGTGTCTTCTGGTCTGGCAGTGCGTACGCCTCAATCCACTTCGTAAATGGATCTCCCACAACTAGTACATACGCGTTGCCTCGGTCGCTCCTGGGCAGGGGGCCCATAACATCCAGAGCGATTCTCTCCATCGGTGCGCCAACCGTGTATTGTTGAAGGGGAGCTCGGGGTTTCTTGCCCGGTGATTTCCTCCTTGCACACACTGTGCATTGTCGAACCTTGGAACGCACATCGGCCGATACTCCTGCCCAGTAGTACCTTTGTCGGACCTTGTGTAGGGTTTTGCGCACTCCTTGGTGACATGCCGTTTTACTATCATGGAGTTCATCCAGGACACTTTCCCGCAGGCATGACGGCAAAATTACTTGCAACTTACATTGCCTTCCGTCATCTGTCTCAAAGCGTCGGCATAGAGCTCCCTGTTGCATCTTCAGCTGTTGCCACTGGGCCCAATATGTTTTGGTTGCTGCTGACTCAGTGGAGAAAGATTCCCACTCTGGTCTGTCCCCTCCATTCTCCTTAGCTCTGACAATAGGTCCAATCGTAGGATCACCCAACTGTTTCTCCCTCAGTTCCTTCAGCGTCCATTTTGGTGAGAGACTTATCATTCTAGTCCCACGATCTGCATTCACCCCTGTCGTCGGTACGTTTTGTTGGCCATGACCTTCCCCTTTTGTCTCCTCCTGTTTTCCCTCGTTCCGAGGATCGCCAATTGCCGAATCTTCTGGGCAACTAATTCTAGGCATCTCCACCTGGTCCTTTTCGTTCTGCTCTATACCTCTTCCGCACTGCTTGCATGGCATGCGGGAGAGTGCATCTGCATTCTGGTGGACTCGACCTGGCCGATGTTGGATCGTGAAGTCGTACTCACTCAAGATCTCCATCCATCTAGCCAGTTGTCCTTCTGGGTCACGGAAGTTTAGCAACCATCTCAAGGCTCCATGATCGGTTCTGATTACAAAGTGTCGACCATACAGGTAATGCCGGAAGTGCTTGACAAATGTCACAACGGCCAGGAGTTCTCGCCTCGTGACGCAGTAATTCCTTTCTGGCTTTGACATAGTGCGGCTGGCATATGCAACGACTTTCTCCACACCATCATGTTTTTGGGATAGCACAGCTCCCAGGCCTGTGCTACTGGCATCCGTGTCTAGTACAAACTCTCCTCCTTCTTCGGGGTAGACTAGTATGGGTGCTGATGTCAACTGTGTCTTCAGATTGCGGAAAGCAACCTCGCAGTCCTCTGTCCACAGGAACATCCGGTTCTTTTCCATTAGTCGGTGCAATGGTTGGGCAATCTTGGCAAACCCTTGAATGAACCGTCGGTAGTAAGAAGCCAATCCAATGAAACTCCTTACATCTTTGGTGGACCGAGGTGTTGGCCATTCCTCCACAACTCTCACTTTCTCGGGGTCCGTGGCTACCCCCTCACTAGATATCACATGTCCCAGGTAGGCTACCGATTGTTTGAAGAGGCTACATTTCTTCGGCTTTAGTTTGAGATTGGCCCGTCTCAGCCTCCGGAAGACTTCCTCAAGTCTCTCTATCTCCTCATCCACCGTCTTGGCGAAGACCACTATGTCATCTAGGTACAGTAGTAGTGTTTCCCACTGAAGCCCGGAAAGAATCCTTTCCATCAGCCTCTCGAATGTAGCCGGGGCGTTACAGAGGCCAAAAGGCATGACCTTCCACTGGTACAGTCCTCCTCTGGTAACGAAAGCTGATTTGGACTTGGCATCCTCATTTAGTTCCACTTGCCAGTATCCACTGGCCAGATCTAGGGTACAAAACCACTGTGCCCCTGCTAGCGAATCTAAGCTGTCGTCCACCCTGGGTATCGGGTATGCATCTTTCAGTGTGTGTTCGTTGAGAAACCGGTAGTCCACGCAGAACCGGGTGGATCCATCTTTCTTCTTCACTAAGACGACTGGAGATGCCCATGGGCTATTTGATGGCTCGATTATCCCCTTCTGTAGCATGTCTTGTACCTGCTCATCCGCCTCAGCCCGTTGCCAGGTAGGGAGACGTCTGGGACGTTGGCGTATGGGGGCTGTATCATCTGTCCTGATCTCATGACGCACCAGGTCCGTTTTCCCCAGGTCTCCCGTGCCCTTTGAGAAAACGTCTTGATACTCGATGAGTAGCTCCTTCACCTTGTCTCTATCTGGACTCTTCAGTAAGTTCTCAACACTCTGTTGGTACAGATCGGTGAGATGTTCTGGAAGCTCTTGACCAGCTTTGTTCTCTGCTGTTTCTTCCCCTCTTTCCATCATCCTAATCGTAGATTGATCATCTTTCTGAATGTCCTTATCAGCCGTGGATGTGATGGTCCCCAAGACACTTCCTCCACTTATCATCACAATTGTAGTACTTGGGTTGAACACTCGAACCGGGTATTTATCTGCAGTGGCATCCACAAGTACCCTCGCTACCATCAGACCTCGTTTTGCCACCTTACTCCTGTCATTTGGCTCGATGATCCCCCATCCATGGAGGTCTTTCTTCTCGTCCAGGACACCAGTGATGATTGTTTCATGCCCGGTGGTATCCTTGTAGTCCTGTCTGCTCGCACTCGACAGCTGAAAATGCTTGTCTGATCTTTTCCTTGTAAAGGAATTACATGCTCCCTAATCTTCAATTGCCGATGCCTCAAGTCCAGTTCACTGCCAGTGGTCAGCAGGTAATTCATGCCGAGTATTCCTTGGTTTCTGATGGATGCAACCAAGACTTCCACCTCCGCTTTATATCCTCCAATTTGTATCTCCATCTGGGCACTTCCTTTTACTGGGAGTGGCTTCCCATCGGCTTGGCGGATAACTTCATCGACCGGTGTCAGTATAGGTCTGGTTTCTCGATCCATCAGGTTGTACTCTTTTGTGTCTATCAATGTCTCTGACGACCCAGTGTCTATTAGGAATGGCAGTGGATGTGTCCCAATTTCACCCGGCACGAATACCCCATATGAAGCAACTTCACTTGGTAGTGGTACTGGGCATGGGCGTCGCGAGGGGGGGCAAGGGGGGGCACTTGCCCCCCCCCCCCTGGAAAAGCAAAAAAAAAAAAAAAAAAAAAGGAAGAAAAAAAAAGAAAAGAAAAAAAAAAAAAGAGGCGCGAAGACAAAGTGGTGTAAATTTAATGAGTTGGGGGGGGGGGGGGCAGAATGTCCCTGCCCCCCTCTACAACTGATAAATCAAGAATGTGTTGAGAAATACAAGCATTTTTTGGCAAAAATTTTTTTTGCCCCCCTCTAGAAAAAATCCTGGCGACGCCCATGGTACTGGGTGGAGCTGCTTCCTTGGAAGTTCTCCACCATCCTCTACTTTTTCTGGATCTGTATCACAGGTTTGGGGTCTTGTGTTGCCGACCTTCCCACGACCCCCTGGGTTGGTCCGGAGTCGTTTCCCGACGGTGCGCTGTTCTTCAGTTCAGGGCAGTTTCTCTTAAAGTGCCCCGTGTTTCCACAGTGGTAGCAGGCTAGTTTTTGACGCTTCTGTTCGAAGTCGGCTTGTTCAGGGCGCCGTGTGTCATTCTGCATTGCTTGAGTTAGCCCGGCCAACATCTGATGCACCTGCCTCAGTTGCTCCGACATTGCCCGTGTTTGCCTTTCAAACTCATCCCTTGAGACAATCTCCACTTGTCTTGTGACTCGATTGTTTCTGTCTGGGCGACCACCCTGGTTTCGCTGCCGTTGTCTCTCCGCTTTCAGAAAAGACTCGGTCTCCAGCGCAGCTCTGATCGCCTCATCCAACGTCTTAGGGTGCGCTCTGAAGATTCCCGCTCTAATTTCTGCATTGGGTATGGCATCCACCAGATACCCTCGTGCCAGACGCTCTCTGCTATCTCGGGGCAGCTCAGGATACGCCAGCTCCGTGAGTCGACGTATTCCCTGCCCCAGCGCTTGCAAACTTTCGTTTTCTGTCCTTGTTCTGCTCCTAAGCTCGGCTAGGTACGTTTCGGCTTGCTCACCAGGCCCATAACGTCTTTCTAGTCTTGCTGTGAGTTCCGCATAGGTCAGCACTTCTCCTGTAGCCCTGTCTCCCAGCACTTGCTGTGCTTGACTCTTGAGACTCGCTGCCAGGAAGTAAGCTTTGTCCTCTGCCGTCCAGCTATTAATAACTGCACATGACTCAAAATGAGATTTGTAGTCTCTCCATGGCACCACCCCGGCGAATCGATCCGGCACGATATTTGGCTTCCGATGAACTCTGCTGGTTCCTTCTGCGCCTGCCACGGCTGCTCTCTTGGGTGGATCCTGCCCCTTTTGTTCAGGCAGAGTTTTCTTTTCTACTGATCCTTTCTCTCCCGGATCCACTGGTTTCCTCAGGTGCTGCCCTGTGCTCCTGACTTCTTCCACCACCCGCTGTGGTGCTGTGCACGTCTGATGTCCAGGCGCCTCTCCCAACCGCTGCTGTAGATTACACCTCGCATCAAACGCCGACTGTGCGGTGTTTATGCTACCTGGCATTTCCCCTGGAGCCTGCATCCTTGGCCGGGCCGAAGGCCATCCAGACTCCACCAGAACATCACTCGTTCCAGTAGGTCTCTGCCGTCGAACCTCTGCTGGTTCTACTCCACCCCAATCAGTCAAACTCCAGTAGACTGGCTGCTCTACCACCCCCGGTCCCCATGTCACTGGTGTTGACATGAATCTTGCCTGAGGAAAGGCCTCTGCAGTGCCGACCGTAGGTGTCATCACTTCCCCAACTCTTCCGGTCTGTTGGAAGAGCTTTTGTGCCGTCACTGGCTCCTGCGCCCTGATGCCAACACCCGGCATCCTCTCGGCAGATCTTGCCGGTGTCAATATAGGAGGCGATGGTGTTACCGCAGGGTGTAGCCTAATGCTTGCTCTGCTGGTCACCCTGGCCGGTGTCGTCTCAAAGTATCCCACACTTTCTTCCAACATCCCGTCTCTGCTGTCCATTGTTGCTGTGACTAGTGGTTCTCCACTTCCACCGCGGAATTCCGTTATCCTCAAATCACTTCTTCTGGTAGATCGATTCAGACCACTCTCACCCTGTGGTTCCTTTGGCTAGCTGTCCCGTCACTCTCAGTGGATCCCACCGCTGCCACCAATGTAACGTGCGTCGCCTAGTCGGTCCCTTGCCTCTCTGGCCCAGTCCCGATGGAGTTGAAGCACCTGCGGTTGGAGGCCACAGCACCAAGTGACGAACAGCACTCCCAAATCTGCTCCACCAGGGGGAAAGCGCTAACTCAACTTATGTTTGGGATTTAGGGAATTGGGTGGATTAATCTGTGGTTTTGGGTGGCTTAAGTGGCTAAAGTGGCTCAAGTGGCTCGAGAGGCTCAAGTGGCTCAAGTGGCTCAAGTGGGGGAGACTTACACCCTAATTAGTGACAATTAGACAATAAAACAGAGACAGGAGACTTCTTTGACTTCTTTGGTCCCACCAGGCGAAGAAGTGAGATTTATTCTCTCAAACTGTGCCTTTTATAGGCCAACATGGTCATATACATTCACATACAATAAATGCCCCTCATTACTAAAGTACACAGGGTGCCTCAACCAATGAAAATGCAGTATTGCTTAGTAGATGACTTAAGCCACGCCCACTAACAGCGCTGGCCAATTAAATGCTGATGTTCTAGTATGAGTGACTGGGCACTAAAGAAAAGTCACTATACAGTTCATGTTAATGTATAAAACGTATAGTTGATGATTCATCACAGTACCATTTGTCATAAATTGCATAATTTTGTACACGTTATCACTGTTTTGGGTCAAACAAAGAGTATGAATGGATTGCTAGGGAATTTCTGTACTGATCAGTCGTAATTTGAGCAAGATGTGCCCAGTAGCTTTTGAGTTAAACAAAAAAGTATTAAGGGGGGACTTTCTTTTTTGGTTGAGTGTACATACATACGTACGGACGTTCCAGCCAGACGGAATTGTGGGGTGATAGCATTGTGTTCCCATTATCCCTTTTTCTAAAGATTCCCTTCTGGGGTGATGTTTTTCTATTGTGAAAAAAGTGGGGTGATGTGTCCTGAAAGGAACATCACCCCACAAGGGTGGTATGGTCAGAACGGACAGACGGACGTACGGACAAACACGGTATCTGTCCTGAACTTCGTTCAGGTGAGACAAAAACTACAATTGTGGGAACAATGAGTAGGCCCCTCACGAGCGCCTCTAACAGTCAGGTGGCTTAAACCCAATTTTTGACAAAATCGTGACCGACTGGTCCAATTTCCAAAGCGCCAAACTTGGCAGACAGATTCTTATATAGCCCTAGAGAAGATATTTAGAAGGGGCGACACCTGACATTCTTTTGGGAAGGGTGCCTAATTTGCATAAATCGCAAATACCTGCCGTGTATGAGTTTGGGAGGGGGCACCACCTGAAGTACCCCCCCCCCCCGATATATCGCGCACAAGCACCGTTCGTTCCAACGCGAACAAATAGTACGATATTCGATTCATTGGATGATGATCAATAACTTAAAGGGCCCATGAAATTTAATTTTTTAAATGCAATCCTTGAAAATGTACCTTTGTGTCCCTTTAAGGTTATTTTCAATTTTCATTTTGCCATTTTCAAGGGTATTTTGGTGCCTTTTCGGTTTTTATGCTAATGCTTATTTCCATATTCATGAGCAAAAGTGTGATGTCATTTCAGGCAGAAACCTCAATGTTGCAATTAGTTTATGCACAAAAAGTTGCCAAAATATTGGATATTTCGCCGCGCCGCCGTGAACTTTCTTTTCAGTAGTGATTCGTTGTTGTGTCAGTTCGTGGCAGTAAGCCAATGAGCAAACTTTTCTCAGAAATGTTTTCAATGAGCATTTTTTGGGGTTCACTATTTCAACAGAAAAACACCTAATATGAATAGTGTCTCCCTTAAAATGACATCACGAAAACAGCGCCCTCAGTTGTCTGGAAAAACATTGACAATTTGAAATGTTAAAAGAAGTGCACCTTTCAACAAAATTAACCAAAAAGGAATATCCATTAGTTTTCATACACTTAAGAAGATTAGAAAGTAGCACAAAATATGTTCCTCAGAAATATTCACTTCACTAGCACTTTAAGGATGATGAATCCCGTGCATTCCATGCTTAAGAATTGCCTGCTAGTGAATTAGAATTTTGAGCACAAGAGCAAACCTTCACTAAAGACTATAATGCAAGATCCACAACTTAAGAATGCTTATTCCCGTGTATGTTGTGCTTAAGAACGGTATGGGTTAAAGGTCAATTATTGCCACGCGCTATAAGGAATTAATATGTTTGTGTTTGATTAGAATATTGAGCACAACGATCATTCCAACAAAAAACGGTATCGTAGGAGTCAGGTTTTTTTTAATTTCGTAAATAGCAGCCATGCATGATATTTATTCCCATATTTTAATAAATTTTCAATTTTTCGTATTTTTGGAAAGTATATTTTTGGGATTCTACTTACATATCCTTATAAGTGCGGATTACACCATGTGGAAAGATATCTCTTCTTGGAAGAAGTGTGGTTCTGAAAAGAATCCATTGGTTGAGTGTATAGAACTCGACGTTTCGGACAGTGTGCTCTGTCCGTCCTCAGGTGGTTGTGGACGGACAGAGCACACTGTCCGAAACGTCGAGTTCTATACACTCAACCAACGGGTTCTTTTCAGAACCACACTTCTTCCAAGAAGAGATATCTTTCCACATGGTGTTACCCGCAACCCTTATAATTTATCTCATCCGCCATGCAAAGCTTCAAGTCATATATACATATCCTTACTTAAATAACTTTTTCCAACGTATACAGGCGACTGGATAATTAAGATTACATATTGAATGATCCAAAATGGCTATCATTAGGCCTATACCCTAAAGTTAAGCGCATTTACCTTAACCTCACATTGGGCCTAATTAACCTCCGTATTGATAACCTTTAAATTCACAAAGTTACCTACTGGCACAGTTACCCTAATAAAACTATATGGAAATTCATGTGAACAATGATTACATCATAACACTTAGCCCGGAAAAAAGTGGGAAGGGGTGTCCGTGAGTTATTTGCATAATGCCTCAGGTACTTGTTATACAGGGTGGCCCCAAAAAGTTTACACTTTTTCAGACGCAGATTTTTCAAAATTTGGAGACATATCGAAAATGTTTTAAAATATACCTGAACTACAGGATCTTGGTGGTGTATGGGGAAAACGGCATTATAAAAAAAAACTTAGCCTAAAGCAATAAACTTTGAAAAAGGTTTTTTTCCCGGATCTCATGGCGCGACGAATGGATTCTGTTTTAATCTTAATTTTCATCGGGGGCTCACAATTTTTTAATTTTTTTTAAAGTTTAATTTTTTTCAATCAATGTTGCCCAAAATTGTTGGCCGCAGAATAATTTTTTTTTGGGGGGGGGGCTATTTTGACGTTGGTGGCGCCACTTACACTCCTTTTATACTACTGGAAAATAGGCGACATAAAATCACCGAGGTCAAATCATGGGACTAAAAAAAAATTACATAAAAAAAAATTGACAACCTCCGCCCCCCGGGTGCGCCACTGTAGAAAACACCTCCACGGTCAATGCAGGTAATTAACCCGTTCAATACAAGGGGCTCCTTTTGGCAGCAAAGTTCGACGCCACTTCCTTACCGTAATCCCTTTTGGCACCAAGCCATTTTGCATTTTGCGCAATTGTGAATAGCGCTCCATCTCGACGAATAGTGTATCTCACATATGCGTAGATCGTAATTGTCGAAACATGTCAAACAGATTACTGAATTATGTGGATATTCATCATTGTTTTCTTCCCTCCCCCTCCCTCCCTCGGGCCCCCTGCAATGTTGGTAGGGGCATTAGCCAGTTTGCTTTAACTAATAGTTACATATAGATTGGCGCTTAAAAAAGGGGTAAAAAAGAAAGGAAAAAAAGGAAAGGAGGTGTGAAGTCACATTTGCTATTAATTTCATACACCTTTAACAAAATGGGCGTCTGCAGGGGTGTCAATAGGGGTGGAGTGGGCAAATGTCCCCCACCCCCTCCCTGAAAAACGTATCAATTGAGAATATGCTAGAGAAAGTAACTTGAACGATTTGTTCCCCCCCCCCATCCAACAAAACATCCCGGCGACGCCAAGTATAGCATTCTACTCCATAATTATAATCCCCATTACAAATACTTTAAGCCCATTAGTCCCACACGATCGGAATCCCTCCATATGTTCGTGGCTTTTACATTGACAACACCAATACAGCACCAATGTCTGAGGTACAATTTGATAAATTTACATTTTTGCTAACACTGGAACCTGGATAATAAAGTCCTCTCCCCGCAAGTTGATGTAGCTAGAATAAACAGGCTGTTACATGTATATTTTCGGACGAAATAATTCTTTAAAGAGACAACAGGTTAAACTGATATATATGAACGGTAAAATGCAGCTCCCAACTTGAAAATGGGAGGGAAAAAATAAAAAGAAATATGGGTTTTTTAAACTGATTCTTTACAATGTCTGATGTGAAACGTTTCAACGCCACGGGTATTTTACCTCCTCTCCGCAGCTCCACAAAGCTCCATCAGTTCCAAATCTTGTAGTCTAATTCAATAAGACTATCTGAGATGCAG
Source organism: Patiria miniata (assembly GCF_015706575.1). NCBI lineage: Eukaryota > Metazoa > Echinodermata > Asteroidea > Valvatida > Asterinidae > Patiria > Patiria miniata. The sequence goes on from NW_024037073.1 coordinate 7,825,476, forward strand.
TAAGCATCATTAACTCAGGCCCGGATTAAGTGTTTCGTAGGCCCTAGGCACCAGGGTTCCGTAGGCCCTACTCCCTAGGCACCGGCACCAAATTCACGCGTCACGTTGAGTACAAATCATGCCAGGCCAAACTGGTATCCTAGCTCCATGTTGGCACCAAGGGCGTCACTAGGTCCTCAAAAGTGGGGGTGGTACATTCGTACGTACATACGTTTTATGTTGATAAAAACTAATACGGTCGAGTGTGAAGGCTGAACGGCGTTGCGTTGGGGGCCCGCTGAAGGGCCCCGGAAAAAAAATGGGATTCTAGACGCTCTAGCTGTGGTGCTATCTGAGGCAGTTTCTGACCACTTTAACAAGATCAAAATTCCAACATCATTTTCGTTCGGATTTGGAGGTATTGAATCAGCTATTCTGAGCTATAGAATCAAAATTTGTATGCTACAACTTTTTTTTTATTCGGGGACGGGGGGGGGGCATTTTTCGTAGGCCCTAGGCACAGTGCCGTGCCTATTGGACAATCCGGGCCTGCATGAACTATTTAAAACATACATGCACACAGCATTCTTGAACCTTGGTGACGAAACTGTTCTACATGCTTCTTAGTTGTAAGGGTAAGCTCGGCTCTTCCTAGGCCTAAGAAAGACGTGCCAAATATTGCAATAATAAGGTAATCACAACAACGCAGGACGATTCTTGCCGGAGGAGAAGCAACAACAATCTCGCGATGCCAACCGCCGATGAAATTCGATGGTCAAAAATGCGAATGCTGCGCAAAAAAAGATGGCGGCGATGACGACCAGGCTAAGGATGTAGTTACCCGTGATGTCATACAGTCCACCTGGTTATTAAAGGGAAATTAAAATAAGAAAATGTTTGTCGTGAAATGTGTGGAATGTTTTTTCCTTGTTGCTCTTGTTGAACGAACATATGTTTTTCCCAAAGTAATATAAATCACAACAACCACAACCACAACAACAACAACCACAACCACAACAACCATAACCACAACCACAACCACCACCACTACCACAACCACCACAACATTAACCACTACAACAATAACAGCAGCAACAACGACGACGAAAAAGACGACGGCGATAACGACATGATGCTTAATCATGCATGATCAAGCATGAAGCTATAAAAACGGACTGTGTTTGTTCGAATTTTAATGTACAGACGGTCTTATTTACATAAAATGGCCCCGCCCCATTGCTACGAAATGACCAAGACGTTATGGAGAGCAAGTAAAAACCAATATTATGCAAGGGCGCTCAACACCAATGCAGCTATCGCTCTTGATCACTGACGAGGCTTAGGCCAAGAGTAAGACTAGGGGACCGACTGATCAAACGATCAATCCTTGGATCCTGATTGGTCTATCCATGGCAGCAACAGTTGGGTATAATCCCACGTTTGAGGGGAAGTATTGCGAACGTACTGGTCCCTCGGTGTTGGTGCGTATTCTTTTCACGATGGAGGAATTCAGGTGCAATACACATCCGGATCAGTAATTTCGCACTGCTGCAGGCTCTCAAACCATGTTGTTATGAAGTTATCGACTGGCAAATAATCGACTAAACGTACGTACCTGACAATGGGGCACCAATAAGTGACCCGATGCCGTAAGGAAACAGTGCTAGAATCGCCACACCATTGGAACTATAGGTTTTGAAGAAAATATCAGCAACAACTGCATTCGAGTGTCCGTATATCAAAGATCTCAGGAATCCGGAAACTGAAAATAGCATACATTTGGGAAATAAGGTGACTTGCAAGGAATAAAATAGAGGTAACAGAATTCGAATGCACATGTGATATTTTTACTTCTGAGAAACACAGTTATGGTGTGCATTTTCTTTCAAGTCATAAATCTGCCAATTAGCCTAAACGAGCGTTTAACTTACATATTGACAGCGCCATCATTTGTTGGAAGGTCTGTACCACCGTCATGACGCCCAACGCAATGGTTCCTAAAAACACCGAGGCCACCAGGAAGTAGAGCCGTTGACACGGCAGATGATCCCCGACCACGGTGAAGAGAACTTTCCCCCCAATTTCTCCAATGGCGAAAAACATGATGACTACTGCTATGCGGTCACTGCTAAGACCGTGGCCATCCATGAAACTGGCCTGCAACAACACCCCAATCCCGGAATAAAGGAAAAATACAAAAATACAAAAACGTTCATTTCAATCGTTTAAATCGACCCCCGGATTTGACCTCCCGACAGACTCTATATGCAATTGCAATACTCCACTGACATTGGTGTGTTGAACACGTCCGTTCTCAGAGTAGTGGATTCAACTCCTAGTACACCAATCATCCACAGAAAGTGAGGCAACGGAGTTTGGTAAAGGTAAGGGTGCTTGAAACAGCCCCAGCCATATGGTTGCAACGGCAAAGCGTCGGTCGTTGTCAGGGAAAGCAAATCCGATTACGTACTAAGACGCTTTAACAGAGCACTGAAATTCGTAAACGTTGTGTTTCTCAGAAAATATGCTCGGTATGATTGAAATGTCACATTCTAACTGAAGAAGAAATTCTTAACTTCATGTCAGTGAAAAAATCGCCGTCATCGATGCCGAAACGTCTATACTGGTTACTGTCAAAGATGACCTTCAAGTCTGGAAGAAATCGTTCGAAAACTTCCCCAAGTTTCACGAGTTGTTGAACGCTTTTATCATCTAAGTATATTTCGAATTTCAGCTTAATCTGTTGTTGTGGACGCTAGTTTTACAAGTGGAACCATCTCCATGGAAAATTTCGAAGAGGATCAAAGCAATCATTTTTCGACCCAACCCATTTGTATTGTTCAGCAAAGCGCCGTAGGCGCCACGGCTGATTTCGGCCAATAATGACGGGCATATTGGCATATTCATAAGCGTCACTCGGCGTGACATGGCGTGGGTCTCGGTATCGACCAATGGAAGCCGCCAAAAAGGGTGATATTTGTTAATTAACAACTCGTGAAGAGGGCTTTTATGCAATTGTTTACTGCACGCCGTAATGGATATGAACGTCATTAATATTCGTGACGTTTGAAAAGATTGATAGATATTGTGCACGTCTGTGTTACAATTTTCAAAATTGCACGTAGCGAGGCATATTTTTCCAATTTCAACGAAAAGTAATGAAAATATTACAACGACTTTTAGCACATACTTGGATCATTATAGGGGAAATAAATCCTGAAAGTTGCATGAAGATACGGTCTTCCAAACTGGAGAAATTAATTTTCAAAGATTTCACCCGCCAACGTAAACATGTCTGTGTACATGTAGTTATATTCAAAATAAAGTGTTAAGTAACCTTTAGAAGTCGCCCTTCGCAACCATATGGCTGCTTTATGTCGTTCTTTGATGAACCAGGCGGTGTGCTTAAGTGGGAACCCGACTAAAAATCTATTCATATCAACCGCACATCATTTTATTCATTCAACCCAAAAATATTAGTAATGTTAGTCATTTCGACAATGCAAACCCCCCTCCCTCGCCCCGATGTTATGGTACTTACAAAATTGATGGTGAAAAATGTCCAACCCACCATGGCCAAACAAGCTCCTATAGTCCATGCCCATGGGTCAATATGCGTTATCATGTGGTACACCTCCCAGTCAACGAAGCAGCTACTACTGCCTTTAACTTCGCAGCTTGGCGTGTGGATCCTGTCTTCGTGGGTTTCACAGCGTTCCTCTTCATCTCCTAGATCCTCTCCCACCAACGTTCTTTCTGTAGGGTGGTCCGGATCCAAGGTTTCAACTGTCTCTAGGGTGATTTGTTTCCTTTCGTCTACCCCGGGTTTTCCCTCATCACCCCCCTCATTGTTACCCTCGTCCTCCGTCGGTGGGTCAGTCAGAAAGAAGCTCGCCATGATACCTAACGCCAATGTCCCCACAGAGATGTATCTCAGAGCCCGTCGCCATCCGAACTGAGTGATGCAAGTACTTAACAAGAAACTGTAGGCCAACATACCTACAAGACACAAACGAGATCAGTATTCACCAACATTTTCCCCATAATATCGTGATCACTTGCAAGTGTACAAACCATCGCTTACCTGCAAACAATTGACGTTAGCTCGAATATAACTCCCGTCAGGTATGCTCGCAATTTTTTCGGGTCAGATTGCCAAAGTTCCCAAGACTGGATTGATTTGATTGATGGCGCCCTCTATATACCGTCGCAGCGGCTTGACCGCGCTTGCAAATCAAAGGGGCCGGACGCGATATTTTTTTCGTACGCATGGGCGTATTTCGAAGTACATTGAGTTGCAAGTCAGGTTCTCGGACTTTATTTTCCCTTGAAAAAAAATCCTCCAAACTACATATTGGTAAAAAAAAAATGTTCCAAATGACTAACAAACCTTTTTAAGATAAAAAAAGAAGTAAAGAAGAAGCATAAAAAAGCATCCAATGGGAATCTCAGAGCCCGTCGCCATCCGAACTGAGTGATGCAAGTACTTAACAAGAAACTGAAGGCCAACATGCCTACAAGACACAAACGAGATCAGTATTCACCAACATTTCCCCATAATATCGTGATCAATTGCAAGTGTACAAACATATCGCTTACCTGCAAACAATTGACGTTAGCTCGAATATAGCTCCCGTCAGGTATGCTCGCAATTTTTTTCGGGTCAGATTGCCAAAGTTCCCAAGACGTGCATAATGTTTATAGACACATATACAAATAAAATACATTACAAATACAATACTGTGGCGGGGATCTCCCCGGGCCAAACCTAAGTTCGTTGGGACCAAGTCTGACACCTACTAGACTGTAGCTGATCTTCCCGAACCCAAGCTTTCTCAAGACGAGAGACCACTCAGAGCGACCTCAAGCCTTAGGGAGCAGGTCCGTTTTGGAGGAAATATTCCGCCGATTATGATGATTGTGATTACCCTCCGTTAATTGCACAATAAGCCAACAACAAATACACTTGGACAATAGGATTGTCGGCACAACAAATAGCATCGTAATGTATTATACAATAATCAAGAAATATGCAGTAGTGATTGAGTCTTAATTGTTAATTACCAGGGTCACTTAATTACACTTGGGAGTTACCTGACAGCTCGCCTAAGCAGCAACACGCACAGCTTGAACAATGTGCCCAATGTAAACATTGACTAGAGGAGTAAGGCAAAGTTGCCCGTTATCACTCTTTCTCTATATTTTAGCAGTTGAACCGTTGGCAGAAGCTACTCAGATGAACAATGACATTAATGGTATTCATGTTGATGGTGACGATCTAAAAATTTCTCAATTTGCGGATGACACTACTATTTTTTGATGGGTCTGAAAACGGACAACATTAAACGCACTGTTTTATTTACTAATTTTGATCAAGGAGGTTTGAATATGATCAATTATGAGCAGCACATCTATGCTTTAGAAGCTGCTTGAGTTAAGAGACTCCTTAGGGGTAGCGGGGTAGCATTTATTAAGGGAATAAATGTGTGCTCCGGAGGTTTTTATCACTCGTTTAATACCGCTTAGAGTCTGGGTGCTGATAATTACCCGAGCCGGAGGAGTCCACATTTTATTGTGACACTGGAAAAGTGTTTAAGACCAGCTAGCCATGTCTTTATCATCCGTTTAAGACCGGCCACGTGACGGGCTCTCTACCAATAGGAATAGCTAAACTGTCTGAGGTATTTATGAATAAAGATTAATAAATGCCTTGGAGAGTTGATGGTTTCTGATTGGTCGAGATTCGATCACGTGGCCGGGCATTAACGGTGATAATGGACCGGCTTCAAAGATCAAGCGAATAAATGGCCCCTGAACCAGCATTGATCAAGCCCCGTTCAGCCCCATGCAAGCCAATGATTGGTCAAAATATAGTAACAGTCCTGCGGTAGCTTGTAACAATAGAGCAATGCACATGCGCTCAACCCCCATCGCGTGAGACTGACGCGCGCGTACGCAACACAGTTGCTAGGGATGCGTGCGTGCGCGCGCGTAAGGAAGTTTTGAAACGACATCGTACAGCAGTGCAGTATATACTGAGGATGTTTACGACGAAAGCGTAGATCAGTACGATTTATTTTCTTTGAACACTTCACCCACCGACATATTTACCTTTCCTAAACCAAGCATCTTTGTAATTCCGGACACAAGGAATGTGTAAACGAGATTTCAGCTTCCTCCATCAGGTAAAGATATGAAAACATTGTTGTAATTTGTTTCGCTACGGCAGCAGTTTCTGCTGAGTTTACGTCGTTATAGCTGTTAAGCTAAAATATGGCCCATGAACATGTACACAAAAAAGTCTGGAAATATCGCCGAAAGAAAGTCACAAAATTGGAGCATTTTAACTGTTTATTTCGTTAAAAAGGTATTTATTAATGGGAATAACAGTGTGAAAATCCGGTCTTCACTGCGTGATAATGACCGGGTGTGGGGGTGACCGCTGTTAATGGACCTCGACTTCGTCTCGGTCCATTAACAGCGGTCACCCCCACAACCGGTCATTACCTCGACTTCTTCTCGGTCCATTAACAGCGGTCACCCCCACACCCGGTCATTATCACGCAGTGAAGACCGGCTCCTCACACTGTTATTCCCTTATTCTACATCAGGGTGTGGTCGTCCCTTCAAAAGAAAGCCATAGCTTCCATTCCACCAACTCTTCATGCAGAACTTGGTATTCAGCCTTAGTAGCTCCATCTAGCCAATCTTTTAAATCAACTGTCCATAATTTGTTCCTTTAACATGCCCTATGCTCATAATCTATGAACTTTAGCTGTGGTTTTTCTACTAGCTTTATGTTCTCTTGAGGAGGGCCAAAATAAAAAAAATTTAAAAAAAAAGATCAGGAAAATACAGGTACTTTTGAAAGTGTCGTCAATTCGGAGGCCTCAGTTTATTTGAATGTAATTTTTCATCTAAATTTGTTAAATCGCTCCATCTGAACTCCTCCACGTTAAACGACATTTTGTTAGCTTGGAGCTTAGTAACTTACAAAGAGTCCAGTTACCTCAGAAGAGTGTTTAATCCGAGTCTATGGACATTTTTTTTATTACCACACAAGGTCAGCCTCTTTTTTTTTTTTTATAGACAATGATTTGAAGCGGGTATTCTTACAATTAATCACATGTTACTCCGACTGGTACTTTTCTTTCATACAAAGACCTCTGCTTTAAAAATAAATTAAAAACGTTCATTCGGTATTTTGGGTAGTTAAAAGCTATTCCTTGGTCTGGAAAGCTGAATAAAAATAATAAGGATTTTCAACCCTCAGTTAATATTGAAGTTAATCCGCTCCTAAAGAAGAAGCATTTTGTTAAACATGTGTATAACAAGTTAATGGACAAGGCTCGGTATAAACCAGTGAAAGTTATTGCTACATGGAGAGATTCTTAAATTATTAACTAAGAGGACTGGAATTGTATCTCTCTGTCTTACAAAATACAAATGTACTATAGATATCGAAACTAGAATTTTCCAGTTCATGTTTCTTCACAGGTTAAAAGTGAATAATGTGTTTTTGCACAAAATTAGGCTTGTTGATAGCCCGAGCTGTACGTTTTGTGAGACAGAGAAGGAACATGTTTCTCACTTATTTTTCAATTGCGTCTTTGTTCTACCAGTTTGGGGCCAGGTATACAGGAGTGGCTGTCCTCTAAACTGAAGGTCAATATAGTTTTCTCTGAATTTTCAATTATGTTTGGGTACAACATACGTATATCTATAAAATGCAAATATGATGAAAAACCTCCTGTTTGTAGTGCCTTCAAAAATTTGGTCATGTTAACAGAGAGAATTGGATGCAATATTGCTCAAAGGAGAGACAAACTTGACATTCATAATCTTAAGTGGCACCATTTTAGTGAAAAAAACCAACAACATAAATTTGCTTATATCCTTACTGTATTTAAAATGATGTGACCATTTAATGTCCATTCTTTGTTTATCCTCTTACTATTTTGTAATAAATTTTACTTTGTTTCTTTTTTACTGATTGACTAAATAAAAAATTAAAAAAATGAAAAAATGTGATTTAAACAAAGAATACACATGCACAGAAAATGAAGAAGCCATTGTGGTTAAACAAAAAATGAAAAAATGAAATCGTTTGTCATGTCCATACTTATTGTCTATGCCGTCATATAGGAGAAGTGACGTCATCGCCACCGCCTTAAATAAATCTTTATTCTATCTATGAATAGATTGCTAACAAGAACTCAGAGGAGGAGGAGGAGGAGCTGGGGAGCCCACCAGTGTGAGGCTTATCATCTTCCGTTGAGGGTCAAGTTGTGGATCCACAATTGATCCACAACTTGATCCTCAACGGGGGATGATTTACGCCACACATAACTACTGGCCCCAACTTAAAGCTTCATCAATAATATAGGCCAATTACCCCCAAACATTTACAAAAGTTCACCTGAACAACTGGACTACCAGCGATACTTACATTAAGGTTAATACTGCAGACCTTTCGTTTAGTTCCAATGAGCATTGATTTGGTTTTGCTGGCGTTTATTGTAGGTTTGTTCCTGCTACACCAATCGTATATTCGTGCTAGGGCTGTATTCAGATTGTTCCCTATCTCATCAACACTGGTAGAACTACACGTTAATGTGGAGTCGTCAGCATATACATGAACAAATTACACTCTTTAGGGATACAAAGCGGTAGGTCACTTGTATAAATAATAAATAACAGTGGACCTAGAATTGATCCCTGTGGTACGCCAGTGTGAAGTGGCAAGGCCTTGGATATGTTGCCCTCAATATTCACAGACTGACTGCGTTCACTAAGATATGACTTCAACCACTTGATTACAGAGGTTGACATATTCATCTTTTCAAGTTTATTTAGGAGAGTTGCATGATTATAAACAGAATCGAATGCTTTACTTAGATCTATAAAAAAACAGTGCCTGTTATTTCCCCACGCTCCATGAGCCTGAAACCATGTGTTCGTAAAATCATGTAAGGTGGTTTCAGTTGAGTGTGAGGGCCTAAACCCTGTAGCCCGTGGGACGACGCCTTTTTTCGCTCGCCACGCGGTCTGGTTTGCCGAATTTTATAAAACTTCACAGACATGTAGATTATGGTGTACCATATCGAAAAAACTTTGTTCCCCGATCCACAGTTTGTTTGGGAATGAGAAAATCTGGGATAAAAACGCAGAAAATTCTACCTGAGAAAAAAACATAAGAAACAGCGCCCCCTATTGACACAGTCAGAAACCTTTTCTCACGCAATGGCTGTCCGACTCCGAGTTCGGGCGGTCTGTTCTCAACTTGACGCGAGTATTTATTATTGTTCTCGCGCTCGACGGCGAGAACACGACCCACGAACACGTACTGCACTCGGAGCAGGATCTCACACCATGCCCCTATAGCTATCCGTCGTTGTTTGCAATAATGATATACCCGTGTCAAGAACAAGACCCGCCCATACTCGGCCAATGAGTGCTTGCTAGATGACACTTCTTTCATATTATATTCTAGATTTTTGTTATATCTCATCGGGATACCAAAATATTTTTGTTACAGTTTTGGCCAACATGAAATGATCACGCTTTAAATTTAAGATCGAATGTTTACATTGTTATGTATTAGCTGAACATCGATTGGTATATGGTTAAACCACAGATCAGAATAATTTTGTGCACTCTTATCTCTGCAGGGTAACATGTTTTCAAAAATAATATAAGTGTGTGGCATTTGCTGGAGCAGCTGAACTTCTGAAACATCTTTAAGAAATGATATTACTGAAATTAAAAAGTAATACAAATTTGATGCAGCCTCAAAAAGGAGGCGGGTGGGCCGTTGGGTTATTTGTGGTTTCACGGAATGGACAGAGCAACAACAAAATATCGAATCGGTTCTTAAAACAATATTCACAATAATAATATCGGTAAAACGGTTTCAGCTTAAACAAATATGCAGTGGTAATGCTGCCACTCACAGCTTCCGAATAGGGGAATATACATTAATGTTCTCGTTTGAGAAAAGTTTGCAAACAAAAAAGTGGGTCCTTCAATTTGATGAGACTTTTGATATGTTATACAATAACTATCTATCCCGCCGGTACATGTGCTCATAATCTCGTTTGGTTAGTTCAAAATAAACAAGTATAATGCTCATTCAGTACAGATTGAAGAAACCTATGTAATCTGAATACCATTCTGCTTGTTTCCTTAACGGACTGTGCAGGTTTAAATCCCCCCCCCCCCCCAACAAAACGAATAAATAAATAAATAAATGGATTAAATTACATTAAATAGGTTTTCCCGGCTAATTTTAAACCTTTATTTACCGTCTCTAATATTCATATTCGCCCATCACCGTCGATTTAGTGCTCTTCCAACGTTTAATTTCGTCTTTTGTGTGACAATATAAAACTCAGTTTAAGCAATTACAACAAGTACACGTTTTCGTACCGGAGTATCGATTTCGTCTACTATGCCAAATCTTTTCAGTCAAGAAATTTAATTCGTCCAATTGATTTATAATCAACGAATTTGATTTTTGAATGCTGCCATTCGGCAACAGCTTAGACGAATGTGATCTGTAATGATCTTCTAAGGGAACTTGAAAGAAGTATTATCTGGCAAGCGCTCATTGCGCGCGAAAATGTTTCTGACTGTGCCAAAAGAGGGCGCTGTTTCTTATGTTGTTTCTTATGCAGAATTTTCGGCGTTTTCATCCCAGATTTTCTCATTCCCAAACAAACTGTGGATCGGGGAACAATGTTTTTTCGATATGGTACATCATAATCTACATGTCTTGAAAGTTTTATAAAATTCGGCAGACCAGATCGCGTATCTCGAAAACTAAAGCGTTTTCCGCCACTCGTCCCACGGACTAGTACTGACTGACAGCGTATGGATTCCTTTGGGGAACTAACCCACCGGGCCGGTTTTTATGTGCAACCATGAGAGAACACGGCGAAAAATCATTAAAAACGGGCCCTGTTTCACATCTGTCGCCACCACTTCATTTTTCGACAGAGTATAGGCCTACCTTAGTTCATACTACAGTATGAATGGTATGACCCTAACAATATACTCTTTCAGAAAATGAAAGGAAAACTGAATAAAACACTGATTTTCAAAAAAAAAAACACCCGCCAAGGGTAAGGCTTTACCTGTTGATGTTCCCGTTACAGAAATGCCATTTGCTCGACTGAAATTGTCCTTGGGGAACCACTCCAAAACCAACCCCGTGACCGCGTGGGTCACGAAGTTAACGCCAACTCCACCCATGACACCGAAGGTAAACACGGCGTAGCCTAGCGCAGGAACGATGGAGGTTAGAAGATATCCAACGCATATGATGACGTGTCCGAGGATGACCAATTTTACAGCTTTCATCCTCATCATCAGAAGGGCGGTCAGAGGGCTCATCAAGTTGGCAAGACTCGATGCAAGAGAGCCTGGCCATCCTGAAGAACAAATAAATAATGGTGATGTGACAGGTTATTTCAATAGTCAAATACGGCAGCAATATAAGATGTAGGGCTACACTCGAACCATTATATAGGATGCGCGTTGCTATTAACGGGGTTACGCATCCGAGTCGGCAGCATCCCTATATGGGCGTTCATGATGCAAAATGACTAAATTGGTTGCAAAGACGTGAACAACCCCAACGATAACCTTGGTAAAGGCGTTCGTCGTTTATATTCGTCCGTACGCGGTAATCAATCGGCGGCATATCGTTGCAGCGCGAACAGCGACCTCAAGCGGTCACTATTTTATGCAAATCATTTGGATCCGACCGAACGCCTTGGTTCAATCGGTTACATCTCTACTGTCCGACTCGTACATCTCAACGGGGCCTGACGTCCCATTGGACCGACGTCACATTGGCCGATGATTTTATACTGCGTATAGTTCCACTGCAGGTTCAGGTTGACTAATCCTAACCTAACCCAATCTATGCTCTAACCCTAACCCTAACTCCAACCCTTACCCTGGGACGTTAGTGGAGTATGGGACGTCGGACCAATATGGGACGTCGGACTAATATGGGACGTCGGGCAAACTTTGTGTCTGACCTACTTGACAACAAAGGTGCTTTTTTGAGCTTGGAACGCTTTATGTTAAAATTCAGTATTAGGACTAACTTTCTAGAGTATGGTGGAGTTGTCGAGGCCGTCAACAATTTTTTTCTTAAAGGGGTTAAGTCAAATATTTGCTTTCCTTTTATCCCATTTAATTTTGAGGTACTTTTGTCAGATAAAAAAGGTTCTACCCGTATTTATCATATTTTTACTTCAGTGAAAAAGGTTGCGAGTAAGTTCATTGACAAATGGGAAACAAAATTGAGTATCAATTTCCCTGCCACTAAATGGTCGGTTTTCTGCAGTATGCCCTTTACGATTACTTGTGATACAAAATTACGATGGTTTCAATACAGATTGGTCCATAGAATCCTGGGCGTCAATTCTTATTTGGTAAAGATTGGTAAAGGGGAGAACGACTTGTGTTCCTTCTGTCGTGTAGAAAAGGAAACTCTGATTCACTTATTTTGCACTTGTGAGATTTCTTTATCGTTCTGGACTCAAATTAGTGATTGGATTAAGGAGACTTTGAATATTAATGTGTTTGTAGATTACGAGATGATTTTATTTGACATACAAAAACTGGAGCGCCCTTAATTTATGTCTTCTCCTATGCCGTTACCACATTTACAAAATGAAGATGAATGGTAGTAAACCGTCTCTTTTAGTATTTAAGAATGAGCTAAAACGATACTATGTATTGGAAAAATATATATTTACTACAAATGGTGATCTTGCTAAATTTAATGCGAAATGGGATCCATTCTCTCTTTTATGTAATGATTAATATATTATTTGTTTATACTTATTGTAAAACGCAAGAGAAACGTTTCTTCTGAATAAATAAGTTTCCCCTGAGGGAAAAAAAAATCTCTGACAATCTGAGGGCTTGACTAAGTGGGTGAGTGGTGTAATTAAGTTGACTTAACTGCCAGTCTTAACTGCGAGCCTTATGTAAAAACTTGTTGGCATACCTATAATTAATATATCATGGTTACGAAATGGCCAGAGAAAACCCTGTGTAATGCTGTGCAGTATTGAGTGCTTTGTATTTTTCTACTTTAAGTATAATTGCATTCAGATGTAAAATAAGACGTAAGGTTAATAGGGTATCAGCATTATTTCTACCGCCTTCTACTGCAGAAAAACACGGGAGAACTTTTGTTTTTAAAAGTAAATTGTAAGTCTTGATTATTTATACCTGAAAGAATTCACATGTAAGGACCTGATGAAATTCGTTTTAGAATTGGCTAAACTGAAAAATAATGTTGTCCATTTCCACAAAGTCAATTCTTGAAAACCGAACACCGTGTTGTAAAAGTTAAAAAAGGATTCGAATATTATACTTAAAAAAAATTGCTGGTCAAACTTTAACTGTCGAGCCAAAAATGTATTGGCCAAACAATAGCAAACAATAAGTTCACGCCTTTTTCATAAAGTTGTGCGTGTCTACCTTTGTATGCATGCATTTATCAACACATTTCTATTTAAGGGAAACCTGTTTGTACCTTTTTGTAGTTACATGTTATCAGATTCTAGTCTTTCATTAGTATATTTGCAAGTATAGACGTCTTTATAGATGCATTATATTGCAATGCGCGTTTACTAGAGGATATAGCCTAGATGGAACAATAGTTTTGGCTGTAAACTGTATGGAAGATGTTCATCGTGGCATAAGATTAAGATGCATTTTCGGAGCGCCATCTCGTCCTCTATAAGGCACGATATGCTTTCCAAAAAAAAACTACAGCAAATTTCCGAAATCACACACATCACATCATTTGGCCGTGGCATGTGGGGCTTGATGTTTGATTCCTATAAACAATAGAGAATCAAAGATGATAGTGTCATTTACATCTATAAACCCTAAACTTGTGAATAGTTAAAAAAAAATATGGGACGTCGGACCAATATGGGACGTCGGACCAAAATGGGACTTCGGACCAAAATGGGACGTCGGACCAAAATGGGACGTCGGAATAATGGGACGTAGGACCGTGGGACGTTGGACTACAGAGACGCTTTCCTCTGTCTGTAAACATTGAACCACGGCGCTCCAAACACGGTGTTGAATTAAAGGAGGACCCTTCAATGGCAAAATCGTTATGACAGTTTAAATACTGTACTTTTATTTCTCCATGACCCCGACCCGATTATCTGACTAACAGATGGCATAATATCTTGGCCATATTGAAGGGGACCTCTATGGATGTACAGTGATAGCGGGCTCGCGGAATGATACTTACCAGCCAGGACAGCCCCGGAGTCGAATTCCTTCTGCAGACTGACGAATAAAATGCTGTAATTGTACAACATCCCGTATGTCGCTATTTGCTGCAGAAATGCGCTAACGGCAATGACCCAGCGCCACCACCACACTCGTAGGCGTAGCATTATTATGCGATAGTCTGGTCACACTTACTGTACTCTACTCTACTAGCCTCTTTCAATGAGCTGATTTTTTCCTAGAGAGGTAGATACACCATGGAGGCCTACCAGCCAACAGCCAGTAGAATCTTAAACAGCCAAATTCTGTATAAAAAGCCTTGGTTTGCGACTAGCCTCGTGTAGTAAACAGATTGAATTTGCCATGATGAATAACGTGGTCCTCGGACTCCTAGGCCTACTGATTGATATTTGGCGTAATGGTGCATATGGCCCTGAACAGATGTTCGACCACTTGACCTATAACCCATACAAACATTACACAATCTACACTGAATGCATGCCTTATCGCTGAATAACAATGCATGTCTATAGTACGGCGATCCATGAGTGCCATCCACTTTAATATTTAGCCCTACTGAGATAATTTATCACGTCATGTTGCATGTATTAAAAGCGACTTAATCACATAAATCATCTCGCCAAGTCGACTTACGGAAATCGAGATGGCAACTTGCCGAGATATGAAGCATATTAGACAAGATTACTTGGTAAATATTTTTGTAATATTTTTCTTCCTCCATTGTCAATGTAGCTTATTAACAATGCATGCAGATCACGATAGCCATGTGTAGTCCCACACGATCGGAATCCACCGTACACCAAAAGATACCAATGTTTGAGGTATTGTGCGGCTAGTAGTCCGTGTTTTAGCTTCTACACTGACCTTATTAGCCATGTGGTTGCAAATACTTTAATCTGAATGGAACAACATGCACATAGACATGTGGATGTTCGCGGGCAAAATTTATATTTGAAAATCAATTTCTGCCGTTTGGAAGACCGTATCTTCATGCAACTTTCAGGGTTTGTTTCCCTGATAATGATCCAACTATGTGCTAAAAAAAGTTTTGATAAGTTCAGAACTTTTCATTGAATTCGAAAAAATAGGTCTGGTTACGTGCATGTGTAACCGGGGAGAGTGGGATTTATAAGTTTTAAAATGTGGCACTCTCCTTACAACCGAGTGGTTCCACTAAAAAATGATTTGGGTAGAGCGAAGTTTTCTGTTGTCTCAATAATATCAAATGTTTTATTTACAGCACAAATATGAGACAATATATATATACAAATGATTAGGTATTTACAAAAGAATTACAGTATATATATGAACTTTGGGTATATCAAACGAACTTTTTGGGTCTATAAAAACGACAGTCAAAAAGGGAAAATAGGCTAATGAAGTTGCTCCAAGGATAGTATCACTTGGGATGGTCTACGTTCATGCCTTCTCCGTGTCCGATGTTAAAATCGAAGATCAGCAGTTAAAATAGATGAAAATATTGTACTGCTATCACAAGTATCAGGGAGCCTCACTCAAAATGTGCAGATATAAGTGGAGAGTGTAAGAGCTCGCAAAATGATGGTTTGAACGCAACAATTAAGGTGGATCGAAATCAAAGTTATTTCGCAGCTAGCCTTACAAGAAAACTAACCGAAACGCCCGGAATGTCAGCTATTTCTCTTAAACAAAGCGCGGTGGAATGCAAAACTCGCCTGCTCGCTACGCCCATTGCATAGTTTAGCAAAATTCTAGGCGGCGCGCGCTGTGCAAAAAAAAGTTTAGTTGGCCGCGAGAGGGCGCTAGGCAAAAAGCATGATCGCAATGGCTGCTCACATGTCATGCGTGTGAAATAACACAACCACGAAATTACAAAAGTTATGATATGAATGCTGGAGTAAGGAACCTGTCGGGTAAAAGTAAGTACTGAAACCCGACCTGGTTACACATGTTTAAAAGTTGTAACACTGGTGTTTGCAATATCTGTCAATCAGTGCAGGCCTCACGAATATTAATAAGGTTCCTATCAATTATGGTGTGCAGTAAAAATTTGCAGTATCGCCTCCTTCACCAGGCATTCAACTTTTCCTCGGATCAGCTGATTTCCTCTTTTTGTACTTCCCATGTGTGCCATTGAAAATAGAAAAACACGGTACAAAGTCTTGGAAAGATTTGAATTTCCTCTGTTTTTGTGACTTCCCAGTTGCATGCTGACTTCACGAGTTATTAATTAATAAATATCACCCTTATTGCCAGCTTCCATTGGTCGATACCGAGACCCACGCGAAGTCACGCCCAGTCACGCTAATGAATATGCTAATACATGCGCTTCGTCAGCATTTTGTCGCCCCAAAATCGGCCAACCTGAAAACCATGCACGTGAGTTTGGTCGGCAAAAAATCCTCGTCGAGATTTTTCTTGGAGATAGTTCAGGGTGTAGCACAAGCGTTTGCAACAAGATTACGCTGAAATTCAGAATATACTTACATGATATTTGTTCAACTACTCGTGAAATATTCTTAGAAATTGAGATAAATACATAGATTTGGGGTCGTTTTCGAACGATTTCTTCCCGACTTTAAGGTCAGCTTTACCAGTAACCAGTATTGACGTTTCGCCATCGATGACGGCGATTTTTTTTCACTTACATGAATTTCTTCTTCCGTTATAATTTAACATTTCAATCACACTGAGCATATTTTCTGAGAAACACAACGTTCAAAAAGCCATGTTTTTTGGGTGCATGAATTTAACTGCTCTGTTTTAGTGTCCAAGTACGTAATCAGGTAAAATTTGTTGAACAACGGCGACACTAAGGCCTTCGCGCGGCTTATAATAATTGACCTAAGTACCGTTCTCTTAAGCACAGAATGCACGGAATAAACGTTCTTAAGTTGTGGATCGTGCATTATAATCAGGTTAATTAGTCTTTAGTGAGGGTTTTGCTCTTGTGCTCAAAATTCTAATTCAAGGCAAAAACTAGCGCTAGTAGGTAATTCTTAAGCATGAAATGCACGGGATTCATCATCCTAAAGTTATTGATTATAATGAATCGAATATGACCGTAAGTTGTTCGCGTTGGAACCGGTGCGTGTGCGCAATATATTCTAATTTAAAGTCAATTTTGGGGGTACGAGGTGGCGCCCCCTCCCAAACGCACGGGATGAAGACGGTTCTAAAGGTCAGACAACGGCCCCCACCTACTCACTGCCACCATCAAACCTTTTGTGCTCGATATTGTAATTAAACCTACATCCATCTACATCTGGATTCTCTAGCAAAACGGTTGATCCGCAACCTCTCTGGGCTCTCGGGCTAAATTCCCTGTGAATTAAATGTGAGTGAAGAAGTTAAAACATGGAATACTAGCCGCTTTTTGCATCGGGAGAGGGCTTTATTATCCAGGTTCCTGTATGAACAAAACTTTAAATTTATCAAAATACCTCAAACATTGGTGATCTGGTACACGGTTCCCTGTAGAGACATGTGCACAATAGGGAACAATAGATTGTATACATCTCCATGGAGCAATTTCTATGGGTGAATACGTCTCCACAAGGTTATCACGAAATATATCTATATATGGATTTTACTAAAAAACTAGGAATTTCCAAGGTGTGTTGATCCGTCGCAAATTGAAGTATTAAAGGGATATTAAGTCCGAATTTCAGCCCAGGAAATTAATTCTGGTTAAAGTAGGAGCATTTTGAAAGGACACTTTCAAACTCGAAAACTTTAGTACACAAGAAATGACTGTAGGCTAATTATGTATGTTGTCTTGGTGTACGGTGGATTCCGATCGTGTGGGACTATTATGTACTACAAAACAGTTGACGGAGCGATTTCTTTTTTGTTTAGTCTAGTGACTTACAGATCTGGGAAAATAGTAAAAAAAAAACTTTTGGAGAATTTTGACTCAAACACACACAAAAACACTTTGACGATATTTGCATTAGTGGAAGCTGCATTGTGATATGATGACCTTTGGATATCTGGCTTGAGTGACCTGATAGCAGAGTACCGAATGCAGTGTTTGCATGTACCTAGGTCTAGTGGTCCAACGCATTTGGAGCACGTCCGTTCAGAGCCACCATTACGCCAAATATCAATCAGTTGGCCATAGGAGTCCGAGGACCACATTATATATCATGGCAAATTCAATTTGTTTACTTAACACTAGGCTGTCGCATACTTTGCCAACAGCCAAGGCTTTTTATACAGAATTTTATGGTTTGGCTGTTTAAGATTCTACTGGCTGGTTTCAGAGTTGTAACGAGTCACTGATTTTTGTGACTCGAGTCGAGTCGAGTCATTTTAAAGAAGTGACTCGAGTCGAGTCGAGTCATTTTAAAGAAGTGACTCGAGTCGAGTCGAGTTATTAGGTCGAAAGGTCGAGTCGAGTCGAGTCGAGTCGAGTCAAATATTTAGCTCGAGTCAATTCGAGTCACGAATATTTGAACACAATATACCAAAATTTATAAAAGGAGGCCATAAGTTTAGCCAGCGTTCGAATCCAAGAGCTTTATAAGAAATCGCCTAAAGCCAATGATGAAACAGCGAAAATCTATTATAAGATGGAATTTTGCGTCGGGTGATATAAATCAAATTAGGTTTCCCTTCTTGCGTTTATACGTCGGTGAAGGGCAAACTAATTGATTTATATCACCCCGACGCAAAATTCCATCTTACAATAGTTTATGCGGTACCCGCTGCTATGTACATCAGATTCGAACCAGCCAACCGATCCCGTTAGCTCGGTCGAGTGGTAAGACATCTGCACTAGAAAGCAGGAGGTCGTGGGTTTGAGTCCCACCCGAGTGATTTTTTCCAACTTTCACTCGGGAGTAACACACTGAGTAAACAATGTTTATACGTCGGTGAAGGGCAAAGCTAATTTGATGAAGCGAAAAATCTGGTTCCTGGATAGTATTTTGTGCGTTTTAGAACCATGAGGTGGAGTCTGTGACACGTTGTATATTTATACATGACTAATTCGCAAAGCGAAGTGAGCATACATTTTGCACCGTAAGTCATTGCAAATACTTTTCGCAAAGTTGTGCTTTTATTTTTGGGACTCGAGTCTTCTAAGCCTTCGTTCGAGTCGAGTCGAGTCTTCTGACGAAGGACTCGAGTCGAGTCGAGTCGAGTCATTTGCTCGCAGTGACTCGAGTCGAGTCGAGTCATTTACCCTTAGGGACTCGAGTCGAGTCGAGTCACCAAAAATTGTGACTCGAGTCGGACTCGAGTCGAGTCATTGACTTGAGTCATTACAACTCTGGCTGGTTTGGCTGGTAGGCCTCCATGGTGTATCTACCTCTCTAGAAAAAAATTCAGCTCATTGAAAGAGGCTTACTAGTACAGTAAGTGTGACCAGACTATTGCATAATGATGCTACGCCTACGAGTGTGGTGGCGGCGCTGGCTCATTGCCGTTAGCGCATTTCTGCAGCACATGGCGACATACGGGATGTTGTACAGTTACAGCATTTTATTCGTCAGTCTGCAGAAGGAATTCGACTCCGGGGCTGTCCTGGCTGGTTAGTATCATAATAATAAAATGATAATAATGGAGTCTTATATAGCGCACGTATCTACCAACAATTAGGTACTCAAGGCGCTGGAAATTATGTCAATTATTAAAGAAAGGTAAATAAAGTTTATGAGAAATATGAGACCCATTATGTAGCACCTTATAATGGATATCGTTCCGAGCTCGCTATCACTGTACATCCACGAAGGCCCCCTTCAATATGGCCAAGGTATTATGCCATCCATTGCAGGGGTGGATCCAGGATTTTCCAAAAGGGGGACGTGAAATGTAACATGCAGCAAATTTGTGAAGGCAAGTTGTGGCGCCTACGCCGAAGGCCATAGCAAAGGAGGGGGCATAATGTGATTTATAGTAATGCGAACTTCATTACTTTGCGCGAAGCCCTAATTACATGAATTTTACGGCCTGAGAGTCTTCCTAAAAAGTACAAAGTTCCTAAAGAGTACAAACAAAAGAGGGACAACAGGACGTCCACGATCGACGGTGGTTTCCGTGTGTGTATGTGGGGGTGTGCGTGTGTATGTGGGGGGGGGGGGGGGGGGGGGCATGTCCCCCGGTCCCCCACCGATTGACGCCCATCCCGAAGGCGTGCCCGTCCTGATAGAGGGTTCGGGTGCATGTTAATTCCTGTAATCTACAGCATATTTTTACAGCAAAGGTCTTCTCTCGCTCGTCAATGCCTTCTTGTCTCGTCGCGCGCTGTCGCGTCGCAGTTCTTGGTCCCGTCGCTTTTTAATTTGATGAAAAGTATGACGGACCCAGAATAATAATAATGTGCAACTAATCCTAGCAGACGACTGTCTGACGTAATCTCCCCTATTAATTTTGTCTCTCCCTGTGTTTTCTTCTCTTTTTGAGTCTCCCTCTCTATATCTTGCTTTATTTTGCCATCTTCCCCACACTAAAAAAAAATATCATATTTTTATTTCGTAATCCTGGTTAGGATCACGAAATAAAAACATGAATCATCTTTTTTTCTTCTTAATCCTCAGGAGGATTTAAAAACCATGAATTTATTAAAAACATGTGCGGTACACTTTCTTTCAAAAACGGCGTTTCAGTAGAAATCTCAAAATACTGCATTTGAGATATTTCCCAAAATGGAGCCCATTTAAGCTGCTAATTAGAGATGAAGACCTCATTAAAATAAGCCTATACTGAAATGAAGTGTGGGGAAGATGGCAATTATGAAATACACATATTAATTTAGAAAAGCAATGTGCAGCCTACTTTTTTATCAGAGGCAATCGCGCTGAACACAAAGTAATCGGCTTCGAAAAACCTTCGAAATGGCTCCTCCTGAAACGACAGGCGCGGATCCAGAGAGAGGGGGGGGGGGGTTCAACCCCCGGCGCAGCTCTGACACCAAAAACAATTTATGTTCAACACGTCTTTTATCCAGCTTATCATGCTTGAACACCTTTGGATTGTAACTCATGACTGGTTCGAACGCCACTAGGTTTGGTGGGCAATGATTTATAGAACTTACAGAGGTGGTCGCCACAAAAAGTGGAATATCATGACGCTTGTCCCCTGTTCTTTGTCTAAACCTCTCCGAAGATCTGAATGTGGTGTTCGGGAACAGTAACCTGGTGCAGATCTCCATGACTGGAAATCTCAAATCTCCCTCGCGACTGCGTTTTGCTTTGTGGAATGTACGCTCTATCAAAGCCAAATCAAAGTCTGCTGCTCTTTGTGACTTCGTCATACATCACAACTTAGATGTTCTTGCGATTACGGAAACTTGGCTGACGGGCAATGACCGTGACGATCGTATTATTGCTGACCTCAAGCGGCATTTGCCCAACTTTGGTTTGCATCACGTACGTACCTCGACTAAACGGTCGAGCAGGCGGAGTGGCTATCCTGGTACGACTTGGTGTTCAAACTCAATGAAACACCGAGCTTCACGTCATATGAGTGCATGGATGTACAGCTTACAACATCCTCAACTTCACTACGTCTGTGTGTCATCTACAGACCCCCGCCCAGTAGGAAGAACAAGTTCACACCAATGATGTTTTGGAATGAATGGAGTGCTCATCTCGATGCGGTTGCTATAGATCAATCACGCTTGCTGCTGACAGGTGATTTCAATATTCATGTTGATCGGAAGGATGACCATTTTGCCGTAGCTTTCAGGCACCTTCTGGAGACTCATGATTTAGTGCAGCATGTCGGTGTCCCTACCCATGTCAATGACCACACCCTCGCAAGGACAACAGCCTGATCCACTCACTATCTACCTGTGACGACCTTCCATCTAATCACCGAGCCGTAAACGCCCTGCTTGATATGTCCCACCCTTAACCAACTACGAAACAAATCAAATGCCATAAACAACACAGATATGGATAGTGTACGACATGACATCAACGATTCATCCCTCCTTCGGCAGCCAGCCGATGGAGTCGATAATCGTGTCAACCAGTACAGGAGCGTTCTTCGAGACATAAATTGATGATCATGCTCCCCTTGTAAACCGGAACATCGTCCTACGCCCCCATGCCCCATGGTAAACTGAGTCTATTCATGCTGCAAAACGAGAAAAACGCCGAAGAGAGCGCCTTTTTACGCATTCAGGGCTTACCGTTCATAAGCAGTACTACCAGGAACAGTGTGATCTCTAAAATAGTGTGATCTCTAAAACGCTCAGCAATGCCAAATCTTCTTATCATTAACTGGAAATCAAACAGGCTGACCAACATGATCTTTTTCGTGTTGTGAACAAGCTGACGAAACCGAGTCTGGACCCTGTGCTACCTGATCATAGTGATCCAGGCAACTTATAGCTGATCGCTATATGGACTTTTATCAGCAGAAGCTGGGTGACATGGGTGATCAGCTCGTCAGCTTGCCTGATATTGCCAATCAAGATGCGCCAAGCCAAATTGGCAAAAGTAGTGGTCTAGATAACATCCCTGTAGAGGTGCTAAAGAAATGCGACATAGATGACATCACTCTCAAAATGTGTAACCTCGCCCTCATGAAGAATGAAAAGCCAGAGCAGTGGTCGATGTCAAACATCATTCCGGTTCCAAAATCAGGCGACCTCTCAAATACTGATAACTATCGAGGAATCAGCCGCACTTGTGTCATTGCTAAACTCTACAATCGCATGATTCTGAACAGGTTAAGAAGTGCCATAGACCCAAAACTCCGTATGGATCAAAATGGCTTCAGGGAAAGGAGGTCCACAGTTCAGCATATACTAGCTTTAGGATCGATCATTGAAGAGGCGAAGAAGAACCGTCTCCCTGCCATCGAGGCAAAATGATGGGAATCCTTAAGGCCTATGATGTTCCTCCCAGACTTCTAAGGGCCATAGACTCCATGTATACCAACACCAGAGCTAAAGTGATTACTCCTGATTTTGTAATTGTGCTGGACTATGCTCTTCGGAAAGCAACAAGCGATAGAGAGGCAGAGCTTGGGTTTACCATCACACCAGATGCTCTAGAAGACGGTTCCAGCAGTCACCCTCACCGACCTAGATTTTGCTGACGACATCTGCCTGCTTTCCGACAAGATAGATAAGAGCAGGCGCAAGATCTTCTTTCAAGAGTTGAGCTTGAATGTAGCAAGTCTGGCCTAATCACGTCTCAATTCCAAGAAGACTAAGATAATTACCCTGAAAACTGACCATCCAAGTCTCAAGTCCTGCAATGGGGAACTCCTCGAAGAAGTCATCGACTTCCGCTACGTACCTTGGGGCATAGGTGAACAACACAGAACAGGATATCAAAATAAGGAAAGCTCAAGCATGGAAGGCATTGAATAACATAAGTCACCTCCAATCTCTCCCCAAGCATCAAAATTAGCCTCTTTGTAGCTACAGTTGAGACAGTACTCCTGTATGGTTGTGAGAGCTGGAGTCTTTCATCAACCCTAGAAAAGGATCTCGATGGATGCTACACGAGAATGCTGAGGGCGGCACTGAACGTGAGCTGGAAAGAGCACATGACCAATGCTGTGCTCTACAGCGGGCTCCCAAAAGTGACAGACAAGATTGCAAACAGACGAATGAGGCTTGCTGGCCACTGCGTGAGACACAAAGAGCTAGCAGTTAGGTCAGCTGGTGCTCTGGGAGCCAAGACACGGTCGCCGCAGGAGAGGACGTCGACCCGCAACGTTAATCAACACACTGTGTAGGGACATAGAGCTAGGACCTAGCTCTATGGTAGGGACACTGGAGCACAACGGACCGCTGAGATAAGATCACTTATGGAGGACCGCAATCTGGGCATCCATTGCAAATGCTCGGTTGAGGCCGCCATAAGTAAGAAAGTATTAGTGGAATAACTTTTCAAGTCACCATAATTTTTGTTCTTCAGGATGGCCAGGCTCTCTTGCATGGAGTCTTGCCAACTTGATGAGCCCCCTGACCGCCCTTCTGATGATGAGGATGAAAGCTGTCAAATTGGTCATCCTCGGACACGTCATCATATGCGTTGGATATCTTCTAACCTCCATCGTTCCTGCGCTAGGCTACGCCGTGTTTACTTTCGGTGTCATGGGTGGAGTTGGCGTTAACTTCGTGACCCACGCGGTCACGGGGTTGGTTTTGGAGTGGTTCCCCAAGGACAATTTCAGTCGAGCAAATGGCATTGCTGAAACGGGATCATCAACAGGTAAGTCAAAGTCTTACTCAAGGCCGGATCCGGCCCGTTTTTTTAGGGCCTCTTAGAAACTAGTATCTACAACATAGTTTTAGTCCTAGCTCTATAATTATGTCGAATTCCTGATGAGCATTGGAGCTGGATTTTTACTTAGATTTTGTTCCCTATAATGAAGCCGGTGTAAATGGTAATTCTGTCCCCCTGGGTAAATGTATATATTTACCGGGTCGTAATCTGTCCGGGGACAGATTTACCGAGGTAAATCTGTCCCATTTCAGGTAAATATGCCACCCTCCACCGCCCAACGTTGTGTCCCCCTGGTATTTGTTCCCGGGCAGCGATATTTTTTCCGTACACAAACATTCGTTATGGGCGTATTTCGAAGTACGTTGAGTTGCAAGTCAGGTTCTCGGACTTTATTTTCTCTTGAAAAAAAAAATCCTCCAAACCACATATTGGTAAAAGAAAAAAGAAGTACAGAAGAAGAAATAAAAAAAAAACCATCCAATGGGAATCGAACTCACACCATCGGATTTGTAATCCGATGTAGTATCCATGACACTACAGCAGTGACTCGATCGATGTGGTAGTTTTAAACATTATGCTATTGCATAATATTTATGCCCATGTTCATCCAAGTAAATGGGCCAAAAATCCGTCCGCCGAGCTCATGAATAAAAAAAAAATATGAGAGCCATGGAATTGTGGGATTGAAGACATATACCACTGCACTGCATCCCTGGCCTGGCCATGTGACTTCCAATTCGGAGAATTTTTAAAAGAATTTTGAAGTACAATGTATGGACCACTGATCTCTATATAAGGGTGCAGACCAGTAAATCGGTCCGAAATTGCCTGCGCCGGCCAAATCACGATTTGCATGCCCTCAAAATCTTCGGTATTTGGGCATGCTTTGGGCCATGAACTTGAGGGTTTGTAAAAAATATGGGTGGAAGCCGTGCACAGGACTGGGAGCTTGCAGTTCTGTGTAATTTTGATGTAATTTGGACCCTAAAAGCGCTCTATTTTGCAATGGAGTGTAGGCATCGTTTTTCAAAATGGCGATGGGCTTCAGGACTATTTTCAGGGGTGATCATCTTCAGATGGAAATTTCCCCTAAAAGTCATCAGTTGACCCCCCGAAAATTGAAAAGAAAATGAAAGATGATGAAATAAGCTTTAATTTGATGTGCGTCTCGAACACCTTGGAGAGTTGTGAGTATTTTTCCCGAATTTTTGAAGTGGGAGCATTTACCATTGGGGTCTATGGAAGTTTATTTACTGGTCTGCTACCATAAAGACTGGATAGCGGATATGCATACAACATTCACACAGTAGACTTTGCATATTGACCAATTCGCCCCCGGTCTCACGAAGATGGCCGCGTATAATACGAACTAGCCCGACTGCGTCTGGCCGTACAGTACTATCGCAAGCTCTGTAGTACGGCCAGACGCTGAATGCTTCCAAAAAGACTGAATTTTTTGGCCGCTGATGTAGCGATTTTGCTACATCTTTTGATGGAGATTATCTTTTCATCCAGGGCAAAAATTTCCACAGTTAAGGTTCTTAGTCGTAGAGCAACTCATACCTTTTCGAAAAAACGTTCTTTGGTCTCAATATTTTCATCCATCTGGCCAAAAGACGACTTTCAGTCATCATCTTCCACGAATATCGTCCCGAAAATGCTCCCCCATGCGATTTCAAAATGGCGGCCGCGCTGTAACTCATGAATATGCATAATAGTCTGTGACGTATGACCTCGTGTTTTAGGACGTGCGTGCGGCGGCGCCGTACGTACATGTACGTACATGTACATTACTTGTAGACAAACAGCCCAGTACGTGCATGCACACGTACGTCCGCGCAGCGGTGTGCATGCACTTACATGTACGTACGGCCCCGCCGCACGCACGTCCTAAAACACGAGGTCATACGTCACAGACTCTTTATGCATATTCATGAGTTACAGCGCGGCCGCCATTTTGAAATCGCATGGGGAAGCATTTTCGGAACAATATTTGTGGAAGATGATGACTGAAAGTCGTCTTTTGGCCAGATGGATGAAAATATTGAGACCAAAGAACGTTTTTTCGAAAAGGTATGAGTTGCTCTACGACTAAGAACCTTAACTGTGGAAATTTTTGCCCTGGATGAAAAGATAATCTCCATCAAAAGATGTAGCAAAATCGCTACATCAGCGGCCAAAAAAATTCAGTCTTTTTGGAAGCATTCAGCGTCTGGCCGTACTACAGAGCTTGCGATAGTACTGTATGGCCAGACGCAGTCGGGCTAAATACGAACGTTCTACGCGTAAATACGCGCGAGTTGTATCAACAGTTGACGCGCATTTTGGTCACGTACACATATTGTGATGTTCTAAAAGGGACACATTTCCGTAGTGATTATTATTTCAAAAACGCCGAAAAGGTGATCTGCAGCATTATAAAAGTAACCACGACGTTAGAAAAACTGTAATTAACCTTGTTCAGTGGTAGCGGTCAAAATATAAGTCAAGTGAGCCGCGACGTTACAAAAGAAATCAAGCTGTCTATAAAGACGGCAACTTGTCCTTTGTAGATCACCAGCCGGTCTCACCAATATGGCGTCAAATTCGTACATTGTGCGGCTCTTTATTAGCTATCCAGTCTTTATAATAGAGATCAGTGGTATGGACCCGGAGATTGAGGCCGTGTCCGAAACGGGCTTCCAGAGCTACGGCTACGTCTATTGTCAGCGCGTCCCCGCGTATTTTCAATGGGCGCAGACCACTGATCTCTATATAAAGACTGGATAGCGGATATGCATACAACATTCACACAGTAGACTTTGCATATTGACCAATTCGCCCCCGGTCTCACGAAGATGGCCGCGTATAATACGAATGTTCTACGCGTAAATACGCGCGCGTTGTATCAACAGTTGACGCGCATTTCGGTCACGTACACATATTATGATGTTCTAAAAGGAACACATTTCCGTAGTGATTAAAAACGCCGAAAAAGTGATTTGCGGCATTATAAAAGTAACCACTACGTTAGAAAAATTGTAGTAAACCTTGGTCAGTTGGTCAGTGGTGGTGGCCAAAATATAAGTCAAGTGAGCCGCGACGTTACAAAAGAAATCAAGCTGTCTATAAAGACGGCAACTTGTCCTTTGTAGATCACCAGCCGGTCTCACCAATATGGCGTCAAATTCGTACATTGTGCGGCTCTTTATTAGCTATCCAGTCTTTATATAGAGATCAGTGGCGCAGACCTAGACCTAGCTCTAGACAGCTGATTCGGATGCAGCCTTACTTGGCCCCTTGTCTAGAAATTGTGTGTAGCGCCCTCAGTAGCCCGAGTCTTGAGTGGCTAGTCGGGTTCTGATGTAAGGTAAATATAATGTGTTAACTTAAGTGAGTAGAGTCTGGGGATCGATCTCGCCTATTCTTGGCGGGTTCGTCGAAAGGATTTCAGGATTTGACGAATCGTGTAATTCTACGTCTTGGAAAAATGTTCCGTTGAATTTGATTCATTTGAGAGGTAATGATTATAGAAAAATATGCTGTTGGACAAACGGAGACTTCTCTATAAAACACGGTAATCCTTACCTTTACTTAGGACCCCGTTCCTATTAAAGTACTATTATTGGTGGTGTTCCCTAACGTGGCGCACTTCGACGTTTAGCCCCATAAATGTGGCCTATTTACTGGACTGCCTCCGTAAACATAGGCCACACATCCACATGTACAAAAATCGTGTCGACGGAGCCAAATTTTGATTTTCACATTTAGGCTTAGTTTGTAGGGTTTTTTTGCTTTAGAAGCATACTCACCCTCTTTACAGGCTAATCAGAAAGTGCTGCCTTTTTCAGATGTCTAATTTTTGTGAAATTTCATGTTGAAATTTAATTTGATACGCAAACGTGTAAAAATTATACTCCTAGAACTATGAGGCTCCACGTAGTGGAGCCTCATAGGTTCAGAAGCCCGCAAAATTGTTGTCAGCACAAAACACTAATTAAGTACAAAAACGTCCATCCCAAGCAGGCCGTTTTTCACAGAACCGCTGCACAGTTTGCCCTAGCCCGACTGCGTCTGGCCGTACAGTACTATCGCAAGCTCTGTAGTACGGCCAGACGCCCGATGCTTCCACAGAGACTGAATTTTTTGGGCCGCCGATGTAGCGATTTTGCTACATCTTTCGATCGCGATTATCTTTTCATCCAGGACACAAATTTCCAAAGTTAAGGTTCGTAGTCGTAGAGCAACTCATACCTTTTTGAAAAAACGTTCTTTGGTCTCAAAATTTTCATCCATCTGGCCACAAGACGAATTTCAGTCATCAGATTCCACAAATATCGTCCCCCATGCGACACCCCATGCGATTTCAAAATGGCGGCCGCGCTGTAATGTATGCATTATGCGAGCGCGCTCGGGCAAGATAATGAATATGCATTATTTAGTTCATGACCTCGTGTTTGTATGGCCTGCCGCGCTGAGTGTCCGACAAACGTCATAAACTATGATGCATATTCATTATCTTGCCCAAGCGCGCTCGCATAATGCATACATTACAGCGCGGCCGCCATTTTGAAATCGCATGGGGGATCGCATGGGGGACGATATTTGTGGAATCTGATGACTGAAATTCGTCTTGTGGCCAGATGGATGAAAATATTGAGACCAAAGAACGTTTTTTCAAAAAGGTATGAGTTGCTCTACGACTACGAACCTTAACTTTGGAAATTTGTGTCCTGGATGAAAAGATAATCGCGATCGAAAGATGTAGCAAAATCGCTACATCGGCGGCCCAAAAATTCAGTCTCTGTGGAAGCATCGGGCGTCTGGCCGTACTACAGAGCTTGCGATAGTACTGTACGGCCAGACGCAGTCGGGCTAAGTTTGCCCCTAAACTCCATACAATACCTCATGACATACTCACGTTATGTGCACCCAACAAACATCGGTGGATTCTGTCTGTTTTTCGGCAAAAATGATGAAAAATATGCCCTTTCTGCACTGAGCCAACCTAACACTTGAAACGAGCACGCGTGCAGAATGATCGCAGTCATTTTCGGTTCGATCGCTCGGAGCGCGCCGCGGGGGGTATGGTGTAGGAGCGGAACGATAGTATGCACATGCGTACAAGTGCAAGTACGTACCCCCCGCGGCGCGCTCCGAGCGATCGAACCGAAAATAACTGCGATCATTCTGCACACGTGCTCGTTTCAAGTGTTAGGTTGGCTCAGTGCGGAAAGGGCATATTTTTCATCATTTTTGCCGAAAAACAGACAGAATCCACCGATGTTTGTTGGGTGCACATAACGTAAGTATGTCAGGTTGGCGTAGCGGTACTTTCGTCGCATTCCACCGCTGTGACCCGGGATCGAATCCCGCCTGGGCCAATATGTGGATTGGGTTTTCAGTCCCTGCCTGATTCCGTGGGTTTTCCCCAGAATATTCTTCTGGGCTTTTCCTCCCGCCTCTAAAACTGTAACTTCTTCTCATTGTCTTCTCTCCACAGGTTTCTTCAGGCTTGCGAGCTACAGTGCCTAGGGCGCTTTTGAGGAATCCTTGGTTTCATTACCAGAAATGATTAATAATAATAATAATAATAATGAGGTATTGTATGGAGTTTAGGGGCAAACTGTGTAGCGGTTCTGTGAAAAACGGCCTGCTTGGGATGGACGTTTTTGTACTTAATTAGTGTTTTGTGCTGACAACAATTTTGCGGGCTTCTGAACCTATGAGGCTCCACTACGTGGAGCCTCATAGTTCTAGGAGTATAAAAATTAATCTGGAAATTTCACGAAAAATATACATCTGAAAAAGGCAGCACTTTCTGATTAGCCTGTAAAGAGGGTGAGTATGCTTCTAAAGCAAAAAAAACCTACAAACTAAGCCTAAATGTGAAAATCAAAATTTGGCTCCGTCGACACGATTTTTGTACATGTGGATGTGTGGCCTATGTTTACGGAGGCAGTCCAGTAAATAGGCCACATTTATGGGGCTATTCGACGTTTACCCAACTTTCCTTGTGTAGTGTTTTCCAAACCTCTTTGTTGACAAACCTCAAATTCATGCAGTGAAATACTGGTACCTTTACCTTACTAATACTTGCTTTTCAATCTCTGTGAAAAATTTCGGTGTCATGAAATTTAATCGGAAATTCAAAAACGGTGGCGTCCGGAAATTGGGCACAAATTGGTGGAGTGTTCCCTAACGTGGCGCACTTGAATAAATCTCGGAAAATCACAAATTAACATTTAATAATTTCTGTAAAGTTGATAAATTCTGATAAATTATTATTATCTCTACTTACATACCCAGCCAGAAGTTTGTCAGAAATTTATTTTCTTATTTTTCGGGGCATTTTCAAAGGGTTCACGTTGCACTTCAAAATAAAATCGAAAAATCACGCCAAAATAACTTTTTCTTCTAACTTTGTAACGGGTAAATAAACTTGCGATTTATGAACGGGAGTGTTTAGAACTTGATGAAATTTCACTTTCTGTGAAATTTCAGTTAAAACTTTTGCTCTAGCTAGATGCTACAGGCGAAAAATCAAAGTGCGCCACGTTAGGGGCCGCGCCACGTTAGGGTACATCAACAATATTAGCTTGAGTAACTCCAGCTGACCATGGAGCTATTAATGCTCCATATTCATTTACATGTGAATGAATATGGAGCATGTCAGCTGGAGTTACTCAAGCTAGTTCCTATATAACTTAACATTTATAACTAGGTTCGCGTTTTTTCACACGCAGTGGCTATTTTTACGGCAGCCGTAACGCATTTCCCATTTTCTATCGTTACGGTAGACTGCAACTTTTATAAAAACATGAGAAGAAAATATAAAATTAGAGGGAAAAAAAGTGAATTTGAACGTTATGAAATTCGGACTTTATTTCCCTTTTAAAAAAAATCCTCCAAAGCCTCAGGTTAGAAAAGGAAAAAAAATTCGAGTGCAAAACTGAGATGCGAACCCGCAACCTCGCGGTGCAAAATCCTCATTCTATCGACTGAGCTGTCGCACTGCTCGCTAAAACGTGGGGAAACAAATAATTATATGATAGTGGATATTTTGCCGGAGGTAATGACGGCAAACTAACGTTTACTAAAGGTTTGCCGGCGGCAATCCATATCAACAGAGGGCGCTGTACTCTTTAAGATAGGGCTGAATTATAAGATGTATTAAATTCCCACCAAAAGTTGTGAAGCACGTTTGGTGTAGTGGTTAAGCAAAAGCTCTAGTGAGCTGGATGACTCGGGTTCGATCCCGACCCCCGCCACATTTTTACGTTTTTTTTTCCCATCCCCAAATAAATAAGAATATTCTTCTTTTATTATTTTAACATGTCTCAAACATTTTATTGCAGAGTAGGCCTATTACATTTTCTTTTTCAGATTTGTGGCTCTGGAGGATTTTTTTTAAAAGGGAAATAAAGTCCGAAATTATAAAATGGTCTGAATCCCATCTTGTGAATACGAGGTTACAACGATAATATTGGCATGGAGCCAGACTAAAAAAAACCAAAAAGTACAAAAAAACAGTAACTGCGCATGTTCAGTGCATATCCGGCAAACTAACGTTTACTAAAGGTTTGCCGTCTCCGGCAAAATATCCACTGCCTAATTATATACCTGCCATTGCCTGCGTGCGTATCAAAAAAATATCGTAGAGGGCGCTAAACAACGACTGCCGTAACGATAGCCACTTCGTTTTACAAACGCAGACGGCAGAGTGGTCGGGTAGACAACTAGGCCTAGACCTATTTCATTAGACATTGTCCAGTTAAGTTATGAATATGTTTATGTCAGAAAAAGGGCTATAACATTTTCAGTACCAATTATTTTGTACAAAAAGAATGCGTCTTTTAGGGTATGATAAATTTCAGTAAACATTTAGGTACACGTACCTAAATGTTTATTTCCGGTTTGATGACGTCATCAGTAAAAAAAAGGGAACTTGTTTAATAATATCATTAAGTAAAAATAACGCATGGAAATATGGAAATTATGTGTATGTAATAATAACACCCAACTTCCGGTTTGATGACGTCACAGTATTTGGAAGCAAAAGGCAATATTAAGTGTAATAGATGTAATTTTTTGGGCAAAAAACAAAGTCACGAGACAGGGATATTATGTTTATGATGGATTTAAATTAAAAATAAAATGATCATTGTTGAAATTTCCCTACAGAAGCTTTCGGTCGATGAAGTCATGATTATGAAACCTTGCAAATTCAGTTGTGGTAGCTCATGGGACATGTAGCCTTACCTATTGGGGCAATTTCATAAAAATTGGATTGAGGGTTTTGACATTTTGAGAGATTAAACTGTTGTGATGTGCCGCTAGAGGGCGCCCTTTCGTGGGATGACGTCAAAATTATGTTTTTGCGATTGGCATTCCTCACTCAACACTTCCATAATGTATTTGTCTGTAGTAAAATGCTTCCGTTTTAGAGTAAGATTCAATTTCTATTGCACTTCTGGTAATACCGGAAGTAAAGGTCAAGCAGTTTTGTGCCCGGGAATAAGAAATGTTGCTCAAGGCGCCGTCTAAAACCTCACGAAAAAAATGAACGCGATACTCTATTTAGTTCAAGAGATATAGGCCAAACTATTTTGTCAAATTGTGCCATCAAATCGCTTGTAATTTGATACCTGATGACGTCTGATGACGTAACAACATTTTTAGCATCTTCGTCATATGGTTCAAGTTCACACTAGGTTTTATGATCACACCGTAAACCGTTCTGAAGAAATTGTGCTTTGTTTTGATTTCAGGCTAATGTCTTCATTTTGAATTCACCTAACTTTAACCTTCCAGTAGAACCGGAAGTAAAGGTCAAGCGAGTTCACGTACACGACAAAAAATGTTTAATGGTCTATCTGATTACAAGGTTGGAACATAATTGATCATTTTCTTCAAGAGTTATAGGTGTAAGAAGATTGTCATTTTTCTAACGAAAATCGCTTGTAATTGACACCCGATGACGTCATAATGACGTCAGAGTAATATGCACCACTTAGGATGAGGATCGATATATATTGAAAGTAATGAGTTCCTATCATAAACCGTTTAGGAGAAAACCCGCCTAAAAAAAGAAAAGAAAAACCTGCGGAAAAATAGAAAGAAAGAAAGATTAATCGTAACAAATCCAAAGAGTGGTCGGGTTGTGCCCGACAACTGAATAACATACCAAAACAGCTGACTAAATGGCGATCGTGAACTTTTGGTGAAGTGTAGTCCGAGTAACTAGGACTCTACGGATCATTTTTTTAACATGTGGACATGGTCGGGCGATAGTAGAGTCAGACATCGATGGCCCTATTGCGGTTACTAATAATTATTTTTTGCCCATTTTCACTCGTACCCCCAATCATAATTATCAGATTTCACCCCCAAAACAGTCTTCAAACTGCCTTATGCGCCCCTGTTTGGCCTGTAGGCTTCAGTGGGAAGTGAAAATACAAACATGATGGTGGTGTAGTCCGAGTAACTAGGACTCTACGAATTGCCTTTTTTGACATTTAGGCCTAGACATGGTCGGGCGATAGTAGAGTCCTACACAAATGTAGGTACATAGCCTTATTGCATTACTAATAACTTTTTTTGACCATTTCCACTCGTACCCCCAATCAAAACCTTCAGATTTCACACCCAAAACAGTCTTCAACTTGCCTTATGTGACCCTGTAGTGTAGGCTTCATTGGGAATTGGAAATACAGTCGTTTTCCTATTTCCGGATTTTTCCTAGTTCCGGATGGCTTCAAATAAAAACTTACCTTTTTTTAATAAGTCTCAAATAATTTTTTTTTTCGGACGATGTGCATTTTGAAAAGGAAAATGAATTGTAAGCGCCTTGATACACAAAGATTTTCCCATAAAATCTTTAGAAGAGGAATTTTGGCCAGATTTCCGACTCGCACTTCAACATGTTTGGACGGTTTGTAGAAAATCGCGGGAGCTGCGTATCGACGATAAATTTCCCCCTCGGTATATCACTTGTACTGTGTGATTTCGAATATTTTGTTTATACAATACAGTCGTATAAACTCTTCCATTGAATGCTTGTTGAATCAAAAAAAATTGTAAAGTCTCTAAGTTTTGAAAATTCGCCAATGAATGACCGTATGCTTTTGCCTACATGTAGTTCCGGATAGCGCGTGCACTTATGACCCAACTACACGCACGTTAATCAATTTAATTTTCATTTAAAGCGGAAAAAAAGGTCATTTTTGTGACCGCCTTCAAC
This sequence comes from Patiria miniata, assembly GCF_015706575.1. Taxonomy (NCBI): domain Eukaryota; kingdom Metazoa; phylum Echinodermata; class Asteroidea; order Valvatida; family Asterinidae; genus Patiria; species Patiria miniata. The sequence goes on from NW_024037073.1 coordinate 7,860,153, forward strand.
CCCCAACTTCATGGTCATTCAAACAAATGGCAATCGTGTTCTGGGCCACAAAACATCAAAGCTCTGAAAAACTCATCAAAACTCACTTTTTTACGTCCAAAATGTAAGAAAATCTTACAGTGACATAAGTTTGATACCATTTCACGCAAGTTTGGAAAGTTTGGGGGCGAAAAACTGTAAGGTGAGTGTTCTGTAGTGATTTAAACTTTGGTAATTTTACGTGTGAAATGTCAATATCGCGAGCCCGCTGCGATAGGTACATTGTAACTTTGGGTGACAATCATCACCCGCCGTTCGTGGGTGATGAATGGCCCGAGCATCACCCACGAACGGCGCGCTACCGAGTGTATTAACCTTCTTAACACCCTTCAAGAATTCCTCATTATTGCTTGAACAAAGGCCTTTGTACATCTTCATTGTTGAATTTGTTAAAATGGAAAATCAAATTTGTTTATTTATGAGAAAAGAACAATGAGGTCACAGCATTGTTATTCTTTAGCAAATGTTATTTAAAGCATTTAAAAGAACGGCAGTTGTCAAGCTGCCACAGTAGCCTGCGCCTAATGCATTAATTAACGAGATGAGCTATGGATGCAATGGTCCCTGGTTCGAATCCTGTCCATTTTACCAGCGACCATTTTTTTTAATTGAGGGAGAAAAGGAGAACGAAAACGTAAGTGTCTTGCTGTGATTCTGTGAAATTACTGAATTATACAGAAGTGGCTGCGCGGCGCGCCGTGCTCCATTCGTACAAAATAATGGCGAGAAAAAACAATAGTGTGACGTCACAGGAGGGTGTTAAGGAGAGAGATTACGTAGTACATTGCAGATGAATGAACAATTATTTCTTGTCTGTTTTCAGGAGTCACAATGTAGAAGGAATGACACAAGCGGGCCAAGATGAGTGAACCATTATTTAACAGTGCTGTGACAGTGTGTATCAAGTGCACTGGGCATGATGACAGGTATAGGCATTACATAAACTAACATTGTTCTTAAACATTCCTACTTACTGATTAGCATGGACAGATATTCTTTATGAGAGTATAAGTTCTATTGTTATATTGTGTGCTCAGATACTGTAGTTGGTCATTGTCATTGGTCTAGGACGGCCATTGTCATTGGTCTGGACAATAAAAATGCATGTCGCACACTGAGGGTGATATCACACTGCGCGCAGTAACAAGCGCATGTGGAACCAGCCCGCACGCTGGCTTCGCTCAGTGAGAACTGCAACGTCAACCACTCGGTCTCATGTCCGGCAGGACATCAAAACCTTCAGTTATCAAAGGTTACATCACAATGATTGAATTTATTTCTCACACAGTAATTTTACAACCATTTATCGTTTTGACTTATTGGCACGATATAACAAAACAATTATTGACTGCTGTGATGTGGGATATACCGTTTTTAACCCCCTCGGGCGCATAGCACCCTCAGGTGTTGAAAACATCATATTCCACGTCACAGCAGTCACCAATTGTTATATATTACAGCTATTGATTATTGAGTATTTTCGATATAATGATGGGCACATGGAGATTGCCGTCTTGTTTTGTAGTGATGAAATATGAGAGTAGTTAAGAACACATTGAGCACCATTGCCGTCAAGAGTTAATTGGGGTAATCACAAGTCATATCACAAGTCAAATCACAAGCCAGGTCACTTGTCGGGTCACAAAAATGGATTAATAGTCATAAAGGAATGCCTTTGTTACATTTCAGTTGAATAGCTTGTAATACTAATAATAATAATGTGTATTTATTTAAGCGCACGTATCCACCATTATTGGTACTAAAGATGCTACGTCATTATCACACTGCTCATTGGGCCAATGAACACGATGAAACACTCCAAAGACAATCTCAGCTCCCTGGGGACAGGCATGCATCTTTTCCTCGGATGAGCTGATTTCCTCATTTTTCACTTCACACGTATGCCATTAAAAATTGAAAAAAAAACACTGTACAAAGTCTTGTACAGATTGGAGTTTTCTCTTTTTTTGTTACTTTCAAGTTGCATGCCTGTTGGGAGTGTACAAAGCTTGATGCTGCCTTTTCGGCACAAAGCAACTGAAATATACCACGATAGCCATCTCTGACCTCACAGGTACCCATTTACTCCTGGGTGGAGAGAAGTGCCTTGCCCAAGGGCACACGCACCATAACTGCAGGCTGGACTTGAACCCACAACCTGCAGAATTACCAGCAGACCATGAGTTCAGTGCTCCAGACCACAAGGCCACGACACTCCACTTGAGACTGAATGACTTGTTTGGTGAATTTGAGATGACGTGAGATTGACTGGATTCAAACTCTGCTGCTGTCATGCACCTAGGCTCTGGTGCATTCTACTGTGGAGATGATACAGCTTTGGGCACATTCAGAAGAATATTTATCTTGTACATGTATACTCCACATAATACACAAATGAACCAGTGAGTGAAGGCATTGTGTGGTCTCGTTAGTAGGCAATGAAGTACCATCCGGTGTTGTAGCCCAAGTCCTCAGTGTGGCTAATATTGAAGGCCCATGTCAATTTGCGTTATATTGCACTTCAACTTTCCTAACCCACCTCAATCCTCCTAAATCCTCCAGGTGGTTTTTGGAGGATTTTGGAGGATTGAGGCGCTGGGGATCCTTCATTTGAACATAAGTACTCAATTTTGAAGGATTGAGGAGGATTGGGGATGGTTCCCAGCAAAAAGGACCTGGAAGGTTAGGGTTAAGCATAAAGTGTTCTGCAGGGTTAACCTAACATAATTCGTATTTCCTTGTTTCATCATATCTCTCCAATCAGGACCTCATCGGTCAGAGTTCAGCTGGAAATTCAAACTGCATCGTCGCCATTACAGAGAAAGGTAAAAATAAACTTAGCAATCAGTTTAAATTGCATTTCCCATGCTGTTCTACAATTTAGATTTTTTTTCTATCAATATATTTGAAACTTGTGTATGTTTCAGTCCAACCAAAAAACTCTTTTTACATTTTTTTTGATGTCTGCAACCCTCTAAAAAAAGGTGTTTGTTTTGAGCACAAACAGATTCACTTTGTGAACAGACTGGCTCCTGGCCCATACATTATGAGTCACAAGCGCAAGTTGCCTTGGACTTTTTATTTTATTATACAGCAAATGTTGAACACAAACGGTAGATTTATTTTTACGATAATCTGACGCATTTTCGATATTTTCGATATAATTGCTCAATATCGAAAATTTTGATATTTCGATATGATGAAAAAAATTGCTATCGGCGATATCGATATCAAAATAATATTGAACAATCAAGTAATATGAATATATCAACGATGCTTACATGCTCCCCTCACAGTGGTGCACACCACCCCTAATTGCTACGCAAACATTCCACTCTACCTACACCCTGTGTCCGGATACACTGTACTACCTAAAAAATGTGAATTGAATAGTCGTTTTATCAGTTGTTGACTATTATTTCACCTTGTGTCCTGAAAGTGAAAGGTCACAATATAGGCAACCAAAAGTGGGACATTAGAGATCTGAAGCAAGATGAGAGCTGCGTGCTATTAGTTTTCTCTTAAATTGTTGGGAGAAACATCCCTTGAAGTGGAAAATAACGTGAAATGATAGCAGGCCAAATATTTTTCACAGCAAGGCAGATTGTAATGGTATTTTTTGGGCAGTTAATGTAAGTTACTACTACAAGGTGTCTACTTTCCACTTGTGCATTCTTCTGCAAGTATCAAGCTAGGCAATTTGGGGCTTCTTGTAGTCTTGTCGAGGTACATGTGCGTGTATCAATTTCTAATTAAAATCAAATTGCGGGAAAAAAGCTTGAAGAGAAGTAGGTCTATTGACTAACGTTAAATTAAATTAAATTTTCTCCAAAACTGCAGGCAGCTTGATAATTGATAATATCAGTAATATTACTCGACAAGAACAGTTAATTTAGATGTTTCTATTGCCAAATGCATTTGCTAATTTGTACTCTTAAATATCACAGCACACCAGTTTAACGTTAGTTACGCTGTCCACTTAACGTTAGTTACGCCGTCCACGTATTATATACCTTGACAAGACTAAAATTGCCTTGTTTGATACTTGCAGAAGAATGCACAAGTGGAAAGTGGACACCATTTATTGGCCTATCATCCTTTCAATGTTGTTTTCCAATGTTTCTCCCAACAGTTTAAGAGAAAACTAACAGCATGCAGCTTTCATCTTGTTTCATCTCTAATTAATGCCCCACTTTTGTTTGCCAATATTGCAACCTTACACAAATATGTAAACCCGAGGATTAGTCATGCTTGTCAGTGGCATTCACTATCAGTCAATCAATCAATCAATCTTATAGCCATCTTATTCTGGATTCTTTTGTATGTTTTACCATGTGATCTATAGAAAATGTTTGCTGCATCTTTAGAGTGGTGTTAAAATCTGCAAAGGTTTCTATAATAAACAGACAACACTGATGAGCTAGTTACCCAACATTTTGTTTGGGTATCTGGCTCATATCTGTCCGAGCCTCAATACAGTTAAGCATATTCCACTTGGGCCATTATCGGTGACCAGGCCCCTAACCTGTTTTAAATCAAATATTTGAATCTGTTCCATCCCACCATTATTCTCTTATTAATTAATAAGGGAATAACAGTGTGAGGAGCCGGTCTTCACTGCGTGATAATGACCGGGTGTGGGGGTGACCGCTGTTAATGGACCGAGACGAAGTCGAGGTCCATTAACAGCGGTCACCCCCACACCCGGTCATTATCACGCAGTGAAGACCGGCTCCTCACACTGTTATTCCCATTAATAAATACCTTTATAACGAAATAAACAGTTAAAATGCTCCACTTTTGTGACTTTTTTCCGGCGATATTTCCAGACTTTTTTGTGTTCATGTTCATGGGCCATATTTTAGCTTAACAGCTATAACGACGTAAACTCAACAGAAACTGCTGCCGTAGCGAAACAAATTACAACAATGTTTTCATATCTTTACCTAATGGAGGAAGCTGAAATCTCGTTTACACATTCCTTGTGTCCGGAATTACAAAGATGCTTGGTTTAAGAAAGGTAAATATGTCGGTGGGTGAAGTGTTTCAAAGAAAATAAATCGTAAATCTACGCTTTCGTCGTAAACATCCTCAGTATATACTGCACTGCTGTACGATGTCGTTTCAAAACTTCCTTATGCGCGCGCACGCACGCATCCCTAGCAACTGTGTTGCGTACGCGCGCGTCAGTCTCACGCGATGGGGGTCGAGCGCATGTGCAGTGCTCAATTGTTAAAAGCTACCGCAGGACTGTTACTATATTTTGACCAATCATTGGCTTCCATGGGGCTGAACGGGGCTTGATCAATGCTGGTTCAGGGGCCATTTATTCGCTTGATCTTTGAAGCCAGTCCATTATCACTGTTAATGACCGGCCACGTGATCAAGTCTCGACCAATCAGAAACCATCAACTCTCCAAGGTATTTATTAAAACAAATTAATTGTATGAAGTAGTTTTGCGATTGGTTTTATTTGTAGAACCAACTTCAGAACCCTGATAACTGAAGTTCCTTTCTGTTTTGGCCAGTTACACAAGCTTGATTTGTGTTTTGATTTCAGGAACTGAATGTCCGTCTGACAGATGACGCTGATCCTTTCTTCCTATTCAACCTTATGCTTGGAGAAGACGACTTTCAAAGGTTTGTATGGCTCACTTGTAACTCCATTCGCTGTTTGCACAACAAGTACGTGTGCTGTTTGGTAGTTGTTGCTTCATTTATTTTGATATGCATAGAATAAGACTCCGTTTGCCATGGGGGCTGCAGACATTTTCGTTTCGCATCCCCCAACATGTACTTTGTCTAACAGTTTAAATCACAATTATAAAGTTTGTTCACATTCAGTAGGACTGTGTCGTATATACTGAATATTCAAATATTGGATCATCCACTGAATATAAGGATAGCATTTTCCAATTTGAATATTGAAAAGTATAAGCAGTTTGAGAGCATATTTTTTTTTTACCCCACAAGCTCGAAAATGGAAAATTGATTGCGGAAAAATTGGTATCGCAATTACGATCCGGACACTGATCATGTACTGCTCATGTGTGCATTCTATCGTGTGTTTTGAATAAATTGGATACACGAACTGAATGAATACGACTCTCGCTAACTTTTACTGCCAAAAATTTCCGCTCCTGGTGAGTACCGTGCTATGTCTTTAATGAGTTTAACCTTGTTCAAGCCGCAGCGGAAATTTTTCAGAAAAACTGCAGTAACATGTTTGAGTCGTGATCCATTCGTGTATCCAATTGATTGAGATACAAAATTTTCCGCAGCGTTCATTTCATGCACGGTCACGTGACTACTTTTCGCGATCGAATTTTCCGTTTTCAAGCTTGGTGCCGTTACATGAGGGTATTTTTCAATAACTTTTGGCACCCATGGACAGCTCAATGTCCCATTTATCAGTTTTTAAAACTCTGTATCCAAAATTGTGTTATTTTCACTGAAAAAAGAGAGAAATTCTGGACAGCTCTGGATTCCCCATGCCTTTTATGTTGTGGATTTTCAGTCAAGGTCACGTGTGCCCCCCCCCCACCCCCCCCCCCAAGCCATTGCACAATCACGATTTCAAGCAAGATGCCAGTATCAGCAAAACAGGTTATTGCACTGGTAAAAAGTCAAGTGCTAGTATGACTATGAGTGCTGCAACACTGATCTTTCCCCATGTGTTTCTTGTGTTCTTGCAGTCTTAAGGTTCAGCAAGGTTTGTTGGTTGACTTCACAGCCTTCCCCCAAAAGCTCATAGAATTGCTGCAACGATGTGCTGAGGAACAGAGTAAAGACGCTCCAAAGTAAGTCCAATGAAGGCTCCTGTACATGTTTTTTTTTTAAAGAATTTTGAAAGAGAAGTGACAGGACAGTTTCCTTGATCAAACCTGTGACAGCCAAAACTGTGAAGTTGGAATTGTTTTCTCTGTTATCTACTTGATCCAACTGGAAACCAGGGTGCTGTGGTCCAGTGGTTACGGTGTTTGACTCGTGTGCCTTGGTACATGGGTTCAAATCCTGACGGGGAACATGGTGCTTGTGCGATTGGGCAAGGCACTTTACTACGATTGCCTCTCTCCACCCAGGTGTAGTAGGAAGAAATTCCTTCAATGTTGGAGCGCCATAATGGCAGCCGTGCTAAAGCCAGGGTAATAATAAGAGCGCCAGGAGCATCACTTCATGACGGACATGAGCGCTATACAAGACGCCATTATTATTATTATTATTATTATTCACCACATAATGCCGAAAAAAGGTTTTGTGTTTATGATAACCAGACCTATACCTGGATTTGATAAGATAAAGTTTACGGTTGCACCTTTTAACAAATTGCCTGTAAATTTGATGTTATTGCTTCATCACTTTGCAATCCTTCAAATCTAATCTACCTTGATTTTTTGTAGCCAAATTGGTGACCTCAAACTTTTTATAGCCACATTTGGCAAATTATTTTTAAAATAAAGTATTATTTGAATATCAATGAGAGCTAGTCCTATTGAACAATGCCACAGTTGTATCCTGCTGCACTCTGTGACCACAGACTCTTAGGCTGTTTGGTTTGGAGACTTTTGACCTGTTGGATCTCGCTGCACTGGGCAGGCTTGTCATTTAGACAAGTTTTGCATGTTGCTGCGTTTGGCAGGGTTTCTAGCCAAAATAACCTGGAGGGTTAGGGTTAAGAAGGGTTAATAATACAGATGTGTTTTTCTGTTTTCCACTTGTGCAGATTTGTGTTGCAGCTGATTCGGTCGGAGCCCCTAAGCCACGGTCTAGCTGAGCTGTGCATTGTGGAGACCAACCCATTCAAACATCTTACCCATCTTGCTCTCAAGCTACAGCCAGGTGGCGACGCTGATGTCAAAAAGTACCTGGCGTCTTGCTTGAAACGCTTGCAGGTTGGTGTGATGAGACAGTCACGGAGGGATTGTCTGAAAAATACCTCGTCCCATCATATATCTTACTGAAACATTGCGGAGATTGAGCACGTCGAATTCACACAAAGACCTAGGGCAAATCAAATGGCAATAATTAATGGTTGAGAAAAAATAAAGCTAAATTAAAAGAAAATGTGCTAATATAAGTTTTCCCAGCTATTTCAACACTTATATCACAAAAATTCCCTATAACGACACTTTAATTTTGTCCACGAACATCGTTGAGCTCAATTTCCAATTTCAATTTCAAAAAGCGTCCAATGGATTTCATTTAAGGTGCAGTATAATTCCAATGTGTGGCATTCTAATTCATCCTAATTTTGATACATTTATCTCTTGTGGTGATTGGCGTTCAATTGAAAAAGCAAATTTGTTTTTTGTCATTCATATTACTTTGGTCATTTAAATTCAGCCAGAGCATTTCCTAGCCCATTGAAGGCCTATACATTTCTGGGTATTTCTGCATTTTCTTGTGCCTCGGCTTTGAGACTCGATCCTGGAAAAAATGGCTGTCAATGCTGGAGTTCAGAGAGGCCTAGACAATAAGGTATCTAACTGGGACAGAAACCTTATCACAGATGCCTTCGAAGGAGAACAATTCAATTATCTGGTTGTTGCTGACACTTTCGGGTCTAAGCGCCCTACTGCTCGCAGCGTCATACTTATACCTTCGTTAGAACAGAAGAGATGCGTTACCAAGAGCAGGGAGAAGTCATTCAAAAACGATCAAGAAATGATGAAAACCCCTTGTTAACCTTGGGCCAACTAACCAAATGAAAGACTACGGCAGCAGCTCCCTGACAAGCCACATATTGCCAAAGGTACACTAGCTCGGAGTATATAAATGCCGTGCTGATCACACTGAAGTCTGCTCAGGATGTACCACAAGGCCCCAAACACCGAGCGTCGAAACTACAAATCTCATTAAATACCTGAATACGCTAAACCCTTCAAAGTATAAGTCCAAAAGATCGGAAACATTTCCTAGCTGTAAAGTTTCGGCTTACCAGAAACAAAATGGAATGACAACAGAATCAAATTGACTGACAACAGATGAATTTGCCTTTTCAAAACAATGCTTAATTTACCAAATGTAGGATGAATCAGAATGCTACAAATTTGAATTATACTGCACTTTAAATGAAATCCATTGGTGGATTTTTATAATTGAAATTGGGAATTGAGCTCGACGATGTTCGGGAAGAAATTAAAGTATCGTTATAAGGAATTTGTGTGATATAAGTATTAAAATAGCTGAGAAAACCTATAGTAATTAATGTATATAATTGGTATATTCAGCATAGAGGTACTAATGAAGGCATGCCCGTTGCTATTTCTTTAACAAATTCTGCCTTCATACGCAGCTCTGTGGTCTCTAGCTGAAATAATGGATGTTCAGCAGAAAACATACTTAAATGTAGGCCAATCAACCTAGTTGCTTTTCATTTATGTTTTAAAAAAAAATTCAGTTCCCAAAACATCAGTATTTAAAGTCTACCGTAGAATGATAGTGACTGTGAATAAATTATCGTGTGGATACTAAACTGTTTAAGAAAACAATACAAATGATTAACATGTTCTTTAAGAAACATGAATTAAAGGGAGCTGCAGTACAAATTGCGACAACACGACAGATGTAATCATTTAAAAAAGTGGTTTGTACAGACCTACGTATCCTTACTCCATGTTTTCTCAATAATTTAGTCTCTTTTTGAGTAACTTCAAATGATTCTTTTGCTGTTTCTTTCACCAGAATAATAGCTCTCAATCTTACAAATAATATTTTGCTTATACCTGTCAGATTGATAGGAAATTCATCCATTGATTTCTGTCTTTTTTTCGCAGGGTGACCATAACAACCTTTCTCAAAGACTCAAACTGACTGAGTCGACGCTTTCAGGACAGCTCCAAGAGTCTCAGAAGGTATGTTTTGTAACAAACTTACATTTTTATGCCCCGCGGCGAAGCCGAAGGGGCATACTGTTTCCGCCTTGTCCTTCCGTGGGTGGGTGGGTGGGTGGGTGGGTGGGTGTGTGGGTGTGTGTGTGGGTGGGTGGGTGTGTGTCCGGACAAATCTTGTCAGCGCGATAACTTGAGAAATACTTTACATATGAACTTCAAATTTGGTTTGTGGATTGTCCTTGGTAATCCTAAGAAGCCTTTTGCATTTGGGGCCGAAAGGTCAAGGGTCAAGGTCACAGTGGCTGAAACAATAGAAATTTTGTCAGCGCGATAACTTGAGAAATACTTTACATTTGAACTTCAAATTTGGTTTGTGGATTGTCCTTGGCAATTCTAAGAAGCCTTTTGCATTTGGGGCCGAAAGGTCAAGGGTCAAGGTCACAGTGACTAAAACAAAAGAAATTTTGTCAGCGCGATAACTTGAGAAATACTTTACATATGAACTTCAAATTTGGTTTGTGTATTGTTCTTGGTAATCCTAAGAAGCCTATTGCATTTGGGGCCGAAAGGTCAAGGGTCAAGGTCACAGTGGCTGAAACAATAGAAATTTTGTCAGCACGATAACTTGAGATATACTTTACATATGAACTTCAAATTTGGTTTGTGGATTGTCCTTGGCAATCCTAAGAAGCTTTTTGCATTTGGGGCCAAAAGGTCAAGGGTCAAGGTCACAGTGGCAAAAACAAAAGAAATTTTGTCAGCGTGATAACTTGAGATATACTTTACATATGAACTTCAAATTTGGTTTGTGGATTGTCCTTGGCAATCCTAAGGAGCCTATCGCATTGGGGGGTCGAAAGGTCAAGGGTCAAGGTCACAGTGGCTTAAACAATAGAAATCTTGTATTTATTCTGAGATCATAGGGATTAGGGATTAATTCATATAAAACCTACAGAAGACACTAATGCTGTCAATGAACGTTCCATTTGACCAAGGTACATGTAAGTTGATGTTAGAGTGGTGTTATGTCATGGAAACAGTCACGGTTGCGGGGCATTTGTGTTTGTAAACACACCTGACTTGTTTTTTCTGTTCCTTGTTTACTAAGGCTTCATAGGAATAGAAAGGGAAAATTCTTAGCATTTTTTATTTACAAGTGCTGACTCAGGAAAAAGTAACCACTTTGCGGTCTCTGCGCCCAACTTGTCTTTTGTCTTAATACGTCCCCCGAAATGAAAAGGAAATTAAAAAATAACTACCTCCATCTGTTTCCTTGCGATTCCACTAGCACTCTCTAACAAGTAAAACAAGCCAACATTTTGCATAGTAAGGATATCTCAGTGCTGAAGAATGTCGTGTGTCTTGCACGCTGTTTATTTGTAGTAACTTCTGTCTTAGTAATGTTTACATGTATGCCATTTTGTCTGTTTTTATGCAAATTTAGTAAACTACTCGCGAGTACTCGAATACTCGTGAGTAATTTCTCTGCGAGTACTCGAGTAGGAAAATCCATTACTCGCCCAGGCCTATATACAACCATAGGCTTTCAGACTTTCTGAGATTATTTGGCAGCATAACAAGCAAGGGTGCCCAGCCACTCTAAAATCAGGGAAAACCTTGAAAAGGAGTTTCCATTTTTGCAGTTGGGGAAAAACTCAGGGATTTTGGGTAAAGCACAAAAATTCAGGAAAAGCTCAAGGAACTTGACAGTGATCCAGAAGGGAAAGGTTTTTGCCCGATTGGCGCAGGTGCGTCTTGTGCCTTGTGTCCAAGTTGTGTTCATTGACTGACTGGCATATGGTGGCTTGTTAGTGTTGGTGCAGTGTGAATATCACACACCTCTCCAACAGTTGGCTGTGCTGCATATACCTACGGGAAATATCAGAGAAAACTGAGGGAATGTTGTTTTCATAAAGTGCTGGGAACCCTGCAAATGGTAAAAACAGGATTTTGAAACAAAATACAGCAACCTAAAAAAAGGAGCAAAACAGTAAACCTCCTCCTCCGCCAAAAAAAGGGAGCAAAACAATGTTTTTCTTTTTTACTTGACTCAGCGTGAATAAGTAATATGAAAAAATAAAAATAAGAGTAATTATCTGCTCTTGTTGTTTTTATGGTTAAATATTGATATCTATTTTTCCTGACTAATCAACGATATGGATTGAATTATTTCTTTCAATACATGGGAAGTATTGCTTGCTTGCAAAGTGTATGATCAATGGCCATTGGCTGTGATAAATGTGCAGTGAGTATTGACTCAGTCCGGTGTTACAACACAGAACAAAACCGAAAGGTAAATTTTTATAGAGGTCTGAGACAAAATTATCACAACATACTAGAGAAAGCCCATGCTACTTTTGCTGAAAATGTGGGGTAAGCTTTTCTATTTCAACACAGTAACTAGTCGAATGGTTCATTTGGGGAAAAGAAGTTTTGACTTTTTGGGTGAAATTATATTTATTTCCGGATAACAATGTTCGCTATAAAACCATAATTGCCTCATCCATGGATTCTACACAGTTTGTGATTCCTTCAATAGCCTAGAGCATTGCTACTTAACTTCTGTTTTGATTGAAATTAAATGAAAAGTAACTTGGAGTTTTCAAACTTCCCCATTAATTCTTGTAATAAAGTTTGTAGCGTGTCGTCCAAACATGTAAGATATTAATGCAGAATGCACGCATGCCTGCAGCATGCATGTACAAAGATGTGGATCTTAGATTGCTTGTATTATGGTATTCATTATAGCACTTTGGTGGCTGTGGGGAGGTATAAATTGGATGTGGTATACACTTTTTTGGAGTTAGGGTACATTTTTTTGCCATATCCACTGTCTTTTTGAATTGCTTTATTGATATTGAGACTGAAGTTTCTGTAACAGAAACGTTTGCTGTGACTTCATTTTCCTCTTCTGTTATTTGTCTCGCCAGGCACTCTCAGCTCGTACTCGTGAGCTGGAAAGCCTGAGATCAGAATGGAGTGCCCACACAGACAGCCTGAATGCCAAACACAAGCAGGAGATTGCTGAGATCAAACAGAATGCGTTACAGGTACGTATGTCTGCTGCCATCAAGGCAAAGTCTAAAGGCCCATGCCCATGATGTACACACTGTCCTGAGAGGTCCAACAGCCAAGAGTGAATTCTGTCAGGTCAAAAAGTAGCCAACAACTGGAACATGAGCATTTGCAGTTCATTTGTGCAGGTCTACCAAATCATAAGGTGGATAAGCGATTGGCAATTTACTTAACATGCAAGTTAAATTTGAAGAAATTCTTGTATACTGTAATGAGAAACAGATTTCATCCTAGAATACAATGTATATTACAGACTAAACCGGGACCGGCGTGAAGTCAAACTGGATGATGATGCCTAGCGGCGATATCCAGTCAACTTTCTGAGAGATTCTAAAGACACTGTTGGTGTATAATATGATTTCCGATAAGCTCTCGCATAGCTTAAGCGATTCCTAGTACCAGTATGTGGTTCACAGTTGCTGAAAATACAAAGACACCCACTGGCAGATCTGGGAGGGGAGGGGGAAGCATGGGCCATGTGCCCCCCCCCCCCATCTCCTGCCAAAAACATATCATTGTGAGAGATTATTAAAAATGTAAAGCTTGCATTTTGTGGTATTGTATTGTTTGACTTTCAACTGTAATTAACAATGCAGACATGAAACTGAAGGCCTGGAACCACAAAGAATGGAAATCAAACTTGTGAAAGAAGTTGTTTCTCTTTCTGTTTGAGAGTCTTTTGCAAACATTCTGAGCACTATTAAAGAAGAATACTGCGGTATTAAAATTTCCATACCAAGTTCACCTGTGTTTTGGTATTCATGAATTATTAGTCAGTATTGATCAGTATTAAAAAAACACCATGACTATCCGGTAATACCGAAATACTGTCCAAGCCTTGGCTTTACATTAACATCAAATGAGGCTTTATTTTAATGCTACTTGCTATACAGAGAAGGCACGGAAGAGAACTGTTTTCAAGACCCCCCTTTCCCTCTATGGATTCATGAAATACTCATCAATAGTAAGAAAAGAAAAGAAAAAGCCCAAAAGAAAAAAAAAGCCCAAAAGAAAAAAAAAAGCCCAAAAGAACCAGAAGTTGGTGGTGTAAATACTGATTCACATGAAAGATATTAGAATTGCTCACATGATCTTCTGTTAGCACAGGTATTTAACCATGCTAAAAGCTCGTCGGCATACATGTACTCCCTCCACAAGGGAAACTGGGAAAAAAAGTTGATATGGGGATTTGACTTTTTTCGTGTCTCATTTATCACAAAATGTGTTGACACGTCGGATTTGATGTCATTATGTGGATTTCACTATTTTGTGACAACCCCTTTGTCTTTGGAAATTGCCTTTGAATTGTCATTATTATTTATTGGTCTGACGCGCTGTTATGAATCAAATGCAAACATGTTGCTGTCTGTCAACTGTTTTTTTTGGAGCAGTTTTGTTTGTATGGTCTTTGCTATCAGCTCTATCGAAACCTTGCAGTGGTGTGTACATCTTGATGTTGGAGATAAGACTCATTGTGTTTGACTCACTTTTGTCACTCATCAGCTTGTTGTATTTTTGTGTACCTTTCTCACTCCCCACATCACCTTGTTTACAATAACAAAGCATGGCAACAGATGTTATTAGACCTTTTATCAAAACTCAAAAGCAATTGTCAAAGAATTGAAACCTGAATGGTATATGTGTATGATTAACACACAGTTTCATCACCAGTACATGTAGTTTCGTAATTTACTACCGTATGGAGACATGTGTATAATAGGGAACAAAAGATTGTGTACGTCTCCACAGGGCAATTTCTAAAGGTGAATAATATTATGTCTCCACAAGGTTATCACGAAATTGATATATGGATTTTACTCAATAAGGAGGAATTTCCAAGGTGTGTTGATCAGTCACAAATTGAAGTATTTTATGTAAGGCCAAAAAAAAATGTTCGGTCTCTGGTCAGACCAAAGTTCCGGAATTTACGCGGCGACGCATTTTTTTTGGTTGTTGTTGCTGTTTTTCTTTTTTTTCTTCAAGCTTGGATTGTACAGACAACGTGGGGTACTATTTTGCTTTTTTGGTGTCCTCATGTACATTGGTGTCCATAATTTGCCTTGGTGCTTTCGATCATTTGCTTTGGTGCAATTTCCCATTCCTTGGTGCTCTTTGGTAAAAAAAATTGAGGAGGTGCGGCAATAGAGGGCGCTGTTGGAGCTACCGCGGAACATTTTGGAGAAAAAAAAAGAATCTACGCGCGCGCTGACCAGAGACCGACTTATTATTTTTTTTGGCCTAAGGGATATTAAGTCTGAATTTCAGCCCAGGAAATTAATTCTGGTTGAAATAGGAGCATTTTGAAACTGCATTTTCACACTCACACTAAAATGTTAGTACATAAGAACAAAGAAATGACTCCACAAGGATAAAAAAATAATCCATTATGAGTACAAATGTATGTGTATATTGAGTTGGGGAAAATGTGCTGAACTTGTCACAGAATTAAATGATTTAAACAACTACTCACGTCTTCTAAAATACATGTTTGTAGTTTCAGTCCAATCCAAAGTTTTTGTTGAAACCTACTCACTGATTGTTCCTGTTTATTTCTCTTCAGTCTCAGCGAGACACGGAGCAACGTTATGAGCAGGAGAAGAAGCAAATGGAAGACATGAGACAGCAAGGGTCTTCTGAACTGCAGTCTCGCCTAGCTGACCTTCAGACAGCCAATAAGGTGAAAGCTTTAATAGTCTCATTGCACAGGCAACAAGGGCTTGGAATTACGGACTGTACACTACCACAGGGTTCCTGAGGCCTGGGGAAAAAAGCGGAAAAGCCAGGGAATTTTGTTTTCAATTTCCAGGTCTGGAAAAGTCAAGGAAATTTGTAAAAATAACAAAAAAGTCGTGGAAAGTTGAGGAATTTTTTGAGGACCAATTTGTGTCCCCATTTCTGTGAAGTAATTTTCACGAGTTTTACAGTTTTTATCTGCATTTCAATGAACTAGTTCATGGATTTTCATAATTTTGTCATGGAAAAGTCACAGAATTTTATTGTCCTAAAGGCAGAGTTGTAATGACTTGAGTAAATGACTCGACTCAAGTCCGACTCAAGTCCGACTCCAGTCACAATTGTTGGCGACTTGACTCGACTCAAGTCCCTCATCAGAAGACTTCACTCAACTAAAGCCGAAGGCTAATAACACTCGATCAGTACCAAAATTGTGCGAAAATTGAATTTGCGGTGACCTACGGTACAAAGTTATTCATGTTTGTGTACTCTGTGTTACTGTCAAGTTGTGGCCTCTTATCATGGACTCCCACCTTGTGGTTTCTAGAACTATCCCAGAACCAAACTTTAAAAGCATTTCCCAATTCTTGGTTTCGTCACGGCTTCAGGCCATTTCTTCAGCCCTTGGTGGAACTCCGGCTAAATTGATGTCCTGCTTTAAAAAAAATAATTAGATGTATTTCTATACAATCAAAAAAAGTTCCGTATGTTGCAATTTGGTTTTGACGTTGTCAGCATGAAAATTATTCCAGACCCGACCCTGCTCATCACATCGCTCTGGGCCCATTTTATTTTTTTTAACAATTACCAGAAAAGACCCATTAAATGCCAGGGTTGGCATTAAATTGGTACTGATGGTAAGGTACCTTGCAACCTTACACAGTGGCTCACACACAAAGAGATAGAAAACATACATGGGCATCCAACTGTTGCATTAAGTGCATCACGCTTGCGTATGATTTCATGCCTCTTGATGCACACTATAGGGCCACATCATCCTGAAATCACCGAAATGTTTAGTTTTAGATCGTATATTCATCCTATTTCAAAAAGTCTGGTTGAAAGGAAACTAAAATAATGTCGCACTGTTACTAGAAATCTAAAAATTAATGTGGCCTGACGTTGCGAACTTAGCAAGTTCTTCTTCAGAGGCTAAAACTGGCTGTTTCAGAGGCTGTTTTAGCCTCTGAAGAAGAACTTGCTAAGTTCGCAACGTCAGGCAACATTAATTTTTAGATTTATATATTTCAGGTCCATCCAGTCAGTAAGCAGTTTGCAGCAGTCTTACTTTTTTTCCTGTTACTAGAAACTTAGACGATCAAACCCTGGAGTTTACATCTGATGTGGCGGACATTTTGTGGCATACATGCATTTCAAGCAGTAAAAATAAATCTCCTTCATGCCCCTAGCTTCTCTGTCCATGATGTCAGACGATTCAATGCATGATACACATTGTATGTGTACACACACACACACAGCGCCAATAATACACAAATGTTGTTTCTCGCACCTCTCCAGAATGCGATGCACTGGTGGAACATGTGCGACTGGAATCACGACTAGCACCCAAACAGCTCAATTTTTGGGAGTCGTGTTGACCCCGAAATTCGCTCTCGCAGGAATAACACAAAAATTGCCAATTTTTAAGGGATGGTTGTGTGGACATTTATATCCTACTTTTAAATGCTCTTTCTAGTTGGCACCAGTTAACACCGTTTCATTTAAAGTGCATTTTGTAGCCCAATTGGGCACTTTTCAGGATGTAGTGTCACTTTAAAGGCACAGGTTTACTGAACATCTATATTGATTAGTTCTTTTCATACTGAGTTATGTCACTCGAAGAAATTAATATAATTTTCAATATCTTTATATTTGGTGTCATTCTCACAAAGCGATTCAACCTACAAACAAGTAACTTTGAGCTGCAAATGGCAATCAGTCTGACACTTACCTTTTTTATACATGTGCATTATAGGTCTGTTCTGGCAAGCAAAAGACGTTTGTCATAAATGATTGTCTATTTTCATTTGGCATCCATTCCATGACATAATGATGGGAATCAACTTCTCTTGCCAAACAGATTCCAATTAAGTTTCTCTTTTGTTCATCTACACAAACTTCTTAGTGATCTGTTCATGTCAGTAATCAGTTCATGTTGTCTTGATAAAACTTTAAGCCAACTTTCCCCTATTGTAAAACATTAAAGAGAACCATTCCAAGTTTCTCAAAGAGTGCTGCATTCACACACAAATAAAAAAAAAAGCCCAACATTTTTTATCTTATTTTCTTGCATTTCAAGTCACTTTAGTTTAAATGAATCACATATGAATTATGAGTAGAATATGCCTGTATGTAATAACTCAAATGGGAGAAGACAAATGACTTAAAAATTCACCAACAAGTATTGATATATGTTGCTTCATGGTTTACCACATTTCCATGATAGGAGACATCAGTTGTGTATTTTTACGTTGCGTTTGCAACGATTATGCAAGCGCATCATCAAGTTGGTGTTTCCCCACCTGGAATCCATTGAAGTTCAATCAGTTCACTTACATGTATGCCAGTGTCAGACTGGCGTACCAGAGTCGCGCCGAATCAAGGCATTACTGGGTTTTGAATAATATATGTACATTAAAAGTTTGACGTTTGAAACAATTAGGAGCAACTACAAGCGGAAGATATTGAAAGATTGACTGTTCAAGTCGTTCGGAACGACTCTAGAGTGCCTTGGTTCCAGACGTCGTTCTAGTCAAGACTTGAACTCAATGTAAATTAATGTAAATGTAAGGTAATTAGAATGTTTGACCTTGAAACATCCCGCAATCCACTGGCAATGGGAATGTGAAGAGAACGCTGGCATGGCTGGTGTGAATCAAGCGCTAGTGTCTGTTAAAAGGAGAAACTGTTTGCGTCTGATTGGGTACCTCAGAGGCACACAAAGCCAACATATCAGCAGTGTCTCAGGTTTTGCAGAGCCTGTCTGAAGTCTGGGTTCTTGATGAAATAGATGACCACGTTAAGCCAACTGTTGGCCATGAAACAGCAGTGGATAAATGCTCTCATTCCTTCTGATCTATACTCCTCCACATCGGGGTAATATTTCTGCGCTATGGACTGGTAGAGGGATGGAATCCAGCTCACTATGACGGCAGCAAATATGATGAAGATGGTCTTGGCTGCGCGGAGTTTAACTCTATGTAGTGGCTGGTGTGGAGACACTTGCCCAATTGACTTGGTCTCTTGCTGTATACGCTTTGCCTGACGTCGAGCAACTATCAGAATGTGGGAGTACAAGTAAACCATTATCCCGAAAACAATGACATAAAAGATGATAATCATGTACTGCCGCAGCCCTGAGTTGGGTGGCCAGATGCACATGTGTGGTGGATGTGTTGCGATGATGCATTGGTTGGAAGTCAACACTCCAAAACAAATGGTGCTGACGGCAATGCTTAGGAGCCATATTGAACAGACAGCTAGTCGTGCCCGCCCTTGAGTCATCAAGATTGTATAACGTAGTGCATACACGATGGCAATGTAGCGATCGACAGTCAGGAGCAGTAGGGAGACCACGCTGGTGGCGATTAAGACAGTGGTGATGACTCCATAGGCTATGCAGAGGAAATCCCCAAATGGCCAGGAGCTAACCAGGACCTCAGTGGCTCTAGGTATCACCCAGATCAGACCAATACCAAGATCAGAGACTGTCAGTGAGGTTAGAAACACTCTGGTGCTATCCTGGATGCTGGTGAGGCGATGGAGAACCAACAGACACAGTGGGTTGAGAAAGAGGATAAGAAGCCCATCAAGAACTAAGATGATTGTTGCAAATGTCAGCAGTCCCTGCAGGGGCTCTTGGGTGTGTGTTGAGTTGGACAGGTCCACCGTAGATACAGCTGGCGTTGTGTGCAAACCTGACATTGCCGTTGAGTTCTTAAGCGTCAAACCAACTCTTTAGATCAATGTAGATCTTTAGTAGCCAGTGCATGCACATCACATACAGCCATTTTCAGGAAATGTAAAAGGCTCACACTGAATATGTTCTGACAAAAATAACGGCTTAAGATTGCAATCAGATGACTGTAACAAGTGCAAATGCAAAAACCAGCCTACTGGCTTGTCTGTTTCTCTGAAATGAAAGAACCTTGCATTAGTTGCAATGAAAAGTTAATTATTTGCTTTGTCCACACCTTAGTAGTCCATATGTTGCTCCAGAGGCTAAATTTGTATTTGTCGCTCACGAATGCCAGGTAGACAAATTACCCAGTAGTTTGAACATTAACTTTTCTGAGTCAGAAGTTTTACACATATTTTGGTAGAATAGCAGCTGAGTATGCGAAGCACAGTATTTAAAGAAGTCTGCTTTTTGTTTACTTGTTTTTTTTTTTTTGGTTCTTTTATTTGCTGAGGTCATTTATAAGAGTTGATCATTACAAGAACACTCCATCATGCATGCAATCTTGGTGCATATCAAGTTAGGGTACAAAGATCTTTGAGCCCCCTTACATTATATATATATTTTTTTTAAAAGAGGGCACTCGTGGCACAGATTGATTTTGCTGTGGAGTTCTGCGACAATGTGGTGCCTTCTTGGTTTATTCTGACAGGTCTACTTACAGTATGTTTACATGAATCGTGAGAACATACTCATTTTGTAACCTACTTAGATGGACATAATGGTGGATGAGTGATTTTCCTGTGGTCTCCCCCCCCCCCAGCCTCGCAAGCAAGCTACATTGATCAACAGATCATCTATGCTTTCTTTGATTGAAATCTCAAAATCATCAAAATTTCCTTAAACTTGTTTCTTTTCATTGATTAAAAGAAATATAATTTATCAGAAGAATAGACGACTTCCACTTTAAGCAGTTTTAAAAAGATATTGACTTTGCTGGCCCTTTTAGTTTGTACCATCACGAAACTGAGCAGTTGTTCTCCTTAATGAATTCTGACAGAAAAAAATAGTAAAACTTTACAATAAAGAAATGCAGAAGAAAAACAAAATATAACACAAAATAGGCATGCAACTTTTCCTCGGATCCGCTGATTTCCTCGTTTTCTTCTTCTCATGAATGCCATTACAAATTGAAAAACACTGTATAAAGTCTTGTGTGATTTGGAATTTTCTCATTTTTTTCCCCTTCTAAATCCCCAGTTGCTTGCCTGACAAAAGAACTAAAAAATATTTTTGGGATTGAAACTGTTTGGAATGAATCTGAAGATGACTTTATTAAATTTTCTTCCGGATTTATGTATTTTGGTTATTCAAGTTACCTTTTTGTCTGAATGACATTTTTTCTATTCCCTATTATCTGATTTTACTGGATAGGAATTGACTGACAGGAAGTATCGGCTGGAGTCATCTGTCAGGGAGCTGAAAGGAAAACTGACAACGTTGGAGGAGGTACGTGCTAAGATACGACTTAACCATGGCAACCAAGTCATGATCTAGCTGATATAAACAGAATGCATACAATTTCGCGCTAATGATATGTTTCATGCTGATTTATCACCTTGGAACAACTGGACTTTCACTGTGGTCTAGAGAAGTTATTTATTCCCTTTTTTATTGAATTAGGAAAGATTAAAAAAAGATTTGTAGAAAAAGAAAGAGTAAGACAAATTATTTGGGGAAAAAAAAGGTAAAGGAAAGCTCATACTGTAAAAAGGATTTTTTTTGGGGGGGGGGGGGAACTGGCCATTTTTTTTTTTAAAGAACATGCAATGAGCGAACTGTAAATGTCAGTTTAGATTTTAATTTTGATGAATTATTGTGATATATGGCAATCGTTAACCCTGTGGACTTTGTGTAGAAAATAGGCCTAGGTGATGGTGAATTGCAATTGTCGCGGCTAGTTGCGATAAAAAGTCGCGACTAGTTGACCAGACATGACTAGTAACGCATTATTTATTTATCTATGTAATACTTCTGGTCAATGCAACAATAGAGCTAACAAATGGGTCTGCGCTTGTGTAATAAACGTTTGGGGCAAAAAACAACGTAACAAGCAGGTCAGGTTGCCTTGAACAGATGGTTCCATATTGATTAGGGGTACTTTGACATGATTGATTATTGTAATTACATATCGTGTAAAGTAAAGGCAGATTGTGATGAAACTTGGTTTGATAAATGAATATATTATGGAGTTGCTATTTCGAAGCAAACATCTTTCATTTCACATACATGCATACTTTCCAGTGAAATTCAGAAGCAATCCCAGTACTTTGAAATGTTACGTTACAATCAGAACAGGCCCTGCACATGAATAGTGTCTGCGTACTACAAAGTATTCTAGTGGACCAGCCAAAGTGGAATATTACACTTTGGAAGACTTTTTTTGGGTAATGGCAGGCAATAATGCCAAATTAATTTTGTCCCAAATACATACATGTACACACTGAGTATACAGTGTTTATACGTCGGTGAAGGGCAAAACCTAATTTGATTTACACCACCCCGACGCAAAACATTCCATCTTATGAATAGTTAATGCGGTACCCGCTGCTACTGTATGTACATCAGATTCGAACCAGCCAACCGATCCTGTTAGCTTGGTGGTCGAGAGGTAAGACATCTGCACTAGAAAGTAGGAGGTCATGGGTTCGAGTCCAACCCAAGTGATTTTTTTCAACTTTCACTCGGGAGGTAACACACTGAGTATACAGTGTTTATACGTCAATGAAGGGCAAAACCTAATTTGATTGACATCACCCCGACGCAAAACATTCCATCTTATGAATACCAAATATCCCTAATAATGCATAAATTGTTAATCCCAGCCGTGTATATTTATTCCCATATTGGGTATATTCTTATTTTTAAAATTTTTTTGAAAGGTTTATTTGAGTAATTCTGCTTACACACCCTTACTTAAATAATATTTTCTTAAGCATATAAGTGGCTGAATAATTATGGGGACATAGTAATGATCCAAAATGGCTACCATTATACCCCCAAAAAATTGCGCATTTACCTTGTCTCCAGATATCATCAAGTTGTCTTGCCAAACCTCAGTATTGATGAGCTTCAAATTCACCAAGTTGCTTACTGGCACAGTTTCCCTGTTTCAACTTTATGGAAAATCATGTGAACAATGATAATATGGTGATATTTAGCCCAGCAAACAATAACAGGAAAAATGAGCTGGCTGGCCCTAAACTGGGCTTCAATTGGGCGAAGGGTTGCCTAGTGTGGGAGAATTGAATAAGTTCAAGGGAATCCCCCCATAAAAAAAAACAAATACATGTAATTATGTCAATGTCAAAATGTTTTCTTTCCATAAATTTTCTCTCCAATAATTTTGGGAATTTCATTGAACCTTTTCAAGTCTGCCACGTTAGGCAACCCTTCACTTAGGCCAATTAACATATACCTCGTTCTTCCAGTTTTATGTTTGCTGGGCTGAATTTCACGACGTTATCATAATTACACAGGTGTGAGTGCTGACAGAAAATAGACTTTTGCCTCTGAAATTGGCATTCTTGTGTTGTCACTATTACTATTGAATTCTTTTTCTTTAAAACATCTTTACTGGGCCATTTTTTTACTTACTTGGATCACAGTTTTTCAGGTGTATGTAGAGAATTTCAATAGTCATGACTAATTTCAATTGTCACGACTAGTCACGACATTGGGACTGGTCACGGCATTGGGACTAGTCACGGCATTGGGACTAGTCACAGCATTGGGACTAGTCACGGCATTGGGACTAGTCACAGCATTGGGACTAGTCCCGGCATTGGGACTGGTCACGGCATTGGGACTGGTCACGGCATTGGGACTGGTCACGGCATTGGGACTGGTCACGGCATTGGGACTGGTCACGGCATTGGGACTAGTCACGGCATTGGGACTAGTCACGGCATTGGGACTAGTCACGGCATTGAGACGAGTCACAGCATTGGGACTAGTCACAGCATTGGGACTAGTCACGGCATTGGGACTAGTCACGGCATTGGGACTAGTCACAGCATTGGGACTAGTCACGGCATTGGGACTAGTCACGGCATTGGGACTAGTCACGGCATTGGGACTTGTCACGGCATTGGGACTAGTCACGGCATTGGGACTAGTCACGGCATTGGGACTAGTCACGGCATTGGGACTAGTCACGGCATTGGGACTAGTCACGGCATTGAGACGAGTCACGGCATTGGGACTAGTCACGGCATTGGGACTAGTCACGGCATTGAGACTAGTCACGGCATTGAGACGAGTCACGGCATTGGGACTAGTCACGGCATTGGGACTAGTCACGGCATTGAGACTAGTCACGGCATTGGGACTAGTCACGGCATTGGGACTAGTCACATTGAGACGAGTCACGGCATTGGGACTAGTCACGGCATTGGGACTAGTCACGGCATTGGGACTAGTCATGGCATTGGGACTAGTCACGGCATTGGGACTAGTCACGGCATTTGGGACTAGTCACGGCATTGGGACTATAGTCACTGCATTGGGACTAGTCACGGCATTGGGACTAGTCACGGCATTGGGACTAGTCACGGCATTGGGACTAGTCACGGCATTGGGACTAGTCACGGCATTGGGACTAGTCACGGCATTGGGACTAGTCACGGCATTGGGACTAGTCACAGCATTGGGACTATAGTCACGGCATTGGGACTAGTCACGGCATTGGGACTAGTCACGGCATTGGGACTAGTCACGGCATTGGGACTAGTCACGGCTTGGGACTAGTCACGGCATGGCGACTAGTCTACTATTTAGAAATTGATGCTCACGACTACAAATGCTTTTAAGTATTGGCGACAAGTCGACTAGTCGCACTAGTCACACAGGCCTAGTAGAAACCCCCTCAACTACAAAGAAAGAGTTAGGTGGCCTCTTGAATGCATTGTTCAAATGAAGAAAAAACAGGTTAAAAAAATTGCCATATTTGTGTTGGGAATTACATTGTAATTCCTACCTGTGTCACAAACTGCACTCACCTCACCACACACAAGGTTGCAAGCATACATTTACATGTTTTCCTGCCTTTTTAAAAATAAAACATACAAAAGTTTGCAGCCCTTTATATTTTTTATATATTCCTCAATTTACTATAATATCAGAGCAAAATTACCTCCATACTTCAGTTGACTTTCTCCAACTGTGTACATTTTTACCTCATGCTAATTTAGATAATTCTTTGTTAATGACTGAAAGGTAATATGGAGTTAAATAAATATAAATGAGCAAATGTTTTCTTAACTCCAATGAATATCCAGGACTATCAGCGGGCCCAGCATGAGCTGCAAGCACTGCGACAGCAGCGAGGGAGTCTGGAATCAGACCAGCGGAGCCGGGAACAGACTCTGAGTCAGCAGCAGACGCGTATCGCTGTGATGCAACAAGAGGTGCGGGATAAGGAGGCCTTGCTAGCTAAGAGCAATCAACTGATGGAATCGGCCAA
The DNA here is from genome assembly GCF_015706575.1 of Patiria miniata. NCBI lineage: Eukaryota > Metazoa > Echinodermata > Asteroidea > Valvatida > Asterinidae > Patiria > Patiria miniata. The sequence continues at coordinate 7,885,255 of NW_024037073.1, forward strand.
TGAACAGAAGGTAGCTCCTGGATTCTTTGTTTTTCCTCAATGTCGTAATGTTCTGTCATAATCAGACACTTCTGGATAAAACTTGAATTATGGTGATTCGACTAAAACAAATGTGGGGGTGATGTTTTTTCTTTCTGATTTTCGGATTTTGTACAAAGTCATGACCCTGTCTAAAAATACTGTAACCGTATCAGATGGTAATTGTACTTATAAAGGTGATCTTGTTTTGAGATTATTTGTAGAGGTGAATCAATTCAACAATTGCAAAACCCAAAACATTGACAAGCAATTTCCTTGTTACCCCCTGGCTTTAAAGCCAAGAAAGGGGGATCTTGCGATAGTGTATTCCTTCTGTGTGTCTGTGTGTATGTGTGTTCCATTTTGGTTAGGTTAAATGTTAATTGCTGTCATGTGAAAGTCAGACTTTAATTTCAACCAAACTTGGTGACAATATGGGTAGGGGGACTTAAGATGACTTGAGACATATGAGGTCAAAGGTCAAATGAGGTCATAGTTGATTTTGGTTAGGTCAACTGAAAAGTGTGCTTAATAACTGACTGTAAATACTGCCAGCATGTCAGGGGGATCGCGCAAGTTTAACTTGCAGTATTTTTGTCAGCCTTTGTGACATCACAAACATCAAATGGGCAGAATGCAGCCAAGGAAAGTCTGTTTTCAAACTTGAAGCATCCATGTAAAGGATTAAATCTATATTTAAACATAGCTTTTTCGACAGGCAGCCCAGAAGTGTATGCTTTTGACTGGCCATGTCACATATTTGATTACTTATATTTGGGTGCTTAGAACAGTTCTTAACTACAGCACTGGTCTTCTTTCTATAGGCCAAGCTTGAAGAGAGTATTCAGCACAAGAACAGTCTGGTGGGCAAGTTGGAGAGCACTGTCAAATCAACATCACAGGAGGTTATGAAGGTATCTGCAGTATACATGTACCATGACTTGATCAGTGTTCATTTCCATGTGTAATGTCAAACTATCAGTGGAAGAAATTGTACCACTTGTTCAACATGAATAGGACAAAAGTTCCAGTGAATGGGGATGCTGTAACAATGCCATTCCAGTACTACAAATAAAAGAAATATCAGATTTAAAGGTAGGGAACATCATTTGCAGCTATCCAAAATGTAACTGACAAAATTATTGTTGAAAAGCATACTTGGTTCAAAGATAGTAATGGCACTAAACTCTCTGTGAAATTATTCTTTCTGGCATGCTGCCATTTTGAAGAAAACAATAAAAGAAGGCCTTTTCCAAAAATGCGTCTTTTTAGTAATTTCCTTTAGGAGTTTGTTTTTAATTTGGGGAAGCCGTGAATGAGTGCGCGCAAGCACTGACACGACGCACACGCACTCACTGTTGCTGTTATACGTCATTTCAGTGCATGACATCGAGTAGCTGCAATCCACTAAATGAAAACGTGTCCCGGACGCTGCATGATTTCGGGCGCAAATCAAAACATGACTCGGTAACTTTCGAATTAAAATCGAGATCTTAAAATATTGTTTTTCTCGGAATAGACAGCTTTCACTGAGCTGAAACTTCATCAGAATAGTTGTTAAGCACCCTTCTTTAGATTTGAAACACTTTTTTGCTTTAAACGAAAAAAATGCACAAAAGACAAATGATGTACTCTACGTTTAATAAGCAAATGTTCATATTTATTACTTACAAACTAACATTTATGATTAACAAATTTAACTTTTCAATTTTGGTAACATGTAAACTGATGTCATTAAGCTTGAATTAACGTCTGTTTGTATCCACATAATGGCATTAGTTCAGCCTGATTAGTTGCATATTGAGGGTGTATGGATTGAACTCTGCCTTGGAGACGTGAGATTTCCATGGAAACAGTCAAGTGTTTTCCCAACATCCTCCAGACTGCAACCACCCATTTTGGGATGAGAGGAGGAGATAAATGTTCCATGGAATTTGCTGACGTACGAAGACTCTCTGCAATAAAACAAATATTACACATTTCAAAGTTCAAAAGTTTTGAGCATTCCATGTTTTTTTTTCTCTGTAGTGGAGTCATAAATAGACTTCAAATTGGTCTTGTTTTTATGAACGAAATTATGTCAAAGATTTATGAGAAATGACGCGAAGTAACCATCAATTTTGATCTTTTTTTGCCCACTACACCTACATATGAATAATTTTAACGTGTGGTCTTAAACACTGTATGCTCCAAAGTTTCTTGGAGTATGCAGGAAAAATAGCCATACTCAGTGGCACTCGATTTCTCAATTCCTGTTCAATATAACATTGTCCTGACCACTGAGCTTTGCTGGATAGCCAACCAGTACATTATTGGCAAAAGTGACATCATCATAGTAAAATTTTCTATTTTTAGGTGTACAAGTCCTGTTGAAATAGTTACTTGAAAGACTGTGTCTTGTGGATTTTTCAGGGAAATGAGATCATTAAGAAGTTGCAAGGGGAACTCAAGGCCTCGCTAGCAAAGGTGAGTTCAAATAATGAGAAAAAACACCCTTCAACGACCCTTTGAGCTTTTTATTTGTGCAACTTTTTGAATATTTGTAATAAATGATGTGGATTGAAAAGTGCTTTAATGTAAAAAAAAAAACCCAGAAAAGTGATGAATTCTGACAAGTCAGAGCGAGTTAAGAAAACTTCAAATAGGTTAAAACAAGTTAAGCTGCCTTCAGACTGTAAAACCAAGTTGAAATGATTTAATACATGATGAGAAAAACCTGACCGATTGGATGAATGGTCTACTTAATACACATTGTGACAAAAGAGACTGTATTACAGTGTGTTTCAAATTGGCGGTTATACCTTGTTTGAAAACTATCACCACCAATGACATATGGTTATCTAACTTATCTTGACATCTCATGATATCTCAACAAGATCTTGATGCCACATTTTTCCTAAATTCTGACAGCATAAGTCTACTCTTTTCGTAATAACCCAATTGCAATTTCAGGTAAGTGTACATTTGCAAAATATTTTTGGCTAGTGGTTGGATGTTGAATTGATCCACTGTAAATATGCAAAATCATTAAACGTACTAACAAAATTAGAGACACAAGTACATTTTTGCTGGAGCTGAGGACCAGCCCATGTCCTCTGAATGACTGAGAGTCACCGACTGATTGACTGTCTGACTGACTCACTCATCATCATTAGCCTAATTCAATCCACTGCTGGATGAAGGCCTCTCCACTAACTTTCCATGCTTTTCGATCCCTTGCCAGTTGTTTCCATTTCTTCCCTATGAAATCAGAGATTTCATCTCGCCATCTCTTAGGCTGTCTTCCTCTTCGCCTCTTCAATGATAATGGCGTCCAATCCGTTACTTTCAGGGTCCATCTGTGGTTGTCTCTTCTCATGACATGTCCTGCCCAACTCCACTTTTTCTTTTTGATCTCAACTATTATGTCTTGCACCCCTGTCTTTCTTCTAAGATCTTCGTTCCTTATTCTGTCTCTCTTTGTGACCCCAACCATTATTCTTTCCATTGCCCGTACGGTGACTCGCAATTTTTGCTCTGATTTCTTTGAAGGTGCCCAAGTCTCAGCGCCATATGTTAAAACTGGAATGATGCACTGGTCGAAGAGTTGACGCTTCATCTTTTGCAGTATTTTTCTGTCCTTGAATATGTAACTCAACTTGCCAAATTTTGCCCATGCAAGTTGTATTCTCCTCTGAATCTCCTCTGAATTCCCAACCTTAAATGTAATCTTCTGTCCCAAATATATGTACTCATCTACTGTGTCCAGTGTTTCATTCCCCACTTTAAATTGTGTTATGCCTGTGTTGGAATTGGACATCACTTTCGTCTTCTTCATATTCATCTTAAGGCCAACTTTTCTACTTGCCGCATCGAGCTCTTGCATCATACCATTCAGTTCCTCTGGGTCGTGACTCAATAAAAGGATGTCGTCCGCAAACCTCAGATGGGTAAGTTGTTCTCCATCAACACGGACACCCTTGTTCTCCCAGTCCAAGCTTCTGAAGGCTTCCTCTAGTGTTGAAGTGAAAAGTCTAGGTGAGATCGGATCTCCCTGACGAACTCCTTTGGTGATGGAGGAGCCGATGTAGACTTTTGCCGAAGGATCTCTGTAGATCAACTTCACTATGTTTAAGTACTTGGCCTCGACGCTGAATTTCTTCAGTGTTTGTAGCATAGATTCCTGATCCAGACTGTCAAACGCTTTTTCGTAATCGATGAATCCAAGGTGCAGGCTGAATTGGTATTCTCTTGCTTTCTCTATTAGTTGATTTAATGTGTGAAGATGGTCCGCAGTTCCGTAACCAGCTCGAAATCCTGCCTGCTCTCTTGGTTGGTTTTCCTCCAAGATTCGCTCTATTCTGGCACCTATAATTCTGCTGAAGAGCTTGTAGAGGTGGGGGAGCAGACTTATTGGTCGGTAGTTTTTCACATTCTGTTTGTCTCCTCTTTTGAATAGAAGTATGATTTTTGCACAATTCCACTGCGTAGGAAGTTCTTCCTTTTCCATTATTTCGTTGAAGACTGTTGTTATTTTCTCCAAAAGTTCATTTCCACCAACTTGTAGAATGTCAGAAGTAAGCTGGTCCTCTCCTGGGGCTTTGCTTTTCTTCATATTTTTTAGTGTTTGTTCTACTTCTTCTTTCATAATCGGTGGGACATCAGTAGCCTTCTCGTCCCAGTCTACAGTTGTTCTCCAGTCTGGATTTGGGTTATCATACAGATGAGTGTAGAATTCCTCCACACGCTTGTTTATTTTTGTTCTGTCTGATGTAACAGTTCCATCTTGTAATTTTATAGCCGACATAAGATCCTTTCCTTTTTGTAGCTTTCTATCAACCACTTTTGGTCCTCTATTTCTCTCCAGTGCCTCTTTTACAACCTTTGTTTTGTACTTTCTGCTTAGCGACCGTCGCTTCTTTCTTATGGTCTTGTTGAGCTCTGTGTATTCTACCTGGTTTCTGATAGATTCTCTTCTTTGGGGTTTCAGTAGTTTCCTTTTGTCATTGAGACTTTTGATTTCATCTTTCTCAGCTACAAACTCCTCTTTTCTCTTTTTTTCGTCCTTTGCAACTTTCTCTGCACTCTCCATTACAACATCTGTGAGTTGCTTATATTTCCCTTCCATCGAGAGATCTTCCCACGTATCGTCCAGGACACTGAATCGGTTATTCAGTTCTATCTGAAATTCCTTTTCTTGTGAAACCAGTTTTCTGATATCTATGTTTCTTCGTCTCGGGGGTCTAATTCTCTTCATCCTTTCAATCTTCTTGTCAAAGCGAACTTTCGCTCGGACCATCCTATGATCGCTTCCCATATCAACACTAGGAACTGTTGCCACATCCATGAGAATATCCTTGCGATTGCATAGAATGAAGTCGATGGTATTGTGCGTTTCTGCATTCGGGCTTTCCCAAGTCCAGTAACGATTTTCCTTTTTCTGGAAAAAGGTATTTCCAATCACAAGACTCCTTGACAAAGTAAAGTTTATTAATCGGTCTCCCCTTTCATTCCTGTCCCCTATTCCAAATGAACCCATAGATGTTTCTTGTTCATCCATACGTCTTCCCACCTTTGCGTTGAAGTCACCAATAACTAGGATGTATGTAGTATTGTCCGTGTCCAGAAGCTTGTTGAGATTCTCATAGAAAACCTCAGCTTCCTCGTCTGTGTGGCTCGAGGTTGGTGCATATGCTTGTATGACCTTAAGACAGTGCTGTTGGTTGATTTGGAGCTTGACCATGGCTAGTCTGTCTCCAAGACACTTGTATTCTATCACGTTTTGTTCAATGTTCTTGTTAATCAGAAAACCTACACCATAACGACTCTTCTGTGATTCGGATGTATAAAGCATGTGTCCACTTTCTACCAATTTGACCAGATTCTGTTGTCTTCTTGTTTCTGCTAGTCCAATAATATGCCATTTGATCCTGGCGATTTCTTCTGTCAATGAGTCCAGACTCTCATCTGTCCTTAAAGTTCTTACATTGTACGTACAAACATAAATCTCTCTTTGGCTGCAGATGTTTCCCTTATCAGACCTGGACTTTCCTTTCGGCTTTGGGTTCAGATCGTCATATACTGGTTGTGAACCAAAGGGTCCATCTGCTGCCGATGTCCTAACTCTCTGTCCTGTAGAGTAGGGCCCATTATGGCCACGGGCTATTTGGCCTCCATCATTTTGACTGTTCATGTTAGTAGAGGTATTTGCCATACTCCACCGCGCTGGCAAGACGTGTTGGTGGAGGCTTCTTGTAGCATGCAGTTGTTTCCATACTAGGGCGAAGCTTCCCCTCTGTAGCAGGTTGTCTAGGTTGTACATACAGTCTACAGGTTTACCGTAGCAGGTGCATGATTATAATTTCACCTGACCTGACCCCATACTATTTAACCCATAGCTGGGTCGAAGAATAAGATAAAATTAGGAATAGTCAAAACACCAAGTCAGTTCCCAAACCTCAGTATGGGGATACGCCTTTCCCGCCAGCAGGAGATCTGTGTGTATGTACCCCTGCTGGCATCGGTGATGTCTTGACCTTTCCAGGGGTCAGGCGCCTCTAACCCTACCTAATCTAAGATAAAACTAGACTTAACTGACAAGGCATTTCTAGAAAAGGAATAGGAGAAGATGGGGCTGGGGGTGAGAACAAGAATTGAAAGAGTGGACAGAAAAGACAGCTGAGGAAGTAGAGGGTGCTTAATCCCTCACTCTGATATAGATCAGCCTCTCACTGAATATGACCAAATGTCCTTAGTTGAGGTTTCAGGTGCAGCTTGACTAGGCAAACCTGCTCTTGTTCCTTTTCTTTGTGCACATTTTTCTGCCATTATCATCCTCCTAGAGTGCAAGATATTGAATTTAGCATGAATGGTAGACATTTGGGCGATTCACAATGCAGTGCGCCACCAAGAGTTTGCTATGGAGAGTCCATTTATCAAGTTTACGGTTGACAAAACATTGCCCATTTGAACAAGTGTCAGTAAACAACTTGAGCTAATTTGTTATAGATTGTGGCATAGCGTTCTGCCGCTTCAAAAAACACCATATTGATAAAAACAAAAGAAAAGGGCAAACAGATACTCGAATCATACACTTACGAAACTACTGACCGGACAAACTAAAAAATTTCAAAAATCCCGCGCTGTGAATTTGTCGACCATCTCCCACAATGCACTGGGAAAACTTAACTCTCCGTGGCAAACTCTTGGTGGCGCACTGCATTGTGAATCACCCAAATTCTAAATTGGCTTATTATTCAACCGAGTTCCAAAGTTCAAATAAAAAAAAAATTCTGGAAATACCCGAACCATTGCCTCAAGTAAAGATATCGATTCATCTATTTTTTTTTCTCCAAACAGCTGAAGCTGAAGAACACTGTAACTGGCAAACAGGAGAAGTTATTGGAGGAGCGTAACCAGACATTGAGGGCGCTACAACAAGATGCAGACGGGCTGAAAACAAAAAGCCAACAACTAGAAAATGAGGTACTAGATGCAGTGACCAGACATTTTTTCATGGGGCAGTTGAGTCACTCGGTTCAAATCCAGATATGAGCCCCTTTTCACTACTTTTGAGTTTAAGTCCAAGTAGCAATTACTTTTTTTGGAGTGTGAGTCGAGAGTCGCTTTATCTTGAGCCACAAGTCATTTTGTTGGAGTCCTAGTCACAAGTCCTTCTCATGAGACATTTCTGTGAATAATGAGTCTCGTTAGGGCTCAGTCATGATATGAGTCACTCAACATATTATTGAAAAGAAAAAGATATGTACAGTGCAAATTTCCATTCATTCAGATGATAAGGGAACAATTGCAAAGACATAAAGCCAAATTTGCACTCAATGCTTCAAACTATTGGCTTTAAAAAAAAAAAGTTTACTATTTAAAATTTCAACAACAGAGGGCTCACTAGTGCCTGGAGTATTAAGATAAATGAGAAACATGCGAAAAGAGACTCCACAAATCAGCCACTAGCAAGGTTACGCACAGGGCAAGAACCAAGGTGCATCAGTGTGGCCAGATGAGGCAGGTACTCGTGTTATCACGGTAGCCAGAGTAGTATTGCGAGGTTCCGTCGATTCCCAGGTTCTACCGATTCCATTATGAGAACCGGAACAGCGAGTCCAATCTTTTCGAGAATCGGGTACCCGCTATAGCGCGCTATCCTCGGTTCCAGCTCCAAAAGAATCGGTTCTAGATTAAATTACCCATTCTCTGTGCACAGAGTCGAGAATCGGCTCCATAGGAATTCAACCGCTATTGCTGTGAAGGCCCGGGTCCCAAGGGGAATTTTACTCTGGCTAGTCAAAACAATGGCGGGGAAACCACAGAGACTCACACATGATATACAGAGAGTCAGAGACAAACCGATCAGCTGAGCTATTTGTGGCCACAAGGCATAGAGTATTGAACCCAATACTGGCCCTGTACCATGGATAATAAGCGTTTTGAATGACATAATTACTCATGGGGCCTGGCCAGGCCGATCTGGGCTACTTGGAACCCGCTCCGAGTGCTGGAATCAGCTCTGATGGACCCGGTTCTGAGTCTGGAAACGGCTCTGACGGACCCGGGTATATGACTTGCTCAGAGCCGAGTATTTTGTACCTGTACCCGGGTCCGTCAGAGCCGATTCCAGCACTCAGAGCCGGTTCCAAGTATGCCCGGCACAGTTACAGTAGAGATTGAGTTTTGAGTACATATGCAGCACAGTGAATCCTTCTATACACGGTCGGAGGTCGTCGCGGTGAATAAAATCATAGGCAAGAAACGGAAAATAAAGCAATAAATGCTATGTTTGCTTTTAATAATACAATCTCCATAGTTTCACAGGAGAAAGACACACATTTGAAACAAATACGTAGTGGAATAGCATGTATTGCTCGTCCAAATCCCGGAGGATGGGGTGCACAAGGTGACACTGTTTACTTTACATGTACATTCAAGGGCTTGTTTTTCTTTGAATTTTCCGGGAGCTGGTCCTGACTCAGATCTTTTTAGCGAAGCGGAACCGGCTCCAAAAATTCTGGAACCGCCCAACACTAGGCCAGAGTAGCCAATTTGACTAAATTGTTTGCACGGCTGTAATTGGAAAACTCATCAGCACTTTTGATTCAACGTCTAAACTGAGATAAACTTGAGTCTGAGTTCTTACAATACTCCTGTTGTTTTGATGCATTTACAGAATGACAGAATGAAAGAGACGCTGGAGAGTACAAGGACAAAACTGGAGGAAAGCCGACAACTGCTGAAAACTAATGAAAATGGTAGGGCTTTGTGTTGCAATCCCATCCATTCATGCTACTGGTCTGACAAACTGCCAGAAATGGAAGTGACAGAAAAAGTTTAGACCTGAAATTTTGGAGCAAGGTTTCTGTCTAGATCATGGAAATTGCTCAAGCAGGGGGCATAGCAGTGAGTTGCCAGTAGCCTTGAATGCATGGCTGCGCTGTGTCAGCACCGTGAGATTATCGCTGGCCACACGTAGTATTACCCGCTCTGCAATATTGCGGTATATACCCGATCTGTCACACGCACACATCCCGCAGTTCATATTGTATGTACACGCAAACTTGTGTTCACCGTCGATCGTGTACGTCCTATTGTCCCTCTTTTGTTTGTACTCTAACTTTTTAGGAAGACTCCCATAGGTTTTGTACACGACCCCAATCGCGGATGTATGCTGGGAATCGTGGACGATATTGTCCTCTTTTGTTCTCCGGTATTTTTCGTCCACGGTTTGAAAAGATGAACACGTACGTGTGTACACACTGTATTGTAGGTGCACACGCACTGCCCGTACATGAGAGTCCAGCCCGTGCTCTGTAGGAGCACAGCATTGATTATTCTGTCACTTCCGGGTTTTATGTTTTTCTTTACTTTGCATCGCGAATCTCAGGCAAATGGGGGGGGGGGGGGGGGGGGGGGGTGAGAGGATATGGAAATTATCCAGTATGAATAATGTATACTTCTCATCGGCCAATCACATTATAGATCAATGATTGTTGGTTTGGTACCGCAACACCGGCGGGACCGCATAGCGACCCACAGCATGTTTTTAAACAGCATGGTGCGTCCAGTCAAGGGCCAATCAGATCCGTTTGATTGTAAGCAACTCTTTATGGTTAACCGCAAACCCTGGAAGTTACAGTTGAATCAAGGTTGTGGTCCTGACGGACCACGGGCAGGAGTTTACATGTACAAATGTACTGTGTGCAAGCACTTTGTGCCAGGCTTCGTAGTACGATGTGACGGATCAGGGTTCACCGTGTGTGTGGACCTGTGAGCCCGGTGTAATATGGCCATCAATGCCTGCACGCTGATCACACACACAGACTTGTATTCAAGGCTAAGTTGCCAGCTTTCTTTAAAATAGTTGTGTAACATTACCTTTTGGTCATGAAACCATTAATTTCCCAAAGCATGCAAGACATTGTGGCATATTTTTGTTATTGTTTTGTTGTTTGTTTTTTGTAGTCATCAACTGGTTGAATAAACAGGTGAACGAAGCCCAGATGAGTAAGCGACATGGCATGTTTGAGGTTCCTACATCCACTGTGGCTTACAGACCCCAAGGGGTAAGTTGATAGGGCAGTATGATTGTAAAAGGATATTACTGTTTGGTTGGAAGGACAGAAGGTTGAAAAATTTTGAGTTGCAACGTAGCTTAGGCAGAATTGTAGTGGAGTTAATCACGAGTCAATCAAAATGATCGGTGGACTTGCGCTATTACGTGATCAAACAGAAATATGTTAGTGCAATCGACTGATCCCGTTGGAAATCTCAGACTCTATTTCCCTGATTAAAGACAATCTCCTTGATGAGCCATAAATTTGAAAGAAAAGGTGATGGACTGATGGCAGCGCGATCGACTGATTGCGCAGGGCGATCAAGTGATAGTGCGGCGCCACCTATCTCACCCAACAGAGAAACTTTGACATAGGAATGGCCATGTCACAGTTCATTGTAGCTTGTAGAGGTATAGATAGATGTATTTCACTTCCATTTGCTCTTACTAGCCCAGGAGCTAATTTTAATGAAACTGGTAAGCACAACAATTTGCTAGGCACAAAACTGCTTGCGTTTAGCAAAAGGTGACTTTGAGGTCACTAACCAAATGTCATGCGGTGTATACTGCTGGTGAGTGGTTCTCGGCTAATTTTGTAAAAATGTGCTTACCAGTAGTTTCTGCCAAACAGATTCATGCAATTGGGCCCTAGTCTACAAACTTAGGTTTAATAGTGTTTGAGGACCTGTTCTTCCATAAACATTTGGCCAAGACAAACATCCTTTTTTTTTGGCTTCTAAATTATACACCTTCATATTGAGCATCTGTGGCTGAAAATTCCACTAACAAATGACAAGTACAATGTATACTGAACAATTTTGTGTAGACCCCACTCTGTTTGTTGTAGACCCCACTCTGTTTACTTGTCTCCTCTTGACCAATTTGGTAGTCGAGGCGTAAACCAAGCCATCATGTTTGGTGTTTTCTTTGTCCAGGTTCCTGCAGCAGTGTCCTCCAGCCGTCCATGGCCCATGTCTAGCACCCATCTCACCAACACCATGAGCACCATACCCCAGTCCACACCCATGGGCTATAACTCTTCTACGGCTAGTGCACCCAGCACCTCCAAACGCAGGTAGGTCATAAATCGACCATTCCATTAACCCTAACCATCCCCATCCAGTCAAACTCCAACATCAGGGTTTGTTGGAATCTGTTAGGATGAGAACTGCATTAATAAACTGATAATGCTTTACATGGGGTTAGGCATACCATACAAAAACAGAGTCCAACTGTTTATGGGTGCGTTTGAGTAGCTCGACTGGATCAACTCGGGTTAGCCCTGTGCCGTTCGATTAGCTCTGACGTCATTCTCGAGGCTCACCCGGGTCAGCCACCACCAACCCTGCTCATGGAACAGAGTCAGTGGTGGAAATACGTCACACACATGCATTGTTTATTCTAAGAAACGGACAAATGTGGCGGGCGGACAGCAGAAATCTGAAGTGGACCCAAAAATGAACTTATTGAAGTATAAAGCTAATTATTTATCAACTTCATGTGACTTTAGAGGCTGTAATTCCAGCCCAACTTTGTTATATTTTTTTCAATTGACGGACAAGCAGTAAATCTCATCTAAGACCCAGTGCAAGCCGGGCGTTTTGTCAGTGCATTGGCTGCGGCCGCGGCTATGGACATCACATGAGAAAGCTCTTTTGCTGCTGACGTCACCATGAGGAAAGGGTGTTGTTACATGGGTGGGGGCACAAGAACAGGTAGTTCTGCACCAAGTCTCCATAAAAACTGAAATACAAAAATACTCCAAAATACTTCAATTTTAAGTGTTCATCATTGTTTCGGAGCCACTTATAGATTTTCCCCTTTCATGTCTTTCTCTAACCCTTTGAAAAAATTTTCCAACTGAATTGTTTTTTAAAAATATTTTTGGTTATATTTAGGTAGGTCAATATCAACTTGGTACTTAAGTTCAATACACTGTCTTTAATTGCAGTGAACCAGCACTGGACCCCAAGTACTTACAGCATCCCAGCCAGCACCACAGCCAACACCCTGGCCAACACCCCAGCCAACACCCTGGTCAACACCCTGGTCAATACCCCACCGCATCTCCCAGGGATGGAGGGCCACTCCAGAAATCAGGACCTGTACCGCTTCAGTTGAGCAGCACCCCTATGGCTCCCACCGCCCCGGCACCATCCGTACCCCCACTGATGAGTGCCTATTTTCCTCCACAGCTCAAAGGGACCACCTGAAGACTAAACCAGGGCCCAATTTCATGGCGCTGCTAACCACAGAATTCTTTGCTTACGACACATTCTGTGCTTACGACACATTCTGTGCTAACGACACATTCTGTGCTTACGACACATTCTGTGCTTACGACACATTCTGTGCTAACAGCACTAACAAAAAATTCTGTGCTAACACTAAGCACAGAATCCTGAGTTACTGGAAGTACGCATACATGTGCATCCGCCAAAATTTCTTGCTAACCCGTGAAATAGGCTTACCGTAAGCACATAATATTCTGCTACAGTAACTAAGCAGAACCATGAAATTGAGCCCTGGTTTGGAATATTGGTCATGTGTTTGGCACACGTACAAAGATTGTACATGCCATTGGGTTACTGCATTGCGTTGGATGTTGGAACGTTTCTAGCACAAAATGATAAGTGAGTTTTGATATATTGACCCATAGAGGTTAATGACATAAGACCTACATTGAACTCTAACATTGCCCAAAACTGATGAAATCATCTCCATATCTGTAGAGACTACTAGAGAGACAGACAAATGAATTAGTCCTAACAGTGTCTAAAACACTCGGATATAGAGTCAGAGAACAGCCAGCATGGAATTGTCCGTGCAACCTCGGGCTCAACTTTATTGTAAATATTTACAGACACATAGAACTGCGTACTTAAGAACTAGGCCAATCAGACTAAAAGGAACACAGAACAGGTCCAGTCACCAGTCTACAATCAAGTTGGTGCACTGAAATCTTGTGAATTGTGTGTCCATCAGTTCACTTACAACCTAATAACGCTAAGGAATACATGATGACAGATATTTCATATACATGGATTTTTCATATACATGTATGTTATACATGAGATAAACAATCACTTATTTGTTTGACTGAAACATTACATCACGATGTAGTTTTCCAATTGGATTGGATGCACTGAATATTAGATGTATTTAACATTTCAGCAAATAAGTTTCATAATATAAGATAATAATTGTATTATACCTACTTAATGAACTAATGAAGTTGTACTTGTCTTTTTTTCCTGAAACTAAATTAAAGGTAAAAAAAAAACCCCAAATTTTGATTTGAATTTTGTGACATACATAAAACCGCTTTTGTGTCTGTGATATTTCAGGTAACATACTTATTGACTGTAAAATATTTTACACTGGACACAACTTTGTAATCGTAAGCTTTTGTATGTTCTGATCGTAGGTTTTGACATTGTGCATACTGTACATTTGCATGAATAGCTTGATTTGTTAAAGCTATAGTCCATCATTTGCAGCTATCTGAAAAGTAACTGGCGTAATTATTGTTGAAAAACATACTTGGTTGAAAGATAGTAAGGGGACTAAACTCCCTGTGAAATTATTCATTCTGGCAAGCTGTCATTTTGAAGTAATCAACGAAAGAAGGCCTTTCCGTAGGAAAATTGAAATTAATAGTTTGTTTTGTTATTTGGCGCAGCGCGCGCAAGCATTGGCATGACGTACAGGCGCGCGCGGTTGCTATAATTCGTCGGATCAGTGCGCGACATCACGTATAGCTAAAATTCAAAACGAATTCAAAACATGATTCAGCAACTTTTGATTTGAAATTGAGATCCTAAAATGCTGTTTTTCTGGGAATGTACAGCTGAAGCTGAGCTGAAACTTCATCAGGTTAGTTGTTCAGTATCCTTCATTAGATTTTGAACACTTTTGTTGCTTCAAAATGAACAAAATGCACAAATTACAAATGATGGACTATATCTTTAAGAAACCTTGAGTTGTTTTGTAGATAAGGACAATTATCCAAAATTTGCGCTTTAATGACAGCAGAGATGTGCGTTGCGCACTTTATTTTTACAGCATGAGGTGCACTTGATTTCAAGACCAAGCACTAACATGGAGTAATAAAAGTATTGAAGTGAAGATAATTTAATATTTTTTGGCCAAATAATTGTTTTATTTGTGTAAGCATGGACCACTGCACTAATCCCAGTTTCTCCCACTCAGTGTAAACATATGCCTACTTCAGATGTCAAATTACAGGGCTAGTGATAGCACTTTAAAACAGTTTTAGCATGAAATCCATGCATAAGTACCCCCCCCCCCCACCAGTGGTGACAAGGCAGAGTTGAGTTGACATCATAGACTCCGTTGCACAGGTACCCCCTCGGTGCTTACTAAGAGAGACTTGGGGGGAGATCACTGTGCCTCAACTTGCGCAAAGATGTTACAGATTGGAGCACATTCAGATTAATTGCAACATTACACATGTAGCGTGCGGCATGGCACTTATATACATGTATGTGTAAACAGTTTGTGCATCCTCGACCCCAATATGTGTGTATTTCAACTAGACCAGCACCATCGCAAGCTCTGGGCGTTCGTGGTGGTGGGAGGGGGGGGGGGGATAGCACCAACTAGGGGCCACACTACAATTAAAAACACATCCAATACATTTGCATGGATTTTGCTGATTGGGGTGCCACTTGCTTGGCCAATTGTCCCCCCCCCCCCCTCCCCCCCGTTGACTGGCCTGGACTAGACACGGCAAACCCAGCATATGATAATAAACAAGCCGCACCATGCTATATTGGGGGCACTGACAGACAAAACATGACTGTCTCGTGACTTTACTTTGCATGCATACTTTGCGAGTATGTACAATCTAGTACGCACATGCGGTGTGTCGCCCCAGTACTGGGGTCCGGATAATGGTCACAACGCGCCATCTAATGTTCATGCAGAGAGTCCATACGCCTTGCACCAATTAAAGATGCTGCTGGTTTAATCACAGTTATATGAAACCTAGTCATGAATGTGAACGCACATACTTGTTCTGTAGTTGTGGGGACAAACACTCATCTGTATGAGGTATCTGTGAGGACCGAAAATGCGGTGGGGACAGTAGAAAGTCCCCCCAACTCTGTCCTACTTTGCCTAACAATAAAAAACTTCCCCATAATGCGGTGTAGGCCTGCACATTGGACCATACTCACAAACAAACCCACCCATTTGTTTATGGTGTAAATCAAGGATTTTCTATTGTTCCTCTTTTCTTCCCCTTTGTTTATACTTTTTGCAACAGCTCTCATTGGTTTTGTACACGTTTTCCAACCGAGGAGTCCTCGATTCATCAATGATGTTGCACGTGTGTGTCCTCGATTTACACAAAAAACAAACGCCTGGGTGTGCATGACGCGTGTCCCATGATACACCAAGCTCTTGTGAGTACATGCACTTCGTACACAGAGTGAATACATGTAGATAGAAAGGAGTGGAGCATATATGACTTTACGTTAGTTATAGTGGTGAGAAAATACGCAATAAGCAATGAAACAAGGACAAAGCTTCTCACCCTGTAAAAAATCTCTTTTTTTTAATAGAATTTTTCACAAACATCTCACTTGGATTCATTTATAGGCACAAATGCCATTCTTTTCTGTGGAACAAGAAAAAGAGACATAAATATTATAAACTCTTACCATAGAAAAATCCTTTCCTTCTTTATGTACAGTTGCTATACAAAACGTGCTGCTCCAAAAACACAGCTTCAATCTTCACAAGAAATTTACAGGGTTTTGTTTTGTACATTACAACATTATAAAGCCAATACAACAGCAGTTAAGAATATACAATTTTTTTTAAAGTTTAATATTTAAAGATATACAGAAATGTTGTGGATAATACTTTATACCTCTACACAGAGCATATATAAATTATCTAGGTTTACTAACAATCAGGCAAATAAACAAAAACAACGAATTGCAACTCCTCCCTTGACAATAACATAAAAAAAAGGACATTCCAAACTCTTTCATGGAGAAAATTAGGCAAAAAAATAATATAATTAAAACAGAAAACCACTCACAACTTAAATTTCTACTCACACTGAAAAATCGTTCCCTTCCAGTTTGGTAACAAATGTGACTACTCTGCTTAGGGTCTGGTTCATTGCTCTGGCAAGTGCGCATTTGCGATTTTTGAAATGAAATTAGCTCCGATAACTGGTATTTCAATTCTTGAAGGTATGGATGATTTGGAATTGTTTGGCAGCCGTAGCATGACCAAAACAAATCCCAACACTGCATTATAAATGCACAAACTCACTTCAACAGAAAAAAAAACATTCATAAAATCAAAAATAACAATCTTAATTCCAATTTCAGTTTTGATTGGGCTTGATACCCACGAAAAAGTAGTGTTTTTTTTTTTTTTTTTAATTCCAAATAGTTACACTGGACAATGGATTTTTTTTTTTTACAAATATCTTCAAATGTTCAACATAAATGTTGACCACGACTGGACGTTTGGCTTAACAAGAATGTGACTTTCTTCATTAAATCCTTCATCTTTCAGTTAAACACAAAACTGTCTTAGGCTGACAGTACTTACCAAAAGAAATTCAGCACTACGATTGGTCACTTGACAGCATGGGCGTCACCAGGATTTTTTCTAGAGGGGGGCAAAAATGCTTGCATTTCTCAACATATTCTTGATTTATCAGTTTTAGAGGGGGGCAGGGACATTTTGCCCCCCCCCCCCCAAACTCATTAAATTTACACCACTTTGTCTTCGCGCCTCTTTTTCTTTTCTTCTTTCTCTTTTTCTTCTTCTTCTTTTTTTTTTTGGTTGCTTTTCCAGGGGGGGGGGGGGCAAGTGCCCCCCCTTGCCCCCTCCTCGCTACGCCCATGCTTGACAGTCATTTGCAAACTAACCTCATAATATGGGGAAGTAAATAGTCAATTGTGAAATGTTTTAAAACTGCATTAAAGACTTGAACAGTTCCGAGTATTTAAGAAGCCTTAAATGCGAACAATCTTCAGAGACTAGTGGTTGGAACAATTCCATGTAAGAAAAGTTGATAATAAGCTTAATAAATGCACTCAAAATCCTTCAAAAAAATGGAACTTCAAAATCCAAACACTCCCAACTTGTTAAAATTAATGCTGTTTACATTAAAACTCACCATGTGTTGGGCGCCAACTAATTTGGTTATTCCAGTATACTGACTGGAGAATTTTTTTTAGACTGATATACATTCTAGATAAACTTTTGTTGCAATGTTTCTGATTTTTCTAAAAGTTGAACGAGAATGCTTTGTGTTCCTCTCAACTTCAGATTTGTGTGAGACAACTGTAACTGTCATCGGAAATATGGAAATTAACAAGGAAGTTCAATTTGTTTAAATAACAGCAGGAAATATAAACAACATGTAGCAAGTTTGGATGATTTGCAGCTGCAGTATTAAATTGTTCTGTACCATACAAGTTCATTCCTTTCTACGGTTATACGTTCAAAATAATCTGATATGAAACAGTTTACAAGCTTAAAATGTATTCAGACATTACAGGCATTTGACCTTTATGGGGCTGTGCATTTTAAAATTTGCATGACAAGATAAGTCACATGTCCACCTAATGTGCTGGCAAATAGCCTATCAGCCATCTTGGTCTTGTCTTAACTAGAATATACAATGCACAGTGCTCTAACATTACCAGGATGGACCTTAAAGATGTCTTGTCTGTGCGCTTTCCAAGTTCCCCCCGACCAACCATCAGTTATGGAATTACTAAGCTGGTTCCCAACCCCTATCATAGCATCAATAATGCAGAGACCGGGAACCAGCCTAGTGCAGGGCAGATTTATTTTTGTTTATTAAAATTAACAAACAAGCAAATTAAGAATTCATAAGGAGAAAAAAAAACATGATTTGAGCCAAGGTGTTCTTTAAATCACAAAGTGGACCTTTTAAAATGCAAGCACGGAGTGCAAAGCTTTTACAGCGTGGGGTGCTGGGCCCCGAAAAAGTTTGGATTCTAGATGCTCTGAGGCTTTTCCTGGACACTTTCTTCTACCTTTTTAGGGGAGGGGGGGGGTTCAAAAGTTGATATTTTTGTTGGGCAATTTTTTTTAATTTTTAAAAAAAAATTTCTGAGTGGAACTCATCACCGAGAAGGGGGGTTCGTTTGAAATCCCGCCCCCCTAGCGTATGGGCCCGCTGCATGCTTACGGGCACAGACAAAACATCTTTAAAATTATATGGTACAGCACAAAGAGGAATCTGCAGAATGATACACATCTACTGATCATGCACTTCAATAATAGACTAGTGAATATAGAACATTGCAATATGTTCAAGTGAATATAGAGTGTTAAGCTATACATTGTGTGTACCAATATGTATAGCAAATATACATGATAAGGGTTGCCTATATGTAATATGACTATCATTACGATTCCACATGAAATTGCTGTTAAAATCATGCATATACATACTGTATAATGCTTTCTATGGAATTCTATAGCTTGAATGGCAAAAACGCTAAAACTACAATATATTTACTGTGGCTAAAACTATGGCATCTACAGAACAATTAATGTGGTGCAACAACAGTTTAAAAACATTCTGTTTACATTATGATGTCATTACTGAAGACATGTGCGTGGATATGAATACGACTTGATTAAGATACGAATGGCTGTATATGTTGTACTCTGTATATAAAATGCTGTACATTTGTTAACTACGCAATCTTGCTGTTTTGAACAATTTGAAACTTTGCTGTCCGATACGAGCACTGTATAAATTTAGCTTCTATTCATTTTTTGAAAGTGGGAACAAAATTGTGAACACTTTTAAAACTGGGTTAGTTTCAGCATAAATGTTGTTATTTAGTTAAAACCCTGTGTTTTATTCTTATAACACAACCACTCATGTTAGTTTGTCCTTTACTTGTGAGACATCATTACACAGACTGCATGCTGCTCTTATCAGCTTCAAGTAACACAGTGAGCTCACATGATGGGGGTTCGAATCCTGCTAGAGTCTCCCAAGAACTTAATTGTAGCAAAGCTATAGTAGGTGGTTCTTACAGTAGGAGTTTTTACAAGGCATTTGAAGTCACACATTAAAATAGGATGATTGGACAATAGCAGAGAGGCAAATCCATTACGTGACGTTACTGCTAAGGTAGCAAAACACTATGTACAGTGCAGCAGACAAGTATCATAAAAAGAGAAGTTTTTCACAACAATTTCATCCGGTTATGTACAAAGGTAATAAGTGCAAAGTAAACTGAATGACATAATGGCATCATAACAGTTTAATAAATTGACATAAGAAGTGAAATTGAGATACCAATTAACACATGTCTGCCTTCTACCTGTTGTCCAACATAAAAAAAATTCACAAATATTCCTCAAGTACAGTTTACAAATCATTCCGTTACAAAAAGGACAAATTTGGAAGACGGAATTGGCCTGAAATGGAGTTGCGTTAAACAAAAACAAAAAATATCGAAAGTCATAACAGAACTTGAAGATCATGATCGTAAAACATGAAATTCATTCCATAAACATGAGTGGGCATGCACGGGTGGCATCCAGAGATCTGTCACATATTGACCAGAATTGCATTTTGATAGCTTTCCAGATAATGTGAGGAGGATTCAGCTTTCATTGAGTCACCATCCACCGTTCATGCCCACAAAAAGTCAAAAAAATCCTTTCGTGCATGATGGAGCAAACTGAGGAAAACTCAATTCGTCAAGGAAAAGTTAACATATATACATACTTTGGTGAAGCTGAGACGACTCTGAATTACACAATGATATTTACAATTCATTCCAGTTACTTTCAATTTGCTCATTGTGTATGTCACCGTTAAACAAATCCCTCTGTCGACATAACATGAAATCTGTGCTTAGGAAGACTATGCTTTTCACCTTTGTTTAACATACATGGAATACCTTCATGTACAGATATAAAAATTTCAACCTTTTTATTTCTTCCTGAATAATTACGAATAGGCAAAAAAGTTCAATTCAAGCACAAATTCCATCTGATGCCTTTAATTATAAGAAAAAGAATGCATCAATTTAAAAAGACAGTGGTTCCAAAGAAAATGCTGGTATATGGCAAGACAGATACATGCAAGGTTTTGGGCTGTTGAGCTTGCATTTTTTCCCCCTTTAAAATAACTTGATTTTCTCAGTTATTTCAATACAAACTAACTACATGTACATGTATGATCATGCCAAGAAAAATGGCTCCATGCTACCATTCTTTGATTTAGGTTGTTCAAACTTTAGACAAACTTGGCTAATTCCCAAACCTAAAAAGAAGAAAACTCAAGTCCAGTTCCTTTATTATTCTTGATTCATAAATACTTTGGACAGTTTAATTATTCCTATTGGTTGGTTTTAAACTGCCATTTAAACATACAGTTGAGATGTGAAAAACCAGTTGAGCGACCCCATGCACTGGGCCACAGTACGCTCCAAGCACGCTGGCTACAACCAAGTGCTTGACAACCACTGAAATGATCTACATCAGTTATGGTGCAATGGGAGCGAGCGCCACACGCACAATAGAAACGGCCTGACATAGAATAAATTGGTGGAGCCAAATTGTTGGAATTTGAAAAAGGTTTTAGATTGAAAAGGTATTTAATGAATGGAGATACCGGTAGAAGTGTCCTGGAGCAGTTATGAACATGATGTTCAAAACCAGTTATAGGCGTGGTCGCCGTTAACTGATCTTGCCTTCGGTCTGGGGTCATTATTGGCAACCATGCCCCCAACTGGTTTTACACCACACGTCTATGACTGCTACGTCACATTATTATCCCCTAATAACCACTGTCTTTGCTAGAGATAGGCATGGAAAGCATTCTAACACAAAGCCGACTGCATTGAATGTTAGTCCCAATATCACACACAATTTTCTCTGCAAAATCCTTTCATATATCTCCCCCCCCCCAAGTCTAAAACTTGATCAACAGCGCTGGCCTGAAGAATTCAAGGGGAAGAAAATGAGGGGGAGTGGAGGGGATGTGGTTTTTAACTTCAGCCTCCAGCTCTGGGTTACCAGATGCAAAAGTTGAAGGGAGGAAATAACATTTCCGGGGCAACGGCATTTTAGTAGTTCAAATGAGCACCAGTTAGAAACGACCTACTTTCAGTATGACCTTCAAGTGTCCATCTCCATGGCTACCTGTCCACCGTTTCACTAAAATGCTTTCCATGTCAACCCAAGACGTAAACTGGTGCATAGGATAGAACATTAATGTGATACACTTGATGGTTACAGTATTTTGCATGCATGATTAAATGCAACATATGATATTTGGTTACATGTTTCTTTATGAAAGTCAACTTGTGCATACATTAACTATGTAGGCAAAGTCTGGGTACAGTTAAGGGGTTCATCTAAACAATTTCATATCTTGGTTTCCAACCTACAATGGAATTAAAACCATTTGAATATATGCATTGTATGTGGATAAATATGGGGCATGCATGTGAATTAGGGTGGTAAAATGGTTAAGTAAATATATGTCATTTATGTACACACGATTGGCCACCAGAGGTGTTAAAGCACACTGACGAACAGCAATGCAGAAAAGAAATGACTTACGAAATCTTGATTAGTGTCTTTTTATAACTTTTGAAGTTAAGTGCTGGGGAAATATGACCCTTTCTTTTTATGAAAACTTAATGAAGTGATTTTTTTTGTTTTCTTTATATTTTGCCGAATATATTCACAATTTCAATTTTTTTTAAACAAATCTCTTAAAAATATTGTATTTTGTTTTCATCATCAATTTTTTTCCTTCATATTTCAAGATTTTTAAATAATGAAATGACTAAAAACAAATTCAATGATATGTACCATATCAGTAAAAACATTATAGCCTTTATATCACAATACCCTTAGAAAGCACATTTTGGCTTTTCATTCAATTTCAGAGTCATATGGGATACAATGATAAAAAAAATCTATATTGAGATGCAATAAGCTAGAATTGCGATAAGAAAAAGCTCTGATTAAAACAAAAAAAATTAAATGTCTCTCTCTCAAACAAACAAAAAAATAATACATAAAACATAAGCTTTTAAAGCATTTCAAACACAGGGACTGTACAGAATACAATATTATTCATAATATTATAAATATATCTCAATAGGGCACTTCAGCATGCATTTTTTTTTCTTATCTTACAAAACAAAAATTTCCCCTGAATATATACCACAAAACAAAACTTCACAGCACAAATTGAGGAAGACTGGGCAGTATGCCAATCCTGTAAAAGATGCAACATTGCAGATGTCTTGATGTCAGTATCAGAAGGCGAACGTTGTTGTTGGAGTTTCCAGCTTGTAAGCATTGCAGTAAGCGGAGTCAGCAAAGAATGATATATCACTTCATGGATCATGTTTTGCTGACATGACACATGTTTGGGTCTATGGAGTTCTCTGCAGTCAGTCAGCTACACAGAAGCTGCCATCCAAGCCGTGCATACCAATGTTGTAGTACTTCAGGGGTACATGTAGGTACCCTCATTAGTAAGTTCCAATTGGTTGGCATTTGTATCCAACAACAATGTTTTACTGGTCTCAGACACATACAATAAACATGCCTTGTACTTAAAGTATGTGACTTCAACACCGTTTCATTGTCACTCCAAGCCGCCTGACTTCACTCCAGATTTATGACTCAGTTGGAAGCAAACTGTCCTTGTTTGTTTCCGATACCGAGAACTGTCACTCTAGTTGCTTGTCTCATTTACTCACTGTGGGTGTGACGGCATTACTAGCAGTCTCCATCGGTTCCGCTGTGAGGTTGACGGGCAAAAATCTCTCTGTAAAACAGCAGTACAAGAGGAATAAACAACCGATTAATGGAAATTTATGGATAAAACATAGACATTGCAAGATGCCACAAGTTACTTTCTGTATATTACATACATATTATGGCATGAGGCTTTACCCTAGCCGCTTTGCAGTGGAGGTGGCTTCACTTTATAATATAGCGGTGATGTTAGGTTTATTACAAAATATCCTAGTGAGGAAATAGGTAACTGAGCAATGCGCTGAGAATTTCATGTCCAACAGGAAAACTCACAGTAATCTTGATTTATTCATTTCTTGCCAAGCGTACACATGCAAGTCACACCTTCATATATTATGACTTATTGGAATGTGTACGTATTAAGATACATTTGTTCGATGCTGTGATGTGGGGGGGGGGGGGGGTAGAGACAAATGCCGTATCACACACTACACCAATCACCTACTTTTCAAGCCGATGTAGGTGACAAATGTCGTATCCATTGATCTCCATTGGTAAGACTGGATAGGACACGCGTATACTTGCGCGCAGTGAAGATTCGGAAAACGCAGACACAAACAGCTGGGTAGTACAGTGCGGGTTTAATGTTTGTGACCGTGCATGCGTAACATGCGCGTGCTGCATGCTCTGTGCGTGACGAACACATTTCAAACTTTCAAACCCTCACCGATAGAAAACGTGTGCGTGAACAAGAGGGCGCTGTGTCCTATCCAGTCTTACTAAATGGAGATCAATGGTCGTATTCCACACTACACTAATCACCTACTTTTTAACCCTATGTAGGTGACAAATAACGTATCCCACACTACACCAATCACCTACTTTTCAAGCCTACATGTATGTAGGTGAGGTGTACATCCTTTATATGTGACAAAGGGTTGACGTTAATGTGTACCGTAATTTTCGGAATATAAGCCGCGCGGCGTATAAGCCGCAGCACGCAAAAATCTGCAAATTAAGATTTGAAGTCGGCGTATAAGCCGCACCGGCGTATAAGCCGCACCGACCGCTGCGGTTTCAATTTTGTAAGGCCTCCAAATTCTAGTTAAAATGCTCTGAACCAGTTCCATTTACACTACAGAAGCTATTAAAAGGACCACAAAAGTTATATCAAATCATTTACAATCGATACTTTTACAAACAAATATGGGAATTGATGAGAAATAAACACCGGGAACTGCTGCCGGCTGCCCCGTCATATCCCGGCAGCCTGCGCCACGCACGCCGGTGAATGACAACATTTTCCCACAGCACGTGAGAGAGTATGAAACCCACCGTGTGTTGTCTGACTGGAGCGCTACAAATCTTGCTTTGTGGCAACAGATGCTGATTTGTTTTGTCCTAAGAATAAACAGGTCCGTTTTTACCTCAAAACTTATCAAATTGTTGCGATTAGTTGCGAGAAAAATTCAAGTTTCGATCTTAACTTTCTTCGGAAATAGTCAAAACGAAGCGGACATTTTAATAGACGATTCCATTAATTTTGTAAGGGGTGATTTAGTCCCTCTTTTGAGTTTTACATCGTTTCTTGAATACATTTCAAGAAAACAAAATATATTGTGACGTTGAACAACTGATTATGTAATAAAAAAAAAATTGAATGCCATAAAAATTTTAGTGGTCTTTTTTTTTTTTTATTTAAACAGCGAAAATATTGGTAATTATTGTTCCCAAGAAAGAACACCCATTTGTTACCACAAATGGTGTGGTCCGTCGTTGGGAAAGCATGCCTGCATATCGCTGCTGCACTGTACCAGTATCACGTACGGCTGGTGGCAAGTGTCGAAGACAGCTTTCATCACCGTACTTTTTTACCGCTCGGTACCTTTACGTGAGACGTGGTTTCGGTTTGTTAATGACTTTCTTAATTTATAATTCATTTCAGCAACATATCTCTTCTTATACCAGTACATTAAATACACATGTGAATTTCATTTTTATTCTTCAAGGCTCGGCGTATAAGCCGCCCTGTGTATAAGCCGCAGTAAACATTTTCATGGGCAAAATCAACGTATAAGCCGCGGCTTATATTCCGAAAATTACGGTAATGTCGATGTCAAATTGGGCTATGGGCAAGTATTACTTCCCTTCATATAAGGGTGCAACAAGTATCTGCAAGCAATGGTGAGACTTACCCCCACAGCTGAGGAATGCTTCCTCACTGGTTGCAGCTGCTATTAAACCTGATGCAGTCAAAGAGAAAAAGCCAACAATAAAACCAATGATGTAGTCAAGATCTTTTTCAAGACCTCACACAAATGTTCATACAATGGAAAATCTTATTTGATTCAAGTCCAATGAGGGTGAGCACAGATTAGTTATGCTTTGACTTTGAACATACAATTCAGTTGGGTTGTTTTAATGTTAAATTAGGATTTCAAGTTATCATTTTATCGGGCAATTAACCTGTAAAAGTCTCCAAAAGGTCTAGGTGAGATTTTGGCTTCTGAAAATAACTTTTTAAATCCAACATTAGAACTAGCGATGAAGTCACTTTTTTTTTAAGGCCTTACACAAATGTTTACACAATATAACATTTTTTTAGCTGTGGGATAGCAGCTCCACAAACCATCGTGTTTCTCTGTTACATGTAGTCCGTTATAGTTAGTAATAAACGCTGACATTGTCCATTACTCCTACATACTTTGACCAATTTCTACCAAACTTTGTCAAAAGTATCAGTAGCCCAGCCCCAACATGTCACATGACCAAACTGGGGTCAAAGGTCATCATGGGGTCACTGGGGTCAAAAACCTGATTTTTATTTACTCAAAACACTACTCTTTCCAGAAATTACATGGCACAATCACTTGACTCATGCATGAACACGAATTCGTCGGCCCGCAGCTTCTGAGATCCGATCGAGCTTGTTTTAAGACAAATGTGGATTAACAAAGATTCGTAATGCTTTGACTTTCAACATATAATGAACAGTGAACAAATTATTTGTATTCCTCACTAGAATATTTGAATAAAATGTGACCATGTGCTCAAAAATGGTAACGTGAATAAAAAAATAACATTTTGATGTAACATGCAATGGTCTCTTTAAAACATAAAACTTATTATTAAAAGATAAGCAAAATATGTAGGCCCCTTTAACACAAATATAACTTTAATTCAAATGCAAAGAGGGGAAAATAATAACAATAATAAAACAACATATTTTGATCATAAATCAGTTAGTGATGTATCAGATCTGCCCTGGCATACAGGATATCCTGATCAGAAATGACAATAACTGTGCCTGGCAGCAAGCCAATCAACTTTTTAAGTGTTTAGTCTTTCCTCGTGGGGTCGGCAAGGGCTGGCCCTTTTCCTGCTTCAAGGCCACAAAATCTCCAGCAGCGGTATCGTATATTAGATATGAGTTGACTCATCTCCCAGCTGTTCAGCTCATTAAGCCGCAAAGGGGATTGGTCCGATCCATAAAGTACTAGAAACCACACGTCATCAATCCCTGGGCTGATTACCATTTCTGGGAACTTCCCAGATCATATGATCTTAATTCTTGGCAGGTGAAAGCTAGGTACAATTACTGGGGATTTTATTTTCCCTCTAAGTGAAACATGGCCTTCAAATCACCTACGTGGCAAATACATTCCATATGTGGCGTACTAGGAATAATTTGTTTGTAAAGAATTGTTTGAATGGGGTCAGAACATGATTAATTTATGTTAACATGATTAAGGGAATTAGAAGGTTTAAAACATTATGTTTAAGATCGGTTGAGTCAGGATGCTGATAATTACCTGAGCCGAAGGTTTTCGGTCCAAAAGTCAAAACAAATCAAAAATTAAAACTTCCCAACGATTTTGTTCAATAATCTAACTTCATGTTTTTCGAAACACCCCTCTAGCTATATAATGGAGTGTCCGGCTTGCGAGTAAGATGTAAAAAACTTTCATAGAGATTGGCGTGCCCGTCGCGCATACTGCGCGATGTCGCACAGATGCAGCTGTGGGGAGTGCGTTGTGAATTTTGGACTATGAAATATTAACTCACTGGTAGTATTGCGCATTGTGAACGTTCAACCAATAAAACGGTAGAAGGCACCAGATTTCATGGGAGTCCAAATTTCATGTGACACTGGAAAAGTGTTAAAGACCAGACAGCCAAGTCTTTATCATCTGTTTAAGACCAGCCACGTGACAGGCTCTCGACCAATGGGAATGGGTAAGCTGTCTGAGGTATTTATGAATGATGATTTAAAGCTCTCTCTCTCTCCACAAAACTCATGAAAATGGTCTTTTCAGAAGAAATACACTGATACAGTCTCCAACAGGTACCACATTAGCTCGCTGTATACAAAGAGTTAAAAGCAACTTGTCTTACATCACAACAAAATAATTTTAACAGTTTAACAAGGAGCTCAGCTTTAGATTTTTTTTTTTAAATGTGAAAGGATATCCATATTGCATCACATTAGGAAAAATGACTACAGAAAAGAGAAAGGAAATACATATCGGCTGAGACTGAACTTGATAACAATGTTAAATATCTCACCAGACAGCATGGTATAATCTGTATTCTCATCGAGTGAAATCAGGGGTGTCGTCCAACGTGGGATGGGTGTCGATCGAGGTGTAGATCTGGGTGTGGCCACCGGGGAGGTAAGAAATCCAATCGTTGTTGGACTGATATTGATAGGACTGATACTGGGGTAGGACAGCACCTGAAATTAATTACAAAAAAAAAAGAATTGTAAAAAAAATAGGAAAGCTATGAAGAAAACATGTAATGTACCACAGCAAACCAACATATACAACAATGAAAAACACTATGTACGTATTTTTTTTTTCATGCGAATTTAATGTCAAATGCAAGATGCCATAGACTTTGTGAGCAGAGATGCAATGTTAATTACAAAAAGCAGGCCAATTTGCTTAAGTTAAAAGAAATGTGCATTAATAATTACTGTTAGCAAAGCGGGATTGAGTATATATGCAAGTTCTTTTCCCTGCCTACCATCAGAAGTTTATAGTGAATGGGGTTCACTTTGGAAAATATGTTGGGGTGTGCCCTACAAAGTGGATTTTAAATGCCTTTAAATGTAAAGAAATTTACATCTAAGTGAAAAGCAAATTTTGAGAGTAAAATATCCATGCACACACTATTAAGTATGCAGATAAGCCTTTTCCATGAACTGAACTTGAAGCAAAAAACCACTCTGATTGCAAGCTTCAACTTTCACGGAATCACCACATGATGTGTTCAAGAGTACTTTGAGGTAAATTCGTAAATTAAAGAGCACTTTGAGTACTCCCATCATGCTTCGTTCCTCTTGAAGATGCCTAAAGGATATGTAAGATTGTGTTCTCAAATATTGCCTAACTTGAATTGGTTGCAATGGCTTAGGAAATAACTGAAATACATTACTAGAAAAGCAGAGACATTGAGATGGCAGAACTTTGGAGGTTCACTGCCATACTCTTGATAATTAGCGTACTGTTTCTATGGGATTTAGTTGGGGTGCAAGGTCAGGGAGACAATCTGGAGGTTTCCACACTAAGACACACCTGTTGTTGATGGGCATGGACCAGGCCGTTATCGGGCCTACTGGTACCCAGGACGGTGAAGGGACTCGTCATGATGCTCCTACTTACAGGGGGTGTGGTCGGATAGGAGGAGACGGCAGCTGAACTGGAACTGGACGATGAGGGTGTACAGGATGAAGACGCTAGTGATGAAGAGGAGACTGTATAGACACAGCAATGTGGGATACAAGACAAAAGCCATGATTCAACGCTATCCAATGGCTTCATACTCACACACCCCCATCATCAAACAGAAAACACACCGTTTACTTCATGTAAAGCAACAAATCAAGACTTGCTCAAGACTTGCTCAATTTGCTCTGGACGTCTCGGATTAGGTATGTCTTTTTGATCTACTTTCTTAGATGTGCAGAATAGCAACCTCGCATGTAATGTTATACAAACGATGAATGTTTATGAGTGCAATGGTAAGAATAATTTCATGAGGTGATAGATGAAATGTTCCATTTCACGAGGCGAAGTTTCATACAACACCTGAATAAATCCTCATCATCTGATATAGTGTGCCGCGTTTTCTCTTCTCAGTCCTGAGTAAAATAGCGACAAGAAGTTGTTCAGTTGTGAATCAGTATAATGCTTCAACAGATGTCCCTGTATGTTTTGCAAATGTGTCTAATTGTTTGGCAGCATATTTTATTTGCTTCTTTGTGTTAGCAGCTGACCTACAACTCTGATATTTCATCTTCTGTTAGGAGAACAAACGTTGTTTCAGTCTCGCGTAACGTCCGCATTTTGTGAAATAGATTCGTGTCACAGCGCCACCATCGGCAGCACTGAATCCGTGTAATGGAAGTTCTATTCACAGTGCAATAGAACTTCCATTGCACTGTGCGCTGCGCGCGGTGCGTTGGGATGAATAATTCAATGACATGTGATCAACGATCTACCAATCAGATGACGGGGATTCATTCAGGTGTTGTATAAAATGTATTGTGACCACCAACTGCCTTGATGTCACTCATAAAACAAACGGTTGGGATTGGTTCTATTATACATAGTTTTCTTCAGTTACATGCCAATACTGAAAAACCTGATTTGAGTACAAGACGACTGTGCGTGTATATAGTACTGCCTGTATTCTTAGACTACAGAAGAGAGACACCTAGGATATCAGGTAACTTCATGAGTTTGACATTGCAACTTGCATCCTCAGACACAGTCACACATTTTGGAGGATTTAAATTATTCTGTCATGTGTGTATATCAGTAAATTGGTAATGTATGTGAAACATTTTTTTTTGCCATGCAGCCTACAATGTACATGCACAACTTAAGCAAATTGTGAGGAAGTTTGTAGCAGCAAATGTACCGGCCCACCTGCTCTTTCATGCACATCATCATTCTCGCAGGATATCATAGTCAGTTCATGTCGAGTCATTGTGGAAAAACTGCAATATACTACAAACTCGTCTTTTGTCGAACAATGAGAGACTTTTGAGACGTTGGTGGCAGCAAACATACCGGTCCTTTTCAATTGTTTACGTCATGTTAAATCTAAAGCGCGCATGCTCAATATGATGCGAACAATGGAAAAAGGACGGGTGTGTTTGCTGCAATCAACGTCTCAAAAGTCTCCCATTGTTCATGAAATTCTTTAACAGATGTGAAACATGTCCATCTGTTTAAAAATGTCAAGAACATTGGGGGAAAAAAATCAAATGACAGTCAACTTCTGCATTGTCACACAGCTGTTTTTGATTGTCTTCTGAAGTAACTCTGTTGAGGTGCTTGATTGGTACTCTAAGCACTCTGTCTGTCCAATCAGAATGTATCGTGTAAAGTATTTTTCTATCCATGACATGCAGAGAAAGTAAGAGTTTGCAACTACAAACATATAAGCATGAACAAGCTTAGCTCTTTAAAAAATGTCTTACAAGTCAAAATGCAAGCAGATATGCAAGCAAGCACAGCTCTCGGAGTAGCAATGACAAATCACACATTTTCTTGAGTCACCAACGTATTTTCAAGGTTACATTATATTACAGTCACCTCAACTATGGCAACCTATCAACAAGATATCCGAGGGTGTTAGCATCGAGTGTGTTATTCATTCATTTGGTTATCTAAGGCGGCCAGTTTTCATATGCAGAGCAGTACATAACAAACAGTGACAAAGGAAGAAATGCATAAATGTCCTTAAACCAACAAGATAAGATGCCAAAAACTCTCAAATTGTAGGTTTCAGTGCTTCTTCAATTTCAATTTTCTACAAGTTGAAGTGTGCAAATTGTAGGCCCTGCCCTAAATTGCTAACACTATTTGCTTATAATCTAATACAGGATCACACATAAACCCTGTAATACCCAAACTCATATCAGAACTTGGACAGCGGCCATGCAAGAGGAAATAAATATCACCCGTTTCTCCCCAAGCAACCCCCAGATGGTTTTATTACTCCCTAGTTTCCCAGGCAACCAGCTGGGCCAATGACAAGCATGAATCATCAGCAGGTCCTAATTGGCCATGACATTCAAGGGGGCCTGTGGCACGCACCGCTGCCAGATCATGTGACTTCCTGTGTGCCCCGCGGATCAGCTGATGGGCATTGTTCAGCAATTTGCTCCTCCAGTGGAGTTTCCGCGTGGAAATTGAGGGCAATAAACTTTTCGGATTGACAACTTCTTCCCTTACACAACTGCAGCCTTAATAACAGGGTTTTTCATGCAGGGTTTTTCATTCTTGCAAAGATTAGTTGTTGCTTCGTATCTGAGGCCACAATTTTTCACTATTAGGCATGCACAATTCTTAAAGGTACTTTAAAAGTATCTCTGCAGAGTGATCCGAGCCTTCAATCTTTTTTGGAATTTGGCCTTTCCCGAGTGCCTTGTTACTGAGATTTCAGATATCCCTGATCATGATTCAGCAGACTCACCTTGAGCACTAGTTGAATTAGGAACGCTGGTTTGACTGGTCACACTGGACAGGGCACCAGTTTGGCCGATGGCGGTGGCTATGGCAACTGGTCGTGCCATTGGAGGGGGAGGGGGTGGTGGAAGCATTGCCGTTGGGATGAAGCCAGCTATCTTGGTGGGGCTACTTGTGTTGCTGACTGCACTACTTTTTATCTGAGATTTAAAAAGGGTTAAAAGTTCAAAAGTTTGTAAAACTCATGCATTTGAAATTCAGGTATCAAAATCAAAAACAAATCTATATGTGTACAGTTGTATGTGTGAATAGTTATTTTTGAATAAAAATTATTGGATCATGACACACAGTGACAAATACTGTGAAATTTTAGTCACTATGTCCAAGCCGAAGAAGAAATTTAATAAAAACAAATAATTTGTAGGAATGAACAGTAATAATTTTAATAATAATTTAACAACAACAACAACAACAACAAACAAAAAAACCTAAGGTGCCTTCTAGCCTTTTTTTTTTTATCCTATGCAGCAATTCTGGGCAGACGTTCTGGACAACAGGTCAATCGATGGTTTCATATCTATGGCTATGAAGAGGATGATGTGATGGACTTACTTGCTGCTGGTAGGCATCTTGGTGGCACACAAGCTGAACAAAGTCCGATAGTGGGCCAGAGTCAGGATGCTGGGAGTGTAACCTCAGCTGGTTAGAGTAATGAGGGGTCTGTGCTAAGGACGGACCCGTGAAAGACGCCATCGTTCCTTGTATCTGACCTACTTGCAAGGAAGAAACAACAGAAAAGTGGCATCATTAATATCATCTCTCTCTTTGGCGCTTTAGATTTTAGCATCAACACTGTTTTTACAAAAACAAAAATATTATTAATTCTGATCACTGACAAGTTATTTTAAGTCCTTTTTTGGTTCATACACGAATGTAATGCCAAAATTTTACTGTAAGTAACGTAACAGCACACTAAGTATTCCTGTAGCAAAATCACAAGAGTTGAGCACGTTTCATCAACTCCTGCACATTTTGCTGTGAATACTTTGGGACATACCAGCCTGGTATGGGGAAGGATAACAATTATATTTTAAGTATTCTGGCATATATAATGTACTTGTTTTGCATGTCAATACCCTGGAATTCACATCAACAATTTTCATCTAAATGTGTGCAAAGCTGTATTGCACCAAGCGTATGGCAGCAACGGTGTAATAAGAATCTGCTGTAAGCCGTGCTACAACTGATAATGTAGTAACAAACGGATAACGTATCACCAACCGCTAATGTCACAAACATTGACCGATCACTAACCGATAATGTAACAAACATTGACCGATACTGTATCACTAAACGATAATGTAACAAAAAAGTGACTGATAGTGTGGTAAAATGTACTACACTATCAGTCAATTGTTGTTATATTATAGGTGTCAACTGATGATCTAACAAAAATTGACTGACAGAGTCGTAATGTTACTACACTATCAGTCAATTTTTTGTTACATTATCGGTTTAGTGATACAATATCGGTAAATTTTTGTGACATTATTGGTTGGTGCGTATCCGTTTGTTCCTACATATGTATCCGTTTGTTCCTACATTATCACACCGCCTTTTTAAAAGCCATTTCAGTCCAATTGAAGTCCGATGTGTACAAAACCTTATTTTTAATTGTAGGCCTAACAACACCTCTCACAAAAAATGGAATGACAACGGAAAGGCAACTTAACACTCCATTGGTCACAATACACGCGGTACTAAGGCACTGAAGCCAAAGCACCATGGAAACTAAATTGTTATCTCACCCTTATACTCGTTTGCCTGGCTAACGTGGGACAGTCCCTGATGTAGGGAGCATGAAGACATTCCTCCATCTCCTTCAATCTTTGGTTCAATTTTGAGGATTCTCCTGGTTACTGGAGAGGACTGGGTAGCAAAACTGCTGGCTGCCTCTGAGATCTTGGGTTTGTGACCAACTAGGGCTAGGCTGGACGGGACAACAGGACTTGAGCCTGTAACAATAAAAGGTTGGAAATACAATGTTAAAGAGTTCATCTGAGACTTCACATTTGCTTAAAACACGCTTATAATTGAATTACTTAATTGAATGGAAAATAACACCAAAAGTTTTCACATACTCATAGCCTAAAGTGCATAAACACATTAAATTGTCACTTTACTCTTTACACCATTTTTAATTACAAACACCTTTGACCATAGCAAAAGAAAGCCTAATCCTCAACATCACATTGTCAATGGATATGGATGATTGTGCACCAGTTATAGCTTACATTAGGCCAAGCTTTAACCAAATCAAATTCTCTCCAAGCACAATGCAATCAGGGAGCAATTTCTCTTTGCATTTGAAGGTGGTAAAAACAGGGTTGCATGGGTGTTCCTGCCATGCATGACTCCTGAGTGTAAAACCAAGGAGCCATGGGTTCAAGCCCATAGAATGCGAGCTAGTCGAGAGCCAGTCAACAGAGCTCCTCTTTTGATGTTTTTTTTCAACTGAGGGGCAGGTTCATGGTTGCAGCTAGGCCAATAAATAGGCCTCAAATTGCCTATACCAACCAACTCACAGCCAAGGGCGGATCCAGGGGGGGGGGGGGGACAAAGGGGGCCATGGCCCCCCCAAAATGAATCAATTTCTTTTTTCTTTTTTTAGATGACTTCGCAATAAAGGCAGGCAATGAGTAAACCACCATCTTTTCCTCAAAAAACATTGGTTAAAGTGGTCAGAAATTCTAGAATCCAAAAATTTTTCGGGGCCCTTAATGCGCACCCCGAACCCCACAACGTAATTTTTTTTGACACACCCTTTGGGGATCAAAATTTTTTTTAGCCCACCAAAATTGTGTTCTGGATCTGCCCTTGCTCACAGCTACATGTAGTTTGTTCATAGGTAAGTGTTTGGTCTGTCAATTAATGTCTATGTATGTGTCTTACATGTAGGTCTCAAGTCAGCAGAAAATTGCGTGCTTGACACTTGTTGCCTACTCATGAACATACCAGGGTCTATGTCACTGTGCCAACTACCAGATTGGCTGCTCAGAGAGGCCGGAGACCGGCCATAGAAGTTCAGATTCTCTGTGTCTTCCCCGACACTATCCACGTCATCATCAGCTGAGGACATGGTGCTGGAGTTACGCTTGATTCGCTTGGTGATTGGATGGTTTGGTTGGATGTGGCGGCGGGTGGCAAGTGGTTGTGTGACATCCGGGGCATACTGGAAGTATGTAGGACTCTCTAGATCACTCAGTGGTAAGGTGGTCGAGGCGCCGTCACAGATTGACCCTATATAAACCAATGACAAACAATAAGGTCTTTCTCAAAGTTAAATGAGAAGCAATTAAAAGAAGAATTAAGAATAAAGTCAATCACAGAAATGATTTGCAACCCAACAAGTGATTGTTGTATTGTGACTAGACTTGTGAATGGACTCATGAATTACTTGTAACTGGACTTGTGATAGACTCGACCTACATCCCTAAATCCAACCGAATTCTTAAATCAGCAACAAAAATTGAACTGTTTAATGTCAAAACGAATCGGGTAAACAAAAAAAAGGCCGCAGTACAGGGAAGTGAACGTGTGATCTCAATACTGCTACAATAATCATCTGTAATTGTTCTTTGCCAAAATTACAAGGTCAAGTTCAAAAAGTGTTCCCCTGAATTATATATTTTTTTGATTTTCAGTTATAATGAAAATATCACTCTTCCCAATAAAATTTGTTCTATAAGGTTTCCCTCCGACTTGTCCAACCCAGAATTCTTCCTTGTGTATATTTAGGGCTTCAGGGAGTTGCCAAACACACCAATCACTCCAACTCACACAGTGCACTGTACAATGAAGTAAAGCATTTTATGAAACATACCTTGCGTAAGTCTTCTCAATTCATTGGAAGAGAAAACTCCGCTGGTGGCAAAACTATTCGGCTCTTCTTGGGCAGTTACAATTGTTACTAACAAAAACCAAAATCAGAAAAAAAAATAACTAAATAAATATATACTCTTTTTTTTTTTAATGATCTAAATGTTCCAATTTTGTTTTATTATAAACCCAAATTTTCTGAGCTGCAGAAGTGATCAATATTTTCAAAAAGAGTACACCGTGACCATCCCTAACTATCCGGCTTAATTCTGAGTAAGAAATCTTTTTGACATTTTAACATGCATTATAATAATCCTCCCGCATTATGTTATTGACTGGAAAAACAAACAAAGAAACAAACACAATAATAACTAGAAGGCAAATATATCACAGGTTTCCATTACCTTTTGTGTAACAAATGTTCACTTCAGAGTATTATGCGCCTATCAAATGTCCCCCCCCCCCACCCCACCCCCGCTGCCCCGGGTCCGATGCCGGGATTTGGCCAAGTTTTTCATGCCCCAGGGTGGGGATTTTTGGTCACTCAAATTACGTTGTTAACATTGGCGTACTGCATGGAAAGGCAATCACTAGTGCGCCCCACGTAGGCATGTCGGGCATGGTCGGGGATTGTCACTTAAATTTTGCCCGAGGAATGGGGATTTTGTCACTTCAAAAGTGACAATCCCCACATCTTGGGTGGGGCAGCCCGGGGGGGGGGGGGGGGGATTACGTTTAAGTTACACATTTACATTTCGTATCACTTTCTTTCAAGCTCTCCACAAGAAATTCATTGAAAAATTCTTCCTTTTATGTTATTCAAAATGACTACAATGCGTGCTCAAGATTGAGACTTTTTTTTTGAATGTTTTCCCCTGCTTTAATTCCTTTGATCATGATGATATTTAGATTTGAATTGTATGGTCAAGAAGAGAGAGAGACAGAAAAGTGCAGGTGGCTTCAAAATTAGGGTAGCAGCTTAGCCAATAAAAAAAAAAACCCCAAAAAACCGACAAAACTTTCTGTTAAGCTAAATGCTCTGCCCATGCTCTACCATACAATTCTCCATTTGATACTCGCAGGATCAAGGCATTTCTCTCAGTGTTACACCCTGACTGTGGGTCCAGGGAAGGATAAATCCCTGCAATTTCAATACTGAGAGCACCACCCCCTCCATTGAGTGTGTATATAAGTAAGCCATACACCATTTGTCCTTGCCCTTGGCATTTCAGCATCATATCCCATCAGCTTTATTTGCCATTTCCCTCACCTCACACACAGGCCATTGACCCCATAACTGGTGTGATCCAATGGGGGTCCAGGTTCTCAAATCCCCATGCGTCATTTTCCAGTAACCCAAGCTACCGGTACGTACACAATACTCATGTAAGTATGAACATGAACATGTACGCATACAGTTTATACCCTACATGTTTGAACGTACTGCATCCACATACATACCCTAGGGGCCAAGAGGTTTATTGACCATCAATGCTGTACCAGGATGTGGGGGCAAACTTTCATAAACAACCAGTTCTCAGAACTTTCACTTTCACTTCCTATATCCAGTCTGTACATCTACTGGCCTATACTCAGCAAAGGGCAGTCAAGCTCAACAATAGGCAACGCAACCCATTGTTATCAACCAAATTGACCTCCCAGGGCTGATTGCCATGGCAACATGAACAAGAATCAGTGGATTTGCAAATCCACCCGTGCATTGTGCTCTTCATGCTGTACATTTTAATTGCCTTATAAAGCATTCATGAACACATACACATACATGTACAGGTACGTATACATGTAAACATAATTATGAGTATGTTCCGGCCCCTACAACAATAAAACATCTGCAAAGTGTATCACAATATCAGTGCCCCCCCCCCCCTAAATCCCCCCCACCAAAAAAGAAGTGACTGAAAATGTTTAGAAAATGAAATAAAAAAACGTGTAATTACTACAAAACCCTGGCTTCTGCAATTTTTCTGTGATAAATTAACCCCCCCAAAATGTATATCAAATGAGTTTGGAACACCATCCTATCTCCTAACCTCTAGAGAAAGAAAAAAAACCCAGCCAACTGAATACCAACAACTGTGTAAATGTATCATCCTATATGTACACGTACATGTATATTAAAATACATCCCTCAACCAAATTTATGATGAACATGATGAAGCCTGGCAGAAATCTATAAAACAACAGCCAGAGAGTAACTACCAGAGAGAATAATTCAAATCCCTCTTGATGGCCTCAACTTAGGTTGTTTACCGATGCCTGAGTTACAAGCCTCGTGACTCATGGACCAGGAAGCCGCTGAAGTCAACACTCACCACAGAAAAATTATACAACAAACTTCTCCTGGAAAAAAAACTGACAGCGAATTTCCACTGTGAATTTGCTCCCTGGAGGCAGGTAGGAGGGCATTGATCTCAATTGTTTGTGAGAAATACTCCCAGAGCGCCCTGTGGTGTTCAAGGTTATAGTTTATTAGGGCAATTGTCCATCAATTCTCTTTTTCTCTGAAAACAGTGGTCAGTAAGTAGGCCACAGAGTGGTGCACCCAGGTACACAGTGGTACATGGAGTGGTACTGTGTATTTTTGTTTTAATTACTAATTACAATTCCAGTTACCAACACTTTCTGTTGAAAGCTTTTATTGTTGAACACAAATTGAGTCTGTGTAATAAGGCCAAGTAAAAAAAAACCAACACAGTTGGTCGCCCCCGCCCGCATCCTTTTTTGAAGCCGAAATCCTTTTATTTTTTTTTCATTTTAAAATTGTTTTTCTATTTTTTTTCATGCATAAATTGGGTAAAATATGGTACATAGTCATCATTGTTTAACACAAACATTTTGACTTATTATACTAGTAGAATAGCTAATAAAAAGCTGGAGGTCATTTTGAACTGAAAAGTTGGCGGCCATTTTGAATTTAAATACATGGCGGCCATCTTCGACAAAAATAAAAAATAAAAAAATAAAAAAATAAAATGCCCTTCATCCTCCTCAGTCTTTTTGAAAAAAAAAAACCCGACCAACAATTGGTATTTTTTTTTTAACTTGGCCTAACCTAGTTACACTGAAAAAAATGTGGTATTTAACTAATTAAGTTTATAATTTATCAAATTAAAGGAAACTAGAATTAACCAATGTGCATTAAACACCTAATCTATTCGTTGACAACTTCAGGGGACCATAACAACATATGAACTCTGAAAAAATGAAGAAGAAATTTTCAACATCACTGTGCGACACTTTCAGAGGGCCTTTCCGACTCATACGAGCCAAATTATACTTGATTGCATCAGAGAAACACTGTAATTATTTTCACAATAAACAAGTCACATCACACTCACTGGACATAAAAAGACCATAAAAATCTTAATACAGCTATTGTTTTCAAGATTGGTCTATGTATCAAGGAGCTCCACTTGCTGTAAGTACATGTACCCTTCCTTAATTTGTGGAAAAAGTCAACCACTAGAGGGCGATATACACAGAGCCGATAGGCTTAAAATGTCACTTCATAATCTTGTACAAGGACTGCACAAGATGTGAATGACACATGGAGGTCAGGAACATGCCTCTAGAGAAAGCAAGAGGAAATCTCCACTTTCCCACTTCTGGGAAACAGAAATGTGGTTTAGAAATTTGGGATTGTTTTATGTGGAGTCATGCAACTAGCAGGGGACCATAGTTGGCATTGAACTGTCAAGACCTCCATGTACATGAACAAGTGGGGACATAGACTTGAGGACAAGTCACTAGACAGTCGTGTAATTGTCTTGTGGCACTTATGGCCCTGCTTGTACATGTGTATGTGTTTCCGGGCTGCCAACTTTGAGCAAGAACTGATTTGAGCAAGAACTAATGGGAGCGTGAATTAAGCGCAAGCATGAAGCCCTAGCTAACAGCATGGGGGCACCAGAAAGTTTTGGATTCTGACCACTTTAACCAATTTTTTTGTTAGCAAAAGATCATCATTTAAATATCATGTTCGAGTTTGGAGCCAATCTCTTGATTAGTTGTTTTAATTTTCATTTTTGTAAAATTATCAATTTTTTTTGCATGAAAAATCCTGTGTGGGCGTGAGCATAAACCTGAAATGCTTGGGTCTCAATGCGTGAGGGTTGGCAGCCCCGGTGTTTATTATCACTTTCTGTTTCTGGCCAATGATAGCTTACCTCCACTGAGGAAGCATCCACTGTTAGAGTACATTTATCTTTTTCTTTTCGAAAGATTCTCATTAGAAATTTAAATTAATAAAATTAGATAATATTATTTGCCAAGTACTTGTTCTCCGAATAATAGAAATAAATATGATTGAATACCAAACGGCTCAGGAATTAGCAAACTGAGCTACAATTTGGTAGTTTTGCTATACGCCTTGGTCTGTAGGACTCAATGTATTTTATGTCTATTTCAAAAGTTTTGTTGTAAATTCATTCCTCAGAAATTATTTTGTTCAAACCTTTTTTCCCCCTTCAGCTGCAAGGATGAATCCCAAGGCGGTGGGTAGGGGGAGGAGAGGGGATCAGGGAATTAATTAAAGAGCCCCTCATTCCTGTTTAACCACCCCCCCCCATTCCCTCCTTCGGCCCTTTCAGCTATCTCTTGTTTTTTTAAAATATGTTACAACTTTTCCTGAAGTTAGTTTGTGTCTGGCTATATATCTATGTAAATGCTTACATGGATTCTGCCAATCTGGTTCACTGCCACTTTTGACTGACATGCTGTCCCCAGAATCACTCAGTGCCCGCTCTGCAGGAAAGGAAAGAAAGAGATCAAGGTGTAAAGAAAGAGATCAAGGTGTAAAGAAAGAGATCAAGGTGTAAAGAAAGAGATCAAGGGATGGATTAACACTTACTACATTTATGCTCAAATTATCAAGAGTCTGTATGATTCCAATAAACCATTGAAGCTTCGGGTTAAGTTAAATGCAGGATACTCTAACAAGTGCGGGTGCTCAATAAGCTCTGGCCTGGTTCCAGAACATCAGTATGCAAAATAGATGCGCATGCGCATCGATCAAGACAAAGAGGCTTGTTCCGAAATCTTTTGTCAAGAGTGCATTTACAGACGACAGCATTGCATTTGGTCGATTTCTTGATCAATTGGGGGCCCGTTTTCCGGGGACAGACCGACCAACCAAGAACAAAGTGACATATGTAAAAGCACTGCCAGAGCTCAAAAACAAACTCAAACATTTGAATTATAAACTACTACCTACAGGTTACGAGAAAAAGGCTCAGCAGGTCTTTCCCTCTTCCCCCAACTCCCAAAAACAAACAAACCCTGAACATCCCCCAAAAAATAAAATGGAGAAAAAATATTCTCCAACCACCCCTACTCCCCCCCCCCCCCGAAAAAGAAAAAAATTTCAGAGAGCAACAGTTTTCAAAGAAATGTAGCAATTAATGCTTCAAATTAATATTCTGAAAATGCATCAGCTGGTTATGAAAATATCTCAAAATCAGAGACTCAACGAATGACATGGGATTTCTGAAATCAATCAGTATGCAAAATATCATTCAAAGTAGGGCTGTGCCTGCCAGGGAAAATTTGTGTTGGTTGCATTCAGATCAACCTGTTTAACCATGCAAGTCCAAACACAAACTTGGCTGCCAAGTTCTAAGATGGCAACCCCCGGATGCGAACCTTTTAGATACCCGGATAAGATGCGGTCACTGTGGTAAGTTAATGGTCGAAGGGAAAATGAAGTCAGTTCCCGGGCACTTAGGGATAGATCAGGGGAAAAGAAGGGGACAGCCCCTTACTAAGACGAGCAGAGCGCCAGGGTCCTGACATTTCCTGTTCAGATTTACTTCCTCAATACCATGGATTTGTACACATCATTTTCATCTCACACAAAATGCCCATATAAAGAGATGGGGCAAGCTCCTTAAATATGGAGGCTATAGACTATATAGGCCAATGTATGCAAATTGCAGATGATGATGACATTTATCACCCCCCCCCCCATTGCTACTCCAAAACCAAACCAATGCAAATCCCAAACTCCGAAGTTCAGAAATAAATGTCATACTGACCAAGGTATGATCTGAAGAAGAGAGAATTGCTTATTTTATGTCATTATTTACTGTGAACACTTGAGCTGAGTGACGAATCAGTTAAAAGAGGTGCATACAAAAACTTCAGACTTATCTCTTTTCTCAATATATTGAACACTTTAAGTTTAAGTTACTTAAATGGTCCATTTCACACAAAAATTGAGTATCCCTCATGACAAAAGTTGTGTTTTGTACATTTATAAGCATACTACATGTATAGTGTTTAGGTTTAAAAGTAGCGTCCATTGTAATTTGTGCATTATGTTCGTTTGAAGCAACAAAAGTGCTCAAAACCTAAAGAAGGGTGCTAAACAACTAACCTGATGAACTTTCAGCTCAGCGAAGGCTGTATATTCCGAGAAAACACTATTCTAGGATCTCGTTTTCAAATCAATTTGCTGATTCATGTTTTGAATTGGGCCTGACTTCAGCGTCCGGGACACATTCTCACTGAGCCGATTGAAGCTATGCAATGTTGCGCACTGAACCGACGAATTATAGCAACCCCGCGCACGTGTGCGTTGTGTCAACGCTTCGCGCACTTACAGAAATTTCCAACAATGCGTTTTTCTTTCATTGATTTCTTCAAATTGACAGCTTGCCAGAAAGAATAATTTTATAGGGAGTTTAGTTCCATTACTATCTTTAAAACCAAGTAGGCTTTTCAACAATAATGATGTCAGCTTAACTTTTTGGACAGAAGCAAATGATGGACTGTATCTTTAACTTGTGTGAACATATGGTTTGACTGTTCATGTGGCTGCACAGCTGTCATATTACAATACAATTGTACATGTACATGTAGGCCCCAGTGCTGATACAACCAATTTGCACACATGAGCACTCAAGTGTACAAACCTATTACATGTATGTAAATCACCACCCCTTGTAACATACTACACGTATATTAATGTAAATTTGATACTTGTGAAATTATCAATGCATTTCACAGTTTGCACCAGTGGGAATTTTGTTAAGTGTGAATGAACAACACAAAGCGGCTACATTCATATGCCCTATGTAGTATGACACACAAGCCTTTATACATGGGTAAGGTCAAAGATCCAAACCTGTTTACAAAAATCGGAAGTGTAGATAGCAACCATGGTTGCAACACAGAATCAATATTATTGGCCCCAAAGTTTCACCGCAAGTATGTAAACAATAAGCAACCTTGACTGTAAAAGTTTAAGTTTCACTGTCTTCTTGATAAAAGGCCTACATTGTCCTTGATATGGCTACGCTTTTCACATTTGTACCCATTGGAAATTCATGTGCATGAGTCTCACCAAAAATTAAATATGATTGAACAACCAAATGTCAAAGTCTCTTAATCAATTCAATACTTTTAAGTAATGGCACTGTATTATAAACTAGATTTTTATCTGATCTCCCTTTTTCCAGCATGATTGGTGCAGTCTGGTTGGCACAGTACCGTAGTTCTTTCCTACCGGTAGCTTTTTTTTTTTTTTTTACATTCATGTACACATGTACTCCCCACTCCTAGCAGTTCTAGTTTTATTCCTTCTAGTCTACTAGTGCTCTACATGTGGATTTCAGTCTGCTAAGTGAGTTTTTATACCAGTTAACGTTCTCTCAAAACATTGCTCAGGCAACTCATGAGCGTTGAAAATGTATAAGAAATTAAGTTAGTAAAAGTAACTACCAGGCGCACCCGTGCTTGTGTGATAATTTATACTACTATCTTCAAACTGGTCGGTAGTAGTAGTTCTATAGATTGCAATGTGCTCTCCTACACTAACGTGTAATAGTTGTGATCGCAAGTGAAGTTGCCGATGGAACATACTAAAACCTTCATGATAGACAAGTGAGGTTGCCGGTGGAACATACTAAAACCTTCATGATAGACAAGTGAGGTTGCTGGTGGAACATACTAAAACTTTCATGATAGACAAGTGAGGTTGCTGGTGGAACATACTTAAACCTTCATGATAGACAAGTGAGGTTGCTGGTGGAACATACTAAAACCTTCATGATAGACAAGTGAGGTTGCTGGTGGAACATACTTAAACCTTCATGATAGACAAGTGATGTTGCTGGTCATTGCTGGTGGAACTACACTAAAACTTCATGATAGACAAGTGAGGTTGCCAGTGGAACCATACTAAAACCTTCAAGAAAGTGAAGTTGCCGGTGGAACCATACTAAAACCTTCATGATAGACAAGCAAGGTTGCCAGAGGAACCATACTAAAACCTTCAAGATAGTGAGGTTGCTGGTGGAACATACATACATGTACGTACTAAAACCTTTATGAGAGACAAGTGAGGTTGCCAGTGGAACATACTAAAACCTTATTAAACAATAGACAAGTGAGGTTGCTGGTGGAACCATATTACATCCTTCATGATAGACAAGTGAGGTTGCCGGAGGAACCATACTAAAACCTTCATTTAGATAGTGAGGTTGCTGGTGGAACATACTAAAACCTTTATAAGAGACAAGTGAGGTTGCCAGTGGAACATACTAAAACCTTATTAAACAATAGACAAGTGAGGTTGCTGGTAGAACCATACTAAAACCTTCATGATAGACAAGTGATGTTGCTGGTGGAACATATAAAAAACCTTCATTGATAGACACGTGAGGTTTCTGGTGGAACCATACTAAAACCTTCAGATAGACAAATGAAGTTCTGTGCAAGGGATGTCCCATAAACTTTTCAAC
The DNA here is from genome assembly GCF_015706575.1 of Patiria miniata. Classification (NCBI taxonomy): domain Eukaryota; kingdom Metazoa; phylum Echinodermata; class Asteroidea; order Valvatida; family Asterinidae; genus Patiria; species Patiria miniata. The sequence continues at coordinate 7,929,717 of NW_024037073.1, forward strand.
AAAGTTTGATAATGAAACAAATTTAAAAACAAAAACAACATAGTTTTAGTGGCTGACCTCCCTCTACTTCGTGTCCGGAGGAAGTCAAATCAACCAACACCTGAGAACCAATAGTTTCCTACTACTTCCTCTCAAACCTTACATAATTGTATATTTTGGATTATTATCCCTGATGGCAGAATTGTTTTACTACGCGTAAATTCTATTCACAAAACTATTATTGTAATACATGTACTCAAAAGTTCTACTACGTATAAGTCAATGAACATCACGTCTGAAGCCTCAAGATCTTGCTGCAATTCTCTTTAAGACAATGAGGTCACTGACCTCATGACCTTGACTACAAGGCATGGCTCTTGCAGCTCAGCTTTAAGACATTGCACAATTTGTCAGGACTAATTCAACCCAACCTCTGATGACAGATGAGAAACTTGGCCTCTACCCAGATTCCTCTGAAACAGGAAGTGGCCATTTGGGGCCTAATCTAATATACCCGCTCCCAAGCAGCCAGATGTACGGTACATGTGCGTGTACTTGACACTTACTCAGAAGCAGAGTACACGTTTACATAACCTACAGCACTGCACAAGTGCACACACAAAAATTTCCCAGAAAGAAAAGCCTGTAAAGTATAATTCAACTTACATACATGTAATGTACAGGTACATGTACCACTGACATACCGTATAGTATACAAAGTTGTAATTTATACATTTGGTGATGATCTCTGGCATTCCTGCATGAACCAGAATGTGCAGGTGATGGTTAGCAAGTCTAACATCATTTGCATTTAAATGAATCTGAGCACGTGTTCACTGTACACTCACTAAGGCCCCCTTCAATGGAGAAACCACTGTGCATGCTATTGTACAAAGCAACCATCCTGTGACGGATTATCAGAGCAGAAGCGAGCACAATGCTTTCGCTATTAGGGGAGCCTCCATGACAGAGGTGATAGCGTGCCCGGATTGGCCTGTAACCAGGATCAGATGGAATATTCTGCTGAAAAAATATCCTTGAAATGGCTACTGCCATTGAAAAAAGAAATTTGTTACTTTGATCAATGAAGCACTTGTCACACACTGTACTCTTTTAAAAAAAATGTAACCATAGTTAGGGTGATGTAAAGGATGGGAAGCCTGGGAGGAATAAAAGCCTTTGGCTGCTCCATCAGTCCCCTATGCTGACATTTAGTTTTCATCTTTAAGTGACGTAGCAATATTTATGAAACTGTTTCCTTCTTGATTACATAACACGGTCTATATTACCAGCACGAAGAGTAAATCTTTCCAAAACTTATTAAATGATTGTACTTTGCATGAAGACTGATACAGAATACTTATGGAATTGGAAGAAACTCCAATTTGAACCTAGTATGTTACTTGTCATTGAAATATATCTTCACTTCAAATGTTAGCAAACTACGTAAGCATATGACCATTCAAGTAAGTTACCACGTTACTGAGATATCTTTTTGTGGAAACACTGCAACTTCTACACGATAACACAGATTTCAATGATAATTTTTTTTTGAAATCTATATATACAAGAGCAAGTTTTACTCGGCCTCCAAGAAATGTTTGCTCCTGAAAGGATCCAAGACCACGGTCTCCCGCGACGCCAAAATCGCTTCACGTCAGTGGAAAAATGTGGAGGGTGTCTTCCGCCGGGTCGGACACTTCGGGTCGTCCTAATTTTCCCGTACGGACCGGCGATCCGTTTCGTCGATTTTTCATGACTGCGTTTTTGTACAGGAATTGCAGTCGTGTGCACTTTCACGTTGACTGCCTGGCCGCCTTCTGTGTTGGCTTTATTTCGAGTCAAGACTGTGCGTGGTCAGCGGCTTCAACGTAGGGGCTCCGTTTATGTGTTCTACTTGCCCGTTCTACAACAGTGTTCACCAAACAGTAGTGAGGGGTGACCTTGGCAAAATATTTTTTCTCCATGGTGCGTGGCCACCAAGTTTCCCTATTGTTTCCTATGCTTTGCTTGCCGCCCCGCGCCAAGTGCCATGAATACTTAGAAGGACCACACATTAGTATACCTTGCGCGGTCAGCATCGGACCAATCTAAAGCCTGCACTGCGTACTTCCGGGCTATGCGTAAAACTGTCGATGTCAACGCGTACTGCAGCCTGCTCGACACACTGGAAACGAGGTTGGGTCTTCGGTGGAGGCTCGCTATGTTTAGTGCAAGCGTGTGACGTGATGGAGTGATGTTGCTTCCACCGGACCCATGCAAGGCTGAGTGTTGTGAGTTTGCTGCCCGCCACGCATAATTCAGTGTCGCGTGATAATTTCGGGGGCATTGTTTTGGGATCAACGAAGGATCAATTGCTTCAAATATCGCAAACTTAAGTTGAACTTCGTTAGGTTGGAATAACGAATTCCATTGGCGGTTGTTGGCTGTTTGGCCTTGCTTTATTAATTATGGTTGAACCAACTTGAATAAAGTTGAATCGACTTTTTCCTCGCAAGTCTCGCAAAAATTGTAAGAAGTTCAAGTTTACGTTTGTTTTCCAATACTGTAACTTAATTATCATGGGTGTCAATCGGTGGGGGACGGGGGACCCCCCCCCCCCCCACCCACCCACACACATTTTGAAGCGGGGGACATTGTTTGGTCCCCCCCCCCCCACTTTTTCTTCCCCAAATAAAAATTGTATCCAACTATAATGATTCTATTGCTCAGAATAGCTGATTCAATGACTCCAAACTCGAAAAATGATGTTTAAAAGTTGATCTTTTGCAAAAAAAAAAAAAGTTTTAGTGGTCAGAAACTCGGAAATCTCGGAAATATGCAATTCAACGATCTAGTATCTCAGAAACATGGAATTCATCTTCGAAAAGCGCACAAAATGATAGCGTGTGGTTTGAAGGTTCTGCAACCTTATCGTCTGATCCGTTCATTCAGCTCAGTCTTGGGTACATAAGTTATCATTACATTTTAAGAGAAAATCATTGAATTCCGTACATTTCAGAGATTCGTTATCATTAAATTGGTTCCCAGATATAAATAAGGGTCAGTATTTATAAGACTTTTACACTTTGCATTAGGATTGTACATCATTAGTGTCTGTCATTATCAATATTTTCACAAGTTAGTCCAAAATTTCAAGATACATGTAGTTGCTGAAATGTCTGCATTATACAGTTGAATGAAACTTAAGAATGGACAAAAATTGAATTAATAAAACCTTATTAAGCCCGGTTCATACTTCATGCGAAAGCGAAGCGAAGTTCGTGACGTCAACAATATGCACGAAGCGCGTCCGCCATCGACGACAACATGAATTTTGCTTCGCACTTGCTTTCGTTTGAAGTATGAACCGGCCTAAGGCCTTTAGTTTGCAAAATGTCAGCGTACACAGACAATCACAATACCTACCTGGAGATTGCACAATGAAGGTTGCAAGGAACAGATCCAACTCTCGGATGCTGACACTAATGTGGTGTGGCTGGACACACAGTACAGGATTGGAACAGTTCATAGACTTGACCAACCTCTCACCATCGGTGCTCTCCAAAGGTATAGCCTTGAAGAGCACCACCATCACCAGGTCTAAGCGCCAGACCTTGTCAGCCTGACGCAGGCAGTCAATGCGTCGAATTTTACCCTTTTGGTCCGGGTTACTCAGTATGCACATGGGGGTCTTCTTGCCTGTAACAGTGAGAACAAAGTCCTCCCGACACTCGGGCCTGATGTCTTTGCGCAGTTTAGCCAGCAGACGAGACGCCCACTTTTGCTTGACCTCGGGCTTGTCATTGGCAAGCTCTTCTTTGACCTGCCTCTCTTCTAGTGCCGACATGCGTTTCTCATGCTTCTTCAGGTACTTGCGCTTCCGCGCTTGCAGGTTGAACCATATGTAGGAGAACGATTTGACATAAGGCAGCACAGCCTCAATGAAGGGGTGAAACTCATCCTGTATAAAGAGACCAAACATTAATCAATTTAGCGTCATGTCGGTGGCCTCAGATGCAGATAGCCAGTATACAATAGGATATTTATTAAAGCACACAATCAACAAAATGATAAAGTGAAATAAAACCTGCATAAAAATGAAAAAAAAAAAAAACAACAAAGAATACTGCTAATGTTCTGTTATTATTTTAAGTTATTCCTACTCAAACATTAATGGAAATTTAGCACTTACTTCTGCATTTATTGATTTAAATCTTTCGAGTGAACTGAAATGTTTCCATAACCCCTGGAAAAGAAATCTACTTGTTTTTAACATACTCATCTAGTATAAAACCTCATGTCAGTATAGGTTTCCCAGTTTTGTTTGGACAGTCTTTTATCTACACGTATAATATGAAGAAAAAAATGGTTTTATCTACATGTATGTAGGCAGTATACCTAAAAATATTAACAGCACTATTTTATATAGGGCCTACATGTATTAAACACTGACATTAGTATAATAATTAGTATTCAAATAGGTAATACATTTCACTAATCCAGCTGAATCATGTTTTGCACTTCACTATAAAATTAGTCCAGCAACAGCAAGTACAAGTACATTGTGTACAGTCATTCTATTCCATACACTATGCCTATAATTTATCATAAGATTCATATGGCACCATTTGTTTACCGTTTTTTGCACAACTGCAATTTTATACACACAAGCATGAATGAAGAAAACATGTTGTCAAAGTAAGCAAGACATCACAGATTGGATATTGAGCCGCAGGAACTAATTCATTGGAACTTTTAGAGCTATGATCCAACATGGTTCGAGTCACATGGCAATATTTTGGCGGCATGAAAGGAGCCATGCACGCCGTGTGTGTGGTTGATGAATGTTTACATCCATGGCTGAACTTACCACCGACATATCGGAGCGTAATCGCCAAGCACTCATGGCATGCACCAAGAGTACACCCCAGAAAAACAGAAGCCAGCAAAGATTTCTGGCACGGTTGATGTTTCTTGATCGCTTCGGTAGAACGAACTAATCATCTAAGTTGAGAGCCATGAACGCGTTTAGTTGGCTATGATCCATGCGACAGTGCTTTGAGTTCTGTGTTTACACTCGTTTTCTAGTGTGAAATACACGCATGGATCTTACTACGTGTATGTCACGCTATGCGTCACCGTACAACGTACGTACCCAAGCTAGCTTTGTATGTAAACATTACCAGCTATGGCGTAGTAGAAATTCTGTTGAGTGTTTCGCAATGGCTTTGTTTAGGTCTTTCATGGTGCATTATTATGTTAATTGTAACGAGAAAAATCGCGTAACCTCTGTGGGCGTTCTTAAAAACAGTGATTTGATTGGCTTTCGTGCCATAAATATATTAAATATTTATATTTGGAAGTAGAAGCTGACCAATACCAATGCATGGAGGCGTATCTTACCTAATTGATTGACAACATCGAGTCGGCAATCGGTTGGTAAGGAGAATTTTGATATTGATCATTTTGTTTACATTCCATTTATATAAGTTATTGAGATAATTTTGAATAATTTCGCAAATGTTTAGATAGAAAATGTATTTAAAGGTAATTAGAAGCGAAAAAATACCCCTAGATTGATTACAGTTTCATAAAGATATAAAAAATAATAACCACGTGCGTTAACTTCTTTCTAATCTTTACAAAGGTGCGTTGAACCCGGCACGAGCGTGGGTAGTTACGGTGTGGCGCGTTTTCTAACCAGATGCCTGAATGATCAGCGTTGGGGGACAATTTGAATATAATTGCTTTGAATTATTGCATCAGAAAAAAAAATCGAACGATTTTGTCAATATTATAATTTTAGAATAAAATAGATGAAGTTAAAATAACCGATTTACAATGACATTCATGAACAGTATAGAAACATCAGAATTGTTTTTATTACAAGCCGGTGTTTCACTTTCAATAATTTGCAATATCGAGATTTTGTAGAAAAATATATATATTTTTTTAAATTTTTGAAAGGTTTTGAGGGAAACCAGTTGATCATATGTAATATAGTAATCACGTTTAATAACAGAAGCGAAGTGAGAGGTGTTTTTTTTTTTGGGGGGGGGGCAGAATAAAACAAATCTTTTGAGTTTGTGACAGGTTATGACAAGAACCAGTTGGTATGCAGTTTTGCATTTAGGGCCGCCCTATAAAATAAAATAGTAAGCCCTTTTTATAGGTTTTTTTTTTGGGGGGGGGATGGGGATGGGGATGGGGGAGGGAGAAAAATCCTGAATATTCCGACCCGTAAACGGGGTTCAAACCCGAACTCCCTTTGGAATATAATAGTACCACCCGATATGAGGGTGCACCGTCTTTACGATTTATATACAATGCGTACCAAAAAAAAATGCAAACAAAATAAAACGGAATGCTAGACGTACGAATGTGCAACTAACATAGATAATAAAGGTATGGTTTGAAAGATACGCCTTTCCGCTTTAAAATGAGACACCAAACGTCCAAATCCGATAATTTTTGACAGAGTTATGAGTAATTTTCCAAGAGATCAAATAGACCATGGGACCACTAAGTTTTCAATTTTAGGCATCGGGACTGTGCGGATATTTGCCTGGCCTACAAAAATGTGTTCAGCGAGTAAACACAATTCTAAACACTTTCTTGCTATCACCTCAAGCTAAAAAATGTTAAGCATTATAAATATGTTTACAAACTGTTACACATTCTACATTCTGATCCACCTTATAATAGGCCATCAGCCTGGGGGTTTCAAATCAGGGCATAAATGATTATAGTGAGCATGCGCAAGGAATACCGCCCCTAGAGTGGTAACAAGCATTTTGATGGACATTTTGAAAAAAGGGTGATAACACCCAAAAAGCTGCCACCGGTGCAATGCTATCACATATTTTCCGACTCCGGAGGTGTATACCTTGCCAAAAATCGCTATGACGATTATTCCCCTCATTTGATACCGGTGGCCAAAATTTTGGACCGAGGCTGATGGCTTATAACGGTTAGCGTTCCCACTACACACAATTATTGCCGGATCTGATCCACCAATTGGGGGATCTGATCCGGCAATTGGGGGATCTGATCCGGCAATTTGGCAAAAGGTGGACCAGATCCCCCAATTGGTGGATCAAGTGGGAACGGGGTCTACGTCTGGCATTCCGTTATATTTTGTTTGCATTTTTTAATACACACTGAAGAGGAAACCCAAAGCACTATGGGAAGGTAAGCCATGCAGTCTTAAACGTATGATTACCTTGCAATTGTTCGGCTGCCGCGGTCTCCAGTTTCTGACAACAGAAATTGAATTTTTTTTATCGATAACTTAAAAAAACCTCATTCAAGGAAACTGTCTTAAAACTTTCTTTTTCACATAACTTTTTTTTCCTCATGCCGCGGTGACACTATGGCGACTCCTTTCATTGCATTAAAAGGGATATATTAAATTACAATTCCTAGATATCAACGAGTTTTTAACATTATTCATTCCGCAAATAGAGAAATAAGTATGTGCACCATTACATTTTTGAGATGTTTTAGTGAGGAGATATTTTAGTACAGGTACTTTGTTATGCTCTGATTGTTGTATAAAATTAGTTTTTGTCATAAAAAACTATTTTAATGGCATTATTATGCATGCCCTCCTAATAATGCCGAGTGGATTTTCTCCCTCTTTACCAGAGTTAGAAAGAAAAGTTTATTTTTCTTTTAACAATTTTTTTTTTTGTGGGCTACTATAATACCCTGGTTCTACTACTTGCTGTGGTCTTCTAAAAGTTCCCGCTCCAAATTCATAATTGGACACTTACCATAAAAAAATGATCAGTTGGTTACCGTTATAAGCAATGTTGTTTTACTGCAAAGCTAATTAAAGAATAATAATCTTTATGATACTCCTGGCAGTATACTTTGGCTAACAATGTCATGCATTTTGGCCATACTACCAAGGGCGGATCCAGAACAGAGTAACTGGGGGGGGGGGGGGGGGGGGGGGGTTGGAACTCATTTCAAGCCAGGGGGCGCTCTTTCCCCCTTTCCTTATCTCTTTGGACATGCCTTTTTTGTTTACAAATCCATAACGGTAGAGGAACAGGGGAATGCAGGTTGTTCTGAGAACGGTGATGGAGAAGTCTCATCGGATGAAGATCAAAGCATCCTGACCGTATAACACCTCTGGTTCTTCAAGTAGTACCTTGTAGAATATACCTCCAAAAACCCATCCTCGTGGGAGTATGACTGGGTGCATACCTAGTACGTAGGACTATATAGAGACGCCCCCCCCCCATCGGGTAGACCCGTATAACTGGAGGCTTGATGAGCGTTTTTGGCCTACGCTTCCATGATGTGACAAAACGTTATACAGTCTCGAATCAAGACTAGTTAGTTGGTGCAAGTAGCTTGCTCAGTCAATTCCAGGGCATCGACCTCAACCTTAACTAATGCATGCAAGATGATTGTATATTATAAAGAACAGTTCGGGGAGTCGTAACGAATCTTTTCCCTAAACCTATAGTATATTTTCAACGTGGCCCTAAACAAATGTTATCGTTGACGACTTGGAATCGAGTTCATAATGCCCCCCTTTCCAACCCCCACACTACCTGCAGGAAGGAGTCATTATTCACTTCAAGTTACATGTACTTCCTCCGACAGTTGCATCCGACCCAATAGGAGCATTTCACAATGAAGGAGGGGGTGTCGTGCCACGTGGTGGGTGAATAGGTTACTTCATGTTTGAAGTTACCTTATTTTATACGCATATCAACGCTAATGACTGTTTTCCTTGGAGGATTGACGGTGGAACCGCATCACAGTTGGGGGAAAGAAACTTTCAATTAATCGGAAGTGATCATTTCGCATCCGCCCACGACTGCCGGTCGTTGGAGGGCTCTAGCCACGCCTACGTAAGTACGCCCGTTGCGCGCGCCGTAGAATTCTCAAACATAGTAGCACCAAAAACAAGCTGATGTACAATTATATATGTATATACGATGTGTTTGTACTAGACAGAGCAGCGAGGAAGGAACTAACGTCAAGGAACTTCTGTAAATTATCATTAAGAGGTTTTGATGTAGGCCTACCTTAGCATCTTGGTTTCTACTTTACCATTTTTACAGTGATTGGGATTTTTCTTTTCCGTTTGCAAATGCAGGCAGGAAATTAATGTGCCATCAACGTAAACAAAAACAGTTGATCATATAATTTAATCTTGTGCGGAAGTTCACAATTTCGAGGGAAGGGTGCGAAGGGAGTGAGTTTTCTTACACAATTTGGGATCGACATGGCATCTCGACAGAAGTGTAATAAAGAAGAATCCATTTTTTTTTTTTTTTAGGGGGGGGGGGATATTTGGGGCTCGTTTTTTTTTCCGAATAGGGGCATAACACCTGACCTCGGAGGAGGGGGCGTACCCCTCCCCCTCCCCCGCCACCGTCTGCACCTGGATAAACGCCTCCGCGGCAGATCTCCTTCTTTGAGAACATCTCTCAGAGAACAGTGTTCCGTAGTTTTGACGGATTCAATGCAAGACGCTTGGGTCATCGGATTCTCCTTTTTCCTTGAATTAAAACTATCCCAACGATAAATTTAGAGAAGAAAAATTGTACAGTGAAATCTCGGTAAACTCTGATAACTCAAAACAACTGTTAAGTCAAACAAGGAATCTATTGCTCTATGATATACAACCCTGCTTAACTCAAAACTCTGCTTAATTCAAATGTTGAACCTGTTCCCTTGATGTTGACTTATCAAAGTTTCACTTTCACTGTAGATGAAAAATGGGAATTGGTGGATTCGAAGCCGGGATCTTTCGATCCATGATCATCTCACTACCCTGTAGGCTACTGTGATAGCGTTCGACACTGAGCGTGCTTTAAAATCCTTTAATGTGACAAATTAATAAGCAAGTAATAACAACAGAGTGGGACGTCAATGTTCTTTTCTTATGAATAAACATAAACTTTCCCATCGAAACCACTGAACACGGGTTCTCTAAGATAGTTCTCAAAGTAGCAAACATTGATCAGCCGCGCCGTCATATCACAGGTTTTCCATATTTGATGAAACTTTCGATGGCAATTAGCGGGCCGCAGTGGTGTTATCTGGATCAGATGTGAAGTGAGCACAATGTGACAATGAAAGGTTGTATACAAGTCTTTGTAAGAATGAGACCGTTTTGTTGGTTTTCTCAGAATTTTTCAGCAAGTTCTTTTGTGGCAACGGGACTCACAGGGATAACAATGTTCGGTTAACCACAACCATTACTTTTTACGGTTCGGCTTTTCTGCGGTTCTTATACCCCTGCGAAATTTATCGACGACCCTAGATTTTTTTTAAAGATCTTTTCTATTACGCTGCTCGAATTCCAAGAAATAATCACACGAAAGGGCTCCCAAAATTGCCGCGCCTCCAGATGAGTGAATGGTTAACAGCAAATGTTTTGCAACAACTCTTCGCTTGTTTTCAATTTTTTTTGAGACCGTGTTTCGGTGGCAAGTTGGGATGCAGTGAGAAAACAAGTGGAGTACGGCGAAAGCAAATAAAAGCAGCTTAATTATAGTCAATTCATACTTTCTGGTCTGCGATTGAGGAAACGGTTATCGAAAACAAAACTAAATCTGGGTCAAAATATCCGAGTTTTTTGGGCGGATCAGGTCGACAGAAGAGGGAGTCAGAAGAATGGAAAGGCCGGAGTTCGGGCAATGGACCCATAATAATAAACTGATGTTATTTTATGGTTTGACAATGTCATGGTGGATTGGGATTTGAAAAGAAACGGGTGGGGACCACTGCACTTTTGACCCATTTCAGCATCCATCACTTCGTGCCCTTGAACGAGAGATTATCATCACATGATGAAACGGCCCGCAATGCCTTATGGGACACCAGGCAACCACAACATCCGGTTGGGGAACGCTTAGTCACGTGTCACACCGACAAACTCTAATGGATGGTTTAAGTTTTACAAACTTTTTTCATAATCATCGGCTCTTTGTGACGATTAATGAATGTTCAGAGCTAATTCCCGGGCTTTGCTTATATCGCTTGAGAAATGAGTCAAAGCTATTCGTCCGGAAGTTCCGTTCCGCTCCTGTCGTCCTACGGAAACGATTGATTTGCATCTTTAGATCGAGTTTGGTTGTTGTGTAATAAGTAGGCCCTTGAGCGGGAAGCATATTGGTCTTTTCACATGTTTTTTCGGTTTTATTTAATTCAGCCATATACGTTTTCATGGACATATAATCCGTGCTAGTCATTCTATTTCGTTTGATGGCATTAAAACTACAATTATAATGTTATTCATCTTAAAGATTAAATTTCTACCATCTATTTGTAATCAGTGAAATCAATTAGGGGTCATCCAAGCGCATTACGTTTTGTTTCCGTTGATAGGTAAATCAATAATTACAAGTGATCAAGTCAAATGTAAATATGGTTTAAAGTTGCGACCCATGTGCTATTTTTGAGTTTCATCCGGCCGAAAAACATTCTTTTTTTCCTAAATTGCTCTTTTCCAAGCAATACAAAACGTTAATCACTTTTAAATGGAGCGCTGACCCAGACGATTCGGACCATGTTTAGTTATTGAAATATTACTTTAATTACAACCGATCTCAAATAATGGCTGTCAGACAATAATTCCGTTCTCGCGTGGTATAGGCTGGTTCCAGCCTCACAATCAGTATCGATTATGGCCCCACAATGAGTATCGATAATGTACCGACCGGGAGCCAGTCTGCTCACAAAGCGGATCTGTTCGTATACCAAAAACAAAACCCTTTTTTTCATCAGAAGGTTGACTTGCAGACGTCAAAAAAAGGGGGGGGGGAGGGAATTTGTTTTGGTTGGAATACAACGTATTTTGGAAATGTATTAACAGAAACAAAAATCGAATTTGTTTAAGAGCACCGGGAACGCAACTTTAATTTTGAAATAAGTCAATTTGTAATTAAATGTCATGTGCGAATAATTTCTCAATACCAAGCTTGCCTTACGATCCTAGCTACTTGGCATCCACACAGGATGCAACTTCATACTTTACCGATTTCGCTTTTGCTACTTAAGTGTTCACTTTCTTAGAGTTTAGGCACTCTCCTGAAGACGGTCACAGCAACTGACCGGAACGTCGAGTACCTCTGGTTCTTTTCATTCTCTAAGTTGAGAAATTATTTGCACATGCATGGTGTTCCGCAAACCTTTCATTTTTTAGTGTCTCCACCATGCAAAGCCTCAAATCTTACTTAATTAAATGTTAGTTTTGCCCTTCAACGATGTATATTACATGGTAATGTAATTAGAGTTTCTCTAGTACACCAGCACAAGATCCAAATTTGTTTTAGCACAAAAATACCTGCCGGACCCCTCACACGAGGCAGAAGATCGCTAATTTGAATTCAACTTTAGTTTTCATGATGATGTCATACTAGACCTACTAAATTCCTCCTTTTTTCCCTTAAACATTTCTCTCCCTCTTTTTAATGAGGGGGCGATACAAAAACCATCGCATGAAGAGGCTAAAATCTCAAGGAATTTTTCATTTCATTTCTAGTCCGAGTATCAGACATTCAGGTGTGCAGAGCCACACGAGGAACGTGTGATATACATGGATATCCTAGCATGCATTTCATGCAACCTCACACGCCAGCCAATCGGAGTCAACTTTAGAAATAGTACGTCATTCCGATCAGAAAGTTGGACTGAGCTGTTCATGGGCGTCACCAGGATTTTTTTCTAGAGGGGGCAAAGCTCTCAAAATCCTTGTACTTTCTCTAGCATTTTCTCAATTTTATCATATTTCCGAGGATGGGCGGGGGGACATTTGCCCATTCCACCCCATTGACACCCCAGCGGACGCCCATGTTGTTAAATGTGAATATGACTTCGCATCTCGTCGTCTTTTTTTCCCTCTCCTTTTTGTTTGCTTTTGTTTGTTTGTGTGCTTTTCCGGGGAAAAGGGGAGGGGGGGGGGGCCTCGTAACACACATGAAGCTGTTGATTAGGCAGTCAATTTGGCCACCATATTTTTGTAAAGCAACAACGGATTACGGAAGATGCCTGCTGAACGGTCAGAATGTGGAGATTAAGATGAAGTCTTGTTTTGCATAATTCATCGCTGAATCTCCTCGCATATCATAGACCGTTGCTTTGCAATGAGATATTCCACAGACTATTCAATTTATTAAAAGATTACATTTACAATACACACCCGACCAAGACAATCCCTACACTGAAATGCAATACATGTACTTAACTTCCTAAAACTCATCCTTTTCCAAGGCCATTAAGAATGAGAACACGGAAATACATTAAAGCATTTTGAACAGGAATAAACTTTTGAAAAAATAAATAAAAATAAAGTAGTGCTTCGATTTCTGATATTTCGTAATAAAGTTCCTTGTGTCCACTTATCTCTGAAAATGGCAGATATAATTACCAATATAATTGTCATAATGTTTTTTGGTGTCACAGCAGAATATTTTAAATATATTTCTATGTAAAAAAAGGTTTGAGTCAAAGCTGGGGGGGGGGGGGGGGAGGCTATGTAATAGACCCTGGCCCTGGCGAAGCTGACCATGGTCTATAATACGTAAACTGATTAGGCGATCAATTATGCAACTAGACTGCGTATGACCTCTGGAAACTGACCAATCAGCAGGCGCCTTCTATACGCGCGTAATGTAAGCTCCCCGCATGCGTAAACATCACGCCCACGCTGATTTGAAATTGACCAATCACAATCTTAGTCCTGATTTCGGAATGAAATGACGTCACGCATGCTTAGATATATCAGACGTTCTACTGGAGATGGGCTGTGTGGAGAACGGGTGATACTCAGACTGGGGGGGGGGGGGGGGCCCAATCCACCTGCTTACATAAAACAATCAACCTTAAAAAACAATCAGAACATACAACAAAAGGATCTCTTTAAAAATACTATGCCTTTGATACATACATGTATAGTAATACTGGCAGCTACATTTCAAGAGTCATGACATTGTGAATAACTCAATAAATTTATTTTAAGATATTTTTTTTCAAATACCAAACACATATCAAAAACTTTTCAGCCAGCCATGTATTGCAACATGTCAAATAACATCTGCCCATCTTTTATCTACTCAATGAAACCATAGCATTTACCCAACACCGCCCTTAAGAAACATTCAATTTATGAAATCCTGAATGAACCAGAAGAATCTGCTCAGGAAATTCCACCAAATGCCTCGAGGGGAAACTTCCCGATCATTAACGGTCTTTCTGGGGTGGCCTAAACATCTGGATACATCCTTGACTTCTTCATGGGGATTTCCCCTAAATGCAGAAATACCCGGATTTCCGCGCCGGGCAGTTATGATCTTGTTGATATAGCATTTGCAAATTTCAGTACAGCTGCAAATCTAGGATAACAGATGGAGGATTGTTTCCACAGTTCCCTGTATTATTATCAAGGCAAAGGGTTGTCAAATGTGTCCACTATACCGCTTTAATAGCATCCGACTTCAACATCTGCTTCAAAGTGATAATAAACGCAGAGGGTGCAAGTGAGGGTGTGAGTAGGGGGGGGGGGGCTGGGTTAGTAAACCAGTAGACTCAATTCCAGTCTCGGCTGCAAACAGGCTCCCGGCCCTCTATATGTACCCACTGTTATACAATTAATGACAAGGTTCAGTAAAGAAATGACTGGAGGGGAATGTAAATCTATAACCCCCATGTAAACAAGAGTTGTTTTCCAGTCTATGGGCATGTACCATCCGTCTGTCCATAGACCGTGTATAAAAATTGTGGGGCGCTGTGGTCCAATGGTTACAGTGTTGGACTCGTGTGCTGTAGTACATGGGTTCAAATCCTGACCGTGGGTTCATGGTGCTTGTGCTCTTGAGCATGGCACTTTACCATTATTGCTTTGTCTTCGGATGGGACGTAAAGCCGTAGGTCCTGTGTGTTGTGTAATGCATGTTAAAGAGGTTGTGGAATGCTCGAAGACATTTCCGTCATTTTTCAGGTATATGTAGCCTAAGGTGTGATGAAATAAAAACGACTACTGTTTCTGTCATGAAATGAATACAAAAAGTACTTTTGAGAGCTGTTTTTCAGGTCCTGTTTCGACCCGAATGTGCAATTTGTGTAAAAGTCGTCGTAGGGGGCAGCAAACAAAACATAGTAAATCGTGATGTAATAAACAGGACTCCCTATGCAGCGTAGTATAAACGAGTCCTGTTTATTACGTCACGATTTTTCTGATTTTATGAAGAACCCGACGACTGTTGATTTCAATTATGCACTTGCCGACCAACAAATTACTCGATGAATTTCAGTTTTATAAACATATAAACGCACATTACAAAAGAATGGGAGTTTGTCATTATGATATATATGGGTCTACTCTACAATAAAAAAAATAAAATAAAAAAAAACCGATTTTCAGCATTCCACAACCTCTTTAAAGAACCCAGTAACACTTATCGCTAAGAAAGGGGTTTGCCCCAGTGTTTCTGGCAGTGGCAGCAATATGCGCCGCAGCACCTAGCAAAAAGGTGGGGGGGGGGGGGTGAGGGGCATATGGGGTTAGGAAGGAAGTGTGGAGAAATTTGTATCAATTCCTTGTAGGCAACTAAAACTTTGCTGTAGATATTACTACTGACTCTTCACACCGTGTGTTGGTAGTAATAGATCTCAGGTTTTGCTGAATGACGACGGAACGGATTGAACCACCACAGTATCGGCCCAGGTCCACAGACTTCACGGAAGCTGTCATACGCTGACCGAGGAATCACTGCTGGCCTAGGAAGTGGGATATCAATAACAATCATGACCCTTCAAACAAGATAGGACAAGATGAGCAGAAGACACTATCCAAAAGTCTAAACTCGAGAACTGGAGGCCAATGTCATGTTGAACAGCAAAAGCAGACAATCACGCTTATTTTAGTTCACAGCTAGACAAGCAAAGCAAAGCAATTTCTTTTGTGCCATTATTTGAATCAAACACTTCTTTGGAATTATAGGCATTCTCTTTGCACTGTTTACTTCCTACTGTTTCTGATGAAGACAAATATTTGGCGCTAAAAAGGTAATGGACACCATACATGAAAATTCAAAACTGAAACTGCCAAAATATTATGAAATATCCTACTTGATTCTAAGTGAATGGGATCAAGCAGCCTGTCAATTTTAGGGCTGTCCATTTTCCTTCCAATAATTTAGTATTCGATTGCTCGAAACTGCGTTTGACCGAATATTCGGAACAGCCAACTGAAACTGCATTCCGCGCCGGTCAAAAGTTGCACATATAATGCATGCCAGTTAATATTTGTGTGTGGCGATCGATGCGGTCTGCTCATGGCTCCGTGGTCTGCTGGAGTGTTTTGTAGTAAATGTTTTATAACTGTCAACATGGTCAAGGGCTTTAATCTGCTAAAAGGACGGGAATAATGAACCGCCGCCAACAAAAAGGTTACGGTCGACAGAAAAAGTGCCACCGTGTGTGTATGTGCATAGTTTTGTTTGGTTTTCAGGTATTCAAATTGGCAAAAGGCTATTTGAATATTCGGTTGATAATCGAATATTCAGTATATTCGGGACAGCCCAAGTTGAAATTGTGCCTAGTTTGCTGTTAACCAGTTCGCGTTGGATGACATGTTAACACAATCTGGCTGTTTTTAAACACAGGCACGGCTGACAGGTTAACACAAAAAGCGTGCCTCCACATGTCTCCAGATGACCTCTAACCACGCTAATCCCCCATTTGTTTTGTACACACACACACACACACACAGTCGTTTTTTGCTATGCTTCCGAGGATTGGCTTTGTGTTTTCCTTTGTCCCTGTAATATAACACTCTCCCATAGACTAAGCACACAAACCTGCGTTCGAGGACAATAGGCACCTTCCTTCGAGGATCAATGGCCCCTTTGTGCTCCTTTTGTTGTCTGTCCTCAGGCGTAATGCCATGTAGGAACACACCCACACACACACAGTCCAAGGGGGACTGTGTGTTGAACTTGACAAGGCCACACGGCCTGTTGGGGTACAATTTATGCTCTGTGGGCACTGCCCATAGTGTTGACAAATATGAGGTTGCAGTAAGAAATATCGTACAAATACTGTTGAAATGACTCTTGTGAATGAGTATTTGTGGCGTTTGGCTGTATATCAGAAGTTGGCTGTTATAATTTGCCTTTTTTCGAAAATCAAAATTTTCGCCAAAATAATCCCAGCACGAACTGGTTAAGAGGAACTGCCATCACTTCCTTGCCGTGGTTAGGACCGGACCAGACCATCACGAGAAAAAAAGTGGCTATCACCATTGCCCCAAAAGGACAAAATTTAGTTTAGTTTGCAATCGTTTTATTTCCATGAATATGAATCATTTTCCCAAGTGACAAAATGGGATTCATATACCACAAGAGAGTGCAAGTCACAATAATAAAGGGGTAAGATCTGGAGATCTTGTCGCCCCTTGTTTAGGTCCTTTGCCATTTTGTCCAGTTTACAATGTTTCTGCACTGTCCGAGCATTATGCTCCCATACCTCCGGAAGGTGTTTGACCTATCGTGTCTTGTACCCTACCTGTTTCATTAAACGTTCTGACCATCAAGGCCCTTTGGACAGCAGTAAACTGTGGCCTTGCCATAGCTACTTTGAAATAATCTGTCTTGCAGTGTGCTGGCCATTAAATAACGTTTAATATCCTCTTAAAAATATTAGGAAACATTGTGTTGGTAGTGTTTTTGGGTAGTCACAAAGAAAGGCCTGTATCCTTTGCATGCATGGCTGAATATCAGGGAAACATTTACTGACTGTGGTCGATACCCAGACCAAATGTTGGCTGAAGAGCAAAACTGGTAACCTTTCCTATTTTTGTGGGAGACAAGGTCTTATCCAGTGGGACATTTTCATACTCACCCTGTACTATCAAATACTGTATTAGATTATGCATCATTCTGTGTAACCAGTAGAGTAAAAAAAAGAAGAGATCACTGGTTGAATTATACTGGATTTGGTTTCTTATGACTCACCTTTCATGGATGGGCTTGCGTGCATGAATTATAGATTCAACTGTTGACAGGTTCTAGAACAGATATAACAAAAATGTGTGTTACTTTAGGACAGACAGATCTGGTGATATCCCTGCCACAGGCTGAAGGCTATTTCTGGCCCACCTTAGGCTAGACTAATGATTTTGTTGTATAAAATTCTAGAACATGTTTACTGAGCGGAGCTGCTTATATGGAGGTTGAGCATAAGCAGTAGATGAATCAGGGTGGCCTATTGACTCCGTGCACAAACAGTAGTGTATGGAGCACCGTGAGCATCAAACTCACAGTCTGCAGGTAATTCTGCAGGTTGTGGGTTCGAGTCCAGCCTGGGGCTGTGGTGCGTGTGTCCTTGGGCAAGGCACTTTGTCACTCATTGCTTCTCTCCACCCAGGAGTAAATGGGTACCTGTGAGGGCAGAGGTGGCCATTGTGGTTGATTTTAGCTGCTTTGCACCGAAATGGCAGCATCGACCTGTGTTGCTGAGATTGGCCTGATGATCAGGGGTAATAATGATGTACAGCGCTTTGATCTAAAGCCTGCCGCACACCTTTCTGATTTTACCGGTTCACCGGAACATCCGGCAATCATACAGAGGTGTGCGCTGAAAATTCAGACCGATCTGACCATACACCGGGCAACTGGATGAAATCAAACATGTTTGATTTTTTTCCGCATACGGTGTCACCAGAAAGGTGTACGGGCAGCACTTCTATTTCATCGGACACGATATTTATGTTAACCAATCAGATTCTCAAGGACGAATGATTCATAACTGACAGCTGCCAGTTTGTCATCATGTGACTGGTCATCATGTGACTGGTGATCATGTCACTGATCATCATGTGACTGAGTATAGGATGGAATCGGGCATGTGTGTGGGTAACGTTGCGGTCTAACCGCAACAGTGAAAAAAAAAGGATCGGTGATGGGGTGATCTGGTAAACTGGCAAAATCGGAAAGGTGTGCACCGGGCTTTAGTTAATAGCACTACATATATACTACATGTATTATTATTAGATGGTGCAATGGGATGCTTGTATGGTAGGCTTGCCATGTGTGAAATTCTGAAACTAGAGTGGGACCTGACATCCCACAGTGAAATGTCATATGCATTCTCACAGCGCCAGTCTTAGGCCAAAAAAAAAAAATATTCGGTCTCTGGTCAGACCAAAGTTCCGGAATTGACGCGGAGACGCGGCTTTTTTTTCTTTTCTTCAAGCTTGGATTGTACAGACAAGGTGGGGTACTATTTTGCTATTTGGTGTCCTCATGTACATTGGTGTCCTCCATAATTTGCCTTGGTGCTCTCGATCATTTGCCTTGGTGCAATTTCCCATTCCTTGGTGCTCTTTGGTAAAAAAAATTGAGGAGGTGCGGCAATAGAGGGCGCTGTTGGAGCTACCGCGGAACATTTTGGAAAAAAAAGATTGACGCGCATGATTAAATGCGACGCGCGTGCTGACCAGAGACCGACTTATTTTTTTTTTTGGCCTTATGTTGGCTAAAAATTCAATGATTTCTTTCATTGCTAGAAATACATACCAACACGGAATAAATCCACATCAGACATAAACAAACAGGGCATTGCCAACAGTATTTCCATAAATGTCAGACATTATGTGGATTTTGTGTGTGACCAAGACCATCAAAATATGGCTTGTAAGCAATACGAGGCCAAAAAATGTTGGCAGACTCCCGATGAAAGTGTACCTTTCAACAATGATGGAGTAGGCTCTAACGTGTACACACTTACTGTGATGATATTTATAGTCTGTTGCAAGACCTGAGTCCCAGCCAGCGATGTAAGGATGATACCAAGTACAAAGGAAACGTACATGAAATATCTTTGGTGTTTCACTATAAAGGATGTCTGCAAAAAGGATTGGAATGAGGAAAGCAATGAAAGAGATTTAATTAGTGTAAAATGTGCACATTGTGTACCTTGGGACATCATCAGATGCCAATGTCAGAGCATTAGGGAGAAATCTACAAACCATGTAGTGGGCACAGATAATTTGATAATGTGGGTTCCGTTCAAGAACTCTTCAACATACAGTGTGGCTTATACCAGCAAAGTCAGATATTGTTTTCCAGTATTAAAATGTCACTAAATTGTACGTTGTCTGTTTGTGTATGATTTCTATTCGATCACAAAACAGGCATTGAATCACCTCTGCCCCCCCCCCCCCACTTTGGAAATAAGCTTGTCCGACTTTTCTTTGGAATCGCGTGGCAACTCTATAAGTTTTGTCACAGGTAACATAGCAATTGAATTACTTCGAAAATGAAGCTGTGAGTTTCTTGTGTCAACCTTGGTAAATTTGAAAATGACAAGTTCCACAAGAATCATGATAAGTTTCATTTTCACTGTATCATTTTGAATGATTAATGTATCTTCTCATTTGTGAGATGTATCATACTGTGAAACAACTGTAGAGGACAGCATGGAACAGAGGCAATAGACCCATCCATTAGGGCCCGCCCACTACATGCACTCATGGGCAACAATACATGGGCCTCTCCAATGCCACACTGCATGTTCAAGCCATTCAGGTCATGCGCACATGTCGACATACAATACAGCTGTGATTTGTCAAACACCATGGGGCTGGGCTCAATGGATTAGAGTTGTGCAAACCCGACCCGAAATCGAAACCGACCCGACCTGAAATCGAAACCGACTCGACTCGAAACCGGGTCGGGTCGGTTTGTCCACCATGTCAGTTGGGTCGGGTCGGTTTCGGTACGGTGTTTTCGATTTTCGGGTCCGGTTGGTTAAAGGGAATATACAACATTTGCAAACATCGAAAAATAAAACTACCAAGTTTTTACGAAATACCTTACTAGGGTGTTGGTAAATGACAGTCAAAAGCATCCTGTAAAATTATGGCACCTGGTGTGAAGTCATTTTCAAGAAAATTGTATTTTTTTATACATTTCCAACGGTGGTCGGCCGACCACCGTTGGAAAAACCTAACTATTTTTCAACTACTGCTCCAACTCTACACTTTTTTCAGTCCAAATTTTGTTTGCTATTGGTTACATGTTCATGAACGGGTGCAGGCCAGCTAGACTGGTTCCCTTACCTTACAATTTTCCGGCATCTATAAATTGATCCATTTTATCTTAAGTGGAGTCAAGGAACCAGACTACTTGAACATTTTTGTTTTCTTGGTTTTTCCAGCATTTTCGAACACAAAACTTCAAACATGTCAGTGTAACAATATTTGATCTATTATACTAACCCCTCAAATAGTTCATTTCTGAAAATTACAGCAAAAGCCAATGACGTACATTCCCTTTAAGCCACTTTGGAAAAACCTGAAATACACCACAACTAAGCCAAACATTAACTGAAACAGTTTGGAAATTCACACGGTGCAATATTTATTGCAGAGTTACTGTGCCTGGTACGACCAAAATGGTTTGTGGTCTGCCACACGGTCTAGAACTTGTAGGCCAACCAGTAGGCCACCCTGCGAGTGCCGTACGGTATGATTCTGTTACTGAGAGACAATGATTTTCACACTACGCAGGTAAGTTCAGGCACATAAAAACAGACACACATGCCCAAGCCAGATATTACAAGTAGGTTTTTTCGGGTCAGTTCAGTTCTGGGTCAGTTCTGGGTCGGGTTTGGTTGGTTTTAGGGAGTTCAGATAAGTTTCGGTTCGGATTAGGTTTAGATCTACATTAAAATGTTTCAGGTCATTTGGCCTGGTCAACCCAACCGATGCACAACACTACAATAGCTGGGTCCATCAGCAATCAACTCACACTATCACAAGTCTGGCATGCAGGGAGGTAGTAAAAATGAAGCGTGTCTAGCACCAATGTGTAGATGCTCAGTATGGCAGCATACAGGACAAGCAAGATGAATAACCACTGATTGTCCTCAGCTACACAATTATTTATCCTGGAATGAGAAGAACCAGAACAACAAATCAAACATCACAAATGAACCAAGTAGAAGGTGCCTTATGGCCTTCCTGAGGTCACCTCAAGCTCCACCCTGAAGGATATTTGTGAGAGTTTTAAGGGGATCAAAGTGTTATCTGCAACATCAACTGACATTTGAAGATAAAAAAGTAGGAGGAAAAAAAAATCCTGCATCGCCGCACCACTTTTAGGGCAAGCTCCATACCAGAAACCGGAGACTTTTTTTTGGTCTTATAACAGAAGATAATATTCATTACCTAAAATTAGGTTTTGCCCTTCACCGACGTTCCATCTTATAATATTCATTACAGCAGCATTCGTTATAGCAGTGTTCATTATAGAGGCGTTTTACTGTACACAAAAAAAGTTTCCACCGATTTAATGAAAGAGCTCTTGCTCAAAGTGAAGATAGGACTGGTATCAAATACCCTGTGAAACTTTTCTGCTTGAAATGGTATCATTTGGAAGAAATTTAACATTGAAGCTGGCACACTTTTTAACGTACTTTAACTACGTACGGAATCCCATTTTGAAAACGGAAACCAAAATGTATGCATACCTTGTCTGTTTTCTCAAAGTGCACAGTAGCCACTAATCTATAATTTCAACGAGTTAGTTGTTATGCACCATACATGTACTTAACAGTTTAAGCAATTTTGTTGCTTCAAATGAACAAAAAAAAAGGACACAATATGCAAATGATCCCATACCGTTAAGCACTGTAGTAGCAGACTTTCATAGAAACCATTCCCGGGAACAATCAACCATACAATGATCAACACATTGATTTGATCAGAGAGGGCAAGCTAAACTGTCTTAAAGGGTAGCCATTACAATTAATTCGTTCCTGCAGCTGGAAATGATTGCTACAAACTATCTTGCTCAAGAACACAACTGCTGTGGCTACGTTCAATATCACACTCATTGGACCTGGCCACACAGCACAAGCTACACATTATCCACTACATGACTTACAATGTACAATGAAAGTATTACAGTGGACTATATCCCACGAGTCCAAGTAGTATGAAATAATGTAGTGCTGTCCCACATGCCACGAAGCCAAAGGTCGCATGGCATATTTATGGGACACAGGTGCACTACATTTTCAATGTTCCATGAGTGCAAGTGGGTCAACGAATTTAACTTCAAGCAACTTTAAAGCACAGTAAAGATGGAATATGCCCACTGTAAGAAATGTTCTGCGTTTATCCTACATGCATTACAATTGGGTGCAGCACGAATACCACACTTTTTAGAATAGTGATGTAATATGCAGACTGCAATGCATCATGATACAATGTGACATCACACTGTTGTTGCAACGGATTGACCTCTTCAAGCTTGCTTGAAGATAATTAAGGTTACTGCCTCCCGCTCAGTAAAAGATTCAGAGGGAGGGTGGGGGGCAGCTGGCGTGGTATGTCTGGTCTTTTTTCCGTTTCTTCTGCTGTCAACTGGTTATTTAATCATTTCAAAGACAGACATTTTCACCCACATGAGCAAATATATGCCCCACTTGTATGTTCAGGTTTGGCCTCCATATTTTGGCTCCCCCTTCCAGTAATTCTGGATCCGACACTGGGCCTGAGACCATGTGCAGCAAACATGGCAAGTATATCCCTGCAAGTCTATCATTACCAGTGACAATGGTGATCCATCTTGCGGATGCATCGTTGACACTTGCTACAGTGGTGTGACTTGAGTGGGCGCTGGATCAGGCATCGTTGGCAATGGGTCCAGTTCAGCTGATCTGTAAGCCAGAGAATCAAACAATCTACATGTACCAACATTTGATTCAGTGATCAAACAACTCTATTTCTCTGTCTCTGTTTTGTATACCTCAGGAAATTTGCTGCAAAAGTGTTGCAACTAAAGGTCACTTTGATTGTTCCTTGCAATCCATCAGTGTTGTAGTTGAGTCACTTGAGTTGAGTTTGAGTCTCTTGGGTCGAGTCCGAGTCGGAGTGCAAGGACATGGACACACATACATATAGTCGATGTGTAGGGTATGCAGTGTCACAGGAAATAGGGAGGGGAACATTTAACAACGACCATTCTTTACAACACCACTTGGACATAGGTGCTGTACGGTTGGTGTGCTTAACGTTCTTTGGTATTTCTTTAATGTTACTTTAGAAAAATAATCATTACAATTATGTTTTTAAAAGTATTTCTTTGGTAAAAACAGTAAGTACATGTAACTCCAAAGTCACAAGTCATTAGAGTCAAGTAATGATGGTAGAGTCCAAGTCCGAATCGGAGTCTTTTGACAATGTGACTCGAATCGAGTCCAAGTCACCAAAATTGCGACTTGAGGGACATTCTCTCCACTGGCCTCTCTTCAGGCTTTTTAGCTACATTGCCATATGGGCAATTCTCCATGGGAGAGCAAAAAATGTCAAAATTAAATATTGACATATTAAACCTTTTTCGTACTTTTTCCAGACCTCAATTAAATGGGGAATTCAGTTCAAAAAACGAAATTAAAAAAAAATACATATTTCTGGTAAAAACAGTGATTTTTGCAATTTATGATTAAAAACGTTCAGATTTGGTAAAAAAATAAAATTTTGTGTATGTATTACTTTCTGAATTATAGGGAAAAGATTTGATTTATTTTATGATGTTACAAGTTACTAACATTACTTAGGGTCATTAAAAAAAAATCTAAAAATATAAATATATATATATATATAGTGTAGGCCTTCATTTAAAAATGTCAAAATTAGCACGTAATTCCGTTACCGAAAAAATGGCAAAAGTTACTTATTTCACAAATTTTCTTGTTTTTTTTCTACAAATCATGTATGTTGAGAAAAGACCCTACTATAAACATAAATGAAAAATAAAAACTTTAAAATAGTAATTTCTTGGCATTTTTCCAAGTGGTAACGGAATTACGAAACGGTAACGGAATTACGGTAACGGAATTACGCATGCACAAAGTATGCACACTTCCCCCATATTTAATATGTACATGACATATTAAATAGGAGATTTGCATGTAAACCTTGGACAATAACTTTAAATACTAAATTACATGTACTTGTTAAATCATTTCCCTCTTTAATTTGCTAAATACAATTAAAAATAATCAGGTGTTCCATTGATATTTTTTACTTTTACTTTTTCTTTTTTTACTATTTAAAAAATGCTAATAGTTGTTTGGATGCTTAAAGGGAATATACATTCGCAAACATCAGAAAATAAAACTACCAAGTTTTTACGAAATACCTTACTACACTGTAGGATGTTGGTAAATGACAGTCTAAAGCATCCTGTAAAATTATGGCACCTGGTGTGAAGAAATTTTCAAAAAAATGATATTTTTGTATACATTTCCAACGGTGGTCGGCCGACCACCGTTGGAAAATCCTAACTATTTTTCAACTACTGCTTCAACTTTACACTCTTTCCCATGTTTCCAGTCCAAATTTTGTTTGCTACACCTATTTGTTACATGTTCATGAACAGGTGCAGGCCAGCTAGTCTGGTTCCCTGACCTTCCACTTTTCCAGCATCTATAAATTGATCCATTTTACCTTTAGTGGAGTCAAGGAACCAGACTACTTGAACAGTTTTGTTTTTCTTGGTTTTCCAGCATTTTCGAACGCAAAACTTCAAACATGTCACTGTAACAATATTTGATCTATTATACTAACCCTTCAAATAGTTCATTTCTGAAAATTACAGCAAAAGCCAATGACGTACATTCCCTTTAAATATGTTGCCAAAGCCGTTGTCTGGTACCCAGAGAAAATATATTCCACAACAAGTAAATGAAAGTTGAGTACCAGACTGTACTTGTACTTCTACTTGGCATAACTTAACATCTTCCCTTGCTCAGAGATGCCAACCAGTATAGTTTTATTGTATTTTCCACGATAAACTAGTGAAATACGATACAATTGTTCATAGTAAAATTTGATTTTCGTTAAAAAATAATAAAAAAACGTTGCTAACAGGCAATGCAGCCATCACCAGACTGCTTTGTTTTGACCTTGACCTTTGACCTAAAAAATGAAGCCCAGACATGTTTAGGCCTACATTTACATTTTGATCTGCTTATTTTCACTGAGCTTTTCCCTAGTGGCATTTTATATACTTCTAAAATTTGTATTGTGATGAGTTAATGTTGAATTCAATGTTAATGTATTGCATTTACCTATTACATGTAAACCTATGGCGTAATTCCGTTACCGCCCAGGCGTAATTCCGTTACCGTGATTAAAATGCAAATTATGAAAAGAGTGATTACTTTTTCAACTTTGTTCTGCATTGTAGTTAACAACACCCCTGAACTCTACAAATAACAGGTAGTGTCCAATTTTAAAATTTCAAAACTTCAGAGAGTTTTATTAATTTATGCGAGAACTCAAATATGCTTGTCCTCCGTCCGTAATTCCGTTACCGATATTAAGCTCCGCCCCTAAAAGGGTAATCTTGTGGGATTTTTGTTTTTTTAGCGGTCAATCAATTCTACTGGGTCTTGGCTCCCTTTCCATGTTTAGATTAGTTGCCTAGCATTGAACATATTTTCTTGGGAAAGAATAATCCTTGACAAAGTGACAAAATTCCGTAATTCCGTTACCAAAGAATTGCCCATATGCCCATTAAGTATGAAGTCTAAGGTTATCGTTTTTGATATTGGCATTTTTGAGAACTGCTTTGGGGAAGTGCTTTTGTTGATTGCATCCTTGAGTACAGTACTGAGCCCAATTCCATAGTTCTGCTTCAGCAAAACATCCCTGCCAACTATAGTAGAAAATTTTCGTGGGTTAACATGAATTCTGGCTTATCCTAATGTGCAGATAAGGGGGGAGGGGCAGAGGAAGGGGAATTAGCATAGAGTATCTTGCTTAGAGATGTAAAGCACAGAAGGATGATTGTAAGAGCAGAAGTCCGTTGTTAGCAGAGCCATAAAATTGGGCCCTACTCATGTGCTGTCTAGATGGTCTTGCTACATGGATGGATGGTTTTGATAAAACAGAGTATCTTGCAGTTCAGCTGTTTGATATATCTCAAGATGAGGTAAAACCTGATGAGTATGGGGTAACACATACTAACAGAGCCTTGGGTGGTGAGAATGTGACCCTTAACCCTACACAGATTGAAGACCTACCATGGGATGTTGGCTTCAGGTCAAAGGGCAAACGTCCTGGGTCACATGTGACTGACCTGAACAAGGCTACAACGGTGAACAACGAAACTGCATAGTAACCTGCAAGACAGCAACAAATGAAAGCATACTTTCATCCATGACAAACGTTCACACAATTTTGTTCCTTAATTTTTTTGACCACAAACCTGTTGAGCAATTATGAGTTATTATGGGGACCAAAGACGCTGTGGGAACAGCAGAAAGTCCCCACAACTCAGTCCTAATTTCCCAAATAATAGAAAACTTCCCCATAACACGGTGTCGGCTAGGGCAACACTACCTCAATTCTGCACACAAAGCATCAGAAGAAACTTCTGGTGCTACCGGTAAGTCTAAATCTGTATAAATTCCATTAACAAATCATCTGCACTGGACTTCTAAATTGTCCATTTCTTAACCCTTACTGAGGCACTTTTGCTAGGATGTAACCTCAATCCTGCAAAATCCTCCAACTACCTCCATGTAATAATAGCATATAGCCTCAAAACTGCAAAATCCTTCATTATTTCTTGAATCCTCAGTTCTGCAAAATCCTCCTGCAATCACTGTCAATATGTTGAGGTAGAGCCAGTGACATCCTGGAGCAGTGCAGAGGATTTCAAGTATAATATAGGCCTAAATTTATGCACGGCTGAGCATATACATCACAAGGTCCGGCCCAAGACCTTGACACAATGCATCCTCCGAAATCACTGCAACACATTTTTGCCATGTAGCCTCAATCCTGCAAGATCCTCCATTTTGCAAAGAGGATTTTGGAGGATTTGGGAAGGTTAGGGTTAAAGAAAGCTTGGTCATATACCAATTTATACAATGCCTGAATAAATCCCTGTTGTCTGATTGGTGGGTCCTTGATCACATGTTATTAAATTATTCTTTTCAACACATGATGTGGCTGCATGGCAAACATAGAAGTTCCATTCCATGGTAAATGGAAGTTCCATTGCACAGTCACACTTTTGCCAGTTCTGACCGATCAGATGATGAGGATTTATTCAGGTGTTGAAAAAAAACCAAATAATGAACATTTCACGTTCATGCAATGAAAAGAATAATTTCAATCGGTGTCAGATCTAATTCATACCACTCTGCATGGAACATGCATGTGTCACCTCATGAAATTATTCTTACCAATGCACTCAAAAACATGCATTATTTGTATGCTAGTCTTAGTCTTCATATTTAAATCACTTAAAACTCGTGTGTAGAAAACTCATTGTTAATTTGGAATTGAGACTTTAAACTGCACATGTAGTATACTCAGCACATCCTGTTTGCCTTATGAGTACTGTGTTGAGTATGAGTATTGTATTGGCTTTTAGAGTGAGCAAAGCTGTTGGTCTAAATTTTGTTTTCCACCAATAAAGTCTCAATCTGATAAAACGGTTTACATTCACTTACATAAAACAGGAACCAGACCTATATTGCCCTCATAATACTGTGGTAGCAGTATTATTTCAGGTACGATGTAGGTATTGTAGGCCCAGGTGAAGACGATGAACCCTAAATAGAAGTACCCCTTAACATTGCGGACAAATTGAAGTCGGCAAGGCAAGGAGATTATTTTGGGGGATGACTGGATGTACTTGGACTCCGCCCGCAATGCTGAGTAGGCATCAGGGTCTGCACTCAGCCTTTGGAAGTCTTGGAAAGTAAAGTTAGCCATGCTGAGACGTCCAGGGCATCTTATAAATACATATCTGTGCACAGAGGGAAAAATGGGCTTGTTTGTTACGATTCAGTTTACCATATACCTTGGGGAAGGAAAAAGGGGCTCTTCAAGGCCCCCTAGTTTTTCAAGTTCCGTTCAAATTACAAGCAAAAACTCACCTATGACAGTAGATATATCATTTATGCAGCAGAGGATCCATGCAAAATGAGAAAAGGATCAAGTGGAACAAGAAAAAAGAGATATTTTCGGTGCAACTCCGAGTGTGTACAAAAGAATCCCCGTTTAATTGATGTACACACGTGCCGCGCCTGCGCTAGGGCCGTTATCATATGCGGGGACAAAATCGCATCCGAGGATCATTCAGAACAGCCAATCACAGGGCGCCTCGATTATTAATGCTGAGTAGGACATCCAACAGCCCTTGGTCTACAGACTGTACTGTGTATGCAGAATGTAATACTGACCCGGCGGCAGAAACATGTCCTACAGCATAAATAATGGAGGTGCCCTGTGATTGGCAGTTCTTATCCTTGGATGCGATTTTGTCCCTGCATTATGATACGGCCATAGCACAGCCTAGGCCAAGATGCCATGTACATGAGTACGTTCAATGCAACAATGAACCTGGAAATTACATGAAATATAGACGTCTGAAAAGGGGTGGGGGGGGGGAATAATTTTCTTTTGCTTTAAAGAGGGCGAGTATGCTTCTAAAGCATAAATAAAATACAAAGTCTAAATGTAAAAATAAAAACTTGACAAAATTCTACATATTCAGGTACATGTTCCAAGTGTGGCCTTTATTTACGGAGGTAGTCCTGTATATTGGCCACATTTATGGGGCTACTTCATTGCAACAAACAACTCGGTACTGAAATCTGCATCTCGACAAAACATATCGTAAAATAATAACGTGAGTAGTACATTCTGCATGTACACAGTGCAGGCCACAACCCGACGGCTTTTGGATGTCCTACTCAGCGCGTTTACCAGTTTGTTCTTGCCGGCTGCGCTGGCGCGGCTGATGGCGCATGACGTTACTAATGCGGAAGCAGAATACCCGACGACTGTTGAGGTTTACCACTCGCATCATAGCTGCGATACTGGACGGCAACCAAAGCTTAAGTTTGCCGGTTATCGTGCATGAAATAGTCGTCGAGTAATCCGCTTCCGCGTGACGTCATGCGCCATCAGCCAGCGCAGCCAGCAAGAACGAACTGGTAAACGCGCTGTGCACAAATCCAATTGCGGGCCTCGCCATGACCGCACGGTTGTCGGTTTATGCCTCGCTTTTTTTACTGCAATTGTACTTTGTAGGCTGCATCTTCATCGTGGATCGTTTTTTTACTTCAAGGACCTGTGTAATGGTTATTCCAGGCAAGGTTTGGGTTAGACCCGTGAACGTGGCTTGTTAATGTTGTAGTTGTAAACTACAACGCCACGTTCACGGGTCTAGGTTTTGGTGAGTTCCAGTTGAAATTAGTGTGTAACAGGGACATAATTGCACATGTTCGAATTTTTTGGGGGGACCTGCCAACTCTGCTGGTTCACGTGAAAAATGTCCTCCAGCCCTAAATGACAACCCAATGATAAAATTTAGGGCTGGGTAACTCCAGCTAGCTAGGCAGCTGCAGCACGAATTTTGTACGATGTGTTTTTATTCCTCCATGGTACGATACAGATGACAAGGGTCAAGGCTCACAAGTTCGCATAGGCCTATGTCCGAAAAAAAAGTTTTAGACGGCACCCAGCTCGTCTATGACCAGTCACTGGACTAAAACGCTGCTCAGTAGTAGTCTAGAACCGTAGTAGGTATAGTACTCACTTTCAACTATTGTTTTCATACATGTAAATCAGGCAAATCATTCCTCGTTGGTCCACCCTTCATTCAACTTCGGTCAAGTTCGCTCCATAAAATTTAAACACTGCCCTCTAGAGGGCTAGGTGAACGTTTAAAGATGTCGCGTGGTGGCGCGCTCATCGAATTGCATCGGCTCGATCGTCGAGCTTTTTGCCGGTGTGACAGGTAATTCTGTCCCCCCTGGTAAATGTGTCCCCCGGACACATTTACCGGATCGTGGCCCGGTAAATGTGTCTGGGGGGACACTTTTACCTAGGTAAATTTGTCCCCCTCCAGGTAAAAATGTCCCCCTCCCCAACGGTGAAAGTGTCCCCCTGGTAAATGTGTCCCCATACAGTATGTAAGAGAGCAGCAGCGTGTCGCACGCGCCAGTACATGCTGCAAGATTTGAGGCAGTGATTATCACATGTGTACATATGCGTCTCCCTCTACACTGGAAATTCGTCCAATAGGAAATTTCGTTACGCGCTATGATGGGAACACAGACCAATCCAAGTAGACGTTGTATCATACTATCAATGAGACGAGGGCCATCGCCATGCATCGCCGCTGTGTTGAACTATCGCGGTAGAATCGCGATAGACTCTTAATCACCGTATTCCGAATCGAAACATTGTGTTCACGTATCATCTAATAGACTAAATTAAATATTTTTATATTCATGAAGGGCAGACTAAAAGTCCAAAATGTATACCTTGTAGAGTGAATTCATCAAAACAATAACCTTCCGGGTTTTAAAAGAGGGGGACAGAATTACCTGGGGGGGGGGGGGGGGAGGACAGAATTACCTGGAGGGGGACAGAATTAACGGCCTAGGTAATTCTGTCCCCCCGGACACTTTTACCGGGGGACAGAATTACCTGCCACACCGGACGGTGGGCATGGTTCGCTCGTACCCGGTACCCCTGCCCTGCACCTGGGGCGGGGGAGGGGGGGGGGGGGGGTACGAGCGAAATCGAATTACAGTGCAGTGGATTTTTTCCCCTGCGTTTACGAAGTATAGCACGAAAAATATGTCTGTATGTTATCTCACAAGCTTGCTGCTTGAGTGATCATAATAAAGAATAGGGTTAATTGAATAGAATGTCATTGACGTAATTGAGTAAAAGGGCGTGTACTGTGTGGCCGTAGTATCTAGTATGGCCATTCTAGCCTGTGTCCACCACGTCGCTAGGTCGGTAATTTTCATAACGACCATAATACATCGTATATTTAATTTAAAAGAGGAGGAGACACTCGGAGTATGTTATTAACAAGTAAGTTAATGTATAAGGAATCGGCCACAAGGTTTTCCAGAGTTTTTACCTCATAGAGTTTTCTTCTCCTTCATTCATTCATTTTCATGATGACTTGATGAGTTGGGCCCAACTGCCCCTGTCGAGCATAGTGTTGGAAAGAGATGGACCACTCAGACCAGTTTCTAGCTCGATGGATGTTTTCAGGGTCATGTTTGGACGACCTTTTCGTCGTGGGGCTTCAGGATTCCAGAGAAGAACTTGACTACTAGCTGGCTCATTATGTCGATAAACGTGACCGGCTAGCCGAAGGCGACGCTGTCTGATGGTGGTGGAGATAGGGGGAAGGGCACCATACAGAACAGAGTTAGGGAGATCAGTGTTGTCGCCAAGAAGCGTGCTAAACAGCCCGCAACATCCGTGTGCCATCAAAGGTGCCATCAATGGATGCAGAGATCTGTTTGATCAGGTTCCAGGACTCGCAACCGTAGAGAAGGATGGATTCTACTGAGGTCTTGAAGATCTTAACTTTGGTATTCTTGGGGATCGAGGATCTCCATACTTTTGTCAGTGAGAACAGAGCAGACCAAGCTTGAGCTTTCCTACACTCGATGTCATGAGCTGTGTTGGTGTACTTGAAGTCATCAACTTTATCGAGCTTACTGCCATTTAGTGCAGTGACGTCGTCAGAGGTAGATGGGTTTATGACCATGTACCTAGTCTTCTTTACATTAACAGAGAGACCAACGGACTTGCAGCAAGCTTCTACTTTATGGAGGAGAGATTCGGCATCAAGGAGGGTGTCAGCAAGCAGACTAATGTCATCTGCATAATCAAGGTCGGATAGATATTGGGCAGGGTGTCTACTACTCCTCCTCTGGTTTTTCACCCTGGGCAATTGCCAATTGACAAGTAATAGAATGGGTGGGTGGGTGGTGGTGGGTGGGTGGTGGGTGGGTGGGTGGGTGGGTGGGTGGGTGGGTGGGTGGGGGGGGGGGGAGGGGGGAGGGCTGGTACCATCTTCCAACGTAGGGGGCGCTCTTCAAAACCAATGATTATATGCTAAACATACATTATGTGCCCATTTTCAGGGCGTCTTGTATGGGTTTTGGGACTTGGTTTTCATATTCCTCGTTTTATATCAAAAATATCTCTACCATTATTGGGAAATGGTTACTTCTACGAAATAGTAAGATACTTTTAAGGGCATTTTTGATTTATCTCGAGGGACACTTAAATGCTCGAGGGGGCACATTTATGGCCGCAAAAGGGGCACTTGGGAAAATCAAACTTGGGACAATCAAACGCCCCCCCGTATCCGCCACCCCTGTTAGCAAGCTTCAAATTTATTCAGCTAAATACTGGCACTATTACTTTCATATATAATGTTTGGTGTAACACGCCACCTTTTAGTCCGATAGTACGCTGTGTGCATGATCGCCCGGTTTGAGCAGCGCCCCATTGGATGATGGCACCAGCACCCCAGCCCCTCCCCCTTTGATTTTACCGAGGCCAACTGAGATTTAGGAGAAAAAAAACTGTCTACATTTCAGCACGGATGTGCGAGTGCCCTTCCACGAACTCGATCCTCCTCCATTATTGGGCCTATAAGCCAATGTAAACAAAAATCCCGGATGTCCCTGCCCTCGTGGCGCGGCGGCACTTGAACAAATCTCGGATATTTAACCATTCAAGAATTTTTATTACCTATTAATATCTCCATTCTCCACTCGCAAATTAAACAAACTACACGTTTTCCGGAAAATTATTTCATTTTATGACGCATTTTAAAAGGGCGCATTTACAAAAAATAAAACTTGCGTAAATCTTTCTCTTCACTTTGGGACGGGTATGTAAACTTAAGATTTACAAACGGGAATGTTGAGAGTCTGATGAAATTTTTGGCTACTTGTGGTAAAACATGAGGAAAAACCTTTGATGATTATAGCAAGGTACGTATACTGCAGGTGAAAAATCAAAGTGAGTCATTATAGGGGCCGCGCCATGTAGAATCATGAATAGGATCATGAGGATCATTTTATGATACACACGCCCCAAAAGTAACCTTTATAGCGAATTATTATCAAAAGGCTTATCTGGATCAAAGATTGCACTGAAACTAGACACAACGTGAAATTATTCCATGGCTTCCTGTCATTTAGAAGAAATCAAGAAATATAGGTAAAGTTTACCAATCATCAGTCACGATCATTGGAAATAAAGACTTTATTCTATTGACGAAATCGTGTTTCGTTGTCAAAAGCAGTGGCGTAATTTCTGTATAGGCCTAAGGGATACTCAACGGGTTTTATTTTAATGACAATCCCACTTTCCCGAAATTCTGAGTGGCCATTGGGAGGGGGCACAGGCCACTGCCTTTGCTTCAGGGAACGGCCGCTACAATGATGGTACCTGCTTTCACACCTTGATATAATAAAACTTAATGCTCGTGTGTACTCTGCCACTGAAATCCTGACGTTGTAGGTTTATCTGCCATACTGACAGGTCCAAGGGGCCCATCTCACATTTTGTGCGGTCCTTCTTGTGGAGAGCGCATCTTCCACTGAGTTCCATTCCATTTCTTGCAGTCACGTGCTCATAACTGCATAACTGCTCAGACTGTGGAGCAAGAGCAACCACATCCAATGCAAGAATCCATCATCAATTATCCTATTAAAAGATCCTACGCTGTCTGTCTGTCTGATGTAGGCTGGCTGGCTGTTTGGCTGGATGGCTGTCTGTCTGTCTGTCAGTCATGTTTGTGTGTGTGTGTGTGTGTAAAAGGCCTAACGAGTGTGCACAAAATGCAATATGGAGAGACTTGGCTATTATACTATGCAGGTCCTTAAATGGTATTATATGCTCCGATTTCTGAGTCACGGTTGGCACCGTGAGGTTTATTTGTTGTTTTGCTCTTTTACGCCAATTTTTTCCCCAGCCTTTAAAAAGGTAAATAATTATTACAACATATTTCCATGAAAGTCCTCCAAAACGTATCGCTATTACGCAAAATATAACGCCAGTTGATGATGAAACATGTGGCAAAATAATTATTGCTTCACCAAGGCTTACCACGCCCACTTGAGGGTCAACATGTAAATTGAGGTCAAGTAAAATCTTGCTAGTAATTAAGAAGCCTCACTGTGTGTGAAATAAGTTCATCAAAACAAACCCTGCTGGAGCTGTAGATCGCCTATATACGGAGACTGTTCCGTCGATCCTCTCATTAACAGCGAATACGTTTCTACTTCTTTGGACCAATTGTAAAAGACAATTGGGTGACACTGTGGACCAGAGTGAAGCCATCTTCAGAAATTAGGTATTTTGTGTAGAATACAGGCGCGGATCCGGGGGGGGGGGGGGTGGGTTCAACCCCCAGCTCTGTCCAATTTTTATTTTTTGAATCGAAATTCATTAAAAATAATGCTGGTAATAATGTCCGCCTGTACTGTGCACAAAATAAGTACAGAGCCAGGTTGGTTGGGGGTATTTCTACACTATTCTGTAATATAGTGTTAATAATCGTCGGATTGAACAGCGCCCCATTGAAAGTATGGTACGAGCCCCCTATTGATTTTCGGAGGCCAAGTGTCAAAAAAACCCCATGACTTGTCTACTTTTCAGTTTTTTTGCTGATGAACCCCCCCCCCCCGTGCAAAAATTCCTGGATCCGCCCCTGCTTTACTCCGACCGTTTGCCCTGAAATCGTTTACAGACTGAGAAAACATCAGGCTTATACAAAAATATATTTCTGCGATCAACAAGAGGCTTATGCAGCATCTGTCTTATTTTTCACCTGAAACCGGGAGACATTATTTTGCGTACATACAGGGTGAGTAAAAAAAAAGGGAAACCCAAACGTCGGGACCATTGTTTTAGTGAAGTTCTGCTTGTAGCACTTTCAAAATCTAGGATATGAAAGCCCAATTCATAAGCTTTCTTTTAGTAAACACAACCACCGTTTTAAAGTTCTGTCCACGGATCACCAAAAAAGGTGTGCGTTCTTTCAGCAAAACGAAAACAATTCACACACATCCCTATGAGATTTGTTTTTAAGTAAGATTTGAGGCTTTGCATGGTGGAGATACTAAATAATGAAAGGTTTGCGGAAACACCATGTGCGAATACTTTCTCAACTAAGAGAATGGTTCTGATTTGTTTTCATTTTGTTAAAATTAAGAACAATTACCTTCGTGTGATCCGTGAACAGAACTTTAAAAGGGTGGTTGTGTTTAAAATTCCGTAATTTGAAAAGTACATAAGTGATTGGAATGATTCTTGTACTAAAAGAAAGCTTTTGAATTGGGCTTTCATATTCTAGACTTTGAAAGTGCTACAAGCAGAACTTCACTAAAACAATGGACTAGACATTTGGGTTTCGCTTTTTTTGACTCGCCCTGTATACACCATTTGATGTGAGTTAAGTGCATGTTGCTATACGTCCTTTGGCCGTACACAGTGGTGTTTAGTACCGGTATGACGCGCATAAAGACATTAATATTCACATCAAAAAAGACAGTATTAAGAGATATCTCTAAATGCAATTCAAGATATATCTAAAAGCATTTAGAGATATCTTGAAAATAGAGATATTTTGAAATCATCTAAAGATATGTCTATCATTTCAAGATATCTTCAAATCGAATTTAAGATATCTCGAAATATCTTGAAATTGTTTCTGCTTCCGCCGGGATCATAATGTACATTTATAATTATGTCAGGACAAGGGTAAAAACGCTAGTGTGACACGGAAGCGGAAACGATTTCGAGATATCTTTAAAAGATTTCGAAATAAATTGAAAAGGATTTAAGGATGAAATGGATTTCGAGGTATCTTGAATTTGATTTCCAGATATCTTAAAATGAAATCGAGATAGAAATGGATTTTGAGATACCTTGAAATGGATTTCGAGATATCTTGAAATAAATTTGGAGATATCTTGAACTGATTTAAGAGATATCTTGAAGTCATTTAGAGATACGTGTAGAATGAAATCATTTACAGATATATATCGACTAATCATTAAGAGATATCTCGATATCATTTAGAGATATCTTGACTATCAAGTGCTTTGGAAGTGTCTTAAAGTTTGTTTTAAAGATATCTTGTAATAATTAGAGATATTTTGAAATAACTTGAGATAAATAATTGAGATATCTTGAAATAATCAAAGGCTACCGCTTTAAATATGAATAAATGTCACTTATGCCCGCATAAGTTTTTGAAAGCAGGACATAAATTTAGCCGGAGTTCCATGAAAGGCTTAGTCGCCCGAACCGATGATAAAACCAAATTGAAATGCGTGTAAAGTATGGTTCCGGTATATTGTGCCGTTGTGTTCTACATGAGCGGCCACAACTTGACGGCAGTGCGAAGCCACCACAACATATTATGATTATTATTATTTTTTTTTTTACAGTTTTGGGACCATGGGCGTCGCCAGGATTTTTTCTAGAGGGGGGGCAAAACATATTTTCCCCAAAAAATTCCGGTATTTCTCAACATTTTCTCGATTTCTCAGTTTTAGAAGGGGGCAGAGACATTTTGCTCCCCCCTCCAACTCATTAAATTTACACCACTATGACTTCGCGCCTCTTTTTTTTTTTTTTTTGCTTTTTGCTTTTCCGGGGGGGGGGGGGGGAGCGCCCTCTTGACCCCCCTCGCGACGCCCATGTTTGAGACTCGAGTGTTATTAGCCTTAAGTTCGACTCGAGTCGAGTCGAGTTTTCTGATAAGGGACTCGAGTCGAATCGAGTCCTTTGCTCGCAGTGACTTGACTCGAGTCGAGTCATTTACCCCTATATAGGATAGTATAGTGGCTTTAAAGGGACATCGCACATAAATATTGACGCCAATATTCACGACATGGCCACCATGTCGCAAATATTGACGCCAATATTGACGCCAATATGTCGTGAATATTGGCGTCAATATTTGCGACATGGAGGCCATGTCGTGAATATTGGCGTCAATATTGGCGTGAATATTTATGTGCGATGTCCCTTTAAAGCCACCATAGGATAGGGACTCGAGCCGAGTCGAGTCGCCAAAAAATGTGACTCGAGTCTGATTGCGTGTTGATTGCGAGTCATTGACTCAAGTCATTTAACTCTGCCTATGGATTTTCAAACCATGCATGCACGATGGGTTGAATTTACTTTTTTTCAGACTGGGATTTTTTTCTTTAGCTTCCACTTATAAATTGCGTGCAATATTCTTCAATATTTGTCTTTCACCAGTATGATGTATCTACTTCTTTCATCATAGAAATGACTTTCTCGGCACTAAAAGGACCCCACACATTGAAATAAGTGGCTTAATACGCAGAACTGCACGGTGCAGATATGTTGTGAACGAGGTACCATGCATTCCACAAACCCACTTTTGCTAAAGCCATTAAAATTCATGAACCATGGCGCTGCTATTTTCGTGAGTCATTCTGTTTGATCAAGGTAAACCGTGAACGTCTATTTTGCATATCAGGGCATTGACTCGAACCTCGCACACAATGCTAGTCCTTACATTATACCATGGAGGTAGGAACAGTACGATCTCTGAAATGAAATTACATCTCTAGTACAACTATGCCTCTCTTTGCCTTTTAAATGAATGTTTTGTGGATTGAATTTCTCGCCAGACAAGTTACGGTTCCGCATAACTGTTCCGGTTGTTGTTTCTGGGTACCGATATTGACACCGAATTGTTCAACAATGTATTCCAAAAGGACTTGTTTACTGCGTATTGCACAAAAATTCCAGTCCAATTTGCGCATATTTGTTTATGAATAGTTGTTTGCCTTTTGCCGCTTCTGAGGGTCAAGCCACAAAAGTTTGAAAGGGGCGTAAATATGACTACACCTTAATAAAATAGTAAAATTAGAGCAATGTAGCATTTCCCTTTCAATTTGTTAACTTTGACATTAAAAAAAAAGATTTACATGTGTTTATTACTTCATAGTTAATCAACAATGAGCGTATATTTTCCCTTTTTCGGTTCAAGGAATGCTAACACCCCTTTTTGTTTAATCGACTAGCCCCACCTGTTTACGCCGTGCATAATAGAGCGAGCCACAATACAATTACATACAATATAGTCGCCATATTGAAAAGGCCCAAACCGAATGTCTGAAGAGGAGGCAAGAAAAAGCCTGCAATTTCAGCAAAAACCTCGAAATATAACTCCAGAAATGGAAACTTTAAGTTGTCCGAAGATGAGTATACGTGTCTACCAACGAAAGTGATTTTTCTTTGACCGGGGGATGATTCAAACCCGCGACTTGGAATGAAGTCTGGATGGTTTTCTGTCGCTCGGAGGTCTGGCGGGACACCTTGGGCTTGGCGGAGCAGTATGGCAACGCCCGAGTCGAAACGGCGAAATGTCGCCATGAACGGCGCAAGAGCTGACCATCGTTGGGCCTGGAGATACAGAAGTGCTGTTGGTGGCTTGCAAATAGTGGTGATTTTTTGCCTGTTGTCTCCTGCCTCTTCCGCACCGACTGCAACAATTGGTGAGCAAAATAAATTTGCAAACTAAATATTATGTTTTTACATTACTGTCCATTAAAAATGTTAAATATACAAAAATGCCTAACAATGCATGTTATTGTTAGTGTTACATTTGCTTGTTTATGTAAAGTTTAGTAGAAGTAAAGTAAAATTTTCTGTAATTTAAAAAAAGAGAAGAATACAGTATCCTTACGCCACTCAAATTTTAACATTGTCAAAATGTCACGCAAACATCGATGGAAAAACAATTTCTGCGAGTTAATTTACACAACTTGATATTTTTGTGCGTGTATTCATAATTTTCATGTATTTATTACAAGGTTTTAACACTCGTACTTGTATTGGTAGCAATACAGCTTTGCATGTTTCTGAAGTTTCTGCCGTTGGTGCATACACGTGCTTGCCACATGTACAGCGTAGCTTGAGGAAATCAATTTCGGGGCTATTTTTTTCAATTTATATTTACCATGGACATGATGGAAGAAAGTCATAGTCAGGAAAATTGAGTTCTGTTTCTATAGACCTGTGTTTAGTTACCCTGTAATTTTCAGACAAAATGTTCAGTGAGTTTGTCTAAAAAAGATTGCAGTTATTTTCTCTAGGTCAAAAGTCATGTGCACTTGACCATTCGATTTTTCCTGGTTATTAACCAAAGTATCTTCCATGGTGAATATCAAGTGAAAAAAGTCCCAATTTCCTCAAAATCAACTTTTTTCCCACAATAGTGTATGACCGCTGTGTGGCTCACAATACGGAGGAAGTTCAGTATCTGAGCCGCATTATTGGGCCTTTTTACATAAGTTACAGCACTACATGTTTTCTAAATTTTCCGCTGCCAGTACATTCATATTGATGCTGGTACACATTGCAGTCAACAAAAGCTGATACCACACGATATAGACTGTTGACCATTTTCTCTTCAAGGCTAATTTTATGCATTTTGTGGCTTGCACGACGTACATTCTCCATTTTTCTTGGGTAATATTGTCAGCGTTAACAGCGTTAAATATTTCCTTCTTTAACCCTAACTCCCTATGCACTTTTGTTAAGATGCAACCTCAATCCTGCAAAATCCTCCAACTGCCTCCATGTAAAAAATGCATACAGCCTCAATCCTGCAAAATGCTCCGTTATTTCTTGAATGTGGTCCTTGGAGGGGTGGCCACAGCCCCCCAATCCTGCAAAATCCTCCAGCTATCACTGCCTATGTTGAGGCAGAGCCAGTGACATCTATGAGCAATGCGAAGGATTTCAAGTATAATCTACAAATGTACATGTGGGCCTGAATTATGCACAGCTGAGCATAAACAACACAAGGCCCGGCCCAATGACCTTGGCACAGTGCATCTTCCAAAATCAGCTACACATGTTTGCCATACAAAGCCTCAATCCTGAAAAACCCTCAATTTTGCAAAGAGGATTTTGGAAGGTTGGAGTTCCCTATTTTGAAATTGCAAGCAGATAGAAGCAAATGTTTTTAGCCCAATGTAAATATTGAAGGAGTGTGTGTAGGTTGAACATTCTCACCTTCCATGTTATGGGCAGTCATATGAATTTGAGACGAAAAGCATTTGAAAGTTGGAAAATATGTTAAAAATTTTCATGAAACCAATAAACTGTACACTTTAAAAAAATGTATAATTTTAAAAAGAGATCAATAGGCCTACCTTTTCCCACATTAATTAACCATAACCTCCCCAATTCCATCAAAATCCATCCCCACATTTTGGTGGATTTTGGGGGAATAGGTCCTGCAGGCCTGGTTTGACTAAATATTGATGGAGTAAGATGGACTTGGGCCTGGAGGCCTAAAGCAAAACATGCATTGGAAAAAGTGTGATTAGGTAATGGATTTTGGCGGACTTGGTCTAGTACTTAGTAAAAAACAGGGGAAGAATGCCATACATGGACATCACTAATTCTTTTTTCCTGCAGTGACCTATCAGCCATCAGAAAGTGATAACATGCCCTAAAAAAGTCAAATTTAGCAGGAAAAAATTAATGAAGCATTTGCTGAGAAAACACTTAGACTTTTTCAGACCAGTCTCACAGGGTTTGTGCACAGAGTGACAAGTGATGTCCAGGTATGGAACTCTTTCCAAAAACAGTAGGGAGTAAGGGTTAAGGTGCAGCCTGTGATACTCTAACTTCAGAAGTTAGATCGTGTACATGTATGTATATCATGATACCTATCATGCAGTAAAGTGATCGAACGTTTCCATTTGTTTATTAATTTATTAAGTGTTCACATGCTATGGTGCATGTTGGACGGGTTTTAGTTTTCTAAAGTATGCAACTCTATATGACAACTGCCTATTTCTTGTCACCTTTGATATAAAAATGTTCATGTTTTTGTTCATAGTAACAAGATGTGCCGTCCACAAATTAAGAATGCTGGTACCTTCCGTTTTTGAGTAGATGGGCCTATAAATTGACTTAATTCATAACCAATATCGTGATGAATGTTTATGAGTGCAATGGGAGGACAGTCCTTCTGATTTGAGGCGTGCAATCGCACCCCCACGCCATCGCACACCTAAAAGCTTCCCGAGAAGTGTGAATAATTGCACGCCTGAATTTCCTTGGACCACAGAATCACACACTAGATAATCACACGCACATGCAATTTTCAAATCAGAAGGACTGGGAGGAATACAATGTATTTTCATGAGGTGCAAGATTGACTTTTCCATTCAACCTTTCACCGAATGAAAATATTCCATCTATTGCACAAATTAAATAACACCTAAATAGATCCTTGTCATTTGATATTTTATGAAAAAAAATACTTAGGCTTAGGCCAAAAAAAGTAGGTCGGCCTCTGGTCAGCGCGCGCGTCGATTTTAATCATGCGCGTCTATCTTTTTTTTCCAAAATGTTCCGCGGTAGCTCCAACAGCGCCCTCTATTTCCGCACCTCAATTTTTTTTTACCAAAGAGCACCAAGGAATGGGAAATTGCACCAAGGCAAATGATCGAAAGCACCAAGGCAAATTATGGAGGACACCAATGTACATGAGGACACCAAAAAAGCAAAATTGTACCCTACCTTGTCTGTACAATCCAAGCTTGAAGTGGCCGCATCAGTTCCGGAACTTTGGTCTAACCAGAAACCAAATATTTTTTTTTGGCCTTACCTTCAATTTTACTTCATTTCCATGGCCATCCACAATATACAATATATCCAACAGGTAGTAAAAGTTCCAATCCAAACAGTAGTAAACACAACAAGTTGAAGTTCAAGTCCAAAAGTGTTCAAAAACAGTCTTTAACTGGTCCAATAGTTTAAATGATTTCCGAACATTGTCAGGGTTCGTGTCAAAGGTTGCGATTGATGCAGTGTCAGTACGGTCGGTCATGTATGGTCAATGCATAATGTGCATGCAATGGAGCGAAACGAATGGAACCAAAATGCATGGTAAATGGAACCATGCAAATCGTTAAATTTATGATGTAAATTTTACAATTGAATATTTGTCAATGAAATGGGCAATTGATTTATTGTCATGTGACTAAATTCCACCAATCAAATGACAAGGTTCTGTCTGGGTAGTATATTAAATATGTTATTATGATGCCGGATTGTAGTCTCATACTTGTATTGTGATGAACAAAACACTGATGACTTGTTACACCCCTGGCACAAAGCAGTGATCCAACTTGTTTTTAGATTTTTTAAACAAGTTTTCAATTTTCCCTTGCAGTGCCTTCTTCATCTGCTGCCCCTGATAACCTAACAACCCCAGCAATAACAGATCTAACTCAGCAGCACACATCAGAAGTCAAGCAAATTTCAGGTAGGAATTAAAAAAAAACTTTAAAATTGTGTGAAAATGTTGTCCTGTTTAATTGTTGCAAATTTGGAAATGGACAGAAGCAAGTATGAGCTTGATTGAATTAGTAAGACATTGAATTGAAAATCATGTTTAATATTGTAAAGTTTTATTATCGTTTTTTTTTTATTGTCCCATTTATGTTTCTTGTACAGAAAACCCAAGGCAACCAGGGAATGTTCAAGTACCACTTGAAATAACTCGACAACCCATCGGTAAATCTGTCAGTTTCAGAACAAAATCAATTTAAAAGCTTATACAGTGTATTGAACTATAATAACAATTCTACAGTAAAAATAATGGAAGCAAACTATGATGAGCTGATTACTCTTAAATTATCTACTGAAAACGTGCCCTGCTTTTCTCTTTCTGTAGCCTATTGCCATAGTGTCAGCTACATGGTGGCAGACTATCTGAGGTTATACATGTACTGCTAATTTCATAAGTTCTCTTTCTTTTCTCATCTATGTCTCTAGAGCCCCCGTCAATCCAGCGAGGCCCAGAGAACAAGACCGTTGCCGTTGGTGGTCGAGTCACATTCCGCTGCCAGCCTGTGGGTCAGGGGTTAGAGGTCACCTGGGTCAAGGATGGACACGACATTCCGCGCAACAGTTCCCAGTATATTATTAAGAGTAATTTCAACCTCAGGATCCCCAGTATCAGTACTTCTGATGGTGGTGTTTATCAGTGCCGAGCATTGAATGCTGGCGGGGAGGTGTATTCATCGCCAGCTTTCCTTGATGTCCAAAGTAAGAGTTAGTGTTTTACTCAGGGGTGTGAAACTTCAGCTTTAAAGCTGATTTCAGCTTTTTATGCCCCGCGGCGAAGCCGAAGGGGCATACTGTTTCCGCCTTGTCCTTCCGTGGGTGGGTGGGTGTGTGGGTGGGTGTGTGGGTGAGTTTGTCTTACATACGCAGTGTGGACTTCCGAACAAAAGACGTCCACATAATGTAGGTAGCACCGACGTTGTGTGGACTTACCCCACGTCCACACAGTGTTTCCCCATTTCTGGAAAACAGGTTTAGAGGCATTTTTGGGTTAGGTTTATCTGTAGCAGAATGAAGAGAAACACTAAAGGGAATCATAGAAAAAAAATTAGGTTGAAAGAGTTTTCACAGTTTGAGAAAAATGAGTTTTTTCACTGGTTTTTCTTAACTACACGAAAGCAATGGAAAGTCCACAATAGTCATGTGAAACAAGTATGGGTGGGTGGGTGGGTGTGTGTGTGTGTCCGGACAAATCTTGTCAGCGCGATAACTTGAGAAATACTTAACATATGAACTTCAAATTTGGTTTGTGGATTGTTCTTGGTAATCCTAAGAAGCCTTTTGCATTTGGGGCCAAAAGGCCAAAGGTCAAGTTCACAGTGGCTAAAACAATAGAAATCTTGTCAGCGCGATAACTGGAGAAATACTTA
The DNA here is from genome assembly GCF_015706575.1 of Patiria miniata. Lineage (NCBI taxonomy): Eukaryota > Metazoa > Echinodermata > Asteroidea > Valvatida > Asterinidae > Patiria > Patiria miniata. The sequence continues at coordinate 7,974,309 of NW_024037073.1, forward strand.
ACATATGAACTTCAAATTTGGTTTGTGGATTGTTCTTGGTAATCCTAAGAAGCCTTTTGCATTTGGGGCCAAAAGGCCAAAGGTCAAGTTCACAGTGGCTAAAACAATAGAAATCTTGTCAGCGCGATAACTGGAGAAATACTTAACATATGAACTTCAAATTTGGTTTGTGGATTGTTCTTGGTAATCCTAAGAAGCCTTTTGCATTTGGGGCCAAAAGGCCAAAGGTCAAGTTCACAGTGGCTAAAACAATAGAAATCTTGTTAGCGCGATAACTTGAGAAATACTTTACATGTGAACTTCAAATTTAGTTTGTGGATTGTTTTTGGCAATCCTAAGAAGCCTTTTGCATTTGGGGCCAAAAGGCCTAAGGTCAAGTTCACAGTGGCTAAAACAATAGAAATCTTGTCAGCGCGATAACTTGAGAAATACTTAACATATGAACTTCAAATTTGGTTTGTGGATTGTTCTTGGTAATCCTAAGAAGCCTATTGAATTTGGGGCCAAAAGGTCAAGGGTCAAGTTCACAGTGGCTAAAACAATAGAAATCATGTATTTATTCTGAGATTATAGGGATTAGGGATTAATTCATATAAAACCTACAGAAGACACTAATGCTGTCAATGAATGTTCCATGTGACCAAGGTACATGTAAGTTGATTTTAAAAGAGTGGTGTTATGTCATGGGAACTGTCACCGTTGCGGGGCATTTGTGTTTGTAAACACACCTGACTTGTTTTGTTTTGGATTTCAGCTTTTTTTCCCCTCACTTGCTGTGTACAAAAGTATAGGAGATTTCCAAAGTTCAGCTTTTTTACACCTTTTTCAGCTGTTTTCAGCTATTTTTATCAGTGGTCACTCACACCCCTGTTTACTACAAAAGGGTTAAAGCTATGAAACCCTAACCACCCCAACTCCATCAAAATCCATCCCCCCATTTCGGTGGATTTTGGGGGACTTGGTCCAGAAGGCCTGGCGTGATTAAATATTGATGGAGTATGGTGGACTTGGCCCTAATGGCCTAAAACAGTGCTAGGGGTATCCGAATGATTTTGCCTAGCTTGCTGTACTGCTATTGTGATAAAAGCCATGTGGCACGAATGTCAACCAGTGCGTCAGTGGTTGATTCCATTTTATCATGTACAGTTTTGTATTAGACGCACAGTGATTGATGGATTTTGATTGAATTGGTCCAGTTCCTAGTAAAAGACGCTAGGGAGTTACCGGTAGGGTTAAAGGGAATATACAACAATTGCAAACATCGAAAAAATAAAACTACCAAGTTTATGTGAAATACCTTACTAGGATGTTGGTAAATGACAGTCTAAAGCATCCTGTAAAATTATGGCACCTGGTGTGTAGTCATTTTCAAGAAAATTATATTTTTGTATACATTTCCAACGGTGGTTGGCCGACCACCGTTGGAAAAACCTAACTATTTTTGAACTGCTGCTCCAAATTTACCATTTTTTCAGTCCAAATTTTGTTTGCTATTGGTTACATGTTCATGAACGGGTGCAGGCCAACTAGACTGGTTCCCTTACCTTACAATTTTCCGGCATCTATAAATTGATAAATTTTTATCTTTTGTGGAGTCAGGGAACCAGACTACTTGAACATTTGTGTTTTTCTTGGTTTTTCCAGCATTTTCGAGTACAAAATGTCAGTGTAACAATATTTGATCTATTATACTAACCCCTCAAATAGTTCGTTTCCGAAAATTATAGCAAAAGCCAATGATGTACATGCCCTTTAAGAGGAAGTAAATTGAACATTATCATATCATATCATCAATCAAACTCACCCTGTAAATCTTTTCCATTGGTTCCCAGTTCCAGCACAGATCCCTGGTGAGCAGCAGACCATTGATGTGTCTTATGGCGCCGCAGTCAACCTTACATGTGCAGCAACTGGAAATCCTAAGCCAACATTTAGCTGGACCAAGAACACAGATTTTGTGAGTATCATTCCCACCTGACTGGTCTGTGCATCCATTTTTTTTATATTGGTTACATAGTTTTAGCCCAAGAGGATCACTGTTTTTTTCTGTCGCTTGTGCAGAATTGGATACTAACTAGCCATTGAGTATTTGTGATGCGATCAATCTAATGAGTCATTTGTCGACCTTGGTCAAAAAATTTTTTTGAACAGTTTCGAAAAGAGCACAATCTCAGCATTACTGCTGTGAAAACCGCATGCTGGTACCATCTTTAGTTCAGAACTTATGGAAGTCGGAACACCAAGAGATGTGATGAATTGATGTGATGAAGTGACCCTATTTTGGCCTGAATCTTGAAATGAAAGTTCCCGACAAATGACTCATTTAGCTTGACCGCATCACATTTATTTAAGAGGGGCACTTCCAGCATTATGAAAGGAAGTGTTTTTGTCTGTGACAGCCAATTAACCAATACATGGATATCCAATTAACCCAACCCAAGCCTTTTTGCTAAGATGTATCCCCAGTCTTGCAAAATTCCCCAAGTGCATGCCTCCATGTAATAATTGGATACGGACTTAATCTGCCAACATCATCTGTTCTTTCTTGAATTTGCTCCTTTTGAGGGGTAACCACTGCCTCAATCCTTCAAAATTCTCCAACAGTCACTGTTAATACATTGAGGCAGTGCCAGTATTATCTGGTAACCACTGCCTCAATCCTTCAAAATTCTCCAACAGTCACTGTTAATACATTGAGGCAGTGCTGATGATTTCAAGTATAATCTAGGCCTAAATTTATGCATGGCTAAGCATAAACAACACAAGGTTTGGCCTGAGATCTTGACACAATGCATCCTCCAAAAAAACCCCACTCATTTCTGCCATACTGCCTCAATCCTTCGAAATCCGCCATTATGCAAAGAGGATTTTGGAAGGTTAGAGCTAATGATTTAAAGAAATGTTTCCAACCTTATTACTCACTGAGCTCCTCAAAGCTCTGTTCCAGACTTGACGTAACGCAGGAATTGCTCGGAGGTTTGACATTCAAGCTTGTATTTATACACATGCAGCAATCTAGAATTGCCAAAGGCTGTTCCATAGTTGGCAATGATATTGGGCTGATTCAAAATGACAGCTTGTAATATGTCCTAAGTTGTGTTATTTCCGTTGTCCTGTATAGGTGAAAAATGAAGAGACTCACCCTCCCACTTACTGGGTCAAGCAGTATCTGACCTTCAACGCATCAAAGTCTCTCAATTATACCTGCTTAGCAAGAAACAAAGTCTTACAGCAGGATGGCAGGGAGAAGGATTATGTGTCCACAATGCATTATAATGTCAGAGTCCATGGAATTCCAAGGTGAGTAACAAGTTATCAATTCCAGCTTTAATTCAGTGTATTATTTCCCTTGTATAGCTTTAATTCAGCATAATATTATCCATGTATTGCATGCAAGTTTATGGTATATCTGTCAGTTTTGAATACGAGGCATTTTCCCACTGAGATGTGCTTGGGCAGAAGGAAGGATTACCAATATGATGATGATGATGATGATAAAGCTGCTTGCAGGAGTTTTTTTAGTCGTTTAACCCTAACCCCTTGAGCTCTTTTACTAGAAAGTATCATGAATCTGTCAAAATCCACCAATTTGGTCATGCAAGAAAACTTTGGTGTCCTGAGTCCATCAGAATCCACCAGTGAGTCCATCAAAATCCACCAGTGTAGTACATGTACCTCGTACACACCAAACATATAGCCAAGAAGTTAAAGTGTTGAGATCCTGAATCCATCAAAGTCCCTCAACTGCTCAATATGGAAGTACCCTGAATCCATCAAAATCCTGCAGTTCCGCTAGGATTACTGTCCTGAATCCATCAAAATCCCCAAGTTTTTCAATATGGAGGTATCCTGAATCTGCCGAAATCCGCCAAAACAGGGGTGTGGACTTAGATGGATTCAGGTACGTCAGGGTTAATATTACAACAAGCACGATAAGCCTAATTATGGAACAGACACAAAGTGGACTGAAAATGCGCTTAAACGGTTCACCAGTAAATAGCCTATCCAATGTAGACCATTGGACAGGGGTAACAGCATTGTGAAGGGCTTTGCTAATCAATGAAGGTGTTACATCAACCCCAATAAGTCACTGTCTGTAAACATTTGCAGTTTCTGTGCCAGCTATGGAGGCAACATCTGCAAGAATTACTTGTCGGGTCGCAGTGTCTTTGTGGATGCCAATTTTTACGACCCGCACAATCGCATGGAGCCAGTGTTAAAGAGACTGACTGACCACGTGGACAGCATCGTCATGGATAGCACCTGCAGGGAGGCTTTCAAGTCACTGGTTTGTCACAGCATGCTGCCTGACTGCAAAAACTCCAGGCTTCAACCACTCTGCAGGTAAATTATGATCTGATGACAGCTTTCGGCTATCAGTTACCTTTGTTTTTTGTTAATCACCTGTCAGTGTGGTCAGTTTGGAACCTAAGCTGATTACATGTGTAGTCTTAAGTATTGCATCTCCATTTGTATCAGTGTTGTAGTACGCATACCCGTACACATTTTTTTGTACTCGCACTCGAACTCATGAGAATGTACTCGTATTTATACTCATCCTCGCAAAAACAAAATTACTTGTACTCATACACTCGTACTCGTACTCATGGAAATGTTCAGCCATTGAAATTTTATATTTCTGTAAGAGTTACATGCAGGGAAAGAACTAATATTCAACTGTTCGGGAGGCTTTTGCATGTTTGTCTAATGCCTAGTTTGACAGCAAAAAGCCCTTTAGAACATGTGTTACCCATTGAAATGTGTGCGTACTCCTGGAAAGCTCTCATAATCATACTCGTGGAATGTACTCATACTCATACTTGTGGGAAAAAACGCTTGCACTTGTTCTTTTACTCGTACTTACAGCAAGTTACTCGTAATTGTACTCTATTCATAGCAAAGTACATGTATTCCTATTCATTCTCATAGAAATGTACTTGACTACAACCTGCCATGTGGAGGATATTGAAAGGTTATTGAAAGATGAATTCAGAGAGTTAATATCTACCTGAATTGTTATTACTCTTTGTCAGGGAGGACTGTCTGACAGTGCGCAGTGATCTCTGCTATCGGGACTGGAGGAACTTGAAGCTTCGCTTGAGCAGCGATGAGAGGATTAAGCAGAAGCTGGGGCCACTAGCGGGCTTATCACAATGCCAGGATCTCCCCAGCAAAGAAGCAGCCCCAGGGAGCTGTAGTGATGCTGGCCTGTTTGGTAAGTCCCGCAGTGCATACACTGACTGCACTGACATACATTGGTTGCCGTCTTTGTGGGAATGGATTACTTGTGGTCGTTGTAATGTCTGTGTGACTCGAATTTTCATTGTTTCAATATAAAACTAAGTTTAATACCATTGTTTTTTTAAAGAATGATAAACATGTCATTATGTTGTTTGTATCAGAACGACACAAGAGATCAGCCAAGTCGCCAGCTCTGGCCAATTGGGGGGGGGGGGGGCAGTACCAGCTAGGGGGCACCACAAGAAAAAAACACAATTGTAGATAATGTTTATGCTTATGGCTTTTGCCAAGGGGGAGGGGGAAGGGCAGTTGCTTGCCAGGGGAAGGCCTGGCCCCTCTAGGCCCCCCCCCCCCCCCCTTGGCGATGGGCCTGCTGGAGATTTCAATTTTGGTTCATGTCCACAGAATGTAGGTGGTTCTTTCAAAATAAAACTTGGCTCCCTTCTAAAGAGTTGCCAGTGTGTACCATTGTCTCCCAGTTATTATGAATTTTCTTCATATTTGATGAACCTTTTAGGGATGAACGTATGTTCAAACAATCTAAAATATTTCAATTTTGTTCCTTTATTCACAGAGATGCGAGACGATAAGAGAACATGTGAGTACCTTAGCTGTTGTCAATTCAAGCTTTCTCTTTCCCATAGAAATAATAATGACGTGTATTATTTTTCCACCTCTATAAATACTTCTTCAGTTCCCAATTCTAAAGTGTTACCAGATCGTAGTTAATGAATGAGGAGCCCTCGTAATGGGCAACCAATATCCAGAGCAATATGTAAACCCTGTAAAACACTGCAGGTCAGTTTCAAGTGAAGGGATATGAAATGTTAAAGTAAGGGTGTCACACAAATAGTCACTGGACGAAAGACAGCTTTTTGGAGAGCACTGAAAAATGACCATCTGCCTGCTTACCCTGAGCTTAACAACAATTATGTAGGGATTTGAAAGGTTATCCATACTCCACAGAAAATTACCTCAAAGGAATTTGAAGTGTTGTGCTATTTCAATTGGAAATAGTGGTTTGGCAAAACTTGAAGGGTTGTGAAGTTCAGAAGACTAGGAGGGTTATTGAGAACTTTTTCACTTTATCTTTCAGGGGATTGTGTTGACAATAGTAACGATGGCATGTACTACCAGGGTAACATCAGTGTGACCAAAACAGGATTGACTTGTCAGCAATGGGCAACAAGTGTAAGTTACATTGTTAAGAATTGTTTCTCTAAAGGCCTATCTAACTGTACATGACTAAGCTTTTCAGGAATTCATATACATGCATCACGTTCATCAAGGGTTTTCAATTAATTAATTGGAGTTGCAGACCAGTCCATCATTAGTCAAATTGCAAGTCAGTCACAAGTAAGGTCGCAACTAATATGTGTGTCACTGATCATTTGAATAACCTGTGACTTGAATTGAGACTGCATGACTTGTTTCAAGTTTGAAGTTGAAGTTTGTTTCGTACTGTACCGGTAACTTAGAAAGCACTCAGAGAGTTCAAACGTCTGCCAAGGCTGAACAATTCCCTGCCATATTGTCAGTACAACTTGTGTTGGTGGCACAAATCCACAAAATCTGCCCCTGATGGTTTGGGTCAACCTTTGGCGTACAAACACCTTAATCATTTTTTCCCCTGATTGTATGTTTAGTACCCACAGAGCCGGCGTATGTTTGCATCAGTATATCCCCAGCTGGTGAACAGCAGCAACTACTGCCGTAACCCAGGCGGGCGGTACAGTGAACCAGGCTGCTTTCCCAATGGCGGTGAAACAGAGTGGCAATCCTGCAAAATTCCAAGCTGTGGTGAGTTGAAAAAATTTTATAGTTCGTAAAATCAAGTCAGGAAAATCTTGTTCAGTGCAGTTGTGCATCAGAAAGATGCTGTCATGTTTGTTGGTCCCAAACGTTCCAGGAAGTCATGCATTGTTGGTTTGTTGTTTTATTCTGCATCTTGAAAGCAGTTATAACCTAACTAAATGTTGGGCTGCAACGGTAGAAATACACTCATGTTATTTGTCATATCTCATTATATAACTTGGCAAGGTTGCAAAAAAAACTGTGAAGACGTAAGTCTTTTAAAAATTAAATATTGCTTATTTCCTATTCCAACTAATGTCTGTTATTTCCTGTTCCAACTAATGTCTCTTATTTTGCTCAATTTTCCAGATGTAACGACAGAAGCGAGTCCAACTACAGCACCACAACAGTCATCCACAACCGCCACTGCGGAGGAGAAGCATGCCATAACTGACACACCCTATGTGCATCCCGTACCAATGGAACCAAACAGCAACAGAGACATATATTTGATATGTGGTGGCGCTTTTGTTGGTGTATGTTTTGTTTGCATCATAGTCGGCACCGTCCTGTTCTGTCGTTTCAAGTTTAACCGCTACTCCCGCTATAAGTTCCCAGGCGATTTGGATGTCAGCAAATTGCCCGAGAACCCCATGTATGGGAAAGACTTCAACAAAAGCTTCAACCCACACTTGAGGCACTTGGAATATCCTCGCAACAACATCATATATATTGTAGATATTGGCGAGGGGGCATTTGGACGCGTGTTTAAGGCGATTGCACCAAAATTGCGCCCGGAGGAAGCATCCACCACCGTCGCAGTCAAAATGTTGAAAACAAATGCTGATAGAGATGTCCAGGAGTACTTCAATCGTGAGGCAGAAATTATCGCCAGATTTGATAACCCGAACGTGATCAAACTGTTGGGGGTGTGCTTTGTTGGCAAACCACTGTGCATACTACTTGAGTACATGGGCCAAGGGGACCTTCAGGAATTCCTACATTACCACAACCCTGACCAATCCCAACAGGGTGGGCCAGGGGGTGCCTTGCGGATTAATAGCCGCACCCAACTTAATTTAGCATACCAGGTGGCCTGTGGTATGGTCTATCTGACCGAGAAGCGGTTTGTGCATAGGGACATTGCAACTAGAAACTGCCTGGTTGGCAACAACAATGAGGTCAAGATTTCCGACTTTGGCCTCGCTCGCTACCTTGGCTCCAGCGACCACTTCCTGGGCCACAAGGATGAGACCATACCCATACGCTGGACCTCACCTGAGGCCCTGTGGCACTACAAGTTCACAACCTACTCAGATGTCTGGTCCTTTGGGGTGCTGTTATGGGAGATATTCAGCTTTGCTCGGCAGCCTTACGAGAGCATGACTCATGAGGAAGTCTTCCTGCAGACCTACAAAGGGCACACGTTGGAGTGCCCTGACAACACACCCCACTGTGTCTATGAACTGATTCAGATGTGCTGCAGTCAGGATCTGAATGCCAGGCCGTCTTTCTATACTTTGCGAGACACACTGAACTCCATGCAGGACAGTGAGTTGGTCTGTTGATCTTTTTGCTAGCAGGCTGGGTGCATCTGTCAATTCTCAATGGACCCAGTACTTTGAAGTTGACCTTTAAAGCTATAGTCCATCATTTGCAGCCATCCGAAAAGTAACTGGCGTAATTATTGTTGAAAAACAAACTTGGTTGAAAGATAGTAAGGGAACTAAACTCCCTGTGAAATTATTCCTTCTGGGAAGCTGTCATTTTGAAGTAATCAACGAAAGAAGGCATTTCCAACGGTGATTCTTAAGAAGCACCATAGAAAAAATTTAAATTAGTAGTTCGTTTTGTTATTCAGCGCAGCGCGCGCAAGCATTGGAACGACGCACACGCGCGCGCGGTTGTTATAATTCGTCGGATCAGTGCGCTACGTCGCGTATAGCTGCAATTCAAAACAATTCAAAACATGATTCAGTAACTTTAGATTTGAAATTGAGATCTTAGAGTGCTGTTTTTCTCGGAATATACAGCTGAAGCTTAGCTGAAACTTCATCAGGTTAGTTGTTCAGTATCCTTCATTAGATTTTGAACCCTTTTGTTGCTTCAAACGAACAAAATGCACAAATTACAAATGATGGACTATAGCTTTAACAAAATCAAAGGCAGCAAAAATGTACAGGTATTTAAATAGTGACATAAGGCGCACAAGCATCAAAATCAATGCATGAGTTTGATTCAGCTGCTCTTAAATTTCCATGACATTCCTATATCATCAACATACATTTAGTTAACTTCTGATGACTTTGTAATGGTGAACTAGCTGTTTGATCCATCACACAGTGGTTTATACACATTTTGATATCTGGGCTGTATGTTCTAGGTCCAAACATACACAGTGTGTGTGTTTGGGTGCCTCTAGAGTTATGAAAACTATTAATCATTGTATTGATGAAAAATCTTCCAAAAGTTAAAACGTTTATATGGTTCTGTATTTGTACCATACATTTAAAAGTACGGAGGCAAGCGTATTCTATTCTTAAATTATTCTTTTTTAATTGACCTTATTCAATTTGCTGCTGTTTTGAGGCTTTCCCTAATACAGCCAATTATCCTTTATCAGGACTCGAGTTTAATCTTCCAAAAGTGAAACAAACAATGAAATGGTTTATCCATTTTGTTTAGTTTCAGTATTTCCTTCCTTGTTTGAAAGCATCGAGACAATGTACATATAGGAGGTGATCAATTGATTATATTTGCCAAAATGCTGTTTTTTAATCTTTTGTATATTTTGTAAACTTCTGAATGCAGGATATTAATTTTTCTGTGATATATGTCTTCCTGTTCCCTTATTTTTTGGGGAAATTATTTTTAGTTTGTTTGAAAAGTTTGTGTAGACAAGAATTGATCACACAAATAGTTAAAACTAGAGCTTAACTCATGTGTGCATGTACATGCTTTAGGTAAAGCACACGTGTTCATGTACATGATATTTTGTGCTCAGTCATAGTGGATGCAAATTGATAGTACTGTTGTACATTTACATGATATTATGTCTCTCCGTTGACCCCAAATATTCGTGTACTTTTCCATTTTCACCAATCTTTCACATGTATATGTACTTGCAATGATGAAGTTGCAATTTGTGTCATGTCTTTTGGGTCTGAAACCAATTGACGGAGTTATCAAATCAATTGACAATTAGAAGCACATGTGTGGTAGACACAAAAGGAGGGCGCCATTGAGAGCGAGTGTACTCTTTTGTATTTACTCAAATTTACCCACTTCAAATAGCGCCCTCCTATTGTGTCCGCCATGTTTGAAAAAGGTTACTAGCACTATGGTTAAACATGGTATACACTGATTGTTTTTTAACTTTTTGAAATGTTGTCCTAGTTGTTTTATGTTCTGTTATAGAGAATAGACAAGGAACTGTAGATTCGTAGTCCATTGTGGCACGAATCTACAGTTCCGAGTCTATTCTCTGACTTATTTTTTTTTTCAAAAAGGTTTATTCAAGAACCCCATGCATCACCCCACTCACCATGTTTTTTGATATTGTTTGTGTAGATTCGTAAATTTACTCGGCGTACATATTAGTCAATGTACAACGAATGGAAGGCGCCTCACTGCCAAAAGCATGTCAACTTAGTAAGTCATGTCTGATAGAATTACACAAAATACCTTCATGTTGTAAATTTACAAAAATAAGGAATGCGTGGTATCTGTGGTTTGTTTCGAATCTACAGTAAACTGTACACTCGTTATGAATCTCCAGTAAACTGTAGACTCTTGAAAATAATCTACACTTTAAACAAAAGGGTGAAGTCACAAAAATAGTTTAATGGGATGGAATTCAGGGATGGAGTTCCTTTATTTTGGACTACATATAGTCGTAAAAATACAAACTCTCACTAGAGGTAAAAGTGTCTTGCAGGACAGTATAATTCACTTTGAAGATTAGTACATGTACATGTAGTCTGTCATGCAGTGCCACTGTACCAGTGGTAACATTTTTTAGGCTTAGTTGTGACCTTTAAGGGCTTATAAACACATCTGTTCAAATATGTCCATTGCCTGGTATTTCCATTCCATTACCTGGTATGCAGTGAACGCCCAGCGTAAGAAAAGGAAACCATCTTCTGACAAATTGTTACGGTGTTAGTCTGAAATGGGGTTCCATTGATCTTTGTTTTTTGAAAACAACAGGTGGGTTAGTTCTACTACAATTGGAGAAAAACACTGCAAAAGATAACAAAAAAGTTAAGTTACTTTTCAAGGCATACTTCCTCTAGAGATTTAGGGGCTTAAAAACTATCCACAAATATCAACAAACCACTCCAAAATACTTGACTTGGCGGTTGATCTAAAGTGCACACAGTCCTAAGTATTGTGGCCCCGCCTACTGTACCCCTCCAGGGTACTTGGCTCCACATAAACAATTTCTGATGGAATGGCAACAATCTGGTGTTTTCATTCCCAGCTTGTAGCTTCCTATGTACAAATGTACATACAGTCGAGTCTCGTTAATACAAACTCGTTCGGACCTAGCCAAATTGTTTGTTATATCAGAATTTTGTACTAAGAGGAACATCAGTCCCATTCATTGTGCACATAAATGCACAGTCGGGACTAAGGCTTTATGTTTGTTATAACCAGAATTTTGTATTAACAGAGTTTGTACAAACGAGATTCGACTGTACACCTTTTGAGTCTATTTATCAGAAAATAAATCCATGCAGTTGGTTGCTGGTGTGGCCTATTCAGTAATGTATTTGTTATGCAGTATTTTCAGCAGTCGGGATCGAGTCTAGCCACTGTCACCCAAAAGTAGGGAAACATATGGCTGAAAAGAATTTCCACATTTACGGAAAAGCAGGGGAACAATTTGTCGTTGAGATGTAATGGATTGTTAGTTTCAATTTTCTGTACAGAACCCCATGAGTTGTTTCCAAATGTACATGCATCAACTGTCCTGTATTTTGGCTTGATTCGTTAACATCTTTGGTTGAAAATTCACTAGTACGAAATGTAGTCGTATTTGATAATTAGATTGCCTGGAAATCTAAAAATAAAAAAAGAGAGAATACATGTACACAAGTTCCTGGCCGACATATTGATGGTCGAGATGGAATGGCCATGGAACAGTAGTACAGAGCTATAAACCATGGCCCAGTTTAAGCCAAACATGAAGGAGTTATTGATTTCTCATTTTTGTTCCCAGACAATGTATTCAAAGTTGGTGCAATCTGGAGTTCCCTTGTACATGAATCGCTGTACATACTTTGTAAATATTGATCACCAGCAGTATCGAACTGTTGAACTGTAAATTACGATAAAGCATTTGTTTGCATTAGCAAAGAAAATATCCACAAATAGTTTTCTGTATGTAAACTGTAGCAAGAGGCCGTACATATTATGGCCATTTTTAAGATGAAATTATGCAGATTATGTACATTTTGATAACGAAGTTTTGAGTTGAGTCATTGTGTTTTTATTCATTACACAATAATTTTTATAAAAGGTAATGTCTCGTATCCAAACTTGTCTTCATACAATGCAAAGGGCAACACGTTTGCAAGAAAACCAAAACATAATGTGAGAGTTAAAAAGTTCAGTTGCACATTCATTTTTTTGAATAGTGAAACTTGATTCATACGGTTCCCAACTTGAGAGATAATGAAAGTGCATATAGCAATACAATACATATCTTATCTTTATTTCTGTGAGAACAATAAGTGGCACAGCTACTCATTTTATTATGCAACATATGTACAATGTATATGCACATACCGAGTTATAATATAAAACTCTTATAACCAATGTACATGTACCTAGTTTGTGTCCATGTTATCAAATCTTAAACGTTTTTATTTGTTTATAATCTGTCTACCTAAATTTCCCACTGAATATTATTTGTATTTAATGTGATTTTTCTACATTTTGTAATGTATACAAAGATACGCCTATAAATAAAGCTGTATCAGGCTTTCCATATTAATGAATCTTTTTTCGTTGACTGCCTTTGTTCTCGTTTGCTTCCTTTATCACATTCATTGGAGTTTACTTGGATCTGGAAGGCATTTGTTTATTTATTACTTTTCTGTACTTGGGATATGCACAAACGGTAAAACTGGTTTTCATTGGTCCCTGCCTACATTACATGTACAATGCACATGTGTATTGGGCCTAGATAAAGTTATGCACATTAGTGGTGCAAGTAATCACAATTACAAATGTACTTGCAAATATTTTCCCTAACGAAAGTTGTGTACATAAGTTCAATTTGAACGTACAGTACATGTACATGTATCCAAGTATAGTTGGAGGAGTAGTCTAGTGCTGTATACACGTAGTCCCCTCCCCTTGACAATCCATTGTGCGCGAATAGACCTCAGGCTTTCCAGGTATCTCAGAGGGTGTTCTTTGTGATTATTTTAATTTAGTAACAACGAATACACAAACATTAGTTTTCGAGTCTATCGAAGCAATATCAAAACCATAGCCCGCTAATTCCAGATGCATACGAGCAAAACAATCCAGCAAAATGCGGCACAAGTCGCCGGAGCTACTTTAAGGCCCAAGAACACGTATTTGCCCTTTATTACCTCCGCCAAGTAGTCAAGGCAAAATACACAATTTTTTTAAGTGAACCTCACACAAGTTGCAACATAGTTTTTTTTTCACCACAATGCATTTCTATATAGGTCCCTAGAATGACATACAAAAAGTCTTTAAAAATCCAAGTGGTGGAAATAATTATACCCAATTTGCATAAATCGTTAATAACTGCCGTGTAATATATTTGTTCCCATATTTGGCTATATTTTTAAAATTATTTTGTTATTTTTGAGAAGTACATTTTGGGGATTGTACTTCACAATTTTATTTTTCCTTGACTTTTAGAACGTCATTCTGGGGACCTTATCGAAATGCATTGTTGTGAAAAAATCCGTTGCAATTTATGTGAGGTCAAACCTTATTTTGCCTGGACTAAAGGAGGTCATGTTTTCATCGTCGTTGTTTTGTTTGTTGGTTGGTTGTTGGTCGGTTGGTTGGTTGGTTTGTCTGTTAACAAGATAAAGGTGACGGACATGAGTTTTGTATTTAGGGGTGGTCCTTGGTACAAGTACAAATCGATTAGATTTTGAAAGTGATGCGGATCATGATCTGGATGCAGGATTTTATTAAGGATTCTTCTTCCCCCCCAAAAAAAACAGAGGAAAAAACGAGATCCGGAGTCAATGTTGTATAAATGATTTAAGGGCATTATAATGCGGCTATAGGCCTAGGTATCACGGTCTTGAACAAAGCATCGAGTGATGTCCATCACCCCCTCCCTTTCGATTTTTCCTCAGCCAGCGGCGTAGCTACGGGGGGGGGGGCCTCGCCCCACTGAAGATTTGGAATCCTGAGAAAAGAACAGGCACCTGAGTTACCATGATTACCTATGCCTGAAAGAACATAACGTCCCTATTTTCCGCGATTGTGTGCGTATTTTTTCACCCAAACCCTTTTTTTCCTCGAGTAAAGTACCTTGGAAAGCTAATAGCGGTAGTTATTGTCTAATATATACATGTAGTACGTTTTGAGCGCCCCCATGAAAAGATGATGTCCAGTCCCCCCCCCCCCCCTATTTGATTTTACGGAGGGCGGGTGTCCGGTGAAAAAAAACATGTCTACCTTTCACCACGGATGAAATTTTTGGACTCCCCCCCCCTTGTAGTCTCAAGCTCCCCCCGGGCCCCCCAACACGCCCCTCTAGGATGAGAACCCTGGCTTCGCCGCTGTCCACAGCCGGTGATTTCTCCCTTCGCTGCTTTCTGGTGAAAACTTTGCCCCCCTTTAGAAGAAATCCTGTCGACGCCTATACGGTGGGAAGAATATCGCTGCGCAATGTATGCACATTGTGATAATAGGAATTTATGACGCTGTAAAACATGGAGGTCTCATATCATATCACCTTAGCTAGCTTGGCATTACATGAGCCGCTGTGTGTACAGCCATAGCAAACATGACGTCAGCAAGATAGACATAACATTTCGTTGTGATGTTTGTTGATACCCCGATTGATTGGAAATGATGTACAAACAGGTAGGTACATGTATTAAGAATCAGTAAACATTGTATGGTTTCTGGTAAGTTGTGGTTTCTGTTTTTTTTTCTAAAATTGGCATTCTCATTAATTTAGTACGAAATGCCAATTTTGTTCGGCCTGGTACATGTTCATGTATTTAAACCCCCCTCAAATTGGCCTATTTACCGCCAATAGAGCACATCAAATATGACCATCACTACAAGTACAGGGTGAGTAAAAAAAGCGGAACCCAAACCTCAACAAATATATTTCATTATAAAAAAGAATATGTAGCACCCAAAATAACAATGATTGGAAAGGCAATTTCATAAACTACTTTTAGATTGAAATTGCTCAATCCGTTCAAAGAATATGAACCTGGCTTTTCCAGTCATTATTATTTGTTGGTGCGACATATTTGTTAAAATATGAAATATATTTTTTGAGGTTTGGGTTCCGCTTTTTTTTTTTTTTTTTTTTTTAACTCACCCTGTATATATGTATAGCTTCGTGTTGGCTCCAAAACGATAGCTTCGTGTTGGCTTTAAAACGATACTCCAATACATGTATATAAGTCTATTTGCAAAAGCCACCATATTTCTTGCGGAACCTACCGGCAGAGGTTCATTATCTGTGTGAGCACAAGATTACAAAACGTCACTAGTGGTATCTGCCGACGGAAAATCAAAGAATCGTCAGACTTGAAGGATTAACAAGCCACAACAGCCTTCGTTCAAATGAAACAATGATGTTCATGAAGGTTGGGAAAATTCAAGGAAGAAAATACAAAACCAGGAATAAATAAAATATAGGCCTACATTAAAGAAAAACGATAACATATGTTTTGATAACAGCAACATTTGAAAACAAAAAAGTATAATTCACATTTGCAAAAGGATGTGTGTTAATACAATAGTTTACCATAAAGGGAAACCACCGAGAAATGTGATAATGCTCAGGACCAAACAAGTGCATTGTGCTGTACTTTGCCCTTTAGAAGCTGATTTCATGGAGGGATTAATCCGATTGCTTATCTTATTAGGGAAGTTTCAGTTTACTGCTAGCTGTACTGAGTATTATGGTTTTGGTTTTCACAAGCTGTTGTTCCTTTGTGGAGCAAGAGACGAAGAGACGAAAACAACTTGCAGGCTTGGAGTAGGTGGGTACTGCTTTCAGCTGTAATGTGTGCAGGCGAATATCTTACATTAGGCACATTTACGTATCATGGATGGGGTGGCTATATAATGTAAAACAATGCTGGCTTAATTGCTTTACATTTGTTCTTGGATTCAGACAACGGCAGTCTTTGGAATCCCCACTGAGATGGCGATGCCGTGCTACGACCACTTAACGCGGACTGGACTCCATGGACGTCCCGCATATGCACAGTTGATATCACTTGGCGTCTTCCTCAGTGTTTCATTCACCTTTGGTAAGAGTCCCGTTCGCATGTAAACTTTAGGACTACTGTGCAATGAACGTATACGCGGATACAATTATCTAGGCCTACTCTTTGCTGTCATCTGTCAAGTAGGCCTGCCAATTATTTTTCAAATCGCCGATTGTCCAATTGATATGAAGCTTTTTAAAAGTGTCTTGGTCGAAGGTTGCGAAGATTCGGTGAAAACGCAGAAATAAGATCAATGCTGCAGGAAGATTGGTCTCCGACACCAGTTCGGCGGAACGCTTTTCAAACTGGGAGGGCATCACCAAAAAGGGGCACTTGCTCAGAAAAAAAGGCACCTTCCGTCGGTGTGAAAGAGGAGAAAATTGCGAAACTATTTTCTTTCATGTTTGCGTGAAAATTTTTAAAAATCTTAAATTCCTTACTTAAAAAAAGTTACAGTGCATAGGCCAAAAACGTTTCTGAAATAGTCTCCATATAGCTGTATTTTTTCAAATAAGGTATTTTTTTAGTCGAGAGAGCCCTTCTGCCTCCGGCACACCCACGGCAGTACAATCTTTCTGGGTCCGCCCTTGAAATTGACTAGTTATAGGCCTATGCAAAAGGACCATTTTTTATCGTTAAAGGGGCACTCATTCTTTTGATGGCCAGATCAGTGACCATTTTATTCGTGTGAGGAGCCTAGCAATATTATATTTTTATAAACCAGATTTACTCTTGCGAGGGGTACAGTTTTAATGGTGCGAGCGCTAGCGGAGCACTATAAATTGTGCTTTCGAGGGGCAGTTTTCCATCTCGATAAGTAATTGCGAGCGAGGAGCACTATTGTTTCCCATCTTGAGAGGGGTATAATTTTATTTTTGCGAGATAGGTATATTGTGTTTGGAGGGGCACTTCGAGAGGAGACATAAAGCACGATCATAATGCTTTCATGTTTGCGTTTGAGGGGCACTTTTGTTTTCATTTCGAGGGGGCACATTTACGACAGCGAGAGGGGCATGCACTTACGATGGCTTGGGAAAATCTTCTTGGACTTAGGCTAAACTCCCTTTAAAAAATAAGTTCTTCGAGGCCAATGAGAAGAAAAGGCAGAATTTCGTTAGTTGATTAAACACAATTTAGGGAACAAAATGTACTTTTGGGGAAAATAAAAATGTAAAATTCCCTCCAGGAAATGAACCGGATTCATCATTAAGATCAGCGACTCGACGCACACGCCGGGGCAATTATCACGCTGACTTTCGTGGAATATAAGTTATGCGGACAACTTATTCCGAATCAGGTGACATATTTAGTTGTTCACGTGATATGTTTCACGCATGTGCATTATGTTCATTCACTGTACTTGATTGCATTCGCCACCGCCGACCGGCATGTTTTGTGACATATCTGCTACCACCAAGCGGCAAGTTTAGGTCGAGCCTGAAGTGGCTTTAAAAACCCCCACATTTTGTGGCTTTTAACTACAGGTGCTCTACCCGATTTCACTTGTTACAACGTCAGCCCTGTTCTGGCGAGTAATCACATCATCGGTGGATACAAGAGTGGAAGTGACATCAATGCCGGAGTCTCCTTTGAGCGAGTACTAGACACGGGCGGTGGAGAGACCCTACCTACCGGAAGTTACTCAACTGATGAGAGACCTGATATCAATCTGTACGCTGGCAAGTACACCATGCCATCGGCTGCTGGAGACACCAGGATTGGTGTCTACAATTGTATATTCGACCAACCGAGCACCAATATTACTACAATCATATTGCCTGCTAATGGTAAGGGGCCAATAGGGGGGAGGGGCCTACTCTTTTTAATATTGTGATTTTGTTTTGTGAAACTTTGAAAGCAGTGAAGCTTGGTGGTGAGAAACGGCTGCAACTCTGGAGACTGAGCTAGGAGCATGATGCTTGGTGACCAGCGAGACGTGTCAGTGTAGTAGATGGATCGAGCAGAGAAGAATCTTGCCAAGGATAAATGAAAATAAGTAGCTATTTATTTTGTTAATGGTACTAAATTGGTGTTTTTTTTGTCAATTCAGGTGACATTCAACCACAATCACCGACTGTGACAACCAGTGTTGGTGAAAATGTGACACTGACAGTGACCTTCAGTGCTAGCGTGGCAGTGAGTGATCTACGATGGAAGCACAATGGTCATGACGTCACTGAGTGGAATGGCCAATCAGCGGTCACCATCAATGATGCCGATGCTATCAATGCTGGTATCTATGAATGCTACCAAGATGGAAATTGGGCTGCTCAGAAGCACGCCTTGATGAAACTAATTGTTAGAGGTATTCTAATGAGCGCTTTAAATGGTCCATGTTATATAGGTTTAAAAAAAAATGCAACCCTTGATAATGCACTATCGTGACTTTGGATGTGATCCCTGGGTTTATGGCTTGCGACTAGCGCCCCTTGAGCAAAGACATTGACAAATAGGGAACCATCAAAATAGGACTGGATAGCTCAGTTGGTAGATCCGGAGGTCGCAGGTTCAAACCTCACTCCGGTCAATTTCTTTGTTCAACAGAAACAACATGTGAACAAAGTGCATTTTACAAAATTTTAACCAAAAAGATATTTCTCATACTTTCATACAGTTCGGCGGAATGGCTATTTTTTAAAGACGACAAAATGTATGAAGATGCTTTGGCAAACGAAGATGCAACCGTGGTTCCGATATATACATTTTAAGAGTAGTATCGATTTTTGTACATACTATATTTTTATTGTTCTATAATTTTCAATCTCACTATTTTTTTCTTCATGTAGAATGTCCTGTCAATAAATGGGGGTCGTCATGCGATGGCAACTGTCCAGTGTGTCACAATGGTGGTATGTGTGACGATAGAAGTGGCAAATGCCTTTGTGCGCCTGGGTTTACTGGCGACTTCTGTGAAATATGTAAGTTGACGATTTCTTTCTTTCTTAATAGGATTTCCATCAGTTAAAGCTTTCTCGTGTGAATCGCAATCTTCAGACAAAATTTATGTTTTGCGTGTGTGTTTTAGAACATGTGGTGTAATGGAGGCAGCATGGAACAATATATAGTCCGTAGCTAAAAGAAAACAGTATAACATGTTCGCTCTACGAAATGCAGAAGCCGAAACCCATTGACGGGTCTTAGTTTTCCCCTTCATTCCCAATTAGGTTCACATAAGAATTGCTCTTAACAAAATAATGCAACTCATTGTGTTACTGTGATACTACATGTATTAGTGTTTGGAAAGAACCGGTTCGGGCATGATTGCGGTATCACGTGCTCTCAGCGTAACATAGATGGTTGTCGAGGAAACCTGATGTGTCTCCAAGATCCCTTCGGATGTACATGTGCTGCTGGTTTCACTGGCTTGGACTGTCGATCACGTATGTACATCAAATGTTTTTCTCCCATACTTTACACAGCATACAAATTTGACGTCTAAATTGGTTACTGAAAAAAACCCACCTTTTTGGGGCTACTTTGGACAAAATTTCAGAAGTGTTTCCAATAAATTGTAGTGTTGTATAAATCGAGTCAATCACAACACAACGAGATAAAGGCGATAAACAGCAAAGGAATGTCAAAGTTAATTTGAATAGCTTGTTATACTTGGCGAACTGATTTTGTGATTGACTTTTGGCGACCTCTGTTTATTTGTGGTGCAATTCAAATATTTATAATACATTCTCATAATCTTCGAAAAAAGTTCGAAGAAACAATAAGCAACTTACTTTAGAGCGGGAAGGGCAGAAGTGAAGACTCATGTCTTTGCATATGCATCTGCTATTTGCAGCTTGGTTCCTATATTTAATTTTTCCCCCGCAAATATCTTTCTAAACGATTGAAAAGCTAGGCCCTCTAATTTGTGTGATTTTTTAAATGGTAGCTTGTGTGGACGGGTACTTTGGTGCTGGTTGTAGCCACCAATGTCACTGCGATGGTGCCGCAGTGTGTGACAAAGGTACTGGGACATGCCCGTCTGGTGTGCCGTGTGAAGAGGGCTACAGAGGAGAAAACTGCCAAAGTAAGTAATTGGTTATTTCTTTGGAAGGAATCTGAGAATTAATCCCAACTCTGACAATGTCCGTGATCGACGTTGTTTCTTAGATAAAAAAACAACCCAAATCAAAATTTCCCCTATAAAAAAGAAAAAAGAAAAATAGAATTGCTGTAGCGCAGTGTTTTGGCAGCTCCCTCCCTTGGTGTCGCGATGATATTCCATTCGAGATAGCTGATGAAGGTGGCACTTTTTTCATTCTCTTCAGATTCTTGTCAACCGGGTGAAATTGGAGTCGATGCTTGTGTCACGTGTCCAGGTAAGCCAATGGGCAGTTCTTAACCAAATCGATTAATTGCTTTATTATTTGTTGGGCCAATAAAATGGATTTATAAATCATTTTCTTCAGAAAAAGACCATTCCAACGAACTGCAAGTGAATACGTGGATACCCTTTCTCTATTAATTTGGTATATTTACAGTGTACATTCTATTTCCTGAGGCGGACGCACGGTTGCTGTGGTACCCATGAACCTCAAAGTTTAGCTACTCGTAACAAGCTTCTGCATACAGGTTGCATGCATAAACCTGTTTATTAACCTATGAACATGTTCATAGGAAAATCGCATTTACATGAAACTGGATCGGAAACACCTTGAAAAACAATTGGCACTATTCTAAACATGAGAATGGAGATTACTCACGAAGTATAATTAAGGGATTTTGTTAATCAGGTTGGCGTAGTCAGGTTGGCGTAGCGGTACTTTCCTCGCCTTCCACCGCTGTGACCCGGGTTCGAATACCGCCCGGGCTAATATGTGGATTGGGTTTTCATTCCCTACCTGATTCCGTGGGTTTTCCTCAGAAATTCCTCTGGGCTTTTCCTCCCACCTTTAAAACTGTAATTTCTTCTCATTGTCTTCTCTCTACCGGTTTCTTCAGGCTTTCGGGCTACAGTGCCTAATGCACTTTTGAGGGATCCTTGGTTTCATTACCAGAAATAAATAAAATAAATAATGGCAATAAAATTGAAGACTTGTAAAACCAACTGTACAATCTAGAGTCTCGATCAGTGATACACATTCTTATCCGATCTTGGCATAGCTACAAGCTTTGTAATTAAATGAAGAGATCATGGATCTTTACAACACATTGACTTTTTATAATAGGATACTACAATGTGTTTCCTCTTTTCTTATCCATCAGTTCCCATTGCGGTGAAGAACTTTAACATTACAGTGTCAAGTACCACCACAAGGCAGCTGGCATGGTCTGCCGCGTCCAATATGTGCCCTGTGAGTAACTATAGCATTCAACATGAGCTGGTGAATCAGGATCAATGCCAACCGGCCTCTGGTAACTACATTGACGTAGCGACTGTCGATACACAGTCCTCTTCCTACACATGGCAAGTACCAAACGATGATGATCCCCAGTATCTGCCGTACTCCACGTACAAGATCCGTGTGCGGGCCAAGAACGAGGCTGGCCTTGGTCAGTTTGAAGGCGTCACCTTTGACGAGTTCACCACGGCTGAAGGACGTAAGTGCCATTTACTGGAACATTTCATTTCATTTCATCAATCGAAAAAGCAATCCTAGTACTAAAGCTGTTCCACTCCTTTTGGGCCAAGTAAGGTGATGTCTAAGATTCACAAGTGACAGCTCAGTTAGGAGGATACACTCTAAGCTGGCCCTCTTTCTCTGAGTCACTAATACTTTTGGACAAGGTGAGGCTGAAGCAAGTCTTACTCACAAGTGACCGTCAATAGCGA
This sequence comes from Patiria miniata, assembly GCF_015706575.1. Classification (NCBI taxonomy): domain Eukaryota; kingdom Metazoa; phylum Echinodermata; class Asteroidea; order Valvatida; family Asterinidae; genus Patiria; species Patiria miniata. Next base: position 7,996,578 of record NW_024037073.1, read on the forward strand.
CAGAGTGGACACTAGGCTGACCTTCTAGAACCAGTCAAAACCTAATTGTACAGTGAAATCTTGATAAGTCGAACTCTGATAACTCAAAACAACTGTAGCCTATAAGTTAAACATAGAATCCATTGCTCTCAGTAGTATAACAATGAAAACCCTGCTTAACCAAAATCTCTGCTTCAGTCAAATTTTGAACCTGTTTCCTTGAGGTTTGACTAGTCAACAATATTTCACATGTAGATAGCTGGTGAATTAAGTGGGCAGCAGCGTTGGCTGTTCAGGCCCATTTGAATGACTTGGCTATATGCGCCTATATTCAAGCGGCCCGAATATCCTAAAACAAGTGTTTCATTGTTGGGCGTAGCCAGGTACTTCGGACGTGGACGATAAGCCTGATTGGTATACCTCTGTCTTGAATACTGTATTTGTATTGGCCTATAACGATCACGTGTTTAGTTAATACAAAGTCATAGCACATTGACGTGATATCCCACAGGCAGTGTGCTATGACTTTGTGCGTACGGTACGTACGGGTTTCACACGTAAAATGCAGCGAACTTGCAGACTATCCGCTGTTTCGAGCACGCATGCATGTGAGTTGCCGTTAGATTGTCATGATTGTTGTGTTTACTGCTGTTTGTTTTCGTGATTTTTTTACATTAAAATCCAAACAATCCAAGACATAGGTATAACAAAACAATTGTTGACTGGTGTGATATGGGATATGACGTTTTGAACACCCTCAGGGCGCATAGCACCCTCGGCTTCGCCTCGGGTGTTCAAAACGTCATATCCCACATCACACCAGTCAACAATTGTTAAATATCTTATCTCCTCCATTTCTAAGTACACGGGCCTCACATCAACGTAAATTGTCCATCAAGGGAATCGTTTTGAAAGATCTTCCAAAGGCAAACAGTTTGCGTTTAATAGTAACGATTAAGTATTCCAGTCGTGAATTTAAGCCTCAATAAATGAAAGCAAACACGCTATTGATTTTGAACTTTTATCATTACAGGACCACACGCCCCTCCAGATAATGTCGAATTCTTCAATTCCACCGATGACAGTGTCAGCTTCCAGTGGGATGAAGTGCCGTGCGGCAGCAGAGGTGGCCTTGTCACTCTTTACATATTCGACTTATCCACTACAAATGATGTCCAGCCGCGTCGCTCGTCTTATGAAATGTCTGTGCGTATTGATGACGCCATTCTGCCCTGCACTGACTACACTTTGCAGGTCGCAGCTCTAACAACGTATGGTCCTGGACCGTACAGTAACCGCACATCAGTGACCACGTCCTCACGAGGTAACTTTGGCCCAAACGGTAATATACATGTACATGTATGTTTTTATTGAACTAAGTGTAGGCCCCTATTGCTTAACAGACTTTTATCTTGATTTACAATACCCAGGCCTCTGTCCTCTTTAAGAAGCAAACTCTAGAGGAGCTTCTTTACACAGACTCCCGTGCACCAAACCAGAAGTATGGGAAAGAAATAGCCAACAGCTTAATTTTACGCTTAAAATCCAGCTAGCTCAGGCAACCTCAGCCTTAAACATGACCATTTGAAACTCAGCCGATTACTTGCTGACTGAATGGAAAAAAAATACCACTGTTAACGTTTAACGTACCTCAATCAGGTTTCTGGTCTTAAAGATTAAGCATACCCGTACCCGTTATGATTATTTTTCCGTATTATGTCAGTATATTGATGTTATCTCTTTTTGGAGAAGACCTAATGTTATGTTTCTAAACGTTGTTGTAGGTGTTTTGTTCAGTTATATGCTAAAATTAAAAACCCTCCTGGATTGATTACATTTAGGCCTTCATGAATAATTTGAAATAGTCTCTAAATAAATATGAACTGACATGCATGCCACAAAGGGGAGGTGCCGATGACGTCAGTCGACCACGTGAACAATATGTTGGGCGACATAATGCATAATGTAGAGTGCGCGTGCTTGTCGTCCAAAATTAATTCAATCACAAGTGCCATCTATATTGTGGATAACTCAGTGGTTTAACACGGTGTACCCGTATTGCTTCCCTACAGCGCACGGCCCAGTAGAGAATCTTAACACCAGTGCCGGACCAGCACCCGACGAATTGCAAGTTAGTTGGGACGCGCCAGATACCAGTCGCAACCCCTGCAGTATTGAGTTCATTGTAGAATATGAGTTGATAACGAGAGACCAGTGCGAGACGCTTAGCTCACCGAGGCGTGTACCCTATGGCTTAGGCGGAGACACAGGCCTCATCATCGCCGGACTGGAAGCACACTCGACGTACAAGGTGTATGTGAGAACTAGCAACGAGGCAGGTGAAAGCGACGAGAAATCAATCCAAAGCATTACATCTTCTAAAGGCAAGTGATTTCCTGTACGACCCTTCTGATATCTTTGACACAAAAGAAGACTTACCAAACACATACTCGGCCATTAATGAGCCATTCAGCCGCATCAATTTTGTCTGCAATGCTTGCTGAATTGTCGCCTGACCAATTTTGTTAATCTCTAAAAACCAGTATAAATAGGCAAACATATTCGAGTTGTAATCTAGGCAAATCACAAGTCAGGGCAAATGTCAAGTCACGAAAAAAACAGGATGAGCCTAGTATAAAACCATACTTTATTATTATTGTTTTCCCCTATTATTATATACAGCACCACAAGCCCCTCCAAGTAATGTCGAATTCTTCAATTCAACCGATGAAAGTGTGAGTTTCCAATGGGATGAAGTATCCTGTGGCAGCAGAGGTGGGGTTGTTAGTTTATACATGTTCAACTTATCCACTGCATTTGATTTCATGAGTGGCTCGTCTTATGAAATGTCTGTGCGTATTGATGACGCCATTCTGCCCTGCACTGACTACACTTTGCAGGTCGCAGCTCTAACAACGTATGGTCCTGGACCGTACAGTAACCGCACATCAGTGACCACATCCACACGAGGTAACGTATGGGACTCACATCCTGATATTTGCTAATTACTTTTATTAAGTTTAGTATTGCTTTCCAGACGTTCTCTCAGTAACAATACTTAGGAGTGACCTTCTTATGAGGGAAAAGCAATATTAACGGGAGGCATTTCCTAACACAGACTCTCGTGTACCAAAAGTATTTTTCTAATATTCCTACTCAATTCTAGTTAAGGTAACCCCAGTCTAAACTGAGCTTAACTTATTTTCTCACTAAACTTGACAAAAAAAGGATCGTACGTCTAACCCACATCAATTAAGTCTGAAATCTTTGTATCCAATACAATCCTTCCTTTCTTGCCGGAGTGTTGAAAGCATTTTGTTTGGTTCTACAAAATGATTACATTTAGGCCTAGATTAATACTCGATGACGTTACTGGACCATGTGAACAATATGTTGCATGACCTAGCGCATCCACAATGCACATTCATGCCGTCCAAAATTAATTCAATCACACGTGCCATCTATATTGTGGATAACTCAGTGGTTTAACACGGTGTACCCGTATTGCTTCCCTACAGCGCACGGCCCAGTAGAGAATCTTAACACCAGTGCCGGACCAGCACCAGACGAATTGCAAGTTAGTTGGGACGCGCCAGATACCAGCCGCAACCCCTGCAGTATTGAGTTCATTGTAGAATATGAGTTGATAACGAGAGACCAGTGCGAGACGCTTAGCTCACCGAGGCGTGTACCCTATGGCTTAGGCGGAGACACAGGCCTCATCATCGGTGGACTGGAAGCACACTCGACGTACAAGGTGTATGTGAGAACTAGCAACGAGGCAGGTGAAAGCGACGAGAAATCAATCCAAAGCATTACATCTTCTAAAGGCAAGTGCTTCCTGTATGACCTTTGTGATATTTTTGACACAACAGATACTTACCAAACATTCTCGGGCCTTAATGAGCCATTCAACCGCATCATTTGTCTGCAATGTTTGCCGAATTGTCGCCTGACCAAATTGGTTAATCTCTAAAAACCGGTATAAATAGGCAAACATATCCGAGTTGTAATCTAGGCAAATCACAAGTAATAGCACATGTGAAGTCAAGGAAAACAGGATGAACTGTGTCTTTTTCCACATTTTAACTACATTAGCTGGTGCGTTTCTAAAAGACTTGTGATAGCTCTGCATATCATTTTATACTTGATAAGTTGATCGGGAAGGAATATTCAACTTTACTAACAGTACGATAAAATTAATGCATATCATTTATATAACAAGTTTGTGTTCAGGCTATTCAACCTTCCCCTATGCTCGACATTTTCTACTCCTTTTTGTATTGTTGTTCCAATATAAATGTTCCTCCGATTTAGCTATACAGTGTATACTTAAGTTAAAGAAAAAGAAATGGAACCATATATGCTAATATTTGCTCATTTTTTTTCTAATTTAGAACCAACCAAAGCCCCTGCTGATTTTACATCCACGAATCAGACGAAAACCAGCATTCGACTCGCATGGGGTGAGATACCGTGCGGTGAGAGAAATGCAGACATTGTAGGATATTCGGTAAGTCATGGCAAATAATTTATTCTTGATTGACAACATAGTCTTTTGAAATGTATCCCCCAAAAAATCACTATTGCAAAAATGGCAGTGCTTGGTTTCTTTTTGAATCTTTTTATTTGCCTTAGCTTTCGAGAGCTATCATTGATCATATTCCTAAAGTGGATCATTGGCAAGTAATGCAAACTGTGAAATGCCAGTGTACCATGTATTGAACTTTACTTCCATCCTTTTTATCATAACACTTTTCACGCCCAAGATTCCTATTTAACCACACTGATGGTGTTATGCCACAAAGTGATTCGTTGTTCCATACATATCGTACTTCATGACGACCCATCGTTTCTTTTTGTTTATTGGTTTGAGCAGTTGGACTACCGGGTGTTGGAGAAACCATACAATAAGACATTTAAGCCAAGTGCATCATTCACTCCAGTCGACATCTCGGAATCTGCAATGCTTCATACTGTGACCGGTTTGGAGCCGTCGACAAAATACGAATTCCGACTTGCTGGAGTGGCAAGACTGGACGTGGATACACCTGGTCCTTATGGAGTCCTAGATATAAACACAGCAGTAGAAACAGGTTAAATGCAGCAACTATTGATAGTGACACATAACACAAATATTACCTTGTTCCTTTTAACGTGCGGAAACTTTATCAAGCTAAGAGCTTATACGGCTGCCGTGAGGAAACGATTTCTGCTTACGCCGTTATTTAAGCAAGGGAAACTTACCTTCCTCTTAAAAAAAGTTTTAAAATCTTTCCTTTTCTTTGGGGCATTTGATTTCTTACTTTATTTACTAAAATGTTTGAGTGAATGAAATGATGGAGCTGTCTGCTGACTCTTGAGTGGATCGCAGTATTGGCAAGTATTGAAAAAATATGATTTCAATATATTGCCGCATTATAGAAAGAATATAGTTGAGAATTAGAGTGCTTAGAATTTTAAGTATAATTCATTGTTCTTGTGTGATACCAGATATTAAGCCACCAGCAGAACCCTCCGTGGAATCATCGTTAACGACTTCATCCACGGTCACCATTACGTTATCACCGCCCGCTGTGTCAACGTACATCACGTAAGCATTGATTTCTGTAAGGGGTATTCTGCCACATGGTTGCGCTACCGCCATCTTTGTTAAGATAATGGAGCGAGAAATAAAAATGCCTTCCTCTTCACATTGAACCTCTAAAACATTGAAATGAACGTCAAAAATGACTAAGTAATATGTTATGGAAACCTGACCCAGAGAACGTATTGTTTTTGCGTCACTCTCATTCGATGTTCGACATCTGTTCTGATTTTGCAACAACATCTTGTTTTTTTTTATTTTTTTATTTCCACAGTCATACATGTATCATTTAAACAATTCTAAAGAAATCTTATGGATGGTATTATGCAGTGATTTTCAGATCAGCGTTCAGCCGGTCGGGCAAGCAAGTGACGTACCAGTGCGAGCGGGTCTTCGCCATTACGGACCGAGTAGTGCAGTGTCACTAGACAACAGGTACGTGACTGCAGAATTCAGCAAAGAGGACTTACCGGATACCTTCACCGTGGGAGATAACGGGACCTACGGCGGATATCGCAATCTACCCTTGCAAGCTGAGACCGCGTATGATATATACCTTGGGTCAGTCAGTAGCACTTCTGACACGGTAAGTCTGCGCTTTATGACGATATGGAAGTTGTTTTCTTAAGCGACGTTTACGAATAATGCGTATACGGATCTACACGGATTTTAAGTTTAAGTCGCAAACACGCGTCCATAAAGAGAGGGAAAACTACACTCTAAAAAAGCATTAGTCAGATTTGACTATAAACCAGTTAAATTTGACTAGCCATTCAGGGTCAGCTGGGTGCAACTGAAAATCAGTCAATCTGACTAGATTTTTCCAGTCAGTATTCCTGGCTTTGAAGAAATAGTTATGCAAATAACTGAAATTGGAGTCGAACCCAATTACTTTTTCTAGTCATGGTATGAAATTTTGCATGTTTGACTAAATTCCTAGTCAATTTCCAATAACTAGGAAAACCAGTCAATAATTTGACTTAGTTGTTTTTAGAGTGTAATTCTCGTTATTTTTGAATTAACATACATTTGTATTAGTATCTACAAAATAGGTGTATTTTGAAATAGTTTTGTTAAAACAGTTAGTTTCATTCATTTCGTAAAGGGGTGAATAAATTTAGTAAAAACATTGGATTTGAAATTAAGAAATTATGATTTGAATGAGTCCATAATTATATCTGAAATAACTCCAAACATTTTGTGTCAGACAGTGCCTGAAACATTCCATGCCAGCGCTGAATGTCTGTTTATATCAAGTCTGTACTTTACAACAGACAAGCAATGCAAAACGTATTTTGATATGATTTCGATATAATTATTAATTCTTTCTTTTCATAAACACAGGAGACTGTTGTTTTCCGGGAAGAACCGCTAAGAGTCAAAGGTAGCACATCGTTTGATCGCATTTTCTGTTTCCCTTCGTCGGTCAAAGAGGCATTTTTTTGATGATTGAAATAGCATACATTGTACATTGGTATAATATCGCAAATTATAAATATTTTCCTTCTGCTGTATTCGTTTTTGAATTACAGATGTACTGTTGGTACTATTTGGGAGTCACTCAACTGGAATTCATTTTTCTGGAATTACTATGTTTCTTTAGCAATACAAGCTTTTCACTTTCGAATGAGACCCAAGATGAAAAAAACCCCGGATATGTTAAATTACGTAATAATTACTTTACAAATACGTTATTTGAGAGGCCCGCAAATATTTCAGTTCTCGCAGGTTAACTGGTTTCCGCCCCGTCCATATCGATAATATTGGGACTAGGAACCAGTCTACTCTTTAGGCGAATCTGTTTGTACCCAAAGTTAACCAAAAATATAAGCACTTTTTTTCAGAGGGCTGTGGACGCCCAATATAGAAAAAAGAGAAGGTTTATTTTCGTAGAAATAAAACATACAAATAGAAATTGTCGTGAGGAATCAAATTTGTTGGAGAGCAAAGACAAAATATCTGTTACCAATGCTGTACTTTTAAATCGTCAAAACGTATCATTCCCTTACAGTGGCTGGAAGTAATTTCGGAAACAACGATAGTCAAGGCGGTTTCCCTGTGGCTGCGTTGGTAGTTCCCTTCCTGCTCATCATCTTAGTGGGATTAGCCGTTGGAGTAATCTTTATAAGGTAGGAGCCTGAAGTTTAGTCATAAAACTATACATCGTAATCTGTTAAAAAAACCTTGTCTTTTGACACCGAGGAAGAAATATGATAGTATAAGTTCTAAGTGGCGTATGTATAGCTTTTTGGTTCATGGTCAAAATGGTGAATGTCTCTAAAAACGATTGGCTACGAATTTTGTCATCTTCAAAAAGAGAATATTAAATGGAAGGGGCGTTTTGCTGTTACTCGTTTTGAACTGATGTCGTTTTCCTTTCCCTGAAAGAATACCCCGCATGTAGGCCTCTGCAAACTTCGTTTTACATTGAGACATGTGAAACAATATTTTAAAGGAAAAAACATGGATAACAAAAGAACAGTGTCTTCAGCCGCTGATGCAACCTCCCACTCAAGAAAATGGAAAGTAGTTCCATTCATGACGGCAAATACATTTTTAATGTTGATATATGAAACGATTATTTTGCAACTGTTTTTTTTTTTAAAATGTAGACGACGAGCAAGAAAACAGACATTGAGCTCGGATGGTATCAACTTGGATTCGAGTAATGGTAGGCCTATACATTTTCGTGTGTTATTAGCTTTATAAGACGTCCAAGGACCGGTTGGCATTTTCTTTGAAAAGCAGGGTTTTAGAAGCTTTCTGAGCGTAATAATACACGATATTCGGGTTTCGTTTGACTTAAGCAGACTTGTCAAACCTATGTGTATACTTCGGTTTTTTTTTCTGAATGTTTGTCCAATGTCATTTCTGTAGCACGTCTCCTTCACAAAACACTGCAAAAACCGCTTTACCGATTGATTCATTCATTTTGAAGATCTAAAAGACATCAATCTCGGCACGTTTAATGCGGCAGAGGAGATCTGTAATTCGGAAGAGGCCGCATCTATACCTAGCGTTCCTTCACAGTCGCTTGTCGTCGCGGCCAAACCTAAGCCTACCCAGCGGAAGAGGCAAGCGTCTCACCAGCCCGTGGCCCTGGCTGACTTTGAGGACTATGTTTGGAAGAAGAAGCATGACTTGCATGGGGACGCAAATGGATTTCTCAGAGATTATAAGGTAATTAGCAAGTACAGCTAAACCGTGTCATTGAAACGAAAGAAAAATAATTAGCAATACTTAAAGATGGTCTATAAAATATGGTGTTTAAATACATGCTTACTCAGTGAATCATATTTACTACTGAGGGTGTCACATTCCTCCTTGTGAGTATGTTGATCAGTCATGTTTCAGTTTGCCTTGTTCTTGTAGAGTTTGCCGGATGGGACTCTCAACCCCAGTTCCGTAGCAAGACACGAGCAGAACAGAGCAAAGAACCGCTACGCCAACATTATTCCTTGTGAGTAAATACTACTACTTCAGCGATATGAATTTATGTAAATGAAAAATTAATTTTACTTCAAATAAGCATTTACTTCAGCAGTATTATCGTTGTAAGTATATAAATACTATAACATGCAAAAAAATTGACCGCGTTAATGATTAAAAGAAAATCTTCAATGACCCTTTTTTGAGAACGGACTCCTTGAAATTGCCAATTTTCGAGAAAATTAAAACTAAATTAAGTTGCAAGCTTTTTCCTAGTGATGTATAGTAACAAGACGTTGGTATTATAATTGAATCTGTGTAACGTTCATATCATTCACTTTTTAGACGACGATTATCGTGTCGTACTTGAAGAACTACCAGATGACCCGTACTCGGATTACGTGAACGCAAGTTACATTGACGTAAGAACCAATGACCAATGAGACACTTTCATAAATCAAGGAACATAGCTGAATAATTGTTCAATTTTAACTACCCGCTAACACATTTGCGGGCATGTTGCCAGGACCAGTGGAGATCATTTTCCCCTCAAAATGGGAGTGTAATACCTGCCTGTAATAGCTTGTATTACGTAAACTGATATATTGTATTTGAGGCCGAGCCTGGTTTATTATAATTTGTTTCCATTTTAATTGTCTGCAGAAATTTTTTTTCACCCTTTTGTTCAGATGGATGTTTTTGCAGATTTTCATGAACATAATTTTTGTTTGCAATTTCATTGTTCTTTAATACCTGACTCCGATTTGACTGTTCAACCACGATGGTGTATGGATTTACGCAGTTGGCGCGATGGGTGATCTTTTCTGTGTCAGTGAAATTAATATCATTTTCTTTTAATTTTTTAGGGTTTCAATGAAGCAAACAGGTACATTGCAAGTCAAGGTATGATGTTTTTTCTCTCTTAAAGTGTACTGAAAGTGCCATTGAATTTCAATCATTTCAAAGTTAAAAATGGAATGCATGTAGTGCAAATAATATATGTTAAAGAAGATTCGCTCCACGTTTGGTTAGTTTTGCTTGTTTCGGAAGTACCTTAATCTATTATGTTATGCTTGAAATTTGTTAATATATATATTTTGCTTAAGGTCCAAACAAGGCCTCTGTGACTGACATGTGGCGCATGGTTTGGCAGAAAAACACGTCTAAGATCGTTATGTTGACCAACCTACTGGAAGGCGTCAAGGTAACACTTCTGAGCCTCGTCAGAGATAGTTTGGGTCGCCTTAAGTATCATTTAAACTGTAGTCAAGTGTTTAAGCAAAGGAATCCTCCTATTTGTTATATTCGTTCAAAACTTTACCAGCGACTCTTTACGGATCACTAAATCGTGTGCGCCTATCTGCTAGTGTAGAGTGTTTTTACAAGACTGATTTGTATCATTCTACTACCTACTTTCAGTAACATTTTCGTCCTGAAGCCTATATGCAGATTTACGCAAATAAGTTGGAAATCCCCGGCAGCTATTTTGATGTATGCCAAGAAGCTTCAATGTGCCTTAAATACCGAAATTATCTTTTTTTTTCGACATATAAAGCCTAGAATACAGTAGCTATAAAAGGGTTGCCTGAAAAGGTAACAATACAAGCTCACAAAACTGGAAATCAAATAATGCCTTAATTGGCACCACACACAATATGAAGATGGATGAAATACATTTCCCAAATCCGTATTTTCTTCAGAGTAAGTGTGCTCAATACTGGCCAGATGACACAGCAACCTACGGGCAGCTGACGGTTAGACTACAGGCAGAGGAGAGACATGTAGACTACACCATACGCGATTTTAAACTACAAAAAGAGGTATCAAGAAGCATTACAGATCGTATCTCGTCCATTTATACCTATCTGGGGAAACCATTGACGTATGTGTTTTTACATCGGCTTATGCGGGATGAGACAAAGGGTTTGAAGAAGGTTTTACAGGTCCTTGAGGTAATGACAACTAAATCACAATAATAGCAGGTATTTCCTCTAGAAATTCAGAATCAGACTTCGACCTAACAAAGAAGCCGGTATAGGGTTTACGTAGTTTAAAGTAATTCCGAATATTATTTTGGCGGGGACATAATTATGTTGCCTGTTCTGTTTTAGACAAGTTGTGACTGTTTTATTCAGGCTGGGTAAAGGTGGGTGCGGACGGATATTTTAGATTCGTATGTAAACGGTAATACAGCTGACTCTTTGACACTTTTGGTTAGTAAATGACAAGTTCTCTGTTGACTAAGGAATTTAGCCAGAGTGGCAAATTGGGCCTGTTATTAAACTAAACATAAGGCCATAATATAGATATATGAATGTTTCGTAGGCAATCATTGTTTTTGTTCCCGAATTTAGAACTAAATTATTTCCACATTTTCAACCCACCATTATTGAGGTGTATCATTATTGAGGGTGTGATTTTCTTTTACCTCAAACTGGTCTAACATAGGATTTTATTGCTTGTTGTTACCGAAAAACAGAGCTGTGCATGCAGTTTGTGTACTATTATTGCTATGTTCTATGTGATACCAGTACAACCTGTAACTCCTTTCTATCGACTTTAGCTAGGTTTATCTTATTAGTATGCGGTTCACATTTTCAAGACGTTCAGTGTATTTTGAAATACTTCTTCACCACCCATTAGGTAAAGCTCTTACAGTGTGAAAGCAGTGCTGATGAGTTTATATTTATCTAAACGAACTTAGGGTCAGTCTACCAGAAATGTGCGTCAGTACCACTTCACGTCGTGGCCGGATATGGGTGTACCTTACGACCCAAGTAAGGTCATCAGCTTCGTCAAAATGGTCAAGGCGTACAGCTCCAAAGACACCGGACCAATGGTTGTACATTGCAGGTTGGTGGCCAGTGGAATAGAACAACAACTGATTCAAGTGTCCTGCTCACTAATCATTTTGAGACATTCTTGGTGCATGAAAATATTTTATAACAAGTTTGTTGAGAAACGTTGCTTACCATTGTTGGAGTAAGGTACACTGAACACACGCTAGGCAGTGTATGACTAGTTTTGTTGACTATATACAACTGTGTACAAAACAGTTCAAAAGAGTGCAAGTGCATGGTACGTAACAAATAAACATTTGTTTAGATCGAACATCTAAACATTTCCAGTGGCCAGGTGCACTAAAAAGCCATGAATAATCTATAAATCTCGTCACATTGACAAAATTCAAAGGGTTTTGAAAACGACTGAGTGGGACATTTCAGCTGTAGTCTTGATTATAAAACATTGTTCCCTCGAAAAGACAAGTCGATGTTCTGCTGTCATGATAAAAATAACGATTACTTTTTATTTAAGAATATTGTTTGTCTTCTACATTGGTACAAGGCTCACTTTTGCATGCATAGTGTTCATTGTGAATATTGATACCAAATGATATTATTTGGTAATTTTGGGACTGTAGTTTCTTTTCGTGTGCTTAACCCTGTAGTGCTGGAGTTGGCCGTACTGGAGCCTACATCGTACTCGACGCCATGCTGGATCAAGCCAGGATAGAGGGCAAAGTTGACATCTGGAACTTCGCTCGTAGAATGAGAGACAGAAGAATGAAAATGATTCAAACAGCCGTACGTAAAAAAAAATCGAAAGAAAATTCATGTTCAATAAATCACACTGTACATTTGCACATAATTCCCTATTTTCAGATCTCCTCCTGGGAATGTTTCATCAGCATTTTCAAAATAAAAATGAAAATGTTTCTTTTTGCAAATAATTTGGAATTAGTTAAAAAGGAATTGGTATTGTTTTGCATGCACTCAACTACTTCTACAAAGCACACGGCTATAAATACTTAATTGGAAAGTTTTGAACCGTTTGGTGGCAGAAAACACTCACGGTTCTATTCAATTGTTGGACATGCGCACATTAGATTTATCATGACGTAAGCAATTGAAAAGGACTGTTCTCTGACACCAAGTGTCTCAAAAGTCTTCCATTGTGAAATATCAGCCCGACATATCACTTATGTAGTAAAACTGCTCTTCAATATATAATTTCATAATATGATGTTAAATCAAATCTGGAGTAATGTTTATGTTGTTACGTTTAAATAGAAGCATGAAGAAATGAAAGATAGTGTCATATTTAGAGGTAGGAGAAAATAACCGACTTAAGTCAACAGAGGGAGTTCATGATAATCATGCTTGAAAAACCAAAGCCAGCTGATGCACACATTTTGAAGGCAGGTTAAAGAACTTGAAAGCGAGAGAAAGTAACTGATTCACAAACCTGGCATTCGTTCTAATCGCATTCCCTGCTATACATTTTGTACATATTCAGGCACAGTATGAGTTCGTATTTGATGCTTTGTTAGAAGAATTCAAATATGGCGGCACGTCCATACAAGCAGATGCCTTTCGCAGCGAACTAGCTGGCCTAAAGAAGACCAATTCAAATCGGACGACTGGGCTTCAAGAACAGTTTGAGGTGAGAAATCTGTCATATAAAATTCTCTCTAAAGGCCGGTTCATACTTCATGGGAACGCAATTAAAAAATATATTGCATAGCGTCTACAAATTTTGATGTGCACCACAAATTGACGAATATGATAGTTTTGCCGCACCACCGAGACTTGACGGATCGTTTATGGATGATAAACCCATATGACTAAACGGTTTATTAGTTTATTGCTAAATAATAACTATTTTAATAAGCCAGTTTTGCGAAATAATGACCAGATCAGTGAAGTGGAGTATACGCCACTTCCTGTATGCTGGGCGAGGCAAAATAAGACTTTTCTGTATTGACGTCTGAACCCTTTTAAAAACCGTATAAAATGCCTTACTAGCTGGATAAGCCACTGCTTTTATAATAATTTACAGTATAACTTTCAGTTTGTGATATTTTCAGTGTTTCTGTGTCAGATATAACCTTTCTTGGACATTTCTCTCGTTTGTTGTTTAGAAACTCACTCGTCTGTCCAGTATTGTGAGTTCAGACCAATGTCTAGGAGGTCGGGATCCGAAGAACGTTGGAAAGAATAGATTCCCAGACAAGTTACCAGGTATGAATTAAAAATTACAACCTGACGTATTCAGGTGACAAGAACGTTCATTTAAAAGAAAAGGTAAGTCACAACTTCTTTAATTAACACCCTAGTAGAAAACAAACATTACGTAATAGATAAGATACAGGGTGATGAATTTCACCGCGTTCCCACTTGAATTGGAAAAAGGTGGATCAAGATCCAGCATTTTGGTGTGATCGTTATCTTACCGCAACGAAACCGCAAGTCGCGTTCCCACTTATGCTTGATCCACCTTTTCGTACGGAAATGTTGGGTCCGAAAGGTCACTGAGTTCCGAATTACGCGCGCTCTGTGGGAGTGCCATTGTTGCATGGTTGCATGCTAGGCCAGGGTGGGTCAGTTTTCAAACAGCACTATCAGAATTCACAGACAAAAAATTACGCGAATTCACCAACATAAATCACGGATCCGTAGAGGATCCGTGCGTGCATAAATTAACAGGTGAAATCCAACAGAGCCGCTCATTGTGTGACATCACGGCAGAAACCAATGCATCGATAAGGGATTCCCTGGTTCTGAAGCTTCTCATTGGTTAGAAACGGTCACATGATGTACTACGACATCATTTTCCAATTTTCTATAATCAATACTTCAGATTTGTCACCTCCGTACGTACCGCGTTATCGGCACTATTCTCATCCGCATACTCGTAAGCTTTTCCATGATTCTGTGCCAAAGTGAAGTCTTTTGGTGAGTGCGGACTCAGAGTCATTTATGGATGGAGAAATAAGTAAAATTTCAGGAATGAAAAAGGTTAAGTAATGGACGAACACGCAACAAAAATAAGGCCTGTAGTGTAGTTTGTGGATACCACGTGCGCTTTTGCATGCGCGGTGCTAGCCCGTAGTTCAGCGGTTGTTTATTGTGCATGTTGTATACGCTGGAAATCTTCACATGAGCTACACGCCTGAAAACGTGTTTCTTCGTTCATGAGACCGCAACATTTTCGCGCCACTCGTGCACCGGGCGGATGTTAACAGGTCAAATTGCCGGATCAGATCCACCTTTTGCGTTCCCATCTGATCGTGATCCGGCAATTGCCGGATCTGATCCACCAATTGGGGGATCTGTATCCTGGTCCAGAGGTGGATCAGAAAAGGTGGATCTGATCCTGATCCACCTTATAACGGTTAGCGTTCCCACTACACACAATTGCCGGATCTGATCCACCAATTGGGGGATCTGATCCGGCAATTTGGCAAAAGGTGGATCAGATCCCCCAATTGGTGGATCAAGTGGGAACGGGGTCCTAAGAAGCTGATAAGGCGTAAAAATAGAAGGGATTAGGAGGATTAGGGTGTGCTTTTGAGGGTGGAGTAGATAAGGAGTAGATGAGAGAGTTGTGTAACAAGAGAATTAGGTAAACTTGCGGTTGGAGATAAGGGTGTTGTGTTGCCGTCAAAATCTTACAATGTGATTGGTGGGAGGATTAGAATATAACGTAGAGTTCTGGGGCCAATTTCACGGCGCTGCTTAGCACAAACACTTGCTTAGCCAAAAAAAACCCTGGCTTATAAAAGCAATTTACCAGCTAAAACTCCATGTGATGTATATTCATGGGCGTCGCCAGGATTTTTTCTAGAGGGGGGCAAAATTTTTTTTTGCCAAAAAATGCTTGTATTTCTCAACACATTCTCGATTTATCAGTTTTAGAGGGGGGCAGGGACATTTTGCCCCCCCCCCAACTCATTAAATTTACACCACTTTGTCTTCGCGCCTCTTTTTCTTTTCTTTTTTTTTTCTTCCTTTTTCTTCCTTTTTTTTTTTTTTTTTTTTTTGCTTTTCCAGGGGGGGGGGGGGGGGCAAGTGCCCCCCCTTGCCCCCCCCTCGCGACGCCCATGTGTATATTGCTCGTGATTAGTATTCAGCTGTTGTTTGCTATAGCATGAAAATCAAGTGGAGCTTTGGCTGGTAAACTGCTTTTATAAGCCAGGTTTTTTGTGTGCTAAGCAAATTTGTTTGCTTAGCAGCGCCGTAAAATTGGGTACTGGAGCGTAGATTGGGTGAAAGTTAAAGAATACAATTTGGTTGTTTTGCCGTCAAAATCCTACAATGTGATTGGTGAAGACAATAGGGAGGTGATCTATAAGGATCGTGATTGGACATAAGTTATCAGGTTGAAAAAAAAATGTACACGATCCCTACTAATTATCATTTTAGTTAAGAGAATATAAAACAATTGCGTAAGCCAGGGACTATAAAAACTGTACTAGCAACAAACCTAAATTTACCACACACTTTTCGTGTATCTTTACACTGTGATTTGACATTCGTCTTCTTGTGTTTCTACGCAACGATCTCTTGTTTCAACGTGTTACTATATACATATTATTAAACGTCCAAGATGCACATCTTTTTGACACCCGAATTCACCAAGGCCGCCAGCTGAGAGGTGATGATGTATGTCTTCAAAAATCCCAGCGAAGCGAAGAAGAGGGGAGCCTATACCTTACCTCGAACTGAATCAAGATCTGGTGAACGTCCTCAGTAGAGAAAATGTAAACATGGTCCTGGACCAGATTCGGTTTAAAGGAACTCCGTTGTCGATAATACTGGGACGTCTCCACACGCTTGCCGCGAAGGATGCGTCTGAAGGCAGGAACGAAGGAGATGGTCGGCAGAGGCGGTGAGAACCGGGGACAAGTGGTGCTTCATAGCCGCAGCACCTTCCCCAAGCTCCGGTTCTGTCACTCGGAAATCTGGCGCAAGTTCCGCGTTCATCGTGGACTCTCCACCATCAGCTTCCGGGCTGTCGGTACTGGTAGACAACATCGACGTTGACGGGGTGGAATACGTCGATCCCACTCTGCCCACTCTCGAAGACATGGTCCTCGGGGGTGATGACGTCCTCTCGGGAGGCAACAATGTTATGCAGGGTGACGGCCTTTTAGATGGCGAGGAGATGGACTTCGACCAATCACAAAGGGAGTTGAAGCGTCATCATCAGGAGGATTCTGAAGAAAGTTTGGGAAAGCGGTGGCGTGGAAAAGCCTCGGGCGAAGAGGAGTATGAAGTGGAACATCCAAAAAGATACTATCGTCTTACAAGACTGGGTGAGAAACATATTAAAAAATACCAGGCATGTTCGTACAATTATCAAGTAAGATTCAAACACCTTGATCAAAAGACTTTCGAAGAGGCCGTACCACGTTTAGGTGTAATATTCGGCAACATTCTTGAAAGGCTGGGTTCAATCCCACGATAAAATTCAATTCATTATTGATGTACTGGATTTGGAGTACCCGGTATCCTTGCCGTTTATGCCTCTTGACGAGTTAATGGTGGACCGACTAATGACAAGACTTAGTGAGGTTTTACAGTCATACAGGTTCACTTTGTGCATATTGCAATGCCTATTCGGGGAAAATCAAACAACGATTGTAGTAAAGATGTAGAAAGGTCCATCGTTAAGATAGACGACAAGGGTACCAATACGTGTTTTGCTAGGGCAATTGTAACAGGCGTTGGCTCGTTTACCTCGAAGCGCCCGTCAGAAGTATACAATATGAAGCGCGGCAGGGCAATTCAGCTAGGGTACTCAGAACACCAAATTACATAGGGACGCAGGGGTGTCAGAAAGTCCATGTGGTATTCCAGAATCATTTCTTCTTTCTTTTTTGTACGAAAATGCTTTTGTACCTGATGTTGTGTATTCTTGGGCAAAAATAATGTCCATCAATCTACCCCGTGCAAACGAAAAGTAATTGACTCCCTCAATTTTCTCCCCATGGCCCTAAGTAAGTTACCAAGAACTTTTGGACTGGCCGAAATGTCGAAAGGCTTTTTCCCACACCTGTTTTATACCTTGCATAATCAGACTTATGTTTGTTCTCTCCCTCAGAAAAATACGATGATCCAGATGGTATGAATGAGGAGGGACGAACTGAATTTAACCAATGGTATGATGAGGAGTCGGGACGACCCTTCGTGCTCAAAGATGAGCTCCTAGCATACTGTATAAGCGACATAGATATTCTAAGTCGCTGCTGTCAACAATTTCGGTTGTTGTTCAAACAAGTAACTTCCTTGGGGCCCGATGACGATGGTGTGGATCCTTTCAAGAATTGCATATAACTATCGCGTCAGCTTGTAATTTGACTTTTAGACTTTTTTTTTTGTCCCCGGAAACCATAGCGGTTTTACCTCCGAATGGTTAGGAAAATAAAGACAATCTATCCCAAAACAGCACTTAAGTGGATGCGTTATGTTAATAAAATTGAAGGGATTCACATTCAGCACGCGCAAAATGGAGGAGAAAAGCAGGTCAAAAAATACAAATTTGACGGATTTTGTCTTGACACCAAGACTTTTTTAAAATGAATTTCAGGGGTGCTTTTGGCATGTTGTCCAAAGTGTTATACTGATTGAACCACCGTGAATAAAAGATGCAAACAGACAATGAATGAGGTGTACATGTGCACACTAGAGAGAAAAAAAGATTTATCCAAACACAAGTGCCCGAATGCAATTATGTCGAGATGTGGGAATGTGAGTGGAATAGCGTTTGGAAAAACATGACATTTAAAAGACCAGACGTTATTGTCGGATGGCCTGACAAATTGTCCATCACTAAATCCGCGAGACGCATTCTACAGTGGACGCACCAATGCAACTCGTCTATTTTAAGAGACACAATTAGGGGATGAAAAAGAAAGATATGCAGATTCCACAGCATTATATCCATATATTAATAAATATAGGGCATCCCCGTATACGTTTCGTTAGTGTGACGCCAGTTCAGTCTATACCACGCCCACTGGCCATTAACTAGCATCGGAACCATTGGAACCGGAAGCTAACGCAACTTGAGTGTTTATCCAATGGGCATGGGTGCGTGCGCGTGTTTGACGTTTGTACTAACGAACAGGATAATATCTGAAAACTTTGGCGATGTATCTGAATATTTTGGATTAATCAAATGTAAAGTCTTACCGCCGTCAAACTTGTACCATCAGCTCCTGTCATACGGAGCTAATAATAAATGAATGTTCCCCCTGTGCCGTACAAGTGCCGAGCAGACCAAGCAGACACCATGTCATCTCAATGACGAGGAAAGAGCATTGTGCGGTACTTGGGTTTCGCTCGAAATCGAGAAGGCCATTGAGTTAGGGTATAAAGTTCTTAGTATCGACACCGTGTGGAATTTCGATAATAGAAAATAATGCGATCCTGAACGGAAGGGGATTTATTCGGTTCTTATGTGAACACTTTCTCAAAAATCAAACAAGAAAGTTCTGGCCTACCGCATTGGTGCAAAAATGAGGGAAGATATACAACGGTATCTTGACGAGTAATAATAGCCAGGAGCGTGTCATACTCGACCAAAACAAGATTCAGCAAAACCCTGGACTAAGAGCATTGACCAAATTAATGCTAAAATAGCTTCTGGGATGTTTAACTTGTTGGTTTCTGATGAAGATGTTGTGACTCACGTAAACGTTATCGATGATAAAGTAGCTGAGGTCAAGTACGAGCGTTGGCAAGAAAAAGCGTTTGTAGACCCGAATCCTCGAACCAATGTGGTTATAGCCGCTTTCACCACAGCTCATGCTCGCCTGAAACTGTAAAGCATAATGGAACAGATATACCCCGAATCCGTACTGTACTTTGACACAGACAGCATTTGAAGAAAGACCGGGCGAGTATAAACCTCCTCTGGGCGACTTATTGGGAGAACTGACAGATAAAACAAACCCTAAGGACGGAAATTTCATTGAATGTTTTTAGTCGGGGACCAAAAATTATGCATATCGGTTAGAAACAGGGAAAACATGTTGCAAAGTCAGGGGATATACATGGAATTATAGAAATGCTTAAGAGTTACATTTTGACACAGTTTCAAAGATCGTCAGAGTTGATAAAGATGCCAAAATCAGCATAACGGATCCGTACAAAATAACGCGTGACACTTTAACCAAGCAAATATAACCAAGTCTATTATATGAAAAGAGACTTCCGATTGTTTAACCACAAACGAGTTGTTTTAGAATTTTTTTGTCACAGTCCCCCTATGGTTACGCCCGTCGAGTACGTCAGGATCGTATTGTTCGTTTTTCTTAGTCCGTATCGGTTTCTCAATTGAAACTTCAGAATACACAACACATGTTTCTCACACCTTCTTACAGCTCCAAAAAGTTATAATTGTATAAATGTATATTTATAATTTTGTATTGCATTACCCTAAAATTATTTGAATTATTAAATTGCCCCCTTTTTAATGTCAACCTTTTCGAATGTTGTTCGTTTCATAATTAAACATTAAAGAGGAAAGTCGTGAACAGATCATGTCATTATGGGTAATTGTAAAGATTGCATTCGAAATGCATTTCCTAAATTCGTTTACATATGTCTTTTTTTATCAGTATCTTATTGAATTTAGCACTGTTGATATTTGTTTTGATACCAAATGTATGTTTTGTTGAGGATTATCAGTCACAAAGTGACGACACGTCTGTTGTTACAACAACTTATCTACTGGAAGGTACAATCCAACCTAGCTGTTATTACTGTGTACAGACCGAATATGTCTCAAGACTTTTATTGTAAAGATGACCATATTTTATCACTCGATCAGAACGAATTTGTAAGTGTTTTTTTTTGTTAAAACTGTACTTGTAGACATAACATTATTTCTGAATGCAGGTGGAAAAATGTATCCATTCGCAAAGTGTATACACCTAACTATAAAGCAATAGCAGGCATTGAACGAATCCGAGGTCTGGTCGATTATTACATCCACGAAATAAAGCGTGATAAATTTGTACGTGAAATAAGTTGATTTGGTACTGTGAACTAAGATTACTGTATGTATTAAAATAAATCCTTTCTTGTGTAAATATAGAAATGATGTCATAAGAAAATTCTTTCGTGCGTAAAAATAGAAATGATATAATTGCAAAATTGCATGAATCCTTTTTTTTTAAATGTTGACAAAAGCATGGTCAATTATGTCCCATTATAAGAGTAATGCCCTATTACATTTAAGCGTATTAGTCTTTCAAATGCCAAAGAGGTTGCATCATCCCTCGATATTCTGTGAGGCGGGTCCAACCGGGTCGGGTAAAACTAATTGGGTGTGTAATTTGATTAAGCATAGAGAAGATGTATTTGTTCAGTGCCCTACAAAGATGTATTGACGTTATGGTCAATATCAGCCGGCTTACGAGGAACTGTCTCGCGATATACCTGCTGTTCAGTTTGTGGAGAGTCTGCCAGGGGATTGGTCAGATCTCATTGACCCGCGAGACAGAAGTTTAATTATTCTGGACGATCTTATGAAAATCAGAAGTGACCAAACTTTTTACCAAAGGCTCACACCATCGAAACCTGTCGGTTATTTACATCGTGTAGAACTTATATCATCAGTCCAGAGATAGTAGAACCATCACCTTGAATTGTCACTATCTCGTGCTCTTAAAAAAACCCGAAAGATCGATCTCAGATCATGAACTTAGCTCGACAGCTGTATCCTGGACAGTCTAAATTTAAGATTTCCAAGACGCAACCCGTCAACGTTATTCCTACTTATTTGTTTTTCTGTTTGCATCTTTTATCACGGTGGTTCTATCAGTATATGGACAACCATGCCAAAAGCATCCCTGAAATAATAAAAGGTCTGGGTGTCAGGACAAATCCGTCAAATGTGTATTTCCCATTTCAAATTTGTATTTAACAATTGGTTAAATTCAGTTCGTCTCTCCTCATTCATACCATCTGGAGCATAGTACTTTTTCTCAGGAGAAAACCAACATAAGTCTGATTATGTACGGTATTAAACAGATGTGGGAAAAACCTTTCTTGATTTCGGCCAGTCCAAAGGTTCTTGGTAACTTACTTAGGGCCATGGGGAGAAAATTGAGGGAGTCAATTGCTTTTCGTTTATAACGGGGTCTTTGGATATTATATTTGCCCCGGAATACGCAACATCAGATACACAAGCTTGTTCGTACAGAAAACGAAGAAGGGACATCCCATCGTATGACTATTTGTTATGAGCAATTTCAACAGAGTTTCGGGTGTTTGGTGACTGGAACAGCCAGTTACAAAATTCCTTGTCACATCCTCCCTAAAAATCATTTGCTTCTTTTGATATGTCTACAATCATACCCATATGGCTGCCATACCCATATGGCTGCCCGGCACACACTTCACAAATCATTTGAGCAACGCAAAGGTTTGCCTTGTGCACGCCACTGTCTTGAGTGCCCTCAAAATAAAAAAAGTATATATTTTAGTACGGTTTTCAACTTGTCCATCAGTTGAAAATGTCGTAGGTTGATCAATAATGGATCGCATATAGCACTGATGATAAAAAGATCTGGAAGAAGCAATTAAATTGCTTCTTCCCAGAAGGCCCTTGAAAAATCATTCTATTCATGTGGTCGCGCGAAATGACAATGATTCTGAATTCAGGCGAAGCATCGGATGTTTGTGATTCTGGAATACCACATGGACCTTCTGACACCCCCGTGTCCCGTTGTAGTTTGGAAGCCTTGCCTTGATACGCTGAACTGCACTGCCGCGCTTCATATTGTATACTTCTAACGGGCGCTTCGATGTGAGCGAAGCAATGCCTGTTAAAACTGCCTCAGCACAACACGGATTGGTTCCCTTATCGTCTATCTTAATAACGATGGATCTTTTTCGTCTTACAAAATCCTCCGCACTTTCTACATCTTCACTATACAATCGTTGTTTGATTCCCCCCAATAGCATTGCAGTAATATGCACAAAGTGAATATGAATATCATGGTTAATGGTGTCAAGAGGCATAAACGGTAAGGATACTGGGATTTAACCCCCTGTCCCTGCCTTTCAAGAATGTTACCGAATATTACACCTAAACGTTGGACGGCTTCTTCGAAATTATTTTGATCAAGGTGTCTAAATTTAAAATCGTACGAACTGCCTGGTATTTTTTAATATGTTTGTTACCGAGTCTCGTAAGACAATAGTATCTTCTAGGTTCTATCTTTTCATCCACTTCCTCTTCCGAAGCTCTTCCACGCCACCGCTTTCCTGAATTTTCTGCAGAATCCTCCTGATAATGACGCTTCAACTCCCTTTGTGATTGCTCGATGTCCATCTCCTCGCCATCTGAAAGGCCGTCACCCTGCATAACATCGTTGCCTCCCGAGAGGACGTCATCACTTCCAAGGACCATGTCTTCGAGAGTGGGGAAGAGTGGTATGGACGTCTTCCACCCCGTCAACGTAAATGTTATCTACCAGGGCCGACAGCTCGGCAGCTGATGGTGGAGAGTCCACGATGAACGCGGAACTTGGGCCAGATTTCCAAGTGACAGAACTGGAGCTCGGGGAAGGTGCTGCGGCTGAAGCACTACTTGTCTACGGTTCTTGCCCTATACACTCTGCCGGACTTCTCCTTCGTTCCTGCCTTCCAACACCTCCTTAGCGGCAAGTGTGTTGAGAAGTCCCAGCATCATCGACAACGGAGCTCGTTTAAACCGATTCTGGTGCAGGACCATGTTTACCTCTTCTCTACTGAGGACGTCCACCAGAACTTGATTCTGTTTGAAGGCTCCCCTCTTCGTTGCTTCGCTGGACGTTTTTGAAGACATACATCATCCCCTCCAAGCTGGCGGCCTTGATGAATTCGGGTGTCAAAAAGATTTGCATCTTGGACGTTTAATAAGATGTGTATAATAACACGATGAAACAAGAGATCGTTGTGTGGAAACACAAAAAGACGAATGTCATATCACAGTGTACACATGTTTTTCATCACAACGGATGCGGGTTATATTTGTGATTATATTGATATGGTTCTAATGCAGTGGACCGTTTTAGACCTCGTCTGATGACCGAAGGAGGAGATGGAAGCACTGACTACATCAATGCATGTTTTCTGAGTGTAAGTCATGTTCTATGTTTACTCGCTAAAACAAAGATCTTGACGGTAGCTAGATGTTAATTAAATGATAAATTAAGATGGAATCAGTCTCTGCGCGAAAGAGCAGTGAAATTCATGTTGTCAGCAATGGTAGATTCATTCCGACGTTTTTAAGCACTCTAACTTATAGACTGATCCATTAAGCCACACCCACTTAATAATATAATAGACCGATCCATTAAGCTCCGACCACTTACTGATATAAAAGACCAATCCATTAACCCCACCCCACTTACTAAAGACCGATCCATAAATCCCCACCCACTTACTAATATAAAGACCGATCTATTGATCCCCACCCACTTACTAATGTAATAGACCCATCCATTAAGCCTCAACCACTAACTAATATAGACCGATCCATTAATCCCAACCCACTTACTAACAGACCGATCCATATCCAACCTACTTACAGACCGATTCATTAAGCCCCACCCACTTACTAATATATTCGACCAATCCATTAGGCCTCAACCACTTACTAATATAGACCGATCCATTTATCCCAACCCACTTACTAACAGACCGATCCATTTATCCCAACCTACTTATAGACCGATTCATTAAGCCCCACCCACTTAATAATATATTAGACCAATCCATCAGGCCTCAACCACTTACTTATATATTAGACCAATCCATTAAGCCCCACCCACTTACTTATATATTAGACCAATCCATTAAGCCCCACCCACTTACTAATATAGACCGATCCATTAATCCCAAACCACTTATACTAACAGACAAATGCATTAAGCCCCAACCACTTACTAAAAAAGATTCTTTAAGCCCCACACAAAGTCCACCTCATGGATTATTGGCGTAAGTTTAATTGCGTAATTGTTTTCTAAGCGGTCCTCTTTGAGACAGGACATGGGTATTGCTGCAGAGTGGCTGTGTGTGCCGAGTAGGTATCACAACCAAGCAGGAAGTTGTTTGTATCTTTGAGAAAAGAGGGGATCCATAGTTCTTTTAGCGGCACAAAATTATATTACGATTGAAGCGAATCTGTGTGGAGTTGGAATTTTGACATTGCTCGGAATAATGGGAATTAAATATTTTTCCATCTGGCTAAAACTCCCAGGACAAAACGTGTTAGAATCGTATTTATAAAATGGAATTCACCGACGTGTAAACACTGTATACTCGGAATTCTCTAGTAAAAGTGGGAAAAAATTACTCCCTTGGAACTCGAACCCAGACGTCAGACCCAAGGGGCCGCCCCTGGCCCCTAATTCCGTCGGTGATGTGCCTGACACAACCAGAGGCATTTAGCAATATTATAAACAGATACACGTATTGTTATCTGCAGAGTCACAGCGCTAAGGGTGCGTACATAGCGACCCAGATGCCCCTACCAGGGACCGTCGGTGACTTGTGGCGAATGGTCTATGATTACAACTGCTCATGCATCGTTATGCTAAACAACTTGGACGACAAGGATCCGGTAAGTACAAGGGATCACTCCGGGGATAAGTTATCAAAGACTTCGGTGTGTTGTTGGTTATAATAGGGTATTTCTTCCTTGGGGTTGAGATTGGAAGCGAAGACTGAATTGTCTCCCTGGACCCGAGAGATTCTTAACCCAGCTCTTTTTAAAAAAACTGTTCAAGTCATAATTTCAGACTCTTGCTGATGAAGAGTTTACCCAAACCAAATTTCGCCCTCCTGTTTTGTCCTCCATATCTCAAAAAGGCTCCAGTATGGTTGTTTTAGCTTTCTTATACATGCTTATTCACACAAAATGTCTAGACGATATTCCATACTGGATAGACGGTTATTTTGATTGATTTTCCATTCACCTAGCTAACCCTGAAAACCTTAATCATATTTGACTGTTTTGTAGTCGAACTCAATACATGTACCTCGTCATGTCTTGTTTTATTACGCAGTATCTTGTCTTATTTTGTCATCAACGTTTTTATTAATTTTTCTGTCCATAGACCTTCGGCAAGTATTGGACCGATGCGGGATCCCTGACATGTCCTCCGCTAGATGTAAGCCTGGAGTCGACCGAGAAAATGCCAAACAACATTACGGTGCGCTATCTGACCCTCACCAATGCTAAAACCAAGGTATAGTAGTTGGACGGAAAGTGATTTTTTTCTGCTAAGTGTGAAATGTATCTCTTTGAAGAAACCTTTGGACTCAAAATTAAGCTGCTTGCCTTAAAAACCCCAATTTTTTACGCAAATGCGCCAATGATTTGACACACTCATTAAAAGAACGTCCACACCAAGTTTTATGGTATTTTTATTTCGCCTTTCGCATACATTGTTAATTTTGTCTCAATATAGCCTAAAATATATGTTTTTGAAATATTTATCGCAGGTATCCCGAATGTTATGCCATCTTCAACTGCCTGACTGGCCTAGTGGCAGGGTACCAGCGTCTCCAGTGACCGTCTTGCAGTTGGTTGCAGCGCTACGGGAATGGCAGTGCGACCACACAGAAACAAGAATTGTCATCCACTGCATGTAAGGATGGATGGAGTATTCGTTTAACCGCGCTCATTTCTATTGTATCAACTGAATATTGAAACAAAAATGAAGGCCTAAACAATGGACCAATAGTTTCAAACTGAAGTCTCTTTTACCTAACTATCCTCTGCATTTTGAGTTAAAACTAACTTTGTACTTTATCTGTTGGGCCTGACTACAGACCATTCTGAGCACAGCTATCACTGTACATTCACAAAGCCCCCCGTCCATGACGAAACCATTGTAGGCCATCAGCCGGGTGTTTGGTCGGTACCAAATGAGGGGGGAAATGCCCATTTTGATTTTTGTCAAGATATCCACCCTTGTAGTTGGAAAATATGTGATAGCATTGTACCGGTGGCAGCTTTTGGATGCTAAAAAAGCTTTAAAAAACATGGTGGCCAAAACATGCTCTTTTGTACATATAATTAATCCGGTAACAAGCATATTGGCGGCCATTTTGAAAAAAAGAACCAACTAAAAGTGATAACATCCCAAACTGCCACCGCTCACACTGCAAAGCATTCACACGTTTGTCAACTAAGATTTGCATCCCTTGGCAAAAATCGCTATGTGCATAGCTCCTTTCGATCATTTTGATACCAGTGGCCCAATTTTTGGACCGAAGCTGATATAGCCTATTGTGCCAGCTATTGCATAAAGCGGAAATGTAAAATATTTTCGCCACTGATAGGGGGGGGGGGGTTTCTCTGTGAGTGTACTGTGAAAAAGTACCCATATTAGTCTAAAGTCTAATCCTAAAACAGAACCATGCATTCATGGAACCCCCTCACCTCTTGGTAAAGACAAAGGCATAGGCCTATAGCGCCAGTTATTTCGTGATATATGGTTTGGGAAAACCCTTTCGCAATCATCAAAGTCTAGACAAACCAAACAGCCCCCAGTTGTGTCCCCATATCTCAAAAGGGCCAATAGGGTGACCCGTTTGTAAAGTGCATCCACAAAACTGAGGGTGCCATGAGTGAACAGCAGTGATGTAGTGCCTTGATGCTGGGCCTTGGCCTTAAGGCTGCCTTAAGGCTGGATTTTAGGGCCTTGGCCTTGGCCTCGAGGCTTGAGGGCAAAAGCCTTGGCCTTGGCCTTGGCCTTGAGGGTTCAGGGCCTTGCAATTTTGAGTCAAGGCTCTTCAAGGCCCATAGATTTTTGCATTTTCCAGATAAATCTGTTCGAAATTTTGCTGTTACCATTTTAATCGTATTACCATGGAGGAGGGAAGCACCCTATAGATTTCTGTGTTGGGCACACTTCCACTTTTGTAGCATCACATTTTGTTACCATTGTAGTTGATTTGCTGCAAAAATATTCCGTACACTTATGGGGCTAATGAGATGATCACTTTAATTGCATATAACTATGGAATAGATCTGATTGGTTGTATATGTCTCCCTGATAAGTGCTAAAGATTTGCATGTATCTGTTTTAGATAATGCTGATATTTCTGACCATGTTGGGCCAGCAAATAAAAATTTCCCAAATCAGTTTCTTGGATCCCCCTTTTGTTACACTTGGGAGAATTGTGTGTCAATATAGAAGTAAATCATTAATTTGTTTAGTTAAACCATATTGAAGACCTGAACTTATACTTTAATAGATACAGTGCAGTCATAAAACGGTGTAGGCCTATGCGAGCATGTTGATTGCAATTAAAGAAATGTTGTTCTTCGTAACGAGCAATTCGTGATGATAAGGGTGGATACAGGGGGCCAAAAGGGGCCATGCCCCCCCCCCTAAAAAAAAAAAAAACCAATTTTTTTTATGTGACGTCATAATAAAGGCCGGCAATGAGTACACCACCATCTTTTCCTCAAAAAACATCGGTTAAAATGGTCAGAAATTGCCTAAAATCGCACCACAGAGCATCTCGAATCCAAAAATTTTTTCGGGGCCCTTAAGTGGGCCCTGAAGCCCAAGCCGTAATTTTTTGACCTACTTTTTTGGGGGGGACCAAAATTTCTTTGCCCCCCCCCCCAATTGTGTTCTGGATCCGCCCTTGCGTGATGATGTGTCACTCATTTGACTATACATGTAATTAGTTCTATATCAGTGGTCATTTCATAAAACAGGGCCTTGGCCTTGGCCTTGGCCTTGAGGGTTAAGCCTTAGCCTTGGCCTCGAGGCTTGAGGGTCAAAGCCTTGGCCTTGGCCTTGGCCTTGGGGGTCAAAGCCTTGGCCTTGGCCTTGGCCTTGAGGGTCAAAGCCTTTGCTCCAACACTGGTGAACAGTGACGATTTGCCCTATTGGTCAGTTGGCAAACTACCCTTCCAATTCTTTCAGTGACGGGGAGGGCGCTTCAAAAAGGCCCATAAGGTGGCCCGTTTGTACATAACCACAATATACTGAGGGTGCCAGGATTGAACAATGATCGATTATGCCCTGTTGAACAGTGATCGATTATGCCCTATTGAACAGCCCAATTGGTGTATTGGCAAACTACCCTTCCTTTTCTTTCAGTGACGGTGAGGGCGCTAGTGGCACATTCTGTGCGCTTCTTAACATCTTGGAGAAACTGAAAGACGAGAACGTTGTAGACGTCTTTCATGCCGTGAGGAAGCTCAGAGAAGCTCGGCCCGGCATGGTTCAGTCACTGGTATGTTTTTATTTCTGTCCGAGTATTCGTTTGATTCTCCATTTTTGGTTTGTTTCTCGATCTATCTTTGTCACTCTTGGGCGTAAATAATGGTTGTTATTAGTTTTTTGTCTATTTAATGATTTTTCTTTAACAAATTACCTCCGAGTTTTGATTCTGCTAGCTTCAGATTTTATTTATGTTAATTAATCATTGCAGAAACATTTTACTGATAATTGGGTCTTCGGTCTTCTTTTTAAGAATTCCTTATTTTTACTCAGTATTTGGCTCAAACTTGGAAACAAAAGACTCTGGGCTACAGGATCAGCGGATATTTAGAGACATGTTACAAATATGCTGAGTTTGTTTTCTTTCAGGAGGAGTATACATTCCTGTATGATGCAGTGAGGACGCATATGGAGAGCGACATTGTCTATGAAAATGTCCAGGCTGCTTCCATCCATGTAAGCTGCACAAGTCAAGTATAGTGCCCCGTGTTGGCAAATCTGGCTATTCCAACGCCGATCCACAACCGGTTGTTTTAAATCTGTTTTTTTTTTTATATGAATTAAACCCCTGAAGAGAATCCACAAAACTGGCACCTTGTTTTATTCAGTCTGGCTTTTAAACCAGGTCGTCTCTGCACATACTGTGCCATATGATTGATATTACTTTCAGAAACCTAGCCTCGTGTACCATACTACCGTTACCAAAACCATCGCCTTCCAATACCAGTTGCATCGCTAGCTGTAAATATAATGAAACGTATATCAATTGTATTGAAACAATTGCATCGGTACTCACTCAGGAGTTTCAGAATTTTAAACATTATCTTGTTTCTTCCATGTTATACTTTTCTTCCTACTCAAAAATACATTGCCTTAAATTTAACAATTAGTGCAGTCCGTTATAGAATATTATCTCATTGTAATGACTTAAAAAAAAACAAGTGAAATAACTTGAATGACATTTGAGCAAATACTTCTGCGCAAAAAATGCTGCATTTATTCAGCATAACCATACACATATCTGTGCCAATTTCGTCAGAGTCCAGAAGTGTGGCTCCTGGAAAATACGATATGAAAATTAATCAAATGAAATAATAGATACCTAAATTAAGTGTGAAATTTATAGCCTATATTTGATGAAATCATTGGATTTGGCTTCCGGCTGCTTGCGTTATAAAGAACATAGTGCTTTGTGTCTATGTCGGATTTATCAACAGAATGCCCAACCCGAGATTTGGGAATATCTAATTTATATTAATTTAAACTCTCCCCTTTCACGACGGATTGTGTACTTGCGTACTTTTGCAGATTTTCTGCTTATATCCTTAAGAGAGCCAGGTATCTTTTTAGGAATCAGGCTAAAATTGAGAAATAAGTTTTCGTATTAAATAAAAGTACATGATTGTATTCAAAGTTGTATTTATTTATCACTGGTATCGCTGAGATATGCCATCTTTAACCTCCTGACTGGCCTAATGGCCGGTAACCAGCGTCTCCAGCGACAGTCTTGCAGTTGTTTTCAGTGCTACGGGAATGGCAGTGTGACCACACAGAAGAAAGAATTATCATCCGTGATCCACTGCATGTAAGCAGGGAGTATTCTTGTTTGTAGCAACAGTGTCAACAGATGATTATTTTGATTCCAAAATTATAAACACACTGGACCAACACAAGGGCAGA
The DNA here is from genome assembly GCF_015706575.1 of Patiria miniata. Taxonomy (NCBI): domain Eukaryota; kingdom Metazoa; phylum Echinodermata; class Asteroidea; order Valvatida; family Asterinidae; genus Patiria; species Patiria miniata. The sequence goes on from NW_024037073.1 coordinate 8,027,285, forward strand.
TCCAGAACACAATTTTTTTTTGGGGGGGGGCCAAAAAAGTTTGGTCTAGGTCTAAAAAAATTACGGCGTGGGGTTCGGGGCCCGCTTAAGGCCCCCGTTTTTTTTTTTTTGATTCTACATGCTCAGTGGTGCGATTTGGGCAATTCTGACTACTTTAACCAATGTTTTTTGAGGAAAAGGTGGTGCGTGGTGGTGTACTCATTGCCTGCCTTTATTGCGAGGTCACTAACAAAAACAACAACATTGGGTTCGGTTTTTTTTGGGGGGGGGGCATGGCCCCCTTTGGCCCCCTACAAACAAAACAATCAAAAAGTGGGTGGGTTTGATTGAATAAATGTAATGTACTTGCACGTTCCGAGAAGATTTTGTCATACGTTGACAAGGTGAGACCTACGGAGCGCAGGGCAGTTTTACGGACGCAATCAAACCTACCTGTCCCTGTTTTTGTCTAAAAGTGAACCATACATGCCGAATATGTCACAAGCAGCAATGCTCATCATAGATTGATAAAATAGACGTAAAATCGACATTGAACTGTTTGAACTTACGAAGGAAAAACATCTGTTGCATGGCCTTACCATAACTACCTGGGTGTTTTGTTCCAGTTAAGTTTGTCGTCAATAAATAGCACCAAGGTTGTTGTACGCTTTAACCCTTTCTATTTCGTTGTCGTTAGTATAAACAGGTTTGTGAGGTCCAGTGTTGCGCCGGAAATCTACGATCATCTCCTTAGTTTTCGTCACATTAATAGTAAAGAACATGACGGTCACACCAATCCACAAACTGTGCTATCTCCAACAAATCTCCGATATATAATTGCGTGGGTCATCTTTTAAGTAGCATGTAATGCCTGTGTCATCTGCGTATTTCATTAAACTACACATTGGGCTGGAACAGAGACAGTCACTTGTATAAAATAACAGCGGTGAGATAACACATCCTTGAGGGGGACCTGTGTTTATCATCCTGACCTTAGAATTAAAGTCTCCATTTTTACTCACTGTGGCTTATTCAGCAAACAATTATGAATCAACTGTACAGTTTTTGGAGACACATTTATTTGCTTGCGTTTTTTTTTATTAGAATGTGAGGTTGAATCGTTTTAAAGGCACTAGAAAAATCTTTAATAGATCTATAGAATTTTGATTTGTCCAACGGTGACTGTACAGTTTATGAAGATAAACTAGTACCCCATCATCGACCCCCTGTATTGCTGCGGTATGCAAATTGAAAATTGTCTAAATAAGAGCCTGCATCTTTGAGAAGAAATTTCAGAAAAAGCCATGCAACACATTTAACAATATTATTGTTGACTGCTGTGATGTGGGATATGACGTTTTGAACACCCGAAGCCTGGGGCGCATAGCACCCGAGGCGAAGCCGAGGGACCGGGTGCTATGCTCCCCGAGGGTGTTCAAAACGCCATATCTCAAATCACAGTAGACAACAATTGATTTGTTATACCTCTGTCTTTGATTCTTTGGATTTTTATGTAAAAAATCACGAAGACAAACAGCAGTAAACACAACAATCATGACAATTGAACGTCGACTCACATGCATGTCGCGTGCTCGAAACAGCTGATCGTCTACTAGTTCGCTGATCCCACTCATGTGTTAAAACATGGTAAAAATAGCGTGGGTACCAACGATACAAGCGTTTCACACCGTTCGTGCCGCATACGTTCATAGTCATAGCACACTCCCTGTGTTATACCAGAGAATGATGATATTTTCCAGAATTCTGGTACCTAAACCGTTTGGTCCTGAAGCGTTATTTCTTACATCAATCTCATCTATTATTAAATAGTATCATGATCGGCATTATTTTGAAAGAGTCTTGCAAGAGATCTTTTTCCTGAGTGAAATCATGAACATCAAATCGACAATAGAAATTGTTCAGTTTATTTGCAGTTCATCCACGAAGACATTGGCTTATACCAGCCTGGGCCAAGGCGTCGAGCGTAAAGGACATTGAAAGGGACGTCAACGAAAAAATGTGGCTTAGGAGACGTATACGAATCATAAATTAGAAATATTTATCAACATTATGAACTGTAAAGAGATTAATTTAAATATATATCAACTTCAATGATGTGAAATATTAGGTAATTATTACAAATTATAAACACAGTTGGTGAGCTTTCTAATTGCTGAGGTTTGTGATCAATGTATTTTAGATTTGTTAGCTTGTTCCAGCAGATACGCTACAATGCATAGAAAGAATGAAACATGTCAGTGTCCATTTATTGATTTAAAATATTAAGTTAATCCATAGCCATTAGATGACAACGATAAGGCACAACCCAGTTCCTGAATAGTAGGGCCTAAGTAGTAGTAAAGTATATCAGGAGCTAATATGGCCCATTAGGCCAGCGTTTAGCTTCAGTTTCCTTGGCCCGAAACCACTCATATTCCCCTGCATGGGAAGTCCGTCCATCGCCAGTAATGCCGGTCCCCCTGATGGTCCTAGGTGTAGAGAGGCAAGGACACCACGTAATGGCCGGGGCTAAATTCGAACCCCTGATCCTCTGATCATTTGTCGTGAACCTATAGGCCATGCACAACTTCCCTTAACAAAAGGATTAGGTTAAGATCTGCGGTACAGAAAGGATTTTCAGTTGAAGCAAACCAAAAGTACATAAGCTGGCATGCAGCGTTTTTCTGCATGTTTCTGCATGTGGGTCATTCCAGTCAGACCAACGCTCTTTTTTACCTCATGTCTTCCGATTTTGATAAAAATTGCTGTGCTTGTCGGTCCTGACGAGCGATGAATGCACACCAATTTTTAGCCCGATCCGACCTACCATGTGGTCAGGGTAGAAACCACAAAAAACCGGGCATTTTTAGAGTAAATACCACCCTTTTGGTAGAAATATGTCAAAACCATGTTAATTTTCATCGAATATATGCGAATTTGGTATTAAAATAATAAGAATTGCATGCTCAAATCAACTCTTTTGTCAAAATTCATTTTTGTGTGTGAAAAGGAGGTCACGTGACCTTTAATATGTTATCGTGACCTTTGACCCAATTTATGGAAGGCCAAAAAAAAAAATAGTCGGTCTCTGGTCAGACCGAAGTTCCGGAATTGATGCGGCGAGGCGGTTTTGGGGTTTTTTTTGTGGCTTTTTTTTCAAGCTTGTATTGTACAGACAAGGTGGGTACTATTTTGCTTTTTTTGTGTCTCATTATACATTGTTGTCCTCCATAATTTGCCTTGGTGCTCTTTATCATTTGCCTTGGTGCAATTTCCCCATTCCTTGGTGCTCCTTGGAACAAACATTTGAGGAGGCGCGGCAACAGAGGGCGCTGTTGTAGCTTCCGTGTTAATTTGGAGAAAAAAACACAGGTTGCCACGCATGATTAAAATCGACGCGTGCACTGACCAGAGACCGTGTATTTTTTTTGGCCTAATGATGTATCATTCCGAAAATCAACGAAATGAAAATGACTTGATACAGCATGTCTTCCTCTATCAGAATCTACTAAAAATCAATTGGGGTCTTCACAATTTACAACTTTATGACTATTTTTGTACAGTTGGTGGGTTACAAATGAGTCAATTTATAGACTTTAAATTAGAAATCCACCCACACAACTTACTATTCTGTTTCTAAAGATACTGAAATTAATCTTGGGTTGGGAATTTCTCATGTTTAGGACTGATGAGGTCTAACCAGACTCATAATATAAATTATCAGTAGTGGCGCACCCAGGATTTTCCTTTTTTTTGGGGGGGGGGCCCTCATAGCTTTTTTGTTTTCAAATTTTTGTAGAATATTGTAAAAAATCAAACAAACAAATTGACAACCTTGGAGGGACGTGGGCTCCAGCCCCTCGAACCCCCCCCCCCCGTGCCACTGATAATTAGTTATCCTACGAATATGAAACAATGGAATATGAAACAATGCAATGCTGCTGTGACCCATATGCCACCCGACGCACTACATTATTTCGTGTTCCACGAGCCATAACGAATTTATCTTCAAGCAAACTTGACGTCGAATGCGTACATTGTATGTGGTGAGGGATGTATCGGACCGTTCAGCAGCAAATAAAAAGAACACAATACATACATGTACATGTACATTCGATATATGGGGTGCAGTATAGCTGTGCAATATTATATCAAATCACACTGTTGTTGCTACAGATGGACTAATCAGGGTCTAGGATTCAAGGTTGCTTGAAGATAATACTCAATATCGCAATCCAAGTTACCTTTCTACTCATTCATCACTGCGCTTCTTGAAATTTAATGAGTCTCAAAGACTTGGCAATTTTTTCCTTTGAGATAAATTTCACCTGGATGTGTCCACTGTACTGGGTCCGGGTAGAAAGCATAGAGCTGTTGCGTACCCTAAACAGTAACTGCTGATGACAATCGACTCTCAAGCATTCGACGTCAAGTTTGCTTAAAGATAAACTCGTTAGCCCACTTATGCTCGTGGAACACGGAATAATGTAGTGCGTCGGGTGGCATATGGGTCACAGCAGCATTGCATTGTTTCATATTCCAAGCGCGCTCGTGGGATAACTAATTATCAGTGGCACCCCGGGATGGGTGGGTGGGGGGGGGGGGGCCTCAATTCAAAGCGCACTCGTGGGATAACTAATTATCAGTGGCACCGGGGGGGGGGGGCTCGAGGGGCTGTAACCACCCCCCTCCAAGGTTGTCAATTTGTTTGTTTGATTTTTGGGAAAATTTTTTTTGCTCAATCTTCTACAGAAATTTGAAAACAAACAAACTATGAGGCCCCCCCCCACACACACCAAAAAGCCAAATCCTCGGTGCGCCACTGCTGATATTTATATTATGAGTCTGGTTAGACCTCATCAGCCCTAAACATGAAAAATTCCCAAACCAAGATTATTTAAGTACCTTTAGAAACAGAACAGTAAGTTGTGTGGGTGGATTTCTAATGTAAAGTCTATAAATTGACTAATTTGTAACCTACCAACTGTACAAACATAGTCATAAAGTTGTAAACTTTGAAGACCCCAATTGATTTTAGTGGATTCTGATAGAGGAAGACATGCTGTATCAAGTCATTTGAATTTCGTTGATTTTCGGAATGATACATTTGTACATAAATTTGATACCGAATTCGCATATTTTCGATGAAAATTAACATGGTTTTGACATATTTCTACCAAAAGGGTGGTATTTGACTCTAAAAATGTCAGTTTTTTGTGGTTTCTGCCCTGACCATATGGTAGGTCGGATCGGGCTAAAAATTGGTGTGCATTCATTGCTCATCAGGACCTACAAGCAAAGCATTTTTTTATCAAAATCGGAAGACATGAGGTAAATAATTGCGTTGGTCTGACATGCAATGACCCATATGTGACGTCCACAGAAAGTTGAACTTATGACACACTACGCTTCTTTACTGTGAAAAAATCGGTTCAACAACACGAAACTGATAAGTGCATAATTATTTGTACACGCCACAGTATGCATTTATTGATTTTGTTCACTTTATACTTCCTCGTGCAGTGATTACGACAATGGCGGCCTATCTAACTCGCCCGTACCGTGCCAGTGTGTTGCTGTTTCTGATTGCTGTGTCTCTTAGCAAAGGTAAAGTGCGTAATGTAGCGGTTTTCTAAAAAAAAAGTCCGAAAAAGTAGAATATTGCATTGGAACCTCATTTGAAATGAGATTGATTAAAACAAATGATGTACTTCCATTGAATCATTAGTTGAAATACAAGTTTTTCTACCCATTATTCACGCACATATCGCAAGTTGTTCCGATGCAGGATTTCAAACTGTAAAGGACACGGAAGGGCAGTGCGGTATTGTAACGAAACAGGGGTATGTGTAGACTGATATCAAGTGTAGCCTCAAAAGCATCACGTCAGCCCGCGCGTTAGAGCGCGTGATACTGTGGGGCAACCAATCAGCATGCGCGTCCTGCATGTACACTAGGCTGATGGGCATGTCTGGCTATGAATTATGCAGGCATGTACCGCGTGAACAAGCGCGTGATATCGCGCAGCGACCAATCAGCAGCGTGCGTCCGGCATGGTCTGGGATGGGGTGATTGCCTCGTGGCCTGGCGTGGGTTCGGCACTCGTGGTAGAGACTTCAATGAGAAAACTGCTCTGAGAGACTTCAATGAGTAAACTCCTGGGAGAGACCGCGTTGTGCAACAAGCGATTATCGAGCAATCTCGTGAGCTGTCAGCGTTTTACTGAGTTCCCGTGGTTGGACCGTACCGGAGCGGGAGAAAGCCCCAGCGCGCCTGGTGTGATCGGTCAGTAAACCTGGACTTCGTTGTTTACATCCCCCTGTGCATTTTCAGGCCTTATCTAATAAGATTTGGGGTGGTTGTTGTTAAGAAGTCGGGATTATTTAATATAGGGCCTGAGTTAGGATAATAGTCGGACCCTGGGTAAATCTGAAGGTTGGGGAACAGTTAGGCTTAGTTCAGACTTAAGGATTGTCTTCCGTTGTTTGTGCCATTTGGCGTGGCTGCAGTATAGCTGCCCTGTGAGTCCGTAGGCTTGTTTGCCCATTGAGGAAATAGTCTAGCTAAGATTGTTCGGAAGGTCTGTCTGCCGTTGATCTATGCCAATTGGCGTGGCTGCGGTTGATGCAGACTTGGACAACTGAGAGCTCGCTTTTCCTGCCTGGGAACCCGCTTAATTGTGACTTTGTGGAGGGAAGTGCATGCCGTGGTCCTGTGCAATTTTGGCGTAGATACGGTTGATTGCGGCCCTGTAAAGTCTGTGAATCCTGAGTTTCCCGAAGGTAAATTTACTGGGTTAACGTTCAGAGGGCTACTGTTATCGTCCGGTGGGTCATAGAAACGTTACTAAGTACCCCGCATGTGTAATTCGCTGGGCAAGCAAGTAGCAAGGACCGTGTTGTATTGTATAAATCTATTCTGTTATTGTAGACCTCATTAGGGTTATTTTGTGCTAAGTGAAAGAACACTAGCCCGTATTTAAGTCGGTGGTGCAGACGACCACTTTATAAACTAGGAACCCCGAGAAGTATAGGTGAGGTATACCCAAGTGAGGTTTACCTTAAGTGAATTACCCCGCTAAGCTGTGAGTTATAATTGTGCAAGTTAATCATAAGGGAGTGCAGTTGACCCCTGTTGAACCAGACGATTATAATTGTATAAGCTAAAGGGTGCAGTTGACCCAAGAGCCGAACGAAGATTATAATTGTATAAGCTAATGACAAGGGGTGCAGTTGACCCCTCAGCTAACAGCGAGGTTTACTAGTGTTCATTATCACAGCAAGGTTTACTAGTGTTCATTATCACGGCGAGGTTTACTAGTGCTTATTATCACAGCGAGGTTTACTAGATTATCACAGTGAGGTTTACTAGTGCTTATTCTAAGAGCGAGGTTTACTAGTGCTTTTTTAAGAACGAGGTTTATCAGTGTTAATTCGAACACCGAGGTTTACCTGGATTCATCAGAACTGTGAGATTCATCGTTGTATAAATTATTGAATGGTGACGCGTTGACATTATATTTGAAGTGTGCTAAAGGAATAAACTAACTGATTAACGTCTTGGACTAACTGGTCACTGTGAAGCTTATGTAGTCCCGCTCTCTGTTGGATATATCTGAATAAGTTAGTTCCCTCTTTTGTCAATAAAGTCAAGTACTTAATCGCAGATCGGTGGTATATTTCCGCCAAACGAACTGCCCCTAGGCTTAGTCCGCCGTTCGTTAACTATATCCCCCCCCCTTGCGTCAGGGTAACAGCTCATCCTTGCGCGAGGTTTATAAATATTTTTGTGGGTTAAGGCCAGGTCCAATTCCATCCTTCGATCAGGTCAGACTGTCGGGTCACCTAGTTATTCCCGCCACAAAGGGTGTATAGCTCGTTTCGCCACAGTATTTTTCTCGTAGAATCAACGATTCACAAAGTCAATTAGATGAAATGCTTCATGTGATTTCCAGATCTTTTTTCTTATTGCAAAGTGGGAAATGAATCCTTTTTTTAAAAGGATTCGTGGTATGCATAAGGAAAAGTTTTGGACATTTGCTCATCGCAACACTGCGTGTAAACGCTCAGTATATATGCGCGTGCGTTGTTGAGAGACCAAAACAGGCATATCTTTAAAACTGGGCAACGTACAAATCTGGGGTGATCAGAACATGAAAGAAGACATCTTCTGCTTTCTACAGGGATGAAATTTGTCATTGACAGTGCTCGGCCAAAAACGACCATTTTAGTTTGAAAAACACATCCACGCTTTGTGCTCCTATTCAATAGTGCACATCACGAAGCGTAAACTAGTTTTTTTAGCACGCATGTCCAAGTGTTTTTTACCACAGCGTCAAAACAAAAAGTTCAGCAACCTTAGGGTGACGTCATTCATAAAGTTTATAATGTAAAGTCTCGGACTTTACATTATAAAAGATAATGTAAAGTCAATTTATAGACTTTACATTAGAAATTCACCCACACAACTTACTATTCTGTTTCTAAAGGTATTTAAATTAATATTGGGTTGGGAATTTCTAATGTTTAGGGCTGATGAGGTCTAACCAGACTCATAATATAAATTATCAGTTGTGGTGCACCCAGGATTTTGCTTTTTTTGGGGGGGGGGGGCCTCATAGCTTTTTGTTGTCAAATTTCTGTAGAAGAATGAAAAAAATCAAACAATCAAATTGATAACCTTGGAGGGGGTGGGTTCCAGCCCCTCGAGCCCCCTCCGGTGCCACTGATAATTAGTTATCCCACTAGCGCGCTTAGAATATGAAATAATGCAATGCTGCTGTGACCCATATGCCACCCGACGCACTACATTATTTCGTGTTCCACGAGCCATAACGAATTTATCTTCAAGCAAACTTGACGTCGAATGCGTACATTGTATGTGGTGAGGGATGTATCGGACCGTTCAGCAGCAAATAAAAAGAACACGATACATACATGTACGTGTACATTCGATATATGGGGTGCAATGTAGCTTGTGCAGTATTATATCAAATCACACTGTGATTGCTATAGATGGACTAATCAGGGTCTAGAATTCAAGGTTGCTTGAAGATAATACTCAATATCGAAATCAAAGTTACCTTTCTACTCATTCATCACTGCCCTTCTTAAAATTTAATGAGTCTCACAGACTTGGCAATTTTTTCCTTCAAGATAAATTTCACCTGGATGTGTGTCCGCTGTACTGGGTCCGGGTAGAAAGCATAGAGCTGTTGCGTACCCTAAACAGTAACTGCTGATGACAATCGACTCTCAAGCATTCGACGTCAAGTTTGCTTGAAGATAAATTCGTTAGCCCACTAGTGCTCGTGGAACACGGAATAATGTAGTGCGTCGGGTCGCAAATGGGTCACAGCAGCATTGCATTGTTTCATATTCCAAGCGCGCTCGTGGTATAACTAATTATCAGTGGCACCCCGGGGTGGGGTGGGGGGGGGGGGGCTCAATTCAAAGCGCACTCGTGGGATAACTAATTATCAGTGGCAACGGGGGCGGGGGGGGGGGGCTCGAGGGGTTGTAATCTACCCCCTCCAAGGTTGTCAATTTGTTTGTTTGATTTTTGGGTATTTTTTGTTCAATCTTCTACAGAAATTTGAAAACAAACAAATTATGAGGCCCCCACACACCAAAAAGCAAAATCCTTGGTGCGCCACTGCTGATAATTTATATTATGAGTCTGGTTTGACCTCATCAGCCCTAAACATGAGAAATTCCCAAACCAAGATTTATTTAAGTACCTTTAGAAACAGAACAGTAAGTTGTGTGGATAGATTTCTAATATAAAGTCTATAAATTGACCAATTTGTAACCTACCAACTGTACAAAAATAGTCATAAAGTTGTAAACTTTGAAGACCCCAATTGATTTTAGTGGATTCTGATAGAGGAAGACATGCTGTATCAAGTCATTTGAATTTCGTTGATTTTTGGAATGATACATTTGTACATAAATTGGGTCAAAGGTCACGATAACATATTAAAGGTCACGTGACCTACTTTCAAAAAATTTAATTTTGACAAAAGAGTTGATTTGAGCTTGCAATTCTTATTATTTTGATACCGAATTCGCATATTTTCGATGAAAATTGACATGGTTTTGACATATTTCCACCAAAAGGGTGGTATTTGACTCTTAAAATGTCAGTTTTTTGTGGTTTCTGCCCTGACCATATGGTAGGTCGGATCGGGCTAAAAATTGGTGTGCAATCATTGCTCATCAGGACCTACAAGCAAAGCAATTTTTTATCAAAATCGGAAGACATGAGGTAAAAAAGTGCGTTGGTCTGACATGGAATGACCCATGTGAAACATATGTGACGTCCACAGAAGGTTGAACCTATGACACACAACGTTGCTTTATTGGGGAAAAATCGGTTCAACAACACGAAACTGATAAGTGCATAATTATTTGTACACGCCACAGTATGTCTTTATTGATTTTGTCCACTTTATACTTCCTCGTGCAGTGATTACGACAATGGCGGCCTATCTAACTCGCCCGTACCGTGCCAGTGTGTTGCTGTTTCTGATTGCTGTGTCTCTTAGCAAAGGTAAAGTGCGTAATGTAGCGGTTTTCTAAAAAAAAAGTCCGAAAAAGTAGAATGTTGCATTTGAACCTCACTTGAAATGAGATTGATGAAAACAAATGATGTACTTCCATTGCATCAGTAGTTGTAATACATGTTTTCTACCCATTATTCACGCACATATCGCGAGTTGTTCCGATGCAGGATTTCCAACTTCAAAGGACACAGAAAGGCAGTGCGTATTTTTCTCGTAGAATCAACGATTCACAAAGTCAATTAAATTAAATGCTTTATGTGATTTCTAGATTTTTTTTCTTATTGAAAAGGGGGAAATAAATCCTTTGTTTTTAGGACAGAAGTTTGTTTTAGATTCCATCTCAACAGTTAAGCATGCGTATTAGCATAAGATCCTGGCTTGGGGTCTGGGAACAAAATCGGTACTTTTTCTTAACTTATTAAAGCTTGCCTATTGTTGCTGAAGTTTTCTGTTTACTTTGTTGTTTTCGTTTCTCCCACGTCCACACACTCCCTTTATCTTTCTCTCTCTTTCTTTGAAAAAAAAATGCACAATTTGCAAGGGAGGCAAACTTAAAACGTAAGTTATATTGCCGGTGGATCAAGGGTGACGTTTGATCTATGTTTCATGCTGTGTGTGGTCATTGAGGAAAGTCTCGAAGTCCAAACACCAAAAAAAGAGGTCACATTCATAAACGGTGATTGCATATCGGGGACCAACCCGGTCGCAAGGTTGCTGGGTAGCAGGGTCGCAGGTTTAAACAATATGATCAAGTAAATGCATACTTTCACATTACATGACGGTCCTACCTGTTATTACATAACAGTAACCGTTTTTTGTTTTAAAATGTTACGTTTCTTATTTTTTATTTATATATTAGGGGTACCTTCAGTTATTACATTACAGAAAGAAATAAAAGGAGTAAATCGTCCTGAATTCGCCGAAATTTGTATGTTAAAGATTGTTCCCTGTTTGGTTAAAAGGAAACCAACCTAATGCATACGTATTTTCAGCCGTAAATATAAGTCTGCTTCTTTGACGTTGCCCCCAGTAATCTGTCAGACCATTTAATATACATTGTTAAAATAATTCTGGAATTTTCCATCAAAAGTTGAGGCAGTAGCATCGACACTTTGCTGTTTTTTAGTTTTGCATCAGGGGGTGTAAAATGATTTTACAAAAGTGTTTTAAAATGATTTTACACTACTTCTAGACTAGGCGATATTTCAAAAAGTCACAAGAAGAGGCATTTTGAGTAGAAGTTGGTAATATAGTTATTTACTTAATTGTGGGTTGCTGAATCCGAAAATAAAATGATGGTTACCAAGCTGAATTTTTAGTGGAAATATGCTTAATTTGCATAAATCTTTAATACCTATCGTGTAATATATTTGTTCCTATATTTTAGTATATTTTTTTTATATTCTATTTTTTTTGAAAAATGTATTTTGGTGATTCTTCTTACACACCCCTACTTCAATAAGATTTTCTTAAGCATACAAGTGACTGAATAATTAGGACATAGTGACAATCCTAAACGGCTACTATTAAACCCTAAATTCTCTCGCAACACAAAAACCGGTCATTTTTTTGAAGGATGGTTGCGTGGGCGTTTATATTCTACTTGTAAATGCTCTTTTTAGTTATGATCATTTCGTTTTAAATTCGTTTTGTAGCCCAATTGGGTGGTTTCAAGGACGGAGTGCCCCTTGAAAACTGGTCACAATAACTTGCTAAACAATAATGCTGTATCTGAAATCACAGTGATATCACTAAACGTTGTGGGAAAACCGGCTACACAGAGCTCAACCGCCGACTCTGAAGTGGCAGGGTTAGCTGTGGATGGCGATCTCAACACATACATGCAAACTGGTAAGTAATTTAAGAGCACATTTAAATTTAAAAGAAGGAAGAAAAGTATGTTTCGATACATGTAATTGATGATTGTTGTAGGTATGGAGCACTAAGTAACCAAAGCAACACTGTACAAAATAATTCTGTAACTTTACATCAAAAGTTATGGCAGAAGCGTCGCCCTACACTTTTAGATTTACTCAAAGTGTTGTAAACTGATTTTAGAGAATAGTTGGGGGAAAAAACAGAAAATTATCTTACATTAAATCTGTTCAGTTTCATCTGTAAGTTGGTATTTCAACAGGAAACATCACTTGCATTTTCAACTCTGTTAATTGGCTTTCCAACCAGCTAATGTAAATATACCGTCAGGCTTTCAGGCTCGATCATTAACGGTTACTGCTATCCTTGCTCAGATTTCCTGTAGTTTTAACAGTATTGCAACAGATAACGCAATGAAACAGATGATGCATGTTCTGAGAATATAATGTAAAACAGGGGATTTACAAAGGACGGATCAAAGGATCCGATGGAAGACAAGGGTAGGATGAGGAGGAATCGATACATTCTGTCTGATGGCAGTGGAGTTGAGACAAAGAGTGACGGGGAAGGGGTATTCAACAGATTGACCTATGGTTAACACCTCGACTGATATACAGGCACTGCGATTGTGACAGCACATTAATCAGATTATGATACAACTTTTGTTATATTCGATACTAGCTTCGCATGCATGAATTCGACGTGCACATAAATCACAGCTAAAGGTTGTGGGGTGGGGCCAAAAGTGAGGGTTGGGAATTGGCTACGCCCTAACCAATGTTAGGATTATTTTAAAGACCATTTTATAGCTTCTTATTTACGCATAATGAGTCCCAAAATGCATCACGACAGCACAGAGGCGGCAGAACGGGGGGAAGGGGGGGGGGGGGGCTGACCAGCAAAAGTGCACCTCTCGCAGCTATAATGTGCCCCCTCGAGATGAAAACAAAACTGCCCCTCACACGCCCTCGTATGAAAGCATCGCGCTACAAAAAAGTGTCTCCTCTCTGATAATGCAAAACTGCCGCTCAGAAGTACAAGTTCCCCTCTCGCAATTACAGGATTGTGCACCTTCTCGACATGGAAATATACCCCACGAAAGTATAAATACCCCTCTCATGAAATTGTGCCTCTGTCGAGATGGAAGATTGGCCATCAAAAACAACAGTTGCCCCCTCTCGCGAAAAAATAAATAATGGTCTCTCTACATAACTATAGTTATATTATGCCCCCCCCCCCCCGTTTGAAAAGCGTTCCGCCGCTCCTGCGACCACAATTACATTGTATTAGCAGACTACAATGGTCTACATCAAAATGATCTGTTCAAAATGAAATAAACATGAACATTTACAGAACCCGTTAATCTGCAGTGCTAGTTACAACAAAATGTTCTATATTAACAGATTCTTTCAGAAAAAGCAGTTTGAAAACTGAAATTTCAACATCAAAACTGCTGTAAAAATGAATTACAGGGCAGATATGTGAATTTTTTGGGTTAAATTTCAGATTTATTGATTACAGTGTTCTATAAATTTTTGTTAGCAAGTTGAATCAGAATGGAGCTTCGATTAGTTACATGTGCTTCAACGCTCTAACGAATCACAAATTGTGTTCAACTAGCCTATAGTTGAGAAGAATAAAAACTATGACATGACGTGACTTGAAAAATCGATAGGGCGACACTACACCAGTGCGACATGCAAATTATGAACACATTTAACATTTGGGTCTTATCTGATACATCCACAGCTTTTAGCACAGCGGAAGAAATGACAGATCCGTGGTGGAGATTGGACTTGGAAACTGTCTACTGCTTGAGAAGTATCACCATCTTAAACAGACAAGACAATTTCTGTTACATTCCTGAACGAAGAAACTGTGGTAATGTTTTACAAGCATTACATTCCCTGTGTGGACTTCCGAATTAAAGATGTCCACATAAACCTGTTTGCAGATACGTTGTGAGGACTTGCCCACGTCCACACTGGGTTTCCCTCCCTGGAAAAAAGATTTAGAGGCATTTGGGTCAGGTTTATTTGTTGCAAAATGAAGAGAAACACCCAAGGGAATTCTAGAAAAAAATTGGGTTGAAAGAGTTTCACATTGTGAGTAAAATAAGTTTTTGACAGTTTTTTCCTAACTACACGGAAAAAAAAAAAAGAACGAATGTCCACACTATGGATGTAACGTAAACATGTATGCCTTCGTGTGTATGTGATCGGGCTTTTCAACAGAAACATTAACAAAAGCAAACAGTCATAGTATTTCATTATTATAATATTCCTTTGAATACCCCACCGATGACATAAATTCGTATGGAAGTAGGGGTTCGATGTGTTCAACGCTGAAACAAACAAAAAATGCTTCCTCCAATAAAGTCCCCCGACGATTATTCAGTCCGTGTTATTGCCTTAACCACCCCAACTCCAAATCTGTTTTTTCTCTAGAAAACAGTTTCATTTTTTGAACAGTACGTCAGTCATCTCCCGCCCGTGTTCATATCATGTGGATCACATTAAGTTGAAGGCCACTATTTAAGCTTAAACGATTGTGCATACATATTTTTTCCCTTCAAATTTGGGTATAGGCCCACTATAAGATATTTGCCTCATGTTGAATATAAAAAAGGAAGAGCTTGTTGAGACATTTTTTTGTATCTCTAATTGAACAATGTTAAATTCATTTGCTTCCAAACTTGCAGGTTACCGTATAATAGGTGCTATAGTACGAGCAGGGTTGAATCCAGATCATGTATCAAACAGAGTGATAGGCACAATCACTGAAGAGCAAGCCATCGATACAACGCGACCCATTGAGATAATAGCGAACCCAGTGGTCACCGCCCGTTACGTCAGCGTGGATCTCCGTGGTACCGATAGAATCCTTCACATGCGTGAAGTCATGGTTGGAGAGTACTTGTATACTGAAGGAGGAGGTGAGTGTAGACATTGAATAGCATCTGTTGATTATCGGCTACCTTTTAGTTTTCTTTCGCCATACGCCATTCATGTTTTCACATCTTTTGAAGTATTCAGTCTACAGCATCAAAAGTTGATGAGGACCTGATATTTGTCTCGGTTTACGTGATATCATAGACCGCGCGATCGTTTCAAAAGTTAACATAAAAGAAAATGTGATTTCGATAAAGAAATTGGTACAAAGTACATTTTGAAGGTATCAAAATAATGCGTATACATAATCTATCGGAACTGTAGGAGACCGTTAACGGTATTACAGCGCAAAATATTGCAAATACCTTGTGTTTCAAATAGACGGGGAGGTGGATTTTACTCTCGTCACTAATCCTGCTTTACTCGGCCAAACTGGAGACGACCATGCAACCATTGCAGCTTACAAAGGTCTCTACGGTATCTCCGATGATGTCTCATTCGGTCGACAAGTGACAACAGGAGGGAGTAACGACCTTCCGTCAGGGTCCAATCAGCTACAACATCCACTGCTGGGATGTCGGGTTAGACAGCTCAACCTACCCGAAGAGGGTGGGATCGACAGAACGGGTGTCTTCTACTGCGAGGCGACTAGAGCTGACATGACAAACACGAGGATACAGACCATCATTCTGCCTAAAGATGGTAAGTCTGGTTGCTCTTTAAGCAGACATCTTAAATGCAACAGATTCTTAGGAAATTATCGTTGCTTCTCATTCCAAGACTGAGATTTACAATCCACTGTCGATTTTCGCCCTTGTCTTTACAGGAAGTGTAGTCCATATACGTCCAGTTAAGCGAACTCAGATAGCAAATGTCGGAGACTCAGTTCGACTGGAGATGCAACATGTGAATGCACCAAACAAAAACTATAGATGGCGGCATAATGGAAGAGACATCCTCACCTCTTGGAATGACCAGCTCATTGTGTCTATTGATGATGTTGCTGTGAATGATGGAGGAGTCTACAGCTGCTTTGCGTCTGACCAGGAGAATCGACAACTGCATGGCATTATGAGACTTATTGTACGAGGTAAAACATAACAAGTAAGCCTTTGCAATGATGAGAAGCTTTTTGAAATGATTTTGTACAAGTTTAATCTCTGGAAGTTTTATTTGAATTTACCAAGGTTGTTCTGAGGGTATGTGGCGTCCACCGTCATGCCTTAACACCTGTCGTCGATGCTACAATGGAGGTATATGTGATGACAAGACAGGAACGTGTATCTGCGCTCCAGGATTCAGTGGAGATTATTGCCAAGGTATTGTTCATAAACAAGTACTATTAAAATAATTCCTTTCCTTAATATCAGAGACTAATATTTTGTATCCTGGCTAATCTATGAATATAATTTAACGTGCCAGAAACAAAGAAGCAAAGCTTTTAACATACGCATGTTTCACGGTATAAACATGCTTTGTAAAATGCAGTGAAATGATGAACAACCAACTACTACTGTGACGTTATTTTTTTGTCAGTTTTCGGCCGAAATGTTTTCGGTCAAAATGCTATTTACAGATGCTCCGATGATTGCCGGGGTCGTTTGTTTTGTCTTCGTGATCCTTACGGATGCTCGTGTGCTGCAGGATTCGCAGGACCAGACTGCACGCAAGGTGAACAAAATAGAGATTTTTTGTTATTTATGGTGCTAAATGTGGATTGAACCTGAATAGAAATATTTATGTATAATCCTAATCATTACACGGCGTTGTGTATATGCATACATGTACATGTACATAATGTTTGTCTCGTTAAGACCCAACACACTCTAGTATGTTCGGTCTTATAAAAATCGACACAAGAAGACACAAAATGTGCATTACTTTTCAGAGTGCTTCAACCTTTTCTCCTTGTCAGATTGTCCTGAAGGAACGTTTGGAGCTGACTGTAAGCAGACATGCCACTGTGCACCAGGGGACACCTGCAGTAAGGATACTGGAGAATGTAGCAATGGTGTTTGCGCCTCGTCATACCTCGGAACAAACTGTCAATGTTCAAGTACGATATCACATGCAACAGAATAAACTAAATGATAGGTATTTTTGACAAAGACCATGCCGAATCATCAAGATTTTTTTTCGTTTTATTTGTTTCAGTTCGTCCAGTGGAGGTCACACCAACCTCCATCTTGCAGCGAAGCCTCGCTTTTTCTTGGCAAGGTCCACTATGTCCAAACTTTGGCACGATGACCGGGTTCGTCTACAAACTGACAGACGTTAAATCTGGACCTCACGTGCCGCCACTGTTCAATGCAATAAAGCAAACAGTTACCATCGATGGTTTGATGCCGTACACGGTGTATAGCTTTCAAGTTGCAGCCATCACCTGTGCAGAAACTACAATGTACAGTGAACCTATTAATGTAACCACATTGGAAGCAGGTAGGCTTTGCTAAAAAAAAAAAAGGAAATAAAGAAGTTCAGTTGCTAAGTCACGATCAGGCAAGAATGATACAGTGCTTTCTAAAAAAAACTTACGCTTTTCACAGAGCCATCGGCGCCCCCAAATGTCAACATTCAGAACATTGATGACGTTTCAATCACCATCACGTGGTCACCACCCAACTCACCGAATGGTATCATCACCAACTATGACATTACTTACTGGAAGTCGGTTGACGCCGGGACACAAACTCTGAGAAATGACGTTGGTGTGTCGCCGCTCGTGTATTGCGTCGATGGTCTGGAAATATCTACAAGGTACCGCGTCCAGGTATGTAACACAAATATATGCAACACATATAAACAAAGAAAAGCCCTGAAAGTACTTTCAGTTACCTTGAATTACAGAAGCCATCGTAATGAAAACAAATATAACAATTACGAATTGCATGGTTCTATTAATTTCAGGTTCGGGCCAAAACCTCTGCAGGTGCTGGTCCATGGAGCGACACGGTCACTGCCTTCACTCAAATAGGTGGTAGGGTGATCTACAATAACTTGTTTTTAATAATAGTCTGTAGGCTACACACAGTTAAAAAATATATCAAAATTACAAAAGCACAATTTGACATTGCGACTAACACAATGAAACAGTCAGTAGAGGAGAATTGAGGGAGACCAGGAACGAGAAAAGAAAGTCTTTAAGAAAGAAATGCATTTAAAGAAAGATATGTACAATGAAAACTTAAAATCCTCAAATCCACTCCTGTTTTATTACTCTTGGAATAAAGGGGCCAATGTGGGTTTTTTCGATCCGTATTACAGTACGTGTTGAAAGCTATTGTGTCCGTAATAGCCTGCGTAGTGTTTATGCGTCGCCAGTTGGTTATAGCGCCCTCATTAAATTCGTTCCTCTCGTTCGATCAGTTTTATGTTTGCCCGTGATTCAATTGTGTGGCGTCTCCGATGATTATCTACTTAGTGGCGCAACTTATAATAATCACAAATTATGTTAATCTGTTCCAAGCCGGTGCAACCGATGCGCCGAACAATGGACATGTAAACGTAGCAGCCATCATTCTCGGGGTATTGTTAGCTATTGCTGTGATTGTCATCATCATCGGCTGCGTGGTGTGGAGGAAACGAAACAGCGACAGTGCTCCGAAGCTTGACGATCAACTTATCGTAAGTCTTTGTTTTAGTGAAAAAAAACCCAAAACAAATTAGAAAAATCTCCAAAGTAGCCATCAACATTCTAAAAAAGGGCAAATGTAGATATTTTGGAAAAGGGAAAAGATATAGAGAGCTCTTTATAAAAAAACTAAAAGAAAACTAACTTTCGAAAGATAGGCAGTCGAATTAACTCATATTCTTTGGTGTGGAATGTTAACACGAATGTCTCGCTTCACTTGTTATGTGGTATTTAATTGTTTTCTGTTTATCCCGGGCATAACAGGAGCTTTCTAATGTCAGACATCCGAGCACGCATGGTATTGAGTCACCAATCATAGAAGACATTGAAAGGGACATCAACGAAGACATTGGCCTACCATCATGGGCTACGGGACTGGAAATCCAATGGCAAAATCTCACGATTGAGGATAAGGTCCTTGGCAAGGGAATATTTGGGGAAGTGAGAGCAGGCAGTCTCGAAATCAGAGAAATGTCCAAAGTAGCCATCAAAACTGTCAAAGGTAAAACAAAAATATACTCGCTTTTGATCTCAGGCCGACAACACCTTCAACCTATGTGATTGAAATCGTTAATTATCTTGATCTCATCATTTTTGATTTGTTGAACATGTTTCATTGAAATGCAAATTTCTATTCGTTTTCTCCTCACAGGTGCAACAACGACTGCTTCCGAAGACTTCCTGGTCGAGTTCAAGACAATGTCTAAAATCAAGCCACACCCGAACGTAGTTGGTCTGATTGGCGCGTGTATACACAAAGGTACCATTATAATCAATCATTCTCTGGATGATAAAACTGTGAGTACATTTCATAATAAATTATTGAAGTTCAGGAGGGGAAATCCTTCGGGCCTTCTTTTCCAAAGGATAAAGGAAGTTTTTGGACTATACTCCTATCATAGGAATGATTGGAGCCTATTGGCAAACCACTTATTAAGAACGATATTTACTACACGCCAACGTTGAACTGTTCATGCAACTGTGGTTTCAGAATTAAAGAATTTGCAACAATTCAAATAGTAATCCAGGCCTAACTCACCGCACATTTCTTGCACGCAGGGAAATGTACGCGTCCTCAAATGTTTAAAGTCTGGCCAGTGATTTCATTTTTTATTCCAGCCGTGTTGTACATTGCTCTTGAATATCTTCCCAACGGCAACCTGCGTGACTACCTGAGGAGTACTCGCCCCCAGCAGCAGGTGACAATGAAGTCAGATGATGGTGTATCACCTCTGACTTCCTCCAACTTACTGACATTCGGCATAGATATAGCCAGAGGAATGGATCACCTCTCTGACACTGGGGTATATGGACTTGCAACTGAATCTAAATATGCCACTATTTAGATTATTTGTTTGGGGGTTCATACCAAATTCTTTAAGTATATTCTTGCAGGTTGAAAATGTCATAGGCTTTATGAACCGAGTGGCTACGTGTCCCACACAAATGTTTGGTGTTGCATGAATGGAAATCCCAACGTAGTGTTCTTGAGCAGGATACATTACTTTATCTTCCCTTTTCCACCAAGAAGTATAAGTGGGCCCCAGCCATGTGAGGGTTCATATTGTAAATGGCAAATGACTGATTATTATCTTCAAGATAATGTTTTTCTAACATAGATAATTCACCGTGACTTGGCTGCGAGGAACATACTTCTCGGGGAGGACTTGACTGCCAAGATTTCTGATTTCGGACTATCACGGGGAGAAGACATCTACTTTCAGAAATCGAAGGTAAAGTTGTCGCTTGCTGTCAGTAGAATATTAATGAAGTGCACAGGTGCAGAATTGAAACAGTGGTAATGTGTACATTGATCTTGTTGTGAAATTCATTCTTTAAACACAGTTTCCAATAGCGCTCGAAAAGCACCAAACGTAACAATAAATACTACACAAGTGGAGTTGATAGTATTACCTTATCATGCAAACACTTTATGTATAATTTGTGACGACATCTGAGTCTCAGTGTCTGTTTATTTCTATGAATTTATACATTTTTCGAATAAGTGCATCGTGTTAATTTACCACCTTCTTTTTCCCCCCAAATTTTATTTGTAACTATGCTGTCTAAGAACCGCGTTCCTTTCCGCTGGTTGGCCATCGAGTCTTTGACCCGTCGGATGTACAAGTCTAAGAGTGATGTGTAAGTACAATCATCAAAGCAATTACCACTTTAAGATCATTAGAAATCCCAGGGCGTTTTGTTAATTTCCCTTCCACGTTAGAATTATGAGTCGTTTTTCATGCCTGATTTGTTGTGTCGATCTTTTTCCAGGTGGTCATTTGGGATCGTGCTGTGGGAGATAGCAACATTCGGTAAGTAACTCACTTTATATCAGGTGATGGTGCCCTTTTTATGAAATACTGCATGTACCGCTCTCCAGATCTAGGATACGAAAGCCCAATAAAAATAAACTAAATAACACTTAATGAAATGTATGGATCACTCTGTGTTCATTCTATTTAGGAGTTGTGAGCTGTACATGTCACTTACAAAAGAACCACAGGGAATAAAGCAGAAAGCTGAATCCCATTTAGCGAAAATGCAAATCATAAGTGCAATGGAAAATCACTGAAGCCATTTTCTGCTTGGCAAATTCAAATTTTCACCGCTGCCGCCCCACATTCCACTCAAAAAAGCTATTATTATCAGCATCACCCGGGGGCATAGGAGTTCTTAAGGTTTAAATTTATAACAAGTAGCCAAGAACAGAGGTGAAAGATAAGAAAGATTAAAGTTAATGAATTAAGTTGCCATGAGTATGCGATGAAAAGAAGATAAAAGGAGATGACAGATTGACTAAAATATTATGAATAAAGCTCACGACAATAATTACTTGAATTATACCGTTTGGGTAGTTGACAAGGCATAAAGTCAACAGGTCTTTAACCAAATGAAATTGTCATCTGATATTTTCTAACTATATCGAGATGAAAGTAAACAAATGACATTTGATTATTAACAAAGGTCAATAATTCAAATTAGGTTTTGCCCTTCATTTAAATACTGTATACTCAGTGTGTTACCTCCCGAGTGAAAGATGGAAAAATTATTCGGGTGGGACTTGAACCCACGACCTCCTGATTTCTAGAGCGGATGTCTTACCACTCGACACTCGAGTGGTAACCTGTATCGATTTGTGTATTATTTTATCAACTGTTTTAGGGTTAAATTATAAGATCTGTTTATTAAAAAGACTGAAAAAATTGCCAAAAAAAAAATAGATGAGAAATCAGTTGGAAATGGGTAAAAAAGAATTTTACTTACGACCTATATTTTCGTTCCAAGCTTGCCTTGTTGGATCATGTCCGTTTTCACATCGCGTACTTGCGTGAGAACGAAAATGATAACGACGCGGAGGTTAACCTACGTACATCCGATGGATTCTTGATTTATTAAGGCTCGTTTGGATCACCTTTTAATGGGTAAAAAAATCCTTCAGTTTATTCAAAACAATTATCCGTCTCAAAAGACATTTGATTCTCCTGTTTTAGTTTAAGTTTTTACCCAGTGACCGTCACAGACTTATTTCATAAAGTTTCATGCTTAAACGAATGATCGAGTTCCTCGCGGGCTAGTTAAGAGTCTGTGTCAGTAGCCCGACTGACTAGTGAAAAAAATAAAATAGAACCATTGAGCGATTTAAAGCTTATTAATTGGACTTTCATATCCTAGACCGGGAAAACGCTACATGCAAAAAAAAAAAAAAAAAATAAGGGCAGCATTTGGGTTTTTTTTTCTCCACCCTGTATTTCAGATCGTTATATTCCAGCAGGAGGGAATGTGTTTTGGAAGCAATATATATAACTTGGCTGTGTGATAATTTTGCGATAGGTTATTATTTGGAAGTAGTTGGTATAAAAAACGTGGTACAGTGTGGAAATCTTCATTTTTAATGTGACCATATATTTCCAATTAAGTCACATTTTCAATTCTATAAAATATGTCTATACTCACCACAGTCTCATTCGAATTCACGGCAACTTTGAGGTTCTAATACTGGTATGTTGTATGGACAATTAAAGATGTTATTATTTGAAGGATGAATTGTTATTTTAATTGGTTATTGCAGGA
This sequence comes from Patiria miniata, assembly GCF_015706575.1. Taxonomy (NCBI): domain Eukaryota; kingdom Metazoa; phylum Echinodermata; class Asteroidea; order Valvatida; family Asterinidae; genus Patiria; species Patiria miniata. The sequence goes on from NW_024037073.1 coordinate 8,050,299, forward strand.
GCGACGCCCTATCCAGGAATTCAGAGCAAGTTGTTGGCCAAACGATTGCAGGAAGGCTACCGAATGCCCAAGCCGGAAAACTGCGCCGATGAAATGTAACTATAAGCATTTTTTTCTTCAAATATACTGCCCCCTATTTAAAACAGAGTGTTTGGTAAGCAATTAGTCCAAATAACTTTTTCAAAGCAGGACTACAGGAGGGGTTCATGTGTTTAAAATCACAATTTCAGATCACGTAAATCTCACACTGCAGCGGAACAAAAATAACACCAAGGCAAGTTTTGGCGTGGACAAAGAATGTATTAGTTTTAGCTTTACTGACATCAATGCTGTGCAAACTGGACGTGTCGGTAATCGAAGTTTTGAAAAAAAACTGTGCTGGCTTTACACGGAGTAATCTTTAAAATAATTAAAGTAAAAAGAAGTGTGCTTCAAAGTGGCAAGAAATATTACACTCTTGCCACAGCATCTCCACAAAACCTTCAGTGCATTGGCTTGATTGCGTTTTTACTTTTTTTTAGCTACGATCTCATGATGAAGTGTTGGCAAGCACACCCAAGCCAACGCCCTAGTTTTGCAGAAATCACTGCGGCGCTAGAGAAAATGAACGACCCATCAGATGAGACCGTAAGTGCGAACCGTGTTTTTCATTTTCAAGTTTCCGCTCATTTTTGTTTATCACAAACTTTCATTTAAATGGAAACCTTTTTCATAACAATTTTACGAGGTTATTAAGGTCATTCACAAAAGTGTGTTTAAATTGTCTCAAGAAATATATTATTCAAATATCACATTTGAAATCCATTCTAAGAGGTTTTTGTCATTATTTGTAGTTTGAATTAAACATAGAAATCCACATTTGGTTAATTTTCCAGATGTACTTGATACCTTATGTCGACGTGAATCACGTGATCAAACCAGAGTTTGACGATAACTAGAAAGACGGTACAATACTGAAGGCGAAACGTCTTAAAGAGAATAATGCCTTTCGATATACCTTGGAGGTGCGATTAATATATTTTTTTTTTTGGGGGGGGCCTTGCGTTTGACCTAGTTTAAAAGCTATGTGTAATTGACACAACTGTTGCACACTACATACATTCAATGTTTCGAATATTAAAGTATGTGCTGAAATACCTGAAAACAACATTTAGTGCATTTATTATCTTCTTTTTTTTACTGTCGTTTGATAAAAACAGTAGCCCAGATAGCTCACATATTACATTAATGTCTATAAAATTAAAGCACGTTGCTTGGAAATTTTATGCACTGTTTAAGCTGTATAAACATGCATTGCTTATAGATGGCACCGCTGTTGGACGCAGTAAACGATTTATGAAATGTAACCATGATACGAATTCTGTATAATGCTACTTTATTGCCATGAGACAATTGTGCTTACACGTTTAATTAATAATATACGTGTATATTTTGTACACGTATTTTTTTGTAAATGTTCTATTACTTTAAATTGGTACGATTTAGGATTTGATTTAGATAGATAGGCCATGATATTTAGATACATCTGATATAACTTGTTAGCTATGATCCGTTTATTATTCTTGAGTGTTGAATCTTATCATGGATCGGATCCTATCAAAGGAATCTTTTCTGCTTACGATAAACGTGTACGTATACTCGGATAAACATATCTCACGTATCGATCATGAATTAGATATTAAAAATATTAATCAGTGTTATGAACTATTATGAATAATTGTATAATACATTTATGTGAAATATTAGGCAGTAATTAGAAGTTATATACGCAGTTACAGCTTTATAATCACGATAACTGTTCTACATGTTCGTTATCCTTTTAATAAGATATTATGGATTGGGGGGGGGGGGGGGGTATTCGGGGGGGGGGGCTGGGCTGGTACCCATCTTCCAAATGGGGGCGTTCTACAAAACTGACCATTACTATGCATACTATATGTTATTATATGGACATTTTCACGGCGTATTATAATGGTTGTTGAGCGGGTTTTCTTTGGTGGGATTGATGTCAGACGTACTCTATAAACATTTATTTAAACCATTGCTGACAAAAAAAATGTCAAAAAAACATCTGCCGGGGGGGGGGGGGGGCAAAGTGCCCCTCTGCCCCCCCCCCCTGCTTGATACGCCACTGTATGGATTGTTCAATTACGTAAAATATTGTGTAACTATTAGAAGTCATAGCAGTTTTGTAGGACTTGAGTCGCTAGTTCCTTGACTTGACTCGACTTCATTTGCCAAAAAAAAATATGATTCGTGTGTTTTGGGTTTAATCTTTTGTTTCAAGTGAAAAATGTTTAAGTATGCCAAAGAACCTTAAACATACGAAATGTAACTGCACTTTCAATTTGTTGTTGCAAATTATGACAATTACTGAGCCCTTCCCTATTTCCCGCGACAGCACATCACTTACGTATCGGTCACTTGTAATTGTGTCCAAGTACATGCACATCTATTTCGTTAATGTAAACCGGACTCGGACTTGGATTTGCATAAAATGTCGTGTGACTCGGACTCGAACCAACTAACTCGAGACTCGGACTCGGACTCGACTCAAGTGACTCGAGATTTCGACTCGGACTCGGGCTCGACTATTATTTACACAGTTAATACCTAGCTTACTAATTCTGATGTTTGCAAATGTGTAGTTTAGATTTGTTAGCTTATTTAAGCAGATACTCAAAAATACATGGAAGCAATGAAAAAATGTCAGTGTCCATTTATTGATTGAAAATTGTATGATCATCTGAAGCCATAAGATAAAAAAATCATAAGGTACAACCCATTTCCTCGATAGCAATTGCGTAGCCAGTAGGGGGGGGGGGGGGGGTAAAGGGGATATATTCCCCTCCCCAAATATATTTTAAAGAGTGCCCTTTCGTACTCGAGTGCCATTTTCTTCACCAGCGGTTACCCCCATTTTTGTAAAAAGTGGCCTTTTTGACGACTTCCCTTTTTGCAATTTCGCGCAAACGTCGGCAGTTGTGCAGCTCTGAAAGCGCCACCTACTGTCTAATATAGTGCCCATGATCGTCCGGTTTGGCTGTTTGCTGATGATTTCGGGACAAAAGTCAGAGAACTGGTATCAGTAAAAGACCTAGAAAATGACCTAACAAAGAACTCAAACTAAAATAAACACCTGAAAGTTGCCGATAATTTACACTATTGCGCAATTTCGCGCATGCGTGTTGAAGCAAAAGTTCCCCATCGGAAAAGTCAGTACACCGGATATTCTGAGACCGTTACACCGCTACTGCAACCGTTTGCCAAATAGTCAGATTTGTCAGAGATTACACAAGAATGTTAAAGCCAGAGTCCATCATTTGCAGCTATCCAAAAAGTGACTGCCGTAATTATTGTTGAAAAACATACTTGGTTGAAAAATAGTAAGGGGACTAAACTCTCTGTGAAATTATTCTTTCTGGCAAGCCGCCATTTTGAAGAAATCAACGAAAGGCCTTTCCAACGGTGCTTCTTAAGACGCACCGTAGGAAGTTTAAATTAGAAGTTCGTTTTGTTATTCGGCGAAGCGCGCGGTTGCTATAATTCGTCGGATTGGTGCGCGACATGGCGTAGCTGCAATCGGCTCAGTGAGAACGTGTATCGGACGCTTAAGTTATGCCAATTCAAAACATAATTCAGCCCTTTTAATTTGAAATCGAGATCCTAGAATGCTGTTTTTCTCGGAATATATAGCTGAAGCTGAGCTGAAACATCATCAGGTTATACACTTCTTTAATTTTGAGCACTTTTGTTGCTTCAAACGAACAAAATGATGGACTATACCTTTAATACCATAAGCTCCTCTGTCGACCGCAATGTTTTATCATGCTTGTCCATCGCATCATTTTGCCTCGGTAAAGTCGTCTTAATAAGTTCAAGTATTAAAGCCAAACTGTCCCCAACATGTTTACGTACACCAGCAACAAACTCCTGCAAGCAAGGGAATAGAGGGCGCACTTTGGACGGTAACTTTTGTCGAGAAGGAAAACAATGCAGGCCTCAACGAACTGAATGGGATAACTCTTCAAACAGTTTAATTTAACAAGTTGGAAATATTAACCCCCAAAAGAGCAATCTTTCGGGGAAATGAACAACAAGCTATATTCTGAGGGTCCTTTTTTGCTTCAAATCCATCACGACAAAGCTCACAATCTGAACCCTAAAGGGGCCGGGGGGCGGAATCCGCCCCCCCCCCTCAACATTTTCCGCGATAGCTTCTAAAAAATTTTTTTCGCGACCCAAGCTGTTATGACTTTTTAGCCTCGAGCTTTGCGCATCTTTTGATACCAAAAACATAAAAATCGGACCACGGGTTGGCCCGTAGCGAAAAATTTTCCGGCGCTACGCGCCGTGAAAACTGAATTTTCGCATATACGTCGTGTACACCGAGCAGAATTGCCATTCATACATATGAATAATTAATTAGCCATAATTCCAAAACCCTTTGACCTATAGTCATGAAATTTCTTGGGCATATTTAGGAAGAAATGCTCTATGCCTGTGCTGGGTTTCAAAATTTGTCGTCACTCGATGGCCGAGATCTTGGGGGGGGCGGATTCCGCCCCCCCCCCCGGCTGAGAGATGGTCAAAATAACCCGGCCCCTTTAGGGTTAAGCTACTCCATTTAAGTTTATGCGCACACATTTAAGTTTATCCTCAGGAAGGGGGCGGAAAAATACTGCTTTTTTTGCATCAGAAGCCCACTTTTGTGTAAATAGGTCGGGTATAGGGAAGTGACACAGAGTTTCTCCTGTGCATCCTGCCTGGTAATTTATGTAACCAGACAACCTTCTGAGTTTTACATACAGATCCTCGTCTGGAGGAGGGGAGGGCGGGGGCGATATTTTTTTTACACAACTATCTTGGGTACTGTGCGCTTTCCAATGGAGCATGGTTTTTATAACCAGGCTTGAGTGGATTTAAAAAAAAGATTCCTCCAGAGCCTCGGATCAGAAAAGAGAAAGAAAATTGCTGCTATACAAGTAGTATCCGACTGAAAAATAATGTTTCTAAGATAAAACTTTAAATTGTTGACAAAAAAAGCAAAGTCTGAAGGGGCAGGGCAAGGAATCGAACTCGGGACCTCTGATCAATGGCCAGCATGCCTTATAAACCGCTAGGCAACGGCGGTGCTCGATCAACCAAATCCTGCAATAGACCGCTTGCAGACGCGATCGATAATTGACGCGCGAAGGTGCAAACGCCATGTTGTGGGAGAAAATGTGCTTGGATAGATATACGCTTGTCCCACAATATGGCGTCGCGCGCCTTCGCGCGTCTATTATCGAATGCGTCTGCAAGCGGTCTTTGCATAAATTATTATACTTTCACACATGCGGAGAGAGTATACGCGCGCGCGCGTAGGTAACGGTTACAGGATTGTAGAGCGCCGCTACGCGGCGCTTTACAATCCTATCCGGCTCGTTAGTAAAAACGTCATACACGCGCACGCACCACTGATTACTAGCGCCCATTGGCTGCAAACGCTCGAACTGCGTTAACTTCCGGTTCCAAACGGTGCAGAAAGTGCTGGAGATGACGTCACACTAACGAACAGGATAACCTTGGCTCGTACCCCCCGCCCTGCAAACAGGACGCTGGGATACTCTGGTGAATTCACGCTCTGATTGGTTGGATTTTGCGTGACCTCTGACCTGCGCGTCATCACGGTCATGACTCTGCAAGGTTTGAAACGGCCGTTAAGACTGATTCATTACTCTTTTATTCCAGTTTAGAGAGGTTTTTTTCGTTGAAAAGCGTAATAATGAAGGAAATTCTTTAAAACTTGCCTGTGTTGTAAATTCACAATTCCCGTCACTTGCTCAGGCTCCATTTCGAATCACGAACGGTCGGATTGCATTACAGCGACGCTCAAAATTGTGTCTACATGGTCCGCAATGAAACAGAAATCACATCCGGTATGGAACGTGTGCATTTCTATAGGACGTTTTCGGATAGCATTTGCGCACATTGTTAGTAACTGCGGTCTTGAACAGCTGCAGCCAGATGCTTTATACATAGGTCATAGGCCACTTCCTTCACAAGATTCTGTCAAGCTCATCAGGGGTGCAGACCAGTAAATCGGTCCGAAATTGCCTACGCCGGCCAAATCACGATTTGCATGCCCTCAAAATCTTCAGTATTTGGGCATACTGTGGGCCATGAACTTGAGGGTTTGTAAAAAATATGAGTGGAAGCCGTGCACAGGACTGGGAGCTTGCAGTTCTGTGTAATTTGGACCCTAAAAGCGCTCTATTTTGCAATGAAGTGTAGGCATCGTTTTTCAATATGGCGATGGGCTTCAGGACTATTTTCAGGGGTGATCGTCTTCAGATGGAAATTTCTCCTAAAAATAAAAAAATAGGCTTTAATTTGATGTGTGTCTCGAACACCTTGGAGAGTTGCGAGTATTTTTCTCGAATTTCTGAAGTGGGAGCATTTGCCATTATGGGGTCTATGGAAGTTTATTTACTGGTCTGCTACCTCAGAGTATCCCAACGTCCTGTTTGCAGGGCGGGGGTACGAGCGAATCCTATAACCTTGATTCAAGTCGCCTGAAAAATGGGTACCCTGTACTATTGTGTAAATGAAATATTCGCGGGCGGGGGGGGGGGGCAAGGACCCAGCCCGCTTTGTCTCTAATGTGCACCCTTTGGCCAAAACAGAACTCGAAAAGAAGCTTTAAGTATGAAGCTCAATGTTCTTTTTGACTGCACGCAAACTATGACCATAAGCATTTTCCTTCTTCCATTATTCCAAATGACTGATAGTCATTCACAAAATGTAATTGGGAAGTTGAGCGCTATAAAAACAAATTTAGTTTGTATAAAGTCGATATCAGCTTTTCCGGTTCTTTCTACTTAAGTATTATCGACGGATTAGTTTTGATCGTTGTACGCATTCTCGAGGCCTCGTGATGAAATACCATCGCGTATTTACGCGGAAGTAAGTGCCTTTATTCACTCTGCAATAGGAAGTTAGTGTCTTTATTCACTCTGCAATAGTTATTAAGTTGATACATTGTATTGTCCTCTGCGGATCCAAGGGGGTGGTTGGAGTGGCTCCCCTCCCTCTTCCGACCAACTGAGGTTAATCATTGACATTGTGGAGAAATCCCAAATTTCCTTCAGTTCCCCGCAAGCTTAGTCCAAATTTCTCATCGAAATGACGCCACAGTTTCCAAAGTCACCCCCATAGATCATTATCATGTTGCGGCCACCGTGATATTTTTTTCATTCCAATCAACGAGGCTGAAAGGAAAAATAGTGTGATTCCTTTTGCCCCCCCCCTCAAAATATAATCAATCAGTACTGTTATTGGATACAGGGATCATGACTGAAATGGTGCCAGCATGATAAAGGTTTATTGCCTGGCGTGCGAGGTCCCTAAGTTGGGCATGTTGTTAGACCGTGGCTCTGCACAAGTGACTGTCTGAACCTCAGACTACATCGTAGCCCATCCCTTTTTAAAATCGAAGCTCCGCCCAAATCTCTGTGATTCATGTACAAAACAAACCAGTTATATGTAGCCTGACCTTGACATCTTTTGCGAAGAAATGCGACATTCAGAACTTATTTTACATGCCACAGATGTAAAATGATGTGTCGAATTGAAACTGTATAAGCCTCTTTAAATTGTATACATATATGATTGGGTAATAGTCTCAAAGAGCATCACTTATGCGCTGTGTTCGGGGAAGAACGTTTGAAGCTTCATTCGCAGATTTCAAACTTATCCATCGTTAAAAATTACGTTTCTGTTTTGTTTTTCGTTATAAGAGGACGCTGTTGGTCCAAAGGTGTCTTGGTGACAGTGTTGTTTTTGATGATACTAGTTTTACCCTATTAAATAGGGTAAAACTTCTGGGGCATCAAGTTTTAAGGGGGATAACAAAAGGGAGCAGGTTTTTTTCGTTCGAGGCCTCGTTCAAAAATTATTTTATTTTGGAAAAAAGATTTTTCATTTGTACATAATTAATTTGAATAGGATGGACAGTACATCTCTGAAGGACGGTGAAAAGTTATGTCCAATTCCAACTATGTGCGTGACAACATTGCAAACATCAAAAAACGAAAAGATCACATTATCACGAAATATCTAGGGCAGGGGCAGAAATGACAGTCTAAAGCATCCTGTAAAATCGTGGCTCCTGGTGTGCTGACATTTAAAAAAAAAAGTGTATTTTTCCAACGCTAGTCGGCCGACCAGTGTTGGAGAAAACGGGCTTTCTTCCAAACTGCTCCTAATTTTCCAAATTTAGTTATTTTGCATTTTCTTTGCAATTGTGAAGGAGTACAATCCTGCTAGACTGATTCTTTGACCTTACAATTCGCCAAAGTCTATAAATTGCCCTGTTTCATCTTAAGTAAGGTCAGGGAGCCAGACTACAAGAACATGATTGGTTTTCTTGGTTTTTCCAGCATTTTCCAGCCCAAAACGTGAAACAAGTCAGTGCATCAATATTTGCTGTAACATACTAATCCTCCAAATCCATTTATTTCTGAAAATTGCAGCAAAAGCAAATGTTGTAATACATTCCCTTTAATATTATAAACTTGAACAAACTCAGTTATACGTGCAAATATTTATGTTGGCAGTCCCGGGGGAATTTCAATGTTTTTCCTTTATTTTTCATAGACTTCCGCAATTTTTTTTGTTATTACTTCCTTTTTAAGTCCCCGGACAACATAGAGTAAGTGGATACATACTCGCTCCGTGTTTAAATAATCCACTGCAGTTTGGCATACGTTTCCGAGAGTGCAACATAGTGAGTCAGTCTGCTCATCTGCTGCAGCCTGTGAAGGTAAGTCAAGTTGTGCTTGAAGAGCATGGAGATATTTAAGTATATGAATAGGATCATTTGCATTTCATGCATTTTGTTCGTTTCCTATAATAAAACGACTCAAAATCGAAAGAATAATGTTTAAAAACAAACCAGTTGAACTTTCAGCTTCGATAAAAAAGCCACAAATCATGCACAATCTTTTAATCACGAAACACAATTTCGTCCATCGCACTCCGTTTTTCTAAGATGAGCCAATTGACTGATCGTTGGAAATCACCTACATTTCTTGATTTCTTCTAAATGACGGCAAGGCAGATGGGTACCAGTGCGATCTTTAATTCAAATAATAAAAAAAAATAATTCGATAGGTTTATTTTTGGGGTAACGCAAATGATCCTATATGCTTTTTAGGAAGGGGTGATTTTCTTTAGGCAAGAAAATTCCACAAAATCTTACCAACTAACTTGTTACAGTTTTAGCCCAGTGGAATACCATACATTAAAAAACAGAGAAAAGATGTACACATTTTTTTTTTTTGGGGGGGGGGGTGTCTGAGCTATAGCGCTTCCAAAAATATAGTCGCCGTTTTATATTTTCAATTATTGTGCAATTCCTAAGTCAGCACCCGGGACATGATTCTCGCTTATTCATTCGGTTAGTGTGTGCATGACGTTGAGTTCCCAGTAGATGGGTAATTTTCGCAATCCTCCAGTTAAACAAAAAATCAGGTGCTCTCCTGTGGTTAGCGTAGTGCAACAAACAACGTCATATTGTACATAACCAGAAACCCACTCTTTGAAAATCTGCCAACTCATATGGAAATAAGGTTTGGGCACAATACAATACTTGAAAGAGAGCAGTTTTTGCTGTTTATTTTTCAAAACATTTTTTTTTTAATTCTACAAATCTGCAGTCGGCTACTTACAAGTTACAAATCTAATCGGAGAAAGAAGCTTAAGTGACAGTCTGAATACTATGGGCTAATAATTGAGCATTTACATTTATATTTGAGTATTGTTCCTCACACTGGGAATAGAATTTATAATTAAAGTGAACTTATTTTCTCTATGCAATACTTCTGTATTTTTATCGATGCGCACTCCGACTTCTCTGACAGTATTTTTCAGTTTGTATAGAATAGGCCTATAAGCCTTTTCGGAGTTCCAGCTGCGCATTCGTAACCCGTGACAACGCGCATTGTTTGTCTCAAATGGCCTTTGACATCATCGCGCCACTGACTTTACAAAAAGGCTGTTTGTGCATTGAGGGTACTGTCAAAGGGCATTTGAGACAAACAATGTGCGTTGTCACAGGTTACGAATGCGCACAGTTGGAACTCCGAAAAGGCTTATTATAACCACAGACGAACAAACGTTTCGTATATAGGGTATGCACAGCCGTTTTTCCACAATAAACGTAAATGCAAGATTTGATCTCAGTGAGGTCATGCTGTGCATCTCTCTAGGTCTGATGACATCATACGCCTGCTCCATATTATATCAGGAAATAAATTAAAATAATATGGGTTAATTGAATGTTCCTTAAAACCATGGAGTTTACAAATTTGTGACTATTAACACACACATTTTACGAAACCCGCTAATTAAACTTATATATTAGCGTAGCCAGTACATTTTCCGAACATATACCACTTCAACTTAAATCCGACAATTAGGCGCGCGCGCATGCGCAGACGGGAGCATTGAAGGGAGGCAGCACAATGCGTGGAACACATACATTTGGATTGACTTTCTCAAAATTACGCTTTGTGGCGCTGTTCATTCATAGAATGGCATGAACCAATCCGGCCAGCGACATTGTCTTCTATGATGATCAAGGGAATGACAAGAGGAAGCGTTTGGCTATTACGTCACTAAACTGGTTGATAGTGTCTTTGTCTATTGTGCCACGTGCCCAATAGTCCCTAAAGTGACTATCCTTCACATGTAACGCTTCACCAATAATGGTGAACAACGATCTTTGGTACTTTGTTATCATACAATCCAAAATAATAAACGAATGCAAGTTTTGTCTCGTTCATCCACGCTGCTGAATAGTCAACAGGAGCCTGATCGTCATACATGCACTCTCTCAATCGTTTGATCATCTGTAAACCATCAAGGTTGTCGATGCTCCACAGGTACATCAAGCCTCCGGCAACCTCATCAGACGCAATAAACTTATTGCCAAGGACACAACGGATGCAGAGATAGTAATATTCACTAGGGTACGCCTTTTTGATGTCGCCAATGAATTTGCCGTCGAGCCTGAACAATCTGACGTTTGAGGAATCCGATGTGGCGAGGAGGAATTCGCAGTTGAACTCAATTGAGCAAGATTTATCATCTCGGTCGTAATCCTCAAAGTCCACACCAGGCACGTCAAAGTGTCTGATGCACTCCCCGGATTCAACATTCCATATTTCCATGACGTGTCCCCAATTGGCACTAATCACGATGCCGTCCCCAAGGTGACAGGAAATCATGTCATTGGCATCACTGACAATTGTCTGCTTACAGACACCACTCTGTGTATCCCATAATCGAATCTTACGGTCGCTGTAAGCACCTGCAACTGTCTTGTCAAGATAGTCCACGTAAACAAGTTTGACATCATCGGAGGTGCTCTCAAAGACGAAACGAGATGAACCTTCTATGGCATTCCAGACCCGTATATCACTGTCAACACATACCTCCCTATCCATGTTTGACTCCCCTGCAATACTCACAATAGTGTCACCATCGAAGAAGAGACGAAACACCTCCAAACGATGCCCCGACATGACTTGCAGCTGCTCTCCAGTCTGGGCGCAGTAGGTACGTATCTCTCCATCCATGCATCCTGCAGCTATGATGCCATTCTTCATTTTCAGTGCTTTTTTGCCTTTACTGATGCCCACTTTGATGATATGTCGACGTGTTCCGCAGGTGGTATCCCAGATATGCAAAGTATCATTCGAGAAACCACCGACAAGACTATTCCCTTCACCAGCAAGGCTGCATACTGTCAACTCAGGTTCAGAGCTCTCATACATGGACCCACTGTAGCCAGCTGAGCCAAACTCGAACGAGACCTCGTGATACCGATTGTTCTTCCAATTACCTTCAAGATGTCGTGCCTTCATGTATATCTCCTTCCATCTGCATGTATTCACCAACCCTGGCCAGTTTGAACCAGTGACAACCGAATCAAAGGCAAAGGTGACACTGTCCCCAACGCCCCCATCCCCGCCATGTTGAGGTGATGAAGGTATGAACGGGGGTTCTTTACAAAGATCAACGACTGCATCAAACTTCTCCCATCGCTTCTCTCGGCAAAGAGGGCGCCATAGAGCATCGTCATTGGTGGCTTCTCTCCATGATCGATTACATAATGCCACGTGACACAGGTCTTCGGCTGAAAGATGTTGAAGTACGAGAACCTTCAACTCATTCGGCAGGTTAGAAAAAGGGTCTTTTGTCGGAACTGACAACGCCATTGCTGTGAAGTACAAAGGGAAAAACAGTGTTGAGAATTAAACCATTTTTGTTATTTGCAGAAGTTGACCAATATATTCTGGTTGATATGACAAACTAGAAAATTACAATTTTTTAAGCCAGTTAAAATTTATGTTTGGGGCGTAAATTCAAACCGATCTTCGTGCACCCAGTTTTTTTGGTTCAACGATAGTACATGATTTGAATGGGCAACAGTGCGTTATATGTTCTCCATATTTTCGTTGATGATAGAAGTGATCAATTAATTGTGAACTGCATTTAGTGGTATGGTTTGTTAAGCCAACGTTCTTCGAGCGCTAAACGAGAAAAAAAATAAAAATTTGATATATGCCTAAATCTTTATCGCTGTATCCTTAATAATTCTGATAGGCCTTATGTTGTCCATCATCATCATTCGCATAGGCATATGCCTGTATAAAACCACGAAGGAAGGAGTGCACGGTCGTTATGCACTGTTTGGGGCTATACTGTCAACAAAGCAAAGTCCGAGACTGCAGTGCAACAGACGTATGCGTTGCAGGTTGTTGTTCTTTGTTATTTTAATTTAGTAACGATGAATAAAAAGGCAAATGGTTCGCCATGGTTATCCAAGCGATACTATTACCATTGCCTTATATAATACTACAGTGTAGCATAGCCTAAAGTTATAGCAATATAGTAGGTCTAATAACATGCACATGTACATGGACATGGACACGCACATGAACATGTACATGCACATGTAAAGATAGTGCGATTAGTGATAAAACAGGCAGGCTTCCGTCATCCCATGTTATATGCCACTTACCGTCACGTCCTTCACACAGTTTTCCATGCACAAGCTTAATAGAAACGATACGTGCAGAGTTTTTTGCTTGTTAAACAGCCAACACTATGCAATACAGGTTCAAAGTAGCGTTGTTCGAAGGTCAAATTTAACTCTTCTATACGGAGGCCTCTGCAGAACGTTAGCGTATAATATTTCATGGTTACGGCTACGTATGATGTATATAAAAATCCATACAGAAAATAAGCAATTTGTTAAGGGTAAGTTTTTATTAGGGCACGAACGAAATTTGCTAATGACAATGGGACAGTTTACACTGCAAGGGTATGTAACTTGAGGTACTAGAGCGACAAACCAACGTGCTTAGATTTTTTTTTTTAATTTTGGAGCTTGGTCATGACGTTGCCTTGTAAGCTTTTATTTGCATACATTTACATAATTCCACGCGGTTTCCCTCCCACTTAAACAGACTATTGGTTTGAGCCAACAATTTTGGGTGAGGTGGCAACTATATAGCCTACAACCAGTTATAGGTATTTTTTGAAAGTAGGGCCGGACCCTGACTAGTTAAGATATAACAAAATAACCTGGAATCACCCCATAGGGCATCATGTTCAAAATGACCGCACATGTGGAAAATTAATTGCGACTCAACCCGACGAAATCAGGCATGTCGTCAGAGCTGCTATTGCGCGTTATACGAGTCTGTTAGCATAATCTTGAACAGTAAATATTAATACAGATTGGCATCCCTTACGATCATGACGGTATTTTATTAGAGTACCAGGCCGGTTCGTGCAACAAAATCACAAGGATAATATTTACCATTTCAAATCATACGAAAGCCCACAAGGGAAAAATACTTCAGACTCTTTTGTAGGATCCAGTCACATACACAATATGTCTGTTGTATTTTTATTTTCATTTTATTATTTTTTTTATTACACTTCTCCACTGGCTGATACCCAAAAAAATACAAGATGTACAGAATCTTAGATTAGAAAATACAGAAAAATTACCATTGCAATAAATAGTTTTAGTGATGTAATTAACCCACCATGAATTACCTCTAAAAGAGACGCTTTCAATACCTCACAACCGGGCCGAATTTAGCCCAAAATCTCTGCTGTCGCATATTCCACTGTTATTTAGTACATCCACACAGTTTCAAATTCAATTTGACACCATAATTAGCTGTTTCAGAGATTATACTCCGAAAAAGCTCTCGTTTTCGTGAAAGTTTTGTTTTTCCTTTTTCCCCTTTTCCCCCATTTATTGTTCTTTTTTCAGACTCCTTTGTTTCTAACCATACACTTTGGCACTTTCGTAAATCCGATCAGTTTCAGACTTGGCACACACTTGTCCTTCTGCCATTCATATTCATGGTATGATCCGTTCCCCGACGACAGATCGAGTGTCACGGGGGGGGGGGGGGTGAAGTTTAATTTGCATTGTCAGCGCATTAATTTATTTCTCCCCCATCCAGAAATGAGGCGACCCATAGAGTGTATAGCAGAGTTTAATCTTTCTTTATGTAAATAGCAATATGCAAATTAATGATTTGGTTGAGTAATAGATGCCATGTGCATTCCCAAGGGCTGGCACTGCTATTCTAGCCTTCACTGTGTGCAGTCAGCTTACATTCCTGTGGGAGTATACATTGGTACTATGTGTACCAGGGCGTGGCCCATGATTTAAAAGCCAGTTTTGCCAGTAATTAACTGGAAGTCTTTCTAATATTAATTGAATAATGTAATAATATTTATTTCTGATCGTACGAATTTGCCGTCCTGCGTTTTATTTTTTGTTCTGCTGTTTTTGTCCACAATGGGAAAAACGGACCCACGGTGTGATAACGTGGTACCATGCTAGATGTGTTCCTCACAGATCAGACAGAGGACTTCAAAGTCTCTTCTAGTGTCAACAGCCCACGTGGCAAATCTGATCACTTCGTGCTGTCATCAAATCTGACGTATCTAGAGAAATACAGATCTCTGCCAAGCAGGCGTGTCTGGAGGTACTATGATAACCAACTCTGATTTCCTGTGTAATTTCCTTGCTGAAGACTCAGATTTAAGGGCAAATTATAATTTTTGAGATTTGTCATTTTTTCAACCTAATTCTGCACCGCTCATGTTTTTTTTTTTTTTATTGACGTTCATTTTGCTTTGTCTATGGACAATATCTTTTGCAATCACAAAGAATTCTAAGCCGACAAACGTTTCGTATTACATCAGGAAATGACAACTTCATTATGGGCGAGTTGAAAATTCAGTAAACTCACAGGGGGGGGGGGAGGAGAAGAAAAAAAAGGCTGAGTACACAAATTATATTAAATGATTACAGTTTTCAAATGAAGGAAATACACATTTACAAATTTGACAAAACCTGAGAAACGATATTAAAGGAATATTGCAAAGAAACACATACATTGTACAAGCAAAATATTAGCCAAAAATCCACTAGTTTTGGTTCTAAGATTTTCATGGTTTTATCTCTTCCAAGTTTAAATTGAACGAACCTCCACTGCATGCAAGTTTGAATGATTTCTTCAACTCGAATTGAAGCCCTGATGAGAATCAAATTCATCGTATATTATACGATGAATATAACATTCCTGACTTACAGAAAGGTCGAACAAGCAAAAGGACGACCAGTCAGCGTCTTTTTCTCTAGAATGATAAAGAGGATGACGTCGCTAAACGCATTGATAAATACTGTGTACGTCTCGTGGCCCAATAGTCCCTAAAGTGACGATCCTTGCCATGCACCTCTTCACCAATAATGGTAAACTACGATCTTTGGCATTCGGAATAGGTTCACATACTCCTCCTTATCGAACTCATCCCACCGAATGTACGCACGTTTGGTCTTGTTTATCCACACTGGGTTATAGAGAGCATGGACGTTATTGCCATACAAGCCACATTTCAACTCAACAGTGGAGAAGAACCTAAACCATCTGTGATATTTCAAGTGTATAACTTGGAAGTTTTGTTGGACTGATCGAGGTAGACTGATTGTGGTGCAACGCAAGCAAGCTTATTTGACCTTTCCAGTGACCTTATCTATGGAGCGCCTAGTAGCACAGAATGACACATTGTGATCTTGCATGTAATGGAATGCCTTGGATACAAAATGAATGGCTATGAATACTACACCATCCTCAGGGTCGTCAATGCTCCACACGTACATCGGACATTCAGAAACCGTATCAGCCGCAATAAACTTATTTCCAAGGACACAACGGATCTCAAGAGCGTACTCCTCATCATCGTACGAGTTAGTGTTTCCAATGAATCTGCCGTCGAGATTGAACAATCTCACATTTGACTCCTGCGTTGTGGCGAGGAGGTATTTAGATTTTGTTCTCATACCCCTCCTTATCCATCTCAACATGCCGGACGAATGCAAGTTTGGTCTCGCTCATCCACGCTGCTGAGTAGGCAACATTGACCTCATCGTCATACATGCCGCATTTCAACTGTTTGATCAACTGGAAACCATCATCAGGGTTGTCAATGCTCCACAGGTACATCGGGCCTCCAACACTACACTCTTCAGACGCAATGAACTTATTGCCAAGGCAACGGATCCCAAGGGTGGGCTCTCGGGCATCGTACGACTTTGTTCCTCTGATGAATTTGCCATCGAGATTGAATAATCTAATATTTGAGAACTCCGATGTGGCAAGGAGCAATTCGCCGATGTAATCAAAGATCGATGATGAATCGTTTGGGTCCCAATCTTCAAAGTGTACACCAGGCACGTCAAAGTGTCTGATGCATTCCCCCGATTCAACAGTCCATATCTTCATGACGTTTCCACGATTGGCACTAATCACGATGCCGTCCCCAAGGTGACAGGAAATCATGTCATTGGCATCACTGACAATTGTCTGCTTACAGACACCACTCCGTGCATCCCATAATCGAATCTTACGGTCGCTGTAAGCACCTGCAACTGTCTTGTCAAGATAGTCCACGTAAGCCAGTCGGGTGTCATCAGAGGTGCTCTCAAAGACGAAACGAGATGTACCGTCTACAGCATTCCAGACCCGTATATCATTGTCAGCGCGCACCTCCCTATTAAAGTGCCAGTCCCCTGCAATATTAACAATGGTGTCACCATCGAAGTAGAGACAAGACACGGCCAGACGATGCCCCGACATGACTTGCAGCTGCTCTCCAGTCTGGGCGCAGTAGGTACGAATTGTACCATCAAGACATCCTGCAGCTATAATGCCATTCTTCATTTTCAACGCCTTATTTCCTTCACTTATTCCCACTTCGATGAGATGACTACGTTTTCCGCTGGTATCCCAGATATGCAAAGTATCATTTGAGAGAGCACCGGCAAGACTATTCCCTTCACCAGCTAGGCTATATGTACTCTAAAATCATCAGGTTCCGAGCTGGTATACGAAAAGTGCCTCTTGTAGCCAGCTAACTCAAACTGGAACGAGACAACGTGGTAACGATTGTTTTTCCAATTTCCTTCAAGATGTCGTGCCTTCATGTATATTTCCTTCCATCCGCATGTATTCACCAACCCTGGCCAGTTTGAATCAGTGACACTGCAGCCGAATCAAAGGCAAAGGTGACACCGTCACCAACGCCCCCATCCCCGCCATGTTGAGGTGATGAAGGTATGAACGGGGGTTCTTTACAAAGACCAACGACTGCATCAAACTTCTCCCATCGCTTCTCTCGGCAAAGAGAGCGCCATATAGAGCATCGTCATTTGTGGCTTCTCTCCAGGATCGATTACATAATGCTGTTCAATATGTGGATTGACACAAGCCTGTAACAGTAACGAGCAGTGCTGCTTTATTAAATACTCCAGAACGCATGGAACACAGGGATGGCTGGGCTAAAACTACGGTGCACTGTAATTGTCATGTGATCCGACTAATGCCATAACAAATGCCACGTGACACAGGTCCTCAGCTGAAAGATGTTGAAGTACGAGAACCTTCATCTCATTCGGCAGGTTAGAAAAAGGATCTTTTGTCGGAACTGACAACGCCATATTGCTGTGAAATACAAGAAAAACAATTCGAGGGTTGGACGAATGTTATTTCTTGAAGATTCTTTTTACCAATTTATAGAACAAAACGCTCACTGTTTTTAATTCCAGATAGACTTAATGTTTGCCTCAGACGTTTAATACGGGCATGGACACAATGGGTCATCATGGGTTATGTGTACATTTATTATATGAATATTAGTGATCAGTATAATGGTATCATTGGTTGTTTGCCAACATTCTCCGAGTGCTAAGGGTGGACAAATACTTGTTTTAAAGTAGACCCAAATACCGCTATGTCCCCCTTTATGCCCATGTCGTCTATCATTATCATTGTCATAAGTGTTTACCTTTATAAAACACAGTGCACCGATCGTATACGAATATTGTCAACAGAACGAAGTCCGATTAGGCCAAAAAAAAAAAAATACTCGGTCTCTTGTCAGACCAAAGTTCCGGAATTGATGCGGCGACGCGGCTTTTTTTTTCAAGCTTGGATTGTACAGATCAGACAAGGTGGGGTACTATTTTGCTTTTTTTGGTGTCCTCATGTACATTGGTGTCCTCCATAATATGCCTTGGTGCCCTCGATCATTTGCCTTGGTGCGATTTCCCATTCCTTGGTGCTGTTTGGTAAAAAAAAATTGAGGAGGTGCGGCAATAGAGGGCGCTGTTGGAGTTACCGCGGAACATTTTGGAAAAAAAGATTGACGCGCATGATTAAAATCGACGCGCGCGCTGACCAGAGACCGATTTTTTTTGGGGGGGGGGGCCTTATGCTATATGCAACTACATAAAACGCACGCTACGTATCTCAGAGGGTGTTCTTTGTTTAAGTTAAGTTACAACAAAGAATGCACAAACGGTTCGATCATACGTGGCTGTGATACAAACCCTTGCATTCTATGCATTAAAATAGGCGAACAAGTTCAAACCAATCCCAGTTTAAAATTATGGTGACGGTTGTGGTGGCCATTACTGGGATGCTTCCATGCCTGAATGCCTACCTGCATGTATATAGGCGGATCCAGAAAAACACTTTTATTGGCCCCCCCCCCCCCCTAAAAAAAATTTGGTCCCAAAAAAAGTAGGTCCAAAATTACGGCTTGGGGTTTGGGGTCCGCTCAAGGGCCCCGAATTTTTTTTGATTCTAGATGCGCTGTGGTACTGGTGCGATCTGAGGCAATTTCTGACCACTTTAACCAATTTGTTTTTGAGGAAGTGATGGTGGTGTACGCAGTACCGGAACAATAGGAGGTACCCCACAAGGAATGCCCACCGACTTGTGGAATTTCCAAGGTGGGTTGATATGTCGCAAATGGAAGAGTTTTAGAAAAGGGATATTAAGTCCGAATTTCAGCCCAGGACATTAACTCTGGGTAAAATAAGAGCATTTTCACATTAGGGGCCATTCAGAATTTTCAATGTTTTAAAATTTCGATCTTTTTTCCAAATTGTGGGTGGTTGGGTCAAGCTAAATAATTGAAAATCGAAATTTACTTTCCATGGAAAAAGGATAAAAAACAAAGAAAGATAGATCTTTTGACTTGACTGAACAACGCGCAAGCGTTCCGATATCGCGATGCGTGTTTCTTTTCCAACTTGGTCCCCTGTATGTACTGTACATGTACGTCATGTACGTGTATATAGACCCACTGTGGCATGAGAGGGAGGTGGTTTTTCAGTAGACTTGGATGCCGGGCGTTTCTAGCGGTTAGGCCGTGCAGAGGCAGTGTACTAGATCGGCTCTATAACACGCCGCGGGTGTCGATTACCAATCACTATAAAAACTGGACTATTCAACCACTGGACTGCAAGACTACGAGGACCGCAGCCTGTGATGTGATGACTGCCCAAACCTGATATTTTTCTTTCGCTCGTACCCCCGCCCTGCAAACAGGGCAGGGGGTACGAGGGGATGTTTTTCTCAGCTACCTCACGTGACAGGCACAACCTCGTATGTCACATGTCATCCACCTCATCCAGAAATAGCCCCATAAATGTGGCCAATTTACTGGACTGCCTCCGTAAATAAAGGCCACACTGCCACCATATACAAAAACATGTCGAACTTTGTCAAATTTTGATTTTCACATTTAGGCTTAGTTTGTAGTTCATTTTTGCTTTAGAAGCACACTCACCCCCTTTATAGGCTAATTAGAAGGTGCTGACTTTTTCAGATGTAAAATTTCATGTTGAAATTTTGATACGCAAACGTGTGCAAACGAATCTGGAAATTTCACAAAAAGAGACACCTGAAAAAGGCAGCACTTTCTGATTAGCCTATAAAGAGGGTGAGTATGCTTCTAAAGCAAAAATAAACTACAAACTAAGCCTAAATGTGAAAATCAAAATTTGACAAAGTTCGACATGTTTTTGTACATGGTGGCAGTGCAACCTTTATTTACGGAGGCAGTCCAGTAAATTGGCCACATTTATGGGGCTAATCCAGAAAATGACAAAACCACGGTCATCTTTGTGGCTTCCAAGACTGCAACCTGTCTTTCCAAACAGCATATCAGCTGGTAAAACACAAGAAAGCTGAAGGCCACCACTGCAAAAGAGGAAGACCGACAACTTCACGCCGTCACTGAACTAGACACACATGTACATGTACATGGGTACACATGTACATGTACATGGGTATACATGTACATGTTCAAGTATATGTACACACTGTACATGCAAGTGTACATGTACATGTTCAGTTTTTTATTAATCGAAATTAGGGGTGGGTGGGTGGGTCAAAATAATTTGGAAAAAAAGTCGAAATTTTAAAACATTGAAAATTCTGAATGGCCCCTTAGTGTGCGACGTTGCAAAATTTTAGTACGCGAGAAAAAAGGAAGTGCCCCACTTCTATGCCTATGTTAAGCGTGCGTGTGCTAACACAAAATGAATGGACTAAACCGGCCCTTTCTGAATACCACATGCATGAGAGACTTTTCAGTGAATTGGCGTTTTAAATCAATTGAATAGAATGGTGTGCGCTCTAGGACAAGCTTTATTTGACTTGCATTCTCCAATTCCACTTTCCTAGTCCGATTCTTTTTTAATTAATTTGATGAATAGAGCGACGGCCATAATGGGTAGTCGTCATCTGGAGAGATTCTGTGGATTCAAAGCGAGGCTGGTGGGCTTTGGTGTCATCCTCATCATGATCTTCTCGTTCTCATGTAAGTTACATGTATATGAGCCTGCAGGCTCAAGATTTGAAATTGAGGTTTTCTTTAATCTTAAAGTAACTTTTGATTGGGTTTACTCTACGCTGAGGTCATAAGTAACCAACTACAATCGAGAAATAAATATCCCCTTTATCAAAGTAAGATTTGTACTTGAGCGGAATTGAACATTCTATTGGTGTGAGGAGGAAAAAAACATTGTGATTACTGCGTAAGCTAAAGAGTCCAGTAGAAATGAAATGGGCACCGTTCACAAGAACCCCCTTAACGGAAAGAAAGAGAGAGTTAGGGGAGACCACAGGAGGAGATATTTGAACACAGGGCTCTCGAAAGTGGTACAAAAACACGTCCGTCTCTTATTCGCGCGGGAAGCCCATGGTGTTTGACTTAAATGGCATATTAACGCATTCTGTACTTACAAAAAAACCCGCGAATTTTGGTTCCATTCAGCAGTTTCTTTTAGTTCAAATACTACGGCTGTGACATAGCAGATTATTGATTTATGCCCCCAAAAAGTCGGTAAGGTAAAAATAACGGCTTTTATGTATTTGCACAATTCAACATAAGCTTCTTTTTTTTATAATTTTGTGCACAGGTCTGCGCCATAAAAAAGACAACTCTGTAACGATCAGGACAAAAAAGTTTAATGGTAGTGATTGTTCAGGTATGATGCAGTAAAGATTATGTGTACATTTGCAAACATTCAAAAACAAAAATAAAAAAATAATATAGAATTGCCTTACTCAATTGTAAATAAATACAAGGATTAGGCGTCCTGTGACAGTATTGCGCTTGGTGTGCTGCCAATTTGAGGAATAAGGAATTACCATAATGTCCTTGCGATGGTTAGGACCAAACCATTTCATATTTTCCAATACGATAAACCAGGATCGTATCATAAGAGGATCCGATTCGAAACGTATTATTGCACATTTTGGAAGGTAGAGCATCTAACAGAAACCTGGTGTCAAGAAAAATGAAAATGCATTTTCACAGTTTTCTCAAAAAGTTTATTACTGAGCTGAAATTTCGACAGGTTATTTTGTTTTCATAATTTGCGTCACATTTATTGTATTGTTATTCCTGGAATCAGGAACAATACTCGTTTTTTTTTTTGGCAAATGGTGTCCATTACCGTCCAAATCAACATTGACAGACGAATTAGGTGAGAACACAGTAAAATAATTTGCCAAAAAGCTTTTGAACATGCGTTTCCTTTTTAGAGGGCTCGGTAAATGTAGAAACGCTCATCTGTGTCCAATTTAACTGCGCCTTTATGTCCCATCAAACATATTTCTATTGACATTTTCATCTTGCCATTGGCAAGGGAATAATTATTTGTTACCTTTTTGGATTTAATGCTTATTTGTGTTTTGCCACAGTATTGTTATTACTGCATTGAATTGTTTTGCTGTTTGTATTCCCGGTTGTTGTTTTACTGTTGTTATTAGGATTGTTCTTTAAGCTTACCTTTTTTTGTTACCTTGTTTAGTGTTCATGCATACATACATTGCCTACCATTTCTTTCGAATACTTGGCACACCCCTTTTCAGTTCCGTCTGCAGTGACTTCTCTCAGAATTGATGGTTCAGGATCATCAGGACGAATCAATTGGAATCCAGCCAGTTCCTCGTGTGCAGTCATTGATTACTCCCTGCAGTTTCGACTGATCAACCGTGATCAGTGCGATTATCGAAGTAACGAAAACTTCGCAACTGTAGCTACGACGGCGGGTACCAGTTATCTGCTGTCAGTAGCCGTATCGTCACGGCACTTCTACTCCACCTATAATATACGCGTGAGGGCAAGGAACTCAGCCGGTCTAGGAACCTCTAGCAACCAAGTTCAAATCATAACTCCCAAAGCAGGTATCAGACCAACAAAGAATGGCATTTGTAGCTGTTAGAATATGTCTGAATTTGTCGAATAGGCCAATACACAATTTAGAAATAGTTGTTTTGACAAAATAAAAAATAATGTTTTGCAAAATAGTAACTACAGACGTCTGTAGCCTTCAAGGACCACCATTATTGTAACCAAGCAGTAGGCTTGTAAGGATTACCAAAAAAAAACACCCAGAGTTGCAACTACCTCTGCTTACCATCCCGCTAAAGGCCCAATCCCGCCTGCATAGCATACCCATGTGAAATTGGTATTCGTTATGTATTGAGCACATTATAGAACGTATACAACTTTGCTGGTCCATAAAGGGGGCCAATTCGGGCACGCTTTCACTTCTATCACGGAGGCCCCATTCACTGTCGATAGCACTGAGTTAGCTATTTTTCAGACAATCCGTCATGGGGCTGTAGCTTTTCACAGAAGCTGACACAATGCTCGCCATAGAAGGGGGCTCGTGTAGCTACACGCATAGTCCTCTCTGTACTGACTCACACTGACTGTAGCTGTTACTTTTGAAATAGTCTGCTTGTTGGATGTTGAAGAGAGCCGGGCAGTGCTATCGTATAGCAGGAACCGTGGATGATTATCTGAGCAATAGCTTGCACAATGCTTTCGTCGCTGAAGGGGGTCTTCGTTATAGAATTGATAACGTGCCCGGAGTGGTCTATGGGCGAAATTGCTATTAGATGCATGCAAAGACTTTCAGTGAATCAGTTTAATAAAACGTGTGTGCTCTGGGACCAGCTTTACTAGACTTACCTTGTCTTGTTTTAATTGATTGTTTTAGCCCCTAATGCTCCACCTGCGAATATTAGACCCACCGGAATCTACTCCAATCGTGTGAGCTTGTCGTGGGATGAAGTGTCATGTGGAAGCAGACAAGGTGATATTCCTCAATATAAATACGAACTGAGACGCATGTCAGATGGGGATACGGAAATCCAAACCCTGTCAGCCAGATCCGTATCCTTCACAGGGTTACCATCGTGTACCGAGTATCAATTTAAAGTTGCCGCGCGTGGCAGCGCCTCCACTGTACCCGGACCGTACAGTAGTTGGATACAAGTTACAACCACAGCAAAAGGTGAATAGGAACTTAGAATTTGCAGCTTTTCATGTAATGTGAACTTTGCATTCGTTTTACTGCATCCTTATTAGATACAGCGGTGGTACGACTGCGAGCGAGAAGGGTTATATTTTGGTAGTGGGCGAATAAATGCGTACCATGGAAAGGT
This sequence comes from Patiria miniata, assembly GCF_015706575.1. Classification (NCBI taxonomy): domain Eukaryota; kingdom Metazoa; phylum Echinodermata; class Asteroidea; order Valvatida; family Asterinidae; genus Patiria; species Patiria miniata. The sequence continues at coordinate 8,074,697 of NW_024037073.1, forward strand.
GGAGTTCAGCCTTATGGGGGGGGGGGGGGTAATCATCAGTCGATCAAGGGAACAGGCTCTTACTCTTGTGTATGTTCGTCACTCGAGGCAAGTGTAAGATGTTTCTTATACTGATGTGATTTGCTTACGCTCTGCGGATGCTGTTGCTGTTGTGCTGCCTAAATTACACCAAACAACTTGAACATCCTGAAATTCCCATGCACGATACTTTTCTTGTCTTTACTCTCCTTAGCTCATGGGCCAGTCAGTAATGTTGATGCAATAGCCTTGACGGACTCCCCTTCTATTCGAGTTACGTGGTCCCCACCGGATACCATCCGGAACCGCTGCCCCCTCCGCTACATCGTCGAGTACAGATTAACCGTCAGAGACCAGTGCCAATCCATCGACCAATCCCAACCATTAGTCGCCGCAAACCAGACGACCGTTTCCACAACGATCACTGGTTTAGACGGATACTCCACCTACGAAGTGTGTGTCAAGACGTGGAACAAAGAAGAATACAGTGTGGAGCGATGTGATACTACAACTACACGCTCTTCTCCAGGTACATGTGGTTAGAGAGGCATCGCGGAAGCTAGCTGCGATAAAGTAAAACAGTGATCACATTTTTTTTGCCTGCCCTTGCGATAAAAGTGCACGCATGCTCAGAATCAATAATAACGTAACAAACGAAAGAGTGTAACATTTTTGTATAAACACATGGTTATATAATTGTTAGAGGCACCACTATACTGAATAAATTAAATAACCAGCAGGTAGTCATCAAAGCATCCAACCCCAGAAAAGGTGATTTCTCATTGTATGCCTACATTAGGCTCACATCGCCTTAAACTCAAAGAACTGCGCTTTTTGATCAACAGGTTGATATTTTACCAATGTTGGCCAATTTTAGGTTTTGTCCATAAATACGATTTCGTTTTCCTGTCACTTTTTTGTATTGTTTTAGCCCCTACAGCTCCTCCATCGCATGCAACATGCACCGGGATCTTCACAAATAGCCTGGACTTCGCCTGGGATGAGGTACCATGTGGTGACAGAGGCGGCCAGATACTAGAATACAATTACAGATTGGTACCTGCGTCGGGTGGTAGCTCACTTACCCAGACAATAACTTCCAGATCTGTAGTTATTAACGAAATCTCCTCCTGCACAGAGTTTAATTTTCAAGTTCAAGCCGTAGGAACGAACGGCGAGGGGCCATACAGCAATGTGATTAGTGTTACTACCGCAGCAAAAGGTGATTCACTCAATGATCATTGTCTACGAATTCATGATATATCATATCAGCCAAACACTATCAGTTTACTGTTGTTTTATTTCATTAGTCTTGTAAAATTGTAGTGTTAGTCATCAAAAATGCTTGTTGCTTTACGATCGTTGCTTCAATGGTAGTCACACAATGTAGTTAGTTAATCCTTCATGCGCGAACTACAGAGGGCGCGCGCTGTGAAGCCTGACAATGGAAACAAAGATTTTACTTCGAAAATGGAAGACTTAGAAAAATGTAAAATGTATTCATCTCGCTGGATTCACGTGGCCTTGCGTTGCATACGTCCCGATGACAGATACACAAAGAGAGAACAGCATATTCTTTGTTGTCCTCGAACGTAACACCTTTTGTTAAAAACGGCCCTTGAACGAAAGTCAGTGTGCTTAAGCTTAGTCTATGGGAGAGCGTTATATTAAAGGAACAAAGGGAAAGACAATGCCCTGTCCTCAAACGTAATGGTAAAATACGACTGCGTGTACTCTCTCGTTAACAATCATTACCGCAAAATGTTTTTACCAAATGGATTTGTAAAGAGTCTATTTTTTTGTCGAATTATCCAGCTCACGGACCTGTTAATGCTCTTGGTGCAACTGCTCTCGCTAGCTCCCCATCTATCCATGTAGCGTGGTCCCTGCCGGATACCAGTCAAAACAATAACTGCGCTTTGTACTTCATCCTCGAGTACGAGTTAATCTCCAGTGACCTCTGCGATCCCATTGCGCATCCCAGACGCATATTTGCCGCTAACCAGACATCAACATCGACAACCATCGCTGGTCTCCAGGCCTACTCTACCTATAAAGTGTACGTAAGGACATGGAACGTAGCGGGTGATGACGGTGAGACGAGACACGTTGTCACGAACACAAACTCTGATAAAGGTAACACACAAAAAACTAAAAATACGATACAAAGAACAGCAAGTTTTTCTCGACGTGTGCCATAAGGGTTTGTACACGAATACTTGAGGACTTGGCTCAGATCCTCTGGTTATTATTATCACAGGGAACCCATTGTTCCAAGTCCTCGAATATAAAGGATAACAACATAACACACACACGGATGGTGTATATGGGGTACTTGCATTGTTCTCTTTTTACCTCTTTCTTTTTTAGAATTACCCTTAGTGGGCACGTCTTACACGAAAACCCGACTTGTGGGGCATCGTTGTTCCTCTTTGTTTAAGTACCCCCACAAGTACCCTCTCGTCAAACACGTCATACACACACAAACAAACAAATAAAATTGCAGAACAGTTTTATTGTCAAATAAATGTTATGAATTATAACACTAAAAATAATTCCTGTTGACTTATTTCATTTCTTTAGCACCATCAGAAGGTCCGACAACTATCAAAGTTACGTTGAGGATGCGGCACAAGATCGCATTCACGTGGGAAGATATACCTTGCGGCTACAGACACGGGCAAATTATAACATACCAGGTGATGTATTCAATACGTCATTACAGCACTCCTCACCGTTGTTGCATGGAAATGTTAACTTTCTATTTTACTTCAATCAATCGATTTTTCGAAATGACAAATCCTGAAAGCACTGTCAAACTGTTTGATTTCGAAATCAGGTTTTATCCTTTCGAACTATGCGTAAACGTCCATATAGTTTTTACTCACTGCACAATGTGTAAAAAGAAACTCCTCTTGAACCACGAACAAACTCAAGGATGCAACAAAAGCCAAATTTGCTGTATGTGGTGTGCAAGGATTTATATTCCAACACAGTTTTCTGTATTTAAAGCTTAAGAATGCATTAAATACATCGATTTTTCATTATTGTATTTCAAATTCAATTTTAGATAAGGCTCAGGGTACTGCAAAGGCCATACAAACTCGGTTTCACACCCGATACCACTTACAAGCAAGTCACCGTACTAGCATCCTCCAAGCTGTACAGCACAAGTGTTCTAGAACCATCAACAAAATACGAATTTCTGGTAGCTGGTGTGAACAATCATGGAGTTGGGACGATGGCAAAGATCGAAGCTTTCACATCGGTTGAAACAGGTGTGTCACGCCCTTCCCTGACGTGATTTCATACCAACTGCATACCCTATGCTGCCTTAAGGGTCATGAGTAAAAACAAACACAAGCTTACTTGGGAGGGACTCGAACCCATCCATACTCCTGCTTACTAGTGCAGACAGCAGTGTTTAGTAAACTACGTCGGTTAAAGTCCGAAAAGTTCATCATACAAATAGTTACCTATATACAATTTGTTTTCGTATTTACCGAATCATTCTCAAATGAAATCAACAAAGATTAATTGTGCGCTGTTAACATTTTCCTCAAAAGCCACATTATAATATAAAAAGTATACCATGAGAATGTACAATTTACTCCACTTTTTGTTTTACCGATAATAAGTATTTGTATTGTGTCGTGGCTATGTACAGAAATGGACACCCCTCCCCCGCCAAATACTGATCCCTCAAAGTCAACCAATTCTACAGTTACAATTAATGTGGATCTACCACGCACATCTCAGTACGTAACGTAAGTATACCCTGGAAAGAGTACACTTTATAATTATTGGTATAATTCCTGAGACATTTTTGTGGCTTTCATCAATTTGTGCCATATTTTCAATGGGGAGCGCTGATAAAATCCTACAATCAGGCACACTATATTAACGGAAAGTGTACAAATGCAACCTTCTCACGACTATTTATTTAGGGGGAGACCGTTTGCATGTACGTCACATTCTTACACTTTGCTAGTGCATTCTTTTTTAATGGATTTTTTCATTCTTTTTTTGGGGGGGGCTAGACTAATATTTTTTTATGGAGGGGGGGGGGGGGCCGTAAAACCGCCACTGACTTACCTGCCATGGTAACTGGTTTCAACTGGTTCATGTTGACTACAATGAATAGTTCAGAAATGGTTTGTTCAACTGGCTTTTAATAGTTTAAAACTACTTGAATTTACACATTTATACCGGTTGAATCAAACATATACCAGTAGGAGCCACCAACCACTGTTGCAAGCAGTTGACATGGGCAGAACATCGGTTTCAAGTGGAATTTTGAATTCTTTCGCAGCCTTTACCCAAAACGCCGTCGATGACGATGTTACACCTACTTGAAGTTTGAGCTCTCACTATCTTGCGAAAAAATTGCATGTCTCCTACAAAACGACATTTTGTTCATTGCATTTCTATAATACAAAAAAGGGGGGCAACAATGGTGATGTTGTATTAGTAAGGTGCCTTTATGGTGATGTTGTATTAGTAAGGTGCCTTTATGGTGATGTTGTATTAGTGAGGTGCCTTTATGGTGATGTTGTATTAGTGAGGTGCCTTTAAAAAATCATTCACCTGAAATATGCAAATCGGCCATCTTGGAGGCTGTTTTTTTTTGCTGATCGATCTTATTATAATCTACTAGACTCCGATTCACAAATCGCCGTATCATTATAAACCCTTTATTACCTTTGCGTTTCGGTTTTGTGTAGAGGCATCCAAATTGGCGTGAAACAAGTGCATTCAAATATCGAGGCAGACACCACACCATCTAAGAACGACTTCGTGCCGGACTATGTAGCAGGGGAATTGATGAAAGAGAACCTTACTGAAACGTTCACCGTGGGTGACGGGAACACGTACGGTACATTCTACAACCGGCCCTTACAGCCTAACACCAAGTATGACATTTATCTGGGGTCAGTCAGCAGGATTTCAGATATGGTGAGGAGAATGAAATTAACATGTAATACGTAGTGGGAGGGGGTTATGTGGCCTCAGGTTAAAGATTGTGACTCATGATCAGTACGGTGGGCAAGGAGCTCAAATCGAGCTGATGACCACGTGTTGTGTCCTTGGGGAAGCCACTTTACACCCACCTGCTTTTCTCTTACCAGAAGTATACGGTATCAGTTGGGGAGTTGCACCTGCGATAGACCGGCATCCCATCCATCTGGGAATATAATATCATCAGTCGTTCCATGTCAAGGAAACAGGAGATAGACATCGCATGATTAAGTTAAATTGACTTTACACAGGATGAAAAAAAATTACATTAAGGGTATTCAAGAAATCAACATCTTCTTTCGTGTCTATTGTTTGAACTTTCACAGGAGTTTGCAGTTACGTGGGGAGATCCAGTGAGGGTGAAAGGTAAATACGTTGACATATTAATATTATGGTATAAATTGAACCGTTCAACCAAATGACATACGTTTTTGCCGGTTATTGCAAGATTGGTATCTATTGGCGAGTTTGTCAACACTCCGCCTTAATCGTACACAATGCATGCATACCAAAGAAAGAAAATTGGAATACAGATCACAAGCATATTGATTCAACCATAGGTTAACCTAATTGTTGTCAATAATAAAACTGAGCAATGCAGAAAAACCACACATTTTCGCCCTGAAACGGCCTTTCTATTTTGATAGTAGTCTCGGTCTAAGACTGGACTTGGATTGCATTCCATCAATCAAACGGGCCCGGACAAGCGCGCGCCTTTGTGGCAGTTGATGTCGCTACAGTAACAAGATGATTTTAATCCACTCTTGGCAACTTTGGCAACGCTACCTAGGAAATGCAAAGCAAACCTCACATACTCACATTTGCATAAATTGATGGCGCTTGCAAGGAGTCAAGACCGGCTGCATTAGAGGAATAATATCATCTCCCGTCTTGGACTAAGACTATTTTGATGGCAGCAGATGCATTAAGCTCTTTCAATCGACACCTGCTAATGAGGGTTTTCTATGTCATTTTGTCAGTGAGGGATGACTATGTTTTCCCAGTCACTGCCGTGCTGGTTCCCGTGCTGATTGTCATTCTCCTGGGAGTCGCAGTCCCTGGAGCTATCTTCATGAGGTTAGATTTACAAAGATATAAGCCCATGTCAAGATGGAGTCAATACATTTCAAGATGTTGTTGCAGTTATAGTCATTCGTATTATTGGTGTCATTGCTGTGTCATTGCCGTTTTTCCAGTTCTGTTTCTGCTTCTGTTGGTGCCATTTTCATGTCAATCTACAGCAAAACGTCTAATTTCATCTATGTTATGCGTCTCTGTTTTATATTTATGTCATGATGCCAGAAAGAGGCTTAAGAAGACACCAGAGGACGATGCTCGATTTGTTGCAGTCAGTGGTGAGAAACGTTTTCTTTTCCCTAGATTCCATAGTATTAATATTAAAGAATATTCATCTGCTGAAACATCTGTTTGTTTTGTTTTTAAGATGACATCCAGCTTCAAGATGTCCCAACACGACAAGCCAACTCGAATCCCTACCACAGGGACATCAGAGAAGAACCCGCGTACGAACCCGTGGGAAACCGCTTTGGTTCTCAGTCTCAGAATCTGTCTGCTGATGATCGAGCGGGAAAGCTCCTAGGACAGGAGAAGACACCGACGCCTACCAAGGCGAAGATGGTGGCACCTACAAGAGACGGTCGCTGCGAATATCCATATGAGGTGGGTTATTGGAATATTAAAAGGGGCAATTAATGCAGAGAAATGGGGATGAGGAATGAACGAAGATCCGTGGTTTAGTTTCAACTGAATTCAATATGTTGGGCAAGTTCATAGTAATTTACTAGCAAGTTTGGGGTCATGTTAGACTTTAACGGTACATTCGACACATGATATCCGTACCGGCTAAATGAACAAGGAGGTATAATGTTAATTAAAAGAGGTAATGCAGGCCAGCATTTCTATAGAAATGGCGCTAGAATTGAGATGAGAACATTTAATTATAACATTAAGAACTATCAAACTACAGTGCTTTTTTCATAATATGATATTTGATATGAAATCGAATCACAAAAGACCCCGTCACGTTTTGGCAACAAACATAAAAACTATTAAATATGTTTTTCGAGCAGAAAACAAGTTAATGAAAGTCTCTCGCGACAGAGGATGTAAATCAGGCCTACCTATATAATCATGAATAGCTGTCATATTAAATCAATATCAATTCAGTCTTATTCTTTTTTCATTCTTAGAACATGCCAGCTGTTTTTCTTGACGAAGTTACAGTAGACTCCAAGGAGAAGAAGATTGCTGACAAAAATATCACCTGTTGTAAGATGTTTTTTCCTTTTTTTGTTGTTTTCTATTAAGATTTCCAGCACTTAACGTACGGCGTGAAAGCAGGAATTGTAGAAATAAAATAATCTCCGATTGCACCATGTGATTTGGTAGTATACCATATATATTTATACCTTTTTGATACCGTGACCTTTCATTACAGGAGTTTTGAGACTTCAAAACTCGATATATTTTTTAAGATTAAAGATTCTATGTATTCGATGTATAGTAAATCATCATTGATTGAGTACAAACACAAATTCGTTACAGGCGCGTATAGGACTCATGGTAATAACCAGAAAAAAGAAATTGCCGATTCAATGAGAAAAACCTTGCCTAAAGTGAAGAATAGACTGAAACCAACTTCCCTGTAAAACTATTTCGCCTGAAATGGTATCGTACGAAACAAAACGGTCATTGAAGGTGTTTCTAAAGTGTGCCCGTGGGCACATCATGCCGTGAATCCTCTTTTAAAAGAAAACCCGACGAGGGGCCTTATATTCGAGTGTTTCATCAAGACTGTACCAGGGCTTGGGATCTCTCTTATCTCAAAATTTGTATCTCCTAAGCACCAGATGAATGCCTTCCACCAGGAGGGAACAATTAGTATTGCTTGACTTAATGACTTGTTTGGCATACCTGAATCACTTAATTTTTTTCGGGTAATGAAACCATGTTTTCTTTCTTTGATCATTGAAATTGATGCACAAACAACCAAAATAATGGCATTTTTCGCCTGTGCATGTATGTATAAACATGTGAGGGGTTTCCAAAAGGTAGACCCAGCGAGAAGTAAACTGTACTGTTTGTGGACTGGCCTCATGTGGTGTAACTCAGGCGCGGTTCTAGAACCAATATTTTTGGGGGGCTAGCAGGGTGGATCCGGAATTTTTTTCAGGGAGGCGTACTAATGTAGACCGGTTATTTTCTCCAGACACTTAGGCCTCCGAAAATGAATAGGTGGGGGGGAGGGGGGAGGGGGAGGGGGAGGGGGGAGGGGGGAGGGGGAGGGGGGAGGGGAGGGGGGAGGGGGAGGGGGAGGGGGAGGGGGAGGGGGAGGGGGAGGGGGGGGGGGGGGCTCATGCCATATTTTCAATGGGGAGCGCCAATAAAATCCTAAAATCATTAACACTATATTAACTACAAATGCACCCTTGTCACGACTATTTCTTTAGGGGGAGACCGTTCGCATGAACATCGCAATCCTTCTTTTTCTAATGTAATTACTTTTTACGGAATTTATTTTGGAGGGCTAGACAAAAATTGTTTGGGGGGGGGGCTTAAGCCCCCCCCCCCCCCCTTAGCCCCCCTTAGAACCGCGCCTGGTGTAAATGATTGCCTTAAGGGATTAACCTGATAATGTAACACTGGGCTCACTCAGACATCGAAAGCCTGGTAGGGCCCAAGGGAAATTCACCTCATCGTTGTATTAATTTGACGATATTTGTAACATTGGCTTGCGAAGATTACCCACCCAGTGTAACCAATGATATACTTCTGGAGAGTGACAGCGCAGTGTGATCATTTTGTTATTTTTTTTCCAACAATGCAGACGGAGCCGAGTTGAAAAGTAACCGCCCCCAAAAGGGAGCGATTATCTACGACACACCTAGGTTCGCTGCATGTTCCAAGCCCAAGCCCCCACCAAGAACCACGAAGCCAGTTATTACAAAATCCATCCAGTCTGCGATCACACGTGGAGCCTCTGATGCTATACCTGTGGACAGGTTTGAGGACTACGTCCGCGCGAAGAAATCAACGTCTTTTAAGAATGGTAATGGCTTCCTAGAGGATTATGAGGTGAGTTAATGCTGGGTTAAATTATGCGGAAAATATCTCTAAAAATGTGTTAATTTCGTGAATTTGAATTACTTTGTCTGAACCTCTGGTTTTTCAGAAAATGCCTACTCCAGTCAAGCATCCGTGGTCTGTGGCGAAGAAACATGCGAACAGAGAGAAAAATCGCTATGCAAACATACTCCCATGTAAGTGGAATTATAGCCCCTTATTACATTGAGATAACCGTAGATGGTCATGTAATGCACCTAACTGTACTTTAGAAACTGAAAAGAAGCCCAAATAACCAACAACATTTACCCAATATTTACACCGTATTCAAATTTTTAGAGTCACCTGCAAACTGAGTTTTTCACAATAGTACATAGGCCTTATGGGATAAAGAATTCAAAACACTATTTTTTAGACAATAAATACACGGTAACTACAGACAGGTCACAGGAACTCATTGTGTACTAATAATCTAGAGAATTAATTTAGGATGAATATGAATCTGTCATTTCCTCTTTTTTCCATTGCTTAATTGTAGATGACGAGACTCGAGTTGTGCTGGAAACAGTAGCTGATGACCCCAACTCAGACTACGTGAATGCTAGTTACATTGACGTAAGTGGCCCGTACGATACCCCAAAAGATGCCTTATTTTTATCACAAGTTAAGTTTCAATTTGGGCCTTTATTCCATCTGTAGGAACCAATATTGAATTGTCAAGGTCAGACAGATTTCCTAGACCTCATCTCCATCTGCATTTACGGTGAATAAAGGAAGACTTATTCATACCATGTGACCGGTTCAGGTTCCACCTGCACTTCGGGTCAGATTGAGCTGACACTATTCTTGGTTAATGACGTTCATCCAATGAGACATACATGCATTCGTGAGGGTCCCAGATCAGATTTCACCTGAAATTCGGGTCAGATTGACCTGACTATATACTCTTGGTCAATGACGTTCATTCCATGTGCCATGCATGTACTCGTAAAGGTCCCGGGTCAGATTTCACCTGCAATCCAGGTCAGATTTGACTTGACAGTATACTTAGTCAATGATGTTCATCCCATGTGCTACATATACTCGTAAAGGTCCCAGATCAGATTCCACCTGCAAGCTAGGTCAGGTTGACCTGACACTTTACTGGGTCCAAATGACAAGACAGAATGTGGTGTAGAAATAACAAATAAAGGAAATTGGCGATTTTGTTTCAAATTGTTATGTAACTGGTTCGTATCACATCCTTCGTTCGTACCTCTCGTCCTATCCATGGGTCCCTCTCAGTTAGCCTTTTGGAGATACAGTTGACACAATATGAGGACGCTATCATAATCTCTTTTCAAGGAACCCAAATCTATAGACTCCAAAGACTGCCTGCTGTTGTGTTCACCAAGTCTAAAAAAAGAGCTGTTTAGAGTGATATTAAAACAACTGGAGGATTGTTAAACATTATCTCTGTAATGAGACTATTAAGTATGAGGTAATCATGTCGACCATAAATTCGAGTGATTTTATTTCCTTTTGTGAGTATGTGTGGTTCTTTTCAGAACAACACATACTCACAAAAGAGATGTATTCACATGGTGCTACCGCAAACTTATCTTGTCTTGATTTTATTTCCATTTGTCTTTCTAGGGTGTCAATGAGCCAAGGAAATACATTGCAAGTCAAGGTGCGTACAATCGTGGACTTCAAACCTGAGGGTTATGGTGTATATCATCTCTTTCATACTGTTTTTCCAAATTTGTGACCCGGGTTTGCCACTTAGCACTTAGCCGGTGAAGCCAAAATGGAGACCACGCCGGGTTTTGGAAAATTCTGGTAACCGTCGTCAGATTCAAAAGAATACATGACGCAGCAAAACTCGCCCCTCGTACTTGATGCACAACATCGTCATTGAATTTCAAGTTTTCTAAACGCAAGTACTTGATATTTTTTTACGAACTCAGTTTTTAGATTTGTATAAGCAAGGTGGGTAAATAAAACCAATGTACAATGTACTTGGAAATACGTGGGCTCTATCCGAGATTGTCGACGAAATACATTCGGCAAACTTCGGCATTTTTGGAAATGGGAGGCATTCCTCCTGTTTTAGTCACATGCCGTAGATCTATTTTGTATAGATACTAGCGGCTACCTGGCCTAAGATACATCAGGAATAGTTAGAATCTTTTGGTCTGGGAACCAGAATAAAAACCGTCTTGTGTACCGAACTTATAGAATTCCCTAGCATTTTGCATGGGAAAGGAAACGACGGTAGCATTAGTTATCCAAAAAAATAGTTACCACTATTGTGTTATGCATTGATGCACTGGCAGTTGTAGCATCTCATATAAACGTTACACAATCATTTTCCTCAACCCAGCGTAGATTTTCAGGGGACTGAAAACATATCCCATCAAATTAATTGGCACTGGTATAAAGTGTATACCGACACATTCATTTTTGGTGACCTTTTAAGTCTGTCATTAAGCCTACATTAAAGGTTTCAGAAAAGTAAAATGTCTTTGTGTCACGTTTAAGGTCCTACCAAGGCATCCGTAGCTGACATGTGGCGCTTGGTTTGGCAAGAGAACGCATCCAAGATCGTCATGTTGACCAACCTACGGGAGGGCGTCAAGGTAACGTCACACTTGCTACTTGTAACTGATGTTTTTCTCCTATGCCTATTCCTTCTTGTATATGAGGACTCAGTTTGTGGTACTTTTGTTAAGAGTACTATTATTTCCTTTTTTTTTAAATTGAAGTTGAAACTGTGATCATGCTGCATACTTATTTATGTATTGTGTTTTGATTGATAATGGGACGCAATCAAAAAAAAAAATCCCGCCATTTGCGCTTTAGTCCGTAAGTCTGACGAAATCTGTGTGGAGAAAACACAATGCAGTGTTTTAAAGCATGCGTGTTTAAAAGCAAGAAACCTTCAGAAAGATATTCTTGAGAATCTCTTTAGACTCAGGTAGGGACTGAAAACCAGTCCCCACTTAAGATTAGGCAGGTTCGAACCCGGGCCACAGAGAAGGAAGGAGAGAAAAGAGAAGCTCACTGTTTTATGATAAAGAAACTTTTGTAACATAAAAACAGTTTTCTCTCATTGCGTTGTGGCTTTTGTTACCAGGACAAATGTGAGAAATATTGGCCCGATGATATAACTACCTATGGTAACATCACAGTCAGACTGATGAGCGAGACGACACATGCTGATTACGTTATAAGAGATTTCACACTCGCAATTGAGTCGAAGGTAATCAAAGACCATTCTCTAAGGCGGTGTCAGGATTTTGTCATAATTGTATTGTACAGCACTCACACGAGGTGGTCTTTAATCAGTGTGGGCGAGACCACGTAATCGAAGACCAAGTCTGAGCCCGAGTTAAAGGGAATGTACATTATTGACTATTGCTGTAATTTTCAGAAATGAACTATTTGAGGGGTTATATAATAGATATTAGTAGCCGGTCACTCACTTGACAAGCGCAGTAAGTCAAAACTTAAAAAAGAAAAAAAAATCTGTCAAATTTGATATGGCTATGTGGCCATCACGTGTCAATGATTCACTTTGTTTGGATATACTGTTCTCAGAAACAACTCAAGAAGGTTGTACAGTTCCACTTGACAGCATGGCCCGCTGAAGGTTTGCCAGAAGACACTAGCAAAGTGATCAACTTCATCAAAACCGTCAAGCAGTTCAAGTCTGAGATGAATGGAACAATGGTGGTCCATTGCAGGTACTTCTTCTGATTCAAACTCACTCTATGGATGCCCCCGTTTAATGGCAAAAGCATGTGTCAAGCTAATTGTCGGTTGAAAAAAACTGACGACCCGGTTATTTTATTTTATTTTTATATTGGAATCCATTAGAATTCAGACAAATCGTAGGCAAGACGAGTATTATGAAGTACGCGAAAAAGAAATACTTAAGAAATTCTTATTTGGGGTGGGGTGGTGTGGGGCTATACAGCTTTGTGGGGGAGGGGGATGAGCTATGGATGTCTGTAGCCTCTTCTAGCTGTAATCACCCCTGTTTTGAAAGAGTTTTGATTTGATATCGAATGATATTCTGTCTTGACAGTACTGGAACCAGTCGAACAGGATTGTTCATTACTCTGGACGCCATGCTACACCAGGCTAAGACAGAAGGCAGAATGTGTATCGGGAACTTTACACGCAATATGATAGGCATGAGGATGGGAATGATACAATCTGCTGTAAGTATACATGTTCAATAGGGGAAACAAAATATATAATTAGGGGCAAAATAAGGCCACTCGTGAAAAAATGGCAACCGTGAAAAATAGAGCACTCGTGAATAACGGCACCCGTGAAGAAGTAGACAGTCACGAGTGCCTTTTTTCCCGAGCGACCTTTTTTTTTGATGTGGCGTGAACAACGGCAATTGTGCCACCGTGCAAAGCGCCATTTATTTTCCGATGATGCTCAAGAACGTCCGCTTTGAACAGCGCCCCCATAGACAGATGGTGTACAACCTCTAATCCCCACCCCCTTTTTGGTTTTACGGACGCCGGGTGACCGGTGGAAAAAAACCTGTCTACCTTTCCGCGCGGATGAGGTAAATGCCCTTGTGCACGTCTACCTCCATCAAAATGACCTTGCTACGCCACTGGCTTTGTATCATGAAAAGCGCCCCCTAAAGTCGGATGATGACCCCACTCTCCTAAAATTTAAAATCGTTCTCGTTTTCCTTTTTCAAAATGAGAATTTTAAAGTTTAAAATAAAAGGGCAAGTTAAAGATATATACAGAAACCCACGTTCTAATTATGACAATACGCCCAGAAGTGCCGTCATGTGTCAGACAAATTGGCCACCAAATAATGTTAGTGAAGAAATACCATTTCAAGGCATGAATACATATGTTTTGAAAATTTAAATTTATATTCATATGTTGCACGGGAATGTAAATAACGTAATTGGGATTACGTTTTTATTTACATTTACATACTTGCATTCCTGCAGACCCACTATGAATTCATCTTTGATACCCTGTTGGAGGCATTCAAGCGTGATGATACAACCATCTAGTCGACTCACCATAAGCAATGTAAGCGGAGGGCAACTCCCTGCTCCTTAGACCCTCGTGGATTTTGATCCCTGATTCTAAGTACGTGAATATACGTGCATAGCTTCAATCGCCACCTAGCGGTTACCGTTTAGACTCTACTGACTTAGTGTGAAAAAGGGAAAGTAAAAGCATGGTTTCAACAAATTCGTATGTAGAAAAAATACTAAAGTAAAAATTTTCAGTTTTGAAAGAAAACGAAAACAAGTTTAAGAAATCTGTTATTGCACTGCGATAAATCTTTAGTTGCGCGAGAGTGCCCATCATTGCTTTTTAACTAAACAAGCAGCCTAAAGCTAGCATGCAACTCAGAATTAAAGTAAAATGGTACCTTGACATTTACTCGGAATGGTTTGAAAGTGTAGGTTAAAAAAAACAAGTTTGTAAATTTAAGTAGAGCTTCATGGTTGAAATATTTACCCCGAAACAAACACGAAACATTCTTAACAGTTTCGCTTCGTGGTTAATTTGTTATAAATAATCGCATCTTCTTTGAGTGAGACCTGATTGCTGGATTTCCAGAAGAGCTTACGTTGCCAGCATTCTGCCTTGGGGCACATTGCGGGTATATAGCTTCTTACTAGGGCTGGATAGCTCAATTGGTAGAGCGCCGGGACGCATTTTTCCCAAACGACATCCGTATGGGGTGTACGCTATGACGCTTGGTATTTACTTATTAAGTGTGAGAAGAAAATAAAAGCAAACATGAATTCGAACTTAATAAAATTTGGATTTTATTTCCCTGTTTAAAAAAATCCTCGAAAGCCTGAAATTAGAAAAGAAAAAAATATTCGGGTAAAAATTATGATTTGAACCCATCCCTCGCGGTACAAAATAACGATCCTTTCCAACTGATCAATCGAACTGCAAATCCAGAAAATTCATGGTAATATATACCTGCGAACATATCATAAAAAGAAATTGGGAACAAATAATTCGCCGCCCAGACGGTATTCCGGAGCTCGAATGGTAGATACAACTTTTGCTCGAGTCAATTTCTGACATCACAAATTTGCTCATTTCACACAACATTTCGTCAGACGCTCAACGTCTGAACCGCATTGAAAATGTTGCATTGAAGTACACAGTTTAATAGGCCATATCTTGTTTAGTTTAACATGTATTGCTGTAAATTAATTTTTCTGTGCCGATAACGAATAAGTATACATTTATCCAACGATATTTGTTTTTTTATCGGAATATTCTCCAAATTATATTGCACTCAATAAGACATAATAATGTTCACTTGTTCAGTTCAAATATGCAAGATATAAGGACATTTTTAGGATTTACAAGGTCTAGCATGCTTTGGTATGATATTTTGAAAATTTGTCTAAACCTTAAAGTCATATATAGTATTATAACCAAGAGCTTTTCGGAATTGCTTAGTGTGCAGTGCACGGTGTTGCTGTGATAGTCACGAGTTGTAAGCAGAGTTTATAAATGAGACAATTTGTTCTTATAAAAGAAATACTAGAAATGGTCGCGACATATATCGTGTGCTAGAAACTTGAGCCTGTTGTCTTGCAGATATTGGTGTGATTTTTCTTATTAAGTTACGGCAAAGATATATCGGTTGTCGAAGATCATTTGGTAATAAAGTCTCAACTTTGTTGAAAATTGTCTTATATTGTCATAATTTCCACGTATTTTGCTTAAAGAAAATAGTTGCATAATGAAACAGGTTCATAATAGCAAACAAATTGTACTGTTTAATTGAAGACAACGTTTATGTCTGAGTAATAATGGATTAAACAAGATTATGTTCAAAACAACGTTGACACTTCCCGGTACAACCTGTGCAATATTGTTCAACAGCTAGCGATGCAAACGATAATGCAAAGCGACACTTTTGGCAATGGTGATTTTAACACTAGAATGGGTTTTCTGAAAGTATAATCAATAAAACGATTAAGTGCCCACTAAAAGAGATAAACTGGTTTTGAAGCCACAATGAGTAAAAACTATGCTGCTTCTTATTCCACCTCTGGTTTTTATTTTTTACAAGCAATACACCTTCTTCTGGGTTGTCTGCATAACTGGATTAGCCTAAAATATAATTTGTGAGCTAAGTGGAGTTGAATTTGAGCACAAAGGGTTTGATGGCAACACGCTATTGACCTTTTTACTAAATAATTCACACATTTTGCATTAATGCGCATCAATGGGCCTGCCGGCAAGAAACGAAAGTGGTCCATTGAAAATGTACAAGGGTCCAAATATTCGGGTCATTTCTCTCAAGTTGTCTAGGATTTATCGCTTATTATTAAGAAAAGTCCTTACAATTTTCATAGGCATTACTTTCTTGGGTAAGTGGGTATGTTGGGGCACAAAATAAAAACTTTGGTGGACGGGTACACTGAAGTACGGAAGCTTGAATTGCCCTCCGAGATACCGCGTTACCGCGATAATTTATCGCAGAAATCCGGAAATCAAAGATAATTCCTTCCGCGATACCGCGTTACCGCGATAATTTATCACAGAAATCCGGAATTCAAAGATAATTCCTTCCTTGATACCGCGTTACCGCGATAATCATCACAGAAATCCAGTATCGCGGAAGGAATTATCTTTGAATTCCGGATTTCTGCGATAAATTATCGCGGTAACGCGGTATCGCGGAAGGCAATTCAAGCTTCCGTACTGAAGCACACGGTTATTTTTTTTTCAGTCGTGCGGAAAGGAGCCCTGCTGATTTCCTTTGCTCTCGTGCGCACGGCCACGGGACGAAAGCAATGTTTAACGTCTTAATGCTACGACATTTTGTTCAAACGGTGTTTCCAATTGTTTCTTCAAATCCATTTACACTAACGTGTGATATTCTCTGTTGAAAATCAGGCAGTGCACTCCTCCCCTTGCCCTGCGTCGCCATAGTGCGACAGTCTCCTGCAGATGGATGGAGCATACCATTCGAATAGCTGTTTCAGAAGCACACGAGATATCTGAACATATTTCGTGTGTATTAACTGCAAATTTCGTGACTTTCACTCTATAGCAGGTCCTAAATGAAAACACCACTCAGTGACAACTCATCAACGTCGAGCCATCTCGGCATCCACGCTGTTACTGCCGCCGTGCTCGTCCAAACAAGTGCAGAAAACCACCCTCAAACCCTTCCGGAATTTCTTGTACTTCAGCTCGTAGATGATGGGGTTAACCACCGAGTTAAGGTATATCAGGAAACTGGTTATGCCACTGATGTACTTGAAACTCTCTGAACCACAGAAATTAAGTATGCTGTCGCTTGTCGGATACAAGCATAAAATAACGGAGACATTATCCGGTGTCCAGAGAATTATGAGAGCCCCCAGGACTATCGTAAGCATGCTGATGACACGCTGTCTAGCAATCACGAGATCAACCGCTGCTGCCCTCGCGCGTTGTAGGTTCAGAGCTTGTGCTTGTCTTTTGAGAGTAACCTGCATTTTGTAGTACGCCCAACTCATCATTATGACGGGCATAATGTAGGTGAATGAAACCAATACCACACTAAGCAAAATGGGGAATGCTTGATTGAGGTACTCGATGTCAGAACAGGCTTTGTCGAGATCATCGCTGGCTTTGATTGTGAATAGAAAAGGCAGAGCCAACAGGACAGAAAGCATCCAGAGCAGAGTCACGAGTGTCTTCATCCTTGTAGCTGTGACTTTCCTGGCATATTTGAGTGGATGTACGATGGCTATGTATCTTTCCAGCGTCACCACGCACAGGTTGTAAGCGGACGCGTTGAAAAACACCCAGATCAGTGACTGGGACGCCACAAGCCGGCAGTACAGTTCCCTCCCAAGAGAGCTTGATGGAACCATGTTGATGAGAGTACACCTGCTAGACGCAAAAAGGTAATGGAAAAAGGTGCAGAGACATAGCAGCATATCGGCCACAGCTAAATTCACCAGGAGATAGTTAGTCATGGTGTGGAGAAACCTGACGCGCAGAATGACGAAGCAAACCAAGAGGTTTCCTAGGAAACCAAAGACTCCTTCTGCTGCAATGATCTGGCAAACCCAAACATCTGTTTGCGCTTCTTCGAGACTTATCAACGAAGTGGCATTTTTCATTGACATTGTGTGTTGTTGTTTGTGCGTGTGATTTATAACATCAGTTCAAAAGCAAGGTTGTCAGCGGATAGAACTAACGCAATGTTCTTGTGATCCAGTAAATCAACAGTTAGATGCTGGGGTCCTCCTGTGCAAGAAATATGGCTAGACATGTTTTTTAAAAACGACAAAACCCTGACCATCTGCTTACAAAATCACAATGTCCACTTACTATCTGTCATTTCGTTCGCTGTTTGTCGGTGCGATGGGCGTATGCGCGCTGGGTGGATCATGCCATTATGACTGTTCGCTCTATGGTTATACCGGGCGCCTTGCCCTTGGATTCATACCATAGTTGCAGATACGTTAATTCGTAACTCAATTCCAAATATGGCGTCTCAAAGAAATGTTGGAAAATGGTGTCCGCAGTCCTCAACAGATGGCAGAAATATCCGTCATGTTACATCAGTCAGACGTTGCCAGCTGCTGTCGAAGAAATCACTTTCCAGTTTATCAATGTATGTTTTGAGAAGTGTGCGCCTAAAAGCAGATAGTTCGTTGACTTATTTTGTCTCCCGATAGTTCTTTCTTATAACAATTAGATAAGAAGGTTATTCCCGGTGTTTAAGCCCTGCACCGTTGTCCAGTCGTTGTACCTCAGTGCAACCACAAGTACCATACGCACTATTCAATATTTTAATTAGAAGATGCAATAGTTAATAATTACCCCTTTCCTCAATAGAGGTGACGCGATGATAAAACGAAGCTTTTAAAGATGCTCGAGATCTGCTCCTGGCAGCGAAGATTTGCCATCAGTGTGCTTTGTTTAATATGGAAGAGTAAACCTCACCCATTTCTTATGTCTGATACCTTGCTCTTAATGAAGAGGGGAAGAGGAAACGGATGAAATATGTTCCTGCCCTGCATAATCCATCAAACCAAGTGTATTGAACTACATGCATTGATAACGTCAATTAAAATTTAGGATCCGAAAGAGAGAGACCTAATTGATATTAACTCGGAAATGTGTCTGAGACGCACGCATTGTGCTGCTACATCGTTGTTGAATGTGAAACAGGAACAAAATGGGCCGTGGCGTGCATGCTCATTAATTCGGTGCACGGATCAGTGGCGAAAGCATTGTGTGTGTTGCTAATATACAATAGTTGACACAATGGGTTCGCCATTAAAGGGGGCCTCTCAGTAATAGCGTGATAGGAATGATCTGTAGTCAGGCCCTTATACCATTATAGCTCAAGAATAAATTGAATTTGAATTCATATTACAGGGGATGGTACAGTACCGAAGAGACTTTACTTTGAAACTGTTGGTCCAGTGTGTAGGCCTTAACTAATCTTTTTATTTTTTGTATGGAAGCAAAATTAACAACTGTTGACTGTTGCTACAAACAAGAATATTCCCTGCTTACATGCAGTGGGTGACAATTGTTCCTTCTGTGTGGTCGCACTGCCATTCCCGTACCGCTAAAACCAACTGCAAGACGGTCGCTGGAGACACTGGTAGCCGGCCATTTGGCCAGTCAGGCAGTTAAAGATGGCACATCATGCGTGATACCTGTGATAAATACATACCAATTTGACTACATGTACTATAGTTTAAAACGTACGTGTTTCTAAATTTTAGCCTGATTCTTACCGTCTTCTAAAAGACAATTTTCACACTAACCAAACAACCCGCACTTTCCGTCTGACTATGTTTAAGCTTTGGTGAGAGTCAGGTAGCGCACCGTAGTATTGCTCTGCATTTGGTCCGTCGATTGGAGGCTGAACATAGCCAGAGGAGAGCATGTCAAGGAACCCGCGTCGGTCCAATACTTGACGAAGGTCTACGAGGAAAAGAGTAGTGATAAAATGTAAAAGAAAAACAATGCAAGAGAATGTTTAATTTAAAAAAAAAAATCTCAAATAGGTCTAGATATCTTTTAACCTCGATTTTAAAGAGTATAAGGAAAACACCCTATATAGTTACAAACACATCTAAGTAATTGATAAACCGTCCTGATTGGGCTGATACGTGTACTTACCGGATCATTGTCGTCCATGTTCTTTAGCATAACGATGCATGAGCAGTTGTAATCATAAACCATCCGCCATATATCACCGACGGTTACTGGTAGGGGCATCTGGGTCACTATGTTATGGTGTTCTAAAAGGGACAGGCAAACGTCGTGTGCTTGAGCTTTCAAACGTCGTGTGCTTGAGCTTTCAAACGTCGTGTGCTTGAGCTTACAAACGTCGTGTGCTTGAGCTTTCAAACGTCATGAGCTTGAGCTTTCAAACGTCATGTGCTTGAGCTTTCAAACGTCATGTGCTTGAGCTTTCAAACGTTGTGTGCTTGAGCTTTCAAACGTCGTGTGCTTGAGCTTACAAACGTCGTGTGCTTGAGCTTTCAAACGTCATGTGCTTGAGCTTTCAAACGTCATGTGCTTGAGCTTTCAAACGTCGTGTGCTTGAGCTTTCAAACGTCGTGTGCTTGAGCTTACAAACGTCGTGTGCTTGAGCTTTCAAACGTCATGTGCTTGAGCTTTCAAACGTCGTGTGCTTGAGCTTTCAAACGTCGTGTGCTTGAGCTTTCAAAGGTCGTGTGCTTGAGCTTTCAAACGTCGTGTGCTTGAGCTTTCAAACGTCGTGTGCTTGAGCTTTCAAACGTCGTGTGCTTGAGCTTACAAACATCGTGTGCTTCAGCTTTCAAACGTCGTTTGCTTGAGCGTGATACTGCATATTGGTGGGATAAGATTGTAACAGTTAAATTTCGAAAACAATCGTTTTTTTCGTATAACTCACGGCGCGCGAATTGATTGTTTTTACCTCAGTCACCACATACAAAAACAAACGCTAATGTAACGCACAGTCAGGCACCAGACTATTACTCATTTGCATATGTGTTCAAAAGTCTTGCACATGTAAAAAAATAAATGATCCAATACCAAGGTGAGGGAGCTAGGTTGTGGTGGGCGCGTACTACTCTACGCTATGGGGTTGAGGTTGGTTATCACGCCACACTTCGCCAGTGAAGTTCCTAGTTACGAACAACGCTATGGCCTACTCGTTGAGCCAGGCACCCGACTGTGACACAGCGAAAATATCGTTTGAGGTAAACCATTTTCACTTTCGTCATGTTCTTAAATTTGCCATAAAAAGGTCATGTTGAACTGAGGGATTTCCTTTCAACGACTACAAAGTAAAGATTAGACCTTCGATGATCTTTTTAGGAAATAAAAATGAAATGTTCAAAAAAAGCGTTTTCACAAAATATATCGTTTTTGTGCCGGAATTATAGTGGCGTCATTGAAGGTACTACTACACGGTAATACATTCGAGCACGTGGTCGCTTGCATGATTCACTGCATGATAGACCAACGCGAAAACAGATTCTTTTCCAGTAACTAATAAACACGTTTGGTGTAGAACACAAGCTTGAATAATGTCTGTTGAAACCAAAAAAGCTTTCAAATCAAGACTTGAAAGCGGATGTTTATTTTCCCAACATTTTTAACACCCCTATTTTTCCGAATGGAACAGAACAAAGACGACCGTTCGCATCTACCCCCGATCCCTAATACAGACAACGACCGAGAAAACTACATTGGATGTTTGGCGCGGCCGTACGTCAAGAAGTACCTGACATAGTCTTTAATAGTAAAATGTTCAGCACCAAAATCCAATGCATCTTGAGCTGCTGTAATGCCTGCCCGTCAATCAGGGACCTCGACTCATGTGCCATTCAAAGCATGGATTAATGAGCTGCTTGAATATCAAGCAACTGTTATTCCGAAGACCAGTGGCGTAGCCACCGGGGGGGGGGGGGGCGTGGGGGGGGGTCGACCGCCCCCATGCAACCTTGTCGCCCCCCCAGTCCCCCCCCCCCCCCCACTGAGATTTTGAGTTTCTAAAAAAATATCATTGATCTAAATCTAAATAGTCGCGAATGATCCACATGATGACCACTGAGAAACTTCGACCGGCGACCGCGGACCAGTAAGCTGACAACCGGCGTGACAAAGCGCATAATGATAATCTAAAATGCGTATTAATACCCACTGCACTGCTCGCTCACACCACGGAACACGTATTATAGACAGGTGGTCCGTGGGTCACACAGTCAGCGATATCACGCGAATCGGCCACGCACAAACAAACGACAGCCCCCCCCCACGCCCCCCAGTCGCCACCAACCTTGTCGCCTCCCCCCCCCCCCCCAGTCGCCCCCACTGAGATTTTGAGTTTCTAAAAAAATTATCATTGATCTACATGACGCCATGGGCGTCAATCCTGGGGGACAAGGGGGACTGGTCCCCCCCAACTTTTTGAAGGGTGGGGGACACAATATCAAATGTCCCCCCCCCCGATTTTTGAACTCGTGTCTCATTTACAGGGCCCTGTTATGTACTACAATGTATCTTTTGCTTAGAAAATATTGGTTAAAGTGGTCAGAAATTGCCTCAGATAGCACCACAGAGCATTTAGAATCCAAAATTTTCCGGGGCCCTTAAAGGGAATTTACATCATTTGCTTTTGCTGTAATTTTCAGAAATGGATGAAATTGGGGGGTTGGAAATATATAGCAAATATAGTTACACTAACTTTTTTGAGGTTTTGGGTTCGAAAATGCTATAAAAAACAAGAAAAACAATCATTTTCCTGTAGTCTGGTTCCCTGACTCCATTTAAGAAGAAACAGAGCAGTTTACATACATTGGGGAATGGTAAGGTCAGGGAACCAGTCTAGCTGGCTTGTACCCGTTCATAGGTGTGTAATCGATTGCAAACAAGTGTGATGGTCAACTGGGGCCAGTATTTGAAAAAAAGCCAGTTTTTGGTCGGCCGATCAGCGTTGGAAATTGATACAAAAATACCACTTTTCTTGAAAATGACAGTATACCAGGTGCCATGATATTACAGGATGCTTTACATTGTCATTCACTAACAGTCCAGCAAGGTATTTCAAAATGATTTGGTAGTTTTATTTTTGAAGTTTGCAAATGTTGTATTTTCCCTTTAAGCGGGCCCCGAACCCCACGCCTATAGCTCAAAATTCTGGTAGCTGGTTCAATGGCTCCAACCTCGAAAACAATGTTCAAAAAATTTTCTTATGCCTTTAGCTGAGAAAACCTCGAAAATTATGTTTAAATTATTATCTTTTGTGCTAAGATAATTATTGGTTAAAGTGGTAAGAAATTGCCTCAGATCACACCACAGAGCATCGAGAATCCAATTTTTTTCGGGGCCCTTAAGCAGGCCCCGAACACCACGCCTATAGCTCAGAATACCGATAGCTGATTCAATGACTCCAACCTCGAAAACGATGTTCAAATAATTATCTTTTGCTAAGAAAATATTAGTTAAAGCATGGAGGAAAGTGGTAAGAAATTGCTTCAGATCACACCACAGAACATCTAGAATCCATTTTTTTCGGGGCCTTTAAGCGGGCCTCGAACCCCCACGCCGTAAGGGCTTCGCGCTTCGCGCTCGCATCAGTTCTGATCAAGGTATGTCCCCCCCCCCCCCCACTTTTGAGAAGCGATTGACGCCCCTACATGACGCCCCCCCCCCATGAAATGTTCCCCCCCCCCGAGCGCCCCCCCCCCCCCCCACTGAAAAGTTCCTGGCTACGCCACTGCCGAAGACCAATTTGGAAGTAACTGTAGAGGATTCCTTGTGCAGATTATTGGCTAGCACGGATGTTCCACAAAATCAAAGTAAACAGTCAATATCAATGACAAGCGCCACCTCACCGGTAATTCTGGAATGATGTAACTCAGAATGCATCTCATTGGTGAAGGTGAAAAGAGCCGGGTGTGGGTTCTAGTGGTATTCTGCCACACTGCATAAAAAAGGTGTTGAAGGCGCACTTTGGTTGCAGGTGAATTGTTGCTAGAAAGTGCATTGACAAGCTTTTTAGTGGGCCAAAGATTGATAACATAAACTTTGATCGTAGGGCATGACGGATTTTTCAGTTGCCAATGTCAATTGTCATGCCACTCTTAACCTTATCGATTTCCTTGGAGATGTGATCCCTCTGATAATTTGCGCTAATTAATCAAGCGTTTACCAGATCACATGATCCTAAAATGGAAATGTGTTGCGGCGCAAATTCGTGAGTGAGTGAAATCAGTTACCTTCCTTCCCTTCCTTCCATAGAGTGCAGTCAGCAGTCCTCATAGTCGCAATGCAGTGTGCGTGTGTGTATGTACAGATTTGCAAACCTTGGTCCTTAGTGAGTTCTTGTGGAAGTAAGTTAGGGGTGACTTCAAGTTATCCTGATTTCGGACATCTTGCATGTGACGGTGCATACGAAAGCTCTTCAAGGGATCATCTGGAGGGCCCAAAGGGAAAGAAATCAAAGCCAGTCTCGTCGGTATCAAATGTGAACACCACCTTTCCGATTGAATGCCAGAACTTTTCAAGCTGGGAAGACTGCTGATCGAGGCTTAACGGTTTTTGCCTACGTTTCATTTACAACTTGGAACCCACGAGATAAAGGCAAATAAAGACCAGGGTCGCGATCTTATTGCAAGGGAGCTCAGAGCAACACAAACAAAAGAATGACAATGGGGACGATTGAAGCTGTTACACAAGTATACTAGTCAACATAACACATGTAACTATTAACAAGTGCGGATACAGAATGGTAACTGCCGGCGCGGTGTGGGGGGCTGAGACTGTGACGGGGGGGGGGGGGGGGCTAAAGGGCTCTCAACAGTTGCCTTATATTAGAACATTTCGGTCAATGCCGACCGGGACATGGGTGTGTGACGTACCGAGCATTTAGTTTGGTGTGTCCACACGTAACAGTTTGTTAGGGTGTGAAAGAAACCAGGGGAAATTCCAGGTCGGGACAGTTTGTTCTGCTCTTCGTCAGGAGACAAAGGGATTCAAACACCCAAGGAGCTGCCATATAAGTTAACTGGGCAAGAGAGCTCCTTCTCCCCGACCGGGGAGTACGCAACAGCAACGGAAGACCTCCGGCAACGGCACCGCAACTTGACTCGTCCCTACCCCGAAGCTTGGCTTCCTGCAAAGTGGCAACAGCACCAGAACGCGTTCTTCTGCGTTGACGCCATCTTCCTAACTTGCTAGATGATCTCATCAGGACCCCACACTATAAAATGCTAATTCGCGTGCCGCCTTTGCAATACGCGATGCCGATTGGTCAATGCACACAATGAATTATTAATCTCCTGATCACGCAGCACAATTCTTTGCTGATTGGTCCACGCGCACTTCGGCATTATTAGCACGCACCAAATGTCCTAGATCACGCTCATAAATAATTCCTAGGACTTGGACTCCTAAACAGGTCTGCATATACCTGTACCCCTGTTTCGTTACACACTCAACCAACTAGTTCTTTTCAAAAAAACACTTCTTCCGAAAAGAGATATCTTCTTTTCTTTGAAAACCTGCCAACTCATATTGAAATTAGGTTGGGGCACAATGCGATCCTTGCATGGAAGAGGGCACTTTGTGGTTTTATTTTTCAAAACACGATTTACTTAGGCACAATTTCTACATTTTCATTATAATGCTTTCAAACTTTGGCAAATGTCCATCCATACAACCTTTGACATCTAAAATCCCTACCGGAGGGCGCTATGCTAAATTAAAGTTGAAGGAAAAATTTGATTTTTGGACATTGTTTTTCAACCCACGTCTGCACTTATTAAGTACTTATGGTAAGTATGCGTTTCGCAAGAAATGTAAAAACCAAAAACCAAAAAACAAAGTACCCCAGAACAAAGAATATTGTGCAAAAAAAATTGATGTTAAAAATTTTAAGCGGCTTTTTTTTTGTACCAATGGGAACCATAATGCATTCACAGCATGCATGGTAGTTGGTCTCATGGCCATTATTTTAGACCTGGACAAAGAAAACATGGTTTTGACACACACACACACAAATCTTTATACTATACGATCAAATTCGTTATTGTTCTTAGATCTGTTTCCTTTATTTCAATTGCAACCGATAACAAACAAATCATGCTTCCATCACCAAAGGCACAATTCCAGCCACCAAATATATTTCACAAATCTGCAGTAGGCTACTTAAATACAAGTTATAAATCCAATCGAAGAAAGAAGCTTGAGTTACAACAAGTATACTAGGCTAATAATTGAAAATTAACGTTTATCGCTTTAGCAATTTTCCTCACAGTGACACTCGGGAGTAGAAATTATAATTAAAGTGAACTTATCGTTTCTCTATACAATGCTTGCTTTTGACTCGGTATATTTTATCAGTTTGTCTGGAATAGGCCTATTACAACCACAAACGGACAAACGTTTCGCATGGAGGGTATGCACAGTCGTTTTCCCACAGTAAACGTATATTCTTGATTTGACCTCAGTAAGGTCATAATGTACATCTCTCTTTAGGACTGATGACATCATATGCATGCTTCATATAAATATATCAGGAAATGACAAATTACAATAATATGGGTGAATTGAATGTTCCTTAAAACCGTGGAGTTTACACATTTTATTAGGCAATTAACAAAACACACTTTAACAATACACGCTTCCTAAACTTGTATATTAGCGTAGCTGTACATTTTCCGAACATACCACTTCAACATGAAACCGATAATAAGGCGTGCGCATGCGCAGACGGGACCATCGAAGGCACACAGTATAAAGCGTGGAATACAAACATTTGGATTGACTTTCTCAAAATTACTCTCGGTGGAGCTGTTCATTCATAGAAAGGCATGAACTTATCCGGCCAGCGACATTTTATTCTATGATGATTAAGGGAATGACAAGAGGAAGCGTTGAGGTTTCTAAACTGGTTGATAGTGTGTTGTCTATTGTGCACGTGGCCCAATAGTACCTAAAGTGACTATCCTTCACATGTAACGCTTCACCAATAATGGTAAACAACGATCTTTGGTACTTTGTTATCATACTCTTCAAAATAATAAACGAATGCAAGTTTAGTGTCGTTCATCCACGCTGCTGAATATTTGACAGGAGCCTGATCGTCATACATGCACTCTCTCAATCGTTTGATCATCTGTAAACCATCAAGGTGGTCGATGCTCCACAGGTACATCAAGCCTCCAGCAACCTCATCAGACGCAATAAACTTATTGCCAAGAACACAACGGATGCAGAGATAGTAATATTCACGAGGGTACGCCTTTTTGATGTCGCCAATGAATTTGCCGTCGAGCCTGAACAATCTGACGTTTGAGGAATCCGATGTGGCGAGGAGGAATTCGCCGTTGAACTCAATGGAGCAAGATCTATTATCTCGGTCGTAATCCTCAAAGTCCACACCAGGCACGTCAAAGTGTCTGATGCACTCCCCGGATTCAACATTCCATACTTCCATGACGTGTCCCCAATTGGCACTAATCACGATGCCGTCCCAAAGGTGACAGGAAATCATGTCATTGGCATCACTGACAATTGTCTGCTTACAGACACCACTCTGTGCATCCCATAAGCGAATCTTACGGTCGCTGGGTAAGCACCTGCAACTGTCTTGTCAAGATAGTCCACGTAAACAAGTTGGACATCATCGGAGGTGCTCTCAAAGACGACACGAGATGAACCTTCTATGGCATTCCAGACCCGTATAACACTGTCAACACATACCTCCCTATCCATGTTTGACTCCCCTGCAATACTCACGATAGTGTCACCATCGAAGAAGAGACGAAACACCTCCAGACGATGCCCCAACATGACTCGCAGCTGCTCTCCAGTCTGGGCGCAGTAGGTACGAATCTTACCATCAGTGCATCCTGCAGCTATGATGCCATTCTTCATTTTCAGTGCTTTTTTTCCCTTTACTGATGCCCACTTTGATGATATGTCGACGTGTTCCGCAGGTGGTATCCCAGATATGCAAAGTATCATTCGAGAGAGCACCGGCAAGACTATTCCCTTCAACAGCAAGGCTGCATAATGTCAACTCAGGTTCAGAGCTCTCATACATGGACCCACCGTAGCCAGCTGAGCCAAACTCGAACGAGACCTCGTGATACCGATTGTTCTTCCAATTTCCTTCAAGATGTCGTACCTTCATGTATATCTCCTTCCATCTGCATGTTTTCACCAACCCTGGCCAGTTTGAACCAGTGACAACCGAATCAAGGGCAAAGGTGACACTGTCGCCAACGCCCCCATCCCCGCCATGTTGAGGTGACGAAGGTATGAACGGGGGTTCAACACAAAGATCAATGACTGCATCAAACTTCTCCCATCGCTTCTCTCGGCAAAGAGGGCGCCATAGAGCATCGTCATTGGCGGCCTCTCTCCAGGATCGATTACATAATGCCACGTGACACAGGTCCTCAGCTGAAAGATGTTGAAGTACGAGAACCTTCAACTCATTCGGCAAGTCAGAAAAATGGTCTTTTGTCGGAACTAACAACGCCATTGTTGTGAAATACAAGGGAAAAACAATGTCGAGGATTAAACCATTTCTTTATTGCAGAAGTCGACAAATATCATCAAAGTAACAAAAATACAATATTTTAAGCCAGATAGAATTATTGTTTTGGGCGTCAATTCAAACACATTCTTCGTGCACCCAGTTTTTTGGTTCAACGATAGTATGATTTGAATGGGCCACAGTGCGTTATGTGTTTCGTATTTTTCGTTGATGATTTAAGTGATTGTTAACTGCATTACTGGTATGGTTTAAGCCAACATAAAATAAGGATTATTCTGTACTCTCCTTAAATGAAATCGCTGTCTCCTTCAAAATTCTGTGACTCATATGTTGCCCATCATCATCATACGAATAGGCATATGTGTTCGTTTGTTTGTTTGTTTTAATTTCGCACATACAAACAGTTACACAAAATGACGGAATAACAATATTATCATTCAAATATTGTATCAAGAGCAAAATAATGATATGAATGGGGCCGACATCCGAGAGAAGGTCAAAGCCTTCTGTAGAGGAGCATCCTAGACTGCTGTCGAATTACAAAAAAATATATAACTAGAGGTTGTAGGAACAACCACACGGTGTTGGGCCATGGATTACCGCAAACTTTGCATGCCGAAACCGGCCCTCTTAAGAAAGTGGCTAGTTTCACACTGTTGAAAGCCCCTGGTAAGCAAGTAAACCAAACTCCCCTCCCTGCTCCACAGTCCCAGCGAGATCAGGCCAAAAAAGTCTCCGGTTTCTGGTATGGAGCTTATCCAAAAAAATTGGTGTGGCGACGCGGCTTCTTTTTTTTTTTTTTACCTGACTTTTTTGCTTCAAATGTCGGCTGATGATTGCAAATCGTGCCCGACTAAACTTAGTGCAAATATATGGGAGTCCAGAGAGGCCACATAAAGCTTATTCTCGATCATAACCCCATCTAAAAACACGTTAAAATTGTGCAGCAGCAGGATTCCAGTCAAACCAGTGAATTTGGTGGTTTTGAGACATCATCTTTCATTGAAAAAAAAACGTTTTCATTTTGCCGACGCGCATGGCTACGGCGACGCGCGCGCATACCAGAAACCGGAGACTTTTTGGGGGGCCTAATGACTTGTGGTTAAATGAAATACCACCTGTTAGCCACACTGCTTTCTGGAACTATACTTTCTGGCGAATTGCGGTTTTATGCTAGCATAACAGTAACAGATCGTTCTCGCCATTTATTCACGGATTTTCACATTTCAACATATAAAACAAGTTAAATTTCAGGTACGTCATTATGATCATACTTTTGTTGGCCGACAGATTAAATTTAGCAATCAAATATTATGCTTGAAATTTCTCAGGCAGAGTAACCTTTGCTCCTTTTAGGAACCAATTACAGAACGAGTGATAATGCATTTTGACGTTTTTTAATCTGCCGCTAGAGGGCGCTCTGACATTTTATGACGTCACCCGTAATATATTGCTGTAGTACAATAATAAGGCACTTCCGGTTTCGACCGGAAGGAAGGGTCACGTGATTTTACACTTAATACCAAAATGAAGACCTTGCAATATTGTATCGATTGCCATAAAAAAAAAAAAATCAAATCTGTAGCAGTTGATTTTATATTGATTTTCAAAGATTAAATCTAGAAATCTTTGATTGCTTGTAATATGATACTTGATGACGTCAATGTGACGTTATTACCAGAACGTTCAACTGCTATTGTAACTGTGCTATATATAGCCAAATCTTGATTATATCTATCACGGTTGATTTTTTAGCAATTTTTAAAGGTTTAAAGGTCTTTTTATTGTAACTCCCGATCCGATGACGTAATCATTTTTTTTCGCGCACAGGTCTTGTCTGCATTAAGGTCATCATGTACATTAATTTTGAAGCGAATACCGCAAACTTCGCCACAGACATCAAGTGAAAATGCGTTTTTCGCGTTTTTTTTACCTGCCGCTAGAGGGCGCTCCAACTCTTCATGGCGTCACCCATCTTTTTTTTTTAAAGGTCAATCAAGGCATACACTTACATCGTTAAAAGCGAATTCATATCTTCTTTCACTTTCAAATTATTAAGCACTTCCGGTTTCTACCGGAAGGAAGGGTCACGTGATTTTACGCGCACAGGAGAAAAGGAAGAGCATGTATTATCACGGTCGATTCCCGCAAAATTCAAGTTCCGGTCTTGCACGGTTGATTTTATATTGAATTTCAAAGATTAAATTTATTATATGTTGAAGTGACGTCACGTCACCTGCGATGACGTCATGATGACGTAACTGCAAAAGAACTACATCTACGGTGGGTTGTGCATTCGGGTATTGACAAATTAAGTTCATAGATGTTTCCATTTTGACAAACAGTTCCGGAAACGAAAAGTGTCTAGAAGTAGAAGAAAAAAAATACAAGAATATTGAATTCATAGAAAAACAGTAGGTTTTGGGCTTTAGCCCAACACCTAATTATACAATCAATTTCCGTTGCATAACCTAAATTGAGATGTTGTTCATTTCTAGGTTTAATACATACAAACTGATTACAAATACTGCCTTGTTCCTCATACGGACAGAGAAAACAGTTAAGATTGACACATTGAACATTTCTATACTTGTCTAAATAAAATTCTTTTTTAAATACTTCATGAACACCTTATTTGACATGTTCACAAAGACATTTCTTTAAAAATCCATTATAAAAAGAAATACTCTCTTTGTTAAAGTCCATGGTTTTATTAAGAATAAAATTTGCTTTGGAAAATGTATTTAAAAATAAGAAATGTGTTTTTTTCCAGAGTATATTTTTATCCAGGATGGATTGCTCTAAATCTATCTTGTAAAAGTAATTAATCTCTGTTAACCACCATGCCCAATGCATTCTAGTCAATCCCAGAGGTAAAGAGTATTTATATAAAATGTACATGTACATACACGAAAGAAGTGCATGTGTATTTGTCAACAAGACAAAGTCCGACTGCAGTGCAATAGACTTATGCGTTGTAGGTTGTTGTTCTTTGTTATTCTAATTTGGTACGACGAATACAAAGGTAAACGGTTCATTCATGGTTATCCAGGCTATATACTATTACTATTGCCCTCTATAATACTATAGCCTAAAGTTTCGAGCCTGAAGTTTTACGCAAATGTACGTAGGTCTATGTACATGTATACATGTAAAGATATAGTGCAAATAGTGACACAACAGGCAAGGCTCCCGTCATCCCATGTTATGCCACTTACCGTCACGCCTTGGATAAGAGATTTTCACCTGTAAAACAGCCAACGCTATGCGCTACAGGTTCAAGGCAAGGTGGCGTTGTTCAAAGGTCAGGTTCTATACGGAGGCCTCTGTAGAACCTTTTCGTATAATATTTCATGGTCGCGGCAACGTACATAATGTATAGAAAACTTCATACAGAAAATAAGTAATTTGTTTTGTGTCGATTTCCATCGGGCACGTACGAAATTTGCTCATGACAATAGGACAGTTTACACTGCAAGGGTTATACCTTGAGGTAGAGTGATAAACCAATTAATGTGCTTCAACACATTCTTAACTTGGTCATAATTAACGTTGCCTTGTAAACCTCTTATTTATTTGCATACATTTACACAATTCCACGCGGTTTCCCTCCCAATTAAATAGAGTAGTGGTTTGAGCCAACAATTACAATACAATACAATACAATAAAACTTTATTATCCCAGTGCGGGAAATTCCATGGCCTTTTTACACGTTATTTGGTTTAAAACACATAAAAAACACGAATGTAAAAACTTTACAAATACAAAAAATACAAACATTAAAACTTATAACTTATATTAACTTATAACATCTGTCCGTAGGCAAGTAAGATATGTCAATTTACTGTGTACCTGTACTGTGAGATTAGAAGGTTTGCATGGTGGAAAGATACTAAGACAAGTTAAGTCCGCGGTAGCACCACGTGAACAAATCTCCCCCGCGAGCACGTGTGGCTCCGAAAAAGAACCGGAGGGACCCAACGCCCCGAACAGCATGCTCCGCCCGTCGTCAGGAAAATGTTCATTCTCCC
The DNA here is from genome assembly GCF_015706575.1 of Patiria miniata. Classification (NCBI taxonomy): domain Eukaryota; kingdom Metazoa; phylum Echinodermata; class Asteroidea; order Valvatida; family Asterinidae; genus Patiria; species Patiria miniata. The sequence goes on from NW_024037073.1 coordinate 8,107,391, forward strand.
GACGACAGGCAGAGCACACCGCTCGAAACGCTGAGCCCCCGGTCCCCCAGAACCACACACACTCACAAAAGAGACCCATCCACACGGTGCCACCGCAAACCCATCCCGTCCCAGTACCTGTACTGTGCTAATCCTATTTGTTTAACAAAAGAAAACGAACTTCGTCAACGGAGGATAAGGGTTGCAATACAGCAGCTCAGCGTTCCAACTGCTCATTGTACCACCTGATAGCTGCTGGAACAAATGAGCTGCCATATCGCGTAGTTCTTATCCTCCGTTGTAGAAGACGGTTACTTCGGAAGTTATGGACAAACTTTGTATGCAGCGGATGGCACCTGTCAGACATAATTAATTGTAATTTATTGCACATGTTAGACTTGAATAAGTCAATCAGTGGTTCCTGTTGATGGCCAATAATCCTGCTAGCTTGTTTAACTATTTTATCCAACATAATGTGATCCTGGGTCCTCATATTTCCAAACACACAAATAAGGCAAAAAGTAAGAATACTCTGTAATACTGATTTGTAAAACATTTGCAGAATTGTGCGATCAACATCAAAAGAGTTAAGCTTCCGAAGGAAAAACAGGCGTTGTCGTAATTTACAGAATTTTGCCTTAGCACAGGTGTCAAATTTAAGCTGATTGTCGATTTCAATCCCCAGGTATTTGTAAGCAGATACTGTTTCAATTCGTTCACCTTTGATGAAGAGTGATGGGGTGTGCGTTTTCTTTTTTCTAAAATCGATCACCATTTCTTTGGTTTTTTTGGCATTAACTTTCAAGTAGTTTTCGTCACACCACTGAGTGAACCGTGAAACTTCCTCCATGTAACCATCTACTGATTCACGACTTCCATCTAAGTATCCAACTAAAGCAGTATCATCGGCATACTTAATCAGCTCATGCGATGGGTGGTGTGATTTACACTCATTTGTGTACAAGGTGTACAACATGGGTGAGAGAACACACCCCTGTGGAGCACCAGTATTAGTGTACTGGAGAGATGAAGTAGTGGAGTTCAGTTTAACCTGTTGTCCTCTGTTTGACAAAAAATCATAAATCCATAAGATAAGTCTAGGGTTGACATTGAGACTAGTTAATTTCTGGGCCAGAAGATGCGGTTGAATGGTATTAAAGGCACTCGAAAAATCTACAAAAAATATTCGTACATAGGCTCCTGCTTTCTCCAAGTGCTCATAAATACCATTCAACAATGTAAGCACTCCATCCTCTACACCTCTATGAGATCGGTAGGCAAACTGGTGGTCATCCATGGACTCATTAACCTGTGGCAATAATCTCTTCATTATTATTTTTTCAAGACACTTCATAGGTGCCGAGGTAAGGGCCACGGGACGCAGATCATTCATTTCTTTTGGGTGAGATTTTTTTGGAACGGGCACAATAACTGACCTCTTCCACAAAGTCGGAACTGACACATGACTTAACGATTTTTGAAACAATGTTTGATATGGGATTGCTAACTGTTCAGCACATACCTTCAGCACCTTACATGTGACTAAATCAGGCCCATTTGCTTTACGTGAGTTCAGTTTCGCAAAAAGAGATTTTACTTCATCAACTCCAATATGGATATTTTCATTGGAGGAGCTTTGCACTTGATCAATAACTTCATCCTTTTGAACACTGAAATCATGTTTATCAAACCTACTGTAAAAACAATTCAGATTGTGGGCATAATCAACTTCATCATCTACAGTGATTCTGTTTTTCTTTGGTTTATACCCTGTAATGGTTTGCAAACCCTGCCAAGTCTTCCTGGTGTCATTTGTTTGAAAATAACCTTCAATTTTGTTCTTATAAGCCAGTTTACAGTTTTTGATTTCTTGTTTTAGTCTTTTCTGAACCTCTTTCCGTTCCTCTCTGGTTCCAGAATGAAACACGATCTTTTTTTCATTTAACAATCCTTTAAGCTCCTTCGTGACCCATGGTTTATTGTTTGAGAAAATTTTCACTGTCTTTTTGGGAATCAGCAAGTCTTCACAGAAACGTACGTATTCAGATATGACATCGACAGCTTCATCTAGATCCTCTGAAACATCAATGAACACGTTCCAGTCTGTACAGGCAAAACACCCTCGCAGCGTCTCCACAGCTTGACTTGTCCAGGACTTGACTTGGACTTTCTTCACAGGTTCCCTCTGTACTCGGGGTCGATACACAGGAATTAGCTGGATCATGTTGTGGTCAGAGTTGCCCAGACCGGGTAATGATCTTGCTCGGTATGCCCCGGGAATGTTGCTGTAGCATAGGTCCAAACAGGCGTCATTACGGGTGGGACAGTTAACATGCTGGTGGTATGTGGGCATACAGTCCGCTAAACTGCATGAATTGAAGTCGCCAATAATAATTTTGGCAGCATCAGGTGAGACCGTCTCAGCTTCAGAGACAAGGTCTTGAATTGTATTGGCTGCTATCTTGGCGTCTGCCGAGGGGGGAATGTACACCACGAACAGCATAACTTGATTTATTTCCCGTGGCAGATAAAATGGCCGGAGATAAATACTAAGGAGTTCAATATCCTTCGTACAAATACTTTGCTTGACGGTGATGTGTGCTGACGAGCAATATTTTTCGTTAATAAATGCACAAACCCCTCCACCTTTAGTTTTTCCTGAATCCTTGTTTCTGTCCATCCTCAACAGCGTGTATCCATCCAAGTCAACCAAGGTGTCTGGGTCATTCTCAGTTAGCCACGTTTCAGTCAAACATATCAAACTGGAATCACGGTATTCTGAGAGGAACTGTTGGCAGGCTCTGAGTTCATCAGTTTTGTTTCGTATGCTCTGAACATTGCCGTGGATAATTGTTGGAAGTGGAGTTCTAAATCTCGATTTTTTAAGTCTGTTCCTCACACCACCTTTACTCCCACGTTTACGCACTTTGGGTGTGTCCATGCATACCTCGGGTATTACGTAATCAGGCTGTGTCGAGAAAGCACGGCGACTCAACAGGAATTCACGACTGTACGATATCAATGGCGGAGGCTCACCTTCACTGTTGGTATAGGCTGCACCCAGAATTCGTCTAGCACTCCATGATAAAGTTAAAAATGCAACAAGAAACACCAACACAGGGAAACAGGGTACTTGACACATCATCTTACTTGAGAAAAGTCACAAACGTCACTAAAACAAGGCATAAAAACTGGATTTAAAAACTGACAAATACGGAGACAAGAAAAAGGCCGTGTCGCCACATGAGCAGCGCCACCAGCAGGTGGCAACTATAGCGTACAACTAGCTAATATATATTGAGCGTTTCAAGTTTGTTAACAAATCTCGCATAGTAAATATTGATACAGACGGACATCCCTTTGGTCACAATCATGGCTGTATTTTATTAGACTACCAGGGCGGTTCTGCAGTTCGTGCAACAAAATCACAAGATATATTTACCATTTTCAAATCATACGAAAGCCCATAAGGGAAAAATACGTAAGACTCATTTTGTAGGATCCAGTCACATACACAATACTCCGTTGTATGTTCATTTTCTAATGTCCTCGATCCTGCCTCTTGGGGATACAAAAAGTTCCAACAGCTTTATTACATACTCTGGAAATTATTAAACTAAATATAGTTCCAAATACTGGATGCACAAATAAATCTTATACACGAAACGTTTAACGTGATGTCATTAACCCTCCATGCATTAACGCTAAAAGAGACGATTTAAACGTCTAACAAGCGGGCCGAACTTCGCACCAAATCTCTGCTGTCGCATCTTGCATACGTCCATTATTTGAACATCTATACAGTTTCAAATTCAATATTACACAATAATAAGCTGTTGTGGAGAGCATAGGCCTACTCCGAAACAGCTCGTTTTCGTTATTTTTTGCATTTTTTTTGCTGTTTCGGAGTATATATTAATTTCTTTAAAAAAAACAACACTATGTTACATAATGGTACATTTCAACTTAAAGTTGCTCAACTGTTCAAATCATCAGCCAACAGAGGATTTTGTTAACACTGATTATGCTAATGGCTTTCGCCCGCTGATTGACAAACCCACTCGCATATCAGTCTTCATAGCGCTTTTCTTATTGACAACATTCTCATTATAGCACAATACTAATATCTTCACCGGTATCCTCTATGGTGATATTTCAGATCACTTGCCCCTTTTTCAAATCACTCCCTCTCTCTTCCAGCCTGAACCGTCTCTCATGTCTACCTACACATCCAGGAACATAAATAAAACTTCTTTAAATACTTTTGCATGTGACTTGGCTTCCACCGACTGGAGTGCTTTTTACAATTCAGTGTGTGGCAGTTCGTACACACAAAAGAGACCCTATTGTTGACAATCATTCGTCCATGAAAACAATCCAACAGTAAGAAGCATTTGCTACCTGTTGTCCAGTAAATGCTGAACAGCAAAGGAATTTTTTTATTCATACGGAATCAAGCATATGCTTTTCCTTAATGCTTGTACTCCAAAGTAAATGCTTTTACTTTTTGCTTAAACTTCGCAGCATTTGCTAGTTTTTATACATGCGACCTAATGTGTCTGGCTTAAATAAAACTTAATAAAAAATAAAGCCTCCACAGAGATTTTGCTAGGTAGAATAATTGAGGATCACAAATTGGTCATGCACTCCGCGAAATAAGCATTGATAAGGTTTAGTGTTAACCAGTAACCACTGACAATATAGCTGAATTTCAGTAGGTACAAAATAGGCGAGTAACGTTTCATTACAAGGGCATACACGTAAGGAATGCATAATACTTCTAATTTTAGGATGTTATTGTCTAAATTGTCCCAATCAGTGAAGTGAATGCAATGTGAAATGAAAACAACGATCTTCCAAATCGAATGTGTTTCATCAGACAATCATCCTTCTTGTTACTAGCCAATGTATCGGAAGGCATGTGAATGAAGAAAAACTGTGCAACAATTATTTCACCAATCAGAGGGCAGGGGCGGACCCCCCTCCCCTTTTACAATTTTTTCGATGTTCAACGCCCTTTTTAAAAAAACGCGCTTAAAGCCTTTCTTGGTTGTTCGGCTGATGTCTTGTGGTCATTTCGACTCACATTCGACTCAAATTCCATAAAATGGCACGAAGCTTAAGGCTCATTTATAATCACAAAAACTACCAGCTAATCAGTAAGTTTCAGTTAGCATGCACTACATCTAAAGTATGACTAATAGACTAATAAACTGCCTCAGTTTAAAGCAGTAAAATTCCAATGTTTATTGCATAACAATAACACTCTTAAAAACTACAGTGGAAACATTGAAGAGAAAACAAAGGAATATAGCTTGCAATTTACTGGTAGGTGTTGAATAAATTTACAGTACTATGTCATCTAATTTCACCTTTTCCGAATAACATATTCTTTATATACGATTTTCTTCCAATAACCACGCCATGAACATAAACAGATGAGTTATGAAAATGGCTTACTGCATAGGGGCATGGGAACATAATCAAAGGTCCAGACCACATTCTTTTCATTTTTGTCTTTCAAAACAACTGAGTGAAATTTTCCGAACAGCTGAAATTTGCTAGACACAAGGACAATTTATTACAATGAAATTTAAAAAAGTAAAAAAGTAAACCGATACTGCATTATTCTCCAAAGCTACAATGCAGTAATTTCGCTTTATATCTAGAAATGCGGACAACGTAAATAATATGAGCGAGTTATATATTCCTTAAACCCGTGCGGGAGTGGGGGGGGGGGAGAAACAAACCATTGTTATTGTAGTTAAGATCGCATAATCCCACTTATATGTGTGCATGGATGTAGAAAATATTATTTTTCAGGCAGAACGCATATAATTATAGTAAATTTCGTCTAGGATTGTTATGCTACGGATACAAGGAAGCGTTGGTCAATGACGTCACCAAACTAACTGACAGTGTGTCCATCTATTGTGCATGTGGTCCTCTGAAGAGTTGCCTGGCAAGCGTTGTCAGTTTGGTGACTCAAAGTGACGATCCTTGCCATGCTCCTCTTCACCAATAATGGTGAACAATGATCTCTGGTATTTGGATGCTCCAAAACCCCTCCTTATCCATGTCAAAGTACTGAACAAATGCAAGTTTGGTCTCGCTCATCCACGCTGCTGAATAGACATCATTAACCTCATCGTCACACATCATACCTCTCAACGGGTTGATCAACCGGAAACCAGCATCAGGGTCGTTAATGCTCCACAGGTACATCGGGCCTCCACCTACCTCCGCAGACGCAATAAATTTATTGCCAAGGACACAACGGATGCAAAGGTTGTACTCTTCAGCAAAATCATACGACTTGGTGTCTCCAATGAATTTGCCATCGAGATTGAACAATCTCACATTTGAGTCCTCCGATGTGGCAAAGAGAAATTCGCCGTTAAACTCAAAGGAGAACGATTCATCATATGGGTCCAAATCTTCAAAGTCTACACCAGGCACGTCAAAGTGTCTGATGCACTCCCCCGATTCAACGTTCCATACCTTGATGACGTTTCCACGATTGGCACTCATCACGATGCCATCCCCAAGGTGACAGGAAATCATGTCATTGGCATCACTGACAATCGTCTGCTTACAGACACCACTCTGTGCATCCCATAAGCGAATCTTACGGTCGCTGTAAGCACCTGCAACTGTCTTGTCAAGATAGTCCACGTAAACCAGTCGGACGTCATCGGAGGTGCTCTCAAAGACGAAACGAGATGTACCGTCTTTAGCATTCCAGACCCGTATATCACTGTCAGCACGTACCTCCCTATCCCTGTCTGACTTCCCCGCAATACTCACGATAGTGTCACCATCAAAGAAGAGACAAAACACCTCCAAACGATGCCCCGACATCGCTTGCAGCTGCTCCCCAGTCACGGCACAGTACATACGAATCTTACCATCAATGCATCCTGCAGCTATGATGCCATTCTTCATTTTCAGGGCCTTTTGTCCTTTACTGACGTCCACTTTGATGAAATGTCGACGTTTTCCGCTGGTGATATCCCAGATATGCAAAGTATCATTCGAGAGAGCACCGGCAAGACTATTCCCGTCACAAGCTAGGCTGCGTAATGTCAACTCGGGTTCAGAGCCGACATATTCTTTGTTTCCCTCGTAGCCAGCTGAGCCAAAATGAAACGAGACAACGCGATACCGATTGTTCTTCCAATTTCCTTCAAGATGTCGTGCCTTCATGTATATCTCCTTCCATCTACATGTATTTACCAACCCTGGCCAGTTTAAACCAGAGACAACCGAATCAAAGGCAAAGGTGACACCGTCACCAACGCCTCCATCCCCGCCATGTTGAGGTGACGAAGGTATGAACGGGGGTTCAACACAAAGATCTACGACTGCATCAAACTTCTCCCATCGCTTCTCTCGACAAAGAGGGCGCCATAGAGCATCGTGATTGGCGGCCTCTCTCCATGATCGATTACATAATGCCACGCGACACAGGTCCTCAGCTGAAAGATGTTGAAGTACGAGAACCTTCAACTCATTCGGCAGGTTAGAAAAAGGGTCTTTTGTCGAAACTGACAGCGCCATCGCTGAAAAATACAAGAAAAAACATTTCAAGGGTTGGACTAGCATTGATTTGGGGTCCACATCTCTCCTTCCCCACCCCTCTTTTCGAATTTGCAACGGCCAGCCGCTTTTGGTCGCCGGTCCTTTGGCCCATTTTTAAAACTGTTCTGTCGCTGCTGCACTGGTTGTTTCTTGAGCCAACATTCTCCTAGCTATTTAAAAATAGATTCCTTTGAATAGACATAAATACCGTCTATGTAAATGTACATCTCCTTTTATGCCCACGTCATATTGTATCATTCTCCTGTCTATACCTCTGTAAAACCAAAGATTGTTAAACAAAAAAAAGTAGAACAGGAATTACATGCCTAGAGATCATGATGGGGAAGGGCGCCTCGCATGGTAGGTAGGTAAAAAGAAGATTTGCTCCATGCACCCATCGTGATTACTTCGTTGTGCACAGTCGCTGAACTATTTTATTCTCTTTTTTTGGCAAAATCATACAGATATCTAACAGTTTAAAGCAGTTTATTCTCTGATTACTAGCACCACTCATGTGCTTCACAGGGAAAAACGTAAAAGTGGCTGAAACATTTTTGACAGTTTACAATATTATGCTTATGAGCTTACTGTGCAGGAACATGTGTAGGTTCAGAGATGGCCTGAACAATTTCCCCCTCTCTTTCCACTGGGTATCATGTGTATTACTGTTTATGACTCATTCTCAACAAGACTTTTATTTTTAAGCAACCTATTTTTTACTAAATTGTTTAAACTAGTGCAGGGCCAGTCGAAAATGTGCGTGTTCGGCAGGGGCAGTTCAGAACTGCAGCTCGTGTAACAACGCACATTATTCAATCGTGTGAACGCACACTCACAAGTTAAAACGCACAAAAAGTCGTCACCCCCTGGCACTGATATTTAACCCTACTGGACAATATGGTACCGCCCAACAACTGTAGGGCGTAGTTGTAGGGCGATACCATATTGTATTAGAGTTACTCAGTCGACCGCCTACATACAGTGCAGTGATGGTTGCTCAGTTGACTACAAAATGCATGTGCCTGTGCATGCCACTCACGTAAATGTACGTGCTATCGCCCTACAATGTGCCCGTCCTTTTTGCACTGCTTGCGTCATATGAAGCACGCGCGCTTTAGCTCGAACATGACGTAAACAATTGAAAAGAACCCCATGATGTGCCCGTCCTTTTTTTCCATTGTTGCGTCATATTAAGCCCGCGCGCTTTAGCTCAAACATGACGTAAACAATTGAAAAGAACGGCAGTGCGTGGTGCTATGTTCTAAGCTGCCACGTTTGCCTCCGAAAATACCGCTTTTTTGCTGTCTAAAATGTGCTTGTTTGGGAAGCGCAAATTGCCTGCCGCAGGTATTGGTTGCATGCTTGCAGTTTTTGAGAACTGCTCGTGCAAACAACGGACGCGATTCATTGGTGTTGTTTTCACAGGTTGAACGCACACTCGTCCTGCAGTAAGGTCGCTCAGTCGACTGCAAAAATAATGTGCCCGTGCAGCCACCACGTAGGTGTACAAACGGTAACATGGTACGCAATGCTATACATTCACCCATACTGGACAATAGTATCGCCCTACAATGCCCGTGCGTGTGCAATAAAGTTATGGCGCGTCACGGTGCCCGAGTCTTTTTTGCATTGTTGGCGTCATATTGAGCACGCGCGCTTTAGCTTAACATGACGTAAACAATTGAAAAGAACGACAGTGCGTGGTGTTATGTTCTAAGCTGTACTGCCACGCTAGGCTTCAGAAAATACTGCTTTTTTGCAGCTTTTTCGAGAACCGCTCGTCCAAACCACTTCAAACTCGGCACTGCACATTCTGCTGTCCCGAGCAACGCACCCGCCGGTTCTGGAGATAATCGGCGGACAGACAGACAGACGGACAGACAGACAGACAGAGATTCCTTGAATTATAGTATAGACTAGTGCAGGGCCAGTCGAAAATGTGCGTGTTCGGAAGGGGCAGTTGAGAACTGCAGCTCGTGCAAACAACGCACATTATTCAACGGTGTGAACGCACACTCGCAAGTTAAACTCACAAAATGTCGTCAACCCCCCCCCCCCCGGCACATACAGTGCAGTGATGGTTGCTCAGTTGAGTACAAAATGCATGTGCCCGTGCATGCCACTCACGTATATGTACGTACGAAGACATGGTGTGCAGTGCTATCGCCCTACAATGTGCCCGTCATTTTTGCAGGGCCCATCAAAAAAATGCACCTGTTCGTTAGGGGCATTTTTAAGATGCTCATATCATGCAAACAACGCACACGATTCAATTGTGTTGTTTTCACAGGTTAAACTCACACTCATAGGTTGAGCGCACTTTGTACATGTCGCCAGGCCATCCCCGGCACTGATAGTTATTTAAATTATTAATGACTTTATCTTTGCTTTTTTTTTAATTATTGTTTTTTTAGTGTACAGCGCTACAGTTGTTACATTTGTTTAACAACAACAGGTATTTGTTTTTGTACATTCTCCTGATGACGAACAGAGCATACTGTTCGAAACGACGAGTTAATCCAACAGGTTCTCCTCAGAAACCACACATACTACCGCAGACCTCTCATTTATTAACAACAGATATTTGATGCACACACTGTTCGATCACGGCCATGCAAATGATACTTTCATTTCCTTTTATATAACGGACATACAGATCCTTGTCATTTGATGGGTGGAACTCACATCACGTGACATTCGTCATTGCATCCATTCACGCCTGGGCTCAAAAAGTTCCATTCGCTCATGGAAAATACAGTCAGGATCATTCTAGACTTGACTCAAGTCGGAATTGCCTTAAGTCGGTATCTTAAAAAAAAAAGTAGCGAACATCACTTAGTTTACGTCTTTCCAGATGCCCGACAAGGTACACTTCAGCGCGCGTTCCACTTCAGTGCCGTATAACAATGCGCACACACTGTATGTACATCTTGCATCTTGCATCTTGCATCTTGCATTAGAGTACTCTCCTAAAAGCATTGCTGCTGTCCTGGAGAGGGTGAGTTGCGATTCCATGTGTGCTCTTTGTGTGTGCTGTAAGGGTGCTTATCGGATGGTGGTATTGTCAATTTGTCCTGAGAGATACAACTGGTAGCTCCATCCCTCTTATAGTTGGGAGAGCTTCTGTCTGGAACTCTTTCAAAGTGGTCGCAGTAACCGCAGCCACTGGTAGCCTGTTCAAAATCCGAATAGCTCTTGGGAAAGGGCTATAGAGGTAGCAGTCAACTCTGGTGAGTGGTTGCCTGTAGATGAGGTTATGTTGATTGGTCTGGCTGTGTCGGCTTGATCGTGTGCTATGGACGATGTTCGGCGGAGTAGTTATATTTACTTGGCCATGTTGAATTTTGTAGAGGAGTTCAACCTGATGGAGGAGACGTCTGTCATGTAGGGTGTCCCATCCCAGTGATGTCAGCATGTCAGACACACTCGATTCCTGGTGGTAGTCCTTCATGACAAAACGTGCCGCTTGGCGTTGGACACTCTCAACTATTCTGATGTTGCGGACACTCTCAACAATTCTGATGTTGCGGATTGTGTATGGGTTCCATGCACTTGTGGCAAATTCAAGTTGTGGTCTTACTAGAGTGTTACATGCTGTCTCCTTGACCTCCCTGCTGCATTTTCCAAGGGTGCGTCTGATCAGCCCCAGCGATCTTGAAGCCTTGGCTCTGACTGCTTCTGCCTGAGTGTTCCAGCTTAGGTTATCAGCGATGGTGACTCCAAGGTATTTGCATTTCTTCTCATGCGGGATGGCCTGGCCAGAGATTGTAAAGGTGTGTTCAAGCTTTTTCTTCTTCAGGGTCATGCAGAGGTGGCAGCATTTTGTGATGTTGAAACTCATGTCCCATCTCTGAGCCCATTCAAAGACCGCCTGGAGATCCGCTTGGAGAGTCTCAAGATCTCTACGAGACTTGATGCACCTGTAGATTGCACTATCATCAGCAAAAAGCCTCATTGTTGACAGAACACCTTCACTGATGTCATTGATGTACAAAAGAAACAGGGCCAAGTACAGAGCCTTGGGGGACTCCAGATATGACATCTGCAGGTGCAGACAGGGTACCATTGACTGCAACTTGCTGGGTCCTACCACTCAAGAAACCTTGGATCTATGCTTTGGTTCTGCCTATGATGCCGTAGTATTCAAGCTTGTGCAACAACTTGCGATGAGCCACTCTGTCAAAGGCCTTGCTAAAGTCTAGAAACAAGACGTCCGTCTGATGTTTGTTGTTGATATTAAAGGCCCAGTCATCAACGGCTTGTATGAGTTGTGTTTCGCACGACAATTTCTCACGGAAACCATGTTGGTTGTCGATGATGATGTTATTTGCAGCAAGGTACTTAGCCATGTGGCTCAGGACTATGTGCTCCATGATTTTACAACATATGCATGTCAAGGAAACAGGGCGATAATTTGCTGGATCACTCTTGCTGCCCTTCTTGTAGATACCTACAACACGAGCATTACGCCAATCAGATGGTAGCTCACCAGTAGAGTAAGACTGCTGGAAGATGTGAGTTAGAATGGGTGCAATTTCATCTGCGTATTCATGGAGCATACGAGCCGGGATCTTATAAGGACCACTAGCCTTGTTGGTTTTTAGCTGTTTCAGCTGTTTCAGCACTCCACTTTGCCTAACTGTTAGATCCTCTATTGGGATATAGGATGACGGACCTTTGTCTGGGAGATCATCAGAGTCACTCTCATGGGTGAAGACAGAGGAGAACTGATCGTTAAGGCCTGTAGCCTTCTCCATATCTGAAGCATAGGTTTTATCAGCCACCCTGAGAGTGGGGATTCCAAGTGATTCCCTCTTCTGTGACCTTATGAAAGACCAGAACTTCTTTCCATCTGTTTTGAGGCTGCTTCCTATGACGCTGTTCATGTAGATGTTATGTGCATTTTTCTGCATCCTCTGAACTTCATTTCGCTTGGATTTGTACCTGACCCATGTTTCTGGGTTCATGTTTTTTCTTGTTTTCTTGTACAACCTGTCTCGTTTATTCATCTGTTTGATGATTTTCTGGGTGATGTAGGGGTGGCTAGGTTTCCCTTTGTCCGTAAAATGGGGAATAAGCGTCATGGCATCGGTGATGGCTTGAATGAAGAATTTCCAGTTGTCCTCTATTGGTGAGTCGTCTGGGACTCCAGAGAAGTATTCCCTTGATGCATCTGCCAGTTTCTTCTTGACTAAGTGTTGATCTGCTTTATCATACTTATACATTGTACAGCACGCGTATTAAACGTACATGTGTGTGCATGTATTGCAGAGCATGTGCATACATGTGGTGCAAAAGTTTGCAATTCCGACTTAATCAATCTGCCATCAGCACCCCCCCCCCCCCTCGCGTGCACGCGCCTGTATTCATCGATGCATATGCAACACCATCTCTATGCATATGCAGCAACCTCGCTTGACCAATCAAAGTAACCAATTTTTGAAGACTCGTTTATTATTTTCAGTAGGTATGGAAGGCTGGATAACAACTGCAAACGTTTTAAAAACGTAAACTTAATCTGTAGATTTCAAACACATTATATTTGGATGATAATGCTAAGATCAGCTGCTCTTGGATTGAATTTATAAAGAACACGACATTCAAATGTTATTCGAAACAAAAGGGAATTTTTATTGGCATTAACCACTGATCTCTATATAAAGACTGGATAGCTAATAAAGAGCCGCACAATGTACGAATTTGACGCCATATTGGTGAGACCGGCTGGTGATCTACAAAGGACAAGTTGCCGTCTTTATAGACAGCGTGATTTCTTTTGTAATGTCGCGGTTCACTTGACTTATATTTTGGCCATCACCACTGACCAACTGACTAAGGTTTACTACAATTTTTCTTACGTCGTGGTTACTTTTATAATGCCGCAAATCACTTATTTCGGCGTTTTTGAAATAATAATCACTACGGAAATGTGTCCTTTTTAGAACATCATAATATGTGTACGTGACCAAAATGCGCGTCAACTGTTGATACAACGCGCGCGTATTTACGCGTAGAACGTTCGTATATACGCGGCCATCTTCGTGAGACCGGGGGCGAATTGGTCAATATGCAAAGTCTACTGTGTGAATGTTGTATGCATATCCGCTATCCAGTCTTTATATAGAGATCAGTGGGTTTAACCTGTAAAAATATTGAGATCCATTGATACCGCTTCGTATTGTGCGTACCCAGAGCCGTTTCAAAGCATTCGAACGTACGCGTGCGTGTATCTGTTTCTACTCCTCACCATGGGATGCGTGTGCGTTCTCCGCGAAACTTTGGCTGCGCGAATACACACAGACAAGGCTAATTGCGTGTTAGGAATAATATCAAAACAACCTGCGCGCGGTTTTAAGAATAAAAACGCTCATTACCTGAAATATTGTGATATGATTGGCTTCTACCGAAATCGGTAGAAGCCAATCACATCGAGAATTAATTTCTATAGACTGTGTACAAACGTGGAACAAACCAGCGCGTACGCTTGGCAGATTGACCAAGTCTCAGCCTCGACTCCGGGGGCGCGTGCTCGTTCCTTACACTAACCCCTGGCTGTGATGATGACGTAAATGACGCTGAATGGCTATTCACAGCGTACTGCGCGCGCATTTCGAAGATTGCACGCCGGGCGCGCAAGTAATGCGCTCGCGTGCTTTGCACGTAACGTCACGTACAAATATTCAAAACTGCGCGATGCCTGTACGTTATGGATTATGGCAGCCTGTTTTTTTTTGCTAAAAAAAAAACCTGTATCTGCGGTTGTACTGGGACGAAAGCGGTACGCATCTGTAATACAAATTTTTGCTAAAATACACAATGTCCAAACCTTATGTTTGAAAGCATTGATTCTTCAATAACACAACTTTCAACATTTTAAAGATGGCATCGGCGCGTAAATCGGATAAACTGCAGCCCTAATTATAATGTACCGTATTTTGGCACATTTAAATCACACAATTCCAGGGGTTACGATCGCGCAAGGCATGATGGGAAACAACATGGCGCAGCAAGATCGTACTCACGGGGCACGAGGTTGACCAAGTCTGGGTTGCTGTCTTTGTGTATATGGAAATCAATGGTCAGCCTCGACTCCAGGGGCGCGTGCGCGTTCCTTCGTTCCTTACACTAACCCCTGGCCGTGATGATGACGTAAGTGACGCTGACTGGCTATTCAGAGCGTACTGCGTGGGCATTTCGTAGATTGCACGCCGGGCGCGCAAGTAATGCGCTTGCGTGCTTTGCACGTCTCGTCACGTAGGAATATTTGTTTGAAAGCATTGATTTTTCAAAAACACAACTTTCAACATTTTAACCCTAAAGGGGCCGGGTTATTTTGAGGGCGCGCGTTATGTATTGTAAGGACGTATGCGATGCGCTGTGAGTAGATTTACTTTATAGGCACAGACCGAGCGCAACCCAGACTTGGCCTAGTCTAGGATCATTCTGTTCCATGATGCAATATTTGGTGTGCAAAATGCTGCTGGTGTGCGCGTTCAGCGTTGCGCGTAGAGCGTATTGTTCCAAAGAGCCACTGCATTTTCGTGAAGGGGTGTATGGTTTGGAAGAAATAAATTAATTTTCCCCCAATTTCGTATTGAAAATTTGAAATAAGGTTCAAAAATGGAATGACAATGATCTAAATGTCAGTTATATATAACAAATATTTAGTGGCTTCAAATTGTGAAATGGGAGGGATATTATCGCTCTGTAAAATCTGGACATTTCCAGTTCACTTGGCTTCTCCTCATGAAATGGAGAAGTCCAGATTTCACCTTGCGATAATGTTTCTCCCATTCTACTCTCAGCCACTCAATATTTGTATAATATACCCCCTCCCTTTAAGGTACGCATAAGAAAATGCCTTTCACAAAACAGCTGAAATGTAAACACTCATTCTGTTTTGAAATTATGGTGACCGTGGTGGTAAATATTATAAGGAGGCTTTCATTTCGTTTCATTTCATTTCACGAATCAGATGTGCTTTTTGTATAGCTTTGGACACGTTTAGTATTAAAAAGGATCAGTGCATTGTGTGAAATACCAAGCGATATTTAGAGCGTCCCAGACGCGGTTCTAGAACCAATATTTTTTTTTTTTTGGGGGGGGGGGGCTAGCACGGTGGATCCAGAATTTTTTTCAGGGAGGCGTGCTGAAATGTTGACAAGTTATTTTTTCCAGACACTTAGGCCTCCGAAAATCAATAGGTGGGGTGGGGTGGTGGGTGGGGGGTGGGGGGGGGGGGGGCTCGTGCCATATTTTCAATGGGCAGCGCCAATAAAATCCTAAAATCATTCACACTATAGCAAGGGCGGATCCAGAACACAATTTTTTTTGGGGGGGCCAAAAAAAAATTGGTCCTCCAAGAAAGTGGGTCCAAAAAATTACGGCGTGTGGTTCAGGGCCCGCTTAATAATTTTTGGATTCTAGATGCTCTGTGGTACGATCTGAGGCAATTTCTGACCACTTTAACCAATTGTTTTTGAGGAAAAGATGGTGGTGTACTCATTGCCTGCCTTTATTGCGATGTCACATAAAAAAAAATGGTTTCGTTTTTTTTGGGGAGGGGGGCATGGCCCCCTTTGGTCCCCCCCCCCCTCCTGGATCCGCCCTTGCAATATGTTAACTAATGTACCCTTGTCACGGCTATTTCTTCTTTAGGGGGAGACCGTTCGCATGTACATCACAATCCTTCTTTTTGCTAATGCATTTCTTTTTTTTTACGGAATTTATTTGGGGCTAGACAAAATTTGGGGGGGGGGGGGCTACAGCCCCCCCCCCCCCCAGCCCCCCCCCCGTAGAACCGCGCCTGGAGCGTCCTGACCCCTTGAATATGAAAAATAGCGTCTAATAATCGGATTTTTTTTTTTTATTACATTTAGTTCATTGCTTTCTGCAGAAAATCACCCTCGGAAAGGCCTTTATAATGCTATATACTAACATCTTGATTTACGGAAACCGAAAAATAGCATGACGTGAATGAGAAATATCGTGCTAGAAACTGACCTCTCACTTCTAAAATCTCAAATAAACATGTGGACTAGTGGAACTCGGTGTACTCGTACAGAGATGAACATTTATGAAATAATTTTGTGGCGGTAATTGATAAAAACTGAAACTTAAACATGAGAATACAATCACTTTTGACAAATGCACTTTTTGTTCAAAATACTTGAAAACAAAAAAACGAGTTCTCATGTACAAACAAATGAACGTTGATAAGAATGGTATTCAAGTCAGCTTGGATTGGTGTCTGAACAGTCGTACAACAGGACTGTTCCATTAACCTATAACGCCACTTACCGTCTTGCCTTGCAGTTTTATGCGTACGATACGTACAGATAGTTCCGTTTGTCTGTAACAGCCAACGCCATGCAATACAAGTTCAACCAGTGTGTGTGTATGATATGAACATGGCCAATGCTGCACCTTGTTCAAAGGTCGAATTCTACTATACGGAGGCCTGTGTGGAACGATAATACCCAGCCGTGTGGTTGCGAAGGGCGATTTCTAAAGGTAAAGTAACACTGTATTTTAAATGAAAACTACATGCACACAGATATGTTGACGTTCGCGGGCGAAATCTTTGAAAACTGATTTCTACCGTTTAGAAGATCGTATCTTCATTCAACTTCCAGGGTTCATTTACATTATGATGATCCAACTGTGTATTAAAAATCGTTGTGATAGGTTCATTACTTCAGTTTCGTTGAAATTGGAAATGTAGGACTGGCTACGTGCATTTTTGAAAGTTATAATATGTGGCGTTTACAATATCTGTCAATCTTTTTAAGCCTCCCTAATAATATATAAATTAGGTTCCTATAAATTAAGACGTGAAGTAAAAAGTCTCCTTCACGAGTTATTGATTCCAATTCGTCAATACCGAGACCCACACCAAGTCACTCCGATGGCGCTAATAAATATTACAATGTAAGTATTGCCGGGCCAAAATAGGTCACCCAAAGCGCCTACGTCGCTAAATGAGTTTTGCTTAAGAAGGCGAAGCGTCTGTGGTTGTCAGGAAAAGCTAATCCGATGACGTACTTATAAGCGCTGTAACAGAGCAGCGAAATTCGTAACCCCCCCCCCCCAAACATGGCATTTTGAACGCTGTGTTTCTCAAAAAGTATGCTCAGTATGAATAAAATGTTAAATTATAACGGAAGAAGAAATTCTAAACTTCATGCCAGTGAAAAAAAATCGCCGCCATTGATGCCGAAACGTCAATACTGGTTACTGGTAAAGATGACCTTCAAGTCGGGAAGAAATATTTCGAAAACTTCCCCAAATAATATATTTATCACAATTTCTAGGAATCTAATCAAGCTGTTATTTCACGAGTAGTTGAACACTCCAACCATTTTGAATTTCAGTTAAATCTGTTGTTGCAAACGCTAGTGTTACACCTTGAACTATCTGCAAGGAAAATCTCGACGAGTAGTTTTTTGACTACCCAACCCACGTGCATGGTTTTCATAGCGCCGTTGGCCAATTTCGCCTGGTGTCATATGAAAATCGGACTCGTATGAAAATCGGACTCTTTTCCCCTTTAAATGGTTAAACCCTCTCACGTGACCGGTCCGTCTCCTAATTATCTATGCATGAGCATGCGCAATACCACCAATGAGTCCGTATTTCATAAAACCTAAATTCATGCTTCACCGGCAGCACAATAACAACGGGCATATTAACATATTCATTAGGGTCACCTGGCGTGACTTGGCGTGGGTCCAATTCTTGGCATTGACCAATTGGAAGCCGGCAAAAAGGGTGATACTTTTTAATTAATAACTTGCGAAGGAGGCTTTTAAACACATTTTTACTACACACCATAATGGATAGGATCCTTACTAATATTCGCGTGTCTTGAAAAGATTTAAAGATATTGCAGACGCCAGTGTTACAACTTTCAAAAATGCACGTAGCCCAGGCCTATTTTTCCAATTTCAACGAAAAGTATAATAGACACATCACAACGATTTTTAGCTCATAATTGGACCATTATAAGGGAAATAATCCTTGAAAGTTGCATGAAGATACGGTCTCTTAAACAGGAGAAATTAAGTTTCAGAGGTTTCGCCCGCCTACGTGAACGTGTCTGTGTACATGTTGTTTCATTCAAAATAAAGTGTTACGTAACCTTTAAAGAAACCGCCCTTCGCAACCACATGGCTGTAAAAGCATGCCCGTGGGTTTGGTTGGCACAAATTCCTCGTCAAAATTTTCCTTGAAGATAGTTCAAGGTGTAACACTTGCGTTTGCAACAACAGATTAAACTCAAATTCGGAGTACACTTACATGATATGTCCAACTACGCGTGAAATATCAACTTGGGGAATTCCTGCAAATCAATATAGATATATAGATTTGGGGATGTTTTCGAACGAATTGTTCCCGACTCTAAGGTCAGCTTTACCAGTATTGACTTTTTTCATCGATGACGGCGATTTATTTTTTCACTGACATGAAGTTTAGTATTACGCCTTCCGTTATAATCTAACATTTCAATCAGAGTGAGCATATTTTCTGAGAAACACAACGTTAAAAGCGCCACGTTTTTCGTGGGGTTCACGAATTTCAATGCTCTGTTACAGCGTCTAATTACTTAATCGGATTAGCTTTGCTTAACAACCTGCACGCCTGCGTGTTCGCAACCACACGGCTGTACATGGTGCTTTAAAAATTCATACCGTGGTAAAGGGTACTCCATTTGTGTGGATGAATAATTTGAATGTAATGATGACAATATGACAGTTTACACTGGCAGTGTACATATATATACTGTGTACTGCAGCTGCGGTAGACGGTTTGATATCCCGCAGCCGCAATCAGTCCTGCACATTGGTCTTCGGTCAATGCCGTCCTCGTCTGGGTTTGTAGGCTTGAGAGCCAGTAACGGCAAAGTCTAAGGCCCTCTGAGCGGGTGTGTCAGGGTTCATACGTAGGACATGGCCTAACATTGACCATCTTTGCTTTGTGACCTTTGATGAGAGGGGTTCTTCATTGCACAGTTCGTATAGTGCCTGGTTGCTGATAAGGCTCTTTGGCCAGCAGTGACCTGTGATGACACGGAGGTGTCTGCGGTGGCACGCATCCAGCTTGTCAAACATGACTTTGGGTGCTGTCCAGCTGTTGCAGTTGTAGAGCATGATTGATACGCAGTATGCGTTGTAGAGACGGAGTCTTGCCTTCAGCGGGATCTTGGTTCGCCGGCTCCAGAGTTTCCGTAACGTGTGGAATGTTACATTGCCTTGAATGCAGTGAGCTGTGATGTCTGAAGTGCTGCACAGTAAGGAGCCTAGGGTCTTGTTCTTGCGCCAACTCTCATTGCCGCGGACATCCTTACCGTGCAAGTCTGTCTCCGTGGCTTCTGCAAGGTATACGTGAGTAAACTCTGTCTTCGTCTCGTTCATGAACAAGTTGTCGACTTTTAGTTTCTCCGCTGCTACTGGCTGGAGATGGTCCAGGGGTTTCTTTGCTTTGTCCAGGAAGTCAACATCGTCTGCGTACTCCATTTCTAGTGGCAGACCTAGGCAGTGGAGACCGGTGGGTTGGGCCTGTTGGAGCTTTCTCAGACGGATGAGAGTGCAGCAGCAAGGTAGCAGGTGAAAAGGACTGGTGATAGGCTATCACCCTGGGGGGTCCTATTGAGGTCTCAAATAAGTCTGACAGCTCGTTTTTTACACGGACCCTGAGCTTCGTCCCTGCTAACAGTGATCTTGCTAGTCTTACTTCATCTTCGTTGCAGCCTGCTTGTAGTAGGACATCTAGGATGCGTTTCCGCTTGATAGTATCGAAAGCTCGCGACATGTCAATGCCCATCTTGTGGAAGTCTCATTTCCTTGTCATAACAACTGAGATCAGCGTACGTTGTGCCATACAATGTCTGCGCAGCTCCTGCCTCTTTTGAAACCACTTTGATATGGTCCGGTGAAGCAGTCGATTTTGTCTCTGATGCGGCGTAGAGTGATGATGGACAAAATCTTTCTTATGCTGTTCAGCAGGGCTATCGGCCGGAGGTTGGCTGGTGGGCCAGGGGGCTTCTTTGGCTTGGGAAGAGTGATTAGTGTGCCTTCTCCTAGTGTCTCTATGATCACGTGATGCTCACACGATGAGTTGATGGTTTTGGCCAGTGGGCGGGAGACAAGGTTTTTGGAGTGCTTGAAGAGCTCGCTGTTGATGCCGTCTGGACCGGTGATGGCGGTCTTGACTTCCTCCTCTGTAATGGGAGTCTGGAGTGGCGGTGGGGTGCCCTCAAATGGTTGCAGCGGTTCGTCCTGTTGGTCGGTAAACTGCTGCTGGAACCAGTCTTTAATGGCTCTTGCTTTGCCTTAGTCCGTTCCCATGAGGTTGCTTTCGGTGTCTTGGACAATGATAGGCGGGGTGGGTTTCGTTGAGTGAAGCTGCTTCACGGCACGAAACATTTTGCGACAGTCATCGGTTGAAGTGATTTGGTCTGCCAGGGCATCTGCCTCTTCCACTGCAACTTCCTTCTGTCTTTTGGATATGAGGCGCAGAATGTTATTACGCTTCTTCCGGAGGGGGGTGCGGTCAAAACCATTTACTTGTTAAACCTCGGTAGTGGCGATCAAGTCTTCTATTAATTTGGTAAGCCTCAGCAAGTGCGATCAAGTCTACTATTGATTCGGTAAGCGTCGGCAGTTGCAAGCAAGTCTTCTATTACTTTGGTAAACCTCGGTATAGTGGCGATCAAGTCTTCTATTAATTCAATAAGCCTTGGCAGTTGCGATCAAGTCCTTTATTAATTTGGTAAGCCTCGGCAGGTGCAAGCAAGCCTTCTATTAATTTGGTAAACCTCTGCAGTAGCGAGCGAGTCTTTTATTAATTTGAATCTTAAAATTAATGTGGCCTGACGTTGCGAACTTAGCAGGTTCTTCTTTAGAGGCTAAAACAGAAATGACAGAGGTACATACATTAACATGGGGGTGCATGGGGCTGAAAGAAGAAACACAAAAGGAGGATTAGGTGTGAAAGGTGTGGAAAGATACAGGGGAGGGTGGATGAGAGAACAAAGAAACAAAGGGAGATGGCAAACCACAAGGGGTCTTGTGTAAACAGGGGAGGGACCAGAAAGGGGAAGGATCAAAGGTCACAGGGAGTGGGAACGGACAAAAGAGTGTGAGAGTGAAGGGATGATGTGGGGGGAACAGTATTGAGGTGGAAAGGGATGAAAGATGGGGGAAGATGGGTAAACACAAACACGGAAGACCAGATGGATTATCTGTAACAGAAGACAATGGAGGAAGAAAAGGATTAGTCATTTCCAAGTTGGATGTTGAGACCATGTGGTTGAATAGTTCGAAGACGATTCATCCACACTTTCTCTCTGCTGAGGCAAACTGAGTCCTTGCGATGGCCAAGAGATACAATGCCCTGCAAAATCATATCAGAAATGGAGTGGTTAGGCAGGTTAAAGTGATGACCAACAGGGGTGTCTAGTTTCTTGGTGTTGACCGTTGACCGGTGGGCATAGAAACGCTTCTTGAGCGTATTCTTAGTCTCACCTACATACTGCACTCCACAGACCCTGCAAGAAATTAGATATATGACATTAGAGGTGTTACAAGTGATGTTACCAATGGTTCTGTGGGTAGTGACAGAAGAGTGGCCAGAAAAGGAGTCAGACTCCTGGATATGAATCTGGCAGACAACACATCTGGAACTGCACTTGAAAGTACCATGCTGGGTGGGAGGGGATGCATCTAAGGAAGGGACTTCAGCTCGAACAATCAAGTCCCGTAGATTTCGAGGACGCCTGTAAGCCAATGTGGGGCCGTTGGGGATGGCGCTGGCAAGGCGATCTGAAGTATGGAGGATATGATGATTGTCATTAGTGATTTTGCGAAGGGGAGGGAGATTGGGGTGAACTGTGGTAACCAAGGGAATCATGGGTTTGGCCATGGCATCAGGGGCCTTTCCCGTGAGAGCTAGATTTCTGGGGATAGCTTTAGCTCTGGCAATGGCACGATGAACTTGGCGAGAGCTTTGACCCCTGGCCACCAAGTTGTTCCTCAGTATCTGTGTATGGCGGGAGAAATCGGAATCATTAGAACAAATTCTTCTGAGTCTGAGTGCCTGGCTAAACGCTATGCCAGTTTTGCAGTGCCTGGGATGACAGCTGGAGGAGTGGAGGTACTGGTGGGTGTCTGTGGGTTTGGAATACAGGTCAGTGGTTAGTGAGTTGCCTTGCTTGCGGACGGTGACATCCAGAAAGTGGGTTTAGTGAGCTGAGAACTCCGATGTGAATTTGATGGTTCTGTGGAAGGAATTGATGTGGTTAGTGAAGGTCAAGAGACTGAAATTTTATTAATTTGGTAAGCCTCGGCAGTTGCCTGCAAGTCTTCTATTAATAAGGTATATCCTCCGTAGACTTGAGGAAGTCTTTTGTTACTTTGGTAAGGCTCGGTAGTGGCGATCAAGTCTTCTATGAATTACGTAAGCTGCGACAGATGCGACCAAGTCTTCTTTTAATTTGTTAGGCCTCGGCAGGTGCGATCAAGTCTTCTATTAATTTGGTAAGCCTGGGCATGTTCCAGCAAGTAATTTATTAATTTGGTAAGCCTCCGAAGTAGCGAAATATTTGATTTATTTGGTTAGCCTCCGAAGTAGCGATCAAGACTTCTATTAATTTGGTAAGCCTTGGTAGTGGCGATCAAGTGTTTTATGATAAGCCTCGGCAGGTGCGAGCAAGTCTTATATAAATTTGGTAAGCCTCAGCGGGTGCAAGCAAGTAATTTATTAATTTGGTAAGCCTCCGAAGTAGCGAAATATTTGATTTATTTGGTTAGCCTCCGAAGTAGCGATCAAGACTTCTATTAATTTGGTAAGCCTCGGTATTTGCGAGCAAGTCTTTTATTGATTTGGTAAGCCTCAGCAGGTGCGAGCAAGTCTGCTATTTATTTGGTAAGCCTTGGCAGGTGCGATCAAGTCTTTTATTAATTTGGTAAGCCTGGGCAGGTGCGATCAAGTCTCCTATTAATTCAGTAGGCGTCGGCAGTTGCGATCAATCCTTCTATTAATTTGGTAAGCCTCAGTAAGTGCGATCAAGTGTACTATTGATTCGGTAAGCGTCGGCAGTTGCAAGCAAGTCTTCTTTTACTTTGGTAAACCTCGGTAGTCGCGATCAAGTCTTCTATTAATTGAATGAGCCTTGGCAGTTGCGATCAAGTCTTCTATTAATTTGGTAAGCCTCGGCAGGTGCAAGCAAGCCTTCTATTAATTTGGTACCTCGGCAGTAGCGAGCGAAACTTTTATTAATTTGGTAATTAAGCCTCGGCAGTTGCCAGCAAGTCTTCTATTAATAGGGTATAGCCTCCGTAGACTCGAGCAAGTCTTTTATTACTTTGGTAAGCCTCGGTTGTGGCGATCAAGTCTTCTATTAATTTGGTAAGCCTGGGCAGGTTCGAGCGAGTAATTTATTAATTTGGTAAGCCTCCGAAGTAGCGATCTCTTTTATTAATTTGGTAAGCCTCGGAAGTACCGATCAAGTCTTCTATTAATTTGGTAAGCCTCGGTAGTGGCGATCAAGTCTTTGATTAATTCGGTAAGCGTCGGCAGTTGCGAGCAAGTCTTCTATTAATTTGGTAAGCCTCAGCAGGTGCGAGCAAGTCTTTTATTACTTTGGTAAGCCTCGGCAGGTTTGAGCAAATCTTTTATCATTTTGGTGTAAAGCCTTGGTAGTGGCAAGCAAGTCTTTTATCATTTTGGTAAGCCTCGGTAGGTAAGATCAATTCTTCTATCAATTTGGTAAGCCTTGGCAGTTGCCAGCAAGTCTTCTATTAATTTGGTAAGTCCGGCAGACTCGAGCAAGTCTTTTATTACTTAAAAATCTCTAGTATAAACAGCCCACGTGGCAAATCTGACTACTGTGATTTCATCATTTCTAACGTATCCAGAGAAATACAGATCTCTGCCAAGCAGGCGTGTCTGGAGGTACTGTGATAACCAACTCTGATTCCCTGCGTAATTTCCTTGCTGAAGACTCGGCGGTTCTTTTTTGCTATTACGGGAATTGATGAATGCTGGGAAGCATTTCGATACTGCATTCTGCTGGATGTGGATGTATGCATACCTAATGGCCTTGTAAGTTCTGGACGATGCAAACCCTGGCTCAACAAAATATCCTCAAGCCTATCACGGATGGACAGACAAATATCAAAAATGTAAAATCCGTCAAAATCCCTTGAGGATCATACTTGATACAAGTTTGTAATGTTGCTATAACAGCGTGCCAATGGTATATGGCACAGAATCTATCTGACCTAACACAACGAATTTCAGATTCAACAGGCCAGATTCAACAAAACGGTCAGGTGCCCTCATGTAGTCACTGTGCAAAATTTTGAAAACCGCGCCGACACAAATCGAAGTAAGGCATAATTTTTAACTTTTTCATTAAAACGTTTTTCATTAAAAACGTTTGTCCAACTGAACAAACTTTGGCATCCAATATCACCATCAGAGGGCGCTATACTAAATTTGAGGACCAATTTAAAAAAATTGAGTTTTGTCCTTTTTTTCTCAACCCAAATCTGCATCAAAGGACTACACATGGTGAAGAAATATTTTTCATTCGAATGTCACAAAAGAACCCCGAAACAAAGCAAACAGATAGTTCGGCCAAAGGCAGCCACTATGTATTTTCAGCATGCAGTGTTATTGGTCACGTGACCATAAATTGTAGTCTGAAGTTTATACATGATGGGGCGGGCAAAGAAAACATGAAACGTTTTTACTCATTATTGCATATTTTTACTTCTATTCTACAAAAATGACAAAATTATATTGTTACTGTATATTGTTATTGTGTTTTAGAATCGGTTTGCACTGTAACCATGACAACTCATAGCTGAAGAATTATATCTGGCATTATCTACCTACTAGGTATGTATCACATTTTGTATCCTCCTGCAACAGTCGACAGGATTAAACATTCTTAATCCCTAATTACACATTCAGAATTCCTGAAACTATTTCATATCTGCAGCAAATTCTCAATCCAAGCGAAGAAAGAAGCTTAATCGACGGTCTGAATAATATTTTACGATTCCCTTGAAAAAGGGGAGAGGGAATTTTTGGATACTAAGAACCATCTTTCGTTATATATGCACATGGATGTAGAAACTGTTCATCTCAGGCTGAAAGCAAAGTATACAAATTCAATAAAAAAAAGACTGAGTGCACAAATTATTTTTAAATGAATTTCGTTCTCAAATACATGAAATAAACGTTTAGACATTTACAAAACTGAAATGGTAGAGGAATATTAAAAAAAATCCAAAGTCTTGTTACAAACGTAAATCGCATTTTTGATGACGTCAGATGACGTCACACACTGTTCAAAATGTTGTGCCTTACAAACCAAATACATTTTACAAAATAGTTTTGAATTTTGCATTTTGTGTTTGTGAGATATGGCTTAATGATGTTTTTAACTCGATTCGCAGCTCTAATGAAATTCATCATATATTGATGACATTCCTGTCTTACAGGAAGGTGATTAAGAAAAAGGACGACCGGTCAGCGTCTTTTTTTCCCTGGGATGTTTAAAAGAATAACGTCAGTGAACAAAATCATACTGTGTACGTCTCGTGGCTCCATAGTCCTTAAGTTGACGATCCTTGCCATGCACTTCTTCACCAATAATGGTGAACAACGATCTCTGGTATTTGGATTTTGTTCTCAAACCCCTCCTTTTCGTACTCAACGTACCGAACGAATGTAAGTTTGGTCTCGCTCATCCACGCTGCTGAATAGAGTGCACTGACCTCATCGTCATTCATCAAACCTCTCAACGGTTTGATCAACTCGAAACCATGCTCAGGGTGGTCAATGCTCCACAGGTACATCGAGCCTGCACCATAGCTACACTCTTCAGACGCAATGACCTTATTGCCAAGGATACAACGGATTTCAAGCATGCGCTCCTCGTGCGACTTGGTGTCTCCAATGAATCTGCCGTCGAGATTGAACAGTCTAATGTTCGAGTAATCCGATGTGGCGAGGAGGAATTCGCCGTTGAACTCAAAGTGCGTTGATTCATCGTGTGAGTCCCAATACTCAAAGTCCACACCAGGTACGTCAAAGTGTCTAATGCATTCCCCCGATTCAACGTTCCATATCTTTATTGCGTTTCCAGAATTGGCACTAATCACGATGCCGTCCCCAAGGTGACAGGAAATCATGTTATTTGCATCACTGAAAATTGTCTGCTTACAGACACCACTCTGTGCGTCCCATAATCGAATCTTACGGTCGCTGTAAGCACCTGCAACTGTCTTGTCAAGATAGTCCACGTAAACCAGTCGGACGTCATCGGAGGTGCTCTCAAAGACGAAACCGTCTATAGATGTACCGTCTATAGCATTCCAGACCCGCATATCACTGTCACCACATACCTCCATATCCCTGTCTGACTTCCCGGCAATACTTACGATAGTGTCACCATCGAAGAAGAGACGAAACACATCCAGACGATGCCCCGACATGACCTGCAGCTGCTCTCCGGTCTGGGCGGAGTAGGTACGAATCTTCCCATCAATGCATCCTGCAGCTATGATCCCATTTTTCATTTGCAGTGCTTTTTTTCCTTTACTGATGCCCACTTTGATGAAATGTCGACGTGTACCGTTGGAGATATCCCAGATATGCAGAGTATCATTTGATAGAGCACCGGCAAGACTATTCCCTTCACCAGCTAGGCTGCATACTATCAACTCAGGTTCAGAGCTGCCATATATGTGATCCTTGTAGCCACCCGAACCAAACTCGAACGACACAACATGATACCGATTGTTCTTCCAATTTCCTTCAAGATGTCGTGCCTTCATGTATATCTCCTTCCATCTACATGTATTTACCAACCCTGGCCAGTTTGAACCAGTGACAACCGAATCAGAGGCAAAGGTGACACTGTCACCAACGCTTCCATCCCCGCCAGGTTGAGGTGACGAAGGTATGAACGGGGGTTCAACACAAAGATCAACGACTGCATCAAACTTCTCCCATCGCTTCTCTCGGCAAAGAGGGCGCCATAGAGCATCGTCATTGGTGGCTTCTCTCCAGGATCGATTACATAATGCCACGTGACACAGGTCCTCAACTGAAAGATGTTGAAGTATGAGAACCTTCAACTCATAAGGCAGGTTAGAAAAAGGATCTCTTTTCGGAACTGACAACGCCATTTTGCTGTGAAATACAAAGGAAAAAACAATGTTATCTGGTTTAGGCCTACACGACAAACTAGAAAATTACAATTTTAAAGCCAGATAGAATAAAAGTTTTGGGGGGATATGCAAACACATTCTTTGTGCACCCAGTTTTTTTTATTCAACGTACATGACTTATTCATAGTACATGCACATGAATTGAACGGGCCATAGTGCGAATATACGCTCCGTATTTTTCATTCGTTACCCCCAATTTTGTTCACTAAATTTCACAGTTTAAATCTGGCGCGCATAGTATTAAACAGAGGTCCAGGGCTACATAATCGGATTAAAGCTGGAACTGCGTTCGACCCTTAAATGTGGCCCGGCTCAAGGGCGGATCCAGGGGGGGGGGCCAAAGGGGGCCATGGCCCCCCCCCCCCAAAACGAAACCATTTTTTTTTTTTTTTAATGTGACATCGCAATAAAGCAGGCAATGAGCACACCACCATCTTTTCCTCAAAAAAAATTGGTTAAAGTGGTCAGAAATTGCCTCAGATCGCACCACAGAGCCCCGAACCCCACGCCGTAATTTTTTAGACCCACTTTTTGGGGGGACCAAATTTTTTTTTGGCCCCCCCAAAATTGTGTTCTGGATCCGCCCTTGGCCCGGCTCCTCCATTCATAAAATGGATTAAACAAACCTATACATGATAATGTACATATAGGATTTGTGCACATATCAATGCAAAGGTATGTCTAATAGTACAATCTTGTCCGATTTTGTCAAGCTTGACATAAACATCCTTTCACATTTTTGTTTCCTTCAAGAAATCCGACGTACACTTCCATGTACATGCATGGATATCCTCCTTACAAACACAATGGTACTGCCCAATTAACAAATGCACGTTCTTTCCATCACAAATTTCTATAACTTCCTTGAAGTGAACAGTATTCAGATCCAAATTTACATTATTTAGAAATGAAATTAACTCCTATAAAGACCACAGTTATAATCCAAATTTACAAATGGATAGTTTTTAAATGTCTTAATTAAAGTAGAATTGGAGAAAACATGTCCTGTAAACAGGTGATGAGCAGAGTCCAAGATCATGAAACGCGTGATCAGCACTTTAAGCCCTGTCCGCACTGGACTTTTTTGGTAAAACTTACCGAGACTATATACTTTTCCCATTTTAAGTCCAGTGCGGACAGCCTGGGACGTTTTATCCTCTCAGTTACTCTTCCTGAGTCCAGCGGTTATTTTTACCGGCCAACTGCTGCCCAGGAAAACTGACCAGGCGCCCAGGAAAACTGTATGACCAGGTCACTTTTGCCGAGACGATAATCCAGTGCTGACAGTGCGAGTCGGTAAAAGCGGCTTGGGAAAGCATACATCCAGCCCAAATGCGAGTATCATCATGGAGGAATGCATACAGAGACCGCACGATCCCACACGTGATGTGGCCGAACATTTTGTGGAAACACGTACGCTACGTGTGTCAAGTCCGAGCGGTAAAATCTCGTTATAAATATATTTTAACGGCCAAAAAACACAGAAAAGATCAACATCACGTTCTGGGAATTACTTTGCAGTTATTCTTTTTCTCCACCGATGTTTGGTTGTTGTTTTATACGATCCAAATTTGTCCTGTTACGCCGTGTAGTCTGCACATGGCACCGTACGTAGGCCGTAGTCACTGGTTCCGGTCCTACATCATAGCTTCAATTCTGTTAGCATGCGGTGGGAACCGGCGATTACCAATGGAACTGCTGCCGCACGGAACATCGTACAGCGGCATGGCTTCGATGTAGTTCATTACAAATGCGTCAGAAATTTAAGCATTTTCGTCCAGATTTATAGTGTCAAGATGAAATAATATCGTATGTAACTATTCTATTGTGCATTTTATTAGCGTGTGATACTGTGCGTCTCGGGGGCTGAAAAAAATGCGATCGGCATTTTATTTCCTCAGTGTGCGCGTGACTGTGACATCTCGGTCACTTCTACCATGGTGTTTTTATTCTTCCATGCTTCTACCACGCAGTCTTGGTAAAATTTCCCGTTTCGAAAGTCCAAGTGCGGACAGTGGTCACATTTGACCATTTTTCATGTTACGGTCGTCTCGTACAGTGCCTTATCGATCGAAAGTTGTCATCGGCCACTTTGTTAATTCTTTGTGGAAAGGACGCCGGGTTTTTTTTTCAACCAATCAAAACAAGTTTTACATGTTAGGAAAGAAGAGTTGCTAAGTTATTCGATTCCGTTTAACCCCGTACAGTTTGATACTCCAGTCAGGAGTAACAGTCAAAAGAGCCGACGCGAGGGCGCTCAATCGGTACGTGCGTTTACACGGGGAAAATGATGAAAACTTCACATTTTCAAAGCCGACATGACGTAGATCATGTTGAAGATAAAAAAATAACATATATCATGAGGAAGAGAAAGAGTTAAATTGTATAGAACCGTTTAACCCCATTGAAAAAGACCGCATGGTTATCAAACTATGACTCGATCGAAACGTACGTCGATCGGGAAAAAAAGACCATTTTACGGGGATTCTCGCCCGAAAACGGGCCCGCACAGCTAGAGGTTTATGCTTTAAGTGAACACAAGAAATTCATATAAATTTAAGTGTCAATAATTGTTCACTACCTTATTGGTATGATTTGTTAAGCTAACATTCTTCGAGCGCTAAACGAGAAAAATAAGGATTTTTCTATGCCTTAAAGTATCGCTGACTCCTTGACACTACCTTGATACGCCCATATATTTTGTATGATCATTCGCAAAGGCACGTACACTGCCTGTATACACGAAGGACGTGCATTGTCGTTATGCACTGTATGTGGGGCTATACACATGTAAATGTCAACAAAGTCTGACTGCAGTGCAATAGACTTATGCGTTGCAGGTTGTTCTTTGTTATTATTGTTCGGTCTTTGTTATCCAGGCTATGCTATTACCATTGCCCTCTAGCCTAAAGTTATACGCAAAATAATGTATGTCTACGTACATGTACATCTACAGATACATGTCAATGTGCATCTAGTACAACAGGCAAAGTTCCCGTCATCCCATATTGTATGCCACTTACCGTCACACCTTGCATACAGTTATTCCTTGAGTACAGACTTCCACCTGTAAAACAGCCAACGCTATGCTGCAATACAGGTTCAAGGCAATGTGGCGTTGTTTGAAGGTCAGATTCTACTATACGGAGGCCTCTGCAGAACGTTTTCGTATAATATGGTTACGGCTGTGTATTATCATGGAGGAATGCATGGTTATATAATGTTTAGAACATTCCACAGAGAAAATAAGTAAGTTGTTATCGATCGGGCATGTACGAAATTTGCTAATGGCAATGGGACAGTTGAGACTGCAAGGGTACTACACCTTGCGGTAGAGCGATGTACCAATGTGATTCAAAACATTCTTAACCTGCATGACGTTGCTTTGCAAACATATTAAATATTAACATAAATTTACAAAATTGCACGCGGTTTCCCTCCGAATTAAATAGGTTATAAACCCTAACCTTAACTCTATAATCATGCCTATATGGGGCGTCAGACCAATGGGACGTCGGACTAGAATAAGGGATGGACAATGTGGCCGGGCCTACAAGGAATGGGTTGGGTGTAGTATCGAATGCTTGGAATCAATGGGAGACACGCACGGTTCGGCAGCGGGTGACTGTTAAGTGTGTTGAACAACTGAATAGAGGACAATCTGTAACATGTCATCAGGTACATATGTATGGAGTGCATATAATACAATATTAGAACCCTTTCCACATTACTTGTTAAAAGTCCAAAATGCGATTAAAGTTGTACAAGGGTGTATTTGGGGCATATTTAAACATGTGTGTTTATATAGAAGCATTAAAAATTAATGAGAAACTATGGGTTTTGTCACATGCAATACTTAAACCTAGGTCAGCGCATTTCTTCTTTCTTTTTTTTAAGACAACTGTTCGAAACAAACCTATTAATAACATATTGAGGGAAATTGTTTTCTTCTCAATGTAGATCAACTATTTTAAATTTAGCACTGAAATCAACTTAATGAGTATAAACAAGCAATTTAACGAAAGAAAAACACTGTTTTCGAGAAAATTGTGAACTGAACTGCTACGTTTGCATAAATTTAACATTTTTGAAAATAAAATGAAACCAATAAAGCCAAAATGTATAGGTAGTAGGTGACAATACAGTTTGACTATAACTTGACCAAAGAAAAAAGGTTTTGTCTTGATTCATGACACAAAGTCACTCAGGTGTGGGGGTGACTGACGATTGCAGGATTGCGACGTTGGGGCTGGTTTGGCTGGTTTTAATAGCTGGGATGGTGTATCTTGGAAAGGGGTGACGATGTCGCTTTCATAATCACTGTCAGGGTGTATGGGGGACCCCCGTGCACCCCCCCCCCCCAAACTAACATACACCATTTTTTGTTTAGATGTTAACAGTAAAAAAAATCCGATGCCAAGGAAATATCCAAGATGGCGGCTGGAGTTAAGACCAGCCAAAAAGTGAGGGGGCGGGTTCCGCCCCCGGCCCTTTTAGGATTAAGTAAAGAATCAGTTGAGGGCAAATGTGACTGCAGTGTGATGCTAATAGACATGTCTCTCTTCACTTTCTAGTGAGTGAGGCATGATCCAACAACCATTGTTCGTCTTCTTATTTCTCGTTTTTATTGAGGGATGGTCTGTTGAAACAAGCACTTTAAAGCCATCCTCATTGATTCCAAATACAACTGAGATTTAAATCTTACGAATCAAGACTGAAACATTATTTTTACTGTCAGATTTTCTGTTTTGAATATGGGGAACAATTCAACTCTTTTTTCCCCAGAAGTATTGGTGAGTTTTTTTCTATTTTCCTTTTCAATTTTTTCCTTATTCGTGGAGGCGGGAAAACTTTTTTTTCTCTTCATTAATTTTGTTAATGGTATTTATCAATTCGTAGACCGTTAAATTGGTTTAGTGGTGGACAGCTGAATTTTGTGATCTCTTTATTAAAATAGACACGACTTGGGAATAGAGTATGCAAATTACGGGAAATGTTCACAGTTACTACTCAATAACGTTCTTTATCCCTATTATATTTTTTTTACAAAATGGAGCGTGCCGTTTCTTGTTTTTATCATTCGGTCACTTTCTTTTTGACTCGCCATGTATTCACCTTTTCATCTGTGATAAACACAAATTGAGCTACTGCCATAGTCACACAAAAATAGAGTCTAATTGCCTGCCTCGTCTCCTTCCTAAATGTCAATTGCGTTTGCATGAGTCGAGAAGACTTTTGTTCCATTAATCGCTATATGCTGTTTACGGCCATCACAATAAACGATTAAAATATTGGCAATATGTCGTACTTGTAGATCACTAAAATATTCAAGTAAATCACCCGGCAAAGCAGCCGATGCGGGCGATACAAAACACAGCCGATGCTGGCACGGTACAAAACACAGAGAGGCGTGCGCACTGAGCCATGAATCCTAAAAGTGCATCTCACCCACCACATTCAGTTTGTGACAGCGCCCTTCTATTGTGTCGGCCATATTCTCAAATAGGCTAATGACCATGGGCGTCGCGAGGGGGGGGCAAGGGGGGGCACTTGCCCCCCCCCCCCTGGAAAAGCAAACAAAAAAAAAAAAAAAAAAGGAAGAAAAAAAAGAAAAGAAAAAAAAAGAAAAAGAGGCTCGAAGACAAAGTGGTGTAAATTTAATGAGTTGGGGGGGGGGGGGCAAAATGTCCCTGCCCCCCTCTAAAACTGATAAATCGAGAATGTGTTGAGAAATACAAGCATTTTTTGGCAAAAAAATTTTTTTGCCCCCCTCTAGAAAAAATCCTGGCGACGCCCATGGGGGGGGCACTTGCCCCCCCCCCCCCCCGAAAAGCAAAAAAAAAAAAAAAAAAAGAGGCGCGAAGACAAAGTGGTGTAAATTTAATGAGTTGGGGGGGGGCAAAATGTCCCTGCCCCCCTCTAAAACTGATAAATCGAGAATGTGTTGAGAAATACAAGCATTTTTTGGCCCATAAACTTTTTTTGCCCCCCTCTAGAAAAAATCCTGGCGACGCCCATGCTAATGACGATGATGACGGCGGGCAGATTAACAGAAGATAGATCAGGCAAATATGGTTCATCGATCTTCTATAGTATATGTAATGGTATTGACCTTAAACAAAAATAAAGTGGCATTACATTTCAGCCTTTGCCAGGCCTTCTTTAGAGGTAAAGACAGAGGAACAAGAAACAAACATGTAGGGGACACACAAACATGCAGGGTTGGAAGGAGAATCACAAAGAGGGAAGGGGGGGGGGGGAGGAGACCAATCCATATCTGGCTACCATCTCTCAATTTTTGGTCTACATGTACAAATCTATATTCCATGACTGAAATTTTAAAAAATAAATCAATATTTTCTTGCTCCCATTTTTTTTGGAATCAGGTTTACAAGGAGGTCCAGTGTAAAATTAAAGTTGCATTGAAATATCCGTTAGTAGTCATTGCTGAAACCAAGGGGTGGTTGTGGAGTTTAGGGTCCGAGTTCCTATTACAGATGAAACATCCTTCTTTAACTTTTTATTTTTGTCAAGTTTCAACATTGCAAAAAACTAGTACAAATTGTCGTACTCAATCACTTCCTTCACATCCCCATCAATTCATCGATTATGTTGCACGTGTGTGTCCTCGATTTACACCATAAACACGCGCAGACACACCTAAGAATACGCTTTCGCAATATCCCCCTCCGGCTTACAGCCAGAGGGATCAAACAAACCGTTAATGTTCAGTTGAAAACATTGTTTGTGTCTGAGTAGGAATATAATGGATAAACAAGAGTTATATCCAAATAACGTTGACACTTCTGAGTCAATGTGTAGGCTAACTTTGCAAAAACAGCTAGCGGTGCAAATGCTAATTTAAGGCGCTGGTTTAGGCTGGGTTTCCGAAAATATCCTCAATTACACGATTCAGGGCCAAATTATGCAAGATGAATGAATTGGTTTTGAAAACACAATGAGTGAAAACAGTGCTGCTTCTTATACCCCTTCTGTTGTTTATTTCTTAACAGGAATACACCTTTTCATGGGCTCTCTGTATAACTGGATTAAATACAGGCAATTAGCCTGGGGGTTTGGTGGGTATCAAATGAGGAGAATAATGCTCATTGTGATTTTTTTGCAAGGTTTGTAGTTAGAAAATAGCATTGTAGCGGTGGCAGCTTTTTTAATTTTGTGTGCTATATTTTTTTTTAAACGAGGGAAACATGCTTGTTATCATATATAATAACTCGGTGACGCGCATATTAGTATAGTTTATGTAATAAACAGTGGCAAAAGCCACGGTCTATACTTGGAACAGATTTGCTGATTAATAACGCAAGATCTTGAACTCTAGATTTTGACCAATTAGCAGACGCATGTTAATGTCGGGCCTTCGGTTATTCACCTTTGTCGCGTCTAGACATACTAGACTACAATTCCTAATGAAAAAAACCCCGCTAAACACAGCAAAAAAGCGTTGGTCACGCGCTATTGTGTTACGCAACATGTATGCGCGCGGCTGTTGTAACACTTGATTATAATTGACTAATCACAGTTTTAGTCCTGATTTGGGAATAAATGACATCGGGATTCAGTAAAGTCGACTCCTATTAGCTGAGGCGCGAGATGGCATAAATTTGCATGTTTTACATAATATCAGGGGCCAATTTCATAGAGTTGCTTAAGCATAAAATTTGCTTAAGCACAAAAAACCTTTGCTTAATAATTATAATCAGGTTACCCACCAAAACTCCATGCGATTATTATGTTAAGTAAACAACAGCCAAATACCAGTCACAAGCACTGTACATCGCATGGAGTTTTGGCCAGTAACCTGATTATATTAAGCAAAGTTTTTTTGTGCTTAAGCAAATTTTATGCTTAAGCAGCTCTATGAAATTGGCCCCAGATGTTAGGCCTATACAGGAGACTTGGCTCCGTGGATAACGGGTGATAACGGGTGATATCAGACTAGCATATTGACGGCCATTTTGAAAAAAAAAACATTTTGAAAGTGATAGCACCCAAAAAACTGACACCGCTCACACTGCAAAGCTATCACATACTTTCCAACTCTAGATGGGCATACCTTACGAAAAATTGCTATGAGCGTTGCTCATTTTGAACATCTGATACCGGTGGCCCAATGTTTGGACCGAAGCTGATAGCCTATAAATAGTTTGGGAGCTAGGTGGAGTTCAAACTGACAATATCATTATGCGACCACGCCATCGACCTTCTTGCTAATAAATTCATAATTTTGCACGCATTCCCATCAATGAAGAAGCAAAAGTGGTCCATTAAAATGTACAGGGGTCCAAATATTCGGGTCATTTTCTCTCAATTTTTCTCCAGGAATAATCGCTCTTTAATTAAAAAAAAGGCCTTAAAATCATCGTTGGCATTACTTGCCGGCCTAAGTGGGCTTTTTGGTACAGAATAAAAACTTTGGTGGACGGGTACCTCGAATCACACGGTATTTTTTTCCACTCGTGCGGAAAGTAGCTCTGCTGATTTTCTTCGCTCTCGTGAACCCAGGACGAAAGCAATTTTTAACATTTCAATGCGACGACATTTTGTCCGAACTGTTGCCCAAATTGTGTCTTAATGTTTCTTGATGTTCTTTGTTGAAAATCAGTAAGCATCACACATGCCTTCTCCGTAAACCCTTCTTCCCCATAGTCCGACAGTCACCTGAACAGCGACGGAGCATACCGTGAGAAACGTCAACGAGTTGTTTCTGAAGCAGAGGTCTGAATACACTAGGGGTGTATAAATTGCAAATATCGTGACTTCCACTCTATAGCAGGTCCTAAATGAAAACACCACTCAGTGACAACTCTTCAGCGTCGAGCAATCTCGGCATCCACGCTGTTACTGCCGCCGTGCTCGTCCAAACAAGTGCAGAAAACCGCCCTCAAACCCTTCCGGAATTTCTTGTACTTCAGCTCGTAGATGATGGGGTTAACCACCGAGTTAAGGTATATCAGAAAACTGGTTATGCCACTGATGTACTTGAAACTCTCTGAACCACAGAAATTAAGTGTG
The DNA here is from genome assembly GCF_015706575.1 of Patiria miniata. Taxonomy (NCBI): domain Eukaryota; kingdom Metazoa; phylum Echinodermata; class Asteroidea; order Valvatida; family Asterinidae; genus Patiria; species Patiria miniata. Next base: position 8,144,230 of record NW_024037073.1, read on the forward strand.
CTGTCGCTTGTTGGATACAAGCATAAAATAACGCAGACATTATCCGGTGTCCAGAGAATAATGAGAGCACCCAGGACTATCGTAAGCATGCTGATGACATGCTGTCTAGCAATCACGAGATCAACCGCTGCTGCCCTCGCGCATTGTAGGTTCAGAGCTTGTGCTTGTCTTTTGAGAGTAACCTGCATTTTGTAGTACGCCCAACTCATCATTATGACGGGCAGAATGTAGGTGAATGAAACCAATACCACACTAAGCAAAATGGGGAATGCTTGATTGGGGTACTCGATGTCAGAACAGGCTTTGTCGAGATCATCGCTGGCTTCGATTGTGAATAGAAAAGGCAGAGCCAACAGGACAGAAAGCATCCAGAGCAGAGTCACGAGTGTCTTCATCCTTGTAGCTGTGACTTTCCTGGCATATTTGAGTGGATGTACAATAGCTATGTATCTTTCCAGCGTCACCACGCACAGGTTGTAAGCGGACGCGTTGAAAAACACCCAGATCAGTGACTGGGACGCCACAAGCCGGCAGTACAGTTCCCTCCCAAGAGAGCTTGATGGAACCATGTTGATAAGAGTACACCTGCTAGACGCAAAAAGGTAATGGAAAAAGGTGCAGAGACATAGCAGCATATCGGCCACAGCTAAATTCACCAGGAGATAGTTCGTCATGGTGTGGAGAAACCTGACGCGCAGAACGACGAAGCAAACCAAGAGGTTTCCTAGGAAACCCAAGACACCTTCTGCTGCGATGATCTGGCAAACCCAAACATCTGTTTGCGCTTCTCCGAGACTAATCAATGAAGTCGCATTTTTCATCGACATTGTGTGTTGTTGTTTTCTATGCGTGTGATTTATAACATCAGCTCAAAAGCAGTTGTCAGCAGGTAAAGAACTAACGCAATGGTCTTGTGATCCAGTCAATCAACAGTTAGATGCAGAGGTCCTCCTTTGCAAGAAATCTGGTTAGACATGTTGTTTCAATATGACAAAAGCCTGACCATCGGCTTATAGAATCACAGCGTTCACTCACTCTCTGTCATTTCTCGCCGTTTGTCGTTGCGATGGTTGTATGCGCGATAGAAGGATCATGCCACGACCGGTTCGCGCTCCGGTTATTACCGGGCCCCTTGCCCCTTGGACTGACACCGGTGGTTAGCAGATGCGTTAATTCGTACCTCACATCCAAATATGGCGTCTCAAAGAAATGTTAGAAAATGGTGTCCGCAGTCCTCAACAGATGGCAGATAATTATATCCGTCTAGTTACATCAGTCACACGTAGCCAGCTGCTGTCGGTGAAATCACTTTCCAGTTTATCAATGTACGTTTTGAGAAGATATTTCGTTGAATAATTTTGTCTCCCGAGTTTTTTCTTATAACAGTTAGATAAGCAGGTTTTTCGCGGTGTTTAAGCCGTTGTCCAGCCGTGTTTAAGCATGTTGTCCAGCCGTTTCACCTAAGTGCAACCACAAGTACCATACGCACTATTCCATATCTTAATTGGAAGATGCATTAGTTAATAATTACCCCTTGCCTAATGGAGGCGGCACGATGATAAAACGAAGCTTTTAAAGATGCTCGAATTATTAATATGGAAGTCTAGAGTAAACCTCACCCATTTCTTTTGTCTGATACCCTGCTTTTAATGCAGAGGGGAAGAGGAAATGGATGGAATTTGTTTGTGCCCTGTGACTCCATCTGTCCAAGTGTATTGAACTACATGCATTGATAATTTTAATTTAATTTTAGGAACTGTAAGACAGAGACCTAATTGATATTAATTCGGAAATGTGTCTAAGACGCACGCATTGTGCTGCTACATCGTTGTTGAATGTAAAATGGAAACAAAATGGGCCATGGCGTGTACGCTCATAATTTTGTGCACGGATCAGTGGCGATAACATAGTGCATGTTGTTTATATACAATAGCTGACGCAATGCTTTCGCCATTAAAGGGGTCTCTCTGAATGTACAGTAATAGCGTGCTAGGAATGATCTGTAGTCAGGCCCTCATACCATTAGGCCTATAGCTCAAGAATAAATTGAATTGATACAGAGGATAGTACAGTACCGAAGAGACTTAACTTTGACACTGTTGGTCTATTGTGTAGGCCTAAACTAATGTTTTCATTTTATTCAGGCAGAATAGACATCTGCTTACATTGTTGCTACAAACAAGAATACTCCCTGCTTGCATGCAGTGGATGACAATTCTTTCTTCTGTGTGGTCACACTGCCATTCCCGTACCGCTACAATCAACTGCAAGACAGTCGCTGGAGACGCTGGTAACTGCAGCTGTTAGGCCGCTCAGGCAGTTAATGATGGCATATCACGCGAGATACCTGTGATAAATACATACCAATTCGACAACAATGTATCATAGTTTAATACGAAAACGTATTTCTTATTTTAATCTGATTCTTACTGAAAAAGAAATGGCTTTTTGAAGGTAATAAGGAACAGATACAATAGCACACAATTCTTTGCGAAAGGCAATGTTTTCTTCAAAGCGATACATTTCACACTAACCCCCAAACAACCAGGACTTTCCGTCTGACTATGTTTTAGCATTGGTGAGAGTCAGGCAGCGCACCGTAGTATCGCTCTGCATTTTGTCCGTTGATCGGTGGCTGATATAGCGGAGGGCATGCCAAGGAACCCGCGTCGGTCCAATACTTGCGGAGGTCTACGATGAAAAGGTAGTGATAAAATGTAAGAGAAAAACAATACAAGAGAATGCTAAATTAAAAAAATGATATAGTTAAAACTATCGTCAGAAAACACCCTATATTAGTTACAACACATCAAAGTAATTGATAAACTGTCCTGATTGGGCTGATACGTGTACTTACCGGATCATTGACGTCCATGTTACTTCGCATAACGATGCATGAGCAACTCATTAAATTTACACCAGTGTGACTTCGCGCCTCTTTTTCTTTTCTTTGTTATCCTTTTTTTCTTCCTTTTTTTTTTTTTTTTTTGCTTTTCCAGGTGGGGGGCAAGCGCCCCCCTTGCCCCCCCCCCCTTGCGACGCCCATGGCCGGGCACACACCGCTTTACCCGATCAACCTGTACATTATTGGACGGTATTCGGGTCTGTTGCATTGGAAGCGAGACACGGTATTGAAACAAAATAGAAACGCCCCATCAAGAACACTTTTTCCAAGCCCCTTCTAAAATCTACTGTTCATAAACTGGGCAGGGATGTTATAGGTTCATATCTTCGCCATGCTTACTATTCCTGATTTAAAAAAAAAAAAAAAAACGGATATCATGACCTCTTTTTTTTCCCGCAATAAATTTTCCCCGTTTATCGCAGCTTTGTGTAAAACACGAATCAATGACTTGGACCGCATATAGCGAGCTGATGAACTCAAGAATACATGCATTAATTTTGGAGGTTGCTGAAATTTTACTCACTAAGAAAAAAAAATCGGTTAAGACCTTGGCTCTGTCAACATGCCACAGGTTAATTGGGACACACATACGCAACGACGCATTGGGGAGGGGGTGGGGCAATGGGGGCCATTGCTCCAAACTCAAAACCCTTTACGCAGCCAATGCGTACATCATTAAAATTGCGCTTCCAGCACCAATGCCATAAAGAGCCTTCCCTCTTGCTTTTTATATTAAATTTGGGGCGTAATATTTTGGACTCACTTTTTCGGGGAACAAAAAAGTTTGACACACCGTAATAAAACACGGACCACCCTTAAGAAACCCACTATGTTCTTTATTTAGCCTTGTATATACGTGGGCGCGAGACCAGTACCGGACTGAAGGGTCGCGCGACCTAAAACGAATTGTTGATTGCAAGTAGGGAAACAAAAGAGGAATAGTTAGGGGTCTTCCTCCATCGAGAGTGAAGCTGAGTACTGCAATTCGGCGTAACAATGAATGCGTTAATAATTACGTAACAGAGTGCGCTGTTAATGGTGTAACGCCCGACGTTGAAAGAGAAAGTAAGGCGTGTTTCTTGGAACCGTATTGAATGGAAAGAATTCTATAACCGATTACATTGTTCAATGACGATCATTTGTGGCGATACTCTCAGTCAATAGACCTAAGACGTAATGACGTAACGCTTTGTTTGAAAGTGCGCTTTCCTATGAGAGCTGGCTCTCATAGGAAAGCGCACAGGTAAACAAAGCGTGACGTCATTACGTCTCAGGACCATTGAGGGCACTATTTAAGTGTAACGGTCAAGCCTACGCAGGTTTAGTTTGGGGGTTAAACGTACGAAAAGTAGTTCGAACTTAATTATCGTTTTGGCGACGTAGCTGCTGTTAATTACGTGTGTTCATAATACGATTACAGAAAAAGGTTGTGTGATTACTTTTAGGGCGCTATCCAAGTTTAACGGTTAAGCCTACGCGCAGTTTGTTTTGGGAGTTAAACGTGCCAAAAGTAGTTCGCGCATAATTTGCTGTTTTGGTAACGTAGTTCGCCAAAACAGCTCGTGTTGAAAATACGTGTGTTTTATATAGGACAGTTAAAAACCCAGAACCTCAATAACCAAATGGTAACAAATGGGGATTGTGTAATATAATTATTAGAATCAAGCATTAATGGCTCTGTGATATTTGAAGTGATTGAAAATTAATATATCGATTTACGCGAAGTAAACGGTATAACAACCAGTGGAATTCCAGAGAGGACGCCTCTCATTATGTGTCTATATGAGTGAAGACCTACAAATCGACTTCCGTAGACCTCAATGATAATTACGAGTTTGGCCGTAAATTCTTTTAAAAAAAAAGTACTCACAACTCTCAGAGGTGTTTGAGACACCATTTAAATCAAAGCTTATTTTATTATCTTTTATTTTCTGTTAAATTTTTGTTCAATTATCCAATGACTAATGGGAGAAAAAATTCCATCAAAGAATGTCAGCCCGATAAGCAGTCCAATGGCCCATCGCCATTTTGAAAAATGATGCCTGCGCTTTATTGCAAAGAGCAATATTAGGACCCAATTTCATGCAAATTGGACCGCATATTGTGTCATGGATGCCACTAAACCAAACTCATGATAAAATTGTATGATGTATATACGATTACGTATGTGTGCATTGTACAACAGACATGTGAACACGGTCGAGGAATCCATAAGAAAACACAGCTTGTTTTATAGGCATGGGCCCTGTATTTAAAACGATAATGTTCCGACACCAATGACAATCAAGCAAATGGCCTTGTGGTTAGGCTCGTCGTCCACAGACCCGGGGTCCGGGGTTCGAGTCCTGTTGGTGTAATTTTTGGTTTTCAATACACGCGCTCAGTCATTTACTTTAAGAGTCTTAATTTCCCGTCGTCAAATACCAACCGACCTTAGCTTAATCAGTTAAGTAGCCGGCTGGGACTGTCTGCGAAGTCCAGGTTATGCATCTACTCATAGGTACGGGGCTCTTTTGCTGTCTCGGCAGCAAGGCATAGGGTGTCGCCTCGTTTCCTCCCTTAACGGTGCTTGGCCCTCCGGGGTTACATGGATGGACAGGGAAGGAGGTGTGGTGGGCCGGGGAATCCGAGACCCAGGAAGAGTACTATATGGGAGTCGGTAACCAATCGCGACCCCTGAATGCTTGGTCAACACCACATAACTTTTTGTTTTTCTTTTGCCCCTTATTTTGTCCTTTATTGTCGAGAATTTATAAGGTACAGTAAAAACGCTCTAATAGCAAAGAATTTAAGCATACAAATTGTGATTTGGCCGGCATGTTATACATTTAATGTGTGTCATGGATGCCACTAAACTATAAACTCATGGTGGTAAAATCATGATAAAAATTTGCCCAGATTTAAAAACATGTGCAAAATGAAACGCCTTTTCAGAGGGTTACAGACGCCGTAAATTGGAATAAAAGTACATTTTCTCTTTAAAACAAAAGATGCAAATCACAAACTAGTAAGCCTAGAAAAAAGTATGTAAACAGCACGGGGTGACATCTTTACGAAAAGGTCTTCAAAGTGTCTGTCCAAAGAAATTTCGAAACCGCACCGGCTGGCGGGCGGCGGGCGGCGGGCGGCGGGCCGGTTACGGCGCGTCGTCCCCAATCCCCGGTTTGGTGTACGTCTGCACGGAGAGGTTTCGGTTTCACGCGAGCGACGCGAAGCGTTGTTTCCGAAGGATCAAACCCCAAATGCATGAACAATGTTCGCTGTCAAAAGTGTATCGCCCAATGAGGCATGTTCGAATTCCTTGGTACTGTAGGCCCCTAGTGATTGGAAAAAAAGTTTGACGGTCGAGTCTGCGCAGGTTTGGTTTGTGGGCTAAACGTACAAAAAGTAGTTCGCCCATAATTAGCCGTTTCGGCAACGTAGTTCGCCGAAAGAGCTCCTGTTTATTACGTGTGTTCATATTTGGATGATTATAGAAAAAGAGGGTTCGTTGCTGTTGTGATTCGAAAGAATTGTATAGATTGCATAATTTGTACAGTGTCAATGACGATCAGTAGTTGGGTGGTTATTTATAGTTGATTGAGGGCGCTATTCAAGTTTAACGGTCCAGCCTACGCGCACTTTGTTTCGGGAGTTAAAGGTACGAAAAGTAGTTCTCGCGTAATTTGCTGTTTTGGTAACGGAGATCGCCAAAACAGCTCTTGTTAAAAAGCCTGTGTATCATGTTAGTATTAAAAATAGGAACCGCTGCATTTCTTTGAATTTCATTTCTAACAGACCCTACAAGATATCACCCCTAGAACCTCTAGAACACTATTCACCGTAATGTAACAAATGGGGAAAATAAATTCAGGAAATCAGGCTCTGATATTGGAAGTGATTGAAAATTAATATCGATTTACGCGAAGTATACGGTATAACAACCAGTGGAATCCCAGAGAGGACGCCTCTCATTAGGTGTCTATATGAGTCATGGGCGTCGCCAGGATTTTTTCTAGAGGGGGACAAAACATATTTTTCCCAAAAAAATCTTGTATTTCTGAACAAATTCTCGATTTCTCAGTTTGAGACGGGGGCAGGGACATTTCCCCCCCCCCCCAACTCATTAAATTTACACCACTTTGTCTTCGAGCCTCTTCGAGCCCCCCTTGCCCCCCCCCCCCCCCCTCGCGACGCCCATGCTGGTAGGGGCATCTGGGTCACTATGTTATGGTGTTCTAAAAGGGACAGACAAACGTCGTGTGCTTCAGCTTTCAAACGTCGTGTGCTTCAGCTTATAAACGTTTTGTGCTTGAATTTCAAACGTCGTGTACTTGAGCGTGATACTGCATTTTGGTGGGATAACACTGTAACATTTTAACTTCGAAAAAAATTCTTGCTTTGTATAACTCACGGAGCGCGAGTTGACGACGACACCGCACGCAAAACAAATGCTAATGTATTGCACATGCATGTTCAAAAATCTTGCACATGCAAAAGATCCAATACCAGGGTTGTGGTGGGCGCGTACAGCTCTACATCCTGGGGACGAGGTTGGTCATCACGCAAAACCTGAGCCAGTCAAGTTCCCTATAGTTACGAACAACGCTATCCGGTTCGTTAGCAAAAACGTCATACACGCGCGCAACACTGATTACCAGCGCCTATTGGATAAACGTGAAGTACGCATGGTTGAATTGAGATGACGTCACACTAACGAACTGGATGGGCTACTCTTGACTCACGCACCCGACTGTGACACAGCAAAAATGCCGTTTGAGATGAACCTTTATCAATTTCGTCACTTTCGTCATGTTCATAAATTCGGCCAGAAAGCGGTCATGTTCAACTAAGGGATTTCCTTTAAACGACTATACCTTCGATGATCGTTTTTGTGTCGTAATTGTAGGAGCGTCTTTGACGGTGCTACTAGACAGTGAGTAGGGCCTACATTCGAGCAAGCGGTCGTGCAGGATTCACTCCATGATAGACCAACGCGAATACAGATTCTTTTCTAGAATTGGTCTTTCGATACTTACCTAAAAGTATTATACACGCATGGACTGTACGTAAACAGTTGACCTTGCAACACACTGAAAAATTGCCTGGGTTAATTTTACCCAAGAAAGGGTGAAAACTGCAACTACCCCAAATTAGGTTATTCTTGACCTAATTGTTTGGGTTATAATTTCTGTTAAATTCAACCCAAAAAATGGTCATATAAGACCAAATTAAATTTGGTCTTGAAAGGCCACAAATTTTGTTTTAATTTAACAGAAATTATAACCCAAACAATTGGGTAAAGAATAACCCAATTTAGGGTAGTTGCAGTTTTCATCCTTTCTTGGGTAAAATTAATCCAGGCACTTCAGTGTTAGCCCCTACCCCCCCCCCCCCCCCCCACTTCGCCTACACAGATTTACGCCACTGAAAACATACAAATAGAAAATTAGTTCGGAGAAATAATATCATTTTTTATGAAGAGCACGGGGTATACATGCTACCCTCTTTTCAACTCGAGAGAAAACAATAAAACTTTCGCCATTTATCCGCCCGGTCTTCCGGAGCTCCGTACAATTTGAAAAAGGGAAAAGTCATTTAGGCTAATTGCAGGCCTTTTGACTAAGACTCATTATCCTGGAAAGGGTAGATTGAAACTATATAGTCCAAGTACTCGGACTCTACTCGAGAGAAAACAATAAAACTTTCGCCATTTATCCGCCCGGTCTTCCGGAGCTCCGTACAATTTGAAAAAGGGAAAAGTCATTTAGGCTAATTGCAGGCCTTTTGACTAAGACTCATTATCCTGGAAAGGGTAGATTGAAACTATATAGTCCAAGTACTCGGACTCTTTCAAATCACAGTCATGATCTGGCGGCAGAGTTCGAGAGAAAACCGTTTTGACAGGATCAATCCAGACTCAATATTACAGGTACCAGCTAGCTGAGGAAACTAGCAAAATCCAGACCAAGACTTGATGTCAGAAAGCACTTCTACAGCCGGAGGGCAGTGGATAGCTAGAACCGATTGTCCGAGAGTGGCATCCAAATGCCCACACTTCTCTGCTTCAAGCAGAATTTAAGTAACTTGAGTTTTTAATGGGCAAATGAAGCCTCCTTAACTGCTCTTCTACAGGACGTGAAGATGGAGGTGGCCTTCAAGGTAATTGTCAAGGTATTATGTTCATGCACGGATGCCATTAAATCATCGCGCACTCGTCGCCCACCAAAAGCATCAGATTTTACCCTAAAAAACTTTGTGGAAATGCGTACCCCTCTGCGGAGTACATTGTAAATAGGGCTCGTGTCTCCATTAATATCGCAACCAACAAGATGACAAGAGTACAAACGAGAGGCAAATGTTCAGTTTTTACTGTTTATTCATCTTCAGTTTTATTCTTGGAATACATTTTGACTGTGAAATAATAGCCCCCGCAAGCTGCGGATCAATAAAATAATAATCAGGGGTTATTATTTCATTAATGCATTGGAATGGAATTAATCCTGGTTATCGCGAGCCGATAACAAGTGCATGTGGCATGTCCGTTCCTTTAGATTTATTGCTCACAATCATTTCTGTTTTATAGGCACGGTTTGTGACTTTTTGACTTTTCTTTGTCCACTCCTCTTTTATTTGGTCACGGGGATGTTCGCAATGGGTTTTAGAGTCGGGGAGCAAGTTGGGGCGAAATGCCTCAGTTTGGTCCACCCCCACCCCTCCCTGCCCATTTCAGCTGAGGTGGTACCAGGAAAAAAGACGATCAAAGTTCAGATAAGAAGAACAAATCCCCAAATATCTCCAAACAAATCACTTTTAAGAATAATCTTACATCCATGAGTAAAATTGTTAAGATGTTTCACATTCCACAACCCGACCCTCTATAACAGGTTGTAAACTGATTTTTTTTAAATAATTTTTTTTACCTTTGACTTTATCTCATATCAAATGGACCTTGTAATTTTCTCTGATAATTGTTCAGTGTACTGACGGCATTTAACTTTTTTTAAAGTTGATATTTCAGGTACAATTATGTCATCTTTGCACGAAACTTATAACTCGGCCTACATTTTGGACCACCCTAATTGTTTTCTCTTGCCAGGTTTATACGATCAGTCCGGTTCTCAAACTTTACACTGGCTGCCTGTTACTCGCAGGATTCAGTACAAGCTAATTATGATCACCTAAAAGGCCCGATGCCAGAACATTGCCCCCCCCCCATACCTAATTGATCTGCTGATACCATACACTAAAGGTCATCACCTGACACAACTCTTCACAATATCCCAGCAGTCAAACTGAAATCAGCTGGAGAAAGAGCTTTCTGCGGGGTGGCGCCACAGCTATGGAACAATACCAAGGAACTTGCGCAATTGAACTCCCTGACTCTTTTTAAATCACGTCTTAAAACTTATCTTTTTAGTTGGGAATATTATTAGTTTTTAATGTGTTGTACATTTTAATAGTGTACATTTGTATCGTGTTTTGCACATTTCCATCGCTCTTGGGCTCTTGTATCCATACATGAATAGTTTTTAACTGATGTGCTTGGCATTTTTGGAATTTTGAATTTAATTTAATTACTGTGTAGCTTTAAGTGTTTGAATCTTGGATAGTTTCTAACTTGTTATTGCACTGCGTCGTGAGCGATTTGTTATGTAGCTTTACTACCTTAAAAAGAACCATTAGGGAGACACTTTTGCTCAGAGGTTATACATTTGGGAGACGTGTGGAACTTTAAGGGGACATTTCAATGTCTCCTTATACCTCAGCTCTTATTTAGAGGCAAAATTTTACAGTCGCAAACAGGCTATATCGATTGCTCGTGGTCCAATTACTAAAAATACCAACATTTCCAAAAGTTGGATTATTATTTGTGCACAAGTCTATGGGAATATCTCCCAAAGGGTATGATTATCGGTTATATTAAAATTTGTGTTAATCATTATAATTTTATTGTTATTGTTATATAGATTCACATCTAAATGGTGTAATTACACAGCTAAAACAAAATGGCATATTTCTAGGATGTGTGTTTCACTCGTCAGTATTATTCTTCTGTAACTGCATTGCCAATGCACGCAGTCGCGAGTTGACTTCATCCCACTCCACGTAGCCTCCCTCAAGATGCCGGGCGTTCGTCTCCGTCACCTGGAAGGAATTACGGCCATGCAAGACTCTACGGTTGTCGTTTGTAAGTATGTCTCCTGCAAACAAGGATGAACAACAAGTAATCGTAAGTAACCTGTAAACATTGAAATGCTCTGAACCCCGCTCTAGCGACCGAAGGCAGCATAAGGACGCTGTCTCGATTTCATTTCCCACAATTTATACTTAGGGGGAGGGAATAAAACCTTTGTTAAGTAATATTTAAACAAAACAAAAATGCTTAGACGGTTATGGCGACGTGCTGCTATTTGTTGCCGTGCCTTCCCTTTAAACAAGACATATCTTTAAGAGGCCCGAGTTCCAAGCCAACCCCTCCAAGTCTTCAAAATAATCATGAGTGAAATTCAGGCATATCATTGTACCTCTCTGTAGTTTGTACTGTAGCAGATTTTCTGGCAGCTGAAGCATATTGAAGTATTTGTCAAAGGCGCGGTAAATCGGCTGGATCTGGTCAACGGGGGCTCTCAGCATAGGGTCCCGGCTATGGTTGCTGATGGCAATTTGCTCAACGTCACCAAGTTCATTCAATCTGTAAAAAGGGTATACAACCGGGTGTTATCACAGACACCATGATTCTCAAACGAGACAGCTAGATTTCTAGTGCTAGCTTCCACAAACCCCAACTGTTCACTTGTAGACTTGAGTTCCTGTCGGGAACGGTCGTACATTTCTATCAACGACGTTTTCTGAGCTGAAATTGCACCAAAAAGGGGAATCATAAGACTCTGGAATAGGAGTAGCTGAAGACCGTACGTGGGTGTAGGTGAACACTGAAAATGGAGTCCTTTTGGACAGAGTCGCTGGGTTCCATTAACTAGTAACTATGACTCTCTTTAAAGTTCGATTGACTCCGTCGCTTGCCAGGGAAATGCCATAAAAGCGTGTACCATCTACTGCATACCAGATTTGGTGTAGTGTCAATAAAGCGGTATTTCCAAATGCGCTAACTTACTTGATAACAGGGTGCCTACTATGCATATAAAAGCGACCAAAGCAGTCGGTGTCCCTGTGCGTATACTCAAACTGGTAGGTCGTCAAGAGCCGAAATGCTTCCGGGTCAATTTCCTTCAAATCCAGGGCGACTTTGAAGCCATCAACTAAGAGACTCTCACCGCCTTCCCCAGCTGCCTGCTCTATGCAATGGAGGAGGAGCACCTAGAAAACATAATGGTATACAGATCATTTCGGTTGTATATTTTTTAAATCGGCGGTTGACAAGATGTGTGCAGCTACAATTTCAAAAGCAGCATTTTGGTGGTCGCTACCTGAAAACTGAATAGTTAGATTTTAACTACTATTATTAATAATAATAATAGTTAAAATCTAACTATTCAGTGGCGCGAGTGGTCGCAGTGACTGACTTTTTTTCGAGCGGTCATGTACTTACATAAAAAAACTCTTTGTCCATATTTGGTATTACCTATTTTGAATATTCATGAGATGAACTATCGTAAACAGGGTGAACAAACTTACAGTGCAACTTATATGCGTGGCGCGCCATGGGCTTAGAGTACTGCTTCATAACGCGCAGTGAGTGGGGGTTGATGTGTTCCCATTGCTCAGCGTGTAAAATTGTGTATTCTCCATCGTTGTGCTTTACTTCATTGGTGTATGTACTTACATAAAATTGTAAATAATTGCTGTTCTTTTGTAATCAAAATTATCTTAAGACAATAACGTTTGCAAACCAGAGTGAACAATCTGTGCAGGCTCAACCAAAACGGTGAAATGAAGCGAGAAAGCAAAGCAACGCCGAATTTTGTATTGGGTTATATATTTTGGGCCGCCTGAGGGCGCCCTATATGAGACAAACAGTACCATATGAATGGCATGACCTTTTTGTTTAAGCTTCATGAAGGTTATAGTTTCTGTCAACCATCGATTGGTAAACCTTTAAGGGGACGCTTTCGCAAAAGCAATAGTAGCGTCCTTATGAGTGCGCTGTTTTGTCGCCATTCTGGGGCACGAACAAACGGGAACCCGAGGTCCTTGAAAGTTATTTTGTTGCCTTACTTCAACATTTACATTATTACAATATTAAAATTCCATATTGTGGAAAAAATTACTGAATCGCTGCAATGAACACCAGGGCACACATTAAGCCAGTTAAGAGTAGCGAACTGCAACAGATGAGATTCAAATCAAGGGTGGACAAGAAAAGCGCAGAACAAACGATTATTCATAGACTAGACTGTATTCAACTATGCCGTAATAGAGATCGTGGTTTTTGTCACACTACGCCATTGATAATTGATTGATCACTACCTTCTGTTTTTCTCTACATGTACCCCTAAATAAACCTCGATGATGCTGCCCCTGTATGATATGCCCCTCTTCATTGCGTCTGACTAAGTAGTTGTTGCTATCAAAGATTATGCAAACTTTCCTTCCAGTTAGTCATTTAAAGTAAAGCCTTACTTTATATTTGATTTGCCTGACTAACAAGGCTGCCCACCATTTTTATTTCAATTAACAGGGTACTTTTGCCATCAGTGAGAAAATGGCTCGCTCACCAATATAGTTGATAAAAATGTTTACCATCTGAAAATTGGAAAACTCAAAGTACCTTGTACTTCCTTAGTTCCCGTCTTGAGTAAAAGAACATAGAAATTAAAAACAAAACAAAAAGGAAAGAAAATACAAACAAGACCAGGCAATTAAAATGTGTCCCAGATCGTAAACATTCTGATCCAGTTCTTTAGAATTGTTATTTACTGGAAGAGATTAGGCCTACATGCATCTTATGCACCGTGAGCCGGATTTAGCTCATTCATTGGCGTTAAGGGGGAGTCCAAAACGGTAGCACTGCCCAACTCACACGGCAGTCAGTAGTCAGTCAGATACAAATAAGAGGATACTGGGCTGGGACATTTGCTAATATGGTATACGTGAGAATTGTGTGAAATGGTGTGGATGACCAAACAATAGACCATCATCATGTTGCGGCCATCGTATTTCTTTCCATTCAAATCAACATAACCAGAGCAAGACTGAAAAAAAAAACAGTCTGGTTCCTTTTTGCACAAACAACTTTATCATTGAGTACTGATATTGGATACAGGGAACATAACTAAAATGGTGGCAGCATGATAAAGATTTATTATCTTACCCCTGGCATTCGCGATATGTACGTATAGTCAGTGTGCCTTACTAAGGCACCAGACGTGTTGGCAATACTGCCCGGATCGTGCTTGCTCTTCACGTGCCAAGTTACCCTGCAGAAAAATACGTAAAAAAACGCCATTGTCCGTCTTAACCCTCTCAAGTTTCATATGACACTCGTGAAAGAAAAGACGTCACCCTTAGTCTCATATTGCAGTGGTTTTTTCGTTCGGGTATTTAAAAGTGTACATTTATGTGCTTTGATACTATCCTATTTTAGCAAGAATTTGTATTAGTGGTCCCATAGATGGTTGAATATATAGATAAAGTGATATAGATTTGTGCATACCATCATGGTATTTTGCCTTGGAGACTTGCTTTGTAGTGGATTATTTCACATTACGATGACACTGGTCATTCAGGAGACATTTTAATGTCTCCCTATATATCTTCAATTTCTATAACAAATTTTAGTGTCGACAAATGCTTAACGAATCCGTCCGTCGACAATATAATTTAAACTTTCTGGGAAGGGGAGAATTTTCAATTGGGGTTATCGGGGAGTTTTATGTCTCCCTATATAAGGTACCATTATTATTATTATCATTATTATAAGTATTACTACTATTACTGTAATAGGGCGACAGGTTTTGCGAACTCCGTCCACAATAGGGCGATACACCTTATTGAGGCGACAAAATAACTGTCGCCCTTTTATGAAAACGACCCTTAGGACAAGGAATTTTGCTGTCGCTAACCATCTAGATCGATTCCTCATGGTCCAATTAGTATAAATACTAAATTTCGTGGAAAAAACATAAGGTAAACTTGGGTTAGGTGACAGTTTAGGTTTGTGCACAAGTCTATGGGAAAGTCACCCTATTGGGGCGAAAAGAGTATATTATTATTATTATTTTGTGTAATGGTACCATTAAGGAGACACGTTATCGTAATATCTTCGCACGATGGGAGACATCGGTCACAGCCCCCCCCCCCTTTAGAGGCAAAATTGTACTGACGCAATTAGATAATATTCGTTGCTCGTGGTCTAATTTGTAAACATACCGAAATTCGTGGGAAAAGGACAAAGGAATATTGGGTTAGGGCACATTTAATTTGAAACACTGTCGGTTTCATGAGTTGACTTTTACACTTATCAAATAAACCGGTCGAATGTATCGTTATTTTTTTAAGTTAGCCTCGTGTGTTTGCATACATTGTAATATTAGATTGGTTTGTTTGAAACGAACCCGTATAATGTTGGTCGAAGGTAGGACACCCGTTCTCCCAGCTTGTACAGCTGACCAGCTTCTAGTGGGGCGTTTTTTTACGACAGCGAAACCTTGAGTAACCAGCTCAGCCAGCCAGCCGTAGAGGGCGTGGTCTTCCGCTAGCAAGTCATCAAACTCAAAGCATTCGATGTTGACGTCAGAGCCCCAAAGAGTCGGCTTCGGATTCAGCAACTTGTCATTCGGTGATTGGTCAAAGCGGAAGTAGTTCAGCCAATGAGATAGGAATTCACTCTTGTGGCCGTCGTCCCATTGGACGATAACACTCATCCCTTCGTTGGAGATTTCGACGACGTCCGCCAAAATGTCGACTTTTAGATGCTTCTGCGCACTTGGTTGACGTCCAAGTGCCGTAGGGTGCAAGCACTGCGGACAGTGACAGTTATCTCGCAGCCAGACGAAAGGATAAGCTTGACTCTTGGCACCGCTACCTTCCCAGGAAACATTGAGTACTTTTCTCTCCAAGTCGACCTTTACATTGGCTAGAGTGTTGAAGCCATGGCCAAGGGATGGTGCTTCCCTAGCCAGTGGTTGCGGTGGGGCAGTGTACACTGCATTGGGTAACTGTGTGCTACAGTATGATCTTAACAATGGCTTCCCTAAAGCTGCTGGTGTGTACTGACCCAGCGCCACAATGGCTGTGCGTAGTGGCGTAGCCTGCTCGTTGACTTGGCCAGACCAGTCGCGTGTTGGGAACATCTACGGACCAGCCCTGGCCAGAAAACCTGAGCCACAGCGCACCCGACAAATCTAGAGGCCATCTTGCATGTCTTGGTTCCTTTAGTACAAAGGTTGTGGCGTAATTATGATCTTATCAGTTGCACGATACGTGCCAGTTGTCATATTTGCATGTACAGTACGTATAGTTTCATAGAGGCTTGCCACTTGCCAGTGCCAGTGTAAAGCTAGCTAGTAGTACTTGCATAGGGGCAGAGTAGGCTATGCGACTATGGCGTGTCAAACGTTGCAAAATTAAGTGTTTTACAATATGTTCAATATGTGTGTGATGTTTTTAGCTGCAGGATAGCAGCTCAAAAAAATCATCATTTCTCTCCGTTACTAACAAACGGTGACATTGTCTATTGCTCCTACATATTTTGACCGATTTCAACCAAATTTATCAAAGGTATCAGTAGCCCAACCCTAAGTGTCACATGACCAAACTGGGGTCAAAGGTCATCATATGGTCGAGGTAAAAATAACCTCAAATTTCAAAGCAGGCTCAAAAGACAAACGTAGTGCTGTCAACATGTGGGCTTTGGTCATACAATAAAACATGTCCATGTTGATCTCCTTGTCTGACCTACAGTTAAGGGGTCAATGGTCAAAATAGGTCCAATTTCAAATAAGCTCAAAATAAAAGTAGCGTTGTCAACATAATGGCCTTAGTCATACATTAAAAATGTCCATGCCCACAAGGTCTAAATAAGTATATCATATATATAAAATTTGGTAATTCTTAAGAGAAATGTAACAGTCACCTCACCAACAATATCAGTGTGAACACGAATTCGTTAGCCCGCAGCTTCCGAGGGCCGATCGAGCACATACACGCATGTTTACGTTACATACCTAGTGTGGACATTCCCTTGCTTTCGTGTAGTTAAGAAAAAGCTCTGAAATAAACTCATTTTACTCTCACTGTGAAAACACTTTCAACCCAATTTTTTTTCTATGATTCCCTTTAGTGTTTCTCTTCATTTTGCCACAGATAAGCCTAACCTAAAAATGCCTCTAAGCCTGTTTTCCAGAAATGGGGAAACACTGTGTGGACTTGCCCAAGTCCACACGACGTCGCCTCTACCTGGTTTATGTGGACCTCTTTTGTTTGGAAATCCATACAGTGAATATAATGCCTACTCACAGACACCCACGTTTGTTTATGGTGTAAATCAAGGATTTTCTGTTGTTCGTCTTTCCTCTTCCTTTGTTCATAGTCAACCTTTTTGCAACAGCTCTCATTGGCTTTGTACTCGTCTTTAATCGAAGTCGTCCTCTATTCGGTTCCTGTCCTCTATTCATCGATGATGTTGTGAAATGTATGTCCTCGATTTACAGCATAAACACGCACACGACCTTGTTGTCTGTCCACAAGCTTCAAGTTTGAGTATAATGTAAGAATGCAAACGGTATTTTTGGGTACCTTTAACGCAGTGCTCGTCCAAATCGTTCTCAATTTGTATAAGCAATCACAATGGTAGAATTTTGCAGAAATAATGTTGTTGTTTTTAAAAGCAAGGAACACATATTGCTCTATGGTTCGAATGGGAAAATATTGTAAAAATAAAGCAAACGGTACGGACTTGTACCCGGAACGAAGTGATCGCCCAAAACGTACCCAATTTGCCGATGTAAGCAATCATTATGGTACTATTTTGCAGAAATAATGCTTTTCTTTTGTCGAGGGTATTACATCATGATCTTAGAGCCAGAGTCCATCATTTGCAGCTATCCAAAAAGTAACTGGCGTAATTATTGTTGAAAAACATACTTGGTTGAAAGATAGTAAGGGGAATGAACTCCCTGTGAAATTATTCTATCCGGCAAGCTGTCATTTTGAAGAAATCAACAAAAAAAGGCCTTTCCAACGGTGCACCGTATGAAATTCAAATTAGTAGTTCGTTTTGTTATTCGGCGAAGCGCGCGCAAGCATTGGCACGACGCACACGCGCCTTCGGTTGCTACAATTCGTCGGATCAGTGCGTGACATCGCATAGCTGCAATCGGCTCAGTGAGAACGTGTCTCGGACGCTGGATTCAGGCCCAATTCAAAACATAATTCAGCAACTTTTGATTTGAAATCGAGAACCTAGAATGTTGTTTTTCTCAAAATATACAGCTAAAGCTGAGCTGAAACTTCATCAGGTTAGTTGTTTAGTACCCTTCTTTAGATCTTGAGCACTTTTGTTGCTTCAAACGAACAAAATGCACAAATTACAAATGATGGACTATACCTTTAACCACTCTCGGTAGACACTCCCGGTAGACAGTGTGGAAATGTGTATGTATGAAAAAGGTGTATGAAAATGCATGTACCCAACACTGTCGCCGTTTAGCTTATACGTAGACAAATTATCCACGGGTTTTGGAATAGTTACGGTAACCAGATCATTAGACGGGACAGGTGGGAACTTGGCTAAGGAAGCTCCATGGACGTACCAGCATTTACATGTACATGTTCATGTATTACGAATACAGAATTGCCCACTTTGCCGTTATTGCAGTATGGGCCTTATTCACGAGTTGGCCATTTTTGTCAAGTTTCCAGAACGTATGTCATTAATTGTTCAATTGGATGGCACCACACTATTTATGCAGGCACAAGGCAGCCTTTTTTACTGGGTTTTTTTAATCTGGCTTTTAACATTAGGGAATTTGTAATTACAAATTTAAAATTATTCATTGAAGCAGACTGGAATTAATTAGGAATTAACTTGCTTTCCTTTCTCTTCGCAAGTTCCAAAAAATAAGATTTTACCTCACTTTCAATTCAATATGGCCGACTCATGAAAAAAGCCCCATATCTGGTTCTTTGACCTGACGCGATCCCATGTCGTTTCATAAAAGACTTCAAGCAGAATAGCCAGACTTCCTAGGTCTAGTAAATTATAAAAAGACCACGACTCTGAACGAAACATCAAATGCATCGTGAAACATCAAAATGTACAGTGAAACATCAAATGCATATTGCAACAAAATGTCGAATTTGACCGAAACATGAAATACATATTGCAACGAAACATCAAACACACATACCTCAACAAAAGCACACCTGAAGAAAAATACATACCTCGAACATAGGTGCAGTGCAAACGATCTAAAGGCGAGTCGGGTTGGTGCAGTGATACTCTCCTAGCCCGCCCTTCACTCTGTGAACCGTTGTTCGTGAAAACAAAATCCATGGCTGCCAAAAGCCTGCCAGAGGTTTTCTATTCATACCTAAATGTATTGGTTTTCGCTGGAATGGTTGGTTTCCTCCGTTCTCCTTTTAGAAATGAGCGTGTTCTTCTTAATAAACAACAGGTTTCCGAGTTGAAGTGTAATTATACCAGGGAAAGTGAATAATTAAGTTGCTATTAGGCGTATTTTGAGATGTATGTATTCGTGAAAGAGCGCTTAGTATCTAAATGGAAAGATTTTGGGGAAAAAACATAAATCCAGGCGCATTTCCTATTGGCAAAGCACCTGTTATTTATGGGTTTGTTTTTCAAATCTTTCCATTTAGACGTTTTTCAAGAGAACAATCCTAGCCAAATCAGATCCAGGCTTACTTTTCAAATGGAGCCATGCAGCATCTATGTCGAAATTATTCCATTTTAGGAGTTAACCAAGGCTCTGTTTAAGAGTTTCTAGTACTTTTACCTCCTTTCCAGAGTCACAATGCCTCTCTTAACCTTTTTTAACAGTCGCTGTGACTGTCCTATGGGGCTAAGGTGACTCTTATGGGGCTAAGGTGACTCTGCTACGGGGCTAAGGTGACTCTCCCATGCGGCTAGGGTGACTCTCCCATGGGGCTAAGGTGACTCTCCCATGGGCCTACGGTGACTCTCCCATGGGGCTAAGCTAATTCGTTCAAAGAGTCATAGTGTTTTTTCAGTGGAGCCAAGGCAATGTTTAAAATGACCTAATTATAGTCATGTTAGTGTAGTTATGGGGACTATTGCAAAACATTATTATTTGTAATAAAAATGTTGACAACGTCATGTAGTAGACATGACGTAAACAATGACATACTCTGATTTGCAAAGAATTATATTGGCGCCTCCCCTGATGTGGTTGTGTACAAAGTCTATGGGAATCAAGTCATGAACAGTTTCAAAGTAACAACAGGCTATTATAATAGTTGTCCAAGGCCTATAACGTATTTTCTAACCAAACTTTTGTTTCTTCAGCAAAAAATTCTTTTCTAAACATAGGCTTATGTACACTAGCAAAACATCATTTTGTGAAAAATGGAGGCGCCGTGCATGCCAAAAATTTTCTCTGATTACTCCTGATTTGTAATGGTTATTGTGAAACTGAACTTATAAACTTTAACGAACTTGACTCCACTGAGCGAGCATAGCAAGTAGGCTTAACCTTAGCAACAAGATTGCGGCTAGCATAGCTACGTAGGCTGGAGACCAGCCGTTTCGATCTGGTTGTATGAGAGTCAGTGCCAAGACTACGGTAGAAACGAGCTTTACGCGCCATCAATAAAACGAAATTTAAAAATCGCGAAACCTGCCACCAACGACTCTGAGGAAGGGAGTCAAATTGACTCTACAGTATAGTCTACAAGTTTACTCTTTATAATAGTTAGGGGCCATTTACTCTGTTGTAGGAGTCATTTGACTCCAAATGGGCTATAATTGATAAAATCACAATGTGACACCCTATCAACGGGGAACGCAACAGACACATGTAGAAAATGGCAGAAGGACAAAAAAATGATGTTGTATTCCGGCAAGATTTTGTTAAAGTCACCGTACATTTTGTACACCAGATTGTCAGGATTCGGGACTGGCCATCGTTGGCTGTGATTATCAGCGTCATAGTCTTCCACTCCTTGGCCGACGGTTGGAGCACAGGTTTTTCTCTTGATAATTAGAACCAGAGTAGAGAAAAGTTGCTAGCCCTACCACCTGATAGTTTTTCTTGGTACAGTTCTAAATACAGTGTAGAGGATATAACATGTCTTCATCAAAAGCCGAAGAAGTTATCCCAATAATTTGTAGACCTACAGCCACAGGCGGGGTACCTTCCACCGTCGGTGCGACAATCTCACCTCCCGCCTTTGGGGTGTGAGTTTGCTATAACACAGCCCGAGGAAAAGTAAGCACAGCGGACACATGAGCATGTATCGTGCTCATGTACGTGCTCAATTATCCGCCGCATTCACCCGTAGAATCAAGCACGCCGGAGAAGTGAGACCGTGACACCGGATTGAGTGTTCCGTAGGGCGCTCTAGGCACCAGTGTTCCGTAGGCGCTAATCCGCCCTAGGCATCAGCTCCGATGTCATGGCTTATGCAGTTTAACCAATGTTCCCATTATTGCTCCCACACCACTTGTCAAGTGGTACCATATTATCACAGTGTACCCAATTTATTTTCTCATAAATGCATGCATGTTTCCAACCATAATAACAAATGAATCAATATTATCCAAAGTTCTTTGAATGACACATTTTCTACATGAAAAATACTGTATATGCATCTTTGACTTCACTTATCAGCAGAAAAAATCAAAAATGTGCAATTACAACACTCGTTATTGTAAGTGATTCTCACAAAAATGTCCCATGGTGTTCCCATTGTGTTCTCATGGTGTCCCATGGTGTTTATCCCATTGTGTTCAATTGGTGAAAATCCATGAGTTTCCCATGGTCAGAATAACAAATAGAATTCTTGATAACCTCTATGACCTCTATGACTGCAACTTTCATATAAGGCACTTTCAACTTCTAAGTATATATACGGTACTTTAGGAAAACCAACTTTGTGAATATAATTTATTATTGACAACTTTGGTACAATTATAGAGCTCCTGGAAATGGAATCTTATATGTTTTTGTAACACTTGTTTTGTGTGTTAAAATTGAGATTCAGATGTTAAAATCCAGAACGATTGTGTAATCCAGAATTCATTTTGTAAACAAGTTCGGTAGCAAGCTCATGAGAAAATTTGATTCCTGATTCTTTCTGTTTGTCTTGATTGCCCTTGGCGTCATTAAATCTAATCATTTAAACGGCGTGCCCGCTACATAATGCACAACGTTTGTCCGTTGTGGTTGGTATTCCAGACAAATTGATAAAATGCTGACAGAAGTTAGTGTACATCGATAAAAATACACAAGTATTACATAGAGAAACGAATCACTCGTCTCAATATGTATACGCTATGGCTAACACCTCTACATGTATATAAATGTTCATCCAGCCAAAGAACTTTGAAGTAATAATCTCGCAGTGACATGTAAACAATATTAAAATGGACAAGAATTAACTTATACAATAATTATCCCGAATAAATTGAGATGGATTGACCTAAGGACTACCTTCTCCTGTTGACGAAGATGAAAGTAAACCGTCGATCCTCTCGCGGGAAGCACAAAGGTCATCAACAAAGTTATGTTTTACATAGGATTTTGTAAATCACCCAGATATAATGCAAATTGGATACGTCACTTTACACTATGCATAAATGAATAAAAGTTGGGAAAAAACGAATGAAGTCGGCCTTGCTCGCGCTCGGGCACGATTCCCTACATTGGGCAAAATATAGTTTGTTTTGGGTTTCTTTTTGAACATAAATGTGATTTTTCACTTTGAGTACTATATTATTGCGGATTTTGCTGAAAAGAGAATCTCAAAAAGTACAATGTTGCCCTAGTCAGATATAGTTTGGTATATATATTTTAGTATAGCGCCCTCCAGCGGTGATTTCTTTTTATGCCAATGGTTGTTTTCTTGGATGGACAGCATTGAAAGCATTTTAATGAAAATGTAGAAATTACGCTAAAAATCGTGTTTTGACAAATCAAAACACAAAGTGCACTCTTCCAAGGACCTCATTTTTCTCCAAACCTAATCTCAATATGTTTTGGCAGATTTTTTGTAAAAAAATGGTTTAGCAGTTATGTTGTTGTGCTACGGTCACCACATGAGAGTACCTGACCTTTTTTAACATTTGACGATACTCTTTCACATTTGCGAAAATTATCCATCGTCTGGAAACTCAATGTCACGTATACAATAACCTGCTGAATAAGAATCATGTCCATACTACTGATTGAGGGATGGTACAAGAGAGGGTCCTTTTCAACATATAAAACATCGACCTTTGATTTCGAGGTGCTAGCAACATAATCTTTTTACAAACCCCTCCCCCCCCCCAACAATAATGTGCTCATTTTCTCTGATTTCTAAACATGTGTGGTAACCACTTGGTTACAATGTCAACAGGTCTATTGACATGACTTTGCGGAATTGTTTTGCCACAAACGATAAGAAAAGCATCCCATGTACCATTAAGAAAACTTTATTCAATATTATGTAACTAGTTAACATCGATCGGAAATCTTGATTTGCACAGGTGCCCCCTACCGTAGCTTAACTCTATAGTTATCCCAAAAGTATCTATAGAATTATTATCATAAAGATCGTACTGCTTCTAAACACCACGTGAAATTGTTCCGTCTAGCTTGTCGTCATTCAGGAGAAATCAGGAAATTAATAGCTGAATCCCAACAATCAGTCAAATGACTGAAGTTTGGAAATACAGAGTGCCATTAACGAAATCGTTGGTTGTGAAAAGGTTGTGCATGAATATTGTTCATGTTATCTTGAAGAGTGTAATAGGGTGGGATATTGGGATTCGAGTAGGGGTTAGGGTGGGGATGTGTAGTGGTGGGTAAGAACGGATAGGGGGAAGATAGGGTAGGTGGGTGTAGGGGAGGGTAGGGGTCAGGGGAGGGAAAGGAGATAGGGATTGGAGTTTGGGTGGGGTTAGGTTGTGTAGGTGATGGGGTGGGGATGGGTGGGGGAGGATGGGATGGGTGTGGGTAGGGGGAGGGGGCGGGTTGGGGATGGGGTAAGGTTTGGGGCATGTGGTGATGGTGCTGTGTCTACATGTACATGTATACCCATTCTTGTTCCGCATTTGTGGCGACTACACATTAAGAGTTTCCCATGGCAATACAAGTATGGCGACCAGAAGACACTGTGGGGGCTGCAAAAAGGCTCCACAATTGGGTGCTAATTACCCTAAAAATGGAAAACTTCCCCATAACTAACCTATAACATGTATTTATTAGGTCATCTGTTGACTTTTCATGTTGACATTTAAAAACTGATCCCTTCACCCTGGCACATCAACGAGAATACTGATCCCCATCGTGCCCATCCCCAACCCTACCTTCAGCCTCCTTCCTGCCTTCAACAGCGAGCCATGGCGGCTTCGCCTTTCTAGTTAAATATTGTTTGGATTTTAGAGTGGTATTATTTATAGGAAACGAACAAAATGCATGAAATGCAAACGAACCTAGATATGCTCCTGAACTACAACTTGACTTACCTTCACAGGCTTCATCAGATGAGGAGGTAGACGCACTATGATACACTCCAAGACGAAACGTAATTATGCCAAACCGCAGCCAATTCTTTTTAACACGGAGAGGGTGTGTATCCACTTACCAGCCGTGTGGTTGCGAATGGCGATTTCTAAAGGTTGCGTAACACTTTATTTTGAATGAAACTACATGCACACAGGCATGTTGACGTTGGCGGGCGAAATATTTGAAAATCAATTTCTCCCGTTTGGAAGACCGTATCTAGATCTGCATGCAACTTTCAGGGTTTATTTCCCTTATAATGGTCCAAGTATGTGCTAAAAATCGTTGTGATATGTTCTTTATTTTTCGTTGAAATTGGAAAAATAGGCATGGCTACGTGCATATTTGAAAGCTGTAACACTGGTGTTAGCAATGTCTTTTAATCTTTTCAACCCTCACAAATAATAATAAGGTTCCCACCCATTATGGTGTGCAGTAAAAAAAATGCATAAAAGCCTCTTTCACGAGTTATTAATTGATAAATATCGCCGTTTTTGCCGGCCCCATTGGTCGATACTGAGACCCACGCCAATAGTCTATGGGCCAGACCAGATATTGGTACCACCCGAGGTGGCAAAACATTAAGGGTGCCAAATGCTTTGTAGGATGGACCTAAGTACAGAAACATGTGATAGCATCTCAAAATGAGTAGCTTAGTCTCTGTTTTTGTTGAGTGGTCGGGCACAACCCGACCACTGTCTGGATTCGTTCTCATTGAGTGGTCGGGCATAACCCGACCACTGTCTAGAATTGTTCCGATTAATTGAGTGGTCGGGCACAACCCGACCACTCTTTGGATCTGTTACGATTAATCTTTCTATCTTTCTTTCTTTCTTTCTTTTTTTTTCCGGACAATACTTCTCCGCGGGTTTTCTCTTAAACGGTATATGGTATGAACTTGTAACTTTCAATATATATTGACCTTCATCCGAAGTGGTGCATATTACTCTGACGTCATGATTACGTCATCAGGTGTCAAATTACAAGTGATTTTATCTGAAAAAGTGACCAATTACTTTCACCTATAACTCTCGAACTAAACATTCAATGATGTTTGTATTCTGTAATCAGGTAGACCATTATTCGCGTAACAGTTTTTGTCGTGTACGTGAACTCGCTTGATCTTTACTTCCGGGTCTACCGGAAGGTCAAAGTTAGGTGAATTCCAAATGAAGACGTTAGCCTGACATCAAAACAAAGCAACATTTCTTCCGAACGGTTCACGGTATGACCCAGAAACCTTATGTGAACTTGTACCATGCTACGAAGATGTTATAAATTTTGTTACGTCTTCATGACGTCATCAGGTAACAAATTACAAGCGATTTAAGGGCAAATTTTGACAAAATAGTTTGCGTTATATCTTTTGAACTAAATAGAGTATCGTGTTCGTTTTTTCGTGAGGTTGTAGACTATGCCGTGAGAAACATTTCGTGTTCCCGGACGCAAAACTGCTTGACCTTTACTTCCGGTGTTACCGGAAGTGCAATAAAAACTGAATGTAAGTCAAAAGCGGAAGCATTTTACTACAGACATGTATATTATGAAAGTGTTTAGTGAGGAATGCAAGACGCTAAAAACAGTGTGATGACGTCAACATTCGAAAGGGCGCCCCCTATTGGCACATAAAATAGAGGTTTCCTTCTTTAATTGTAAAACCATCCGTCAAAATTTTACCAAATGGCCACTTGATATTCTCTGATTAACCACAGATAACTTGGCAAGGTTTCAAATTGATGACGTCATCAGACCGGAAGTTACTTTAAGGAGAATTTGAAAAGGATCATAGTTTTAATTTAATTCTATCATTTGATCCCTGTCATATCTTCGAAGTCCAAATAATAATATCCATTACAATGTTCACCTTTGGATCTCTAATGCTGTGACGTCATCAAACCGTAAGTTAGGTGTTATCAAAACGTCATCAAACCGGAAGTAAGGTGTTATTCATACAAACAATTATATATCCCATATTTGTATACGTTATGTTAACTTTACAATGAAAAATTATCCTCTCCGAACTTTATCAGAATTCACTAACCGTTTTTACTGATGACGTCATCAAACCAGAAATAACTTTTTTGTGCACATGGAATGTTTACTGAAATTTATCACACCGTTAAAGATACCTTTTTGAAACATTGATTGTACTTTAAGGGATTTAATTTCGTGATCCTTTTTTCTACATAAACATTTATTCCTGGGTAGTGTATAATGAAAAGGCTGTCCGCCCGACCACTCTGCGTTTGTAACTCAACAAACGCGAAACTCTAGTCTTTCTTTCTTTCTTTCTTTTTTTTCTCCGTACGGCACGTTTCCGCGGGTTTTCTCTTAAACGGTATATGGTATGAGCTTGTAACTTTCAATATATATCGACCCTCATCCGAAGTGGTGCATATTACTCTGACGTCATGATTACGTCATCGGGTGTCAAATTACAAGTGATTTTATCTGAAAAATGTGACCAATTACTTTCACCTATAACTCTTGAACTAAATTTCAATGATGTTTGTATTCTGTCATCAGATAGACCATTAATCGTTAAACTTTTTTTGTCTGGTACGTGAACTCGCTTGACCTTTTCTTCCGGGTCTACCGGAAGGTCAAAGTTAGGTGAATTCCAAATGAAGACGTTAGCCTGACATCAAAACAAAGCAACATTTCTTCCGAACGGTTCACGGTATGATCATAAAACCTAGTGTGAACTTGTACCATGTTACGAAGATGTTATAAATGTTGTTACGTCATCATGACGTCATCAGGTATCAAATTACAAACGATTTAAGGGCAAATTTTGACAAAATAGTTTGCGTTATATCTTTTGAACTAAATAGAGTATCGTGTTCGTTTTTTCGTGAGGTTGTAGACTATGCCGTGAGAAACATTTCGTGTTCCCGGACGCAAAACCGCTTGACCTTTACTTCCGGTGTTACCGGAAGTGCAATAAAAACTGAATATAACTCAAAAGCGGAAGCATTTTACTACAGACATATATATTATGAAAGTGTTTAGTGAGAAATGCAAGACGAAAAAAAACAGTGTGATGACGTCAACATCCGAAAGGGCGCCCCCTATCGGCACATACAATATTGTTTGCTTTCTTTAATTTTCAAACCATCAGTCCAAATTTAACCAAATCGCCCCTTGATATTCTCTGATTAACCACAGATAACTTGGCAAGGTTTCAAATTCATGACGTCATCAGACCGGGAGTTACTTTAAGGAGAATTTGAAAAGGATCATAGTTTCAATTTCATTCTATCATTTGATCCCTGTCATGTCTTCGAAGTCCAAATTATGATATCCAATACAATGTTCACCTTTGGATCTCTAATGCTGTGACGTCATCAAACCGGAAGTTATGCGTTATTAATACGTCATCAAACCGGAAGTTAGGTGTTATTAATACAAACAATTATATTTCCCATAATTTCATACGTTATTTTAACTTAACAATGAAAAATTATCCTCTCCGAACTTTATCAGTATTCACTAACCGTTTTTGACTGATGACGTCATCAAACCAGAAATAACTTTTTTGTGCACATTTACTGAAGTTTATCACACCGTTAAAGATACCTTTTTGAAACATTGATTGTACTTGAAGGGATTGAATTTCGTGATCCTTTTTTCTACATAAACATTTATTCCTAACTTAACTGCGCAGTGTATAATGAAAATGCTGTCCGCCCGACCACTCTGCGTTTGTAACTCAACAAACTCTAGTAAATCTTTCTTTCCTTCTTTCTTTTTTCCGGACAATACTTCTCCGCGGGTTTTCTCCTAAACGGTAAATGTTATGAACTTGTAACTTTCAATATATATCGACCCTCATCCCTAGTGGTGCATATTACTCTGACGTCATGATGACGTCATCAGGTATCAAATTAAAAGCGATTTCAGCTGAAAAAGTGATCAATTACTTTCACCTATAACTCTTGCACAAAATAATCAATGATGTTTGTATTTCGTAATCGGATAGACCATGAATTGATAAACATTTTTTGTCGTGTACGTGAACTCGCTTGACCTTTACTTCCGGGTCTACCGGAAGGACAAAGTTAGGTGAATTTAAAATGAAGACTTTAGCCTGAAATCAAAACAAAGCAGAATTTCTTCCAAACGGTTTTTCGGTATGACCCAGAAACCTTATGTGAACTTGTACCATGCTACGAAGATGTTATAAATTTTGTTACGTCATCATGACGTCATCAGGTATCAAATTACAAGCGATTTCAGGGCAAATTTTGACAAAATAGTTTGCGTTATATCTTTTGAACTAAATAGAGTATCGTGTTCGTTTTTTCGTGAGGTTGTAGACTATGCCGTGAGAAACATTTCTTGACCTTCACTTCCGGTATTACCGGAAGTGCAATAAAAACCGAATGTTATTCAAAAGCGGAAGCATTTTACTACACATATATAAATTATGATAGTGTTTAGTGAGGAATGCCAGACAAAAACAAAGTGTGATGACGTCATCTTTCGAAAGGGCGCCCCCTAGCGGCACATAACACAGTGTTTGCTCCTTTTAATTTGAAAACCATCCGTTCAAATTTTACCAAATCGCTCCTTGATATTCTTTGATTAACCAAAAATAACTTGGCAAGGTTTCAAATTCAAGACGTCATCAGACCGGAAGTTACTTCTGTGACAATTTGAAAACGACCATATTCTAAAATTCGATTCATGTCGTATATCTTCGTAGCCCAAGTTACGATATTCATTACAATGTTCACTTTTTGCTGCCAAATACTGTGACGTCATCAAACCGGAAGTTAGTGGTTACGAATAAATACACGTATATTTTCCATACTTTCATACGTCATTAATAAATACCTTCGAGAGTTGATGGTTTCTGATTGGTCGAGACTCGATCACGTGGCCGGGCATTAACGGTGATAATGGACCGGCTTCAAAGATCGAGCGAATAAATGGCCC
Source organism: Patiria miniata (assembly GCF_015706575.1). Taxonomy (NCBI): domain Eukaryota; kingdom Metazoa; phylum Echinodermata; class Asteroidea; order Valvatida; family Asterinidae; genus Patiria; species Patiria miniata. Next base: position 8,173,705 of record NW_024037073.1, read on the forward strand.
CTGAACCAGCATTGATCCAGCCCCGTTCAGCCCCATGCAAGCCAATGATTGGTCAAAATATAGTAACAGTCCTGCGGTAGCTTTTAACAATTGAGCACTGCAAATGCGCTCAACCCCCATCGCGTGAGACTGACGCGCGCGTACGCAACACAGTTGCTAGGGATGCGTGCGTGCGCGCGCGTAAGGAAGTTTTGAAACGACATCGTACGGCAGTGCAGTATATACTGAGGATGTTTACGACGAAAGCGTAGGTCTACGATTTATTTTCTTTGAACACTTCACCCACCGACATATTTACCTTTCCTAAACCAAACATCTTTGTAATTCCGGACACAAGGAATGTGTAAACGAGATTTCAGCTTCCTCCATCAGGTAAAGATATGAAAACATTGTTGTAATTTGTTTCGCTACGGCAGCAGTTTCTGTTGAGTTTACGTCGTTATAGCTGTTAAGCTAAAATATGGCCCATGAACATGAACACAAAAAAGTCTGGAAATATCGCCGAAAGAAAGTCACAAAATTGGAGCATTTGAACTGTTTATTTGGTTAAAAGGGTATTTATTAATGGTAATAACAGTGTGAGGATCCGGTCTTCACTGCGTGATAATGACCGGGTGTGGGGGTGACCGTAGCCCAGGTTGGACGAAGTCTTCATTGCAATACGACTAACGTCCAGGGCAAGAATTCTCTACATGAAACCACCCAACATTTTTACCAGAGTTTTGTTATGTTTTACCTCGTTACAGAAGCTTATTTCACGCCTACATGTTCTATGTATCCTTACCTATTGGGCTGCTGGGATCAGGTATTCCATATGTGATGCTGACTGACATTAATCAGGAAAATAAACTCTAAAGCAGCGTTAAACTTGTACGTGTTTGTAGTCTCTTTTCATCAGTTTATTCCCAGAGTCGTACGTCATGTACAAACTACAATGTACGTGCGTACGAAAGCGCGCACGCACGCTAGGCGCCCTCATTTGTTTAGTTTTGGTTGGAACCGTGACGTCACTCCAGCCAACCGATGTCACGAAAACGCTCAACCAATGACCAAAGCCGAAACGTGTTTCTGGTAACTGGCGCGAAAACACGCTCGGTAATTGGATTAGCGACCGCGCCTTCAAGTAAGTGCGCGTGCGTATGAGAGTGGTTACTAAGCAAATCGCGCGTGCGCACTGCATATTCATGCTGCATAGTCTGGCCCCCGGACCAGACGTGATGAGCGTCGAGAATAATTGTCCGGTCTAGGGAACCAGACTACACGCTGCACAGACGTACGTCATGTACATGTACGCCGACTAGAATAGACTCGGCGGTGAGAAACTGATGAAAAGAGTCTACAAACACGTACAAGTTTAACGTTGCTTTAGAGTTTATTTTCCTGATTGACGTCAGTCAGCATCGCATATGGAATTCCTGAACCCATCAGCCCAACAGATAAGGACACATAGAATACTACGACGTAAAAAATAGCTTCTCCAACAAGGTAAAAATATTGAAATTATTGGTCAGAAATGTTTTCGTTCGGTTTTGAGCACTTTTTACCCTGGACTCCCTCCGTTACGTAGGGAGGAAGGGAGTCCACCTGGGCTAGGGGTGACCGCTGTGGTCACCCCCACACCCGGTCATTATCACGCAGTGAAGACCGGCTCCTCACACTGTTATTCCCTTAGTCACAAATTATACCAGTAGTTAGGTAGTCTTGCTTCCAAACCAACGTTTCTGACTATTCTGACAAAATCTTACGTCAGGTAGTCGCCACGGCATGATGGCCCTTTTTCAAAGCACGGCCTCGTTTCCGGCGTGGCTTTATCATTAAGAGGCTAAGACCCTTTAATGTTCCGAACAAATAAAAACAACGCTTGCTTCATATCATACAGTTCGATATTTCTGTAAGAAAACAACATTGACTGTTATTGAGCAGGAATCTCCAAAGTTAGGCAAAGCTGAAATGGAGACGAAGCCGAGGTTGTGGTTACGTGACCTAAGATTTGTCAGAAATAAAATAGTCAGAAAATTGTGGTCTGGGAACCAGCCTGGTAGTTAGGGATCAATCAACATGTGAGTTGGGGAGCCGGCCAGCCAGCCAGCCAGCCAACGATTAAGGATTTTAATATACAGAATATTCGTGTAAAGATATCAAAACATAACCAAAGGGATCACTAAATCATTAACTTGGGAGCAAGACGTCTAGACGTCAATGAGTCATCTGCGCCTTCTGTGGGGTTGGACACAGTGTTTTATCTGTGAGTCAGTTTTTCTAAACTACTTTTTTGAAAGAAGACATTTCACAATACGCTATATCAATGTTACTACATTGAACGATCCCTACTTATTTCTGTATCATCTAAATTTCTGGAGGTTTCAGCACGAGTTTCCACAGTAGAATTAACAACATCCACTCATCTACCGTATCATGGGTGACATTTTAAAGCACGACGGTCAGTTTGCTTGAGAACGTTTCTGAAAATGCGGAAGTATCAACACTTGTTGGCGCTATTGCAGAAAATAACGCCTACGTACGTCGTCCTAAAATTTGGAAGGTTTTATTTTATTGTTCAACGAACTTAGCGCCAAACTAGGGTACATGACGTAGCCCATGTATTTTCCCGGGAAATTTATGATCGTACCCAGGCAATATATCAAAGGGTGCTGATGACGGCTTATGTAATCGCTTTCGCCAAATTTGGGGTATTTTGGGTATACAGTTCACCGCCGGTATCAATGTGCGTAATTTCCGTGCGCAGACTTCATGCTTCATGACTTCATGCATGTAATAGAAAAACGAAAGCATGCGAGTCAAATTTGGCTTTTGAAGTAGGAAGTTTAAAGTGCTGCGCTTGGGATTATTAACATTTCATGTGATTTCTGGCAATTTATAGAGATAAAGCTGTTGATGTGGGTATTGGACGAATTTCGTCTTTTACCTTGTAACCAGTATTGCTTGTGGGGGCCCACATCAAGTGGGCCTAATCATATTTGTGAACAAATTTTCGCTAGATTTGTTGTTATCCCTTGATTGACCGCGTTTGAATATCGTCCAAAAACTGCTCTCAAAATATAATGAGTACGTAACTACGATCTCAGAAAATTAGTCACCTTTTTTGAGGTCTGGTACCATGTATCGCGAGCGATAAAAAAAACAATACTATTTAGTCGGCTTTTAAATTGCTCATTTTTATCAAAACAACAAAATCTAGCGAAAAGAAATCTATTGTATGTAAAATATCGCCTCGTGGGGTGTTATGTTAAGTATTTTATTGCCCTGTGCAAACTTCAAATGTCTAGAAATCTTAAGCGAAAAAGTGACGCGTGAACGATTGAAACTCATTTTTTTTGGAACCTTAGATACCACCTCACAATGGAAAAATCACCACATTTACAAGTGTAAAGCCTGGTAAGCGAACCCAAAATCTGTCATAGAAAAAAGTTGACGATATTGCAACATTTAGCGTCCGACAAAAGCACGTTTTGCACCAAGTCAAGAGAGACGGCCTGAATGTCAGCACAATGCTTCTTTTGAAATGACATGCGAGATTGAATAGGTCATTGTCAGTGGTAAATGTTGCAGATGATTCGTGACAATGTAACAGGTGATATGGATTTGAAAAAAGGCATTAGTTTAATTTTACGGATCACTTGTAAACAGCCTGAAATTTAAAATACATATTTTGTTTAATACACTTATTCATTCCTAACCCTACAGCTGTTAAGAAATACATGTAATGGCATACATATCAGTAATTTCACGGAGCTTAAGCTTTTATATAGTTCAAAAGTGTAGTTCCGGTGAAATGATATTTGGTTCTTTGCATTTTTTTCTTCAAAATGTCATAGCGTATTCTTTTTATCAATTCAGTTTTTGCTCCATATTTATGCGAATCCCTGAAATGTATAAAAAGGGACCCTTTCAATTCATTTTGTAGAGCAGCCACCTAGGCCTATAGTTTGCGAGTCACCTGATCTTACACAGCCATACACAACGCATCATGAAAGCAATGATTTTCATCGCATTTTCGGCAGTTTTCCTTGTAGGACTGGGTAAGTCAAAGTTAACGTTCAGTGATCTGAGTGTGTGCGTACGTGTTCAGTTAAAACAAAACAAAACGACAAAAACAAATTTATTTTGAAAATTTGAAACAACGATTGTGCAGATTGTTAAAAAAAAAATTTGAAAAATAATTTTAGGGCTTTGTCACGCTTGTCCACAGTACTATCACCACCTCACCCGACGGATACGGGCCGACGGGGCGATCCACTCCATTACATTTTCTCAGATATAACCGCTTGGTTTTGGTTTTGTTTTTTGCTGGACCCGAATTGGTAAGCCTTTTGTCTTCAGGTGACTGCATCAATTACTAAGTGGTTGAGGATATTATGATCAGATCTAAAACTTTCAGGTCAAGCTAGACTAGGCAAGTCGTGTCTTGTTTTTGTGGCTAGTTAATTAGTTTTTTCCGTAATCCGGTTCATGTTTCGATGCAGGCAGCCATAAAATGTCAGTTTCTGTATTGACTGTGAACAGCAAAGGCTCATTAACAAAGCAAAGCGTTGATATGTATAATGCAATAATATGACGGTTGCACAAAGCAGTAACGTAGTAAGTAACAAAGCAGTAACAAAGGCGCACCACCAAGTGACTTCGTGGCCCGTACAGCAATACTGTGGTATTCGTCACTGTTAGAGCAAATTATTGTAGAGGGAGCATTAGTTTTTCTATTGAACCGTGTGCACTTTCCCCTTCGATTTGACTAAGCACACTGCAGGCGAAGGTATAGGCCTGAGTTAAACACCTCCCACGTGTACTTTCAACAAAATGTGAAGTCCAGGAATTCTCACCTTTTTTTTACAATTCATATTTACTTTCTCGTCTCGGACATATTACTGAGCGCTCTTTTCGATTTTTTCTCTTCTATCGCTTTTCATGTGTTCCAACCTCGTGCCCGTTCAAAGACATTTTAATTATGCTATTTAGATGCGATTTCTCGATGAATCCCTAAAATGCACCCAAGTAAGAAAATACAGCTTTCCCCGTGCAGTTAAGTTTCACAACCTGTTCATTCAATTAGACAAATAATAGTGTGCATTTTATTTAAAGAGGTTGCAGTACATGTACTGATATGGTTTCTTATTGACAGTTTATAAGCCCCAGCGCATTTGATTGCGTTTCAACGGTCTCAAATAAGCGTATATACAGACAAACAGTTTTGGAAATCAACATTTGTTTGTTGGCTTTCGATTCGTACCAAGTAAACAAGTTTGACGAAGGGAGTATTTAGGACAATGAGCATCGCCAGAATTTTGTTCTCGATGGGGGCATGGCAAAGCACACATCAGAAGCGAAGGCAGAAATTACCGGCCGTGGACAAATCAAGAAAGGGGTGCTATATAGACATCACTCCACGCTTTGTTAAAAACCGTCCATGTTGTCGTACATTAAATTAACAGAATATGATTCGTCCTTCGCCTTTTTTCCAATTTTCTTCTTCCCTTCCCCTCCCTCCCTTTTCTCCTTTTTTTTTGTTTTTTGCTTTTCCTGGGGAAGGCAAGTGCCCCCCTTGCCCCCTCCCCCTCGCTACGCCAATGTTCAGGACAACTTAATGTGTCATTAAATGCGTTTCTATCAACGTCAATCCCTATATGGCGATAAGAGAATCAATTGAATTCAGGAAATGTATATGTCTTTCCATTTTAAACGAAGAGATAACGACAATTAATAAACCAGTCACTTTGATCTGTATATGAATCAGTCTTTTGCATACAGGGTTTTGTCGACAACTATCAAGCATTTCTTTCTTGCTATTACGCTGACGCTTTTCTCTCTATTTTTTCTGTGTGGTTCGTCTATGCATTGTTCATATTTCCTATGACCCCTACTGACCATAAGGTATTAAACTTTTGACCCAATTTTGTGTCCACCATATATTTATGAAAATTCCCATGATGCAACTGACCAAGTTTGGCTTTTAATAGTCGGATGAAGAATTAGGGAAACGAATTTGTACTTTTCAATAGAAACGATCAATTTTGACCACAAATTGACCTTTGATCATCCGATACAATAAATCACCGGACGCGGTGGTTATAACAGTTATTCCGAGATGCTATGTGAGCTCGGGATTCCCTCCTTGGAACAAAGAAGAGAATCTCTATGTACATCATTCATCGAAAGAACATTGAAAAAAAACTGAACAATTTAAGGATTTTATCCCTTCTCCTCCAAAAATGAAACGTACACTAAGAAATTCGAATAAAGTCCCACAACTTAAGTGTAAAACCAGAGGTTCGCGTTTGTTGTTACAAACGCAGAGTGGTCGGGCAGGCAATTTGTTCATTAAACACTGCCGAATTGAGTATGAATATGTTTATGTAAGAACAAAGGATCACGAAGTAAATCCTTTCCAGTACAATCAATTATTTTTTTTCAAAAAATGCATATTTAACGGTGTGATAAATTTTAGTAAACATTTTCTGTACTCATACAAGTTATTTCCGGCTTGATGACGTCATAATTCAAAAACGGGAAGTGGATACCGATTTAGTTCGCAGTGGATAAATGTTCGTTGTGAAGTTAAATAACGTATGAAAATATGGAAAATATAACTGTATGAATTCATAACAACTAACTTCCGGTTTGATGACGTCACAGTATTTGGAAGCAAAACGTGAACATTGTAAGGGATATCGTTATATGGGCTACGAAGATATACGACATGGATCAAATGATAGAATTAAATTTAAAATATGATCGTTTTCAAATTCTCACAGAAGTAACTTACGGTCTGATGACGTCATGAATTTGAAATCTTGCCAAGTTATCTGTGGTTAATCAACAAATATCAAGGGGCGATTTGGTAAAATTTGAACGGATGGTTTTCAAAATAAAGAAAACAAACACTATTTTATGTGCCACTAGGGGGCGCCCTTTTGGATGATGACGTCATCACACTGTTTTTGTGTCTAGCATTTCTCACTAAACACTTGCAAAATATATTTGTTTGTAGTAAAATGCTTCCACATTTGAGTTATATTTGGTTTTTATTGCACTTCCGGTAACACTGGAAGTAAAGGTCAAGCGGGTTTGTGTCCGGGGACAAGAACTGTTAGTTACGGCATAGTCTACAACCTCACGAAAAAAACGAACACGATACTGAAATTTTAATACATCTTTGCTGAAAATGCGTAAAAGGAATTGTCTTCCTGCTTTGTATTCTTGAATAATAATTTGCATTGATCAATTATTGGTTTCAACAGCCAGACAGTCAACCAAGTTATGAAAAGCAATGAAAAAGTGGACAGTGATCGCTGTTTACTCTTAAACTACATGAAGTGTGTTCCTGACTCGGCAGATATATAGGCCTACATAAAACACGGAAGACATGGTCTAGTTTTTGAAGCGCATGTCTGGAGCTGCACATAAAAAAATATGGCAGCTCAAAAATAGAAACCGTATAGGTAGACTTCAGTATGGAGTTTGGAGTTTTATGCAACATACGCTTAACATCTAAAAATAAATGGATTTTTAATGTTTTTCTTTGTCTTTGCATGGGCTAATAAAATTCTGCTCCGAGCTAACGAAAGAATGGCACGAAAGAGTAATTGTCTGCATTTAAGGTATGAGAGGAAAACTAGCGAGGGACGATTCCCAAAAAGAAAAAAAAATGAACTAGAATGAAAATTTGTAATATTTTGCTTGATCAACAAATGTTGTTGATATCACAAATTGTTGTACAATCCTCGCTACGATTCGATTTTCAGGAAAACAAATTGTAAACTTTCCATTTACGTCGTTAACGGAATGTTAGGAGTTCAGCAAGCGTTTACCAGTTAATGTTTTTTTATTGTTCCTAGACAGCTCAGTTAAGACACAAGGTCAAGTTTGAGAACACTATGGAAGCTTGTCGTGTAGTTGATCTGTCCGCGATAAGCACACGGGGGGAGGGGGATTGACAACTCCTTTGCGGAGCCATACACCACTGATCGTGGTATCGTGCGAGCAAAAACCGTCATGTCTGAATTTCTTCATAGTTCAATTTGTGAATGGCATGCCGTTTTGGGGGCTGTTTTCTTTGGGGGTTTTTGTCCAAAAGATGCAATGTCGGCCGAAGGCTGAACAAAAGAACATTTATTTAGGGCAAATAGAACTGCATTATAGTAATAAAAACACGCTGCAAAATAACACATAACCGGTGGTTAGTTTGATATCTGTTGAATGCTGTGGCCGTCCTCGTGTCTTGGAGTATTGAATTCGTGGTCTGCGGGTAATTCGGCAGGTTGTGGGTTCGAGTCCCGCCTGGGGTTATGGTGCGTGTGCCCTTGGGCAAGGCACTTTGTCACTCATTGCTTCTGTCCACCGAGGAGTAAATGGCTACCTGTCGGAGCAGGGGTGGTTATTGTGTTTGAATTAGCTTCCTTGCGCCTAACAGGCCCAATGATCAGGGGTAATAATAATGTAAGCGCTGTGATTTAGTTTACTAAACGGTGATCGGGTTGTGCTTGATCACCCAATTACACCATGAACAAAAAATATATCTTACAGAAACAAAGGGTGATCGAGAGCGGCCCGATCACTCAACAGCAACAAAAATTGAAATCTGAGGAATGAGTTGTTGAGCACATATCACAAAAGGTTCAGTTCGTTGGCTCTTTCTATTGAATACAACTAAATAATATACATTTATATATATATATATATTTATATATTCTCTACACAGAAGGAAAAACAGAAACTTTAACACATCTTTGCTGAAAATGCCTGAAAGGAATTTTTTTAAAGCAATGAAAAAAAGAGTTTGATCGCTGTTTACTCTTAGACTATATGAACTTTGTTGCTGACTCGGCAGACATAGGCCTACATAAAACACGGAAGACATGGTCTAGTTTTTGAAGCGCATGTCTGGAGCTGCATATAAAAAAATATGGCAGCTCAAAAATAGAAACCGTATAGGTAGACTTCAGTATGGAGTTTGGAGTTTTATGCAACATACGCTTAACATCTAAAAATAAATGTATTTTTAATGTTTTTCTTTGTCTTTGCATGGGCTAATAAAATTCTGCTCCAAGCTAACGAAAGAATGGCACGAAAGAGTAATTGTCTGCATTTAAGATATGAGAGGAAAACTAGCGAGGGACGATTCCCAAAAACTTCTCTCACCAGATATTGAAAGACCAATGTTGGCTCTGATCAAATCCAGAATGAAAATATTCTGAGAATCCTGGCAAGTTGACTTTTTGAGGGACAAAAATAGGGTAAAAATTACAATTTTGCAAGTTCTAAAAACATGTTTTTACGCGTGTTCAAAAAAATAGCACAAGGGTGACGTAATGATGACGTAACAAAAGATATAGTATCTTCGTAACGTGGTACAAGTTTACACTGGGTTTTATGATCATACCGTAAACCGTATGGAAGAAGTTTTGCTTTGTTTTGATTTTAGGCTAAAGTCTTCATTTTGAATTCACCTAAGTTTAACCTTCCGGTTGACCCGGAAGAAAGGGTCAAGTGAGTTCACGTACACAAAAAGAAATGTTAATCAATTCATGGTCTATTTGATTACAAAATATAAAAATCACTGATTATGCTGTTCAAAAGTTATAAGTGAAAGTAATTGGACCCTTTTTCACCTAAAATCGCTTGTAATTTGACACCAGATGACGTCATCATGACGTCAGAGTAATATGCACCACATCGGATGAGGGTCGATATATATTGAAAGTTACAAGTTCATACCATATACGGTTTAGGAGAAAACCTGCGGAGAAGTATTGTCCGGAAAAAAAGAAAAAAAAAGAACTAGAGTTTGAGTTACAAACGCAGAGTGGTAGGGCGGAGAGCCTTTTTTATTATACACTGCCCAGTTAACTTAGGAATATATGTACAAAAAAGGATCACGAAATTAAATCCCTTCAAGTACAATCAATATTTCAAAAAGATATCTTAAACGGTGTGATAAATTTCAGTAAACATTCTATGTGCACCAAAAAGTTATTTCTGGTTTGATGACGTCATCAGTCACAAACGGTTAGTGAATACTGATAGAGTTCAGAGACTATAACTTTTCATTGTAAAGTTAAAATAACGTATGAAAATATGGGAAATATAATAGTTTGTATCAATAACACCTAACTTCCGGTTTGAGACGTATTGGTAACACCTACTTCCGGTTTGATGACGTCACAGCATTAGAGATCCAAAGGTGAACATTGTAATTGATATCATTATTTGGACTTCGAAGATATGACAGGGATCAAATGATAGAATTAAATTAAAACTATGATCCTTTTCAAATTCTCCTTATTGTAACTTCCGGTCTGATGACGTCATGAATTTGAAACCTTGCCAAGTTATCTGTGGTTAATCAGAGAATATCAAGGGGCGATTTGGTAAAATTTGGACGAATGACTTTAAAATTAAAGAAGGGAAACTCTATTTTATGCGCCGATAGGGGGCGCCCTTTCGGATGTTGACGTCATCACACTGTTTTTGGCGTCTTGTATTCCTCACCAAACACTTTCATTATATATATGTCTGTAGTAAAATGCTTTCGCTTTTGAGTTATACTCGGTTTTTATTGCACTTCCGGTAACACCGGAAGTGAAGGTCAAGCGGATTTGTGTCCGGGGACAAGAAATGTTTCTCACAGCATAGTCTACAACCTCACGAAAAAACAAACACTATACTATACTTAGTTCAAAAGATATAGCGCAAACTATGTCGTCAAAATTTGCCCTTAAATCATTTGTAATTTGATACATGATGACGTCATGATGACGTAACAAAATATATAGTATCTTCGTAACATGGTACATGTCCACACTAGGTTTTATGATCATACCGTATCCCGTATGGAAGAAATTTTGCTTTGTCCTCATTTTGAATTCTTCTAACTTTAACCTTCCGGTTGACCCGGAAGAAAGGGTCAATTGAGTTCACGTACGCAAAAAGAAATGTTAATCAATTCAGGGTCTATCTGATTACAGAATATAAACATCACTGATTATTTTGTTCAAGAGTTATGAGTGAAAGTAATTGGACCCCTTTTTCAGCTAAAATCGCTTGTAATTTGACACCCGATGACGTCATCATGACGTCAGAGTAATATGCACCACTTCGGATGAGGGTCAATATATATTGAAAGTTACAAGTTCATATCATGAACCGTTTAGGAGAAAACCCGCGGAGAATTATCGTCCGGAAAAGAAAAAAAAAGATTTACCAGAACAATAACAGAGAGTGGTCGGGTTGTACCCGACCACTCAAAGAAAGAAAGAAAGAAAGATTAATCGTTAACAGATCCAAAGAGTGGTCGGGTTGTGCCCGACCACTCAAAGAAAGAAAGAAAGAAAGATTAATCGTAACAGATCCAAAGAGTGGTCGGGTTGTGCCCGACCATTCAACACATAGAATGCAGAATAGTGCCATTCCTCATCTGGTACATCTGTATAACTCTAATCCCAAATGAAACTAGAGTTTCGCGTTTGTTGAGTTACAAACGCAGAGTGGTCGGGCGGACAGCCTTCTCATTATACACTGCCCAGTTAAGTTAGGAATATATGTAGAAAAAAGGATCACGAAATTAAATCCCTTCAAGTACAATCAATGTTTCAAAAAGGTATCTTTAACGGTGTGATAAACTTCAGTTAACATTCTATGTGCACAAAAAGTTATTTCTGGTTTGATGACGTCATCAGTCAAAAATGGTTAGTGAATACTGTTAAAGTTCGGAGAGGATAATTTGTCATTTTAAAAATAAATATCGTATGAAAATATGGGAAATATAATTGTTTGTATTAATATCACCTAACTTCCGGTTTGACGACGTATTTATAACACCTAACTTCCGGTTTGATGACGTCACAGCATTAGAGATCCGAAGGTGAACATTGTAATGGATATCATTATTTGGACTTCGAAGATATGACAGGGATCAAATGATAGAATTAAATTAAAACTTTGATCTTTTTCGAATTCTCCTTAAAGTAACTTCCGGTCTGATGACGTCATGAATTTGAAACCTTGCCACCTTATCTGTGGTTAATCAGAGAATGTCAAGGGGCGATTTGGTAAAATTTGGACAAATGGTTTTACAATTACAGAATAGAAACTCTATTTTATGTGCAGATAGGGGGCGCCCTTTCGGATGATGACGTCATCACACTGTTTTTTGCGTCTTGCATTCCTCACTTAACACTTTCATAATATATATGTCTGTAGTGAAATGCTTCCGCTTTTGAGTTATATTCAGTTTTTATTGCACTTCCGGTAACACCGGAAGTAAAGGTCAAGCGGTTTTGCGTCCGGGAACACGAAATGTTTCTCACGGCATAGTCTACAACCTCACGAAAAAACGAACACGATACTCTATTTAGTTCAAAAGATATAAAGCAAACTATTTTGTCAAAGTTTGCCCTTAAATCGCTTGTAATTTGATACCGGATGACGTCATGATGACGTAACAAAATGTACAACATCTTCGTAACATGGTACAAGTTCACACAAGGTTTTGTGATCATACCGTGAACTCTTCGGAAGAAATGCTGCTTTGTTTTGATATCAGGCTAACGTCTTCATTTTGAATTCACCTAACTTTGACCTTCCGTTAGACCCGGAAGTAAAGGTCAAGCGAGTTCATTTACACTACAAAAACTGTTTAACGATTAATGGTCTATCTGATTACAGAATACAATCATCATTGATTGTTTAGTTAAAGAGTTATAGGTTAAAGTAATTGGTCACTTTTTCAGATAAAATCACTTGTAATTTGACACCCGATGACGTAATCATGACGTCAGAGTAATGTGCACCACTTCGGATGAGGGTCGATATATATTGAAAGTTACAAGTTCATACCAGTTTGACGACGTATTTATAACACCTAACTTCCGGTTTGATGACGTCACAGCATTAGAGATCTAAAGGTGAACATTGTAATGGATATCATTATTTGGACTTCGAAGATATGACAGGGATCAAATGATAGAATTAAATTAAAACTTTGATCTTTTTCGAATTCTCCTTAAAGTAACTTCCGGTCTGATGACGTCATGAATTTGAAACCTTGCCACCTTATCTGTGGTTAATCAAAGAATATCAAGGGGCGATTTTGTGAAATCTTAACGGATGGTTTTCAAATTAAAGAAAGCAAACACTATTTAATATGCCGCTAGGGGGCGCCCTTTCGAAAGATGACGTCATCACACTGTTTTGTGTCCAGCATTTCTCAATAAACACTTTCATAATATATATGTGTGTAGTATAATGCTTCCCCTTTTGAGTTATACTCGGTTTTTATTGCACTTCCGGTAACACCGGAAGTGAAGGTCAAGCGGTGTTGTGTCCGGGGACAAGAATTGTTTCTCACAGCATAGTCTACAACCTCACGAAAAAACGAACACGATACTATATTTAGTTCAAAAGATGTAGCGCAAACTATTTCGTCAAAATTTCCCCTTAAATCACTTGTAATTTGATACCTGATGACGTCATGATGACGTAACAAACTCTATAGTATCTTCGTAACGTGGTACAAATTCACACTAGGTTTTATGATCATATCGTGAAATGTATGAAAGAAATGTTGCTTTGTTTTGATTTCAAGCTAAAGTCTTCATTTTGAATTTACCTAACTTTAACCTTCCGGTTGACCCCGAAGAAGGGGTCAAGTGAGTTCACGTACACGAAAAGAAATATTTATCAATTCATGGTCTATCTTATTACAGAATATAAACATCACTGATTATTTTGTTCAAGAGTTATGGGTGAAGGTAATTTGACCCTTTTCCAGCTAAAATCGCTTGTAATTTGACACCCGATGACGTCATCATGACGTCAGAGTAATATGCACCACTTCGGATGAGGGTCGATATATAGTGAAAGTTACAAGTTCATACCGTATACCGTTTAGGAGAAAACCCGCGGAGAAGTATTGTCCGGAAAAAAAAAGAAAGATTGACCAGAACAATAACAGAGAGTGGTCGGGTTGTGCCCGACCACTCAATGAATTGATTTTTACCTGCAAGCTTTTATTGTATTTTACCAGTTTTAACGTTATTTTAATACTACCTTTCATTTAAATAAGATAATTTGACTGCCACGCATCTTGCACAATTTTTAAACTCATTTCTCATCTGGCTCATTGTTATAATTCTAATCCTAAATGAAACTTTAAAAAATTTTACCTGCAACCTTTTTGAATGTCTTTTATAAGTTTTAACGCAATTCGAATGCCCCCTTTTTAAAGTAAGACAAATTGATTGCAACACAATCTGTAACAATAATATGTATTTCTCTATATAGACAATTTTCTTTAGTCAGATCTGTATGCACAATGTTTAAACCTTTTCTAATATTAGTATTTAATGTCATATTTTGTTTTTTAACTCGGTAGGCCTTTAACTTTTTTTAAATGTATTTTTTTTTTAATTTAAATCACGTGCAATTCAGCTGTGGCTGCTATTCGTGATTTATTAATAAACCATGTTGAATTGAATTGAATTGAATACAGGACTCCGGTCATGGACGATCCTGTCCAAATTTGGCTAAAATCGGCCAAAGCGTAAATGCCCATTGGGAGACAGAAGACCCACGTTATCTGCTTCTTACATTTTACGTGTGAATGAAGTATACCTATATATATGCTTGAACTGTTGCGAAATTGAAACGGGTGTGTTAACGCTTACCCAGTTTCAAACGAATTCAAGCGGAAGTTTTGCATAACCGAAGACCAAGTTGTAAAACTGGACAGGAAAAAGTTTATTTCTGACTTGGATATGTTAGTAAAGATAATAACGGTTGATCATAATTTGTCATTGAGTTTTAAAGAAATTCTTAACCGTTTGAATGACAAATTCTTTGAGTCAAGTGCGCCCAGCCCGTAAAGGCAATCCTTTCCTCGGTCTTTTTCACACATTGTGTTTTCACATGTGGCAGAGCCCACAACACATCAATTGATTGTCAAGTATCCATTTGAACTGGATTTCTCCTGCAGAAAGTTGCTTTGCACTACCAGAGGCGAGAGAGAAGAAAGCCCTAGAAGGTGAGCATAATAGACGCACTTAATATATCTGGTGTCTAGGTTCATTACGATTGCTATTTTTGATTCATATAAGTTGAACGGGTATATACGCATCTTTCAATTCAGCAAAATAAAAACTATTTTTGTAAAACGTTGAGCAAAGAAATTGAGAGCGGGTTTGAACTTGTGACCTCCGGATTGCCGTTCCGGTGCTCTACCAACTGAGCCATCCAGCCCTATGTAAGCAGTTCCCCGATTTGTCAATATAATTGTTCAAGGGGCGCTAGTTAGAAGCCATAAACCAGTATGCCATGCAGCCAGGGATTACGCCCAAAGTCACGATGCAGATCTGGGGAAATAGAGACAGGATACGGTATTTGAATTTTTCATTTTTTTTTTTTTTTTGCAAATTTTTGAAATGAACTACAAAGGAAAACTGACTGGGTAAATTATAACAATTTTTATTTTTAAATTTACACAAAACAGTACTGTTACTGTCAGTACTGTTAATAAGTTTTGGAAATACGCGTAATTATCACTTAAGTCTATAGGAGTCATGGGTCTGCACCCTTATTGTGCCGCCATGAAAAGCGCCACCTATTGTCCAATGGTGCCAATAGTTGTCTGCTTTGAACAGCGCCCTCATAGGAAGATGGTGTCCGGTTGGCGTTTCCCCCCCCCCCCCCCCCCAAACGACATCTGCATGGGGCGTACGCTACGACGTTTTGGACTTTACTTCTCTTAAAAACATGAGAAAAAATATAAAGTTAGAAGGTCTTTATTTGCCATTAAGAAAAATCCTTCACAAAGCCTAAGATTTGAAAAGAAAGTAATTCGGGTAAAAAATGGTGATTCGAACCCATACCGCGAGGGTACCTCGCGGTACAAAATCACAATCCCATCCAATTGAGCTGTCGAACTGCGCGACAAATCCTGGAAATTCATGGTTATAATAATACATGCGTACGTATCATAAAAGTATCGTAGAGGGCGCTCAACAACCATGTTTTGCGGATGTTGTTAAGGAAAAGAAAATTCGCGTCCGGGTGACTGGTGGGAAAAAACTGCCTACCTTTTCAGTCAACACGATTTGAAAGATAGCAACATTTGCTTGGAAATATTAACAGAGCAGTATGTGCCATGCGCCCTCAATTTCATCTCTTATGAATTAAATACAGATACCCTTAGTGTTTGGAAACCACTGTGTAAGGTCCAGGTAGGGTTTTAATAATGTCGTATATCACTCTCTTCAGGGACCTTTCCCCCCTTCCCTGAGGAGTCATTCATAGCTGACGATTTCTTCATTTGTAACGACGGTGTGACAATTCCTCCTGAGTGGCATTGCGATACGGTACCCCATTGCACGGACGGGGAGGACGAGACCGATTGTGGTAACTATATCAACTGCAATTTAAATATTCACCAAATATCTTTGTTATACGAGTTTCATATAAGGAACGCGCTTCACGATTCCTGATTTGTCAAACCTCCATGGCATGATTCTACATGCCCACTTGTTTATAACATAATGTTTGCAGCTTTGCCCATGGATGACAGTTGCATAAACTAGGCTTACCATAACCAGTACGCAAAATCGACAGCGTCTCCACGAAGGCAACTGTCCAGCCTTTCAAATACAGGTTTCCAATACTGAAAAGCAGTGCCCCTCTTTTTGTTGATTGTTGCCCGAGACACTTTCGAATTCAGCGAAAATCGAAGCTCATCACCACGAAAAATTGCACATTCGTGGTAGCCTTGTTGCCATTTTGCAATAGGCTGGCCCGGCACTAACACTATCGATGTGATTTTGTATTTAGGGGCGGGAATCAGATCTAGCCTATTTCGGCATATAATTTGCATACATTAGCAGGAAAGCCTCCTACATTGTAATGTTTCAAGATTCTTTACCTGCTACCTGTCTCTACATTCAAAGTCCAAATACAGGACCAGTCTTCCTGAACGACAGGCAAATTTGAATCGGATATTATACAAATAATGAATGTTTGTGAGTGCAATGGTAAGAATAATTTCATGAGGTGACAAATGAAATGTTCCATTCCACGAGGCGAAGCCGAGTGGAATGGAACATTTATTCTGTCCATTGCACGAACGTGAAACATTCATTATTTGTTTTATAATTATAACACCTGAATAAATCCTTGTCATCTGATTGGTTGACTTTTAATAGCCAATTCATTCAGGTTAATACTGTTTAAAAGTTCGACAAGTTCATCATATCTATATTAATATTGCAAACTGTACAACAGGTTGAGAACATTCGTATTCAATTTATCTCGATTTAAACCAGCGCCACCACCGGCAGCAGTGACACCAGTCCGTGCAATGGAAGTTCTATTCACCGTGCAATAGAACTTCCATTGCACTGTCCGCTGCACGCCACGCGCGCCGTGCGTTGGTACGAATAATTCAATGACATGTGATCAACGATCCACCAATCAGATGACGGGGATTTATTCAGGCGTTGTATAATATATTATTGTGCACGATTGAATGATTGGAATGTCCAATTGAATGGTTAAAGAGTGACAACAAACGGTAGATTTTCCGGTAAATCATATGGGCCTATGACTGATTTAAATAATGCTCTTATCAGGATACCCAAATAATGAATGCATGGAAAATTGGAAATAAAAAAAATCCGATACACGAAAACATTGAGAGTCCGTCTCCCACTCTTCATCATGGTGCCCCCTTTCTTACATCCAATTTTTAAAATGCATTTCTGAACTAAAAAATAGAAAAGAAAAAGAAGAAATAGAAGAAGAAAACACCCAACTGCCTTAATATAAAATATAAACCAGTGGAGTTGAACATGTTGTTAAAAGAATGAATTAAATACAGATACCCTTAGTGTTTGGAAACCACTGTGTAAGGTCCAGGTAGGGTTTTAATAATGTCGTATATCACTCTTTTCAGGGACTACCCCCTTTCCTGGGGAGTCAGCAATAAATCCATCATTCATAGCTGACGATATCTTCAGTTGTAACGACGGTGTGACAATTCCTGCTGAGTGGCACTGCGATGTAATTGTAGATTGCACGGACGGGGAGGACGAGACCGATTGTGGTAACTATATCAACTGCAATTTAAATATTCACCAAATATCTTTGTTATACGAGTTTCATATAAGGAACGCGCTTCACGATTCTGATTTGTCAAACCTCCATGGCATGATTCTACATGCCCACTTGTTTATAACATAATGTTTGCAGCTTTGCCCATGGATGACAGTTGCATAAACTAGGCTTACCATAACCAGTACGCAAAATCGACAGCGTCTCCACCCGTTCAGTATACAGATGTACATCATTATGTATACTCGGGCTTATATCAAAACGGCACATTTTTTAGTTTTTTTCTTTTTTCTCCAGTTTTCATTGTTATTTAATAAATTTGGTTATGAGGAAGTCAGAAAAATATCTCAAAAATAGTATACAAATATTGAATGCTTCGAGTGGTGTAGTAAAACTAGCCTAGTTTTACTTCACCACGAGATAAAGTATTCAATATTTGTTTTATAACACTTCACCCACAGATTCTGCTTGTTTTTGATATTTTACATTAATTAAATCTGAACACAGTTGAAATAAACTTCAATTTCACTACAAAATTGGTGGAAAATGTATTTCTCTCTTAAAAACTAACCTTTCACGAAATGTTTGAACCCAAGTGTGCGGCGCGCTCTCTTTGGAACAATACGCGCTACGCTGAACGCGCACACCAGCATGCATTTTGCACGCAAATACCGCGTCATGGAACAAGCGCAAAGTGAAACGGTATAACGCATGGGTATAACGCATGGTCGCACCGTGCATTATACCGAATAATAATATGTCACGTGATTTACAATTCACCAATCAGATGACGGGGATTTATTCAGGTGTTGTATAAAATGGGATATATACCCCCATACCCCCACCGGATTTACGCCCCGCAGAAAACTACATATCCACTCAACGATTGTGATTTCACCCTAATCCAGGGCAAAATGACCTCATTATGGGTCCCCCCCATCCTGACCATGACATCATACAGCTCACCTTCAATTAGCAATGTTATATAAGTTAAATAACTGTTGTTTTTTTATTAAATAATTATTATCCTGCCTCATTCTCTGCAAGGCTTTATCCAAATTAGGCTTGTATTTTCCGAAAGTTGCCTTTTTCCGAAAGTTGCCTTTTATCCTACAGAGTCATTCTGTTTAATCACAGGGGAATATTGTACCGTTGGAAGACCATTCTTACACTATTGTTTGTTTTCATTTATAGTCTATGAGAGAGATGCCAGCCAAGACACCCCTGACGCAAGGCGACGGGGCTACTTCGCAAAGAGATTTGCCAAAAGACAGGGTTCCGTCAACCAACAGGGCAACCCCTATGCAAAGAGATTTGCCAAAAGACAGGGTTCCGTCAACCAAAAGTGATTCACCAACAGACAGCCCTTATATCAACAATCCGGAAAGAAAATCGAAACTTAAAGAACTGCAACACGCCTGATCAATGAAAACGCCAACATCGATGATAAAAGTACAGTTTAAAAAAAAAAAAGAATTAGCTAAAAAAAAATACCGGTAATAAGTTACAGATAGAGCAGCCATATCGTTAAAACGTAATAATTTTAAAATAACTTATATTCGCTTATAATTCCAGTTTCGTAATAATTTAAAATAACTTATATTCGCTTATAATTCCAGTTTCCTTTTGTTGCTTTGTTTAAGCCAAGAAATCGTCTTATTTATCTTTTAGTCTGTTCACTTGTGGAATAATACTAATCCTCTTCCGTTCTCCCATCTCTCATTTCTATTCAAAATCATTATTTAGATTGACCGCACCCTCTTGATTGCACGCGGTCCTTATTTTTTTTTTTCTGGTGGTCGCAATTTTGGCAGTCCTCTCTCTTTGCCAGTCCTATCTTATGAAATTCAAACCAATATGAGCTCTTGGAGCAGCTTATTGCATGAACAGGGTTCCTTGCCAATTTCCTTTTAATTGTTGTGTGCGTTATACGTTTTACACTGAAGTCATCTTCATCTTATAATATTTTCTTTCTTTGTATTTTCTTCTCATTACAAACGTGTTCCGCCGGTTTCAAGCCTTACTTGACTGGCAGACGATGACGTATATATACTTAAACAATCTAAGTATACTCATAACTATGAAATTAATAAAACAATTTGGTGTTTGGCCATGTGATTGATTACACAGAACAAAGGACTTTTTCATTTTTCTCCTTGATTTCGAAAATGTCAAATACGAAACCAATGTGAATGTAAAGATGTAAAAAGGGGTGTCAATATTATGTGACACTTCATCAAACCTATTACTGCGATCGGTGAAATTGAATGAACAATACCGATCTTTTCTTTAACTAGAATGAAATGATCAGCTGATGAAATGATTCTGTATGAAGATTGAATGCTGATTTATGAGGGGACATTTGTTTTCAAATTAAATTGAAATGGACCGGAAAATACAGTATTAGCTATAAAGATACGTTCCTCATAATGATCTAAGGCCAAAAAAAAAAAAGTCGGTCTCTGGTCAGCGCGCGCGTCGATTTTAATCATGCGCGTCGATCTTTTTTTTTCAAAATGTTCCGCAGTAGCTCCAACAGCGCCCTCTATTTCCGCACCTCCTCAATTTTTTTTTTACCAAAGAGCACCAAGGAAAGGGAAATTGCACCAAGGGAAATTATGGAGGACACCAATGTGCATGAGGACACCAAAAAAGCAAAATAGTGCCCACCTTGTCTGTACAATCCAAGCTTGAAGAAAAAAAAAAAAGGAGAAAAAAAAAAAAGCCGCGTGGCCGCGACAATTCCGGAACTTTGGTCTGACCAGAGACCGAATATTTTTTGGGGGGCCTAACATACACTTTTTATTTATTATTATCAAGATAACCCGAGTCTATCAAAACCTATCATTATTTTTAGACGCCTGACTTTGAAGACTCGGAAAACACGGTGCATTTTGGTGGTATGCAGTAAAAACCTCGCATTTTGGGCAGGCCGAATATATAATACGCAGGGAAAATCAACTTAAGAGTAACTTCTTCAGATGGGTGTAATAGTTTGACGTTTTATGTCATGCCTTACGCTGTGTTATATATAAACATCTTTACTCCTAGAAAAGTTATATAACTTCTGCTTAAAATAAAAGCTTCATTTATGTGCATGAAATACCATGGTTTTGAGTGCCTTAGTAGGCCTATATGCAGTGTTTTGTCATAAAGAAGAGGAAAAACAGTATTTTGGGGTTCACCGAGCAATGACCTGAATTAACCTCTGTTTTGAAGGCTATGTTTCACTTGATCTTTAGCCAGGGACAGCTCTATATATCACTTGTTTTTGAACCTGTTGACTGTCGGATATACTCACCGGCGGATCCATGGATTTTTATTCCAGATTCAAAAGTGGGAGGGGCTGAACCTCATTTGACCTAGGGCGCTCTTTCCCCCATTTTTTTGGCTTTCTTTAAATATTCACGAAAGAAAAATGGGAGCATGGCCCCCGTTGCACATTCTGGGATGCGCCAGTAGTTCCCTATTGTCGTTAACACTTATTCAAGTGATGGTTTACAAATTTGGCGACAAATCGAAACTATTTTTTACACGTGCGATATGCAAAGATATACAAGTACTAATTTGATATTTTTCGAAGATCTTGAGTGAGATAACAAGACGTTTAAATGGCTTGGAGCTTATACACTGAACATTGAAGCCTATAGACATAAAAAAGTGAGTTGAGTTTAACTATCATATCTGAATAATACACTCATGTTTTATAACATTTGACGACTTTAAGGCAAAGCGATTATAAATGGGTCAGTAAGGTCATGTGCCATGGGCCCTTTGCACAGTTGGAATGAAAGAGTGTTCTGTGATGCACTGCCAAGCTTTATTGCGCCTAGCAACCTACCTAGTCTCAACGCCAAGCAGTCATGCGAAATAATTTTTGTCGAGTGCAGCTTTCGCTTTTGTTTCAACACGATGCAAAGAGCTCAAAGCGTCTGGATAACTTACCTGTTATGATGTCACTCTTTGATGTCTCTTCACGTCTACAACTATAATGGTGCTTCTCAGCAAGTGTTTTGTATGCTCTCATCACCTGCTCAATCAGCAGCTTCTTCCAACTGTCTCCTCAGGGATTCATTTTCCTCCCTCAACTTTTCCAATTCTGTTTTGGAAGCAATCATTTCCTGGGCAGTGATCTTGCTTTCCCCGTCATCGTTATCATTCTCCATGGTTGTCTGTACACCTCGTGAGTTGTACCTTACCGACTCTGCTGTTGCTTGAACGGCGCCTGGTCTGATGGCAATGAGTTGGTGGAGATCTTTTGTGGATTTTTCAGGGGTACTGCTGCTTAATATGTTCGAGCTGTCCCTTTCTGATTGAGTTTCTGATCTGTCCGGTCCGGATCCTTGAGATCTCTCATTTTTGGATTGGGCTATCTTCTGAATTTCCAGCGATGAGTTAGTGGTCATCAAGTCATCAAGTTGCCTGTTTCTTCGTCGTCCACAGTCGGGGCTGACAGACCCGTTAATAGTGGACATAAGGGTACGCTGCGGACTCGGTCGTCGGACTTTGATCCCTTGTATCCAGTCTTCATCTTCATTGACAATACGCCTATCTCCGTGATTTTGCTTATATTTCTTTTCTTCTTACTTGTCAATTTCCCACGGTGCTTCTTTCGAGATGTCGTTGATGACGATGCTGTGTCCATAGCGGACTGGGACATGTCACCGGAGATGTGACGTTGTAAATGGGAAGACGATGATCTTGATGGGCAATGTGCTATGTAGGATTTCTGGAGCTGATTTGTAGCGACTGAAGCGTGTCTGATGTCTGATGACATGTAAAGCTGTAGTAGCTTTGCTTTCCAATGAGCTGAGTTGTTTGGCACTAAGACTGGGCTGATTTCTCCTCTTTGTTGCTGCGGACTGGCTTTTAGCAGAAACATTGTGTCTTATCACCGGGGTGCTGGTCACAGCACATACAGTTTTTTGGTCTTCACCTCCCCCTGAGAACCACTCTTGAGATCGTCTATGATGTAATCCAAATCTTTCTTAATACCCATCTCCACGATTGACCATTCGGATTGAGCCATCTCCTCTGATGTGTACACAATTGCTTTTGTTTATGTCTTATGACACTCACGAAGCAAGAAGATTCTTTAGGGATTGCCACTCTTTCTCCTCTCAGCGATGGGAGTCTAAAACTGTCATTCTATACCCTGGTCACCCCTGCTGACTACAGCCAGGCAAAGCAGTCCTTATCAGGATCTGTCCATTCGATTATTAGCTCCGATTGTTAAGTTTGGCGTTGGGTGCCCGTCAAGGACCATGTTGCCACTTGATTACCTCAGTGGTTGACTTGAATGAGTACACTTTCGCTAAAACACTGTCGGGTTCCATCCAATATAATCTTAATATCTTCA
Source organism: Patiria miniata (assembly GCF_015706575.1). Lineage (NCBI taxonomy): Eukaryota > Metazoa > Echinodermata > Asteroidea > Valvatida > Asterinidae > Patiria > Patiria miniata. Next base: position 8,197,172 of record NW_024037073.1, read on the forward strand.
AAACACAAACTTCTATGGCTATGAGGTTTTTTAACTATAAGCCTGTATATGGAACTGTTCGTAAATATGACGGTACTCACATCTGTTGTTGAATAATTCCAGCGATTTTTCAGGTTTGTTTATGCGTCCGTGTCTTGTGTTTATCATCCATAGGATCATCCTGTATTCCTCGGAAGACACAACACTCCCGGGCATCAAGAAACTCATGATGTCAGAATCATAAGCATGCGCGCACAATCATTTAAACTAAAGGGTCATTGGTTGCCTACTGGTCTCATTATAACTGGACATTTCAAATCCTTTCTCCGTGAGTGACTTTTTGTTGAAGGATTCACCCGAAAGAATCGCTGACAAGGATAAAGCACGGCAATCGAAAGGGCTGCCCAGACAAATCAACTGAAATCGATCCGCTGATGCGAGAGAACTGCGAGTGTTATTAACGACACTATGATGATGATGATGTCACGAGCAACGTATTGTAGTAATAACATTTCAAGGCTTTGAAGACCGCAGTCACAGGGGTCATTCAAAAGAATCGCAAACTAATAAGAGACAAACTTATGCATCACCAGCAACAGACACGTTTCAATTTACGATGAACTGAATTCGAAGAGTTATCCTGACTTGAATCCTGATGACCGATTAAGACTGTGCATAATGAACAGTGAACTCCGACTTTACCCGTCTGGAATATAATCTAAGAAAAAAAACAGACCGTATCATGGCCGTGAAATGAAGCCTGTTCCCGATTACCATATTATACTGTCAGTCATGCTAGCTATGAAAGTCAAAGCTATATACAACTCTGAATTGAATCATGAAATGTGCCAACACATGTCGCATTCTATCTGCCAGTATAAGACTCTTGCAGATTCCCCCTGCAGAGAGACTATTGCCCAGCATCGTGCGTGGCGTAGCTTCCTTCAATGGCCACGATCAAAATGCTTATTCAATTCCATATCGGTCAGGTTTGCACGTGAGAAATACTGAAGATATAACGGATTTTTAGAATAACTTTAATGTAATCGATAAGGCTACCCTTTCTGACAATTGTGAGAAGGATATCCATCCCCCCCAAAAAAAATTCTCGAAAAACTTGTTACACACACACACAAACTCAAAGTGTAAATATTTCAAAATGCGCGGGACACTTATAACACGATATAGTGTGGCTGTTCATTGCAGAAATTCTAAAAGGTATATACAACATATGGATGTTTTGCAGATATCCGTGTTGAATGTCCTGTCAGTTTTTCCCATCGGGATCAAAAGAGGAGAGAATAGATACCGGTTGGTGCATTTTGTAATCAAGATTTTCGCCTGATCAACAGTTATGTGTATTTGTCAAATTTCTCCAATTACTATTTCTCTTGACTTTTTTTAATACCTGAAAAAATCCAATTGACAATTTCTGTCAGCATTAAACAACACCAACAATTACCATAATCCGTCACGTTGTGGGGACTTCAAAAACCAAGCTGTTACAAGTAGGCCCTAACTGTTATGAGTCAGTGCTTATCATCACCAAGCCTAATACCCGTCAATCGGTCGCCCTTTGGACTCCATGGCATTTACAGGACTGTCAAGAATGCCAGCACGAATTATGGTGTTACAAGGGAAATCTCTAGCAAAACACTGATCGAATTAATACTGGCGCGATCTTACACTTGTAACGTGATAAAATATATCGAGAGGAAAATACTAGACATTCTTCCGGGCTGCAGTCCGTGCACACAGCACTTACTGAGGTCTTATGAGTTGTTCATCAAACAGAACAGTGTTTTGTGACTTTTTATGAATGGGAATATGAAGCATTGAAAAAGGCTTATGATGTGGTTGTTTGTACAACTTAGCTTTAAAAAGGTTAAATTTGTTTGGAAGTTAGATTTGTGACACCACATCACAGGAAACGATCATTTGCGCTTTTTTCTCTATGCAGGTCCTAACGAAGCGCCTCATTTTTTTCAGCGCCTCAAATTTATTGATTTTGCCATCTCACATTCTTGAAGTTGTCACTAGGGCTTATTTATATTACACTTACCACTGTGTATGCATATTAGTTTTACGTCAATGTCATGTATACACGTAGACCTACCCCCACATTGTTGAAAAAAAATCCGAATATGTGTAGCGCATGAACAGTCGTATTTACACGGCTTATGGTTAATATGAATAGCACTCCTAGTGTAGCAGACGTTGTTATTTCTAGGGATTAGTCAGCTTTTCACGTGCGGTAATTGATCTAATTTGGTCAATAATTCTATCAATAATGAATGAGCTCACCATCGCCTTTTATAATTTTCACACACGAGTGTTGGTGCGTGGAAAACACAATACACAGACGGCGGATTTGAGAGGCTTGGAGATTTGGGACACAATAGTGTGCATTCATTATTTCTGGATGAATGTTAGCCATATACGTCGAGTGCGGCTGTCATCCATATAAAAATCGAACTGGGAGATCGCTAAAGATGATCACCTACAGCGCAATAACTGAGTTATATTGAGACAGTCGGTCACATTGTCAGAAGTCAAGAAATTGTCTGAAGTTTAGTTAGCAACGTTTGCTCATCTTGACATGCAACATATCCAACTGCATGGACATCGCGCAGGCACTATAGTGCGGCGTACTCTATGGGCATACGTTCAACTAATGCGTACCACATTGCTATTACATTTTACAGCATTTGCAAACATCAGAAAACAAAACTTTAGTCTACCAAATAATTATGAAAGATCTTACTGGAATGTTGTTAGTGAATGACAGTCTGAAGCATCGTGTAAAATCACGGCACCTGCATGATGTGCTGACATTTTCAAGAAAAGTGATATTTTTGTATCAATTTCCAACGCTGGTCGGCCGACCAGCGTTGGGAATTGTTTTTCAAGTAGCGTTTTTTTTTCGTGTTAATGCATCCATTTCTGAAAATTACAGCAATAGACTCGGTGCAAAGCGTTCATTCGAATACGGAAAGAGCACACTCGTGCCCACCCAAGGCCGGGCGCTGGGCACCGCTAATCTCTTTCACAAAGATGTCAGGAGGACTATATTTGCATGTACGTAATTATTTATTCTATGTAGGCGTACCTCATTTAGCCCATTTGAAATATGGCGGACACGCGGGAGGGCGCTATTTGGTTTGCATAAAGTTTAATACAAAAGACTGTACCCAAATATCCTCTTGTGTCTTCTATATCTCAAATAGGCTAATGTTGACAGCTTCTCAACAATCTAGCGCACATTACAAATCTTGTTTCGGTTTGCTGTTCAAGCACCCAAGGCATGATCAAGATAGGATTTGCCAACTCGACTGTCTGGACCTGTCCATCCTCCGATCTCTCACCGCAAGATGTAGCTAGACCATGCAAAAATGATGGTACGCAGAACCGGTAGTTTTACTGCACGGCCGACAAGGACATCGGCGAATGTATATAATATTGTGCCAAAATGTGAGCAACTCATTTTTGATGGATCATGAGAGTGGCGTTGATATCAAAATATTCTTAATTATAAGGGTTTTCGTAAAAATGCTTAAATACTAATAATCTCATATAAGTCATATTAAACAAGATTCACGTACGTTACCTATATTCACGAAAAGACATTTGACCAAAGATGTACTGACTGTGGGGGGGGGGGGGGGGGGGTTGGTATCACTCCGGTGTTTTTCTTTTCTTTTTATTTGCTACTTTGATGTACGTCGTAGTACGAAAGGAATTATGGAATACTTTACAAATTTGGAATTATTTGCGTGCCGACAATAATTCAGGCGCATGTTTTTGTCCGTTAGATGTGTAATGGCAACTCCAAAATAGACCTTCTGCGTTGGGGTTATCTCAGGGGCTGTTCGTTGTTGTTTTAATTTAAGGTCTTTAAAGGCCATACTTTCCCCAGAATATTGCACATGTAATCCTCCGTTGAAATAAGCGTAAAATAAATCTGTCTAAGAGCAACGACGTCAATGACTTCACTCGATATCTCACGGATGTATTTGACGTATGCTTTCAATTTGCGACGCTTAATCGTATTTACATTCGGTCATGCCAGTTGTTTTTTTTTGACGCGACGATATTTTGTATGTCTCACGCGGGAGGTTTTTTTTGCTCCTCTGGTTGTGTACAATACTGCTCCAAACGGTCACAATGAATGACGCCCTCTTGTGCTTCTCATGGATTGAACCTTACACGGCCCGCCGTGCAGCTCTGAATTTACCGAAAGTTTTCACCTCGCAGTATAGTTCATTGCTTAAAGATAAAGTTCATTTTGCTTAAACCAGAAAGTGAAGTGAAAACATGAGCGGGAAATAGTAAAAGCGTATCCACTGACAACTAAAATGTACATGTGAGCATGCATGGGATTGAAAAGAGCACATGTTCAGACAGCCATCTTGGCGGCCATCTTGGCGGCCATCTTGGCGGCCATCTTGGCGGCCATCTTGGCGGCCATCTTGGCGGCCATCTTGGCGGCCATCTTGGCGGCCATCTTGGCGGCCATCTTGGCGGCCATCTTGGCGGCCATCTTGGCGGCCATCTTGGCGGCCATCTTGGCGGCCATCTTGGCGGCCATCTTGGCGGCCATCTTGGCGGCCATCTTGGCGGCCATCTTGGCGGCCATCTTGGCGGCCATCTTGGCGGCCATCTTGGCGGCCATCTTGGCGGCCATCTTGGCGGCCATCTTGGCGGCCATCTTGGCGGCCATCTTGGCGGCCATCTTGGCGGCCATCTTGGCGGCCATCTTGGTTACTCTTGGTAACTCATGTCACTTGGTGGTCGGTTTCCGTCTGTCTGCCCGTCTCTTTTTCTGTCCCCGAAAAATTTACCAAAAGTATGGTGTTCCATATATGCCATCGGCGTCGCAATATCGAAGCTCAATATTGTGTACTCGCACCATATAGGGGCAGAGGAAACTCTTTTGTTTGAATTGTATTTTCACATAATATTATTATCACATAATGGGACACGTTTTGGTTAAATGCTGAAGGTTATAAATCAACAGGTCCATTCCAGTCCAGTTCCATACCCAACGAATGCCCTTTTTACTGCATTGGGAAAATAATTGGGTGGTACACTTTTCGAATGGCTTACGGCCAATATAGGGGTGGATTCCGTGTACTTATAAATAGCCGGAAACTGTATCCGTATCTAACCAGCACGTGACAATCAATCCTACACAATATATACAAGTACGCTTTGGCTGGGGCGATGATTTCGTAGTACATAGCAGTTTGCTTCGTGAAGAAAACGTTTATTATCAACTTGGAGAAAAATACAAAATTTTGGCAAGAAAATAGAAAAAAACTCCCCAGTGACATGGAGTTCATGATCCTGCTCGTGTGATAAAGAAAATGTCATATTTACATCGCAAAACCATACGCAAGCTCGTGTAACCTGTGTAACCTGGCAACAAGTCGAAGTATTAAACGTGAGTATGCTGAAACAATAGTCTGGGTATCACCCGTTATGATCCACGGAGCAAAGACTCTCTCTATTTCAAAGCATGCAGATTTATCGTGCCTCAGCCAATCAGAATCGACTTTACTAAATCGTGACGTCATTTCATTCCCAAATCAGGACTAAATGTTTGATTGGTCAATTCGAATGCAGTGTTTTGTAATAAACAGCCGGGCGCGTGTCGCGTAACATGATACAGAGCGCGTGACCACAGCCTTTGTTGCTGTGTCTGGGGTAATTTTTTTAGATCCATTTGAGCGACAACGGTGAATGACCGAAGACCCGATATATAAAGCGCCTGCTGATTGGTCAAAATCGAGAGGTCAATATGCGGTTGTCTTGCATAATTAATCATCGAATCTGCTCAAATGTTGTAGAGCATGGCTTTCGCCACGGTCCATTACATAGACTCAGGGGCGTAAATCCGGGGGGGGGGGGAAGGGGGTATATATCCCCCCACTTTTCGACCGGGTGGAGCTATTGAATCATCCCCCCCCCCCCCCTCCACTTGTTCGTGATGAGAAAAACAAAATGCGGATTTTGAGGTATTTTTCGAACATCCCAACAACCCAAATGTATTCAAAAGCACTGAAAAGTGGAGAAACAACTGAGTACAAAAGCTTTTAAAATGCGCTGTTTTGATGTAGGCGCGAGTATACATGTTGATATACATCTATATCCTGAAGAGCGCCCCCTAGTGTAATGTGGTTGCAACAGGTAATTTTTTCAACGTTTTATTTTTAAAACAGACTCATCGCCCACAAAAAGGCCCAGAACAATTCCGCTGCACGCCTGTATTTCGAATAACAAAACAATGCCCCTAAAACAATCTTCTGGGCCGGGTTGGGAAAAAATGCCTTAACTAAATGTTGGTACTTTAGTGTTTCGTTAATAATCCCCGACATTTTCAAAGAATGTACCCAACATTGCATATAGATGATACATTTTGACCATACCACTGACTAGTGACTACCCATAAGATTATACAGACTCATTATACAGGGTGAGTCCAAAAAGCGGAACCCAAACCCCCAAAATTAATACATTAATAAATAATAAATACATTATGTCATGTGTCCTTGAACCCTAGAAACAAAATATTAATCAAGAGTGATATCTATTTTTTTTTGTTCATCGTCTAAAAATGTATAACTCTACAAAAAGAGTCCTAGAATTAAAGGGAAATACATTTTGACATCATTTTATTTTTTACTGTATTTATAATGTAATTAAAAGTCCAATCATAAATGTTTCTCAGTGTGAGCCAAGATACCGCCCCATTTGCCCTCATGGTTGTGTATGAATGCAGTTACAAATTATTAATAGATGAAAACCATTGCAGCATTTCACAAAACGTGGTTCAACAATTTCTCCCCCAGATGTAGTTAGGATCTTCCGATCGGTACTTGCCGTAATCCCGTAGCCAATTTTATTTAAAGATGCATTTCCTGAGCTTTTCTCGAGTTTTACCTCAAAAATAGACTGCTGTGAAATATAAAGTTACAAAAGTTATTAATTTTTGGGTGAGACATTAAACAAACAATTCACAGACGTTTAGCTATTGAATTATTTCCTCGCCGAATCGAATTATTGACTGCCAGAAATTAATTCGGCTCTCGCATTGTGGGTTATTTTTCCCAAAAGGAGCGCCCTTCTACAGAGTGGAGGGTACGGAGGACGCCCAAAAATTGGAGGAAACGTAGATCGTTAAAACAAAAAAAATGCATTTCGTGAAGATAATGGGGTGTAAATATTTAACCACTGTAATAATTTCCCGCCCCACCCTAAACATTTGAAACTTTACCAACCTCTTTACTTATCATTTGATGATAAGATTGAAATTTCGGAGTCAACATCTACAATTACATCCAGACCTTATCATAAGTCCGCAAAACGATATAAATTAGTGACTGCTTACAGCATAACAGCAATGATATTGATACCCACTGCAATCCGACTCGCCTCACCAGTGTTGCCACCTCTATAATGGAAGCAAAAATGCAAATTTTTTATTTATGAAAAAATACCTTCAAGTGTTCTTCCTTACTTGTTTTATTGTATATATTGGTGCATTAATTTTCATCTTTCTCGGAGCCTCATACAAATTTCTAATTAGCAACAAAGATATAAAGGCTTTGAAATTCTTGCCATGAATTAGGTTGTATGAACAGGAGATCATTTCGGTGCTTTATTAAAATTCATCTGGATATTTTTTTCAGGGATAAAGTAGGCCTGAGCTTTTTTCAATGCCTTTTAGTTTCCTGCTTATAAAAGTGTAATATGTATTTTGTCCGGTTTAAAAGCCTTTCGTTTATTTGAAATCATTATCGACATCAAATAGTGATTCACCAACCAGCACCTTGTGGTAAATATAAAAAGGTAAAATTGAAAAAAAAACTGAAGTTGTGTTTACCGATGCGAAGTGGAAAAGTTGGCACAACGTCCTTCTGAAAGAGGTCGCTTACGATCGTCTTTGTGAACAGTGACGAGAACGTTCAAGCAATGAGTTTAGCCGACTAGCCCTGATCACATTCCGCGCTCAAATAATCACTAGCGCTCTGGGCTGGCTAAATAAAAACGACAGAATCGAAAGATTGCTGATGGGTAAATGGCTTAAAGAAAGTAATGCCAAGCCCAAAACAATGTTGATACTTGCACTATGCCCAGCAACAGAAATGTTCATAAGTGGCCAGACAAACGAATAATATTGACAATTCTTGATCAAAGGCACAATGGATCGATTTATTTTGGACGCAGGGGTTCTAGCCTTTGTTTAATGGATTATTTAAGAGGTTGTTTCTTGTTCAAACTTCAGGTGCGTCTCCAGCTCGGCATCATCTCTAACTCAAGAATCTTTAAGAAGCTTTATATATTAATGCCCCAACCTAAACGAAAATGGACGTCGGCCCCAATTCTGGGGATTTGATGCTCCTTGAAGCAGAACATGGACTCATTATAGGCCTAATGGAATTAAAAACCTCCTGAAAAAGATGCTGGATACCGCCCCCCCCCCCCCCCCCCCGATTGAACGTTTGGGGTGTTGTTATTGGTTTCTTTACCTTCTTTTTTTAACAGGTCTTGATTTTATTATCTGTTGGTCTGTTGTGATGTTCGTTTGTCTGTCAGCTGTAGTAGCGCAACAAGGTTCCAATTCGCAAGGAAGGGCCGCACGTGGGGGGGGGGGTGGAGGGGGGAGGGGGAATTCATGTTCCCAATGCCTGGTAACTCAACTGTTTTAGACAATCAAAGTTCATTTTTGTCCTTCCCCAAATTCTTGGCGCTTCCACATATGGGGAGGCCATAAGAAGGGCGTGGCCTAATTCCCTTGCCTTACTCCACTACAGAGCAAACGTTGCGTGAGGGTGTGGCACACTTTTCTGTTGAGCGACTTTGAAATAGCAACCCAAAGGCAGATCGGGGGGGGGCAATACATCATAGAGCAGGTAGAGTGAGCAGTGTTTATTATTCACGGCAATATGGAAAGAATTTAGAACCCCATTTTTTCTTATGTTCCCCGACTAAGCGTCACCACTCAACATTGTAAAATTTGATTCATTGCTTCATTTTAGGCCTTTGGCCTTTCTATGTGATAACTGTAACGACTCTTCCACTCTCCCCCCCCCCCCCCCCCCCCCCATCCAATCACTGCAACATCCCAGCCACTCCTTGAGCAAAATTCCGGACCCGCAACTGTTATCTATTGAAATTATAATTTAATCACAAGTTCTTTATAATTTATCTGTAGTACTTGTGTAGCATAAATAAACAAGATGTGATAGCATCTTCAATAAGCCTTTCATCCCGATGGTCTAGTTTATTTGCCCTATTTCGAGTCACCAGTGAACTGACAGTTATGTCAATAATCACCATGCTGCTTTAAACAAGACTGTTTACATTTGTACAGGAAAAGGCTGTGCCTTTCTGCCAAATACATATTATCACAATCTATGGGGATTCCCGATACGACTTGCAAACAACTCGTTCGGTTGTCGGTGAAAATGCGGCTCAACAACCAGGTTTCATGTAGTAAAGGAACACATGATAGATTACGTTATTAAGAGAAACGGGTTGAACAGAACGATAAAATAAATATAACAAACAATATTTAAAGCAATAAATCAAGTGTCAACCTTCTCATTTATCGCTGCAAGATTGATTAATTTGGACAGTGTTTAGTTTACAGAGAATTAAATGAAATCGTTAATTAGTTAGAAAGAATACTTTTTTACAATCTAGCTTATATGAAGTAACTAGGTATTTCATTGGGAAACCTAAATAACTGTCAGGACCAAAACAAAATGTAAAAAACATTTTACAAAATATGTGCAATATGTATAAAAAGCGGCCCTTTATAAAACTATAAAGATTATTCACAAAATCCCAGCCGATTATAAGTGTAACACCGGATCGATCTGCATAACACACAACAAATCTTCTTAATACAAAAAAGAACAAACTAATCATACAAATTTTTATCTAAAAATATATCTGCAATACATTACGGAGGTAGGAAAATTGTATGCGAAAACATATGCGAACATTAGAAGTGAATACGATTCTTTTAAGAAAGCACTAGCTGCGCAACAATTGATTTAATCCACATAGAAAAATATTTACAAATATTACCGAGCCTTTTTTTATTCAGCCACTAAACGTTCACCAAAATGGAACGAATGAAACTATATATAGTTCTACATTAAGAACACACGATAAGAGAGACTTGTATAGGTTTGCATGGTAGACATGAATAAAGTATTAGCACACTATAAGCTGCTTTGCATCTCATCACATAAATCCCTTAACTCTTGCAATGTAAAAAAGTTACACGTCGCTAATGACTCTTCGAGCAATGTACACATCCGGTGGTCCAGGCCATCCTAATTTAATCATCACGACATTATTTTTTGTCGTAGCCATTTTCGGACAAATTTTAATGTTTTGTTGAATTTCCAGGGTTAATTTACCTTCTATCACCCGCTGTATGTTTAAAGGGAAACCCTTATCACCCTTAAAAGTGTCTGTAGTCTCGTGCACCGTCCAACCGGAATATCTCACCCCGGTATTAATCAGTCACTAATGAATCCAGCAAATTTTAGAAATTGTTTGGAAGGGACAAACAATATCGCCCACTTCATTATAATAAGCCAAAATCCAGCTTCAATGCTACAAGGGCGGATCCAGAACACAATTTTGTGGGGGCCAAAAAAAATTTGGTACCCCAATTTTGGGGCTCACTTAAGGGCCCCGAATTTTGGGGGGATTCTAGATGCTCTGTGTTGCGATCTTAGGTAATTTCGGACCACTTTAACCAATGTGTTTTGAGAAAATGATGGGGGTGTACTCATTGCATGCCTTAATTGCGACGTCACTTAAAAAAAGGTCCTTTGGGGGGGCATGGCCCTTTTTGGCCCCCCGGGTCCGCCCTTGTATTTCTATGAGTTATTAATATTATTATCAAGTGATAATATTCTTTAGTATAAAACACCATACAACACAGTTCTTGGTTTACAAATAAAGTAGGAAACGTTAACTTTTGCGGAATTATACGATGTCAAAGGCTCCCGTTTCGCAGATTTTGATAATGATCTGAATGATAATAATTTCCGCTCTTTTTCCCAGATTAACTATTTCAGTATTCGTAAGATCATACTTTAAATCCATTCTTGATGTCACAATTCTACTTCCTACACGTCATCACTTACATCACTGCCGCTGGTTCCAAAAGAGCACACGATCTGGTTCACCAGATGGCAATATTAGAAAACAGGGCGAGTAAAACAACAACGAACCGCAAATGTCGGGACCACTGTTTTAGTGAAGTTCTGCAATGTAGCACTTTCAACATCTAGGATAATAAGCTTTCTTTAAGTACAGCAATCATTCAAACCACTTATGCACTTTTTAAGTAAATTAAAGTTACAGACTGTCTAACACAACCACCGTTTTAAAGTTCTGTCCACGTATCTTACAGCAAAACAAAAACAAATCACTTAGGGATGTGTGTGAATTGTTTTCGTTTTGCTGAAAGAACGCACACCTTTTTGTCGATCCGTGGACAGAACTTTAAAACGGTGGTTGTGTTTAAAATTCCGTAACTTGAAAAGTACATGAGTGATTTGAACGATTCTTCTACTAAAAAAAAAACTTATGAATTTGGCTTTCATATCCTAAATTTAACAAATTTAACAATTTAGAAATTCACTAAAACAATAGGCCCGACATTTGGGTTTCGCTTTTTTTAACTCACCCTGTTCAATTGACACTCCAGATAATGAATTCATTATTAATGACTTCACATGATGTGAATCATTAGGTTCAGGTTTCAGGTTTCAGGTTTATTTCCATACTATAAGGTAATTAAGTTGAATAATATACATCAGGTAAACATTTTAACGAAACTTTGAAATAATAGTATGGGGAGGCCAGACAAGAAGCCGAAGCTTGTACTAGGTCTGCCCCCTTCACAAAGAATACATGTAGTTATACAATTCATGAATAATCATAGGATATATCAATAATATGTGATTTCATTAAATTCACGAGCTCATGCAAAACTTAAAAAAAGAATAAGTTACTTGAAGTAAATTTACCATCCTTGGCTTTACATGTGTTGTTAATAATTTAAATTGGCAATAAAGTAATAATTTTGCTCTTAATCACCATTGATATTAGCCGTAGTGAGAAGTAGTTTTTTTATAATACAATTTACATGCTCTAATTGAGGTCATTGGGCAGAGAGATCGAATTTTATTCCAAAGGAGGGGCCCATCGTATGTGTTTTCTTAAAATTCAAAGATAATGTATTACATACAAACCACTCAAATACATTAGTTAGCTCATTGTTCATTATGTCAACAGCATCATTCAAATGTTTACTACTGTAAAATATATTTGTATCATCTGCAAATAAGATGAACGTCAGAAGTCGAGTAGAATTACAAATATCATTAATATAAATAAGAAATAAGATAGGTCCTAGGATTGAGCCCTGAGGTACACCACATGAGATTGGTTTGTAATTGTACTTTTTATTTTGCCAGACAACAAATTGTTTCCTATTTCTCAAGTAATCTTTAAACCACTCGAGTGCAGTACCTCTGACACCATATGTTTGTAGTTTATTAATTAGAATATCATGATTTATGGTATCAAATGCCTTAGAAAGATCCAAAAAAATACCAATTGTATGTTCACGTTTGTCCAGACTAGATGTTATTTTATCAACTAAATCAATCAAGGCAAGTTCAGTTTAATATTTGGCCCTGAAGCCATACTGAGATTGTGACAGTATGTTAAATTTAGCAATAAATTTTTCAAGACGCTTTGCAACTAACCTTTCTAACAATTTTGAGAAGCATGGCAATCGCTGGAAGTAGTTTTCAATCACATGTTAGACTCCATCTTCGATGTACGAATGCGTCCATTGAGTTCCTTCTTTAGATGCACCTGCATTAATGACAAACATGATACACTGCAGCTAAAAAGCTCATTCGCAGAATAGGATAAGCAGTGGATCGTCCAGAGGGGGTCTACCCAATGTTCCCCAATACCTATTTTTCCCGGATACCGATGTTCCCCGAAGTCCTTAGGATTATGGTTATGGTTAGGGATATGGTTAGGGCTAGGGTAAGGCTTAGATGGTAAGGATTTCGGGGAACATCGGTTTTGGGGAACATAGGTATGCACCCCGCCCAGAGACAAGAAAATGGTAAATGAATATCTCACATCAGAAAAAAAATCGCTTCCTTTAAAGCATAAAAAACATGCGCCCACCACAAACCCCGTCAGGTCATCGCCGGCAGTTTTAACGTCTTTCTCAATTAGAAAAATCTTCACTGACTCAAAATTTAGGGTAATAATAACAATACTGTACAATTTGATTAATCACCATTTATAGTACCCCTTCCGGCATGAAAGTCAAGCCCCTCCCTCGCTTCATAAATTTCACATGCTGCTGATGGTTTCTCCAACTGTTGGCAAAAAATCGCCTCTCCTGATCCCTTCCCCTAAAATGGTAAATCTTTCATGGGCAACAGTACTATTTATCATTTTATTTACCACCACCTGCACATGCATCTTTTAACGCACTGTCCACTGTGAGCTTTAACTTACCACTTATTCGGCAAACTCTGGAAACAGAGTTCAATTTGTCTTTGTTTTGAAATCAATGGTGCTCGTGTCATCCATGACTAAAGAGATGCAAATAAGACATCAATAAAAAGCTGATGAACTACCCAGATGGAGCCACTTTGACAGCGTTCAAGTTCATAACTTTTACACATTAGCAAGCCCGTTATTTTTGGATTACAATTTTTCTTTAAAATACAACCTGAATTATGTTCTTTTACCTGTAGTCTATTATTCTAATATCTGTTTTTGTTGTTAAGTTTTGGATGTTTCTGTCAAACTCACACAAATGAGCACGGAACAAATGAATATTTACCATGTATGGAATGATGACAAGACTACACATGAGCGAGACTGAAGACATCACCAATGACACATTCACGCCGACACTTGTCTGGATTGGATCGTGGTCATTCGTTAGTACTTTGTCAGCCTCCGTTGTGCCTTTGAAGTTAAATATAAGACACATGATTTAATTGTTGCACACATGTGTTTCAACCATTTCGCTTATTCCGCATCTCACTCGCGACCACCGTACGTATTTCACTACTTTCACCTTCCTTTTCCCTCTTTTCACTTGGACTGGATTCCAACGGCTTGAACTAGTAAAAATATAATTTCTAGTGACATTTACTCAATCGAGAAAGCATGTTCACTTTAGTTTCTACAGGATTTTCCCCCACGTTTTTTTTTTCAACCTGAAGTTAGAGCGATTTCCACACTAAATCGTCCGAGTCCCCAGAGAGGATGCAGAACCTACCAGTATTTTCATGAGTTGCCGTCATGTCACGAGTTGCTATTGTGACATAAATTGCCGGTGTGCCATCAGTTGCCGTTTTGGTAAGGCGTACCCTCGTGTGAGTTCTGTTTCCCACAGCAACACCCACTGCCTCGCACACGTATTCCGCATCATCGTCTCCTGAAGGAACTTGGATTGATGCTGAAGTTATATACGTCAAGCCTGATTGAGTAGGGAAAACAAGTACAGGCAGATTCGGTTAAAACGAGACGAGGCAAGTCTAGTAAAGTTGGTCCGAGAGCGCACAAAATTATATGTAATTGATTAAGAATTACTCATTCACTCTTATACTTACACGAAGTCTTTTCGTGTATCTAGGATTTAGCCTATTCCATGCCTTTGCGGGAATATCCTATACAATAGCACTGCCCCAAGTGAGTCAGCATGTCAGTCAGCCGGTGAGTCAGTCACTCAATTAAAGGCTGGTCTTCTTCTGGAACCAGCACAAATACTATGTTTCATCCGATAGTTTGACAACAATTAATAACTCTCGTTTTACAATAGGACAGAGTTAAGTTACGGTGAACTAATTTGGACACTAGCACTTAAAAAAAGTTAACCATATGTGTTTTCAAGGGGTCTGTTTGACCAGTAAAGGTAAGCTTTTTTCAAAGTTGTTCCCTACGAAAGCCCGTTAGTGCCAACATTTTTTTTTGGGGGGGGGGGGGGTTGGGGGAGGTTTTTTTTTGGGGGGGGGGTTTGGGTTTTTTTGAAATTGTTTTCTTTTGGGGGGAATTGTTTTTTTTTTCTTTTGACACTTTACGAAACGAAGGTTTGGTACGCGAGCATTGCCGTACTTCATGTCCATAATGTACAAGAACGATTTCAGGCCATAGCGGAAGTGCCGTTTCTTGGTCCATGGTTTCATAAAGGCCGCGCAGTCTATTTTGAGTAACTTTTGAAAAAAATTGTGTTTGTATTTTTTCTTTTCTTTTTTGGAATTTTTTTTTCTTTTTACCTACCTGCCGTCAGCGGCGTCCTTCCCCTGAGTAGTCTGGTTCCAGATTCATCAGGAATAGTCAAAATCTTTCGGTCTGGGAACCAGACTACTCAGGGGAAAGGCGCCGCTGACGGCAGGTAGGTAAAAAAAATTCCAAAAAAAAAAACATTAAAAAAAAAAATTACAAAAAAAAAAAAAGTCAAAAATTTTTTTTTTTTAAATTCCCCCCCCCCAAAAAAAAGTCCCAAAAAAAAAATCCAAAAGTTACTCAAAATAGACTGCGCGGCCTTTATGAAACCATGGACCAAGAAACGGCACTTCCGCTATGGCCTGAAATCGTTCTTGTACCTTATGGACATGAAGTACGGCAATGCCCGCGTACCAAACCTTCGTTTCGTAAAGTGTCAAAAGAAAAATTCCCCCCAAAAAAAGTTTTTAAAAAAATCCAAAACAAAATTCCAAAACAAAACAAAAAAATGCACACACACACACACACACACAAAATTCAAAAAAAAAAAAGTTGGCATTAACGGGCTTTCGTAGTTACCCGTGTGAGCCGGTACAATAACAGGCATGATTATTTTGAAAGCATCCAGCACTGTGTATCCATGTGGACTGGCACGGAGCCACCTCAACTCCACGGCAGGTTTGACCTGATCCATGACGCAGGTCAGGTTATGCACCACACTGTCGTGTCTTAATCTCACCTCGCACATGTCTGCATCGTGGTCTTGATTGCAGCCGATGACGGTAGGATATGGACGACTTGGGGAAACTGTTGGTGGAATGACGAGTTGCCAACAAAACATAAAGCTAGAGACTGGCATTAGTCGATAAGGGGAAATGTGTCCGAGACTCCGTAAGACAGAACAAAATTCGGGAACCGAATATCATTTATGTTATAGACCTGGGGTCAATGTCATATAGAGCTAGAGTTGCTAGGCGGAACGCAGGAAATATGTTCTTAGCAAAACAGGTTACCAGCCAATATTCCATGGGAGTGTATTGCTTGTGACTGGTTCTCCTTTTGATTTTTGCTTAACACCTCTTCTTACGTAAAATGTGCTGTTTAGAAGCTCCATGAAATTTCGTCATGAAAATCTACTAGATAATCAAAGCTTGAGTACAAAATGTCCCCAATTATAATTATACATTATTATGTTGTTTTGTTGTAGTTAATTTTAACTATAACGGGATTAAAATCACGAAATGGACTCACCTTTATCTCGAACTTCGACCTTTCCCTCTTCTATCATTTTCAAATGCGGTTTCAACTGAAAGTAGTAGGTTCCCTCATTGGAGGCGTTGACGTTCTCAATGATGAGATTGAACTCATTGTCGATATCATAGACGCCCTCTGGGATCCCGTTTTGGGGAGCCACTCTTCCCAAGAAGTACGAGATGAGCAGGGATGTCCCGCTGATGGTGTCATAGTGCCAGTACATCGCGTCGACGTCACGTGGCGGGATTTGGTGAGATTTGACGAGAGGACACGGTACAATCCCACGATGGCCTCGTTCCAAGAACACGGTTCCATCAGTGTGCGCGTAGACGAATCCGTCTGATACACAATATTGAACAAGACCTGGAACAAGAAATGATATCTAATTTTATTAATTATCATATTGCTCTCTTTTTTTTTGCTAAGCGTGTTTCAATGGACGATGTAGTTAGGAGTTCCCGAACGGTAGGCCCATCATTCACAACTGCTTTTATTTAATGGCCCCGTGAAGTGAATATTGCTTGGAAACATATTTTATGTTACTTTCTTATCCTCTTAATATGAAACCCATATAAAAACTAAAAATGGACATCCCTTTTTGGTTACCACATTGGAAAGTGCAATTCTTTCAACGAAAAAAAATTCCCATGCGTTTCCAGACAACTTGGGCGTGTTTTCTTTTGAAATTGTGAAAATCAAAATTAACTCATTGAAAACATTTGTGAGAAACAAATTGCTCATTCGCTTTCTACCATAACCCGGCACAACAACGAATCACTAAAGAAAAGAAAGTTTACGACAGCCAAATAGCCAAACTTCTTACAACTTTTTGTACATAAAGTAATTGCAATATTGAGGGTTCTGCCTGAAATGACATCACACTTTTGATCATGAAAATGGATATATTCATTAACACAAAAACCAAAAAGGCACCAAGATACTCTTGAAAACGGCAAAATAAAAAATAAAAAATGAGGTTAAATGGGACACAAAGGTGCCTTTTCAAGGATTGCATTAAAAAAAATACAGTTCATTTGCCCTTTAAAGATGCATTTCCCGTGCTATTTTCGAGTTTCTAGTTATCCACTTTTGAATCAGACATTGACCAAAAATCCATTAGCTATTAAATTATTTCTGCACAAAATTCGAATTACTGGCTTCTAGACGACAATTCGGCTCTCGTGGGGCGGGTTATTTGTGCACAAATTAAAATTTGTTTGGAGAAAAAAATGCACTTTTTGAAGAGCAAGGGGTCTATGCATCCTATCACTGTCGGAATTTCTCGTCCAACCCCCAAACCAGTTCAGGACCTTAACAATCAATTAACCTGCAATTTGGTAATAAGATTGAAATTAAAGAGTGTACATTTACAATGGATGCATCCCGATTACATTATAAGTCTGCAAAAGATATACACTTTTGACTGCTTACAACATAATGATAATGATAGCCACAGCATTCCGACTCGCCTCATCATTCTATAATGGAAGCAAAAATAACAAACATCAAATTAACTTCATTGAAGTCAATTTTTTGTAAAAATCTATATTGTTTATAATTGTTTTTCCCTCAGAACTTATTACAAATGTCAAATTTGCAGTAAAGCTATTAAGCTAAGCCATTGTGGAACATGAAGGGATTTTTTACTTTCAAATCTTTACTATGAACACGATTGTGTAAATAATATATTACTTTCGATGCTTTATTGAAATCCATTTAGATAATACTGCCAGGGATAACGTAGGGGTAAGGTTTTGTTCAATGCCTTTTGTTTTTTCTGTTTAAAGTTTATTTTATATTTTGTCCGTTTGAAAAGCCTTTCTTTAGCTTTGACTAATTTCCGACATTAGTATGGTTCCCAGACTTAAATATTCTGACTATTTCTGATGAATCTTAGGTCAGGTAGCCGCTAGTACCTATACAAAATATATATAGCGCACGTGAATGAAACGGGAAGAATGCCTTTTTTTTTCAAAAATGACCGAAGTTTGCCGAATGTATTTCGTCGAAATCTTAGATTAGCGCCCGGGTATTTCTAGGTATAAAATAGGTTTTATTTAACTACCTTGCTTATTAAAAATTTTGAACCTAAGTTGATAATTATTATTTACTAATTGTACCAAGAAACCTAAAATTCAATGACCATTTTGTGCATCAATATTATGCACTACCATACGAGGGGCGAGCTTTGTTGTATAGGCCTATTTGAATCTGGCGACGGTAACCGGGATTTTCCAAATTTCAGCGTTGTCTCATTTTTGGTTTCGCCTGCTAAGATGATATTTGGGTCCCTTACTTCTACGATTACAGGTCAACCTTCGCCAATGTTTTCTTACAAAAATATCAAACTGTACGACATATTATGAAACAAGTAATGTTTTTGAAATATTTGATTGGAACATTAAAGCTAAAAATGAAAAAGCGAATTCGCAAACGAAGCCGTGCTTTGAAAAAGGGCCGTCAACTTGTCGTCATGTTTATTTTTAGCGGCGGAGGCTGCCTGACCGCGTCTTTTTTTTTCCTGCAGCATACATCGTATTTAACCAATCACATCACGCACCCTAACATGAGTATTTATCACGCTATCTGGATGGAAGACACTTAGGTTCTCGTAGTGTTTCCCTTCAATTAAACCTATCCCAACCAACAAGAAATATTTCATGAATATGAGCATGGGCTGGAACCACAGATCTTGCGATCCATAATTCACTCCACCATCCACTGTGGCAGCTCCACGAAAGCGGTTCCTTGAAATGCTTTAATGTACATGCATGACTGAGTGACAGTATTGGTGTGACGTCAGCATTATTGTCTTATGAATAAACATCGAACTAGCTGAATAATCATGATCTATTGACGATGTGTGCTGCAAATAAAAATACCGCCGACTGACCTACAATTTAGACCTTTGGGCGGCGGGGAAAATTGTCAGGTCAGGAAACCAGACTTTTCCGACATGAAATAACGCATCCACTAATTAGCATACTGTATTGAACATGAAAAGTATAATTAGAAAACGATTGTAGTCCTGCTTACCGATGTGAAGTAGAATAGTTGGCACAGCGTCGATCCCTTTTAAAACAGGTGTTCTAAAATTTGACAAGTTTGATGTTGGAGACTATAATCCAATGGGCGCTGGTAACCGCCTTTTATAGGTGAATGTAAATTGTGTGGTTTGCTCACTAGACCTATGTACGTCCACTATAGCTGTGATTACACTCATTCCGTGCGCAGTATAGTTGAGAGATCCAATAATAACGTACTCCGTTCCCATTGGCCGCCCAGGCCCCCTGGATGGCCTATGGGAACGATCCGAGAGAGGTTGTTGTTGGTTTAATGCCAAGCTCGATCAGTGGCGTAAATAGGGTTGAACTTCTGAGGGGGCACCTCGGGGTGCACACACTTTTTCGAGGGGGAACCTGAAGGCAAGTGCTATACTCAAGTGCTGTACTTGTGTTCAAGATTGTAAAAAGAATATACAACATTTGCTTTTGCTGTAATTTTCAGAAATGGAGGGATTTGGGTGGTAAGTATTTTACAACAAATATTGTTACACAGACTTGTTTGAAGTTTGTGTTTGTAGATGCTGGGAAAATCAAGAAAACAATCATGTTCCTGTAGTCTGGTTCCCTAACCCCACTTAAGATGAAAACGGAGCAATAATTGTTTTGTTACTAATCCACTGAGCGCCATCCTCAGCAATTTATACACCCCCCCCCCCATTCGTACACCCCAGCCACTGAACTGCGCTTTGGACCTGTTTATTCCTCTTCTTAGTATTGGAACTATTGTTTGATTGTTCCACTGGGGATAACCATTCTATGGATCGTAAACATCGATCGATTGTGAGGGCAGGGTCCACTCCATACAGCATTTGGAGAAAATTCCCGAATCCACACAGTCAATAACAAATCACATAGTTTTAAGTAAAACATATCTCAGTCTAGATCATTTGAAGTGCTCGAGACTGAGAGAAACGTGTCTATAAATAAACGTGACTGGTACAGGAAATCGGGTAATACTATAAAAAAAAAAAAAAAAACAAGAACTGATACACTTACTACTTTACTGTTATTGTTTGCAAATTACTTTGAATCGTACTGTTGCTGACTGGACAATTTAAATACATATGACACTAGTTTACATTAAATAATTTGTTAATTTCAGAAATGTCCATCAGCCCCTGATGCAATGAAACTAAAGTCTCTCCCACGTGATGAATTATCCATTCTGTAAAATATCCTCCTAGCAAGAATGGTCAGTCTCCTCAATTATTCCTTCTAAAAAAAACCTCTTAGCCACGATGGTTAGTCTCCTTAATTATTCCTCCTTAATTATTCCTCCTAGCCATGATTTTGAAAAATGGAAGTCTTCTTCTGTAGCGAGGGCTTCATATGTGTCGCCCATTTGCTAGCTTCGACAGAGTCAAGCGGTTGGTGCTGCTGCTGCTGCTGCTGCTGCTGCTGCTGCTGCTGCTGCTGCTGCTGCTGCTGCTGCTGCTGCTGCTGCTGCTGCTGCTGCTGCTGCTGCTGCTGCTGCTGCTGCTGCTGCTGCTGCTGCTGCTGCTGCTGCTGCTGCTGCTGCTGCTGCTGCTGCTGCTGCTGCTGCTGCTGCTGCTGCTGCTGTTGCTGCTGTTGCTGCTGTTGCTGCTGTTGCTGTTGTTGCTGTTTTGCTGTTGTTGCTGTTGTTGCTGTTGTTGCTGTTGTTGTACAATTTGCAAAAACATACATGCATGTAAAAATTGTATACAAACGTGGAGGTTATTTGAAAAAGGAATCTGTTCTCCTATGGTTACAAAATTCTGGACAGTGCTGGTATGGTCGAATTTTTGTATCTCTCGGTTCTACAACGAGGAATGATTAGAGTAGAGGAGGTACTGTCTCTAAGTTTTCTTCCCGTACAATTTGATTTCTGAGGAGGCAGCATACTCCTATACCTTTGAGAGTTCATGAGCTTGGAACCAAAACTTAAAAATATATGATCTCTTCTAGATTCTAATGAAGGCATACATTTAATAGTTATAGGGCCTTAGAGTAACAATCATAACGTTGATAACCAAGAATGATTCGGCAGGCACGTTTTTGAACACACTCTATTCTGTGAGATAAGTACTTGCTAATGGAGCTGTGCCAGACCTGACAAGCGTACTCTAGAACAGGTCTTATATATCATATGTACACAGAAACCAAGTCGGTCAAGGGAGCATCGTATTTTTTTTTTTAATAGACAATTAGGTATAAAGTCTACGTGAAGCCCTAGACACAATATCAGTTATATGACTTTCCCATTTGAGGTCATTTAGAATAATGATCCCCAAGAGTTTCATGTGAGTTGTTTGACTTAGAGCAACCGAGTTGAGAGTGAAGATGTGGTTTGGTATTTCACGCTTCAAAAAATTAATTTTCATTATGTTACATTTGGCAGGTTTGGGCAGAACATCATTTATTATGCACCACTGGGACAGATCATCAGGATGAGTTTGCAGTGATGGCTGCTCGCCACACTTTACGGTCTCCCCAAGAGTTAGATCATCCACATATTTCCATCGTCTGTGACTTCCTATCACAGCATCATAACAAGAATGAGAAAAAGGATAGGACCCAATTTAGTTCCCTGAGGAACGCCGCAAGAAATGAATTTCAAAGCAGAGATATGGTTGTTAAGTTTTGTATTTTGAGTACGACCGGTAAGGAAATCACAGATGATGGGGATAATGGATTTTCTAACTCCAAGGTCGATTAGTTTTTTAATAACCACATTATGATTCACAAGATCAAAGGCCTTAGTGAAATCAATAGTGGACAGGTATGCATATTGATTGGTCCAGCCATGTTGGCATGGTTGGCGAGTTGGCGTGGGTCTGAGTGAGTTGGCGTGGGTCCAAGTTAGTTTGGTTCCGAGTAAACCTGATACATAGCGGTGTTCCCCTTGATTTCACAGCACCGCTATAAAAAGTACTCTGACATGTAAATATTGACTCCGGAAGCACCAACATTTGTCAACATAAATTACGTCAACAAATCTCCACTGACTAAACAAAGTATATGTAGCGGTGAAGCCACACACTCAAAGGGTCGCCTCGTCGGTAGGCCTCGCCGGTTAATCAAAACACGGATGACAAAGATTCTATCTCCCAAATTTCTTCGTTCTTTATTGTTTAGTGGCGATGCAGTAAAATCAAGAACCCCTAGTATCCGGGTTCAAAAAGGATATTTCTTGATGGATTACAGCACAGCTCAGTTCAAACCCAGTGATCCAGGCTCATCAAAAAGGCCTGAAACGTGCATGCAGCCCGACAATAAGAAAAAAACCTACATTAGTGCGGTCTGCAGAATAGTCGAACTGACTAACGTGGTAGCTGGGGGTTTTTTTGCGTGCGCGTCCCGAATGTGCATGTATACATTTTGTGGCAAATGCATACCTTTCGTGGGGCTGAAGAAATATGGAACGCATAGAATAACAAAATTAGTATGGAGCGCCTCAATGGTTTTCGCTAATTCCCCACAATTTCCCTGCTTTGAGGATCAGTCGCCCTCGAACGATCCATTATTAAACACTAGTTATAAACATTGGTTCAAACAAAAAGTTTTTTGTGGTGGTGGTGGTGGTGGTCATTCACAAAGAACAATTACATCTCACTCTTTATAACCAGGTTAAACAAGTCTAAAGATACAGTACAGTGGATCTCCCACATATTTAAGTAGGATAAAAAGAACACATTATCATAATAATATTCCCCGTTTCGTTAAAAGACTCCTTCTATCCTTTGCTTGGTGAAGGGCGAATTTCTGAGGTCTCAAAATAATGTTTGTCGGTTGGTCTGTTCAGTATACAGATGTCCCATTTTGGGGAGGGATAATTCTGGTGATGGCTCTTTTAATGGAAGTATTCGGTGTTTTTTAAATAAGAGAAAAGCTCATTCTTGCCTTCTCTACTTTCTGAGCGGGGTCATATAAAGTGGGGGATCTGGAGGGGGGCATGCCCCATTCTCCTCCCTCCCGTTACAGTTACGTCAATGTCCGTTGGTTGCTCGAGGCATCACTGGGACAGTCGTCTCGTCGGTGTACAGAAATAGGCTCACCTCCGACAGATTCCGTGGTGTTTGTATAAATGTATTTTACCCAATTTTAAGTCTCCCTGCAATCGATTAATCAGGAGCAATGTGCACACAATGAGGGCAAGTTCAATAATCCTGAAGAAATATGGACCAATAATTTTAGATGTATATAAACGTGTTTATTATCCGAATGCAGCTTACAATGAATACCATCTTTATCAGTTTGAAAATAAAGGTTTATGAATTTATGAGGTTGTCAACGTGAGCATAATATACACGGATAAGTAAGATTTGAGGCTTTGCATGGTGGAGATACTAAATATTGGAAGGTTTGCGGAAACACCATGTGCGAATAATTTCTCAACTAAGATAATGGTTCTGAAAAGAACCAGAGGTATAAACTCGGATAAGTAATTATACTAGAAATTAATTAAGGGTATTTTGTATTCCAGTAGATGATCAAAAGGAGAATCATTTCATCTTTTCATACCCATGCAAGACATTTACTAGCATAATTATTTTCTTCTAAGTTAGACAATAACTCGTTGGTATCATTAACACTTAAATGATTTCTATGAATTTCAGAAAAATGTCAATGAGCGACCGGATGCAATGAACCTAAAGTCTCTCCCACATGATTAGACATCCTCCTTTGGGACTACGTCTTCACTCATTCGCTGCGGCTGTCTTCAGCGCTGAATAAAAAAAGGGGGAAAACATAAATGGAATATGAATGAAAACTAGAGATATTTGTCTTTGTAACAAAGTAACGCAGGGTGATGGGTTGCTGAACCATTTTATTTAACATTTTGTAACTCAGTTGTAAATATCTTTATGCAAAACAAACCGGAAAAGTTAGAAATTAAAAGTTGTTTTGGCTTGTGAGCATTTATTGATTTGAGCAAATGCATTTAGGGATCGATGGATTTAAAGTCACATTTTATTTTCACGTTCTTTCCCGGTCTGATCACGTCATCAGTTAAATTGAGCATTATTAATACTGATTTAGTTTATGCAGGTTGTGCAACACAAAGTATAGAGAACTTATGGAAATATGAAAATATGAAATCCCGGACGTAAAGGTCCAGCGGTTTTGTGCTCGGGAATCAAAAATATTGCCCTAGAAAATATCTACAACCTCACTCAAAATTAACCCGGTAATAAATTCAGTTCAGGAGAAAATATGATATAGTTGAACGTATGATGACCTTAAATCGCTTGTAATTAAATATGTAATGACGTCATGATGACGTCATTCACCTAACTTTGCCCTACCGTTAACCCCGGAGGTAAAGGTCAAGCGACACTTACCTGTACACTACATGAAATGGTCATAAATGCATGGCCTATCAGACTACTTAGTATGAATATGTTAGGATTGAAACAATACGGTCACTTTTAGAACTAAAATCGCTTGCTAACCTTATAACCTTGACGTCACACTTGTATGCACAGAAGTGATATGGTACACGGTACCCTGTGGAGACATGTGCACCATAGGGAACAAAAGAGTGTATACGTCTCCACAGAGCAACTCTCCACAAGGTTATCACGAAATAGATATATGGATTTTACTCAAAAACTAGGAAATTCCAAGGTGTATTGATCGGTCGCAAATTGAAGTATGGGAGGGCTGGAACTTGGGTGTTCTTTACCTATTTCTTTCTAGCTTTTTAGTTTCAAAAACCGGTCGAAGCAAATGATAAGGGAAAGGGGATGAGCAAAAACTACAGAAACGTAATTCTAAAAACTATTTGTCATCCCTCGTACCTGGTTTAATTCTATAAAAATATAAAAATTGTCATCATTTTTTTTTCCCTCCGAATCTATAGTGAGGGTGTTTGATTTGAGTGTTTTCCTCTAGAGTAGTGACGAATGTACAAAGTCCAGTTATTATCTGCGAACTTTATTGGTTTTCCCCGCATTTCACAATACCGCTATGTAAATATGACACGCTCCCATTTGATCAACTTGTCAACAATACCGCATAATGTCTGCACTGAAAACAACAAAAGTGTTTACTTCCATTTACCACATTCTAAAATATTATTTATTAGAAAAAATAATTTCTCCCGGCGGGCAAATTCCTGTAAAGGCCACTCTTAGCCACTTGTTGGTGGAAAAGTGGATTTTGACAAGTCGCGTATTTTGGTCGTCCGTTAATCTGTTTGTTTGTCCGTCAGTTGGCAGGGACGTATACCCGGGGTCCAATTTGCGAAGGAGGGGGTATTTAGGGGTGATGTCTCATTTTCGATGTCATGGGATTGTAGAATTTGAAGAAATTAAGAATCACTTTTTAAGGCACAGTTGGTTGTTAATGTTGCTAATAACAAATGAACTTAATTTAACCAATTGCTACGGAGAAACTGTTTTGGGTCAGAGGGGGATCTAGAACATAATTTGTTTATGTAAATACAGTAGTTTGTGTACAATATTCTTTGTATATATTCTTTGTACAATTTGCTTAAGAGGCATCTTTATTGCCATAAATATTCTAGTTCGGCATCATTGAGCTCGGGAAAATAACGCGCCGTGCAACCTTAACCATCTCTTCGTGTGTAGCTTGTTTGGGCGATGTTCGCGCGTGCGTACTACACCCGTGCGACAGTTCCACGATTCGCTCGTACCCCCCGCCCTGCAAACAGGACGCTGGGCAACCTCGACCCCAGGGTGTTGAGCAGTACGCGCCCATCACTACCTGCTCTCTCACCCTGGTATTGGATCATTTGCATGTGCAAGATTTTTGAACACGTATGCAAATGAGGAATAGTCTGGTGCCTGCATGTGCGTTACATTATCGTTCGTTTTTGTATGCGGTGTCTGGGGTAAAAACAGAGTCAATTCGTCGCAGCGCGAGCACAGCGTGAGTTACGAAAACGCGATTTATTTAATTAAACTGTTACGATCTTATCGAGACAACATGCAGTATCACATTTCATATTAATATGAACCAATTGGAAAAGGAAAGGAATGTTTTTGAGAAGGCGTGGACGAATGATCGTGAAAACACGTACTGCACGTTGTGAAAAACAACACCAAGTACACGATACAAATCCATTACTAGCCAATTGCAATATCGAATCAGGATACAGGAAGAAAGTTTACTATCCAGTGTTTACTATTGGAAACACGGTTGGAAATAAAGTAAGCACTGGGGACGAGGTTGGGACGCTGGGATACTCTGATGAGCTTCACAGAATCTTGTGAAGGAAGTGGCCTATGACCTATGTATAAAGCATCTGGCTGCAGCTGTTCAAGACCGCAGTAAGACAATGTGCGCAAATACTATAGGAAAACTTCCCATAGATTGTGCACATTCCATAACGGATGTGATTTCTGTTTCATTGCGGACCATGTGGACAAAATTTTGAGCGTCGCATAATGCAATCTGACCGTTCGTGATTCGAAATGGAGCCTGAGCGAGTGACGGGAATTGCAAATTTACAACACAGATAAGTTTTACAGAATTTCCCACATTATTACGCTTTTCAACGAGAAAAAAATACTCTCTAAACTGGAATAAAAAGAGTAATGAATCAGTCTTAACGGCCGTTTCAAACCTTGCAGAGTCATGACCTTGATGACGCGCAGATCGCTGGTCGCGCAAAATCCAATCAATCAGAGCGTGAATTCATCAGAGTATGCCAGCGTCCTGTTTGCAGGGCGGGGTACGAGCGAAGTTCCACGATTGCTTTGTAAAGCGCATGCGTAGTAGACTGTCGCATGGGTAACCCGTGCGATAGTCTACTAAGAATGCGTATTTAGCCTATGCGTGAACCCACGCGCGAGCGTTTGGTAAACAGCAAAAATAACATCTGGCATGTGATGGTGAATTGACCAGTGAGAGTTCGGCTCTCAATCATGAATTGTATTAGGTATAGTAATATTGGCTTTTCACCATAAGCTAAAATATGGCCCATGAACATGAACAAAAAGAAGGTCTAGAAATATCGTCGACAGAAAAGTCACAAAATTGGAGCATTTTAACTGTTTATTTCGTTAAAAAGATATTTATTATGGGAATAACAGTGCGAGGATCCGGTCTTCACTGCGCGTGATAATGACCGGCTTTGGGGGTGACCGCTGTTAATGAACCGAGACGAACAAAGCTGCTCATTATCACGCAGTGAAGACCGGATCCTCACACTGTTATTCCCTTAAAACATACTTGGTTGAAAGATAGTAAGAAGACTAAACTCCTTGTGAAATTGTTCTTTCTGGCAAGCTGTCATTTTAAAAAAAAAAATCAAAGAAAGAACGCCTTTCCAACGGTGCGTCTTAAGAAGCACCGTTGGAAATTTGCGTTACTAGTTCGTGTTTTATTCGGCGAAGCGCGCGCAAGCGTTGAGACAACGCACACGCGCGCGCGGTTGCTATAATTCGTCCATAGATAGAAGGTCACATGCTGGAGGAAAGATACAAATAATGCGCGAAAACGTGACGAATGCAACGCCGTTTACGCGCACAGTTCACCATGCATCGCTATTGCGTGTGCGCATTGCGTAAATACTCGTTGCGCATTTCCAGCTTCGTGCGCGTTGAGCTAGGTCACGTGCATAGAGTTATATTAAAAAAACTAGAGAGCGCACTCATCACGTGACCCCGTGCTGGCAAGGACAGTTTGTAAGTGAGTAAAGCACATGCGCACAACACATAACGTTATGCAAAACAGCACGGTAAAACAAGGCATCGTCGGGGGGATTTATAAGTGGAACCAACAGTAAAACAACAAGATACGCATTGCAGTCAATCCTGAAGTGTGCACATCCGAGTATTTTTTGCCCACTTACAAAATGGCGGCGAGGTCTACAGGGTGGCACGTCTGCATTGTGCGTTCGGTATAGTGAATGCGCGCTCTAGTTTTTATAATATAACTCTATGGTCACGTGCTGGAGGAAAGATACATTTAGCTCCATTACTTTACGTTAATTTGAGTGCACGTCCAGGAGAGACAACAAAAATGGCGGAGATTTATCGCACAATGAATGGGCGCGTGTGGACGCGCTGCCGATCTAGTCGTTTTATTCTTCATCTATGAATTCGTCGGATCAGTGCGCGACATCGCATACCATCGCGTACCTGCAATGTTTGTGAGTGCAATATTACTTGAGGTGACAGATGAAATGTTCCATTCCACGAGGCGAAGCCGAGGGGAATGGAACATTTCCTCTGTCACCGAATGAAATTATTCTTTCCATTGCACGAACGTGAAACATTCATTATTTGTTTTGTATAACACTTGAATAAATTCTTGTCATCTGATTGGTTGACTTATTTATTCAGGAATAGCCAATTTATTCAGGTTAAAAACTGCTTCAAAGTTCGACAAGTTCATCATATTTAATTTATGCAATTTATTCAACAGGTTGAGAACCATCACATTCAATCTCGATTTAAAACAGTGCCACAGCAGCTATTCACTATGGTGGCTTTAAAGGGACATCGCACATATATATTGACGCCAATATTCACGCCAATATTCACGACATGGCCTCCATGTCGCTAATATTTGCGCCAATATTGACGCCAATATTCACGACATGGACCCAAGTCGCAAATATTGACACCAATATTGACGCCAATATTCACGACATGGACCCAAGTCGCAAATATTGACGCCAATATTGACGCCAATATTTACGACATGGTCTCCAAGTCACAAATATTGACGCCAATATTGACGTCAATATTCACGACATGGTCTCCAAGTCGCAAATATTGACGCCAATATTGACGTCAATATTCACGACATGGTCTCCAAGTCGCAAATATTGACGCCAATATCGACGCCAATATTCACGACATGGCCTAAGTCGCACACCCACTTAGGCGTGAATATTCTTCTTCTGTTTTTAGCAACCTAGGTTAGCAATTCAAGCAACTTGTCTGGCGCACCCTACTTTACAGTACACACGTTTTAATATTGTGTTTGTGTTAGCGCGAACTTCCTTCGCTGCAAGGACACAGACGTCCAATCAGTGTGACCGTAAGGTCAGAGCCAAGTTCTGCTAAATGCACATAAAAAATCTGTCAGATTTATCAAAAATCTGCCAAATTCCCCAGAATTACTCGAAATACACTATAAACACTAAAATCACATGTACATTGGTAGTATTACCTGAATTAAGGTTCAACTCACATTATAAACAATCTATAGTCACATAAAGATGTTATGAAATTATCCCGTAAATTTCGGGCAAAACGCGGATCCGGCCACGACGACGTTTCCCAGTGAACTTTAGCACCTAGACCCAGCGTTGTAACGAGTCACTGATTTTTGTGACTCGAGTCGAGTCGAGTCATTTTAAAGAAGTGACTCGAGTCGAGTCAAGTCATTTTAAAGAAGTGACTCGAATCGAGTCGAGTCATTAGGTCCAAAGGTCGAGTCGAGTCGAGTCAAATATTTAGCTTGAGTCAATTCCAAGTCACGATTATTTGAACACTATGTATACCAAAATTTATAAAAGGAGGCCATAACTTTAGCGAGCGTTCAAATCCAAAAGCTTTATAAGAAATCGCCCAAAACAATGATGAAACAGCGACTTTGAAAATGTGTTTAAAAATCTGGTTCCTGGATAGCATTTTGTGCGTTCTAGACCCATGAGGTGGGAGTCTGCGACACTTGTATATTTGTACATGACTGCTATTCGCAAAGTAAAGTGAGCATAAATTTTGCACCGTAAGTCATTGCAAATACTTTTCACAAAGTTGCGCTTTTTATTTTTGGGACTCGATCGAGTCTTATTAGCCTTCGCTCGAGTCGAGTCGAGTCTTCTGATGAGGGACTCGAGTCGAGTCGAGTCATTTGCTTGCAGTGACTCGAGTCGAGTCGAGTCATTTACCCTTAGGGACTCGAGTCGAGTCGAGTCACCAAAAATTGTGACTCGAGTCGGACTCGAGTCGAGTCATTGACTCGAGACATTACAACTCTGCCTAGACCAGCCAACCTGTCCCATTATGCCAGGGTTTGTTTGGAAGGATTGAACTTTTTTAAACAAATATGTACAATTTTTTGTTCAAATTTGCTGTTCAAATTTGCTGTTAATTTTTTTGTTCAAATTTGTAGTTCTCATCAAATCAAATTTACAACCATTTTTGCAGAATTCTTCCAGAAATCTGCCCCCAAAAAAATCATTCTGTCAAATTTTCTGAGCAAATTCTCGTTTTTTTTACAAAAATTCTGTCAAAGTTAGCCGAAAATCGGCTAAAACGGTCATCTTGCGTCCAATGTACATGTACATTCATGGCTCGCGCTGCGCCTCACGACGAACGTTCAGCCAGAGATAGCTGTGTCTGGGTGCCAGACTGTGTGGGTAACGGACATCCCAAGTTGCTGTGAAAAAAATTCACGCGTTAGTGGGTTTACAACTTGGGCCTGTCGTGAATATATGCGTCAATATTGGCGTCAATATTTGCGACATGGAGACCATGTCGTGAATATTGGCGTCAATATTGGCGTCAATATTTGCGACTTGGAGACCATGTCGTGAATATTGGCGTCAATATTGGCGTCAATATTTGCGACTTGGGTCCATGCCGTAAATATTGGCGTCAATATTGGCGCAAATATTAGCGACATGGAGGCCATGTTGTGAATATTTGCGTCACTATTGGCGTCAATATATATGTGCGATGTCCCTTTAAAGCCACCATAATTCACTGTGCAATAAAACTTCCATTGCACTGTGCGCTGCGCGCCGCGTGCGCCGTGCGTTGGGACGAATAATTCAGACATGTGATCAACGATCCACCAATCACATGACGAGGATTTATTCAGGTGTTGTATAAAAGGAATTATTGTTGGCTCGACAATACTTCCCTTCTCGTAGGCACAGAGCAACCCAAACTAAAGCCTCTTCGGAGGGTTGCAGATGTTTCATTGAAAGAACAAAGTGAAGAAAAACATTGTTGAAAAGCACAAAGAGTTCTTCTTTAAATACAAAGCAAAATACGTGAAAACGCAGGATTCATCATTCGTCGTCTAATTGACAAAA
The DNA here is from genome assembly GCF_015706575.1 of Patiria miniata. NCBI lineage: Eukaryota > Metazoa > Echinodermata > Asteroidea > Valvatida > Asterinidae > Patiria > Patiria miniata. The sequence continues at coordinate 8,228,762 of NW_024037073.1, forward strand.
TAGCTTGTGTCTGACTCACTGAAGTTCTCGTATTGCCAAGTTGTATTACGTTTATTATAAAGTGAGTCTTTCAAATAACACATTGCAGTTGGTAAAGGAATAATTATTCATAGAGCGGAAACATTATAATGTCGACTACTATTAAACAGAGCATGTAATAAAAAAAATGGTATGGTGTGAAATTTAATTGGATTATATAACTAGGATCTTATTGGTTTTATTACGCATGCCTTAGCGAATGAAACGTACGATAGTGACACGTGTGCTCATCAATGGTTGCATTTGGGCCTTAAGTCGCCCAGGGGCCTGCTGTTGCCCATTACTGGTCGGGCCTGGTGTCGCCCAACCTGTTGCTGCCCATTGGCCTGGAACGTGTTACCCAGGGGCGCGCTGTTGTTGCCCGTTACTGTTCGACCAGGCCCCTGGGCGAGCCAGGCCCTACCAGGGGGGCTGCTGTTGCCCGTTACTGGTCGACACTAGGCCCTATAGCTATATGCGACACCAAGCCTACAGTAAGGGGCAACAGCATGCCCCTGGGTAACACCAGGCCCGGCAACAACTGGTCCCTGGGTAACACCAGGCTGATGCCTAGTTACTGGTCGGGCCTTAATGTGTTGCCCAGGGGTCTGCTGTTGCCAATTATCCTGGTAGGGCATGGTGTCACCCAGGGGATTCAAGTGCCCATTACTGGTCGGGCCTGGTTACGTTACCCATGCACTCCCCAAGGGGACTGATGTTGCCCGTTACTCGTCGACACCAGGCCCTATGCGACACCAGGCCCTACCAGTAATGGGCAACACCAGGCCCCTGGGTAACAACAGGCCCGGAAACACTAGGCTCCTGTGTAACAACAGGCTGATGCCTATACTGGTCGTGCCTTGTGTTGCCCAGGAGTCTGTGTTCGTGTCATAAGGGGTGCAGAATTCTCAAGTCTTATTGCCTTACTGAGGTCACCTATTAAGCTCCACTCTGAAGGATTTTTTTTTTTTTTTAAGAGTTTTAGGGGATCGAAGCGTCATCTGCAACATCAGCCGACACACACTTGAAGAAAAAAAGTTGGAAAAAAACCGCGTCGCTGCACCACTTTTGGGGCAAGCTCTATGCCAGAAACCGGAGACTTGTGGGGGCCTTAATTACTGGTGGGGGCCTTAATTACTGGTAGGGCCTATATGCCCGGGGGCCTGCTGTTGCCCATTGTTAGGACCTGGTGTTACCCAGGGGCCTGCTGTTGCATGCCCATTATAATGGTAGGGCATGCATATGGTGTTACCCAGGGGCCTATTAATTGTTACCCATTACTGCATAGTCGGGCCTGGTGTCGCCAAGGGGCCTGCTGATTCGTCTCCGTCTTTGGAGCTTTTTTTTGCATCCGAGTATATAATATGCACGGTGGTTTCACTTCACGGTATGTACGCGTGCACTGTTTAAAAGTGTCCCGTGGTAAAGAGCAAAGTTAGTGCGTACGCCAATGTAAAATCGAAGCTTAAGAAATTGCTTATTTTTTTATGGATCGATGTTTAGATACAATATACATTGCCCTAACCATATATGTTAACGTTCCACAGAGGCCTCCGTATAGTAGAGTCTGACTTTCGAACAATACGCAACCTTTAACCTGTATAGCGTTGGCTGTTTTATTTACACAGGCGAAATTATCTTCACGTATCAATATTTGCTTGTTGTGCATGGAAGAACCGTTTGCACAGTGTGACGGTAAGCAGCATATACATAGGTTAACGGAAGCCTTGCCCGTTGTATAAGTGCTATGTGTTCAGATATACGGCAATACTATACATCGCTGAGATAGAACGAATCGTTTGCTTTTAATTCATTGTTAAAATTAAGATAACAAGGAACGACCTCTGATGTACCCGCAACGCATTAGTCTACTGCACAGTCGAGTAGCCCCATATTCAGCGTGCATATGTGCACTTCTTCTTTCATGGTTTCGTACGTGTATAGGCCTATAATACGAATGATCATGGACGACATATATTTGCCTACAGAATTATGAAGGAGACAGCTATAACATTTAGGCATAGATCAAGAACATGTTTATTGTTCTCGCTTAACTAGAAAGATGTCGGTTTAGCAAACAATTCCATAATGCCGTTACCAATAATCACTTTAAATCCCTGCATTAGAATGCTTCACTCGTATCATGCTACCATAATACGGAGCCATGTGGTATCGTTGAACTAAAAAGAAATGGGCGCTCGAAATCTGACTGCATTTAATTAAGTCTATCTGGAATTTAAAATGGCATATTTCTACATGGTCATGTAAACCAGAAGAGATATTCTTAACAAAAATGGTTCAGTGTTAAAAATAGTTTCTCCACCTTGTATTTCACAGCAATGGCGTTGTCAGTTCCAACAAAAGACCATTTTTCTAACCTGCCGAATGAGATGAAGGTTCTCGTACTTCAACATCTTTCAGCTGAGGACCTGTGTCACGTGGCATTATGTAATCGATCATTGAGAGAGGCCGCCAATTACGATGCTCTATGGCGCCCTCTTTGCCGAGAGAAGCGATGGGAGAAGTTTGATGCAGTCGTTGATCTTTGTAAAGAACCCCCGTTCATACCTTCGTCACCTCAACCTGGCGGGGATGGAAGCGTTGGTGACGGTGTCACCTTTGCCTTTGATTCGGTTGTCACTGATTCAAACCGGCCAGGGTTGGTGAATACATGCAAATGGAAGGAGATATACATGAAGGCACGACATCTGGAACGAAATTGGAAGAACAATCTGTATCACGTTGTCTCATTCGAGTTTGGCTCAGCTGGCTACACTAAGAGTTCCAGAAAAAATGACTGTTCTGAACCTGAGGTGACAGTACGCGGCCTAGCTGGTGAAGGGAATATTCTTGCCGGTGCTCTCTCGAATGACACATTACATATATGGGATATCTCCAGCGGAAAACGTCGACATCGCATCAAAGTGGGTATCGGTAGAATAAGCAAGGCGCTCAAAATGAAGAATGGCGTCATAGCTGTAGGGTGCCGTGGTGGTAAGATTCGTACCTACTGCGCCCAGACTGGAGAGCAGCTGCAAGTCATGTCGGGGCATCGTCTGGATGTGTCTCGTCTATTCTTCGATGGTGACACCATTATTAGTATTGCAGCGGAGTTAGACGGGGACATGAGGGAGGTACGTGCTGACGGTGATATACGGGTCTGGAATGCTATAGACGGTACATCTCGTTTCGTCTTTGAGAGCACCTCCGATGATCCCTTCCGGTGCCGACCGATTGGCGTGGACTATTTTGACAAGACAGTTGCAGGTGCTTACATCGACCGTAAGATTCGATTATGGGACGTACAGAGTGGTGTCTGTAAGCAGACAATCGTCAGTGATGCCAATTACTTAATTTCGTGTCACCTTGGGGACGGCATCGTGATTAGTGCCCATTGGGGAAATGTCATGAAGATATGGAACGTGGAATCCGGGGAGTGCATCAGACACTTTGACGTGCCTGGTGTGGACTTTGAGGATTGGGACCCAGATGATGAATCATCGCACTTTCACTTCAACGGTGAATTCCTCCTCGCCACATCGCTCTCTAATGTGAGATTTTTCAATCTCGACGGCAAATTCATCAGGGACATCAACTCGGACGATGATAATTATAAACAATACCTGCTAAGGATCAATTATGTCTTTGGCAATAAGTGTATTGCATGTGATGATTGTGGTCGCGGCCCGATGTACCTGTGGAACATCGACGACCTTAATAATGTTTTCCATTTGGTGAAATGTTGCATGTTTGTCGGGGATAATGCAGTGTGGATGAGCGAGACAAAACTTGCTTTCGTTCGATACTTAGAGTACGATAAGGATGAGAACAAAATCCAAATACCAAAGATCGAGGTTCACCATTATTGGTAAATATGTAAAGGTTAAGGAGAAGTTTCTGCCGGGGGTTGATGCTGTGCCGGGCGGCGGAAGGGCTCTCAATAGTGAAAATGGCCTTGAGAAAAGTTCGGTCACTCCCGCTGCCGGGGCGGGCGCCCCCTCCGCACTCCCCTGGAAACCTCACTGTAGGTACATTGAAAGGATCGCCAGTTTAAGTTATATTAAGTCACGACACCAAAAGACAAAAACACTATGTTATTGCCTAACGCTGTCTCTGATCATGAATTGTTCTTGATCATGCTAGAAGAAGAAAAAAGGCCGCATAGATTGGTGCGTGCATTCGGGGAATATACAGCGCCACCAAGCGTAATTTTGAGGAAACTCAACCCAACCCAACTGTTCTTATTTCACGCATTGTATGAGATAAGAAAATGTGTACCATTAATATGCGTTGCGTTGATTGCTTCACATGGTATGAGGGAACATTCATAAATAACTGAGACAGTATACCCGTTCCTATTGGTCGAGATCCCGTCACGTGGATAGTTTTAAAGGGATAATAAAACCCTGGCAAGACGTGAAGGTGGTCCCATGTGAAGCTGCCCCCTGAATTGGGACACTAAGTTTCTGCTTCCGAAAATGTAGGCCCTATGCTTCAAAGTTTCTACATTTTGAAGATCGAAGAAACATATACAGGGTGAGTCAAAAAAGCGAAACCCAAATGTTGGGACTATTGTTTTAGTGAAGTTTTGTATGTAGCACTTTTAAAATCTAGGATATGAAAGCCAACTTCATAAGCTTTCTTTTAGTACAAGAATCATTCCAATTGCTTATGTACTTTTCAAGTTACTGAATTTTAAACACAGCAACCTTTTTGAAGTTCTGTCCACGGATCATAAAAAGGTAAGTGCTCTTTCAGCAAAACGAAAACATTTCACATACGGATGTTATACGTGTGAATTGTTTTCGTTTTGCTTAAAGAACGCACACCGTTTTTGTGATCCGTGGACAGAACTTTAAAACGGTGGTTGTGTTTAAAATTCAGTAACTTGAAAAGTACACAAGTGATTTGAATGATTTTTTGCACTGAGAGAAAGTTTGTGATTTGGGCTTTCGTGTCTTAGATTTTGAAAGTGCTACATGCAGAATTTCAACTTAAACAATAGTCCCGACATTTTGGTTTTGCTTCTTTTGACTCGCCGCGTACAATAGTTGTACATTATTTTAAACGAAACCTGTCTTATACGTATATAGGGTAAAAAAACAAAACGCTGAATAAATAAGCTGAATAAATACACTGAAAAGTTGCAGTACGTTATTGTTCTGCTTGCTCGTATCGCTACTAAACTAGAAAATTATGCTGGAGGGTGTTATGTGATACATGCAATGATAATTATAAATGTTACAACAACCACCTCGATTGAGTCACCGCCGTAGTGTCGTAGATATTACATCATATACGAATCCGTTGATGTGAGTTCGATTCCCTTTGGATTTTGTCTTCTCCATCTTTTCTACAATGTACTTTGTTTTCTCTTTAAAAAAATGAAGCATTTTAATTCCTGTTTTAAAAAATACGTAAGGACAAAGTGCCCACTTCCTAGGATCGCAATGCTCCTCAAACCTTATCTCAATATGTGTTGGCAGGTTTGCACAAAAAAAACTCGAAATGTAGCTTTCGGATTCATTTTTACCCGAAGGATTGCTTTTTGTAATTTTTGGAACTGTTTGAAGAGTTCTCACTTTTAAAGTTATCACATTTAAACAGTTCACTAATTATTTTGGGGGCATCGCTTTGTCTTCTAGAATTTGCATTGAATTTCCATAGTAAAGGGCCTACTTATAGATAAGGTTACCGTGGGGGATTTAACTAATTTTAGGGTATCGTACAAAATCTTCATTTTTATAGTGATTTGGTTTAAAAAAATAAATAAACTTACTCAGCCAAACTTAATCGCTGTTGAAATATGCTACTACTTTGGATTTCCTCCCGTTAGTTCTGCCGAAACAGCTAACCCTAAATAAACAAAACAGAAAACGGTGAGGATTAAAAATCCTTTCGTGTCGATTGCAGCCATAATTGGGTTCCGACCATTGATCTCCATATGTCTGTGTGTATGGAGATCAATGGTTCCGACACTCGCTGCAGATAATTTTGGTTGAAACTTGAAGGCAAATTCTTGACATGATGTCTGCGCAGAAAAAAAACATATTTTAAATGTTTTATAAAAATACCATTAACTTAGGAAAAAGTTATTTTTTACTTCGTTGTCATAACAACCAAGACGTTATCTTCTCAACATGTCTAGGCCGGGCTTAAACAATATTTTTTGTCTAGCAAAAAAAAAAACTTTTATTTTGATGTTATAACACGCACCTTACATTTATGAAAAGCAGTTTTTAAAATCGGTCACCATGGTAACCGTTGACAACATTCATGAAGTTAGGCTCTTTTTGTGTCTGAATGATGAGGAAATACTAGGCTACAATGTCAAATTGTACGGAAGTTGTGAAAACAGGCCGGGCTGCAGTGGGTTTCATTGCAATTGGGCCGGGGTAACATGCACTACAAGCCCGTGCAGTTATCAGGGAAATAAAGCTTCCAAAAGTCACCATTTTGAATTTCCAAGATGGTGGCTAAGATCAGATAATAAGATGACCTTGGAAAAATTTAGACCCTCAGGTATCCAAAAGTTTGGAATTAATTAAGCCATTATCTTATAAATACGAACCGGACTATTATATTAGTATTACTAGTTCCTCCTTCCCAAAAAGTTACAAAGTGCGCCCTCTGCCGCCTCTCACTTTTGCAATTATAGTTTGTTGTGGCCGGGCATATCGGGGGCAATGAAAGTTTGTCGGGACCAAATCGAAACAACTTTACTGAAGTGGCACAAATAATGCGATGGACAAGTATGAGAAAATACGTGTGGTTGGCAGAGGAGCTTATGGGTATGTAACATTCATGCGTAAGATACAGGAAATCTGACAAAATATCTGCAAAGCAGTCGTGGTCGTGGTACCGCGCCGGCCGCCGGGTAGCCCTGTCACGCCCCAACTATCGCATCGGTCCCAACTATAGTTGGGACTGTCCCAACTATAGTGCGGCAGTTGGGTCGGCCCAACTATAGTTAGGACTGGAGTTGCGCCGGATGCTTCATGCTTGATAGATCTTGTTGGATTAAATGTTCCGCGGCGCTGGCACCGTGTATTCGTCGTGCATGCATGCCGCAAGGCTGGCCGGTCACGTGGTACTGCCTAGTTGGATGAGTTGTCCAGCTGCTGGGTTGATTGTCCAGCAACATTTTGCAAAATTCAAAGATTGCCATGGCCGGCCAACTAGTATAGATGGGCCCCACCCATAGCTAATGTCAAAGGTCCCAAGTAAAGTCGGACAGTATGTAACAGAGCTGTAGGGAATGTTTTATAGTCGTCGTACATCAATGTAAACTATAGTTGGGACCGCCAAATAAAAATATTGCGGTGGCCCAACTACAGATGGTCCCCACCCATAGATAATTTCATTGGTCCCAAGTAAAGTCAGATGTGTATTAGAGTTGTAGGGAATGTTTTATAATCGTACAACAATGTACACTATAGTTGGGACCGCAAAATAAAAAGATTGGAGTGGCCCAAGGCCCGCCCAACTATAGATTCGCCCCATCAATAACTAATTTCAGTGGTCCCCAGTAAAGTCAGACGTGTATCAGAGCTGAAGGGAACGTTTTACAGTTGTACATCAATGTAAACTATAGTTGGGACACCGCAAAATAAAAAGATCGGAGTGGCCCAACTATAGATGGGCCAGCCCAACAATAAAACTTACAGTTGGGACCGTCCCAACTATAGTTGGGACAGGCCCAACTATAGTTGGGCCAGCCCAACTGTGGAACTACAGTTGGGACAGGCCCAACTATAGTTGGGACCGATGCGATAGTTGGGGCGTGACATCCCCACTAGTGTGGCCGCGGAATGCTGCGCTGAGGTTCAGAGTTCAGCGCAGCATACCGCGGCCACACTAGTGGGGCTAGCCGCCGGGTGACTGAGCTAAACTTGCGTTAACTTAGTTACACTTAATACATGTACACTGACTACAGTACAGTGTTGAACCTTCATCTCTGAATGATGAGAGCAATCTCTGAATGATGAGAGCAAACCGTCAGTGTGGAAATATGTTGACGACCTGACTATTGGTGAAAATAGAACAGTTGATAATGTCAGCGACATGCAAGAGCATTTAAATACCTTGCAGGAATGGTCAGTTCAAAACAAACTAAAACTAAATCCTGTCAAATGCCAGGCAATGCAAGTATACTTTGGCAAAAAAGAAATTCCAGATGTTGACCTAAGAATTTCAGATCAACGCCTTGAGGTTGTCAGTAAAGTCAAACTGCTTGGTGTTATGATCCAGGATGATTTAAAATGGGATTCCCAGGTAGAAAGTGTCCACACTAAAGCAAACCGAAAAATGTTCATGTTGCGTAAATTGAAAGGTGCAGGGTTCAATGACTGTGAACTTCTGAGTGTGTACAAAAGTTATATCAGACCTGTACTAGAGTATGCTGTTCCATTGTGGCATGCGGGTCTCACTCAGAGACAAAGTAACCAAATTGAGATGATTCAAAAGCGTGTCTGTAAATGCATTCTGGGCACACAGTTCACATCCTACCCAGATTCCTTGATGAAACTAGAGCTTGAGCCTCTTCATGTAAGGCGACAGCAAATCTGCAGAGACTTTGCCACAAAAGCATGTACATCTCCGCAGTTCTCTGAGTGGTTCCCTCCCTCTGAGTACAAATCATCAATGACCCTCAGAACCCAAACTAAATTCAAACCATATAGGTGCTGCACCAACAGATTCAGAACTAGCCCCCTGCCTTACATGACTGAGTTGTTGAACAAGAAAAAGAAATAGTGCAATTACTGCCCCACCATCGTCAATCGTTAATCAATTTGTCTGTTGTACTGTATTTTTATATAACTAAATGTTTTATCTTCAATTTAAAAACTAATATTATCCAATGTAAATGTAATAGCCAGTTCTGGGTTGTTTTTTTCAAATAATTATTTGTGTTGGCTGTCTTTTTTATTGAACACTGTAAATGTCATGTAATTCAGCATTTTGCTGCAATATGATTTTTATGAAATAAACCAATTATAAATTCATCAGTTCATGACCATGATCTTAAAGGAGGAACCGGAAAATGTTCCATACTACTAAGCCTCCACTTTATCTCCCACTTGGCAATGCGAATATTTTTTAGGAAAAATGTGTTTTCAGTCTAGACTAGCATGACTATAAGTTGGATGCACATGTACATGTAGTCTGGCAACGTGCTGGCCAAAGATTGTATAGCACCCTGTAGCCGCGCAGAACGATACATCTGCCATTTCGTTTGTCTACACACAAATCAAATGATGCTACAAATAAACGGTTGTTCAACTTGATTGTATATATTCATTTTAAAGAGGATCCTTTGCTGCATAAAGGATTTAGGCTGTGATGGGAGAGTTTGTGCTTGTCATTTAACGAAAATGGACAATATCGGCAAAAAAGGGATCATCACCGACACAAATTTTAATGCTCGTTTCATTAATTTTGACGTTTCTTTCATCACTTTTTGAAGTATTTTGACCACTATTTCATCTAAAATACACAGCAACTTTGATTTTTCAAGTTTTGACAATATTGGCCTCAAAACCAGGAAATTGAGGTGCTTTTAGGTATTTAAAGGGAAAATACAACATTTGCAAACATCAAAAAATAAAACTACCAAATCATTTTGAAATACCTTGCTGGACTGTTAGTGAATGACAGTGTAAAACATCCTGTAAAATCATGGCACCTGGTATACTGTCATTTTCAAGAAAAGTGGTATTTTTGTATCAATTTCCAACGCTGATCGGCCGACCAGCGTTGGAAACAACTGTTTTTTTTTCAAATACTGGCCCCAGTTGACCATCGCACTTGTTTGCAATCGATTAAACACCTATGAATGGGTACAAGCCAGCTAGAATGGTTCCCTGACCTTACAATTCCCCAATGTATGTAAACTGCTCTTTTTCTTTTTAAATGGAGTCAGGGAACCAGACTACAGGAAAATGATTGTTTTTCTTGGTTTTTATAGCATTTTCGAACCCAAAACCTCAAAAAAGTCAGTGTAACTATATTTGCTATATATTTCCAACCCCCCAATTCCATCCATTTCTGAAAATTACAGCAAAAGCAAATGGTGTATATTCCCTTTAAGCACCACATAAATGCCTTTATCACTATTATTATTATTTAATCTGACATGAAATCTAGAATGTTGCCGTTCTTCAATGTACGTTCACTTCCCTTTTTGTCCGTGTTTGTTTTCTCTTTGCACTGGACAGTGTTGCTACATGGAAGTGCAACGAAAGTTCCCGGATGTCTGACCTCAAGAATCAGTATCAATATGTGTGAAAACCGCTGTTAAACTTTTAACATTTTTTTTGCAAATCACACATATTATAAATTGATATGAACAACACGCGTAGAAAACAACTCTGCATGTCAGGATGCATCAACGTCTGTTTCATGAATGGTACAAGACACACTGTGGCTTCAGGTTCTAGGGCACGGACAATCATCACCAATGTAGACGCAAAATAGTCATTGATGCATCCATTCTACATGTCATGTGATCGTAACCCATATGTGCGCATACGCGTATGATATTTCCCAACAGGACCGTGTATCTCTGTCGTCGTCTTAGCGACCAGAAGCTTGTCATCATCAAGCAGATCCCCGTGGAGCAGATGACGGGAGAAGAACGCCAGGTAGCCGTCAATGAATCCAAGGTGCTCGCTATGCTGGATCATCCTAACATCATCAAGTATTACGAAAACTTCCTGGAGGACAAGGCCTTAAGCATAGTCATGGAATATGCTGAAGGTACAGTGTAGTAGGTCGCTCTTCAAAACAAAAGTTGACCAAGTTGTCTGTCGAAATTTTAAGAGTTGGAATTAGACAGGGCTCTGGAGTGCTCTGAAACGTGCAAAACTAAATCAGGCCAACTTTACTCACAGTTTAGCCACCAAATTTCTCCAAAAATTCCATTGGGCAAAGAAAAGCTCCTCAGTCTTTCACCAACCAAGTTTGTACACTCAATTCAATTTTTAAAGGAGACTTTCAGGCAAATTTCATCTCATAAAATGTTTGGTTGCAGCACCTGCTGCTACATCAGACTCAAACCGGCCAGCCGAACCCTGGCAAGCCCTGTGGTCGAGTGGTAAGATGTCAGCACTAGTAAGCAAGAGGTCGTTGGTTCGAGTCCCACCAGCAGAAGCGTTTACAAAAAATTCTAGCAAGCCATCGGACGGCAGTGAGCATATGGAGTTTATAAGGCAGAGACAGCAAAGGGCAACGAAAAATGCTATAAAATTTTCATCTCCCTATTGCAAATTTTATCTCATAAAAAGTTTCAGACTCAAACCAGCCAGCCGACCCGTCAAGTTGGGTGGTTGAGCGATAAAGACATCTGCACTAGAAGGCAGGAATTTGTGGGTTCCAGTCCCACCCAAGTAAGCTTGCAGAGTTATTTTTTCACAAGCCCTCAGACAAAACTATATATTTACATCCTTTATAAAATACATTGACGAAGGTAAACAAAACAAAACCCAATTAAAACTCTATCATATTGTTTATGGCACTGTACATTGCGCACTCATAAACGTTGGGCACTGTGATTTTCCTTGAAATTCTTTCAATAGAGTTTTGCTGTAGGACTAGCTTTAAGGGCCATCCATAACGTACATGTATGTACATGTATGTATACACAAAATGCATGCATGGTGAATGCAATGTTAACCACCCCCTCTCCCTCTTACCCCCCTCTCACCACGTTCGTGCCTACATACTTTATGGACAATCCCTTAAAGGGAATATACATCATTTGCTTTTGCTGTAATTTTCAGAAATGGATGGAATTGGGGGGTTGGACATATATAGCAAATATAGTTACACTGACTTTTTTGAGGTTTTGGGTTCGAAAATGCTATAAAAACCAAGAAAAACAACCATTTTCCTGTAGTCTGGTTCCCTGACTCCATTTAAGAAGAAACAGAGCAGTTTACATATATTGGGGAATTGTAAGGTCAGGGAACCAGTCTAGCTGGCTTGTACCCGTTCATAGGTGTGTACTCGATTGCAAACAAGTGCGATGGCCAATGGGGGCCAGTATTTGAAAAAAAGCCAGTTTTTTTCCAACGCTGATCGGCCGATCAGCGTTGGAAATTGATACAAAAATACCACTTTTCTTGAAAATGACGGTATACCAGGTGCCATGATTTTACAGGATGCTTTACACTGTCATTCACTAACAGTCCAGCAAGGTATTTCAAAATGATTTGGTAGTTTTATTTTTTGATATTTGCAAATGTTGTATTTTCCCTTTAATATGCTTCCCTTGTCTCGTTTAGTAATTTTGTGCCACCAAAAACCTAAATATGAGCCATCTAGCCTATGGAATTGTTACACGTAAGGACTTTCGTTGTTTTTTAATCCCAGGTGGAACGCTATTTGATTATCTTCAGCACAGAGGCAACGCTCTACTAGAAGAAGGGGTGAGAGTTGCTAGCCTGATCTGTATTGATTAGAGCATTGGCTAAGAGTGATCAGTAAATAACTATTTAATACACTAGGCCTATTAACTATTATCTGCAGAAGCTCAAGATCAGTGCATACTGGTCTCTACCCTCACAGGTACCCATTTATACTCTGTATACCCAATTAGACTTTGTAATATAGTTTTCATTTACACCCTCCTGTGACGTCACACTGTTTCCTCGACATTAATTTGTACGAGTGACTCATGGCACGCCTCTTGGCATCTTACACATATTTCTTTCTGTAGGTGGGTGAAGCCAAATACGAATAACTCAAGAATTTCATAGAATCACAGCGAGACACTTAGGTTTTCGTTCTCCATTTTCCCCTGCAATAAAAACTATCGATGAAGTTGGAGTAGAAAAATACTCTTTGGAAATATGGGTATAGCAGGATTTAAACAAGGGGATCTTTTAATTCAGAGCTCAATTCGTTAGCTACTACTATGTAGGCTACCATCGCAGCTCTACAACTTTTGTTTTTTTTTATGCTTTAAATGTAACTAATTGACATTATACCAATGATTTGACGTCATTGTTCTTTTCTTGTGGAAAAAAACACATTTTCCCATTTAAAGAAATTCAACAATGAAAATGTGCAAATGCCTTCGTTCCAGCAATAATGAAGAATTTTTGGATGGTGTAAGTAGGTAAATACACTCGGTAGCCTGCCGAAAGCCATTCTCACCTACGAATGGTGCGCACCTCTTGCATTATCCTTAACCAAATAATTAGTTACAAATTAAAATAAGCCATTTTATTTTCTGTAAGACACTGGTAAGATTTCTATTTCTTTCTCCTATTTAGGAAGTCCTCCGTCTATTCTGCCAGCTGCTCCTGTCCCTCCAACATGTCCACTCCAAGCAGATCCTTCATCGCGACCTCAAGACCCAGAACATCTTGCTCAACAAACGACGCGACGTTGTCAAGATAGCAGACTTTGGTATCTCCAAGATTCTCAGTAGTAAGAGCAAAGCCTTCACCGTGGTTGGCACACCGTGCTACATCTCTCCTGAGCTGTGTGAGGGCAAACCGTATCCTTGTCGTCCAAGCCAAAGGCTTGAAACTCCTTCTGCTGTTGTGCTAACAATAAATACTTGTGCTGAAACTTTTCATTTTTATTTGGTTGCTGTCAAGAAAATCCCAATAGGGAACTGATGAGTAAACTCAGTATTCGTTTTGGTATCGATAGTCACATATCGGTTTCGTTATTTCATTAGCCCTAACTCCCTAGCATAATTTACTAGGAGCCATACCCATCCTGGCAAATTCCAACACCATATGGGAAACTGTACACACATATTTTTGACTTTGTTTCTGGAGGTGTGTCAACCCAATGTAAAAGACTATCAGTTTAGGGGTACTGTACCCATCCTGACAGATTCCAACAAAACATGCCGTTGGGGTTTGATGGGTTGAGTTCTGTTAGGGTTAGATATAAGTTCATTAGACAGTTAGTCTATTTCATAGTAAGAAAAGAAAAAAAAAGTATTTTCTTTTGTAAACATTGACAATACTTCTTTAACTACATGTTTGGGAATTACACAGGAATTTTTTCCTGGATGAAGCCTGTAAAAGTCTCATAACTGGAAATAATAGTATTTTTGGTTTTGTTCCGTCATGTCATGATACAAAGGGTATATTCAAGTGGTGATATTTTTTGTTTTTAAACAGTCATTCATAAATACCTCGGACAGTTTAGCTATTCCTATTGGTCAAGAGCCCGGCACGTGGCCGGTCTTAAACGGATGATAAAGACATGGCTAGCTGGTCTTAAACACTTTTCCAGTGTCGCATAAAATGTGGACTCCTAAAAATCCAGTGCCTCTTACCGTTTCATTGGTTGAACGTTCACAATCCTCACGTAGGCATGCGCAACACTACATGCGAGTCAGAATTTTATAGTTCTAAATTCAAAACGCAACGCCCCAGGTGCGTTCTGCGTGACATCGCGCAGAACATGCTACGCGCGCGTCAATCTCCATAAAAGGGTTGTTTACATCTTACTCGCCAGCTGAACACTCCATTATTTTGCTAGAGGGATGTTTCAAAAAGCATGAAGTGAACTTGTTGAACAAAATCGGGATTTTTTGAACGAATTATTTTTTAATTTTTTTACGGATAAGGTATTTATGAATGGGAATAAATATGTGCTCGGTCGGTATTTATCACTCTGTTTAATACCGCTTAGAGTCTGGGTGCTGATAATTACCCTCGCCTCCGGCTCGGGTAATTATCAGCACCCAGACTCTAAGCGGTATAATTACCCTCGCCTCCGGCTCGGGTAATTATCAGCACCCAGACTCTAAGCGGTATTAAACAGAGTGATAAAAACCTCTCGAGCACACATTTATTCCCTTAGTAAAAGATACCTTGGAGAGTTGATAGCTTCTGATTGGTTGAGACTCGATCACGTGGTGGTATTTTAACGTGATATAATGACCGCCTTAAAAAAACAAGCGAATAAAGTGGCCATCCCCCAATCCAGTCATTATCACGCAGTGAAGACCGGGTCCTCACACTGTTATTGTTTTCGTTTTTACCAGACTGCATACAAATGCATGAACGGGGAAGTGGAAGACATTTTTCACTGTCTGACTGATCAAACGTGTAGAATATTCACAATATTTCTTGTACATCTTTTCTTAACATTTTTTGTTCCAGCTACAATCAGAAAAGTGACATTTGGGCCGTTGGATGTGTTTTATATGAACTGCTCACTTTGAAGAGAGCCTTTGAAGCAGACGTAAGTCAATACTTGCTGAATTTCTATCCTGTCATTCTGAAAGCTGGTTCATACTTCATGTGAAGTGAAAGCAAAGCAACTTTCAGGATTTTTTTTTTTTTTAAGTTGAACAAAAAAATTGACTGGAGCTGGGTCAGTTTCTTTGATCACCTCTAAAATTCAAATGCGCCTGGTCAGTTTCCCTTTGTGGTTTATTTGCAAATCAGGGAACGAATGTGTGCTTGGCCAGTTTTAAACACTATCTTTAAGACTGGTTGGCGTCTGGATGCTGATAATTACCCCAGCTGAAGGTGAGGGTCATTTTTAGCACCCAGACTCCAACCGGTCCTAAAAAAAGTGTTAAATACCGGCCAAGTACAGTTATTCCCATTCATAAATACCTTTTTGGTAGGAAAAAAAATCAAAAATGTTCAGTCCAGAAGTCAAAACAAGTCAAAAATTATAAATTTGCAACGATTTTGTTCAACAAGTTTATTTCATGTTTTTCGAAACACCCCTCTAGCTGTGCTATGGTATGGCCCTCTCGCGAGTTGCCGTGAAGAATTCCTTATAATGGAGATTGGCGCACGCGTACTGCGTGATGTTACGCAGTGCGCGCGTGCCGTTGCGTTGTGAATTTAAGAGTATGAAATACTGACTCACTGGAAGTATTGCGTATGCCTACGTGTGGATTTATCATATGGCTTGTGAGACTTCCACTGTGAGGGACAAACCACATGCGCACATTTGATCACATGCATATGGTGCAAAGGATCCGTGACTAATTTTTCTGAGTGTGCATAAACCTTGCTAGTTTTTTGGCATCGTGTGAAGAGGGCTTAAAGCCAGAGTCCATCATTTGCAGCTATCCCAAAAGTAACTGTTGTAATTATTGTTGAAAAAAAAACTTGGTTGAAAGATAGTAAGGGTACTAAACTCCCTGTGAAATTATTCTTTCTGGCAAGCTGTCATTTTGAAGAAATCAACAAAAGAAGGCCTTCCCAACGGTGCTTGTCAAAAAGCACCGTAGGAAATTCAAATTAGTAGTTCCTTTTGTTATTCGGTAAAGCGCGCACAAGCATTGGCACGACACACGCGCGCACGGTTGATATAATTCATTGGATCAGTGCGCGACATCGCGTAGCTGCAATCGGCTCAGTGAGAACGTGTCTCGGACGCTGAATTCAGGCCCAATTCAAAACATGATTCAGCAACTTTTGATTTGAAATCAAGATCCTAGAGTGTTGTTTTTCTCAAAATATACAGCTAAAGCTGAGCTGAAACGTCATCAGGTTAGTTGTTCAGCACCCTTCTTTAGATCTTGAGCACTTTTGTTGCTTCAAACGATAAAATTCACAAATTACAAATGATGGACTATAACTTTAAGCGTCAGGTGCCGTCGACAATGAGTCCCTCGCAGTGGTCCCCTCCAACTCGCTCTGTGTAACATTGCGCACGAAGTCTGTAGACTGAGAATACAAATTTGAGACTAAATCAGACCCCACGTTTTCCTTTGTGCACACCCCTCCAGAATCTGCCAGCCTTGGTGATGAAGATAATGCGTGGCTCCATAGCTCCAATCTCAGACCGCTACACCGACTACTTGAAACGTCTCTTACTCCAAATGCTTCACTTGGATCCTGACAAGAGACCCTCCATAAACAAAGTGATAGCGGAGCCGATAATCATCAAAACACTGGCCAATGTCTACATGGAGATAGGACGCGTCAAGTGCCCTCTCAAGTTAGTCAGCAACTTTGTTTAAGTCATAGAGCTATATTAAATTACTAGAGCGCTGACTCATGTACAAAGTGATGCCTGCTGGGCGCATCCATGGTTGTACACAAACCTATGGAAAACTCAAATTTTGTACGGCTTTTGTAAGGCTATTGGCTTATCTGCGTTTGTATTCTATACAGGTGCGTTATCGAGGCCGATATCCCCAAAACCGCAACACATGATCAGCATATGAGCGTTTTATTTTGCTATATGCAGACAGCGCAATGCAGATGATTACTGTGACTTTTTTTTTAAACCGCTGTGACGCGCTTAAGTTGTTTGCGTATGTTGTACTTGCGCGTTGCATTTAGAGTACACTTTCAAAATTCAACCAACCTAATTTCATTATGTTCTACAAACAGGCACATGAATTCAAAATGTCTGCGCCCAGGACGGCTTCAAAGTGTCTCCACGCGCGAGAATGAAGAGTTAGCGCTCTAGTAATTTAATATAGCTCTATGGCTTTACTCTAATAAACCTATCCCTGCTACATGCTGCAGATTGCAGCAGTTTTGAAACAAGTTGTTCAAGTTGCAACTTGCTGCCAAGTTGCCCATTTTGTGCTTTGTTGTATCTTGTTGCAATTTGCAGGGTACATTGCATAGTGCCAAGGCTGCTACCACAGAATCCACCGTTGCAGTCGTTTGCAGGTGGCTAACTGCTCTGCCACAGCTGCTACAACAGAATGCACTGTTGCAGTTTGTTGCATTTGGCTAGCTTCACTGCACAGTGCGACATAATCTAGCGGTTGTATTTTGTTGCATTTAGCAGGGTTTTCTTTCCAGCATAGATATTTTTACATTTAGCAAGGTACCTGAGGCAATATGGCACAGGACAGGCTTTTTGGCTATTTGCCAAAACAACATGTTGGGCAGTCTTATAGAAATCCATAAACTAATTCGGCAAACAAAATTTATGAGGTTGAACCATGAGGTGGAATTTATGAGTGCGTGCGTATTACACAAGCGTGACTCGCACAAGCCTGGTGCCACCACAAAAAAATGGCTGTCGCAGAATTAGTTTGTACTTTTTGTTGTCATTGATACATACACATTTCTACCTACTTTGTGGGCTTGTACTTGGTTACGTCTTGCTGTACATGTGTTAACATATTAATGGCCAAAAAAAGTTTAGTTCAAACGTTAAAGGGAAAATACAACATTTGCAAACATCAAAAAATAAAACTATTATTTTTGTATCAATTTCTAACGCTGGTCGGCCGACCAGCGTTGGAAAAAACTGGCTTTTTTTCAAATACTGGCCCCAATTGACCATCGCACTTGTTTGCAATCGATTACACACCTATGAATGGGTACAAGCCAGCTAGACTGGTTCCCTGACCTTACAATTCCCCAATATATGTAAACTGCTCTGTTTCTTCTTATATGGAGTCAGGGAACCAGACTACAGGAAAATGATTGTTTTCTTGGTTTTTATAGCATTTTCGAACCCAAAACCTCAAAAAAGTCAGTGTAACTGTATTTGCTATATATTTCCAACCCCCCAATTCCATCCATTTCTGAAAATTACAGCAAAAGCAAATGATGTATATTCCCTTTAAGGATAAAAAAGAAGATCCAATTAAATTTTTGTTTGTCTTGTTTATTGTTGTGCAGGATCCCCAAACCATTTGTAGTGACAAACTCAGCCAACTCCAAGGTACAATCCTCAAATCGGAAGGACAGCACTAAATCTCTGTCTCGGAAAAGTGAGTATATAAATCTTAAATGTAGTTCCTTTTTTTGCTCAGTTCTCTTAACCAGTTCGTGTTGGAGGACGTGATACCACGCACTGGCTGTTTTTATAAACAGGCACGGCTGATGGGTTAAGACATCAAGATTGCCTTGACTTGCCTCTGGGTGATGTCTAAACACGCTAATCCCTCATGCCTTTTGTACACACACACAAAGTCCAAGCAATCTGTGGAGGCGGACCGTGTGTTGATCTTGAATTGGCCGTTGTGCACGGCCTATTGTTGTACAATTTACGCTCCAGTGCACACCCTGGAGTGTTGAAACATATGAGGTTTCAGCAAGAAATATCGTACAAATACTGTTGAAGTCACTCTTGCGAATCGGTGTTCGTGGCATTTGCCTGTGTAGAAGTTGGCTGGAAAATGTTGCCTTTTGCGAAAATCAAAAATTTTGACAAAATAATCCTGGCGTGTAGTGGTTAAGTTTGAATGATTCCTAGAAGTGGCTTTTACTGGACTTGTTTATTTGAATCCTACAGTCACTATATTACCCAGAGCTACTGAGTATAGAAAAGTACATTGAACAGTCAACAAATCATTTTGAGCTGTTTACCATTCCCTTTTAAAGCCATGTAGGATTATTTGCAACTAAATTTAGGCCTAGATTATACTTTAAAATCCTCTGCACCGCTCCAGGGTGTCACTGGCTCTGCCTCAGCGTATTGACAGTGATTGCCGGTGGACTTTGCAGGGTTGAGGCAGTGGTCACCCCTCCAAGGACCACATTCAAGAAATTATAGAGGATTTTGCAAGATAGGTCTCTCTCAAATGATGTCATTTCCTACCGACCAGCCACGTGCATCGGCATCTTGAACATCAACTTGCAAAACGCACATCGGCTGCGTCGTAGTTCAAACACATTTCAAGCAACAAGCTCACGTGTTTGGAACATTTTCAAGCCTGGGCAATACGTGTTTGATTTCGTAAAATACGCAGTTGCAGTTCTCCTACAGAGATGGCTGTCATTGAGAGAGACCTATTTAGGCTGTATGCTATTTTTACATGGAGGCAGTTGGAGGATTTTGCAGGGTTCAGGTTGCATCCTAACAAAAATGCCTAGGAACTTAGGGTTAATAATAAACATGTAATACATTTTCTAATCTTGCCATCAGGCTCCAACTTGGTTCTGAACAGCAGCAGCTCCAGCTTGCCTAAGCTCCGCCCACTCTCAACTGTCTACTGCTGGGGTTATGGTGTCAATACCCCCGTCAGACTCCCCCTCCCACACAGTGACATACAGATTGCTCAGGTCTCTACCGGTCGCACTCAGAGGGTAGCAGTCACTAAGAATGGAAGACTTATCATCTGGGAAGTAAGTACCAAGAACGTTTTTAATGGAAATTATTGTGTTTGGAACATGTGAGTTTTAATATTAGAGTTTGCCGTTTGAGAAATAACTTGCCTTTCAAGCTAAGTTCAAATTTCTAAACCATGATCAAATATCTTGCCTCACGAGGAATAGAATGCTGATGTGTCAAAACAGCATTGGAATTAGTCATGGAAAGTCAAAATTTCATAACAAGATGTTTGTGGGAACCCTGCTATTGGCTTTAGTGTGCTACACACATTGATCTCCATTAGTAAGACTGGATAGGACACGCGTATACTTGTGCGCAGTGAAGATTCGGAAAATGCAGACACAAGCAGCAGGGTAGTACAGTGCGGATTTAACGTTTGCGACCGCGCATGCGTGACGTGCGCGTGCTGCATGGTACTATGTGTGACGAGTGTGACGAAATTTCAAACTTTCAAACCCTCACTAACATGACTAATAGACCACTCGTGCGTGCACCAGATGGAGGGTGCTGTGTGTCCTATTCAGTCTTACTAATGGAGATCAATGGCTACACATCACCATTACCATCCTCAATCTATCCGCTCCGTTCACAAGTACCCCCTCACCGGCAAAGGAAGTACAGTTGGGGGTGACCAACTGATGCCATCTTGCCTGACTGCAATTCATTTGCCACGAAGCGCGGCCTCTGCATGTACATAGTACAAATCCCCTGGTGTACGTGTGTCACACACAAGGAACGGTGCGCGTCAACCAGCGAAATGTCCCGCCCATGGGACGTCGTTGCTAGGTAAAAGGGCGCGACCAACCGACGCCATCTTGCCTGACTGCAATTCATTTGCCACAAAGTGCGGCCTCTGCGTGTACATAGTACAAATCCCCTGGTGTACGTGCGTCACACACAAGGAACGGTGCGCGTCAACCAGCGAAATGTCCCGCCCATGGGACGTCGTTGCTAGGTAAAAGGGCGCCCTCTGTTGTCAGCGCACGGAGCCCATTGCGTAAATTGCACAGCATTTTCACACTGTGCAACTTTTAAGTAATGACATTTCACAAAAGTTTCCAAGTGCTTAAGTCCTTGACTTACGTAAGAAATTATGGGGTAATTTGCGCAATCACTTTAAGTGGTGTAAGTTGTGGCGTATCAACTGCAAATGACCTATTTAAGGCTACAGTTTATCATTTGCAGCGATCCAAAAAGTGACTGACTTATTATTGTTGAAAAGCATACTTGGTTGAAAGATAGTAAGGGGACTAAACTCCCTGTGAAATTATTCTTTCTGGCAAGCTGTCCTTTTGGAGAAAACAATGAAAGAATACCTTTCCAATGGAAGACACATCTTTGGAAATTTACATTAGAAGTCCATTTTTTTCATTCGGTGAAGCGCACACAAGCGTTGACACGGCACACACGGGTGCGCTGTTGCTATAATTCGTCGGATCAGTGCGCGACATCGCGTAGCTACAATCAGCTAAGTGAGAACGTGTCTCGGACGCTGAATTCAGGCCCAATTCAAAACACGACGCAGCAACTTTTGATTTGAAACCAACATCCTAGAATATTTTTTTCTCAGAATATACAGCATTCACTGAAACTTCATCAGGTTAGTTGTTCAGCACCATTCTTTAGATTGTCAGCACTTTTGTTGCTTCAAACGAACATAATGCACAAATTTGTACAAATGATGGACTATACCTTTAATCAGCAAATCGTGATCATTGTGGTCATTACTGCACAACTCAACGTTACTGGATGGAGTCCATGGATAAATAACCTGAGCATTGCTGACGTTTTGTCACCAGTCATCCTCTGTAGGCTCGGACTCTACCATGCTACCAGGAGCTGTGGACCAGCAGTACCCCAGCTTCATCCCCCGCTATCTAGAAGGCCAATCAGCAGTCACTATCCAACATGTGTCTTGTGGAGACATGTTCACAGCTTGCTTAACAGGTGAATTGTGTATAAATATCCGCAATGGTTGGAGATGGAGTTATTAATAATGTACTGGCTGGGAGATGTTGCTTGATTGGACTACTTTCTAACTGAGGGAGGTAGTTTAAGATGCGCTCCCGTGCTATTTTTGAGTTTCACTTTGAAAAAGTAGATTTGTTTTTTTCAAGTGCTTTTCCTAGCAATGTAAGCTTTTTTCCTAGAAGTATATAGGTTATTCACCGACTGAAACATCCACTGAGAAAAATCCACCACTGTTTAGTTATTGAATTATTTCTTCCCAAAATGTGAATTATTTGCAGCCAGCAAATAGTTCAGATCGCGCAGGGCAGGTTCATTTGCATGCAAAATGAAAGCCCTTTTTCATTGGGTCGCTGACCCTCGAAATCGGAATAAAGTAGGGGTCTTTTGGTTTCATCGTTACAGAAATTGAAAGTTTGTTAGGAAAAAAAAAATCAATAC
Organism: Patiria miniata; assembly: GCF_015706575.1. Classification (NCBI taxonomy): domain Eukaryota; kingdom Metazoa; phylum Echinodermata; class Asteroidea; order Valvatida; family Asterinidae; genus Patiria; species Patiria miniata. The sequence goes on from NW_024037073.1 coordinate 8,251,214, forward strand.
AAACAGTGTGAAGTACAACCAGCTATTAGAGATTTTGTAATTTGACAAACTGATGAGTACGTATACGATCATAAAAACATGTCGCACAACTTCTCTGATTAAATAAGTAACCTGATGGATACTACGTTTCCTATTTTATTTGGAATATACACCCAAAGGGTTATTATCGAAGATGTTTACATTATTCAAAACGTTGAACAGCGACGCCAAGTTTTGTGAAATCGTAAGTTTAGTGTGCAGCTGCGCAATAAATTGGTTGCATAAGTCCTACGCATAGTGTAAGTTGTGCAGATATCCGTTAAATTAGCTTCAGGATTCTGAACATTTTCACTGCGAGAAGATGTCAGAATAACAGTTGAGAATACAGTGCAAGTCAAAAAAAACTATACACTTTTATAACTGGCCATAGTTTTATTCTGTAGAAATAAAGATAAGATATTTTCTTTTAAATTGTTTCATTCTTATCCAGCCCTGACCAGTTGGTGCAAGTCAGATTTCACCCGACCCCATTAATTGTCTCCTGTGCAGTCATGCATGAAAACTAATCCAGTGAAAATGTCACCAAAAGAAGCAGGAAGCGTTACTCTAAAAGTACATATGGAAACATCTTATCGATTTTGCTACAGAATAAAACTATGGCCAATTTTAAAATGTATAGTTTTTTTGACTCACACTGTATTACAACAAGTACCTGATACACTGGGTCTGTTGCAGATGGCTTTGCCCCAACTTTATTTAGATGACTCCTAAATAAAAAAAAAAGCCATATCCGTCTGGTAAACAACTCAAATTTCTGTTATGTTGTCATGTTGCAGACCGAGGTATATTGATGACCTACGGCAGTGGAGCCCATGGTAGCTTGGGTCATGGTGACTATCACGACGTCTCCCAAGCTAAGATTGTTGAAGAGTTGCTAGGTTACGAGGTCGTCATGGTATCCTGCGGTGCATCGCATGTGGTGGCTGTCACCAATGATAATGAATTGTTCTCGTGGGGCAGAGGAGACAATGGTAAAACTGCAGTGATTACCGGCCAATGAATATCAATACACATTGTTGCTGAGCATGAAAACATTTGGCTCTACGACAACCCCTGGAGATTTGTAGAGTCATTTTTTGAGAGAAACAAGCTCTCAGCTTCATATCTTTGGCTTAGACATCAGGAGATATTGGGCTCATGACTTGGAAAACTCTGCTCAACTTCGGTCCCCGTGATGCTTGACGAACATCCAATCCTGTAGTTTGAGGTCAAAAATAAAAAACAGTTTCCATTTTGTTTTGACATTAGAGCTTTCTTAAACCAGAATCCAGAGATGAAAGCCAGGGTTTTTGAAGCCAATAGTCCCAAAATGAAAGGTGAATTGAGTACAAGACCATTTCCCTGTTAGCTAAACTTTACCACCATTTCATTCCAAGTTTTTTCCAAAACTCTGAAAAAAGTACACCAGAAATTGCTTTCCTTTCAAATAGACTTGAACATCCAACCCCACCAGATCTGTAACCCTGCCTTAACACCATGTATTCTTACAGGACGGCTGGGATTAGACAGTCAGGAATCCTTTGCGTCACCACAGAGTGTCCTCCTCCCTGTACAGTCTCACATTGCCTCTGTACATTGTGGCTTGGATTGCTCTCTACTGCTGACTACTGATAAGAAAGTCCTAGCTTGTGGAAGCAACAGGTTTGTGTTGGCATTGCAGTCTAGATAGACTTGGCCCAAGTCTGGATTGCCTCGGTCTGTGCCTATAGTAAATCCACACATAACGCATACATTCGTTCAGTATAACACACATCCTCATGCGTCAAATCCGGACCATCATGTTAAAAACAAACATGGACATGTTATTTTCATGATATGCAGCAAACCCAGACTTGGTCAATCTGCCAGCGTGCGCGTATAGTTTGTACACAGTCTATGGAGATTAATTGGCTAACTCTTTGAATCACATGTGCCTGCACATGTACACACAAATGTACGTAAAAATACACGTGCTGTACACAGTGAGTCGCATTGGTATATGGCACTGAAGTGGAATGGGTGTTTAAGTATAACTTGTCGAGCTTCTGGAAAGATGTAAACTAAGTAGTTTTACAAAAAAACTTGAGATACCAACTTGAGCAATTCCGACTTGAGTCAAATCTACAGTCTAGATGAAGAATATCGTGTAAGATGAAAGGTTTTGCCTGGTAAATGTTAATTCAGTTTTACCTTAATGCGATGTTGTTTTACATGCTCCATAGTGTAAGCGACATAGTTTGTTCTCCGTGAATGACCATGTTCAAGAGTCACTGCGTGCGCGTACCAGTTTGCAAGTGTATGGTGCCAGTAATGTATTCGGATGTCTCTCCCAGTGGTCTCCCCCAACTCTAGTGCATGGACTCCATAAGCAATGTACGCTTGGTGCCATCTTGGTTAGGTTGTGCTGAAGGGATGAGTCTCGGCCGAGAGAGCTTGTGATATTTTTCTCAAAACCTCTTACACAGCACTGAGTGAATGCGGAAAAAAGTCTGGCAGTTAGCTGTGTCAACGACTTGAATAAAGTTTAAGCAATGGTGTAGCCAACTCCATATGTGCCATATTTTATTGCAGAAGGTGCACAAGACGTCATTTCATGGAAGTTAATCAACATATACAAGTACTGATACTTACTTCTGTTCAATACGTTTCTAGCCATTTAACCCTAGCCCCCCCCCCCCCAGCCCTTTTAGGGTTAAAAAGAAGGGGAAAATGGCAACTAAACAAAATGTGAGATGCTGCATCAACTTAAGGTCCCCAGTACCATCACAAAAGCATGACTGTTTTAAGTTTCTTGTGTCACTATGCTTGTCAGTCTCACCATGCACTATGCAAGTTGCATTTCCTGTGTTCAAATGTAACTGTGTGCTTCTTTTTGTTTCTCCCCAAAGATATAACAAGCTAGGCCTAGATGATGTCGGTCCTAACAAGAAGACGAACGGTAAAGTAGATGAGATGCACACCTACAGTCCAGTGGTTTCATCCCCTATTCATCAGCTGTCAATCCATAGTGTTGCCATAGGAACAGCTCATGCTGCCTTAGTTACAGGTAGGAATTTTGGCCTTGATTTGTCTAAGGCCCCCCAAAAAAGTCTCCTGTATCTGGTATGGAGCTTGCCCCAAAAGTGGTGTGGCGACGCAGCTTTTTTGTTCTTCTTTTTTTCCTCTACTTTTTTTCTTCAAATGTCTTCGATCTCCTTAAAACTCTCACAAATATCCTTCAGGGTGGAGCTTGAGGTGACCTCAATGAGGCCATAAGGCTTGAGAATTCTGCACCCACTTATGATCTCAACCAACACGAACATTCTACGGGAAATCAGGATAGTCAAAACAAAAATCAGAGAAAAAGGTAATGTCAGACCATACAGCGACATCGACATCGTGCATGTGCTGCCAGGCTGGTCGTTAGTCTGCTCCCTTAGGGTGGCATGGGTGGCTTGTGCGTAAAGCGCTCGCCTCTCACCAAGGTGACCACGGTTCGAATCCTGGCCGCGGATCGAATGTGAGTAGAGTTGTGCGTTGGTTCTCTCCTGTGCCACGAGGGTTTTTCTCCGGGCCCTCTGGTTTTCCTCCCTCCGGAAAAATCAAACACTTTTGATCTCAGGCTGTGCTCCGTGGTAATATATGGGTCGATGTGGCCGGCAGCCAGAGGCGCCTTTACGTGCTAGCGGCCCGACCACGTTGTAGCCGCGTCCTTCGCAATTCAGCATACCAGCTGCGAGTAAGGATGATTAGCCTCCCCAAATTATTATTATTATTATTATTATTAAATTATTATTAAATATTGCGCTAATTTAAAAGCGTTTACGACCAGCACTCTGTCAGTCTGGCTTCCAGACACGCAATTACAAAATTACAACACCATCTGCAAATGGTGCCCGACTAAATTTAGTGCAAAATATATGGGAGCCCAGAGAGGCCATTACTCGATCATAACCCCATTTAAAAACACGTTAATACTGTGCAGCAGCAGGATTCCAGTCAAACCAGTGACTTTGGCCGTTTAGAGACAGCATTTTACATTGAAAAAAAACTTGTTAATTTTGCCGACGTGCATGGCTACGGCGATGCGCGCGCAGACCAGAAACCGGAGACTTTTTTTTGGGGGGGGGCCTAATTATTTTGATTGTATTTTATTTTTGTGGGACAGTCTTCATCAGTGTGTTTTTCCAATAACACCATTGCAAGCGAATCAGACTCGAGTCCTATTTGAGTCACATTTTTGTTGACTAGGACTCAGACCAAAGTCACCATCGACAACGAATGTTTCTCAGATTTGACAATTTGGACTCGGAATTGGGACTCGGCCTCGACTAAGTGACTGGAACTCAACAAATGACAAATAAAACTTTAAAAAACACAAATATGCTCATGTAGAATATTTAATGAATAGCTCATTTACTCACCTAAGAATCTTTTGCAAATGGATTTTCAGATTTCCGATTTGATAAAAGCATTTACATTTTTAATTTCCTGGCCTGCAGATGATAATGTGTGCTTCACGCTGGGTTCCAACCAGTTTGGTCAGCTCGGTTGCGAAACTGAAACTAACACCCCAAGAATCCCTTGCCGCCCAACATTCCAAGATGATGTGCAGATAACGGCGGTAGCGTGTGGGGATATGTTCACTGTTGCTTTAGGATCAGGTAAGACCGGCTTGTTGCATCAGGTTTAATGTGTGTCAACATTTGGCGATTGGTGAAAGATGCAATTTTCACCTGAGTTTTGCATGGTATCTACAGTATGTCCTAAAAGAAGTGTCAGTCTGACTGTTTTTAAATAACTACAAAACGATGAGGTCAATTTTAAAATGTTGGCTGCGCAGATACCCCTAAGCCTTGGCCTCAACCCCTGCGAGCTTCATTTAATTTCAGTCACGCATCACTGCACAATTGTCAATTGAGCACAACATCATTTTTGGACGCTGTGACCAAATTCCGTACTTTGATTAATTTCAGTGTTGTGTGATGTAAGCTGTGTAAAATCCAGCATGTGGAGAAAAAAGGCTGATGTGGTTTGGGATTGGAATCATTTGCCCTTGAGCATTAAACTGATGTCTTGCCATGATGACTGATAGCCAGGCAAATGATTCCAATCCCAACCGCAGCCCTTTTCACAACATGCAGGATTTTACACGGCTTACATAACAAAGCACTGAAATTGATTAGGGCAAGGAACTTGGTCACAAAGTCCAAAAATGTTGTTGCGATCAATTGACAATTGTGCAGTGATGCTTGACTGAAATTAAATGAAACTCATAGGGATTGAGGCCAAGGATAAGGAGTAGCTGCACAATCAGAAATTGTCAAAATTAACCTCATGGTTTTGTAGTTATTTCAAAAATAGTCAGACGGACATTTTTTGGGGACATACTGTAAAGTGATGCTGATGGTGTACATAAAGAACACCATGGTTTGCTTGGTAAGAGGGTTGTTTGTTCAAGTAAGTTTTGGCTTCCGGTGTTCCGTAATTACTGTGGGAGCCTGAGGAGAAGTAAGGTATCAAGTAACTGGGGATAAACAGTGACAAGGAAATGTCTTTGTCAAGGTTCATTTAAGTAGAAATGGAATATCACAAGACTCAAGACTGAATGAATTGTGATTGACTCGCTAGGACAGCACTGCTAATCGTCGCTCAGTGTAAGCACTGTCTATATCCATATTACTTGATTATTCGATATTATTTTGATATCAATATCGCCGATAGCAATTTTTTAATCATTTTGAAATTTTCGATATTGAGAAATGATGAAAATATCCAAAATGCGTCCGATTGTCATCAAACTAAATCTCCCGTTTGTGCTTTAACTTTGCGTTTAACGTTTGCTGTATGCTGAAATAAATTTGTGTGGCAACTTGTGCTTGTGACTCAAAATAAAGCCGTCACAAAATGCCAAGCAGCATCGCTCTGTGCTCTGGAATTTGCGGTCTTCCCAATGTAAAACCTCAAAAGAAACCGCCCGTTCCGGACAAACTCTCAGTGCTGAGATTTGTTTTAAAAAGTTTGAGCAATATGCTCCAGAGAAAGCCGTGGAAAATTGGGTCTTAAATGTATGGTCTTTAACTTTTACATGGGATAATCATTGTATTGAATATTATCAATACTAGATTTCCGATATATCAATTATTGAAAATTCCGATATTGACGGTGTTAAGCTCAGTGAGGTATTGATGTTGTCGACATTCTTGACTTGTATACTACTGTTCGTGAAAAAAGGCAACAGTCTTTTTTTCTTGATTGAACCTTTGCATCTTAGATGGCCAGGTGTTTTCCTGGGGCAAGAGTTCAAGAGGTCGACTGGGCCGACAGGAGGACCACTCTGGAATCCCACAGAAAGTGGAGCTTAATGAGGAAGAACCCTTCACAATAACATCCATCTCCTGTAACCATGGCAACACACTGCTGGCCACCAAACGTAAGTGTACTCCTTCGATCTGAATCCTGTCTGGGAACCAATTATGACTCATATTGGACTGAATTTTTCAGGGGTTGCTATTTTGTGACTGAATTTGCCACCTCTGTTGCACAGGTTATTTCTAGCTATGTGCAGAACTGTACACACTCACAAAGTCTGTGAAGTCTGTGGAGGTGGACCCTGCGTTGATCTTGAATTGGCCGTTGTGCACGGCCTATTGTTGTACAGTTTACGCTCCAGTTCACACCCAGGAGTATTGAATCATAAGAAGTTTCGGCAAGAAATATTGTACAAATACTTTTGAAATGACTCTTGCGAATCAGTACCGTATGTGTGGCATTTGGCTGTATATCAGAAGTTGGCTGGAAAGTTTTGCCTTTTGCAAAATCGACATTTACGGCAAAAGTAATCCCGGCGCAAAGTGGTTAATTTTTTTAGTACATTGTCTTGTCTATTTCGTAACTGTTTCACTCTTTTGCTCTTTCTTGCAGCATGTGTTAATCAAGCAGATTCTCCTTGATCCTGTGCATGGAAGACAGAAACTTGAAGAGTGTTTTCATCTCTATTACTCTTGGTACAAACAAAATTCCCTTTTTTTTGTCGACACTCCTTAAATAAAAGATACCATTGGCTCAACCAGACAGAACTTCAAAGACTGTACAGGGGTTTCAGTCTCTCATGTCCCTCACATTTAGCCATTATTCAACATTTAGGCAAGAAGTGCACTTGGCCCATGGGTTTGTGTGCATTCCTGTGGGAACGGAGTGTGCGGAACCATTTTAAATTGATCCACTCTTGGTTCTTGTTGTACAGTCAAATGAATAATGACTCGTAAAGTAAAAAAAGTGTTGAACAAACTCAAGGCTCTTTCAAAGTAACTAAGAAACAAGTTCAAACTGTAAAAAGTGATCAGATACCTTCGTTAATTACACTAAAAGGGGTGTAGTCCGGAACACACAGGGAACTTATTTGGGCCCACCCACTGTCAGGTTTTTATAATCAGTTGGTAAAGGTACTTATAGGTGAGATGATATTATTTTTAGCATAGGGTACTTTTCATCCAATAATTATTGATGAAGACTAAAATTTGTAGTTTCGTGCAAATGTCCATGAATTATTTTACAACTGCATTTTTCACTTGAATGAGAATTTTATGTCATGGGAACCATTATAAGTACTTAAATGTATGTGGGATAATTTTATCAAACTTTTAAGTTGGGTGCATAACAACTAAGTTGTTGAACTTTTTGGGGGTCTCATAACTGGATACCTTTGCTAACGTATGTAACACAAGTAAAAAGTGCACTCATGGGCACCCAATTTTGAATGTTATTTTCTTCCGAATGATGCCATTTCAGGTGGAATAATTTTACAGGGTATTGTCACCAGTACCATCTTCACTTTGAGCAAGGTTTTTGTCATTTAATTGGTAGCTTTTGTTCCAGGTAAATGAAGATGTTCCTATATAGGGCGCTAAGCAGGAAGATATTTCAGGAACTTGAGCACACTAGATATTTTGTGACTTTAATGATTTTCACCTAATTCAGATTGAGATGTATTTCTTTTAAATACATGTAATATATATATTTTATGTAAATATGTAAATGTATTTATAGTTTTTTAATAATCGAGTTGACCAAGTTATTTATTGCAATAACTGTACAGTTCATTTTTGTATGCTTTTGTATTAAAATGTTCTTTTAAGATAGCCTTGCTCTGTGTATGTTGTTGCATTTGTTTCGGTGTGAAAATGATGTAGTCACGTTGGTCCAGCTATAGTCACAAGTCAATCACAAATCAATCACAAATCCTACAGTTCAAAGCCTCTCTCTTTGGCACACCTCATAACTTAGGATTGCATCATGGTGGGGGTGATGATGAAGTTAGGGATGAGTTTGGTGTGATCTGGAGTGACTGAAGAGTCCAAGCCTTGAGTAACGCCTCCAGGGGCATGATGGACGCTGGAATTGAGGTGGTGATGAAGTTCCTTGTGCTCTGGTGAGAGTGTGTATCTTACGGATGAGTAGCCCTCTTGTGCAGTCATTGTTAAAGAAATAATGGAAAAGATGTTGCCACTTTTTTCTTCATATATCATCTCAATAAGGGTTCGGTCATTGCAAAAATGATAAGACATGAATTTGGGACCGAGAAGCATTTCCAATTTTGATAGGAAATACTTAGAAAATTTTCTTGACTCTCTATAGATTTTGTACACAACTGCTGAAGCGGCGTCAGGTTGCAACATTCATTCCGAATTAACATAAGACACCTCAAAAGAATGCAAACACGCTATACAGGGTGGATAAAAAAATTTAAAAAACGAGATATTATTGCTAATTGGAACAGAAGTAGGGCACATGTGAATCAAAGGGAGATATCCTCTGTTAGGGTTGAATCTCCTCTTTAAAATGACACCCTGATCATGTCATTACATTCACGGTTGACTGAGCAGTGACCAATTATATGAAAGGGTCTATTTAGAGACTTGCGCCACTTTTCATGGTGAAATCTCTTTTTTCCCACCTGCTTTGATTGGCAACCATAGCCTTTTACTCTGTGACAATTGACACAACAAAAACCACAATTTCTTCCTCCATTGTCTTCTGTTACAGATAATCCACCTGGTCTTCCTTGTTTGTGTTTACCCATCCTCACTCTCACACTCCTTTGTCCATTCCCACTCCCTGTGACCTTTGATCCTTACCTTTTCTGGTCCCTCCCCTGTTTATACCAGACCCCTTGTGGTTTGCCATCTCCCTGTTTCTTTGTTCTCTCATCCACCCTCCCCTGCATCTTTCCACACCTTTCCCACCTAATCCTCCTTTTGTGCTTCTTCTTTCAGCCCTGCATGTTTGTGTGCACCCCCATGTTAATGTATGTACCTCTGTCATTTCTGTTTTAGCCTCTGAGCAGTCTTACTTTTTTCCACAATTGAAAAGTGGTGCAATTCTCTAAATAGACCCTTTCATAGAACTGGTCACTGCTCAGTCAACCGTGAATGTAATGATACGACCAGGGTGTGGGGACACACAGCATGTGCACCGATACTAAAATTTGTATCCTTGTGGAGACATTTCTTTGTTCTCGTGTAGTAAAGTTTTCGAGTTTGAAAGGGAAGATTCAAAATGCTCTTATTTTAAACAGAATTAATTTTCTTGGCTGAAATTCTGACTTAATATCCCTTTTCTAAAACTCTTCTATTTGCGACAAATCAACCCACCTTGGAAATTCCTAGTTTTTGAATAAAATCCATATACATGTATCTATTTCGAGAAAACCTTGTGGAGACGTATTCATCTATAGAAATTGCCCTGTGGAGACGTATACATGTTCAATCTTTTGTTCCCTATTGTGTGCATGTCTCCAGAGGGCAAGGTGTATCAGATCAGTACATTATGCCAAGCTACAGCCACAGCATACATTCAAATTTAACTTGGGATGGTGCCAGACTAATCCCCTAATCATTGGAAATACACAATGGATGGACTGGGAACCAGTCTAGGTCTCCCCCAAGTCTCCTTTTTCTGGCCATTGAAGGGGTACTTGTGCACGGAGCCCATACCATCTATCAGATGCAGCTCTGTATGCATCATTATGTAAATTTAGTAAAACACCACCAAATATGGCTGGTGTATGTAAAAAGTCTGTATTTACCGGTTACTTGGACGATGAAGAAGAACACTAAAGCCACACTACCTAAGCTCAATTTTTTTTTCAAAAATGCAACAGTTTTATTCAACACCTAAATAACTAACTAATATAATCACAACATAAAAATGAAGTTTTTTTCCAAGATACAATTTCCTGTGCAAAAGAAAGATTTGGTTGCAATTACCGATGTCTCAAAAGTACATGTTAAAAGGAAAATCTGAAATGCCTGCAACAAAATACTGATTTTCTTCAGGAACAGGAACTAACATCTATCTAATCATCACTTTAAAGAAACAACCTAAACTACAAAGATTAATAAAAAATAGATTTTAATATGATACGGAAAAAAAAATAAACATTATGATTATAAAGCAGTTAAATTTGTTTGATATAAATAAACTTAATGCAAGTATATAAAAGCTGCTAAATATAGATTAGACTTTGTTAATATTTGGACGTGTTGGTTGGCAAATATAATGGCATTTTTAGACGTACTGGCACTTTTCATGCATGCAAATGCAAACTGATCAACTTTTTGGTCAAGCTGAATTGGTTTGGAAGTCTTTGTCTCCAAGTTGGAATCCACCTGAAAGCAGTACCGATGAACCACAAAAAGAATCCCTGAAGTATGGTTGCGCACGGCAGCTTTCTACGGTTCGCTATATTTCTCTTGAAAATCAGAAAGTTGTAAAACTATGAACTTTGTGCTGCACTGCAGGCAAAATTCTACCAGAATATTTTTGTTTCCAGTCTTCCAAATGTGTTGAACTGCTCAAAAGACCTTTTTTTCCAGCTCTTGAAGAAAAGGAATGTCAAATTTATGGCAGATGTTGAAAAATGTCCCCAAATAACCCACTGAAAGGTTGATGTGTTTTTGTGCCCAGTTTTTATACTGGGGCTCTGGAATGTTGGCAAAATGGCTGCCATAAAACACATTTCAATACCAATGTGTGGCTGACATGTGCATTATGGGCAACCCTATCCTTTTGTAAACAGCGACTGGAACTATGTTGTCAGTTCGATCTCGATTAACGTATTTTAAGTACTAAATGCAAAAAATAAATAGTTATATCTTTTTGGCAAATAACTTTAATAATGTACACTTTGGTTTGTTTTTTTTAGTAGGCAACGCCAAACTGAACACACACACATTCGCATGCAGTCCTGAATACTTTTTGCCTCGTGCCACATTCCAGCGAGTTGCCACGCATGAAATTCTGGCTCAGAAAATGTACAGGCTAAAAAAAAATTAACCAATATCCAACTATCCCACAATGTACCCAATTCCTTTTCACTGGAAAGAAATTTTTGGTAGCACCATTTTTTTGACCCGTTTCAACTTTGTGCGCTCTGCAGCTACGCAACTGCCTCCAGCGAATAACTCGAGTGAAAAAAAAAAAATCAGCTCTTTCTGTTCCCGTTCTTTTTGGTTTCGTTTCTCTTTTGGCTCGTCAGTTCACGAACAAGGCTTTCATAAGGCGGAGAACAAACATACGTCACACAGCATGAACCTCTGAAGATCTGTGAAATTGCCTTTGCAAACAATGCAGGTACCAGAATCTCCCGATGTGCACGTCGCATTTCATTTGGCCGACTGCACATCAAAGACGTCTAATGATTGCTCCAACACCAAAACAGGCGACAATCCCCATGGTTTTTCGAGTTGTAAATTAACACAAAATCTTCTGAAATTAACACATATGCTTTGTACAGTGAAACGCCGCTGTAACGAGCACTGCTATAATGAACATCCTCTGTGGCTCCCAACATATTAAATTCTGTTATAATGCACAATCACTATAACGAATGACCACTATAATGAACATTTTTTATGGACCCATTGGTGTGTGTTATAACGGCGTTCTACTGAATTTCCTATCAGCTACCTTAAAGACAGCATGCGCGGCACAATTGCAGAATACCCCGCCACTTGATCTATCCACCTTGTAGCCAGCTACAGAGTCACGGTTGATTGCCCTCAATAAACCTCAGCGCTACTTGCGTGTACTATGCGTCATGCTCCACTGCACTCCCACTCCGTAGCCTCGTAGCCGCCAACAGGGTGGTTGGTTTGGACTTACAATTTTTTCAGCAACTCCCATTCATTTTGTGTTGCTTTGTTCTCAAGGGGACCCCCACTCAGTATCCGCGTAGCTGGCATGGACTTGAATCGTTTCTTTTCCAGTGATTCCAACCTCGTAGCCAGAGAATTTAGGGGTGTAATTCCGAGTGGCGGGGTATTCTGCAATTACTCTGCATACGCTGTTTTTCACGGCATAAGTAACCAAAGTTGAGCAGAAGTCTTTAAAACCCTCCTATACTTATAACTATCACAAACTGCCAAGCAAGCTAACCCCTACCTCTCTCAATAGCTTTTGTACAGGCTGGTCACCAACTACCAGAAACCACTAGGGATTACACGGTATAACTGCCAAAGCCTGTTGAAGTGGTTTGATAGATAGGGTGATCATTAATACTGCTACAGCTTGCGTAGCAACCATTTGAAAGACCAATGCCTTTGTTTGGCTGGAATGCATGTGTGAACCTTTGGTGCCTTTGTTGTTACTGAGCTAAATCCATCATTGACAGGCACTCACCAGGGCTGACCCACCACATCTATCAATGTCAGTCAAGGCGTGGTACCCTCAGTACCACAGCCTGTCAATTGTACCAATATGAGGCCGGTTTACAGACCTGTTAAAACCTGTCACCTGATAGACTTTGACGTCTTGGGAAACTCTCTCCAGATTGTCACTGAGAGAGGGAGGGTTTTAATTCCCAAATGGTCCGATTTATACCAGTCAAACAGTTTGTTTTGATTGAAAATACATAGTAACAAAGACCTTTTTTTCATACACCTATTTTTTTGATAAGGAAAATAACCTGCCCTAATCATGAACTCAATTTAAAGACTTAAAATCAAAACCACCTAAATATGAACAAATATAAATCAATGACAGGAAGTAACATGCACTTTGGGAACTTTCTGTCATATCTGGAAGCTTACATGTAAACAGTTTTTAAAAACTTTTTTACAATTAATGTTACAACTCGCCACTCGATAGAGCCAATGATTTCCAGCTTTCTCTCCGCTTTGACGTAAACAAAAGAACAAAATGATTTCAACTTCTTTCATTTTGCTCAACATTTTTGTCGAACCCTACGATAATCACATTTGGTTGCCTTGGCCATTCATGCATTGTAAACTCAACAAGTCTTTTCTTTTCTTTTTTGTAATGTGCGTCAAACATTTGCAGTATTTTTTACACTTTTGCTTGTTTTAAAAGAAAAGACTGGCTCTGTTTCGCTGTATTATACCTCAGAAGCAGGTCATCAACATATTCCTGAACTTCACTAAGATCCGTTAAAAAAACACAAAGAGGACATTGTCCATTCTCAACTGCAGCAGTTTGCTCATAAAATCCGCAATTCCCATTTGCGATACTTTTGCTTGGAAGGACGGCGCGTGACATCATCAATCCCACGATTCCTCATCGCCAGCTGCTCCATCGGCAGCAAAGTTTCCGCCTCCGTAATCGCCACCACCAGAGCCCCACTCGTTGCCGGTATCCCGCCCACCACCACGCCCACCCCCACGCCCACCAAATTGCTGTCAGGAAAAACAACAGAACAAGGTTGAGCATAACACCCAAGCCAAGCAATGTAAGGGTCTGATCAAAGTGATCAAAAATTGATATTTTTTTTGTCTATATTATAGGACTGTCTACTGTTACACAAGAGCCTCCAAACCAGCCTCGACTCCAGGGGCGCGTGCTCGTTCCTTACACTAACCCCTGGCTGTGATGATGACGTAAATGACGCTGAATGGCTATTCACAGCGTACTGCGCGCGCATTTCGAAGATTGCACGCTAGGCGCGCCCATAATGCGCTCGCGTGCTTTGTACGTAACGTCACGTACAAAAAAAAAATTATGATTCAAAAGTGCCTGTACGATATGGATTATGTCAGCCGCGTTTTGCGCTAAAAAAATACCTGTATCTGTGGTTGTAAAGGCACGAAAGGGGTACGTACATTTAATACAAATCTTTGCTAATTAACACAATGTCCAAACGTTGTGTTTGAAAGGATTGATTCTTCAAAATCACAACTTTTAACATTTTAAAGATGGCGTCGGCACGTAAAATGGATAAACTGCAGCCCTAATTATAATGTGCCCTATTTTGGCACATTTAAATTACACAATTCCAGGGGTTACGATCGCGCAAGGCATGATGGGAAACAACATGGCGCTGCAAGATCGTACCCACGGGGCACGAGGTTGCCTCCTAACCATGGTTTGCACAATCTACGTCTGCCCCACATCCATTAACGAAGTTCATGCTTGGTTTAAATTACCTTGCACAAGCATGGCCTAGATTGAATGAAAACCTGGAAATAGCAAGATGCGTCCCACATGCAAATGTTGAACATAAGATTGCGAACAACACATGTACTACTACCTAATGAAAAGGTGACTGCCAAAACCTCCGTTTCCAAATGTAAACTTTTGAGACCAATTCACCAATCATAGGAAAACAAGAGCCCAATTGAAACCTGGGAAAAAAATCTCTTCCCTGCTCTGGTACAGAGTTAGTAGAAGCCTTACTATGGAGCAGTTTCAGTGGTGGACCTTAGCTGAAGGTTTTAAGTGTGAATTTGTTGTCTTTTGCCTCGGGCCGCCCCAGGACTTTTCACCAGCCCAATTTTCTTTCAGTGTGAAATAAACCCTTGGTATCATGACGGGAAGGAATTGAAATTGTGAAATTGAAGTCAATCCTTGTCCTTCTCACCTTTCGGGTATCTCTTCCTCCAAAGCTGCCACCAGCGCTGCCATGGAAGGTCCCGACGGCCGAGTCTGCAGCGGCTTCTAGGAACTCAGGAACGTCTTGTTGAGCCTGCAAGACGGCAAAAAAAGGCAACTCTCGGTTAAGATGGAATTCTGAACAAACTATTCCTCAGTCCCAACTGAATCTTGCACTTGTCATTTAAGAAATATTACCTGAAGATGAACTGTGATTGTAACCTAGGATATCATTAGTCTAACAGAAGTGACTGAAAGCTTAATCAGTGTCGCAGATATGATAGCATCATGGACATGACAATGTCACGGACAAGTGTCATGGACACGACAGTGTTCAAGCATGAGAGTGTAATGAACATTACAGTGTGACGGATATTAGAGGGTCACAGACATTACAATGTCACAAACATAACCGTGTCACAGACATTACAGTTTGGTGGCCATTAGTGTGGTGGCCATTAGACTATCATGGCCATTACAGTGTCATGGCCATTAAAGTGTCACAGACATTACAGTGTCACAGACATTACATTTTATGGACATTACGGTGACACAGACATTACAGTACCCTGTCACAGACATTACAGTGTCATGGCCATTAAAGTGTCACAGATATTACAGTGTCACAGACATTACATTTTATGGACATTACAGTGACACAGACATTAAAGAGACTCCAACATTAAACGGTCACAGACATTACAGTGTCATGGACATACAGTGTTATGGACACTACAGTGTCACCATAAACATGAGTGTCACTAACATGAAAGTGTCACATTACAGTGACACAGACATTAAAGAGACTCCAACATTAAACTGTCACAGACATTACAGTGTCATGGACATACAGTGTCATGGACATTACAGTGTCACTTTCAACATGAGTGTCACTAACATGACAGTGTCACAGGTACAGATCTGTCAAGTATACTCACATCAGCCAGGATTTTAATCAGTGCTCGTGCATTCTGCGAGTCGCTCATGGAATCGTAGAAGCTGGTTGCCTTGCCAAGATTGCCGACACGCCCAGTCCGACCAATGCGGTGCACGTACTCTTCTATACTAGATGGCATATCATAGTTCACTACGTGCTTGACGCCTGATATATCAAGGCCTCTCGCAGCCACAGACGTAGCCACCAAGATACGGGCCCTGCCACTTCGGAAATCTGCGAGGGCCTCCTCCCGTTCACGTTGTTCGCGATCGCTGAAACACAAACAAAAGTTCAGAATACTTGAAATGAACAAAAAGTACCGTTTAGGAGCTCTCACATATTCTGCTAAGGACGCAAATAATGCTACGATTTAGAACCGGGAGAAAGTCTGGATGCACACTGGAATCGAGCTTGCACCCCTACACCAACAGCCGTTGGTTAGTTTATCAATCTGTGCTTGATGACATGGATTGTCCTCCTAAATTATCTCTGGCAATTTTCTCCACTATCTCAACTTTTCATTCATTGCATTCAAGGCTACACTGCAATACACTGCAGAATTATTTTCCAAGAATGCCTTGTTATTACCAGGAGGTCAAGGAATGAGGCCACTCAGACTATTTACCCGTGGATGCTGGTGGCAGGAAGGGATTCTTGACACAGGCAGGTGGCCAGAAAATCAGCTCCCCGCTTGGTCTCGGTGAACACTAGCGTACGCTCATCTTTTGGAGGAAAAAAGAAAAGAATAGCAGATACCTTAACAACATTCCAATTTTTTTTACACAATAGGGTAAACTGTGTTTCATTGTTGAACCCCAACTCACTGGCCATTTGTGTAGGTAGGCTTTGGTCATCAATAGTTGGGCAAATCCAGTTAACTATTTTGGACCTGCATACCACAGGCATGCAACTGGGAAATCACAAAAAAAAGAGGAAATTCAAATTTGTCCCAGACTTTGTACACTGTTTTTCTATTTTCAATGGCACACATGGGAAGTAAAAAAAGAGGAAATGAGCTGATCCGAGGAAAAGTTGCATGCCTGATACCAAAAATAACAGCGTTGCTGTTGAAACCCCTCAGCCAGAGTCAGGTTATCATCCGGGAACCATTAACATTTAACTCACCACGGTGACCTTGACCTTTGACCTTTTGACCCCAAAACCAATCCCAACTTGCCTACTCCCAAGGGCAACACCCTACCAAAGTTAGACATAAAAATCTTATTTCTAACTCAAGTTATCATCCGGAAACCATTTACCTTGAATTCACCATGCTGACCTTGACCTTTGACCTTGTGACCCCAAAACCAATCCCAACTTGCCTACTCCCAAGAGTAACCCTCTACAAAAGTTAGACCCCAAAATCTCATTTCTAACTCAATTATCATCCTGTAACCATTTATCTTTAACTCACCATGGTGACCTTGACCTTTGACCTTTTGACCCCAAAACCAATCCCAACTTGCCTAACACCAAGGGCAACCCTCTACCAAAGTTAGACACCAAAATCTCATTTCTAACTCAAGTTATCATCAGGAAACCATTTACCTTTAACTCACCACGGTGACCTTGACCTTTGACCTTTTGACCTCAAAACCAATCCCAACTTGCCTACTCCCAAGGGTAACCCTCTACCAAAGTTAGACACCAAAATCTCATTTCTAACTCAAGTTATCATCCGGAAACCATTTACCTTTAACTCACCATGGTGACCTTGACCTTTGACCTTTTGACCCCAAAACCAATCCCAACTTGCCTACTCCCAAGGGCAACCCTCTACCAAAGTTAGACACCAAAATATCATTTCTAACTCAAGTTATCATCCGGAAACCATTTACCTTTAACTCACCACGGTGACCTTGACCTTTGACCTTTTGACCTCAAAACCAATCCCAACTTGCCTACTCCCAAGGGCAACCCCCTACCGAAGTTACAACCCCAAACGACATTTTAAACTCAAGTTATCATCCGGAAACCAAGCTACCCGGACGGACGGACGGACGGACGGACGGACATACATCCGGACGGACGGACGCCCTAGGCGATGACAATACCCCTCGAGCCTCTCGGCTGAGGGGTAAAAACTCTGAACGCAATCCACTGAGAACACCTCCTGATTTCAATCAGGAAACAATAAAACCTACGAAGTTAGCACAGCAGATAGGTGATTGGATTATGCCTTTGATGACACCAGCATGGCATTTGGCACACAGTCAGAGTATGTCACGAGAAAGATATCTGGTTATAGGGCCATGGCAGGTTTGTCCTTTGACAAAATGTAGGTAGAACAACCAGCAATGGCAGCCATTTTGAAAAATTCTGAATATTGCTTGTTATTCTAACTGGACAAATCTGCAAGGGCCCTATAACCAAATATCTTTCTTTAACCCTTTCATTACCACATTGTTTATTGACTTGGCTCTCCCCATGACCAAATTGTTTGCTCATTCATGCGGAAATCACTAGAGCGTGAAACAAACGACCATAAGTCCAAAACGCACTTTTCTTCAACCCAGATTTTCACTACCAAGGAGTGATTTAAATCATAGGTGTTGTGTGTAAAGTTTGTTCCTTGAACCTTACTCTTTTATGTGATGTAAAAATGAAGTCCATACGTGCAAATATAAGAAAGTTATGCCTTTTTGTTCATCTGGTCCCATTTATCAAACTGCAAGCCATTTCACCTCATGACCAAATGGCACTCCATACCTCAATTTGTGGGTGGATACTTCTGAAGAACTATTCTCATTTTTTTGTAATAGTAACACTACACCATTAGAACGATCCGAAAACACTCTTTCAGCTGGTATATGGTTGATGTATGGGTGGCCAAACATATCAACATGCTGCCTTTCTGAACTAAAGTAGCCCATGGGAACCAGCAGGGGGGTTCTTCTTGTCGACAAAAGTCGCCCATGGTAAGGAAAGGGTTAAATGAACCAGCACAATCAATTATGTCATCACACGTAGCATAGAATCAAATTCCTATGTTTTCGCACTAATGCAAATAATACAGCTCATGTTCAAGGGGAGACTGCGAAATTAAACAAGCAGTCACTCGAGGTTTACCTCCAGGTTTTTGCAAGGTTCAACAGGCTTTTACAGGGTATCTCAGGGTTTAACCTCGAAGTTCACGCTCGTTTGATTTTGCATTCTTCCCTTGGTGAATCATACTCACCGGGATTGTTCATCAGCATCTCCGACAACTTCTCCTTCTTATCGTACTTGCCCACCTCGATGATCGTCTGTGTAATGTCGGGCGTGGCACCGCCGACCCGCCCCACCGTCAGGAACAGGTAGTCCTCCAGATACTCGGCAGCCTTCTGCTGGACCTCCTGGGGGAAAGTGGCGCTGAACATCAGGCATTGGCGCTCCCCTTTCTTGGGCATGTCGGGTAGGTAGATCAGCTTCTCCATCTCGGGCCCAAAGCCCATGTCCAGCATGCGGTCTGCCTCGTCCAGCACCAGATACTTGCACTTGCTAACTTTGATCTGTTAGGGGTTGAGAATCACATGGCGTTGAGAGGTAACTTGGCATTACTGATAAGGAGTCTTCTCCAACCCCAACCTCCCGTAAGGCTACAAAATACGACGACAAGTAATTTGCAGTATGCAACACTACAGCCTAACAGTGTCTGGTGCTGTAGTGTTTTATGGTACTTCATGCCCAATAAAATCTATGGGAGTTAGGGTCATGACTACAAGCTTGTCAGGAGTTGTAAACATCCAAATTTGTCCATAAATTAAAAATGAGGAATTATGTTATTTCCTTATTTTTGCATGTTGATTATATTTTTTATTAAAATATATATTTTTCTGGTTAAATCTCTAAAATAGAAAGGGCTCTACATCTTTAACCAATTAGCACCTGGACTTCATTGTATTACATTGTATTATTATGTATTACAATGTATTAATTCATTGAAAAATCAATAAAACCATAGAGCACTTGGGCGGTTTCGGGGGGCTACAGTATACAAATATTGAGTGGCTCAGCATGGAATGGGAGGAATATTATCGCAAGGTAAAATCTGGACTTTTCCATTTCACGAGGCGAAGCCGAGTTAACTGCAAAAGTCCAGATTTTACCGAGCGATAACGTTCCTCCCATTTCACAATTTAAAGCCACTCAATATTTGTTTTATATATAACTGACATATAGATCCTTGTCATTTGATATATTTGAACTTTTTTTCAATACAAAACTGGAGGAAAATGTATTTCTCTCTTCCAAACCACCCTTTCACGAAAATGTTTGAACCCAACGCTGTAGCGCTGGCTCTTTGGAACAAAACACGCTACGAGCAACGCTGAACGCGCACACCAGCATGCATTTGCACACAAATACCGCGTCATGATCCTAACTGTTGAATAGTATTTCCCATTCCCCATGGGCGGATAGTACTTTTTGAGCCGCGGCATGAATGGGAGCAATAACGAATGCCACGTGATGTAAGTTCCACCAATCAAATGACAAGGATCTGTATGTCGGTTATATAATGAGTAATAGGCAGGGAGGTTTCCAGCGCTACATTGACTAAAGGGTTAACCAATCTGTCAATGAAACAACAACAGATTCTGCGAGCTGTGAACCTGTTTGCCTATCCCCAAACTAACAGACTATTCATCTGAAGTTTCTCCAACCTACCCTTCCACGGTTGATGAAGTCCATGAGGCGGCCCGGGGTAGCCACCAAGAGATGGCATCCCTTGCCGACCTCTCTGAGCTGATGCCCCACGCTGGTACCGCCGTAGATCACCACGGGGCGCAGCATGGTGCCCCGGGCAAACTTGTAGGCTTCGTTGTAGATCTGGCTGGTCAGCTCACGGGTCGGCGAGACGATGATGCACTGGGGCTCCTGGTACTCGGAGAAGGAGCTGCCTGTCACTCCGTCGCTGAGCATGCCGTTGATGATGGGCAGAAGGAACGCAGCCTGGGAAGTAATGTGAAAACTGAAGTCAAACCGCAGATAAGGGATTGATTCATAACACTATTCATACATGTTCAAAAGCAAGAGCTGAGTTCTTACTGGTCGATTCACCATCACATTTCAGCAACTAGTTTTGCTATTTACAAACCACACCGGCGAGGATTCATGCGCAGGGTAAATACGCATGCACAGTTGACTTTTACATGGGCAGCCCGTGCGCTAGTCTACTGCGCATGAGGTTTACTAGGCAACCATTTAACTATCACGCAGGGGTAGTACGCAAGTGCTAACATCACCCTAGCTACACGAAAAGATGGCCGCACACGCACAGAAGTGTTTCGTAATTGACAAAATTTTGGTGAATATGTAAAGGTCTAGTAAAACAAATATAACATGCTTATTTTCATTGTATGCTTTATTACAGGTGGATAGCCAATATTAGATCCCCAAGGTATTGGGTGTTGAGGGGAACTAATCTCAAATATTCACCCTCAAACAAGGTCATATTGGTATAAATTAAAGGCAATATACAACATATGCAAACATCGAAAAACAAAATTACAAAATTTTTACGAAATACCTTATTAGGATGTTGGTAAATGACAGTCTAAAGCATCCTGTAAAATAATGGCACCTGGTGTGAAGTTATTTTCAAGAAAAGTGGTATTTTTGTATAAATTTCCAACGGTGGTCGGCCGACCACCGTTGGAAAAACGTAACTATTTTTCAACTACTGCTCCAAATTTACCATTTTTTTTCAGTCAAAACTTTGTTTGCTATTGGTTACATGTTCATGAACAGGTGCAGGCCAGCTAGACTGGTTCCCTTACCTTACAATTTTCCGGCATCTATAAATTGATCCATTTCATCTTTATTAGAGTCGGGTAACCATACTACTTGAACATTAATGTTTTTCTTGGTTTTTCCAGTATTTTTTTAACACAAAACCTCAAACAAGTCAGTGTAACAATATTTGATCTATTACACTAACCCCTCAAATAGTTCATTTCCGAAAATTACAGCAAAAGCCAATGATGTACATTCCCTTTAAGATCAGCCATTATCCGATTTTTAAAATGTGATCTCTCAGACCAGTCATCCATTTTTGCTCGGCATCCATTTATTTGATCATTTATTTGATGCCAACTTACCGTCTTGCCTGAGCCAGTCTGCGCGCAGGCCATGAGGTCCCGTCCACCGCTGATGATCGGTATCCCGTACTTCTGGACCGGTGTGGGTTTGCTATATTTGGCCTTGACTACGTTGCACTTCACCTCGGGGCAAAGGGTGCTCTCCTCAAAGCTGTGGATACAGCGTGGTGGCTCACGGCCTGACGACAAAAGGGGGGAAATATAAGGACTCATCATGAGAGGCTCAGAAAATATTTTGGTTTTTATGTAAACTGTGCCCACAAACTACCACATCTCCCAAGGAGAATAAAAACAAAAATTATCAAGATTTGTGAACTGTATGCTTAATTTGCTAAGAGAGCTTATAGCCACCTTGAATCATGTGCAATTACCTACCGATTTAAAGAAGATGGGACTGGTATCAAATACCCTGTGAAATTATTCCGCCAGAAACGGTATCGTTTGGGAATATAACTACCATCCTCCAAAATCAACTGGCACATTGGAAGTGGTTTCAAAATGGGGTGCTCGTTGGCACACTTTTTTTTTTAATGTGCATCAGCAACAGAATCCAATTACAAGAGACAAAATTATGCATATGTTTGTCTTTTTTTTTAAATGTACGGTATCCACCAAGCTAAACCTTCAATTACCCCTTTATAGCTCTTTATTTCCAAACATCTGTCAACTGACTGATCGTTGGAAATCACCTACATTTCTTGATTTCTTTTAAATGACAGCAAGCCAGACCAAATAATTTCTTTAGGTTTTTGGTACCAATACGATCTTTAATCAAGGAAGCTTTTTGATAATATTGGATTGCTTTAGGGATAGATGCAAATGATCCTAGGTGCCTAAAAAATATCAGTCCCATTTTGAGTGGTACTTTACCTGTGACCTCGACGGGAATGTCGTCATACTTGTCAAAGTTAATCCCCTGCTGCATATAGTTGTAGATCTGTTCCTCATCCTCGGAGGGTGCAGGGGGGATGTAGGTTGATGGAGGGGGACGACCTGACAAACCGACAAAACGGGCGATTCACACTCCATTGTAATACCATGGTATACGACTGAGAAATTTCCCTGACCAAGAAATGTTTATGTGACGTATTGTGCAAGTTTATGAATGACCACTGAATGGACTTCATCAAGCATGTTACCCTTGGGACATCATCCCCATCATTCTCCAAGAACTTAAGCACTTTCCCCTGTTGCTTTAAAGGGAATATACAACATTTGCAAACATCGAAAAACAAAACTACCAAATGTTTACGAAATCCCTTAATAGGATGTTGGTAAATGACAGTCTAAAGCATCCTGTAGAATTATGGCACCTGGTGTGAAGTCATTTTCAAGAAAAGTGGTATTTTTGTATAAATTTCCAACGGTAGTCAGCCGACCACCGTTGAAAAAATCTAACTATTTTTCAACAACTGCTCCAAATTTACCTTTTTTTTTCAGTCCAAATTTTATTTGCTATTGGTTACATGTTCATGAACGGGTGCAGGCCAGCTAGACTGGTTCCCTTACCTTACAATTTTCCGGCATCTATCAATTGATCCATTTCATCTTTAGTGGAGTCAGGGAACCAGACTACTTGAACATTTTTGTTTTTCTTTGTGTTTCCAGCATTTTCGAACACAAATCTTCAAACATGTCAGTGTAACAGTATTTGATCTATTATATTCACCCTACAACTAGTCCATTTCTGAAAATTACAGCAAAAGCCAATGATGTACATTCCCTTTAACACTAACGTACCTGAATCCATCAAAATCCATACCCCTGATTTGGAGTATTTCGGTGGATTCAGGATACCTCCATATTGAATAAATTGGGGGATTTTGATGGATTCAGAACAGCAATCCCAGTGGTACTGCAGGATTTTGATGGATTCAGGATACCTCCATATTGAGCAGTTCGGGGACTTTGATGGATTCAGGATCTCAACTCTTTGGCTATATGTTTGGTGTGTATGAGGTATATGTACTACACTGGTAAAGTATGCTTACTGTCTCCCCCAGCTCCAGCGTCTGCTGATTCCTCGTTGGGGCACTCCCTGGCAAAATGCCCGGTCTGGTGGCACTTGAAACACTCACCGCCTAAGAGGTTGAAACAGAAAACCAAATCAAGTATTAACAACAAACCCACAGGCAGTTAGTGCTCCTCATCTGGGAATCCAAACAGAGTGGAGGATACCTCCATCGCACTTGCCTTGTCTCAGGAGTTTCACTGCTCAAACAGTCAATAATTCACAGCTAACCCTGCTAAATGCAACAGAAAGCAACAAAGGTAAAAAGTTGTTGCACACTGTTGCATTTAGCAGGCAACTCAAGTTCCCCCTGCTTTATTGCAACTTGTTGCATTTAGCAGGGAAACTGCCCATAGTGCCAAGGCAACACAATAGTATGCACTAGCTGTTGCAGTTTGTTGCATTTAGCAGGGTAACTGTTCATAGTGCCAAGGTGATACAACAGAATCCACTGTTGCATTTGGTTGCATTTAGCAGGGTAACTGCTCATAGTGCCAAGGGGATACAACAAATCCACTGTTGCATTTGGTTGCATTTAGCAGGGTAACCGCTTGGTGCCAAGGCCGGTATGCACTGGGTTCACTGCACAATGCAATAGAACCCACTGTTGCATCTTGTTGCATTTAGCAGGGTAACTGCTCATAGTGCCAAGGTGATACAACATAATCCACTGTTGCATTTGGTTGCATTTAGCAGGCTAACTGCTCGGTGCCAAGGCCGGTATGCAATGGGTTCACTGGACAATGCAATAGAATCCACTGTTGCATCTTGTTGCATTTAGCAGGGTAACTGCTCATAGTGCCAAGGCGATACAACAGAATCCACTGTTGCATTAGGTTGCATTTAGCAGGGTAACTGCTTGGTGCCAAGGCCAGTATGCAATGGGTTCACTGCACAATGCAACAGAATCCACTGTTGCATCTTGTTGCATTTAGCAGGGTAACTGCTCATAGTGCCAAGGCGATACAACAGAATCCACTGTTGCATTAGGTTGCATTTAGCAGGCTAACTGCTTGGTGCCAAGGCCAGTATGCACTGGGTTCACTGCACAATGCAATGGAATCCACTGTTGCATCTTGTTGTATTTAGCAGGGTAACTGCTCATAGTGCCAAGGCGATACAACAGAATCCACTGTTGCATTTGGTTGCATTGAGCAGGCTAACTGCTCGGTATCAAGGCCAGTATGCACTGGGTTCACTGCACAATGCAACAGAATCCACTGTTGCATCTTGTTGCATTTAGCAGGGTAACTGCTCATAGTGCCAAGGCGATACAACAGAATCCACTGTTGCATTAGGTTGCATTTAGCAGGCTAACTGCTTGGTGCCAAGGCCAGTATGCACTGGGTTCACTGCACAATGCAATGGAATCCACTGTTGCATCTTGTTGTATTTAGCAGGGTAACTGCTCATAGTGCCAAGGCGATACAACAGAATCCACTGTTGAATTTGGTTGCATTGAGCAGGCTAACTGCTCGGTGCCAAGGCAGGTATGCACTGGGTTCACTGCACAATGCAATGGAATCCACTGTTGCATCTTGTTGCATTTAGCAGGGTAACTGCTCATAGTGCCAAGGCGATACAACAGAATCCACTGTTGCATTTGACTGCATTGAGCAGGCTAACTGCTCGGTGCCAAGGCAGGTATGCACTGGGTTCACTGCACAATGCAATGGAATCCACTGTTGCATCTTGTTGCATTTAGCAGGGTAACTGCTCATAGTGCCAAGGCGATACAACAGAATCCACTGTTGCATTTGGTTGCATTTAGCAGGGTAACCGCTTGGTATCAAGGCCGGTATGCAATGGGTTCACTGGACAATGCAATAGAATCCACTGTTGCATCTTGTTGCATTTAGCAGGGTAACTGCTCATAGTGCCAAGGTGATACAACAGACTCCACTGTTGCAGTTGGTTGCATTTAGCAGGGTAACCGCTTGGTGTCAAGGCCGGTATGCACTGGGTTCACTGGACAATGTAATAGAATCCACTGTTGCATCTTGTTGCATTTAGCAGGGTAACTGATCATAGTGCCAAGGTGATACAACAGAATCCACTGTTGCATTTGGTTGCATTTAGCAGGGTTCTTATTTCAGCCAAGTTGCGCTGTATCGCGTATAAGTTGCAGGATTCTGAACAACTTCCCTGTAATCTTCCCGCAATGAAGTTATCAGTATCAGCGAGTCAAGCAGTTGCTAATGAAATTTCCCCGGAAAATATCTGGGAGAATTTCGGAGCTTCTTCCTGACACAGTGAATGCTTCTACCCCCAACTTGTCTGGAACTTGTCCCCGGATATGAATTGAGGTGTGCCACAAAAACTTATTCGCTAAATTTTTCAGAACACTGGTCTTGACATAATTTTCACTAAGTATGTCTGTCTCTATGTTCAACAAAGTTCCTTTTGTTCACGGGTTTCGTGCATGGAATATTTGGAAGGTTCTTTTTTGTGTACATGTATTTTGAATATCGGCGTAGCGATAATGCCGTAGCGGTACTTTCCTCGCCTTCCACCGCTGTGACCCGGGTTCGATTCCCGCCCGGGCCAATATGTGGATTGGGTTTTCAGTCCCTGCCTGATTCCGTGGGTTTTCCCCAGAATATTCTTCTGGGCTTTTCCTCCCACCTCTAAAACTGTAACTTCTTCTCATTGTCTTCTCTCCACAGGTTTCTTCAGGCTTGCGAGCTACAGTGCCTAGGGCGCTTTTGAGGAATCCTTGGTTTCATTACCAGAAATGATTAATAATAATAATAATAATAATATGCCTCTACCCAATTCTGAGAAGCCTTCGTTTCCACAGTGTTTTTTTAAATGATTGAACCAAATAATCTAACAATCGTTCTAGGTCTAATCGAGTGACGAGTTAAGCCAAACGAGAAGGATTCTCTAATAAACGGTACTAACTGTCACGGACTAATCCATATTTGTATTTATTTGTCATAAGTCTAAGACCTACCTCCACCTCCGCCTCCGCCTCTCCCACCACCAGATTTAGGATTGGGGCAATCCCTGGACATGTGCCCCTCCTCCTGGCAGTTGTAACACTTGTTACCTGTATTACAGGAGAAAAAGTCAACAATGAAAGTGTTCTGAAAAATGCCTACAGCATGATGAGACCACTGCACTGAACTCTCACTTGCCAACTGTTAAAAGGTAGGTTATATCATTTGTGCATTTTTTTTATTATTTGAAGCAACAAAAGTGCTCAAACTCTCAAGACAGGTGCTTAACAACTAACCTGATGAAGATTAAGCTCAGTGAATGCTGTATATTCCGAGAAAACAATATTCTAGTATATTGATTTCAAATCAAAAGTTGCGGAGTCTTTTTTTTAACTGTGCCCGTAATAAGCATCCGGAACATGATCTCATTCAGCTGATTGCAGATACGCGATGTCACGCACTGAACGGACAAGTAATAGCAACAGTGCGCGTCGTGTCAACGCTTGCGCCATCCCATTCACCGATTCGCCAAATTACAAACCATCAACTAACGGAAATTTCAAAAAACTGTATAATTTGACGTGTCTTTGCAAACGACCTTTTTTATATTGTTTTCTTCAAAATGACAGCATGCCAGGAAGAATAATATCACAGAGAGTTTAGTGCCATTACTATCTTTCGACAAAGAAAGCTTCGACAATTATTTCATCAGTTACTTTTTGGATAGCTGCAAACAATCTACTCCACCTTAAAACATTCACAACAGTTGACTGATAGGGTCATGCTTCAATCAAGAGCTTACGATGCAAAACAGCCCCATGCTCTATTTGATTCTTTAATTTACTTTATCCGCTTCATCAGTGAGACGTCATCACAGTTCAACCATGCGTTCTTCACACGGTGTGGTATAGCATGAATGGAACCGGAAGCTAACACACCTCGAGCGTTTACCCAATGGGCACTAGTTTGCGCACATGTATGACGTTTTTACTAAAGAACCGGATGGGTTAACCCTTTCTCTAAAGTTTGTAATTTGTTTTTCATGGAGAATGGAAATAAATGTGAAGTTGAATTGAATTGAAAAGAGACGACCCCCGTGCAACACATTTCTACGGCGTATCACACAAGAGTTGGATTAGTATGCAGGGCAGTCTAGAAAAGACAACAGCCTACCTCCGCCTGACTCTGCATTGGGGCACTCTCTCGCGAAGTGTCCGGTTTCGTGGCACTTGTAGCACTCACCACCTAAGAAATGAATGACAAGACTACAGCATTGAATTCAAGACCGACATTTGTAAGTGCCAATGTAATATTCCAAACTGGATGGATTCAAACGTTTCTCAAATGTACATATTCGCATGGAACAAAAGCAGTGACTTCCTACCTCCACCCCCTCCGCCTGATTCTGCATTGGGGCAATCCCTGGCGAAGTGTCCAGTTTCATGGCACTTGTAGCACTCACCACCTAACGGATTAAAGACAAAATACTTCAACGACGAATTCAAGAGCAACAGCTGTAAATGCCGTAGTTAAAGGTGGCGTGAAATGCATTTTTCATAGGAACATATTTTGTGCAACTTTCTACTCTTAAATCTATCAAAACTATTTGACGCCCCTTTTTGGTTAATTGTATCGAGAAGTGCCCTTCTTTACACATTTAAAATTGTCCATGCTTTTCCAGACAAACGAGGGCGCTGTTGCTGTGATGTCATTTCAGGAAGGTACTGTTCAGTATAGAGGTTTTCTGTTCAAATTGTGAACCCCAAAATTTTGTTCATTGAAAACATCAAGATGTTTAGATGGAATCATCGTGCATTTTTTTTTTAGCGCTGCATTCTTTTCAGTTTGCAGACTGCGTAAAATTTGTTTCAAAAAAAAAGGCCTTTAAGAAACATTTCACTAACTTGAAAAGGTTTCTTTTTGTTTTAGAGTTTTATGTGTGGAATATTTTGGTGATATTGGTATTTTTTTTTTTCTTTTTTGCATTTTGTGTTTTTGCATAGGCCTCTAACCAATTCGGAAAAGAAGACTTCATTTTCACAGGTTTTTAAATTAATTAATTGACCCAAATAATCCAATGATTTATACGAGTCCAATGAAGCGATGAGTCAAGCCAAACGAGAATGACTCTCTAATAAACGGTACTAACGGGCACAGACTAATCCAGATTTGTATTTGTTTGTTGTCAAGTTTAAGACCTACCTCCACCTCCGCCTCTCCCTCCACCAGATTTAGGATTGGGGCAATCCCTGGACATGTGCCCCTCCTCCTGGCAGTTGAAACACTTGTTGCCTGTATTACAGGAGAAAAAGTCGACAATAATTGAAAGTTTTCTGCAAATACCAACAGCATGTTGTGACCACTGCACTTTTCAGGCTGGTTTGCACATCAATGTTAAGCTTCTAATAATAATAATTATTATTATTATCATATAGCGCAATATACACACGAAATGTATGCGCTTCTGAAAGCATTAACCCTAACTCCCTAGGCCTTTTTGCTAGGATGTAGCCTCAGTCCTGCAAATTCCCCCCCCCCACAGAAGTGTGGTTGGGGTCTACGAACGAATACGTACCTGTAGAGCAACACTACTTATGCATATTCCCCCTACCGGCAGGTATTTTCGCTAAGAGTTATATACAATAGCGCCCTCTGGCGCCCTACCCATAACACCCCGCGGCATGCGTGCCTCGTGAGCGTCCTCTTTTCTCGAGCGCTAAGTCGGAATACAACAAAGTACCCAAGGCATCGAAAAGAGTGGGGTAGGGGGGAGGGATGCTCTACAGGTAAGTATTCGTTCGTAGACCCCAACCACACTTCTGTGGGGGGGGGGGGGGAGTCTACTTCACTCTACTTACCTGTAGAGCAACACTACTTATGCATAGACTAGCACCGTCAAGGAGGTGGGTCATGCGAGATGCTATTGTGCTTTCACAGGGGCACGTAACAATACGCGTAAACCCTGGATGGGCCCGTCGCTCCACATGTGGGTGGACAAGGCAGCCCAAAAAGGTCGGCATGATAAAGACATTAGTCATAATGGTAGCCTCAACATGCCAACAGAGATGTGATCCCCGTGGGAATCACACGTAATGAATTACAGCCCACTGATACCTACATATAAGAGTTCGGTGGGGCACACAAAATAAGAATTATCATGAAAGGCAAAACATCATGACATGGTACATATAGACACTATAATATGCACATGTACATGTACAGAGTTCAATAAAGAATCAGAGTTAGGAGACACCAATGCTGGGGAGGTCTCCGGTCTGAAAATGTCTTGAGAACATAGTGGGGCTCAGTCAGTCGCCCTCAACACTGTTCTCCCATGCTCTGCCTTTTATTTTGTGCATGCGGACCAATCACACGGATTCTGCCGTTGATATGTCCGTGGTTTCATGGATGACCGTAGCCAACCTTCAGGCAATCTTGTCATGAAAGCCTGCAGGTATGGTGGGGTCACCATGATAAATACATGTCATGAAAGGCCTGCCTGTATGGCAGGGTCGTCATGACAAAAAACATGTCACGAGAAGCCTGCTTGTATGGCAGGGTTGTCATGAAAAATACGTGTCGCGAGAAGCCTGTTGGTATGGCAGGGTTGTCGTGACAATTACATTTGTAACTGCAAGTGACCGATTCAAAGCGTCCCAGTGCAGCTAATGTAAGTCATGATTGGCACCAAAAATTCTCCGTCTGTACAAGAATGATTTGATGCCCGGAACAAAGACGTCCGGAGGCCCAGAGGGCTCTGACAGTCCTTAGTATAAATCCCTCCTTAGGGAGCAGACATCAAGTCATGATCAGCACCAAAATTCGCTGTCTGAAACAGACAAGAATCATTTGATGCCCAGAACAAAGACATCCGGAGGCAAAGAGGACTCCGACCGTCTTAGTTCAAAAAACCTTCCTTAGGGATCAGACGCCAAAGTCATGAGCGGCACCAACATTTTCCATCTGGAATGGACAATGATTTGATGCCTAGAACAAAGATGTCCGGAGGTAAAGAGGACTCCGACATTCTTAGTTAAAAAACAAAAATCCTCCCGTAAGGAATCGGATGGGCACACTCGGTTCCCATCAGATGTGGTCCGTCTCCATTATACAGAAAACAGATCTTTACTACATGTATACCAAGAAGTAACAACTGCTTACAAAACAGAAAAGAAAAAAGGCAACCGTAGGAACCAATGAAACAGATGTGAGATTGTTCACTGGTTCACAGAACTTTAAAGATCTCTATAACACTTTTGGATAAGAAGGTGTTGAAGAGGTCCTGCAATTCAGGGGTGTTAAAACATCCCCTTAAGTTAACTGACACGGACGTTCAACTGACTAACATTAAGTAATCTACTGTCATGTTAGAAGTCCCTCAAGTGCAGGCTGTAAAAGCCATAGCTTGTTTGAGAAAGGTCTGATGTGAACAGGAGAGCATTACAGCATCCAGTACATCAGGAGAAATTCCTGCGGAGCTGGGTGAAGGAAACCCAAGCTGTGCTGGAACAGAATATTGTTCTGCTCGGAAGAACATTTGTACCTCCAACTGGTGAACCAAGGGAATGGTTATAACCCTGGAAAACCAATCAATGAGGTCAACATGGAGTTAAGAAGAGGACCTTGTCATCCTTCTGCTCCAGTTGATTAAGTACCCGAGGAATAAGAGGAAGACGACAGGAAGGTGTATATATAAGTAGCCTGTCCGTCTTCATCACCATCGTATTCGCGTGCCATGTACATGTATAGGGGTTAGGAACCCTCAGGCATTAGCCTGGAAATCTGTGACTAGTTCATGAAACAAGTCAGATTGACATGTGGTTAGTTGTCCTTGCTTGGGAGGAGGACCGTCGAAAGCAAGAAGCTTTGAGGAAAAAACCCCAATGGGGTATTTCTCAAGTGAATGTCCACAGGTGTGCAGGCTGCCTGCCCACCTGTTCGTCGATGTAAACTACAACTGCGTCAAAGTCACATCGAACCAGGATCATCTGGCACAACATCGAATATAGAAGTAACATCGCAGTTTCTCTGAGACTGCCAGCATCTCAAGTATGTTAATGGAACTTGAATGATGCTCACACAGGGCCTCACCAATCCGCCACTAGATGCGTGTGGTGGGCAGTTAACTGGCAGGGTAACATGTTCGCCATGACAGTTAATGAATTAGGCTGCAATCTGTGAGAGGCCCACCCTTGTGAGGTTGGCAACGCCGAACCACAGGAGGTACTGCACAAGTCAGGTCATGGCCTGCACTGAATGCAGTGAGGACTGGGCCGATACAAGCAAATAGGTGAATGCCACCAATCTTTGTTTCCACGGCGCAGTCATATCGCCTTTACTATCTGAGCAGAGGCCAGGAGTGAGGCGGAAAAAAGGCTGGATGGAGCCACCATGAAGTTGCAGCGAGAATCTTGGTTTGAACAACGTGAAATTCTCAGTGCAACTGAACGAAGACGGACGTTTCATTAACGTGCCCGCCTGGCAATACATTGTACATGTACGTGTATAAAACGTATACAGTGTACATTGTACATGTATGACCGATAATAAAGCCGAGAACAATTGCAAGGCTTGTAATGAGTGGGCCGAAAAACCGAGTCCTCATCCAGGTAGCGTATGCCGCGGTGGGATCGGTGCAATAAACTCGCCCGGATTAGAAAAATAATAAAGACGTTCCCGCCTGAGAAATGGACACCACTTTGTCCGCTGTCGATGTGTTTCACATTTGATCCAACGGAGGTATGGGGAACACCTTGTCCTTGTTAGATTCGGAGCCCGTCCTGCGCTTGATTTGAAAATTTTTGTGATCGGGCGGAGGGGGCTCATCGGCGGAGGGTAACTTAAGTACCCGTATAATGTCCCTCTGCAGCAAACGGAATTTCGTTTCCGCGATGGACAGCCATTGTAACCGGTCTGATTCTCCGTCATTATCGGATGAATCAGCCGAATGCGAAGGCCAAAATGACCCCGATGACTGAAAGCCGTCTGGAGGGGCTAGTTGTACAGAACCACGCGGTGGTGGCTGGGCAACACCCTCGGAGATAATATACATAATATTATGCAGATGGAGAAGACTAAACACAAGCGGGAATCCTGGCGCACGGCTAACTGTGTGCGGTAGGTCCCGTTGTCTCCGGACCACGCGACCGCGGTCGGCGAATGTGAAGTCCCATTCGCCGTAGGCCGGGCTTCCGGTATAGCGCGCAACCATGTGTGGTATACATGTACATGTATGAACATGTGTTTTTGTTTTTTTTTTCATTTTTGTACATGTACCTCGTTGCGCTTGGGCCACGCAATCGTGACCAATGAATGACGACTATGAAGCATTCACTGCAGATAAAGACTCCAGGAGCACGGCTAACTGTGCGGTAAGTCCCTTTGTACGCGGGTCACCCAAGCGTGACCGGTGACTGAAGACTGCGATGCGGGCCCAACGACCGATGGTTGTGGGCCGTAGTCCACCGCTGCAGGGGGGCCCCCAATAGGGCCCGCCCGGCGGCCTGCCGACATAGCCGATAGCGTATCGGAAATCGACTGAAAA
The DNA here is from genome assembly GCF_015706575.1 of Patiria miniata. Taxonomy (NCBI): domain Eukaryota; kingdom Metazoa; phylum Echinodermata; class Asteroidea; order Valvatida; family Asterinidae; genus Patiria; species Patiria miniata. Next base: position 8,284,611 of record NW_024037073.1, read on the forward strand.
GCCTGCAGGAAATCTGCTCTAGAAACCGCGTCCTCCCCCGGGAGCGTTTGCCCCGGCGGGACCGGTCAGAGGAGTCGTCAGAACCCGGAGAAGAACGGCGCGATCGACGTGCAGCCTTCTTCTTCTTATTCTTGTTCTTAGAAGAACGGCCCCGAGGTGTGTCCGAGGAAAAATCGGAAGACACCTGGGACACCGGGACCCCCGAACAACGGAAAAAATCCGATGAGAGTAGCCCCTCTGAGCGAGCTAGCACGGGGGCCGTCGGCCCGGGATCCCCCCGGGCGACCGGCTCCGTATCGCTCATAATGCACCCGGCCGACAGCGCCTCAGGCCCCGTGGGCTGAGCGAGCGCTGAACGGACCGGTAGCCCGTGCAATAGCCCATCCCGACAACCAGTGGTGTTCGGCACTGTGTCGGGAGGCCGACAGCGCCTCAGGCCCCCCCGGGCTGAGTGAGCACTGGACGGACCGGTAGCCCGTGTAATAGCCCATCCCGACAACCAGTGGTGTTCAGCACTGTGTCGGGAGGATACGGGTGACTAGAGCCCACCGAAGTGTGACGGCTAGTCCCCTCGGGCTGCCCCGTGATCGGGGGAGGGCCAGGTGACACAGCGGCGCTCGTTGCCGAGCCGCGCTTGCCCTGACGGCCCTTCTTAGGCTTTGCTCCGGCACAGGAGATATGTTTTGGAGGAACCTTGCCGGAGTGTGCCTTTAGTTTGGGTGTTCCGCCTGAGTTGACCGGAGAAGGTGACCGAGGTCCCCTTAACTGATCGGCGGAACTGCCAACTCCCCCAGCCGACTGTGGCTGAGGATGCCGGACGAGAGACTGCTGCCGCGGTAACGACGTAGCGTTAACGGCAGAGTCCCCCGAGAACTCGGTCCGTCCCGTGGGAGAGGAATTCCCCCCGGTTTGTGACAGATCGGTTCTCCCCAAACGCTGCAAAATAATGAAATAAATACAACCAAGAAGATGATGAGAAACTCTACAAACTGTTGTTTTATTAACTCTTTTATTAAATACTTCTCTTAAACGCAAAAAAGGGTAGTAAATGACGAGGCAAACAACGAGCTATTTCACGCACGTCCTACCCAACCTGCCGCTAAGAGAAAAGAGGACGCTCACGAGGCACGCATGCTGCGGGGTGTTATGGGTAGGGCGCCAGAGGGCGCTATTGTATATAACTCTTAGCGAAAATACCTGCCGGTAGGGGGAATATGCATAAGTAGTGTTGCTCTACAGGTAAGTAGAGTGAAGTAGACTCCTCCGTTATTTCTTGAATATGGTCCATGGAGGGGTGACCACTGCCTGAATCCTGCAAAATCCTCCGGCTACGACTGTCAATAGGCTGAGGCTGAGGCAGTGACATCCTGGAGCAGTGCGGAGGATGTCAAGTATAATCAAGGACTAAATTTATGCACGGCTGAGCATAAACAACACAAGGTCCGGCCTAAGACCTTGACACAGTGCGTACTCCGAAATCAGCAACGCACTTTGTCCATGTAACCTCAATCCTGCAAATTCCTCCAATTTGCAAAAAGGATTTTGGAGGTTTCAGGGCGGTTAGGGTTAAACAAGTGTGTTTGAAGTTGTGATTTGAATTGTTCCAAGGATGAGCTGATCTTTATTTGGTGAGGTAATTTATTCCATTCTTCTGGTGCTGCATAATGAAATGTCTGTTGGCCACAAGGTTTGGCATGAACTGTACGTGGAGTTAGATGGTGTGTGAGCTGGAGCGAAGATTTCATGAGGGGCAGTATTCAGTTATTAATTCATGGAGATAATCTGGGGCCAGTCCATTGATGCTTTAATATGTGCGAACTAAAACTTTGGAAATGATTCTGGATTCACTGGTAACCAATGTAATTGTTGTAAGACTGGGGTAATAGGTTCGTACTTTCGCATTCTGGTTATGAGCCTGGCTGCAGAGTTCTGTATGCCTTAGAGTTTGTTTAGTTGTAATTCTGGTAATCCATACAAGGGGCTATTACAATTGTCAATATGGCTCGATACAAAGGTATGAATTAATGTTTCTGTTGTGTGTTGATTCAGGAAGCGTCTTAGCTTTCAAATCTGCAGACTGCTTATGAATACTAGAGAACAATCACGCCATGCAGCAAATGCTGTTGTATCTTCACACTGAGTGGCACTATACTTTCATTTTTAATTCATACTCAGGTTTCGTTGACAGTTTGTTTACTTTTGCTGGTCCCAGAAGGCCAGCCTAGTGTCCTCTTTGTTGTTATCTCGTTGACTGAATCACTTTCACTTATGACTCAGATAAGTTCACTTATCTCAATGACTGATAATCACTATGACTTATGCTGGTATGGGACTGGCTTTATAACAAGGCTTCATGTAATCGTGTGAGTGATGTAGCACTACACCACATTGGCATGACATGTGTAGGCAATGGGCCTTATGCAAGAGTTGGCCATTTTTGTCAAGTTCCCTGAATCTATTTCCTTAATTGTTAACTGTTGAATGGGATAACGCCAGCCTTTTTTCCAGGCACAATGCAGCATTATTTTACTGTCATTTTTTTTAATCTGGCTTTAAACATTAGTGAATGTTTAATTACAAATTTTAGATTATTCATTGAAGCAGACTCTAAGTAATGAGTAATTAACTTGATTTGATTTCTATTCGCAAGTTCTAAAAATTAAGATTTTACCTCACTTTCAATTCAATATGGCCAACTCGCACATAAGGCCCATAGGTTCAACTCTCCATTTCATTTCCATAAGATTACCACTTCAGCTGATTCTATGAACTTTTTAAGCTGTTCTGAATCGATTGATTAGAATTTGTTAGTCTGGTTCCCAGACCTGACAATTATTCCCGACGCTCACGTCTTAAATTGTAGGTCAGGCAGCCTCCGTGGCTAAAAATAAACATGACGACATTAATGGCCCTTTTTCAAAGCGCGGCTTCGTTTCCGATTTCGCTTTATCACTTGTAGCTTTTAATGTTCTGATCAAATCTTTAAATAAATCACTTGCTTCGTAATATCATACAGTTATGATAATACAGTTTGATGTTTTTGTAAGAAAACATTGAGTAATGTTGATCTGGAATCTTCAAAATTACGGAACCAAATAGCACTGTTAGCAGGCGGAGCCGAACGAAGACCGCGTTTTGGAAAATCTCGGTAATGGTCGTCAAATTCAAAATTGTACATGACGCGGCAAAAAGTTCGCCCATAATCCGAGTATATTTGATGCACAAAATCGTCGTTGAATTTCAAGTTTTCTAAATGAAAACAATGAATATTAATTATCAACTCATTTAAAATAAAATTAATAAGCAATTAGCAGTTAATTAAACCTATATTATATACTCGGAAATACTCGGGCGCTATCCGATTGTCGACGAAACGACTTCGGCAAACTTCGGAAATTTTCGGAAAAAGGAGGAATTCCTCCCGTTTTAGTCACGTGACGTAAATTGTAATACATTGTATTACCGGAGGCTACCGGACCTAAGATTCATCAGGAATAGTCGGAATCTTTTGGTCTGGGAACCAGACTAAGAATTTGTGTGCAATTTTTGGAATGTGTTTGAGTATTACTGATCCACTCACCACCGCCGCTGCCGCCTTTGCTGCCTCCAGTCCCACTACTGAAGCCTCCCTTCCATCCAGAGTTAGTGATCACTGAAAGGGCAAACAAATCACTCAATATCAGCATGTGGCATTGCAGGGGTGTAATCATTACCCCTGACCAACGGGTACACAGGCATTCGTGGGATCTTCCTCCATTCCTTAACCCTAGGGTGATTTACTAGGAACCTTTCTCATCCTTGCAAATCCCAACACCATATGGTAAACTGTACATGTGGACAGTTGGACTCTATTTGTGGTATGCCTAAACCCATGTCAATCATGATCAGTCTACTAGTGCAGTACTCATCCTAACAGATTCCAATAAACCCTAGTGTTGGAGTTTGACTGGATGGGTTTCGCTTGGGTTTTAAAGGCTGGTTCATGGTACATGCAAATGCAAATTCAACACAAATTTGACGTGATGGAACGTTTACTGTAACATTTGCCGGAGTTGAAATGTGTTAAACTTTTGTGAAATCACTGTGCATTTGTATTTGCGCCATGTATGAACAGCATTTAAGGGAATATACATCATTTGCTTTTGCCGTAATTTTCAGAAATGGATGGATTTGGGGGTTGTTAATATATAGCAAATATTGTTACACTGACATTTTTGATGTTTGGGGTTCGTAGATGCTATAAAAACCAAGAAAAACAGTCAGTTTCCTGTAGTCTGGTTCCCTGACTCCATTTAAGATGAAATGGAACAATTTATAGACATAGGGGAATTGTAAGGTCAGGGAACCAGTCCAGCTGGCTTGTGCCCGTTCATAGGTGTGTAATCAATTGCAAACAAATGCGGACTAACTAAATATGGTCAATTGGGGCCAGTATTTGAAAAAAGCCAGTTTTTTTCCAACGCCGACCAGCGTTGGAAATTGATACAAAAATACCACTTTTTTTGACAATGACGGTATACCAGGTACCATGCTTTTACAGGATGCTTTAGACTGTCATTCACTAACTGTCCAGCAAGGTTTTTCAAAATAATTTGGTAGTTTTATTTTTTGATGTTTGCAAATGTTGTATTTTCCCTTTAATTAAGGGGGGGGACCAATGTTGGTACTTGGAATGGATTACAACTACTTCACAAGTCCTGTCATAAGTGAATCACAAGTCCTGTCATAAGTGAATCACAAGTCCAGTCACAAGAGATAGGATATGAAACAACAGAAAGGGGTGCCTTTGTCACAGTTTATTTGCAACATTTGTGACTTGACTTGGACTGGATACCCTGTGATTCACTAGTGATCCGTTGCAAGTACTTTGACTACAACACTGTGGAAACCTATTGACATCGTGCACAACATCCCTTCTACTGGTGACTGACAGGGTTGATTTACTTTTTTTTTAATCAAATTTTGATTTTGTTTTTTAATCTTCTGAATTTAAATGTTGTTGCCATGGGAATAGAGGGTTATTTTACAAAATAATGGTGTAGTAACATTTTAAGTAAGTTATTTTGGATATCTTATAACTCATGAACAAAAATTGAATATTTATCATGAGCAATGGAGGCCTACATTTTAAGTCTATCACAAATTCTACTTTCATCGGCCAACCACCGTTGGGAAAAAAACCCGAATGCTTATCAAATACTGCCCACAGTTAGACCACATTTTGTTAACAATTGGTTACACATCTGTGAACGGGTGCAAGCCAGCTAGTCTGGTTCCTTGACCTGAAAATTCACCAACACCGATAAATTGCTCTGCTTAGTCTGGAGTAGGGTCAGGGAACCAGGCTACAAGAACACCTTGGTTTTGAACACAAAACTTTAAACAGCCTAGTGTTAATAGTATTCTCTATACAATACTAACCCTAAATCATCCATTTTTGGAAATTACAGCAAAAAACATGCTGTATAAACTCCCAATTTTAAAATCGTATTAAATTTGGAGGATTCAGGACTGTTAGGGATAGCTATGACTAATGGGAGTTTACCAGCAAGGAAATGGAGATTTCCTGGCCAAGGATTCCTGCAGTTTCACAATAGGGGAATTCCCTACATTGCAACATCATCAACTACATGTATGTACACTGAAAAATCCTGTTCAGTAACATTTTCAGTCATCTAGCAATGAACCTAGAATTTAGAAAAACAAGGAAATTGCAAACCACACTTGACTTTGCAGTGTTTTTCAATTTGTAATGGCTTTTATGAGAAGTAAAAAAACGAGGAAATAGACGGATCCGAGGAAAATTTGCATGCCGGATTCCACCATGTCAGGTACAAAAAAATGACCAAATGTGGTGTGGAGCGGGTTTTCAGCCCGTATGTCGAGTTCGCTCCAAACTGAGAAACCGCTGGGGCACTCCCCAAGGCAACAAACTTGTTTTCTTATTCAAAGTACTGAACGCAAAATTAATGCTCAGTACATGTAGGATAGTAACCATCTATGAACTCGGCGGCAAAACTTTAAATATATCTTCGTTTTTCTTTTTTAGAAAGGGGAATGTACTTGGCCTGTTTTAAATGTACTTGTTTAAAGGGAAGATACAACATTTGCAAACATCCAAAAACAAAATGAGCAAATTATCATGAAATACCTTACTGAATTGTTAGGAGCATCCTGTATAATCATGGCAACTGCCGATATTTTCAAGAAAAAGTGTATTTTTCCAATGCTGGTCGGCCGACCAGCATTGGAGAAAACTGGCTAATTTTCAAAAACTGCTCCTACTTTTTCATATATAATTATTCCGCATTGTCTTTGCAACTGATTACACACCTGTGAAGGGGTACAAGCCTGCTAGACTGATTCACTGACCTTACAATTCCCCAAAGTCTATAAATTGCTCCGTTTCATCTTAAGTGGGGTCAGGGAACCAGACTACAAGAACATGAATATTTTCTTGGTTTTCTAGCATATACAAACCCAAAACGAGACAAGTCAGTTTAACAATATTTCAAATCCTCCAAATCCATTTATTTCTGAGAATTGCAGCAGAAGCAAGTGTTGTACATTCTCTTTAAAAATGGCCAAACACATATTTTTGCCATTAAGCCTCAATCCTCCAAAATCCTCCACAAACTGCCTGGAAGATTTTGGAGGATTGAGGAGGGTTAGGTTCAAATCAAAAAGACTGTGTTAGGCCAAAAAAAAAGTCTCCGGTTTCTGGTATGGAGCTTGCCCAAAAAGTGGTGCGGCGACGCGGCTTTTTTTTTTTTTTTTACCTGATTTTTTTGCTTCAAATGTCGGCTGATGACTGCAAATGGTGCCCGACTAAACTTTGTGCAAATATATGGGAGTCCAGAGAGGCCACATAAAGCTTATTCTCGACCATAACCCCATCTAAAAACACGTTAAAATTGTGCAGCAGCAGGATTCCAGTCAAACCAGTGAGTTTGGTGGTTTTGAGACATCATCTTTCATTGAAAAAAAAAAATTTCATTTTGCCGACGCGCATGGCTACGGCGACGCGCGCATACCAGAAACCGGAGACTTTTTTTTTTTGGCCTGATTGATTTTGCAAAGATGCAGAAAGTTTAGGATTCAAGCAAGTAAAGGTGACTCACCGGTGTCTGAGCCTCCAGAATCACCATTCCATCCAGAGCCATTCACCACTGTACAAGAAAAAACATTTGACACGCAATACATTTTATTTGTCCTCAATTCTGATATTCTGCTTTTGTTTGAGCATAAAACAGTCTAGATTCAGTGAGATCAGTACATTCACATTCACTTCGTTAAACAAGTCATTTCATGGCCCGATAATAATTGAGCAATTCACATTCCATTCAGCATTATGCCGCAATCATTTGAATCATGTTTCATTTGTTACTTTTTCAAAACAGAAAATTGCTTTACTTAACACTTAACTTCTAACTGATTTCGCAATCCGAGACTCATGCATGCACACGAACTTGAAGAGACTGTTATTTTCAATCATAAAAGTTACAAAAAATGTAAAAAAGTTCACTAAATTTTGTACAATACCTGTTGAGGCACCTGGTGTGGCGTTAGTTGTTGCACCGCCCCATCGACCTCGACCGCGACCACGCCCAGCAGGATTGGCCTGTTGCTAACAAAACAATTCTGATTAACTTCTAGGAAAACATTACAATGGAACCAATTCAATCTCCCCGTGAGACCTTTGTAATATTTGTTCCAGCGCCTATAAAAATCAGTCAAGGGCATTTCCATAGCAATGACAGTTTCTTTTGCAAATAACCCTAGACATCAAGCGGAACACCCACGGAACACCCACGTGAAATAAATAAAGATGAACAGAAATTATTACAATTGAAGCAAGTTCGCCAGCTGCCATATTTTTCCACAGTTCAACTGACTGATTGAACACTGGATAGCCAACGATGCTTGAACTATTCTAGTCAACTATTTGCAACCAACCTACTGAGGTTAGTTGCATCACTGGTTACAATAGTTGCATGCAAATGCACAGGGAACCCGGACCAAACAGTTTTACGATGACGTTTTTAGCTGCTGGCTGAGCAGCTCTACAAGTATTCATGTCTCTCTGTTGGTTAATAACAAACTTCACGAAATGCCTTTTTTGGCCATCAATCGTCTTGTCCCTTTAGCCCTTGCAACAACACACGACTCAGGTTCATTGCCCTGAATTTTAACAGTTGCATAGGTCTCCACTGACCAGCTATTAATTTATTTCAGTTTTGGACAATTGGGTCACCAGAGTCCAAAACCAGATGTCTGTACTAACAGCACTTTGCATTGGGATTGGCACTGTACTGCACACAATAATCTGCACACAAATTTGGTGTTCCCCATGTACCTAAGGTAGCATACAGCTATAAAACGTTCCATGCACCAACTGACATTCAACAATAGGAATCCTTCATTTCAATTGATAGTCACAACCACGTAGTGCATTATAAAAACAGACTTTTACATCATGTACATGTACATGACTTTAATATAGGCTACAACAGGTCTACTGTTGGGCCCCAGCTTCCGAGATAGTTTCGAGCTTGTTAAAGGGAATATACATCATTTGCTTTTGCTGTAATTTTCAGAAATGGATGGAATTGGGGGGTTGGAAATATATAGCAAATATAGTTACACTGACTTTTTGAGGTTTTGGGTTCGAAAATGCTATAAAAACCAAGAAAAACAATCATTTTCCTGTAGTCTGGTTCCCTGACTCCATTTAAGAAGGAACAGAGCAGTTTACATACATTGGGGAATTGTAAGGTCAGGGAACCAGTCTAGCTGGCTTGTACCCGTTCATAGGTGTGTAATCGATTGCAAACAAGTGCGATGGTCAACTGGGGCCAGTATTTGAAAAAAAGCCAGTTTTTTCCAACGCTGGTCGGCCGATCAGCGTTGGAAATTGTTACAAAAATACCACTTTTCTTGAAAATGACAGTATACCAGGTGCCATGATTTTACAGGATTCTTAACACTGTCATTCACTAACAGTCCAGCAAGGTATTTCAAAATGATTTGGTAGTTTTATTTTTTGATGTTTGCAAATGTTGTATTTTCCCTTTAATGTTTGCCTCGTGGTGCACAGGCACAAGTTAGGTCACAAATCCACCACTAGTTGACCAGTGGCCCTTGACCAGTGCTCCTAGATGCCCATGGTTGATGGATTATTTACAGCTGGAGTTATTACACAATTCTTTCAATGTCACACAGAATGGTTTTCACTTACCGTTGGCTGCCATTTGCTACTTCCAGCTGAAAGAAGAAAAATAGAACATATATGATTAACCCCAACTCTCTAGGGTATCTTGGCTAAAAACCCTGCCAAACGCAGCAACATACAACACTCGTCTAAGTGACAAGCCTGCCCAGTGTAGCAAGATCCATTAGGCCAAAAGTCTTAGGCCATACTGTCTCAGAGTCTGTGGTCCCAGGACACAGCAGAACACTTCTGTGGCATTGTGCAACAGAGACTAGCTCTCATTGTTTCAGACTGTTTATGCACTAAAGTTGGTAGGGTAGCTGAACCATCAAAGTACACCAGACTTTTCCATCTGATGCACTGTGTTGTGTTTGGCAAAATTAAAGTAGTTTTTCTGTAAATAAGCACAATCTGTTTTGCAGAACACCTTATCGCATGGCTTACTTTGCAATCACCCACTTAATTAACTTAATAACCATTTGCTATTCCACAATAAATTGAATAAGATGATAACTTTATAAGTTGGCTATTTCAAGGGAGACAACATACCAAAAGTACTTGCAGAATTTCCATTCGTCATTGAGGATCCGTAGTTACCACCATTCTGATGAGAGAAGACAGGAAAAAGGAAACTTAGTTTATTAACCTGTAAAATATAACACAATAAACAAATCAATATTTTGACAGGGGCAAAGTTCCCAAAACTTTACGCTATGTTGTAACTTCCTTTGGGCAAGTTGCGCAACATTTCATTTACGAAACATTTCCCCAAAGTTCGGCAGTACGTCTTAAATAAATAAGTCTTAAATTAATCACTTTCACCATTTCATTATGGATCTATTTTTGTAAGTTCACAATACAATGTCAGATGAGTAGTATTGTTCATCTTGATTTTGCTCAGCATGTCAATTTTCTAAACAATTTAAATTAAGCAGTACCACTGATGCATATTTGTAGCAAATTTCCAATCCTTCGCAATGTATAAAAACTACATGTATGAGACATCCCTTTTTGGTAAAAACTTTTGCAAAGTACAGTATTTTAAACACTTAAAAAAAAAATATGCTTTTCTTGACAACTGAGGGCGCTGTTGCTGTGATGTCGCTTTCGGAACTCACCCTTGACTTCAAGGGTTTTTCTCTATAAATTGTAAACCCTAAATTTTGCTTATTGAAAACATCTGGCCAGAAAGTTTTTGTGTTTTAACCCTAACGTACCTAAATCCATCAAAATCCACACCCCTGTTTCGGGGGATTTCGGCGGACTCAGGATACCTCCATATTGAACAAACTGGGAGATTTTGATGGATTGAGGATTGTAAACCTGGGGGACCTGCAGGATTTTGATGGATTCAGGATACCTCTATAGTGAGCTGTTGGGGGACTTTGGCGGATTCAGGATCTCAACAGTTTAACTCGTTGGCTATGTTTGTGGTCAAGTAGATACTGCTTGTAACCCTGCCAAGTCTTTCACATGCTGTACAAAAAATGTATGTACTGGGCGGATGGGAGCTTGTGACGGGGCTTATCAAGCCTCAGCATAAACAATGGATCATGTACAAAACCCATCCAGACAAAGCAATGCTGGGGTCGCCACCTCCATACATAATCGTAACATCCATTGAAAGAAGATATCAGTGTAAGAAATGGTTTACACACAGTGCTTATAGATACGTTTTGTAAATGCTGAATGAGTCATGCTTCAGTAAACATTAAATATAGGACAATGGCTCATTGAATCACCCTTCCACACAATGCACACATCAAAAGTGTACAAAATTACCCACAGCCGAAGTTGAAAGGAAAAACAACCCACATCATATCCACCAGCAGTTGAACCATGCAAGTGGCGTATTTTGATGGATCCTATGAAACAACACACATCACAATTTTCATGCGAGCATGATATCCTGAATCCGTCAAAATCCACAAGAAATTTAGGTGATGGATTTTAAAGACTCTATGGAAAAGCATACTGTAATTTTTTTTTTATGCCAGCATGGTATCCTGAATCCACCAGAATCCATCAAGATTCTGCTGTTGGACTTTGGCGGATTCAGGACACCTCCAGTCTCTACACTGGGGGATTCTGATGGACTCAGGACACCAACATTTTTTGCATTGACAAAATTGGTGGATTTCGGCGGATTAAGGATACTTTCTGGTAAAAGAGCCCAAGAGGTTAGGGTTAATACTGGACAAAAATGAATCACTGAAAGCCAAAAATTAGCCACAGCAAAACCCCAACATTCTAGTGACTTTTTACGCTGAAGCAGAGGTGACACTGATGTTTCCAAAAAGGCACCAAAATGCAAGATTTACTAGGAACCTTCCTCACTCCTGCAATTTCCAAAACCATATGGTAAACTCAACACCCAAACTGTTGGACTCTTGACTATGGTGGGTGTGCCTTTACCCCGTGTAGAGCATAAATCAGTTTACCAGTGCAGTACTCACTCCAACATATTCCAACAAACCCTGGTGTTGGAGTTTGACTGGATGGGGACTGTTAGGGTAGAGGATTGAATTTTTTAAAAATTCCATTACATATGCCGTGTAATAATGTAATCAGACTATGACGAGAAAGGGGCACTGTGGTTTTTAAGACCCCGTTCCCACTTGATCCACCAATTGGGGGATCTGATCCACCTTTTGCCAAATTGCCGGATCAGATCCCCCAATTGGTGGATCAGATCCGGCAATTGTGTGTAGTGGGAACGCTAACCGTTATAAGGTGGATCAGGATCAGATCCACCTTTTCTGATCCACCTCTGGACCAGGATACAGATCCCCCAATTGGTGGATCAGATCCGGCAATTGGCGGATCACGATCAGATGGGAACGCAAAAGGTGGATCTGATCCGGCAATTTGACCTGTTAACATCCGCCCGGTGCACGAGTGGCGCGAAAATGTTGCGGTCTCATGAACGAAGAAACACGTTTTCAGGCGTGTAGCTCATGTGAAAATTTCCAGCGTATACAACATGCACAATAAACAACCGCTGAACTACGGGCTAGCACCGCGCACGCACCAGCGCACGTGGTATCCTAAAACAACACTCCTTTTTTGTTGCGTGTTCGTCCATTTCTAAACCTTTTTCATTCGTGAAATTTTACTTATTTTTCCATCCAAAAATGGCTCTGAGTCCGCACTCACCAAAACACTTCACTTTGGCACGGAATCATGGAAAAGCTTACGAGTATGCGATGAGAATATAGCCGATAACGCGGTACGTACGGCGGTGACAAATTAATCTGTAGTATTGATTATAGAAAATTGGAAAATGATGTCGTAGTACATCATGTGACCATTTCTAACCAATGAGAAGCTTCAGAACCAGGGAATCCCTTATCGATGCATTGGTTCCTGCCGTGATGTCACACAATGAGCGGCGCTAGCTGTTCGATTTCACCAGTTAATTTATGCACGCATGGATTCGGCACGGATCCTCTACGGATCTGTGATTTATGTTGGTCAATTTGCGTAATTTTCTTCGGTGAATTCTGATAGCGCTGTTTGAAATCTGACCCATCCTGGCCTACCAACACAGAGCGCGCGTAATTCTGAACTCAGTGACCCTTCGGACTCGACATTTCCGTACGAAAAGGTGGATCAAGCATAAGTGGGAACGCGTCTTGCGGTTTCGTTGCGGTTAGATAACGATCACACCAAAATGCTGGATCTTGATCCACCTTTTCCCAATTCAAGTGGGAATGCGGTGTAACAGTTCTACCCATTTGACTGGTTATTAAGAAAAACTGTTGTTTATTTTCCTGCTAACATAAACCATCAGGAAAAATAAACTATCCTGGAAATGTTTAACAAGGAATTGGGTCTAGAATATTTCATAAACAGAACATCCAGGAATGACTGTCTAGACTGCAATAAACAGCTGGTGTCATTTTAGTCTGCCAAAGAACAATACACCAAACAAAACTGACATCATGCATTGTTTACATGTGTGCCTACTACAGGAGCCAGGTGGGGATTAAAGCCACACAGTTCATGTGAGAAAGCACACATGTAAACAAAGCATGACATCATCATGTCTGAGGTACATGGACAATTGGGTTTGCCAAGCAACAGTCAAGGGTTTAGGGGATTGTGTTTATTAGCCAAATGTCTTATTCGTACGCGAATATACAATTTTCTTTCTCTTTCTCAGGAATGTTTGTCGTCTTTCCTGGAATCTTTAAAATATATATTACACAGACCAGCATTTAACCCATCAAACAACCTGGTAAAGAAAAAAAAATCAGAAGGTCAAAGGTGCATGACCCAGGCATGCAACTGGGATATCACAAAAAAAGAGGAAATTCAAATTTTTCCCAGACTTTGTACAGTGTATTTCTATTTTTAATGGCACACATGGGAAGTAAAAAAAGAGGAAATCAGCTGATCCAAGGAAAAGTTGCATGCCTGATGACCTTTGACCTCAAGAAAAATCCTGCAGTCATTTTGAAAAAAAAAAACTCTCCCTGAAAATTACAAAAGAAGTTGATGTCGAACGAAAGTGGTATGGATTGAAATTGGAGGATTTAGACCTAAGTATTTGAAACAAATTAAAGAGTTAAAAAAAAGTTAAAGGTAGAGTTGGTTTAGGATGTTCAATCATGGAGCTATAAACATGGTTCAATCGAGTTGGCAAACGGTCAAGTTGTCTAACATCCACATTAGACCACATCATCAGTTTAGGCCGCAGCAAAGAGCAACAACTTAATTCTAAAAGGGCCGGGGGGGGGGGGGGGCGGCCCCCTCAACTTTTTCTGCGATAGCCTTAAAAAAAATTGTTTTTGCGACACGAGCTGTTATCACTTTGGAAAAATTGCAGAATACCCCGCCACTCAATCTATCCACCTCGTAGCCGGCTACGGAGTCACGGTTGATTGCCCTCAATAAACCTTCCCAGCGCTACTTGTATACTATGCGTCATGCTCCACTGCACTCCCACTCCGTATCCGCGCAGCCCCCAACAGGGTAGTTGGTTTGGACTTAGAATTTTTTTCAGCAACTCCCATTCCTTTTGTGTTGCTTCGTTCTCAAAGGGGACTCCCACTCCGTATCCGCGTAGCCGCCAAAAGGGTGGTTGGTTTGGACTTAGAATTTTTTTCAGCAACTCCCATTCCTTTTGTGTTGCTTCGTTCTCAAATAATGGACCCCCACTCAGTATCTGCGTAGCTGGCAATGGACTTGAATTGTTTCTTTTCCAGCGATTCCAACTATGTAGCCAGAGATTTAAGGGGTGTATTGTGTTTCCGAGTGGCGGGGTATTCTGCAATTACTCCATAACTTTTTAGCCTCGAGCCTTGCGCATCTTTTGATACCAAAAACATAAAAATTGGACCAGGGGTTGCCGTGTGCCGTGAAAACTGAATTTTCCCAAATACGTCGTGTACACAGAGCAGAATTACCATTAGTATATGAATAATTAATTAGCCATAGATGCTGGAAAAACCTATGACCTAAGCATCCCAGAAGTGAAGAGCTGAGACATCATAGAATACAACCATATGTAAGAAAGTTTACGTTATTTTTTGAGAACCCCCCTCAGTAGTGTGCGATAGCCTGGAGTGTGGCCAGAGGTTCAGCGCATCAGCATACCGCGGCCACACTAGTGGGGCTATGGGGCGAAGTGACAATATGGGGTGAATTGGGGCAAAAAAATATATTCTTTCAGACATTTAGCATATTCAGTTCTTACCCAAGTTGTGGTGGAAGAAGGGGTGGTGTCGTCATCGTCCCAATTTTCCGACATCTTGTCACAGTTTATCGTCTTTTGTCCAACTAGGTCGCACACACACAAAAAACTTACTTCGCAATCGCAGTTCACGATGGCCGCCTTGATCGTGAACTTTAAACTGTGTGTGCAGTGAAACGACAAGTGGTTGACGTCAACACAAGAGTTCAATAAACTCGGAGGGAATATTACAGCAAATATTTAACACTACAATTTCTACGTTTTACCACAGGCTCTTTGGAAATATAGGTGGCAACGTGAGGATTAAAACAGAGTTGCAATAGGCCAGAATTCCTGACTTGCTCAAGGAAATTTTCGGTACTGAATGAGAACTAGAAACCAACGTGCTATGGGTACATGCTTTACATGACACATGCTTCACCGGTCACCACGTGCTCACGTGCCGAGCGAGAACCATCTGAAAGTGATGTTCCTGGAACGTGATTTAGACTGAGACTGGTACCTGGCCACAGCCGCATTTGATTGGCTTACGCACCAGATAGAACGGTACGGCGCGAAAAAAACGTCAGCTCATTTAAATATGTCGGAAAGACTTTTAAAAGCACCGCGCCTTGCATATTCACTCTACGGGTACGCGTAAACAGACGAATGATCGACGTAAAGTCTTTCCCATAAATATAACAATGAGAAATCCATAGTGGATTACAACCCCAGTCCATAAAGTTTTGTAAAGGCGATGTTAACTGATCATGTTGTTTAATATAAATCACGAGTACGAATGTCCCTTCCAGACTACCCTGAAAAAATTCTTTGTTATTTGGGAACTCTCTTCACGCATAGAGTAGATTGAACATAATTGGCTGGAGAACTATAAGTTGGACCTGCAAAAACGTAACTATAGAAAAGCCAAACAAAAGAGGAGTGCAGACGATACTTCCCCCCCCCCCAAAAAAAATGGAGGGCATGCCCCCCCCCCCCCTAAAATAAAAAGAAGCAATTTTTTTTCTTTTTAAGTGACATGACGTCGCCAAATGTTGTTTTGCCACCCCCCTCCCGAAAAAAGCTGTGTTTTGGTCAGCCCTTGTCCGCCCCCCCCCTCCTACGAATTTGTGAAATAGAAATAGAGATAAGAAAAGGGGAAAAGAGCACCCCTAGAATCGAATGAGGTCCGGCCCTTTGGTGCCCCCCCCCCCATAAAATGTTGATGGCCCCACTGTGCCCCCCCCCCCCAAAAAAAAATTGGACGCCCCTGCCGGGCAATTAAAAACATCAGATAATACAGTTAGGTGTTTAAGCAAACAGGAAATATACTCCAACAAACGTTTCACTGCACTCACATACAAAAATTACTCAGGAAGTGTCATCAATACCAGCAGGTTTAAGTAACAAATTTAGACAAAAACGTTTTATTTCTTCTTTCCAATTAACATGTACACCATCTAGTAAACTTTTTTGTATATCTACACAATATATTTATGGAATTTTTACATAAATTATGACATCGCGGGTGGAAACCTCAGTTTAATATTGCTCAATCCAATAATTAGCATTTTCAATAAACTTTTTTTTTTTAATATTTGCCCAATTTTGTGAGTCTATCTTCAAAGCAAAGCTAAAAATGTGATGACAAAAACAAAATACACAAATAAAAATTTCATCCCATTTTGGTGACTGGGGAACCTTCCCTTCTTTTCTTTCTTGAGAAAGTTTACTTCAAGTTGATGACTAACATGTATTCTACAACTATTTTGTTCTACATTGTTGAAATTTTACACCAGTATTTTAGATATATTCTTAACTTGGCTTGTGTATGTCTATGTTATACTAAGTTCCAAAGTTAGCGTTTTAAATAAACAATAAATCAAACTTCAAGATTGAAGTTTGAAAGAAAATGTTTTAAATTACCTTTTCCAGGCCTGCTGGTATAGTATTATACCTTATTTTATTATCTAAGATTAAACCATATATTTTGTCCAGGGAATTACAACAAAAACAAACAAACGAACAAACGAAAAGTCCAATGATAGATTGATTGCAGTCAGTAACAATTTTTGAAGTGTTTTATGTTAAAGAACGCACATGGTCTGCTCATGCATATCCCTACTAAACAAAAGCATAGACATCAAACATGGCTGCAGAGAAAAGGGTCTATCTAACCAAGAACGACGACTGTATGTCCGCTATGGGCCTTATGCACGAGTGGGCCATTTTTATCGAGTTCCCTGAATGCATTTCATTAATTGTTAACTGTTGAATGGGATGGCACCAGACTATTTATGCAGGCACAATGCAGCCTTATTTTACTGTCATTTTGTTAAGTACAAATTTTTAGTTTTTCACTGAAGCAGACTGGAATTAATTAGATATTAACTTGCTTTCATTTCTCTTCGCAAGTACCAAAAATTAAGATTTTACCTCACTTTCAATTCAATATGGCCGACTCGTGCGTAAGCCCCATAAGCCCTTTCTTTGTCCAGCTTATGCACAGTTTTCATTGTAATGATATAAATTTTCAAACACGAGCCAAAAATCCATTTACGATGAACAAATGTCATTTTTCGTATTCAACGTTTGCGATCAAATTCCTAGTCCGAGTATCAGACAGAGCCACACGACGAATGTCTGATGGGCTTATGTACGACCCCGCGCGCCAGCCAATGGCAGTCAACTTCAGAAAGTGTGACATCATTTCAATCAGAAATGTGGACTAAGCTGTTGATTGGTCAATTTGTCTACCATGTATTTATAATACAAGAAGTTAACGAAGACCTGATATAAGGCGCCGCTGAATGGTCAGAATCTCGAGGTCAAGACGCAGTCTAGTTGCATAATTAATCACAGAATCTGCTCGCATGTCATTGACCCTTGCTGTGCAAGGGGATATTCCATACATTATAAGATCAACATGATGTTATTTGAGGGGGCAACATTGTTTTTAGAGACACTGTAGTAAAATTTGTACATTTTCTTCAAATACAAATTACAGATGATACTGAACAAAGTTTGACTTTCTGCTTTGAGCATTACTGCCCAACCATGGCATCGTCCCGACTATAGTTGGGACAATCCCGGCTATAGTTGGGACTGTTTCAACTATAGTTGGGACTGTTCAACTATAGTTGGGACTGTTCCACTATAGTTGGGACTGTTCCACTATAGTTGTTGGACTGTTCCACTATAGTTGGGACTGTTCCAACCATAGTTGGGACTGTTCCACTATAGTTCGGACTGTTCCAACTATAGTTGGGACTGTTCCACTATAGTTGGGACTGTTCCAACTATAGTTGGGACTGTTCCACTATAGTTGGGACTGTTCCAACCATAGTTGGGACTGTTCCAACCGTAGTTGGGACACTGCTAATGTTGAGGCGTAAAAACCACTAATAGGCAGTGTTAATGATACATTCTGAGAGAATTACAAGTTATGCAAAAACATAAACCAACAGACTTTTTTAATATATGCACTGTAACATATTACACTTACACAGCCAATTACATGCAGCCAATGTTGAGACCAGCCAGCTCCAACGAGCTCAGTTTAAACACAAGAGCTGTGACAACTTTTAAGTTGGTTGCATAGATACAAACATATTTTCTGTAGGGAGCGTTGTGTTGGTTGTGCCACAAAGTTACATGTTATGTATAGGTGCAAAAACCACTAAGTATTGTGTTCACAACGTGTCTCTATAGGGCCTTTCAAATCAAAACTGGGACCCACCACAGAGATTTCGGGAAAACAGAGATTTCAGGAACACGGAGATTTCGGTGATCTACATGGGTAATATCTAACCCTGGTCACCAACAGGGTCGGTCGGATCTTCCCAGGTAGAAAATCACAAATCTACAGTTGATCCGTATACAACCCGGTTAAAGGTAATATGAAACATTTGCAAACATCACAAAACAAAACTAGGTTGAGGGGAAGTGGGAATTACTGGTCCCAAGGTGTAGGTCAGCGTCAAGCTGACCTACACCGAGGAACCAGTTATTCCATCTATTTCCCAGAAATAAACCATGCTGTATTTGTTTTACTACACCTCATAAATATTTAGTAGCCTGACTGCCTTTTTTTAGTGGCCTCACTGCCTTGTTGATAAAGGCCTTCGTTGATTTTGCAACTTTATGCATCACAAGATATTCAAGTTCTTCGGCAGTCACTCAATGAAATAGTCTGGTGCCAACACTTTTTTATATGTCTTTATTGCAGTAGTTACAAGGACTACAACAACATACTGGTTCCGTAAAGATTACATGTCACACACTACATGTCTACGAGGCGGGTTCCAGAGGGAATTTTTGGTGCTACCAGACAAAAATACGGCACGGCAGTGAGCTGGATACTCACCGGGATGACGTTACCTGGGGCGTGTATCATTTTTACTTCCTGGACGCACGGCGTAAATTTCCACCCGGATTGGTCAACCGACCATCTTTGGAAAAAAAATTGACTTTTTTTCAAATACTGCATCCCCAATTTACCAAATTTAGTTGGTCCATATTTTGTTTGCAATCAGTTATATACGTGAACGGGTGCAAGGCAGTTAGTCTGGTTCCCTGACTTGACATTTTCTGATATCTATAAATTGCTAAGTTTCATCTGAAGTAGGGTCGGGGAACCAGACTAAAAGAACAGAATTTGTTCTTGGTTTTTCCAGCATCTATGAACTTGCTATAATACTAACCCCCAAATCCATCCTCTTCTGAAAATTTCAGCAAAAGCAAATGTTGTATATTACCTTTAAGTGTGACTGGTATGCCTTGCCTCCCCATGTTAAATGATACGGTACCCAGTTTCGTTTACGGTGGATCCGTGTTGATTTGAAACATTGGTAGGAGAGACGATAGTGTGATCATGGGCCAATTTCATTGAGCTGCTTAAGCACCAAATTTGCTTAAGCACAAAAACATCTTGCTTAGTAAAATCAGGTTACCGGCCAAAACTCCATGAGGTTGTTATGCTAAGTAAACAACCGCTAAATACCAGTCACAAGCAATGTACATCGCATTGAGTTTTGGCCGGCAACCCAATTTTACTAAGCAATGTTTTTTCGTGCTTAAGCAAATTTTGTGCTGAAGATGGGCCCAATTTCATAGCGCTGCTTAACAGTAAGCAGAAAAGTTGTGCTTACTATAGCAGAAAATCATGCTGCTGCTTAAGCACTATTTCATGCTAACGGTTGTGCGCGCATGGAGATTTCTATTGTTACGTCATTGATTTAAGCAAAGTTTTCTTCTGGGGTTAAGCGTGCTTTTGCTATGCTTACTGCTTAACGGTCTTTATGAAATAGATAGAGGCTCGGTAAGCACAAAGTCGGCTGTTAAGCAGCGCTATGAAATGGGGCCCAGCTCTATGAAATTGGGCCCTGCAGGCCTTAATATATCCAGATTACATCTTTACAATACAGCTTGAGCAGTCCATTGCACAATTAGTGACAAGATCACATCCACTCTTCTGCAGATACAAATTACAGATCAACATTTCCACACGAACAGAGACGAACACCACGATGAAAATAATCAAATTCCCAACACTGACGAGTCCAAATATTCTATCAATTAATTAATCGATAAGTAGCATGGCTGAGCCTCTGTACGTGCTTTGCGATTATTTGCAAATCTAGTATTATATTTACAGTACATTTTTTTTAATTCTCCCTTTTTGTACGGTTTATACATGTATATCACAGAGAAAAATAAACTGAGTTGACGTAAAGTTTGTGGCCTTATTACTCATAAATGAAACTCAATTTTGACATTTGGGTGTACTATCTTTGAGTGCACACACTACACATTTACGAAAGTAATTGTCTCAGAACACTGTACACTTATTTCTTGGTCAGATAAAACAATGTGATCTCCAGTGTGCATTAAATTTTAGACACTGGAAGCTATTAGGGCAAGATACATTGTACATTACTAATATACACTGATTGTTTATACACACGCCAAGTTTAACAGCATAATAATTCTTCTTCTTTTGGCATCTATACATAGTGACACATTAACCCATTTATTAATTACTGATCTGCCTGAAAAAAACGCCGTATTATTCCAGGTAGTGCTAGAAAACTGCCCAGCTGGCCAGCACTGAATGGTTTATTGGATTTTTCAGTGAATAAACACAATGTGCTACAATGTAGTCCAGGTGATGGGTTAATATTAAAGGTAGGGTAGGTCATTTGCAGCTATCCAAAACGTAACTGACCAAATTATTGTTGAAAAGACTACTTGGTTTAAATAAAGTAATGGCAATAAACTCCCTGTGAAATTATTCTTTCTGGCTTGCTGTCATTTTGAAGAAAACAATAAAAGAAGGCCATTTCCAAAGATGCGTCAAATGGTGACGCATTTCTGGAAATTTCCGTTAGTAGTTGGTTTGTAATTCGGTGAATCCGTGAATGTATGAGCACAAGCGTTGATACAACGCACATGGTTACTCTTACTCGTCAGTTCAGTGCGTGACGTTGCCTTCCTGCAATTGGCTGAATGAAAATGTGTCCGGGATGCTGATTTCAGGCGCAATTCAAAACATGACTCGGCAACCTTTGATTTGAAATCAGGATCCCAGAATATTGTTTTCTCAGAATATACAGCATTCACCGAGCTAAAACTTCATCAGGTTAGTTGTTAAGCACCCGTCTTTTAGATTTTGAGCACTTTTGTGTACTTCAAACGAAAAAAATGCACAAATGACAAATGATCTACCCTACCTTTAAGGAGGAATTTTTCATTGTAAGGTTAGGGCTGTGTAAAGGTACAAAACAAAAGATTCTACGTTTTGCACAGAGGTTTGACAGCTCACGTAGAGCTGTTCTTGTGCTAATCTGTTAACCACTTCGTGCCGGGATTATTTTAGCTCAAAAATTTTGATTTTCGAAAAAGGCAAGATATTGCAGCCAACTTTTGATATACAGCCAAAAGCCACAAAAATTGATTCACGAGAGTCATATCAACAGCATTTTTAGGATTTGTAGGATATTTCTTACCGCAACCTCATATTTTTCAACACTCCGGGGTGTGCCCATGGAGCGTAAATTGTACCACAACAGGCCGTGCACAGCGGCCAATTTCAAGTACAACACACAGTCCGCCTCCACAGACTTGTGTGACTTTGTGTGAACAAAACAAATGGGGGATTAGCATGGTTAGACGTAATCTGGAGGCAAGGTGAGGCATGCTTCACGTTTTAACCCCTCAGCCGTGCCTGTGTATGGAAACAGCCAGATCGTGTTAACACGTCATCCGACGCGAAGTGGTTAATGTCATTTTGTAGTTTTACTTGGCAAGACATACATGTACATAAAAGATCAACAAAACGGAACTTAAAACGTGAAACCATGTGAGGGTGCCCTTCTAAAACCCAACTGTTCCATTTTACCAGAACATCCCCATCACAAATCAAAGAACTGAAAATTCAGGGTGCATCAAAACAAGGGGATGAACAGCTCAGTTGCTAGAGCACCGGTATGGTATTCCGGAGGGCAAAGGTTCGAACCCCGCTGCAGTCAATTTCTTCGTTCAATTTGATCAATAATATTAACTAATTCCTAAATGAAACAAGTGGGTGTACTTGTGTTTTTAATCTTTAACCAGTTCATGCCAGGATTATTTTGACAAGAACGGAATGAGGCGAGGGATTACTTTTCACTCGACTTCAAGCCAGGCGGGTTGAAGCCATCACCCTCAGGCAGCACTCTCATATTTCCGGCCTCGCTCGCTGCGAGCGGGTCACTGAAAGATATTTCTGGCCTCGCTCCTGCGTGTTAATCCGTCATCCGTTCCGAATAACGCAAAACCTTTGGGGGGTATATATAAACGTTATCCTGCGCGAAACTAGTTAATAAATGCTGTAAACCCCTTTTATCTGAAGTTTTTGAAGCCTTTAACAGAAATGAATGTGAAACAAAATGTTAATGTTCATGTTGTACAGAATTTGGAAAACCTTAGATGTTTTGAAAATGTCCAAATCATGTTTTGCGCGGGCAAGTATCGTATTGTCTTTCTGTGGAAAACGTAAAATATTTGCTTTGAAATCAGTGAGAATATTTCACATCCAAACCTCCTAACCTTCTGAAAATTGGAGTCAGTCCAGAAAGAGTGGATAACCCAATCTACGCCAGACTTGTAAGTGACATTTCAAACTAGGTTATCGTGGTTAAGGTACAGGAAGTAACAACTCTTCCACCATAACCTCATCCTGGAAAAAACGGAAATGCGTCGGAGGAGTTTAGCTTGGACAAGATCCTTTCCAAGATTCCCAGCTTTCTTCATGATGCCACTGTGTCAATTGCAGTAGCATTCAAATACCAGAGTTCCAACCTATTATCAAAAAAAATTCTCGTTACCCGACGGGCACCAGCAATTCACTGGTGTCCAGCTCAGGAGTCTAAGAATACAAAGTCCTCGGTCTCGCGCATGGGGGCAATGAGCTGGCCGTTCTGGTTGACGTGTCGCACCCGGAGATAGCGCTCTGGTTTCTCCTCATCTGTCGCGTGGTGGCTATTCCAATCGTGGCAGCTACCGTCTCGCAGTATAAACATCGGGTAGTCTCTGGAGTTGGCGGTTGGTGGACCCTGGACAATCTACAGGAACGAAATATCCAAATCTAATTGCTACAACTGCTAAAATAATTATGGGTATTTATCTAGTGCTTTACAGGTTTTGATGGGTATTTATCAAAGCACCTAACATTTCTATTACCCCTAATCATCGGGCCGATGAAACAGTCCCTATACTATCTGACTACCCTCAGGACTATATAGCCTTTATTTTATAGTCAAGGTGTTTGACAAAAGTGTCTGATGATCGATTGTTGGTCGCTAACATAAACAGTAGACGTGCATGCTATGCAGTGTTGTAGTACTCGTACTCGAGTACTACTCGAGTACTTTTTTTGGAGTAATCGTACTCGTACTCGAATGTCAAAGTACTCATACTCGAAATGACGGTACTCGTACTCGGGTAGCAAAGTACTCGTACTCGACATGTCGAAAGTGTACTCGTACTCCAATAGCAGTACTCGGGGGGAAATGGTATAGCTTGATTTTATATACCACAGCCTTATTTTATCGATACTTTCAGTTTGAAATGGTTGATTGGCTTGTGGAGAAATCAAAGTTTCCTGATTTTCCTCTGTGCACGTCCGGACAAACACATTTAACAGCTAGCCGTCAGTGGGTCTGCATATCGGTCTGACTGGGCCTGAGCCAATTACGCACAATGAACTATTTGCCGTATGGCCGTATTCGGAAATAGAAGGACTCGTACTCGAACTCCAAAGTACAGTACTCGTACTCGTACTCAAACTTGGAAGTAAGAGTACTCGTACTCGGAGACCTGTTCTTGTACTCGGAGGTACAAGTACTCGTACTTGTACTTGGCAACCTAAGCACTCGGCAGTACTCGGTACTCGGAAAAAAGTACTCGACTACAACACTGGTGCTATGCACTCACATGTTGCACGAAGTGCGAACAGTGACTTCAGGTGGCTAGGCTATGATATGCAAATCAGTTGGTGCTAGTCGAATGCCCTGAAACAACTGTCGCAATTGCTTGTCTTTTTCGAGCTATTTTCGTTATTCTGCTGCTGGATTTATATCGAGTTATGTTGGTCTGCCAACTCCAAACTTGTCGGAGAATGTAGCCACACTATCCAGCTCTCTATCCATGTAAAATATCAGCCTCCATAACCTAGTACTGAATACAATAATCTCATCTATATTCGCATATGAGGTCGTCGCTGGAAATCCAGCGACAAAAATAAAGAAATACATTTAAATGCCAAGGCGCACGATTGTTCCAAGGCATTTGTTCATGATCAGCACCAACTGATTTGCATATTGAAGCCTAGCCATGGGAGGTCACTCCATACAGAACCTGTGAGTACATAGTGCGCAGCTACTGTTTATGTTAGCGGCCGACCAGCAATCATCAGACACTATCGTCAAACACCTTGACCAAAGCTAAGGACTATACAGCTCAGTACAGCCATTTCTTAAGAGACCACCCTGATGACTATAGCTGGGACGATGCTGACTATAGTTGGGTCGATGCTGTGATTGGGGCTTTCCTCCCACGAATGTATGGGTAACCAAAGTGCTTTGTTCAGTCTTGGTCTTGGTCAAGTTAGATCTTACCGATGGAACAACTTCACAGAATTCGTTGAAATCTTCCTCGGTGCGCAGGTAGAAGCCTATGGTGCAGCTTGGATCCATCTTGTTAATAGCCATCTTGCGAGGTGACATGCAGTGAAATGACTGCCAGACAAAAACATCATTAAAAAGTTTTAGGGTGGTCTTGCCATGATTGCAGTCCTTGTAAAAGCACATGGTTGGATTGACGTCAGTTTTTAAATTCATAAACCTTATTAGTTATTGACCTCTGCCAGGAGGTATATGTTTTCATCTGTGAACAAGACTACTCATACAGTTATTGACCGATTTTCGTGAAATTTGTTTTAGGGGTGGTCATCGGTAAAAGTACGAATCGATTAGATTTTTGACGTGATCTGGAGGCAGGATTTATTTTAAGGATTCTTCACCATTTTTTACGTACAAATATGCCATAGACCATGAAACAAAAAAACACAAGGAGGCCAAAAAAAAGTTTCTGGTATGGAGCTTGCCCCAAAAATTGTGCATCGACGCAGCTGTTTTTTTTAATCCTTTTTTTTCCCTTCAAATGTCGCCTGATGACTGCAAATGGTGCACGACTAAATTTAGTGCAAAACATATGGGAGCCCAAGAGGGGCCACATAAAGCTTATTCTCGATTGTAATCCCATCTAAAAACACGTTAAAATTGTGCAGCAGCAGGATTCCAGTCAACAACCAGTGAGTTTGGCGGTTGAGAAAAAACTTTTTAATTTTGCTGACTCGCATGGCTACGGCCGACGTGCGCACATACCACAAACCAAAGCCTTTTTTTTTACCACATTTCTCAGTAGTGCTTAAACAGCTGTTAAAGGCCACCCATGTTACAGGCTCTCGACCAATAGGAAGATATAAATAGTCTCAGGTAATCATGATTTTTGGTTAAACAATTACAAAAAGAAAATTGACCATAACAAGACTTGAGCCAACGATCTCCAGAGTGTTTAGAAACTGTGCACTTATTATTGAAGGTCTCAAGGTTGAGAGAATTCTTCTCTGAACATGTTTTCTACGGTAAAACTAAAACAAAGTAATAAACTTACAGAGAGGGAGAACTCCCTAGTTTTCATGTCAACAACGGGCTGGCAGTAGTGAGGATCAAGATGTATCAATTTCTCCTCTGCAGAAAAAGGGGGGAAAATTTGAAACCAACGGTCAAATCAAAGGTAGAAAAGACAAACTCGTAGACAATTTCATAGAAGGAAAAGTGAGGGAAAAACTACACAGATCATGCATGCACTCCAAATTTGTTGTTTTTGTTGTAGCTTGGTTATTTGCTATTTTTTGTAGAAATGTCAGCCCTCAAAAAAGTACAAGTTCTACAACACTGATCATTGGCCCCAGAGATCAGTGTTGTGGTCGAGACCCTGCAAGACAGTCACAAGACCAACACAAGACCTTCAGTTGCAATTCCTGTCACAAGCTATTCAAATGAGCTGCAACAAAGGCATTCCTTTGTCATTGTTCGTGCCCTGTTACTTGTGGCTGGTCTTGTGCTGGTCTTGTGCTAGTTCTGTGTCTGGTCTTGTGTCTGGTCTTGTGATGGTCTCGACTACAACACTGCCAGAGATCAGAGTTTCAGCAGACTGCTTGATTCTGCACTGCATTTACACATCTTTTTAAATCTAAGTTATGTTGCCATTGACTATTTCATGTGGGCAAAATCAACGTGAAAAAGATGCTTAGGTGTTTGTTTTGCCTTTCAGTTGCCTGTTGGCATAATACTACAAGTGGTAAGGTCTATGGGCTCCGTGCACAAGTACCCCTTCAACGGCCAGAAAAGGAGAGTTGGGGGAGACCCAGACTGGTTCCCGGCCCATCCACTGCATATTTCGAATGATCCAAAGTTATTGGGGGTGGGGATTAGTCTGGGAGACCATCGCAAGTGAAATTTGAACGTATTTGCCTGTAGACGACGCCTGACGCTCATGCCCGAAGACGCTACAGCTTAGCTTTTCCACATTCAGGATAAATAAGTCGTGCGTACTTCGGGCGTGAACCAGATAGTATGGGCATGCAGTGTCCCATCCAAGGGGTTCTCAAAAGTGGTAAAAACGCGCCCTCTTTTGTTCCCGCACCAGAGTTGTAATAGAGTACTTTCCGAGTACTTTGTTTATTACCAAGTATTGAGCTGTTTTCTTGCGAACAACGCGAGAGAAACATTGACAGTAGACAACAAAATGAGGTCAGTGTTAGAGAAAAAATTAATTTGAAACTTAGGTTACATAAAATCCCTTTTTAATTAACCTTTTGGGACAGAAGTACCCTAAAAGTACTTGAAAAGTACTCGGTGAGTACTTTCCGAATACTTTTGTCTTAAAAGGTTAGTTGGTACAAGATTCTGATCTATTCTGTCTAAAGTGTTTAATTTCTTTTGGTGGGGATTTACTGTTCAGTGTCTGCATTATGCAGCTTTCTCCATACTAAACCATCATAATCTCTGGTAGCTAAGCTGGTACTCGGAAAGTACTCGACTACAACTCTGTCCCGCACTGAGCCCACTCTGAATTATTTCTACTGAGATATAAATCTGCATCAGCGATTCTACCTTGGAAGCCTAAATAGTACAGTGAGTGCTTGGGTTTGCCGCCGATAATCCCAATGCAGCAGTCTAGAGTGAACAGAGCTTGCACGGAGCTGACGTAGATGGGATTGACTTCATCTCCTCCTAGCCTGACAGGCACAAGGATCACCACGGCGCACCACGTTGAGGATCCATCGCCCTCATTCCTGGGTTTCTCGTCTTGTGTCATTGACGAGGCTGTCCCTGGTTCCCTGTCAGACGTTGAGGATCCATCGCCTTCATTCCTGGGTTTCTCGTCTTGCGTCATTAATGACGCTGACACTGGTTCCCTGTCAGGCTGGTGAGCGATATCACTCGGCTCTATCCACCTCTGTGTATCCTCCGTCTCGGGTATGGAGGATGGTTCCTCAGCCTTGGGGCTATTCCCGTTCCAGTGGGGCCGGTGCACTGTCTTTGGTTTGGCTGCTACTGGGGGCGGATGCGATTTCTTAGGCCGGGCCAAGCTTGGCTCTGGGGTGATATCGGCCTGGTGCGAGTTTGTGGTAAACACCGACGGTGGGTGCGTTGCGGGAGTGGAGCTCCCATTCAGTTCGCTACTGCTTGAGAAGTCAGTCTGGCTTGACTGTTGAATTGTGCTTTGCTGCATTGACGTGGGTTCCTTCTCATCAGCCCGATTCACATCACTTGAATCAAGGTCAGGTTTTTGTAAACCAGTTGATGTGGAAGGAGTACTCCCTGCTTGTGGATAGGGTCCAGTAGGCTGCTGATGGGCGGAGCTTAGGGGAGGAGAAACGGTCGACGGAGGCGCCACTGGCAAGCTATGGTCACTGTACACCGGCTGCAGGGAACCAGGACGCTTCCGCTTGCACAACTTAATCACATCTGCCTTGTAGACTGAAAATGGGATGAATAAAAAAAGCTATGTAGTTATTACCCTATCCCAGTAAGATATCCACAACCTGTAACATTTGAATGCATTTCATTTTCATTATTGTCTTGAACACATGACCCTCTAGCAACCAGTCACTTGGACCAATTTTTGAAAACTGGGATTGGGGGCGCGTTGGAAAGGACATTGAATAAGCTTTCTAATGATGTACACAATATTGGAATCAGGCAAAATCTGATGAAGTTTTAGGTTTTTCCAGTTCCCAATTTTCAGGCCTTAACCAAATTTAATCATCAAGAAATTTGTCGTCAAAGCTTCCCAAATGAACTCTTCAAAAAAATTGTACAAAGTAACTTCAGTGAAAGTGAAATATATTCATTATTCTAGATTCCAAAGCCTAAATCTGAATTTCGATGATTTTTGCCTGTACAGTGTATTATATGCTGTATCTCAAAATACGGCCGTGCGACTTCTGACTGGGTTTGTGCTGGAAGGTCACATATATATACTCTCATTGTTCCCTTTTAGCAAAAACCACGTTTTCAGCCGGTACTTCACAACTCACTGATGTTGTCATTGTACATTGAATACAACAATTAATGTCATCACAACACTGAAATGATTTGAGCTTAAAATGCTACCGGGCCAGGTTTTGAGTTTGACAAAAAAAATTCACAATAATTATCAACTCGCTTTCCCTCAAGAAATGGGTACCGGCATTAGCTGGGGAGTTACACCAGCCTGGATATTGGGACCTGGATTTACATGTAGATTTAAATGTATGTAGGATAATTTATCAAAAATGAGACTGAAACTGAGGTCCAAACTCACTGGTGCAATCCTGAGCCACATAGACACAGACTTGTTCCAACAGGGGATTCAGATCCATAGCCTGATCCATGGCCTCTCTGAAAAAAGGGATAAAGACAGTACATGTAAATAGAAACTCATGACACATTATCAAAACAGTTTAGCAATTTTTAATAGGAGCACATCATGAATGGGAAACCATACAATGTGTTTTTATGGTAACACATTTTATGATTAGTGTTACAGACAAAAGCAACAATACAGGGCAAGTCAAAAAATAGGAGACCTAAATGGCGGGATCAATTTTTTAACGAAGTTCTACTTGTAGCAATATCAATCTCTAGGATATGAAAGCCTAATTCATAAGCTTTCTTTTAGTACAACAATCATTCAAATCACTCATGTACTTTTCAAGTCACGCAATTTTTAACATGAGTACTGTTCTAAAGTTTTGTCCACGGATCACAAAAAAGGTAAGTGGGGTTTTTTTTTCAGCAAAACGAAAACAATTCACATACGGTAGGGATGTGTGTTAATTGTTTTTGTTTTGCTAAAAGAACGCACACTTCTTTTTTTAGCCGCGGACTTTCAAACTTTTCATTTGAATAGCTTGCGACTTGACTTGAGACAAAAGGAATTTGTGAAGATTCTGGCAAAATGAGACAGAACTGGGCATGCCGTAGAGGAGAAAAATGCAAAAAACTGAAATGGTGTGATTTTCTTTCTCTGATTTTCACATTTATTGATGTTTACAATCTTTGAGATGTCTAAAACACATATTTTAAAGAAAAACATGTGCATGTAGTATAACAACCATGGACTAATAGTGTTTTCAAGGAAAATCAATTGACCTTTTTCATTTTCATGTCTATAAAAAAGTTTAAACTTTAAAAGCCTTTTTTTCTCAGTTTTTTACTTTTTTGACATGTCAATAGTGCACACTTAAACAGTAATAACTTGTCAACTGAATGTCAGATTTAAGTGCAACAAACAGTATTGTACAGAGAATTTTATTCTCTTTCCTAATACCTCCAAACCCTCATTTCGACCTCTGCCCAGTTCTCCCTCATTTTGCCAAAACGCCTCACATTTTGTGATCAACGAGTGAGGCATTAACTACAGCTCTCAAGTTAGGTTTTGCCCTTCACCGACGTTTAAACACTGTATACTCAGTGTGTTACCTCCCGAGTGAAAGTTGGAAAAAAATCACTCGGGTGGGACTCGAACCAACGACCTCCTGCTTTCTAGTGCAGATGTCTTACCACTCGACCACCGAGCTAAAGGATTCGGTTGGCTGGTTCGAATCTGATGTACATAGCAGTGGGTACCGCATAAACTATGATAAGATGGAATTTTGCGTCGGGTGATATAAATCAAATTAGGTTTTGCCCTTTGTGAAGATTCTGGCAAAATGAGACGGAACTGGGTACAGGCCGTGTG
Source organism: Patiria miniata (assembly GCF_015706575.1). Lineage (NCBI taxonomy): Eukaryota > Metazoa > Echinodermata > Asteroidea > Valvatida > Asterinidae > Patiria > Patiria miniata. Next base: position 8,315,333 of record NW_024037073.1, read on the forward strand.
GAGAAAAATGAAAAAAAAATGAATAGGGGTGATTTTTTTCTTATTTTCAGATGAATTGATGTTTGCAATCTTTGATATGTCTAATACATGGCTAAATACATGTAGTAAACATCATGGAATAATAATGTTTGGGTTTTTTTTTCCAACTTTCACTCGGGAGGTAACACACTGAGTATACAGTGTTTAAACGTCGGTGAAGGGCAAAAACTAATTTGAAACTAATCCACCTGATGAATATATGAAGGCTAGAGAATGTCTTCCGACTCACTTGAAGATGTGTGCGACCGAGGCTGGTCCATACCAGTCCCCAGCCTTCTTGCCAGAGCTCTTGCCGATCTCTACCAGCCGGTGTAAGGAGAAGGGACTCATGTCATCTGGCTGGTCACCAAACCATCTCACTATCTCGTGGTGGTAACGCTGCTCCTCCTTGGTCTGCTCATTGTAGTAGTTCCAATCTGAAATGGAAATGAGGATTGGAAAAGGTTTCATCATTTTAAGGCACACTCCAACTTCCAAAAAAGAGTTCAGCTAACTTTTTGTTGAAAAGTTGACCAACATTTGGCTTTTTTATCACCAAACCCCATAGTGTTAAGCAATGACATTCAATAGTTCTGTAACCCTAACTGCCTAGGCCTTTTTGCTAGGATGTAGCCTCAATCCTGCAAAATCCTCCAATTGGTCTCACGGAAAAATAGCCTCAATCCTGCAAATTCCTCCATTATTTCTTGAATATGGTCCGTGGAGGGGTGACCACTGCCTGAATCCTGCAAAATCCTGCTGCAGTGACTGTCAGTATGTTGAGGCTTGGCCAGTGACATCCTGGAGCAGTACGGAGGATTTCAAGCATAATCCAGGCCTATATTTATGCATGGCTGAGCAAAAACAACACAAGGTCCGGCCCAAGACCTTGACAAAGTGCATCCTACAAAATCGGTAACGCACTTTTGCCATGTAACCTCAATCCTCCAAATTCCTCCACTTTGGCAAAGAGGATTTTGAAGGATTCAGGGCAGTTAGGGTTAAAGGTAGAGTGTATCATTTGTCATTTGTGCATTTTTTTGTTTGAAGCAGCAAAAGTGCTCTAAATCTAAAGAAGGGTGCTCAGCAACTAACCTGATGAAGTTTTAGCTAAGTGAGTGCGTAGTGTCACCACTTGCGGGAACCCATTCACGGCTTCGCCAAAATAAATAGGAATTCTTATCGGAAATTTCCAAAGATGCGTCTAAACTCTAAAGACGCACCTTTGGAAATGACCTTCTGTTATTGTTTTCTTCAAAATAACAGCACGCCAGAAAGAATAATTTCACAGGGAGTTTGCTTTCCAACACTACTTTTGTCAGAACTTTACTAGAGTTTATACCTCTGGTTCTTTTCAGAACCATTCTCTTAGTTGAGAAATTATTCGCACATGGTGTTTCCGCAAACCTTTCATTATTTTCAGAACTTTACTTTTTGGATAGCTGCAACCAATATTCCGGTACTCTACCTTTAAAGAGGTTGTGGAATGCTCGAAGACATTTTCGTCATTTTTCGAGTATATGTAGCCTAAGGTGTGATGAAATAAAAATGACTATTGTGTCTGTCATGAAATGAGTACAAAAGGTACTTTTGAGAGCTGTTTTTCAGGTCCTGTTTCGACCCGAACGTGCAATTTGTGTAAAAGTCGTCGTTGGGGGCAGCAAACGAAACATAGTAAATCGTGACGTAATAAACAGGACTCCCGATGCAGCGTAGTATAAACGAGTCCTGTTTATTACGTCACGATTTTTCTCATTTTACGAAGAACCCAACGACTGTTGATTTCAATTATGCGCTCGTCGACCAACAAATTACTCGATGAATTTCAGTTTTATAAACATACAAGCTGATTTACCCGATCATAGATCGGGTAGGGCGTAGTGTTGGGGAATGAAAATGTGGGGAGTTAAATGTGAATGGGGGATATAGTTGCGGAGACATGCATTTATAGAAAAGCAATTTCTGTGGTGTGATCTGAGGCAATTTCTGACCACTAAAACTAATTTGAGCAAAAGATCATCTTTTAAAATTTTGAGTTTGGAGTAATTGAATCAGCTACATGTATTCTGAGCAATAGAATAATTATTGTAGCCTACAATTTTTATTCGGGGAAGAAAAAGTGGGGAGGGGGACCAACAATGTCCCCCGCTTTAAAATATAGATAAACGCACATTACAAAAGAATGGGACTTTGTCATTATGATATATATGGGTCTACTCTACAACAACAAAATATAAAAAACAAAACGACTTTCAGCATTCCACAACCTCTTTAATACTATTGGGCTGTGCACTTTCTAGTAATTTAGTATTCGATTATTCCAACTGGACCTGATGGAATATTGGATTATTCAAGTTTAATAGAAATGCACTGATCAAGTTAAACATGCACCAGCAGCCTAGACAGCAGGCCACTAATTGGGATTTGTGTGTGCCTGCACTTGTTGTAAATTGACAAAGAGCTTATTAAAATACATGTAGTACAAAGAACAGATAGCGGAATGGCTGATTATTGACCAATTTTAAAGAAGAAATTTGAGCTAATATACCTCACGGAAGCTCTAAAATCATACGCAAAAGTGCCTTTCAACAAAAGCGTGGCATTACCATTAACATTACATTACGGTCTTTTTTCATTGTCTTCTCCAGAACGCTCACATTTTTTTCTAATAATTGAATCAAAAAATGTATTTGGATTTTAGGTTGATGATCAAACATTCGAAAGTACTTCTGCTTCAGCCTGAAATTCACAGTTACATGTACAGCCAGAGGATCATGGTGCCTATGTCCTTTAGCAAGTCACTTTACTGCAATTCATAACATGACTTGGCAACTTTTGAATTGAAATCGAGATCCTTGAATACTGTTTTCTTGGAAAATACATCATTCATTGAGCTAAAACTTCATCAGGTTAGTTGTTAAGCATCCTTCTTATCTTTACATTTCTAGCACTTTTGTTACTTCAAACGAAAATAAATGCACCGTGACAAATGATCTACCCCACCTTTAAATGTAAGAAACACTCATTCTAATGAGTTGGCAAGACTGTCATCAGTTCCTACACAAATTAAAAGTACCGATATCAAAAGAAGGACACAAACAGAAATCTCACCTCTGCCCAGGAAATGCTGGACCAGAGCCTGGGCCAGCATCATCTGCCCGCTGCGCAGCATACATCCCCAGCCACAGTCAGTGGTGTAGGAGGAGCCGGCCAGCTGAGGGAACTCCCGACGGTAGGTCAGCCAGATACGAGAGGAAAACTCCCTCTTGAAGAGTTCCATGGCTGGCGACTTGACTGCATCCAGGCCTGGTAAGCGTTCCTCTGCATCTGCAGGCATCATGAGACAGGGATGAATGACTCATGACTTGGGCTTGGATTCCAGTCGGACTCCACAATTTTTAAATTGTTTGTGCCCGACAATACTTCAGCCATCAGGCATATCTTTTTGCAAATTATGGGTGCAAAAGAGCAACCAAAAATAAAAGCATATTTTCAGATGGTGGAAAACTTCCAAATAACAAAAAAAAAAATTGTTAAGAGAAACAAATTGAACATTTTGAACAACACCGGTATACGGGGTGAGTAAAAAAATAAAGGTAAGTGTTCCTTCAACAAAACGAAAACAAATTGCATGGCGATGTGTGTGAATTGTTTTCGTTTTGCTGTAAGAACGCACACCTTTTTATGTGATCCGTGGACAGAACTTTAAAACGGTGGGTTTGTTTAAAATTCCGTAACTTGAAAAGCACATGAGTGATTTGAATGATTCTTGTACTAAAAGAAAGCTTATGAATTGGGCTTTCATATCTTGGATTTTGAAAGTGCTACATGCAGAACTTCACTAAAACAATAGTCCCGACATGTGGGTTTCGCTTTATTTGACTCACCCTGTACAATGAAGCAACCTTTAACATTGATTTTGACGTCGCGTAAAGAAAAACTGTGATAAACATGATTTCGGTTTTAAAAAATGTGTTTTTCCTTCCCATGTTCAAATCACTCAGTACTGTACATTGTAAGTTGAAGGAGTCTGGACAATAGACATTTGGAAAAGAAGTGAAATATGTCTTTTCAATTTGTATGTTTTGTTTAAAGCTACAGTCCATCATTTGTAATTTGTGCATTTTGTTCGTTTGAAGCAACAAAAGAGTTCAAAATCTAATGAAGGATACTGAGCAACTAACCTGATGAAGTTTCAGCTATTAAAAGCTTCAGCTGTATATTCCGAGAAAAACAGCATTCTAAGATCTCAATTTCAAATCCAAAGTTACTGAATCATGTTTTGAATTGTTTTGAATTGCAGCTATACGCGACGTCGCGCACTGATCCGACGAATTATAACAACCGCGCGCGCGTGTGCGTCGTTCCAATACTTGTGCGCGCTGCGCTGAATAACAAAACGAACTACTAATTTAAATTTTCCTACGGTGCTTCTTAAGAATCACCGTTGGAAATGCCTTCTTTCGTTGATTACTTCAAAATGACAGCTTCCCAGAAAGAATAATTTCACAGGGAGTTTAGTCCCCTTACTATTTTTCAACCAAGTTTGTTTTTCAACAATAATTACGCCAGTTACTTTTCGGATGGCTGCAAATGATGGACTATACCTTTAAATGAAAACCTACTTCATTTCGATTTTCGGCGTCTGCAACTCCATAAAAAGGGGCTATCATTCAGCGCACAAATGAACCCGCCTTGCGACATGTGCGAGAGCTGAATTATTGTCTGGCAGCCAATCATTCCAGTTTTGTGAAGAATTATTTTAAGAACTAAACGTTGCTGGATTTTTTTCGTTCGATGTCTCATTCAAAAGTGAATAACTTTTACATTGTATTTTCAGAGGAAAACAGCAATTGAAAAGACAAATCTATTATTTGAGGTGAAACTCAAGAAAAGCATGCAGAACGCATCTTTAACCATTTCGCGCCGGGAGAATTTTTGCCGAAAATTTCGATTTTTGCAAAAGGCAGAATTTTCCAGCCAACTTCTGATATTCTGCCAAACATCACAAATGCTGATTCGCAAATATTTGTACGATATTTCTTGCCAAAACCTCAATTGTTTCAATACTCTGGGTGTGCACTGGAGCGTAAATTGTACAACAATAGGCTGGTTGTGCACAGCAAATTCAAGATCAACACACGGTCCGCCTCCACAGACTTCACAGACTTTGTGTGTGTGTACAAAAGGCACGAGGGATTAGCGTGTTTAGACGTCACCCAGAGGCGAGTCAAGGCAATCTTGACATCTTAACCCGTCAGCCGGGCCTCTGTAAAAACAGCCAGTGCGTATTATCACGTCCTTTGACGCGAACTGGTTAATAACTCTTTAGGCCAGTTCAAGTGAAAACATGGCAACTTTCATGATGTCAACAACTGAATTTTCATTGTGGCATTCACCGCTACCCTTCAAATTCCCTTCACTCTTTAAAGGTATAGTCCATCATTTGTAATTTGTGCATTTTGTTCGTTTGAAGCAACAAACGTACTCAAAATCTGAAGAAGGGTGCTGAACAACTAACCTGATGAAGTTTCAGCTCAGCGAAGGCTGTATATTTCGAGAAAAACAGCAATCTAGGATCTTGATTTCAAATCAAAAGTTGCTGAATCATGTTTTGAATTGGGCCTGAATTCAGCGTCCGAGACACGTTCTTACTGAGCCGAATGCAGCTACGCGATGTTGCGCACTGATCCGACGAATTATAGAGGGCGCGCGTGTGTGTGCGTCGTGTCAACGCTTGCGCGCGCTTCGCTGAATACAAAAACAAACTGCTAACGGAAATTTCCAACGGTGCGTCTTAAGAAGCACCGTTGGAAAGGTCTTCTTTCGTTGATTTCTTCAAAATGACAGCATGCCAGAAAGAATAATTTCACAGGGAGTTTAGTCCCCTTGCTATCTTTCAACCAAGTTTGTTTTTCAACAATAATTACGTCAGTCACTTTTTGGATAGCTGCAAATGATGGACTACAGCTTTAATTTGTAAGTACATGTACATGTACATATACATCAAGTATGTACCAGCCTTTCTGCTGCACTATCAACCTTGCAGACATGTTTGCGGCTTAACATGGTGCTTACAATTAATGAGAAGGAAGTATTACATCCGCATTCCAACCGCTTACGCGTATATGCACACCGCAGAGTTAAGGGCATTTTACTGATGATTTCCTGTCTGACAATCTGCCTGTGTTCAGTCTTCATACATTGAATGACTCCCATCACATGCACGTGTCAGAACTGACAGAATTTAATGCACGTGTCAAATATGATTCATAGGGACGCTCATCCCACAAAAACAGTTAGTGGGCACGCCAAATTCATCATCAAGTGTCAACTATTATTGATGATTTTTTTTTCTTCTTTTATAGGGAATGTACATCATTGGCTTTTGCTGTAATTTACAGAAATGAACTATTTGAGGGGTAAGTATAATAGCTCAAATATTGTTACACTGACAAGTTTGAAGTTTTGTGTTCGAAAATGCTCGAAAAACCAGAAAAAACAAAAATGTTCAAGTAGTCTGGTTCCCTGACTCCACTTAAGATAAAATGCATCAATTTATAGATGCCGGAAAATTGTAAGGTATAATTTGAGTGATTATTTATATTGCTTTTTGACACTATTCTCAAATTTCCATCAAATAGTGGACGGGAAACTTAGGCAACTTTTCCATCCATTTTCGATGGAAATTTGAGGGTGATTTTAAAATTAAAAAAGAAAGAAAGAAATGATTCAACACATACATGTATTACATGTATTATATGCCTACATGTCCATTCACATTTCAAAAACTTTTGGGATGGTTTCAGGTATGTAAACAAAATTAGAAAAACTGCTAACTCAAAGTGGTCCCCTATATTGTGTTTCTTGTCATATGGAAGATACATGTACTGTACCCAAACTGTCATTGCGATAGGTTTGTAACTTTCTGGCGTGAAAAACAAATCCTCTAGGCATGGTCTCACCTTCTATACTATGCTGGAAACACTTTCCCAGGATATAGATCGGCTTGGCTAGGCTGAACGCTGTTCTCGTTTTCACAGTCCAACCTGCCAAATTAAAAACCATAAACTCATATAAACTTAAAAGCAAGATTTTGATATAATTTCTATATTATCTTACCATGAAATCTTGCCTATGGGTGCAGGCAGATAAATAGGCCCGAAATTGCCTACGCCGGCCAAATCATGATTTGCATGCCCCCAAATTCGCCAGTAAAAGTACTTTGAGGGCCACAAACTTGACGTTTTGTAAAAAAAAAAGTGGAAGCCATGCAGAGGACTGCGAGCTCGTATTTCTGTGAAATTTGGATGAAAGAAGGCCCCAAAATGGCTTTATTTTGCAATGGAGCGTAGGCGCTCTTTTTCAAAATGGCGATGAGCTTCAGGACCACCGGGGTACTTAAAGGGCCAATCAATTTTTTTTTGCATCTTAACTTACAATGAATTTCATGAAATCGACTGCTGGAGTGCTGAGTTGTATCACATAGCAACCAAAGAAAACTCATGTGCAAATGAATAAATGTTTTCATCGGATGACGTCAGCCCAGCCCCACCTACATGTATACATGTTTACACATGGGTCTTCACCGCGTTATGGGGAAGTTTTTTATTGTTAGGCAAATTAGGACAGAGTTATGGGGACTTCCTGCTGTCCCCACAGCGTCTTCGGTCCCCATAGTACCATGGGACAACTCGTGTGTAGTCCCCACAGTTACCGAACAAGAATGTGTGTACATGTACATGTTCTACATAACCCCCGAGGACGAACACACAAAGGGAGAACAACAGATCCTTTCCGTCCTCGGGAGTTGGGTTTTTTGTTGGAAACGGTCCTCTGTAATAAGTCTGTGTGCTTAGTCTATGGGAGAGTGTTATATACGGTAACAGGGACAAAGGGAAACACAAAGCATTGTCCTCGAGAGTATGGTAAAACAAGAGAACTTGAACATGTATGTGAATGTGGGCGTGTTCAGGCATTCAAACCGTGGACGGAAAATGTTAGAGAACAAAAGACACCAATATCGTCCGCGATTCCCAGCATACGTCCGCAATTGGGGTCGTGTACAAAACATATGGGAGTCTTCCTAAAAACTTTTAAGTACAAACAAAATAGGGACAACTATCTATAGGACGTCAACGATCGACGGTGTGAATACAACTAGGTGTGTTTGTGCGTGTTTACGGTGTAAATGGTGGTCAAACACGTGCAACATCATCGATGAATTGAGGACAGGAACCAAATTGAGGACGACCTCGATTAGAAAACGTGTACAAAACCAATGGGAGTTGTTGCAAAGAAAAGTCAGTAGAGTATTTAAACAAAGGAAAAGGGAAGAGAAACAATAGAAAATCCTTGATTGACACCATAAACAAATGTGCTCATACACGTGCATGTACAATGAGTTTCTGCACCAAAACAGAAAGAGGGGTTAGAAGATAAGTGATGAGTCATGAAGGATTTGGCTCAGAGTAATACACAATATCAGAACCTAATCAATCTTCCTCACACTTAACACCACATACGTACACAAACAAAATACATGATACACAAACAAAAAGTCCAACTGATTCACTGTCACTAACCCCGTTAAGCCCCACCCCCATGACGTTTAGATCAATCACAACCATGACTGTGCAACCAAGTCTGTCCAAAGGCTGACAATGACATTTGCGTGCATTTTAGGTATTGGATTACCACCAATAAAACTGCCAAAATATTAGGAAACAGCCTACGTGAGTAAATAAACGCATCAAGCATCCTGTAAAAATATTGCATTTACCAGTACTACGCCGTCATTTTCAAGAAAAGAGGATACCATTACTTCCCACGCTGGTTCGGACTAAACCATTGCAAGGTAATGATGGTAAAATGGTCGAGAGAATTGTTTTTTCAAACACTGTTCCCAAGTTACCAAATTAGGTTAGTTTGCAATCGGTTATGGGCCTACATATCCGTGAATGAGAATTATTTTTCTCTAGAGACAGGTTCTCTAGGGAAAAATAATGAAGATGCATTTTCACAGCATTCTGCAAATGATTGAGCTGAAATTTTGACAGGTTCGTTTTTAATAAACCTGCCTCAGATTTATTGTGTTGTCATTCCTTGAATCAGCCCAAAAAAATCCAATTTGGTGTCCATATGGCATTACCTTTAAAGTTGGAATATACGTGCTTTTCAAAATTTCACCAAAAAAAAAATCCGAAAGAATTTTAAGGGAATACAATGTCCTGTAACAAATATTATTGCTTGTTTACATTTGTAGGCCCTTTTACAGTTTGAAAATTGGTTTTAATAGCGTGCTTTAGTTCAGAAAGTTTTGAGTGAAATTTTATAAATATTCATCTAATGACTTTTCAGATATGATTAAAAAATTGCCATCGGCGACATCGATATCACAATAATATGGAATAATCGAGTACTAGTATCGATATATCCACAGTGCTTAGACTTACGCTTCTTCACTTTCATCCCGTAAAACAATTCTGAGAAGAGAAAGCTGCTCATGACATAGTTCCTACAAACAAACACAGCCTGTGTCTTGCCGCTGCGAGCCACTTCAAGAACACGGTGGAGTCGTCTCCGGGGCATTGTGATCAATAAAACTCGTAACAAACACACTCAATCAGTGATGTTACTTCCTTTTATCCATTCTATCCTGTAAAATTCAATACTATGAAATTACATATACGTCATGCCACAAAACTTCATGTGGATGAGGAAAAAATTCTATTTTAAGATTCACAGTTTCAGTTGTGGACACATGACAATACATCACTAGCAGGAAACATACTTCCAACGTGAATTCCATGAAATCAATTTTCCCGGCAAACTCTGCAAACTCAGAAAGTTCATGGCCAATATTAAGAAAGTCCGTTTTCAGCAATCCACAGGTGTTTATGTTGCTTGCCCACTAAAACAAAGTTTAACCCAAAAGCTCCAGGTAACTGGACAGACATCAAAGACCAACGCAACAATTTTGTCCTGCACGTTCAAATTCACGGTTTCTAAAAAAATCAGGTTTGCTCCCTGGTCACACGTTACAAGATACCAACCAGAATTCAATATTGTCAATTTCCACTGCAAGCGAGGAATTTAGAATTTCTCTTCCTAGATCTTAATGTCTTATCTTGTCACTGATGCTGCTACAATTCCAGAGGGCCTGAAGTTCCATGGTGTGCGAGTAAAAATTTGACAGAAGACATCAGGGGATGGTACACCATGAATCACTGTATGTGTAGATTTCTACATCTAGGAGCAGTCCCTCAAAAAGAAACAACTCTTGTCAGGCTGAGAAATCTTCACATCTTGAAGAACTGAACAACAACTAGTACAAAAGTCCTAATATTTTCCAGAAATGGAGTCTTCCAAGGCTCTGCCTTAAAGTTGAATAGTCCTTTGGAGGCTGCAGAACTCTCAACTCTCAATATTCCAGCAGTAACTCTCGGCATGAGATTATTGCGTGTTCATCTGTGACGACATTCTTGCACAATGTGCATACGTGCAGAGCAGCTACATGTAGTTAGAGCAACCTAGGGACGAACCCACTGGCCCTCTTAAAAGGTGGCTTCCTTAAAATACACACAGACCAGGATAAAAAGAGGAAATCTTCTTAATAACATGTAGTTCATGGTGAGTAACAAAGCAGGGAAACTTGGCCCGTATCAGCAGGTCAGGCCACGATGAACCGTAGTCTTGTTTCTCATATTTTGACAAGTGAATCTGCATACACCAGGATTTCTCAAAACCCGTAACGTTTTACTGGGAATGTGCTCATTGTGAACACAAGCTTTCAACCAGTGGGAATGAAGGGCAAGTTCATACTCAATGCGAATGCAAATTTATGCAAAGCGAATACAATCTCACAAAACATTCCCAGAGAAAAATGCGCATGAGTTTAAGTGTGTTTAACAATTGCGAACTGGCAGCGTGGATGTTGCTGTGACTTGGTCACAAATTAACACTCGTGTTTGCTTTCGCACCGAGCAGTGGTGTGGCGAGAAATTTTTCATAGGGGATTTACATGTGTACCAAATGAAATTTCAATTTGTCACATGGACGTGAAACAGAGACGAAACCAGGGTTGGAGGAATGGCCTGAGACTGATAGTTTAAGCCAGCGCATTTACATGTACCCCTCCTCTCTTTCCCCCACCCCCCTTTTTTTGGGTGGGGGGGGGGGGTCATGGGAATTTTAACCCCAACCCCAGTCGTTATGCCACTCATGGGCATCAATCCTGGGGGGGGGGGGACAGGATGTCCCCCCACTTTTTGAAGGATGGGCCGATGGGGTACACAATATCAAATGGACGTCCCCCTCCCCCCCCCCCCCCCCCCAGATTTTTGAACTCGTGTCTCATACAAGGCCCTATTATGTACTACAATGCATCTTTTGCTAAAAAAAATGTTGGTTAAAGTGGTCAGAAATTCCTCAGATCGCACCACAGAGCATTTAAAATTCACGAATTTAGCTGAGAATAATAGCTTATTCAACGACTTCAACCTTGAAAATAATGTTTAAATTATTATCTTTTGCAAAGAAAATATTGGTAAAAATGGTCAGATATTGCCTCAGATCGCACCACAGAGCATCTAGAATTATTCTTTTGGGGGCCCTTAAGCGGGCCCCGGACCCCACGCCTACAGCTCAGAATAGGGTGATTCCAACCTCGAAAACAATGTTCAAATTATTATCTTTTGCTAAGAAAATATCAATATTGGTTAAAGTGGACACAAATTGCCTCAGATCACAACACAGAGCATCTAAAATCCAATTTTTTCAGGGCCCTTTAATAAGCGGGCCCCAAACCCCACGCCATAAGGGCTTCCACTCGCATTAGTTCTGATAAAGGTATGTCCCCCCCCCCCCCCCCCCCCCCCCCCCAGGCGCGGATCCAGGGGAGGGCCGCGGGGGCACGTGCCCCCCGTCAAATTTGAGTCCAAAAAAAAAAAAAGGAATAGAAGGGTGAAAAAGAAGGGAGGAGAGGGAAGGAGGAGGGAACCTCCTTACAAAAATACCGGCGCCGATATTAAACATGAGCCTGCAAACATTGCGTACTCGACTCGAGAAGCTTCGAAATAAACCGCGATCCCATCGTACGTACCCCGTACATACGTGCGTACGTATTACCCTGCATATACCGTTATTAAATGCGATTCATACGAACGTACACGATTTATTCTCTACGAACATGGCGCTTTATGTGCGCGACAAACACACGTTGCGCAGTGCTATTTGGACCACACCATTGGTCAAGGGTGTGTTTTAGTAAGAACAATTTGCCAGCTGTTCCACGCGCTTTTGAATTACAAATTATACTTTTTTCACGGAGTCCAAAACATGTCCTTGTTTTAAATTGACTTCTTCAACGTCACGTCATCATATAATTTTCGTAAAGACTTTTCGAGAAACGATGTAAAACCCTGAAAAAATTGAAACACCCCTAAAGGTCATGGATCCGTCCTTAAAACGTTTTTTTAACGAAGAAAGTTGAGATCCAAAAGTTGGGTTTTGACGTTACTACGCGTTGCAGAAAATACAAATCTGATAAGTTTGGTACAAAAAAGAGATCTGTTTGTCTGAGGACAAAAACAATCAGCAGTTATTGCCCAAAGGCAAGCTTTAGCACTCGAGACATGCTCTTGCAAGCTAGACGGAACGCAAGTGTGTTGCTTTTTGAATTGCAAGCGAGATAAATTTGATCGTAGTTCGCCGGTGGCGACGCGGGCCGGCATCCGTGCTGGACCGGGAGGTATACACCTTTTCCCGATGTCTATTTCTCAACGTTATCATCAACAATTATTTACTGTAATTTTTTTACATAACTAAATGACGAATCCACCTTCAAAATTGTACCATGTGGAAATTGCAATCATGGCGCCGAAAGACCCGATGTCTATTATAATGTAAAGACCAGACGCAGTGTCTCACACAATTTGTCTTGCTGCGCCGCCGATCTGCCGATTTACAAATACATGCACGTGTAATAGGCCCTATTCTTGAAATTGAAACTGGATTGAATTAAAAGAACATTTCTTTAAAATGTTTGGGCATTTTACATTATGCAAAAAAGAGGTAGAAACTTGGATGACCGTATGATTAATTTCTGTAGTCATGAGATAAAACTGAGCTGTGAAGTTACAATGCAGGCTAATTGCTCCTCTGTTTTAGTTTGATTAAATTACACTAATTTTAAACTTGAGTTCAATTAACATGTTCAAGCGATTTCTTCTTGTTGATAAACTGAAAATTTCAACTTGAAACAAAACATTAGAAAGCATCCTTACACCAGTTTACAAACTAAGTTTTTACAATTCCTTTTTCAAAAATATAATGCACGAAGACACATGCAGACGAAAATACATGGTATCAAGTGAAGAACAGAAGAAACTGAGAAGGCTTGTAAAAGCAAGATTATATTTTAATCAATGAAAAAAATCTTATAATCTTAAAACAATTTACTCAAATAACTCCGGGGAAGAGGGGCCAGGAATTGCCTCAGATTGCACCACAGAGCAACTAAAATCCAAAATTTCCCGGGGCTCTTAAGCGGGCCCCGGACCCCACGCCGAAAGATGTTCGCGCTCCGCATTGGTCTTCGGAAAGATGCCTTATACTCATCCTTGCAAGATACAATTCCTTTTCAAAAATAAGCACGGAAATAACTATGCAGACGAAAATGTTTGGTTATACAAGTGAAGAACAGAAGAAACTGAAAAGGCTGGTTAACGCAAGAGCAGTGGCGTCGCCAAGGGGGGGCCAGGGGGGGCACGTGCCCCCCCTGGAAAACCTAGTGCCCCCCCGAGTGCCCCCCCATCTGAGATTTGGTTTGGTAAAAAAATATATATATATATTTTGTTATATTCAACTCCCATCATCTGAGTTGGTTAAATAGCAATTTCTGGAGATATCTTCAGATCGAATTTAGCATCAAATGTGGCACCATTTTGCATCTAGCCCATCCTCCGTATGCGAAAATTTTCCAAAGGGGAGGGGGGCACCCCCTCCTCTTAGACCCCTCCCCCAGGACGGCGATCCGTATCCACCTAAGTGCCCCCCATCAAATGCTGGTGCCCCCCTGTGCCCCCCCAGACTGAAAAGTCTGGTGACGCCACTGCGCAAGAGTATATTATAAACCAATGAAAAACATCCTTATAATCTTAAAACGTTTTGCTCAAATAACTCAGGGGAAAAGGGGCCAGTAATCCCCTCAGAATACACCACAGAGCATCTAGAATTCTAAATTTTCCGGGGCCCTTAAGCGGGCCCCGGACCCCGCGCCGTAAGACAGGCGTGATATGCCCTCGCATTAGTCCTCGGAGCAAAAGCCACAATGCACCGTTGCAACAGTTTACAAAACGAAGTCAATACAATTCCTTTTCCAAAATAAAAAGCAAGAAAATATAAAGACGTAAAATGGTTTTCGACTTTCAAGCACACAGTTGCTTAAAAATTGTAAAAGTAAGAGTATGTTTTTAAAAAATCCTTAAAATCTTTAACACTTTTGCTCAACTAATTCAGGGGAAAGGAGCCAGGAATCGCCTCAGATTGCACCACAGAGCATCTAAAATCCAAGATTTCCCGGGGCCCTTAAGCGGGCCCCGGACCCCACGCCGTAAGGGCTTCGAGCTCCCCGCTCGCATTAGTTCTCGGAGCAAATATTTTTGCTCCAACAGTGTGCCCCCCGTCTAAAAAAATCCTGGATCCGCGCCTGCCCCCCCTCCACTTTCGAGAAAGGATTGACGCCCATGATGCCACTGGTACAAAGTAAACACCATTATTAGAATATCTGATGTTCCCATGTGGATGTACATTGTAAGATGCACCGGAATGTGGAACAACTGCGTTGAGGGGAAACACCATCAACAATGCTGCATTCAAGTCCGAGAGACCACTTGATTGACAAGGCAGCCCCAACGGGTCAGGAAGGGGGATCATGTGGTCTCTATCCCCAGTATAACCATGACCTCAAAGAGTCTTGGAAATGACACATTGTCCAACTTCCTGATCCAATTTGAGAGACGTTTGGATGACGTCTGAGTGACAAGCCTAATAATTTGGGGATTACGCCCTTGTTTTCGTTGGTTGGGTCAGTGGTTCCCTGTGCAATTTTACTGTGACGGCGAATATTTATTGGCCCTTGTATAAACTTAGGATACACTTTTTATCCCCATAACATCGGATATCTGCTTTTTACAGAGTTGTAACAGAATTGTGTGACTTGAGTCAAGTCGAGTCATTTTCAAAGAAGTTAATCAAGTCGATCGAGCCATTGGGTGAAGAATGTCGAGTCAAGTCGAGTCACAGTGTGGTCAAGTCGAGTTGAGTCGAGCCAAATTTATGCTCGAGTTTAGCTGAGTCGCTGATATTTTAACACCATCTAAGAAATTACAGAATGGAAGAAAGAATACAAGGCACCAGTTTATTATGACAATCAAAAGACGTAAAATATGCTGCATGGTACCCAATAGACAGTTTCTGCTGGAGACTTCTACCATAGATCTACGTAAAAGTTACAAAAAACCACAAAGTGAAACTTCGGTTTTATCTCTGCTTTGCCTTCGGGTCTGAAATAATGTTTACGCTAACGTCAGACCAAATTGCAGCATACAAAACTATTTCTGATGTAGAAAACAATTACTTCCGAAGTACTTCCGAAGGATGTAAATTTAGCCTGAGTTCCATTAAGGGCTTATGAAATCGTCCGAAGCCAATGATTAAACCAAGAATTTGGAAATGTGTTTAACGTCTGGTTCCAGGAAAGTAGTTTTTGCGCTACATTATAAAACCACAAGGTGGGACTAAAGAGTCTGTGATGCAGCTTATATTTTTACGCAATAAGTGACCACAACTTGACGGTACATGTACCGTAAATATATTTTTTGCACAGTTTCGGTACTCGAGTGTCATTAGGCTTCGACTTGAGTTGAGTCGAGTCTTCTGATGAAGGATTTGAGTTGAGTCGAGTCACTTGCTCGCAGTGACCCGAGTCGAGTCCAGTCAGTTACCCGTTGGGACTCGAGTCAAGTTGAGTCAAGTTTTTTATCTTGAAAGGGTTGACCTTTGACTCTATTCATTAGGCCGAAAAAAAAATAATAGGTCTGCTTCCGGTTACCCTACCGTACATGTACCTACCCTATTTGTCAGCCCCTACCCTAATTTGTTTTGGGGAAAAACGAGGGGGGAAAAACGCCGAAAACCATAAATTACTTCCTTTTACCCTTGACTACACGTACACACCTCCATATGATCGTACACAAAAAAAAATCAAATGCCATGTAATCGGAAGCAGAACTATTTTTTGTTTTGGCCTTGGCCAACTTTCCCAACCCAATCATATTCACGTGTCTGATGATAACATCAAAGTCTGAAGCATACTACATGTACGCGTCTTTGTTGTGATGCATGTGACAGTGAATAGAAACTGGGTACATGGTTTTTAATCTGCACTTGAATTTTCTTCTTTTCTTTTATAATTGAATCAATTAATTAATATAAATTTCTAAAAACCTACCACTTTGTAACACTGGGACCCACAATTAATAGAATGACCCACATGGATAGTACAACAGGTGGTAGGCATAGAGGATGTTTTGACAATACAACAGGCCAAGGTAACTATTATTTTAATTTGAACCAGAAAACTTAATTAATTAATACTGAATTGCTTCTTTGAACAAGCTTGATTGGAAATATCCTATTGGAAGCTGCGGGCCAACAAATTCGTGTTCATGCATGAGTCCCGTGATTGTACCATGTAATTTCTGGAAGGAGTAATGTTTTGAGTTTTAAAAAAAATCAGCTTTTTAACCCCAGTGACCCCATGATGACCTTTGACCCCAGTTTGGTCATGTGACATGTTGGGGCTGGGCTACTGATACTTTTGACAAAGTTTGGATGAAATCGGTCAAAATATGTACATGTAGGAGCAATAGACAATGTCATCATTTGTTTCTAACCAACTATACGGACTAACGGCAAGACATGTTGATTATTGAGCTGCTATCCCGCAGCTAAAAATAAATGGAATTCGACCAAGCTTAACAAAACATAAGAAACTTTGATTATTAAATTTGTCTAGTGCTGCTTTTGTTTTTGAAAAATGCTCAGGGACCGATTTCACCAAATGCTAAGACGCATCTTAGGAAGGGTAACTCCTCCTAATTCGCGAGTCGTCCCATCCTGGGCCCAGGATGGATTTCACCAACTTAAGACGTGTTCAACACATCCTAAGTTCCTTAGCAATGTAGCTAAACTCGTCTTAACTTACGATCAGTCTGAGGGTTGGCTTATTAATGCGTGTTTTAATTTGTATATCGTCTGGAAATCATTGTCATTAAAGGCAAGTGTCGGCCTACAGTAACAGGTTTGAGGACGAAAACTGCTGTAGAAACAGATTTGGAAAGACTTCTTATACCGGTACGCGGGTAGTTTTAATTTAAAAAAAACCTTATTATTTAATTATAGCCTACGCCAACACTTAATCAACTTTTTGATTTAAATAGAGTGATGAAACGGGGAGCAAGATTGACTCTATCATATCTTGAGTAGAATTACCTTGCGTGTGAATCTATTTATAATGCATGCGCGCGGGAGCGAGAGTGCGAAGCCAGGCACTGTTGTTGCGCATGCACACACACTGTACGAGTCGCTGGTGGCCAGCATAAATTGCATGAGCCTATTGAATCACTATCAGTGATCATACAGGATATACCAACTGAAAAGCATACATGTACGCTCGTTCGTGTCGTGGCGCTATGACTGTCATTGGTTGATGATCAGCATTATCAGCCTTGTGTCACAGACGTTACAAATTCAAACAACAATACAATACCACAAAAAGTAAGCTTTTAAGTTTTATTCATAAATACCTAAGACAGTTTACGCATTCCTATTGGTCGAGAGCCCGTCACGTGGCCGGTCTTAAACGGATGATAAAGACATGGCTAGCTGGTCTTAAACACTTTTCCAGTGTCACAATAAAATGTGGACTCCTAAAACTCCAGTGCCTCTTATCGTTTCATTGGTTGAACGTTCACAATCCTCACGTAGGCATGCGCAACACTACCAGGGAGTCAGAATTTTATAGTTCTAAATTCAAAACACAACGCGCCAGGTGCGTTCTGTGCGACATCGCGCAGAACATGATGCAAAAGCGTCAATCTCCATAAAAGGGTTGTTTACATCTTACTCGCCAGCTGAACACTCCATTATTTTGCAAGAGGGATGTTTCAAAAAGCATAAAGTGAATTTGTTGAACTAAATCGGGATGTTTTGAACGAATTATATGATTTTTTCTTACCGAAAATTATCCGGCTCGGGTAATTATCAGCACCCAGACTCTAAGTGGTCTTAAACAGAGTGTTAAAAACCTCCGAAGCACACATTTATTCCCTTAATAATCTACATGTATCACAATGATATATTTTTACAAATAAATGGACTGATAATGACACCATGACACTTTTATGTAAGTATTGGAGAGTTTGCCATGAAGCATTTGCGTGGTTATGCCGGCTTATCAACTCAGCATGTCGTGGTTGAGTTGGGTTTTTTGGTATGAAAATGACGTAATACCCAACATAAAACCGCGGTTTTAGTGAAAACCGCATGTTTTTTGTCAGGGTATACTGCAGTCTAGTAAAATGCAATACTGTCCAAGCCAATTAAACATTTGTGACTTTGACAAGTCTGATCAGCTGTTGCCAACTGTCTATGTCATGAATGGTCCAAAGGTTGAAGCAGAAATAATTGAGGATTTAGGTAGATTTCTGGAATGGAAAAGTTCTTTCTCTAATGTGGACTTGGGCAAATCTGCAGTATCACCCTCAGTCATTTGCGTCAAGAAGCTTTCAACTTTTCTACCTTCATCTGAGTTTGAGTAAAGGACTGAAGGAGGCAGAAAGATGGTGGGAGCGAAAAAATGCTGAAAACGGGTTCAAGTTCAAAGGATTTTCGTGGATTAAGGGTGGAAATTGGTCCGTAATCGGGCAGAAACAGATCCTGGAGGCACCTGGCCTGGTCCACTGGTTCAATTATCAAAGCATTTACATGGATTAGAGCTTAGTCTAGGGTGAGGAGGGGGGGGGGGCTCAGAAGTGACCCCTGACCCCCATTTGTCTGAGATTCAGACGTTCAAAGCAACAGTACAATTTGTTTTATGTGCCCCCACGCGCCAGCCACTCGATACCACCTTTACAACATGTGACGTCATTTAGTGCAGAAATTTGGCCAAAGCTGTTGATTGGTCAATTGCTGCCATATTTTTTTTTTTTTTGTACGACATCGGGTTGAAGACGCCCACTGAATAGTCAGAATCTGGAGGTCAAGATGCAGTGTAGCTGTGCATGACCTGAAAAGCATACATCGTAGACATTTGCATCCATAGACTAATTAACCCTTACCCTACTTGACCCTCCAACGCATGCCAATTGTGCCTCAAGAAAATCTCCTATGTTTTTTGCATGGCCCTCCAATATCTGCCATGTCATTTCAAGGGTAACTGGACAGGCACTCCAATACATGCCACAGAGAACAATGAGAGTCCTCTGATAACAAAGTGAGTGCCCCCAGCTGGTCAGTATCAGGCACCCTCCAGGGCCTCCAACTCCTGCCAATTGGAGCCTTCACTGCTACATCAAAGTATCCTCCAATAAACTGCAGCTGGAGGGCATTGGCATAACCAACTGACATGCAGTAAACTACCCTCAGAGAGTAAGGGTTAATACACGATTAAATTCTGTTCAGAAATTTATTCCCTGTGCTGTATCCCCAAAATAAGCACCAAAACAAAACAATAATCATGAACAATAGACCCTTGCATGGTAGTGTTGTGCAAAACCGACCCAAAACCGACCCAAAACCGACCTCGGGTCGGGTCGGGTCGGGTCGGGTCGGGTCAGTTTCGGTTTTGCATTTGCGATTTTCGTGTCAGGTTGGGTTGGTTAAGCCATTTTGGAAAAACCCTTAATAAAATAATGTAAACCAGAAAAATTAAACAGTTCGGAAATTCTCACAGTGCAATATTTATTACAGAGTCACTGTGCCCAGTAGGCCTACCACCAAAATGCAGTCTACCATGCACGGTTAGTAACATGAAGGCCCACCAGTTGGTCACGTTGTGAGTACCGTACAGTATGATTCAGTGACTGAGAGATGGTTTTCATGCGAGGCGGGTAAGTTCAGGCACATAAAAGTAGACACAGTTGCCCAAGCCAGATATTCGGTGGGGTTTTTTTTTTGGGGGGGGGTTCGGTTCGGTTTCGGGTCAGTTTGGTTTCCCTTGAATTTGAGTCCCGTCGGGTCAGGTAGGTTTTAGGGAGTTCAGATCGCTGGGTTATTTTTAAGGGGTGGGGAGGGGTTTGGTTCCGTTTTGGGTCGGTTCGGTTTCCCTGAATTTGAGTCCCGTCGGGTCGGGTCGGGTCGGGTCGGGTCGGGTCGGTTTTTAGGGAGTTCAGATCGGTGGGTTTTTTTTTGGGGGGGGGGGGAGGGGTTTGGTTTGGTTTCGGGTCGGTTCGGTTTCCCTTGAATTTGAGTCCCGTCAAGTCGGGTCGGGTAGGTTTTAGGGAGTGCAGATCGGTGGGGAGGGGGGGGGGGTTTGGGAGGAGGGGTTCGGTTCGGTTTCGGGTCGGTTCGGTTTCCCTTGAATTTGAGTCCCATCGGATCGGTAGGTTTTAGGGAGTTCAGAGCGGTTTTGTTTTGAATTCGGTTTATATCTTCAATGTTTCGTCGGGTCGGTTTGGCCTGGTCAACCCGACCCGATGCACAACAGTACATCACACATGTACATGATGTGCTTCGTTTACAAAGTTTACAGGAAAGAATTCCATACATGGACATCACTCACTTTTCCCTGCGATCACCTATCAGCCATCAGAAAGCGATAAATAGCCTAAAAAGTCAATTTAGTAGGAAAAATACTGAAGCTGAGAAAACACTAAGAATTTTTCAGACAAGTCTCATATAGTCATAGGGTTTGTGCACAGGGTGTCAAGTGATGTCCAGCTTTGAAATTCTTTCCAGGAAGGGCTCTATAACTAACTTGAGTTGTGCAGTTAGTGACAAGTCCAATTTTCGTCGAGTCTTCGGTAAGTCAAGTGCAAATAATTAATTAATAAAATGTTGAACTTAGATGAAATTGTTACTTTAATTGTTTTTACCATGTCCGGTTTTTTTTTGGGGGGGGGAAATTGATTCACACAAAACGAAGGAAAAAACACTTCAGCTTGTTACAAAAAAAAAATAATGTTACAATTACAATGCTATTGGAGGCAGGGCGGGGCTGGGTAATGTATCTTACCATATCTGACATTGTTCCACATTGAGAGAATTTTTGTCTTCATTTTCTCTGCTGAGATGTCTTCCGCATCCTCCTCACCATCACGCTGCATGACCGGCTCGGATACTTGTTGAGAGAGCATCGCATCATCTGATGCCGATCGCAGAAACGGTCTGCTTTTGTCAATGGCCTCTCTGTATTTCATTACAGAGGCTCGGTCGGTGGAGTTGCTGCGGAAATGTTGGCTGTCCGACAGTGAGCCCTGTCGCGATCGACTTTGGCTGTGAGTCCGGTGACTTCGTAACACCTTCTGGTTCTCATTTTCTACGGTGGAATCTACAGTCTTGTGCTCTTTGCTCTGAAGTAAACTTGGTTTCACTTTGCCATGATGAGATTTTTTGGTAGCTGTTGTTTCAGACTTACTACTTCCACTATTTGATGCAGGATTCATGTTGAATGTCTTTATATCCTTCCAAAACTTTCCAAAGGATGCATTTAGTGAATGGCGTGTACTTTGTTCTTTCGGCTGGTTGCGTGCATGGTGGGTGGAATGTACGTTTTCTGAAGGGGGATCGTCTTCCTTTTTTCGAAAATCCTCGCTAAGTGGTCTTTTTGTTTTGGAAACGGAATGCTTTTGATAGAGATGGGGTTTTTCCCGACGAGGTCTGGCAGTCTCTTGATTTGCACAACCCGTGTTGGCACCTGCAGTTCTGGTTGTTTGTAGCGAGGGTCCTTCATTGCTCCCGTTCCCTTCCGTATTTTCACCGGGGCCGCTCCCTTCCGCACCGCCCGCCGCGCCCGGCCGCTGTTGTTGTTGCTTGCCGCCGCCGATAACACTGTCGTTCATATCCATAATCTCGGCAAACGTCTCCTTAGTGCTTTTCCAAAACTCTGACATGGGTTTGTTTAGGAACTCCATTATTCTATGGATGACATTTCGACTTTTCAGTGGCCAATGGAGTTCTAGAGAAGGTTGAAAACGATGGGATGTTGGGTTGTACACAAATAACCTTCGTCCGTGTCATCTGTCATACACGGTGGCAGCCATGTTGAATTAGGATCAGTTATCATGTGACACATAGTACATGTACATAGTATAGTACGACGTACACGCAGCTAGCTAGAGCGCACAGAGTGCAGTGCAGCAGGGACACGCCCCCCCCCATTCAAAAACATAAACGTAAACATTCCTCCCCCCCCCCACCCCTCCCTTGCATTTATCAACGTGTAGTCTTTTCTGCCCCTATTTCACGTTACGTAGTCATTTCAATTGTGGTGCCGTTCAAGTAGAGATGTGAACTTGTTCTAGGCTGGAACCGAATTTTTGGAGAGTGATGAATCAAATTTGCAGGGGGGTGGGGCACTTAATTATTCTGGTGTGCTCTAAAGGGGTACGTAAGCAACCCCTAATAAAAAAATATCCCATTTAACATGGGAACCCATTGGAATTACATGGAGAATTGGCCACCATGTAGCACGGGATTTTTTTCCATGGGATTTTTTCCCATGGGGTTTTCTTATGAATGGCTTCAGAATGATTCCATATCATAGGCCCTATTTCCCAAGAGATTCAAAATTTTCCCACGGAACTTTTCCATAGCATCTTTCCTATAAGATATTTACAATTACATTTTTACCCCATGTGATAGTTATACTCTTCACCCAATGGGGATCGGTATCCGGCCATCGCGGGACTCGATGGGGATTGTCCCACTCAATAACCAATGTCTATATATATTGCTCCTTTACCACTTTTCAAGTTGTACCATATTGTTACCGTGTCCCAATTTACTTTCCAGTCATAATTTCCAATCATAATAATAAATGTTTCCAATCATAATAAATAACTGCATTAAAATTAGTCACAGATCTATAATCTGCACATTTTAGGCTGCATGCTGCATTTGACTTCACTTATCTTTTCGGAAAAAAAGTAGGCTGCAAAAAAATGCTTTTGTTTTCGTTCTTTCGAAGAAGTTTTTTTTTCTATAATCTTCACAATAATTATTTTAAAATGTCCTGTTCCGAATTCCATGCTCTATGCGGAAACATAGTTGCTGTGATTAGGGCGACATTACTAACACATTGTCGTAAAAGTTGGTATCTGAAAATTTCTATGCAGAACCCCCTATACCTCACGGTATACCAAATGTAACTCTGACACCGTGGCACCTTTCAAAGAATATGCCTTTGAATGAACATGACAGGAAGGGAAAAAAAGAGAAAAAGAAACTGAGAAGAAGAGGCGCGAAGTCATAGTTAGTGGTGTACATTTAATGGGTGGGGGGGGGGGGCAAAATGTCCCTGCCCCCCTCTAAAACTGATAAATCGAGATTTTGTTGAGAAATACAGGATTTTTGGGGTGAAAAATATGTTTTGCCCCCCTCTAGAAAAAAATCCTGACGCCGCCCATGATGACAACTAGTTATAAAAGATCCAGAGATATATCATACTCGGCAATATAGCGGATAGTCAGTGAAAGATCTTGGCTGGTGTGTACAAAGTAACGTTAAAATTAGTGTACAGTCGTTTTCCTATAGTTCCGGATAGCAAACATCATTCAGGCTGCTTTCGGCTCAACTACTCCACGAATTCAAGTGACATTGATTTAAAAGTTTACCTTGAGTGATGGAGATACCACAAAATAATTTTCAAAATTTAAGCTCTTTTTATTTTGATTTACGACGTCAAAAGTACCGATGTCACTTTTCCTAGTTCCGGATCGGTTCATCAGTTCCGAATCGAGCAAAACTGCCTCACGCGAAAAAAAAATCACGCGAGAAATTTTTTTTCAGCCAGAACCAACCGAATCAAGCATATTTTCTGATAAAGTATTATTTCATTTTCATTCAAGAGAATTCCAGCAAATTTTAAAAAGAGAAAAAAACGCAAATGATTTTGAAACTTTTGTCTGCAGCGCAACAGCTCGAACTCACGCACGGACCGAAAATCTTTGACCCAGCACAGAATACGTCACACAAAATCGATTATCGCGCGTGTAGTTGGGTCGTAAGTGCACGCGCTATCCGGAACTAGGCAAAAGCATACGGTCATTCGTTGGCGAATTTTCAAAGACTTTACAACTTTATATTTGGATTCAACAAGCATTCGATGGAAGAGCTTATACGACTGTAGTGTATGAATAAAATATTCGAAATCACACGGTACAATTGATATACCGAGGAGAAAATTTATCGTCGATTCGCAGCTCCCGCGATTTTCTAAAAACCGTCCAAACATGTCGAAGTGCGAGTCGGAAATCTGGCCAAAATTCCTCTTCTAAATATTTTATCGGAAAAATCTTTGTGTATCAAGGAGCTTACATTTTTCTTTTCAAAATGCTCATCGTCAGAAAAAAATTATTGGAGACTAATCCAAAAGAGGTAGGTTTTTATTTGAAGCTATCCGGAACTAGGAAAAATCCGGAACTAGGAAAACGACTGTATCTAATTTATTTTATTTTTTGATTTTATATAGGATACTTTTTAGAAGGGAATTACGAAGGTGAATCATCTAGGCGAGGAGGATATTTTTAGAGGGGAATTACGGAGGAGACTAACAATCTTTGCATGGAGGATTTTTAATTTTAATTTTTTTTTTATTGATTGATTTATTTATTGTTTTAATTTTTTATTTTGTTTTTAATA
Organism: Patiria miniata; assembly: GCF_015706575.1. Lineage (NCBI taxonomy): Eukaryota > Metazoa > Echinodermata > Asteroidea > Valvatida > Asterinidae > Patiria > Patiria miniata. The sequence goes on from NW_024037073.1 coordinate 8,340,275, forward strand.
TTTAATTTTATTTATTTTTTGATTTATTATTATTCTTCATTTTAGAGAGAACGATGAAGAAGACTACATTTATGGTTTGTAAAAGTGCCATTAGGTTTCGCCACGAGAATGCACGACCTACTCGAAAAGAATTTTTATGATGTTTAAGAGAAAAATTTGGTTTGTTTTGAGGAGGAAGGAAGAAAGGAAGGAACGGAAAATGGAGATCTCAGGATAAGTAACTGTCATTACGGAGGAATGTAATGAGGAAGGAAGTATGACTGTTAACAAGATTGGAATAAGAAAAAAGTGGAAAGGTCTCCTTACTCTCGGGCCAGCATATAACATTCTTATTTAATGATCGTTAACTTGGTTATCGTTAAGATCGGAGTAAACCTAAAGTTTACACAACCTAGATATACCTCACGGTATACCAAACGTTAACTCTGACACCGTGGTAACAAGGAGGTTTCGACCTTTCAAAGAAGATGCCTTTGAATGAACATGACAGGAAGGGGAAAACAAGAGAAAAAGAAAAGAAGAAGAGGCGCAAAGTCATAGTGGTGTAAATTTAATGGGTGGGGGGGGCAAAATGTCCCTGCCCCCCTCTAAAACTGATAAATCGAGATTATGTTGAGAAATACAGGATTTTTTGGGTGGAAAATATGTTTTGCCCCCCTCTAGAAAAAATCCTGACGCCGCCCATGATGACAACTAGTTATAAAAGATCCAGAGATATATCATACTCGGCAATAGTGAAAGAACTTGGGTTAATAAGTACACAGGCGTGTCAGAGTCAGGGGAGACACCAGAATGCCCAGGTTCAACTTATCGGGGACGCGGGTGCTGATTGCTGACCTCCCCAGAGTCCAGCGGGGTCCATCATGGGATGCAGCGGCGGAACAGGCCGGCACGACCAAACATCAGAACCACATTTGCCGAGGCGAATACACTGCTGACAGAAGTAGGTTTAGAAATGGCCAGAGTGTCTTAAATTAAATTGAATTCTACATGGGATTGATGACAGAATCAATCACGACGCTTTTTGACGCAATTTTTGTCAATTTTGAACAAAACGTTACTACTTTGGGCAAGTTGGAACAGAGAAACGGAAAGAATTATGCTCAGACGCCTTTTTTTGTTGTGTACAAGTTTAAAAGTCACTCTTTACAAACGTCTAATCTATCGGACGGTTTATTTTCCAACGAGCTTGGGAAAGGAACATGAATAAAACTGCTAGAAACTGCTTACTGACTTGACTGACCTGAAATATACCAGTCAAAACAGAACGAAGGCCAGCTAAACTCTTTTGAAATTGGAGAAACGATACTGCATTATTTCCATTAAAAGTGACATGTACTCAGCCCCTATTCCCGTCTACTCTATAGACTATAGGAATTCATACTGAGTCGGAACTGGACGCTCTGGTTCCTCTCAGAAGCCCCTGTTCTAAAAGAGACCGAGTTAATGTTTCTTCCTTCTTTCTCTTCAGGTGAACACGCCCACACCCAAGCTCGTCACTGCACCGACTCCGCTCCGGAGAACGCGTCCCCGTACGGGCCCGGATTGGACTCGGATTTCGGTGCCAGCAGCGCAGACATTCCGCACTTCACCGTGTCAACAGCTTGAACGTTACCGCGGACACGTCTGTACGGGACACTACCTACGAGTTGGACACGTACGACCCGGCGTACGTGAATCGTACGGTGAGGTACGTGGACGGCGCGTATTTCCCGGTGCTACAAAAGAGACAAATTTGGAACAAAAGGGGTATTTCGAATTTTCATGGATCAGTTGCGTTCAGCTGACATCTTGGAGGTCTTTTCTTTAAATCAGTAACAATGAATGCACAAGGCGTTCTTTCAACAAAGATTAATTAAATTCAAGCAAATTAGTTGCCCAGTGAGTTTTTATAAGTCAATTGGGAAAGAATGTTGCATCCTGACGTCACTTTTTTCCCATGATAAATGTATCTCAATGAAGGTCAGTCATTGCAAACAATTTTGATAGACATGAATCTGGGACTGAGAAACATTTCCAATTTTGTTAGAAAATACTTTGAAAGTGCACTCTCCATAGAAAGTGGCGTCAGGATACATTCTTTCCGTTAAGTGAGTCATTTAAGTTTAGTGTCATAGGATGATGCTAATTCTTAACATTATTTTTCATTTTTTGTTATATTTGTTTTAATGGAAACAGAAACGTAATACTGTACTGAATTTTATTTGTACTTGCAGGAATTATGCAAGGTTAAAGTTTGAGTTTGTACAGGGGTGTGAGATTTCAGCTTTCAAGCTGATTTCAGCTTTTTTTGTTTTGGATTTCAGCTTTTTTCCCTCACTTGCTGTGTACACAAGTATAGGAGATTTCCAAAGTTCAGCTTTGTTTTACACCTTTTTCAGCTGTTTTCAGCTATTTTTATCGGTGGTCTCTCACATCCCTGTTTGTATGAGTATTTTGGGGAAAAATTGACAAAAGTAATGAATCAGGCTGAATATGGCAGTTGGTACAAATTCTGTTATATATTATTTCTTAAGAGAAAATAAATTATGCCTAGTCGAATGTATCTATATAGATAAATGAAATAAATGTTTCAACACTTCCAAAAAGTATCACTACTTTTGTTGCTAGACGATCACTCTACTATTTTTTTTTTACAAAAATATACAAATATTGAAATTTTTCTTCAAAACTACAATATCTGTAAATATATGTACCACAATTTAATTAATGGGATTGAAATTGTAGTCATGAAGGGAAAATTTCATTTCCTTTTGTAAGGGGAAAACACTATATTTGGGTCAAGAAACTTATTGATCTAAAAAAAAATAGCAATATCTTCAACAAATCATGATCCTCTTTCGTTTTTCTTCAATCTTATAAATATATATGAAAAAATCCAACACAGTTACATAGATACACTTCAAAAGTTTCTGTTATATTTATAACGGAAATTTGAGGAAAAAAAACCGGTTATAAACAAATTGCACGCGCATAAAAAAAACATTGATTTTTACAGAATTTGTTTTATGAATTAAAAACTATATACATCTAGTCACATAATTACTTCAAATATTTACATTTCACTAAACGATCTGAAAGACAAGGTTTAATAAGTACTGAAGGTTTAAGGTATGGATGAAAACACAATAATCGTAACAGTATAAGCTGTGAAGATGAGATAAACGCACTTCATAAAAATAACTCTTAAAAAGTTCTAATGTTTTCTGAATGTTTTTTTTCTTTTCTGAAAGACAAGGTTTTACATAAATATAGAATGTTGTCATGTTCGTACAAAAATACATATTTAAAACCCGATTGTGGCGAGACGACACACAAATATAATGGAGCTATGCACTTGTCTTTAGGTGGAAAACAGCTGTTGCATTAATTCTCCTTTTGTTTGACCAGTCACAGACTGTCAAAAATTCAATCCTGTTCCCCTGCCATGCCTTTTACAGGCTAGTCACCAACAGTCAGATCGTATTTCAGTAGGCACTGTGACAGTCAAATTCCATCAACAGACAAAAAGCAGGTGACTGGTACTAGGCACAGTTGGCTTATCAATCTCCTACAGTCAAAGGGGTGTAGGGGGCTCTGGATAGAGATAGTATACCGTTGCTGTCTGTCAGCTGCATTCTCCTGGTAGAGTGGACAGGCATCACTGGTTCTCATCCATCTCCTAAATCTCTCACGTGCTGGCTCCAAGTGCCACACCCCGGTATACCGCTTCAGCTGGCGGGCGAAACCACGTGAGAGGGTGGTGTCTATACACTGCACCACTGGGCCGATGAGCTACATCAGAGAGCCAACGACCAGGGCGGAGGAGGTCAACGTCTGACCCAACGGCCACGTGTAAAGGAGTCAACCTTCCAAATCAGGAGTGGAGCCCCGAAGGCGGACTGGTACCTTGCAAACACCGTTTCGGCAGCTCCTGCAGCCAAGCTGGTGCCAAACGTCATGCTTCGCATTCCTTTGGATCCCATCAGCAAGGCCGAGAGGGGGATTCTGACGCATGGGCAACCCAGGATCTCCGTACTTCATGCCCAGGCTTGTGCCCTGGAGAGACCACTCCAGCCTCACCCTAGAGTGAGGAAACAACACGGCAGCTGGAAGTTACGGGTTATAATTAAGTCCCATCCAATTGGCGTAGGAAACGGGGCGCCACGGGCCAGCTTCAACGGTGGGAGGAACCATCGCGTTCCATTGGTCTGCTACCGCCCGCCTCAAGCCGGGCAGCCCCTGGCCAGTAAGGTGTCGACCCGCCAATGTCCATCTGCCTCATTGGGTGCTTGGGGCTTAGTGTAAAGCACGACAAGCGGACGTTAACTGCGCACCAGACAAACAAGGAAAGATTGAAACGAAGATGCCAGCTCTTCGCATATCAAGCTAGAATGTTAGAACCATGCGCACAGGGCTCTCAGACAGCCTTGACCACATTGACGACTCTCGCAAGACCGCCATCATCGACCATGAGCTCGACCGACTCAATGTCGACATTGCTGCTCTCCAAGAGACACGGCTTGCTGACTGTGGTTCCCTAAGGAAGAAAAATTACACTTTCTTCTGGCATGGCAAGAGCACAGAAGAGACCCAAGAACACGGCGTTGGCTTTGCAGTGAAAAACACCCTGATTGCCACAACTGTACCACCGACAGGAGGCTCCGAACGCATCCTTGCCATCCGTATATCCACCAGCAGTGGACCAGCCAATCTGCTGAGCGTTTATGCCCCAACCCTCTGCTCTCCCCCTGAGTCAAAAGACAAGTTCTACGAGGAGCTTGACATGGCCATCAGCACCATCCCAAAGAACGAGCACCTGTTCCTCCTGGGGGACTTCAATGCTAGGGTTAATTGGCGCCGACCACGAATCCTGGCCAGACTGCCTTGGACACTTCGGAGTGGGGAGTATAAACGAGAATGGGCAGAGACTGCTAGAGTTGTGCTGCTATCATCAGCTCTGCATCACCAACACCTTTTTCCAGACTAAGCCATTCAGCACAGGGTCTCCTGGAGACACCCAAGATCCAAACGCTGGCACCAGCTCGACATCATCAAGAGACGAGAGGCACTCAACTTTGTCCACTTCCACCTGCACTTTTCATAGCGCGGACTGTGAAACGGACCGCTCCCTCATCCTCAGTAAGGTCAAGCTACAGCCCAGGCAGATCCACCATGCCAAGCAGAAGGCACGTCCCAGCATCAACGCCAGCCACTCCATAAATCCAACTGTCACCCAGCTCTTCCCCACCTCACTTGATCAAGCACTCTCCTCCTCCAATCAGCAAAGTGCCGTGGACAAGTGAAACTGCCTGCGTGACATCATTTATGACCAAGCCCTCGCAGCATATGGCAAGAAAGTGAGGAAAAATGCAGACTGGTTTGTGGCCAATGGAGCGGAGATGCATGGAGCCAGTTATCGAGGCCAAGCGCACCGCCTTCCTCAAGTACAAAAATAATCCATCGACGAGGAACCTTGAGGCTCTTAGAAAAGCCAGGGGCAAGGCGCAGCAAACAGCACGACACTGCGCAAACAACTACTGGCTCAAACTCTCCTCCAGCATACAAGCCGCCTCCGACACAGGTGACATCAGGGGCATGTACGAAAGGATCATTAGCAAGCAACAGGTTCCTCCATCAAAAAAATGGCGCCTCTCAAATCCAAGTCCGGTGAAGTCATCACCGACAGCAACAAACAGATGGAAAGGTGGGCTGAGCACTACATGGAGTAATATGCCACAAAAAACACAGTGTCAGAAGAGGCTCTGAATGGCATCGCAAGCCTGGCTGTGATGGAGGAGCTTGACAAAGGACCCTACGAAGAGGAGCTTAGCAAAGCCATTGACAGACTCGCTTGCGGCAAGGCCCCAGGTGCTGATGGGATAACACCTGACATCATCCAACTTGGGAAACCAACCCTTTTGCCATATCTTCACGACCTCCTCTGCCTTTGCTGGAATGAAGAAGCCGTCCCCCAGGACATGTGTGACGCCAAAATCGTCACGCTGTACAAGAACAAGGGTGACCGCAACGACTGTAACAACTACCGCGGCATCTCTCTGCTCAGCACTGTGGGAAAGGTCTTCACACGCGTTGCCCTTATCAGGCTCCAGCTTCTGGCAGAGCGCGTCCACCCTGAGTCACAGTGTGGCTTCAGGGCAGCAAGATCCACGGTGGATGATCTATCTTCAACCTTCGACAACTGCAGGAGAAATGCTGTGAACAGAGGAGACCCCTGTTTCTCGCTTTCGTCGACCTCACAAAGGCCTTTGACCTTGTTAGCAGAGATGGTCTCTTCAAGCTGCTTGCAAAGATCGGTTGCCCTCCAAAACTTCTCAGCATCGTGACATCATTGCACAACAACATGCAAGGCTCAGTCTGTTGTGATGGAGAAACTTCAGAGGCCTTCCCAATCCGCAGTGGAGTGAAGCAGGGCTGTGTTCTTGCTCTTCGGAATTTTCTTCTCTCTCCTGCTGTCATTTACATTTGGCTCATCCCCTGAAGGCGTCTACCTATACACTCAAGAGCTGATGGCAAACTCTTTAACCTTGCCCGCCTGAGGTCCAAGACGAAAGTGATCAGTGTACTCCTGAGGGAAATGCTATTTGTAGATTGCAGCTCTAGCATCCCACACAGAGACAGGGCTCCAGCAGTTGGTGGACAGGCTCTCTTATGCATGCAAGGAGTTCGCCCTCACCATCAGCATTAAGAAGACCCATGTCATGGGCCAAGAAGTCGAAAACACACCCTCCATCTCTATTGACAACAAGACTCTAGACTGTGTGGGCACCTTCACGTACCTCGGCTCAACAGTCTCCAGCAACCTGTCACTTGACGCAGAACTGAGTACCCGTCTTGCCATGGCCGCCAGAGTGGCCAGGCTGGCAAAGAGAGTGTGGACAAGAACCTAACTGTGTGCACAAAACTCCAGGTCTACCATTGTAGCATGCGTCATCAGCATTCTGCTATATGACAGTGAGGCCTGGACCACCTACACTAGACAAGAAAAACGGCTGAACAGCTTCCAACTGCGCTGCCTACACCACGTCCTTGGCATCACATGGCAAAGTACCCAACACAGAAGTCCTGGAACGCGCCCACTCCACCAGTATGTTCGCCATGTTGAGCCAGCGCCGCCTCAGATGGCTCGGTCGATGGAATCCAGCCGTCTTCCAAGGGCCATCCTGTATGGCGAGCTTTCGTCAGGCTCCAGGCCAATTGGTCATCCCAACCTACGCTTCAAGGACGTCTGTAAACGCAACATGAGGCAGGCTGGCATAGACCCCAACAGCGGGAGGAAGCCACCCAGGATCGCAGTGCTTGGAGGCAGACAGTTGCCGCAGGGGTCCACCGCGCTGAGGAGAGGCGCACCTTCTTGCTGCAGGGGCAGAGGCAGAGGAGGAAATTGCGAGTAGCAGCCCCCACCCCTGAGTCAGCCCCCTCTCCTTTCGTCTGCGCTAACTGCGGCAGAGACTGTCATGCAAGAATTGGACTGCTCAGCCACAGCTGCCGCTGCAACAAAGACGACAACCCCTGGGCGCAGTCCATCGTCAGTATTGACGGACGGATGCCTACTACAGTCAAAGCACAGCTGTATCAAAATTGATAACAGTCACAGCCAGTCAATCCTGCTTTATGAAGGCAGGGAGCGCTCAACTGTTAAAAACAGTCACCTGATTTATTTTGACTGCTGGCCTGAATGTTCTCCATGTGTATTATAAATCGTACAAATTTTTAATTGTATTATGAATCATTATTTTTGAACAAGTTGTGTTAATTCTGATGAAAGTTTAAAATGTCATCAAAATTGAGGTAGTTTCTCTTAAATGCCCCTTTGCTGGAAATGTTGGTGATTACGCGTTCGCGCATAAGGGCGTAAGCGCATACGCCCTTCTGCCAGGCACATGACAATTAAGAATCTGTTGTTCTCTCTTCGTGTCTCTATCCTCGGAATATATGTAAAACAAGAGCGCACTGGTTCGCAAAGTGTGTACGAGTAATTTGCCCAAACCAATGTTGTTTTCACGTGAGAGGAACGACCCAAGTATTGGCATACAACAGCCCTCGTATAGTAACGTTTGGCATGTTCCACCCATGAGGTTGTAGTTATGCATGTAGTCCATAATCATTGCAAACGCTGAGTTCTTAGAACAGTAGAAGACACTTCTACTAAATACTGTCGTCACAAGAACCTCAAGTAACATACTGCGCACTGGTTTGCATGTGTATGGTACAAAATGTGCATGACTAATTTGACCGCGCCAACGGCGTTTTTACATTTGAGGAAAGACCCAGTATAGGAGTACAACAGCGATCGTCTGTCCTTCAATGACAGCAATATTGGGCAATTTTTAATCCTGAGGGCGTTGTTATAAACAAAATCTGTAATCGTTGCAGCCCTGAATTCTGAAAACAGTAGAAGACTCTTCTCCTCAACACTGCCATCTTCTAGTTATTCTCAATTAGGTCGTTGTCATAAGTGCCTTCATCATCATCATTATCGGAATCTTCGTCACCAAGCGGGTCTTCGTCGTCATCGATGTCGACTCACTCGTCAGAAGTTTTGGTTCGCGTTGGGGTCCCTGGACCGTTGGTTGGCCTCCTTGGCCTCCCGGCGGGCCTTGATAAACAGATAGTTGGGCTCGTTGAGGCAGTTGCGGCATCGTTGGGTCCGTGGGTGGTGGTACCCGAACACCTAGGATGACAGTGAATAAAAAATTGCATTAGGAGAGAAACACAACGAGACTGAGACAAAGACAGAACTCCGAATACCAACTATACCAATTATGGCAATCAGCGTGTTTGATTGCTGTTCATTGTAAAGTAAGACGGACACGGCTAAGCTCAAGTTTAGGGGTTGTAATAGTTCACTGGTCCCACTGCACCGTACACCAGTTACCATAATGCTTATTGGGGAAAGTCTGGTTCCCTGACCATTCCCTAATGACTTAGGTAGCGATTGCTGCTCATTGCAAAGACCGCCACAGCTTGAGTATAGTGGTTGTAATAGTTCACTAGTCCCATATTGCACTGTTCACCAGTTTCCATAATGCATATTGTGGTATTAGTCTGGTTACCTGACTATTCCCTGATGACTTAGGTAGCAATTAACCACACTTTTTTTAATTGAAAGCGGGACACATCTACCACTGGGCGAGTAATACGATTACTCAAGTACTCGCGAGTATTTGTGCTACTCGTTATTCTACTGGTGGTTTTTCATCTACTCGAGTACTCATCCTGGCGCGAGTAGAAGCAGGTACTCGCGAATAGCAATTTAGGGTTTAGGGGTCACGGCTTAATACGTCCCCTAGCAGGGAATCACTCCCTCCACCTCTCTCTCCCTGGGATTCCATTCCTCAAAAAAGAATTCAAGTAAATGACCCAAAACGTCGCACAGTAAGGATATCTCAGTGCTGAAGATTGTGGTACGTACGTGACTTGCACGCTATTTGCTTGTAAAAGTTACTTCATGCCATATTAATGTATATATCATTTTTCTGCTTTTATGGGAATTAGGTTAACTACTCGCGAGTAGTCGACTTCTTGTGAGTAATTTCTTTGCAAGTACTTCAAAGATGAAACTGGCCTTGGCCAAAAAAAATCTGAAATTGGACCTTGGGTCCGAGCTGCCACAGCGTCATGCATACAGTGCAGTGCAACGCAGCGCATCAACATGGGACCCAGTGAATTTTTTCAAGTTATAGGTCAGTATTTAACCTTTTCTCCAGCCGGAAAAGGATCTGATCTGTGTTGGCCCTACGTGTTTCTACTGTAGAATCACTCCATTCATGACTGGTAAAAGAGATTAAAACATTATTTTGTGGAAAAATCATTAAATAATCTTTTTGTGGGATCGTTAAAAAATCTGAAATTTCATTGGAAAAGTTTTAAAAATCTGATTTCAGATTAAAATTTGAAAAGTTTCATCTCTGGTACTTGAGTAGAAAAATCCACTACTTACCCACTAAAAAGTTTGCTTTCTGGGTAAATTTCACCTCTCCTAAAGTAGAATTATGGTTTTAGCACAATTATGTGCAAAGTCAAAAAAAAAACTAAAACAATTGAAAACCGATCACGAGGAAGATACACTGCCAACACTCGCCAGTTTTTGCTTAGCATAAATCTCCTACACTCAGCACATGTTCACCAGCCTCACAAAATTAGACTAAAATTTTACTAAAAAGTGTTGGAGTTGACATGTACTTACTTCTACGCACACGTCCTGCCATCGGATGAAGTAGTCATAAGCCTGTTGGTTCTTGCCCAGATCTTCATACATGATACCCGTATTCAGTAGTATCCGACTTGCCAGAACGCTGTACTCCCCGTACGCTTGAAGGCACAGATCAATAGCCTCTAAATAATACTGAAAAATAAAACAAAATCTTTCACAACTGAACGAAGAAAGTGTTGAGTTGAGTCAACAGATTCTAGGCACAAGTACCCCCTCAACAGTTGAAAAAGAAGAGTTGGGGGAGACCACTGTGAGAGACATTGTACAGGGATCAAATGAGAATGTCAATTTAAAAAAAGGTCTGAACATTTATAAAGTGTCTGAAAGATGCATATCTTTCTCTACTAATAATGTCTTAGGCCAAAATAAAAAGGCTCCGGTTTCTGGTCTGCGGGCACGTCGCCATATAGCCATGCACGTCGGCAAAAGTAAAAAAAAATTCAATGTAAGATGATGTCTCAAAACCGCCAAACTCACTGGTTTGACTGGAATCCTGCTGCTGCACAATTTTAACGTCCTTTTAGATGGGGTTACGATCGAGTATAAGCTTTATGTGGCCTCTCTGGACTCCCATATATTTTGCACTAAATTGCGTCGGGCACCATTTGCAGTCATCAGCCGACATTTGAAGAAAAACAATTAAAAAAAAATAAAAAGCCGCATCGCCGCACCACTTTGGGGCAAGCTCCATACCAGAAACCGAAGACTTTTTTTATTGGCCTTAATAACGTCTTTTTTCTCTCAGATTCAATGTCTTTCTGTCTGATCAGACAAAAGTCTGAAAAATCTCATGTCTGATTTGAATGCATTGCATGACGCTCTCATAAGCACTATGGATTTGTGCGCATTCAGAACAAGATCAGTTGTGCGTACTTCGTGCCATGCGCACATGAACCAGTACGCACAGTCTTTTTTTACTATACGCCTGAGGTCAACTATTGTGTTTTCCTTTGTCCCTCTAATATAACACTTTCCCATAGACTTAACACATAACCGTACGATCGAGGACCGGTTTTAACAATAGGCACTGTCGTCCGAGGGTCAAAGGCTCCTTTGTGCTCCTTTTGTTGTCTGTCCTCGAGCGTAATACAATACAAGAGCGCGCACATGATGTGTCATCTGCTGTTCACGCACAAAATCATAAGATAACAGAATATTTGGTTATACCATGGTCAATAGAGGGCAGTGTAAATACGGTTCAAGAAAAACCATAAATTTTAGACAAAGGGAGAAAGTGATCGGCTACCTTCTTTTGTTCTTCGCTCCCACGTTTTTCCAACACACCTTTCGTCATGATAGCGTCGGCTAGGTGACCCACGTCATCGAGCTGAAAGAAAAAAAACCAAGAAATCACACAATTATTCCTCTGAAATCCTAAAGCTCACAGATCATTCGAAAACCCAGCAGAGTTCTGGAAGATTTTGCAGGATTAGGGAAAGTAGAGCTTAAAGATGCATTCCCTTCAGCTTAAAGGTGCATTCCCTACAGCTTAAAGATGCATTCCCAAGAGCTTGAAGATGCATTCCCTAGAGCTTAAAGATGCATTCCCTAGAGCTTGAAGATGCATTCCCTACAGCTTAAAGATGCATTCCCTACAGCTTAAAGATGCATTCCCTACAGCTTAAAGATGCATTCCCAAGAGCTTAAAGATGCTTCTGTGAATCTGTCTTCAATTTTGATTTTTTTTTAAAGTTATAAATCAGGTTTTTTTAATATTGTGCTGTTTTGTGCTGTATATATATGATCCTATACTTTGTTGTAATTTTATGCTTCTACTCCTTTAAACTGTTATGTAACAATTTTTAATTCTTGTAAAGTGTAAACGTGGTTATATCAGCGACTCTTTTGTGGCTGCCTACCTCATGATTTTATATGAATACACCAGAATAATAATAATAATAATAATAATAATTATAATAATTTCTCCACAAAATTCGGATTATTGACAGCCACACAATAATTCTGCTCTCGAAGAGCGGATTATTTGTGCACAAAATGAAAGTCCTTTTTCAGACGGTTGCAGACGCCCAAAGTCGAAATGAAGTAGATTTTTTTTGTCAAAACAAAATATACAAATTGAAAAATCATGGTTTGAAATGCACAGGAAATACATCCTTAACCTGTTCACGCCGGGATTATTTTTGCTGAAAATTTCAATTTTCGAAAAAAAAGGCAAGATATAACAGCCAACTTTTGATATACAGCCAAACAAACACAGATTCGCGAGAGTCATTTCAACAGTATTTGTACGATATTTCTTACCGCAACCTCATATTTTTCAACACTATGGGGTGTGCCCACGGAGCGTAAATTGTACCACAACAGGCCGTGCACATGCAGCGGCCAAGTTCAAGTACAACACACGGTCCACCTCCACAGAGTTCTTGGACTTTGTGTGCGAGTACAAAACAAATGGGGGATTAGCGTGTTAAAACGTCATCTGGAGGCGAGTCGAGGCACGCTTGACGTTTTAACCCGTCAGCCGTGCCTGTGTGTAGAAACAGCCAGATCGTGTTAACACGTACGTCATCCGACACGAAGTGGTTAATCATAATCATTACACAAGGCTTGTTGTCCCACTTGCTTACTGCTTACCTCTTTGAAGATCTCGATTGCACTCTCAATTTGCTGTCTGCCTTCTTCAGTCGCCTCTTCCTCACTTAGCGTGTTATCCGGGCCGCACTCCACCCAAGCCTGCAGATTGAAGGCTAGCTGGATCTTGATTCGTCCCAGTTTGTACTGTGAGACATCAAGTTGCAAGGAACAAATATTTACATATTTATAGTCATGATAAATATGGTTCATATTTAGTAAGGTCAACATTAACAAGCGATGACTTGACTTGACTTATGACTTGTAATTGTCTTGTGATTGCACTTATGACTTGTAATTGTCTTGTGATTGCACTTATGTTTTGACTTGTGATTGACGTGCTATTGACCGTTGATAGACTCGTGATTGGCTCGTGATTGACTTGTGATTGGCTTACAATTAGACTGTGATTGTCTTGTGATTGACTTGTGATTGGCTTATAATTAGACTGCGATTGTCTTGTGATTGACTTGTGATTGGCTTACAATTAGACTGCGATTGTCTTGTGATTGACTTGTGATTGGCTTACAATTAGACTGCGATTGTCTTGTGATTGACTTGTGATTGGCTTACAATTAGACTGCGATTGTCTTGTGATTGACTTGTGATTGGCTTACAATTAGACTGCGATTGTCTTGTGATTGACTTGTGATTGGCTTACAGTAAACGATGATTGTCTTGTGATTGACTTGTGATTGGCTTACAATTAGACTGTGACTGTCTTGTGATTGACTTGTGATTGGCTTACAATTAGACTGTGATTGGCTTGTGATTGGCTTGTGATTGGCTTACATTAGACTGTGACTGTCTTGTGATTGGCTTACAATTAGACTGTGATTGTCTTGTGATTAACTTGTGACTGGCTTACAATTAGACTGTGACTGTCTTGTGATTGACTTGTGATTGGCTTACAATAGACTGTGATTGTCTTGTGATTGGCTTACAATTAGACTGTGATTGTCTTGTGATTAACTTGTGATTGGCTTACAATTAGACTGTGACTGTCTTGTGATTGGCATGTGATTGGCATTGATTGACTGTGAGGACATGTGATACATACAGGGGTGTGGAGGGGAGTGTTGTATACCTTTTTTTTAATTTAGGTTAAGAGGGGAGTAGGGGTCATTATCCCTTCGCCCCTTAAGTCTGAGAATCAATAGTCAGAAAAATACATAAATAAGTTGACTAACCTTGTGTACCGGGCCCTCCAGGGTTTGTCTCAGCGCGATGGACTTCCGTGCAAAGTTGATGACCTGCCGGAGATCATAAAGCTGAGAGGAGTCAACGTACTCATGCAGCTTCAGTTTCTGAAAAGAAAATTGAGAGAAAAATTCAATATCTCAATCTTTAATTCACAAACTTTTCCTTATCCTACAGTTTTTAATAAGGATGCGAGGATTCGAAAAAATTAAAAGTGAAGAACTTTAATAGCCAATTCCATTTCTTGATTTGTAAATGGGACATCAGCAACAAATTTTAAGCAAATTATAGAAATTCCTAATATAAATGTTATAACAAGTTAAAACAAACTGACGTACTCATTAAGGGTATACCCAAATTGGTATCAACAATCTAAATTACTGTATCATGGGAGAGCCTAGAGTTTATAGAATCCGGAGGGCCTGGTTTTCCCCATGCCACGGCTTTCTCAAGGCACTGTCCAACCAAACATGAACTGAGAAGGGTCCTTAATGAAAGCAAAGTCCTGGACTTACCTCATCGTGGACTGTACACGTCAGAGCAAAGAGTTCCACCATTCGTTCCGGTCTGGCTCCCAACTCCTGCTCCAACTCCATGGCCTTCCTCAGCAATGTGATGGCGGCAGTGTGCTCTCCCGATTGATTACTGAAAATCATCAGGTTTTTGTTACATTCTAGACCCACAGCGACAATGTGCTTATTCGATTTTCATTCAAAATAGTTTCAGTTGTTCTATCGTATTGTTCAGTATGATTTATCCTAAACGACTTTATTGAAAATGAAGGCTTCATCTACTAAGGAGGCAAAAGAGAACGCACTCGAAAATTTCTCAAGCCTTAACAATCTCAAACATTACATCCAACAAAGGATTTCACAAGGACATCAGGCAAACATAAAGACTGAAAACTATATCAAGAGGAATGCTCTAAAAAGGGTAGTGAACGACTGATAACTGAAAATGCTGTTGTTGGTTTAGTTATGCAGGGTTTTAAAAAAAACGTACCCTCAAAGCTGTGAAAAAGAGGACGACAGCGTTTAAAAAAATACATGGCAAATATCGATACATATTTAGAGAGGATACGAAAAACTCTTTTACATTGGGTAAATATTTCTTGATTTATGGCCAATTCAAAATAAGTGCCGATTTTTCAATCTGTCCATGGTCTCAATTGTCATTTGTTAGGAATGTAGTGGCTTTGGTTGAGGGTAGTTTTGCTTTCTTTAATGTTTTAATCTTCCTTCACTTATTGTGTTCATTATATATTTTATTTTTTTGCAACAATAATCGTTTATCCTTTTGGAAGTAATGGCAGTCTTGAGAAGAACTGTTTGGTTAACTTCTTAGATGTTTGCTTTGCTGCTCTGTCTCTGCCCTCTACTTGGTAGCCTCTTTCACAGATGCAAGGTTCGGACTGTGTTCTTATTGCGGCAGTCAAAATATCAGTCACCGTGGACAAAATGAAAAAGCGGCACTTTTCAATTGACCTTAACTCTTTAAAAATTCTGATTGGAAAGAGTTTTTCGTTGTTGAAAAGCCAATGGACTATACTCTCTAAATATGAATATTTGCAATGTCTGTTTTAAAAGCTGTGAAAAAGAGGCTTTGAGGGTTCGGGTTATTTGAGACGCCCTGTATCTACTAAAATATATTGATACCAAAATAACTTGGCTGATTAATTAATGAAAACTGTAATCGGAAAAGGATGATTACTTCATTGACAAAATAATTGTGTAATGGTAGGCCTACTGTGGTTCGAGACTTCATACTCCAAATTCAATGTCCAATATTATTTAAAAGTGTTGTGTGGATTTGCGAGGTCTTGTGATGGACTCAAACTACAACACTGTTTATTACAAACTACAACACTGTGTTACAACACTCTCAAACACTCACACAACTCTAGATATCTGCTCATAGCGCATGGCCAGGACTTCTTTAGAAGTATCCTCACTCGCCACCAGTTTCTCCAGATTCTTTCCGTAGTTGTTGCCCATCGCCTTCTGCCATCCCAGACCGTCACCCTGGCAAAAGAAAACAAACATAAAAACTCAGATATTACTCATGACATTAATAGTTGTATCGTTTGTAACCAGTTTGCGCCGGGATTATTTTGACAAGAATGGAACGAGGTGCGGGATTATTTTTAAACTCGACCTCAAGCTAGTCGGGTTGAAGCCGTCACCCTCGGGCAGCACTCTCACATTTCCGGTCTTACTCGCTGCGAAGCGAGTCGCTGACAGATATATTCTTCTGGCCTTGCTCGTTGCGTGTTTATCCGTTATCCGTTCCGAATACGCAAAACCTGTGCGTGTATACACTGCCTCCAGTGAGCAGATAAATTGAGCAATTGCTAAAATATGGCTGAACATCATTAGATTTCTGGTAAGTTGGAAATTGAAGTTTGAGTCCCACTCCAGTAAATTTCTTCATTCAGCGAAATATTGATTGCAATATTTGTGTTTTATGGACTGCTAGCTCACCTCTCGCCAGTACTTGAGGAGCAGTGTGCTGTAATCTTCGTTGTACAATTTGTCAAAGACATCCCAGTTGGTCAAGAAAGCCGTCAAGCGCTGCTTGTCTTTCAGTTTAAGTAGGTGAATCGGCAGTTCCTATTACAAACCACAGAAAAATTCATCAAATAAACTAAAGTGGGTTTTTGAATTACATCCCATAAACAAACAAAAAATGGAGTTGGCGACTTGAGATAACTTGGTAGAGTGCTTCTAGATGAATCCAGGCATGCGATCGCTGTGTACACACACAAGATCCCCTTCAAATGCGACAACATTTTTGAACGTTATTGTGCAAAGTTGCTGTCCAATGATGGATTAATCTGAACAGTAGCTAGACAATGCTTTCGCCATTGAAGGGGGCCTTCATGATAGAATTGACAGCATGCCCAGAATGGTGTATTTGGCGTTCCTACTCCAGAAAATGTGGTTGTTCAAGAGCATGACGAATAAAAAAATACCAAACCACCGTTAAAAATGTATACAAAAATACCATTTACTTGAAAATGACTTCACACCAGGTGCCATAGGATGCTTTAGACTGTCATTTACCAACATCCTGTAAGGTATTTCGTAAAAACGTGGTTTTATTTTTCGATGCTTGCAAATGTTGTAATTTCCCTTTAATTAGGCACCAGAATTACATCTAGACTTCCCAAGTCCAGACTTAATATAACTCACATCTTCTTATGAAGGTTTTGTGCTTAAATGTTTCTCATTACGATTTAATAATAAGAAGAAATGATTTACTTCAATTTTGCGTTCGACATGGTCCGACTCGTTGAAGAAATCAGCCAGTTTCTTGTGCCACCACATCTGGTCCGAGACCGGGGACTTGCTTTCTCTTGAAAAGTACCTGGACATGTGCAAGAAGGAAAAAAACGATCTTTGAGGTTGATTTGAGGTTGTAAAATTGTGGCAATTAGTACAATTGAAACTATAGTGCATCCACAAAAGTTGTCTTTAGCGAAGTGCATATTAAATATACCAAATATTTGAATATTCAATTATCAACTAAATACCCAAATAGCACTTTTCTGCCTGAAATGACATAACGAATTTTGCTCATGAATATGGAAATTCACATTAGCATAAACACAAAAAAGACACCAAAATGACCATAAAACTGGCAAAACAAAACTTAAAACTTGGGTTAAATGAGACAGAAAGGTGCTGTTGCACTTGCTCTTGTTTGTGGACAAACACTGAGCTGTTTCGACCGTTTTAGCAACAACGGAGTTTCATCCAAGTCGAATGTACATGTACATGAGTATTCTAAAGATGATGGTCTAAGTGTCGATTCATTGTAAAAAAGAAAAGTCCCAAAGTGGGGTGTTGAACGGAAAAAATGGAAAAAAAGTGGGAAATTTTTTTTTTTTTTTTAAAACAAGAGCTGTTTCGGTGTGTAGACCGAAAAAGCTTATTACATTACATGGGCCCTTTAGGCCCAAAAAAAAGTTGTGGCTTTTTTTTTTTTCTTACTTTTTTTTCTTCAAATGTCGGCTGATGACTGCAAATGGTGCCCGACTAAATGTAGTGCAAAATGTATGGGAGCCCAGAGAGGCCACATAAAGCTTATACTCGATCGTAACCCCATCTAAAAACGTGTTCAAATTGTGCAGCAGCAGGATTCCAGTCAAACCAGTGAGTTTGGCAATTTTGATGCATCATCTAACATTGAATTTTGCCAACGCGTATGGCTACGGCGACGCACACGCAGACCAGAAACCGGAACCTTTTTTTTGGCCTTAACTTGATGAGTGCTTTTCAAAATCACATATTTCATCAAGTCCAAGTTGGGAATATCGAATACTAAATTATTGGAAACTGCACACCCCCAGTTGTCTTGAAGTCGACTTTCCAAAGAAGATAGAACCTTACTTCTTGCGGACAGCTTTGCTTAGTGCCCGGTGGTAGAAGTCCAGCCTTCCCTCCCCGCTCTCTCCAAACGGTCGCAGGAAAGGTTTGAGAGCTCGGAAGACCACCGCCCATTTGGCCGCCGCTAGAGGCCCGACATCTTCGTTTTTCTTCTCTGCGCCTTTATCTGTGAAACAAAATATCAAGTTGGGTTCAGTGTGTCCTAGTGCTGTAGTGGGGTCCAAGTCACAAGTCTGTTCGCGAGTCCAGTCATGCACGGCCCTTTGACGACAGCCATCGTGACTCTGGGCCACATATTCCTACCTCCATTATCTGACTAAGGGGCAAGGCTATGAACAAGTTCAGGTAAGGATTTGGGTTAACCATAGTTCGACTAATTTCACTAGTCGACTATTTGGAAACGGACCACGTCAGGGCATGGTTCCGTCCCCACTAACCGGGCGCATCATAATGCACAGCAGATGGCCAGGATCCAGACTCGGAAGTTTTGCGATGACGTTTTGACCAGCGTTTGACTAGAGGCGTTCACCATTGTTTTTTAGTGAGCAGGCTTTATATAAAACAGTTGTTTGGACAGACGCCCTTTTGTATTTTTTTTAAATAGCATTTTTTTAAATAGCATGCTATTCTTTAAAAATAGCAACCTATTTTACCTCTATTTTACCTCTATTTTTTAAAAAGATATTTTTTCACTATTCTATTTTTTCGCTATTTTTGGAGGTAGCGAAATACAATGGAAAAAAATAGATTTTTAAAAAATGTATTTTCAATATATTTTTTTTCTATTTTATTTCGACCTTATCACAAAACAAATCAACCACAGTTTGACTAATGGTCGTCACCTAAACTTGCTCTATGACGCCAATTGAGTGAAGACAAAACACGCTAGTTTTTTTAATTAACCCTACAAACCTTCCCAGACATTTCAAATTCCATCAAGCGGTTTGGAGGATTTTGTGGGATTAAGGAAGGTAAGGACCTGCCATTATTACTTTCCACAAGGCTTGAGTTCAAAGAAAGTGCAATTGGTTTCCTACAGAGTGGGTAATTTTGTGTGATTTAATGTAGGATTCAGGCACAATCCTATAAAAAAGCTAATGACTTTAGGAATATTAGGGTCACTGAAGGAGGAGGCAGGAAATTCTACCTTTGCCCGTCTCCGAGTCTTTCTCCTGAGGCAGGAGGTTGTCTTCGTCTCCAAGGATCTTCAGAAGTTCTGTCTCGAGAAGCCCGGTTGCCGAGGTCTCTAGCAGACACAGGGTTGCCGATAGCAACATGCCGCCGTTCTCTTGCTCAAAGCGTGTGAACACTTGCTCCAGCAGTCTGCAAGCCAAAACGGTCTTGTTAGATCGAAGACCAAAGTGTTTCATGCAATTTTATTCTCCGAACATAACAGTTTCTGGCAGTGACTTCCTTTTTTTTTTACTTAGAGGAAGCAGTCATTGTACTGATAAATCATATCCGTGAGGCGTTCTGGAACAACGACATGGAACTGGGCACGGGCCGTAGTGGAGAAAAATACAAAAACCTGAATGGGGTGATTTTTTTTCAATTTTCAAATTATTTGATATTTGTAATCTTTGATATGACTACTTTTAAAGAAAAAATATAAAAATCGTGGAATAAAGGTGTTTTCAGGAAAAACAACTGGCATCATTTATTCTCACAACTACAAAACTCAAACTTTAAAGGCCTTTTTCACAGTATTTTACTTTTTTGATCAGATTTGATAAAAGCGAACTTCAAACAGCCATAACTTTTCAACGGAATGTCTGATTAAAGTGCAACAAACAGTTTTGTATGGAGAATTTTATTCTCTTCCCAAATACCCTCAAAGCCTCATTTCGACCTCTGCCCAAATCTGTCAAAGTTTTGCCAGAATGCAACATATGATGAACTCCTCTGTAATACTTTTAATATCGAACAAGCAAGCAAAACAAACAATATTAGTTACTCACTCAAGCAGCCCATCGGCCATGTTGTTGATTTTGTCAGTCAGACGATCGAAGAGTCCAAACACACGGAGTTCCTCGCAAGCCACGGCCAGCCACAGAGGATTCTGAGAAGACTCCTTAGCCAAGAGACTCTCCATCTGTGCGGCATCCAGACGTTTGTTGTACGTCCCTAACAGCTCCGTGACAATCTCCTGTGAGAGGAGAGAAAAGGATTTTTTTTTCGACGTATGTTCAATTTTGGGAGGTAATCCAATCATATTTGGGTAAAATTTCCATCCGAGGATGATTACCCCCAAAATATTCCTGAAGCCCATCGCCTTTTTGAAAAATGATGCATATGCTCCATTGCAAAGTACAGCGCTCTTATAGGGCCCAAAATCTGAATCATCACAGAAATACAAGGTTACGGTCCTGTGCAAGGCCTCCACCTTTCTTTTTTACAAAACCCTCAAGTTCATAGCTCACGAAATGATCTTATACTAAAGAATTTGAAGGCATGCAAATCTTAATTTGGCTGGCGCAGGCAATTTTGGACTGATTTACTAGTCTGCATCCGTTAGCTACCTGACTGTTGATCAGCACAGTTCATGGAATAAAGAGACTTCAAATTATGTCTAATGTCTCCTATCGTCCGAGCTTATCCCTGGGCTTATCTAATCACAAGGTACCTGACTGTATGATTAGCCCGAATCATGCAATAAAAATACTTCAAATGAGGTCTAGTACCCTACCTTCCTGGCTTCCATATCCAGCGGTGTGACGACGACCTCCTTTGGTTTATTAGAACGTTCCACGAGGGACTTGTGGGGCGGAGTGTCGTTGATCATGGCCAGGATCACTCGCACCTGGGGTGCCAGTTTCCGTGGCAACCAGCTGAGCAGAGTGGAGGACTTGTCGTCATCAAACTATAAAACGGGAGCGACAAAATTCAAGGTGAGTTATAATTTTGTTTTCATTGTAAATTTTGTGTTTCAAATTTTATGCATAAGCTCAATTTGAAGAAGTTAGAGAAAACACAACTCACAAAAAAAATGCAATCCAAATGTTGATTTTGTTGGACTCGATTCATCAAAAGCATCGTAACTGTGTATACCTAACACATGTAGATGTTGAGACGCAAAACACACTTTTAAAAATGATTTCTTCTGTCAATGAAATATTTAAATAATTTTTTTAAATAATTATTTTAGATTATTCCGCCCTTTTGTTCACTGAAAAGAACATTACTTGAAATGCATAGTGCAACTTAGGTCATATTTTACCAGAAGGTCTGTATTGTAGCGCGACAGACCGCTGCCACCATTTAGCGAAATAACCCGAGTTCGTTTGGCCGAAATATACCGCCGACTTCCAATGTAGTAGCTCACAAATCAGATGGGGGGAGGGGATAATTAAATAATAGACAAGGACAAAGGAATTATATTGGACACTGACAAGTGGGTTTCATGTGCCGTGATAAAAGATATATGATTTATTCAATACTCAGTAGGCCTGTAATTAAGGGGGGGGGTGCATATGTGAATTAATGTGCCTCTTATTTGCTATGTGGGGGCCTCCTGTGGGGGGGGGGGCTTATTGCGCACCGCGCCTCCTATAACAAAGGGGTTGCAGCCGCTTGTAACGAGCGCCTCTAATGCACCCGGCTCTCCTCTGTGCTCTGGCCGCGACTGCTCATGCAGCTTCCAGTGAATCCTAGTTAGATCCAGTCAGCCTCCAGTAGCTCGCTGTGATCCCAATCCCAGTGAGGGACCAGCGGTACCCAGATCGTGAGTCAGCCTCCCGATCCTGTCCAGATGGGCTTGTGTAGCCCAGATCCTGAGTAAGCCTCCTGTAGCTCCTGTGAATCCTGGTTAGATCCAGTCAGCCTCCACTAGCTCGCTGTGATCCCAATCCCAGTGAGGGACCAGCGGTACCCAGATCGTGAGTCAGCCTCCCAATCCTGTCCAGATGGGCTTGTGTAGCCCAGATCCTGAGTAAGCCTCCTGTAGCTCCTGTGAATCCTAGTTAGATCCAGTCAGCCTCCAGTAGCTCGCTGTGATCCCGATCCCAGTGAGGGACCAGCGGTACCCAGATCGTGAGTCAGCCTCCCGATCCTGTCCCGATGGACATGCGTAGCCCAGATCCTGAGTAAGCCTCCTGTAGCTCCTCCTCGCGCCGTGCACGACTGGAGTCCCGCTTCCGCAGTTCAGCTAACCAGCTATACTCACCAAGTCAAGTTTCCCGGCGAGTCCCACCAGAGAGAGAAGAGCGAGCGCGCGCGATACGCTCGGCTTTTATAGCCGCGCCGCGGACGTAGCAGAGAGTCCTACATTGCGGACGTGGAAGAACCACGACTGTGCTGCGCGCCTAGCGCGCGGTGATAGCGCCCTCTTTTGAAGCCTCTTTACAGCGCAGAGCTGATTTCGCTACAGTATTGTGAGATTGAGGAAAAACGAAATATTTTCTCTTAATTTTTTTTCCGTAATGTATTTTGTACAAACCTGATTGAGGGCATCAATGCATATAATGACGGGTCTATTTTACCAGAAGGTCTGTATTGTGAGATTGAGGAAAAACGAAATATTTTCCTTTAATGTTTTTTTTCCATAATGTTTTTTGTACAAACCTGATTGAGGGCATCAATGCATATAATGACGGGTCTAGTCTTCGGGTTACTGAGAACGCTGCAGACCAACTGACATGCTGCTTCCAGATTCTTTGGCATTGTTGCTTCCTGTCAAAAAGAAAAGAGAATGTCTTTTTTTTTTAGTTGCAAAGGCGGAAAGAAAGTGTTTGCAGTTTGATCAAGAACCACAGATTGCAATGGTTAAACTGGTGAATTCCAAGCATACTGTGCGGCTTCCGAGTAGTTTTGGGTTTTCTCCAAGATCTTCAACAAATTATTTTATTTTCATCTGAAGAAAGACACTTGTTGAATCATCAAACAGCTTGCTTGAAACTTGGACCGAATTTTTAAAAAGGGAAATTAAGTCACATTTTTTTCACACCAAAACTTACTGACTCTATATTAGAATGGAATTTTTTTCTGACATTAAAGTGAAAGTGCTGGGTTTTTTTTTTGGTGGAATAATTGTGTATCTACTTACATTAACTTGATTCAATTCTATCAGGAGTCTTTTCAGACACTTCTCCAAGTCCGTGGAACCTGGCACGGCGCCAACAAAATGGTAGAAGACGTGCCAACCCTGCCCACCGCCACTGCGGTCAAAATTTCAAAAGTAAAATTGCTATAAATACAGCACTGAAGCTTAGATCAGTACAATTTTACAACTCCAGGGTACAAGCACACCCTTAATGGTAAAAAATTGAGAAAGTGCACCCATATTGAAGGACCACTGGACGCCATCTTGCCTTGTGCACGCTACATCCATTATATAACCAATGAATAGTGTGTGGGAACCAGTGTGGTGTCCTTCACACGTACTGCTCGATCTTCTTCAGGGAACCAGTAAAGTGTCCTTCACATGCACACTCATTACCATGCATAGCCCCCTCTGCTGTTAGCGCACTACCAACTCCGTACTCACCCAGGTATCTTCATATTCATAGCCATGGTCTGCGCCACGTCGGCCGTGCGGGCCATGATGGACGACTTGCCTGTGCCTGCTCCGCCAGTGATCATCAAGGTCTTGTCTTGACCCAGGTCAACGACGTACTCCTCTATCTTCTCCAAGATGGCATTGCGGCCCAGAACGGAGGCGCCACGAATCTTCAGGAAAGACTGAAGTCAACCATTTCAAATCACAAAGGTTCAGTTTGAGTCAAGCTGTCAGATCTGAAGTAGAGGTTTCCAATCTTGTGAAGCTGCAGAACAAACTTCTGCAGTGATCCAGTTTATTGTTGATGTATCCTAACGTGGTGCGGCACCTAACGTGGCGCACTTTGATTATTCGCCTCTAGTGCCATTCTAGAGTAAAATTTCATCAAGCTCTAAACATTTCCCATTCATTAATCTTGAGTTTACCTACCATTACAAAGTTAACATAGAAATTATATTTTGGCATAATTTTTCTGATATTGTGCACAATGAACCCTTTTAAAATGCACCCAAAAAAGCAACTTGTTCGCAGACTAACTTCTAGTTGTGTATGTGAATGGAAATAATAATGGATTATCAGAATTTTCCAACTTTAAAGAAATTACTACATGTTGACTTGGGATTTTCTAAGATTTGCTCAAGTGTGCCACGTTAGGGAACACTCGGCCAATTTTCTGTCCAATTTCCGAACGAAACGTGTTTGAATTTCAGACCAAATTTCATGACACTGAGATATTGTTCACATTGTTTACGGAAATTATACGTCCCTTACCTCATGAGCTTCCTTAGCTTGATGATAGGGATCTTGGCTGGCATCCACCAACGGGTACTGGGCTTCAATACGGCGCTTGAAGAAGGAAAAGACCTATCCACAGAATAAAAGCAAGGAAAGATCCACTGATTGGGCTTTAGACTTTTGAAATCATTCAAATCAACATTCGGGTGCTATGGAAAAGACAATACAACAAAATTTAAGGTTTAAATAAGACAGAAATGATTCTACAAAGGAATTTAACCGTTTTAATGTATCATTCTGATAACTTAAAAGGTTTGTTTTTAAATGCAGAGCTACAAACCTCTTTGGAGAAAAATTCGTCCAAGCCACTGAACTCGGCTTTACCATCCTCATCGATTCCAGCAAACTCGCAGTCGTACCACTCCACTCGATCACGCTGGAAAAAAACAAAAAGAACAAAAAACACTGATCAAGCCTAAGCACAGAAAGGCAAACTGCACTATGGAGAGTACAATGTTCAGCATTTCTGCCACAATTGAGAAATAACATCCTATTTAGAGACAGGTCTAACAAGCATTTGCCAAAACAGTTTACACCAAAAAAATAATCCTGCACTTACAGTCACGATTCTGTGCTACCAGCACTAGCAACAAAATTCTGTGCAACCCTGTAAGCACAGAATCCTTAGTTACGGGATGTACTCATGCGCAAAATCCGCAATTTCATGCTAACCCCTGAAATACGCTAACCGTAATTTTCGGCAACACTTAGCGGGCATTTTTCGCTAACGGTAACCAGAGCCATGAAATTGGGCCTGTATAATCGGGCATATAACTGTCCCCTAAATATGTTCCCCGCACCTACCAGTTTGCCTTTCAGCATCTGTTTGAGCATGTCCAGCTTGTGAGGGGCGATGGGGTTAGGGTCCACGAAGTCCTTCTCGTACTCCTCCGGGAGGTTCTTCAGAAACGAGGAATTCCGGATCATGAACAGAGCTGAAAGGTGGAAAGCACGACAAATTAAACGTCAGAATTATGCACCAACTGGGCTTTTCTTATATTGGGTATCTTAAATATGGCTAAGGACTATTCTTGAGAAGTAGTCAGTTGATGATGAGAGATTGTGATTTTGTTGTAGTAAAGTAGCAAAGTCTGTCGCGGGACAATATGGCCCATCAGGCCGGCGTTTATCTCCAGTTTCAGTAGCATGAAATGCATGAGAATATTTCCACTCCCCTTGGATGGGATGCTAGTCCATCGCAGGTTACTCCCCAGCTAAAGCCAAAAAATAAATACTTCTGCTTCCCATTACATGGCATTTGAAAATAGGGTAGGAAGGCTTCTGCGTGTAGTCAAGGGTAAAAGGTACAAATTGATGGTTTTAGGTGTTATTTTCTCATTTTTCCAATAAAAAAAATTAGGGTAGGGGCTGTCAGAATAGGGTAGGTAGGGAAACCGGAAGCATTTTTTTGTTGACCTAATGCCAGTACCCATTTATACTCCTGGGTGGAGGGAGGCAAGTGGGGGCAAAGTGGCTTGCCCAGGGACACACGATATGGCCAGCAGCTGGATTTGAACCCCTGACCCTCTGATCATGAGTCATGAACCCTGACCACTATGCCTCACTCCCCGATCTTGTAGATTACAGGCCAAATCCGCCCGAATTTGAGTGCCGAGTGACGAGCCAGTTAAGTGCTGGAAAGCTACCTACAGCTACGAAAGCCACATTAGACTGGGCTTGGTCCAGTAATTATACAAGTTTTCTACAGGCAACTTGGAGGCAACCAAATGTACTACAATTTAAGTGAACCCCCAGAAAGAACAGAGTTCATTAAACAATACAGGGATTTAATATTTGTCTGTTTCGTTATTTTTATTTTTTTAAGATTACCCGGAACAAGCTGCCTTTATAGACCAATCCAGGCACAACGTCACTTCTAGCACGAAGGCCCTCTTCAATGGCGAAAGCATTGTGCTAGCTGCCATTGAAGGGGGCCTCGTGTGGCGCAACCTTGAGATTAAAGTGTGAGTCACCAGTGACAGAGGCTCGCCAAAATTAATTCTGTGAGACGTAAAAAAAAATCAGAAAGCTAGCAGACTTCCAAAAATGTGAAGGAATTACAGTTGGGATTGTCGATGCGGTATGCACCGTGCAGTATTTCCATTTCGGTGACCGACAGTCCCGGTATCCAGCGGTATTCCCTGGCTAACGACTCGGGCACGTCGTAAGGGGTTGGGATCCAACCGCAACGCTCACTGTAAAATGGGAAATTTGGTGAGTATTTAATCACGGGCAAAAATGGACCCTCTCCTTCCAACTAAAAAAAAAAGTTGAACTTGCGCGATCCTCCTGGCATGGTGGCAGTATTTATACAGTAAGTTAGTAAGCACACTTTTCAGTATACCTAACCAAAATCAACAATGACCTCATTGGACCCTAGATGACCTTTGACCTCAAATGTCTGAAGTCCCCCACCCAAATCCATGGTTTGGTTGAGAGTGAAGTCTGATTTTTTTTTTATATGACGTCACTTTTCAGTTAACCTAACCAGAATGAACAATGACCTCAGTGGACACCTAGATGACCTTTGACCTCAAATGTCTTAAGTCATCTGAAGTCCCCTACCCAAAAATTATTGTCACCAAGTTTGGTTGAGATTGAAGTCT
Organism: Patiria miniata; assembly: GCF_015706575.1. NCBI lineage: Eukaryota > Metazoa > Echinodermata > Asteroidea > Valvatida > Asterinidae > Patiria > Patiria miniata. The sequence continues at coordinate 8,367,566 of NW_024037073.1, forward strand.
GACTTTTTATATGACAGCACTAAACAGTTAACCTAACCAAACTGGAACACACATACGGACGGACGGACGGACAGAAGGAATACACTATCGTAATAACCCCCTTTGTGGCTTGCAAGGGGATAAAAATTACTTTTTTGTATGAGAGAATAATAATTGAGATAAAACTTGGATATTTTCATACCTTGTGAGATTGAGGAAAAAAGGCATGACGTTGTCTTGGTAACAACGATCGATTTCTCCAAGGCAAAGACGCAATGTCTCCTCGGTGGATGTGTCTTTGGGAACTCCCTGTCAAAAAGTAATAAATTTTGAATGTAAAAAATGTGGATATGTGGGGGATTTTTTAAACCATGGATTTGTCTCTGGGTTTGGTTCATATTGCATTTGATGTTCTATGGGTCGAAATAGGCAAAGTAAAAAAAAAATTCAAAAAAATCAGAGAACTTTAACATAAAGCATGAGCCTGGGATGGAGCCATGGTTTTAAAAACACCCACAAGTCTGTTGAAAATTGAGATAGAATGCAGATTATGTCTAGTACATTTCAATCTGATTGCACTGATTGTTGTGTCAACCTATGCAGGAGTCAGATATGTCGGAAATGTTGTCGGCAATTACAGTGTTATGAAAGGAAGTGTCATATCCTTGACATAGCCAATTAACCATGATATCTAATTAACGATTCAGAGAAACGATCCCAAGCTCCTAGTCTGTAATCTCCTTGACCATTACTAGATGATGGATGTATCAGATTTGAAAAATACATTCTCTTACACACAGTGGATGTGAAACTGTGTTATATGCAAATACTTTCTTTGCAATTTCCATCAGAAAATAACACAATTACAACCTGTAAATTGTTGCAACAATGGAAATATTTAAGGGTTAAAAGTATCACTCGTCTCTTTTCCTTGTGCACAACAAATGTGAAATTATGTTGATTGCAAATAAATGTTTTCAAATCCACCAGAAATTGTAATTAAAACTTGGTAATTCTCGCATATTTGTGCATTGAATGCCGATGCAAGTCACAAAAATTACTATCAGCGATAAACTGAAATCGTGCAATTCAGGTCGATAGTATCTGACTTGTTGTCAGAGAGCCTGTGGTTGCCAGGCAACTAATAAATGCGTATACACGGTTGCCAAGGTTGCCAAGGTCAAACACACGTGCGAAATAGTAAACAATGGGATCTGCCTGTGGGCAAAGAAGTCGTTCAAAATGCATGCTTTCTGTTCAAGCAATGACAACTGTGCCAAAACCATAGAGCTATATTAAATTACTAGAGCACTAACTCGATGGGCGCATCCATGTTGTGCACAAACCTATGGAAAACTCGAAATTTTGTACGGCTTTTGTACGGCTATTTGCATCTGCGTTTGTATTCCATGCCGGTGCGTCATCGAAGCCGATACGCCCAAAACCGAAACGTACAATCAGCAAATGAGCGTTTCATTTTGCTCTACGCAAACAGCGCAATGTGTGCGCGTCCCTGGGCCTTCCGCTGCAGATGCTTTTCGCCGTGACGTTTTTTGAACCGTCATGACGCGCTGAAGTTGTCTACGTTTGTTCTACTTGCGCGTTGCATGTAGAGTACACTTTTAAAATTCAATCCATCTATTTTGATTGTGTTCTACGAACACGCACGTAAATTCAAAATGTCTGCGCCCAGAGCGGCTTCAAAGCGTCTCCGCGCGCAAGAATGAAGAGTTAGCGCTCTAGTAATTTAATATAGCTCTATGACCAAAACTAACAACTTCAATGGTTTGGGGATTGTATAATACCGTGATGGTAAATTGAACAGGGAATGTGAGAACTATTTCAGGCATTTATGTAATTGCCAAAATGGGGAATTACATGTGTTCAAACCAGTGCTACTTAAAGTTGTAGTCATTAGGAACATTTTTGGGTAACAGACTGTAAAGAGTATTTAACTGATATCACCAAAGTGAACCTTTAAAGGTATAGTCCATCATTTGTAATTTGTGCATTTTGTTTGTTTGAAGCAGCAAACGTTGTAAAAATCTAAAGAAGAGCGATATAAACAACTAAGCTGATGATGTTTCAGCTCAGCTTCAGCGGTATTTTTCAAGAAAAACAACATTCTAGGATCTCATTTCAAATCAAAAAATGCTGAATCATGTTTTGAATTGGGCCTGAATTCACTGTCCGAGACACGTTCGCACTGAGCTGAATGCTATGGTGTTCTAAAGACGCCAAATCTGCGTCGCGTCATGCTTTCACGTCGTGCCGTCGCGTCGTACCTTTGCATCGTGCCATCGCATCGTGCCGTCGCCCGTCGCGTCGTGCCGTCGCGTCGTGCCGTCGCGTCGTGCCATCGCCTCTTAAATTACCATTTCTAAGCACGTACACTGCATGAGGAAGCGACGCACCTTCACACGTCGCGTCGTGCCGTCGTGCCGTCGTGCGTCGCGTTGTGCTGTCGTGCGTCGCGTCATGCCGTCGCCCGTCGCCCATCACATCGTGCCGTCGCCTGTTACCTCGGCGCTTCTAAGTAGACTGCTTGAAGAGGCGACGCACACATTGCCCGTCGCGTCGTGCAGTCGCCTGTTACCTCGGCGCTTCTAAGTAGACTGCTTGAAGAGGCGACGCACACATTGCCCGTCGCGTCGTGCCGTCGCCCGTCGCGTCGTGCCGTCGCGTCGTACCGTCGCGTCGTGCCGTCGCCCGTCGCGTCGTGCCGTTGCATTTCTATATCTTTCTTGACAATAGGTGGCGTGCTGTTTCGATTGTCTTATTCTAATTAATGATGGAGAACGTCTTGAACTCCCTTGGCCTTGGCCATCTATTGGAAGCGTTTGAAGACAACAATGTAAAGCCTTGTTTGCCGCAGTTTAAAGTGTTTCTTGTGCACACTAGGTATTGAATAAAGTGGGTTATATTCACGTCTTTAAACTTGTACTTTTCTAAGAAAACTTACGCTTACTTTGACACGACGCGACGGCACGACGCGATGGGCGACGGCACGACGTGACGGGCGACGGCACGACGCGACGGGCAATGTGTGCGTCGCCTCTTCAAGCAGTCTACTTAGAAGCGCCGAGGTAACAGGCGACGGCACGACACGACGGGCGACGGCACGACGCGACGCACGACGGCACGACGCGACGCACGACGGCACACGCGACGTCTGATGGTGCGTCGCTTCCTCATGCGGTGTACGTGCTTAGAAATGGTAATTTAAGAGGCGACGGCACGACGCGAGGGCGACGGCACGACGCGACACCACAGGCGACGGCACGAATTATAGAGGGCGCGCGCGCGCGTGTGCGTCATGTCAATGCTTGCGGCACTTCGCCGGAAAAAAAAAAAGAACAACTCATGGAAATTTCCAACGGTGCGGAAAGACGCACCGTTGGAAAGGCCTTCTTTCATTGATTTCTTCAAAACGACAGCATGCCAGAAAGAATAATTTCACAGAGAGTTTAGTCCCCTTGTTATCTTTCAACCAAGTATGTTTTTCAATAATAATTACGTCAGTCACTTTTTGGATTGTTCCAATGATGGACTGTAGCTTTAATGCTGCAATTACTTATGATACCATTGCATAGAAAACACAAGTTCTTTTAATTAAATCAGTTAGCAAACTGCATCAATAACCTATCAACAAATGAAAACGTAATCACAACAAAAAAAGTGGGAAGAGTTATTTTTAAGAATTGGGAAATTCTCATCTGGTGCTTGTTTGATTTGACAAGAGATGGTCACGGACTGCTTGATTTTGGAAAGAATTTCAGAACAATGTTGCGGTGAATTGCTAAAATCTAAAATCTATTCAATAAAATGGTTTTGTTTAATGCATGTATTCTGTGCACAAAAGTGCAAATTCAAACTAAAGGGTATTAAACTCAGACGCTGAAAATAAAGATTCTGACTGAAAAAAATACCTACATAAATAAAAAATGTATTTTTCTTTCTTCGCTTTCCCTTTGCAAATTTATGAACACTCTATGGTTAATCGCACCGTCTTTTAAGAGGGCGCACTTACTTACAAAAGGGAAAATAGAGGAGTGCAACATCAAGTCCACACAGAAATGCACTGTTTCATTAAGGGAATAAATGTGTGCTCGAGAGGTTTTAATCACTCTGTTTAAGACCGCTTAGAGTCTGGGTGCTGATAACTACCCGAGCCGGAGGCGAGGGTAATTATCAGCACCCAGACTCTAAGCGGTCTTAAACATAGTGATTTATACCGACCGAGCACATATTCATTCCCATTCATAAATACCTTTTCGGGCAAAAAAAATATAATATTTTGGTCAAAGAAATCCCGATTTTGTTCAACAAGTTCACTTCATGCTTTTTGAAACATCCCTCTAGCTAAATAATGGAGTGTTCAGCTGGCGATTAAGATGTAAACAACCCTTTCATGGAGATTGACGCGCCTGTGGCACGTTCTGTACGATGTCGCGCAGAACGCACCTGGGGCGTTGCGTTTTGAATTTAGAACTATAAAATTCTGACTCACTGGTAGTGTTGCGCATGCCTACGTGAGGACTGTGAACGTTCAACCAATAAAACGGTAAGAGGCACTGGATTTTTAGGAGTCCACATTTTATGTGACACTGGAAAAGTGTTTAAGACCAGCTAGCCATTTCTTTACCATCCGTTTAAGACCGGCCACGTGACGGGCTCTCGACCAATAGGAATGGCTAAACTGTCTGAGGTTATTTATGAATTCTTTATTAAAACTAGAATGGCGAAGCTGCCATGGCTCGCTGTCGAAGGCGGGAAGGGAGGCTGAAGGTAGGGTTGGGGGATGGCCATGATGGGGATCAGGATTCTCGTTGATGTGCCAGGGTGCCAGATTCTCGTTGATGTTTTTTCCCCATAGGCTCGCATCTACTACACAACTCGCCAAAAACAGCAAACGTCTCTGAAGGAATAGAGAGCAAAAGAGATTGTACAAACTTACCCATCGCAGGTCACACTCTACCAGATGCAATCGTCTACTCTCGCACCACTGTCTCAAGTCAGGAAAAACCTGGGGGGGGGAAAGATAAGAAGCATGAAATCCATCACTAGCAAAATTACTCAATGTTCAGTGATGAAACACTTTAATTATCATTTTTTGGGGGTAATCGGATAGTTTTTATAGGACACCACCCTTTTTTACTTGTTCCGTTCAAAACTGACTTTTGCAAATGACTGTCAAATTGTCCAAAATGACTTTTGTAGCCACAAGCAGTCTTTTTAAAATAGATTAACTCTGGTCTTTTTGTGATTTTGTAAAAGGTGACTTTATGTTTTAGAATTAGAGACGTGCAAGTCACAGCAGTTCAGATTAACGGTTGGATTAACTCACCTCTTTGACAAGTATTTCTCTCTCTGCGTGGAAATCCTTGAACGTGGAGGACACAAAGACGCGAATCGTCTTCCATCCCGACCGCTTAATGACCAGGTTCTCTTTGGATGCTCCTCTCTCCAGCGTCTTGCCCACGTGGTCCCACGTCTGCTGGACCATGTACTTGTAGTCCGGGGGCCCCGAGGGGACATTCATGGATTTGGAGCCGCCACAACCCATGGCGACGCAATAATTTCAAGATTGTCGAACGGGGCGCAGGTTTTTTTATTGACCAGTTAATCCTGGGGGAGATTCGAAAAAAAAGTAAAACATAAGAGATTTAATTGGCAAGACAATGACTTGGAAGGAAACTAGGACATAATAGATTGAAGAATTAAGGGGAAAACTACCTCTGAACACATTCCTTCAATACAGGATATGGTGCGTTATGACTTATGGCACATGAAAAAAAATATATAATAGGCCTAGGTCCTAGCTTCTCCTAGAACTATGGTGCTCCTTGTAACTAAGAGGAGCGTGGAGCGCCATAGTTCTAGGGGAAGGTCCTAGCATCATCCTTTTTCACCACCTGCTTCCATTTTTTTTTTTTTTTTTAAATCATACATTTGCGATATATTTTGCCGATATAGGCCTATAAAGCTAGGCCTGCGCCATGGGCGGATCCAGGAATTTTCGCAGGGGGGGGGGGGGTTTCATCGGCAAAAAAATCTGGAAATGTACACAGGTTTTTTTTCTCCAGACACTTGGCTTTCGTAAAATCAAAAACTGGGGGGGGGGGGGGGGGGGCTTGTACCATATTTCAATAGGGGGCGCTGTTCAAATTCGACGATTTTTAACACTAGATTACAGAATGGTGCACCGTATTTTAAAAAGGCAGACATTTACCATTATAATTTTGTTTGGGTGTCACAGTAAGGGGGGGGGTTGACTTATTTTTTCAGGAATTTGTATGAAAAAAAAAAATATTTGACGGGGGTTTTGACCCCCAAAACCCCCCTCTGGATCTGCGCCTGTGCGCCTATTTTCAATGTAGGCCTATTGTCTTTTTTTATTGGTTTCCAACAAAATTGTAGCTAGGCCCTATGTCATGACGTCAAAAGGGTATGGCTCCATTGGGCACAATTTTGTATTTATCAGCAAAACAGTCGAGAAAATGGAAAAATCCATCAGCCTTCAAGCTTGTAAAATTCGCCATCTTGGGGGAAAAAAACAAGAAAAGGGATCACCTCCAATTTTTTTTTTTTTAATTCCAGACGAGAAACTATTCATTTTTGTTTTAGGCCTAGGCCTACTAGTACTAGCTTAAAGGGAAAATACAACATTTGCAAACATCAAAAAATTAAACTACCAAATCATTTTGAAATACCTTGCTGGACTGTTAGTGAAGGACAGTGTAAAGCATCCTGTAAAATCATGGCACCTGGTATACTGTCATTTTCAAGAAAAGTGGTATTTTTGTATCAATTTCCAACGCTGATCGGCCGATCAGCGTTGGAAACAACTGGCTTTTTTTTCAAATACTGGCCCCAATTGACCACCGTACTTGTTTGCAATCGATTACAAACCTATGAACGGGTACGAGCCAACTAGACTGGTTCCCTGACCTTACAATTCCCCAATGTATGTAAACTGCTCTGTTTCATCTTATATGGAGTCAGGGAACCAGACTACATGAAAATGATTGTTTTTCTTGGTTTTTATAGCATTTTCGAACCCAAACCCTCAAAAAAGTCAGTGTAACTATATTTGCTATATATTTCCAACCCCCCAATTCCATCCATTTCTGAAAATTACAGCAAAAGCAAATGATGTATATTCCCTTTAACATGATTAGGCCTAAACTCAACTGATTTTATTTCTGTTTAACATTTAGGCCTAAAGTAACTGATAAAAAAAGTGATAGCGATACTGATAGCGAATACAATTGGCGATTTGGCGTGAGGATATTCAAATCTACCTCTAAGAACATTGCAGCAATGAATATTAACAAATTTCTGGTGAACTGTAGTCTGTAGTTGAGAACGATTCTTCCTCTATGCTCCAAAGTCCAATATCCCAATTATTTACACCACGTTTCGCTTTCAGAAGCCGGCCATGTCGATAGTCAATCACAAAATGTACGATTATTTCTCTTTTCACTGCTCTAAATCACTCCAAATACAAACATGCAAATGCTAAATACAATGTACTTACCAAACAGGTTATTTTTATTGCATCATTATACGCCTCATTGACACTCAAAGAAGGGATTTTTTAGGGTCTTTTGGGCCGCTCTCTTTTCTCAAAGCGGATAAATCCTCGTGTGCTGTTTGCAAATTTGTTACCCCGACTTCAATACAGCTGATCTAGCGCTTGCAGTAACCATGGTAACGGCCTCCTGGCACCAGCCTAACAGCGTTTTTTCGTTGCCTTGGTGCAGTGTGAATGAACTACCCGTATTGAGCGTACGTATACCGCGTGCCTTGCTCTTAATTGATTGTATGCGACAAGTGTCAACATTACAACCTACATGGCAATTAACAAAAGACCCTAAATATAAGGTAAAACGACTGCAAACAGTTTATCAGGTTCTTTCTCCTCACCGTATTTTTTGTTTATTTTGGAAATTACATTTTTTTTCAACTAATAATGTAGTAAATCCCACGATGGGGGACAACTTGAACTTGGTGTTGTCAGCTTGCGCTGAATCAACGGTGTGGGATGTGAATCCCGGGTCAGGGAGCAGTAGGCCTTGTCCAAAAATATAACACGCCAACTCTTCGTTGTAACTTGCTGTCTCGGTTTATTGTTTGTTGACTAAGAAAAGAAAACCCCAACACTAGGCTTGAGCCTTCAATAAAACAGGACCATGATTGTGATCATAGAGGAAAGTCTCTGAGCTAGCTGTCGTGAGCCCTTTTTCTTCACGCCATTCTAGCGACGCTGAAAAGAGGCCGTATTACTTATCAACTTATGTATCCGTGGGCCATTTCCATGTGACTAAATCTGTATTATCCCTTGATTTCAACTAAGTCTTATTACAAAATTGTTGTCTTAACTCACTTCACATAGGGTTATCACCAAAAGATGAATTATACATCAAATAAGGGATACAAACTACAAACATGGGACGATCCAGTACTAGTTTTTGTTTAGCGGAGGGCGACTACCGCCCAGGAATTTCGGGGGCGGCCGCGTGGTCGTGACCCGAACCAGGATCAGGCTTGGCTCCTGTAGATGCATCAACAGCCAGCTCGGGCGGGTGTGCTGGGGTGTTGCTAGGGAGTCGACGAATGTGCCTGAAGATGGAGTGACGCCGTGAAAATATAATGCAGCGAATATCCTGCAGCCTGGTTTTTCTGAGAGCTGGCCTCGTTGGCGATAACATCAGACCATCTCACCCCAAGTATGCGGCGTTGACAACGCATATATGGAAAGCTTGGAGTCTACTCCCATCCTTCTTGAGCAGCGTCCATGTCTCAGATCCATTAAGGGATTGTAGGATACAGGTGGTGTAGATCCGGGTATTGATGCGGAGAGTGAATAATAATCCTACGAAAAATCGACTTATTTGCAGCCTCTAAAGCAACCCATTACCAAACAAAATTCAGCTTTCATCCAGAAGTTATCAGTATTTGCATGTTTCGTTGCACATTACAACCGCAATCGTTGATATTTTTCCCTTCATTTTTAGACGTCCGCCACCCTCTGAAAAACTGTGTGAACTAACTGGCTCCCGGTCTGTACATTATCAATACTGATTGCGGGGCTGGAACCAGCCCACCCCGCAGGAATAGAATAGGTCGAAATTAGTTCAATTCAAAATTGCAAAGTAATGGAATATGTTGGGGATAAAACTAGAAAGCATCATGGTGAATGCATCTTTAAACTTTATACTGCTTTTGTGTCCATACTTAAGTTGTATTTTGGGGAAAATAAAATTGAAAAAATCCTGACTTTTTTTAACTCCATCTTCTCTCCGAAAATAATTCAGATTTGCCCCCTCCCCTTCATATCGAGTACCGGTACTGAAAACTAGTCGACCTATATAAAGAAGCTATTGATATGTTTTTTTCTCAGCATCCGGCGGATTCAGGAGATAGGGTTACCCCCCCCCCCCCCCCCAAAAAAAAAGGGGGCAATTTACTTTTGTATTGTTGGAATAGAAAGAAAAAGATACAGTCCGTCATAGTTCCGGAGTCCGCGTCACGTCGAGTTGTCCCTTCAGAGTCACGTCCAATCCTAGACTAGTAAGCTGTGTACGTAGATCAGTCAAGTGCACCTTTTCAGGAGAGTGAAAAGATCAGTAGGTGAAGCCGATATGATCAAGTTTCCCATCGATTAGGAGAATCGTCGTGTGTTCTGTGTTGGTCACTATAATTAATGCTAATCTGTTTAGGCGATATATAGGCGCTACTTATTTAATAATACAAGGTGATCTATGTTATAATAAATGATTACTTCAATTTCACATCGAGTTTGAGTAATGTATTGTAGAAACATCAGACCCCAGTCCAATCCCTTCCCCTATGCCCGCCTAAGAAAAACTCATAGTGTCTAGTTCAACCCCGGTGTATGGATGGAAGCAACTGCGAGCGCCTGTCTCTATAACCGCTCGTCGGGTAGGCAGAGAGCAATCCTTGGCACAAAAAAAAAAAAAAATGTGTCGATCGAGACACAAATTGTGTCACAAGTGATAGGCGCTGTAGTGAACTTCTTGCATACTACATTATTGGGAAAGCGCTAACCTATAGGAACATTACCTTCCAAGGCGGGAAGGCGAAGAATTCATTCACTGATTATGAGGGAGAGGTATAGCAACCACACAACCGGTTGGACAGTACAGGGGAAAGAAGACGAACTACCGTCAACAAGCACATAAGATGTGGAGATCGACGAGAGAATTGAGCTGCTGGAAGCAGAACTCAGTCCCCCTTCTTAGGGCATGCCAGCAAAGCAGTAATCGGAGGAAGTACTCAGGCTTCGGAGGGTCAGCGTGCACGTAGTTGACAACCCATTTTGGTAATGTCTCGACTATGGAACTTAGGCCTACGCCTATTATTCCACCCCGGACGAGGCCGACTCCAAAACCACGCACCAAACTTCAGAGCACATCTGCCCGTCTCCAAGCACCTACCGTGACGTCTGGTACTGCACAGCAGAAAGAAGCAGCCTATGATTAGACGGCAGCACTCAGACTTCGAATGTCGAGACTGCGCGGTTCGACCAACTGCATTCACCAGAGTGGCGGGGTGAATGATCCTGTACCGGCGACAAGGAGTAGGCCTAATGATGAGATCAAGTCCCTACCAAGGAGAGACACCCTGCAAGACAGAGGTATAACATCAATCAACCCAGCGTCATGTCAAGACGAACCGCACATTATACCGGACAGGTACAATGGCAAAAGCCCATCGAGAGACTACAGACAACACTTCAACATTATTGACCTAGATAGGAGTTAAACTTTAATGCATAATTTCGCCTTTAGTTTTTCAGATGTTTAGGTCAAGGGACTGACCAATTTTGGGGCATGGCAAGTAGCGAAGTTATAGTGATCATAGTTAGGGCGCCCTTCTGTAGATAAGCTAATACATTTTATTTACAAGCAGTGACGCATGCTTTTAGCTGTGTGGCGACCGGACGTCTTCCGCTGTTGAAGACTCGAACGCGCTTCACGTCTTCAGTCCAGACCACATCATCCCCATCACCATCATTGATTACACCTTCACCGCTTCATTGCAGGTGATGCTATTGCAGTTGCGTGTCAACGGCCATCACCAGGAAGTAGACACATTCTTTTAATGTCTGTGCGTTACAAACAGCGCCCCCAATCGTTTAATGACCCCCACCCTGCCCAAAGGCATCCCACCATCGATCATTTCGAATTTGGCACGACTGGCCTTTGTCCGAAACAAAACAATCGGCGAAATGACCAAATTTGTTTGTGTGATATAAAAGAGTCCCGCGCCGAGACTAACTGAGACCATCCGTGCTGGAGGCCCAGCCACGAGATTTTGTCTGTAACCAGGCCCGTATAAAATCAAAAGTGGGCCTGTGCTGGACGGTGGGGGGACTTCCAATTTTTGTTTTGACATGTCCCATAAAGCTTGTGCACTACCGAGGACCCAGGTTCACGTCTTTGGGGTTGGCAGAAGAACACATTAATAGAGTCATGAACCACCAAACAAGCATATGCACCCACGGCATGTCAGAGAGGGCGGCATCACCTTCGTCCGGCGCCAGTATAGTCAGGGGATGCATGCATGGTAGCAAAGAACTTCTTTCCTTATGAGCGGGCTGACAAGCCTCGGCGTATATAAAACACATTATCGCGATCACATAATATATCAGTTAAAGCTTCAATCATTTTTATATGATCATTTTTCCATCAGGTAGATTGGGTTTTGCCCTTCACCGACGTAAGAACTTATTTACTATAGGTCCTGACATGTCTGACACGGCTTCTCAGCAAAAATGTCATAAAGCATGTCATGTTCAAGTAGGTCTTGAACCCAAGACCTTTCTGGTACAGGAGCGTTAAATTAATAACCACTCAGCCACCGACCGTTGCAGGGGTCTGGCGGGAAGGTCACAAAAGGCAATAATGATAGGATCATCCGGCTTTTCATGCATTTTATTCGTTTCCAATATATCACTGCTCAAAATTCACATAAGAATGTTCAAAACCTTAGGCCTATACCTGATGAAGTTTCAGCTAGTTGATATTACAGTTTTTGCAGAAAACAGTGAATATAACCGCGATCATTTTGATTACGCAACTCGATTTCGTCAATAGAACGAAAATTCAAAAAATCAGTCAACAAAAACTGATCGATGGAAATCACCTACAGTTCTGGATTCCTTCTAAAAGAAAGCAAGTAAGACAATAATTTCCCAATAATTTCACAGGTTATTAGTACCGTACCAGCATACAAACTTTAATCAAAGTAAGCAATTTGATAAAAATTCGGTTACTTTGTGGGATATATTGCAAATGATCCTATATGCCTTTAAATAAGCGGCTACCGCAATATTCTTGATGGATCTAGTATTATTGTAATCAGTGTCATTTGTAAATTAGCATAGAAGTCGACGTCTGAAAAAAAGCTATTCCCTAATTCTGTAAAGGCCATCTTCGACATGGGTAATAAATATTCATGTATAAACTTTAGGGGGGGGGGAACAGAAGTACGCTGCACTGAGTACGATCCCCAGGGGCGTAAATCCGGGGGGGGGGTATATCCCCCAACACACACACTTTTTTGTGATGAAAAAAATGCGGATTTCGAGGTAGTTTTCGAACATCCCAACAACAAAAATGTATTAATAACACTGAAAAGTGAAGAAGCAAATTTGGGACTGTCTATTTGGGGTCCGTCATATCTGTATTTGTGTAACCATAGAGCTGGTATAAATAGGTAGCTCTGCTGATCATGGAGCTACGCCTGCGTGGGTGTGGGTGTGTGTGTGGAATAGTCACGCACGCCCCCATAACTACGTCTTTCCATTGGCTAACACAGCGAGGCTCAAGGTCACGCACTTTGGCCAGTCGCCAAATGCAGTCTGGCTCCCATCGATCATGTCAATGGAAGTCTACTCTGCGCACTGGGAACCGAATTCTAGGTACATGCACATGTATTACGCGGTATTGATGGTTCGCCCATTATGTCATGTATGTGGGCCTATGTTATACGGCTTTCGATGACCACAAATTCTGTGGTAAATTCATGTCTGTGAGTTAGACGCAAACCAGGAGTTTTATCACTTCCTCTACAGGGTCATAATCACAGACACTACAGTCTAGGCCAGAGTTTGTCTAACTGTAGAGTTACTGTAAGTTAGCTAGTTCAACTTCAAGTTCAAACGTGCGTGACACCGAAGTTCCGCATCCCTCAACGAATTCTTCGCCATTGATATTGTTTGTACATTTGTGCGTGCATGACGTGTCACTTCGTGTGCGCAACTAAACGTGTACAAATCTGAGCCGAAAAACAGCTGGTGCCTACGACGAGTGTTTACGACCAACGGATATTATTTATACAAAACCACGAAGAAAATGGCTCTTAGCAAAGATGTTGCCGATATTGAGGTATGTAGGCTTGGTGTTTGTTCAAGGTTTATTTGCAAAAAAAAAAATGACTTTGACAATTAATCATTGACAGTCATTTGGGACAGAACAATTGCCACTTTTGTTTGAAAAAGTTACACAGAAAAATTCCACAAATCCCCCTTAAATTTAAAATAAACAATGATAAAGACATGGTCCAGACAAGCCCCATAAATGTGGCCAATTTACTGGACTACCTCCGTAAATAAAGGCCACACTTGGAACATGTACCGGAAAATGTAGAACTTTGTCAAGTTTTTATTTTCACATTTAGACTTTGTTGTTTATTTGTGCTTTAGAAATAGAAGCACACTCACCCTCTTTAAAGCGATAGAAAATTAATAAAGTCTATATGTGAGTATCAAAACGTGACAAAGTTAAATAAACAACTTGTTGTTCTGTTTCTAAAGTGGCATCAGGATACCACATTCGTAGCGATTTTGTCCTACTTTTGCACACAGTATTTTGTGAAACTGTTACATTGTTATTGTCATTCATCTCATCTTTCACATCTTCTGCATTGGATTGAACGCTTTTCAAATAATACAGTATCCATATATTGTTAGTTTTTCATACCATGGTATTACTTTGTGAAATTTCATTGAACAGTTGAGAACCATTCACGTAATGTTATGCAAAAATTCATGTGTAACAACCTTTCAAAGAAGTTGGACGAATTGAAATCACTTGGCTAAAAGTTACACTCAGTGCAAAATGTTGAAGAAAAAAGTGTTCTTTAGTTAAAATTGAATTGAGACCTCAAACTTGGCTGGTGAAATACTGAGGCCCTTGTCTTGGACTCATGAAAATTTTGGAGAATTTAGTCAGCCAAACAGTGAGTAAGTTGGCCTGAATTTGTATAGGGCTCGCTCAATGACAGCCATCTCTGTAGGAGAACTACAACTGCGTATTTTAGGCAATCAAGCACACATTGCGCAGTGTTGAAATGTTCCAAACACGCGCACTTGTTGCTCGAAATGTGTTCGAAATACGACGCAGCCGATGCACGTTATGCAAGGTGACGCTCAAAATGCCGATGCCCGTGGATGGTCTGTGGGAAATGACGTCATTTGAACGAGACCTATAGCATGTTATTTGCAACTCCAGGTCCCAGTCCGAAAAAGGTGATGTTTCCCAAGGCAAAAAATTCTCAAATTTAAAACAGATTTTCGGCCTATTTACATGGGTGCACCCTTCAGTACTGCATCAATCGACTGTGCCAAAAGAAACAGTTGGCATGTCTGGTACTAGACTCTATTTCTACACATTTCTTCATAGTCAGCCTTCAGACTAATGATAATGAACGAAGAGGTCAGTCTTTTCAAATACAGTGTAGTTGGACCATGGTTAGACATGCACCAGTGTAGTCTTAAGCCTCATTTTGAAATCACTCGACTTCCCTCTCATGTGCAAAAAAAATTGAAGAAAAGTCTCCAAAATTGAGTTCAATCTTCAAACTTGGTTGGTGAAATACAAGGACCTTTCCTTTGCCCAATGAAAATTTTGCAGAATTTTGCAGGCTAAATAGTGAGTAAAGTTGGCCTGGTTTTCGTTTTGCATGTTTTTCAGCACTCAAGGTCTCAGTGCTTTTTTGCATACATGCTTTTAATGATTCGTCCCTGCACCGCCCAAAAGTGCCCTGCCTATTACTCCTTACACCGCCCCCAAACCGCTCTAGTATTCTATGGTTTTTATTCAAGTGCTAATGGGTTTAGATGCAACGATATTAAGTGTTGGATTACATGTAGTTGTTTCATGCATGTAAATCTATTTGCATTACCTAGGTTTTGTGAATTACAGTCCCAACTTTCAGACAAAATGTACTAGGTTAAAAAAAGGTGAAAAACAAGTAACAGAAAAAAACAACCCACTGCACTGTAAATTATTACAAAACAGAGGTCAGTTTGTGTTTACACAGTTGATAGTGGGGTGAAGCTTTT
This sequence comes from Patiria miniata, assembly GCF_015706575.1. Classification (NCBI taxonomy): domain Eukaryota; kingdom Metazoa; phylum Echinodermata; class Asteroidea; order Valvatida; family Asterinidae; genus Patiria; species Patiria miniata. The sequence goes on from NW_024037073.1 coordinate 8,382,921, forward strand.
GACCTGGATACATTGTAAATCTCTAAACGTTTGTTTACTTAGATAGATATATCATCGATCCCCAGGTCCCAATAAAGATCCTTCAAGGTTAATATGGTCAAGAGAATCTAGAAAAGCAAAATGAATACTGGTTGGTTGTTGTACTTAAAGGGAATGTACATCATTGGCTTTTGCTGTAATTTTCAGAAATGAACTATTTGAGGGGTTAGTATAATAGATCAAATATTGTTACACTGACATGTTTGAAGTTTTGTGTTCGAAAATGCTGGAAAAACCAAGAAAAACAAAAATGTTCAAGTAGTCTGGTTCCTTGACTCCACTAAAGATAAAATGGATCAATTTATAGATGCCGGAAAATTGTAAGGTAAGGGAACCAGTCTAGCTGGCCTGCACCCGTTCATGAACATGTAACCAATAGCAAACAAAATTTGGACTGAAAAAAGTGTAAAGTTGGAGCAGTAGTTGAAAAATAGTTAGGTTTTTCCAACGGTGGTCGGCCGACCACCGTTGGAAATGTATACAAAAATACAATTTTCTTGAAAATGACTTCACACCAGGTGCCATAATTTCACAGGATGCTTTAGACTGTCATTTACCAACATCCTAGTAAGGTATTTCGTAAAAACTTGGTAGTTTTATTTTTCGATGTTTGCAAATGTTGTATATTCCCTTTAATACAGCCAGTTTTATATATTAAGCAAACTGTCAACAAGGTAAACAAAATTCCATAATGACAAGTCCACTAGCCAAATGCTAGTCAAAAACAGCAGTGGACTAGTCAAACTATTCTTTATTAGTAGCTCTGGCAAGTCAAAAAATACCGCAAAGTTGAAAGAACAGGAAGAAATAAATCATTAAATTCAGACAGCAAACCTGTAGTAGGCCTATCAATTTGTCATATCTAATTTTATATCTAGGGTTATATCATAGATGTTTGTTAAACACATTGACAAGATCACCTCAGGATACACGTTTTACACGTATGCACATTGTTGTTAGTGATGCACTCTATAAAAAAAATCTGGGCTTGTGAAATTTGCCCACGGGCTAGTTAAGAGTCTCGTTCAGTAGCCCTGCTTGCTGGTGAACAAAAAAGTGAAGGTCGAACCCTGCTTTAAGCATAATAATAATTATAACCACAGCTTAACCATTCCATTGTGTGTGGCTATTCAGCAAACACGCATTCACACACACTGAGGACTTGGGCTATTATTATCTTCCTGTTCGTGACCAATTCTATAGCATACTGTAGCGTTCAGTGCACCGAGAAACTCAAGCAAACAATTGGTAACAACTTCCCCAGTTGGGGTCAGTGGAGGTTGAAAATTGCGAAGCGGAAACTTCAACTAGGCTGGTGCTAGTTTCAAAACCAATGACACGAGTGTATATATGTATACATCTCATGTACTGGTGGCACTTGCAACTTTCCGTTAAATGAACAATTAGGCTAATATCAATATTCGAACACAACCTGTACCATTGTTAAAGTAGAGGACATTTTCGGGTAACAAACCTCTTCTTGGAAGAACTGTGGTTCTGAAAAGAACGTGTTGGTTTTCGCTCGTACCCCCCGCCCTGCAAACAGGTCACTGGTAAGGGCTGATGAGCTTCACAGAATCTTGTGAAGGAAGTACAGATTGACCTTCGCATGCAGCTAGCGCGCGCTACGCATGATGGGCACCAGAAGCTAGTTTGTGTGACGCGTTCTACGTCACAGGTCACGCAAATCTATCCAATGAGAGCTCAAATGACGTCAGCCATTACCAGCGTCCTGTTTGCAGGGCCGGGGGTACGAGCGAACGGTTGGTTGAGAGTAGAACTCAATGTTTCGGACAGCGTGCTCACCCTCCTGAGGACGGACAGAGCACACTGTCCGAAACGTCGAGGTCTACACTCGACCAACCGTTTTCTTTTCAGAACCACACTTCTTCCAAGAAGAGTTATCTTTCCACATGGTGTTACCCGAACATTTCCTATATTTTATCTCATCCGCCATGCAAAGCTTCCAGTCATGAACAACCATGTTAATATTATGTTGACTAAATCCTGTTCAAGATTTTGCAGACAATAACAATCCCGGGACATACCGTTATTTCATTTTACCGTTTTGGATTTCCTCCAAACTAAAAACAGTAAACGAACCATTGACCGTTTTGTCGTTTTACAGTTTTATAAAACGACAAGCGGTATTAAGATAAATACGGTTTCTCTGTTTTATAAGTTTAGTGAAATTCATTATAGCATAACGATCAATGATTTTTGTTTTACAGTTTTACACAAATAACTTTGAAAAACAACAAAACGGTCAGTATTGAATACAGACTGTTTTTTTTTTTAATTTTAGTGTCATGGTTAACAGTCCGTGGTGCATTTTTTGGCGGTGGGCAAGGGGGTGGCGGGGGAACATTCTTTACACGAAGAAGTGTTACCTCGGCATAATTAATGCGAGGTGTGATTCCTGGCGCGGACCCTGACCCCTTCTCATGCGATTCAGTTAAGTTGGTGGGGCTTAAAGAGTTGCAAGCAAAACATTGCGCTGGAAAACTTCAAGGGAGGACATTACTTTTTACAATAGATACAGGATGGTAAGACGTTTGATGAAGTTGCAGATATTTTGAAGGAAATCGGAGTTCAAGTCGACGGGGCTCTTCAATAGCCAATTCGCAAATTTTGTCGTGAGAACGAAGTGTAAGGAGCGGGGCCCAGGCAATGACTCGATCCCAAGGACGCATTAATTAACATGCCGGTGCATTGCTTAATTAGCATTGCCAAACCTTGTCATGATTTTGTAAAACAACACTCTAAAAATAAAGCAACTAATCGTTTAACGCTTTCTACAATTAAAAACAACAACAAAAAGGTTTTTTGTGTGTGACTCCGTTTGACCATTTTACAAAACTGTAAAACGAAATAACGGTATGTCCCGGGATTAATAACATCATGTGCTCATGATGTGGATTTTTTTCCCTCAACTCAAAAAGCTAACATTTTCTTGTATTTCGCCTTAGTAAAATACATAGAACATGTTTAACATGAATTTTTTTTTTACGCTTCTTACTATTAGGATAGCTACATATAATTAAAAGCTGGCAGTCATTTTGAACCGAAGATGGTGGCCATTTTTAATTTAAATACTTGGCGGCTATCTTGGAAAAAAGTAAAAAAGTAACAGGCCCTCATCCTCCTCTTTTTGAAAAAAAAAAACCCTGGACAATCAACTCTTTTTTTTTTTTACTTGGCCTAATGCAAAGGATTCATCTTGTATTCAAAACCAAGTTGAAGTTTAGAACGTTTTAAATTATGTAAGAATGCCACACTTTATTTCAGAGCTACAGAAAAACAAAAAAGTTCTGGAAACAGTTTCTGTAATATCTTATTATAGTTAATGTAATATAAAAGCTTCTATAATTTCCTGTTTTAATTAATATATATGTAATTAAGTAATTAATACGTATTTTTGTTTAAAAAATGTAAACAACGTAACGAGAAATAAAAGCGCTATAGACGCAAAAAAGGAGAAAAAAAAAATTAATAAAATAAAAAAATTAAAATAAAAAAATAAATAAAAAGAATGCCACATTCGTACCGGTAAGTAAGTAAGCTGTTTTTTTTACTCACCCTGTATAGAGAATTTCGAATACAATGGAATACTTCTTTAATTTAAAACTTCTTGTATGAAAATTGAGACACAAGTTTTTGGTTTCACCCATTTTTCTTTGATTGCCCCCCCCCCCCCCCCCCCCAAAACATCACAGATTTCACCAAGTGATGAAAATAAAATTCCTGAGGAACTCATCACACTCGGTATGGCACATCAAAAGGACACGAACGTCAACTGTCTAGTAAAAAATCGTTATGAAGTTACACAAAACGAACATATGGCGACGGCTCTAATTGAGGATCTAGAATATCTTCAAATTACATGCTTCATTAAACAGCTGATTGAGTGATTAAAAAACACTCAGCGCACACTGTATGCAAAAGGGGGAAATGCCATGTTACACAAAAAGTACAGATGGTGACAGAAAAAAAAGAAAAAAAATAAAAAATCATTCAAATTTCATGCATCATTAATTTAACCCTCCCTCTCAGGCTGGCAATTTCAACAAGGCCAGCCCAGCAGTCCAAATAAATCAAGTGACCTTTTTAACAGTTGAGTGCTCCCTGCCTTCATAAAGCAGGATTGACTGGCTGTGACTGTTATGAAACCTGATATAGCTACCGATATAGCTACCGGTATGCTAGTGGTGTGCATGTACGGGTAGTACCGGAACCGGGTACCCGATTGAAAAAAAAAAAAAACGGGTACCCGTTTAAGGGAAAATACAACATTTGCAAATATCGAAAAATAAAACTACCGTACCAAGTTGTTAGGAAATACCTTACTAGGATGTTGGTAAATGACAGTCTAGAGCATCCTGTAAAATTATGGCACCTGGTGTGAAGTCATTTTCAAGAAAATGGTATATTTGTATACATTTCCAACGGTGGTCAGCCGACCACCGTTGGCAAAACCGAACTATTTTTCAACTACTGCTCCAAATTTACCATTTTTTTTTTAGTCTAAATTTTGTTTTGCTATTGGTTCCATGTTCATGAACGGTTGCAGGCCAGCTAGACTGGTTCCAAGTACCTTACAATTTTCCGGCATTTTTTTATCTTTTTCATCTTTAGTGGAGCCAGGGAACCAGACTACTTGAATATTTTTGTTTTTCTTGGTTTTTTCCAGCATTTTCGAACACAAAACTTCAAACATGTCAGTGTAACAATATGTGATCTATTATACTAACCACCCAAATAGTTCATTTCTGAAAATTACAGCAAAAGCCAATGATGTACATTCCCTTTAAAAAAAACCAGTCCCATAAAGGTCTGCATGATAATACTACCACATCTGTGCATCAATGCAAGTGTGTACAGTAAGCTTTATTTATAGCTTACGGTGTAAATTGCAACTTTCATGAGCAGCAATCAAAAAACGTGAAATATGTTTTGTTTTCCTGTATTTTGAAAACTCCCCACAAATGACATTCAAAACCTTTCATTTGTAAAGTTGGTTACGGGTACCCGAATAACCCGATCCCATAATCTAAAACCAGTTCCTGACGTCAATAGTCAGGTACTCAGATGGCAAAAAAATAATGACATCTGAAAATACACATGTACTTCAATTTGAATGCTAATAATGAGCTAAAGTACATTAACCCTTACCCCAAGAGGTTTTCTCTGGCCACCCTGCCAAATGCAACAAAATGCAACTCGGCTGAAAAGAGAACCCTGCTAAATGCAACAAATTGCAACAGTGGTTTCTGTTGCAATGTGCAGTGAACCCAATGCATACCAGCCTTGGCACCAAGCAGTTGCCCTGCTAAATGCAACCAACTGCAACAGTGGATTACGTTGAATTGCCTTGGACCTATGAGCAGTTACCCTGCTAAATGCAACAAAGCACGGGACTAGAGTGTACTGCTAAAAAAATGCAACAGTATGCAACAACTGTTTACCTTTGTTGCTTTCTGTTGCATTTAGCAGGATAAGGGTTAAGCTCATATTGAATTGTCATTAAGAGCCTGTGTCAATTAGAATTCTGTTCTGTATTTTCTTCATTGAAATTTATTTGTTGTGTGGATCTTAGGCCAAAAAAAAAAAATTACTTCTGCTTCCAGTTACCCTACATGTACCTACCGTATATTGACAGCCCCTACCCTAATTTTTGTGTGTGAGAATTTAGGGAAAAACAAAACAAAACCATCATTTACTACCTTTTACACTTGACTACACGCAGACAACTCCATATGATCGTACACAAACAAAATTTGCAACAATAAAACATTTCCCTACCAACATGTCCTACCCTATTTTCAAATGCCGTGTAATCGAAAGCAGAACTTTTTTGCCTTTAGCTACTTACGTAAATTCGGCTGCAGAACATTACTTGTACAATGTAGAACATTTTAGTGAACACCTTTTTACTCACTTGAATAGTCTTCATTAACCTATATGTCCCCATGCCTTTTTGCTAGGATATAACCTCAATCCTGCAAAATCCTCCAATTGCCTCCATGTAAAAATAGCATACAGCATCAATCCTGCAAAAATCCTCCGTTATTTCTTAAATGTGGTCCTTGGAGGGGTGACCACAGCCCCAATCCTGCAAAATCCTCCAGCAATCACTGTCAATATGTTGAGGCAGAGCCAGTGACATCCTGGAGCAGTGCAGATGATTTCAAGTATAATCTACATCTAGGCCTAAATTTATGCATGGCTGAGCATAAAATAAACAACACAAGGTCCGGCCCAAGACCTTGACACAATGCATCCTCCAAAATCAGCCATACATTTTTGCCATATATACATGCAGCCTCAATCCTGCAAAAGCCTCCATTTTGCATAGAGGATTTTGGAGGAATTGGGAAAGTTGGTGTTAATTAACCAGATAAATTTGTATTTTGTGTTGACTTCTTAATTGATTGGCAGGTGCACTGCAGTAGCCTGAATAAGTCAGGTACCCGCTAGTGTTTCAGTACTGTTGCCATTTCATCTGCTCCCCTTGGAATGACATTTTCGAAAAACAGGATAATTCATGGTTTTTGTTTTGTTTCACCACAAACTACAGAATCTACTGGCGCTGAATCCGCGAGTATTGAAGCACGCTAGCCTGGTCACCACCAAGACGACGAAGGGTAGTCGCAAGCATTGGAAGCGCAATGGACCCCAGGCCTGTGCGGTAAGGTTGTCACAGAATGCATCTCTACTGTCATGACTGTAGTACATATCCAAATTGACTACATTTAGAGCCGGGTCAAGCTTCACATGGATGCAAGTGCAAAGTGAATTTCATGTTAGGAAACGTTTGCTGCGAAATTCACTGAAGTTGAATGTGTTAAGCTTTTGCGAATTCGTAGCATGAAAACTTGCAAATTTGGTCTTTTTTCTGTGTTTATACGCACGTAACATGGACAGACACATTGCAAGGAAAAGGGTGCTTATATTAGGACAAAGTTTCTAATAGGCACTTTCATTTGACATTATCAACCCATCTTAATTGCTATCAAGCGAAAATTTTAACAGTTATTGCACTGGTTTCAAAGTTATGATGTGATTAGGGTTATGTACGAACTGGGACAGACATTTTGTGACAAATGTCCAGTCTGTTCGTACGTATGAATCCTAATTATAAAATATCAAATAATTCTTCACATTGACTCCAAGTTTTCTAGGTTTTGACTGATGGCATTCCTCCAGGGTAGGCATCTTCTTAAATCAGACAACATTAGGGGATCATTAAATGTTACGCTTACTTTGTGACCTTATCTAAAATGTCTGTCCTTCGTTACGTACGTAACGCTTTTAAAAATAAGATCCACAGTACGGTATTTTCTAAAATACAAAACCAGTTATATGGTGAGGATAATTGTTCAAAGCTTGCAATGTTTATAGCAAAAACTGAGAGTCCAATGTTTATAGTTTATAGCAAAAATTGAGAGACCAAGATCCTAGTTTTATTATTATTAGTGGGGTGCTGTGGTCCAATGGTTAGGGTGTTCAACTCGTGTGCCGTGGTACACGGGTTCGAATCCTGACCGTGGGAACGTGGTGCTTAAGTGCTCTTGAGCAAGGCACTTTACCACTATTGCCTCGTCCTTCGGATGGGACGTAAAGCCGTAGGTCCCGTGTGTTGTGTAATGCGAGAACCCAGTAACACTTGTCGCTAAGAGAAGGGGTTCGCCCTGGTGTTTCTGGCAGTGGCCGCAGCACCTTGTAAACCCTGGTGCCACATAATGGGTCTCATATTGGACTGTCTAGGCTGGTCCCTGTCTGTCATAAGTGCCACCTGCAGGCCCGTCGCCAAAGGGGGCCTGGTGGGGCCAGGCCCCCTTGGCAAGCACTTAGCGCGCGCCCCCCCCCCCCCCCCCCCCCCCCCCCCCCCCCCCCCCCCCCCCCCCCCCCCCCCCTTGGCGAGCACTTGGCCCCCCTTGGTGAGCACTTGCCCCCCAACGGCAAAAGCAACATATGTATTTTGTATTTTTTATGGTAGTGGGCCTCCCTAGTTGGTACTATGGGCCCCCCCCCCTGAACTCAGGCTGGATTTAACCTATTATGGGGTATACAATAGCACTCTCTTCATCAGCCAACTATGGTACCAGGCTAAATCTCAAGTGACAGTCAGACAGAGAGTCAGTCATTCAGTCAGTCAGGTACAAATTAAACTGTCTAGGCTGGTCCCTGTCTGTCATTAGTGCCACATGCAGGCCGGTCGCCAAGGGGGGCCTGGTGGGGCCGGGCCCCCCTTGGCGAGCACTTGCCCCCCCCCCCCCCCCCCCCGGCAAAAGCCATACATATGTATTTTGTATTTTTTATGGTAATGGGCCTCCGTAGTTGGTACTATGCCCCCCCCCCCCCCCCCCCCCAATGCTCACGGCTGCAATGGGCCTGGCCACATGTCTATTTTGAACATCAGAATTTTTTTTTTTTATCCCCAAAGAAACATATTGAAAAACACTTTTTTTCCCAACAGACATGTGGGGATCTGGACAACAACTTTGACGACATCAAGCACACCACGCTTAGTGAGAGGGCAGCACTGAAGGAGGCCGCACGATGCCTGAAATGCGCCGACGCGCCCTGCCAGAAAAGCTGCCCTACACAGCTTGATGTCAAATCTTTCATCACCAGTATTGCCAACAAGGTAAGTGGACATGTCAGGTTTTAGGGGGGGTCAAGTCCCCCAACTTTTTAAAGTGGGGGATATCATATCGTTTGTCCCCCCACTTTTTTCGTCCCTGAATAAAAATTGTAGCCTGTATATGATTCTATAGCTCAGAATAGCTGATTCAATGACTCCAAACTTGAAAATGATGTTTAAATGATAATCTTTTGCAAATTTTTTTTGTTAAATTGGTCAGAAATTGCCTCAGATTGTATCACAGAGGGTCTATAATCCAAAAATGTTTCGGGGGCATGCTCCTGTTCCCCCCCCCCCACTTTTTTGTCTCCAAATAAAAATTGCAGCATGATTCTATAGCTCAGAATAGCTGATTCAATTATTCCAAACTTGAAAATGATGTTTAAATGATAATCTTTTGCTGAAGAAAAATTGTTAAATTAGCCGGAAATTGCCTCAGATCGCACCACAGAGCGCCTAGAATCCACAAATGTTTGGGGCCCTTAAGCGGGCCCCGAACCCCATGCCGTTAGCGCTTCACGCTTGCATTAGTTCTGATCAAGGTATTTCCCCCCCAAAAAAAAAAAACCTTTGAAAAGCGATTGATGCCCTTGGGTTTATTGGTTGGGCAGGCTTTATTGTGCCAAACAAAAGCTCTTGTACATGTATGTCTAATAAAAAAAACGCATATGACTAATGCACTTTTTACCAGACTGCACACTACAATGATTATATACACAGTTCACAACTCACATACTTCTGTAGATCACAATATAATACAGCAGTGTATATCTTATTGTTCAGCATTAAGTGACATGACTATTTTGTAATTAACTGTGGCAGGTTACGGTCACACAACAATGAATTCAGAAATCCGTACAGTCATTTTTTAGCAATAGAATCTTTCAAGCACATCTTTGGGTTGCATTTACTTTCATATTTGAGCCTTTGTATTGCCATTTTGAAATTTATTTGTGGAATTCTGTGGGTTAGCAGGGCTGTGCAATTGGACCCTGTATTAAATCAATCATTTAGTGACTGTTTCGAGCCCTACCTGCATTTCCTGCCTAGCCCAACTTCTCAGGAATTTTGAGCTTCAGGAATTTGATACAATTACAAAATTTCCAGGAAATAACATGAATCAGTCACAGACGCAAATTATACCAAACATAACACGCTTCTTTGTAGCTGATTACATGTGCATGTATAAGTGGCCCGTGCCATCAAAATGTGTGTATGAAATCACATAATGATTTGGTTGGTAACTCTATTTTTTTTCAAGGTTTCAGTTAAAGGGAAAACACAACATTTGCAAACATCAAAAAATAAAACTACCAAATCATTTTGAAATACCTTGCTGGACTGTTAGTGAATGACAGTGTAAAGCATCCTGTAAAATCATGGCACCTGGTATACTGTCATTTTCAAAAAAAGTGGTATTTTTGTATCAATTTCCAACGCTGATCGGCCGATCAGCGTTGGAAAAAACTGGCTTTTTTCAAATACTGGCCCCAATTGACCATCGCACTTGTTTGCAATCGATTACAAACCTATGAACGGGTACGAGCCAGCTAGACTGGTTCCCTGACCTTACAATTCCCCAATGTATGTAAACTGCTCTGTTTCTTCTTATATGGAGTCAGGGAACCAGACTACAGGAAAATGATTGTTTTTCTTGGTTTTTATAGCATTTTCGAACCCAAAACCTCAAAAAAGTCAGTGTAACTATATTTGCTATATATTTCCAACCCCCCAATTCCATCCATTTCTGAAAATTACAGCAAAAGCAAATGATGTATATTCCCTTTAAACAGATAACAGTTAAAGGTAGAGTACATTGTATTTCATTTGCTGCTATCCAAAAAGTAACTGACAAAGATATTGTTCAAAAGCTGACTTGGTTTAAAGATAGTAATGGCACTAAACTCGCTGTGAAATTATGCTTTCTGGCATGCTGTCATTTTGAAGAAAACCACATCATTATAAAACCACACACTCTGCAGGAGCTCCAGTATACAACATGTGTTAAAATGTAACAACAAATACATGTATTTATTATTTTAAAGGGAATGCATTATTTGCAAACATCAAAAAACTAAATTACCAAATTATTATGAAATACCTTACTGGACTGTAAGTGAATGACAGTCCAAAGCATCCTGTAAAATCATGGCACCTGGTGTGCTGACTGTTTCAAGAAAAGTGGTATTTTTGTAACAATTTCTAATGCTGGTCGGCTGACCAGCGTTGGAAAAAAAAATTGGCTTCTTTTCAAATACTGCCCCCAATTTAGGCTGCTTCTCATAAAGATCACTGCGTTTTGACCGTTCCGGTCGCCGCGTTATTTCCGGGGTTGCTAACGACCGTAGAAAACGTGTTTTCGCCGCAGCGAAATCACTTGGGTGAAGGTAAGTTAATGAGATAGGCGTGGAAAGTGCACTATTGTTATGTTAATGAAGTCATGAATTATGCATTACTGTCTGTCCAGAGTGCGGTGACCGTTTTGATTGTTATTGTCAACGTTTGAAGGATGTCACGAACCACGGAGGTTTGCAAATGTGATTTAGGACGGGTAGTCGGCTATATATCGACATGTAAAAATTACAGTAAATTTTACCTCAAAATTTGTTTTACAATTAACTTTGTGTATGTGTGTGTAAAAAACAAAAACCTTGTCAGAACAGGTTTTTTATTATGACAAGTGTATCAAGATTTTGTTTTGCAAATATCCCGTTTCAGAACTACTATGGAGCATCTAAGGCAATCTTCTCAGATAATCCCCTGGGTCTGACCTGTGGTATGGTATGCCCTACCAGTGACCTCTGCGTCGGAGGATGTAACCTCCATGCGTCAGAAGAGGGCGCTATCAACATCGGCGGACTACAGCAGTTTGCCACCGAGGTAAGATACTTTGAATAATCCTTGAAAGAAGAGGTTGTAAGATATCGCTTTTTCGCAAACCAACATGTACCACAGTTCTGATGTCACAATATTCCATTGCTGCCTGTAGTGATGGGGTCCATGGTGAGGCAAAGCCGAGGGTGCCATTTGCCCCCAAGGGTTTTCAAAACCCATGGACCCCAATCGCAGCAGGCAACAATTGTTTTGTTATACCATGGTAATAGATTCCAAGCGTCTGAAATTGTGGATTTCCTCCAGTTGTCGTGCAGTAATAGCGGAAGTATTATTTTGAAAAGATCCGCGATTACTGCACCGTGAATATTCGCACAATCTATTTTTTTTCACTGCACGGGAACACAAATTAATTTACCTTTTCACTGAATAGACCAATACATCAATCGCTGCCCAGTTACGAGCCAATCCATCTGCGACCATGTTCTATGCGCGCGCGTCCATCCGACATGCGTACGCGTGTGTGTATGTGTGCGCGTTGTCTGAAGCCTCTTACCAGGCCTATTTCTATTATACAAGGCGATAGAAACAACACGTTCAACAGTGGGGACGATCAAGGTAATGTCCCCCGTGGGGTACATCACTCATTCACCATGGGGTGTACCCTGACACCATACATGCGTGTTTGTGGCACATCACATGCTCGGTTCTCACCCAATGAAACATCACGATCTATTACCGAGGTATTACAATATGATTTGCTATACCATCGTCGATCAAACGTGTCATGCCACAAACACACATGTACAGCGATGAAGGCCACGCATGCCTGGTACATAAGTGATGCACCCCTCACGGTACATTAGCTTTTTCTTTCCCGCTGTTGAAACCTCATTTCCATGGCGTTCTGTGTCCTGCCATAGCATAATGAGGAATAACCCCCACCTTTGACTTTTCACGTTGTGTACATCATGTTAAAGTGCAAATCATTGGCTTTCCAATGATACCAAATTTATTCCAAAGATTTGACGCAGGAACTTCAACAGTGTCTTGTCAAGTTTTGCTAGTTCATTTTGAGAAAAACGGCTTTGAAAAAAAGACAGGCATTGTGCCGCCAACGGCAGTGAAAAACGTTCTTCAGTTTGTCCACTTTTGTGGGTATTATTTCTCAACAAAAATGCATAGCATGAATCTTGGATGCCTTGGCTACTCAAAAATACAAAACAATCAATATCGATTTTGACATGATTTTTCTAGCATATCCGATTTCAGGCGTGGATTACGCAAAACAAGGTTTTGGGGGAAACTCTTCATTTTGCCTCAATAGGTCACGATTATATTTGTGTGATGTCGGGTATGAGGATGTAGCTATGCTGTTACTATGTACATGTTTTTTACTAGATGTGCCACGGGGGACAGTGAAGCAATATTTCTGCTATGACCGCCATTGTTGTTTACATCATTCGTCACTATTCGCTTTTTTTAACTGTGCAAATTCGCCGTAATTTCACCGTAATAATGTCGGCAGATGACAACAGGTCGCCTCCAAAGAAGAGGTTTCTCTCATGTTTCAAAGTTGAGATCAGAAATTTGAACAGGACAGCATCAGCAGGAAGAAAAATACAGAAAATTCTGTGCGAAAAGTTCGCCAATTCTGTAACGCAACAGGAAGAGACCCACAGGTTAAGGCGTTAAGAGTTTTAAACACAACCACCGTTTTAAGGTTCTGTCCACTGATCACAATGTTTAGTGTTTTTTCAGCAAAACGAAAACAAATCACATAAGGATGTGTGTGAATTGTTTTCATTTTGCTGAAAGAACGCACACCTTTTTAGTGATCTGTGGACAGAACTTTAAAACAGTGGTTGTGTGTAAAACTCTGTAACTTGAAAAGTACATAAGTGATTTGAATGATTCTTGTACTAAAAGAAAGCTTATGAATTGGGCTTTCATATTCTAGATTTGAAAATACTACATGCAGAACTTCACTAAAACAACGGTCCCGACATTTGGGTTTCGTTTTTTTTTACTCACCCTGTATATGAATGTTGGGGAACTTTTGATTTTATTCAAACATCACACTGTGCTGTGACCTGAGTTTCAGCCAAAATTTTTAAAAACTGGCCAAACTTGCTTCATTAGAAAGAAACAATATTTCTTTCATATGTATTTTGTTTTCTTAAAATCGCCAATGAAAATGGTGTCCCAAGCTGTCAAAATCAGAAACAGTGTCCGAAAGGATAATACAGGCTGAGTCAAAAAAAGCAAAACCCAAACCCCCAAAAATATGTCTCATATTGTAAAAAAAACTTAGCACTAAAAGTGATAATGACTGGAAAGCAAATTTCATTCTGTCAACAACTGTACTAAAAATATCTTTATTAACAACCATGGTCAGGCAAACAGTATGATTTATAAAAATCCCTTTTTTTTTTAAGACGGGCCTTCAAAAGGATTTTGTTGAATATTTGTAACTTTTATGAGGTTTTATCGCTGGTGATGATTGAAGACAATTGTAGCGACGATTCTTGAAATCGCAGTTTTGGTCGAAAGAGGTTTTGGGGTCATTGTGTTTAAATGAAGATATTCTCTGAACGCATAGATCAATTTCAGTAATGTTTTTTCATCTAAAAGTAGTTTTCCAGTCATTATTATTTTTTGTGCTACATGTCTTTTTAAAATATGAAATATAATTTTTGGGGTTTGGGTTCTGTTTTTTGTGACTCACCCTGTATCTTTGAAAGTTACCCTCTGTAGAAAACTATGCCTACGAGACCATGAACATGTAGTTTTTCTGAACCGACACCCTGGATTCCCTCCACAGGTCTTCAAGTTCATGAAAATCCCCCAAATTCGGAACCCAAGCCTGCCCCCTCCCAACCAGCTACCTGAGAGCTACCACACCAAGGTGGCCCTGATTGGCTGCGGACCGGCCAGCATCAGCTGTGCGACCTTCCTGGCCCGGCTGGGCTACACGGACCTGACCATCTACGAGAAGGAGGACTACATCGGTGGGCTGAGCTCCTCTGAGATCCCCCAGTTCCGACTGGCGTACGACGTGGTCTCGTTTGAGGTGGACATGATGAAAGACCTTGGTGTGAAGGTGAGCTTTTGAAATCGAGACGGTCTTTGAGTCAGTCCCATTCCTGTTGTATGGAATAGATAGTCGTCGTTTGTATGAATCCTCCATGTTGATCACACAGGAACATCTGTTGAAGTTAACCACTGCAAAGTCTGTTCGTCCAGCTCAACCAGTCCGTCTCGATTTGTAGTTTCTAAATATTGACTGCTTTGAATGGTGTGGTAAACCCGGCTAAACCAATGATACAGGTCAGACCAATTGGAAAATAAATTCAAAATTTAGAAACATAATTGTAAATAGCCTCCAAGTTGAAAACTTATTTGCACATTTTTAAACGACCCGTTCATGAAATAAAAGCCATGCAAAAAAATAATATCCAAGGCACAGTGGTAAAACAGGGTCAGTTAGTTCCTAGGAAAGAACACAACACTAATTACTTATAATCCATAGTGGCTTTGCTAGTACTCATGTCTGTGATCGTACAAATCCTATCCTCATTTTACTGACAGATTGAGCTTGGCAAAGGCCTAGGAGACAATGGATTGACACTCCAGTCACTGAAAGATTCTGGGTACGAGGGCGTCTTCCTAGGAATCGGACTCCCCCAGGCTAAGCGCATTCCCATCTTTGAGCGGTTGACCAAGGAGCAGGGCTTCTATACATCCAAGGATTACTTACCGGTAGTTGCCAAAGCTAGCAAAGCAGGTAAACTTATCCAATCAACAACTGTATTACATTGTGTTACATTGTATCTATTCACTGACCCTCCTGCTATCTGAACAGTCATCATCATCATCATCATCATCAGACTTCGTAGGCTACTGCCCGTTGACGCTACAACCGTCCTTTTCTTCTGAGTTGTGTGGCTAGTGCAGGGGTAACTTTGCGTCGGTGCAGTGCTGCAACAGTTAGTTCAGCCAATAAGCTGAGGCCACTCCACTTGGTGAGGCCGTCGATCCAACGGAGTTTGGGTCTGCTGACACCGCGGCCATATCCAAGTGGGGTTCCATCAAGCACTGCCGCTGTAATATCACCCTGTCTTACTGCAATTCTGAAACAATGAGAGCTAGTGTCAGTGAACAATGCTAGTGCTGTCTGCTGCTGCATTTGGTGACCACAGACTCTAAGGCATTGTGGTCTTGAGACTTTTGACCTGATGGATCTTGCTACACTGGGCAGACTTGTCATTTTGACAAGTGTTGTATTTGCTGCGTTCTGCAGCGTTTCTAGCCAAAATACCCTGAGGGATTATGGCTAACTCATATACGACATGCCTTTGTTTTCAGGGTTTTGACTATCTCCCTCTGCCTTGTGTCCGGAGGTAGTCAAATCAGCCAACACTTCAGGACCAATAATTTTGCACTCAAACCATGTAATTTTTCTTCCGTACACCAGGTATGTGCAGCTGTAAATCTCAGCTTCCCCAGCTCCATGGTAACGTCATCGTCCTAGGCGCTGGTGACACGGCCTTTGACTGTGCCACCTCGGCGCTCCGCTGCGGTGCTAAGAGGGTGTATATCGTCTTCCGTAAAGGCTTTACCACCATCAGAGCTGTGCCTGAAGAGGTCAGTAATATATACGCTCCCTACCCCCACCCATACCCCTACCCATCCCCCTACCCCCAATCCCCACCCTCATTCCCCCAACCCATCCCCCTACCCCCACCCCAAACCCCCACCCCCAGCTAAAAAAATCTAGCCTATTTTAGACGATGAAATCACTTACAAAATCTGATCTGACAAAATGAACTTAAACAATTAATTTTTTGTCACATGTTAAATTCCTTCACTTTCTTAGAATGCATCAACAGTCATATTTTAACCGTTGAAGTTGCTTTCCAACAAGTTCTTCAACAAATTCATTTTTTTTTTAATTTAAATTTTCAACTTGAATGTTTATTCGAACTAATAATTTTTTCCCCCTCTCTGTTTGGCGTGTGCAACCCTCTGAAATAAAGTTTCAATTTACGGCACAGACAGATTCAAAATTTGAAAATTAATAATTGAATGTTCGTGGGCCAATTGGTTTTTTAGTGTCGCTGTCTCATTCAAAAGTGAACAACTTTCGAATTGCTGGAAATAATTTAGCAAAGGAATCTATTTTGTGGGATGAAAATCAAAAATAGCATGAGAAATGCAACTTCAATTGTTTGACAAATATAGCAAGCGGTCAGGAAATGTTCTGTGGCCAACTCTGATATTGACCACTACTCTTGGTCATTTTGGTGAATGAAATTTCACCAAGAATTTCATAAAATGTCCATTTGTCACATATTGACCAATTGTTCGGTCACTAGTGCATGTCTATATACCTCTCAGGCCTGAGGAAATAGTGACCTAGTACTCTAGTGACCACACACCTGGTCAATATGTACATAATGTTCCATATGGCGAGGACAGACCCTTTATCTTCTTTAACATTTTGAAATGAGAGTAGACAATTTGTAACCCTGTTCTTATTGCTTATGGCATTTTGTGTTTCTGATAGATGGAGCTAGCCAGAGAGGAGCGATGCGAGTTCATGCCGTTCCTGTCTCCACGGAAGGTCATCATGAAGGCTGATCGCATCACGGGCCTGGAGCTATGTCGCACTGAGCAGGATGAGAACGGCAAGTGGGTGGAGGACGAGGAGCAGACAGTCCGTCTCAAGGCAGATTACATCATCTCGGCATTCGGCTCAACGCTCCATGATCAGCAAGGTAGGCTACTGCTTGGGCGAATTAATAGACACATTTGTTAGCACTTTTGCTAGTTTCCTCTTGATAGCTATCTGTTCTTGGTGTACAATCGTACTGACTGACTCCCCCTTGTGAACAAGGCTGGTTATCTAACTCACTTGTGACTTAAACGAGGAGCAGCTTGCCTGGAAATAGATCATGTACAGTGGAACGTCGTCGTACCGAACACTGCTATACTGAACATTCGGCTTTACCGAATTTTTGTGTACAAAACGTGCCGAACATTGTTATTGAAAAATATGTACATAATGAGATGCATTTTGAGATGTACAGGGGACGAACCTGTGTTCACAGGAACGGAGTGCCCATCTCTCTTTCAAAGCGATTGGGCCAGTGAGTCCATGAAATGCTGCTGTGAGGGGATCGCCACACCTCCTCCACAGCGAGTCTGTTACCTTCCCAGCATTGAATAATGCCGGTACCCATTTAACACCTGGGTTGAGAGGAGTAATTGAGGTAAAGCGCCTTACTCAAGGGCACAACACGCATGGCCACGGCGGGGCTCGAACCCACAATCTCACGATCATGAGGCCTGTGCTCTACCGCTAGACCACACATGCTCACAAATAAAGTACAGTTTTCTTTGAAGTCTTCCATTTCTCTTGGAAGTTAATGTTTCTTTGTCACCCCCCCCCCCCCCCAGTCAAAGCGGCCATGTCCCCCATCCAGTTCAACTCCTGGGGTTTACCGGAGGTCAGCCCTGACACCATGCAGTCCAGCGAGCCGTGGATCTTCTGTGGCGGTGACCTGGCTGGTCAGGCCAACACCACCGTGGAGTCGGTCAACGATGGGAAAACAGCCGCCTGGTATCTGCATAAATACTTGCAGGTACGGACATTAAAAGACATTCACTCTCTTGTAGATATTGCCTGTAGGCCAGGCTTCAATATTGAATGGCAGTACATGGGCATGCTAGTTTGGTGGGCTATTCATATGGGTCATTCGGTAAATTTGGGTTCCCATAATCTGCAGAATAACCCATAAGATCTTGGGTTCTGGGCACCAGACCACAAGGCCACTACATCCCTAAAAACAGCAGGAATTTGAAAATTAAGAAAATCATTAACCCTAACCCCTTGAGCACTTTTATAGAAAGTATCCTGAATCCGCCAAATCCACCAATTTGTCATGCAAAAATATGTTGGTGTCCTGAGTCCATCAGAATCCACCAGTGAGTCCATCATAATTCAAGTGTAGTACATATACCTCGTACACACCAAACATGTAGCCAAGAAGTTAAACTGTTGAGATCCTGAATCCATCAAAGTCTCCCAACTGCTCAATATGGAGGTAGCCTGAATCCATCAATATCCTGCAGTACCGCTGGGCTTTAACTGTCCTGAATCCATTAAAGTCCCCCAACTGCTCAATATGGAGATATCCTGAATCCATCAAAATCCTGCAGTACTGTAGGCTTACTGTCCTGAATCCATCAAAGTCCCCCAACTGCTCAATATGGAGGTAGCCTGAATCCATCAAAATCCTGCAGTACTGCTAGGCTTACTGTCCTGAATCCATCAAAGTCCCCCAACTGCTCAATATGGAGGTATCCTGAATCCATCAATATCTTGTAGTACCACTAGGCTTTAACTGTCCTGAATCCATTAAAGTCCCCCAACTGCTCAATATGGGGATATCCTGAAACCGCCAAAATCCTCCAAAACAGGGTCGAGGATTTTGATGGATTCAGGTTCGTTAGGGTTAATGAATTGACTGTTTCTTTCAGTCCCTCCACGGTCTACACGTGTCGGCCACCCCCACCTTACCAAAGTTCTACAGTCCCATTGACCTGGTTGACCTGAGTACGGTGATCTGCGGCCTCAAGTTTGAGAACCCCTTTGGCTTGGCCAGCGCCCCGCCCACCACCTCAGCGGCGATGATCCGACGGGCCTTCCAAGCTGGCTGGGGATTTGTGGTCACCAAAACCTTCACTCTGGACAAGGTAAGAATGCTACAGGATGAGTCAAAAATACTGCAGTAATGCAAAGGATCCATCTTTTTTTCAAAACCAAGTTGAAGTTTTGAACTTTTTAAGTTTTGTAAGAATGACAGATTCGTTAGTTACCTTGTATGAAAAAAATTAAGTTAATTGCATTTACTGTTTGTCTTTTGTGAACCTTTTTATCAACATCGTGCATGTGCAGTCTGCTCCCTTACATATTGCGCTGATTAAAAAGTGTCTACAGGTTCCAGATAAACAACCATCGCTCCCTTAGTCTGGCTTCCAAACGCACATTTACAAAATTACAATACTGTCTGCAAATGGTGCCCGACTAAATTTAGTGCAAAATATATGGGAGCCCAGAGAGGCCACATAAAGCTTATACTCGTTCGTAACCCCATCTAAAAACACGTTAGAATTGTGCAGCAGCAGGATTCCAATCAAACCAGTGAGTTTGGCAGTTTTGAGACATCATCTACTTTGAAAAAAAAACTTTTTAATTTTGCCGACACGCATGGCTACGGCGACGCGCGCAGACCAGAAACTGGAGACTATTTTTTAAGCCTAACAGAGTGTCCATTCTTTGGCAGGACATAGTGACGAATGTCTCCCCCCGCATTGTCCGAGGCACCACCTCAGGCCACACCTTCGGCCCCGGTCAAGGCTCCTTCCTCAACATCGAGCTGGTCAGCGAGAAGACCGCCGCCTACTGGTGCCGCAGCGTGAGGGAACTCAAGGACGACTTCCCCGAGAAGATCATCATCGCCAGTATCATGTGCAGCTACAACAAGGAGGACTGGGTCAAACTGGGCAAGATGGCCGAGGTTTGCATGCATCATTTGATTGAACTTTTTTCATGATATTCAAATCCTGCATTTTAAACTTATTGACAGTTGAAATAATAACGTAAAAGACCGTATTGATGAGGGTACCATGATGCCATTTTTAAAGGGAATATACGACATTTGCTTTTCATGCAATTTTCAGAAATAAATGGATTTGGAGGATTAGTATGTTATAGCAAATATTGTTAAACTGACTTGTTTCACGGTTTGGGCTTGTAGATGCTGGAAAACCAATCATGTTCTTGTAGTCTAGTTCCCTGACCCCACTTAATATGAAACAGAGCAATGTATAGACTTTGGGGAATTGTAAAGTCAGATAATCAGTCTAGCAGGCTTGTACCCCTTCACAGGTGTGTATAAATCAATTGCAAAGAAAATGCTGAATAACTAAATATGAAAAAATTACGAGCAGATTTTGAAAAGAAGCCAATTTTCCCCAACGCTGGTCGGCCGACCAGCGTTGGAAAATACAAGTGTTCTTGAAAATGTCAGCACACCAGGAGCCACGATTTTACGGGAATTTTTAGACTGTCATTCCCTAACAATCCAGTAAGGTATTTCGTGATAATTTGATCGTTTCGTTTTTTGATGTTTGCAATTGTTGTATCTTCCCTTTTATTAAGCTCTGGTTGGAGCTTCTCCATGTCACTTGGTGGTCGGTCGGTCTGTCTCCGAAAGATGACCAAAACTATTTGACCAAATGCCATGCCGAGGTCATATAAATGCACTCTTGCCGAAAGTTTTCAGCTTTTTTTCGACTGATGTGCTTGCGCGTCTATGATGCATATGTTTGTCCCCGGAAAATTGACCAAAAATGAGCCCTTTAAGTTTCCCATTAAATATAACCAAATTTTAATTAAAACAAAATAAATTAAATACTTAACAAAAATTGTTTCTAACAATTCGTAAAGTTGTTTTTGAAAATTTGTAAATGGAGGCAAAATAATGTGCAGTACTTAATGTTATGGTCACGTGGCATATAGTGCTATATAGCACGCTATATTTTATGGGAAACCTAGGGACTTATTTTGGTCAATTTTCGGGGACAGACTAGCGCGATAGCGCAGCATGATTTTTGCATGGGACGGCGGCCCAGGCTTGTACGCACAATCATTTCATGCAAGACTTTCATGCAAGGCGGCTAGAGATTATTGTGCACTCACTCTTGTTGAGGTGCAAGTATAAGTTTATATCTTGCTAAAAATCAAAAATTAGAAAATTTTACAATCTCCAATTATAATTTTTAGATTGAATTGGGGGGGGGGGGACCGCAACTGCACATCCGCGCCGAAATGTAGAGATGATTTTTTTTCCGGACACTTGGCCTCCGTAAAATCAAAAGGGTTGGGTCGGGGGGAGGGGGGGGGGGCCGTGGCTGGTACCCATCTTCCAAATGAGTGCGCTCTTCAAAACTGACCATTATTGTGCATACTGGAAAATATATGCTGATTGTCACGTAACATTGTAATGGATTTGGAGCTTGGATTTCTTCTGTTTTTCATGTCAGAACTTTATTAACATTTATGGAAATAATTCTGGCAAAAATTTCTTTCAAAAAAATCTGCCAGGAGGGGCAATGTCCCCCCCCCCCCCCCCCCCCCCCCACCTCCCACCCCCTATGATATGCCACCGAGACGGATACTTTTTTGGTGACTGACTGTAGAGCATTTCAAGCACGCTATCACTGACGACTCATGGAGGCTCTCCTCAATGGTGGACGCATTGTCACAGCTACAGTTCAATGCAACTGCCCCAGGATGGATTATCTGAACATTGAAGGGAACCTTGAGTGTACTGCGATAGTCCTTGGAATGATCTACAGGGCTTATTAGTGAACACAAGAATTGGCATTGTGTGATTGATTTTGCTTCCCTTTCTATAGGACCATGGTGCAGATGCCCTGGAGTTGAATCTCTCCTGCCCTCATGGCATGGGTGAGCGAGGCATGGGCCTGGCCTGTGGCCAGAACCCTGAGCTAGTCCTGAACATCTGTCGCTGGGTCCGGGAAAACGTCAAGATTCCCTTCTTTGCCAAGCTGACTCCCAACGTCACGTCTATCGTTGAGATTGCCCGGGCAGCTAAGAACGGTACGTTGTGCTGGGGGTTTTTGCTCCTCTTCTTCACTTGTCTGTTTGTGTCAGTGTAGGGGGATGTATCTGGGGTGCGTTCCACTTTAGCGAACAACGCCAATGTTAGCAATGATTTCCCATTGACTATGCACAAAATTATCGCAAAAGTCAGCAATGTTTGCGTGAGTGGAAACGCACCCTGAGGTAGTGATATCAGCATAGCTGCCAACTGTTACTAATTTTTCGTAATTACTACGAATTGTTTGTTAAATTACGAAAATACGATTTGCCACTAAAACATTACGAATTTCCCATTTTCTACCTAATGAAAAAAAAAATACTTGTAAAGTATCGTTTTTGACCGAAAACTTCTGGCGAAATGTCGCGATAATGGATGGACTGGTGACAAGTCTAATAAGAATGCAGTCAAGCACCTGATAGACATCAATGCAGTGTGCGCAGTGGAGTACTTGAGGACCAGACTAAAACTATTTTTCAATGGTGTGTCATTTGTGTGCATCTCGTGGATGTGTGGTTGTGTGTACTGTATGTGAGTACTTTTCAGTGACGATCGTGAGCACATTTGGTCGCTTTTTGCCGGGTTGAGACCCATCAGTGCGACAATTTAATCATGGAATTTAATAAGAGTATGGTTGGAATAATTGGTATTACAGTTTGAGTTTGTCACAACGTCCAGAAAAGATAAATCAGCATGCGTTTGCAAGGTACATGTATGTTGGCGGGATATTTCTATTGCATACGGTCATGACGGTGGCCCTAAATCATTGTGTGTAAAAACATTGATACGAACTCGAAACTCCACATCGATAGCATGCATCTCCAAAAAAATATGCGCATATTTTATTATTGTTATTATTTATTTGACTCCAACAAACAAATACAGACATTAAAAAAAATTAATTAAAAAAAAAAAAAAAAAAAAAAATTTTTTTTTTTTTTTTTAAATTATCTTTTGGCCTACATTACATTATTATTCACAAGAAGAAGGGTATGCACATGTATGTGTACATGTAAACCATGTACCTGTACTCTATGTTGGTAAAGCTTTTGATAAAACGAGCAGTTGAAAATGACCGCGCGGGTTGATTACTAATTGGGATTTTGAAATGTTGGCAGCTATGTATCAGTGCTGTCCCCAAGTTTAATTTACAACTGGAAACAGCCAATATGTTTATGATATGATTTCCTCCTCTGGGTATGGATAGGTGGAGCCGATGGCGTAACGGCCACCAACACAGTCTCAGGCCTGATGGGCATCAAAGGCTCCTCCAGCGCATGGCCTGCCGTCGGCAAGGAACAGCGGACGACCTACGGCGGTGTGTCCGGTAACGCCATCCGGCCCATCGCGCTACGCGCCGTGTCGGCCATCGCCAACGCCCTCCCGGGATTCCCCATTCTTGCTACCGGTGGGATTGATTCGGCGGACGTCGGCCTGCAGTACTTGCACGGCGGGGCAGCCGCACTTCAGGTGGGTACAAAATTTGTTGCTCAAAACCCCAAAGCATTAGGTAATGGACAGCTGCGCAAACAAGAGAGGGCGCTATTTTACCACTTTGAAAGCCCAGCGGAGGGGACACACTGTGTACACATACTGGTTCGTGCATGTATAGCGCGAAGTACGCCCCACTTAGTTTATTCTGAAGGTGCACAAAGGCACAGCGTCTCCAGGTGTTCATCAAGTGTCATTGTCAATGAGTTTGAATGTCTCTCCCAGTCCCCCCCCCCCCCCCCCCACTCTCCCTTTCTTACCATCGAGGGGGTACTTGTGCACGGAGGCCATAATAGATGTGACCAACCTTAGAAGACTGGTTCCATAATACAGGGTGAGTAAAAAAGAACGAAACCCAAATGTTGGGACCATTGTTTTAGTGAAGTTCTGCATGTAGCACTTTCAAATCTAGGATATAAAAGCCCAATTCATAAGCCTTGTTTTAGTACAAGAATCATTCAAATCACTCACGTACTTTTCAAGTTTTTAAACACAACCACCGTTTTAAGGTTCTGTCCACGGATCACAAAAAAGTTCAGTGTGTTCTTTCAGCAAAACGAAAACAAATCACATAGGGCTGTGTGTGAATTGTTTTCATTTTGCTGAAAGAATGCACACCATTTTTGTGATCCGTGGAAAGAACTCAAACGATGGTTGTGTTTAAAATTCCATAACTTGAAAAGTACGTGAGTGATTTGAATTATTCTTGTACTTAAAGAAAGCTTATGAATTGGGCTTTCATGTGCTAGATTTTGAAAGTGCTACATGTAGAACTTCAATAAAATAATAGTCCCGACATTTGGGTTTTTTTTTTTTTTGACTCGCCCTGTACTGTTGACTTTTCATTAATATGAACTCAGTTATGAGTTCATATTAAGCCCTCTCTTGATTTTTGAGTAGCGTTATTTTTTGCACTCCTTTGAGATAGTCGAGGAACGAAGTAGGAACGCTTGCGCGATCGCGCTCCTTTAAAAATGAAGGACGGGCTTCACTCACACTGTCTTGTATTGTCTTTCTTGCAGGTTTGTAGTGCCGTTCAGAACCAGGATTTCACCCTGATTGAGGACTACTTGACAGGGCTCAAGACGTTGCTATACCTAGAGAGCATGGATGCCTTTGAGCACTGGGATGGTCAGAGCCCTCCAACGGCCAGACACCAGAAAGGCAAGATGGTGCCCAAGGTTGCTGACATAGTAGGCAAGGTACCAGACCCCTTTTGATTTAAGTGAGAGGTCATGGCCTATTCTCCAGTCTGGAGCTATTGGCTAAAATCAAAGTGTTATTTAAATTTAAAAAAATTTAATCGACTCCAAAACTTAGGAATAATGTAAATTGATAACTGCACAAAAGTAACATTAGACTAAAGATGTTATAAAAAAAATTAATTGTGACAAATTCTCCTTAACCAGTTCGCGTTGAAGGACGTGATAAAACACACTGGCTGTTTTTGTACCCAGGCACAGCTGACGGGTTAAGACATCAAGATTGCCTCGACTCGCCTCCTGGTGACGTCTAAACATGCTATTACCTCGTGCTTTTTATACACACACAAAGTCCATGTTGTCTGTTGAGGCGGACCGTGTGCTGACCCTTGTGTGGGCCGTTGTGCACGGCCTATTGTTGTACAATTTACGCTCCAGTGCACACCCCGGAGTATTGAAATATATGAGGTTTCGGCAAGAAAAAACGTACAAATACTGTTGAAATGACTCTTGCGTATCAGCATTTCTGGCGTTTAACTGTATATCAGGAGTTGGCTGGGAAATTTTGCCATCTGAAAATTCTGAAATGTTCGGCAAAAGTAAACCCGGTACGAAGTGGTTAAACACAAAAATATATTTAAATGTAAATAAAACTATAGATATATTTTTATGATACTTGTAAATGGCTGGTCTCTGCTGTTCGTTATCGAATAAATAAATAACTTAAATAAATCAATAAAAACAAAACTAATCCATGAAGTTGAATGAGTACTAAAGCCAAATCCAAATGGAATGGAAAACCCTCAATAACTGTACGCCTGAAAATAAGTAAACAAGAAAAGCATGCCAGGCTTTGTTTACATACGTAATTGCATTTGTTTTCCCAGCATCTACCATCATTTGGACCCTACCAGCAAGAGCGTATCCGTCGCCTGGCCGACTATAAGAGGAAAGTGGCCCCATTGGACGCCAGCCCGGACCAATCGGAGGAGGAACGCTCCCTCAACCAACCCAAGAAAACCATCCCAACCATCAGGGTAAATCTAAACTCGCAGTTATTGTGAAGTGCAGTGCTTTAAACATTGAAAATTGTCCATGCTTTTCCGGACTGAGATCTGATACAATAAGATTAAGTTTATCACTATTAGGTTTTTGCCCTTCTCCGCACCGACTTATAAACACTGTATACTCAGTATGTTACCACTGAGTATATAGTGTTTATACTTCAGTGAAGGGCAAAGACCTAATATTGATTTACATCACCGCGACACAAATTCATCTTATGAATAGTTTCATTGCGGTACCCGCTGCTACATCAGATTCGAACCAGCCAACTGATCTCACAAGCTCGGTGGTCGAGTGGTAAGACGTCTGCACTAGATAGCAGGAGGTTGTGGGTTCGAGTCCCACCCGAACCCAACGCAACTTCATCTTATGATTAAGATTTAAGTTTGCAGTTGCAGCAGTTACAAGAAATCTCTTTTATGAGTTTGTGAGGTTTTGAAAAGAACAACGGGCAGAGCATACTGTCCAAAATGTTAAGTTCCCCGGTTCTTTTCAGAATCTCACAACTCACATAATGTAACTGCAAACCTTCAAATCTGATTCAGCTGTGATTTTTAGTTTTTTTTAATTTATAGTTTTGATTTCATATACACAGGAAGTCATTGGCCGCGCCCTGGATCGCATCGGCACCTACGGCGACCTGGACAACACCCAACAAGTGGTGGCGCTCATCGACGAGGAGATGTGCATCAACTGCGGCAAGTGCTACATGACCTGCAACGACAACGGCTACCAGGCCATCACCTTTGACCCCCTGACCCATCTGCCGCACGTGACCAAGGACTGCACAGGGTGCACGCTGTGCGTCAGCGTCTGTCCGATCGTCGACTGTATCAAGATGGTCGACAGGAAAACGTCTTATGTACCTAACCGTGGGGTACCGCTCATTGCTTCCTCTTAAAAAAAAAATCAATCTCGAGAAATTATATTTATCATTGCAAATTATATCAATATTTCCTGGAATTGTTGCTTGATTAAAATCAAGGTTGCAAGATCAGGGGACGATTTCATGTATCGCTAAGACACGTTTTAGGAAGGGTAAGTCATCTTAACTCGCAACTTGTCCTAGGATCGATTTCACCAAACTTAAGACGCGTTCAACACGTCTTAACTTCCTTAGCAATGCGGCTGAACTCATCTTAACATTAGATCGGTCTGAGTGTCGTCTTATCTCATTAAAGCAAGCGTTAATTTGTATATCCTCTGGAAATCATTGCCGTTACAGACGAGTGTCGGTCTAGAGTTATAGTTTTGAGGAAGAAAACTGCTGTAGAAACAGATTTGAAAAGATTTCTGATACGTGGCTAGTTTTAACAACAATAGCTTGTTTACAAAACTTAATTAGCCTATACGTCGACACCCATTTGACTTTTTAAAATAAAGTGATGAAACGATGAGTAAGAATGACTCTATCGTATTTTGTGTAGAACTACCTTGCATGTGAAATTTATCGAGTAGAGTAATTTTTCTGGCGAAAAGTTGTGTTCTATGCATGCACCGGGTTTTGCGCATTTTTTTTTTTCGACTGTTTTGTCAAGTGGTAAAAACAAACCTGAAACAGTCATCAAATTGGTAGTTTGATGCGTCTTGCTTAAGATGGGTTTAGTGAAATTGCTCTTAGGATGCGTCTTAGCTAAGATTTATCTTAGAGTAGGGACTCGTCTTAAAGTTGCATGATGAGTCGCAAGATTTGTGAAATTGGCCCCTGGTCAACTACATGTAACCATTTTTTTTTTTCCAAAACAATTTGTCATGGCGTGTTGACAAGATAATCTTTCACAAATGCAAAAATTTAAAAAATCAAACTCCAAAAGTATAAAAATCCAAAAGTGTTTTTTTCATAATGATATACAATTATGTCATGAACTAATTACCAAACCAATTTTGAGTTTTGCCCAAAAAAAAATTGTATTTACTGTGCCGTGAAAAAAAAAACAAGCTGCTGAAAATATAACAATGTGGGGCCAAATTATACGTGTTTGATTCTAACAGGCCTACCGTTTGAAAAATGAATTATGCCAGAAATTTTTCATAATTTTCAGATGAGGTGAAGTTAAAATAATGTAAAATAAACTTAAATATATAGAATAACATGTTTTAAAGTCACACATATTAATTTTTGCAGGAAAAAGTTACAATTTTGAATTTCAGTAAGTCAGCTTTTGTTCACTTTATTATTGAGTACTTCAAACATATTACAATTAGACTTTGTAATACTTTAAGATGCCAAAATAAATTATACTAAATTACAAATTTTAATAGTGGGTACCGAATATCAGTATTTTTAGTTTTTCAGATGACAGGTATACTTACGCACAACTGAGGAAAAAGAAATTGTTTTGTTAACCGTATGTATATCCATGTAGCGTGTGCTTTATTTTATAGTTTTCGTTTTACTCTCAGTTTTAACCGCACTTTGATTCAGTTGATTGCAGTGAAAATGGTTCCTTGATTACTGCGGCGTATGTTTGTGTGTATGTAATCAGGGAACTAGACTACAGTGATTTTTTTTTTTGCTAATGTAAAATGTGTGATTTTATAAGTGAAAGGATTGTGGGTTCTAATAAATTAACAAAGATGTGTGAACAAAAATGTACTGAGGAGTATTCAGCAGATAGATTTTAAAAAAAAAATGATGCAATCTGTTGAGATTTCCAAAGATTGATTGAAAAATACACTTAATAATAATAAATAAATATATAAAAGTGGATATTTATAAAGCGCACGTGTCCACCAGGACTGGTGCTCAAGGCGCTACATCATTATTACCCCTGCTCATTGGGCACATGGAACATTCCGAATACCATCTCAGCTCCCTGGGGAGTATACAGCTCGATGCAGCCTGTTAGGCGCAAGGAAGCTAATTCAATCACAATAACCATCTCTGCCTTCACAGGTACCCATTTACTCCTGGGTGGAGAGAAGTAATGAGCAGCTTTACCCACAGACCACGAATCAGTGCCCTTAACCACGAGGCCACAGCACTCCACTTATAACTATTCATAAATGCATTGTTTTTTGAGAAAGTGGCTATTTTTGAGGAAAAATATATTTAGAAAACATTGCTAGTTATTTCTTAGTGGTTACGCATTTTATACTTGCGTTCAAATTTGAAATAATCAGCCTGATTAATAGCTTGATGTAATGGCAAAGTTTTATGTTATCATTCCAATTGCAAAATAAAATATATATATTTTCAAATATACTTAAATATCAGGATAGTTTCAGCCAAAGGAATGCCAAATGTTTTTGTAATAAATGTAGTGCAGTGGATATAAAAATGAAACATGTCTGATTCCTTTTGAAGTGGCCTTTCATAGTAAGATTCATGTTAATAAAATTGCCATGAAGTCTGAACAGTTTTATCATTAGCTGTACATGCAGTCAACTGGCATTATCTTGCTGTACTTTGTGCAATCTTAACCCCTGGTATTTTTTAATTAAGGACTGCAGTGGATGTGTTTAATTCTGAAATGTACCGTACAGGTTTTTTTCTTTGGACACTTGGTCTCCAAAAATCAATAGGTAGGGGGGGGGGGGGGCTTGTACCATACATGTACTTTCAATGATGGGGGCGCTGTTCAAATCCGCTGATTATTTCCCACCTTTTTTGCAGAACAGTGTACAAATGCCCCTAACCAAGCTGGCTTTTTCCATGTTTTGTGCACAGGCGGACATTATTTGCAGTATTTTTTTGGGGGGGGGGATTTTTTTTTAATGAAACAAATTTTAAAGGGAATGTACATTTGCTTTTGCTGCAATTTTCAGAAATAAAAGGATTTGGAGGATAAGTATGTTATAGCAAATATTGTTACGCTGACTTGTTTCACGTTTTGGGCTTGTAGATGCTGGAAAAACCAAGAAAAGCAATCATGTTCTTGTAGTCTGGTTCCCTGACCCCACTTTAGATGAAACGGAGCATAATTTATAGACTTTTGGGAATTGTAAGGTCAGATAATCAGTCTAGCAGGCTTGTACCCCTTCACAGGTGTGTAATCAAATGTAAAGAAAACACGTAATAACTAAATATGAAAAATTAGGAGCAGATTTTGAACAAAGCCAGTTTTCTCCAACGCTGGTCGGCCGACTAGCGTTTGAAAAATTGTTCTTGAAAATGTCAACACACCAGGAGCCAAGATTTTACAGGATTTTTTAGACAGCCATTCTAAACAATCCAGTAAGGTATTTCGTGATAATTTGATCATTTCGTTTTTTTGATGTTTGCAAATGTTGTATCTTCCCTTTAGACAGAGCAGGGAGATTTTGACCCCCAATTCTCCCCCTCCCCTTCAGTTTTGACATTTTTTTTGCAGAATCAATCCTTTCAAAAAAGAGATTCAGTGTTGCGTTGCTAGAATTTATAATGTGTGTACCTCTGTCGTC
The DNA here is from genome assembly GCF_015706575.1 of Patiria miniata. Lineage (NCBI taxonomy): Eukaryota > Metazoa > Echinodermata > Asteroidea > Valvatida > Asterinidae > Patiria > Patiria miniata. The sequence continues at coordinate 8,413,274 of NW_024037073.1, forward strand.
CCTTTTACAACACAAACTACTGGTATTTTCGTGAAAACGAGCCTTTTAAGATTTTCCATATTGTAGAGGAACCGTGCAGTCTTGAAAAAAGTGTTTTTATGCGACATGATGTGCAGGAGATGACGCAAGTACAAGTTGTGCATGCAGCAGGCGCGGTTCTAGAGCGAATATTTTTGGGGGGCTAGCAGGGTGGATCCAGAATTTTTTCTGGGAGGCATGCTAAAATGTAGACCGGTTATTTTCTCCGGACACTTGGGCCTCCAAAAATCAAGGGGGTGGGGGGTCGTGCCATATTTTCAATGGGGAGCGCCGATAAAATCCTACAATCGGGCACGTACTCTACATTAACTAAAAGTGTAGAAATGCACCCTTCTCGCGACTATTTATTAAGGGGGAGACCTTTGGCATGTACGTCAGAGTGTACTTCGCGCGTATTTCGAGGGCTGCATGCAAGTGGCGGTTCTAGGGGGGCTAGACAAAAAGCCCCCCCCCCCCCGAACCGCCACTTGCATGCAGCCCTCAAAATACTCGCGCAGTACACTCTGAATAGTCAATCACTGTTGTTTTCATATCTACATTATTTTTAATGAAACAAATTTTAGACAGATCAGGGAGATTTTGACCCCCAACTCCCCCCCCCCCCTTCAGTTTTGACATTTTTTTGCAAGATCAATCCTTTCGAAAAAGAGATTTCAATGTTGCGTTGCTGGAATTTATAATGTGCGTACCTCTGTCGTCCCTTTTACAACACAAAATACTGGTATTTTCGTGAAAATGAGCCTTCCATATCGTAAAGGAACCGTGCAGTCTTGAAATAAGTGTTTTTATGCGACATGATGTGCTGGAGATAACGCGACCACAATTAGTGCATGCAGCAGGCGCGGTTCTAGAGCCAATATTTTGGGGGGCTAGCAGGATGGATCCAGAAATTTGTCAGGGCGGCGTGCTGAAATGTTGACCGGTTATTTTCTCCGGACACTTACGCCTCCAAAAATCTAGGTGGGGGGGGGGGGGGTGTGACATATTGTCAATTGGGAAGCGCTGATAAAATCCTACAATCAGGCACGTACCCTACATTAACTAAGTGTAGAAATGCACCCTTCTCATGACTATTTATTCAGGGGAGACGGTTCGCATGTACGTCACAAAAAGTGCAATTTTTTTTTTATGTATTTTTGGGGGGGGGGGGGGCTAGACAAAAGTGGCTGTTCTATGGGGGGGCCTAAAGCTCTGAATAGTCAATCACTGTTGTTTTCATATTTACACGGCCAAGGGTGAAAGAACGCGCAAGCAGCCGAAGGAGTTGAGGTTAATATGGTTATTCAATATTCGCAATAAAAACTCAAAGACACAGACGATGACATTTCATGGAATGGGGAGAATTTATTCACAAAATAGGTTGCAAAATTTAAATATCCATACAAAAAAATGAATCCCTGGCACAGGTCAAACCCTTGGGACCTAGCAGAAAACGTAAAATGGACGACCATTTTATTTTTAAAATGGTAGTAAAGTTAACACACTGTTGTTAATCCATGTCCCTGTTTCATCGCTTCTCAACCTTTTGACTGTGAAGGTCATGTGTAGTATATAACCTGGACAGTTAATGTTAAATAAGGACGTTTACTGATTCTTTTTTTGGGGGGGGCATTTGGGCATAACTGAAGTGATTCAAACTTCAGGTTTTTTGTTATCTGTAGATTTTACATCAAAGTACATACACACTGACTTCTGTTTGACCCCTAACATAGCTGTTAAAGATACCTTAATAAGTTTGGGAGGGACAAAAACAAAACACACACCTATCCTGTCAACAAGCTAAGTTCTTTCACTAATTAACCTTTCAACTTTCATTCATGGGTTTTCATTGAACTGAATTTTCATAATGCAAATGTTGACAAGGAAGTTGTACAAAGAAAAAGAAACCAACCTTTCAGTAAAAAACAAACAAAGATGTCTACTTGCATGATGTCTTGTGAAATACAGCTGAATACATACAGACCAGATTTGTAAGGTTTGCATGGTTAAAGGTAGTAGTAATATAAAGATTTACGGTAGCACCATGTGACAAATCTCTTTTATGAGTTTGTGAGATTCTGAAAAGAACGGGGGGGGGGGGGGGGGGGGGGGACCTCAACGATTTGAACAGTATGCTTTGCCCATCATCAGTCTGCTAACAATGGGTATACTGTCTGAAACCTTGTGTTCCCCCCCCCCCCCCCCCCCCGGTTCTTTTCAGAACCTCTCAAACTTATGAATGAGATTTGTCATATGGTACCACCCTAAATCATTATCTTATTGATTTACACACGTAAAACAACAACTTTTTTTAAGAAATATCGTTGAAAACATTCATGACTTGCTTTATACACTTACATTTGTTGAATAATACCTAGTAAATACCTTTGTGAATGTGAAACACTATCGCTTTTTTTCAAACATTTTTCTATAGAAACTACATGTTTTCTTCCCAATAATCTGTAAAAACAAAATTTTAACAAAAGAAAAGAAACATGAACTTCTGAAAAATGAAGCCTTCAACCTTTTCTCTTGCAAAGCCTTTTTTAAGTACTGCAGTCATTAAACAGCCAAAAAAAACAGAGTAACTTGTCTCACAATTTCCTTCTAGTAGCTTGGATCATTTTTTTATATGAAATAAAACTTATTTTCTTAATCACCTTCCAGGTTATGTTCTTTCCAGCTTAATATCTACTAATAACATGCAGCTGAAAATGCCGCTCTAGACTGTAAAATTTAATATGTACAAACAGCGTGATCACGTTGTGCCCTTCAGGTTAAATGCTGATATTTGACAATTCTCTCTCCACTTAACACTCACTTTATAAAAACAAGGTTTTCAAAAAGCTCCAGTATTTCAAAATCAAACAACTTGATGCAACATGTAATCCTCATCCAGTTTGTTAAGCCAGTGTTCCAGACACGAGTACATGTATCAAGATAAAGAAGTTTCCAGTTTGGGCCAAACAATCAACGACTTTCATGGAAACGGACAATGAAATCAAAGGAAGGTACTTGTTCTGAAGTAAGGACAAAATTCTAACAAAACTTTTGACTAGACCATGTTTTACACCATTTCTTGTGCTCAAATGTATACATTTGAAAATTATCCAATTCTTTTTGAATACTTGAAATACCCTTGACTGCATTCTCAGATAAGGAGGAGTTTTGAAGGCTGTAGTAGTGCGACGACGAAGGAATGTTTTCAGAGAGTTTTTGTCAAATGTCAACAAGTCCTGACTGATCCTGCTACAGCATGACTGCCCCATTGACCACTCCCGGGGGCGGAGCCTGGTCCTGCTACAGCGTGACTGCTCCATTGACCACTCCCGGGGGTGGAGCCTCGTCCTGCTACACCATGACTGCTCCATTGACCACTCCCGGGGGCGGAGCCTGGTCCATGTCTTGCTCCTCTTCCACTTCTTCTTCCTCTTCAATCTCTTCTGAAAAACAAAACAAAAACATTTCTAGCAAACTACAAACACTTTAGCACGTGTCTGTGAAATACTAGACTTGCTAACTTTTGCACCACATGTACAGTATGCACATGCTCTGCAATACATGCACACACATGTACTTGTCATACGCGTGTTGTACAATGTACATACAGTGTGTGGGCATTGTTATACGGCACTGAAGTGGAACGCACGCTAAAGTGTACCTTGTCGGGCATCTGGAAAGACGTAAACTAAGTGATGTTCACTACTTTTTTTTAAGATACCGACTTAAAGCAATTCTGACTTGAGTCAAGTCTAGTGAAATACCCAATTCGCCATCCAAAAATTGCAACGATCGTCAACAATGAAGCATGCTTCACACATATATCGACTGAATCGTTGTTTGCTCCAACAACTGTGTTTTGCAAGAAACTGTTAAACATACAAATGAAAGTCACATCTGTAGTTTTCTAGTGTTTCATAATAGCGGGAATATGACTATTTTTATGCATTGCTTGTTTAAATTTTGGTGAAACTTTTGCCAAATTTCTGGCATAGAAATTTGTGAGCTACAATTGGTATGTTTTATATTTGTTAATCATGGCAATATCTATAATCACGACTTTTTAAATTTTTTTGGAGGAATTCTTTCCTGGGAGTTTTTTTTTTATCTTGTGGGGATCTTGTCTCTTTCTCCAGCTGTAAAAAAAATGACAATAAATTAAAAGCTTTGCCGTCGAAATAAGTTAACTTCAGAAGAACTAAAAACATCTACGCTGAACAGAATTTTGCAGCATAAGATTCTGAGTTTTGAAACATTAAAACTTTATTTGCGGGTCACGAAAGCCAAAGGCGATAGTTCTCCCTAACAGTTCTCGTATCAACTTCACTCAAAAGTCCAGTTGGAGTCTGGATGCTGATAATTACCTGAGCCGAAGGTAAATATCAGCATCCAGACTCCAACCAGTCTTAAACAAAGTGTTTAATACCGGCCAAGCACATATTTATTCCCATTCATAAATACCTTTTCGGTCAAAATATCAAACCTTTTAAAATACGTCGAAACGTCAAAACAAGTCAAAAATTATAAATTTCCAACGATTTTGTTCAACAATTTTACTTCATGTTTTTCGAAACACCCCTTTAGCTAGATTGTATGTCCCTCTCGCGAGTTCGTCGTAAACAATTCCTTATATGGAGATTTGCGCGGGAGACACGCGATGTGACGCAGAACGCAGCTGTGCTGGTGTATTGTGAATTTAGGACTATGATATACTGACTCACTGGTAGTTTCGAGCATGCCTACGTGAAAATTGTGAACGTTCAAGCAATAAAGCAGTAAAAGGCACCAGATTTCATAGGAGTCCAAATTTCATGTGACCCTGGAAAAGTGTTCAAGACCAGCCAGTGGGTCTTTATCAACCATTTAAAACCGGCCACGTGACGGGCTCTCGACCAATAGGAATGGGTAAACTGTCTTAGGCATTGATGAATGCGAGATAATACAAGTAGAATTCACAGAATTATGGCCAACAAACTTTAGTAAAAGTAAGAATGACCAAAAAACAACAACAAACAAACAAAACAAAAACCTGTTTGGTTTCTGTTGTGGGCGTCTTTCCCTGGAACCTGTCCTGTCTTGAGCATTTGGTTCAATCTCTCAACCTCCTCCAGAGATTTGGCATTGACGATGGCAGCCTGGAAAACACGGGAAAGAAAATAGTGCAATGAACAGCGGGCAGTGCCTCGTGGCCCAATGGTTACGGTTCGTGTTCATACAATAGTATGTGGGTTGTATGGCCTGGTTATGACACCTCTTTTGTCTGAATATCTGAACGATTGTGGGGAAAAAATGAGCAACCGTAGAGGTACAAGCTTTTTCCAAAAGGCTAGTGGGAGCTCGACCTTTTGTAAAGCATCTTAAAAATCTGTTTTTATCCCATTTTATGAGTTAACTTTTCATTCGCTACAATACGACAGCAGGAATTTCAAATGCCATTTTTTTCTTTCAATTACTTTTGTAACTTCAATTTTGGTGGTCTATAAACTCAGTACCCCAAAATGTTATATACATTAGAAAGCTCTTGTTCTGCAGAATCCAAAAATACAAATATCTCAGATCTTATAAAGTCTAAATTTATGCTCATGTTGTTGTGACAGGTCACATGACAAACAGTGATAAGTTAAACTTATGATGCCCAACCATGAAGCACACAGGGATCTTAATACCATGGTAGATATTGCATTTGTTAAAAGGTAGTATTATTCAAACACACCCATAGTCATTTACCTTGATAGCAGCATAATCCTGAGGTGATGGTCCAGGCTTTGCGTCCCCCTCACCACCAACGGGTGCCCCTGGTACAAACCTGCAATGATAAAATGTCATCCTCATAAACCCAGACTTTTTCAATTTACAAATTCCTTCAAAACAGTCCATTTACTTGTGCAGGACACTATTAAAACGGCAGAAGAAATCCTCATTAAGTGACTACAATGCTGGACGTGCAGAGCATTTCCCAAACAAGGCAATTTTAAGAATTTCTTTCCTTTTTTGGGGGTAAGGTAAAAGTCAAGGTCCCGTAGCCATTACTGGCCGTAGGGGCAGTGGGATGTTAGAGGTCCATTGTGTCTTGGGCGCGGCATATGAGTGGCGGGGCCCAGTCCTCTTCTCTCGCCGTCTTGCCTTCCCTGAACGAATCAGGTACCCATTTTACTGTTGGGTCCTCAGAGAGAGTTTTCCAGTTTTTGGTCCGAATGGGATTCGAACCGCCAACCTTCCGCTCTGTAGCTCCACGCTCTAACCGCTCGGCTACGAGCCCCCGACCTTTGGGGGGGGGGGTTAATTGGCAATTTACTACAAAATGGCTAACATCGCCCATGAGAAGACGATACATATAACAAGGGGATGCGCGGATAGCACGTGACGCCTTTTTTTTGCGGTCGATCCCTATATGTTTTGTGTTCTTAAAAACAGTCTTAAAAACAGCCTCAAATGACCCCCCCCCCCCCCAAGTTTGAGAGTTTGGCACCGCCACTGGTCACATGTACTTTGTGCCATTATCAGGCAAACCAGTGCGCCCATGCCCATAACACCATCTACCGCTCCTGAACAGAAGCATACCCCACTGGTCGGCGATAAAAAGGGTTAAAAGGAAGAGCACTCACGTCTTAGATTTCCTGCCAAGGTCTTTGGACAACTGTTGTCCTTTTTTCCCTTTGAACAGATGTGCAGCAGCTTCTCGTTCCTGTAAATGGATCCAACAAAATGAGTCTTAACCCTAACAACCCTGAGCCCATCAAGCTCCAACAGCGGGTTTTGCTTGATTTTGGCAGGGTTGGTACCGAACACTGGCCAGCTGGTGTTGGACTTTGATTGACTGGGTACCAAAGGCCCAGGGAGACCCTGTTGAATTTTGTGAGGTTCGGGGCAGAAGGGCATGAGATTTGTGAACACGTTGGAGTTCACTGGCATTTCTTCGTGGGTATGCTCACCCATGGTCCTCAGCACAGCTTGTGGTCAAATGTGCATGTACATATTGCTTTATTTTGTTAGGTTTGGTACCATCCCTATCCAATCACTCGACAATGCATAGGCCCATCCATACCAAGTCAATCATACTCCAACAGTTGGAGTTTGGCAGGTTTAGTACTGTTCCCCGTACAAGGCCTGTTGGAGTTTGGCAGTTTTGGTACCAGTGCTTACAGACCTGTATGCAGCTGTTGAAATTTGTTAGGTTTGGTATACTTTCTAGTGCAAGAGCCTAGGGGTTAGGGTTAAGGACCTTATCACTCACAGGGTTTTGCACTTGTATTAGTCAGAGCATCCTCAGTTCTTCCTTTTTTACATGTCTCAGTTTGCTATGTTCATGAATGTGGACATTATGTTGGTCAATACAGTAAAATGCCGCTGTAACGGACACGACTATAACGAACATCCCCTTTCGCTCCTGAAATAGTATACAAATATTGAGTAGCTCAGAGTGAAATGGGAGGAATATTATCGCAAGGTAAAATCTGGACTTCTCCATTTCACGAGGCAAAGCGAAAATATCCCTGTCATTTGATATATTTGAACTTTTATTTCAATACAAAATGGGTGGGGAATGTATTTCTCTCTTCCAAACCACCCCTACACGAAAATGTTTGAACCCATCTCTGTAGCGCTGGCTCTTTGGATCAATACGCGCTATGCGCAGCACTGAACGCGCACACCAGCATGCATTTGCACACAAATACCCCGTCATGAAACAAGAACGATCCTAACTATTGAATAGTTTTCCCATTCCCCATGGGCGAATGGGGCTTTTTGGGCCCCAACGCGAATGGGAGCAATAACAAATGTCATGCGATGTGAGTTCCACCAATCAAATGACAAGGATCTGTATGTCGGTTATATAATAAATTCTGTTGTAATGCACAACCATTATAACAAAAAACCACCATGAATAAAAATTTCATGGGCTCCATAGTGTTTGTTATAGTGGCGTTCTACTGTACACTGGCTGTTTGTATTGATTTCCGTTGTGCAAAACTGTTTCCGGAGCCTGTAATTATAATGTACCTCTGGCAACTGGATCACACCCACTTTTACCAACCAAATTTTGAGTATTACGTTTTGTATTTCATTGGAGTAATGTAGTACAAAGAGGACCAACTGTTACACTTTGTTTTATGAGAGATGGTCAGGAAATCAAGATGCACTTACTCTTTGTCGTACTTTTCTGAAGTCCAGCACCCGGATCTGTGGGATCTTGTGGATGGTGTACAACCGGTAATGCTTCCGACTCGTCACTGGATTTCTTAACAAGCTGAACAACAATCGGCAATAAGCCATGTTAGACAATTGAAAAACGTACCATAGGCCTTAGATCATGTTCTCTTAATGTATTTCAAAATTGGTAAACTGTTGAATGGGATGGTGATGGACCATTAATGTATGCCAAGCCTAACTTTAAATTTTTTTTTTTAAATGTGGTTTAAAACATTAGGCCAATAAAATAAACTCTCCGGTTTGTGGTATGGAGCTTGCCCAAAAAGTGGTGCGGCGACGCGGCTTTTTACCGTTTTCTTCTTCTTCAAATGTCTGTTGATGACTGCAAATGGTGCCCGACTAAACTTAGTGCAAATATGGGAGTCCAGAGAGGCCACATAAAGCTTACTCTCGATCGTAACCCCATCTAAAAACACGTTAAAATTGTGCAGCAGCAGGATTCCATTCAAACCAGTGAGCTTGGCAGTTTTGAGACATCATCTTTCATTGAAAAAAAAAACATTTTCATTTTGCCGACGCGCATGGCTACGGCGACGCGCGCATACCAGAAAAGAAACCGGAGATTTTTCTGGGGGGTCTTACAGTATACTTATCACAAATTTTAAATTATTCATCAGAGCAGGCTGGTATTAATTTGTAATTAACTTTATGTCACTGCTTTCATTTCTATTCCGAAGTTCCACAAATGAAGATTTTAGCTCGTTTCAATTGAAAATGGCCAACTTGTAAATAAAGTCTATTCTCAGTAACTTTATATCCAAATTGCAAGTACGTTTTGGTAGATGCCCCCTTGCAGTTATTGTGGAAGCTGTACAGTAAAAGGAAGCACTAGTTTTATGGCCTGAGCTGCAAATTCCATGGAAATTTCTGTTAGTAGTTCATTTTTGATGCGATGAAGCCATGTATAGGTGCACCCAAGCGTTGACACTACACACACGCGCACGGTTGCTATAATTCGTTGGTTCAGTGCGTAGCATCGCGTAGCTGCAATCTGCTGAATGACAAGCATCCCGGATGCTGATTTCGGGTGCATCTCAAAACATGACTCGGCAACTGTTGAATTGAAATCGATATCCAAGAATATTGTTTTCTCGGAATATACAGCATGCACCGAGCTAACACTTCATCAGGTTAGTTGTTAAGCACCCGTCTTTAGATTTAAAGCCAGAGTCCATCATTTGCAGCTATCCAAAAAGTAACTGGCGTAATTATTGTTGAAAAACATACTTGGTTGAAAGATAGTAAGGGGACTAAACTCCCTGTGAATTATTCGTTCTGGCAAGCTGTCATTTTGAAGAAATCAACGAAAGAAGGCCTTTCCAACGGTGCGTCTTAAGAAGCACCATTGGAAATTTCCGTTAGTAGTTCGTTTTTTTATTCGGCGAAACGCGCGCAAGCGTTGACACGATGCACACGCGAGCGCGGTTGCTACAATTCATCGGATCAGTGCGCGACATTGCGTAGGTGCAATCGGCTCAGTGAGAACGTGTCTCGGACGCTGAATTCAGGCCCAATTCAAAACATGATTAAGCAACTTTTTATTTCAAATCGAGATCCTAGAATGCTGTTTTTCTCGGAATATACAGCTAAAGCTGAGCTGAAACTTCATCAGGTTAGTTGTTCAGCACCCTTCTTTAGATCTTGAGCACTTTTTTGCTTCAAAAGAACAAAATGCACAAATTACAAATGATGGACTATACCTTTAAGCGAGTCAGTCAGTCAATCATTCAGATACACAGGGGACTATATGCTGGCCACTCTGATACCAGCGAACATCAGATTCTAAACAAAAATTAAGTTACTACCACTGCACTGACCTTAATGATGTAAGTGTCTTGATACTTGCCATGGGATCCAAATCACCCTAGAAAATTGCCACATAAAAAATAAAACAACAATGTTGAAATATGCACAGATGGTATGAATTATCATCAAGGTATAGGTTCCGTGCACAAGCACCCCCTCAACGGTAAGAAGGGGAGAGTTGGGGGAAGACCACTGGGACAGACTTTGAACACAAAGCTGATGATGCTTGTTAACATGCAGAATAAAATTAGTCATGCATACGCACACGAACTAGTACGTGCACGCGTTGTGCTCCATCAACTGGGCTCTTAAAATTGGTCCAAAAGGGCCTATCTTGTTTGCGCAAAACAACTGGAACCAGCAAAACATAGCAAAACAAATTGAACCAACTCTAGACATCCCAAATCATTTTTTTAACCCTCCTGCCTGTGGAAACATGCATTGTCAGCCTGGTTATTACTTGGGTCAATATTGGTCAAGACCCCCATTGGTTTGTACACAGTATGCCAGGAGGTGAGATACAAACATTTTGACCATTGGTGACCTCTTAACCCTAACCGCCCTGAATCCTCCAAAATCCTTTTTGCAAATTGGAGGAATTTGCAGGATTGAGGTTACATGGCAAAAGTGCGTTGCTGATTTCGGAGTACGCACTGTGTCAAGGTCTTGGGCCGGACCTTGTGTTGTTTATGCTCAGCCGTGCATAAATTTAGTCCTTGATTATACTTGACATCCTCCGCACTGCTCCAGGATGTCACTGCCTCTGCCTCAGCCTATTGACAGACATAGCCGGAGGATTTTGCAGGATTCAGGCAGTGGTCATCCCTCCATGGACCATATTCAAGAAATAACGGAGGAATTTGCAGGATTGAGGCTATATGCTATTTTTCCATGAGGCCAATTGGAGGATTTTGCAGGATTGAGGCTACATCCTAGCAAAAAGGCCTAGGGAGTTAGGGTTAAATAGTAGGAAGGTTAATTAGGTGTTATTTCAATATGGTTCTTGGAAAACTTGCAGGGCAATTACTCCAAATTGGCTGATTGTATCGGGATCATTTGTTTCACTGTGTATTATAAACAATCCTGTTATTCAAAAAGTGGCGGATATGAAAAGATTTCCAGAATAAGGCAAAAGATTGATTTTACCAGTTCTTGCATGAGGTTGTTGGTGAGGATGATAGAATCAAGACGAGGCAGGTTCTGCTCTAAACCCTCGGTGATCCGACTGAAAGAAAGAAAATCAAATCTTTTATATCTAGTTCCTTTTTTATTTACCATTCATCGACAGACTTCCTATAAGCGTGGTGTTTTCGGTGCGGTTCAATTTGGAGGGGGGGGGGGATTCACAAATTTACTAGTGTCAATTTAGATATGATATATATGTCAGTGTGTACCCCGATCTATAAAATGCTTGCAACATTTGCTTCTTTGTGATGTTTATTTCTCATCAAATTTGCGGCAAAATATCTGATGAAGTCAAACTTGACCAGAATCTTTCACGTCTAACATGTTTATTATTTATCTTTTCAGTTGGAAGGTCAAAGGGCTGTGTACATGTACATTGTATGTTTGCGGCCCAAACTTAATAAACTTCAACTCCGCTTCTGTTTACACATAATTTTACATCCACTTCTCTGTCTTAACCCTAAAGAAAATCAACCAGCCGGTTTTTGGAGGTTTTTGGAAGATTTTGAAGGATTTAGGCTGTACTCAAAAAAAGTGTTGATTGATTGTGAAGGAAGCATTGTGTCGGGGTCTTAAGCTGTACCCTGCATTGTTTATGTTCAGCCATGCATAATGGAGATCCACGTTATATTGGGCATATCCCTAGTGCTTCTGGCTATCATCCGCACTGCCTCAATAAATTGTACATGTTGGAAGATTTTGAAGTGTCCATTTGGAGGATGTTGAAGGATTGAGGATGGATCTTATCAAAAAGGGTCTTGGCAGTTGGGGTTAAATTGTTATTGTTCATTTCTACAATGTAAATGATGAAGAAGTAAATACAAGTATATACCCCATACCTTAATCCTAACCCTGCTGAATTCAACAGGATCCAACTATGTCATATACCCAATGGAGCCTGTTGGATTGAGCAGTTAACCCCTTGTGTACATTCCTGATGCAAAATGTTGGATTCAGCAGGCAACTGAACCGCATTTATAACGCCAAGTTGGACTCTCTTGGATTCAGCAGACAACTGAAAATAAGGCACAGTGGATTGAGCAGGGAACTCTGGTTGGACTCTGTTTAGCAAGACTCTGATTTAGCAGGGTAGTCCTGAGGAACTAGCAGGGGTTAGGGTTAAGTTCTGTTTTACGTTACCATATTCTGTTGTTGTTGAGCAACAGGCATTTCAGTCGACGCAGTAAGGGAAACCCTTCCAGTTTCCTGAGATCATTATCTGAGAAATCGATGGTGTCAAACTGGTCCAAGGTGGCTCCCAAATTCTCAATCAATGGAATTTTGTAACCTATAAGGTAAAATAAACAACAAAAATTGACAACATATTTAAGTTGTCATCATTCTTATGATCCAATAAACGTTGATAATTATCTTAGGAAAAGTTTTGGCAAGAAAAAAATGACACATACAGTCATTGTCACTCCAAACAAGTAATGGGTAACTAAGTATGAATTTGGGAAAGAGAAATGGTTTTTAGTTTTCTAAGAAAATAATATTCATGACTCCCCATAATTCCTGTTAATTAATGTACCCTTAATAAGGAGACATTTTTCGTAATAAGTTATACCTTAGGGTGACACCGGAGATTAAGAAGACATTTCAATGTCTCCCTAATATCACAACTCCTGTTTAGAGGCCAAATTTTACCATCACAAATAGGCTAGATCGATTGCTCATGGTCCAAAACGTAAATATACCGGAATTTGTTGGGGGTAGGATAAGGGAAATTGGGGTGCGGGGTCATTAAAGTTGGAAAAGTTTTGTGCACAACCCTTTGAGAATGTCCCCCCTAAGGTACCATTCCCTGTAATAATAATTACTACTACTACACAACCAACTAGGTGAATCAAGATACATGTTCTACATTCCTGCAAAATGGAAAGGTTCCACAATAAAATTTCTAATTCAGTCATGTCAGTTGGGTACAATTTACAAAGTCAATGGAGAGTCAAAAAAGTATTTCCTATTCCTAACAAAATTGGAAATGTTTCTCACTCTCAGTCCCAGATTCATGTCTACTCTTATATTATCAATTTGCAATGACTGACCACCATTGAGATGAAAGATGAAAAGAGAAGTGGCCTCAGGTTGCAACATTCTTTCCAAGTTTACTTTTGTTTTGGTAAAGACTATAAACAGTCATGTGTCGAAAATACACGGTTTCAGCATATCGCCTGCACTTACCACGCAAATCGAGTTCCCTTTCTCGCAGCGCGTTTGTGTATTGTGAGCTCTGCTCAATTAAGTCTGCTGTTAACTTGGGCATTCTGTCGTGCTTTCAGGACAAACAGTATGTCCAAATGTCCCCTGCAAAACGAGACAATAAACTACACTTCAAAAGGTAAGTAGATTCAAATCATTCAAAATACAAAGTTTTCTCATCTGGAGCACGACATTCCCACGTTTTCTCTCGGTTAAGCGTCGTTCTAGTTAGGATACCCGTCTAATATATTGGAAATATACTCTTTTAAGTCTAGATACTAGACTGGTCCCGACGCGCGTTTGGTATGACGCCCTCTATTGACCATTTTACCATTCTAAAAAAAAGTTTTAAAGTTTGTTCGCACATCATCGTCCGCAGCCACAGCTAGCAGGGAAGTCAATCGCTTCTCAAAATTGGGGGGGGGGGATTCCTTGATCAGAACTGATGCAAGCGCGAAGTGCGAAGCCTTTACGGCGTGGGGTTCGGGGCCCGCCAGTGGGCCCCGAAAACAAATTGGATTCTAGATGCTCTGTGGTGTGATCTGAGGCCATTTCTGACCACTTTCATCCACTGCTATATTAAGCAATATGTTCTTAGCAAAAGATTATAATTTGAACATCGTTTTGGATGGCCCGCTTTTGGGCCATTGATTCTGAGCTAGAGAATACCTCTTTGCACTGTACTGCACACAGTGAAATCTCGATGAGTCAAATAAAACTCTGATAACTAAAACAACTGTTTAGTCAAAGAAGCCATTGCATTCAGTAGTATCACAATGATATACACAATATCTCTGCTTATCTCAAAACTCTGCTTGAATCAAATTTTGAACCTGTTCCCTTGAGGTTTGACTTATCAAGATTTCACACCAATAATACTGCTCGACTGTCACCAGAGACTAGACAGGTTGTAGACTGTTGAAGCCGGGCAGTGATATCGTATAGGATTACCTCGATCGTAACACCAATGAATGGGTTAAATCCGACCCATTGAGACCAGGTGTATAATGACAAGACTTCCAGTGAATATCTATATTTTGAATAAATTGAGCAGAAATTTGTGTGCTCTTGGACCAACTTGATTAAAGTTATCTTGTCTTATTTAAAGGGAATATACAACATTTGTTTTTGCTGTTATTTTCAGAAATGGATGGATTTGGGGGTTAATATTTTATACAAATATATTGCTTCACTGACATTTTAAAAGTTTTGTGTTCGTAGATGCTGGAAAAACCAAGAAAACAATCGTGTTTATGAAGTCTGGTTCCCTGACCCCACTTCAGATGAAAAGGAGCAATTTATAGACTTTGGAGAATTGTAAGGTCAGGAAACTAGCTAACCGGCTTGCACCCATTCCCAGACGTGTAACCAACTGCGAACAATGATGTGGACTGAAAATTTGGTAAAACGGGGGAAGTAGTTGGAAAACAATCAGGTTTTTCCAACGCTGGTCGGCCGACCACCGTTGGAAATTGACACAAAATACCACTTTTCTTGAAAATGACAGCACACCAGGTGCAACGATTTTACAGGATACTTCAGACTGTCATTCAGTAACAGTTAAGTATAAAGGTATTTCATAATAATTCGGTATTTTTGTTTTTTGATGTTTGCAAATGTTGTATATTCCCTTTAATTAGAGTGAAGCATGTAATTTATCATTATCTTGATCATTCTATGAACGGTACTTGTCCGCCATGCATAATGGCTAATTGAAAGAGTAGAAGCTTCACTCTTTTAGAATTGTTTTTTTTACTGGGCCCATGGTGAAAAAAAAAACACTCCTAAAAGAGTGACACCACAAGACAAGAAATAGACGTACCAAGACAAGTGAGACGCGAGACAAGAGATGGACGCAACTAGACACTACGTAACAAGACAATAGACGTAACAAGACCGTGGATATACGTACTACCACGGGAAGAGATAGACGTATAACAAGACAAGAGATAGACGTAACAAGACAAGGGATAGAACAAAACAAGATCGACGTACCAAGACAAGATCGTGATAGACGTAAAGAGATAGACGTAACAAGACAAGAGATAGACGTAACAAGACAAGGGATAGAACAAAACAAGATCGACGTACCAAGACAAGATCGTGATAGACGTAAAGAGATAGGCGTATAGCAAGACAAGAGATAGACGTAACAAGACACGGGATAGAACAAAACAAGATCGACGTACCAAGACAAGATCGCGATAGACGTAACAAGACAAGAGACAGACGTAACAAGACAAGGGATAGAACAAAACAAGATCGACAAGACAAGATCGCGATAGACATAAAGAGATAGACGTAACAAGACAAGAGACGGACGTAACAAGACAAGAGACGGACGCAACAAGAGTCGCCAACCAACCGTATACACCAACACATGCACGGTGGCGTACGTACGTATACGGTTAAGATTACCCCTCCCCGGCCGCGAAAAATATGTGGACAGAGTACATCCCTGAACATCAAGTGCCCCAACAAATTGGACCAAAGTTATAGGACTACATTTTGTGCGTGTATTTTTCATTAATTTGTTCAATCAAGTTAGTTTTTCCTCGTTTTTTTTCTTTAAAAGGTTCAACTTTTGTGGGTCGTCTGTATTGACATTGAGACTGTATAAAGGGCTTTCATACCCCACTCAGCCACTTAAAAGTTCATAGGTTCAGAGTTTGACGTCATTAGTAATTTGCTTAAGGGTTGGGTATTATCTGATCTATTTTTGAGGGATTACAGCAACTACATTACTTTTATACATTTTGAAACATTAAGTTTATAGAAGTTCAGTTTGTGAAGAGAAACAGTTCAAGTCAAGACGTTCTTGCAAACGACGCACATTTTGCTGCCGCAACTTTCAGGAGTGGACCCATAAACTAATACTCGGCTAACTCGTGAGTTGGTGAGTTTTCACATTTTTATATGGTCAATTTAACACCGACGCAAAAAAAAGCAAATACAATGTAGGCCTATGAGCAAACCGGACCAATAGCATATCCCGGAGTATTTTTTTATTTCTGAAAAGCCGCATGGTCCCATTTTTTGTTTCGTGTTCGTATGGTGATACCACACGTGAACGGTGGGTGTGGGGTGGTATTGAACTATTGATATAAGGAAACTATAAATATTCAAATTATAGCAAACTAGGTTACAGGCCTACACCAGAGTCTGTTTCTGAGCCTTTTCGATGGGTTGCAGACGCCAACTTAGAAAAAAAAGAAAATTCGTCAAAGAAAAGATTCAATTCGTTGAAATCCACGAACAGTGTATAGGGCCTGTACAATTTTGTAGGAACTAATCAAACTTTGTGAAAACAGTTTGAATTCCTTTGTAAGGCCCTAAATGTTTTTATCAGACTGACGATTTTTATTGCTCCGAAAGCTTCGTTTTTTTCAACAGTTATTCTTTCTTGTTTCTTAAACAGAAATACATATCATAAATAAATATCTGAATATTTTTTTTTTGGGGGGGGATTCGGTAGGATCGGGCGGGTCACGTGCTTGACACACCGACGCATTCGTTCACAGATTTGAACGCCAGAATCATGATGCAACGCGGCTATACCAGCCGACGAACTAAGTGGGTACAAGGTTGAGTCAAGAACCTTTCCTGAAATTTGAGCGCGGAATCTTTTCGTCTGCTTCTTGGTGCAGGTGCTACGCATCCGGCCGTACTCAAGTATTCGATCGATCGGAGTTCTACCAGCTTGTCTTATTTTGGAACAACACTTTTAGGCAAGAATTGAGCAGTTTTAAGCGTAATGTTTGCCCAGCTGGTCTCACGTTGACATCTGAAGCAAAATCCAAGCCTAGCCCGTCAATGTTTGAGCCAAATTTGAGGGTAACGTTACTCGTTTGTTGTAGGTGAACCGATGTGCAACCAGCATAATAAATCGGTCCTTTATTCAGCTGCAGCACATGTTTACACTGATAATCATACCAAACTGCATCTGCTGCATGAAGCCGCGCCGGTGCACTGCGTGAATGCCACCGTTCGGGAAATTAACTTTATGGGCCAGGTGCAAAATATGTATATTTGGCTTTGAAATATCAAGTGGGAAACTTAAATGTTGCAACCTGACGCCACTTTTGGAAAGATTCCCATATCTTTCCTTGTCACCCTGTGCACAAACCGTGGGACTGGTCTGAATTTTTCTAAGACTAGTGTTTTCTTAGTAAAAAGTTCAATATTTGCCAAGCTAAATTTTAATTTGTAGGGCATACTATCACTTTCTGATGGCTGATAGGTCACTGAAGGGAAAAATTAGTGATGGCCAGATATTGAGATAAGGGAATCTTTCCCCACTTTTTTCTTCATATATCCATCTCAATGAAGGTCAGTCATTGCAACAATGATGATAAGAGTGGGACTGAGAAACATTCCAATTTTGTTAGTAAATACTTAGAAAATTTTCTTGACTCTCCATAGACTTTGTACACAACCGCTGAAGTAGCGTCAGGTTGCAACATTTTGTTCCTATGGGACTGTAAAATATTTCCAGTGTTTGAAAATACTTTTGAAAATGCACTCAACTCTCCACAGACTATATAAGGCCTGCAGTACCAACCAAAAAAGTGCATACTAGTAAATGACTACATTCTTTCCTTTTCTTATTTTTGGGAAGAATATTTGGTTGGGCATTCCAAGATGCATAACGACAGTTTCAATGTAATTTCTTGAAAGGTTTGAGTATTTCCTCTGGAAATGATATGGAAACTACCAACTTTTCCTACCAATTTAATTTTTAATTGTGTGCGATTGATTAATGTGTGCTATTTACCAGGTAAGTGTGCTTGCAAATCAAAAATATAGGCCATTAGTTGTAAAAAAAAAAGAAAATAATTTTTCAACCCCCCACCCAACAATTTCAACACGAATCCGAATTAATGTGGAAAGAATTACATACCTGGACATCACTTGTCTCCATGTGCACAAACCCTATTAGACTGGTCTGAAAATTTCTAAGTGGTTTCTCAGTAAATACTTCAATATTTTGCCTGCTAAATTTGACTTTTCTTGTAGGAAACATTATCACTTTCGGATGGCTCATATGTCACTGCAGGGGAAATTAGTGATGGCCAGGTATGGGAATCTTTCTAAGACGATATGTTCATGTATATCCAGACACCACTTCTTTGGTTGTGTACAAAGTCCTATGGAGAGTCAAGTGCATTTTCAAAGTATTTCCTAACAAAATTGGAAAAGTTTATCAGTCCAATTTTTATATGTCTTTTCAGAAAAATTTGCAATTTAGATAATATATGATGACAAAAGTGGTGCTGGGATGCAACACTATTTCCCATCCTTTAAAACACAACACATTTTGTGTGTGTTAATACTATATGAGTCTCATTTATAAGGGATTGAAAATATTCACAAAACCAAACTTTTGGTATTACACTTTGGGAAGGATTTCACTGTAAAATAGACTTAGGCTGGATAAACACTTCATGTTTTTCCCCTTGACTTTCCGCCTTCAGTGCGCACTGCCAAACCTTTTTTTTTAATCGCTTCGAATTCATCATGAGATGTACTTGACCTTAAAAATGTATTGGCACTGATCTTGTAAATTCAATTATCTCAGTTTTCTTCAGTTTTCTCCACACAGTGTTTAAATTTGTATTAAATTTGTCATTTTAACAGAAAAAAGTACTTTTTTCCTATTTTTGACATCTTTAATCATGAAAAAAAAACTGTTTTGTTCATGTTGTCTATAGGCCTACATCACCCATTCTGATTTTAGAGTAATTGTATGGTCTGCAAGTTCTTGACATGTTTTTTTTTTTTTTTTGGTTTTTTTTTTTTTTTTGGGGGGGGGGCATTTTTGTTGTGGGGGGATGGTGTCCGGCGCCGTGTAGCCACTAGCCAGGGTTCTCACCATATGGGGCGAGTGTGTTCCCCCCCCCCCCAGCCCCACCCCACCCCCTGGCTACACCGCTCATGGTGTATGCACCATCTTTCTCTAGTGTTCTTGGATTGGAACTTGTGGTATAACCTTTTAGAGGAAGAAAATAGCAAATGTTATTGAAAGTGCCACAATTGTCCTGCCTTACATTGTACAAACACAATATTTACTCTCATGACTGTTCACATAATGGTTATTTATCACCATCACAGAATGACACATTGTCACCAGGGAGACGCACCAGCCGACGAAGAGATTGACACTCGCTTGTGTAAATTACATGCTCAACAGAGAAAGGTTTTGCCAACCAGCGCCTGCTGAAAATGAAGTGATTTCTCAACATTTCCTGTGCGTGTGTGGGAGGAGGGCAAACTCACAGACACTATCACTGCAGTGTGTTTGTATATGCTGCCTTTGAACTTTGCCTGTACTTTGGGTGAATGCAAAGCAATTGGACTTTGATTTTAGAGTTTTGAACAGAACTGTAACGTCTGCAGTATTTGTCATCCAGCGATTGGACCGGCAGCGTGTCGGGCATCATCATGGCGTTCTTTACCCAACTCATGTTACTAACATGGAAGAATGTGACATTACGTCGGAGACAGAAGGTAGGAAACAGTTATTGCCATTTCGAAAGTTTTACTTTTTATTGTGACTAACAGAAAAATGAAATTTGACAATCTATCGTTGGTATCGGTGTGAAAAAGAAAAAAAAAATTGAGAAGGCGAGAAGTTGTATTTTTATCAGTATGCTATTCTCTACAGTATCAAGCCTTACCAAAACATTGCCTGTCAAAACTGGCAAAAGAAATAAAAGTGGAAAAACCAAAGTTTAAAAATGTTGGGGAAAAAATCAGTCATACCGCTACAATGCTACAGGGTCAACCCCCCCCCCCCCAAAAAAAATGCAACCCTGAAACATTTGCCTTTTTTTCAAAAACGTGATCAGTGAATTTTTATGTTTTGGACATCAGCTAAAAATTGAGAGTTTTCTTTCAAATACTGAAAAAAATCACCAAAAACAGCACATTGGGTTGCTGAGAAAATACCAATCATGTAAAAGAAGTGATTTTTCATCCTTTCTAAAGGTACTTCATACAGTCAAGCATGTTACTGTTGGCCCATTGTGCAATTGTCGTACATTTTGTGCACTTTATTTATGATGCTAAAATGGTTTCAAGTAGAAAAAAAAAGATAAGAAAAAAAAAGATAAGATACCTGTTTAGGTGGAAAATAAAAAGTATTTCCATGAAGTTCATTTGTAGTCTTGTTATGTTATGTGCTGTGTTGTTTTAAAGGATTATATGACACAATGCGCCACATGCATTACATGCACAAATAGGTACAGTGTACATAACTCTCTTAATTGGTAATGCCAGATGGAATGGGCCAAAAAGGGGTTGTGTTAAAGGGAATATACAACATTTGCAAACATCGAAATATAAAACTACCAATTTTTTACGAAATACCTTACTAGGATGTTGGTAAATGACAGTCTCAAGCATCTTGTAAAATTATGGCACCTGGTGTGAAGTCATTTTCGAGAAAATGGTATTTTTGTATACATTTCCAACGGTGGTCGGCCGACCAGTGTTGGAAAAACCTAACTATTTTTCAACTGCTGCTCCAAATTTACCATTTTTCAGTCCAAATTTTGTTTGATATTGGTTACATGTTCATGAACAGGTGCAGGCCAGCTAGACTGGTTCCTTTGTCTTACAATTTTCGTTCATCTGTAAATTGATCCATTTTATCTTTTGTGGAGTCAGGGAACCAGACTACTTGAACATTTTTGTTTTTCTTGGTTTTTGCAACCTTTTCGAACACAAAACTTCACAAATGTCAGTGTAACTATATTTGATTTATTATACTAGCATCTTGAATAGTTCATTTCCGAAAATTACAGCAAAAGCCAATGATGTACATTCCCTTTAAAATGGCATTTTCTCAGTAACCCAATATGCTGTTTCCTTGATTTTTTTCAGTACCGGAACTTGAAAAAAAAAGCTCTCAGCTTTAATCTGATATCCGAAACCTAAAAGTTCACAGATAACGTTTTTGAAAAAAAAGGCAAATCTTTTAGGGTTGCGTTTGGGGGAGGGGGTCACCCTGTATAGGCTTGTCAATACACTGAAAAAAGATTTTTTAAAAAATATGCAGTAATTGCTTTAAGGGATTGTAGATTGATTAATTCTATCATATTTTTGACAGCTTCGTCTCCTCACTGAGTTAATTTGGCCTGTCCTGTTGTTTGCGATTATCGCTGTGGTAAGACGGAGTCAAATGCCTGATTTCAAACCTGAATGTGAGTATACTACCATTGAGGATATCATATTACTCTGAAAATCAAAGATTTTATTTTGGCTAGTCTCAGCTGTATGTTTTTTTGCCAATAATTGTTTAGCAAAGTATGTACAGCAAGTGTCACTAGAATAAACTAGAGCACACAGAGAGCGCAAACCCCCATAAGGCTAAACAATTTGGGCGATTCCCAATGCAGTGTGCCACCAAGAGTTTGCCACGGAGAGTTCATTTTTCTCAGTGCATTGATGGTCAACAACTTCGCAGTGCAGGACATTTGAAATTGTTAGTTTTCTGGTCAGTAGTTTCGTAAGTGCATGATTCCGGTAGCTGTTTGTCCTTTTCCTTTCTTTTTATCAATATGGTGATTTGTGTAAGGCAGCAGAACACTGTGCCCCCTATTTATAACAAATTAGCTCAAGTTGTCTACTGACACTCATTCAAATGGGCCATGTTTTGTCAACTGTAAACTTGAAAAAAATGGACTCTCCACAGCAAACTTTTGGTGGCGCACTACATTGTGAATCACCCGAATTCCCCGCCATATTGTCAGTACACCCAAAGAAATACTCAGATAATTGGTGACAAATATTTTTAAAAAGTGCTTGATCCAAACCCAGATCTGGATCACTCCCAAAAGCTAATTGGTTTGTACTTTTACCAAGGGCCACCCCTAAAAATATTTGCACACAAATCCGTCCATAACTTTTTCAATTATCTTGTTAACAGACAAACCAACCAACCAATAACAAACTAACCAAATCCGATGAGAACATATTAACTTCCTAATTGGCAGTTAAGACAATTTCAAGGTTTTTGAAAATCACCACGCAATTTTTGATAAAGGCTACAATCAGTGGACAATACTCCAAAATGAAATCAAGATTTCCTGCCTTGTAGGAAATACTGAGGGTGTTAGGCCTATGTTAAATTTTGAGCAAAATAATTTTGTCAAAATCATTTTGAACAAAATGTAATGAAAGGTTGCAAATGCATGTGTTGATCCTGTTGCAGTTAGATTTGTATTTGTGTCAGAATCAAGTAACAACATTTCATCTTGCAGCCTGAAAATGTAACTGCAGCCTAGCATCCAATGTTTGTTGTTGTAAATAATAACATTTTGCCAATTGGCATCATGGCAATTAGAAAAGCCATCTGCAGGAGTAGTAGGGTTTCGTGGCATAGGAATGAACATGTTTTCCCTTGTACATAAAAAATGTGATTAGGTAAAAACACCGACTCAACAAAAAATGAAATATTTTCTCCAATATAAATTTGAGCTTAACAACGGGACTTCATGGCATTTTTTCTTGGATTGGCTAATTTCCCTGCTTTTGACTTTTTCTGCATGCCATGAAAATGACAACGCTGCAGAGAGTATTGTAAAGCTTGAAATGTCCTCTTCTTGTGAATTCAAAGTTGAACGCCTGAATCAATCAATGTGTTCATTATAATATTGATGATCAGTAAACCTATGGTAGCAAATCTCCCTTTGAGATCTTTTGAGGAGAATATATTAATATTTTTTATGCAGATTGATGTAAATGATGACCAACAGCTGTTTATTTTATAGATTGACACTATATTCTAAGTGGAACATTAGAGATCTGAAGCAAGATGAAAGCTGTGTGCTGTTAGTTTTCTCTTAAATTGTTAGGAAAAACATCCCTTTAAATGGGAAAACAACATTGAAAAGATAATAGGCCAAATATTTTTTTCTGAAAGGCAGATTATAATGGTATTTTGGACAGTTAACTTAAGTTACATGGTGTCCACTTTCCACTTGTGCAGTCTTCTGCAAGTATCAAACAAGGCAATTATGGGCTTTTTGTAGTCTTGTCAAGGTATCCATTTCTTATTCAAATCAAATTGTGGGAAAAATCTTGAGAAGTCATTTATTCACTAATCAGTGGATGCCGTAACTAACGTTAAACTGGTGTGCTGTGATGTTTAAAAGAGTAAAAAAAAAAAAATAGCCATACCATTTGTCAATAGAAACATCTAAATTAACTGTTCTTGTCACGTAATGTAATTGATTATCAAGCTGCCTGCAATTGTGGAGAAAATTAAATGAAGTTTGGCCAATTAATCTTTTCAATGTTGTTTCCCACTTAAAGGGATGTTTCTCCCAACAATTTAAGAGAAAACCATGAGCATACAGCTTTCATCTTGCTTCAGATCTCTAACATCCCACTTTTGGTTGCCAGTATTTTGTCCTTACGCACTTATAGTTTTATAGATATTATGCAAAACATTACAATATGCAAATGTATGGTTCAGTCTACCACTAAATCTAAAACGATTTGCATATCTCCATCAGGTCATTTCTTGAGCAAGGCGCTTCCTTCGGGAGGTCTTCTCCCGTTCTTCCAGTCGTTGATGTGTGACTTCCAAAGCCAGTGCTTCCCCAATGAAACCTATGGCGAGGGCAGTGGCAACGTCAATAACTTCAGAGATGCAGGGTATGTGAAGACTTTTTTCTCTTTCTTTCATGAATGAAATAAACAAAACAGGGCGGTATTGAAGTAATTATGAAGTATGATCAATGTAAGCAGCCTGTGGTCATGGTTAGTTGGGACAAGTTTTTAAAAGCGGCAGAGTTTTAAGTTCTGAATAGCCTTAAATGTTACTCTGATTGTATCTTGGATACTGCTAAAACAGTGCTCAAAGCTAGTCAGAAATTGAATTTCCCACCCTTTAGAAATAGAAGTTCACTGCATGCCAGTTGTTGACCGTGGCATAGCCAGGGTTCTCATCCTAGGGAGGCGTGTGGGGGGCTTTAGGTTACAATGGAGGGGCGCCCAAATTTTCATCCGTGCTGAAAGGTAGACAGTTTGTTTTTCACCGGACACCCGTCTCCATAAAACCAAAGGGGGGGGGGGGGGGCTAGACACCATCTTCCAATGGGGGCGCTGTTCAAAACCTATATCATGGTTAATGTTGTACAATTACTACCGCTATTCAAAATGAAAAAAAAAAACTAGATTTAGTTACGAAGTTGCTTCAAAAATTTCTCTCTTTCGAAGTGATTGGGCCAGACTCGAGTCCATGAAATGCTGCTGTGGGGAATCGCCACACCTCCTCCACAGCGAGTCTGTTACCTTCCCAGCATTGAATAATGCCGGTACCCATTTAACACCTGGGTTGAGAGGAGTAATTGAGGTAAAGTGCCTTACTCAAGGGCACAACACGCATGGCCACGGCGGGACTCGAACCATCAATCTCATGATCCTGAATCCTGTGCCCTACCGCTAGACCACACGTGCCTACGTTCCCAAGGTTTCACAGACAATAGAAAAATGAAAGTCTTTTATAAAACAAGGTATACAAATTGAAAGTTCTTTAGGAGAAATACAGTCAGAGAGCAACTGTGGCATTTTGAAGTATTGGAAAGTACATCGTCTGTTTTAATGGTGTATCTCCTGTATTCCTTTGCCTCCTAGACTTACAAAAATACTCCAAGATGTGGAGTTAATTGTGACAAACAAGACAACTCTGGGAGCGTTGAAGACTTTGCTTATTGAAGTCGGTGAACTGAACAAACTGCTGCCATTCCTGAAAGATTTGGACAAATTCCCAAATGCAAATCCAGGTAGGCTTTATGTGCTCTCCATGCATAGAAAGAGAACTTTTTGTAAACTGAACAACACTTTTATCTCGTTCAGTTTCATTGCATATTATCAGTTCTCCTTGTGATGGCAGAATCTTAAAGGTAATATGCAACATTTGCAAACATCAAAAAACAAAACTACCAAACAAGTAAGGAAAAGTACCTTACTTGACTGTAAGTGAATAATAGTCTCAAGCATCCTGTGAAATCATGGCTCTTGGTGTGCTGTCATTTTCAAGCAAATTTGAGTTTTTGTATCAATTTCCAACAGTGGTCAGCCGACCATCGTTGGAAAAAAACTGACTTATTTTCTTCAAATACTGCCCCCAGATTCCCAAATTTAGTTAGTCCCCATTTTGTTTGCAATCGGTCACACATCCGTGAATGGGCACAAGCCAGCTGGTCCGGTACCCTGACCTGATTCCCCAACGTCTATAAATTGCTCCATTTTGTCAGGAGTAGTGCCAGGAAACCGGATGACAAGAACAGCATTTTTTTCTTAGTTTTTCCAGTATCTACGAACATAAAACTTTAACATGTCAGTGTAACAATATTTGCTATATAATACTAAGCCCCAAATCCATCCATTTCTGAAAATTACAGCAAAAGCAAATGTTGTATATTGCCTTAAAGTCATGCAAACTTTTATATCTATTTTCCAACAGTTTGGCAAATGACACAACATTTTGGGATTATTTGTTTACCACATTTACTAAACCACAACTTTTTGCCTAAGAAAAAATAATACATAGGTAGTTTTCAGTTTCTTGAATTAGAGAAATCAGAATGAAATGTTGATTGTTTTTGAAAAAGTGACTGGGTTTGCAAATTGGATTTGTACACAATTAATAAAAGGCATACTTCTGATATTGCAGATTTAGGCCTACTGTCATAATAGCTAAGGTGACTCAGACACATTCGATGGTGATGAAATGTTTTGCCGGTGTAGAAAAATCCGGGTTCAAAAATCTTTCCATTTGAAGGCAAATACATACTTTGGGTGGGGAGTCAAATCTATTCTCATCCATAAATTTCAATTCAATTCAACCTGAAAAAAAAAAAAAATTGTACCACTCAGACCAGTCAACCTCCGGCGTGCCTTGCGCTTTTGTCCGCGCAGATTGATATTGGGTGAATCACAAACAAGTGGTTATCAGGACTCGCCAATCATTAACTGGATGACCCAGCTTCGCCACCCAGGGTCATCCTGGGTGGATCTAAGCAATATCCAGGCTAAATATTGACAAAAATGAGCAGGCTCACGTGCCAGTGCGTGCTAACCACGGTAAAGTAAATTTTGTGGACTAAAGTCTGCTGCGCTGAGCTCACGTAAATATCAAAGTACATCTCACCCGTTATCTTCCCAGGTCATCGATAAAAAAACATAAATTTTATTTATGATTGGCAATTTTATTTATGATTGAAAATTGATGACGCAGAAAGCTAAATGGTTGAGAGGTTTTTTTGGTTATGTTTAAGAATAATTTCAATTCATATCAGAATATAAATGTATAATTGTTCACATGACTGGGAAGGAATTTTAGGAATGTATCACGTACTCTCCAAAACAGCACTAACATAGCTTTTCCATTTCAAAAAATTAATAAATCACATTTCTAGAAATAATAAAATCTTATCTTCTTTTTATCCTGTAGCCTAATTAATGACATTGCGAAAGGGTTAAGTATTAACTTTTCTGTAAAATATCGGTTTCCACAAACCTCAAGTAAACTAAACCAGTATTAATGCGTTCTCCCAAGTAAAAAGGTGGTTCAGTTCCTGATGTTTTCGTCACTTTAATACAAAATTGATGGTAAACTTCACAGGGAGAATTATGAATCAGAAAGTGTTATTAATTAAGTCATTCCAACTTTGCTGAAATCAAAAACTCAAAAAATCAATGAGCAAAAAAGCAAACTCTTGTAACTTAAAGTTGCAAGAGTAAATCACAAGTCAAATTGACTTGTGGATGACTTGTTCATGACTTGTGGAGACTTGTGATTGACTTGTGGATGACTTAAATGTGGTTGACTTGTGATTGACTTGTGGATGACTTGTGGATGACTTGGGATTGACTTGGGATTGACTTGTGGATGACTTAAATGTGGTTGACTTATGGATGACTTGTGGATAACTTCATTGTGGATGGCTTGTGATTGACTTGTGAATGACTTGTGAATGACTTGTGTTTGACTTGTGAATGACTTGTGATTGACTTGTTATTGTACTTGTAGATGAATTAAATGTGGATGACTTGTGATTGACTTGTGGATGACTTAATTGTGTATGACTTGCGATGACTTGTGGATGACTTGACTTGTAGATGACTTGTGATTGACTTATTACTGACTCAATCACAACTCTGATCCACACAATTGAGCTTTCCAGGGCCCAATTTCATAGCGCTGCTTAACAGTAAGCAGAAAAGTTGTGCTTACTATAGCAGAAAATCATGATGCTGCTTGAGCACTATTTCATGCTAACGGTTGTGCGCGCATGGAGATTTCTATTGTTACGTCACTGATTTAAGCAAAGTTCTCTTCTGGGGTTAAGCATGCTTTTGCTGTGCTTACTGCTTAGCAGTCCCTATATGAAATAGATGGAGGCTCAGTGAGCACAAAGTCAGCTGTTAAGCAGCACTGTTAAATTGGGCCCAGATCTAATACCTTGTAAATAGTTCCTTCTTACTCTCGATTAAAAACGAATGTGGACAAAAGCTGTTGTACTGCAATGAAGTAGTTGAAATAATGAAAGTTCAATTTGTTAACGCTTTTGTCATCATAACTGTTTGCCTTTGTATCGGCATTTCTGCACCAGCTGGTACCATTAGTATACAAATGTGTCAATTTGACATATCTATAGCCACACAAATCTTTTCAAATTATTAATCGTTATTTTCGAAACAACATTAACCATTTACCTTTGTACCCTATGCAAAAACATTGCATGCGTGCCAACCATTATTGGGTTAAGTAGAGTTTTTGTATGTTAAGTAGGTTTTTATTAAAACTATAGTGCTTGGATTTTTTTTTGTGGGAAGGGCGGGTGTGTTTTTTGCTTTGTTTAGTTCTAGGTGGGTTTTTTTGCCTTTTGTTTACATAATTTGATCCGGCTGAAAGCATTCAAATTTAAATTGGCAGGTTTCCGTTTGTGCAAGTTTAATGATTTATATTTTTACAGGCTCGGAGTCGCTCAAAGATTATCTCAAAGACCCCGACAAGGTGAAGAGATTTCTGACCGAGGACCTCCAGCTTTCACCAGCGGTAGCAGATGCAATACTCGATGCAAAAATGACTCCAGAGCAGGTATTATATGATTGGAAGATTGGAAGAAAAAGTTTCATCTTAGAGTTTAATTGAAGAGGAACAGGCCAGCGGCCAATTTCACAAAAAAAACATAACTTTCATATCTTTCAATGTGTACAGGATTTATGCAACAAATGTGTAACTTTCAATATGTGCAGGATTTACACAACAAATTTGTTGCACAGCTGCACCAATGTACTTACAATCAGTTCCTCAAAACTTAGCACTGAACAAGTTTGAAACAGTTGAATCATCTTGGATAAGGAACTTTACAGCAACTTTAGGGAGGAAATGTGCATGGTGTTAAAACAACTGACTGGTACAAAATTATAGTCTTATTGAAGTGGACTTGTTCTGTACAAGCATCGGCAGTAATTCTTATGTGTGTGTATGCTCTGGGGAATCCCACTTCACCAGGAACCAATATTTGCAGATTTTATTTGAGAGGTTTCGCATCCGAATGGATACGTGCACATATTGGTTTAGCAATCCATAACTGTTATCAACCATTCCGTTGTTTCGCATCGTGTATGCATATACATATGCAGTTATACGCTTAGTTATTGGAACCTTTACCAATGAAAGTAATAGAGAGTGTTTGCATCCAAACGGGTAAGTGTATTCGTACGTGTAGCTATCAGTAACTGTTAGCGACCATTCCGTTATATCTTGTTTGCGTATTTAGTATTATGTGATTTATTATTATACGTTAGAGTTATTGGAATCGTTACCCATGATAAAAGCAGTGATCCAAAGTGGCAGCCTCTGATTAAAACCTCACTAATCCTACTCTAAGACACTGACAAATGGCACATATATGTTCAACAATCCATCTTCTTTCAGTTAAGCCCCTGTCACAATTTTGCGTATCCCAATTCCTTATGAGTTCCTTATCAATAATTTTTTGATTACTTTGACTTATGTGCGACGCATATCTAGCGAACAAGTAACGAATTCAGCGCATCCACTGCGTATGAGATGCGTATAAGTTGCGTATGCAGTGCGCATGTTCGCTATCTGTGCGTTTCTCATAAGTACAATGCGCTGCCCGCTCGCAGGACGAGCGGTACTAATTCGTGCAATACGTCGGCAATCGATATGAGTTCGTTCAGCGTGCGTTGTATCTGCGCAGCAAGTACGCTATGTATACGTCCAATATAGGAGGTCAGCGTATTACCGCCTATGAACGGCTTATCCCCCATGAACACATAGCGTACTCGTACCGCGCTTGACCGATGCGGGACCGATGCGCTGCGTATTTATAACTTATGACCTGCGTAACAGTGTACGCAGCGTAGTTTTGTGCATGCCCAAAACTATCCAGCGTACTGGGCCGTACCATGCGTATGCCTGCGTACATAAAACTTACACAAAACGATAGAGATGCATATGAGGTGCGTATTGTGCGTACGACTGCATATGAAAAAAATGTCAATGCGCAACTCATAAGGAATTAGGATACGCAGAAGTGTGACAGGGCCCTTAACTAATTTACAGGATTAAATTCTTATCAGAAAAAGATGGTGAAAATTGACAATTGACAAATGGCACATATATGTTCAACAATCCATCCTCTTTCAATTAATTAATAGGCCTACAGGATTAAATTTATTTTGTGTTTCACACTGACGGGTAGTGTGTGTTATATCCGATGCCTGTACTCACGTAGCAGATAGCGTTGTGTACGATGTCGCAAGACGTCATATGAGTATCCATTTGCTTGCAAAACCGCTGTATAAGCTTGAACAGTGTCACGTACACAAATAAGTTTAAGAGTTCCTTACAATTCTCTTTGTGACCCTTAACCTCTCATTGGTCTCCCCGCCTCCAAGATCCTCTCCCTGATGAACCCCCAGACGTTCCAGGATGCATCCTGTGACAAGGAGCAACTGCAGAAGCTCTTTGGTGTGGACAACCAGACCACACTGGACGCCATGCAGAGGGAGTTATGCAACCTGACCGATGCGGACCTGGCCAGCTTGAGCCAGATGATGGCCGATCAGATCGACATGGACAAACTCATCAATGTAAGTCATCCGGATTCCTTTGTCGTACATATCTTGACTATACAGGGTGACCCAAAAAAAAATGCAACCCAAAAACATTTGACTTATAAAAAAAAAGAGATTGGTGGAGAGCTTTTTCTTTTATTAAGAATCTAGCTTGAGTAACTCCAGCTGACATGTTTCATATTCATTCACATGTGAATGAATATGGAACATGTCAGCTGGAGTTACTCAAGCTAGAAAGAATCATGAAAATAGCACTTCGGGTTGCTGAGAAAATGCCAATTATGTAAAAATAGGTCATTTTTCATCCTGTACAATTTTTTTTTTTATCACAGTAAGGGATTTTCACTGTACCTATTTGTGCATGCCTTAATCCTTACAAACGACATGGCACAAATTTATGCATCAATTTCAGTGATAAAAAAAAGAAAATATTGTTTTATTACCAGACATAACAAAATATACTGGATATTATATTTATTGAAAATATAGGTGCATTTAGGCCACTGATTTAGGCAACTCTAATAAGCGATTCAGTCAAGTGTTCCTTGCTAGTGTTCAGGTTTCAGATTCAGGTTTTTTTCATGTCCACAGTATCAAAACAATAATTACAAAATTAAATACATTTTACTAAGTATATTTTACAAAATAGATGCAAAGAAAAATATACTATTAAGAAATCTTAATAACTAATTGTGATGTAATTGTGATACTGAAGAGGGTTCCATTTGAGAAGCAAAGCTTGTAGTCAATGGTTCCTTGTTAACAAGCACTTGCATTGAGACAGGAACCAAGTTTAAGAATGCTAATCGAAACCATGGAGGTCCGTGGCTGAATCGCCAATGACCAAAATATAATAGTAGGTCTCAATGCACATGCACGTTTGCAAAGGGAAAAAAAGGACGGGCATTCGTCTGGTTCTAAACTCCCCAAGTAGATCAAATCTTGAAATAATAGAGAGCTGAAATCCTGGTGCGGGCTTGGGCAAAAACCCGAATACAAAGAGGGATTCACAGGATTAAATCCTCGATCCTGATTGTATTGTATTGTCCCATATTTGCAAAATCCATTGATAACATCCTTAGCTAAAAAGTGGGAAATTATGTTGTATTGTCATATTGTATCATCATGTCATGATCGACTCGGTTTTGTTTTATGAATTTATGCAGCTACCAGGCATTCCTAACATTCCAGGCATCAGTGGTTTCCTACGGATGGGCATTGGAATCCAACAGTACAACGGTATGCATCACATCAGCTAGCAAAGTTCTCTGTTGTAGGATCTTGCATGAACTTATAGTAATCCCCAGTTATAAATATAACTTTTAGAGAAATCTAATCGAAATATGTTTGGAAACTTGCGATTACACAATGTAAAAGCAAGCGTCTATTTTTATGGGTGTGGTGGAGAGAACCATAGAATACTCAACTTTCAGATGGTATGCTCTGCCTGTCGTCAGAAGACTGATGATGGGCAAATGATAGGCAAAGCAGGTGGCTGCTCTATGTTCTGACATCCCGACAATGTCGGAACATAGGGGTGTCGGGACATAGGGGTGTCGGAACACAGGTGTGTAATACCGGCAAAGCATACAGACCAAAACTTTAATTTGGTTTCCCTCAAATTCTTTTCAGAACAAAACAAACTTATAAGAGTGATTTTCTGTGGCATAATTATGGCATCCCTGCAAACTTCCACTAAATGTAACACTTCTACGTATGTTTTCGTAGTTATACTTGTAGTCTGATATGATAGTCATAAGCGTCGCGAGGGGGGGGGCAAGGGGGATGCTTGCCCCCCCCACCCACCCCCCCCCCTTCCCCCGGAAAAGGAAAAAAAAAAGGAAGAAAAAAAAAGAGAACAAAAGAAAAGAAAAATAGGCGCGAAGTCATAGTGGTGCAAATTTAAGGAGTTGGGGAGGGGGGCAAAATGTCCCTGCCCCCGTCTTAAACTGAGAAATCGAGAATTTGTTCAGAAATACAAGAATTTTTTTTGGAAAAATATGTTTTGCCCCCTCTAGAAAAAATCCTGGCGACGCCCATGATGATAGTAATCATTTTTCATGGAGGACTGTGTTAAATCCATTTTGTAGTGTTATTTCCTGTCTGTGACTGTTCTATGAACCAGGTTTACCAGTGGATGATCTGCTGAAAAATAAGACTGCATTGATTGACTACATGCAAGAGCAGTTGGGGGTGTCAGAGGAGGATGCAGAGCTGGTGGCCGATTCCATTGACAATCCTAAAATGGTATGTATATTCGCTTTGCCATCATAATTGTTTTTAAACTTGATGGAAAAATGTTGCAACCTGAAGCCACTTCAGAGGTTGTGTACAAAGTCTGTGGAGAGTCAAGAAAATTTTCTAAGGATTTCCTAACAAATTTGGAAATGTTTCTTAGTCCCAGATTCATTATTATCATTTTTTACAATGACTGACCTTTATTGAGATGATAGAACAAAGTGGCGTCCGGTTGCAACATTTTTTCCAACTTGATGGATCCACATTGAAAACTTAAAGGAAGAGTAGATAATTTGAAGCTCTCCAAAAATTATCTTGACAAAAATATTGTCGAAAAGCTTACTTGGTTTAAAGATAGTAATGGCACTAAACTCTCTGTGAAATTATTCTTTCTGGCATGCATCATTTTGAAGAAACAATAGAAGAGGGCCATTTCCAAAGATGAGTCAAGTGACGCATTTTGGAAATTTCCGTTAGTGGTTGGTTTGTAATTTGGAGAATCTGTGAATGGATGCGCACAAGCGTTGAGTTGACTCACACGTGCACGCGGTTGCTTGTTATTCATCAGTTCAGTGTGTGACATCACGTATAGCTGCAATCGGCTGAATGAACGTGTCCTGAATGCAGATTTCGGGCGCAATTCAAAACACGACTTGGCAACTTTTGAATTGAAACCGAGATCCTATTGTTTTCTCAGAATATACAGCATTCACAGAGCTTAAACGTTTGCATTGATTTCCTGCACTGCTTCTCATTTCCCTCTCAGCTGTTACTGATGCTGGAAGGGCGCAACATGCGAGACACCGTCTGCAACACCACCCTTTTGGAGGACTACGTCACCACCACAGACCCCGCCCAGATTGACGAGCTCAGCGAGACACTCTGCAACATGTCCGACACTGAATTGGATCAGTTTTCCCGCGAAGTCCAAGCCGTTATCAATTATCCTGCTCTCTGGAATGCGGTAAGTCCGCAAGTAGATATCAGAGGGTCTGTTTTGGTGAATAAATGCTCTAAGCTTTGCAGTGACTGCAGTATTTAAGTCAGCTGCATGTTTAATCAGATCCACAACATAAAATTTGTCACCCTCACCATGAACTGACACTCACGCGCAAGTCAAAGTAGAATGATTTTCGTTTTCACGAACTGACACCCAAGCATGTTGCGGCAATAGAGGACGGAGAAAAATGCTTTGAAAGGTTTGACATGAATTAAATCCATCCGTACACTTGTGGGCTTACACAAAAATGTACTTAAATAAGGGAATAAATGTGTGCTCCGGAGGTTTTTATCACTCTGTTTAAGACCGCTTAGAGTCTGGGTGCTGATAATTACCCGAGCCGGAGGCGAAGGTAATTATCAGCACCCAGACTCTAAGCGGTCTTATACAGAGTGATAAATACCGACCGAGCTCATATTTATTCCCATTCAAAAATACCTTTTCGTTAAAAAAATATCAAATAATTTGTTCAAAAAATCCCGATTTTGTTTAACAAGTTCACTTCATGCTTCACTTACAGCTGGCGAGTAAGATGTAAACAACCCTTTTATGGAGATTGACGTGTGCGTAGCATGTTCTGCGCGATGTCGCGCAGAACGTACCTGGGGCGTTGCGTTTTGAATTTAGAACTATAAAATTCTGACTCGCTGGTAGTGTTGCGCATGCCTATGTGAGGATTGTGAACGTTCAACCAATGAAACGGAAGAGGCACAGGATTTTTAGGAGTCCACATTTTATTGTGACACTGGAAAAGTGTTTAAGACCAGCTAGCCATGTCTTTATCATCCGTTTAAGACCGGCCACGTGACAGGCTCTCGACCAATAGGAATAGCTTAACTGTCTAAGGTATTTATGAATACCGTTTAAACTGGTGAAATTTAAGATCAGTGTCAGTTCGTCAAAGTGAAAATGTACGGAGTGCGCGCGCTATAAGTGCTGCACTGTGCCGGGTGTCAGTTCGTGAAAACGAAAATGAACCGATTCTGTAAAATACGTGCTCAAATAACAAATGATCCTATGTCTCTTTAATTGAAATATACAATTTTCAAATTTGAAACCAATTTCAGGTACAAACTACCTCATAAAAATTGAAAAGTTAAACAAACAAAATTGACTGGAGCAGGGTTTGAACCTGTGACCTCCGGGTTACCGTACTGGTGGTCTGCCAACTGAGCTATCTGTCCTTTTTCCAATTCCAGTCAATTCCTTTGTTCAACTTTTTTTAGGAAAAGTTATTTGATATGATGCATCAAGTGAGTTTCCTTTGTGGTTATTTTGAAGAAAAAAAATACCTCAAACGTTTGATTTAGTGGTTGGGTTATGTTTCATTCAGTAGCTAGGTAATGAGCAGAAAACATACAGCGGGGATTCATAGGCTAATCCAAGTTTGCCACTAAGGCAAAACAAAAAATACTCGGGCTCTGGTCAGCGCGTGCGTCGATTTTAATCATGCGCGTCAACCTTCTTCTTTTTTTTCAAATTAACACGGAAGCTACAACAGCGCCCTCTATTGCCGCACCTCCTCAAATTTTTGGACCAATGAGCACCAAGGAATGGGGAAATTGCACCAAGACAAATAATAAAGGGCACCAAGGCAAATTATGGAGGACACCAATGTATAATGAGGATCGACACACACACACACAAAATACCCACCTTGTCTGTACAATTCAAGCTTGAGAAGAAAAAAAAGCCACTAAAAAAAAAAAAAATGAGTCACCGCATCAATTCCAAAACTTCGGTCTGACCAGAGACCGACTATTTTTTTTTTCTTGGCCTAAGAGTGACCAGTTGCTGTTATGCGCCTATACAAATGTTAAATTTCTGGTGCATGTAAAAGTCTTATTAAGCTCTTTTTGCAGCATAAGTAAGTTTTAGATGAGATATTGTTACTGAAATTATATCTTTCCTGTTCTTGTGTGTTACAGCTAAATGGAACAGATGTGGATGAATGGTACAGAAACTCCCTGACATTAATGCTGTCCCTTGCACATCAGGTATGTTCTCAACTTTTGCCATTTTTTTTTTAACGAATTGGATCCGTTCAATCCATTTTTTTTCACGACAGAGTCTCAATCTCATTACGAAATAACCAACAAAAGTACTGACACAACCAATTGTGTACCCACTCAAAAGACCGAGAACTGATGCCGAAACGACAGTGTGACGTCATCTTCGGAATTTTACGTCGTAATGGTCGTTTCAAAGTCCGCTAAAAAAATTTGGCCGAGCATGTGCGACCATAGTCTGAGTATCACCTGTTATCCACGGAGCCATCTCCTGTCTAACGTCTGATCAAAGCATGAAGATTTATGCAAGCTGCACGCCAGCCAATCGGAGTCGACTTTACTAAATCGTGACGTCAGTTCATCCCAAAATCAGGACTAACGCTGTGATTGGTCAATTCGAAGGCAGTGTTTTGTAATACAACAACAGCCGGGAGCTCATTCGCGTAACATGATACCGAGCGCCGCGCGCCGTGACATTTTTTAAAAATTAAAATCCATGTCTATGACGCGCAACGGGTGAATGATTGAAGACCCGATAGACCTATAGAAAGCGCCTGCTGATTGGTCAAAATCTAGGAAGTCAAGAGGCGGGGCCTTGCCTAATTAATCAGCGAATCATAGACCACGGCTTTCGCCATGGTCTATTACATAGACTAGTATGACCACTGCCGATCTCGCAAATACTATTGCAATTTCGTAACGACTTTGTTACAACTTCGTTATGACACAACCGTTTGAGTACAGACAGAGAACAGACTCTGATCCGTTGTGGATGTTTTTGCCGACCATCACGATATGTTTCAACTGTTAAAACTAAGGCTCTGAAGAAGTCGCTTTGATAAAGTTCAGATGTCGTTCCGAGTTTCACAGTGTCGTTCGAGTCTTGTGTCTCAGCACTGTCTTGTCGTGATCAGGAGGCTACATCGTGACAGTGTGACAGGGGCTTGAGGCTTGCCCCGAATCACGTGATATATAGTAACGGTCTCTATGGTCGGGAGAATGCAAAGTTAAAACGTGCAAAGCATTGGATAAAGTCAACGTTCCAGAATTATTCAAATTTAACTCGCAAATGGCTTATTTAAAAGAGAAATCTCCATTTGAAGGTGAAACTCAAAAAAATAGCTCAGAGAGTATACCTATAAAAGTAACTTCACTTTATTTGAAAAAAACTCATATATCAGATTTCAGAACTAGACAGCTTCAACGACCTGATGAATGACATCAATCAGATCGCTGTCAAGAACGACTCCAACGACCTCATCTGTGGCAGCGTGGGGGAACTGATCGATCCCAGCCTCATCAACATGGATTCTACAGCCAACTCAGGCTTTGGACAGTTTGGGGACTTGAAAAAGTCCGGAGTTCAGAAACCCATGGCTAAAACTGCCTGGAGGAGCAAAAATGATTCCACGGACGATTTGCAGGGGCCTCCAGGTACGACTTGAAGGAAATGTACAATATTTAACAATTGTTGACTGCTGTGGTGTGGGATATGATGTTTTGAACACCCGAGGGGCGAATAGCACCCCAGGCGAAGCCGAGGGTGCTATAATGCGCTCTGAGGGTGTTCAAAACGTCATATCCCACATCACAGCAGTCAACAATTGTTTTGTTATATCTCTGTCTTGGATTCTTTGGATTTTGATGTAAAAATCAGGAAAACAAACAGCAGTAAACACAACAATTATGACAGTTCAACGTCAAATCCATTGCATGTCGAGTGCTTGAAACAGCTGATCGACTGCTAGTTCGCTGCTCCCCTCATGTGTCAAAACATGGTGAAAATAGTGTTGGTACCAATGATACAAGCGTTTCACACTGTACGTACCGTACGTACAAAGTCATAGCACACTCCCTGTGGGATATCACGTATTGTGTGCACCTGCGCTAGTCCAAAACTGGTCAAATGGTGTAAAGAACAGGTAACGGAATGGGTGATATTTTTACCATTTTTAAAGAAGAAATAAATTTGAGCTAATTTTCCTCATAGCAGCTCCAAAATTATGCGCAAAAGTGGCTTTCAACAAAGATGCTGCATTTGGCAAAGCAGCTTATAAAATTATATCGTTGATATTCTTTGAATATTTGAATAAAAAAATATGCTATTCAGACATTAAGTTGATGATCATGTATTTGTTATATTGGGCACAGCCAAGGGCGTCAATTGCTTCTCAAATGTGTCACTTGACGCATCTTTGGAATGAACCTTCTTTTATTGTTTTCTTCAAAATGACGGCATGCCGGAAAAAATAATTTCACAGGGAGTTTAGTGCCATTACTCTTTAAAACAAAGTAAGTTTTCAACAATAATTGGTCGGTTACTTTTTGGATAGCTGCAAACGAAACACTCTACCTTTAGCAGCGATTGACAGAGAGCAGGTGATGGCGGCGACCCAAGGGCTACGTACAATCTGAGGAAGAGGCGGCCACGGATGCAATTAGTCTTTGCCGAATTATAACTGCGTCAAATTTGCATGGTATTTTCTTGTCTTCTCTCTAACGTGTTTCAATTTTTCAGCAAATGGAATCACCAACATGTTTTGTGTGCTTTATCATTCGTTTTTGCAGAGGACTGTGAATGGGTGCAACAGATTACATCTACAGAAGTTGGGGGCATCCTCTGGGACAGACTGAAGCCGATGGTACAAGGGTACATTTTGTACACCCCAGACACCCAGGCAACCAAACGGATCATGAAGGAGGTAGGTTCATCACGGAGCCAATTGTTTGTAACCTTGCAACTCAGCTTTGGTGATCCTGTAGTAAAATGGACTTCTTGCACAACTGCACTACGTTTTAACTGTGAAGAAGTGAACGTTATTACTGTATCGTCGCCTTCACGATTTCCCTTTTGTATGCCCATGTTTTGTGTGAAATTGCATATTCAACAGAAGTAGATGGGGATAAGGGAGCTGCTTGTCGCTATAACGACTTGGATATGCACCACAGAGGATGTATGTTTGTATCCCCAAGAAACATTTCTCCATCATTGCAATATAGCAGCTGAATAATGTCCTTGCATGCACTAATTCAAGCATACGGACATCTAAATAATCCAGCATCGGCACCACGAACTGACACTCACGCGCAAGTGGGTGTCAGTTTGTGAAAACCATGTAATAATCAATTTCGGTTTCACGAACTGACACCCGGTATGCGTGTGCACAACAACACTGACGCGAAATAGGAAATTTTCATTTTCACGCTTTTTAATTAGTAAAATTAGGATCAGTGTCAATTTGTGAAACTGTAAATGTATGAGGTGCACTCTAAAAGTGCCGTACTGTAGAGCAGGGGTGTGAAATCTCAGCTTTAAAGCTGATTTCAGCTTTTTTTGTTTTGGATTTCAGCTTTTTTCCCTCACTTGCTGTGTACAAAAGTATTGGAGATTTCCAAAGTTCAGCTTTTTTACACCTTTTTCAGCTGTTTTCAGCTGTTTTCAGCTATTTTTATCAGTGATCACTCACACCCCTGGTAGAGGATGTGAGTTAAACCCAAAATAACCCGGTTCTGTAAATACGTGCGTGCAGCACACTCACACGCAGCTGAGTGTCAGTTCGCGGTGCCGATGACAAATTGTCCAACAACTTTTGCTTTTAACTACTTGTCAATCTTGTATGAAACGAGTAACACACCTTAGTGTTTGTAGCATAGAAGCAGGGGCACTCATGTATGTTTCAATATGTGGATGGTGTACGTACACAAATTCCATTAAGATCATTCTCTCCCCTATATTGCAGGCCGAACAACCGTT
The DNA here is from genome assembly GCF_015706575.1 of Patiria miniata. Lineage (NCBI taxonomy): Eukaryota > Metazoa > Echinodermata > Asteroidea > Valvatida > Asterinidae > Patiria > Patiria miniata. The sequence continues at coordinate 8,452,824 of NW_024037073.1, forward strand.
TGCCTCGTTACGAATGTTCCGGGACCTTTGCATGAAATGGCAACAGTACTCACCGTTGCTCCGAAACTTCATTGAAACAAATCCAGCCCTAGACATAGTAAACGTAAGTACATTTGCCACTTGCAATTTCCAACTTAAGTTTGTCAAAAAAAAAGTCCAATTGATTAATCCAGACAGGCTTTGCAACTAATTAGTGTTGTTTCCTTCTTGTCTTCTTGTTCATGGCCATCATTTTGCTGTGAAGTACTCTATGGGTGCAACCAAGTAAGTACATTCCCATAGACAACATGAAAAATCCTCTCGGGTGTTCAGGCTGCACAGAAAAATGATGATCAACATGTCGTCTTTCATATTCCTTTCAATTTTTGGTGTGTTGACCAATGACTTTTTGAAGAAATGTTCACCCAAGGAAGACAACTTCTAAAACACATGATATTTCCAAAACTGGAAAAGTGGTCATTGTGAGTAAGGATCTCCCACAACATGGCAAAATAGCGCCACTGTCGGTCCGATTGCATCCGAAATGCTCAGAATTCCATCAACAAACACCTCTCGTCATCATCTTCATATCGCCGAGAGCCTTTTGGCCTGCAGGCGCCCGCTTCTGCAAATAGGCGGTGTTGAATTTGGGTTCTCTGCAGTGCAGCAGCCTTTATTGTTGATGTACCCTAACGTGGCGCGGCCCCTAACGTGGCGCACTTTGATTTTTCGCCTGTAGCGCCTAGCTAGAGCAAAAGTTTTAACTGAAATTTCACAGAAAGTGAAATTTCATCAAATTATAAACACTCCCGTTCATAAATCGTGAGTTTATTTACCCGCTACAAAGTTAAAAGAAAAATTTATTTTGGCGTGATTTTCCGATTTTATTTTTAAGTGCAAAGTGAACCCTTTGAAAATGCCCCGAAAAATAAGAAAATAATTTTGTGACAAACATCTGGCTGGGTATGTAAGTAGAGATAATAATGATTTATCAGAATTTATCAAGTTTACAGAAATTCTTAAATGTTAATCTGGAATTTTCCGAGATTTATTTAAGTGCGCCACGTTAGGGAACACTCCGCCAAATTGTGCCCAATTTCTGGACGCCACCGTTTTTTAATTTCGGCTTAAATTTTATGAAACCGAAATTGTTCACAGAGGTTAAACAGCAAGCATTAATAAGGTAAAAGTACCAGTATTTCACTGCATGAATTTGAGGTTTGTCAACAAAGAGGTTTGGCAACACTACACGAGGAAATTTGGGTAAGCTTCGAAGTGCGCCACGTTAGGGAACACGACTATAGTTCATTAACTGAGAGACCACTCCACGTCATCAAGTTGTCCACCCAACTAGCATGAGGTCAGCCCGTCCTCTCCTTGCGAGTGCCAGGAGCGCCACGATCACTGCAGCTGCAAGACCAACGCATTGCACCCCGTGACTGCACCAGCTTGCCTTGCGCTCAGATACCGTTTCAGACAAAAAAAGTCCAGCGATCTCCTATGCGTCATTCTAGATCCTCGTTTGTCACCATAACTTGCCACGAGAGGCCGAGAAGGCGTCACCACACTCGCGACCGAAAGCATCAAGTAAATAAAATATTTAATGCAATTAAACAAAATGTTTAAACTGCACAGGAGTTTCAGGAAAACCCAGAGTTGATCACAGAGTTGGAGAAACTGCTGCAAACCAACTCAACTCCCGACTACCTCTGGCTGAAGGAAATCCTCCTCAACGCGGAGAACAACAAGAAAGAAAACAACGTCACTGACTCTTGGCTAGCTGCCATTGATGCCATCGATGAATTCACCAACACAACCCTAGAAATTTTCAGAGTGAGTATTTTGGTTTGTGAAGATCTTAAAAGATAAATTCAACAATCTCAACCGAATGGTGGATAATAGAATCTTTTGTTTACAAATCAGGGTCAACCTCAAAGGAACTCTGTAGTCCAATATGGTTATGGTGTTCGACTCACATGCTGTGGTACCCGGACAGAGAACATGTTGCTTGTGTTCTTGGGCAAGACACTTTACTACGATTGCCTTTCTCCATCCAGGAGTATATAAAATGGGTACATGTGAAGGTAGAGACCAGAATGCACTGATCTTGAGCTGCTGCAAAAAAGTTTTCTCATGGCCTGATGAACAGGGATACTAATTGTGAAGTGCTTTTGAGACCTTTTGTATAAAACACTATAAAAGCACCACGTTATTATTGTAATTATGATGAAGAGGCTACCTGCATTTACAATGTGATGTCTACATCGGAGGCTTAGAATCATCTGGCAGATGATTCTAAGCATCCAACATCTGGAAAAGAAAACTGAGAAACGCAGAAATAAACAGCAAAAGTAGCACCACATCTAAAGAAATTAATAGACTGATCTGTCAAGACGTGCCCCATAAATTTCTGACCAATCACATCTGCGATTAATGTCTAACATGCATACACAAAAGTCTGACATGCATGCATGCAAGTTTAAAGAGGTTGTGGAATGCTCGAAAACATTTCCGTCATTTTTTGGGTATATGTAGCCTAAGGTGTGATGAATTAAAAAAGACTATTGTTTCTGTCATGAAATGAGTACAAAGGGTACTTTTGAGAGCTATTTTTCAGGTCCTGTTTCGACCCGAACGTGCAATTTGTGTAAAAGTCGTCGTTGCGGGCAGCAAACAAAACACAGTAAAACGTGACGCAATAAACAGGACTCGTTTATGCTACTCTGCATCGGGAGTCCTGTTTATTACGTCACGATTTACTGTGTTATGTTTGCTGCCCGCAACGACGACTTTTACACAAATTGCACGTTCAGGTCGAAACAGGCATGACAGGACTTGAAAAACAGCTCTCAAAAGTACCTTTTGTACTCATTTTATGACAGAAACAATAGTCGTTTTTATTTCATCACACCTTAGGCTACATATACCCGAAAAATGACGGAAATGTCTTCGAGCATTCCACAACCTCTTTAACTTGCAGGGCCATTGCTCCCATGTGTGCATTGGGCTGGGCCTGTTGGATCGAATATTACATCTGGTTAGAATTATCTAATACCAAATTATTAATACCTAATGTATGTCATATTTTAAAGTATTACAAAATATTCTGACATCAAAATGTCTTCAGCATATTTGTATTTACCTTGTTAGCTACACATCACAGTGACACACCCAGGATTTGACTTGGGGGGGGGGCTCACAATTTGTAAGAAGTTAATTATTTTTCAAAAATCTTACCCAAAATATTTGGCCACAGAAAAAAAATTGGTTTTTTTTTTTGGCATTTGACATTGGTGGCGCCACTTACAACCTTATCATACTACTCGAAATAGGCCATATTCATATCACCAAGTACAAATTGTGGGAGTAAAAAAAAATTGACACCTCTTGGGGGAGGGCTCAAGCCCAAGCCCCCTCCCCCCCCCCCCCCTTGGGTGCGCCTCACCCATCAAGCATTAAATTAGCAGTAAGAAGTATCTCCTATTTTCTCATATTTGTTTTCATTTGTTCCCCTTAACAGTGTGTGAATCTTGATAAGGTTCGTGGATTCGACACCCAAGAAGAATTCCAAGAAGCTGCTAGCAAATTACAAGGAAACCGTACATTCTGGGGAGGTATACTTCTTGAAATGTTACGTTATTTTCCCAACCTTTCAACCTGGGACATATGTGAACACTTTTGTCAAGAAATTTCGGAGTGATGCTAATATTATGATTTGCCGAGGCGTTGCCTCGCCTGCTTCGCAAGCAAACACCTGCTTCGCTGGCGATCAACTTGTCGATCAACTGGGGAACAACTTGTGAATGCACTCACACATATGGGTCTCAGGACAAGGCATTGTGTTTACTGTTGTTCCTGTAACATAACTGAACATAGCACTCATTCGCTTTGTTACAGTTAAAGCTATAGTCCATCATTTGCAGCCATCCGAAAAGTAACTGGCGTAATTATTGTTGAAAAACAAACTTAGTTGAAAGATAGTAAGGGAACTAAACTCCCTGTGAAATTATTTTTTCTGGGAAGCTGTCATTTTGAAGTAATCAACGAAAGAAGGCATTTCCAACGGTGATTCTTAAGAAGCACCGTAGGAAAATTTTAATTAGTAGTTCGTTTTGTTATTCAGTGCAGCGCGCACAAGTATTGGAACGACGCACACACGCGCGCGGTTGTTATAATTCGTCGGATCAGTGCGCTACGTCGCGTATAGCTGCAATTCAAACAATTCAAAACATGATTCAGTAACTTTTGATTTGAAATTGAGATCTTAGAATGCTGTTTTTCTCGGAATGTACAGCTGAAGCTGAGCTGAAACTTCATCAGGTTAGTTGTTCAGTATCCTTCATTAGATTTTGAACCCTTTTGTTGCTTCAAACGAACAAAATGCACAAATTACAAATGATGGACTATAGCTTTAAAGTCAACAAGTTTTCGGTAAAAGTCAGTGGCAAGGTGTGAAAAAAACGCACGTTTTGCGCTACTTTGCGCAAGAAAACCTGCTATAACTCCCAAAGCATTTGTTGTTGTCATTTGGATCAAGCGGCTTGTTGGAGTCTAATACTTTCTCATTACATTCATGTAAAAGTTATGGTGATTGGTGAATTGTAACCCGTTGCCCTAGTCAAGAGTAGCGTATTTGTTTTATAACGCGAAATCCTGGTGCGTGCGATACAAATGGACGCGCGCGCGCACATGTACTGTGCTCCACACACACACAATACATGTAGGCCTAAATGCACTGTGCGTGTGCAGCGCGTGTAGTAATATTTGAGTGAGTGCTATGTTCTGATACGATAACACTCTCCTATCGACTTAGCACACAGACTAACATTCGAGTACTGTTCTCAACTAACAACGAAAGTTCTGTTGTTCTTTCTTTGTCTTGCTGTTCTTGGGATGTATGAAAAACCTGTGAAAAAAACTCTTTTTACTCACACTGTGAAAACTCTTTCAACCTAATTTTTTACTATGATTCCCTTTAGTGTTTCTCTTCATTTTGCCACCGATAGTCCTAACCCTAAAATGCCTCTAAACCTGTTTTTCAGAGAGGGGGAAACACTGTGTGGACGTGGGCAAGTCCACACAACGTTGCTGCTACCTGGTTTATGTGGACCTCTTATGTTCGGAAGTCCACACAGTGAATGTAATGCTTGTACACCCATACACCCTTTGCGCTTTTGTGTATAGCAATGATTGTTCTTTCCATCTAGGTGCTGTGTTTGAAGGCTTTAACAAGTCCACTTCCAATGACACAATTCCACCCCATGTGATTTATCAACTGCGCATGGACAGCAGTATGGTACGAAGCACAGAAAAAGACAAACAGAGGTAAGGCCAACAAATTCATTTCATTAATTTTTGGATGACATAAAAGTAAAAAAAAAAATGATATAATTAATTTTTAAAAAAGAGAGACATCAAAATTTAAATCAGAACTACTAACTTTTTTAAGAATTAGTAATTCATCTTCCCTGTCATCAAGTAGTCTTTGGTTAAATATGAAAGGGATCTATTTCATGAACTTCCTTTGAAGTTGCTTTCCAAAATTTGCTTGTCTTTAACAAAGACATTGGCAAATTTGGGCGATTCACAATGCAGTGCACCACCAAGAGTTTGCCACAGAAAGTTCATTTTTCCCAGTTGCATTGTGGAAGATGGTCGGCAAATTTGCAATGCGGGGGACATTTGAAATTGTTAGTTTTTCTGGTCAGTAGTTTCGTGAGCGTATGATTCAAGTATATGTTTGCCTTTTTTCTTTTTATCAATATGTTTTTTATTTTGTAAGGCGGCAGAACGCTATGCCCCAGTCTATAACATACTAACTCAAGTTGTCTACTGACACTCATTCAAATGGGCAGTGTTTTGTCGACCTTAAAACCTGCACAATGGACTCTCCATGGCAAACTCTTGATGCGCACTGCATTGTGAATTGCCCGAATTGGGGGACCGCCAACATAGGGCTGGATAGCTCCGGTTGTCCGGAGGTTGCAGGTTCAAACCCCGCTCTGGTCAATTTCTTTGTTCAACTTTGGTCAAAAAAAGATAACCTAGTTAGTTTTCCGTTGTGATTGATTTGAAGATTTGCTTATTGGTAAGTTTTTTGGATGTGGATGTTTCAGCTTTTGGTACCCGACACCCATGAGTAATGTCTTCCAGTATGGACAGTACATCATGGGCGGCTTTGTGTTTCTTCAAGACATGCTTGAGCAAGGTATCATCAAGGCGTCCCTCGGAAAGAAAGATTCCGGCGCCGGCGTGTACATCCAAGAGTTCCCGTACCCGTGCTACTCAAGTGACTTGTGAGTGGGATACTTGAACAGATTTGTCAAGATGTACAATTATTACACCTTAAGCATATGAACCGAACACCCTTTTTTCATCAGTCGATGTACAATTGCGCCTTGAAAAGAGCTACCCCGCACGTGCACATATGCGCACGCACATGAAACAGAGATGTCTCATTATCCAGCGCCCTCTATAGTCCTGTGATTTTGTTTCAACGGTGAAGCATTGATAAAAGTTTTGATAAAATGCTCTTTAATTTGCCGCTGGCTGTTTCGTGTTTGTGTTCAGCTATCAATCTCACCAAACAGGTTCAATTAAGCACCTTTCTTTACATTCAGTTTTGAACTTCACCCACCATAATAAGTTACGCTAATACACTGCGGGAATTTCGAAACTTCAAAATGAGACAGTTCCACGATAATGAAACATTAAAGGTAGAATGTATCATTTGTCATTTGTGCATTTTTTTGTTTGAAGCAACAAAAGTGTTCATAATCTACGGATGGATGCTGAACAACTAACCTGATGAATTTCAGCTCAGTGAATGCTGTATATTCCGATAAAACAAAATTCTAGGATCACGAATTCAATTCGGGAATTAGTACCCTGGAAAGATTAGCTGCTGGATTTGTAAACTGTTTGCTGATTGTACCACGCCAAAACTTTCATAACATACAAATAAATATACACAAACTCTGTAAGGCCTCCCTGCTTTGATCATATTTATCATTTTGCCAATGGAATTTGGCCCTCAAAGGTCAATCCCCCCCCCCTTTTTGGTAATCATGGATCTGCCCCCCCCCCCTCCCCATTCATGTCTAACACCCTCTGTGACTGTTTCCTGTACTGTCCCAGCTTCATCAATACCCTGGGGGTCGCGCTGCCGCTCTTCATGGTCTTGGCCTGGGTCTTCTCGGTAGCCATGACCATCAAAGGCGTCGTCCTGGAGAAGGAGTTGCGTCTCAAGGAGATGATGAAGGTCATGGGTATGGGCAACGGGGTGCACTGGGTGGCCTGGTTCATCAACAGCTTCGTGGTCATGTTCGTCAGTAGCTGCTTGCTGGTCCTGGTTCTGAAGGTAGGCTATCTTGTTGGTCAGTCGGTCCGACTGTCTGTCTGTCTGGATGTGATTGATTTGTTGTGCATAAACATGTTTGTGAATTTTGACTAGTGCCCCACAAGGCTACCTGGGTTAAAATCTACAGCTGGCCAGTGTACACTCCGGTGTTAGTGTGAACAGTATGCCTCAGCCTCGACTCCGTGGGGACGTGCACATTTCTTCACTTGCCCCTGGCCATGAGGAATATGTTAACGATGCTGACTGGCTACTCCGAGCATGCTGCATGTGTATTTTGAAGAGTGCACACCCTGTATTCGCTCACGCGTTATCTCCTGCACGTTTCTTCACGTACAAACATTTTTTTCTTCAAAACTGCGCGTTGCCTGTACAATATGGATTGTGGAAGCCTCCTTTTTTGCCAAAAAAAATTGTATCTTGTGTTGTAAAGGGACGACAGAGGTACGTACATTTAATATAAATGCTTGCGTAATAACGCGACGTTGAAATCTCATGCATGAAAGGATTGATTCTACAAAAAAACTTCCAAATGTTTATAGCCATCTACGTCGCACGTGAGATACATCGACTGCAGTCCTAATTGAAATGTGCCAAATAGTGGCACATTTTAATTACACAATTCTAGGGGTGAAGATCGCACAAGGCATGATGGGAACCAATTAAACTCGATTCTGCTTATGCGGTGATTTCAACTCAGGTTGGCAGTGGCGCACCCAGGATTTGGCTTGGGAGGGGGGGCTCAAAAAAAATTTCAAAAATTGTTGCCAAAAACGTTTGGCCGCAGAAAAAAAATTAGAATTTTTTTTTTTGGGGGGGGGGGGGACTAACTATTTTGGCGTTGGAGGCGTGCCACTAAAGCCCGGTTCATACTTCACGCGAAAGCAAAAGTGAAGCGTACTTTGTGACGTCAACAATACATTCGAAGCGCGTACACCATTGTTGACAACATGAATTTCGCTTCGCACAAGCTTTCGCGTGAAGTATTAACCGGGCTTTACACCCCTATTATACTACTCAAAAATAGGCCACACACATATCACCAAGGTAAAATCATGGGACTAAAAAATAAAAATTACCCCCCCCCCAAAAAAAAAAAATTGACAACCTGGGGGTGCCACTGCAGGTAGGTGAGATGATAGTGTCAAAAGGCCTATTGGTGCAATTGTCTTTCTGTTTTGTTTTCCAGGTCGGCAATATCACGATAAACACTGACACCTCCATCCTTCTCTTGATGATGGTATCATTCAGTGTCTCCACCGTCACCCTGTGCTTCCTGATCAGTACCTTCTTCTCCAAAGCCAACCTGTCGGCGGCGTGCGGCGCCGTGATATTCTTCCTGACGTACGTCCCTTACAGCATGGCCTACGCCTGGGATTCCCAATTACCTCTTGTGGCAAAGTTCTTCCTGGTAAGTAGGATGGTGCCAAACATTCCAATGATCTTTCTTAATCCGACTAGTAGTTGATTTCATGAAACTTTTATCAGCGACAAAACGCCCTTTTTGGACAGAGCCTTATTTTGAGATTGACTGCTTTTCCGTCAATCGCAAAAAGTAACAAAGTTGGGCTCAAATTATAGCCGCTATTAAAAGTCGCAATGAGGTCTGAATAAATTACATTTAGACTTCAAATAAAAATGATTTTTGGGTCCACTTTGCCGCTGTCCGGCCGCCATATTTGTCCGTTTCTTAGAATGAACAACGCATGTGTGTGATGTATTTCCACCAGTGACTCTGCTACATGAGCAGGGTCTGTGGTGGCTGACCCGGCTGAGCCCCGGGTCTTAGGGTTCGTCTTAGCTAAGATCGATCGTAGAGCGGGGACTCGTCTTAAGTCCTAAAGGAGTCGCAAGATAAAAAGAGTTTCGTGAAATCGGCCCAGGTCTGTTAGCTGAGCCCAAGGCTTGTGATGTTAACAAATCCGTGGTATCACTAATAGCAACTTAACATGGCTGAATTTTCTCGCAGTGCCTGTCGAACACCATGGCGTTCGGCTACAGCTCCCAGTTCTTGAGTCTCTTTGAGACCCAATCAACCGGCATACAGTGGTGGAATATTAACGAGATGCCTAAATCCTCCAGTGAATCCATGACCTTCCTGCAAGTCTTGGCGATGATGTGGGTCGATTCCTTCATCTATATGCTGCTGACATGGTACATTGAGGGGGTCTTCCCAGGTACGTTCTTGGATTAAAAGAAAAGCCTTTCGTAATCAAAATGCTTTCAAATTGTTTTTTTTTCAATGGGGCTACGAAACTGTCATCCCCACCAGGCTCCTATGAGAAAGCACAAATGTAAACAAAGCGTGACGTCATCAGTACAGAGGCTTATTGTGAATGCGAGTCTGAATGTGATGTCTCAAGCCCCAGTCACAGATTCACGGTTGGAGCTACGAATATCCACGGTTTACCAAGAATCAATCGATCACGATGAACCGTCGAGATTCGTTGAGATATCGACTTTCTAAGAATGCACTACGGTTTCAGGACAGATAACCACGACTGTCCTAAGGTTTCTCTACAAATACACCACGGTTTGTCAAGAATTTAGGCAGATTGTTGAAGAATATCGACGGTATTACTGAGAATAATGACGTTAACGCCTCGGTTGTCTGCGATCAGGCCGCGGATGACCAAGCAATAAAGCAACCACATTCGTAGTACAACCTTAGCAGAATCCTAGCATATCCGTAGAACATTTGTAGCAAATTCGTAGAGATTTACACCACGAATGATCTACGAATCTCCAAGAATATGTGCGAATAGCCACGAATAACACTACGAATTAGTACGGTTATCCTGCCGATGTCCCACGGTTGCACTACGGATTGATTTTCATGATGATTCACCACTGAAGTTTGAAACAGTTTAAAACTTCCATAGCCCCTCCACGAATACCCAAGGAAGTGGACAAATAACCACGGTACTCCCGTGGTTTATCACAAATTTCAAACCGTGGAGATCCGTAGCTCCAAACCGTGAATGTGTGTCTGGGCTTTAGCAAGCACTCTCCGTAAAAGTTTAGAAGAGCTGAACAAAAGTGATAGCTGTTTCATGTTTTATAGTGATGTCAAATTCCTTTTGAACCAGTTTTATACTGATTGGCTTTTACAACAACCCGTCTTATTGTGTTGTACATTCTATGCAGGTGCCTACGGCATGCCCCGCCCCTTTTATTTCCCATTCCAACGATCGTACTGGTGTGGTTCCCATGCTACCGATGCCCTGGATGAGGACATACTGGCATCTGGTAAAGATCTGCCAACAGGTATACCAGCCTCAAAATTCCCAATTAAATTCAAACAAAATACATACAAAATAAGGGCACTCGACATATTGGGGGGGGGGTTAAACGCTGATGAAAAAAGGGCAATTGAATGGAAAAGGGCAGTCTTTACAAAATATTGGGGGGGGGCAAATATCCCCCTTACCACCCCCCCCCCTTCCCGAGCGGTTAAGAGCACTGGACTCAAGCTCTGGTGTTTCTGATCAGCAGAGTGTGGGTTCGAGTCCCCGTCTTGACACTTGTGTCCTTAAGGAAGACACTTCACCATTATTGCTTCGTCTTTGGATGGGACGTAAAGCCAGAGGTCCCGTGTGTTGTGTTATGCATGTTAAAGAACCCAGTAACACTTATCACTGAGAGAAGGGGTTTGCCCCGGTGTTTCTGGCAGTGGCTGCAATATGCGCCGCAGCGGAAATAAATGTTTTCATGAATTGAATTTCAGACAACTCTGACTTTGAGCCAGAACCCACCCACCTGAAGCTTGGCGCTTCCATCAACAAATTGTACAAGATCTACAAGACCGGCAAGAAACTGGCCGTCAACAACCTGAGCGTCAACTTCTACGAGGGGCAAATCACCTCCTTCTTGGGGCACAACGGCGCTGGCAAGACCACCACAATGTGAGCATAGAAATCATAGCTGACTACTGGTATAATGTGGTTGGCCACTAAGTGTAGCATAGTGGTTAGGGCTCATGACTCATGATCAAGGGTCAGGGGTTCGAATCCAGCCGGTCGTTTGCTGTGTCCTTTGGCAAGCCACTTCACCCCCACTTGCCCCTCTCCACCCAGGAGTATAAATGGGTACCGGCAATAGCTGAGGACTAACCTGCGATGGACTTGCATCCCATCCAGGGGAATAGAAGTATTCTGGTTTCCTGCCTGTGCTTTCTAGTGCCAAAAACCCAACAAATTTTGCATGCACAAAATAATTTATTTCAAAAGAAAAATTACAGCGCAGGGCTTTTCGTATCATTTTGTCTTATGAATATTGTCTCAATAGGTCTTACAGTGAAATATGTTCCCAACTCAATGTTCCCCCACTTTCCCGCCGCAGAGAACAATTGTGTTCCGTGTTTGGCAAATCACTACTCACTTCCCACAAATTCAGAGACTGGCTGCCCCCGATTAGGAACAATGGGTTAAGGAACAATGATCGTTTCAGCACAATATGCTGTAGGACTAACAGGTACTATTACTGCTCTATTCCCTACTGATTAACAAAGATATGTGACCTCTTTTTCCCGAGTTGATGAAGGAACTCGTTGTTGGTCACAGTTTCCGGTAAACTTATTACATGTAGTGGGTTGGGTATGCATGAACGTATAGAGCTCACTCAATGACGGTCATCTCTGTGGGGGGGACTGCGACTGCGTATTTTACGCAGTCGGATTTGAATGATTTTAATTTTTATTACTTGTGTGTATTTTGTTGTGATTTACCTTTTTAATGTATCTTTCACACGATGTAATTCTTTGTAATTTTAATATATAACGATTTCTAATGTGTGTAAATTAAACTGCAATTCGGCCTTATGGCTGTGAAAGTTTAATAAAATAAACTAATAATAATAATAATAATAATAATAATAAAATGCAAGAAATTATCTCAAGAGCCTGAAATAATACCTTAAATATTACATTGAAACTATTTTGGATGCCCCTTGTGGGCTTTATAACCTGTGGGCTTTATAAAATTAATGTCGAGTAACTTCACAACTTGCACAGATTGGACACAGGAGGTGCACGTTTTGGACTTCATCAATACTTAGTATCTGTTTTGTTAAGTTTTGTTAAAATGTACAAACCGTTTGTCAATCGGTGTTAAATCGTAATTAGTGTCTATTTGAGTTGTTACTGTTTTTTGTGTTGTTTTGCTTCCTATTGACACAGGTCTATATTGACGGGGCTGTTTCCACCCACGGCCGGTACCGCTTACATCTATGGCAAGGACATCTTGAAGGACATCAGTAGAATCCGCAAGAGCCTTGGCATGTGCCCACAACACAATGTGCTCTTTGACTAGTAAGCAGCATTTTTTCTTCTTGTAAAATATGCCAATTGGATAGGGCACTTCAAAATTTGGTAATTTCCTTTGCAGAGTAAACAATTTTCCATGTGCTTGCAGATCAAATAATACAGGTTGTCCCACAACAGTCGAAAACCATTTAATAAAGGTATAGTGCAAGTGAGTTTTGGAATATTTTCAAATTACCTCTTAAAGTCAGATAACCAATCTACCATACAAACTTTATTTCATTCAAATTGATGCATTGGAACAAATGCTACGCTTCATCAAACTCCAGGTTGAAAATCTTCTTGGGCCACTTTCCTTGAAAGTGAGAAAACGCAGTTAAAGAAACGCACAAAGGATTTATTTCCATTGTTCAGGAGCAATGTGTGACTTATTCTACCAGCTTGTAAACTTGATAAATACAAAAGTGGCCCAAGTGGTTTTTCAAGTCCCGTATTGTGATTGCTGTATCATTTGAACAAAACATCCTAATGAAACCAACTAAAAAGTATTTGGAAGACCAATTATTCTACTCAGCAACACATTAGGCATGATTTTGAATGCTGCCCCCACTTTTCTGAAAACATGCCCAATTTGACTGTTAGGGTTTTTTTTTGTGGGACAAACGTATTTGAGTGAAGGTGGCAACAAATACGGAGAGAAGTTCTTTTTAAGTTAGTTAGTACACAAGTATTTTTCTTGCTCCGATTTTGATCTCTTGGAGATTGCAGATTGGATTATCATTGCCTCCATAACATTGTGTACATTTATTTGCTGTGTCCCAAACTTATTAAGTATTCAAAACTTTGTACACTCGTTCGCAGTTGAAATGCTGAACTAGCATTTTGGAACAACTTTTTCAATGTTCGTAATTTATGATAATACACACTTTCAAAAATTTCTTCAGAATTTTGGAAAGGCCTTTTTCCCATTTATTTTTGTTTGTTTTGCTTTGTTTTTGTGGAGGGTTTGTGCTTGTTGGTGTTTTTTACTTTGTTTAGTTTTTTTTTGCAACTTTTGAGCTCGGTTAAATGCTTCATTGATTTTTCTTATTCACTTTCAGCAGTCTATTCTCTCCATTTATGTATTCCTTTTTATGTTAAATAGTATGACTGTGGCAGAGCATCTGTGGTTTTTCGCTCGGGTGAAGGGTGCAGCCGATCATGAAATCAAGTCAGAGATGACTCTAATGCTGAAACACCTACGTCTGGTGAACAAGAAAGATGAACTGGTGAACGACTTGTCAGGTAACAGACTATACCTGGGTTTGCTGTTACTATTGCACATCAGATGTTTTATTGATGTGCACCACCCCTCCACACCCCCACCCACACATGAAACACCACAAAAAGAAAAAGTTCACACTCATTGGAGGGGTCATAATTTTGAATCTGATCGTCTCATGATGACGTCATTTATATACACCTTTTGGGAATTTTGTTAGCTACATTTTGATACGCCGTTTGCTACCAAAGACTGCAAATTGTTCAAGATTGACAACGGAAAAGTTGAAACTTAAGAGATACGTGAGGAGAAATTGCTGAGTGCCAACACACGTGCCTGTAATTCATTGGCCCTATTGACTGCACAGTGCCCAAACAAAGCGCGGGTAATTCAATTTCACATGTTCCCATGCATACAAGCTTGGTGTGATTGATGTCCCCTGCCGTTCATTTTGGGCAGTGTCACATTGTCACACAGCAATTTCCACTCGACCCGCGTATTCTTTAAACGTGCAACTTTTCAAACTGCATGAATTTTCATAAACCGTTGTCAATCTTTTAAAAGACGATTTACAGTCTTTGGTAGCAAACGGGGTATCAAAATGTAGCCAACAACGTTCCCTAAAAGTCTACATAAATGACGTTATCATAATAGGATCAGATTTAAAGTTGTGACCCCTCCAACGAGTTTGGACTTAGTCTTTCTTGCGATGTTTATATGGACTCCGCGCATGAATATGAAATGGCGCTTTGTGACCATTTTCAAGAGCCCCAATGGGAGCGACACACCACCCGGGCGTACTGGTTTGACACGTATGGCTTGAAGTACACATGACTAGCTTTATTCTGAATGTGCACAAACCCATAGCGTCTTTGCATGAGGCGTCATCAGTGCATTCAAATGCCCCTTCCAGTGGTCTCCCCCAACTCTCCCTTTGTAACTGTAGAGGGGGTACTTGTGCACTGAGTCCTTATGTGAAAAAAAGAGATATGTTTCATTGTTTTTTCTCTCTATCCATTGAAAAAAAAAAATTACTCAAGAATTATACTGAAAGTTTACAATAACCATAAGCTTGAAATCACAACAAATGTATTTTATAAACAAAGGGTTCAGGATATATTTGTCTCTTCAGCATTATTTTGGAATTTACGTTTTTGTAGCAATCCTTCAAATTCAAATGTACAATTTTTTGTTACGCATGTAATCTCCCCTTATGATTTATTTTACGATTTGTAATGAAATATCTCTGAGTGATCCCTGTTTGCTGTTTCCCAGGTTTGCAGCGTTTCTAATTTTGCTAGCATCGTGATTTCAGGCACGTTCCCCGGCTACATGGTTATTATATGGATTTATGGCATCTAACTACGACCCTTAAACTAAAACATTGATAAACTGGGTACGGCCAACATAGGTCTGGATAGCTCAGTTGGTAGAGCACCAGTATGGTATTCCCGAGGTTGCACGTTCGAACCTGTCTCCTGTCAATTTCTTTATTCAGTTTATAATTATTTAAGTAAGATTTGAGGCTTTGCATGGTGGAGATACTAAATAATGAAAGGTTTGCGGAAACACCATGTGCGAATAATTTCTCAACTAAGAGAATGGTTCTGAAAAGAACCAGAGGTATAAACTCGACGTTCCGGTCAGTATGCTCTGACCGTCTTCAGGAGAGTGCCTAAACTAAAATTATATAACATTTTTGACATCATTTCTCATCATCTTTCAGGTGGCATGAAGCGTAAGCTGTCCATTGCAATGGCCTTTGTGGCCGGATCCAAGATGGTCATTTTGGATGAGCCCACGGCCGGCGTTGACCCCTATGCTAGGAGAGAGATCTGGGAACTACTTGGCCAGTACAAGGAAGGTAAGTTCTCTAGTTGCTTTTCTGGAAATGTGAATTGATGACATTCAAACCCCAGTTGTAGAAAGGTGTTTTAAAGCCCCGTCTGACTCAAACCATAAGAAAAACTGGAAAATATAAGAACAAAAGGAGATGGAATCATGAGGATGTGCATTCAAGTAACTAACAGACGAAATATAAATCCTATTATACAAATATTGACTGACTCAAGCTAGTGTAGTAAGCAAGCCTTTCGAGATGATCTATGAAGCATCCTATTGTCCCGATTCCAAACCGAGGCAAAAGAGAACACTTCGTGGGTCACTGAAACCAAAAAGGTACCGATACTCTACCATGCAAAGCCTAAAATCTTATATGCTATAGTTCTTTTTTAGAGCCAGGCTGACTTTGTGAAGTCTTTTTGGCCATACATGACAGAATAGTAAACATGCCATGTGAAACCGTGAGACAGAATCTGTGGATGAGATTTTGTAGAATTTCTGGCTACGCATGCAAGACTGTCAATGAACATTATAAATATGTATTACTTGGTGTCAGCCCACCCATGCCCATGCACCCCTCATGTCTGTTTTTAAGGGGGTTTGGGAGCCACTTGTCTGGGCTGAGACATGGAGCAAGTGCCAGAGAGCACTAGTAGTTGACAAGTAGTTTACTCCTGATGTAACTCGCGCCTATGCACTAAAATAAACTTGGGAATTTCTCTTCAAATACTGGTCATAACTTCATCACAACACTTCTTTAACCTGGCATTATAATGCGCACGGCCAGCCATGACGCCAGCTCCAAGCATTAAGGAGGGGGGCCACAGTACAAACGAGGGGGGGGCTAACCTCAAGAAAAAAAACACACTTGTATACAATTTTACGCATTTTTACGGTTCTTGCCGATGGAGGGGTCAGTTGCTCGTCGGGGGGGGGTGGGGGGGTGTTTGGGGGAGCCACCCTTGCTGTTCCCCCCTTGTCGACCGGCCTTCGCATGGCTATTGGTAACCAGATATGGAACTGTGCCTCAGGCTCTGGTTCAAAATAGTCAACCAGGGTAGTGACTAGTCCAGCCACTATGAACAAAAAAATGTCTGAAACACTTTTGTTCCGGACAAACTGTCTGAAACATGAACAATGGCGATGATATTTCAGACATGTGGTCACTGTTTCAGATATTTTTTTGTCTGAAACATAAACCTGTTAAAACCACTTACATATCAGACTTCTGTGAACCTTAAAATATCCGAAACAAAAAGCTTATCAAGAAACTTGCCTGTCTGTTGACTTAAAAATGTCTGAAACTTATCATGGCCAGTTTCAGACACCTCTGGTTCATAGTGAGCCATCCTGTGTTAGAGTGAAGTTGGTGAGATTATGGTTGACCATAGTTCGATTGACTTGTGACAACATCCCTGCTTATATGTCACAGGCCGCACAATCATCATGTCCACCCATCACATGGACGAGGCAGATGTCCTTGGCGATCGCATTGCCATCATCTCCGCCGGCCAGCTCAGATGCTCGGGTTCCTCCTTGTTCCTCAAGAGTCGTTTCGGAAGCGGCTACTACCTCGTCCTCAACAAGCGCATACCAGGCGATAACATCCCGGTCTCCCCGCAGCTCACAGACCCGGCCTACCAGACCGAGATGAGCAACGGTCCAGATCTCGTCACAGGAGCCATGATGAATCAACACCAGGATGAGGAGAAACCGAAAAAAGAGATGGACTTGGATCTTGTAGAGCCAACTGAGGTAACTTTTGGAAGGAAGTCTTTAGTTCAAATTTGAAGTCTCTGCTTATTGTTAGCACAAAATCTCCGCTTACTGTAGCAGAAACTTTTGCAGTTACGGTTAGCATATTTCAGGGTTAGCATGGAATTCTGGATTATGCGCATGCGTACAACTCGCAACAAACAATTCTGTGCTTACAGGATTACGACAGATTTTTTTTGCAAGCCCTGTTGCACAGAGTGGTGATCGTAACAAGGGAGGATCCAGAACACTATTTTTAGGGGGGGGGCCAAAAAAAATGTGATCTCCCAAAAAGTGGGCCAAAAAAATTACGGCGTGGGGTTCGAGGCCCGCTTAAGAGATCAGAAAAATTTTTTGATTCTAGATGCTTAGTGGTGCGACCTGAGGCAATTTCTGACCACTTTAACCAATGCTTTTTGAGGAAAAGATGGTGGTGTACTCATTGCCTGCCTTTATTGCAACGTCCCTTTAAAAAAAAATGGGGTTCGTTTTTTGGGGGGCCATGGCCCCCTTTGGCCCCCCTGGATCCGCCCTTGATGGTGAGCACAGAATTAGCCATGAAATTGGCCCAGGATCAGTTAATGGTGTCAACATGGAAATTTCGGGTAACAAAGATATTTAATGACCAAGATTAAAAGCAGTTTCTTCCAGACAGGGCTAGATTGAATTTGCAGCACTAGGTTTTGGGCCCAAGTATGGGAAGCTATGGAGATTGGCGCGCGTGGCGAGTACTGC
Source organism: Patiria miniata (assembly GCF_015706575.1). Classification (NCBI taxonomy): domain Eukaryota; kingdom Metazoa; phylum Echinodermata; class Asteroidea; order Valvatida; family Asterinidae; genus Patiria; species Patiria miniata. The sequence goes on from NW_024037073.1 coordinate 8,471,013, forward strand.
GCGATGTGGGGCAGAACACAGCTGTGCCGGTGTTATGTGAATTGAGGACTATGAAATACTGACTCACTGGTAGTATTGCGCATGCCTAAGTGAGGATTGTGAATGCTCAACCAATGAAAGGGTAAAAGGAACCAGCTTTCATAGGAGTCCAAATTTCATGTGACACTGGAAAAGTGTTTAAGACCGGCCAGCCGGTGTTTTATCAACCGTATAAGACCAGCCACGTGAAGGGCTCTCGACCAATAGGAATGGGTAAACTGTCTTAGTTACTTATGAATTTAGAATAAAATGTGAATCATGATAAACATTGTGATTTACAGATAAACATATTTGTAAATAAAACATTGAAATACCTAATTTGCAGAGGTCATTGATCCGCAGGTTTCCTTTTGAAATGGATATGCAAAACTTTTTAGAGGTTTCAAGGATTATTTTTTAATGTTTTTATCAGCAGATGAAAGTCGCCCTTGAGCCAGACGACGATGAGTTGCGCCTCAAGAAATCCAAGCCCCCAATTGACATTGCAGGTATAAAGGACAATACACCAAGCCAAATCATTCCTTAAGACATTAAAAAATGTAAGATTATTATTTGAAAGTGCATGTAGAAAATATTCCTTTGACCTGTCCACTACTGCACTGGCACTCTACCAACTCAGCTGCCTTGTACTGTTCTGGTGGTCTGCCCACCGGTGTTGCCAGACCATTTTAACAAAAGTGGCTTGCTGGCTTGATAACACATTTGCTGACAGATCATGCCTTCACACTATTTAAATAAGACTTAAGGGTTTGCATGGTGGACATGATCAATGAATGGGAGGTTTGCGGTAACACCATGTGAATGATATCCCTTAGTGATGTAAGATTTTAGGCTGTGCATGGTGGAGTATCAGTATCGTTTCAGTTTGCGGTAACACCATGTGGTAATAAGTACTGTCCCTCTGTAGATATTTAGTTCTGATAAGAACGTGTCCTGCTTATTATCAACTTTCGCCAAGTATTTTTTGTCTCCCGACGATGACTAGAGTAGGCTAGTTGAAACGTTGAGACCAAAGACAAGTTCTTTTAGAACTTATAGCAGGACTGTTCTTATCAGAACTTAAACTACTTAGTGAAAGTTGGTAATAAGCAGGACAAGTTCTAATCAGAACTAAATATCTACTGAGTGACAGTAGCTATTACCACATGGTGTTACCGCAAACCAAAACGATATCCCTTAGTGAGTTGTGTGATTCTGAGAAGAACCAGTTGGTTTAACTCAATGCTCTGCTCGTCATCAGGAGACAGTCTCCTGATAACTAGCAGAGCAAACTAAGAGATATCATTCACATGGTGTTACCACAAACTTCCCATTCATTCACACTATTTGTTGTGACACAAATTTTTATCTGAAAGTCAATTGCCGACGTAATGTAAAGGATCCCCACTGAGTACTAGACCAAATCTTTCTCTTCCTACCAGACTGCGGCTCGTGTCAGGAGGCAACTGTGACCAGTTTCATCCAGAGCTACCTCCCCTCAGCGACCCTCTGTGAGAACCTGGGCACCGAGCTGTCCTACATGCTCCCCTCGGCAGCCACCCAGGAAGGCTCCCTGGAGTTCCTCTTCAAGGAACTGGAGACGTTTAAAGATCAGCTCTACATCACCAACTTTGGCATCTCGGACACCTCCTTGGAAGAGGTTGGTTGAATTTGTGATGAAGCGACAGAGATCTTGGTTTTTTTTGCTTTGAATGCAGATGAAGATATAACTCTGGTGGAGTTTTGTAAATGTAGTAAGACGTGAATTTGGAAAATGGATTATTTTTTACTGACTATCCTGATCATTCAGATGCCTGTCTTTACCAAACCTATCAAGAAATTTGTAGCGTTGTTTTTGAAGTAAATGAAATGGTATGTAAATGTAGTTAGATGTGAATTAGGAAAATGGATTATTTTACTGATTATCCTGATATTCAGATGCTTGTCATTGCCAAACCTATCAAGAATTTCATATTTACAAGATGGAATTTTGCGTCGGGATGATGTAAATCAAGTTAGGTTTTGCCCTTCACCGACGTTTAAACACTGTATACTCAGTGTGTTACCTCCCGAGTGAAAGTTGGAAAAAATCACTCGGGTGGGACTCGAACTCGAGTGAGAATTTCATAGCGCTGTTTTTTAAGTAAATGAAATGCTATTTTTACCCGTGACAACACTTTGAGAGTTGCTGCCTGATTCTGAAGAAAGTCAGACAAAGCTGTTTTTCTGATTTGAAATTGCACAAAAACAGCCATCATAAAACCAGTACTTATCCTCATCCAAGATATTTAAAATACCTGTGATTTGACTTGTGATAGACTTGTGATTTGACTTGTAACTGATTCAAATGCTGCTCTAGCAGGTGGTACCTCAAACTTCTCTGTTAGCTTCTGGGGTTGACACACTGTCCCATTGCCCACAGGTATTCCTGTCAGTCACCGACGACGTAGGAGTCTTCAACCAAGGTGAAACCAGCCAGGGAACGGACAACGGGGCCCTGCCCCGCCCATTCATGGGGCGGGGCAGCCTGAAGAGGCGGAGCTACCAACTCCCGGCCCAGAGCTCCAGCATCAAGGAACGACGCAGGCGCAGTATGAAAGTGCGGCACAAGGCCATGTCTTCCGCTAACGGACAGGCACTTGTGAGCGACGATGGTAAGACATATCAATTCCTTTGTGGTCAAAAGGACCCCCATGTGAACCAACCAAAAGCGCACAGCCAGATGACCTTGGACATAGAGATAAGCTCCCGGGCTATGTGTACATGTATGCACGGGTACAATAAACAGACCCTACGCGCTCAGCCACGAGTAACGGCAAATTTTATTGGAGTTTAGATGGACAATTCTTTTGTAAATGAATACACGCGAGCCTAAACCTCAACCAATGACAATAAGGGTTATATTGTTAGAAAGCTGACGAGACTAAGAAAAATGACTCGAGAGAACTAAGCTCCCAGGTGGCGCTATTGAACGTTGTGATGATATAAGTGGACCAGCTCTTGGCTGAACGCGTGGTTTACACACAAAACTGAGAGATTCTTGACTAAAAATGCAGTGTTCAACATAATTTTGGCGAGGGAAAATCAACGTTTTATTCAGTTTTTCTTTCATTTTCTGAAAGAATATATTGTTAGGGTCATACTGCAGTAAGAACTAAGGTAATCTCTGTCGAATAATGTAGTGGCGGCGATAGATGCGAAAAAGGGCCTGTTTTCGCCGTGTTCTCTCATAGAGGTTGCACATGAAAAGCTGCCCGTTGGGTTAGTTCCCCAAAGGAATCCATATGTTTCTTGAAGCCACACGTTTAGAATGAGTAATCTGGGGGATTTGAATAATTGTCAAGTTAGTTACGGATGTTCCACCTGAAACCAGCCTGCCAGTTAAGCACAATTTTATCCCAAAACCGTCCTGGAGGTTTCAAGAAAAGTCCCCTTACTACAGCCATAGAAGTGGCAAGAAAACCAATATTGAACAAGTCTAATTTTTGTATAAAAAGTGAGTGACTAAAAAGTGACAAATTCAAAGGGTATAAAGTTGACCAACCAAACGTTTGCATTGAGCATATACATGTACATGTTCACATGTTGCTCTAAGATTCAAAGGTCATAAAGTTGACGAACCAAATGTGATGCGATCAAGCTAAATGAGTCGTTTGTCGGGAACTTTCATTTGGAGATTCTCGCCAAAATAGGGCCACTTCATCACATCACTTCATCACATCTCTTGGTGTTCCGACTTTCATAATTTTAAACTAAAGATGGTACCAGCATAGGATTTTCACAGCAGTTATGCTGAGATTGTGCTCTTTTTAGATCTGTAAGAAAAAAGAATGACCAGGGTCGACAAACAACTCATTTAGCTTGATCCCATCACAAATGTTTGCACTGACACATGTTCTCAAAGTTTAACTGTTCTCAAATGCCTCAAATGGACAGTTTGAGCAGTATTGGTGGAAAACTTACAGAAGTGTCAATGACTTGAAAGTAATGTAAACATTTTAAAATCAATTTGAAGGTAGTTATTCGATCTGTTATCGATGTTGTTGGTTAATCTCGGAAAACAAACTAAAAATGGCACTTTGGTACATGGGTATAGGTAAGGCAAGTACTTGGGGAGGGTCCAGAGGCTTGAATGCCCCTCCCCCCTCCATCCCACCCCCCCGCCCCCATCCCCCGAAGAAAAAAATCGCCAGTAAGTTAACTTTTTATTTTTTTAAACTTGTGTAGCCTCATGATGTACAAAACTGCCAGTATGATGACTTTTGTTAAAACCAACGTCCATTGGTAGAATAAGCAAGCTCCCTCAACAAAACACATTACATATTGCGCTTGTTGAGATTAAAAATTCCACTTGAGTGGTTGACCCCCCCCCCCCCCCCCCCCAAAGTCTCATAAGGGAACGGGCCTTGAGGTTCATAAGATAGGTTATGCAACTTGCTAAGAATCATGGACCACCCAGTTGGGGTAGGTCAACTTTTAAACCTGTATACTCTGTTTTGATATTAGAAGTGGACGTGGAGCATCAAGCAGCTCAGGAACCCACAGCCGACGCACAGAGCCTCCACAGCATCAACCTGGAGGAAGCCGAGAATCCTGAGGATACCGACAGCCCTAGCGAGGAGGCAAGCCAAGGAGGTAACCGTCGGCAGAGGAGCTACAAGTCCGGCAGCCAGAAGCTGAATCGGCAGTCCAGCCGGCAAACCAGCCGGCCCAAGATGCATCGGCAGATCAGCAGGCATATGAGCCGCAAGCTGAATCGCCAGGCCAGCCGCCAGGCTATGGAGACACAAAAGAAAGACGGTGAGGCTAGAAACTTCTTACATAAAGTACGAACAAGACATTCTGTCCATAGGTGGTGGAATGGGGGGTACAGGAAAAAGTAAAGTCTTTCACGGGCCAATGTGGCCCATCAGGCTGATGTTTATCTCCGGTTTCCTTGGCATGAAACGACTGAGAGTTATTTCTATTCCCCCTGGATGGGATGCCAGTTCATCGCTGGTTACTCCCCGGCTAATGCCGGTACCCATTTAGACTCATGGGTGGAGAGAGGCAAGTAGGGGTGAAGTGGCTTGCCCAAGGACGTAGCATATGGTCAGCAGCTGGATTTGAACCCCTGACCCTTTGATCATGAGTCACGAACCCTAACCACTAGGCCACACCCCATCCAACTTCTTGTAAAAAAGATGAGCCAGACAATTGTCCATCATTGGCAGTGGAAGTTGGGGGCAGCAAGGGAGGCTTTTCTTCCCCCATACCCACACTTTTTGCAAATTTATCTTATCCTTTGCACTTCCATTTTTTGATTACCACCACAGAAAGTATGCACTGTACTGCTCCGCGTTCAGAAATGTTCACTGCAACTGCATCTGTCCTCCTATGTACCATCTCCAAAAGTGTTTATTTGGTATCACAACATTATGCTCACTTAACTGTAAACTATTTTTCATTGTCATTTCCGTTATTGACATCCATGCTTTTATTTACAGTTGTGGATTGCTGTGTGTTGGGATGTTGGTGGAATTTTTGGCGTCCAAGGCGAAACTGAGGGTGGCTAGTTCCTTTAATTTGGGGCGTTTTAAACCCTCATGTCCCACTTCACAGCATTCAGATATTGTTATACTGTGTCACGCCTCCCACTATAAAAGTCAGATAGAGAAAAGTTGTGACATAAGGCTCGTTACTGCTTCACACGAACGCAAATGCGAAGCGACTTTGACATCATGAAATCCTCGCTACAAACTTCACCAGAGTTGAAATGTGTTCAACTGTTGCAAATTCGCTGCGTGAAAACTTGATTTGATCTAAAAAAAGAAATCACAGTCACGTTTGCTTTTGTGCTGTGTATGAACCAGTCTTTAATCTGCAATAGGTGAAACATGTCACCACAATGTAACCTTGGATTTCCGTGGAGTTTGATGTCTGATATGAAATGCTCTGCTGCAGACATGCAAAGCATGCCGTACACATGTGCAATGTATGCTACACCAGACGCTGTGCCATTGTGTTTCAAAAGTTATGCTAGGCGGTATTTGAGTTATGTAAATTATGACACAATCATTTGTATAAACTTGACATGTGGCCACTCTAGAGCAATGAGATTAGACTATCCAAGAACCAATATGTAATACTGGCAGTCGTTTCCTCCCCTTTGATCTAGTGCAATCCTTTCATCCCTTGTAATTTGCAACGTCACCCAAAACCTACAGGGAGGGAGTCATCATTATTGAATCAGCAAGGAGAAGTTTGCACAAAACCGTGCTTGACAGTACTCAAGAGGCCTCGGTGTTCATTTTGTTTCCATAGTGCATTTCTGATCGTAATCATGCATTGCCATTGCAGGTATTGACTTCATCGTCCTGGCCATCATTGCACATTCATGCCCATGCAGTCATTGTTCAGTCTGTCATTCCATGCAGCTCCCAGACAAGGTAGCATATTCCATTTCCATTCACGTTCAACTATTCATTTCATTTTGAAACCAATTTTTGATTTAAACAAAAAAAATTACTACGGCAGAATGCGAACCTTCAGCTACGACAACACAACATTGTCACTTTATGTACTAGCTACCGTCTCTTGAATTTTGACTGTCATCCAAACTGTTGTGCTCTTGTCATAACCCAAATGTGGAATCCATGCCTAATGCACGAGTACAAAAAAAATGATGCTCTGAGTGAACAAAGGGTTGGAATGCTCAGTTGGCTTAGCACCATGCAGTAGAGTATTGAAGACGTTGTTGGTTTTTTTTACTTCCACTTAATGTCAATTGTCTTTATTCAACTGATAGTTGATATAAATTTTGACCGCAGACTTTACTTTATTTTATGTGATGAAACCAAGGATTCCTCAATAGCTACTGCAGCTACTAGGCCTTATATTAGAGAGACTAGTGGATATTTATTTGTATTATTATTATTACTAATTTTTTATGGTAATGAAACCAGGGATTCCTCAAGCCTGAAGAAACCTATACAGAGAAGACAGTGAGAAGAAATGACAGTTTTAGAGGTGTGAGGAAAACCCCAGAATGATATTATAGGGAAAACCCACAGATTCAGGCAGGGACTGAAAACCCAATCCACAAGTTGGCCCAGGCGGGATCCGAACCCGGGTCACAGCGGTGGAAGGCGAGGAAAGTACCGCTACGCCAACCTGACTCCCCAGAGATAAAGAAATGATAGTGCAAGTTCACAATTGGGAGAAAAACCAATTAAATCGGGACTGAAAAGTCAATCAACATGTCAGCCCAGGCAGGATTCGAACCCACGTCGTAGAGGTGAAAGGGAAGGAAAGTACCACATTGCACACTCACAACAACTGTGTCAACATGCTATTCCCAAAATTCCACAGTCTTTTCGATCATTCAAAGACAATCACAAGTATTGATCTGCAAGTGCAGTTGTGGATAATAATGGCATCTGATGTTGAATTTCGATCTCTTGCAGTATCGGTGGCTAACGTCCGCATGCCAGATGCAGAAAGCAATGAGCCGTGTGCCAGGAACCTGACCGGTCGCGAGGTTCACGGCATCAGCCTCATCTGCAGACAGTTCTGGGCACTCATGGTCAAGAGATTCCATCACTTCAGACGCAGCAAGAAAGGCTTCTTTGCCCAGGTAAGTCGGAGCAGTGCCTGTTCAAATGTCTTTCTTGGACAGCATGTGTTTTCCATATTTACTGTGTGTCAAGTTTGCTTGAAGATAAATGTGTTATCCCACTGCACTCGTGGAATGCTGGAAATGCATGACATTGAATGTAGTTTCTCAAGTGTGCAGTGGGCGGGGTTTGATAGTAGACCGATCCATTTGGACACGCCCACTGCGCACATGGGCAACTACACTTGGCCTTTCGAATGCTATACTGCATGTTCCAGATGCACACATCATATGCGCATGTACACATATCGGATATTGGCGCATGAATGAATTTCGGACATTAATAACGGCTGTGGTTGGTCAAAACATCATGCACGACTCAGTGGATTGTTCTATTGGTCAGGTGGTATCCGACAAATTAACCCTTTAGTCTTTATACCACCCCGATTCGCCCACGGTACCACCTGAAACCGCCTGACTCTCTATGGATCTTTATGGATCTATAAATACACACAATGTTATAATACTATAGGGGGCTAATCATCCTTACTCGCAGCTGAGAAGCTGGATTGCAAAGTAGGCGGCTACAACGTGGTCGAGCCGAAGGCATGCAAAGACGTCTCAGGCAGCTGCCATACGACCCATGTCTGACCACGGAGCACATCGAAAGTGTTGATTTTTGTGGAGGAAGGAAAACCGGAAAGCCCATAGAAAAAAACCTTGTGGCACAGGAGAGAATCAACTGACAACTCTGCTCACATATGGTCCGAGCCGGGAATCGAACCCGGTCCACAGTGGTGAGAGGCGAGTGCTTTAATACGCACTTAGCCACCCATGCCACCCAACGCAATGTTGCTGACGTGTTAAACAGTAATCCAAGACTGTGGCCTTTTCCATTCCTTATGCATCAATCTGTCTTTGTTCCTGCAGGTTATCCTCCCCGTAGTCTTTGTCTGTCTTGCCATGGTCTTCACCGTCGTGCTACCAGTGCCGACAGAGGGAGAGAAACTTCCCCTGGTTCCCTGGCTGACCGGTACCCCAAACTACGTCTTCTACAGTAATGACGACCCCGACAGTGCTCTAGCGGCAGGAATGGAGGCAACCATAGCTGAGGACCAGCCGGGCATAGGCACCAGGTGTATGGCGGACAACCCGTTTGTGAACAGGTTAGTTGTGTAAATTTACATCAATAATTTTGGTCATATTGTTGACTCCGTGCGTGTACATAATTGCCCTGTATGCATGGCTACTCGTGGGAGCCCAGACTTGTATCCGAGTCCCAAGTCATTTGGGTTGAGTCTGAGTCCAAGTCACGAGTCACTAATGTTGGGTCCGAGCAGGGGCGGCGGAACCGGGGGGGGGGGGGGGGGGGGGGGGGGGGCTGGGGGGGCATTTGCCCCCCCAGATTTTCTCAAGTGCCCCTTTTGCGGCCATAAATGTGCCCCCTGAGAAAACACTCATTGACCTCCCACTGTGAACACTCTTTCAACCCAATTTTTTTATTGCGATTTCCTTGAGTGTTTCTCTTCATTATGTGACAGATAAACCCATAAATGCCTCTAAACCTGTTTTCCAGAGAGGGGAAAACCTAGTGTGGACGTGTGCAAGTCCACAAAACGTTTACGCTTCCTGCATCCTGTGGACCTCTATTGTTTACAGGTCCACAAAAGGGTTAGAGCACACCCCAACCTCTTGTTCCCTACAGCCAGAGAAGCGTCATGATAAAATGTGTTTTGCTTTCATTCTTTGTTTGGGGAGGGGGGCAAGGCTCTACACCTCTTCCCCTTTGTCCACCACTGTTTTCCTTGTGAAAATGTGTGATGTGCATGTTGCAGAAGGCATTTCTGTGCTAGCTTACTTGAAAGTGCCTCACTGATGTCAAGACTTGTATCGTGTCAAAATTAGGAAATTCTTTTCACAATGAAAAAATAATGTCTCATAAGAATTCTTACGAGTCGTTGTTTTCTTGCTTTCTCTCCATTGAAGGGATTTCCTTTGTAAACCGGGCAAATCAACCGATTGGTACGTCACGTCCCACATGGACCCAGCGCTCTATGACCAATTTTTGAAGGGTGAACTAGAATGTGACTGCAGTGGCAGTGGCTTTGAGACATGTGACAAGGGGGCCGAGGGTCCAGCCCCTCCAGAGAGGGTTGTCCCGACCACAGACTTCCTACAGAATCATACCAATATGAACATCAGTTGGTACCTCAAGACAACCACACTAGAATACGTCTGGAAAAGGTATGGTTCAATCTAATCAGCCGTGTGGTTGCGAAGGCCTAAGCATCCCCGTTGTTAAACAAAGTTAATCCGATTACGTACTTATAACAGAGCAGTAAAATTCATGCGCCCCAAAAATATGGCCTTTTGAACGTTGTGTCTCTCTCAGAAAAGATGCTCAGTATGAATGAAATGTTAATATATAAAGGAAGAAGAAATTCTAAACTTTATGTCAGTGACAAAATCGCCATCATCAATGCCAAAACGTCAATACTGGTAAAGCTGACCTTAAAGTCGGGAAGAAATCGTTCGAAAACGTCCCCAAATCTATGTATTTGTCTCAGTTTCTAGGAATCTCCTCAGGTTGTTAGTTCACGAGTAGTTAAACACTTATATCATCAACGTATATACAGAATTTCAGCTTAATCTGTTGTTGCAAACGCTTGTGTTACACCTTGAACTATCTCCAAGCAAAATTTTGACGAGGGTTTTTTGCCTCCCAAACTCGCGTGCATGATTTTCAGGTTGGCTTTGCATGCTTGGCTGATTTGGGGGCAACAATGACGAAGCGCATATTAGCATATTCATAAGCATGACTCGGCATGACTTCGCGTGGGTCTCAGTATCAACCAATGGAAGTCGGCAAAAAGGGTGATATTTATTAATTAATAACTCATGAAGGAGGCTATTCTGCCAATTTTTTCTGCACACCATAATGGATAGGAATCTTATTAATATTTGTGAGGCTTGAAGAGATTGACAGATATTGCAAACAGCTGTGTTGCAACTTTTAAAAATGCACGTAACCAGGCCTATTTTTCCAATTTCAACGAAAGTACTGAACATTTCAATACAATTTTTAGCACATAGTTGGATCATTGTAAGGGAAACAAACCCTTAAAATTACATGAAGATACGGTCTTCCAACCGGGAGTAATTGGATTTTCAAAGATTTCGCCCGCGAACGTGTACATGTCTGTGTGCATGTTGTTTCATTCAAAGTAAAGTATTACGTAACCTTTAGAAATCGGCCTTCGCAACCACACGGCTGTAATGATAAACAGTTCAAGTTTGTGAATGTGCAGGGAAGACGTAACAATTGCATCAACAAATAGATATGCTAAGTTAAATAAACAACAATTTTTTCATGTGCTGCAAATAAAAATGTTGACAGTGCTGTCTTTTACCTCCCTCCAAAAAGAAACAACAAAACAAACACCCCAACAAACGCACAAATTCAGTCACAAGTAAAATAACAATACATAGACCTCAAAAACAAAGCTGTCAGTGAGTGTCTTGTAACAACCTTGATAGGTTGTGCGGTAATGGGCTTCACGAAGATCACGATTTGCTGGTAAAACAGTACATTTTCAGTTGCTATGCCACAAATTACACCACCTAATTGCATGAGTTATGCCATCATTTTTTGGACAAATCGCAGACTTATGCACCATAAAACTTTCGTGAAATGTGTCATAGCTAAAATGTTGCACATTGTGAAACGTTGCGCAACTTTAATACAGTAAATTGTGGTGGAAGTGGAGTTCCATAAATTTTCATACACGGTTTGCAGGTTTTTTTCCTTATGCTTTTTCTATTCCTTAAAGGAAACCTGCAATAGAATTTTTATGACTTGTTTTAAACAGCTATCTTGCTATGTAACAATGAATTGCATCCACCTTTGTAGCAGTAAAAAAGGAGAAATGTCAACGTTTTAGTTTTTATGCTAATGAAAATGTCCATATTCATGAGCCAAAGTGTGATGTCATTCAAGGCAGCTAACAGTAGTGTCTCCATATATTTTTGCGTACAAATATCAATCTTTTCTTCACTTTCTTGGAGTAAGTTCCACTTTTTACTTGATTATCGTGTTAAACAGCTTGTTTGGACAATAGTAGTGGCCAATATTTCTTCAAAACTTGTTTGTGGGTAGTTTTGAAGGACACATTTTTGTACTGTTCATGTACACTTTTGACAAGGAGTTCCTTGTGTGACAAAAGCATAATAGAGCCCTCTTACATGTGTCGATGAAAGGATTTGCTAATAATTGAAAATTACAACTTAATTTCTTGTCACTTCCAATGAAAACAAGTATTAAGATCTTGTATGTATTGTTGCAACACATAGTAATGTGCAAAACAAGATGAGCTGAATTTCCACTGCATGTTTCCTTTATAAGCATTTCTTGTCTCCTTTTATCAACAACCCAAAAGGTTTGGTGGTGTGAGTTTCCTGGAGACGGACGAAATGGCTCCGCTGACCTTGAACATCAGTGAAGAAATCTTGACTGACTGGAGCAACAACTGGGATGACCCCTTTGGTGGCGCTGGAGGAGTGACGGCCATGGAAGCCAGGGAGGACATTCCGCCAGATGTGAGTTGTTACGGGTGCAGACCAGTAAATAAATTCACATTGGCATAGCTGCCAACTGTTACTAATTTTTCGTAATTATTACAAATTTTTTGTTAAATTACGAAAATACGATTTGCCACTAAAACATTACGAATTTCCCATTTTCTATTTAACGAAAAAAAAAATACTTGTAAAAGTATCGTTTTGGGCCGAAAACTTCTGGCGAAATATTGCGATAATGAATGGACTGGTGACAAGTCTAATAAGAATGCAGTCAAGCACCTGATAGACATCAATGCAGTGTGCGCAGTGGAGTACTTGAGGACCAGACTAAAACTATTTTTCAATGGTGTGTCATTTGTGTGCATATCGTGGATGTGTGGTTGTGTGTATGTGAGTACTTTTCAGTGACGATCGTGAGCACATTTGGTCGCTTATTGCCGGGATGAGACCCATCAGTGCGAGATTTTAATCATGGAATTTAATAAGAGTATGGTTGGAATAATTGGTAATAGAGTTTGAGTTTGTCACAACGTCCAGAAAAGATAAATCAGCATGCGTTTGCAAGGTATGTTGGCGGGATATTTCTATTGCATACGGTGGCCCTAAATCATTGTGTGTAAAAACATTGATACGAACTCGAAACTCATCGATAGCATGCATTTCCCAAAAAATATGCGCACGTTATTATTGTTATTATTTATTTGACTTCAACAAACAAATACTGACATTAAAACAAAATTAATAAAAAAATATATATATTAAAAAAAAAATTATTTTTTTTAAATTTTTTTTTTTAAATTATCTTTTGGCCTACAGTACATTATTATTCACATCAAGAAGGGTATGCACATGTATGTGTATATGTAAACCATGTACTTGTACTCGATGTTGGTAAAGCTTTTGATAAAACGAGAAGTTGAAAATGACCGCGCGGGTTGATTACTAATTGGGATTATGAAAAGTTGGCAGCTATGCATAGGCACCAATGCTAAATACCCACACTTCAACAATCGAGAAAAATACACAAACCCTCACAGGTGATTGAGACTTACAGGGTGAGTAAAAAAAACTGAAGCCCAAATGTTGGAACCATTGTTTTAATAGTGAAGTTCTGAATGTAGCAGAGTGAAATCTCGATAAGTCAAACCTTAAGGGATCAGGTTCAAAATTTGACTCAAGCAGAGGTTTGAGTTAAGCAGGGTTGTATATCATTGTTATACTACTGAAGGCAATGGATTCTTTGTTTGACTTAGCAGTTATTTTGAGTTATCAGAGTTTGACTTTTGAAAATTTCACTATACTTTCAAAATGTAGGATATGAAAGCGCAATTCTGTTAATACAAGAATCATTGAAATCACTTGTGTAATTTTTAAGTTACAGAAAAAAATCTAGAAGTCCGTCACCATTTTGAAAATGATCCATCCTCTTCATTGCAAATAAAGTCCCTGTGAAATTATTCTTCCTAGCATGCTGTCATTTTGAAGCAAACAACAAAAGAAAGCCATTTGCAAAGATGCGGCATATGGTGCATTTTTGGGAATTTCCATCAGTAGTTGGTTTGTAACTGAGCGAACACACGCGTGGTTGCTGTTATTTGTCGGTTCAGTACGTGACATCATGAAGCTTGCAATCGGCTTAATGAGAACATGTATTGGATGCTGATTTTGGGTGCAATTCAAAGCATATTCCGGAAACTTTTGAACTGAAATTGAAATATTGTTTTCTCGCAATATACTTTTGTTGCTTCAAACGAATGCACAAATGTCAAATGATCTTAGCCCGCCATTAAGTTCCAAGTCTGCATTAGTCCATGGATAATTACTTGCTAAAAAGCTGAAACATGTTTCTGGTCATGGTTGCAAAAACCCGCCCCTGGCCAGGCAGTGCCTTGGTTGATTAAAACATTGGACTATTACTTAGACTGAAAACACTTAGTTCTTTAGAGAATTTGAATTGGGTTCCATGAAATGTTCTCAACCTTGTCCTTAGATTTTGATTTGCTGATCATGCGGCTATTATTGGTACCAATTTTGTTTCATGTTCTAGGCTGGGGATTTGCTGCCATCAGATGGCACGTTGAGGGAGTTCTATGCCGTGCTGCTGTCACTAGCACGCTTCAAGAACGTTAAGGTAAGAGAGATATTTTGTTTTCATGTGAAACACAATTATCACGGCAGTACCGGTGCATGGCAACTATGGCATTAAAATGTAGGGCCAATGATTTTCCGTTTCAGAAAAGTGCAAATTCCGCAAAATCCTAAATTTCGTTTCAGGCTGAAAAGTTGCGTTTCACATTTCTTCAATATATGAAAGTGCATTTAAACATACACCATATACACTGAGATGATAATGAAAAAGTCTTTTGGTTGCAACGTGGGAAAATTGCCAAAAAAAGATTGCTATTTTATCAACGGCTGATCAATTTGCAGACACAGACGTAGTATTTAACTTTACCACAGTCAAGTCATTAATACTGCACCCCCACCACCACACACATAAGAAACATAGCCGTACACGCCAAGAGGTCACACGAATCAGCGGGCCGAAGTGACATTCACGTCCGCCAATTTAGTTTCTCGAAAAAAATAGGGTAGATTTTTTGGACCTGGATTAGTGAATAAGAAAGCATGCATTTCAGTAGAGCCAAAGTTTGATGTAAATGAAGGGTTGTTGGTTGAATGGAGAAAAATAGGCCTGTGTGCCTTGAGTGTGATGATTTTCACCCATGTGCTGACCGACAGCTACAGCGCCGCAGGTCTCTCACTATGGTAATGGCACTCTATGTTGATAGTCCATAACGTGGCTCGTCCCCTATCATGGCACATTTTGGTTGTTCTCATGTGTGAACAAAGTTTTTCCCAAAATAGGGAGGTGAAATTCAGAAAGTTGGTTTACAAAGTTTGAGTTTATTGACCTGTTACAAAAGGAGAGGTAAGTTTTTATGCAAGTTGGGAGACTAGGGACTTCCAGCACAGGCCTGCATATTGGCTGATTGTAATTATTACTTTATTCAACCATATCAACTCTCTCAAAAGGCAATCAACCAGCTTATCAATTTATTTAAAGGTCTGGTGGGACAACACAGGTTTCCATGCTCTTCCTGCCTACATCAACGTGGCTAGTAACATGCAATTCCGAGGCAACATTGAGGAATCGCAGCGAGACCAGTACGGCATCACAGCTTACAACCACCCCATCAATATGACTGGTGACCAGATCACGGAGCGAGTTATGTGAGTTTACGCAGTGAATCTTAGCACTAGTGTAATGGTGTATAGACTCTGTGCATAGTCACTTTCGTCACCATATAGTCACCTTCACCACCATAGTCACTTTCATTGCCATGGTCACATTCATTGCCATAGTACCCTCATCACCATGTCACCTTCGTCGCCGTAGTCACCTTCATCACCGTATCGCCAGTCACCTTCATTGCCATAGTCACCTTCATCACCGTAGTCACCTTCGTTGCTGTAGTCACCTTCATCGCCGTATCCCAACAGTCACCTTCATTGCCACAGTCACCTTATTCACCATAGTCACCTTCATCGCCATAGTCCCCTTCATTGCCATAGTCACTTTCATCGTCTTAGTCACTTTCATCACCATAGTCACCTTCTAAATATATAGTCACCTTCATCACCATAGTCACCTTCATCCTCTCAGTCACCTTCATCACCATAGTCACCTTCATCACCATAGTCACCTTCATCACCATAGTCACCTTCATCCTCTCAGTCACCTTCATCACCATAGTCACCTTCATCCTCTCAGTCACCTTCATCACCATAGTCACCTTCATCCTCTCAGTCACCTTCATCACCATAGTCACCTTCATCGCCATAGTCACCTTCATCACCATAGTCACCTTCATCCTCTCAGTCACCTTCATCACCATAGTCACCTTCATCCTCTCAGTCACCTTCATCACCATAGTCACCTTCATCACCATAGTCACCTTCATCGCCATAGTCACCTTCATTGGCACAGTCACCTTCATCGCCATCATTGTCATGGTATAACCACCATAGTCACCTATACATAACTATACAGGGTTTAAAAAAAAAAAAAAAAACATCCCAAATGGCAGGTCCAATTTTTGAATGAAGTTTTGCTTGCAGCACTTTCAAAATCTAAGATATAAAAGCCCAGTCATTAAGCTTTCTTTTAGTACAAGAATCATTCAGATCACTCATGTACTTTTAAAGTTACGGCATTTTGAACACAAACATCGTTTTAAAGTTCATTCCACGGATCGCAAAAAAGTAAGTGTTCTTTCAGCAAAATGAAAACAGTTCTCATGGGATGCATGTAAATTGTTTTTCTCGCAATCTCAACCCGAATCACTTTCTAAATGTTAACCTATTCATGATCTTGCCTGTACCGCAGGAAGCAAACACCGATCATCATGGGCACAGCCATATTTGTGGTCTTCGCATTGGCCTTTGTGCCGGCCAGCTTCGTGGTCTTTCTGATCACCGAGCGCGAATCCAAGTCCAAGCATCTGCAAATAGTCAGCGGTATCAGTCCTACCACCTACTGGGTGTCAACTCTCATCTGGGACTTGGTGAGTTGGTAAAACGGCATAGAATTTAAAATTGTACTGTCCGTGCTCTTCAACAAATTCACTTTTTGTCCTACAAGTTTTCAACTTGCATGGTCTTAAACACTTCTCCAGTGTCACATGAAATTTGGACTCCTATGAAATCCAGTACCTTGTACCGTTTTAAGGGTTGAACGTTCACAATCCTCACATCAGCATGCACAACAATACCAGTGAGTCAGTATTTCATAGTCCTAAATTCACACTACACCAGCACAGGTGCGTTCTGCACCACATCACGCACGCGCGCACCAATCTCCATATTAGGAATTGTTTGCGACTTTTGGCGACATTCCACAATATAGTTTGAGGGATGTTTCGAAAAACATGAAGTAAAATTGTTGAACTAAATCGTTGAAAGTTTTTAATTTTTTACTTGTTTTCACTTTTTGACCAAAAAGTTTAGATTTTTTTTATCCTTCAGCTTGGGTAATTATCAGCATTCCAGACTCCAGTGAGTCTTAAACAGAGTGTTTGATACCGGCCAAGCACACATTTATTCCCTTATTCTTTCCTTGTACACTGATAGAGCATTTTCTTCATAACGCTCGATTGTATTTCACACCAATTCTTGTGTTTCTCCTTCTTGTAATCGACAGGCCAATTATCTGATACCAGCTGTGCTGACCGTTGTGATATTCATCGCATTTCAGCAGCAAGCCTTTATAAGTAGCGATAATATAACCACTACTATCCTACTCCTGCTCATGTATGGGTAAGTATTAAAATAGATAATTCTTGTATGGGCTCAGTGTTCTGAACATTAGATGGTGCTTTGATTGTGATTATATAACATCCAAGCAAATCCTCGTCGTTTTTTTTTTAGGATTGTATGTCACACGGCATTCATTAATCGAACCATTGCACGGCCTGCGTCTTAACCGTGCATTTTTGGTTCCATTCACCATGCATTTTCGTTCCATCCCTTTTGATCTATTGCATGCGCATCCTAGATCATGTAGTGCCGTGCAAAGACGCGCAGCGGCGCTATACGATCTTTGCGCTATGTAGATGTTCTATACAGCAGTACAAGACTTGCCTTTGAAGTGGATGCAGTTACGAACTGAACTTGTGTTGCTAATTTTTTTTTGCAATATTAACTTTCATATTGTTAATGGTTTGACTTTTAAACCTTTGTTGGCCTTGAACAAGCTGAAAAAAAAGTAGCGGGTTTGATACAATTTTGTAATTTTTCTTTTGTTCCTATAGTTTTATCCTCCAATTGAATGACAAAGATCTACTTGGATGTTATATAAAACCAATAATGAATGTTTTTCATTCTTCAGTGGTGAGAATATTTTCAATTTGTAAAAGATGGAATGTTCCATTCAACTCAGCTTTGCTTTGTTGAATGGAACATTTCATCTTTAAACTCATTAAAATATTCTCACCATTGCATCATAAACATTCATTATTTGTATACTATACTTTGCGTATGGCGTAAAGTAGGCATGACTTATTTTCTTCTGAATGTCCACAAACCTGTAGCATCTTCATTTGAGCGTCTAGTGGTCTCTCCCAGTGGTCTCTCCAACTCTCTCTTTTCTAACCATGAGGGGGTACTTGTGCAAGGAGTCCATAGACAAAAACTAAGACCGCCATAAGGCGGCATCAAGCACAAAACTCATGCTCAGGTTAGAAAACTGAGAAAATGGGCAATTAACAAGCGGCATCTCGACACAAAATAATTGCACTGTGCTCACGTCACCCATGACACGACGACGATTCCTCAGCATAGGAATGATCAAGTGGCATCTTCAAAATGCCAGTGCGCGTATAACAATCCAAACGATCTTCCACGGCCACGTCTGTTCATTCGACCATTTTGCCACACGCTATATCGGCTACGCAATGAAATAAGGTGATCCGGATGCATGGCGACTGCGACTGCGATTGACATCCTCCTGTCGGGAACACATTCCGTTTTGGCGCAGAAGTCAGGCGCGGATCCAGACGGGGGCACACCCGGCCCGTGCCCCCCCTTTTCGCAACTGTTTTTTTTTTTTGTACGAGTCGTCTTAGGCCAAAAAAAAAAAGTCTCCGGTTTCTGGTATGGAGCTTGCCCCAAAAGTGGTGCGGCGACGCGGCTTTTTTTTTTTTACCTGTTTTTTTTTTTTTTTTTGGCTTCAAATGTCGGCTGATGACTGCAAATGGTGCCCGACTAAACTTAGTGCAAATATATGGGAGTCCAAAGAGGCCACATAAAGCTTATTCTCGATCATAACCCAATCTAAAAACACGTTAAAATTGTGCAGCAGCAGAATTCCAGTCGAACCAGTGAGTTTGGCGGTTTTGAGACGTCATCTTGTATTGAAAAAAAAACTGTTTCATTTTGCCGACGCGCATGGCTACGGTGACGCGCGCGCATACCAGAAACCGGAGACTTTTTTTTTTGGCCTTAGGGCTGGCGGGCATTAAAAAAATTCCTTTGAGAACATGGCTGTCTTTTTCGTTTTCGAGGTGTAATTATGGCGGGCGGACGGGCGGTCATCAAATCAATCGCTTTGAACATAAGTATCATACATAATTATAAACAAAAATATACAATGTATAAGTTTTGAAGGTAGCCTGTCAATCATTGTCTAAAAATTTATTTCATAGCAAGAATATATTTTTATAAGACACTTTTATTTCCCGGCTGGAATTGGGGGCACATTTAATACAGCACTTGCATTTAATGCTTCATGTCAAAATATATTCCAAAATATATTCTAGAGTAGAACATGTATCGGTACACGAAATAATGTAGGCCATGTGGGTTTTTTTAATAAATGAAGAATAAAAACGTCATCCCCTTTTATTTTCCCGATCTCAGAGAGAGATTTACGTCTGGTTCTCTAAAAGCAAAATGATAAAAAAAAACCTAGCCCGTTAAAGTTTGCACTCTAAGTTAATTCTTTTGTAGATTCCAGGGGAATATAATACGAATTATGCTCGGTGTTTCTTATTTGTAAATGAATATATCAGGATTAACAACATCCCTCAAATAATAGCGTCAAAATATATTCCAAAATATATTCTAGAGTAAAACATTTTCACAAAATAATGTAGGCCATGCGTTTAATTTTTTAAATACACGAAGAATTAATCGTCATCCCTTTTATATTGTCCCGGCCTCAGATAGAGAGAGACATCAAATAAATAGGGGTTATTTTAATACAATTTAGTATGTCTTACTCTCTCGATTTATTTTTAAAGTAAAACGATTTCAAACACCCTAGCCCATTAAGTTCTGAACTCTCAGTTAATTCTTTTGTAGATTCCAGGGGAAATTTTAATACGAATTATGCTTAGTTTTTCCTAATTTTAAAAGGAATACGAATAAGATCATCAACAGCCCTTTGACTTCAAACTTAATTTCAAAATGTATTCCGAAATAATTATATTCTAGAGTAACATTTACAAGAATAATGTCGGCCATGCAGTTTTATTTTTTAAATAAGCGAAGAATAAAATCGTACTACGAAAAAACAGACATCGGGAGCCCTACATTTAATGAATTATTTGGACTTGGAATGTCATCCCCCAATCGTTTATCTATGTGCATGTGCACAACACGGAGGTGAAATTTCACGTTCAATTCAGTTTCCCACATTTTTCGCATAAAGTTTTCCCCTGTCTCTGAGAAAAAAAATACCCAAATAAAATGTCAGCTCCGAAAAGCCTTTCCAGAGAATGATTGATAGCCGCATTGTTCAAATTGATACAATGCCACTCTTGTTCGTTACAAAGCATATACATTTGGGCTCAGCTGTAGGCCACCGAACTTTAAGGCCTTTGAGAACTTGCCGTCAGTAATTGGAAGATTCTTAGATGATAAACAGTGATGATAGTATCTCAGCCAATGAAATGAGCCGGTTCCCGGCAAATAAATATGCCATTGGTTGCTTTCATCACGGACCGTCTGCTTTCATGAATATGACTTCCTTCCACGCGCAACTGGAGTGATTAGCTATCTGAGCCACAGGTGCATGGCTGCATGCCCGTCACATTCCAACCTGGTTGCTTAGAAATACTGTTGCTAGGAGGCTCCCCTGTGATGCCTGGGACTGCCGGTTGCGTAGCCAGAAATCTTTTATGTGACTATTTTGAAACCTTGTATGTGAAAGCGGCAGCTCAGGAATGCTGCCGCTTTCGGGAAATTTGTGCTGGCAAATTTTTTATATTTTGGAAATTGGAATTTGGATGAGTTTGCATTTCCGTTAAATAAAAGCTGTTTTTTTTTTCTTTTAAAGAAAATCGGAGCCCCCCCCCCCCAAATACAAATAAACGATTTTCCTCAGGCCTTGACATTTCTTGAAGTGATTCGACAACACTTGCAGAATGCAGACGACTCATTTCCTCTTAAATTATTTAGCCTGCAGACTTCAAAAGAACATGGAAAAAATGGTGGTTAAAGTGTATGCAAGTGTATATACAAATTAAGTATGTATGACCGCAGTTACCACACATTATACTGGGACTCAAAAGTGAAGCCAATCACATCCGCGCGAGCTCGATTTACACCATAAACAAACCCACCCATACTTGTTTCACATACCTAGTGTGGACTTTCCTTTCTTTTCGTGTAGTTAAGGAACACCAGTGGAAAAACTCATTTTTCTCAAACTGTGAAAACTCTTACAACCCAATTTTTTTTCAATGATTCCCTTTAGTGTTTCTCTTCATTCTGCTACAGATAAACCTAACCCAAAAATGCCTCTAAACCTGTTTTCCAGAAATGGGGAAACACTGTGTGGACGTGGGCAAGTCCACACTTCGTCGCTGCTACCTACCTTATGTGGACGTCTTTTGTTCGGAAGTCCACACTGCGTATGTAAGACAAGCTCACACACACACACACACACACACACCCACACAAGCGGGATGATAATGGAGAAAATACGAATTGAACTAAAATCACCAATTACATTATATAGTAAAAGAAAGAAAATACCAGGAGAGGGGCAAAACGAAAAGGATATTATTAATGATGATGGAAAGCAAAAAAAAAAAACCCCAAAAATGAAACGACAATAACATCAACCAAAATCGAGTGGGGTGGGGGTAGGGGCTGCTTGGGGCCAAGGGCGGATCCAGGGGGGGGGGGGGGCAAAGGGGGCCATGGCCCCTCCAAAAAAACGAAAGCAATTTTTTTTTTTTATATGACATCGCAAAAAAGGCAGGCAATGAGTACACCACCATCTTTTCCTCAAAAAAACATTGGTTAAAGCGGTCAGAAATTGCCTCAGATCGCACCACAGAGCATCTAGAGTCCAAAAAATTTTCGGGGCCCTTAAGCGGGCCCCGAACCCAAAACCGTAATTTTTTTGACCCACTTTTTTGGAGGACCAAATTTGTTTTTGGCCCCCCCCCCCCCCCAAAAAAAACCCAAAATTGTGTTCTGGATCCGCCCTTGCTTGGGGCAGGCTGTCCCCTAATGAAAGTCAATTTATTTCATTTTCTTTGTTTGCAAGGCAAATTTTTGGGTAGAAATGTATGTTTTAATAGTAAACATGACTTTTTTTGGCTCGCTCGCAAAATAACACATTTCATTTTTTTTTTCACCCGGGGGCTGTCATCAGCACCTTCTAATTTTGCGGTTCATTTTCAACTAACATCAACAGTGACTTTAAATTCTATATTTGATAGAAAAAAAAGTATTATTAAAATTAAAAAATAAACATTGTGAATTTTGCTCTTAATGGCTTAAAATACTCATGCAACTATGAGAGAACATCTAAAATCGTAGTGCTTCCAGTGCCCTCAACCCTGCCTGCAAGGGATTTCGTGCTTCAGTCTCGTTATGTGTGCAACGTGCACAAAGTTTTTGTGCCCCCCCTTTTTGAAAATCCTGGATCCGCCCCTGGCAGAAGTTGACATTTTTCTACTCTTACGACCATTGATTAGTTTAAAGAGAACCGACTGAAGCCGATCGTTTTAATACCGTCGCAGTTACACTCAGGTGGCAAAAAAATTGGCGACTGAAATGTTCCCTACGATTATAGCTCAGGCGCAGCTTGATCCTGAAAAGTTAGACGCCGACTGCTCTGTGTCGTCGCAAGGTCGACCCAAGGGCAGCTTAAGGGATTAAATGCTGAAAGCAGTAATGTGTGACAATGCTAGGCGGGAGCTTGATTGGATTGTGTCTCTATGTAGTTTTTCGGGGAGGACCTTGGTTTGTGGTACCCATCAGTCCAAGTAAGAATCAAGAGTATAAGTTTTAACCTGTGTGCTTCTTCTCAGAATCATTACTCTCTTGCAGAATGTGTCATTTTCCAACGCTTTAATTACAAAATTCTCTCGAAAAGCACCCATGCAAGCATTAATAATCCAGTTCAGTATTTCAACTGCGCATGCGCACAATGATATGGGTCACGGGTCATTCGGGATAATCAAACGCTCATCGAAGTGGCATGAACGCACACGGACCCGGGCGCATGACGCTTGCTAAGCGTGTTTAATAAGCAGAAGGGGCGTCCGCGTAACATCGCGTATCATCACGTGAGCGATTTTATCCCGAATGGCTATTGACATTACTTCATCACTACTACTTCATAACCCCATTGACATGGACTACTTCATCAAGTACCGAACTGGCTTATTGTCAGACCATAGTAAATTTTGCTTTTCTGGTTTGAGAGTTAAAAACAAAAGTCAGCCAAACTTGAAAAATAGGTATCATTGCCAACATTTGTCGAGTTTGTTTATTGAAAGCACTGCAGTTCCATGTCATTGGTACTGTAGTTTCATTGGTCTAAGTCTGCCACATACAAGTTTGTCAATTCAAAATGTGATTGTGACATCATTTGCATCACTCAATTCTTTGGCATTTTTGTGTTTCTTCTCCCAGCTGGGCAGTGACTCCGATGACCTATCCTGCCTCCTTCGTCTTCTCCACGCCCAGCACTGCCTATCTGACAGTAGCCTGTGGTATCATGCTGATAGGGATCCTGACGATCATGACCACATTTATCTTGGAGTTCTTGGGCGGCGGTGACGAGGTGTGTAGGTTAGGGAGCGTCTCAAAAAGTCAGAACGTTCCCATTCCGTATGGAACGTTCCTTTTAGGAACACTGTGTTCCCCCATTGGGAACGCAATGTGTTCCCAGCGCGTTCCCAACTGGAACAGGCCGTTCCCGATTGAGCATGCTTTTACGAGAGCTACCTTATGGGGTACTCACACAAAGGGAACAATGGTACCCCTCAACAAGGGTGCCAATCGCTTCTCAAAACTGGGGGGACATACCTTGATGAGCACTAATGCAAGCGCAATGTGCGAAGCCCTAACTGAGTGGGGTTTGGGGCCCGCATAAGGGCCCCGAAAAATTTTCGATTCTAGACGCTCTGTGGTGCAATCTGAGGCAATTTCTGACCACTAAAACAATTTTTTTTTAGCAGAAGATCATCTTTTAAACATCATTTTTGAGTTTGGAGTCATTGAATCAGCTATTCTGAACTTAAATCATTATAGTAGGCTATAATTTTTATTGGGTATGAGTAAAGTGGGGGGGGGGGACCAAACGATATGATATCCCCCCCCCACTTCAAAAAGTGGGGGGACTTGTCCCCCCTCCCCCGTCCCCCACCGATTGATGCCCATGCCCCTCAAGTCGGCCTTTGTAAAGAAGAGAAATTCTAAAGAAGAGGGATCAAGGAGAGCAATGCAAGAACCCCACAAACCCCCATCTGTAAGGTTCCAATGTAAATCAGATGCTGCCACTTTGGTTGGTAGGTTTTTCAGATAAGTCAATGCTGTTTGTGTACAAACGAGATGGCATGGAAGAGGGGGTACAAAAAGAGGGCCCCTCTTTTTTTTTTCAAAACATTCTTTGGTCGGACCACCCTCCCCCCACCCCACATTTCCAAAATGATGTGATTTTCCCACAAAATTTTGTTCTTCCACTTGAGTGACTTTTTTTTAATGTTGCCAAATTTTCAGAAATCGTGGTTTGATTTCAATATGTTTTGTTGTCTTTTCATATTATTTAACAATGACAATTTTAGTGGAATGTGATGAATTGGGGAGGCTTCAGAAAGCTATAATAAAGCTTTTGCTTCGCCACCGTGAATTAACAGTTGAATTGGATTCTACTGAAACTGTCTAATAATGCCGATGCTGAGCAAATTGTTTATACATGTATTAACCCTAACCACCCCAACTCTGTCAAAATCCATCCCCCCATTTTGATTGTTTTTTGGGGGACTTGGTCCAGAAGGCCTGGCGTGACTAAATATTGATGGAGTATGGTGGACTTGGGCCTAATGGCCTGAAGCAGTGCTAGGGGTATCCGATTGATTTTGCCTAGCTACCTGTACTGCTATTGTGATAAAAGCCATGTGTAGCAAGTCGATGCATGTCAACCAGTGCATCAGTGGTGGATTCCATTATGTCATGTACATCTGTTTTGTATTAGACGCACAGTGATTGATGGATTTTGATAGACTTGGTCCAGTTCCTGGTAAAAGACGCTAGGGAGTTAGGGTTAACCCATCAACACTTGGACTTAATATATTTTGCCCCCCAAATTTTGCAGCTCCATATGAGTGACAACAGTGACCCACTTTGTGCTGCCGCTTAATTGTGCTATTTTTATTCACACTAATGATAGGCGTGTAGGACAATTTTTCTGTTGTTTGTGTTTTTGTTTGAGTTTTGGTTTGATTTTACTAGAAAAAATGATGCTTTTCCTTACATTACAGAGTGTGACAGCTGTCAATGACGCCATGATGAAACTGTTCCTGATTTTTCCGCCGTTTTGCCTCGGCAGAGGATTGGTGGACATGGCCCTCAACTCACTCACCAACGACCTGTATGCTGAAATCGGTAAGCAAAGGATTGCTAGATACAGGGTGAGTCAAAAAAAGCGGAACCCAAACTCTAAAAATTATATTTCATATTTAAAAAATATGTAGTACCTAACATGATATTGACTGGAAAGCCAATTTCATAAGCTACTTTTAGATAAAAAAAATTACTGAAGTTGCTCAATCCGTTCAAGGAATATCACCATTTAAACACAATGACCCTAAAACCTCTTTCGTCCAAAAATGCAATTTCAAGAATGATTATCACATTTGTCTTCAAACATCACCAGCGAGTTTAAAAATTAAAAATATTCAACAAAGTCCTTTTGAAGGCCTGTGTTTTAGAAAGGTGGATTTTATAAATCATATTGTTTGCCTAACCAGGGTTGTTAGTGAAGATATTGTGTATTACAGTTGTTAAAACAAGTATTCTGTGTCATTTTCTTTGTTGTTCCATACACAATAAATTGCTCCTTTTTTGGAGGAAACAGGTTTTAGGGTCATTGCGTTTAAATGGTTATATTTTTTTAATAGATTGAGCAATTTTAGTATTTTTTCCCTCTAAAAGTAGCTTATGAAATTGGCTTTCCAGTCATTATTATTTTTGGTGCTACATATTTGTTTAAATATGAAATAGATTTTTTTGGGGTTTGGGTTCCGGGTTTTTTTTACTCACCCTGTATATCGGCTTGTGTAATAGGTCTTATTCTGGAGGGAATGAAATGCACTGTAACGATGTCTTTTTTTGTACACTTATCCATGTTTATTGGCGCAAGTTCACTTGTTACTACACTTAATAATAATAATAATTAAACAGCATTTATATAGCCCAATATGAATCAAATATTCCTCAAAGTGCTTAACAATAGAACGAGAAACAAAAAATAATCCCAATTTTAAACCCAACCAGATTTTTAAAAAAATCTGAAGGATTAATCTGAAGGATTAATCATAAAGAAACTGTAAAATACTGTAATCTTTTTAAGTACCGCAGTACCGCACATAGATGAAATACCATTAAAATGCTGTAAAAACTTCACATTTATGTTAAAAAACCCAATTACACAGTTATTCATAGTTACAAGGAAATGTATGGACACAAACAAATACACGTAACGCTTAAAATGAAAACTAAAACATGGATAAAAGCAGACTTGTGTTCAATTAAAGTTAAAAAGATGAGATGAGACTTAAGAAAATACATTTTTGCAATCTTCAGTTTTTGTACATTGAAGTAAAGTTACAGAACATCTTCAATGAACAGGATTTGTCTGGTGTTTGTACCCAGAAAGTGGCATTGTAGGCCCTAATTGGTACAGTCATTTGCTCAAAAATGTGACCTGTATAGCGGTCTTGTGCATTCATCCATTTTGCCCTTGTTTATAATAGCTCAACATAACAGGGCCCACTTTCACGGCTCTGCATACCGCCAGCGAAAAATGCCTGCTACTGTAGCATTGCTGACACATTGCCGTAAAAAGTGGTCCACTCATCGTTCTACACAAAACCCCAAGCGCCGAAGGTTTTGTGCACAAACCTTATCAGAGGGCCTATAGCCGTGTCCACACTGGACTTGTTTTTTGGAAGGTTTTACCGAGATGATGGTAAAATGAAAGATGGTCAAATGTGACCACTGTCCGCACTTTGAATTTTGACAGGGGATGGAAATTTTATCCAGACCGCGTGGTAGAAGTAACTGAGTTGTCAGTATATTAATAATGACTCAAAGTTACGCAGAAAATGAAGTTGTTGATCAAATTTTTCAGCTCCCGATACGCACAGTTTAATATTACACATGCATTTACCTGCACAATATAATCATTACACACAACAATATTTCATCTTGACATGCTAAATCTTGACGAAAAGCCTATATTTCTGACGCATTTGTCCGAGCACTCGGGCCAGATGTATGCTTTCCTGAGCCGCTTTTACCGACTCAGCAGCATGAGCGAAATTGACCATTGACCCCACGAGTGATTGGTACGAGGGACAGTCAATTTGGCGATTCACAATGCAGTGCGCCACCAAGGGTTTGCCTTGGAGAGTCCGTTTTTCAAATTAAAACAAAAAACAGCTGAAAATCGTGAAGTTGAGTATGTGAATAGAGCTTCATCTTTATTCTTAATTTGTCAAGTTTAATTTAAAATTTAAAAAAAAATTCTTAGAGTGGGCCGCATTTGGCTACTCTTTTCTGATTGTGTTAAATTCCAAATACCAATTTGTTGACGTTCACACTAAATTTCAAGATACTAATTTTTCACATGATTTGCATACCAATTAAGTTTTAATGAGATGAAGTATCAAGAATTTACTGCATGAGTTGAAGCTAATCAACATTCATAAATGTCTAAGACGGTATAGCCATTCCTATTGGTCAAGAGCCTGTCACTTGGGTGGTTTTAAAACATCGACTGGTTTTAAACCCCTTTTTCGGGTGTCACATTAAATTTGGACTCGAGCTCTCTATGAAATCTGGTCCGTTTTACCCTTTTATATTGGTTGACCCTCACACATCTCCTAATTGATCTCCACCTAGGTATGCACAATACTACCAATGTGTCCGTATTTCATAGAGTCCTAAATTCACACTACACCGGCACCGCTGCTTTCTGCACCACAATATCGCGCAATACGCACCACTCGCGTGCCAATCTCCATATGAGGAGATTGTTAGTATTGCAGTACCATTATTAAATATGTATTGGACATACCATAAATATAGCTAGAGGGGTGTTTCACAAAACATGCAGTAAAATTGTGAACAAAATTGTTGGAAATTTATGTGTTTTGACTTTTTGATCAAAAATATTTATGAATGGGAATATTCGGCTCAGGCCGTTATCAGCGTCCAGTCCCCTGAACCAGTTTTAAAGGAACTTGTCTAATACCAGCCAAGCAGATATTTATTCCCTTCATAAAGTTTGCATTGAATTCTGTACATCAGAATCTAAGTGTGTTTGATTCAAACCGATTCATTAATTCTCCATTTTGGAAAATTGTTAATCCCAAGGATACCCAATGGTTTCTGTGTTTGTACTAGGACTTACACCCGAACCATACAACCCATTAGAATGGGACAACGTCGGCCAGAACATCTTCTCCTTGGGCATCATCGGAATCGGCTTCTTTGCTCTGACACTGCTGATTGAAAACGAGTTCTTCTTCAAGCCAAGGTCAGTTTGTCGTGAAGGAAATCAAAGTGAGGCCTGTCATCAGATATCAAATCGTTTCCGTTTTCACGAAGAGCAACATATTTAAAAAAAATTACCATTTTTTTTTCGATTTCGATTTTATTTTTTTTTCTTCACTATTTTGCTTTAAAACATTGTACTTAACCATTGTGACATGTTTCTGTAAGCAAAACATCATTAATTTCCAAATTACATTAATGATGCAAGGGGCAGAAATCTTGATAATTGCATTTTGCATTTTCACAAAGAGCCACATACATTTTGGCGCCTTGAACGCGTACAAAACCTATTGCACGGAAATGCGTAAAAGTAGATCAACTGAGATTTTTGTTTTCACGAAGAGCCACATATCTTTGTTACATTCTCAGCTGCGCACGTTAAACAGAGAGGGCCAAAATGTTGGAAACTTGAATTTTCGTTTCCATGAAGAGACAGATATCTTTACTAAATAATTTTCACTAATTAACTACTGTATTCATTCTAATTATTGGGTTCACGTAAAAATTCAGCTCTCATAGAATCATGTGAATGTTTCCTTACTGCACAAAGTTGTTGCAAAGTAGTATTTTTTTGCAGTTTTAGAATAGGAGAAACTTCTTTTGCGATTAACTCGAAAACGCTTTTTCTTCAAAATCCACATATGTGGCTCTTCGTGAAAATGGTGACGAAATTACAAGCAATTTTTGTTCAGTAGATGACCATTTTATGTCATTTATAACTCATGAGCAAATGATGGACCATACCTTGATAAACATTTTGAATTACCAAAGTCAAATTTGTCTGATCTTTTTAACCCTACTCGAAGGTTAAAGTTAGGTAAATTCAAAATATAGAAATGAGCTTCAAATCAAAACAAACCAAGATTTAAACGGTTGATGTGATAATAAAACCTGGTATGCACTTCGACCTCGGTCCAAAGATGTTATAAATTTTGTGACGTCATCATGACATCATCGGGTATCAAATTACAAGCGATTTAAGGGCAGAATTTGACAAAATAGTTTGAACTATATCGTTTGAACTCAACAGAGTATCGTGTTCCTTTTTCGTGAGTTGGGAGACAGTACCTTGAGCAACATTTCTTTTTCCCGGGCACAAAACCGCCTGACCTTCACTTCCGGTGTTACCGGAAGTGAAATGAAAACTGAATATAACTCAAAAATGGAAGCATTTTACTACGGAAAACAAGTTGTGAGAGTGTTTAGTGAGAGTGTTTAGTGAGGAATGCCAAACACACAAAACAGCATGTTGACGTCATCACCGAAAGGGCGCCCTCTAGCGGCACATCAAATAGAGTTCAACTTTATAAAATTTAAAAACCAGCCTTCATAATTTTACCAAATTCCCCCTATATATTCTTTGAACAATCGCAAATGACTGTGGATGGTTTCAAATTCATGACGTCCTCAGACTGGAGTTACTGTAGGGAGAATTTGAAAATGATCATTAAAATTGAAATCCATCAATAAATCCGTGTTAGTAGCCTAAATAATGATATCCGTTACAATGTTGACCTTAATTGGCTTCCAAATGCTGTGATGTCATCAAACCGGAAGTTAGGTGATATTAATACATATACTTTAATATAATTTCCATAGCTTCATAAGTTCTTTTTACTTCATGATGAACGTGTATCCTCTCTGAACTAAATCAGTACATTCACTTTCCCCTTTGTGACTGATAACGTCATCAAACTGGAAATAACTTGTACGTGTACATAAAATGTATACTGAAATTTATCATACCCCAAAAGATGCATTTAAAAAAGAAAAAAAAAATTGCAAAATTTAGTAATCCTTTTTCTGTTCTGACATAAAAACATTCAACTGGTCAGTGTCTAATGAATTAGTTGTCTGCCCGATCACTCTGCATTTGTAACTCAATAAACGCGAATCTCTAGTGTTTTTAACTAAATTTAAAAAGGTCACTGATATGCCAGGCCACCCTTATACTATTGCACAACAAGCTCTCACACTATTCATAAGATGGAATTTTGCATCGGGGTGATGTAAATCAAATTAGGTTTTGCCCTTCACCGACGTATAAACACTGTATGCTCAGTACCCGCTGCTATGTACATCAGATTCGAACCAGCCAGCCAATCCTGTTAGCTTGGTGGTCGAGTGGTAAGACGTCTGCACTAGAAGGCAGGAGGTCATGGGTTTGAGTCCCACCCAAATGATTTTTTCCAACTTTCACTCGGGAGGTAACACACTGAGTATACAGTGTTTATACGTCGGTGCAGGGCAAAACCTAATTTGAAGTTTTCACACTATTGCTATAATGGCAAGAGCAGAGCCAAACAGATGTAAAACAAACAAAGCAGTCAAGATGTAATTAAGTCTGTCTCATTATAGCATTTAATTTGGTGTTGATGGTCGCTCCACATCTTACGCATTTCCGATGGAGCTAATTCGTGAATGGTGATCATCTGCTGCAAACGGCAATAGGAATGCCCAGGATTTTTCCAACATGTAAACTGACTGCTATCCATTGGCATAATATTCAATGATTTCAAGCATTCACCCACAAAAACGTCCTCGATGTGCAGGTATTGAAGTTTCAAAGACAATTGGTAAATCTTCCCGGCCAGATCCCCAGTGACCACGTATCCTGCTCCAGAGAGGTATGGCGAGTACATGCGTCCAGGATACAATTCCTTTGACATGTACCACTTGCTCTTGGGGTCCCGGAAAGGGAGGGCATCTCTGATTAGACACCCCACAGCATAATTTTTGGATGGGGTTGATAGGTTGGTCAGGTGCTTGACCAGGTTGTCATAGCTGACGTATATGTCATCATCTGTCTTCATGACAAAGGAGGCGTGGGGGCAGTGCGTACTGGCCCACTTCATACCCATGATGGTCTTGAGGGTCAGGTTCTTGTAGGCATCTTGGAAATCTTCCTGGAGGAGATCGTGATGTTTGTTGGACTCTTCCACCACCTGCTGCATATGCGTAAGATTAGCATCCTTGTTTTGAGCCAACAGGAACAGTGTGACAATCTGCTTTCCCCTGACCTCTCGTGGGCTTCCCCACATCTCGCGAACTGCCTCTCTCTGCTCGGTGTGGGCGTGAATTGTTGTGATGAGCACCAACAAGAACACCTCCCTGGGGGCCCCTGCGGCATCGTAGCAGGCTCGAGGTTCATCTACGAGGAGTTTGTACTCATGGGAGTTAACAATAAGCCTGGAGTCATGTCTGTCGTATGAACTCAGAGTATTTGCTGTCTTCAAGTTTGAGACGTTGTTCTTCACACTGTCTGTACCATTAGATTTTATCAGCTGATGGGCAATGGTAAGATACCGTCCAAATGCAGAGTTATAGTGACCCGTGAGAATGACCAGGAGAATGACATAACTTGCTCCTACCACTAACGTTAAAATCAAGAAACTCATTCTAAGAGCCATTGCAACATGCCCAGCTTACTGTCAATAAGACTCAACCAGATCGGTTTAGCAGTGGTGCAGTAACATTTCCTGACTGGATTTGCGTTAGTCGAGAGAAGAATCAAAGAGTCAGTTGCCCTCTGATTCTATCAAAAGCCAATTCATTATTTAATGTCCTTCATATAGGCACAAAGTCACCGGGTAGATGGCTACTTCATCCACCAATTGATGGGGTGCTGGCGTGTCCTTCCAACGTACCTTTTAAAATAATCATGGAAGTAAAATAATATTTAAAAAATTTGAAACTCGTGTAACCTGTTACATGTACCTATGGACCAATTTTGTTTGTGCTAGTAAGGCCATTATTTTTCGTTAAAGATGCATAGCCCGTGTCCTTCAACAACAACAACATTTTCCTAACCAATCTTCAACTTGTATTTTTTTTAAAGAAAAAAATACGTTATTCCGATTTTAGGCGTCTGCATCCCTTTGAAAAAGGAATTTCATTTTGTGAACGAATGAGCCCGTCCTGCGAGAGCCGAATTATTGTCTGGCAGCCACTTATTCAAAGTTTTGTGAAGAAATAATTCAATAACTAAATGTTGGTGGATTTTTTTCGTTTGATGTCTCATTCAAAGTGAGTAACTTTTAGACTTCTAGGAAAATAGCAATTGGAAAAACAAATTTATTTGTTAAGTTCAAACTCGAAAATATTATGGGAAACACATCTTTAACAGGCAATATTAAACAGGAAAAAAAAACACGGTACTGTAACCGACACATACATGCACTATGGGGGAACTCCATAGAGCTATATTAAATTACTAGAGCGCTAACTCCTCATTCTTGTGCACGGAGACGCTTTGAAGCCGCTCTGGGCGCAGACATTTTGAATTTATGTGCGTGTTTGTAGAACACAATCAAAATAGATGGATTGAATTTTAAAAGTGTACTCTAAATGCAACGGGCAAGTAGAAGATACGCAAACAACTTAAGCGCGTTATGACGGTTCAATAAACATCACGGCGAAAAGCATTTGCAGCGCAGGGAGGCACACATGTTGCGCTGTTTGCGTAGAGCAAAATGAAACGCTCATTTACTGATCGTGCTTTTCGGTTTTGGGCGTATCGGATTCGATGACGCACCGGTGTGGAATACAAACGCAGATATGCAAATAGCCGTACAAAAGTCGTACAAAATTTTGAGTTTTCCATAGGTTTGTGCACAAACATGGGTGCGCCCATCAGACATTACTTTGTACATCGAGTTAGCGCTCTATTAATTTAATATAGCTCTATGGGGAACTCGCACTAAAAAGACTCTATGGGGATTTTTAACTAATCAAACTAACCTTAACTCAGGATCTTTGAAAGGAAAAGTCGCGAGAAAATTGAATTATCTGTATCTGTAAGCTACTGCACAATCGCCTATGGTGGGGCTATCACGTGCAGGTAACGCTATTAACGAATTGATAGAGACAAGGGACACAGTTTTAGATTTCAAACCAAAAAGGATAAAAAGGAGTTTACAAGAACTAAAAATCAGGACGAGACCAAAAACCAGAATAGAAATTAACTGAAGACTTAAAAGAAAACCAAAATGACCAAATAACAACTTTAAACCTATAAAACCAATACTTAAACCTAAATTCATAAATACCTAAGACAGTTTACGCATTCCTATTGGTCGAGAGCCCGTCACGTGGCCGGTCTTAAATGGATGATAAAGACATGGCTAGCTGGTCTTAAACACTTTTCCAGTGTCACATGAAATTTGGACTCCCATGAAATCCAATGCCGTTTAACATTTCATTGGTTGAACGTTCTTATTCCTCACGTATGCATGCGCAATACTACCAGTGAATCAGTATTCATGGTCCGAAATTCACACTACACCAGCCCAGCTGCGTTTTGCTCAACATTGCGCAGTACGCGCGACACGCACGCCAATGTCCTTATAAGGTAACGAGTTGTAGAGGGGCATTCCATATTATAGTTTCGTAAAACATGAAGTAAAATTGTTGAACAAAATGGTTGGCAACGTCTAGTTTTTGTCTTGTTTTGATTTTTGGACTGAAAAGATTTGTTTTTTTGACCGAAAAGGTATTTATGAATGGGAATAAATATGTGTTCGGTCGGTATTAAACACTCTGTTTAAGACCGGTGGGAGTCTGGATGGGTAATAATTACTTGGCTTCGCCTCGGGTAATTATCACCCATCCAGACTCCCACCGGTCTTAAAAAGAGTGTTATAATACCTCCCGAACACACACTTATTCCCTTAATCAAAGACCAAGACTAAAACCTTAACTAACACAGTGTGTAATAATATAATGGACCTTAAAATACATTTCTGGAAGAAAATCAATGACTTTTATGGCAGAACAACACTCACAGCGCAGGGCACACCAAAGAATAAGGGGAAAGAGAGCTAGAAACAGTGGAGCACACTCTTCTCTGCCACCGGTCTGCTAACTGAGGGGTCTGTGGTCTAGGTGGCACAGCACATGTTCTTATCAAAGGGACTATTGCTCTGGGGGGAGTCATGTTACTGGGGAACAGGGAAACGTTTATCAGGGGTACACACTACTAAAAAATGGTAGGGGGAATCTAACCAAAATTAAAATAAAAAAAAAAAATAAAAAAAACTAGACTTGTGTTTATGGACAAATACATAGCTGTTTCGACTATTTTAGCAACAACTATCATGTACATTGTGTAGGAGTTTCATCCAAGTCGAATGTACATTTACATGAGTATTCTTCTAAAAATATTGGGCTGTGTAGAAGTGAATTTGGTGTTATAATTTAGGAAAATGTAGACTAATGATGACGTCATCACGACGTAATTTGTTTAGAAACAATACAAGCTTAGGGTCTTGGTCTGTACCTACTTTGAAGTCAATCTGATTGTATTTTATCAGTGTCACTTTTTGAAATTAGAAAAAAAGAAAGAAAATATTAAAAGTTTGAAAATTAATAAAAAATCAAATGATATCATCATGATGACGTCACTTTAGATTTTGAATACCATTATCAATACATACCTACCCACCAAGTTTCGAAACGATTGGACATACCCTTATATGTGTTTAAAAAAAATCACGTTCTTGATGTCATGATGACGTCACAAATTTTTTGAAATTGTGTGTATCTGTGACCAAACAAACCTATTACAAAAAGAATTGTGAATTTACCACCTTCCGTTTCGGTGGGTACACTGAAACAGCTAATTATTGAACACTACAAGTAAAACTTGGCCCTGCTGGCACGTACAGTACCACTACCCCTATGCACAGACATATCAACATTTATATAGGTTTGTACAAAAGGAAACACTCATCGAGATAGGGGCCGGGAATTGCAACAAAATCTTACCAAAGTGCCAGTCCCCTCAGTGAACGTTGCATGAAATCAGTTAGTTTTCTCTGAACTGAATGTTTCACATTTCATTGCACAAACCACAATACTGTACATTGTTATACATCTCGTGTAGCTGTTCGTATACACACCGATCACATGCAAGGTCGGGTCATCAAAATGATATTGATTTTCATTATTGGCACTAAATCGACAAAGCTGGCACAGCGCATGGACTTTTATTGTAGGTTTCCATAGCCTTGAATCCAGGTGTTACTACCTTTATAAAGAAAAAAACAACATAATAACAATTCCACAGTGGCTCTTATTTGGGAAAACGGAGAAATATTAAAGATTTAGAAACATCTGAGGATGGGCTCTACATGTATGTAAAGTTTTTCTGGTAAAAACTCCAAAACAGAAAACGATGGGTCAGTACGTATTTTTAAATATTTTTGCCATCTCTACACCGCGACACAGACTTTAGTATTTTGTTGTGAATAGATTGTTTATAGATAAAAATCAATTTCCCTCAACTTGCCAAATCATATTATTTGTTTACAGGGATAGGCGCTTTGCCCAAGTAGACTTCTAATTGGTTTATTGTTAATGAATTAACATAACAAAATGTGATGGTGATGATGGGTATGGTGGCGGGACATATGCACGGCGTGTCAGATTTTCGGTAGAATATCGCACCTCAACTCAACATGGATTGGCCGCGAGTGAACTTAACGGGGGGCGGTTCACACCATCATTTTCGACACGGTTCACGCCGAAAAATGCAATTTTGATCCTGGTTGAGAATTTCAACCCTGGTCCCTGCCAGGGTTGATTTGGATCTGGCTAGAGCACGCTACCCGGGTCGGAACCAGGTTGACATTTTAGAAGTGGGAAAAGGGTTGAAAGAAATCTCGGGGTTGGAACCGGTTCCAACCCGGAGATTTTGGACAATGTGAAAAGGCATTAAGTACCATTTACTGTTCATGCCTGAAATTCATACTGTTATAGTCAGCATTTTTTACTGCATAATTCTTTTGATAATTTACCTTTATTTTTTCCTCTCTCTGTGATTTTAGACACATTGAATCAGAGAATATTCCACTAGCCCTTGAAGATGACGACGTAGTGCGCGAGAGACAGCGTGTGCTGTCTGGAGGCGCCGACGATGACATCGTCCGAGTGGAGAATCTTACCAAGGTCTGTCATAACAAGTTATTAAAAAAAAACGTTGCAATCGACAAAGTTAACCAAGAGTCAGTGGCGTAAATCTGTGCCGGCAAGTGGGAGGGATGGGGGAGGGATGGGGGATGATCAAAATCAAAAATTGCCCGGCCGTGGAAATTCGAAGGGGGGGGGGGGCTGGACACCACATTATACTAGGGGGCGCTCTTCAAGATATATATTAATATGTATACTCGCGCTTACATCAAAAAAGGCGCCACATTACACTAGGGGGCACTCTTCAGGATATATATCAATATGTATACTCGCGTTTACATCAAAACGGCGCATTTTGAAAGCTTTTGCATTTTGTTTCTCCACTTTTCAGTGCTATCTAATACATTTCGGTTGTTGGGATGTTTGACAAATACCTCTAAAACCGCATTTTTTTTCTCATCGAGGAAAAGTGAGGGCGATGATTCAGTAGCCCATCCCCCTGGTCAAAAAGTGTGTGTGGGGGGTATATAATCCCCCCCCCCCTCGGATTTATGCCCCTTCCAAGACTTATTGCTTATTTGATTTGTTAACTAAATTCTCTTCTCTGAAATTTATTCCTACAAACTTCTGAATTGTGCTGAAATTTGTCTAACCCCAAAGAATGCTCACTTTTTACTAAAGGGATCTGACAACAATTCTATAAAAATCTGAAAAGTAGATTTTATCATGAACAACAAGGTTTACTTTAATACTGCTGTTAAATGATGAGTTGATTTTTTCCCCAGGATTACAACACAAGCAATGGAGTCTTCACTGCTGTCAATAGGATATGTGTTGGCATTCCATACGGAGAGGTAAACATTTTGACTTTTCAAAATTCAGAGAATCTGTTTCCTACATTGTTGAAATATAGTTTATTACTGGTTAAATTTTCAACAAAAACTAGAGGTTCGCGTTTGTTGACATTTTTCAACCTGCCGCTAGAGGGAGTTCTAACATTTTATGACGTCAATGGTAATTTTTTTCTAAAGTACAACCTAGCCAGAGACTAACATCTTTGAAAGCAGGTTCACATCTTTTTCTGCTTTCAAACTATAAGGCACTTCCGGTTTGGACCGGAAGGAAGGGTCACGTGATATAGGCACACATTCCCGCAACAGTCAAGTTCAGGTCTCTCACGGTTGATTTTATATTGATTTTCAAAGATTAAATGTAGAAATCTTTAATTGCTTATAATTTGACACCTGATGACGTCATCATGATGTCAGAGTAATGTGCACCACTCGGGACGAGAGTCGGTATATATGTTAGAAGTTACAGGTTCATACCTTAAACCGTTTAGGAGAAAACCTGTGGAGAATTATTGTCCGGAGAAAAAAAAAGAAAGAAGGAAAGAAACAAAGAAGATTGATCAGAACAATTCTAAACAGTGGTTGGGTTGTCCCCAACCACTAAAAAAAACATGTACTCTGGGACCAGCAAAAATGTACCTGGCGAAATTTGACAGCACTTCTTGCCTCGACACTTTTTCACAACACCTGCAGTGTTTTGGACTTCTTGGAGTGAACGGCGCAGGGAAGACCACCACCTTCAAGATGTTAACGGGAGACACACAAGTCACGTCGGGCTCAGCCTACGTCAAGGGCTACAGCATCCTGAAGGACATGAGGAAAGTGCGACACAACATCGGCTACTGCCCGCAGTTTGACGCCCTGAATGAGCTGCTGACGGCCGAGGAACATCTGGCCTTCTACGCCAGACTCAGAGGGATTCCCGAAGCTGATATTAACAAGGTAGGTGTGGCGAAGCCTGTGCTATCCCCTCCTCCCCCCCCCCCCCCCACCCTACTCACCAACCACACCCGGGGGTGAATCACAGACCTCTTTGTTTCCTCTGGAAGGTAGTTGTTAAGTCAACTTGCCAACTGGTAGCAGGTTGGTGGAGCGGTACATTCCTCGCCTTCCACCGCTGTGACCCGGGTTCAAATCCCACCTGTGCCAACATGTAGATTGGGTTTTCAGTCCCTGCCTGATTCCTTGGGTTTTCCTCGAAATCTTCTTAGGGGGGTTTTCCTCCCGCCTCTAAAACTGTAATTGCTTCTCATTGTCTCCTCTCTACAGGTTGCTTGAGGTTTGCGAGCTCCAGTGACTAGGGCACTTTTTGAGGAATCCTTGGTTTTAATACCAAAAATAAATAAATAATAATAATAGCATAAGGGGAGTTGATCGGGATAAAAACTTGAAAGTGTCTGTCTAGCCTTGGTAATTTTAAAAAGTTGGGTGGGGGGGCTGAACATTATGGGTCCCTAAAACTTAGGGGACCCTGTTCAAATTTGTGCACACAAACTATAAATGTTGCCACATTGGCTTGTTTGAAGTTTCTTTCCAAGGCATAACTCAATCAAGTTCAGGCTTGATTTCAGTTGTAAGCTTGTGGGTCTAGGATTTTGCACAAGTTCGTAGCTTTTGAACCATTCATAGCTTTTTAACCTTCTCTTTTTTAGCTTAGTGGTTAACTTGAAATTTTTGCAGAAATCGGGGGGGGGGGGGGGGGACTCTTTTCCAGTATGCATGTTGTAACTTGTAGAAGTTTTTAACAGGGTTTCCGATAAAATTGGGTTGCTAGTTGCGAAAAAATGTCATTAATATTTTGGAAAATGTCTTTTTTTCCTCCAAAATAACAATGTCATTATGACTTTTAAAAAGAAATACACTTCTTTTAGGAAGAGACGGTGTTGTCCTAAAGCTTAGATTTTGAGAATTTTTGGCTTGAACTGCACTTTCTGCAGCTGATTTCATGAAACTTTACGCAATTGCGTTAACTCCACTTGCACCACAATTTATTTTGTAACTTGCGCTACATTTCAGGCTGCGCAACATTTCAGTTATGATGATTTTACGCAAGTTTCATAGTGCATAAGTCCACGACTTGCGCAACAACTTATGGCGTAACTTGCGCAATCCTTTTAGGTGGCGTAAGAATTTGTAATCGTTGCAACGATTGCAACATGTTGTGGAGCCTGTCATTGTACAACTTATCAAGGTTGATACAAGACACTCACAGCTTTGTGTTTGAAGTAAATGAAATGCTATTTTTACTCATGACACAATTTGTAGAGTTGCCGCATGATTCCGATGAAAGTCCACAAAACTATTTTCAAAATGAGTCCACAAAACTATTTTCAAAATGACTGTTTCATGACCGACAAACAGCCGTAAATGCTGCTATTATCCTCGTCCAAGATGTTCAGATTATTTAAAACGTTGTGCTGCTACACCAAGTTTGGTGAAATCGATCGTAAGTTTATTACAGCAGCTGCGCAACAGATTTGTTGCTTAAGTCCAGCACATGGCGTAAGTTACGCACCGTTTTGTGAAGTCGGCTGCTGAGTGTTGCAATTAATCTGTGCCGTTTGGTCAAACAAATTTTTTTCATTTCTCGTCACAGGTTGTACAGTGGGGCATCAAGAAGTTGGGCCTCTCCATGTACGCCAAGCGCGTCGCAGGCACCTACAGCGGAGGCAACAAGAGGAAGTTATCCACAGCTATAGCCCTCATAGGAGACCCAGAACTTATATTCCTGGTTAGTCCGCGATCTTGGGCTGCCAAGTTGAAGTTTGCTTGTAGTATTTCTAACCAAATGGTTCCATCAAGGAGAGTTTTTGAAAGTTTTGAATGGTCTGACGGAAGAATAGTGTTGTACAGGCAAGCGTTTGCTATGTCATGTTCAGAGTTCTGAGAGCCATAACATTGGGGTATTGAAGAGATATGGCAATGAACCTCTAGCCTGGACCCGGGGCTTCCAATTCTGAGCATTTTGGATGCAATTGGGCTCGAAAGTGGCGCTATTTTGCCATGTTGTGGAGGGATCGCTTTTCAAGATGGCTACCGTTCCGCTTTGGGGAAAATAGGGGTCGTCTTCTTTGGGCGAGAATTTCTCGAAAAGTCAATGGTCAACCCACCAAAAAATGAAAAGAAATTGAAAGATGACATGTTGATCATCATTTTTCTGTGCAGCTTAAATACCTGTGAGAGTTCTGAGTATTTTTAAAAGAATTTTGAAGTATGGACATTTAGCACTAGTGGCTATGGGAATTTTTTTGCACTGTTGCACCCTTAGGGCTGGCCCACACCTCGCGACTGAGAATTGTAGCTGCTTGCCTCAATTCTTGCACGAAAGCTTGCAGTCATCAAAACATTTCACTGCAGTGATTTTTTTAATTTCTTGCCTAGTATAAGTCACGAGCTGTCATCTTTTAGGCTTATTGGCACAATATAACAAATCAATGGGCCTTATTCACGAGTCGGCCATATTGGATTGAGAGTGAGGTAAAATCTTGGTTTTTGGAACTTGTGTAGAGAAATGAAAGCAAGTTAATTACTAATTAATTCCAGTCTGCTTCAATGAATAATTTCAAATTTGTAATTAAACGTTCCCTAATGTTTAAAGCCAGATTTAAAAAAAATTGACTGTAAAATAAGGCTGCATTATGCCTGCATAAATAATCTGGCGCCATCCCATTCAACAGTTAACAATTAATGAAATACATTCAGGGAACTTGACAAAAATGGCCACCTCATGAATAAGGCCCAATAATGTTGACTGCTGTGATGTGGGATATGTCATTTTTAGTCCCCTCGGCTTCACCTCGTGTGCTATGTGTCTCTTGGGTGTTAAAAATCATAAAGGGTAGTCAGGTTGGTGTAGCGGTACTTTCCTCGCCTTCCACCGCTGTGACCCGGGTTCAATTCCTGCCTGGGCCAATATGTGGATTGGGTTTTCAGTCCCTACTTGATTCCGGGGATTTTCCTCAGAATATTCTTCTCGGGTTTTCCTCCCACATCTAAAATTGTAAATTCTTCACATTGTCTTCTCTTTACTGGGCCCCATGGGAGACCAGTGGATTCCACTGAATGGGCTACCCGGTTAAAATAAGAATTAGAAAAATAAATGAACAATTGTTAAATATAACCCCATTGATCAGGATTCATAATAAAACACCAAAAGGTTGTAATTCTCTGGAAGAATTGCTTAATAATACAATGTGTGATATCTAAACTTTGCTCAGTAAACATATGGAGAACTAGTGAGCATTTGCTCACTCGCCACTAGTGGAGCTCTGTTTACGTGGGAAGACTGGCTCATGTCTAGGCGCTCTGAGCAAATTTTTGTTAATATGCGGAAAGTGTGTTGGGTTAACTTACTTCCTCGCATCGCATCACAAACTACAGATTTTCCTCTTTCACATGAATATAATTTCTTCATGATCAAAGGCGAATAATTATGTGCACTTTTTCATTGAAAAACGGGCAACTCAGTGAAAATTTCGTGTTTCCTATGGAGGTCACGGCACATTTCCCCGATTTTTGAGGGTGCGGGTTTACTTCTTCGAACAGCACACGTGTGAACCCGGTCGCATACAATTACCTCGCACGGTTTCTGAAAGATAACATAATAAGCTTTCCATTCATGTAACAACCGTTTAGATTGGTTGAGAAGAACAAGGGGCACTTTTCTTGTCAAATCAGACATCGCTTTTGTTCTGAGGATCGACCTGCTGTTTATGTATAGTCCGGTCTACGCAGTGGGGCTATGCAGGTCGCCGGGTCAATGCACCGTTGTGTGTGACCGCAGAGCATGCAGGGCTTTGATTTTCTGCACATATGGGTGGCAAAATTCTCCATATGAATATTCAGTTAGTTGTATTTTTATTCAAATGTTATCCTCTAGGATGAGCCAACAGCAGGAATGGACCCCAAAGCTCGTCGCTTTCTCTGGAATCGCATCACCAGTATCATCAAGGAAGGCCGCTCAGTCATACTCACTTCCCACAGGTAAAAACTGGCTGTTAATATTAATTATAATTTTTAACACAAATTTTGTGGAACTTTTTGTAATTTTGCCAAAACAAATACAAACCTGAGTCTCTTAAAGATATTGCAAAATGGAATAAGTATTTAGACACAGTTAGTAGGGGAATATAGTGATAGTAGTTGGCATTTAAAATATTGCTTTATAATTAAGTTTGTTTTTTTTAATGCAGTGTTTACATTAAGTAAGAAAAGAAATTAAATGGATTTCAAATTTCGTGGGGATGAAGCACCCAGCCTCTTTTTCAAACTACTTTCTTGAGCTATCAGCTGCTTCTCCACAGCTTCCATGTGTCATCTTATTTTACACACTGCAATCCTGAATCCTGATGCTAAGGTTTGATCTTACAAACAAACAAAAACAAAAACAATCTGGAGGGATGGGTAGTCCACTCTTCCAATTTTCTATTCATTTTTAGCTGATTTCAAGTTGTTACTTGCACTTCTTTGTGGGTGCAATTCAAAACAAATAAACCACACATGTGTGACCTGCGTCAGACTTTTTTTAAAATTGAGATTTATTTTATTCATTTATATTCATTTATCTGCATTCTGCAGAACAAGAGCTTTCTAATGGTATTTAACATTTAGGGCCACTGATTACAGTAACAGATATAGACCGCCAACTTGCTTGAAACTGTAAAAACTAATTTCTGCAAAAAGACATTTAAAAATCCAGCTGTTGTTGTACAGCGAATGAACAGTCAGCTGTTAAAACAGGATAAAAATTTATTTAAAGATATTCAATGGAACCAAAGAAATTAGAGAAAGGTAGAACAGGACTTGCAGATTGAGGTTTGCCTGAAAACAAAATATGGACCACTCCTTTGTATTTTGAATTTGCCCCCTGAACTGCAAAAATGGCAATTTCCAACTCTGAGCTCATTTCGCGATGACAGGTGACATGTAAGGACCATATTTTCAGATGTGTTTTCTTGAATGGCTGTCTTGATTTCAGTATGGAGGAATGTGAGGCCCTGTGTACCCGCGTCGCCATCATGGTCAACGGTCGATACAAATGCATCGGCAGCACACAGCATCTCAAATCCAAGTATGTCAGTTGGTAGTCTTGAAAAGCTTGCATTGTGATGACTCTTTGTATTTTGCTACAAA
Organism: Patiria miniata; assembly: GCF_015706575.1. NCBI lineage: Eukaryota > Metazoa > Echinodermata > Asteroidea > Valvatida > Asterinidae > Patiria > Patiria miniata. Next base: position 8,514,678 of record NW_024037073.1, read on the forward strand.
ATTGATTTGAAGTTTTGTTTTCCCTTACAGTTGTACAGTACCAATTCTCAATAGGTTATGTTCATGTATTGGGCATGTAGTAGCATAACTAGGGGGTGAGGAAGTATGGAGGCATGGTGTCACTGTCCCCCCAACCAAGGGCGGATCCAGAACACAATTTTGGGGGGGGCCAAAAATTTTTTTGGTCCTCCAAAAAAGTGGGTCCAAAAATTACGGCGTGGGGTTCGGGGCCCGCTTAAGGGCCCCGAAAAAATTTTGGATTCTAGATGCTCTGTGGTGCGATCTGAGGCAATTTCTGACCACTTTAACCAATGTTTTTTTGAGGAAAATATGGTGGTGTACTCATTGCCTGCCTTTTTTGCGATGTCACATATAAAAAAAAAAAAATTGGTTTCGTTTTGGGGGGGGCCATGGCCCCCTTTGGCCCCCCCCTGGATCCGCCCTTGCCCCCAACTCAAACCCAATTTTGGAAAGGCAGAGTGAACTTTTTTGGGTTAAAAAAATACATAAAGTACCCCTCTCCAGAAAACAAGGCCCTTGTTGCGATGTCAACCACACATTTTTCATTGTTGGGGGCGCTGTGGTCCAATGGTTACGGTGTTCGACTCGTGTGCCATGGTACATGAGTTCGAATCCTGACCGTGGGAACATGGTGCTTGTGCTCTTGAGCAAGGCGCTTTACCATTATTGCTTCATCCTTTGGATAGGATGTAAAGCCGTAAGTCCCGTGTGTTGTGTAATGCACATTAAAGAAACCCAGTAGCACTTATCGCTAAGAGAAGGGGTTTGCCCCGGTGTTTCTGGCAGTGGCTGCAATATGCGCCACAGCACCTTGTGAATCATTATTTCTCGTAAACTTTATTTAGCTTTCTTTAATAATTGACATAATTTCCAGTGCCTTGAGAACCTAATTGTTGGTAGATACGTGCGCTTTATAAGACTCTGTTATTATGTTCAACTTTTGTTGATTCGCCAAGGTTTGGTGACGGCTACACCATATCCATCCGAGTGGGCGGGGATCCGCCCATCATGGAACCCCTGATGCTGTTTGTGGCTGAGACGTTCCCGTACACCATACTCCGTGAGCGCCACTTCAACATGCTGGAGTACCAGATGCCGTCCGCCAGCGCATCCCTGGCCAAGCTCTTCGGTGCCTTTGATGCCAACAAGCAGAGATTCTGCATCGAGGATTACTCCGTCAGCCAGACAACATTGGACCAGGTAGGTTGTCAACTATTTTCGTTTTTCAAATGAAGTATGCAGTGAAATGAGTGCTGTGGCCTCTAGGTCTGGAGTATTGAATTCGTGGTCTGTGGGTAATTCTGCAGGTTGTGGGTTCGAGTCCAGCCTGGGGCTATGGTGCGTGTGCCCTTGGGCAAGGCACTTTGTCATTCATTGCTTCTCCCCACCCAAGAGCAAATGGGTACCTGTGAGGGCAGAGATGGTTATTGTGATTGATCGTAGCTGCTTTGCAGGCAGCATCGAGCTGTATATTCCCAGAGAGCTGAGATGGTATTTGGAATGTGACCAGGGGTAATAATAAAGTTCTCTCTATGGGTAACACAAAAAAAAGTGCATTCTCTCAGCAAAACGAAAATAATTCACACACATCCCTATGTGATTTGCTTTCGTTTTGCTGAAAGAACACTTACCTTTTGATCCATGGACAGAACTTTAAAATGGTGGTTGTGTTTAAAATTCCGTAACTTGAAAATTACATGAGTGATTCGAATGATTCTAATGTACTAAAAGAAAGCTTATGAATTGGGTTTTAATATCCTAGATTTTGAAAGTGATACATGCAGAAATTCACTAAAAAAATGACCTGACATTTGGGTTTCGGACACTACATTTGGAGTTACTCACGCTGCATATGTTTTTTCTCTGTTTTTCGCAAATGTACATGAGCCGCTAGCTAAAAGTTCCAAAGGTCAGGTGATCAACTTGACATCCACCCTTCTGAAGATTTTTGAGCAAAGTTGTTGCTTCAAACAAAAGAGAATGATCCTACATATCTTTAACAAAAAAGTTGATTTCTTTTTTTTGCTCCAAGGTGTTCATCAACTTTGCCAAGGAGCAGACAGCAGGATTGGATGACCATGAGGAGCAGGCAGACGGCATGGAGGTCACAGTCATCAACATGCCTGATGGACCGCAAATCGTCTCGCCAAGTAAGTTCTGTCCAGAAATGATTCAATCTTCGGTCTTACAGTGTGAGGTACCTCATTAACCACTGATAGACAATCGGAAAGCATGATGCAAAAAAATGAGGTCCTGTGATAAAGGGGAAACCATCTGTGCTGCGAAAAGATTGTGAGATTGGACATTAAAAAACAAAAGACACAAACAAACAAAAGTACAGTCTGTCACGAGCCAATGAGGCCCATCAGTCCGGCGTTTATCTCCGGTTTCAGTGTCATGAAACAACTGAGAATATTTCCGTTCCCCCTGGATGGGATGCTAGTCCATCGCAGGTTCCTTCCCGGCTAATGCCGGCACGCGCGGATCCAGATGGGGGCACACCCGGCCCGTGCCCCCCCTTTTCGCAACCTTTTTTTTTTTTTTTTTTTTTTTAAGAGTCGTCTTAGGGCGGGCGGGCATTAAATACATCCCTTTGAGAACATGGCTATCTTTTTCGTTTTTGAGGAGTCATTATGGCGGGCGGACTGGCGGTCATCAAATCAATCGCTTTGAACATAACTATCGTACATAATTATCAACAAAAATATACAATGTATAAGTTTTGAAGGTCGCCTGTCAATCATTGTCTCAAAATTTCTTTCAAAGCAAGAATATATTTTTATAAGACACTTTTCTATTTCCCGGCTGGAATAGGGGGCACATTTAATACAGCACTTGCATTTAATGCTTCATGTCAAAATATATTCCAAAATATATTCTAGAGTAGAACATGTACCGGTACACGAAATAATGTAGGCGATGTGTTTTTTAATAAATGAAGAATAAAATTGTCATTCCCTTTTTTTATTTTCCCGGCCTCGGAGAGAGATTTACATCTGGTTCTCGAAATATTTTTTTAAAAGCAAAATGATTAAAAAAAAACCTAGCCCGTTAAAGTTTGCACTCTAAGTTAATTCTTTTGTAGATTCCAGGGGAAATTTAATACGAATTATGCTCGGTTTTTCTTATTTTTGAATGAATATGATCAGGATTAACAACATCCCTCAAATAATAGCGTCAAAATATATTCCAAAATATATTCTAGAGTAAAACATTTTCACAAAATAATGTAGGCCATGCGCTTTATTTTTTAAATACACGAAGAATTAATCGTCATCCCTTTAATATTGTCCCAGCCTCAGATAGAGAGAGACATCAAATAAATAGGGGTTATTTTAACACGATTTAGTATGTCTTGTTCTCTCGATTTATTTTTAAAGTAAAACGATTTCAAACACCCTAGCCCATTAAGTTCTGAACTCTCAGTTAATTCTTTTGTAGATTCCAGGGGAAATTTTAATACGAATTATGCTTAGTTTTTCCTAATTTTAAAAGGAATACGAATAAGATTATCAACAGCCCTTTGACTTCAAACTTAATTTCAAAATGTATTCCGAAATAATTATATTCTAGAGTAACATTTACAAAAATAATGTAGGCCATGCAGTTTTATTTTTTAAATAAGCGAAGAATAAAATCGTACTACTAAAAAAAGACATCGGGAGCCCTACATTTAATGAATTATTTGGACTTGGAATATCATCCCCCAATCGTTTATCTATGTGCATGTACACAACACGGAGGTAAAATTTCACATTTTTCGCATAAAGTTTTCCCCTGTCTCTGAGAAAAATGCCCAAATAAAATCTCAGCTCGAAAAGCCTTTCCAGAGAATGATTGATAGCCGCATTGTTCAAATTGATACAATGCCACTCTTGTTTGTTACAAAGCATATACATTTGGGTTCAGCTGTAGGCCACCGAACTTTAAGGCCTTTGAGAACTTGCCGCCAGTAATTGGAAGATTCTAAGATGATAAACAGTGATGATAGTATCTCAGCCAATGAAATGAGCTGGTTCCCGACAATAAATATGCCATTGGTTACTTTCATCACGGACCGTCTGCTTTCATGAATATGACTTCCTTCCACGCGCAACTGGAGTGATTAGCTATCTGAGCCACAGGTGCATGGCTGCATGCCCATCACATTCCAACCTGGTTGCTTAGAAATACTGTTGCTAGGAGGCTCCTCTGTGATGCCTGGGACTGCTGGTTGCGTAGCCAGAAATCTTGTATGTGACTATTTTGAAACCTTGTATGTGAAAGCGGCAGCTCAGGAATGCTGCCGCTTTCGGGAAATTTGTGTAGGCAAAGTTTTTCATATTTTGGAAATTGGAATTTGGATGCAGTTTGCATTTCCGTTAAATAAAAGATTGTTTTTTGTTTTCTTTTTAAGAAAATCGGAGCCCCCCCCCCCCAAAAATACAAATAAACAATTTTCCTCAGGCCTTGACATTTCTTGAAGTGATTCGACAACACTTGCAGAATGCAGACGATTCATTTCGTCAATGTACATCATTGGCTTTTGCTGTAATTTTCAGAAATGAACTATTTGGGGGGTTATTATAATAGATCAAATATTGTTGCACTGACATGTTTGACGTTTTGTGTTCGAAAATGCTGGAAAAACCAAGAAAAACAAAAATATTCAAGTAGTCTGGTTCCCTGACTCCACTAAAGATGAAATGGATCAAAAATACCGGAAAATTGTAAGGTAAGGGAACCAGTCTAGCTGGCCTGCACCCGTTCATGAACATGGAACCAATAGCTAGCTAAACAAAATTTAGACTAAAAAAAAATGGTAAATTTGGAGCAGTAATTGAAAAATAGTTAGGTTTTTCCAACGGTGGTCGGCCGACCAGCGTTGGAAATGTATACAAATATACCATTTTCTTGAAAATGGCTTCACACCAGGTGCCATAATTTTAGAGGATGCTTTAGCATGTCATTTACCAACATCCTAGTAAGGTATTTCGTAACAACTTGGTAGTTTTATTTTTCGATGTTTGCAAATGTTGTATTTTCCCTTTAAATTATTTAGCCTGCAGACTTCAAAAGAACATGGAAAAAATGGTGGATAAAGTGTATACAAGACTAGTGTATATACTAAGTAAGGAGAGGGGCAAAACGAAAAGGATATTATTAATGATGATGCAAGCAAAAAAAAAAAAAAAAAATGAAACGACAATAACATCAACCAAATTGGGGTGGGGTGGGGTTAGGGGCTGCTTGGGGCAGGTTGTCCCCTAATGAAATTCAATTTATTTTATTTTATTTGTTTGCAAGGCAAGTTTCTGGGTAGAAATGTATGTTTTAATAGCAAACATGACTTTTTTGGCTCGCTCGCTCCGCTCTCTCGCAAAATAACACATGTTCATTTCTTTTCACCCGGGGGCTGTCATCAGCACCTTCTAATTTTGGGGTTCATTTTCAACTAACATCAACAGTGACTTTAAATTCTATATTTGATAGAAAAAATTAGTGTTATTAAAATTAAAAAATAAACATTGCGAATTTTGCTCTTAATGGCTTAAAATACTCATGATGTAGGAGAGAACATCTAAAATCGTAGAGCTTCCAGTGCCCTCAACCCCGCCCGCAAGGGATTTCGTGCTTCAGTCTCGTTATGTGTGCAACGCGCACAAAGTTTTTGTGCCACCCCTTTTTGAAAATCCTGGATCCACCCCTGAATGCCGGTACCCATTTATACTCCTGGGTGGAGAGAGGCAAGTGGGGGTGAAGTGGCTTGCCCAAGGACAAAACTTATGACCAGCAGCTGGATTGGAACCCCTGACCCTCTGATCATGAGTCACGAACCCTAACCACTAGGCCACACTCCCACTAACGATCAAACAAGGAAAAAATCAGAGGGTTTCCTTCCCACAATAGACTTTCTTAAAAGCTTTGAGAATGTTTGAAAATTTGTTTATTTCAGCTTGGTAAATAGCAGTTTGCAGCAATTTCAATTTCTCAAGAAAAAAAAGGAGAGGACAATTTATATCATCCAGGATTTTTTTATTTTTATTTCATTAACCAATTAATCCTTGTACTGCCCAAAAGTCCACTGCCTATTGTTTCTTATACTGCCCCAACTGCCCCAGCACATATTGGTATTATGGGTTTATCAAGGAGTAAATACAATGTAGTACAATGTAATACAAGTGCTAATTATAAAGCCTTCAAGCCATTTTATAGCCATGCAACTTTTCCTTCCATTGGTCAACTCTTTCAAGAGTCTAGTACTTTTTGCAGTCCCCTCCTTCCCCCCCCCCCCTCATTTTCCCTACTTATATTAACCCATAATAGTACCTGTACTACATTGCCTTACATTGCATTTACTCCCTGAAGAATGCCTAAAACAATAGAGTACTCGCGTGGTTTCAGGCGGTGCAGGGAGTAATGGGTTAAATGAATGAACATGTAGTTTACTGTCTTTCTGTCTTGCATTTTCCCTTCCGAATAGCTATGGACACAATGCAGTTTCTCCCCGAGAACAGCACCATCGGCGGATTCGCCTTCGCTGCTGCCAACATCTACGCCGGTGTGATTCACCACGATGACAAACCGGGAAAGACCCCCGCGGCACCCAAGCCCCACTCACCCGCCGCCTACCCCGGAGGGGGGTTCCCTGAACTGTCTAGGCAGGACAGCCGAGGCTTCACCAACCCCATGTACCAGGTCTCGCAGGAGGAGTTAGAGCAGTCGCAGAACGGCAACACCAGGAACTCCTCCACCCGTGGCAAATCACGGAGGAGCCCCCCGACAGAGGAGGAGAACAAGAGTGACGAAGAGGTCTTAGACGATTGCTTAGTGCCGAGAGGAAATCAGTTGGGACAAATCAACGATACCTTGATGAAGATGTCAAATCTTGACCAGGTTCTCCAGGCTGAGACTGAGCCTGACAAGGAAGTCACTTTGTCTTCCTATCTTCCAATATCAGAAGACACAGAGGAAACGCCCTTTTAAAGGGCTTCAGCCATCAGGATTTTTTTAGCAAAGGAAAACTCAACCTCAGCTACCAGCTTCGAAGCAGAGAGATGGACATTTTATTTTTTTGCCTGTGATATATCTTTTTGTTTATCACTAACATTGAACCTGTTACAGCGATACGCTGTAGAAGTGGGTAGATCATACGCCGCCGAAGTCACATGTTGCTCGGGACGACCGTTCCACACAAACCTGGACTTACGTAGCGATAGCACGGGCCCATTTTTTTTATCGATTTTTTACGCTTTGAAAAAAAAATAATGGCATCCGTGACATTCTGAGTGATGAATACAGTCAGCTCAAAGCACTGTTCCATTTTCCAGTCTTATTCTTAATGTCTGAGAAATCTCAACCACAAAATGTGCACCTAAAGCTCCCATATGTTTTGCACGGTGAAAATTGGAAACCAGACATTGTTTGGAACAGTCGCTCTAGGAGACGACCCTGCATGACATCACACTTCTACAGCGTATTGAGCTGAAGGTTCTTGACACCAACTACATGTTACTAGTGCAGTGGTGAACATGGCGTTTACTAAGATGTCATTAGCTGCATATTGACGAGTCCATTCTGCGAGCTGTAAAAGAACTCCCGATTGTAACGGAACCTGAACTCTTCACTTGGAAATTAAATAACTTTGTCTTCCTCAAGGAATATCCTTCAAATTTAATTGTGCCCATTGAGCAATATGCAAAATGTAATGATTTCAGTACCAATAAATCGATATAATTCTGCCATAGAGAACAACACTGTTAAAGGTGCATTCCCCGTGCTCTTCAACAAGTTCGAGGTTTTTCTTTTAACAAGTTTTCGTCGGAGAACATGATAACAGGCACTGGCTGTTTTTATACAAAGGCACAGCTGACGGGTTAAGACGTGAAGATTGCCTCGCCACTCGCCTCTGGGTGACATCTAAAAACGCTAATCCCTTGTGTCTTTTGTACACACACAAAGTCAAGCACGTTTGTTTATGGTGTTAATCGAGGATTTGCTTTTGTTCCTCTTCCCTTTTCCCTTGTTTGTACTCTAACTTTTTGGCAACAGCTCTCATTGGTTTTGTACACTTTTTCTCTAATCGAGCTCGTCCTCGATTTGGTTCCTGTCCTCGTTGCACCAATGATGTTGCACGTGTTTGTCCTCGATTTACACCATAAACAAACTCATACAAGTCAGTGGAAGCAGACCGTGTGTTGATCTTGAATTGGCCGTTGTGCACGGCCTATTGTTGTACAATTTACGCTCCGGTGCACACCCGGAGTATTGAAACATATGAGGTTTCGGCAAGAAATATCGTACAAATACTGTTGAAATGCCTCTTGCGAATCAGCATTTGTGGCGTTTGGCTGTATATCAGAAGTTGGCTGGAAAAGTTTGCCGTTTGCGAAAATCTAAATTTTCGGCAAAAATAATCCTGGCCCAAAGTGGTTGTAATAAATGCTTGACTTTTGTTTTATTCCAACCAAAAAAAAAGTTTTTTAATCTGGGCTCAAACAGATCTGATTTGCGAGCAGACTGTCTCCCGTACATTATTGATACTGATTGTGGGGCGGGAACCAGCCTACCACGCAAGAACCGAATTATTGTCTGGCAGGCAATTATTCAAAACTGTTAAGTAATCATTCAATTTCTGACCTCCTGCCATTTTTTCGGCCGATACCTCATTCAAAAGTGAAAAAACTTTTGTATTGTTAGAAAAAAAATAGCAACTAACGAATGGAATCTATTTTGGAAATGAAACTCGAAGAAAGCACCAGGAACGCATCTGAAACATTCTTGTTGAAGGAAAAATCATATATAGAGATGTTTATCATGTTTTTTTAAATATGTTCTCACTATGCTAAATAAAATATATTCTTCCTCACTACTGAACTTTTTACATTAAAATAGACTTGTTTCATATATTTTAACTTTGCTTAAAAAAAAACAGCTTTATTAAAACTGAAATAGTTACTTTGAAATATTTAGTGATTTAGTAAATCATTTAATTTTTACATGTATATACATGGTGATCTGAAACAGATAATTTTGGAGCAATTAATTCTCTTCTTTTAAATATTCCCATTAAATAGTCCTAAAAATTTAGTAGTCAGCTGAAATTTTGTTCTTTTGGGGGTACAAATGTCGCCTGTCAAACACGTATCATGCAATGGTAATCACTGTGTTGTCATTTTCTTAAAGATAGAGAAGAGCATTTGTCATTTTAGCATCTGTTTGTTAGAAAGGACAAAAGTGCTTAAAATCTAAAGACGGGTGCTTAACAACTAACCTGATGAAGTTTTAGCTCTGTGAATGCTGTATATTCCGAGAAAACAATCTGGAATACGTTCTTATTCAGCCGATTGCAGCTATGCAATGCCATGCACTGAACCGACGAATAATAGCAACCGTGCGCTCGATCGTGTGTAGCATGACAACGCTTGCGCGCACCCATGCAATTCCAAACCAAATAGTAACGGAAATTTCCAAAAATGCGTCACTTGACTCATCTTTGGAAAGGACCTTCTTTTTATTGTTTTCTTTAAAATGACAGCATGTCAGAATGAATAGTTTCACAGGGAGTTTAGTGCAAACTAATTTAGCTTTTTTAATTTACTTTATGGATAGCTGCAAATGATCTACTCTGCCTTTAAGGTGTTTTGCAAAAATGATGTGCAAACTAAAATGTTTGTGTTACATGTGACATCATCTATAAGAAATGTTGGTTTAATTGTTATACAAAGAATATTCATTTCATCAGTAGTTTCAGTTTTTTCACCAGAATCTCACTCTTCTTTCTTTATTGTGGTCATTTTTTGTACATGGTAAAAAAAATATGTTAAGGATTCCATTTTCTAAAGGCTATGGATGATCAGATATGCAAATTAATAATGTGTATTTAATTTTCACAATGCAGTTGACACTGTTAAATTGAGCAGTAAGAATTTAGGTTTGGGGTAAAATATGCTTAATATACTAATAGTTATATTTCTACTAGTTTTCATTTACAACTGGTCATTTTTGTACATGGTACATACTTATTTTTTTAATAATTCAGTACAGACGTCAATTCTATTGGCTTGCGTGCAACCATAATTATATTTATGATTTGTTGACCAAATGTGAACATCATAACTTGAAATCAGTGTAATGTAAATATTATAAGTAGTAACAGTTTGACCTAATCTTGTTAAAATATATTTTGAGGGCTTAGTTTTGCACATTGTTATAATTCCCGTGTTTCATGTCACATTTTAGTGCTTTATTTTGTCATTTGGGTAAGGAGAGATATTTAAGTGACAATTTACAAACAGCTATTAACATTTGTTAACAGCTAGTAACATTTGTTAACCGCTATTAACATTTGCTAACCGCTATTAACATTTGTTAAACAGCTATTAACATTTGTTAACAGCTATTTACATTTATTAACAGCTATTAACATTTTATTAACAGCTATTAACATTTGTTAACAGCTATACTAACTAATTTATTAGCAGCTCCCGTTGAATTAACTTTCAAACTTTCAAGGTGAAGCACTAAGATTTGTTATCTTGGAATCATTTGGTCTGATCGGTAATGCTTCAATGTAGGCATTCCAAGTAAATCAGCTCACAGCCTTAACAAACTTGGTACAAAAACCAAACAAATACAACTTTCATTACACTTTTAAATTAATTCCATTCGTTTGTGGTGTATCGAAAATGGCATTTCGAAAATGGTGAAAGGTTTTATAATTAGTTTGTGTTACAGTAAATGCTTTATGCTTGCGGAAAAAGGGGAAATACCAGTGAAACATTCACCAGGATAGAGTAATTGGTAGTGATAAAATATGAAACAACATTTCAATTCATTGACTTTTTTTCACCTTCCTTCTTCTCTAAATCTGTCAAAGGCTGCTTTCCAATATCAACAGAGTGTTGGATTTTGGGTGTATTTAAGACGGGTTCCGGCAAAAGACATAAACACGGGGTTTGCATGTTAATATTATGCATGTTTATGTTAATTGTTCACATGTAGAGAATGGACCGATCCAGTAAGCCCCGCCCACTGCGCACTGGGCAAATAGACCGCTTGCAGACGCGTTCGATAATTGACGCGCGAAGGTGCGCGACGCCATGTTGTGGAACAAAATGTGCATGGATAGATATGCGCTTGTCCCACAACATGGCGTCGCGCGCCTTCGCGCGTCGATTATCGAACGCGTCTGCAAGCGCTCTATTGACACTTGCTCCTCTCCAATGCCACACTGCATTTTCCTGCCGCGCGCATCATACGCGCGTGCACGCGTACGCATGTCGGACTTTTGTGCACGCACGTCGGACCTAAATCACGGCTGTGATTGGTCTGAACACCATGGGGCGGTGCTTACTGGATCGGTCCATTAGCAATGCCACAAGTAGCCAGAACAACGCAATGCACGTAGCACCAACCATCAGGTTTTAAACCTACTCGTCAGTACTTTTGTCACTTAAGACAATATTTTCTTTAAAGTAATGTAAAAGAAATTCGATTTGCAAAAGACGAAATGCAACAATCTTGATGATGTATAAAGACTTTAGTAGTTAGGCATTTTCAATGACTTGTAATGTCAAAATCACATAGGAAAATGCAAAACTTCGCTGAAATAAATTCATTATTGCCAGAAATATTGTAAATGACTTGGTCCGACTAAATGGGTATCTGTCTTTCCATTACTCTCTCCTCTGTAACTTAAACCACTCCATAGGATTTTCCGTCTCCACTCATCCACATACCGTCTGTCTTCCAAATCTTGTACAGGGTGAGTAAAAACAAATGTCCCTTTGGGTTAGTTCTTGTCTCCCACAAACCTAGAAAAGTTACCAGGGTTATTTTTCAGCCAACAATCGGTCTGGGTATTGGCCACGTTCAGTAAAATGTTCACTGATATTCAGCCATGCATGAGTAGCCTAGGCCTACACACCTTTCTTTGTGACTACCCGAAAACACTACCAACACAATGTTCAGATAGGCCTCTTGCTATCAACACAGTAGCAACAATTGGCCTCTGGACAATGAAGGAAATAAAAGGAACAACAGAACAGGATTTGAAATAAATGGAACTACATTTATTGAACTTGAATCTAAATTGCAGACAAAGTTCACGTTTTCACTGTCCTGCTGCTCGACCTTCCATCATTCTGTCTGCCATTCAGAGCAATGCATATTTGAGGCGAAGCCCGGATGGTCCGCACAGCTGTTGCAGACATGAGGACACGGACACAACTTGTGGGAGACAAGAACTAATCCAAGGGGACTAAGATTTTGTTTTACTCGCCCTGTACAGTAGAAGTTACGTTCTTCCGGCACGAGAGGCTGCGTTACTGTGGGAAATCTTCTTGTCAGAATCCTTTTATTTTTGTTCATCCATAAGTTATCTAATTAGTTCCAACGAAATGTCGATCCATTGGCCTTTTGGCTGGCCCAAAAAGTACAGATATGACCCAAAACATGACGTTTAATTTGGATACCGGGATTAGGCCTAATGCTGATATATTTTATCCTTCGGCTTCTCTTCTTCTGGAGGCAAAGAACAGTTATAGCCATTCTCAAGCCCAGGAAGCTTGCCTATGACCCCAGCAGTTACCGCCCATCTCCCTCCTCAGTATGATGGAAAGAGTCATCTTTGCCAGAATCAATGAAGTTAAAGAGCCACCTTCAAGAATTAACGAGCTGGCTTCCGCAAAGGCAGATTAACAGCCGACCAAATCGCCCATCTAGTGAACGATCCTGAATTTGCCTTCCAACGGAAGTTTGGAGCATCTTCATCGACCTGACTGCCGCCTACCCTATCGGACATCGTACGTGCTAGCCTCAATCTCAAACTTATTCAAATTATACAAGAATTATATTAAACCATAGGTAAGGAGACGGATCGGTGTGGCTCAATTAAAGTACTTTCGGCCGTTTCAAACGAGTTTGGCAAATCACCGTCATCAGTACAGCAACTAAGCTCCGCCTCTTCGAAGCTACGGTCATCCCAGTTCTTCTCTATTCTAGTGAACCCTGTCTGCTGCTAGCTGCTCAACCATGGATGCATTCCATCGGAAATGCCTATACGTTCCATACTGAAGATCAGATGGTTTCATCCTGTCACAAACGAGGAGGTACGCAGCCGGTCCGGCAACTCCTACATCACTGACAACCCGGATCAGACAGAGCAGACTGCAGCTCCTGATGGGTCACATGGCACGCATGGATGACAGAGTGCCTGCAAAGCAAGCTGTGCGTGACACTTCACTCAGGGATGCACCCATTTCGCTGGAGGAGACCCACTGCAGAGGACCGGAAGGCCTCCCCGACCCGGATGTGAGGGTCCAGTGTCCGTCGCGGCCACTCGCAGAACTACTGACTTCCGCACAGCCTTTTCGCCACGGTGCACTGATGGCCTTGCTGACCGTGTTGTTGTTGTTGTTGTTGTCAAGTTGTTGTTGCTGTTGTTGTTGCTGTTGTTGCTGTTGCTGCTGCTGGTTGTCGTCCGATTCGTCGTCGTTGTTGTTGTTGCCGCACCTAGTTTCTTGCCGCCGCCGCAGGGTTGAATGTGAGAACGAGGGGCGGGATACTTCTGCCATCGATGTGTTGGGGCAAAGGCTTGTTGCTGGCACACTGACTGATGTAGCCATTGAGGACAGAAGAAGGCTGTCTTGTCTGGATAGCCACCGGGAGGCTGAAGAAGCCTTCCGAGGCCTGCAGCACCGTGACCATGGCCTAGCGTACGGGGACTGCATATGCTGGATCTGCGCGGGACGCGACGTCTACGAAAATTTAAACTGCAGATAAGCTGCAAGTATGCCGAGCTTGTTCCCGTCTTTGGACCATGTACCTAAGAGCCTGCAGCTTCTATTAAGTTCATGGTCAAAGAGAGACACATAACATTCTTTGCTGTCAGAGTCGACCATGCACTGACTATGGTAAATTAATCGCATCATGAAGGGTTTTTGTTGGCATCAAGCTGCTGATGCTCACGTACGAGGGAGGGGTTCTCCTCACAGCCTCGCGGAAGATACACCAGATGTATGGCTGGGTCGCCAAGCTGCTAAAAGGAAGGGAGTATCTAGGCTGTCTGGACAAGGCAGTATAATAAATATGACATTCTTCCACCGAAAAAAAAGGACTTCAGGATTCCTGTCACGGACGTGGTGATGCCAAGTGTGTATATTTAAACCAAATATAAGATCGTGCATGCAGAAAAAAATACCCCACAGTATTTGTTGAAACGCGTATCAACAAATAATTCTGCCAGAAACTGGACTCGGATAAGAAAAAGTGGTCCGGGTCTCTTTTTTTTGTACACAAGTCCCGATACTGGGGATGAGCATTAATAATTATGAAGTTAAAAGAATGAAACTTCATTCAGTGCTTTATTATTTTTTTTATAGGATGTTACCCAGAGTATGGGTTCAGGGGGAAGATCTCTGATCTGTGGCCCAAAGCGCGCATTAGCCTATCGTGGGGAGGGATGGGAACTTTAAATTCCTTTAAAAAAAAAAAGTTCTGGCGCCACCGGAGGGTCGATCAGCACCGTGTGGCCCACATACCGCCACCTTCTAGACTTTTCTGGCGCTGCTGCGTATTAATGGCGCCCTCTGTCGACCCAAAACGCAACAGTCCAATTTTACCTCTTGTAAAAGTAGACGATTCTCGTTTAGTTATTAATTTCCAATTTAATGAACTTAAACTGCAAATTATCTCATGTAAATACCGTGCTAAAATAAAATATTAATTATTAATCAATAAAATGTCATGAACTACTTCTTTTTCCGGTATAAAAATCCTAGAAGGTATATTCCATTATTATAAATAGGTAAGAATGGTCACCGCACGTGCTGATCAACTAGACTGGACACTGCACGATTACAAAGCGTTGCGTTATGTATTATGCACGTAAATGCCGCATCAGATTTTCATTGTAAAGCTAAAGTTACATAAAATCATAAAATACAGTCACCGGCACCGTACCGCGTCTCGTTGACATTGACAGTCAGTCGTCATTTCAAACAACAGTTACCGACGCAGTAAAAGGTAGGTGTATTTATTCAGGATTTTAGCTATATTTTCTGCTGTATGTATATTTTAATGGCCATGACTGTTTCCCCACAAAATAAGGAGATTGTTCGCGAGAATGAGGAAGGAAAATGATGCGCGTCCACGTGTCTGCAGGACCGTCCATAATACCGGTCACCGTCATGGACTCGACTCGACATGAGCCCTTCGTCGGCACGTAATGTTGCCGGTATTTTGTGCGGAAAGATTTCCATATACGAAGTTCACTCAACACCCCGTGTACAAACCCTATGAGATTGGACTGAAATATTCTAAGTGTTTTCTAAGAAAATGCTTGTATTTTCTCACTGCTCAAAATGACTTTGATGACATGAAATTGCTATCTGCCTTCTGGGGGCTTGTTAATGTTAAGGAAAGAATTCCATATGAGCCCTACGTACGCCACTACTTCCCTGCAATGACTTATCAGCCATTAGAAAGCGGTAACATGTCATGACATGTCCTAAAAAGTTAAATTTAGCAGGGTTAATAATATTGAAGCATGTAGTGTGAAAACAGAAATTTTCAGACCAGTCGCATAGGGTTTGTACACAGGGTGTCAAGTGACGTCCATATATATGGAACTCTCCGAAAATGATGAACCATGAAGATTCAGCCTACAATTGCAGTGAAAAGGAGGCATTACTGACAGCTGATCAAGTTGTGATCGTTGGCCAGAGTGCACAATGGTTTGTGTACAAACAAAATGTGTGTACAAAGGAATGGCAATGCGAGGTCGATTACCATGCACAGCGCATGCACCAGTCAAACTTGCCAACTGGTGCTGAAGCGCACACCCAATGACTGTTTGATGCACTACTGCTGCAGTAACTATGAGGCTTGTCACAGTATAACATCTTTGGACAGACGCTTGAGCGAGCTGACCAACATGAGTATCTCGGAGTTACTATCTCTCATGATCTCCGATTGGACAACCACTGCAATAAGATCAGGCAGAAGGCTAGTCGCACTCTGGAAATGCTTTGCCGTACCCTGTCTCCTTGTACTCAAAATGTCAAGGCAAGAGCTTACCAGGCAGTAGTAGTAGTAGTATTACGCCCTCAGCTAGAATACGCTTCGGAAGCTTGAAACCCGTATACCATGATCAGTACAGTCAACCGCCTCGAACAAGTTCATCGGGTGGCTGCACGATTTGTCTTTAGTGACTTACGGAGAATGACATCTGTGACTGGCTTGTATAGCAGATAAGGTTGGGAGCAACTCCACACTAGACGCCTGGCCTCAAAACTAACCATGTTTTATAAGATTCATCATGGACTGGTTAACATACAGTTGTAACTGCAACCATTGCAGTGGTTGTCCAATCGGAGATCATGAGAGATAGTAACTCCGAGATACTCATGTTGGTCAGCTCGCTCAAGCGTCTGTCCAAAGATGTTATACTGTGACAAGCCTCATAGTTACTGCAGCAGTAGTGCATCAAACAGTCATTGGGTGTGCGCTTCAGCACCAGTTGGCAAGTTTGACTGGTGCATGCGCTGTGCATGGTAATCGACCTCGCATTGCCATTCCTTTGTACACACATTTTGTTTGTACACAAACCATTGTACACTCTGGCCAACGATCACAACTTGATCAGCTGTCAGTAATGCCTCCTTTTCACTGCAATTGTAGGCTGAATCTTCATGGTTCATCATTTTCGGAGAGTTCCATATATATGGACGTCACTTGACACCCTGTGTACAAACCCTATGCGACTGGTCTGAAAATTTCTGTTTTCACACTACATGCTTCAATATTATTAACCCTGCTAAATTTAACTTTTTAGGACATGTCATGACATGTTACCGCTTTCTAATGGCTGATAAGTCATTGCAGGGAAGTAGTGGCGTACGTAGGGCTCATATGGAATTCTTTCCTTAACATTAACAAGCCCCCAGAAGGCAGATAGCAATTTCATGTCATCAAAGTCATTTTGAGCAGTGAGAAAATACAAGCATTTTCTTAGAAAACACTTAGAATATTTCAGTCCAATCTCATAGGGTTTGTACACGGGGTGTTGAGTGAACTTCGTATATGGAAATCTTGGTTTTTTTTTTTTTTTCCACCCTGTATAGCTACAGGGCTTTCATTAGCTTTTCTGGTAAAGGAGTAAATATATTTTCTTGTTTTCTGTATTGGACTTCCTGAGACAATCAATCAAGGTGTATTTGGCTTTCACTAATAATGGCCACTTGAGGTGTTCCCCCCCCCCCCCATTTTGCTATTGCAATCGGGATCTCGACAGTAGCATTTAATTATATTTACACGCGACGGCGGTCTTCATCCAACTGAAGCTATGGGAATGCAACTTCCCACGATGTCCGATCTGCCCATAAATACATGTTGAAGAGCCTACAGGTTCAGACAACCTTATAGGCTTCCAAATATGCCCAGATATGGTATATATTTTTTTCTGTGGAAGAAAATGCATAAGTCCAGTTGCCTGTGCACCATTTTGTTCATTGACACTGAACGATCGTACTTATTCCCGCCACCGTAAGTCAGAATGACAATGGAGGGACCAGGAACAAGTCTAAATCAACCTCATGCTAGCCGGCAGACAGAGGCCGTCCACGATCGGTCAGTCGATATTGTATCGCTCACATGCTTTCTCACATAATAACAACGGGGCAAGAATACCGACCGAGTGCTGATCTTTGAAAATCGGGGATGATCCCAAGGCGCGACAAACATGTTTTAGCTTTGAAACACGACCAGCGGTAAAATTTCAAAACATTTTTGAAGTCCAACAGTTCCCACCCATCATTCAACCAGCACTATTTATAGGAAGACATGACCACAAGTTGAAGTTCACCATTACCAGATGCATCTATAAACCCGTACAAACACTCCTTCTATCCACGATCCATCCGATTATGGAACCAGCTACCAACAGCTGCTGTGCTGTCACCTTCCATAACCAGTTTCCAGGACGCCGCCCTACCAGCTATCAGAGGAATGAGGCTTCCTGTAGGCTCACGTCTCCTCTAGCTCATCACAAGTAGTATGTTTTTAACGCACCCTCAGTTCATCGTTCTTGTCGTCCTGCACTGTTTGGTGGCCACCTATCTCTACACTTCTGCACCATCCTAGTATAGCTGAATAGCCCAATAAGAATTTCACCACTCAAGACTCAAGTCACTTGCACCACGGCTGCAGTAGAACGGCAGCGAAGTGAGCCGACAAACATTCTCTTAAACCAAGAAAATGTAAAGGGCTCTCTATCTGACTCACGTGACCTGGGCTACGTCTGGATACTGGAAAGTCAGCGTCGCCATTGTAGGAAGCAAAGATATACAGCGCCTCCCACAGTAGGTAGAAGGCAAGCCTTCAAAGCAGTGATGGATGGCAAACACTGTGAGGGAAACGTGGAGCCAACACCAAGTGCTGGGTCGGCAAGATTATGACAACTGAATGCTTGCCTACTGCAATGGTGGCCTATGATGAGGAAAATGGATGGTCACATGTTACTTTGACGTCATATGATCGGTCCCTATTGGAATTTTTCAAGCTGGGGTGCCAACTTTGAGTAAGAGCCGAGAGTGAGAAGTTTGCGATGGAGTTGCAAAGCCCTAAACTGGCATGGGGGGTTTTCAGGGCCCCGTTTAACCCTAACCCTGCCAAATGCAACAGGATGCACCAATTGTAAGAAATTGTTGCAAGTTGTTGCATTTAGCAGTGTCCTGATCTGCATGCATTCCATGCCTGCATTCCGTTGCATTTGGCAGGGTAGGTACGTGGTACCAAGGCTGGCACTGCATTTTGTTGCATTTGGCAGGGTGCCTAGAGAATACCCTGTGGGGGTTAGTTAAGGGCCCCGAAAAATGTTTGATTCTAGACACTCTGTGGTGCGATCTTAGAGAGTTTCTGACCATATAAACATCTTTTCGATTTTGAAGTCAACTATTTTTTGGGTTTTTTTAGCGTGAGAAAACCCATGTGGGCGTGAGAGCGTGAGAACACGGATCCTACACATGATGGATGAATGACTGTAACTTCTGAGCTCTAGTACAAAAATCACTTAATGGACTAACCAGTACCTTAATTGGTTGAATGCATGATAACAGCCTTAATACCCGTTGGCATGTTTATCGCGAATGTTCCTGGTGTGCCATTTTGTCGGTTTTTCGCATGACATCAAAAATTTTGTTCCAAAATTGATACAAAATAAATACTTCATGATATAACAGATGGTATTTTTTTTTTTAAATCACAGATGAAGTATTTACCCGGGAAATAAACGTCAAATGTGACACCATTTTTAAGGATAACACCGTTTACCCAAATCTTGCTTTTAATTAATCTTTCATCGAAAAGTTTTAGAGGGATGTGGTCCCAAACCGATGATACAAATGCGATATTTCATAGTATATTTCAAGTTAAAGATATTGTGCTTGACGTTAACATGGTTATGTAGTTATCACTTACCATAATTCAATAATAAATCTCAAAAACAGGATCATGAATATTCAAAAATATAATTAACTGGCTTGACAGAATTCGACACCAGATCAAGCGCAGAGCTCTGCAAAATTGAAAGCCACCACGCGCAGTGAAGTGGTTAAGCTGTCTGGGTCTTAGTTGAAAAGTATTCATGGTAATTGCCACATGTATGGGTCGTTATCACGCGTCTAGCCAGGAGTTTGGCTGAGTTGTTCATCCTCGTGTGTAGGATCGATGGTGAGAATAACCTGAAATGCGTGAGTCTCACACCCAATGCGTGAGAGTTGGCTGGCCTGTTGAAGGCATGCCTTTAGAAAATATGAGTCTAAGAGAGACGTGTCAAACGCTATCCTGTCATTGCCTTTTTCACAGTTAACCACGCCATACATCATTAATCACCATGTCGGCTGGAAAATGCCAGATCACCAAACCAGCCCCAGACTTCTCTGGAACTGCTGTCGGACTGAATGGGGAATTCAAAGACGTCAAATTGTCTGATTACAAAGGTGAGATATACAAATGTGATGCGATCAAGCTAAATGAGTCGTTTGTCGGGAATTTTTATTTGGAGATACAGGCCAAAATAGGGCCACTTCATCACATCACTTCATCACATCTCGGTGTTCCAACTTCCATAATTTTTTAACTAAAGATGGTACCAGCATGCGGTTTTCACAGCAGTAATGCTGATATTGTGCTCTTTTCAAATCTGTAATCAAAATTGTTTTGACCAGGGTCGACAAACGACTCATGTAGCTTGATCACATCACAAATAATGAATGTTCATGAGTGCAATGGTAAGAATAATGTCATGAGGTGACAGATGAAATGTTCCATTTCACGAGGCGAATTCACTGAATGAAATTATTCTTACCATTGCACGAGTACGAAACATGCAGTATTTGTTTTATACAACACCTGAATAAATCCTCGTCATTTGCTATAGTGTGCCGCGTTTTCTCTTCTCAGTCCCGAGTAAAATTGCGACAAGAAGTTGTTCAGTTGTGAATCAGTATAATGCTTCAACAGATGTTCCTGTATGTTTTGCAAATTTGTCTAGTCGTTTGGCAGCATGTTTTATTTGCTTCTGTGTGTTAGCAGTGTCAGCATCACCTACAAGTTCTGGTATTTCATCTTCTGTTGGGAGAGCAAATAGTGTTTCAGTCTCGCAAAACGTCCACTTTTTGTGAAATAGATTCGTGTCACAGCACTGAAACCTTGTAATGGAAGTTCTATTCACCGTGCAAATAGAACTTCTTGCACTGTGCGTTGCGCACCGCGTGCTCCCCATACCTGCGATGGGACAAATAATTCAATGACGTGATCAACGATCCACCAATCACATACCAAGGTCAAAGGTCATCTGGAGTCAAGTTGTAATATAGGCTGAAAATGTAAAATTGATCTCATTTGAAAAGTGCTGTGGTCATTGTGACTATACAAAAGATTGGTCTTTTTCCTTATAAGTCATTAAGCCATTTTTAAGCATCGAATTTACTTTTGGGAAAAAAAGGGCTATTTTGACTTTGTCTTCTCAGAATCAATAAACGTATTTCTTCCTGTTTATTTCAATAGGGAAGTATCTGGTCTTCTTCTTCTACCCGTTGGACTTGTAAGTATGAGAATGGAAAAGAAATTAAAACCCCAAAATAGTAACACACCTAACATAACCGCCATTTTGTCTCCACCTTCTTGGAGCCAAGGGTGTGTATAGACCTTTGTCATGTCACCATTTCAGTCATGTTCCCTGTATCCAATAACAGTTCTGAATTATAAAAAAAATTTGTGCCAAAAGGAACCAGACTATTTTTTCTTCCAACCTCGCTTTGGTTACATTTATTTGAATGGGAAAAATCCAAATGGCCACAACATGATAATGGTCTATTGCCGTATTTTACGCGTTTGAAAGGCAAAATACGAAACGACATTGGAGTTTAGTTCTTAAAAACGCATAGAAACTGTTCATTTGTCTGTAATATTCAAATTGTTTCTCAGTTCACTGTTGGACTTCAAAAATGTTTTGGAATTTTACTGCTGGTCGTGTTTCAACGCTAAAACATGTTTGTCGCGCCTTGGCATTATCTCCGATTTTCGAAGAACAGCACTCGGTCGGTATTCTTGCTCCGTCGTTATTATGTGAGAAACCATGTGAGCGATACAATATCGACTGACCAATCGTGGACGGCCTCTGTCTGCCGGCTAGCATGAGGTTGATTTAGACTTGTTCCTGGTCCCTCCATTGTCGTTCCGACTCATGGTGGAGGGAAACAGTACGATTGTTCAGTGTCAATGAACAAAATGGTGCACAGGCAACTAGACTTATGCATTTTCTCCCACAGAAAAAAAACATATACCATATCTGGGCATATTCGGAAGCCTATAAGCTTGTCTGAACCTGTAGGCTCTTCAACATGTAGTTATGGGACGTATCGGACATCGTGGGAAGTTGCATTCCCATAGCTTCAGTTGGATGAAGACCGCTGTCGCGTGTAAATATAATTAAATGCTACTGTCGAGATCCCGATTGCAATAGCAAAATGGGGGGGGGGGGGAACACCTCAAGTGGCCATTATTAGTGAAAGCCAAATACACCTTGATTGATTGTCTCAGGAAGGCCAATACAGAAAACAAGAAAATATATTTACTCCTTTACCAGAAAAGCTAATGAAGGCCCTGTAGCTATACAGGGTGGATAAAAAAAACACGAAACCGAGATATTATTGATAATTGGAACAGAAGTTGGGCACATGTGAATCAAAGGGAGATATCCTCTGTTAGGGTTGAATCTCCTCTTTAAAATGACACCCTGGTCATGTCATTACATTCACGGTTGACTGAGCAGTGACCAATTTTATGAAGGTCTATTCACAGGCTTGCCCCACTTTTCAATTGTGGTTTGTGTTGTCATTTGTCACGGAGTGAACGGCTATGTTCGCCAATCAAGGCAGGTGGGGAAAAAGAGATTTCACAATGAAAAGTGGCGCAATTCTCTAAATAGACCCTTTCATAAAATTGGTCACTGCTCAGTCAACCGTGAATGTAAGGACATGATCAGGGTGTCATTTTAAAGATAGACCGTGGGCCAGAAATCGTAGCGTGCAGAATCGTTCGGAGTTTTTGGTGGCAACTTTTTTTCTTTCCTAATGGACTCCTTTTGTGACACTGATTAATATTTTTGATGTTGCCGGCAGAAAACCCAGCAAACTAATGTGAAAATAAAGGTAGAAAATTGCCACTTTCCCGTCGCGTCGGCGATGTTTTTTTGAACGCCGATTGAGGGCGGTATGCTGCAACCTCGAATCGGCGCTTCGTAGGTGATTTAGAAAATCGCGTTAATTTTCCCGGGGACGAGGACGTCAGGAGGAACATGGCGGCGCCCGTCGGCAGGACGTGCGTTGGCGAAGAAAGCGGTGAAATTTCACCATTTTCAGAGACGAGCTGGAAGAAGTTTGTAACTTGTTGTCAGCAATGACAAGAATTGGATGGAAAGGAGAGAGGAGTTGCCCAAAAAAGCAAAGATATAGCGAAAAACGAACGACCAAAGGCCGAGTATGGCTACCAAGTGCACCGGCATTGGCAGATGTAAGTTTCCAATTCCAAACGTGTCGAATGTTAATTGTTATCATCGTAGTGCAGTGGGGGGGGGGGGGCTATTTATACTAATTTAATACGTAACTGAAGTCATTTTTTAAAGCAAATAAATAGGTTGTGTTTGCTATTAGTACATTGAAAATAAAATAGGATTGGACAAACATGACAATCCGAGTTCTGACAATGATTGAGTATTTTGGGGGAAAGATAACCATATTTGGCCATCACTTGTCACCCTTTACAGTCAGAACATTTGAAACTTGTCTTAAAATTTGTAATTGTGTTCTCAGTAAATAATTCAATATTTTCCCTGCCAAGTTTTTAGGACAGATTTTCACTTTCTAATGGCTGATAGGTCACTGAAGGGAAAAATTAGTGATGGCCAGATTTGGGAATCTTTCACTTATTTGTTTCACACCGGCTATCGTTACAGCAGCTGTAACGTAATTGTCAACCTCTGTCGTTAGTCTTTATAGCATTGTCTGGTTCTTGTAATACTCCATGGCTGTAAGAGCCAGACTATAGACAGGTTGGTTTTGGACATTCTGTATTTTTCTTTTTAAGAGCCACGGACATAAGGGATATCGATTACGAAGGGGAAAAAATTAATTCTACTTCTACAAGAAGTATGATTTGATTACAAACGTACTTTGAACTGAAACTTTCGGATCTCTATTGTTTAAATCCAATCAGCCATTTCATTGCCAAATATTTCATCTGTCTCGTTCTCATTTCAACAGATTCTGCAATGTATCAAAAATAAAGCGAGCGAAACTGAGGATGGAGAAGAGCTCAACTAGTGAAGGAGGTGATGGCGCAGGAGATGTGGTAATCCCCCGCAAGAGAAGACGCACAGGAGAGAAAGAGCAAAGGACCAGGCATGTTCTACCAGTGGAGTGCATCATATGCAAGAAGAGCAAATGGATCCAGCCGCCATATGGACCGCGGAAAAAAGAGCCACTCACAAACTGTGAATATGAAAAAGGTACAGTCATAATTACATGTACATGTATATAAAGTGTGACATCACCATAATGTCATATAAATGGAAAGACATTTCCACATAATTGTTGAAACCACTTTGAACCAGATTTCTTTTTCACTATATTTTTCAGGTGGACAACTTATCAAGGCTGCTGAACTACTCAATGATGAATCCATCCTTCTTGATATTCAAGATCAAGACATGGTGGCAATCGAAGTCCGGTATCACAGATCATGCCACAAGAATTACATCAAGGTAAGACATTGAAGCTATCACCAATGTTGTGTTACTCCTCCTCCCCCCCCCCAAAAAAAAAAATTAATGCAGAACCTTCTTTATCATAAAAAGTGGCTAGACGTTTGGAATATTTTCTGTTGATTTAGAGCATGGCAGCTAGTCAATGTGCAAGGTGATAATATTTTCCTATTTTATGGAAAATTATTAAGTGTGTGACTAAAGTCAGATCACAGTAATAGTGCCCTTAATTGTAGGATAAAGTGCCTTTAATTGTAGGAAATACTAGGATACTTAAAAAAAAATACATTTTCTATGGGCATGCCATCACATTATATTCATGTAAATTAGATAACTTAATATGCATGCAACTATCCTCCAAAACATTTCTTGTAAATGCAAGAAGGGACATTGCAAGTCATGAATTTGTTCTTGTGTGGCAGGCGACTTGCCGTGTACAGACTTGTGTCGTTGCAGTGATTGTGAGAACACCACTACTGAAGACATCGAATGCCTGTCCAGCGATGACGAAGAAAGTGACATTGAAGACGATGAATAGACACAGGGACTTCACGTAGTACGGAAAAGTTTACATACATGTATTCATCATCAGCCATATTTATGTGTTTGCTCATTCTACATGTACATGTACTTGTAAATATGCATAGCTTTTTTTTTGGCCTGGTGTAGACAGCAGAAACGTGATTCGCCATGATGCCTTTCAGGAAGAATATTTCTTTGGTTTGTATTGTACAGCAAATTCCAGTTTTCAACAGTATATTTTTAGGCTTATGACAATTCCTCATCTACAAATAGTTCTTCCAGCTCCACCTTCTGTCGACCCAAGTTGATGCTTGAGACGGGCGCAACAGCTCCACACTTAAGTGAAAAACTCAATACATGTAATGCCTTGACAATCCATCATTGCATAATTGCATACTTTATTACAATAATTATGACATACATGTATTTGGAATTATGGAAGTTCCAGTTCTAGACAGTTCATTTTTGTGTTAATGGCAAATTCAGTGATACCTTGAAGAATTTTTTTTAGAAAAAAAAATTGAGTATGGCCAAAGATTTATTTGTTGCTTATTTATTAATTAATTACCACAAAGTAAAAACTTTCCAATTAGGACATTGTTGGAATCAAATACTCTACTTTAGGTAAATGACATAATTCGGTAATCTGCAAATAGGCCTAAGTCTTTGAACTTCATATGTTATGAAAAACTCGGTGATATCTTGAAAAAAAAATTTGGGTGGTACAAAGTGTTGACTGTGGTCAACTTAGCGTTAATCGTTGATAGTTTGAGAATTAATTACCATTTATTGTTTGCCTCTTTAGGTAAATGAAATAAGTCGGTCTTCTCCAAATAGTTTTTCCTTTCATAAACATTTAAGAACAAAAGTTGGTGCTGTTTTAATTCAATTTGTTGCAAAATTGCACAATTAATTACCATAATTATGTAATTATGTGATTATGTTAAATTGGAGACGGTTCATTTTGGATTAATGACATAAATGTACATGCAATTCAATACTTTCAGCCTCACATGCAAAAATCCAGTGATACCTTGAACAAACTATTGGCATAAAAAACACTGAATATGGACAAAGCGTTATTTTGTGCATAATTTCATATTTAATGATCACAACAATAAAACCATTAATATGATATTTTTCCTTGGCATCAATATAACAATTGTTTTAGGTTAGTTATATAATGCAGTCGTATACAATTATAGAAAAAGTCAGTCATGCCTTATATGGAAAAGTCAGTTTCATGTATGCCTTCTGTGCCAATTTGCAATAAAACATATATGAGCATTGTTTTTGCATAATTAAAGTACATGTGATTAAGAAACCACCTTGTTTATGAACCTACAAGTGTGTAGATTTAATGATCATTAAATATTCTAAGTGGGTGACGATCTGCATTTAAATCGGAGTAGCCGTTTCTGAGAACTTTAAGGGGATGGATACTGCCATCGGTCGCTAGGGGCCCCTAATAGATTTTTATTGGGGGGGGGGGTCAAACTTTGGACGGCGATTGTGACTAAACGTGCAACTTGTCAGCTCGGCAACAGGAAGAATTGAATTCAGCACCCTCGAATTGACAAAGAACAAGCATTTTTTTCTTGCCACCAAAAATTTTTAACGGACTTCATTTTATAGGCGAGATAGGATTTCTGGCCCACGGTCTAAGAGGAGATTCAACCCTAACAGAGGATATCTCCCTTTGATTCACATGTACCCTACTTCTGTTCTAATTAGCAATAATATCTCGGTTTCGGTTTTTTTTTATCCACCCTGTAGTTCAGACAATCTGTCAGGGGGCAGCAGCTTTTTTACAATTGCGTGCAAAATGATTTCTCAGTTCAAGGGGGTGTCGTGAGTGTACAGTGATAATCACTTTCATTAATAATTAACACTAAACTCTGTAAATGAGCACTTTTTTCCAATACACGGTCGATAAAATAGTCAAAGTCAGCATGGAGCTTTTTGTGAGAATAATAATCCGGCATCCATCCACAAAATAGTTCTGTTTGGAAGTTATCAGGCACAATCCACCAGAAGTTTTGGACGTATTTTGACTGATCACCTCTGCTTTGACTATATATAGTCCATGTTCAGACTCTGTTTTACGTACTCTGCAATGTAATCCTTTGAATAAATACAGTCCTTCTGATTTGAAAATCACAGGCGTGTGGAAAAAGGCACACCTGGATTTTTCTAGGCGTGTGTTTTTTCTAGGTGTGTGATTTTCTAGGTGTGTGATTCTGTGACCTAGGGAAATTCAGGCGTGCAATCATTCACACTTCTCGGGAAGCTTTTAGGTGTGCAATGGTGTGGGGGTGTGATCGCACGCCTCAAATCAGAAGGACTGTAAATATCTCACTAGATATGGAAAACATTTTCTAAAAACTTAACGCTACGCAGGTTTTGTTTTGCCAACATCGAAGTTTATTTTCACAATCAGACATAAGCTTTTACAAATTCATAACTGTTGCACAAAATTAATATCAATTTTCAGTTGAAAAGACTAAATCATTTACTTTATCATAATGTCACTTTTTGTGTGTAAGGTCCTCATACTGAAAGGTACAGCAGGAAGTGGTTTTTGCCTTATGGTGGTATCAACCACAACATTTTTTATTGAAAAGTATTTTGTATGGAATATGACTGGTTCACATACCATACGCCAACCAACCAGAAGGTACAGGCATATATACTTTATAGCGATGATAAAACATCTCTTAAAATGTACACACCCAGTATGGAAACTCATTTAGAAAAAAATGTCAGATCCAGCATATTTTGTTTAGAAATGTTATGCTGTATACATGTATGGACAAGATGAGTACATGTAGATGTATGGAGAATAATATATCATCACAATTGAAATGCATTGAATACATGTATGTCATCTTTTCGTAGAAAGTCATGCAAAAATCATGGAATTTCCTGATAGGATTCTATGACGTCGTACGATTTCCCGTGCATGCTAAACTTTTTGACGTCATGGAAACGTCAATTGTACCGGGCATTTTGGTCAATGATTTATTTTTGCCTTATCTGGCAATTCCATAGATTTTTCCAGATACAATCATGTGCAAAGCCAACCCTATTAAAGGGAATATACAACATTTGCAAACTTCGAAAAATAAAACTACCACGTTTTTACGAAATACCTTAAAAGGATGTTGGTAAATGACAGTCTAAAGCATCCTGTAAAATTATGGCACCTGGTGTGAAGTCGTTTTCAAGAAAATGGTATTTCTGTAAAAATTTCCAGCGATGGTCGGCCGACCACCGTTGGAAAAACCTAACTATTTTTCAACTACTGCTCCAAATTTACCATTAATTCAGTCCAAATTTAGTTTGCTTTTGGTTACATGTTCATGAACGGGTGCAGGCCAGTTAGACTGGCACCCTTAACTTACAATTTTCCGGCAGTTGTAAATTGATCCATTTTATATTTAGTGGAGTCAGGGAACCAGACTACTTGAACAGTTTTGTTTTTCTTGGTTTTTCCAGCATTTTCGAACACAAAACTTCAAACATGTCAGTGTAACAATATTTGATCTATTATACTAATCCCTCAAATAGTTCATTTCTGAAAATTATAGCAAAAGCCAATGATGTATATTCCCTTTAAGGCTGTGCTGAATATAACTACTATTCGAATATTTGATCATCAACCAAATATCCGAATTGCGTTTTTATTCAGATATTCAAAAAAATGTGAGCGGTCCCGAGGAGATGTCATGAAAGACTTGTATGTTGCATGGTTTTGTTTGTCACTCTTTAGTCTAAAGCCACTTTTGTGTATGATTTGAGAGTTTCGATGGGAACAATTAGCCCAGATGTCTTCTTCAGCCCTAAATGTCCAGAATCCTCCACTTATAAACATTTTCACACACCCTTAGAGGTAGTTAGGATTTCAATGAATCAAATATCAGCCTTTACGCTACCACTTCCTTATATTATTTCAATAAATGTACGCTCGTTGTCAATTTTCAACTAGTGAAGGCACACGCAAATCCGATCGATTGCCAGTTTAGGCTGGGGCAAGTTAACCCCTTGACGCTGGCTGGCGGCTATAGCCGCACTTCGAAATACTGTGGTCAGCCGTGGAATTTTGTCTGTGATGGGCAGCTGCTAGGCATAAGACCTGCAGTGCAGAGCCACTACTGCCACTAATGCGCAGAGGCTCTGTGCAGTGATGCGTGTAAGGGTGTGCAGTGATAAGTGTAAGTCTGTGCAGTTAGGCGTAAAAACCCGGCAACATTTGCTTTTGCTGTACCGCTTATTTTCAGAAACGGATGGATTTTGGTGTTTGTACAATGTAGTTTACAGCAAAATTTGAACACTGACCTGTTCAATTTTTGTGTTCATAGATCTTAGAGAAACAAAAAAAGAAATTGTTCTTGTAGTCTGGTTCCCTGACTCTGTTTCAGACAAAACTGAGCAATTTATAGATATCAGGGAATTATCAGGTCAGGGAACCAGACCAGCTGGCTTGCACCTGTTCACGGATGTGTAACCAATTGCATACAAATTGTGGACTAACAAAATTTGGTAAATTTGGGGCAATATTTTCCAAAGATAGTCGGCAGACCATTGTTAAAAATTGATAGAAAAATTCCACTTTTCCTGAAAATGACAGCACACCAGGTGCCATAATTTCACAGGACACATGAGACGATTATTCACTTACAGTCAAGATAGGTATTTCTTAATAATTTGGCAATTTTATGATTTTTTTTATGTTTGCAAATGTTGTACTGTATATAAGCTGTGAAATAGATCAGCGCATTCAATCATGTTCACTAATACTCTATTAAAAAAAGGGGGGAGGGGGGCATCATGTCATAGTTGCAAACACGGGGGTGAATTAAAGACCCATATTTGTCCAAACAAAACCAGATGTGCTCCGTCAAATTTTGAAATGTTTAAGTGCATTCTTCATTGTGCAAAGGAATAGGACGTTGCATTTGACAAAATTGACTTCCCCCCCCCCCCCATTTTTGTCGAAGCAGAGTGTGTGTATGTTATTACATACTCTCTTTAATAATAATAATACCGGAGTCTTATATAGCGCACGTATATGTACCAACTATTAGGCACTAAAGGCGCTGGAGATGTCTATTATTATTTAATACAATAGTTACTTTCCAAACATGGCTGGTTCTGATTGATGTTTTGAATGGTTAGATTTGTCTGGTTCAATCAACTTCCTCTTTTAATCTGTTTTGGTTTGGCCCTCCAGATCAGGATGTAAATTGAATTTTTGTTTCATTGACAAATGGCCATATTCAACAGGAAAAAAATTCATTATTTATATTCAAGCATCTTTTGTTGTTTCTATACTAATTTAGAGTGATGATGATTTTGATTTTGTGGTTCTTTCAATGTCCAATACCACTCGTTATTGTCAAAAGGAAAATATGTGTGTTCAGAATAAATTAGGTGCATGTATGTACTGGTAGATGTTCAAAAATATTAAAAATTATTTATTAAAAGAAAATCTAATGAAAATCTTAACCCTCCTATGGTAACATGCATTGTCAGCCTGCTTATTACTTGGGTCAATATTGGTCAAGACCCCCATTGGTTTGTACACAGTACGCCAGGAGGTGAGGAAGAAAATTTCGACCATTGGTGACCTCTTAAGCAAATGAACTAAAATTGTACAGTGTACCAAAACATACATGTACACATATGTAGTTATTTCATTAAATTCATGCAAGCAGCTTCGCAGACTTTTATCAATGCATACTAAAAGTCAGAACCTTCTGTCGGAATGTGTAGTGTCCGTAAGGTTCGTTTACAGTGCTTATATCTCATTAATTAATTCAGCTAACACTCGCGTATGTTTGTGCCTGCCACTTAGTTTGTCTATTGTGGCCTGATATCCCACCTGACGCCATCAGCCTTTGTTCCTTTAATAATAAAGCTTAAACGCCGCATGACATAATCAGTCTTTTCTTACTCTAATTCTTTTTTTTTTCAATGGGTCTATTGATGCTCTGTATTCAAATGACGTAGTCTATTCACAAGCAGTGATTTTCGTTGATTACGATATTTATTTGTTTTCCTTAAGAATCTGAGTTTTAGGAATAAGTGAGACCTATGAAAGTCAGGCATGCAACTTTTCCTCGGATCCGCTGATTTCCTTGTTTTTTACTTCTCATGAATACCATTACAAATTGACAAACACTGTACAAAGTCATGTGTGGTTTGGAATTTCCTTGTCTTTTCCTAAATTCCCAGTTGCATGCCTGGAAAGTGAAGCCAGCAATGTCAGTGTTCCCGTCCAGGTGATAAATAGGGAGCTACATTTTTTTTTCTATTCACAATTATTGATTTGCTCCATATGTAATGTGATTCACAGTCAATTTTCATGGGGAAAAAAAGCAGCAAATATTTTTTTTTTGAAAAAACTGAAGCCCGGTAGAATATATGGTGAGTTTTATTGGAAACTTTTTTGAGTATATTTACGGGGTATAAGTTTGGGAAAACTCATTTAATAGAAATTTCAGACATTTTATGCCACTGTAGTGCTAGAGTACCGGTATTTTGGTAAATGTCGCCAACATGCAAAGACTAGTGGATGTCTCGCACTGCGCATGTGCAGCAAGTACATGTACATGTACAAAAAATGAATTTGCTTTGTCAATTCAACGCCGATGGCTTCACGAGACGAATTTCAAAGATTGTGAACGAATCGGAATGCTAACAATTTGAATTATACTGAACCTTAAATGAAATCTAGTGGTGGCTTTCTGAAATTCAACTTGAGAAGTGGGCTTAGCGATGATCGGGGACGAAATTAAAGTATCGATATAGGGAATTCGTGTGATATAAGTGTAAAAATAGCCGGGAAAACCTATATTTAAAAAAATCAATATTTTGAGCGTGGACACTTTAAGTACTTACACGAAATTACTCTTAAGTGACTACACAGGCAATAGGCTATGAACATACGTGCAGTACATTAACCATGTCATGTTATAAATTACGGCCTTTAGTGCTAGAGTTGTACTGACTATATGAAATATGCTTTCACTGCAAGTATTTTATCTTGTTGTTTCAAATTGGTCAGTAGGCTCTCAATATAGCATCCATATCCGTAGTGATGGAATTGCCCATTTAAATAATGAATGGGTTTTTTTTATGCTGGTTGTTAATACTGTGCTGGTATTTCATAGTCGTTTTTACACAAGGGTGAGGATTATCTTGTTGTTAACTGCTGATGGGTTTATGAATTCAACAGATGAAGGCAAACGACGTGTTTAGGCAGTTACTGTTTGGTTTGCATACATGTACGGTTTCCATGGTATTATTGAGGGAATGCATTTCGGCCTACAAAAAAGTTGGTCTAGACAAATTGAGCGGTTTGAGCGCTAGTTGAAATTGTTTTAGTCACAAAATTGCTTTTAAAAAAAAATTGCTTCAAAACGTGTGTGCTAGGATCGCCATGTGTGTAAGTCTGACACTAGCGAAGGGCCTGATGTCAAACAGAGAATTCTCACTTCCGTGATATGCATTTATTCAGCACAAGACATGTTGACAGTTTGGCTCAAGATTGGTTAGCTTTATTCGCTGCTGGAAATACCTAAAGACATTATGTGACCTGTTCTGTCAAAATCAGACTTTTCTGGGCATAAGGTCAAAAATGAGATTTTTGCATATTAAAATATGTTCTGTTTCCTTTTAATAGGTGGTTTAATTTTTGAAACCGGTCATTCCTGCGCAAAGTTATGCTATTTTGAGGTTCATTGTGTCGAAAAGTAGAAAACAGAGAAAATGGCCACGAACGTCACAAAATGGACATTTCTTTAACTGATATACCTTAACAAATCATCAAAAATACTATAATTAGAGATCAAATTAGGGTTTCAAACTTTGATAGTATATTTTAGACATGCTCAGGATTACAAATATGCAAAAATTAGAAAATGGAAAAAAAAATCACCCCACAGCGTTTTTTGGCCCTATCTCAATTTCAACCTCTGCTTTTGACTGAACAGGTCACATATTAGTTATCCCGCAAGCGCGAGTGGAACACGGAATAATGTAGTGCATCTGTGTCCCTCATACTACTCGGCCTCGTGGTATGTGGGGCACAGACGCACTACATTTTCCGTGTTCCATGAGCGCGAGCGTGATAACGAATTTATCTTCAAGCAAACTTGACGCGCAGTAAAGTTGGACCATCGCTTTACACGAACCTTTCAGCGGTTTAGCGCAAGCAGCTGGAATGTCACGCGCATCTTGGAATAGCGCAATACGCAGGGTGCGATATGGACCGTACAATACAGCCTCATATGATCACACTGTTGTTGCCATGGATCAACCAATCAGGATTGAGGATACAAGTTTGCTTGAAGATAAGGCATCAGATATAAACAGCAGACAGTCTTATCTTTTCTGACACTCAAAACAACCAAACTCAACCTTATTGCATTGGTGGTAGTTTAAAAGTTCTGTCAACGGATCACATAAAAGGTGTGTGTTCTTTCTGCAAAATGAAAACAATTCACACACATCCCTACATGTGATTTGTTTTCGTTTTGCTGAAAGAACCCTTACCGTTTTGTGATCCGTGGACAGAATTTTAAAACGGTGGTTGTGTTTAAAATTCCGTACCTTGCAAATTTCATGAGTGATTTGAATTATTCTTGTACTAAATGAAAGCTTATGAATTGGGCCTTCATATCCTAGATTTTGAAAGTGCTACATGTAAAACGTCACTAAAACAATGGTCCCGACATTTGGGTTTCGTTTATTTTTTCTCGTCCTGTATGAACTGCCGGAGCTTTATACATGTGTGCATATGTGAATAATTTAGTATGCAATTATTCCTACCAGTACTTGGACTTGATTGAATGTTTGAATATTTGGATTTTTGAAATGCACTGATCATGTTAAACATGCAACTGGCTGCTAATTGGCATTTGTGTGCACCTGCACTTGTCAAAAATTGAGAAAGAACTTATGAAAATAATTTTAAAAACTGGGAGCGCTGCCTGATATTTGACCAATTTTAAAGAAGAAATGTTGAGCTAGTTTTCCTTCGTTGAAGCTCTGAAATCATGTGCACAAGTGGCTTTCAATAAAAATGTGAAATTTGAGGAACAATAAGATTACAAATAATTAAAATAACTGACAGTTAAAATAATATCGTGGACAGTTAT
The DNA here is from genome assembly GCF_015706575.1 of Patiria miniata. Taxonomy (NCBI): domain Eukaryota; kingdom Metazoa; phylum Echinodermata; class Asteroidea; order Valvatida; family Asterinidae; genus Patiria; species Patiria miniata. The sequence continues at coordinate 8,548,689 of NW_024037073.1, forward strand.
CATCGTCTCCTTGAGATCCGTCACATATTTTTTAATATTTGAAGAAATTGCTATATTTCTGGTATATATTGCCACAGCCTTATTGAGCATGGTATAATGATTGAAACAATAATTTAGTAGGACATGGCTTCGGCTGTGCAAACTATACTGAATATTTTATCATCAACTGTTAAATTTTTAACCCTGTCTAATATATTCCTGGGCTCTGAATATTTGATCATCAGCTGAGTATCCAAATAGCACTTTTTCCATTCAATTATTCAAAAACAAATGTGAGCGGCCTATAGGAAATGATGAAAAATGTAGAAGTGGTGCAGTTCGACTGTTTGTCAAATGCCACACTTTTGTTGTAAGCCAGTTTTTCATGCATGATTTGAGCACTTCCATTAGGAATATTAGCACAAATTTCTTTTTCGAAATTGGTCCAAAAGCAGCCTTTCTGCTACCTGTTCTTTGTATTATTATAATAAGATCTTTGTCAAATTTCGACAAGGCAGGCGCACAAAAATCCCAATTGTTGGCCAGTTTAGGCCAGTGCGTGTTTAAAGGGTGCATGCGATGTATTTTTCTTAGGAACACATTTTGTGCAACTTGCTACTCCTCTTAAATGTATGAAAACTATTTGACGCCCCTTTTTGGTTAATTATATCTAGAAGTGCTTTTTTTTTTAAACATTTAGAATTTCCATGCTTTTCATGATAAACGGGGGCGCTGTTGCTGTGATGTTATTTCAGGAAGACACTGTTCAGTTGAGCTGTATTCCGTTCAAATTGTGAACCCAAAATTTGCTCATTAAAAACATTTGTGAGAAACCTTTGCTCATTGGCTTTACTGCCATGTACTGAAACAACAACGAATCACCAAAGAAAAGAACATTTACGACAGCAAAATATCCGAAATTCTGGCAGATTTTGGTGCTGAAATAGCTGTAACATTTAGGTTTCTGCCTGAAATGACATCGCAGATTTGCTCATGATATCATGGAACTTGAAAATAGCATAAAAGCAAAAAAGGGACCAAAATACCCTTGAAAATTGCAAAATGAAAATTGAAAATAAGGTTAAATGGGACACAAAGGCGCAATTTCAAGGATTGCATTAAAAAAATTACATTACGTGGGCCCTTTTACTTGACCAGAGTGCATTTTGAAATTGACACACTGCTATACTAAACATTCTGCTGTGATGAATACATGTTTGTCTCCCAAATTCTATAGCGACATTCTTCTGTTGTTGACAATTCAATTCAATTCAGTTTGACATTTATTTGGTATTTAGTTCATACATACGTATAAAGAAAAAAAAGTACAAAACCTTATTGGCAGAAGGTATCTAATTAAATTTACAAAAGCACATAAAATAAATGTAAACATTAAACGATGTCAACATGAAGGAAAAAGTGAAGCAATGCATTTGGACCCTTTTCCTGGGACAGGACAAGACTTGAAACAACAATACACTGACAAAGACAGGACAATACATTTAGGAATGTACAATGTGTAATTAGTATACAAAGATTGACTAAACAAATCAGGAAAATAAATTCTTAAACGTAAGTTTTGATGATCATCTTTTTTTTTAAATTTTGCAAATGAAACCACAGTAGTACTCTCGTTTAAACCAGTGTTGAGTTCTTTCCAGTAGGCCTATATGACACCATTTTGGAAGGGACTGCTTCCAAGAAAGGAAGTTCTATTTTGTCTCACAAATGGATCACCTTTCGACGATGAATCAGTCCGTATGAATGAACAGAAGAAGCGAAATTAAATGAGATCAAAAGCATTTGTATTACAGTGGAACACCGCTATAACAAACATCCTAGGATCAACAGAAATTGTTCGTAATGGCAATCGTTCGTTATAGCAATTTTTAGCTGCCAGTGCTCACTTGTTAACAAATAGCGCCCTTCAGAACTTCACCCTGATAGTTACTGAAAGACAATTTTGAACACCTGCCGACTATTGAATTGTGCAATTACACAGTTTTTTTCACTTTTGAGCTTACTACCTACCGGTACACCTACAGCAATGGTTGGCTTTTCCCTTCTATTCCTTGGGGAAATAATAGCCACTTGTCTCTCTTCTGTTGACATTTTTTTAAAACAATGTTCGGTACTTTTTGTACACAAAAATCAGGAGCCAAGGACGATGATAGGTGTAGCTGAATGTTTGGTATAGCGGTGTTCGGTATACATGCAGCTTTTTCCACTGTATTTAAAAGACATGTTATCACAAAATTTCTTCTTGAAGTGAAGAATTTTTTTCTGGAAATGTCAACATCCCACAGTTTTATTTGATGGCATCAGCCACATGTGTTGGTCGGAACTCGCTAATTGATGCAGTTCTCCAAAAAAAAAATCAAAAAAAAATCAAATAGGCCTACTGTTATAAATAGCACAGTTTTAATATTAACCATGCGCGTACATACTCGTGTACATGTATGTAACTTTAGATAGCACCGTTGCCATTTTTTCCTTTTGTGAAAGTGGTACCTTTACAAATGGGAATCCCAGATGTTTGCATTTTAATTGTCAGCTGATGTTTGTCAGCTGAATTTTATTCATAAATTAGTATTTGAATAGGGGCTTATATGAAATTAGTTTCGAATGTTTGCAATACACCCATCAAGGCTTATATAATATGTACATGAAGTGCCAGCTGAAATGGCATGCAGCGGTCGGATATGGACCGCTAATTGGCAATTGATTAACTCCTATCCTGAATTAATTGCATATTAGGCCTATAACTCTGCAGAGATGTATCGAGCACTGTGGATTGTGATAGATGACGATTTCTTTGGATATATATTTAACAGTTGTTGAACACCCGAGGGTTTTCAAAATGTCATATCCCACATCAAAGCAGTCAACAATTGTTTGTTATACCTCTGTCTTGGATGTTTTGAATTTTGATGTAAAAATCACAAAAACAAACAGCAACGGTATAAAACACAACATTCACGACAATGGAACATCAACTCACATGCATGTCGCGTGCTCGAAACAGCTGATCGTCTGCTAGTTCGCTGCTCCCACTCATGTGTGAAAACATGGTGAAAATAGCGTGGGTACCAAGGATCATGGGCGGAGATCCCGGGGTTGTGAAACAACGAATCACCAAAGAAAAGAAACTTTACAACAAAATACAACCAAAAAACCAAAAAATTGCTTGAACTTGATTTTTGCGGTTCGGTGCTGAAAAAGCTGTAACATTGAGGTTTCTGCCTGAAATGACATCGCAGAGTTGCTCATGATATCTTGGAACTTGGAAATAGCATAAAAAGCAAAAAAGGAACCAAAATGCCCTTGAAAATGACAAAATGAAAACTGAAAATAAGGTTAAAGGGGACACAAAGGTGCATTTTGAAGGATTGCATTAAAAAAAAATGTACATTACGTGGGCCCTTTAACTTGATCAGTGCATTTTGAAAACAGATATTTGAAAGTCAATCAAGTCGAAATTGGAATAATCGAATGATAATATATTCCAAAATGCGCAGCCCATGGATAGTGAACACTTCTGTACTAAACATTCTGCTGTGATGAATACATGTTTGTAGACCTCTTAAATTCTATAGCGACATTCTTCTGTTGTTGACAATTCAATTCAGTTCAATTCAATTTGACATTTATTTGAAATAAACAGAAGAAGCAATCCCGGGGTTGTGATCATCCTCCCCCCCCCCCCCCCCCACTTTGTGACACAAATCTCCGCCCCTGCCAACGATACAAGTGTTTCATACTGTACGTACGTACACGTACGTGTATCCCACAGGGAGTGTGCCATGATGTTTTATAAACTTAACACGTGATCGTTCTAGGCTAAAACAGGAAAATGTAGGAAAATACAGTATTCAAGAAAGAGGTATAACAAATATATATTTTGATATAGCAGACATGGCAGATATTTGAAAGATGCAAATTTGAGCCAATATTCAACGAAGAAGCTTCTCAATTATGTGTGACTGTCAACAAAGATGTGGCATTTGACAGACAACAGAAACCTTCAACTTGTGTAATGAAATTAACATCACGCACAATTTTTGTTCATTTGGTGGATGATCAAATATACAGTGGTTGATCAAACAATTGGTACTTTGGCAAAGCCCTAGCTGATTGATAATAAGCGTGTTTGATATTTACCCACCCCAACCCCCCCCCCCCCCACGCGCTAATTTTTCATGCCTCTAAATCGGGGGAATTGCACGTATGCACAATACGGGAGAGTAAACGAACGATCTAGGGTTGCTCGACAACGTACGAGTGACGTACGCGGCAATAATAAATAATAAGTTACGTTAAATATCGGAGCCCCTTTTTAAAGTGAACTTGTTTTAAATAATTATATTGAAGGTGACATAATCGACTGAAGCCATGCTGCTTCAGGTACTTTGTTATTACACATTGTTTTCTGGGGGGAGGTGGTGGCCATGCCCCCCTCAAACAAAAACAATTGTCATTGATTTTGTGTTAAATAATTTTTGTGGGTTAATAAACAATAAGAGTAGTGGAGGTGACCATTATTAAATTGATGGTGCTCGGGCCCTTTCTCTCGACAGATTTGTGAAATAATCATAAAAAGAGAGATACACGTAAAAGGAAGAAAAAGACGGCCCCCTCCTCCCAACTTGCGTCAAATGAGTTCCAGGCGCCCCCCCCCCCCTCTCCCGTTGTGGAGAACAGCGCAGTAGTATCTGCATCTGGCCATGTACAAACATCCGGTTGTTGATGTGTGTTTCTTTGGTGTAATGTATGTTTTAATGGAATAGAGGGAATTTAGTTAAGCATCAATCGCTGAATGAGATTCAAACCCGGCAAATATCTGATGGTTTTTCCGGCTGATTTGCGGCGAACATCAGATTGTGCACTGGCCGCGGGAGGATTTATTGTTGGCGCAGGTGAGCGGCGATGATTCAATTACTGTCAGAATCATCCCGGGACTCTCTGCGTTTCATTGTATTTTCTCTTTCCCCCTCGTCCGTTCGTTAACATGTGAAGGGCCGCCAAGGTCAACCGGCGTGTGTTCTGCTTCTCTCGGTAATTTAATCAAAGCGCTTGAGTTGCCGCCGTGGCCCAACGATGATAAATGCATTAAGTGCCATGGCTGTATTTCTGCACAGAATGGCGCATCCTACAAAATATTTAAACAGTTGAATTGTCCGCGGAGAAGAAAAAGGTTTTCAAATCTGTTAAAAATGCGGGCACGATATCTTGTCCACTTAGACCGTTTTTTCCCCCTGAATCTATGAAACTGAACTGTGTCATGATGTGATTGAAGAACCAGGGCAAACCAATTTATTATCCAGTGAGTTTGAATACATAATTATGGTGATAAAAATGAGTAAACACAACTATACATCATTCCAATTTTGACGTGACGTGTTTGTTCACCATTTAAAGCTCTGAACATGTCAGTGAAGGTGAATTCATCATGTGAAATCCTACAAATGAGCACTCATAAAATGTACAGATAAGCATTAGTGTTTATTGTTGTGCTAATGTATGTATGAATTCATCATGTGAAATCCTTCAAATGAGCACTCATAAAATGTACAGATAAGCATTAGTGTTTATTGTTGTGCTAATGTATGTATGAATTCATCATGTGAAATCCTTCAAATGAGCACTCATAAAATGTACAGATAAGCATTAGTGTTTATTGTTGTGCTAATGTATGTATGAAACCCATCCACTTGGTAAAAATTTACATTTTTAATAATATATACTGCATGCATACGTTCAAGCTGAGATTAGTATTTTCCAGGCCCAGTTTTATTTTTTGTCCACAGCCTCATCAAGGGTTATGTTAATATTATTAATGACTGTAATGCAGAAATACCAGGTAAAATTCTCAAAATCTTAACATTCAATGCAGAAATACCAGGTAAATTTCCCATTTTCTCAAAATCTTAACATTTACCTTTTAAAAGGTTTTCCCAAAATATGTTTTTTTTCAGTTAGCTTCAGTCGCCTACACAGTCGTTCTTGGAGGGAAAAAAAAACACAGATAACAGCCCCACCCCCTTCAAACAAAAAAAGAGAAAAAAAGAAAAACAGAAAAATAAACAGTAATAAAAAAAACCTAAGATGCCGACCCATTCCATTAAGGACAGGAAACCAACTCATCTGGGTATTCTAAGCCGATGCTTTTCAATATTTCCGTCTCCTCAGAAAACCACTCTATATTCCAAGGCTTTACTCTGGATAACACAATCGGCAAATCCCCAGAAAGGAAAGGGTCTTTTTAAAGATGAATTCCCGTGGCATTTTCGAGTTCCACCTCGATAAATATATTTGGGGTTTTTTTCAAGTGCTATTTTCGTAGCAATGTAACAGTTAATAAAAAATAAAAAAAATGCAGGTAACACCATGTGGAAAGATATCTCTTCTTGGAAAAAGTGTGGTTCTGAAAAGAACTGGTTGGTTGAGTGTAGAACTCAACTTTTCGGACAGTGTGCTCTGTCTGTCCTCAGGATATAACAGTTATTCACATTTGAATGAGACATTGAACAAAAATCCACCATCGTTGAGTTTATTATTTCTTCACAAACTTTGAATTCTTGACTGCTGGACAATAATTCATCTCTCACAGCGCAGGGCAGGTTATTTGTGCACAAAATGAAAGCCCCTTTTTTAGAGGAATGCAGATGCCCAACATCGGAATGAAACAGTTTTGCGGTAAAACATAAAAAACAAATCAATTTTTTTTTTAAGAGCATGGGTACATCATCTTTAAATACAAATTCGTATTACAGTTGGAAAGCATTTCTCACTGATATTTGATGCATGTTAATTCACATTGGGACTTGAAGTTAACACGGACATTTTTTTAATCAAGAACTGAAGAACACTGCTGGGAATTTATTTTTTAATGGCATTATTTTTTTTCATATGATATTGTAATGGATGGTCTTAAGGCCAAAAATAAAAATGTTCTGCTTCCGCTAACATGGCATTTGAAAATAGGGTAGGTAGGTAGGGAATTTTTTTTTTGGCCAATTTTTTTTTGTGCACGATCATATGGGGGTGTCTGCGTGTAGTCAAGGGTAAAAGGTACAAATTGATGGTTTTAGGTGTTATTTTCTTATTTTTCCAATAAAAAAAATCAGGGTAGGGGCTGTCAGAATAGGGTAGGTAGGGAAGCAGAACTATTTTTTTTTGGCCTAACAAGCTATTTAAAGAGTATCCTGGCAAAGTTATTGTTGAAAATTATACTTGGTTTAAAGATAGTAATGGCACTAAACTGCCTGCGATATTATTCTTTCTGGCATGCTGGCATTTTGAAGAAAACAATAAAAGAAGGTCATTTCCAAAGATGCGTCTAAAGATGCATTTTTGGAAGTTTCCGTTAGTATCGGTAGTTCGTTTTTAAATCGGCAAACCTGTGAATGGTGCGCGCAAGTGTTGACACGAAGCACACGCACTCTCGCGCGGTTGCTATAATTTGTCCGTTCAGTGCGTGGCATCGCGTAGCTGTATTCGGCCACATGAGAAAGTGTCCCAGATGCTGATTTCAGGCGCAATTCAAAACATGACTCGACAGCTTTTTTAACTGAAATTGAGATTCTGGAACATAGTTTCTATATACAGCATTCACTGAGCTAAAACTTCATCAGGTTAGTGTTAAGCACCCCTCTTTAGATTTTGAGCACTTTTGTTGCTTCAAACAAACAAAAAGCTCAAACCACAAATAATCCACTCTATCTTTAAGTACACAACATGATACTTGTCATATAAGGCCCTTTCACAGAATCTGAAAACTCCGTGTTAGACGCTGGTCCAACACAGAGATACCTTTCACACGAGCAAATATCCAATCCTAGCTGGTTGTGTCCTTTCTCAAAGTTGTGACCTTGCTTAATTCTCTCATGACCAGTGGTGCTTCAAGCCTTCTAGCCAAAGTGTATGAGTTCCTTCTCTTAAGAGATTGATCTAGTAAACTGGACAGCTGAATTTTCCACATGGATTACTTAGCCTTTTGATACTCCGAAAGAAGCTTTTGTGAGTCCAAAAATCCTCTTTTCCCCCCCCCCCCCCTTTTTTTGCTTGCTCTTTTTCATAAATTGACCCCAGGTCTCCAGAGTTGATAAATTTAAATTTGTAGGGCTGCTTGTTGTTCATTTTTTCTGATGCAAGGCTCGATAAAAGCTTTTGGAGGGGAGCATTTCTTTGGATTTTTTTACCTGCATTGTTTTTTTTGCTATTGGGTTTTTCCCTTCACTGACTTATTTTTATTGTATAATTCATAAATACCTCAGACAGTTTAGCTACCGGTATTCCTATTGGTCGAGAGCCCGTCACGTGGCCGGTCTTAAATGGATGATAAAGACATGGCTAGCTGGTCTTAAACACTTTTCCAGTGTCACAATAAAATGTGGACTCCTAAAAATCCAGTGCCTCTTACCCTTTCATTGGTTGAAAGTTCACAGTTCTCACGTAGGCATGCGCAACACTACAAGCGAGTCAGAATTTTATAGTTCTAAATTCAAAACGCAACGCCCCAGGTGCGTTCTGCGCGACATCGTGCAGAACATGCTACGCGCGCGTCAATCTCCATAAAAGGGTTGTTTACATCTTACTCGCCAGCTGAACACTCCATTATTTTGCTAGAGGGATGTTTCCAAAAGCATGAAGTGAACAAAATCATGATTTTTTTAACGAATTATTTGATATTTTTTTACCGGAAAGGTATTTATGAATGGGAATAAATATGTGCTCGGTCGGTATTTATCACTTAGTTTAAGACCACTTAGAGTCTGGGTGCTGATAATTACCCTCGCCTCCGGCTCGGGTAATTATCAGCACCCAGACTCTAAGTGGTCTTAAACAGAGTGATAAAAACCTCCGGAGCACATATTTATTCCCTCATTACTGTATACTCGGTGTTGTCCTGGGTAATTACTACTTGGGTGGGACTCGAACCCACAACCTCCTGCTACTAGTGCAGACGTGTTACCACTTGACTACCGAGCTTTCCGGGGTCAGTTGGCTGGTTCAAACCTGATAGCAGCGGGTACCGCAACTAAACTATCCATGAGATGGAATTTGCATTGGGGTGTTGTAAATTCAAAATCGGGTGTCGCTCTTCACCGACGTATTATAAAAAATACGTCGGTGGAGAGCAAAACCCATAATTGAATTGACATCACCCCGACGCAAAATTCCACCTTTATGAATATATAGGCCTAAAGGAATATTTATCAGCCTTGATACCACATGTGAGGCTGTGATGCTTGTAGTTCTGAAGATTTCATAAATGTTCTACATTTCAGTCATGTCCACGTTTGCATGGAATTGCCTGCAAATGGTAGGCCTAGTACCCTCTGGAGAAAAAAACAACAGCTGCTTCCAAATACGCATAATTGCGATTAGTCGTGCAGTTTTTATTTCAGACAGTACTTTGTTCAATTACTGACATGCCATGCATGTAAATATAGATCAGTGCTTCCTGAATTAAACAGCGGCAGTGCCAGTTGCCCTAGAAACAAGAAGCCCTATGTTACAAACAACGCAGGTTTTTTCCTTGTTTCCTCCCTCTACCATGGCCATTTAATTAAAATGGTTGACAACGCCCAATCACAGTATTGAAGTTTTGTGTTTGCAAAGCTTGCAATGCTCTACCCGTATGTATGCACAAAACAGTTTTTGCGTTTTCAGAAAAAAAGTATTCTCCTAATGGAGTAATGCATTTCTGAAATTAAGCATCCATTTCCCATGAGACTTTTGAGTACAGATGTTGAAAAGCATTTTGTATGGCATTTGTCTTTGAAGTTTGTACGCTTGTTTTTTTTTTCATGGTTGTATAAATTGAAAGTGATTTTGCTGGGCCGGTTTTAAGACTTTAAATGTCTGAGAATAACAGCGTGATGTCTGCCCTACATTGTATTTGTGTCATCTTGGTGCTCGTCCAGATGAAGATTAATTGCAAACTGTATATGTACATGTGTGTACATGTTTCAGCATGCGAATGTGTGTGACAGGCTGTATGTGCTGCAAACTGGAACTCTCATGAGTACGCACACAGGCCCATCTACCGTGCATGCAGTAAGCACTGTCGATATCAGAATTTTCAATAATCAATATAGCGGAAATCCATTATTGAGAATATTTGGTATATCGATTATCCCATGTAAAAGTTGAAGCAATGGTGAAAGCTGTGGCTGAAAGTCGAGCTACGTCGTACCGTCTCAACAGAAAAATGGTTCCCGTTCCGTCAGTATTCGTTGTCAGTTGCAAATAAGGGCAGGAACCAGTCTTGCCACGGTTCCATCCACTCGTACCTATGTATAGTGTGAACGTTTGACGTGTTGCATATGAGTAAACCGGTACATGGGTAACATTGGGGGGAATCCCAAAAGGTGGTGTGAATGTTATTTCTTACTGACCTGTGTTCAATCTTACCCGGGGTAAGCCATCGGCTTACACAGGTAGATGACATGACAGTGTGAAAGCCCCATGGGGCTAGTTGTTGGTTTGTCTTCAGTGTTTGTTCATATTTCTAACAAAAAAAACCAAATAAACAATCGGGTGCTAATTTTAAATCTTTCTCACAAAGAGATTTTGTTTTTTACTTTTTGAGATATATTTAATTTTTTTTAATTTTTTATTATTCAGTACCTTTGTCTGCCCAACGGAGTTGATTGCTTTCAGTGACCGTGCCGACGAGTTCAAAGCCATCAACTGCGAGTTGCTGGCCTGTTCCTGTGATTCCCAATACAGCCATTTGGCCTGGTGAGTTCTTACTGAAATTTCCCCCGTGCCCTATGCAACCTTGTGTTGCACTCTTGATTTGAACAATTAACACAAACGTTAGCTAGGCCTCTGCAAACATGCCTAAAATGGCAGCACCCAGTGTCAGCGTGTGGAAAACCTTTTTAAAATTTCATTATAAAAAGATTAATTAAGAAGTGAAATCTACCATCTGATATGTGAACTTTATCAGGGTTCAATTTTAGCGATAGCCCGCTAGCCAAAAATGCTAGTCAAAACAGCGGCGGGCTAGTCAAACTATTCCTTAACCCTTACCCTACTAGACCCTCCAACGCATGCCAATATGTGCCTCAAGAAAATCTCCTATGTTTTTTGCATGGCCCTCCAATATCTGCCATGTCATTTCAAGGGTAACTGGACAGGCACTCCAATACATGCCACAGAGAACAATGAGAGTCCTCTGATAACAATCAAGTGCCCCCAGCTGGTCAGTATCAGGCACCCTCCAGGGCCTCCAACTCCTGCCAATTGGAGCCTTCACTGCTACATCAAAGTATCCTCCAATAAACTGCAGCTGGAGGGCATTGGCATAACCAACTGACATGCAGTAAACTACCCTCAGAGAGTAAGGGTTAAATAGCCCGGCTGGCGAGTCAAAAATTATTGGGCTACGGCAAAGATGAAAGGACAAGAAGAAATAAATCAGAAAATTCAGAAAAGCAAACATGTATCAATTTGTATCTAATTTGATTAACTGTTTGGTTAAAAAATTATGATCTGTTTGTCAAAAACACTGACGAGATTGTCCAGGATACACGTTTTACATGTGTGCACATTGTTGTTTATGAGACACTCTATAAAAGAAAAACAAGTGGGCTAGTGAAACTGCCCTCGGGCTAGTTAAGAGTCTGTTTCAGTAGCTGGTCTGGCCAGTGAAAAAAAGTTAAACAGTGGTATTTGTTTTCAATCGCCATACATCTATCACATTTTACTTGATTGAAAGAGGTTTTCGTTGTTGAAAAAATAACGGATTATACTCTCTGAATATGTACAGATGTATTTTGTTTAAAATCCTAACTCCCTAGGCCTTTTTGCTAGGATGCAGCTTCAATACTACAAAATCCTCCAATTGGCCTCATGGAAAAATAGCATATATCCTTCAAATTCCTCCATTATTTCTTGAATATGGAGGGGTGACCACTGCCTGAATCCTGCAAAATCATGCGGCAGTGACTGTCAATATGTTAAGGCTTGGCCAGTGACATCCTTGAGCAGTATGGAGGATTTCAAGCGTAATCCAGGCCTATAGGTATGCATGGCTGAGCAAAAACAACACAAGGTCCGGCCAAGACCTTGACCAAGTGCATCCTACCAAATCAGTAATGCACTTTTGCCATGCAACCTCAATCCTCCAAATTCCTCCACTGTGGCAAAGAGGATTTTGAAGGATTCAGGGCGATTAGGGTTTTAAAGCCGTGAATAGGGGACGCTTTGAGGGTTCAGTTTTTTGTCAGACACCCTGTAGCTACAATTTAGTACCTTGTATCCCGTCTCATTTTTAGGACGAACACGCCCCGTAAGAAGGGCGGCATTGGTTCGATGAACATGCCCATCCTGGCTGACAAGAGCTGCAAGATTGCCCGAGACTACGGTGTTCTCATAGAGGAAGATGGAGTCCCATTCCGGTAAGGAAAAACAAACTTTAATCTTAAAATTAATGTGGCCTGACGTTGCGAACTAAGCAAGTTCTTCTTCAGAGGCTAAAACAGAAATGACAGAGGTGCATACATTAACATGGGGGTGCACACAAACATGCAGGGCTGAAAGAAGAAACACAAAAGGAGGATTAGGTGGGAAAGGTGTGGAAAGATGCAGGGGAGGGTGGATGAGAGAACAAAGAAACAAAGGGAGATGGCAAACCACAAGGGGTCTTGTGTAAACAGGGGAGGGACCAGAAAGGGGAAGGATCAAAGGTCACAGGGAGTGGGAACGGACAAAAGAGTGTGAGAGTGAAGGAATGATGGGGGGGGGGGGAACAGTATTGAGGTGGAAAGGGATGAAAGATGGGGGAAGATGGGTAAACACAAACAAGGAAGACCAGATGGATTATCTGTAACAGAAGACAATGGAGGAAGAAAAGGATTAATCATTTCCAAGTTGGATGTTGAGACCATGTGGTTGAATAGTTCGAAGATGATTCATCCACACTTTCTCTCTGCTGAGGCGAACTGAGTCCTTGCGATGGCCAAGAGATTCAATGCCCTGCAAAATCATATCAGAAATGGAGTGGTTAGGCAGGTTGAAGTGATGACCAACAGGGGTGTCTAGTTTCTTGGTGTTGACCGTTGACCGGTGGGCATAAAAACGCTTCTTGAGCGTATTCTTAGTCTCACCTACATACTGCACTCCACAGACCCTGCAAGAAATGAGATATATGACATTAGAGGTGTTACAAGTGATGTTACCAATGGTTCTGTGGGTAGTGACAGAAGAGTGGCCAGAAAAGGAGTCAGACTCCTGGATATGAATCTGGCAGACAACACATCTGGAACTGCACTTGAAAGTACCATGCTGGGTGGGAGGGGATGCATCTAAGGATGGGACTTCAGCTCGAACAATCAAGTCCCGTAGATTTCGAGGACGCCTGTAAGCCAATGTGGGGCCGTTGGGGATGGCGCGGGCAAGGCGATCTGAAGTATGGAGGATATGATGATTGTCATTAGTGATTTTGCGAAGGGGAGGGAGATTGGGGTGAAACGTGGTAACCAAGGGAATTATGGGTTTGGCCATGGCATCAGGGGCCTTTCCCGTGAGAGCTAGATTTCTGGGGATAGCTTTAGCTCTGGCAATGGCACGGTGAACTTGGCGAGAGCTGTGACCCCTGGCCACCAAGTTGTTCCTCAGTATCTGTGTATGGCGGGAGAAATCGGAATCATTAGAACAAATTCCTCTGAGTCGGAGTGCCTGGCTAAACGCTATGCCAGTTTTGCAGTGCCTGGGGTGACAGCTGGAGGAGTGGAGGTACTGGTGGGTGTCTGTGGGTTTGGAATACAGGTCAGTGGTTAGTGAGTTGCCTTGCTTGCGGACGGTGACATCCAGAAAGTGGGTTTGGTGAGCCGAGAACTCCGATGTGAATTTGATGGTTCTGTGGAAGGAATTGATGTGGTTAGTGAAGGTCAAGAGACTGTCCTCATCACTGGTCCAGATGAAAAACAAACTTCATTTAAATACGAGCTTGGGAAATGTTTCCATTTTAGCAATTAATTTCAATTCCATGGATTCTATTCAGAACTCTTTAAAAAAAAAAATGAAAATGCTGCGAAGATTAACCCAACTTGGACCCCTATGGCTCTCGGGGTCAATTACAAAGAGCAACTTTTGAATTGGACGTGCTAGCAACAAAATCCACTTAAGAGACCAACAAGCTTGGGCCAACAAATGTGTTCACCTTTTTTTTTTTACCTTTGACCCCATACATGTAGCTGTAGATCAGATGAAGAGATTTCCATGGACATCATTTCATGTTTGACCAAAACCAACATGTTAACAGCGCTACTTTGTCATTTGAGCTTATTTGAAATTTTACATTATTTTGACCTTGACCCCATGATGACCTTTGACCCCAGTTCGGTCATGTGACATGTTGGGGCTGGGCTACTGATACTTTTGACAAAGTTTGGTTAAAATCGGACAAAATATGTAGGAGCAATAGACAATGTCAACATTTGTTTCTAACTCACTGATTTACCATACCTCATACATATTCATGATACAGAGCCGAACTCTCACTGGTCAATTCACCATCACGTGCCAGATGTTATTTTTGCTGTTTGCCAAGAGCGCGCGAGGATTCACGCACAGGTACAGTCTACTAGGCATGCGCTTTACAAAGCAATCGTTGAATTTTCGCACAGGTGTAGTAGGCACACGCAATCGCACACGAAGAGATGGTTGTACAATACTCAGCATTGTGTTGCTTCAAATGATATAGATGTACATGTACCGGTACATGCCCAATAAGCAAATGATGCTAGGTGCCAGACATTGCCATTTTGTTTTGTCTGTCAGTTGGATGACAGTCAGTGTTAGCCAGAGATGCCACTTTTCCGGTTTTAACCAGAATTCCGGTTTTTACAAAAAATCTCACAAAATTCCGGTTTTTCCGGCCATCAAATTAACCAGAAAAAGAGAAGAAAAACTGTGGAAATGCGTTGATTTTTACCTCATTTAGTACCTTTAGGCGCACGCATGGCACAATGTTGTTCGTTGAAGTACATGTAGTCTTAAAAACAGCCTTTGTGTATGTTGTTGCCGAGCCTGCATGCGATACAAGCGGCCAACGTACTTAATTGCACGCAGTATACAACGGCGCGTCGCGCGTGCTTCACCGCGTGCCGGCGTGTTGTGTGCTTAGCACACAAAGCATTCAGCCTGGATATCAAGTCTATCATTTCAGCTATCGGTGGTTTCCGATCGCAGTGATATATGTGAATACAAAAAATGCGGGTACCAACCATGTTTTCGTTGAGCGCATCGCGTAGTGCAAGGATCATGTACACCGACAGCAGTGTTGTGGAATCATGCATGTTTCGTGTCGAATGTTACGTTGGAAATTCGGTTAGGCAGAATAAATATTAGGAATATGGAAAAAGTCAAAGTGATTAAACGAACCGACAGTTTTAAAGGCCATAGAAGCAAAATTAAAAAATAAACAGAACTTGGCTTGGCTACAAGATAAAGATGCCGACAATGGGGACTTTGTGTCGGACACGGAGTGGCTTTTTCACACACAAAAAAGTCCGGTTTTTCAAGCAGCCGTTCCGTTTTTTTTCAAGCACACCCAGTTCCGTTTTTTTTAAGCGGACCCTGTGGCATCTCTGGTTAGCGACAGACGTCTAAGGATATATTTTCTTGTTTCTTCCAGTGGTCTTTTCATCATTGATGACAAGGGTAACCTACGGCAGATCACCATCAACGATCTCCCCGTCGGGCGCTCGGTGGACGAGACTCTGCGATTGGTCCAGGCGTTCCAATTCACTGACAAACATGGAGAGGGTAAATCAATTTCTGTACTTTTTCTGTCATGATTGGGAAAATCTGAATTGGCACATCCAGTGTCTTTCTCAAAGGCAAAATGACGGGTAAAGAAACATAGAAGATGGAGTCACGCAAGCATGCATGGGTGTACGTGTTTTACATAACCCCCGAGGACCGACACATAAAGGGAGAACCTGAGGCGAAGCCGAGGGAACTAGTTTGTCAACTTCCAATACCGAGGGGAGCTAATATCGACTGTCCACACGAAATAAACCATGTTCGCTTTTAGAGGGCGATTTCAAACATTCATCATTCTATTCCACTTTTAGTTTAATGCCATCGACACCAGATAAAATTAGTGGTTTCTTTTTCATTAATAGTCAATCAAATAAGCTTTACCTGAAATCAATTTAGAAAAGGTATACTTGCGTAAATGAATGCACAGGTAACATAATTGGCCGTCTGTTTCTCAAAACCGAATGCACCGACAGTGAAAACGATTGAGCGTTCGTTGAATTGAAATGGGAATAAAGACGGGCATTCAAATTCAGACAAAAATGAATGACCGATTTTAGAAGTGAATGAACATTTCATGAAATTGGCCAGGAAAACCTATATTACAGGGACAAAGGGAAACACAAAGCAATGTCCTCGGGAGTATAGTAAAACACGACCATGTGAACATATGTATAGTAAATGGGCAGAGACTGTCGGTGTATCAATAAAAAAAAAATCAGAAAAGGAAAACGATGTTTCTGTCCAGTTAGTTTTATGAGAGATGAGATATCGATCCAGAATTTTAATATATTTCCATTTTTTTTCTCCCAGTTTGTCCTGCAGGCTGGCGACCTGGCAAGGAGACCATCAAACCGGATGTCAAAAAGAGTCAAGACTATTTCAGCAAGCAATAAATAAAATTTAAAAACTAAAAAAAAAACTTTTAGATAGGATTGAACAAGCATACATACTCCTAAATTATGTATGTATAATTGGCAGTTTAAATGAGGCACTGTATTGTTGTAGTTTGGTTTTGAAAGATTGATGGAAAAAAAACGTTGCTTGTATGAAACTTAATGTTATGTGTGCACTTTCCTTGCAGGGAATTTAGTGTGGTTTTAACTTGTAATGACATGTGGTAGCAAAGAATAACTTGCATTGGCCTTTTTTCCACGGCGGTGTAAAACACACGGTGGGCTTGAGCTGCTTATGTTGGTTGGTTAGCGAGTGGTTGGTTGGTTGGTGGACACTTTACTCGGAGTGTATTATACTGTTCTATGCCATGCGTGTATCACAGCTTTGCCAGTGAGTTTCTATGGAATACCTACAGCCTTGTGACACTGATGCGCATGCGTCTGATTTGCATATTAGATCACGCCCCATTGCATTGCAAAATTCACGGTTGTACTGTTCATGGAACCGCCGTGGTTACAAACCACGGTCTATTTTTGAATAATATTGGTTTGTTATATAAACCAGGATGGATCTGTGATGATGCGTTTTAAATATCTATCACAGGAAGTGTTAACCGCTAGCAGTATTTCTAATTCTCAAATTTTTTTTAGTAGTTCACTTCCTGTGTAACGCCGGCCCCTTGTACTAACTGGACTGGTTGACAGTGAATCATCCGTCCGCCATGTTGGGTCACCCATGGCACATGTGCTGCAAACGTTCGTATTGGATTTGTCTGACCGGCTTTTGAGGTTTAAACAATACTTTTCCCAGGACTAGCCAACAACCAAAGAATAAATATTTATTATCAGGGGAATTGTTGTTTTTAGTTAAAAGAACAAAACCTCAGTTGCGGAACGTGACATTTTGGAGATCCAAGATGGCGGATCCAAGCCACATTGGCCAATAAGTGTGCAGCAGCTAGTCCATAGGTTAGTGCTGTGCAATCGTAGAACTAAAAAAACCATGAAATGCTTTGCGTATTCCAACCAGCCTGTGCACAATGCTTCTCTAATAATCTCTCGGGCAATAATGCACAGACCAACTCAGTACTATAGACTTACACCAAACAGTTCTTTAGAACACTGCAAAACCTAGAGCAGTGGGCCTTGCTAAGAGGGGCTCGAGGTCATTGTGCACCCCCCCCCCCCCCTCCCCCATTCATCTTATCTGTCATTTTGTCGGTAAAAGTGTCAGTGATGACCAAAAGACGCTGCAAGCCATATATAGAGAAAGTTACAACAAATGTCAATTTAGGCTTATCTTTGGTCCAGTATGGCTCGCATAGTGTACATATTTCGATGGGACTTTAATTTGCACAGTTTCCAGTCTGTGTAACTGTGTGTCGCCGTAGTTGAAAATACGTTAAAAGTTACCCGAGAATCTCAGGCAAGAGTACTTTCTCGTTACAACAGAGGGTTGCCAAAGTTGGTGTTAGAACTTTGGAATTACGGACAAAATTCAGAAGTACAGCATGCACTCAATGGAGCATTCATGTATGCCGCACCAGTAACGTGAAAATTCAACCGAAGTACGAAATCCTTTCCAAATCATTAAATATGCGATATTTGTGTGAAGTATATCCTTGATCCTTCATAAGCTGAGCAGGTAACGCTTTGCAACGCGCGCACGTTGTCAACGCAAATTAAAGGCGAGTGCGTAGAAAGAGGATCAGGAGTGATTCGGACCCAGTCTTTGGCTCTGAGATGCCACCATGAACAGTGCAAAGATGATGTCCTTAATGAAAAAAAACATGACATTAATGATCAAGAGGACTGCTGTGGCTGCGACGTTTGTATTCAGTTGAATTTGCAACACTTCTCGCGATGACTCCATGATGCACAGTGCAGCATTTGGTGCTATATTTTTATCTGCGTAATAAGCAGAACTCAAAAGTCTTTCTAAAACAGCAAGCTCCTAGTACTATGAACACATTTTGTCAAGTAAGCAAGTAACCATTGTGAAAGTACCCCACAATTGTTTTGTTGAATTTTTGGTTGCGCACTGTTGGTTGGTTGTTAGAAAATGTTTAAGATTTGTACTTCATAAATTGTGATGTTGTTACCAGTGTGTGAGTGCATGCAAATGTCAATCCTTGTAAGTTATGGAAAAGACACATTTGAAGCATTAACAAACAAATTTAAATCAAAATGTAAGATGATATTGATTTCTCAAGTAAATACTTTTTTTCCATAGTCACAGTACTGGGCTGATTACGCTGCATTTTCCTGAATGAAAAATGCAAAGGCAACATTTCTTCTGAAGCCTTAATTTGTCAAGCAGTCAGGAATTGTGATTATAAAAACAGTTGGATTCAGTTTGTAAGATTTTCTACCTAGTTTTATGTTGGCCCTAATATTCATGGACCCTTTTTATACTTGCATTTCTACAAGTTTTAAAGTGTTACTATATTTTTCAGTACTTCAATAGCAGCTGTTTTAAGCTTTTTCAAAAACTAATTCTCAAAAAAAAAGCAGAAAGACAAAATTGTTTTCAAAATGCGTTTCAGGAAAGAATCATGTTTTTTTTGTTTTTCAATCTGCAAGCTTGAAGCTATTAAACCTTGCTCCATTCAACATTGATGTGTTGTGGTAGTAGATGACGATAATGATTCATTAAATAGTCCTAACAGTCCTGAATCCTCCAATTTCAATATAATTTTGCACACCTTAAAGGAATAAACATGTGCTTGGCCAGTTCAAACAAGTACTATGGGCAGTAGCGTATCCAGCTTTTGATGTCAGGGGGGCAACCATCAATTTTACCTCGTGTTTTGTGAAACACCCCTCTGGCCATGTCTATGGTATGTGCCTCATGCGTGTACTGCTAAAAATCTCCTTTTAAGGAGATTGGCGCGGGCACGGCGCGTACTGCGGGATGTGGCGCAGAATGCAGCGGTGCAGGAATAAAGTGTTTAAAACCAGCCGCTGTTTTATCAGTGGTTTAAAACCACCCATGTGACGGCTCTCCACCAATAGGAATGGGTAAACTGTCTTGGGTATTTATGAATAATCAATTAAAGCCATTTATTACATGATGAAGGGATTCCATCTGTAGATTTGTACTTAGTTGAAGTGACTAAATATGTAATTGATATTGTCCAGGTGGTTTGACGCATCATTTATCAGTGAATTTGATTTTGTTTCTTAAAGCCATGTGGGAACATTTGCAATGATCTGAAAAGATTTTAAAACAGACATCTTAGTCAAAGGGAAGACGGGCCTAGTATCAAATACCCTGTCAAATTATTCTGCCAAAAATGGTACCGTTTGGAAGAAAACTAACATTAAAGGTGGTTTCAAAATGGGTACCCGTCGGAAACCTTTTTTTTGTGTGCGTTAGCAACAGAATCCAGTTAAGAGACCCCAAAATGTGCACGTTTTAATATTTTCTCAATTCGTATAGTATCCACTCAGCTGAAACTTCAACAGTTCAGTTGTGATGCCCGGTTCATACTCTGCGCGAAAGCGAACGCGAATTTGTGATGTAATGGCAAGTATTCACGCTGCGAATTCGTAAAAGTTGAACATATTTCAACTCGGCGAATTTCGCAGCGAATGTTTCATGAAGTCAAATTCGCATTTGCTTGGAGTATGAACCGGGCTTTACGCACCCTACTTAAGATTCTGAACAATTTTGTTGCTTCAAACGAAGAAAAAAAAAGCACAGAACACAAATAAATAAGCCCAGGTTAAGTGTGCTCCTGAACAACCAAAATTGTGAGTGGTGTTGATTGTAATGACCATAAAGAGTATTTTTCCAAATGACAAATTTTATTGCTGGTAGATGCCAAGGTTGGTCAAGTGCGTGAAGTCTTTAATTGAATCCATCCAATTTTAGTAAATGAACCATGAAGAGTGCATTATTGTTAAGCGGGTAGTGGAATATAACAATGCCGCTATCTAGTTTTACCATAATAAAGTATAGGAGCCTTCCATTTTCATGGCCAATATGTGTGTTAGGTGTATTTGTTTGTTAATCACAATATAGGGTTTTTCATAATTGTTACCATGGATAGTGTGTGTCGGAAAACATGGGTCAGATTGCCAATAAAATGAGATTTGGTACTGGCCACAACTTGCCTGCATGGTGTGCGTTTGTGTTTAATAATAATAATACCGGAGTCCTATATTGAGCACGTGTCTACCAAATTAGGTACTCAAGGCGCTGGAAATTGTCTATTATTAGAGACAGGTGAATGAAGTTTATGAGAAATATGAGACCCATTATGTAGCACCTTATAAGGGTTTACAAGGTGCTGCGGCGCATATTGCAGCCACTGCTAGAAACACCAGGGCAAACCCCTTCTCTTAGCGATAAGTGTTACTGGGTTCTTTAACGTGCATTACACAACACACGGGACCTACGGCTTTACGTCCCATCCGAACGACGAAGCAATAATGGTAAAGTGCCTTGCTCAAGAGCAAAAGCACCATGTTCTCATGGTCAGGATTCGAACCCATGAACCACGGCATACGAGTCGAACGCCGTAACCATTGGACCACAGCACCCCATCGCCCAAGTTTACATCAGTCATCATCATGGTCATTTTATACTGGGTGTATTAAAAAAGGTAATCCAAAATTCTAAAATGTGTTGAAATAATGATTACTGTTAGTGGGGTTGCATCTAAAGGGTGCTTCGTTTTTTCATTGATACTAATGTGCGTACTCGTAGTGCTTTATAATTAAGGTCCCAAACCGCTTCACAATACCCCTGCCTCATCGGGCCATGACCCCATTTCTTTCTGCAGCAGCTCGAGATCAGTGCATTCTGATCTCTACCTTCACAGGTACCCATTTATACTCCTGGGCTGAGAGGCAATTGTAGTAAAGTGTCTTGCCCAAGAACACAAGCATCATGTTCTCAATCAGGGTTTGAACTTTCATACTATGGCACACGAGTCAAACACTGTAATCGTTGGACCACAGCACTCCACACCTTACTTGCAGTTGCAGCCTATCAGTCATGGATAACTGAGCACCATTGAATTACAATGATCAAATGCTTGTACAGACCTGTGCCATGCTTGTTCATATGCTGCACCCCATAAACCAAATTATGTTATGTTCATTTTGTGTGTGTGTGAGTGATGGTGAAAATGTTCTGCATTTGTCCAAGTCTGAGGAAATTAACGGTCTTGTTTGCGTGAAAAACTGAAAATGACAAAAATTTAAACAAAATCCCCAATACAAATCATCAAAACACTTCTGCCAAATAAAATTACTTTATTTTCTGTCAAAACGAATATGCTTAGATTTCAAACAACACTACTGGACTTATTCAAAAATATATATTGCAGTTGTTTCTTTAATTTGTACGTTTTAAACTTTGTTCAGTAAAGAGGGAGTCCATTTTGTGTTGATCTGTAATCTTCAAATTTACAATAACCCAAATGCTTATTTACAAGGATAGCACTGGAGTCTATACTGCAATAAACCCATCACAATATTTGCAACTTTTTACAATTTAAATTGTAAAAAGGCAAAGGAAAAGTTGTTTGTTCTAACTCAACCCTGATACCCAAAATAGTTGCTATGCTATGGGCTCCGTGCACAAGTACCCCCTCAACGGTAAGAAAGGGAAAGTTGGGGGAGACCACTGGGAGAGACATTCGAATGCATTGCTGACAATGCCTGACGCTCGCGCGAAGACGCTATATTGTTTTGTGTAATAGAAAATGACAAGTCGTGCACACGCAGTGTGTCCTGTTTGGTGGGGGCTCTCGGAAGTGGTGAATAAGCGCCCTCTATTGTCCGCACAATACGTATGTGTATGTGCACCATGCTTTTTAAACATGTAGTCTTGGTTTTGGATTTGATTTGGGTTACGGTTAGGGAACATCAGTTGTTCCCCTGATGCAGACTTGTACGACTCGTGACTCGAACTCGAGTCTGACTTGAGTCTCATTTTCCGTGACTCGGACTCAGGCTCGAGTCACGATGACAAATGATTCGGACTCGGACTCGACCCTGCGGACTCGGACTTGGACTCGAACTGTGTGACTCCGGACTCCACCAAATATACCACCAATCACTTCTTTTTTCTTCAACAATGTAATTACAAATTATTTTGAAGATGGTCCTCTCCTGAGCAAGCGATAGAGTCTGCGCAGTGCAGAGGGAACGCATCTAAATACTGCACATACACAACGTGTGTGGCTGGCTTGTTTCCAATATATTGATGTGGGAAATCAATCTATCAAAACATGTACCCCAGCGTCCATTCTTGATATTGCATTATGCAAGCTTGATGTGTTCGGTACCAGATTATTTTTTTCAGACACTGGTGCCTTGCCTTATTTGATGGTTTGCACCTTTTATTTTGAAACCCATGGTGCCCTGTCACCAACAACTGCAGGATTACAAGTAAAATATAATCCACACTAATTACCGATTTCGTCACCGTTTCCACGCAGAGCCACATATGTCCAAAATTACCATTTCTTTTAATTTCATTTTGTTTACCCACTAATTTGCTTTAAAACATTGTACTTGACCATTTTGACATGTTTCTGTAAGCAAAACATCATTAATTTCCAAATTACTTTAATAATGCGAAGGGCAGAAATCTCAAAAATTGTATTTTGTGTTTTCACAAAGAGCCACATACATTTTTGCCCCTTGAACGCGTACAAAACCTATTGCACGGAAAGGCATAAAAGTAGGTCAAGTGAAATTTTCGTTTTCACGAAGAGCCACATATCTTTACTAATTAACTGTCACTAATTAACTGCTGTATTCATTCTAATTACTGGTTCACGTAAAATTCAGCTCTCATAGAATCATGTGAAAGTGTTCTTATTGCAAAGTTGCAATGTTGTAGAATTTTTTGCAGGTTTAAAATAGGAGAAACCTCTTTTGGGATTAGCTCTATACAACGCTTTTTCTTCAAAATCCACATATGTGGCTCTTTGTGAAAACAGTGACGATTTGACCAAGGCTACCACATGGACAGAGTTAAAGTTCATAATGTTGACATGCCCCAAAGGCACAGACACTGACGGTGTGTGGTTTTTGCACTTTCAACATGTCTGATACACTCAAAAAAACGAACCCAAATTCAAAGGTTGTACAAGGGGAAAGAGCACAACATTGGAATGTGAATTATTATGCATGTAAACATGTGCAAGTTAAAAAACAAAATGCTCAGTATGTTTGAACTCACAACTGGCATTGTACATTGTTCAGTAGACTAAAACAAATTAAACAAAAGTTGTATTGAGCAACCTAGGTATTAAAAACATCTATATAAAATTAAAAAGTTTCTGTAACTGCAACTGAGAATTTAATAGTTGTTCTTGGAAAGGAAAACCTTGTTCTAGAAACTTGTTCTCGGAAGGCTGATGGAAGACAAAATATGCAGTTCATAAAGTAGGAAAAGAATTACAGAAAGTCTACACACAAGTCGTTGTCATATTTTACTCCTTTCTCCGAGTCCCCAGTTTACCCCCCCCCCCCAAATAAAGGATATTTAGTTGGAATCAAGTAAAGGCAACAAGGCTGAGTTAACCAAGTGCTTGAAAGAGTAGGAAACATGAATTTTTGGGCACACACAGCCACAGATACATGCACGAAATGTTCAATTTCTATTAACTGCAGGATTATTTTTGCTTTAATAAAATTTCGATTTTCACAAAGGCAAAATTTTCCAGCCAACTTCTGATATACAGCCAAACCCCACAAATACTGATTCGCAAGAGTCATTTCAACAGTATTTGTAAGATATTTCTTGCCGAAACCTCATATGTTTCAATACTCCGGGGTGTGCACTGGAGCGTAAATTGTACAATAGGCCATGCACAACGGCCAATTCAAGATCAACACACAGTCTGCCTCCACAGACTTTGTGTGTGTGTACAAAAGGCACAAAGGATTAGCGTGTTTCGACGTCACCCAGAGGCGAGTCGAGGCAATCTTGACGTCTTAACCCGTCAGCCGTGCCTGTGTATAAAAACAGCCAGTGCGTGTCATCACGTCCTCCGATGCAAACTGGTTAGAAGGTCTCTAACTCGAGTCCTAGTTCTTTTACAAATACTGGACCATTTTTTTTTCGGTACAAACCATTCAGCCCCAAAACTCTTGATTTTTACTTTTTCCCCCCAAAAAACCTACGTGCTTATTTTCACACTAAATTCATACATTCATTTCAGTAAACATCTTCAGACTCAAAAAGGAATAAACATATTACCGGTCAGTGTTTCTCGTACATCATGCCAAACCAAGTTTGCATGAAACACCATAAACAACATACATGTCAATACATTGCATTCAGCACCAATCCTCCAAAACGCCTGCCATCTCAAACGGATTTCAGGAAAATGACCCACGCAGTTTAAATTGTAGCAAGCAGGAACAATATCTTATCACTAATGGTAACAGCATAACTACTCGATCAGGAAAGTCAACGCAAACTAAAGCAAACAAAAGCTGATCTAAACTTTGCAAGCTAAATTTCACTCTTTATACAGAAATACTTTCATTAAAAAAAGGTATTGCAACAAAAAAAGCCATAAAATAAATATTTCAACGCTAAAGTCACACACAACACACGAAACCTTTGGTTCATTTATATCAAAGCTAAAAGCCAATTCACTATGTACATTAGCATGACGCATTTACATCTCTAGAATTTGTCACATTTTCTCAGAAGCACAGTTTCACAACAAAAGCCGTTACAACTTCTGGAGAACTCACATCAACTGCAGAGATAGGTTCACAATATGCTCTTGCCCCAGGGGCAAAGCAAGGTCGTGTTGGGGGGGGGGGGGCTAAAATTTCTTGAAAAGGGCACTTGCACATCCCTGCTGAAATGTAAACACGTTTTTTTTCTCCGGACACTTGGCCTCCGTAAAATAAAATAGTGTTGAGGTGGGGTGGGGGAGGGGGCTGGTACCCTCTGACGATGGGGGCGCTGTTCAAAACCGACAGTTATGCACACTATTAGACAATATGGCTCTTTTCAGGGCGATACATGCACCAAATTACCACAAAAGGCATTCGCAAAGGCCGCTGGCACAAAAGGGGCACAACTTTTTTTTTTAAAGGGCACTCGTTTAGAAAAAAGGGACACTTGTTATAAAAAGAAGGGCACTCTTTACAAATATGGGGGGGGTAAGCTAAGCGCTGGTGACAAAAAGGACATTTGAATGGTAAAGGGCAGTCTTTACAAAATATTGGGGGTAACCCCCCCCCACCCCCCCCCCCCCCCCCCCCCCCCTCCCCAATGGCTATGCCTATGCTCCCTTGAAGTGCCAACATAAAAACTATTACGTTTAACCCTAAAGCTGCCCTCGGGTCGACCTTGTAACTGACTGTCAAAACTGTAAATCCCTGCTTGTGAAAAAATGAAGAAAGTACTAGAGAAGCAACTGCTGTTCCGTTTCTCAGATTTTCTCCAAAATACCAACAAATCAGCAGTCCTTATGTCTTTCCTTGATGCCTCTGGGCCTGAAATGCATCCAGATCCTGTTGCGTTGCCTGCTGGGTTTCAACCAGGTCTGACTTGATCTTGGTTCGGAGTGCGCTCAGTTCGTCTGCTGCGGACTCGCTGGACTGAGCACTCCTAGGCCTTAGATCTCTTTCATCTGTATCTACGTCGCCTCTCTCTGAATCGACATCGGTTGGGTCCCTGGGTGTGGACTCAGGGGTGCAGTTTGGGACGGAGGGGGGCCGCAGCTCCTCGGCAAATGTCACAGTCCGGTTGGGCTTCTTAGCTGAAGCTGCCTTCCGTTGTTGTTCCTTATTCTCATTATTGGTTTGCGCCAACTCTAAACCGTCCACCTTATTGATGATGTACCCCAATTCCTCTTGCCTCTCCCGAGACGTTGGCAAGCGTTGGGATGAGGCACTGGAGGCGGAGCTTCGGGAAGCCACGCCTACTTGTTCACCAGAGATCTCATTAGATGGCAAGAGATCTCCCTGATGTGGTGCAGCCTCTCCTACCCCCTCTGGCAAGAGATCAGCTGCTACCGCTGCTGCCACATCAGAGCTGAGGCTCCCTCGGAATGACGAGTAGGATGCCAGGGGGTCCATATCTGACACGGAATTGAGGTCAGACAAACTCATGTTCATGTCCGCTGTGGGAATGTTGATAATGTTGGCGGAATCCAGGGACACCCGTGAGAGTGCTGCCGAGACTGCCCGCTTGGCCTCCGGGCTGCAGCTGCACGGCAGTTCCGTCAAATTATCTGGTAGGTGGTTGCCGATCCGATCGCCTTCTACGTTCATACTGTCCATGCTGTCAAAGCTGGCGATGGATGGGTTCCTGCCGAGGCTTTCCGAGTCCTCCTTATAGTCTGCAAATGCATTCCTCTCTTCGACTCGGCTGATAGCTGCCATGTTGTCCATCTGGGACTGGGTCCGCTCAGATCCAGGCAATATCGGCTGGGAGATTTTGATGTACTCGTGCTCACCCTCCTGCACCCCGGGGTTGATGCTCGATACCCCGGTCCTCGGGAGCTGTCCTGGTTTGACCAAGTTGGGATGCGGGCTGTTCAGATTTCTGGGGGTCGGAGTCTGACTGAAGGAGTACCTCCCCTTGCTGTTGCTGGACTGTGCCCGCTGGGAGGTCTGGGATCCAGTGCGCGGTCTGCTGCTGACAATACTCGGAGAGCTAGGCACCGGGCTTGTCAGCGGCATGGTGCGGGGTTTTGGGGTCATGCTACGGGCAACCAGTCCGGCATCACTGGTACCAGCTGAGTGGCGGGGACTGACGTGAGGTGTGGAGTGCTTCATCCCTGAGCTTGGCGCAGTTCTGGGTTCGCTCACTGAGCCCTCGCCGAAGGGCGACAGCAAGACCCTCTCTGGGCTCCTCTGGGAGTCCTCTGTGTGGCGCAGCAGAGATGGTGCCTCTTCATCAGCAGGCTGCTCAACCTCCAAACTCCTCTGCAGGATCTCTTCGTAGTCCAGAGAGCAGAGAGATTCCCGATCCTCATCTATCTGGTCGACGGTGATGACGGTGATGCGGTTACTCAGACTGTCTGTGCCATCCAGGTTGCGCTTGCCCTTGGTGCGATGGCTCAGGCGGTAAGTCTCCAGCTTGGGACCTCTTTTGGGGCGTGCATCGTCTTTGATGAGCTTCTCGAAGACTACTGGATGCCTCTCAGACAGATCCTAAGAAAAATAACAAGAAGCAAAGTTTAAAATTGCATTCCCCATGCTGTTTTCGAATTTCATCCAGAAAAGTACATTCCTTTTCAAGCAATACAAAAGATAAAAGATATTCACTTTTGAATGAGAAATTGACCGGAAAAAAAAAAACAGCCCATGTTTAGTTATTGAATTATTACTTTACAATTTTGAATTATTGGCTGCCGGACAATGATTCCGTTCTCGCAGGGTAGGCTGGTTCCTGCCTCACAATCAGTATCAATAATGAACGGACCAGGAGCCAGTCTGCTCACAAAGCGTATCCGTTTGTGCCTAAAATGAAAACCTTTTGTTTCAAAGCATCTTGGGTGAGGCTAACTTGATCAGTCTATTGCTTAGTGGTTAGATGTACAGTGGAACGTCGCTATACCGAACACCGCTATACAAATCATTCGGCTATACCAAACATCATCCTTGGCTCTTGATTTTTGTGTACAAAACACACCGAGCATTGTAGTTCGAAAAAGTCAACGCAAAAATCCTAAATCTACGGCGTAAAACAAACACTATTTGGGCCATTTTTAATTCCGGACCGTCAAACGGCCAGTGCTTATATCAGGTTTTATGTTGAAGAGTGACAGGTGGCTATTATTTCCCCAAAGAATAGAAGGGAAAGTCACCAGTATGTATGTTTAATTTCAATTATGGACAAGTTTCGCGACTCAGCATGCAGGGTGAAAAAGGCAACCACACTATAACAATGGTCAAAAGAGGGTGCCGCTGATGTGTGGAAAACCCAAGCCATCAAGCCTCAAGCTACCAGAGCACGGGCGGCTTATATGCGCTACACCGAACGATCTCTATTACCAACAGTTTCTGTTGATCCCGCGATGTTCATCATAGCGACGTTTCACTGTACCGACAATCCTTTCCAGTATCTGCAGGACTGTACAGTTTTTACATGGTTGGTTCTTGGTTGGTTCTTCTCCTAAATACTCCCTGTGGGAGTTTATACAGGAGGCCAGAAACACCGGGGCAAACCCCTTCTCTTAGTGATAAGTGTCACTGGGTTCTTTGACGTGCATTGGATTTACGTCCCATCCGAAGGACGAAGCAATAATGGTTAAGTGCCTTGCTTAAGGGCACAAGTGTCCACCCAGCGGGCTCGAACCCACGCCACTGTTGCCTCTGAAACACCAGAGCATGAGTCCGGTGTTCTTAACCGCTAGGCCATGACACTCCACAATGATTTCCGCCTCTTACCCGTTTCGCAGCTGGTGATTGTTTATCCCTGGCTTCCAACACTTTGACGTCAGGTTTCTGTAGCTGGTCGTCCCAACACAAGGGAACAATCGGTGATGCAATCTTCTTCTTTTCTTTAAAGTTGTGACTGCTCAGTTTAAAGAGATCGGAGTCGTTGCTGGTGAAGGAGTCATCTGAGGCAACCGATTCCGCCCTAAACAATGAAAACAAATTTTTTTTTTTTTTTTTAGAAAATTCTAAAATAGAGCTAGGTTACCTGCATCATGGAACAAGCTTAAAGCTATAGTCCATCATTTGCAGCCATCCGAAAAGTAACTGGCGTAATTACTGTTGAAAAACAAACTTGGTTGAAAGATAGTAAGGGGACTAAACTCCCTGTGAAATTATTCTTTCTGGGAAGCTGTCATTTTGAAGTAGTCAACGAAAGAAGGCATTTCCAACGGTGATTCTTAAGAAGCACCGTAGGAAAATTTAAATTAGTAGTTCGTTTTGTTATTCAGCGCAGCGCGCACAAGTATTGGAACGACGCACACGCGCGCGCGGTTGTTATAATTCGTCGGATCAGTGCGCGACGCCGCGTATAGCTGCAATTCAAAACAATTCAAAACATGATTCAGTAACTTTTGATTTGAAATTGAGATCTTAGAATGCTGCTTTTCTCGGAATGTACAGCTGAAGCTTAGCTGAAACTTCATCAGGTTAGTTGCTCAGTATCCTTCATTAGATTTTGAACACTTTTGTTGCTTCAAACAAACAAAATGCACTAATTACAAATGATGGACTATAGCTTTAAATACTACGCAAGTTCAATCAAAATTAGTCCAAAATTAATAATAATTTTTGAAAATTCTAAAACAGAGCTGTGTTAACCGCATCATAGAACAAGCTTAAATACTACGCAAGTTCAATCAAAATTAGTCCAAATTAGTCGAACTGGGGATATCTAAGGTTAACTCTTTTTGCTGGGTCAACTTTTTTTTCTCCCAAGTGAACTAACTTAGGGAAACTGATTAGGGGCATAAATAATAATTATAGGGTTTAACAAAGAAATCGATCAAGATTTAATTTGATATATGTGACCCTACTGAGGCTAAATGAGGAATGTCTCCCAAAAACCTTCTTTTGAATAATCAGAGCGTGAAGCTGCCTTTAAGTGAAAAATCATTTCAAAATTGATTTTGGCTTTTTCGAATTTTTGAGTAACCAAGATGTCTAAGATTTACACTTTGCATTTTGGTTGTGAAAAAATAACCTCAAAATGAAAAAAAGGACAATTTCTGAAGTGTGTTTGTGTGAAGTTATTAAAAAATCATCAGAAATTTTCCTCTGAACAACAAAAAATTAGCCAAGTTCACCAGGAAATTTCAAGAGAATTGATTATTTTGTGTACCTTTGTGTGTTACCATGTTTCAAAAGCGTATTGCCTGCTCTGTATATTTCTACCAGCGATATCACTCTGTACTGGCCTAGCAATGCATGATCAGCTGTGGAAGACAAACCGCGATGCTGCGCGGTGGATGAGTGTCTAGTTCGTGTGACTCGAGTACGTAATGAAAATAACACCATCTGATTGGACCACATTGTATGAATAGGCAATAGAGCATGCGCTGTAAGTGTTGTTTACTTAGATACGTGACATATTGCAGTACTGATCCAATCTGTAAGCGCGTGCCTAGAGCGCGCGCTCAGAATTGTTTACAATGTAACAAAACTGTCCCACATGTGTATGTCCGTTCACGTCGCACATAAAGCTTGCAAAGCACAACATACAACGCACAACTTTTTTCAAAACTCTTTTTCTCGAAATTAGGTCACGGAAGTTCGACGACGCACTACCAACTTTCCCGCAGCATATCTTTGGAATTAATTGAGCTACAGAAATAAAGTTGGTGTCATTACAAAGATACGAGTTGCTTTTTTACATGGTATATAAAACTCAAAAAGTCAAGGATGGGAGTTATTCCTCATTATGCCATAGCAGGTCACAAATGTCTGGAACACTTTTGAGAGGTACGTGTTTTTTTCCTAATTTTTTTGGAGTGAGGCTTTTTGTCATTAGCAGTTTATTTTTTCTGGTCTGTACCGCAAGTACCCACCTCTCAACCTCTCTCCTCCATTTGCGCACCCTCAGACTGTCTGACTGGACTGCGCCGTTCACCCCGATACGTATTTTGTTCCCGATGCGCAGTTGGTTGGCCACGTCAGCCCCTACCTTCCCTTCAATGTTGTAATACTCCAAGTTGGTTTCACCTTTTGGAAAAACAGGCAAAACAAAAACCGGAATATACATGTATGAAATAAGGGAATGTGGCCTGTACAGGGTGACTCAAAAAAAAGAAAAGAGAAACCCAAATGGCGTCCCTATTTTGTAAAGAAGTTACAAAACAAGTTACAAGCAGCAATTACCAGATCTAGGATGTGAAATTCCAATTAATAAGCTTTCTTTTAGTACCAGAATCATTCAAATCACTGCTGTACTTTTCAAGTTATGGACTTCTGAACACAAGCATACTTTTAAAATTGTTAGATATTCAGTGAAGGGAAACCATGTCGTATCATGAAAACGATATCAGAATAATTCCATACGTCTCCGGGGTAGCCAAGTAGAAGGCAGGGCACGACTATAAACTCATGACATTATACAGCATGTTGTTTTAACACTGGAAGCAGAAGGTGTTTAAATATAGGTTATGATCAGCAGAGCTCGACCTTAACTTTTTCTTTCACTAGCCAGCCGGGCTACTGAAACAGACTCTTAACTAGCCCGTGGGCATTTTCACTAGCCCACTTCTTTATTTTGTTTAGCTCAAATACAAAATGGCGTATTTTCAGGCTCAATTCTGAGGCAGTGTTTTAATAAACAGATCTAATAATAATTTAACCTTTTAAAACAGTTGGTAAAATTAGACACAAATTGATGCGATTTTCTTTCTGAATTTAATGATTTATTTCTTCCTGTCCGTTCACAACTTATTGCCGTATCCTGTATCCCAATAAGTTTTGACTCGCCAGCTGGGCTACTTAAGGAATAGTTTGACTAGCCTGCCGCTGTTTTGACTAGCATTTGGCTAGCGGGCTATCGCTAATTTCGAACCCTGTGATAAGTGCCGGTTACCATGGTTATTAGAATGTTCTGGTGGTTTTCGTTTTGCTGAAATATCACCTTTATTGTGATCTGTGGACAAAATTATAAAAGTGTTTTTCTGTATATGCAAAATCAAGCCAGTAACTCGAGGTTAAACCCCCGGTACCTCGTAAACTTCTCAAAACCAAGAGACAAAACCTTGAGTTTAATCGCCTGTTTAATTTTGCATTCTCCCCTTCAAGCAAATATTACACTGGTCATTTCTCAAAACCTTTTGCAAAATCCAACCCAATTAACTTAATTAAATCATGGGCAGTTTTACAGTTTTGTGGATACAGATTACGTCTTTAGACCTACCAGTGAATGCTTCCACCACCCCACCAGAGCCAAGCCCGCTCCCGTCCTCGGCCTCCTCCAGTCCACCGTCCATTCCCCCGGCCGCAAAGCTCAACCACTGGCCGGCGAAGGCGTCGTAGCGCCGGGGACTCTGGCTCTTCTCTTTCCGGTGGTCCTGCCGTTCCTTCTTGTCCTCCTCCTCCCACTGGAGTCGGATCTCCTCCGTGATGCGCTTGAACTGCATGTTGCTGCTGCTTGCGCTGCCGTTGCGCTTCATGCGGACCCACATGAAGCCTGAGGCCGTGGGTGGCTTACGGGAGGGCTTGCGGACAGCTCCTGGGGTTACCAAAGGATTGTAAAAGTTCATGTTTAATTGGGTTAACGGGAAGCAGAATTTTCACAAACATTTATCCATTACACACTGCTGCCTGCCGAAGTTGGTGCGCAGTTGCAAAGGAACTGAGCCTTGACATCAAATACAATAAACTGCGATGTTGATGGTTGACACGATGGATTCATGTAATTGTCGGCAATTTAAAAATACAGGGTGAGTAAAAAAAACGAAACCCAAATGTCGGGACCATTGTTTTAATAAAGTTCTGCATGTAGCATTTTCAAAATCCAGGATATGAAAGCCCAATCCATAAGCTTTCTTTTAGTATAAGAATCATTGAAATCACTCATGTACTTTTCAAGTTACGGAGTTTTAAACACAACCGCCATTTTAAGGTTCTGTCCATGGAACACAAGAAGTTCAGTGTTCTTTCAGCAAAACGAAAACAAATCACATAAGGATGTGTGTGAATTGTTTTTGTTTTTCTGAAAGAAGGCACACCTTTTTTGTGATCCATGGACAGAACTTTAAAACGGTGGTTGTGTTTAAAACTCCGTAACTTAAAAAGTACATGAGAGATTTGAATGATTCTTGTACTAAAAGAAAGCTTATGAATTGGGCTTTCATATTCTAGATTTTGAAAGTGCTACATGCAGAACTTCACTAAAACAATGGTCCCGACATTTGGTTTTCGCTTTTTTTACTCACCCCGTATATACATAAAACTACGCATTCTGCTTATGGTCTATTCATTTTAGCCAAAAAAATGTGTATTCACTTACGAGAACAATGCTAACGTTTGCCGACGTTGGTAATGTTTGTGCTAGCGGGACCAATCATGCGCTACCAAAGTTGGCAACCGTTAGCAACAAAGGTGAACGGTCTTCACAGGTTGTTTGCCATGTTTTCCATAATGGCCAACACACATAATGAGCTCAATGATCCTTTCAGTGCATAACTTTTTTCTATTTTCTACATCTGCAGTAAGTTCATACCTTACTGTCAACATTTTACTTCCAGTCACTATTAATTTTTCGAGGATTTAAAAAGTTGCTGTCATGGGCAAGTTCGATCAAGGACCAGAGTTAACCATAATTCGACTTGTCAATGATGGTTGGACTAGTATAGGACCAGCCAACTGCGGCTGGTCGTGCAACGTTTTATAGTTGGTCATCAATAGCAATATTCATAGCATAGTGCAGAGGGGACCAACTATCACCAGAATGGCGGAAAACGAAACTGTGAGCACTAAATTTTGTTTTCATTGCATAGTTTTTCCATACGAGTCTGTCACTTTTGCCTCCATTGTACAATAATACTGGCGATAATGTAAGGTGTCCTAAACTACACAATCACTATTATTTGTGTAAATAAATAGAAACATCAAGTGTTGAAAAATTGTGCGACCGTCATTTTCTCACGACTGTTGACATGACAATAGTTCGACTAGAGTTGTTCACACTTCAACTTCAGTGCGCATGTGCTAGGTATGTCACGAACTAACCACTTAAGTTAACCTTTGGTCCTTGATCGAACTTGCCCCATGCTTGTTAGATGACATAATCGTCCCATTTGGCAATAACACGCCTGCAGGGCATAGCTAACGAATGCAAACCCGTTCGCGTGAGTGGAACGCAGCGTAGGTGACAGCATACCTGTACTGAACGGTCTCAGAGTGAGCGGACTCATCTGCAGTTCCTTGGAACCATCCGGTATGGAGACCGACGCTGACGTGTGAGGGCGCTGTTGCTGTTCAACATCCACTATGAAACACAATAAAATCACTTTGTTAAAACTAAAGAGCAATGGTAGGGATGAGGAAAATATGGGCATGCTACTAGAACCACTGAGTCAAAACTCTAATTTTCTTCTTTCATGTCATTGCTGCTGTGTCTTGTAATCACGTCTTGTAACGAGTTTAGTCCTCACAAGTCTATCACAAGTCCTCACAAGTCTATCACAAGTCCTCACAAGTCTTCACATGCCCTTACAAGTCATCATAAGTCATAACAAGTCATAACAAGTCATAACAAGTCCATCACAAGTCCTCACAGGTCTATCACATGTCCTCGCAAGTCATAACAAGTCCTCACAAGTCCTCACAAGTCCCCACAAGTCTATCACAAGTCCTCACAAGTCCTCACAAGTCTATCACAAGTCCTTACAAGTCCATCACAAGTCCTCACAAGTCCCCACAAGTCTATCACAAGTCCTCACAAGACCGCACAAGTTTATCACAAATCCTCACAAGTCCATCACAAGTCCTCACAGGTCTATCACAAGTCCTCACAAGTCTATCACACGTCCTCACAAGTCCATCACAAGTCCCCACAAGTCTATCACAAGTCCTCACAAGTCTATCACAAGTCCTCACAAGTCCATCACAAGTCTATTACAAGTCCCCACAAGTCTATCACAAGTCCTCACAAGTCCATCACAAGTCTATTACAAGTCCTCACAAGTCTATCTCAAGTCCTCACAAGTCTATCACAAATCCTCCAGTCCCACGTCAAGTCACTAGCTATGACACAGGCATTCCGTTGTTATTATTTATCTCCTTTTACTTGTGACTGGAGCTTGTGAAAGAAATTGTGATTTACTTTTGGCCAGACTTGTTATGGACTTGTGACGGACTCCACTAAAACACTAGTTGTTATGCACAGAAGGGATACGGCATGTTAATCGTTTGAAAATTCCTCTACTGTTACTTTTTGCACTTGGAAAAACAAAAGAATGTTAGCACCAACCTGGTGTCTGCACTCTCTCCTCCATTGACGTTGAAGGCCGGCTCCACCCATTCAATGTTTCCTTCCTGAGTAAACAAAAAAGTTTTTCATAAATATTTTTAATGAATTTTAATAAATGCAATACGCAAGGATATTAATAATTACCTGGGAAACGGACCAACAGAGTTAATGAGAAAAACCTGGTTTCAAAACAGTGTGGTGGGAGAAATCAGAGATTTCAAAATCCAGTTATCCTAATATTTTTTTAAACCAAATAATGGTTATCTGAAGTTCCCATTCAGCTCACAGTCATGCCAACAAAAAAGTGACGAGTGAGGTGCCACATGAAATGCCCTCCCAATGACTGGGTATAGTTGGCAGGATTCAATGACCACTGGGCCTTCACAAAAAAAACACTCCAGAGCTGAAATGTCGAAAAATAATGTGATGGCAACTCTCTGATAATTCAAATGGGCAGGCTATTCATACACCAATAAGGCCACTAGCAAGTGAATGTAGTTGCAATCACAGACCATGGAGCAAATTGGGGGATGTTCCAGTTGTTTTCTTTGGCCCATGTCACAAAAAAATGGAAGGCTTGAATTTTTTTTGGCAGTTGGTTTCAAATATCAGGTATCCAAAATCGCAAACGAATATTAGAATTCAAATTGAATTTTTACAAATCTGGATTTAAATCCCACCACTAGCCTATGGGCACACTTTTTTACACGTGGTAGAAACAGACTCCAGTGGGTTCGAGTCCCACCTGAGTTTTCTCGGTATCCCTCATGGGCAAAACCTAATATTGGATTTGGGTTTAATAGTTGGGGTCAATCTTACCACTGGGTTTTCTGAAAGGTGTTTCTGATCTGTTTGCGTTGGTCTGCGATGATGCGGCCTGCGGTGGTTGTGTTGATGGCCCTCGTTTCTGGGAAGTCTAGGGAGACCAATGAACTGACGACGTTTGCTGTCGAGGGGCGGGACCGGTAGCGATGCTTCCCCACAATGTCACCCAGGTGACGTTTCTGTTATGAACATTAGACATTCGGTTTTTAAAAAAATGTAAAGCGAATTTTCAAGGATTTGGCATAAATATATGAATTAAACATAAGAAAAACACACAAGGAATATGCCCCTGCATACCGGATTTCCAATTGGAGTTTCAGGAGTGACCTTGAATATTGAAAAACATAATGAGGGTCTGACATTTCAATCCTGAACTGCTGCATAAAGATTCTACTAGAAATTGAAATGTCTGGCCTTCCGTACTTTTATGATTTAAAGTATCAGCTAGAAGTACACGTACTTGTATTAAGCAAAACTTTTCTTCCAAAAATTAATTTTTGCTTCACGGTACTACCATGGAAAATTCAAGCAAAACGTTCTTCTTTATCTTTACGTACAGCTGTCATTTTTTTTCCATTTCTAAACTTTTAAACCTATATTTTGAGAGCGTTTAAACAGTGCATTGTCAATGTACGCCAACTACATGTAGTATGTTTTTAAATATAACACTCAAGTTATCCACCTATAAAGCATATTGCCTATAATTAAAACTAACTACGCAAGTTTTGAGGGCCTTTTTTTTTGGGGGGGGGGGATTTTCAAACCCCAAATATGTCTTCATTTTAATCACAGAAACGACAAGTCTGTTTTGTGGAAATCACTATACATGTAGGAATCTCAATATAAATGGTGAGAGTGGAATAAATACAGACTGCATGTACATTTGAAGAAAATCAGTAAACGTGAAAGAGTCAGCACTGTTCAGCGTTGCAAAACATGCATAATTGTACAACTGTACATGTAACAACTTTAGTTTTATCGATTGATTCTCCATGTTACAAAAAGCCTTCAAGTCCCTTTGTTTGATAACTTTTGTGTTATTTCTTTCGTGGGCCTTTGCCTCTTCACTGCTCAAAGAGCTTAACACAAATGTCTTCTTTTGCCAATGGGCCTGTGACTGTAACTGCATTCACAGTATGGATTGGGCCACAAAGGGGCGTTGTTCAGTGGAATTGTTAGCTATTCCGGAATAAGCTTTGGTGTTGTTGTTTGCAAGGACTAAGGAGATTTTCACAGACTTCTCCAAACAAGTTAGATGGGATGAAACAAACACATACGGATTGGGTACCCGTAACCAACTTTACAAATTACTTAGTAACTTCTCAGACTATGCAAAAAGGAAAGTTTTGCATGTCATTTGTGGGGAATTTTCACCAATATAAAGGAAGGCTACATGGGAAACCAAAACATTTTACACGTTTATGACGCTCACGGAAGTTGCAGTTTACACCGTAAAGCTATAAGCTCACTGTACATACTTGTATCGTCTGTACGTTGCACCGATTTGGCAGTATTATTGTGCAGGTCTCTTTATGGACAATCTGAATGGCAACTTCCGAGATTTGAATTTTGGGGTTGGGTTTCTTCAACGGGTAGAAAATTACTGACAATTTTGGAAAAACTTCACACTAACACACTTTAGAAATCGTCATTTTTTTTTACTTTTGGAGGTATTTTTTTCACCACAAAAATACACAGTGTGAATCTTAGATACCCTGGCCACTCAAAAAATCAATTTTGACATGATTTTCCACATGTAGGCAACTTCAGACGCTGATAACTCAAAACAAAGTTTTGGGGGACATTCCTCATTTAGCCTCAGCAGGTCATTTAATGTAGGGATGGGGAACCAGCCTATTGGCAGATCTGTTTGTGTACTAAAGCAACCCAAAATAAACGCCTACCTTATAACAAACTTAAGCTTAGTATTTATTGTACAGCAAGGACAGTACATCAATTACATAAAATAAGCGTGACATGCCTTGACATGTCTCAACCTCAGACAATTAAAGCCAATTTTCCGCTGAATTTTGTGACAAACATGCATGTTGAGGACTATAAAACACAACAAGTATTTATCATTACTTGACTATTCCACAGCAAAGCACCTCTTGTACATGTAGTTTTACCCAATATCCAGCCACTCGATCTGTCTCAAAGTGTGAATTTATGATGATCTGTGACCCCACACAAATCCAAACAATCACGTTTCCATAGGATCCAGAAAGTAGGGCTACAACTGCACAACTGCAGTGTTTTTTTAGGGAGAAGTACCATGCATTAGAACATGCATCGCAGCACAGATATGACTACTTTGAGTGTTTTCAAACAACTACCTTCTAAAGTTTATCCACTGAGTGTTCTATTTTCCTTGTGTGAGTGAGAAATAGATCACGTGCATGTTCTTGATGATGGTTATAGGCCTAGAACATCTTTTTGTAGAGAGTTCTGTGGCCCCTACACTTGCGAGGTTGTAAAAATATAGGGCCCAAGCTTTCAAAAAAAATGTAAACTTGTATTGATGAGAAACTCACATAAAACTAGAACAGAAAATTGCTCTATTCAGAAAAACTTAAAAGTATCCAAGCTGAAAAGTCAATAGAATAGTTGTTATGGTTTACATGTATACGGGCTACTTAACATTTTCAGCAATTAGGCCCTATGTTGTTTCAAACGGGAAAAAAATGCACAAAAAGCAAATTATCCTTTTTTTTTTCAAAAAAAAGCAAAAAAAACAGCTACATTGGTTCCCTGACCACACTTTTCCCGACTTCTATAAATTGCTCTGTTTCATCTTAAGTGGAGTCAGGGAACCAGACTACAAGAACATGATTGTTTTTCTTGGTTTTTCCAGCATCTACGAACACGAAACTTCAAAACAAGTCAGTGAAACAATATCTGCTATAGTCCTAACCAACCCCCCAAATCCATCCATTTCTGAAAGTTACAGCAAAGGCAAATGTTGTATAATTCCCTTTAAATTGGTGGGTACTTTTCCAGGTAAGTGCAAATGAATTAAAGCTTTAAAGCTGAGATTTCACACCCCTGGACAAACTTGATTGCACAAATAACTGTTTCATTGAACTGCAAATAAGATTAGTAGTATACGGTTGCCAACAGCTGATAGCACGATAATACATGTAAACAGTCTAACCAGATGTAGAACAATTTGTTTTCAACATCACCTAGCAACTCTTACACCAAATAGAGCGTTGTGCAACAGAAACTTGTGTCTGTTGATTGGGTTCATAAGTACAGATGCCATGTACAGAGATAACACTTAATACCATTTTCATTTGATAGCTAATTATTTTCAGACAAGATAAATTGGATTCCTGAATAAGAGGAACTGAAAACTACAGATACAACGACACTACCGTACGTTTGCATTTTCTTAATAACTGTCATTTTTAAAGCTATAGTCCATCATTTGCAGCCATCCGAAAAAGTAACTGGCGTATTATTGTTGAAAAACATACTTGGTTGAAAGACAGTAAGTGGACTAAACTCCCTGTGAAATTAATCTTTCTGGGAAGCTATCATTTTGAAGTAATCAACGAAAGAAGGCTTTTCCAACGGTGCGTCTTAAGACGCACCGTAGGAAAATTTAAATTAGTAGTTCGTTTTGTTATTCGGCGCAGCGCGCGCAAGCATTGGCACGACGCACAGGCGCCCGCGGTTGCTATAATTCGTCGGATCAGTGCGCGACATCGCATATAGCTGCAATTCAAAACAATTCAAAACATGATTCAGCAACTTTTGATTTGAAATTGAGATCCTAGAATGCTGTTTTTCTCGGAATGTACAGCTGAAGCTGTACTGAAACTTCATCAGGTTAGTTGTTCAGTATCCTTCATTAGATTTTGAACACTTTTGTTGCACTTCAAACGAACAAAATGCACAAATTACAAATGATGGACTATATCTTTAAGTAATAAAAAATGCAAAATGACCCAAATGAAAAAAGTTACCAAGCCACGACCTCCTGCTTACTACTACAGATGTCTTTACCACTCGACCACCAAGCGTTCTGAGGTCAGCTAGCCATTTCATATTTGATATGGGCTCCGTGCACAAACAAGAGAGGGAGCTTTTTTAACAACTTTTGAGAGCCCAGTGGAAAGGACACACAGCGTGCGCATACTTGGTTTAGCATGTAGCGCGAAGGACGCACTAATTTCATTCTGAAATGTGCACAAACCTTTTAAAGCATTTTCGCGTGAATTTTTTATTAAATTTTTTTTTACGGATAAACATCACAAAATTAGCGATGTCTACTTTGGACACATAGAGCCACATCTTAGTCACATGAACAGGAGTAGTAAATAACATGACACAGAAAATACAATCAATCAATACAAATAGAAGGTCAGGCATCATTAGCAAATGTGTTCGAATGTCCCCCCCCCCTCCAGTTTCGGATTGGGTCGTAGTTTGAGATGTACTGCTATTTAGTCAATTGCAAATTTTAAAAAAAGTTGGGCTGAAATTATAGCCTCAGAAGTCGCAAGGAACTCGCAATGAATTTAATAATGTCAACTTTAAAGTCCACTTGAGATTGCCGCTGTCTGGCCACAATATTTGTAGTCTGAGTATCACCCCTTATCCAAGGAGCCAAGCCTCCTGTGTAACGTCTGATATGTCTAAACATGCAGATACAGGTATGTCTTAACATGCAGATATATGCAAGCTGCGCACCAGCCAATTGGAGTCAAATTTACTAAAATAGTGACGTCATTACATTCCCAAATCAGGACTAATGGTTTGATTGGTCAATTCGAATGTAGTGTTGTAATACAACAGCCAGGCGCACATCAATTAACATGAAACAGAGCCTGTGACACAGGTTTTTTTATCCATGTCTATGACGCGACAACGGGTGAATGACCAAAGACCCGATATAGAAAGCGCCCGCTGATTGGTCAAAATCTAGAGGTCAAGATGTGCTTGCATAATTAATCAGCGAATCTGCTCGAATGGAATAGACTATGGCTTTATCTATTACATAGACTACCATATTTGTCCGTTTCTAAGGAATAAACAATGCATGCGTGACGTATTTCCATCTACGAGCAGGGTCTGTGGTGGCTGACCAGGGTGAGCCCTGAGAATGACGTCAGAGCTAATCGAACGGCATGGGGCTAAACCGTGTCAACCAGGGTGAGCTAAACGAATGCACCCTTTGTAACAGTTTTGGGGGGGAGGGTACTTGTACCGGTATATGGAGGACAAAGTGAGGTGACTACTTACGCTAGCATGTTTCTTGACGTATTCTCTATCTTTGAGGTCGACATAGTCGTAGGCATACAAGCACTTCTCTGCAGCCATGATGCTGGGGTTATCTCCTTTGCTCACGTTGTACCATCTGAGTGACAGTGTCTAAGCTATTTGAGGACAGTAGGCGATGAGGAGATTTCAGCCGTTTCATCCATGATGTGCTGAGGACCTTTCTGTTGTTTAAATAAGAAGAAATGATACACTGAACATGTTGTCTTTGTTGTCTACATTATTACATTTTTTTACGTTATTCAATGTCCCCCCAAGAAGTTTGGACCTTCGTAACAAAGTCATCGGGTTAGTTTGCCACGTTTAAAACTAACGAGAATGTCATGGACAGAGGGCAGGATTTGTAAGGTTTTTGAGGGAAATTGCACGGCACCAACCGTAAACCACATAGGAAAATCGTAATTGCTACCCCAAGAAACTGTTCGAAATTTTTTTTTTAAAAGGTGTCATTATAATGGCGATTGTGAAGTGTAGGGCCTGGTTCCTATAAGGGAACAAAATTCACTTTAAAATGATTGGACCTACCAAACTAGTTGGCGACATTCTCAATAAACAGGTATGTCATACATAGATTGGGCTGGGTTTTGATTTTTGAGGAAAATTGGGGGGTAAAATGACGATGACAGTGCGGCGACAACACGCGACCCGAAAATAAAGATGGCGATCACCGCGCGATGTACCGTGAGCGCGCACGGCGCGCTGAATCGCAAGGCACAAACCGCGCAGGAAAATCGTGATTTCTACCCCAAGAATCTGTTCAAAATTGCAAAACGGGTGTCATAGAATTGAGAAAATTCTGCTTTTGATTGTAAAGGTGATTTTTGAGCATTAAAAAACATTTTAGACTCCAATTTGATCAAAACAAAACAGGGGCCCTACACTTCACGATCGCCATTATAATGAGAGAAGTCTGCCCTAGGTTGGATTTTTTTAGTAATAAAAAAAACCTCTTGTCTTGATTTTAATTTGATCGAAACAAAACAGGGGCCCTACACTACTGTCGCCTTTAAATTACGGTTAAAGAAGTCTGTTTGAAATGATAAAGATACTTTAAGTTTTAATTTAACGTTTAGGACTAAAATTGGGGTGATCGTGTAGTGTAGGGCCCGGTTCCTATAACTTACACTTACACTTAAGTGCGATGTACCGTGAGTATGCACGGCGTGCTAATCGCAAGGAACAAACCGCGCAGGAAAATCATGATTTCTACCCCAAGAAATTGTTCAAAATTGCAAAACGGGTGTCATTAGAATTGAGAAAAATCTGCTTTTAATTAAAGGTGATTTTTGAGCAATAAAATTTAAAAAAAAACATTTTTGACTCTAATTTGATCGAAACAAAACAGGGGCCCTACACTACACGATCGCAAATATTGGGGGCCCGTACGGCCCGTACACAATCACCAGTTTTGACTCTAGCTTGAGTACTCCAGCTCTCTAGGGCTAGGCCCTAGGCCTTTTGACATGTTCGAGTTAAATCAAAACTCAATCATGCATTGCACATAAACAACGTGATCAAGATCGTACTGTTTAACACTCATCAGTTACTCAACTTACACTTCACATTCAGGTTCCACTTCAAACACAGTGTGCCGATCCCGGTCATACCACAAAAAAAGCCATTTTGAGAATCGATTGTTTGAGATTTCTCCCATCAATCATGAATCACCATCGCCGTCGCGTGCACCATGCATGTGTTGTCAAGAACGACGTGTAAACATCGGACTGACCCACTACAAAAAGAGGTGACATTTTCAAGATGCTTGCTTTTTTTTGCAATCAATTTCACAAATTTGAA
Organism: Patiria miniata; assembly: GCF_015706575.1. NCBI lineage: Eukaryota > Metazoa > Echinodermata > Asteroidea > Valvatida > Asterinidae > Patiria > Patiria miniata. The sequence continues at coordinate 8,592,144 of NW_024037073.1, forward strand.
TTATAGTGACTTTACGATTTCAAAAAATAATAAAATGATACAGTTAAATTGACTTTTCTTTATATTAACAAGTTTTTATAGTCGTATTTTTGTAGATATAAAAAGTTAACCACCCTCGTAAATAGTGAATCAACCAATTTGACAAATCGACTTATATCAAGCCTTGAGGGCGCTATGCAAGTTGACCGTTCGTCAGGCTAGGCTAGGCAGGATTAGATGGTTAACTCGGAGTAGCAGTTCGGGGGTTAGGCTATACAAAATACGAAATTTGTTTTTTGGTTGAGCAAAGATCGGAAGGACCTGTCTAAATAACAAAATCGCGGGAAGGGGCGGCTTAAAATTGTTTGTTTGTTTGTTTGTTTGTTTGTTGGGGTGTTTGTTTGTTTGTTTTGTTTTGTTGTTTGTTTTTTTTATGAGAAACATCAACAAGACTTATCCTCTAATCAAGCCATCTTCATCTCATCGCTATTGCAAACCTACCTGTACTGTGCAGACGAGTCACTCGGAGACTTTTTTTTTTAGAAGAATTATTAAGGAATGTTAATGATCCATTTTATCTAGTGTGAGTTTGACTTGTCTATATATTGCTATTTGTTTTTAATTACAATATTTGCTGATTGTTTGACGGATGAAGGGCAAAAAAGCTTGCCTGATGATATGACCAAGTTGTCGTTAGGTCATAAAGCATTCAGAAAAGCACGATAGCTTTAAAACGACACTAAAGTGTGGGGTAGGCCTAGGCCTACTTGATTTGATTTGATTTTTTAAATTGATTTATTCACAATTTCCACATAATAACAATACAGATTAGTAAAGATTTAGCAAAAAAAAAATTATCTAGAACTGTAAATTAAAAATTAAAATTAAACATAGAGAGTCCCCCATACAGTGGAAAAAGTAGGGATAACGCAAAAAAAAAAGTTTTAAAAACATATTTCCATTGCGGTCCCAAAAAAATTACCCTTTACCTCAAGTAATATCTATAATTAGTGAGCAAAACTATATACCTATACTTAATTCTCAAAAAGCTGTAAAATACATAACACTGCACCTTAGAAACATTAAAAATATTTAAAGTTTCACGTCATCAGACAACACTACGATTCACAACCTACCCAGACCTATATTTTTTTATATCATTTACATCAAAAATTAGGATGAACTAAGACCATAAGTTGAATTCCTCAGCTTAGATTTAATTAAATAGAAAAAAATCAGGCCGAATAAAAGAATAAACAATTGAAAAACAATAGTACAATAAACAGTGGTTAAAAGACATGCATGATGAAGAGCATACAAAAATATCAAATTACCTTGAAAAAAACATCAAAAATAACTTTGCTCATTGACCCAATGTCATGTCAGTACTGAAACAACAACAAAGCACCAAAAAAGAAGAAATTAACGATACTCTCCAAAGAGTGAAAATTCACTCCATTCGAGTGAAGATTCAATCCCACCGTCGGAAAGTAGGGACTCGACGTTTTGGAGTGAAATTTCTTCAATCGTAAAGATCGAGGTTTCACTCGAGCTTCGACTGAAGTGGTTCGTTTTTCAGACTATTTCAATCGAAAATGAGATTGATTTTTGCACTCTAAAACGTCTAGTCCCTAATTTCACTCTTTGGAATTTGGAGAGTAGCAATATCCTAAATTGATACTGAAATAGCTGTATATCATTAAGCAGTGACGTATCCGGGGGGGGGGGGGGGCAGGGGGCACCCCCCCCGCGGATTTTTTTGACAATTTTTTTTGTCATGATTGAAATAAATGTTTATATATAGTTCTTTCGACATCAATCCCACCAAAGAAAACCCGCTCAACAACCATTAGCCTGCGTCGTGATAAATAATGTATAGTATATATAATAATGGTCAGTTTTGAAGAGCGCCCCCACCAGCCAGGCGCGGTTCTAGGGGGGGGGGGGGGGCTAGGGGCCCCCACACAATTTTGTCTAGCTCCCCCAAAATAAATTCCGTAAAAAAAAAAAATTGCGTTAGCAAAAAGAAGGATTGTGATGTACATGCGAACGGTCTCCCCCTAAAGAAGAAATAGCCGTGACAAGGGTGCATTAGCTAATATATAGTGTGAATGATTTTAGGATTTTATTGGCGCTCCCTTTTGAAAATATGGCATGAGGGTCCCCCCCCCCCCCCCCCCCCCCCCCCCCCCCCCCCCCCACCTATTGATTTTCGGAGGCCTAAGTGTCTGGAAAAAATAACCGGTCAACAATTCAGCACGCCTCCCTGAAAAAATTCTTGATCCACCGTGCTAGCCCCCAAAAATATTGGTTCTAGAACCGCGCCTGCCACCAGGCCCCCCCCCCCCCACCGCCCCGCTTTTTGATTTTACGAGGGCAAGTGTCCAGAGAAAAAAAACATGTCTACATTTCGGCGCGGATGTGCGGTGCCCCCCCCCCCCCCGACATCAAAAGCTGGATACGCTGCTGCCATTAAAGCTTCTGTCTGAAATGACATCACACTTTTGCTCACACTGTGAATATGCAAATTTTCATTAGCATAAAAACCAAAAAGGCACCAAAATGTCCTTAAAAATTGCAAACTGAAAATGGGACACAAAGCTGCGCTGCATTTCCAAGGATTAGGCCTTCATTAAAAAAACCCTTACATATTACATGAGCCCTCTAGCTTCCAGAGGGAGTCTTACAGACAGCCAAGTTGGACGAGACCCGGCCTTTCCTTCATGATGATGATGATGATGAAGATTTTCTTATATAGACGGGATCCCAGAAGAACACTTTGGGTTTGAAAATTCCTCCCGGTATTTTACATCTAAAAAATATTAAAGTTGATATTACGTGCCTTTTCAAAATTTCGATTTGCTTTTCCGAACGAAATTTAAAGGAATATAATGTCCTGTAACAAATACATTTGCTTTAATTGTTTTGTTTTTGTTGCAGGCTATACAGTTTTAAAAAGCGGTTTTAAATGGCGCGCTTCAGTTCAAAAATTGCGCACACTATTCAGGACGAATTAGGAGTTATTAATTAATGGATTGTATACTAGTCTTGTCGTGGGCCGATTTTGTTTCGTGCGAATTGGAAGCTCATAACTAATGTAATGCTAGAAAATTATCAATTCAATTTGAAAATCTATTTTTTCAAGGTGTCACACCCAAAAAGCACGTATACACCAACTTTAAGGAAAGGCGTTAATTAAATTATAAGCATACCGAGTGTTCCTAAAAGTTGGCCCCCAATAAAACCCGTTACGTTTGTATTTAATATTTTTTGTTTGTTTATATAATATACAAGGGCGTCAATCACTTTTCAAAAGTGTGTGTGGGGGGGGGGGGGGACTTTCGTTGAACGTAAGTAATGCGAGCGCGAAGCGCGAAGCTCTCACGGCGTGGGGTTAGGGGCCCGATTTAGGCCCCGAAAACATTTGGATTACACGCTCTGTGGTGCGATCTGAGGCAATTTCTGACCACTTTAACGCATTTTTTTTTAAAGCTAAAGATCACAATTTAAGCATCATTTTTTAAGTTTGGAGTAATTGAATCAGCTATTCTGAGCTATAGAATATTATGTGGGCTACCGTTTTTTTGGAGGGGGCGAAAAAAGTGGGGGGGGGGGGACAAACGATATGATATCCCCCACTTTAAAATGGGGGGGGGGGGGCCGTCCCCCACCGATTGACGCCCATGATAATATAACTTGTGATTTTTTTTTAAAGAGATGCCGTACAAAATCTCCGCTCACAATCATAACATCAAAGAACTCAATTTATATTGACTAGGGGTGGCACCGTCGCTCACTACAGGCCTACATCTTCGACTGCGTGTATTTATTTTCGCTCATCGTAAACATATACAGCTTTCTTTCATAAAGTAAATTGAATTTTTTTTTTCAATAGTATACTAAACACGTACATACAAATTAAATTTAATACACCTTATTCCTTAAAAACCTGGTTTGAATGTGATAACATTTGGAATGTTGGATTTCGAAAAACATGTCGAAACAAAAGAAAATTAATCATCAAAAATACATGTGGCCAAAATTAATGATAGAGTGACGATCTCCTAACTTTGACGATTCTTTTCTCTAAAGTAAGTTTGGAGAATTCTTTCCTTTTTTTTTAACGAAAGTTTAAGTAACGCTGACATTCTGTCGCGGTTTAAATTAAGAATCATGAGCTTCAGCGAGATGTTCTCACTCGGCCACCGTGAGAAACCATAGCGATATGGAAGACACACCGCTATCGATTTTTTCCCGGGCTGGCTTTTGTACTCGCGCACTCACCGCCCAACAACAAAGGAGATTGGCTACGAGCCAAAAATTGTAAGCTAAAAATAGCAGGTGATGTCATTCATCGCTTTTGTTAACGTCCAACGGCGGCAAACACATGCAAAAACCACATTCCTAAATTTAAAACACGAGTGGAGTGAAAAGCAGTAGGAAGTCTGTAGTAAACCACCCCGGGAAAATCACTGTGGATTACTTTTCAGCGGATGTAATTGCGGTTTGTGGAATTGTCGTAGGCGTTACTTTGACTTGCCTGGGACGGCCGATCTGCTTGATTTCCGAATGATCACCTAGGATAAGATAAATTCGACCGAGGATTTCTCGACGACCGTCTCGGTAAATTGAGGTGCTCAGCCCGTGGGGGTGGGCACGTTGCCTTGGTGCTGCGACGCTTTGGAATAATTTTTTTTTTGACACCACAGGAACTTTTGTTTTAACACATTTTTGGACCAGGTTTAAGTTTGTTCAGCTGCTTGGTCATCTCTTGAATGGAAACCAGAGGAGCTAGGTCAAAACGAGGGATTTCAAGTCGCGATCCTTCACCGGAGTTGAGCAAAAGTCGACCGCGAACGAAACGGGACCAGTCACCGAAGAGCTGCAGCGGTGACAACGGGGCGAGGGCGGCACCTTGTGCGGGGCAATCGGTTGCGTCATCCGGCGAGGTAAACAAGCCCGTGGGCGCTGGGCCAGGGGCTGGCGGTGGCGGTGGTGGTGGATGCTCTAACTTAAATGGGTAATGAACTCAGTCAAATTGGTTTTGTCACTACTGTGGTTCTTTTCTTTTGTTAAACTAATTGAACACTTTATTTTGTAAACATAAAACCTCAACAAAACCGTAAGAATAAGAATCACTAAGATATGCAAAAATGAGCATGATAAAAAAGATTTTTTCCATTGTACGGTACACAATTTTCAAATTGTGGCACAAGTAGCCTACAAAGTAGTTGAAATATTGATCTTTGAATAACAAGATCAATTTTTTGTTTAATGGCCTATCTGCATTTCAGTTTCTTAATATAATAAGAAAACGGTTTAGAAATATCGTTAGTTTAATATTGTCATAATTAATTGAAATTTTAACTTATTTTTTGGATTTGGAAAAATATATGGCAAAAATGTATCAACCTGACGCCACTTCCACGATTGTGTACAAAGTCTATGGAGAGTCGAGAAATTTGTCTTACAAGTATTTCCTAACAAAATGGGAAATGTTTTTCAGTCCCAGATTCATGTCTTATCATTTCTGCAATGAATGACCTTCATTGAGATGATATATGAAGATAAAAGAGGCTTAAAGTTGCAACATTTTTTCCGAATAATTTAACAGGGGAGATGAAGTGGCTATTTTAATTGTTCCTTTTTTGTTCAAATTTTAAGCTGGTCAGTGTTTCTAAAAACAGAAACTAATTAAGGCCAATCGGAAGAACACTTAAAAAAAATACGGCATGTGCCTAATTATTAATTTCATTAATAAGGGACACTGAGTTTTGCAACAGGACTGTTTTTTTCTGCGCACACTGTCCCTGTTTATAAACGTTAATATTGTTTTTATCCCACGCGAATGACGTGTCAGTTATGAAATTTCCTGTTGACAAAATTAGTCTGCACCATGGATGGCCTCAACCAAAGTTGTGCAGTTCTGCACAATAGGAAGTGACTTGTTCCTGCTGACGTAGTTCATGTACTTGGGTAGACTAGACATGTCGACTCTTGCCATGTAATTACAGTAACGTCGTACACGTACAGTATAGTCAAGGAACATCTCATATCTTAGTTAAGATAGAAAAGCCTGTCATACTCAGAAAGTTCATTGTAAACTAGGGCTAAATATGAATACAAGATCTTTACTTCGTGAACTTCAAGCAAGGTAAGTTCATTCATATTTCAAAACAATAACAAAAAGTTTGTGGTCATTTTCAAGTTGTGGTTCTCAAACTCGTGTTGTTATGATGACGGCATTTTTTACAGCATAACAGTATCGTGGCTGTTAACGAAGGGTTTCCTTGCGATGATGTCATTAGTGCACACGTGTCCTTTTAGGGTCATTTTTTCTTTGAGTGATTCATTCAAAAATAAAATTACTTATAAGCTCCCATATTTAGTTGGGTTGTGTTGGGAGCCACAGTTTCAGAATGGTTGTTGGGTGCCTATATAGCCTCAAGATCTTATTTTCTCGAGGCATTGCTGAATATGCCAGTGTACACGTAAGAGTAAAAAAGATCATGGTTGCGACATCGGTAAAGTTTCACTTCAAAGTGAAGCAGATAGTAAGGTACACTAATACATTTCCATGTTAATCTACATGTATTTTACAAGTTAACACTTTTTTACATACAATGCTTCCAAATGCCAAATTTCTTAAAACTATAAATTGTTATAAATTTGGAAGGTTTTCATCTTTTTGCTTTCGTAGGATGATCGAAAAGGACAAGTGGATGGCTAAGATGGAAGACCCGTTGGAGAAACAGCGAATCAGGGAGCGGCTGAGAGCGATGCCTTCTGGGAAAAAAGACGGAGAAGAAAAGCAACGTGGTAGGGGGCCCATGGTGAGATTCTTAATTGGAATAAGCTGAATTGTTTACTTGGAATTATTGTCGTGTTCATTTTTTTGTGTTCAAACTGGAGTTGATATTGTGGAAATATCAACAAAATAATCGAAATCAAGATTTTCACGAAAATACAAACTAAAGTTTCAACGTTTAATATGCAAGAAATATGACTGTGACAATTATTTGATATTTGATGAAATTTATTGTAAAACTTCAAAACTGTTGCCAAAAATTCCATTTATTTATCATTTCAAAAAAATAATTTGCAGGCCAAGATGGAACAGTTTAAAACTGAAATACAAAGTTGGATATTATATTTATTTGTACTTTTTGATATTTTTTTCCTCCTCCCCAGGTTGTAAGACCTCCTTCCCCTTCATCCCGCCAAATAAGTTCGGGTGCGTCGTCTGGGTCCAAGGTTGATGTTGCTAAAAGACCCTCGACTCTCCGAACAAAACGTTCGCCTTCACCCAGACAGACACCAGAGTCTGTCTTTGCCCAACAGGTAATTTTGTTTTAAAATAATTTGCAGATTTTTAGAGTTGAGTTTTTTTGTGTGTGTGCTACCGTCAAGTGTATGCTTATGAATGCGTATAGTTTTATAATTTGTGTAATGCAATGACTAAATCAACTTTGAGAAATGCATTTATGCATGGTTATTCATCACACGCCTGTGATTTGACTCAAATATTAAGGAAAGTCATTCAATGCAAACAAACAAATAACCGTTAAAAAATTCAAACGTTATCGGCCAAAAGATTGCTTGTTCAAACATATTATCAAAATCTCTGCTTAATGAATTCATGAGATTCTGTGCAGCCAAAGATAGCGATAATTGCAGTTTACAAAGCAGCTTAGGACAAAGTTAGCCTACCTGTTTGTTATGAATGGGCGGGATTCGATTGGTTAGCTTTGCCATTTGGCTATCTATTGTGGAAATTGCTTGTACAAAGTCCAAAACCGCTGCCTTTTTCCCCCTGTAAACATATACTAGGAGGTAATTCAACAAATACAGTCTAGATTCTTAAAGTAATGCTGATCTTAAAAATCAAATGTACCGGTATATTTTATTTCAGAATACGCTTTTGAAATAAAAAAAGTCCAAAAGATTCTACGGATCTCAGACTACATGCAGTTTAATTTTTTTTTTTACATTTATGAATTTCATGAAACTGCCATTAAATTTTGAGAAAAATGTTTTCATTCATAAAAACGTGTACATTGGAATAGAACTAATTTGATTTTAAGATCAGCATTACTTTTAAGAAATGTATGAAATGAAATCTATTCATGACATCATCACTTGTCATCATCTGGAATTTTCTTTGATATAACATTTCAAATATTTCCAATTTATAAACAAAATTGTGACTGAAATGTTATTCATGGGTTTAAAGGTCCTCACCACGTCTATTAACACCAGCCGATCATTACAAATAAGATCTAACTTAAATACACTTCAGGGTCGATTCAAGTTCTTATTGTGTCCGCATGTACAAACTCCTATATGACTCAGTTCAGGTCGGTTGTTGCATGGCCAAAGGCACTCACCATTTGAAAAGCGCACGTGTGCGCTCGGCGTGTATAACACGCATTGACAAGCTTTTGTGTGAAACGGCCCACTCGCCTCGCCGCGGTTTGTCACGAGTGACTGATTGCTGTGTGCGAGCGGTGACGTCACAATAGCCACCTCGATTTTGGCGGGAAATTTTTATCAGCCGTTTTTTGTTAGTGTTTGAAGAGCGTATTGTTATCATGTTCAAGGCAAACAATGCTGGGCTTTGCGTGCACCTGCTGTGGTTATTTGTAGATGCCCAAAATTGTAAAGGTCTTCAAGTGTAAATATCTTGTATTACTGTAATACTATTTGATACAGAAGTTGTCTTATGCAACATTTTGACGCAGTACTTGTGCTTGTGAAAATATCTGTGTTCCCAGTACATGTATATCTGGATAGTGTACATTCACAATTTACATGTACATGTACAATTTCAATTTTCAATTTGCTACATATTTATTCAATGTTGTTCCTCATACACAAAATTAATGTTATAATTGCATGTATTATATTGGATATAAATTAAATTCAAACCAACATTTATCGTAAATCAACAACATACATACTCGAACAACATTAGGTTTAGGGTGAAGCATAGCTTTTATACCCCAAACTGTGGACAAATACGATTACAGTACAAGTAACGAATAGGGACAAAACGCAGGGACAAACAGGAACATAACAAGCAGGAGTAAATTAATTATTCATCAGACATTATAAGAGTTAACGATAACGATGATTTAAAATGTCATGCTTGTCCGGACATCTGAGGGCGCTGTTGCTATGATGTCATTTCAGGAAGACACTGTTCAGTTTAGGGAATTTCTGTTCAAATTGTGAACCCAAAATTTGCTCATTGAATACATTTGTGAGAAAGGTTTGCTCATTGGCTTACTGCAATGTACTGACACAACAACGAATCACCAAAGAAAAGCAAATTTACGACAGCAAAATATCCAATACTCTAACAACTTTTTGTGCTGAAATAGCTGTAACATTGAGGTTTCTGCCCGGAATGGCATCACAGTTTTGCTCATGAATGTGGAAATTTGCATTGGCATAAAAACAAAAAAAGGCACCAAAATATCCTTGAAAATGCCAAAACGAAAGTTGAAAATAAGGTAAAATGGGACACAAAGGTGTATTTTCAAGGATTGCACTAAAAAAATTACATTGCATTGGGCCCTTTAAAATGCATTGAGGAAAGAACTACCTAAAAATGGGAACATCTATTGCAAGATCATCACATCAGTCAGGCAAAAAGGACTTTTATTAAAAAAAAGAAGAAATAAATGAGAATGATACACACACAAAAACAATTTCACAAAATAACAAAACAATTCTCGTACGCCCATCTGTCACATGCTGTGGAAGTGTTGTATGTACACACGGTAACCATAGCAAAGAGGCAGTCCACAGACGACCAGAATGCGTCGTTACCAGGCAGATGCCTACGTCACCAGCAAAACAGACTGTTACCGTGGTAACCGACTCTTGTACAACACGCCTATCATTTCATCTGGTTGACGAGCAATCTGCATCTTTTGATTTTTTTTCCGCTCCAATGCAAACACGAGATAAACCAAGGTTACGGAATTCTTAATTAGGCTTCAGGGATGGGCGCGTATTGCTTCTTTTTTTCCCTAGAACCATGGAGGCTTAGAATGAACATTTTGCCTATTGTGAAATCGTAAATTAATGAAAACTAATACAGTTCTGAGTATTCCAATGTTGTTTTTGGAAAATTAAGATTATGGATTTTTGAGCTTTAAACACACAAAACAATTAAAAACAGTAAAAATAATAACATTTTACATTTTACATAAATTTAAACAACACACGGCACACCTAGTAATTAATGCTGATTCCCAGCACACACAATATTCTTTTCATTTGATGCAGAAGTCTCTATATGCATCAGTTTAGACTGACTAGGTTTAACCCATTTTGGCATTACAGGGTTATCCTATATGATAGCACTGCCCGGCTAGTCAGTCAGTGAGTCAGAGGACTCTCGGCTGGCCCTCTGAGACCAGCACAAATTGGTGTAGCCTATTATTCTCGTCAAGCAGAATCAAAGTCTGAATTACATAAATTTAGCACCATGCAACCAACACGACTGAACATTGTACAGTTTTAACATTAAAATTGAGTGTAAATTGACCAAGCATTGTGATAATTTGAAATGTCTGATAACGAGATCCCCCATGCCGTTAGATAGATCCCCATTAGACCTCCAGCTTGTAATCAAACGATATGGTATCGCAGTGTCTTTGTAATTAATGCAACCCTGGGATTTTCCCGTCGTTGCAATTTAATTACAATTGGGAGGGTGGATGTATATGCTTCATGGACAATTTCGCATTGATCAAATTGTTTAGAGTAATTACCGTCATGTACCTTATGCCCCACCCCCCCCCCCAAAAAAACTTGCGCTTAAAAATGCACTCACAAATTTAATGTCTGTTTATAGCCAATGTTATGATTCATTCGGTATTGTCTTTAGTGATTCATGTTCACAAATGTTCAGCCGTAAAAGTGTTTCATGTAGAAGGTCTGTCATACTCAATGACGCTACATTCTGTCGCGTGCCTGGGAATTTGACGCAATTTCGGTCTGAATCACCAAGGCCGACCCACCCGTGATTCATGTGAGATTCACTCCGTAGAATTTCAAGACCGGACTTATTGTCCGCACCAAGCACAGGGCTTTGATATCGTTAAAATCAAAATGAAACAATATTTGGTTTATGTATGAAGGGATATACGGAAAAACCAATGTCATATTATTAACAAGCTCTGTAGCTATTTCGTTGTAAGAAAACAGCTTCGATATATTCTTAGAATCCAGTAATTATTCAAAATTGTCAAAGAAATTTGCAAATAGCCAAAGTTGAAGGAAAATGGAAATATAAGGGGAGCATAACTGGTAATAATAATATAATATCTGTCTGTGTTTTCTGTATTTTACTTAGCAACCGGACACGAAGTGAAAGTTTTTTTTTTGTAAGCGAAAGTGTGAAGTGAATGCTGTAAAATATAGATGGTGGTAAAAATTTGAACAGGGCAGCTAAACTTTAGCAGACAGCATAAATGTTGAGCAGGATAGACCCTCCCAAAACCCCTTGTGGAAAAAAACATGTGTCGAAATTTGTAACAGATGAATCTCTCAAATGGTTTGTGTGAATTTAACGCAGGTTGTTTGCCGGTCTGGTTCCCCGACTTCTCCAAGGATAGCCAGACACAGATCCAGAATATCCCCAGTGGTAAGTATTATCTTATCAAGTTTATTTAAAACAAGCTCATTAAAGCAAAACCACAAAAAAAATCTGTTCGGCATCCCAATGTACAGCATGATAAGGATGTATTTTAAAGAGAAAGAAAAACCATAGAATACCCTGACTATCTGTTTTTCAGAATTCGCGACCTCCTTCCCCGCCTTTCTCCTCACTGAAGCGAAGCCCCTCCCCCTCCCTGAAGCGAAGCCCCTCCCCCCAGGGGGAGATCAGCATCGCCATAGCGGAGGAGATTCTCCAGAAGAGAGTTGAGAGGGCGCTGCACGCCAGGCTGTACCTCCTGCAGCAGAGTGGACCCAACTCATTTGTGATTGGCGGAGACTCGCCCAGTCACAAATACAAGGTCACGATTGGCCCACAGGTAGGCATTACAATGAACATATATATGAATATTCATGAATTCATATTCATAATCAAGATTTGTGAATCCACAATCCAAACTGTGATTGGTGGAGACTCACACAGTCACAAATACAAAGTCAGTATTGGCCGACAGGTAGGCATTACACAATGAAAACGTGAATTATTCATGATACAAAAATACAAAATTCATCTGCAATCCAGTTTGTGATTGGTGGAGACTCACACATCGACAAATACAGGTGAGACGTCTTGAGACATGAATATTCATGAATCCCACAATTGGTCCAACTAGTGCAAGATTTTTTTTAAAATTTTTTACAAATGTTTATTCAAAGCACAATCAAAAAGCTAAAAAACCAAACTTTTTGAAAAAAGATTTTCAGCTTTTTTTATTATGCATATCTGGGCCTACACTTGTTCTTTTTTCTCTACACAATCTTACAAAACAGAATTATTAGATTTGTTTGGGCAGAAGAAAGAAGTTTTAGTGCCTAATTTTTGAAAATTCAAATCTTCAATAAAATGTTGTCTGACACTTAACAGAGCTATCGTGTACAGTGTAGCATGCATTGATGATGCATCATGTATCGTCTATGGCTGATATTCTCGAGTGTTATAGTCTATGTCCTTCAATCAGTTACTGACATCGTAGGAAGTGTTAGCTCTCAAAACCTCAAGGGCCATGGGCCACTCTGGAGAAAATATGCTAGTATTCCTTGTCTGTATAATCAGTCAAGTGTCCAAATTTTGGTATCGAGTGACAATGGTTAAATAATAATTTGAAGAAACTTTGTATAGTCTTTGTGTTGTAGCCCATACTCGCAGAGAAAGTCATTCTCTAATTAAGCTACTATTCACCCATTATTAGTCTTCAAGACATCAGGCCATTCATTACCAATTTTTCATTGAAATTTCATTGAAATGTGGCAAACTTCTCTGGAAAGTAAAACTTGAATGAATACCAAGTGTATGTTTTTGATGTCACCCAACGATTTTTTGTTTGTTCTCTTTTTGTTTTTGTCTGTCCATTACAAGAAAAAAAGAAAAAAGGTGTATTCCTGTGCTACTTTTGGGTTTCATCTCGAAAAAAAAAATAGATTTTGTTTTTTCAATTGCTATTTTCCTAGCAATATAAAAGTCATTCACATTTAAAAGATACAATGAACAATAAGATGCATTCCTGTGCCATTTTCCAGTTTCATCTAGAAAGATAAAAAAAATTTTCAATTGCCATTTTCCTAGCAATATAAAAGTTAATCACTTTTGAAAGAGACATTGAAACAAAAAAAATCCACGGATGTTTTAATTTGCATTATTTTTTTTTCTCACACAATTCAAATTATTGGCTGCCAGACAATACTTTGGCTTTGCAGTGCGGGTTATTTGTGCACAAAATGAAAGTCCCTTTTGAGAGGGTTGTGGATTTTTTTCATTAAAACAAAACATACAAATTGAAAATTTGTTGGGAGAAAAAAAGTCAATTTTTTTTAAGAGTATGGGGTATGTATAGATGTTTAAAAAATTCAGGACATGTTGGTAATTATGAACTCTCTAAATTCTTTTTAATTACGTGAAATTGTCATAAACCGTTTAAAAAGGGGACTTAATAGTATATCCATTGCTTTGGAATAATCAAAATTTGCGGTTTCGTAATAACTCATAATATAACAAAATATATTTATGTTTATATATATTCATGACTGGATTTCTGACCTATTCATCATGATTACGATGACGATCATTGCTCGCCTACGCCCAAGCAGCGTCATAAACTCTTATACATTGATGGCGTCAATTAATGATAAAAAAAAAATGATGATTTCCGGAGAAATTGGCAACTGAAAAATGCCCCTCGGAGCTCGGATCGAAATTGAACATCTGCTTTGCGAATTGTTTGTTATTCGAGCGCGGCATTGTAATGAGACGCGGTTACGTTGTTAGGTAAACCAGCGCAGTCGTGGAAATGACTCTGTGAAGGCACAGCGTGTTTCTGGCCTGTAACCATGGTGACAAGGATGCGTTGCCGTTGGAGCGATAAGAGCTTTAGAGTTGACGCTGTGGTCAGCAGATGTGCACGCAACTTAATTAATCATTGATGGGTTGTTGATAGTCGGTTTGATTGGTAATTGCTATTTTCAGTGCTTTCGAGTAGAAATGAAACAAAATGAAAGTTGAATTTTCTGCAGATTGTATGTGTTACACACATTGTGTATCCAAGTGATTAATTTCCAAATATGTTCTCATCAAAGGAAATAAAACTCATTAAAATAAAATAAAATTATTTGGCAGATGTTTTTTTTTTCAAAGTGAGGCATGCATTTGTTTAGTAAAATCACTTTTATTGACGTAAGCCTGGTTTTACTGTCAAAACAATCGACAGCAATTATAGATTTCAAAAATTGATTTACAACTTCAAAGCAAAGAAATTTATAGTAAAATAATTGGCTTTTACATTAAACTTATGGTTTTGGGATGTTTTGTTAGCTAGTTTATTTGTTTGTTTTGTTTTGCAAAAAAATAAACAATTTCACTCTTGATTGTTTGTTTTGGCCCTTTTATAAGCACTGCATACTCAATGATGTCCAGAGCTTGTGATGAAAAAAAGAGCAATATCCAAAATAAAAATTTACATCTGACTACAAAAGAAGGAATATGTATCTACCAAAAGATGATGTTTTTCTGTAAAAAGCTTGTCTCTACCTTCATACTCATGTGTACGTGTTGGACAGGAAATGACGTAATGTAAATTGTGTTTGTTTTTATTTTCAGAACTGCAACTGTACGAAAGGGCCGTTCTGCCTACATGTGCTGTTTGTTATGCTGCGAGTCCTACAGGTGCCGGAAGGCGATCCCATTCTTTGGAGCCGAACACTTATGAATTACGAGGCATGTCCAAACAAGTAGTCATATTAATCAATAATCACCACTTTGCGCATATTTAATTTCAAACGTTTCATCATATCCGTTTTGAGTCACTTGAAATACATTTCTTCCAAAAATGATTGTAAATGTTTGTGATTATCGAGTAACAATCCACAGATGTTATTGACTTTGGAAAACAACACATGACTTGTATTTGTTTGGATAGTCTGAATTATTTATGCTATTTAAACTTATTGAATTCATATCAACTATTGTATGATATCTGTGTTGTGAAATTCCTCCTGTGATTTATGAAATAATTTGATGGTCTGAAGAAATGTCTGTGTTCTATGATGAAGATTTTATTTGCTTTTGTTTCAATTTGTTTAGGTTTTTTTTATATATTAGGCATGCAAATTTTCCTCGGATCATCTGATTTCCTCTTGCTTTTTTCACTTCTCACTTATGCCATTGAAAATTGAAAAACACTTAGTAAAGTCGAGTAAAGCTTGGAATTTCCTCTCTTTTTTGGTTTAAAATCCCAGTTCCATGCCTCATCCGGTTCGTTAGTATAAACACCATACACGCGCGTACCACTGATTACTAGCGCCCATTGGATAAACGCTCAAGTTGCGTTAACTTCCGGTTCCATTCGTGCTATGCTACACCGTGTGAAGTAATCATGGTTGAATTGAGATGACTCTCCACTAACGAACCGGATACATCTTATTTACTTAAATTTGAAGTGGTTTTCTTCTTGAAATAGCAGTGTGCCCAAATTTGGTATTAAAACTGGCCCAGTGCTCAGAGTAGAGGCCAGTTTATACTCGGCGCGAACGCAAACGCGTATTTGTGACGTCAGGGCAAGTTTTTGCACTGCAAATTCGCAAAAAAATGAACACATTCCAACTCTGATGAATTTTGCAGCGAATGCTTCACGACGTCAACTTGGATTCGCATGAAGTATGAAGCGGCTTTGATGCAACTCGGTTCCCAACTTTATAGACAACAAATCGAATGTTTCTCTTAAAAAAAAATTAATTTTGGATTCTTACAGGTGGAGGCGCTCTTCAAAAACTACCAAGCCCGACAGAAGAAACGTCTGAAACGCTCCAGCAAATCAACCAGTCAGCACGAGAGGAAGTCTTCCCATGATGCGTCAGCAACGACAAGTACGAGCACGTGCACTACGTCTCTCAACAGCACAACAAGTAGCGACCAGAGGTAGGATAAGCTACACTGAAATCAAGTCCAGGGTCTATTTTCATTAAAAAAAACTTTCTTCAAATCTGCCAAATTAACATTATTTCTTTGCTGGCTAGTTGCAAACTCAATTCTTGTTCACAAAACCTTACCAAGCTATTAAACACAAGTTCCTTTTTTATATGTTGTCTCTGTAAAGAGTGGGTGTTTTTTTCCAGGGTGAAAAATAAAATTTTCTGGTCTTGAAAGTCAAAAGTGAGGGGAAATCATTTGACTCTCGGAGAACAGTTTATACTAAAAACTTGTACATTTCTATAACACTCTTTTCTGGCATTTTCAACTGCAAATTTGAATTGAAATGCACAGTACAACACAATGCAGTCTTCGTTTCTTGTGTTTTCCTGTGTTTTGCATTTTTGGCCCTTTCAACCAATGTATCAGCTTTGCTCTGATTTTGAAAAACTTCAATTTTACAAAATTACCGGCATGTTGCATTCACAGTATATTCACACATCTGGCCCCAAAATTGTTTTCATTTTTGCCTATTTTGTCCTTCTGCCACCAATGTAATTAGCTTTATTCTAGCATCGAAAAAAACCAAAAAGTTAAATTCTCAATAGCAGAAGGCATTATGTCAATGGAAAAGTTGGTCAGTGTTTTTCTCAAAATGATGATTAATGAATATATTTGTATTTTTATTCTCTTAGCAACAAGGAGGAGGATTTGTGTCCAATCTGCCTCTTGGAGATGGTCGACGGGGAGAGCCTGGTAGTCTGCCAAGACGGTTGCCGCAACCGACTGCACCACCACTGTGTAGCCATCTGTAAGTATCACAGTAAATAATTAGCATTGATTAAATGTTTATACTTTCAGAATTTCTGTTGACCATTCACTGCAAGACAAACAAATTCTGGATGTATTAGGCGATGAACCTTCAAATTCTGATTATCCGGAATTCTGTTTTTCTTTCTTTTATATTGCAAAATGATTGGATGGTCTGTGTTTGTCCTTATCTAGTAAGATTAGTTTTACTGCGGTTAGAATAAGGCACATTGTTTTGTTCGTATGTTTGTATACAACTGCCCATTAGACTTGAGCGATTCTGACATTTCTGGAATTGATTTTTGTTCCGTCGCGGAGTCAAATCAATTTTTGGGAATGGACTCCAAATTAGTTTCACGAACACAGCAAATAAATTACTGTATTGAGCTACACGTCATCTTTCTCGAAACTATGATCATTTACTACACGCATGCGAGATTTGTTATGAAGTGTCTTGAATCAGATACTTCATGGAGTCAGTTAAAATACTGTAGAACTTCACTATTACAAACAGAGGTCCACAAAAGATTGTTCAGTATAATGATCGTTGGTTATAGCAATACAAACGACTGTCCATTTTCTGTACATTTGTATATAAATTTGGGAGCCTTAGGGTATGTTCGTTATAAGGATAATTCATCTTCCAATGCTAAACATTATGTACGCGTTCAATTCTGTTACGACGCTTTGAATATAATATGCCCTTCTATTTTCAAAAACAGGGGCGGCAGAATGCGAGAGGCAGAACGATCCCCTCAATTGTCCCCTGTGCCGCACCAAGTGGGACACACCCCCCGAGGATGGCAGTGATGCACCCCCAAACACACGGAAGCCGTCCCCAGCCCAGTCCCCAAGGCTGATGCGAAGGGCCAGCCGGCAGAATTCGGAGGCCGGGGAGCTGCCCCAAGAAACACAGTCCTGGATTGAGGTGATTGATTTACTAACATCTCTGAAATCAGTTATTATTTAACCGAAATTTTTAAAAATGGTAGAAATCGATAGCATACATTTGCCTCAGGAACTAGTTTGTCAACTTCTAATACCTATAATATTGACTATCTACCCTTGAAGCATGTTATATTTGTTTTATTGTACCTTTTACATCTCACCAACATTTTGTCGAGTGATGCATCAGTTTTCTGGGTAAACGACTCTGATCTTTTCATTTAGCTAGGGTATTGTTCGCGCTTGCGCACTACCCCCGTGCAATAGTTCCAGGGTTGCTTAAAAAAGCGCACACGTAGTAGACTATAGACCATTATCATGATGCAGCCATCTTGACTTTTCCCATTCAAATAAACATAACCAAAGCGAGGCTAAAAGGAAAAAATAGTCTGGTTCCTTTTTGCACTAAAGCGTTATCATTCAGTACTGCTATTAGATACAGGGAACATGACTGAAATGGCGGTAGCATGATAAAAGTCTATCGCACTGGTAACTTATATTTTATTGGGGTACACCGTATCAGCAAGATTGAAAAGATGTCACAAAAAAATAGTGTGCATCATTGAACCTACATGCTCATAACTTGCTCCCTCATAGACAAAAACAGACACGGAATATGCAGGAAACAAAAATGTGAAACTTAGGATTAACATAGCCGTCGCAAAATCTTTTTGTCCAAACCAGGTGTTTTCAGAGGACCTGATTCGTCCGTTGTTTTCGAGGGAGTGGTCGTTACGAGAGAGCGCTTTCCACCAATTGAGGCCCGCCATACGTGCCAAGATCCAGCCACACGAGGGCGCTGTTTACACACCAGAAGACGAAGCCGTCATCAGGACTTGTTGTAGGATCATAGCCCTGGGCTGCTCGGATCCGGTCTACAAAGTCTACGTGGCTGCTTTGGTAAGAAACCTATTAAAGCACAGTTTAAGAAAACTCGGGACAAATGTTACAGAGCTGTAAAGCTGAATAATGTTCTAAGCAAAGATAATAATTTCTCATGAAAATCAGATAGCTAGCCAAAATGTTATGTGATGCTGACTGTTTCTGACTGGTCCTTGGTTAATGTTTGTGCACAAATTTGTTGAGGAATATTGCGTAGCAAATCCATGGTATTGGGCCTTGCTGATGTAAGCTGTAAGCCATTTCGAACCAAAATACCGAAACAGAATGAACGGTTGTCAGAATGAGTTAGTACATTATAATGTTTATGGAACTTTATAGGAAGTTTTTGTGAAGTGACAAATGTTTTGACTTTCTCCCACAACATGAGTCGCCAAAGGCATGTTAGGGACGTAACTGCCTAGACACAAACCTACCAATTCAACATTTTTGAATCGGAAGCGCTAGCAGTGGAATCAAGTTTTGAGGGAAAAAAATGGCATTGGTGTCCCCTGTTTCCTTAAACTGTAAATTATGCGCTTAGCTGAAAGTCCATTGGAATAGTTGTTATGCAGCTTGCTTAAGATTTAGAGCAATTTGGTTGCTTCAAATGAAAAAAGAATGCACAAAAAGCAAATGATACTATTCCACAATGGTAAAAAACAATGCGGGATACTTCTTCAGAAACAAGGGTTTGAGTGCTTAATTCAGTCGATAAATCCTATCTCTATTCTGGGTACCAGAATGACAGACATTTTAAGACAGAATGCATCATTTATTTGTTGTACTACAGAAAGGGCTGCGCACCATGCTGTCGTGTATTCAGTGTTTCAACGAGGCGGACCGCCATCGGCTGAGAGAGGAACTCAGACATGTCGTAGAGCCCATCCTCTTCAAATGTGCTGACGGCAACAGGTAAAACAAACGCAGGATGTATTACTAAAAACCTAAAAAAAAACAATGGGTTAGTATGATAAAGTAGTAATGCGCCTATCAATTGTTTCCCCCACCCCTATATGTGTCATCGCATCGCATCAGTGATTCCGTCAACTTGTCAAAAGCTGACAAGTTAAACCTAATGATATTTATAGTCTCTAATTCTGGGTTTTCCATCATTGCTAACAGGCGTACCAGTCAACTTTCCATCTCGGCTTTGATTGAGCTCAGCAAGGGTCAAGCAGGGGAGCTGGCGGTTGGACGAGAAGTCTCATCCTCTGGTAAGTACTAGCTGACCACGGAGTTTACTACTGCCATAATGTCAGTCATGCATAGTCGGGCAGAGAAGTTTTATTGGAAGGAGACCAAGAGGGGTTAAAATACAAAAAATCTCACCCAACCCCCACGCTTTGAAATAAGCAGACTCTTCTTGAGAATTTGTCCAGCTTGGCAAATTCTTCTCTTAATTTTCAGACGAATTTAAAACAGCGTCTGACTATTATCACAGAATCAAGTCTTCATAGATTTAAATAAGATTTTAGGTTTTGCATAGTGGAGAGAATTACTGAGAAGTCTTGCATGTGTACAACTTGTGTGATTGTCTCTAAAAATTGACATGAAACTGAAAACCAGCTGTTTCTAAAAGAGAGAAGTCTTACATTAAAATTCCTTAAAAGGGGTGTGGATACTAATTTTGTGCAGATTTGGGGTTTTCAACAAAAATTTGCATTCCCATCCTGTCCAGATTTTGTTGGTCTTGGTGCTGTGGAGTATGTGGAGGAGTGCATCTTTGACTCGTCTCTGTCCTTTGAGCCGGCCTGGCAACCCCATCTTGGCCGCCTGTGCGTCCTGGAGAAGCTCATGAAGGAGTTCCCCGAGGAGTACGTCCCTAGCGAGGAGGATGGCTCGCTGCAGGCCGCCAACTGCGACCACTTGATGCGGGTGCTTCGGTTCGCCTTGCAGGCGGCCCGCAACAACCACAGCCGCATCTGCAAACTGGGCAAGAGAGTGTTTGTCAACATCGCCCGCAACACGGTCCACATGCCCGTCATGTACGAGAAGGTCTGCGACTCGTTGCTGGAGCTGGAAGCAGACCTCCAGCACGGGCTGCGGCGACGCCTGACCAACATCCTGGACGACTTTGAGGCGTCGAGGACCGTTGCTGAGCGATTACAGGAAACCGATCTGCACATATACGGTAGAGTAGTTCAGGACAGTGAAGTGAGCTCCGTGCATGATGAGGACGAGCTTCTTCACTTTGCAGGAGAACAGGACGTTAAGACACCGGAGAGGAAACTTAGCGACAACAAAGATCCCAAATCCCTTGCAGTTGTTTCGGAAGGTATCCTTACCCCACCTCCGACCCCACCGTCGCATAACTCTTCGCAATCTCAAAGGCCAACGTCCAAAATCCCGCAGTTGAAGCAAGACAGGTATGCCTCCAACAGACCACACCTTGCCTTCAAGGGGGACAACAGGCCCAATTTAAGCGATTTCTCGCCCATCCAGAGAGAAGCTGGAGCTTCAAAGACTGAGGATCTCTCCGACCTATCCCTGTCCATTTCTCCGTGCTCGCCCACCGACCGGGCCATCACGTTCAAGAATGAGATCGCCACGGCCAGCACGCTGTCCCCGAAACACGTGCCCGGCGGCCTGAGCTGCAAGGAGCAGATTGAGATGGAGGAGGCGGAGGCCATCGTGGTTGCCATGGAGACATCCATCACCCAGAATCCTCTCCCCATCGTGCCAGGGTTGTCTCCTGGGAAGGACCAAGATGTGATTGTTCATATACAGAGTGAGGTAGGTGTTTGTTCTCGGCACAATAGGTCTCTCTCAAGCACAATAGGTCTCTCTTACGCAATCAAGCACACATTACGCAGTGTTGAAAATGTTCCAAGCACGTGTGCTTGTTGCTCGAATGTGTTCGAAATACGACATAGCTGATGCGCGTTATGCACGTTGACGCTCAAAATGCAGATGTATATGGCTGGTCTGTAGGAAATGACGTCATTTGAGAGAGACCTACAGCCCTGCATACTATTAGCAAAAAGTTATCCTCTAACTAGAGCAGAAACCTCCACACTAAAAGTTAGTGTACTTTGGCTGTGTGTGCATGTAGGATTAAAGTGTTGTAATTGAGTCCATCACATGTTTATCACATGTCCATCACGTGTCAGCCACTCTGTCCATCACATGCTCATCACATGTTCATCACATGTTCATCACATGTCAGCCACTCTGTCAATCACATGTCCATCACATGTCCATCACATGTCAGCCACTCTGTCCATCCAATGTCAGCCACTCTGGAAATCGGGGAAAAACTTGAAAATGAGATTCCATTTTTCCGGTCAGGGAAAACTTGTGGAATTTGGGGGAAAAAAACCCAAATTAGGGAAAACTCATGGGACTTTACAGTGACCCAGAAGGGAAAGCTTTTTCACCAGTTTAGCGTATGTGCGTCTTGTGGCATGTGTCCAAGTTGTGTCCATTGACTGACTGCTATGGTGGTGTTTTAGTGTTCATGCAATGTGAACATTACACACCTCTCCAGACTGCCTGTGCTACATGTACGACTTCCCAGCGACGTTGTTAAAGTCGTTGGAGATATTTTTCATGGAATTTTGGAACTTTCTCAGGGCAATAGTAGGGAAAACACAGGGAATTTTGTTTTCATAAAGTGCTGGGAGCCTTTTGATAAAATGCAACAGTGCCTGTGATATATATTTACACTCTGTTTAATTACAGGATGGGGAAACACCCAGAGAAAAGTGCTACGTGGAGAAGGAGCATTGGGTGAAGGGCGTCTTACTTGGGACCGGGGCCTTCTCCAGTTGCTACCAATCCAGAGATATCAGGACAGGAACCCTAATGGCTGTCAAGCAGGTAGGTTGAAAAGGGAAGGGACAGAAAAAGGGTGCACAAGTTTCATCCATTCTGGTCAGTATTTCAGTTGAGACCGGAACCTCACTCAAAATTTGCTTCTATAATGAGAAATCAGATAAAAAACACCACTTATAAACTTTCAAATATGAAACTGCGAAAATATTATGAAATGGCCTTCTTGATTGTCAGTAAATAACAGAGATGAAACTTTTCCGATTTCAATCAGAAGTTTTTCAAATTAATTTCCAAAATTCTGATTATTCTGACAATCTTTGCCCCTCAAAGTTTAATTTTTTGAATTAAATTTCAACGAATCTGATGAAAATGGCACAACGATATCTGTATTGGGAGCGCAATTTTAATCTGTTCTGCCAGTAGTCAGTGCCCAGATTATACGGTAGGCGCACCTAAGTAAGCCCGGATTGGAGTAGTTTACTGCTGAAAATGAGTTAGCATTATCCTATGGCATGGGTACAGACTACTTTAAGGCTGTTGCACGTTGAGCTCGACTGCAGTAAAACCCAAAATGTTGCCTTATTTTTTGGAGGTTTGAGATTTAGTTGCACAAAATGTAATGCATAAAAATCACAATGATGATCTTAAACATCCTAATTTTTTTCTTCCTGTGAAGGTATCGTTTATTCGCAACACAAAATGCGAACAGGACAAAGTTGTGGAGTCTTTGATGCGGGAAATCAACCTGATGAAGGAGTTGGATCATCCAAACCTGGTCAGACTGCTGGGTGCGACGAGACACAACGGCCACTTCAACGTCTTTGTCGAATGGATGGCCGGTGAGTAGAAATTAAAACCACAAAACTGGAAAACCGTGGTCCCATTAGTACGATGTCCGACCTATGTGCAATGATGACTGAGTTCAAACCCTGACGGGGAAAACTGGTGCTTGTGTTCATGGGCAAGACACTTTACTACAACTGCCTTTCTTAACCTAGAATTGTAAATGGGTACCTTTGAGGGAAGTGAGCTTCCCTGATGATCGTCACATATTCTTGTCTTTATCCGGGCCTTTAAATTTTCTTTTGGGTTTGATTTTTTTTGGTGGCATATTTGGACAGTTTTGCCAATTTTAAGTATGTTTTGGAAAAATGTGGTTTACTGCCAAAAAATTGAGGTTGATATTTACTATTTTGGTGTTTCATGGAGAGTTTTTCTTTGGAATTCTTATTTCAGCTTTTGCTGTTGAGACAAGATGTTTGGGAAAATTTGGCTTATAATTTATAAAATTGCTGCTTCAACGATAATTTGGTGTTCTAATTTCTGGGAACTTCCATTTTTTTACCTGCTTGACACGCAGTGCATGCCCCACCCTCTATATCTCTGTATCTGTCTTCTCTCCCTACCCCCAGGTGGTTCTATTTCCTCGGTTCTGTCAGCTTACGGTGCTTTTGAGGAGCCAGTGGTTCTAAAGTACACACGGCAGTTGTTGACTGGGGTTGCCTTTCTGCACAGCAAGCATGTCATACACAGGGACCTCAAAGGTATTTGCTAAATTATTGACCCAACTATACAATTATTGACCCAACTATGCAATCGGTCCCAACTGAAGTTGAGACCGTCCCAACTAAGTCCCATTGTATCGTTTGCACTACCGTCCCAACTATACTGGACTATACGTCGTTTCATCCATAAGTAAGCTCGGGCGAGGGTCATTAGTCGACTAGTCATTGGTTTGTGACGAAACTGACGCCTGCGCATTAATAGCAACGCGCCAATGCCGCTATAGTCAAACGCTGGTCTAAACGATATCAAGAAACGTCTTGGTCCTGGTTCCTTGTTGTGCTTTATGATGTCCATGGCTATTGGAAAACCAGCGATGCAACCATGCCCAATGATCTGATATACAAATAATGAATGTTTATGAGTGCAACGGTGATTGAAAGATTGAATGGAACATTCCATCTTTCAACGAATGAAAATATTCTCACCATTGCACGAATGCAAGACATTCATTATTTGTTTGATATAACATCCAACTTAAATCTTTGTCATTCGATTGGAGGATAACACTTTAAGAACAAAGAAACTCACAAAATTTTATCATATCCACTACTTTTATCCAGCTTGTTCAAGGCTAACAAAGGTTTGAAATTAACATTGTGAGTTCTTAAAATAATGTAAAAAACTCATCAAGACAACTGCATCCACTTCAAAGGCAAGTTTTGTACTGCTAAAATGCATGATATGGTCTAAATAGCGCAAAGGTAGCGCCGGGCTACTGCGCGTCTCAGCGTGTGCGCGACATGCAATAGATGGGACGAAAATACATGGTGAATGGAACCAAGAATGCGCGGTTATTAAGGTAGGCCGTGCAGTGATTCGATTAATGAATGCCGCGTGACCTACAATCCTCCAATCAAATGACAAGGATTTACTTGGGTGTTATATAATTCCAAATAGTCGACTAGCGAAGTCCAACCATGGTCGACTAAACAGAGTTCGGGCTGACTCAGTCGAACTGTGGTTAACAACAGTTCTTGTGCGAACTTGCCACATGTTGCAGATATTGCCACATGTTGCAGAAGTATTTTTGTTGCAACAACATTCATCGCAATTGTCTTCTTTTTTTAAAAGGTGCTAATCTTCTGCTGGACAGCACCGGCCAGCACTTGCGCATTGCGGACTTTGGCACGGCGGCTCAGATGGCCTCAAAGGTCACGGCGGAAGGAGAGTTCAAAGGTCAACTCATCGGCACCATAGCCTTCATGTCACCAGAGGTGAGAGAGCATGAACAAAATCTGCAGTGGCTTTGTTAAATGATTTACCCACATTTCTAAAGCAGCCCGTTGTCTTCTCTGGATTTTCAATTTTTTTTTTTACAAATAGCACTAGATTTCTGAAAGCTGCCACTGACAGTGATATTCAGACTCAATCGTATCATGCCATAAGCTAAATATTATTTCCATTCAAAAAGAAATGATGCTGTGAATAAGAGTGTATGTCTCCATGCTAAGTTTTTTGAGGATGTTTTGGAAGTAAATAACTTTATTCTCTTGCAAAGTAGTAAAGGAAAGTCTGTTGAGAGCCAATATGGCCTCATCAGGCTGGGGTGTATCTCCAGTTTCCTAGGCATGAAACGAGTGAGAATATTTCTATACCCCTGGATGGGATGCTAGTCCATCGCAGGTTACTCCCCAGCTAATGCCGGTCCAATTTATACTCCTGGGTGGAGAGAGGCAAGTGGGGATAAAGTGGCTTGCCCAAGGACAAAATATATGGCCAGTAGCTGGATTGGAACCCTGACCCTCTGATCATGAGTCACAACTCTAACCACTAGGCCACACTCCCCCACTTTGTTCTCTTATAAAGTTTTGAGACTTTGCAGTAAATATCTTTATGCCAAAAAGTAGGTAATTTCTCTTAAATATCTTGAGTTGGTAAGGCAAAAATGTTTGGGTCAGTTTTTGGTAGGTTGTGGCGAGAGACTGGTTGACTCTTGTTAATCTGTGGCTGTGTACATGAGAAGGACCTTTCTTAAAAGACTCAAAACACTTTTGATTGATTTTGAACAAAGGTTTTGCGTGGAGAGCCGTACGGTCGAACATGCGATGTTTGGAGCATCGGTTGCTGTATGGTAGAGATGGCGACGGCTCATCCGCCATGGAACGCCTCAGCAATCTCCAACCACCTACAACTCATCTTTAAGGTAAGACCTGGCTTCCTTTTCATGGCTGTGCTCGCCATAAGCGAAAATTTCCCGCTTACTGTAGGAGAAAGTTTATTTACTTTTTTATTTATTTCTTATTTTAACTGGATAGCCCATTCAGTGGAATCCACTGATCTCCCATGGGGCCCAGTAGAGAGAAGACAATGAGAAGAAATTAAAGTTTTAGAGGTGGGAGGAAAAGCCCAGAAGAATATTCTGGGGAAAACCAACGGAATCAGGCAGGGACTGGAAACCCAATCCACATATTGGCCCAGGCGGGATTCTAACTCGGGTCACAGCGGTGGAAGGCGAGAAAGTACCGCTTCGCCAACCTGACTCCGTGCTTATGGTTAGCAAATTTCAGGGGTTAGCGAGGAATTTTGGCTTACATATGCCAGTAAGTCAGGATTTAGTATTTACTAAATTAGCACAGAATTTTTCTTGGTAATGTTGTAAGCACAGTATGGTGAAGCTTCAGAATTTTGTGCTGAGCAATGCCATGAAAATAAAGCCATGAATTTGGAATACATCCTTTGTAATTCTGTGCCTTTGCTTTATAATTGTTGTTTTTTTTAAAGTTTTTTCAGATGTAGTGTCATTGTCCAGCAGATTTGCAAAACATTAAGTCCGAAGCATGGAGTAAAACAGTGATTTTTCTCAGTACTAGAGAAACAAGTGAATACTGTTTCTCCTTAACCCTTCATATTTTCATGTCCACTCAAATTTTTTTTAAAACATCTGTAAATCTCTTTAACCATTTAACCATTTTTTTTTTAACTAGTCTAAACTTTTTTACCCCCCAAAAGTTTGTTGTTGCTCCGATTCTTTTCTGTGTATGAGTATTTAGCACTGTTAACGCTAACCATATTGTGTTGTGAATGAATATTTTCATTTTTGTTTTCATCTTTTCTTCAGATTGCGAGCGCAGAAGGACCGCCGCCCATTCCGGACGAGATGTCGACAGGCACCAGAGATCTGATGCTGCGATGCTTTGAGCACAAAGCAGCAAACAGGGAAAGCGCCGCCGATCTACTGAAGCACGCCGTCTTCACCAGGTTATGAAAAATTGGGTGAATTTCAGGCTAGCGGCTAGCAGGCTATAGGACGGACGCCGCAGAATGCAGCTGTCAACCTAAGGCAGTTAAATTGCAGTATTAAAATGGGTTAATTTTGGTGCTCGTTCTTTTGAAAAATATCACCAACACTTTGGACTATGGGCTCCGTGCGCCGACGAAAGAGGGCGCCCTTTTACCTAGCAACAACGTCCCACGGGCGGGACATTTCGCTGGTTGACACGCACCGTTCCTTGTGTGTGACGCACGTACACCAGGGGATTTGTACCATGTACACGCAGTGGCCGTGCTTCGCGGCAAATGAATTGCAGTCAGGCAAGGTGGCGTCGGTCGGTCGCCCCTAACTGTACTCTCTGTGCCGGTGAGGGGGTACTTGTGAACGGAGCGGATAAGTACTGAAATGGTGCTTTTACCTCACCTAACCTAAAGGATCAACTTTTGGAAATGTTTACCAAGAAAATGTCTTCTACAGTCACTACCAAAACTTGTTTGTATTCACTGTGTATTCAAGAATTTCAAGAGGATTTGGGCAGGGTATGACAGAATCGAATGTAAAGTTAATTACTTTGTAATATTCCTTACTTGATTCCTGCCCATAGGGCTTGTGAGCTTTTGCCATGAAGGAAAGTGATTCGTTTTAAGTCAAACATGAGGTTATATTTAAATATTTTATTTGTCCCCTTGGGGTCACTGCCCAATGGAATTGTAAGGTGATACTTTGTGGCAAGCTACTTATATTAAGTGATAAATTCAAACATGAGGTTATATTTAAATATTTTATTTGTCCCCTTGGGGTCACTGCCCAATGGAATTGTAAGGTGATACTTTGTGGCCAGCTACTTATATTAAGTGATAAATTCAAACATGAGGTTATATTTAAATATTTTATTTGTCCCCTTGGGGTCACTGCCCAATGGAATTGTAAGGTGATACATTGTGGCCAGCTACTTACTATTAAGTGATAAATTCAAACATGAGGTTATATTTAAATATTTTATTTGTCCCCTTGGGGTCACTGCCCAATTTGGAATTGTAAGGTGATACTTTGTGGCCAGCTACTTACTGTTAAGTGATAAATTCAAATATGAGGTTATATTTTAATATAGATTTTCCCGGCTATGTTAAAACGTTTATCATTTGAATTCACCGTTTCTAATATTCAAATTCGTCCATCAACATTGATTAATGAACTTCCCAATTTTAATTTCGTTTTTTTTGTCAGACAATTTCAAATTCAGTGTAAGCAAATTCAAACAATGAGCCCACGTTTTCGTCCCGGAGTATTCAATTTTGTCTCGTCTGCGCAAAACCTTGTTATTCAGAAATCAAATTCGTCTAATTGATTGATATCAGACGAATTCGATCTCTGAATGCTGCCATTCGGCAACAGCTTAGACGAATGTGATCAGTAATGATGAATGTTCTCGACCCGGTGACTAACGAGGGTGACCAAACTTTAAAATTGAATAGTAAATGACTACATTGGTTTTGTTAAAAGCGTGTGAAATTTTTCTCGATCGCAATTGAATGTTAGAGTTGGTGAATTAAATCGAAAATTTTTAAAATAGCCGGGAAAACATATTTTATTTGTCCCCTAAGGGGTCATTAACCAATTGGAGTTGTAAGGTGATACTTTCTGGCCAGTTACTTCCTTTTAAGTTGTAAAATATTTCTTTTTGAAGCTGGCGGCGTCAGTATTGAGCAATACTTTTTTATTCAACCATGTTTTTTACCCTGATATAACCTGTCCATTTTTAACTTTTTCTGCCAAAACCCAAAAAATTGTACGACTTTTCTCTCGAAATCTTTTACGAAGGCACCTACTTTAATAAATCCCAGTTTTCTCAGAATTCTTGTGACCTGCAGTTTTTGATAGAAACATATTTTGTCGCTAAGATTTTACTGAAAACTCAACGTGATATGCAAATCCTCCTGCCTTTTTTAAACTCAGAAATATGTCGTGTGTGTTGCATATCCGTCCACATTTCATAGAAACAATTTCTTTCTTTTTTAAAGTAAGCAATTTTTCAGATGCTGTGAATATTTTGTACAAAACCTTTTATGTATATACATGTCAAAGTGAACTTTATACACTTGCCAGTTTTGAACTTTTAGACATTCAGTTTGGAAAGTGCCTTAATAGAGCGTGCAAGTCTCGCCAGGTTGTTTGTTACATGTGAACATCTTGGTACAAAACACTAACTAGTCTATATACTAACAGACTACTGTCGTAGAATTACCAACTTGTTATCTGCGTTTTTTATTTTTAAAGGGAATATACAACATCTGCTTTTGCTGTAATTTTTAGAAATGGATGGATTTTGGGGTTAGTATTTGATAGCAAATATTGTCACTCTGACTTGTTTGAAGTTTTGTGTTCGTAGATGCTGGAAAAACAATCATGTTCTTGTAGTCTGGTTACGTGACCCTACTTAAGATGAAACGGAGCAATGTATGGATGTCAGGGAATTATAAGGTCAGGGAACCAGTCCAGCTGGCTTGTACCCGTTCATAGATGTGTAATAGATTGCAAACAAAATGTGGAGTAACTTAATATGTTAAATTGGGGGAAGTATTTGGTAAAAGCCAGTTTTGGAAATTAATACAAAAACTTCATACCACTTTTGTTGAAAATATCAGCACAGCAGGTGCCATGATTTTACAGGATGTTTAAGATATCCAGTAAGTTTAATATTTTGGTAGCTTTTTTTTATGTCTGCAAATGTTGTATATTCCCTTTAAGTAGGGGTGAAAATTTTTCTTCTGAAGATAGTCGTTACTTTGCAATGTTTTTTCAATATGTTGTAAATGGCAGTTTCTGTTCTTTCACAGAAACCAAATTATTTCCCTTGACTGGATAAGCTTAGTCAGGTTACAAAATGAAATGCAAAAAAAACATGTGGTAGATCCTATACATGGTGCCCAGATGTACTGTATTCTCGTAAAATCTTGCGGGTTTTTGAGGTCAATTTGCACACTCTATTACTTAAGAATTTGCAAGTTTTTAGAAGGACCGTTTGTGTGTGAATAAGTAAAAGACTTTTTTGAACGAAGGGAGTTTTATTTGAAAGGAACCAAGTTCGGTGTGTGAGTGAAAATAACAGTTTTGTTAAGATATACATGAAGAAGGACCAAGCTTTTATTAACTGAAAAGTATTGAAGTATTTTTATATGGAAGAAGAGTTATGTTTTTGTACATTTGAAAATTTGACATGTTTTACATGTAAGTACATGTCGATGTGCAGCTAAGTGTTTAAGTGAGTTTTACAAAAAGACTTTTTATCTTTATCGTAAATTAGGATACTAAACCCTGTCCACTGTTTTGTAAACCGCCAGCGAAGAAATTACACTACATGTATACATTTCTCAGGACATGGGGTTACTAAACCTAGGAAAGTGTTTTCTTACCTTTTAAAAACCAGCTTTTTTGTACCAAACATGGTAAAATGAATATAATTTATCCCTTTTAGTTCCTTTGTAATTAAGGACAAAAATTTGAATAACTAGTTTCAAAAACTGTATATATGTATACTTTTCCCTGTTGTATATATAACAGTGTACATACTGTGTTGTATTTTTGTAAATGCATGAATCTGTCAAATAATAAAAATGAAAGTATTCAAGAAATCTCTGCCTCTGTTCTATCAGTTTTAGGTCTTATTTACTTTGTGGGCACCTAATAGTTGGTGCACACACATTTGATGTGGTATGAAATTGCTTATTTGTCACATTAGCAAATATTTGAGCAACAGATAAACTGTGTTACGCAGTCTGAAATTGGGAGTGACAAGCCCCCATATTCCAAATAAAAGTTTATGCATATCTATATTTGTATTCCTTTCCAAACTGCAGTTTTCTTCCAAAATATGCTAGCAGGGAAAAAGCCATGCAGTGTGTGGATGATTGGGCCTCCAACTTTTTAGGTTGTCTGACGTTTTGCGCAATGAAATATCTTGGGGGGGGGGGGGGGGAATGGGAGTTCAGTCCAGTCATGCATGTTCACTAAACCTTAAGTGACTTCTGAGATTCAAAGCTGCTCGTTGATGAACCACAAATGAAAGTAATTCATAGACTGTCATTTCACATTTGCATATTTTAGTTGGAATTCATTTATTCATGATTTCAGGCAAGCAAACGTATCATTAAGGCCTGTTCACACTATGAGGCAATGGGAACATAAAGTGAATTTGACATTTCAAAAAGGGAAAAAAAAGACACAAAATTTGCAACTTTCACATCGCAACTATTTACTGTCACAAATTCACATCATGCATTTTTGCATTCATATCAAGAATGAACTGGTTAGTGTAAAGTAATTCCCTGGAACTTGTGACCAAACTTTCCATCAGAAGTTCGGTATAGATCATTTGCCAAGTGGTTGGGGTTTGTGACTCGTGATCAGAGGGTCATGGGTTCGAATCCAGTTGCTGGCCATATATTGTGTCCTTGGGCAAGCCACTAAACCCTCACTTGCCTCTCTCCACCTAGGAGTATAAATGGGCACCAGCATTAGCCAGCGATGGACTGGCATCCCATCCAGGGGGAATAGAAATATTCTCATTCGTTTCATGCCACTCAAACCGGAGATAAACGCCGGCCTGATGGGCTGTATCGGCTCGTACGTGACAGGCTTTACACACACATCTTTGATGCGTGTTCAACAGGGATACGCATAGAGCAGACCTGTTGCGCATTCATTGTTAATGAATTAACAAAACAAAACACACCTCAAAGATGGCGGCCGAATGCAATCCATCTATACAAAATCGAGAGTGCTACCATGCAAAGCAACAGAGCCCATTCTCTATGTAGTTTGCAAAATTTACACAATTAAAGTTTTGCTTCCAAATATTACAGGCAGTAGTTTAATTATGTACCTTGCAGACAATGTGAAACAATATGCTTCATTATAGTGTCGTTCAGTACTGGAAGCTCCCGCCTACTTATTTGCATATTTGTACATTAATTATATACACAGATATTGAAAAGTTGTCAACAATTGTTGCCTTTTGTTTATATACCTGAGGATTTAATACGGGAAAAAATGTTGCAACCAGACGCCACTTTTTTCATCATATATCATCTCAATGAAGGGGAGTCATTGCAAAAATGGTGATCAGACATGAATCTGGGACTGAGAAACATTTCCAATTTTGTTAGGAAATACATAAAAAAGTTGTCTTGACTCTTCATAGACTTTGTACACAACCGCTGAAATGGCGTCAGGTTGCAACATTCTTTCCTCAATACCTTCTTAGGGTGATATGAACATCATGTCCAGCTGTCGCAAAAGTCAACAATGGAATATATTCACGGAGAAGCCATTTTCGACCGTGTTCCCCGACTCCATTTTACAGGTTTAAACTGTCGAATGGGAGGGTGCCAGACTATTTAATTATTGGATTGCGTACCAAGCCTCACTTTCACCTGACGTTCAATTTAATAATAATATGGCCGAGACGTGAATAAAGTCTATTGTTTATATTGCCGTGCCAATAATTTAAAGTTTTACTCTGCAAGAAATTAACACATTTTGCAGAGTAACATTTGATAACTGTGAGCTTTCTTCCAGTGTATGCAATGCTATATCACAGACTTGCGGGCCACACTACACACACCTGATACTAGTATACTTGTTTGGTACTTGAAGGGACCAAACACCCAACTCTTGTTTTACTATACACTCGAGGACAATGCTTTGTGTTTCCTTTTGTCCCTGTAATATAACACTCTCCCATAGACTAAGCACATAGACTTATTACAGAGGACCGTTTCCAACAAAAGACCCAACTCCCGAGGACTGAAAGGATCTGTTGTTCTCCCTTTGTGTGTCGGTCCTCGGGGATATGTAGAACACGTACACTCTTTGTACAATAGGATTTGCAAGAACAATAATAATAATAATAATAATAATAATTTGGGAGGCTAATCATCCTTACTCGCAGCTGGGATGCTGAATTGCGAAGGACGCGGCTACAACGTGGTCGGGCCGCTGGCACGTAAAGGCGCCTCTGGCTGCCGGCCACATCGACCCATATATGACCACGGAGCACAGCCTGAGATCGAAAGTGTTTGATTTTTCCGGAGGGAGGAAAACCGGAGGGCCCGGAGAAAAACCCTCGTGGCACAGGAGAGAACCAACAAACAACTCTACTCACATGCGATCCGCGGCCAGGATTCGAACCGTGGTCACCTTGGTGAGAGGCGAGCGCTTTACGCACAAGCCACCCGTGCCACCAAAATATAGGGGCAATGAAATGTTCACACAACACGGTCCAAGTTTTTCCTATAAGTTGAAATCCTACCCGTAACTAGGTCCTGGACAGAACACTGCCTCACAATACTAAGTCGGTGTTGTTGTCCCTTTGGTAATGTAAATGTAGGAAAACAGTAATTAGTGAATAATCGAGTGACGTAAATAATGTCATATTTGTTTTACAAACGCAAAAACGTCACCATTCTGTACAGGCAAAATTACTACCTGATAATCTTTGTTTTTCTATGAATGCTTCAATTTTTCAATCTTCACCACAAAATGAGGTTTCACACACACAGTCATACAGGTTTGTTTATGGTGTAAATCGAGGATTTTCTATTGTTCCTCTTCCCTTTTCCTTTGTTTATACTCTAACTTTTTCGCAACAGCTCTCATTGGTTTTGTACACGTTTTCTAATCAAGGTCGTCCTCGATTTGGTTCCTGTTCTCAATTCATCGATGATGTTGCACGTGTGTGTCCTCGATTTACACCATAAATATGCACACCCACTCTTTGATGATTTGCCAGGGTAAACAAATATAACATAATTAATCTCAAAGAAAAAGAGTTAGTTTCATATTGTGATCAGTAGACGAGCACATCAGGAATTTTCCCCTTAATAAAATTATTGCATAACAAAAAATAATTAAAGATTGGTCTTAATGCAACTGCATCTATATTCATATAATTTAAATCGTTGTTGTCTTTGAGAAGTAAACAAAGTCCTTTTAGAAGTTACAGTTGCAAGTCCACTTATACTTCAGCACTTGTTAAAATGACAAGCCTGCTCAGTATAGTAAGATCCATCAGGCCAAAAAATCTCCAGGCCAAACTGCCTCAGAGTCCGTGGTCACCAACTGCAGCAGGATACAACTGAGGCACTGTTCAATGGGACCGACTCTCATTGTCTCAGAAAATGCCGTTTATACCCTGGTGTTGATAGCTGAATGCATCAAAGTGCACCAGACTTTTACACCCGATGCACTGCGTTGCGTCTGGCAGGGTTAGGGTTATAAGGAGTTCCTCTTGTATTGTTGGAGAAATTTGGACTTAATCCTGAAAATCTGTGACTTTTTTGACAGAATCACAATTAATTCCAAAAACGTTGTCGTGGGGCAAATCTACAGAAGAGCCTAATCCAGTTCAAATGTTCTCAAAGCATCATCTTCAGTGATCTCCAGTGTTGCTATTGCGCCGTCGTTGAAGACAAACGACGACCCGCTGTCCATGACTAGGCAGGCATCCCAACCGCGCGACCGCAGACGGATCCTGTAAATTTAAATACAACGTCAAAGATGGAAGAAAGAAATTGACTGAAGCGGGGTTTGAACCTAGGACCTCCTGAATGCCGTATAGGTGCTCTACCAACTGAGCTATCCGGCGCTACGTTGGCGGTTTCCCAAAAATGTCAATGTCTTTCATCCTAGTTAGAAGCTATAAACTTTAATACCAGGTTTTTGCCCTTCACTGACGTACAAACACTGTATACTCAGTGTGTTACCCCCCTGAGTGAAAGTTGGAAAAATCACTGGGGTGGGACTCGAACCCACGACCTCCTGCTTTTTAGTGCAGACGTCTTACCACTCGACCACCGAGCTCACGGGATCGGTTGGCTGGTTCGAATCTGATGTAGCAGCGGGTACCGCAATGAAACTATTTGTAAGATGGAATTTTCATCTCGACGCAAATTCCATCTTATGAATAGCTGTAAACTTGTTTGTGCCGCGTGGGAGTGAGAAGTCACATTATACTATTGATGTCTGCTGTGATGTAGCGTACGGGGTTTGCCTTTGAGGGCACATATCACATTTTTCTTATAAAATGTACCATAATGTTGTTTTTGTTCGAGTCATAAGAAGTAACAACGTCGTAATTAAAATGGGAAAGAATGTTGCATCATGACCCCACTTTTTTTCATCATATATCATCTCAATGAAGGTCCATCATTGCAAAAATGTTGAAAAGACATGAATCTGGGACTGAGAATTTTTTTAAAATTTTGTTAGAAAATACTTTGAAATGCACTCAACTCTCCATAGACTTTGTGCACAACCAACAAAGTGGTGTCTGGATACTACATTCGTTCCTTAAAATGTCCTTACATACAGACATTGTCCAATTACATGATGTACAAATAGACGTGGAACGCGCAAAATCTGAGACAAACAAACTCAGTGTACAAAAATTCCATAAGGTTGTCTAAGGGGCGTGGCTAACTCGCAAACAGCGATAGGTCAATTGGTACTGAACACTTACTTCTTGGCAAAACCTCTTGGTAAGTTAGCATTGAAGACACCGTTGACGACTGGGTCGCGGACCGTGTAGGCAAGGGTAGGCACACTGGCGTCAAAGAGCAGCGAGCTATTGAACTTGGAGGCAATTCTCTCGAGAAGATCCTGAGTGATCGGGATGTCCACATCAGACTCTTCATTGACTACAGGGCAAGTAAAAAAACGAAACCCAAATGTCGGGACCATTGTTTTAGTGAAGTTCTGCATGTAGCACTTTCAAAATCTAGGATATGAAAGCCCAATTCATAAGCTTTCTTTTAGTACAAGAACCATTTAAATCACTCATGTACTTTGCAAGTTACGGACTTTTAAACACAACCACCGTTTTAAAGTTTTGTCTACGGATCACAAAACAGTAAGTGTTCTTTTAGTAAAACGAAAACAAATCACAGGGATGTGTGTGAATTGTTTTCGTTTTGCTGAAAGAACGCATACCTTTTGTACAAGAAAATTAAACAGTGACAATCGGGCTTGGTGACAAAACTATTCTTGGAATTGATCTGGGACATGGTGACGTCACGCTCTGTTTACATGCGTACTTTCGTAAGTACGTGTGGTCACGTGTGGTCTAGCGGTAGAGCATAGGATTCATGATCGTTGGATTGTGGGTTCGAGCCCCGCCGTGGCCATGCGTGTTGTGCCCTTGAGTAAGGCGCTTTACCTCAATTACTCCTCTCAACCCAGGTGTTAAATGGGTACCGGCATTATTCAATGCTGGGAAGGTAACAGACTCGCTGTGGTGGAGGTGTGGCGATCCCCCCACAGCAGCATTTCATGGACTCAAGTCTGGCCCAATCGCTTCGAAAAAGAGATGGGCACTCCGTTCCTGTGAACACAGGTTCGCCCCTTTCGAAAGTGGTCACAAAGCACCATAGACTATAGGCTCCGTGCGCAACTACCCCCTCAATTGGTGAGGAAGGGAGAATTGGGGGAGACCCCTTGGAGTGACATTCAAAAGCATTGCCAACAATGCCCGATGCTCATGCAAAGACGCTATGCTTTGTGCACATTCAATCGTGCGTACTTTGCGCCATACGCGCATGATCCAGTATGCGCACGCGATGCGTCCTGTCCACGGGGCTCTCCAAGGTGTAAATAAGCGCCCTCTATTGTTTGCGCACGGAGCCCATTTGTGAACGGAGTTCAGTGGTAGCCTAGACAGTGTACAATTCAAACATCAGTGTCACTGACAAAATTATCACATCAGACCGTAAACGGCTAGGGGAAAATACTTACTTATATTTAACAGTTCGCTGACACCCTGGTGCGACAGCTTGTTTATATTGAAGGACCTGTGGACGAACAAAAGAAATTATCATCAAAAGGACCAATGCAATGAATCATCTAGGCGTCACATTCACCTTTATTTTAATCTTGTTTTGCCATTTTAAATAGTGTTTCAAGAACCTTTCGGCTCTTAAGCTCATGTGGATTAAATCGTACAGCTTTCTTGGCACAAAAAGGTTTCAAATTTAGTTTAGAGATGTATGCACAAAATATATAACAGTGTCAGCTTCATTTCATGCTTTCTTCGAAGTACAAAAGATTGAGTATTAATTTATTAATAGGTACTAAGTTAGTACTAATTACTTAGTACTAAGTTAGTACCAAGAACTAAGTTAGTACTAAGTGCTAAGTAAGTTAGTACTAATTATTTAGTACTAAGTTAGTACCAAGAACTAAGTTAGTACTAAGTGCTAAGTATGTAGTAAGTACTTAGCTAGTACAAAGGTAGTACTAAAAACTGAGTTAGTACTAAGTACTAAGTTTGTAGTAAGTACTATATTAGTACTAAGTGCTATGTTAGTACTAAGTACTTAGTATTAAGTACTACACTACTCTGAATGGAAGCTAATACCTACCAGGATGTAGACCCCGTGCCAGTGCAGATAGTGATTCCTGAGCTCTTCTGCTTAACCATGGGGCTTCCATCCACAGATATCTCATAATACGACACACTGAAAGAGAACATATACAGGATGAATTATACATTTAACAATTGTTAACCGGTATTATGTGGGACATGGCATATTTTACATCTTGGAAGATGCATGACATTGAGAGTGATTTGAAGCGTTACTTTTGTTTGAGCATCAAAAGTTCCTAAATTATTCCGGAGCTGAAGTTTAGCCAATGTCAGAGAAAATGCCGACTTTTGCAAAATGACCACACATGGTCATCGATTGCTTTTTCAAAAGTCCCCTCAAAAGGACATGTCGTCCTGGGGGAGGGGGGGGGGGGGGGGGGGGAAGGGGAGTACTGAGAGCCCCCACCGCCCAGCTGGGTGCGTTATTTCCTCTGAAGTTGCTGCTGAATAAAAACAGTGTATTGACAGCTCAAGTCTTCAAAATGAATTTTTCATATGATTTTATAATTTTTTTGCAGAATTGACTTTACTAGAGTTAAACGTATGCAACGCTGCGGCAGTAGAATAGTGAATAGTTACAAACTTGTCCAGCCCGACAGCACATATTGATCAAA
This sequence comes from Patiria miniata, assembly GCF_015706575.1. Lineage (NCBI taxonomy): Eukaryota > Metazoa > Echinodermata > Asteroidea > Valvatida > Asterinidae > Patiria > Patiria miniata. The sequence continues at coordinate 8,630,474 of NW_024037073.1, forward strand.
CCGGGTCATGTACGTACATAAACCAATGGAACATGTGGGTCTCTGCATAGATGTTTTGATCAATATTTACAAATCATTTCAACTTTGAATGGATTTATATTCGTTAAGCTCTGCAGCGATGGTAAATAAATCAGCTTGCATCAAATTAGGCCTATACTTTTTGGGGGGGGGGGGAAAGAAGCAGATATGATCACAGTTGTAATGACTCGGGTCAATGACTCGACTCAAGTCCGACTCGAGTCACAAGTTTTGATGACTGGACTGGACTCGAGTCCCAATGGGTAACTGACTGGACTCCACTCGAGTCACTGCAAGCAAATGACTCAACTCAACTTGAGTCCCTCATCAGAAGACTCTACTCGACTTGAGTCGAAGGCTAATGACACTCGAGTCCCAAAACTGTGCGACAATATATTTGCGGTGACGGTACACCCTGTCCCCCACTGACTGAAGCCCATATGTGGCCATATTAAAATTTAGATACCTTTTTCTTAAGGCCAACACTTTTTTGAGCGGCTGTCTTGATACTCACGTTGATGATAGTGATTCACCGATAAAGACCTCATTGAGTGCCCTGACCGGCAGTACGGTGGGCCCTGGTTCCACTCTCTTCTCCAACCCCTGCCGCATTCGCTGTTCCCTATTCCAGTGTTCGTACTGGTGGTCTGGTAACCTTAGCTGTTGCTCATGGATATCAATGGGTTCAGCGTTGATCAGACCGCTCTCGACGGTGGTGCGGATTCGCTGTCGCCACTTCCACCTGTCTCAAAAATACGGAAAGGGTACGCCTTGAAAATCTTTAAGCCCAACTCCCAAGGCATTTTTGATAGGCTGTAACCTCAATCCTGCAAAATCCTTCAACTGCTTCCAATGTAAAATGTGCATACAGCCTCAATCCTGCAAAATCCTCAGTTATTCCTTGAATGTGGTCCTTGGAGGGATGACCACTGCCTCAATCCTGCAAAATCCTCCGGCAATCACTGTCAATATCTTGAGGCAGAGCCAGTGACATCCTGGAGCAGTGCGGAAGATTTCAAGAATAATCTAGGCCTAACTTTATGCACGGCTGAGCATTTATAAACAACACAAGGTCCGGCCCGAGACCTTGACACAGTGCATCCTCCAAAATCAGCCACACATTTTTGCCATAAGCCTCAATCCTGCAAAGTCCTCCATTTTGCAAAGAGGATTTTGGAGGATTTGGGAAGATTAGGGTTAGAATGTTTTATCTGTGCTCTGTTTGCTGAGGTAATTAACCCTTTGTTGATCCCTTGCCAGATGGCACATAAAAGTTTATGTACTCCGACTTATTCCCCATGACCAGACATTGACATAAGGCCGTGTCCGAAACGGGCTTCCAGAGCTACGGCTACGTCTATTGTCAGCACGTCCCCGCGTATTTTCAATGGGTGCGGACCTAGACCTAGCTCTAGACAGTTGATTCGGATGCAGCCTTTGCTTCTGTACTGATGGCGTAACAATTTGTTAAGTGTGCGCTTTTCTATGGGGCTATGAAACCGTTGTCCCCACCAGGCTACCATAGAAAAGCACACATGTAAACAAAAGTGTGAAGTCATCAGTACAGAGGCTTGTTAGGGAGACTACCAACATCAACCGAAGCTCAGTGGGTAGAGCACTGGCACGGTATTCTGGAAGTCACAGGTTAACATCCACACTTCTTTGTTCAAATTATATCTATAGATTAACCCTAACTCCCTAGCATGATTTACTAGGAACCATACCCATCCTGGCAAATTCCAACAGTACCATATGGGAAACTGCACACACATATTTCTGACTTAGTTTCTGGAGATGTGCCAACCCAATGTAAAAGACTGTCAGTTTAGGGGTACTGTACCTGTCCAGACAGATTCCAACAAAACATGCTGTTGGGGTTTGATGGGTTGAGTTCTGTTAGGGTTAAAAATATACTGAAATCAATTTCCCTTAGTGGTTTATTTGATGAATGAACATTATCAGAATGTGTAGCGGTAAGAATTCACCTGAAATTTCCGTCTATTATTTTCCTCAGGGCTCCGTCAAACTGCAGAGAGTTCTTCTCTGAGAGGCAGAGGTAGCCAGCGGACCTACTGGGATCTGTGTTGACTCCCAGCACCGGTGTGTCGTCTGTCACTTTACCGGCCGCCATGATGAAAGTACCGTCCCCTCCGGCCGCGATGATAACGTCGGCCCATCGTACGGCCTCCTGGTTCAGGTTCTGATCAAACCACTGGGCTTGTCTGACTTCTATGTTCTGCGATCTGACATATGGGTGTGGTTAACAGAGTTGTAATAAAGTCGCCTCAATGTTTATTACTTGTCTGAACTTGGAATAAGGTCTCATATGAGCATTGGTAGAGGGGATGGGGTGGGGGCGTACCGTAATTGTTTTTTTTGTAAGCGAAATCGTGTCTTTTGGCAAATACACCACTTACGATCTGATAGTGTCCAAAAACAGGGGGGGGGGCCAGAGTTGTAATGACTCGATCGAGTAGTCACAATTTTTGGTGACTCGACTTGCGCCACTTTTCAATTGTGGTTTTTTGTGGTGTCATTTGTCACAGAGCGAAAGGCTATGGTTGCCAATCAAGGCAGGTGGAGGGAAAAGTGGTGCAAGTCTCTAGATAGACCCTTTCATAAATTGGTCACTGCTCAGTCAACCGTGAATGTAATGACATGATCAGGGTGTCATTTTAAAGAGGAGATTCAGCCCTAACAGAGGATATCTCCCTTTTACACGTGCCCTACTGCTGTTCCAATTAGCAATATCTCGGTTTGGGTTTTTTATCCACCCTGTATAGTATTCAAATATTTGTGACTCAAAGTGACTCAAGCTAAATATTTGACTCAACTCGACTCGACTCGACCTTCTTGACCTAATGACTCAACTCGAATCATTTCTTTAAAATGACTTGACTCGAGTCACATAAATCAGAGACTCATTACAACTCTTGGGGGGGGGGGAGGCTGTATCCTTTGTGTATCCATGGCATCCTGTACAAAATGGCACTCAATGTTTACAAACAAAAGAAAGGTCTTTATTTCACTCAATACTTAAATATGTTGTTAAGAATCTTTCAAACGACAATTGAACAGTGCCTAGAAAATCAGTACCAGAAATACTTTGGATGATTTCTGTTTAAAGCAAATGATAAAATCACTGATGAATAAACAGCACACTCTGTGTATGAAAATTAAACAACAATCTTTGCATTTTCTAGCTTTTCTTGTCAAACTTCAAATGAAGTTTTCAAATTTCCACCAACCCCTTCCTCCAAAAACAAAATATCTTATTCACTGTACAGAAAGTGGGTGTTTAAAAACAGTCAAGTGAGTAGAGAGACTTACCGTAGGGTGTCCACAACTTTCTTGACGTTAGACACGTGAATTTTGTGTTTCTCCAAATACATGTCATAATGTGACCCTCTCTGTAGGAGCTGCAACACGAAAATAAATTTTAAAATGTTTGTCTTTTGAAACCTAATTACAATCACTTGACACAAAAATGTACGTTAAAGAAGATCATTTCAATATTATTTGTCACATATGGGTCAATTTTGGATCTCCTTTTTTCTTGTCCCTGTTACATCTGACATCTTTGTGCTTTTATGGTTATGATGCACTCCTTAATACCATTGGGTGAGTAACTCGATTACTCATGAGTAGTCTATGCTACTCATTGTTCTAATCATGCTTTTTGATTTACTCGAGTACTCATCCTGGCTTGAGTAGAAGCAGGTACTCGCGAGTAGCAATTCCCTAGGATTCCATTCGTCCCCCCCAAAATGACCCAAAACCTCGCACGGTAAGGATATATCTCAGTGCTGAAGAATGTTTTGTGACTTGCATGCTATTTGCTTGTAAGTTTAAAACTTCACATCATAGTAGGCCTATATAACTCTTTTCTGCTTTTATGGGAATTCGGTTAACTACTCGCGGGTACTCAACTACTCATGAGTAAATAATATAAGGTGGGATCTGAGGTAATTTCTGACCACTTTAACCAATTTTTGTTTAGCAAAAGATCATCATTTCAACATAATTTACAAGTTTTATTTGTTAATTTTGTTAGCGTGAGAAAAAAAATATCAATATGAGGTCAGATCATTTTCAAAAGTTCAGCGATTGTGAAGTTATGGGCCTCTCATCCGGTTTTTTTCCCTCCAAAATACCCTCGTCAACCTTAATTAGTCTTCTTTTAATTCCAAAGACCCTATTTTCTAAATTGTGATTTTTCTTGCAGTTCAGGCCTTGGGGTGGTTGCCATAGAATCTTTTATTTTCGTGTTACGTTTTGTCATCTTCATATTCAAAACCTTGTCCTTTTTTCACATTCTCATTTCTGTTTATTTTAAGGTAGTGGATATTTTGCCGGAGGTAATGACGGCAAACTAACGATTACTAAAGGTTTGCCGGCGGCAATCCATATCAACAGAGGGCGCTGTACTCTTTAAAATAGGGCTGAATTATAATATGTATTAAATTCCCACCAAAAGTTGTGTAGCGCGTTTGGTGTAGTGGTTAAGCAAAGGCTCTAGTAAGCGGGATGACTCGCGTTCGATTCCGACCGCACCACATTTTTAAGTTTTTTTTTCTCATCCCCAAATAAATAAGTACAAAAAAACAGTAACTGCGCATGTTCAGTGCATATCCGGCAAACTAACGTTTACTAAAGGTTTGCCGTCTCCGGCAAAATATACACTGCCTTATTTTAAACACTGCTAATACTAGTAATAGTAGTTTGGTGAGTCAAATAACCCAAAAGTGGATTTTTGTTCTCTTAATGGAATTGGGGGGGGGGGGGGAAATATTGCAACCTGAGTGACACCACTTTTTCATCTCAATGAAATTAAAGGTCATTCATTGCAAAAATGATGATAAGAGTTTTTAAGACATGAATCTGGGATTGTAAAACATTTTCAATTTTGTACGGATATACTTAGAAAATTTTCTTCACTCTCCATAGACTTTGTGCACAATCGCAGAAGTGGCGTCAGGTTACATTTTTTCCGGAATGGGATTATCCGGCGATAATTATACAATCACCAAAAATTTAAAAATATCAAAAATAACCATGATATTAAACTCACCAATTGTTTCAAACCCTCTTCCTCAAGATCATGAAATCGTTTTCTTTCGAAGGAATATCGCGACAGTTTCGACACAACTAAGGCTCTCTTTGGCCTGAAGGGGACACCCTCCCCTCCATACTCAGTACCGCCCCCTCTTCTTGGTTGCTCCGGCGAGTTTGATGATGATGACGAAGACCTGAACAGTCGTCTGATCAAAGACAAAGTACTGAAGTTGCCAGTTTTTGCAATGTTGTTGCCAAGTCGATTTATGTGCAAGCCGAAACAAGTTGCACAAAACCCAATCTGGGAGCGAGACATCATTAATGTCCTTCTAATGCTAGGGCAGCCTTCCAGGTCTCTGAACACACATGACACAGACAGTCAGAAATCCAGTTTAGTGTTTACCAGCGGTCACGTCAAGCCTGTCATTTATCAATCAATGAATCATGTAAAACAGCGTACGTGCGCACTCGACTAAACAAGCATGCATGACCTTCGACCTTTATGTTGTTGTCGGTCATGGTTAATGGTTACATTTCGCCCCATCCTCTTTCACCATATTGTCACTTCGCCCCATCAACTTGGCCTCAAATTTATTTACTCTCTGAAAGTATAACGTAGAGTCGTATGACTATCAAAAGTATCAACTCCTATAAAAACATATTTTTTTCATGCTATTTGTTTTAATCTATTTTTGTCACCTTTCTTTTGTCATAGGTCACGCGTGAGTGGGGCGAAATTTGAATACGACAGCCACTGAAGGAATTGACTTTGTGTTGGGGCGAAGTGACAGTGGGGCGATAATTTCTTTGGGCATTGTTCTCGAACTTTCACGACTTTGTCGATCGACCGCGGCTTTTGAAATGATGAACCGCGGAGCTGAACATTTCTTTAATTTGTTTCTGATAATATTAGAATGGAGAGAATACTGACAAGTCAGAATTGGTACATGAGAGATGTAAGTTAACGACTTGAATTTTTTGTTGGTTTAATTGTGACAAAAAGAAGCAGAAGTTTGATTTTTTGTTTTAGCCCACGTGCCACAGATTTATTTATGTACAAAGTAAAGGGTTTCTACATGTATTTCCGACACACCGGTCGGTTTAGTAGAATATGCCAAAGGCAGTGTATATTTGACCGTCAACCGGTCCCCGATGTTTTCCTTGTTGTATTGGCACTGCACTGACATAACTGAACATGCGCAGTGAGTGTTTGTTGGTCATGCATGTCATGTTGGTCATGTTGGTAAGTTTTTACTGTGATGTTTTATTTCTCCATCTGTCATGTCTGTCCATGCTGTGATGATCTCCGTCTGGTTCCGCATTACAACATTGTTGTCAGTTGTTATGATTTCGCATTCACTGTTCAGGAGACGGGAATTGCAATTTCTGACTTTATTTCCCTTAAAAAAAACCCAAATCCTCCAGACCCATGAATAAAAAAACGAAGTGGCTATCGTTGCGGCAGCCATTGTTTAGCGCCCTCTACGATACTTTTTTGATACGCACGCAGGTATATAATTATTTGTTTTAGCGAGCAGTGCGACAGCTCAGTCGATAGAGGGTAGGATTTTGCACCGCGAGGTTGCGGGTTCGCATCTCAGTTTTGCACTCGAATTATTTTCCTTTTAATTCTAACCTGAGGCTTTGGAGGATTTTTTTTAAAGGGAAATAAAGTCCGAATTTCATAACGTTCAAATTCACTTTTTTCCTTCTAATTTTATATTTTCTTCTCATGTTTTTATAAAAGTTGCAGTACTACCGTTTTAATTCTTTTAATTCTAACCTGAGGCTTTGGAGGATTTTTTTTAAAGGGAAATAAAGTCCGAATTTCATAACGTTCAAATTCACTTTTTTCCTTCTAATTTTATATTTTCTTCTCATGTTTTTATAAAAGTTGCAGTACTACCGTAACTTAGAAAATGGGAAATGCGTTACGGCTGCCGTAACAATAGCCACTGCGATAAAAAAAACCCTGAAAGATTCTGTAATTAAATTAAATGTAATTAAATGTAGTAGCCTAGTAGTAGTAGCCCCCGATAAAAAAAACCCTGAAAGATTCTGTAATTAAATGTAGTAGCCTAGTAGTAGTAGGCCCCCTAGGCCTATTCGATTTAACACATGCACATGACACGTGAAAAAGTGACAGGAAGAAAACTCGGAAAGAATTCCATAATAATTGGACATCACTTGACACCCAGTGCACAAACCCTATGAGACTTGTCTGAAAATGTTTAAGTGTTATCTCACATTCTCAGTGCATGCTTCAATATTTTTCCTGCTAAATTTGACTTTTTACTGGACATGTTATCGCTTCCTGATGGTTGATCATGTTGATAGGTCATTGCAGGGAAAAATAAGTGATGGCCATATATGGAATTCTTTCCGAAAACTCTTACCTTTCTTTTTGAGGAGAGAAAAAAATTAAAATGAGTCATGTGATTGCACTCGGGTCTCGAACTCGGGTCAACTTGGTCATCAGTCCCACGCCTTATCCATTGAGGCACACGTTCGCTCGAGTTGGGATGGTAATTTCTTAATTATAATATATAGGTAGGCCTAGGGGATATTTTGCCATACTTCTTTTTTTGCGGTGAGAGCGCTGTGATTGGCTGCTCTGACGGGAAAGTTATGTTTATTCATGAGAAAAGAAACAAAACAGACGGCACCCTATTATTATTACTTAGTCAACTAGTTACATAACGGTAAATTAATTAAAGCATTTTTTTTTTAAAACAGCTGTCGTCGAGCAGCCACGGTCTAGTTGATTGTGAGTTTAGCTATGGATTGACAGATCCTTGGTTCGCATCCACGAATGCCCATTTTTCATCTACTATTTTTCTTCTCCAAATTGATAGTTGGGATAATTTTAATTTAACGAAAAAAGAAGAGTCTGAAAACCTAAGGCCAAAAAAAAAAAGTCTCCGGTTTCTGGTATGCGCGCGCGTCGCCGTAGCCATGCACGGCGGCAAAATGAAAACGTTTTTTTTTCAATAAAAGATGATGTCTCAAAACCGCCAAACTCACTGGTTTGACTGGAATCCTGCTGCTGCACAATTTTAACGTGTTTTTAGATTGGGTTATGGTCGAGAATAAGCTTTATGTGGCCTCTCTGGACTCCCATATATTTGCCCTAAGTTTAGTCGGGCACCATTTGCAGTCATCAGCACGCATTTGAAGCAAAAAAATCAGGTAAAAAAAAAAAAAAAAGCCGCGTCGCCGCACCACTTTTTGGGCAAGCTCCATACCAGAAACCGGAATCTTTTTTTTTGGCCTAAGTGTCTTGCAGTGATTCCTTTTCAAATCAAGAATGCCATTGTTTTATTATCATCGTTCATTCATTATCATTATCGTGCTTTTTAACTCAAACTTAAAGTTATCCAGATTGATTGAAAAAAGATACTAACCATTTATGTCTTTTTTTAATCAGGTGTTTCGATGGCGTACCGGAGCCAGTTTAGCGTGGTCGCTTATACTCCTACCATTCACAGCTGCACTGTTTGTTCTCTCAGTCAAGGCCAACATTTTTCATCCTTACTTGTGGTTAAGTGGTAAGTCAAAATCATACCGAGCATGCCCATAAAATAGTCAGAGTATCATCCGTTGTTCAATGGAGCCATCTCCATAACCAATGTCTGATTATATGTGAGCATGATGCAAATTTTATGTGACCCCAAGGCCAGCCAATCAGAGTCGACTTTAGAAATTGTGACGTCATTGCGATCAGAAATGTGGACTAAGCTGTTGATTGGTCAATTTGGCAGCCATGTTTTTGTAATACAACAATAGGTTACCGAAGACCCGATAGAAGGCGCCAACTGACTGGTCAGAATCTCGAGTTGCCTGACGTGGTGCTTTTGAACAAATCTCGGATAATCCCACGTTAACATTTAAGAATTTCTTTAAATTTGATAAATTCTGATAAATCATTATTATCTCCACTCACGGACCCAAGTTTGTAAGAAAACTAGTTTCTTATTTGAGGGCGCATTTCAAAAAGGTTAATTGTGCACTTCGAAATAAAATCGTAAACTCTCACCAAAATCGAATTTCTCTGGAACTTTGTAGCGGGAACTGTTTAGAGCTTGATGAAATTTCACTTACTGCGAAACTTGAGGTAAAACTGTTGCTCTAGCAAGGCACTAGAGGCAAGAAATCAAAGTGTGCCACATTTGGGGCCGCGCCACGTTAGCGTACATCAACAATGCACTTTGTACCATTCTTTTTCCATTGGTTTTCAGCACAGTGGTGAATTATAGAGGATACAGAGAGGTTCCTTGCAAAAATTCCCATGCAGCTGATGTGGCGTGTCTCTTTATTTCTCTCTCTCAGATTGGCTGGTAACCACATTTTCCTTCTCCGGTATCAGCTACATCGCATTGATTGCCCTTCTGACCTTGCTGGTAGCCATCGGCAATGTCCTCTGCTATACAGGTAAGAGTTTCTCTCAACAATTTCTACCATTTTATCCTTTGAATTAAGCACAATATACAATTCCAGATTCTGTTTATAAGACCTGATTTATCATAACATTCACTGATCAAAATTCAATATATTTTGACTCTTTAATCTCAGTCGAAGAGCACTTCTACGGTCGTCTTTGAAGAGATCTTTTTAAAGTTGCATACCCCTTGCTCTTCAAAACATTGAATTTTTTTCCCTTTTCAATTTGTTTGTTTTTATCTGAAGAAAATATCTTCTTTACTCTGATTTTGGGCATCTGCAACCCTCTGAAAAAAAAGGCTTTCATTTTGTGCACAAATGAACCCGCCCTATGAGAGCCAAATTATTGGTTGGCAGTCAATAATTTGAATTTTGTGAAGAAATAATTATAAATTCAATGAGATGTCGGTGGATTTTTTCATTCAATATGTCAGTCAGAAGTGAATCGCTTTAATATTTGAGTAGTATTTGAATGTTTGCACGGTAAAGTCAACGGTAAGAGTAAATCTGCAGTTGCATTTATGAAGTGTCTTCACAGCCACCACACGACATTTGGTACACGAGGCCACATTTCTTGGGGTCTGGAGTCTTGTCTTTCAGGCTGATCAACTGGGAGCAAAGAGTATTAAAAGGTTTATGTGCTACCGTGACACCGTGTTCACGAAACACACACACTCCAGCTATTCAGACAGACCTCGGATGTATGGGAGAATGGCCATAGGTTGTTGCTTGGCATTGGTGGTCGTCATCGAGGCTGCTCCAGATGTTGGTTTCTTTTTAGGGATCAAGAATGCCCACGGTTGGTACCCGTTGGCAGTGAGAGTGTTTTTGACATGGTAAAGTTCTTTCTCGCGGTCTGAACTGAACTTTCATGCTTGGTGTTCATTATTGTTTCGATAGTCACAATATAACAGTAGTCAACCATTTCTGTATCTTTCAGTCGTCCCCATTGTACACATCAACCGCCTGTCAATCATCTGGGGCGTGGCCAAGCCCACCCACCTGCTTCACATGATGGGCCACACCCTGGCCGGCGGCACCGCGGCCTGGTGCTGGGCCTGTCTGATCGGTGCTCCCTACGACACGCTCACGTCGCTGTCAAATGAGGGCGCTGTGCAACATCTCAACGAGAACCACTTGTTCCTGGTGTTACATGGCGCTTACATGGTATGTGTTTCAAAGCGTCCATTTGTGCAGTTAGCCAGTTCAGTATTTCAACAGTTAACATGCACACCCAGATTTGACTGTTCTCTTCCTGATAACCTCGAGCTAGTGTAGGAGCTAGACGTTGTTATGGTTTGATACGCGATAACCCGCGCCGTTTATGAACAACGTCTAGGGAAACTCGTATCGGTTGTGTAATGTGCGCACACGTTTGGCCTAATACATGCAGCGTGCATTCAAATCATTTCATTGTACATGTAGTTCCGAACCAAACTCTTAAATTTCTTCCAGTAGTATAAAAGATGCAGCCAGACTTTTGTGCATCTTCACTGGTCAGCTCTTTTGTGGTGTGTAGTGTGCCTGGGACTGAAAATGGACCGTAATTGCCTGCAGAAGTAGCGCATGCACACAACTTTCCCCCAAGTTTTCGGGGGGAGATTTTACAAGTTTCCCTAGACCTTGTTCCTGATGGGTTCGTGGGTGATATTGGTTGGTCGTGATAACGTTCTCACGCGGTGGCAGGTTATCATGGCGGCAGGTTATCATGGCGGCAGGTTATCGCGTATCAAACCATAAAAATGTCTAGCCCCTAGACTAACCTTGAGCAAACAATGTTCACAAGGGGAAATGTTAGCTGTCACGGCGAGTTTTTATGTAATTACAAATTGGAAATACGAAAAAACGTGATGCAGTCCTGAAGTTTGGTTGTAGAATAGCGTACTTACATGCACTTCAGAAAAAGTACAATGAGCGCACATAAAAAGGTTATTCGCATTCAAAGTGGGCTATATTCATGCCATACTGAAAGACTCCATTGTGGTGTTTTCCGTTACTGACGACATTATGTGAGAATTAAAAAAAAAAAATGGGGGGGGGATGAAAAAGCATTTGCTACACTCGGCATTCTGTCTAGTCTTTGCAAAATATGGGTTTCATCAATTGTTCTGTGATGGTTAGGAGCTGGAGTATCAAAAGTCAGAATTTGAAAGTTTTTTCAACTGATTTAAAGGCGATAGCTCATCTTACACTGAGAAATTTTAAAATAGATATTTTAAGGGCTTTGCACCTTAACCAGTTCACGCCTGGATTATTTTGACAAGAACGGAACAAGACACAGGATTATTTTTCACTCAACCTCAAGCCAGGTGGATTGAAGCCATCACCCTCGGGCAGCACACTCATATTTCTGGCCTCGCTCGCTGCGAGCGGGTCGCTGACAGATATTTTCAGCTTCGCTCCCTGCGTGTTTATCCGTCATCCGCTTTGAACACCGCAAAACTTTTGCGTGTATACACGGCCTCCGGCGCGAACTGGTTAAAAGCACTGACATGCAAACATCAACAAGCTAGTGACTGAATTAAGCCTTGTGTGAGATACTGGTTTATTCAAAGGCTTGAAAACATTTTTTTGCAGTTTATATCTTTTTGTTCTCTTTTTTTACAGGGCTTCTTGTATTCATTTTGGTATGTACACACACAGGCACACTGCATTGACTTCCCAGTTATACAGGTAATGTGAACTCGGGTTTTTTTGGTTTTACCTTATTATAGACTAATTCGGCCAACAAAATTATTGTTATTTCTTGTGTTTGGTCCTTGGAGGGGTGACCACTGCCTCATTCCTGCAAAATACTCCAGCAATCACTGTCGGTATGTTGAGGCAGAGCCAGTGACATCCTGGAGCAGTGCGGAGGATTTCAAGTATAATCTAGGCACAAATTTATGCACGGCTGAGCATACACAACACAAGGTCTAAGACCTTGACACAGTGCATCCTCCAAAATCAGCCACACACTTTTGCCATATAGCCTCAATCCTGCAAAATCTCGATTTTGCAAAGAAGGATTTTGGAGGATTTGGGAAGGTTAGGATTAAGCAAATAATGAATGATTCTGTTCTTGTTACAGCAACTGAAATTCTTCCAAGTGAGGACCTACTTGCAGCGGAGCATTCGCACCAACCTGATCTACTCAGCCAGGGCCACGGGCTACTTCTACCTTCTCTATTATCTGTTTGGTAAGACTAGCTAGTAGTAGAAGTAAAACAAAAAATGGAATCATTGAGAGTCACAGAAAACAAATATTTATGCTTACATTTGATTGGTTCAGGTTTTTACATGGTAATGACAGCTAAAAGTGGCAATAGAAAAAGCCATTTGTGAGTTAAATTTGAATAAAATCCGGAACGCTGACTTAATCCAATGCTTTGCCATTTTTAAGTTGCATTCTCCAGACCAAAGAGACTGTTACTATATCACGTGATTCGGGGCAAGCCTTACGCTAGCAACCCCAAGCTCCGGCATGGTCTGGTGTCTTCGTGCCATTCTCACCCATTGTGAACAATGTATTTGTGCTGAACGTCTCTTATCTTACTATGCAAGAGCTTACCCCGAATCATATGCTTAGCAACAGCGTCTTTGGTCTGGAGAATTCAAAGTTAAAATGTGCCGAGCATTCTGAGCAAGTCAGTGTACCAGATGTTTTTCAAATTTAAATCCCAAAGGGTATAGGTCACTCGCAAATGACTTATTGCCAGCAGACCACTCTCTGCACTAATATACCCAGATTTTTTTCCTGATCACTGATTGTTGGAGGAGCAACATATTTTCAACTGTTTTTTAATGTGATTGATCAGGATCGATACCCAAGCACTGGCTGCAAGTTAACTTGGATGTGCAGGAGTGCCCCACACCCCTCAACTCTATCAGCGGTCTTCTGAACCTCACCCTCCTGTGGAATGCTGTCCTGACTGGCCTAATCACCAACCACCTTTGGGGAGTGTCCCTGCAGTTGTTCAAGGTCTTCAACACTGAAGTAAGTAAAGGTAAAGGGGACGAACCTGTGTTCACAGGGACGGAGTGCCCATCTCTCTCTCGAAGCAACTGGGCCAGACTCGAGTCCTTGAAGTGCTACTGTGGGGGGATCGCCACACCTCCTCCACAGCGAGTCTTTCACCTTCCCAGCATTGAATAATGCCGGTACCCATTTAACACCTGGGTTGAGAGGAGTAATTGAGGTAAAGTGCCTTACTCAAGGGCACAACACTCATGGCCACGGCGGGGCTCGAACCCACAATCTCACGACCACTAGGCCTGTGCTCTACCGCTAGACCACACATGCCCCCAACACACTGAGGTAGCTACATTTTATAGTTAATATTTTTTGCTGCTTCCATGCAGAAGGGCCAGTGTTCTGTCCTCTTTGTGCCTGACTGACCCACTGGCCTAGGCTGCCTCCAGATTACTTGGCTGCAGCTGGGAAGTACACACACACCTCTGGAAGCGGCTGCAGCCACTTCCCATAGACCTATGCGTTATATCTAGCCATAGCCAAGACATTTGGACGTGGCCCCTACATATTCACTGTCACTTGTGAATTAGACTTGCTTAAGTCCTACCTTGGCCCAACGGTTGGAAATACGATTAACTCATTACACCAGTGAATGGGCTAAATCCGGCCCACTGTGTAAGCCACATGCATGAACAGACTTCCAGTGAATGGCCATTGTGAATCAATTGAATAGAATTTTGTGCACTCTGGGACCAGCTTTACTAGGCTTGCCTTGTTTATAGGAAAAGATGTGAAGTAATGTTATGCAAACCTGACCCGAAACCGACTTCGGGTCGGGTCGGGTCGGTTTTACCATCATATCAGTCGGGCGGGTCGGTTTCGGTTTTGTGTTTGCGATTTTCGGGTCAGGTCGGTTCGGGTAAGCCATCTTGTGAAAAACCCGAAATAAACTGAAATAAACCGAAAGAAACCAAAACAGTTTGGAAATTCAAGCGGTGCAATATTATTGCAGAGTTACTGTGCCCGGTACAACCAACGTCAACCCACTGCATGAATGTGCATGTGGTTTGCGGTCTTCATGCAGTCAATAACTTGTAGGCCCACCAGTGGGTCACGTTATGAAAATGAGCCTTCACCGTACACCCTACAGTGCAATACTGTTACTTTTAGAGACGTCGATTTTCACACGACGCAGGTAAGTTCGGGTACAAAAAGGGGACACAGTTGCCCAAACCAGATATTCGTTTTTTTTGGGGGGGGGGGTCCGTTCGGTTTTGGTCTGTTTGTGTCGGTTTTGCTTGAATTTTTGTCGGGTTGGGTCTGGTCGGGTCGGATTTGGGGAGTTCAGACCGATTTCGAGTTCGGCCTGGTCAACCCGACCCGATGCACAACATTAGTGTGAAGGCAAAACTTGGAGGATTTTGAATTGCAGAAGGCTAAGCTGGGTTATCCCTGACCTTCTGATGGAATTTTGCTAGAAACCCTGCCAAATGCAGCAAAATGCAACACTTGTCAAAATGACAAGCCTGCTCAGTACAGCAAGATCCAGCAGGTCGCAAATCTCAAGGCCAAACTGCCTCAGAGTCTGTGGTCACCGAATGCAGCAGGATACAACTGTGGCATTGTTCAATGGGCATGGGACTAGCTCTCATTGTCTCAGAATTGGCAGTTTACGCACTGGTGTTGATGGCTCAATGCAACAAAGTCCCACAGACTTTTACACCAGATGCACTGTGTTGCGTCCGGTAGGGTTAAGGTTAAAGTGTAAATTCAAAATATCAAAGTTAAAGAGTTGTACATTTTTACTCTTTTCCATGTCCGTATTTTTGACATTCAGAGCAAGTCTATTTACCCCTCTAAATGTTTTTTTATCTCAATCCAACAGGTTTATCAGTTCGCCATTGAGGCCTCCTTCAGCAGTCCCAATGAGTGCACACTACACAAAGCATTGACAGAGAAACGCCATGTCTTAGTCAGGTACCTAGCCTATCAGGACCTCAGCTCATTGGCTGAGTGTGGGCGGGAGCGCAGGAAACTGGTCTTTGCACTCAGTCAGCCTGGTAAGAGAAGTAGTGTATTTAAGGTAGTATACAACATTTGCAAACATCAAAAAACAAAACCACCAAATTATTATGAAAAACCTTACTGGACTGTTAGTGAATGACAGTCTCAAGCATCCTGTGAAATCAGGCACCTGGTGTGCTGTCATTTTCAAGAAAAGTGGAATTTTTGTATCAATTTCCAATGATGGTCAGACAACCATCTTTGGAAAAAACCTGACTTTTTCAAATACTGACCCTTATTTAGGGGCCGTTCACAATTATCAACATTTTCACAAGTGTACAAAGAGTACACTTTTTCAAGACCCCCCCCCCCCTAAAAGTGTACGAAAAAAATGTTGATTTTTTTTCACACAAGTCTATATATAGACACTTGCATGTAATTTAAAGGCTTTTTTTGTAACTTTTGTAGATCAAAGTTTTTGGCCGTTTACCTGTAGAAGTTTCAGCTTCATACAATGTAAGTCGTCAAGTTTTTGAGAAAAAAGTGAAAATCACAGAGCAATTTTTTCAGGAGAGTCGCGTAAATCCGTTGTACATAATTTTCTTTTCATGAGACGAAAATTATTTGCGTGAAATTGAATATCCGACTCCATGAAATGTGGACTCATTGGTAGAAGTGCGCACGCGTGAGTACGATACTATGCTATTTTTAGGATCGTTTGGGGAGAGTGACCTGTCACGTGCGAGGGATTAACCAATAAAAGGGAAAAAGGGGTCCGATTTTCATAGGAGTCAGATTTTCATGTGACACCGGCCGTTAAAAACACGCAGTGGATACGGACTATACATGTACATGTACAGTACATACAGTACATTTTCATGTACGTGTGTAGGACAATGCCGCGCATGCTGTACACAATACGTTCATGGGATGCAATGCGGGGCCTGGCGCGGGGCGCGACCGGCTCGGCAAGTGCTCGATCGGCATCGGTTGCGGCTGTCGGCTGTGGCGACGGGCGAGAAAACAGATCGACATTAAAAAAAAAAAAAAAGCGTTAGGCGGGCATTAACGGGCGAGAAAACATATCGACATTAAAAAAAAAAAAAAAAGCGTACGGCGGCCATTAACCCCCTCCCCCCAGCATACGGTTTGTACGCTCGTGAAAAATAATTGTGAACGGCCCCTTAGTAAATTTAGTGAAGTCCACATTTTGTTTGCAATTGGTTACACATCCGTGAACTGGTTCCCTGACCTGACAATTCCCCGACGTCTATAAATTGCTCTGTTTTATCTGAAGTAGGGTCAGGGAACCAGACTACAAGAACATCATTTTGTTCTAAGTTTTTCCAGTATCTATGAACACAAAACTTTAAACAGGTCAGTGTAACAATATTTGCTATAAAATACCCCCAGATCCATCCATTTCTGAATATTACAGCAAATGCAAACTTTCAAGGGCCCTCAATCCTTCAAAATCCTCAATTTTGCAAAGAGGATTTTGGAAGGCTAGGGTTAATTTTATTTATTTCTCCGCCCCTCTCCAAAATAATAGGTGGCCACCCTCACAACTGGACCAACATCGCCACAGCCTGTCTGTCTCTGATTGACACGCTAACGCAACGGTTAACATCCCACCAGGAGTGGATTGCTAATGGCCTGGCACGGCAGAAACGCAACCGAGACGATGACGACCCCAAGGACACAAGGTCCCAGACGACCAATGGCAAGACATCTGTTGTTGAAGGTCTGTGTTGAGTATTGAACAGGGACCAATTTTTAAAGTATTGCTAAATGCAGCACAAACAAGGGCCAATTTCATGGCGCTGCTTAACAGTTAACAGAAAAGTCGTGCTAAATATAGCAGAAAATTGTGCTAACCTTAAGCACTATTTCATGACGTGTATGTGAAATTATTCCATCTGGCTTGCTGTTATTGAGAAGAAATCAAGAAATGTAGGTGATTCCCAACGATCTGTCAATACGGGCGATTCGCAATGCAGTGCGCCACCAAGAGTTTGCCATGGAGAGTTCTTTTTTCCCAGTGCATTGTGGGAGATGGTCGACAAATTCGCAGCGCGGGACATTTGAAATTGTTTGTGTTTTTGCTCAGTAGTTTTGTTAGTTTTTATCAATTTGGTGTTTTTTTGTAAGGCGGCAGAACGCTATGCTCCAATCTATAACAAATTAGCTCAAGTTGTCTACTGACACTCATTCAAATGGGCCATGTTTCGTCGATCGTAAACTTGAAAAATGGACTCTCCATGGCAAACTCTTGGTGGCGCAGTGCATTATGAATCGCCCGATTTGACTGATCGTTGGAAGTAAAGAGTTCTATTGTTAAAATTTTGTTTCGTGATCAAAAGATTGTGGCATGGTTTTTCACTCTTTTCTCAAAAAGAGTAATGTCCACTGAGCTGAAAGTTCAACAAGTTACGTTTGAACATTTTTCTTTGAATTTTGAGTGGTGTTATTATTGGAAACGAACAAATTTGCA
Organism: Patiria miniata; assembly: GCF_015706575.1. Classification (NCBI taxonomy): domain Eukaryota; kingdom Metazoa; phylum Echinodermata; class Asteroidea; order Valvatida; family Asterinidae; genus Patiria; species Patiria miniata. The sequence goes on from NW_024037073.1 coordinate 8,648,437, forward strand.
TGAAGAGCAAATGATCGTGTATGCCTTTAACTTGTTCATGCCTGCCCCCCTTCATAGACACCACCACCATATGGTACACCCCACGAGAGCCCCGCGGCCCTTACCTGCGCAGCTCGGTAGCCTCGCCCATCACCCCTGTCCCCGGCATGGACCCCATGTTCAGTCCCATCCAGGAAACCCCACAGGTTCTGACCAGGACCGGGGTGCAGGAGGTGGCCACCCCTGGGAAGGAGAGCACGCGATACTATGCCACGCCTGGGAGTAGCGTGTACGGGACACTGACCAGACCGTCCATCCACAAAGGTAAGAAGTCGTCTCATTTTAAATTACGTAAATCATTTTCGGATCATCCTCTTTAATTGGCGTAACCCTCCCCTCTGCCTGGCAAATTCAACAATGCCATCCCAAGTTCCCAACAGTTAAAATAAATCAAGTGACTGTTTTAAACAGTTGAGTGCTCCCTGCCTACATAAAGCAGGATTGACTGGCTGTGATTGCTATGAAACCTGATATAGCTATGCTTTGATTGTAGGAGATTGATAAGCCAGCTGTACCTGCCAGTTACTCGCTTTTGTCTGTTGATGGAATTTGACTAGTCACAGTGCCTAAAGGTCATATGATCTGACTGTTGGTGACTAGACTGTGTATAAAGGCATAGCAGGGCAAGAGGATTGATTTTTTTGTGGATTGCCTGGGACCGCTCAGACGGCTTGGATGACTCCAACATTTTGGGAATCAATTCTGTGTACCTGATTTGCCTCACTTACCACGTACACAGTTGGAACATGCTGCAAACACCATAAGAACTGGTTTCAAATCCTTAGTGCCAGGCAGTGTTGTAGTCGAGTACTTTTTTCGGAGTACCGAGTACTGCCGAGTACTTAAGTTGCCGAGTACGAGTACGAGTACTTGTACCTCCGAGTACAAGACCGGGTCTCTGAGTACGAGTACTTGTACTTACGAGTATGAGTACTTGTACTTACGAGTACGAGTACGTACTTACGAGTACGAGTACGAGTACTTGTACGTACGAGTACGAGTACAAGTACTAGCATTTCTGAATACGGCATACGACAAATGGTTCATTGTGCGTAATTGGCCCAGGCCCAGTCAGACTGATATACAGACCCACTCACGGCTAGCTGTTAAATGTATTTGTCCGGACTTGCACAGAGAAAAATCAGGAAATCTCGATTTCTCCACAAGCCAATCAGCCATTTCAAACTGAAAGTATCGATAAAATAAGGCCATGGTGAGTCAAGCTATAACATTTTCCCATGCCGAGTACTGCTATTCGAGTACAAGTACTTTAATGATCGAGTACAATTTCGACATGTCGAGTACGAGTACTTTGACATTCGAGTACGAGTACGAGTACTCCAAAAATAGTACTCGAGTAATACTCGAGTACGAGTACCAAGTACGAGTACTACAACACTGGTGCCAGGTCATAAATTAGTGTTGAGAATGTTGAAAATTGCCTTGTCTTTAAATGCACATTATGCGCAAGCAGAAAGCTTCCATTTAAAAAAAAAAAAATCTTTTGTAAAAAAAGTAATCGAACGAAGAGGGTAGCATATGAGTCTTTCTGACTTCGAAATCAAGGTATTGGTTAAAAGTAATAATGAAGTAAGTAGAAGTGTAGACAACAATAAAACAAAATCGTTGATAGTATTTCATTTTTTTTTCTCCTTAGACCAGAGAAAGTCTCCAAAGTCCTCCAGAGAGTACCCTTGGCAGGGTTTGTTGTCATGGCAGCACAGGCTTGACATGTTTCAAAGATGGTGGCTGGGCGCATACTTGCTGACTCCCTTCCCTGAAGCAATGAGCCGGGCTTTGTTCGCTGATGTGCAGCTGCACATCTGGGCCTTGGAAGGTAAATATCAGGGTGTGCTACCTGTAGATGATTGCCGTCATTGTCAAAATAATCCCGGTGTGAACTGGTTAAGAAAGAATTTACTGAATCAGGCTTTCACTGACCCATGTGACCCGGCCTACATCTGAATACCAGAAAGTCAGCGTCGCCTTTGTAGTAGGCAAAGAACCTGAGCCATAGAGGTAGAAGGTGAGGAACCTTACTTTACATGACAGTGAAAAATGAAATCCATCATTGAAATTAAAAGGTAGGGTAGACCATTTGTAATTTGTGCATTTTTTTGTTTGAAGCAACAAAAGTGCTCAAAATCTAGAGCAGGATGCTTAATTAACCCTAACTCCCTAGGCCATTTTGCTAGGATGTAGCCTCAATTCTGGAAAATCCTCCAATTGGCCTCATGGAAAAATAGCATATAGCCACAATCCTGCAAATTCCTCCATTATTTCTTGAATATGGTCCGTGGAGGGGTGACCACTGCCTCAATCCTGCAAAATCCTGCGGCAGTGACTGTCAATATGTTGAGGCTTGGCCAGTGACATCCTGGAGCAGTACGGAGGATTTCAAGCATAACCCAGGCCTACATTTATGCATGGCTGAGCAAAAACAACGTAAGGTCCGGCCCAAGACCTTGACAAAGAGCATCATACAAAATCGGTAACACACTTTTGCCATGTAATCTCAATCCTCCAACTTCCTCCACTTTGGCAAAGAGGATTTTGAAGGATTCAGGGCGGTTAGGGTTAATAACTAACCTGATGAAGTTTTAGGTCTGTCAATGCTGTATATTTCGAGTAAACGAAATAAACATCAACTCAATATTCTGGATCTCGATTTCAATTCCAAAGTTGCAGAGTGCTTTTTTTGAATTGTGCCGTCTCGTGACACAATCTTGAAATCAGCATTCAGGACACGATTTTCATTCAGCCGGTTGTCACCCAATTACAAACCAACTACAAATTAGAACGTGTGTGTGGGGGGGGGGGGGGCGGATTCACCGAAAGTTCCAAAAATGTGTCACTTGACACATCTTTGGAAATGACTTGCTTTTGTTGTTTTCTTCAAAATGACAGCATGCCAGAAAGAATAATTTCACAGGGAGTTTAGTGTCATTACTATCTTTAAACCAAGTAAGATTTTTAACAATAATTTGGTTGGTTACTTTTTGGATAGCTGCAAATGGTCCACTCTGCCTTCAACATCATTCTGAAATTTAAAAAATGCATTATTTTTTAATAAAAATATTCACTTTGGAAACTAACTAGGTGCATACAAAACGGTAATTATAATGTGGAACACCGAAATTGCCTCTATTTTTTTTGAAATATGATTTTTAAATTATGGGAAAATTCTTGTTTGTTTTGTTGACAGCTCTATCGTCTCTAGTTGCTACATCCTACCGTGAAGACACCTATGGAGTGGTGCAGGGCACCCTACCAGACATCCTAGTCAGTATGCTGGCTCTACAGAGTGTGAGTGTGAATACAGACCAGCTGATACAAAAACTGTGTCCGACAAATTCCCATCGTACATCTCTGAAGCACGCAATCTCTGGAAACTAAACAACCTGCAGCCGATTTCACGAAACAGTGTGTAACTTATGCCATGCTGAAGACTTACGCAACAAATTAATTGCGCAGCTGCGCGCAATAAACCTTCGATTGATTTCACGAGCGTAGCTGGGCAAACGGTTGTTTGTGTATGAATGTGTTTTTTCATGAAACAGTCGTTTAATCGTCTCCGCCCTCCCGAAAACGGTGTTGTCAGACTTTCTTTGCAATCGTGCAGCAACTCTAAATTCCTTGTCATGGGTAAAATAGCAATTCTTTTACTTCAAACAGAATGCTGTGAGTGTCTTGTATCTACCTTGATAAGTTGTTCACTAACAGGCCCCTCAACCATCACGATTTGCTGGTAAAATAGGTCATTTTCAGTCGCTATCCCACAAATTAACGCGACCTAAAACAATTGCAGTAGTTACGCCATAATTTGTTGCGCAACAAATAAGTCGGACTTACGCACTATGAAACTTTCACGAAATTGTCATAACTGAAATGTTGCACAGGGTGAAATGTTGTGCAACTTAGGCAATAAATTGTGGCACAAGTGTCATAGCGTAAAATTTCGTGAAATCGGCTGCAGGTCTTTGTTTTCATACCAATCTTTTCATACTTTTTTTACTGTCAGGAAAACTTAATGGTTTTTTTTATTCCTGAAAACGGAACTTTGTCCACAAAATACCCAATGCGAACAACATTTTAAACCTCCTTCTGTTTGAACAGCCACAGACAGTCAAACGTTCCATCCACTTCCCCTGCCATGCCTTTGACACAGGCTAGTCACCATCAGCCGGATCATATTGCAAGCAAGCGCTCTGACTAGTCAAATTCATTCAACAGACAAGACGCGGGCAACTTGTAGGCACTGTTAAAGCATAGCTGTATCAAGTAACATAAACAGTCCCAGCCTGTCAATCCTGCTTTATGTAGGCTGGGAGCTCCAAACTGTTGAAAACAGTCACTTGATTGATTTTGACTGCAAGAACAACTTGGCACAGAATTTATATTTGCGTAGAAGGGTTAGTGGTACTAATACGCCTTTTTTGTGTGTTATTCAGGCCATTGAGAAGCACTTCAAGCTGCCCACGTCATTGCCCAAGAGAAGCCCCAGTGACTTCCGGCCTGTGCGATCAGGCCCGATACACCCCAACGACAGACTACGATTTGACCTCAGGTCAACAGTCCTGACGTCACTTCACCGGATTGTCGCCACCTTTGGCCCTCATTTAAAGTAGGTATCATGAGTTCATTACTCTAAAGCGGCTTTTCTGTATGTGTACAAGCATTACATTCACTGTGTGGACTTCCGAACATAAGATGTCCACATAAACCAGGTAGCAGCGACGTTGTGTGGACTTGCCCACGTCCACACAGTGTTTCCCCCTCTCTGGAAAACAGATTTAGAGGCAATTTTGGGTTAGGTTTTTCCATGGCAAAATGAAGAGAAACACTACAGGGAATCGTAGAAGAAAAAAAATTGGTTTGAAAGAGTTTTCACAGTGTGAGTGAAATGAGTTTTTTTCACAGGTTTTTCTTAACTACACCAAAACAAAGGAATGTCCACACTACGTATGTAACGTAAACATGTGTGTGTGTTCATTGGTTGCTCATGCAAATCAGGGTACATGTGGATGGGTTTGCCTGTGTATGTGTACAGGCATTGCAGTCCCTGTGTGGACATGCGGACAAAAGATGTCCACACAACGTATAGAAGGAAGGCCGTCCAGTGTGTAGCTGTATGCATTAACCTAAAAAACAGCTTTGTGTACCTGGTTATCCTGTACATCTGAGGACTTTGAACAAAGGTTACTGCAATAATAGTATCGCTGAGGACCTGAGCCCAGTCCTCAGAATTTCCAACAGTAGGAGCTGAAGAACGGAACAGTAAGGGTCCTCAGAAGTATAGTAAAACTTGACTGTGTGTGTGGTTGTATGTGTTCATCCCTGAAGCAGGGTCTGGGTGTGTTTTTTCGTCGCCCATGAAGCAGGCAAGATTTCTAGATATATATATTCAGAATGTGACTGCTTTCTTTCACCTTCTTTCGTGTAATGGACAAACTCTTAACCTTGGTTATTTTAAATCTGCCAAATCTAAAGTAATTGAAGTCTGTCATGAGCCAATGTGGCCCATCAGACCGGCGTTTATCCCCGGTTTCAGTGGCATGAAACGACTGAGAGTATTTCTGTTCCCCCTGGATGGGATGCTAGTCCATCGCAGGTTACTCCCCAACTAATGCCGGTACCCATTTATACTCTTGGGTGGAGAGAGGCAAGTGGGGATGAAGTGCCTTGCCCAAGGACACAACGTATGACCATCAGCTGGATTCAAACCCCTGACCCTCTGATCATGAGTCACGAGCCCTAACCACTAGGCCACACTCCCCCAAATTCTGAAACCTGTGCCCAAAAGACCCATCCATTTCGCTCCACCCACCGCATTCGAGTGTAGTTGGTTGAACTATGGTTAACAATAGTCCTCACTCGAACTTGTCCATGTATGTGACATGTTGTCAATATTTTCAATACTTTTCTTGTAGGAGTGTCCAGATGGCTCCAGAGTACAAGCAGAAACTAACCCAGTTGATGGACTACAAGCAGTGAGGATTTAATACCCAAGCTCCCTGGTGGAAGCTTCTCTCAAAGATCAACACTTGCCACCAAAATATTGCAATATTCCCATCGGAGATTATGTGACCAACATACGTGATACAACTTTCATTAGAACACTGGAATCACTAAAGTTATAGATGCAACAAATATGTAAAAGGTCTGTATGGACTCTGTTCATGAACATAGGGGGCGCTTTATGACCACTGTTGAGAGCCCCAGTGGGAGTAGTCTTGGTGCCAGACGTTTGCCAAACTCTCCCTTTGTAACCAATGAGGGGGTACTTGCGTGAGTAGTCCATACTGTAATTTTCCCCATTGTAAGCATGGTCAAGGTGGCATTGGAATCATGGGTCACCAAAATTAATAGATGTAAAAAAAAAATGTTATAGGGCTGTATGACTTGTACATGCACATATTTTTTTGGGAGGATGTTGTTTGAAATGTGATGGTACAGCCCAGCTACTATAACAAAAAGCCTAGAGAGTTTAGGTTAAGTTATTTGTGGGCAAGTTTCTATTTTCACTGTTACAGTGCCTTGTTTTCTTTATTGTGTGTGTTTCATTTATGTTTCATTCGAGTCAAAGACCAGTGAATGATGTTAGCTACAGCAAAGTGAGTGCAGAAGCATATTCAGGTTTTGGTGGGGGATTGGGGTTGGGGGAAAATGGATAATTTTCTAGAAAAGAAGAAACTGGCCAGATGTCTTGGTTTTTCTAAAGTAAAAATTGTTCTGGGATTACTTCTAATACTGGTTGCGAAGTCTGGGATACCCTAGTGACATTAAAATGATGTCAAATGTCGGGGGGGGGGGGGGGGGGGGGTGGGGGAGGGGTAAGTTGCCTCAGTGGTAATGTAATGGATTCCTTGCGTCTTTAACCCTAACTCCCTAGGGGGTGTGCAAAATTATATTGAAATTGGAGAATTCAGGACTGTTTAGGGCTATAGTCAGAAATGCGGACATATCTTAGTTCCTCTGCGATTTGAATCATTTGAAGCTTTCATTGTCACTGAATAGCAAGCTGTCACTACAAGATGAAACGAAAAGAAAGGGACCAAATTAGACAAAAAATTTGTTTAATATATGTGGATCATGCCATTTATAAAAATACAGGAATAAAGGAAATGTTATTGACTTTTAAATGTGAACATTTCATGTTATTTGCATACTCTGTGCGTTCTTTCAGAAAAACAAAAACAATTTTGTTTTGCTGAAAGAGCACTTACCTTTCTGTGATCCGTGGACTGAACTTTAAAACGGTGGTTCTGTTTTAAATTCCGTAACTTGAAATTTACAAGAGTGATTTGAATGATTCTTGTACTAAAAAAAACTTATGAATTAGGCTTTCATATGCTAGATTTTGAAAGTCCTAGATTTTGAACAATGGTCCCAACATTTGGGTTTCCTTTTTTTTTACTCGCCATAGATGGGAATTCCTCATTTGTGATTTCCAGTAAAATCATTCGGGTTGGAGGATTTTTTGCTGAATTTCCATATTAAAGGTGCTCTCCCGCGTGCTATTTTTGAGTTTCACCCCCAAAATGTTGATGTTGTGGTATGTTGCTATTTCTTTAAATAGCAAAGGTATTCACTTTTGAATAAGGCATAAAACAAAACAAATGGTAGGTTCGCCTATAATTTTGATATTTATGGGTAAATTAGTTTACAAAATCGAATTATTTGCGGCCCAAAAATATTCAGACGTATCATAAGCAATCGAAAGCAACAACATAGTTTCAAAGGGATGAAAACGTCCAAAAGAGAAGACAGAACTTTTTTACCTTTATTACATAATACATTTATGGTAAATTAGAGGAAAAAATGAATACATTGTATGTTCAAAGACATCGAGAGCATTGTTATTGGACTTTTTGTTACTACAGCATTGATCCATTGTGATCACAGTACGGTAATGATCGGTGTTATACCGTTTAGTACCATTTGTTAATGATGTACATCTGATTATTTTTGTAATATAATTAGTTTCAGCAATTAAAATATTTTGTTGAAGTTTTGTAAAGTACAAGTTAAAGTTTTACTTTTCTTTTCGTTGTAAAGCCTTTTTCCTCTTTAACAAAAGTCGTTTTTTCCCCTGATGAATTGTCAACTTGTTTTGTTTTTTTAAAGAAGTTTTTAAAAAAAAACACCTAAAATTTGGGGGTCTGTAACCTCTAAAAAAGAGACATCGTTTGAGTTCCTTCTGATACAATTCTCCGGCTCCCTGCAAACAAGCTGGTTCCCGGTAGCGGCGGTACCTATACATTTTCGATGCTGATATAGTAGGCCTTCCATCGCGTGAAGAACTGATAATACTACCTAAGACATAATGACGTCACCTTTTGTTTACACACGCGCTTTCCTATGGGAGACAGGTGAGGACGATTGGCTGGCGTACGGTAAACAAAGCGTGACGTCATTATGTCTTTAGTCGCCGCACGGTTACAGGTACTTTGAATTTTGTAAATCCATGACCAAACATGGGGCGATTGCTTTTCGTTTGATGTGGGCAGTCATTCAAACGCGAATTTCAATACTGGAATTTGTATCCTTGTGGAGACATTTCTTTGTTCTCGTGTAGTAATGTTTTCGAGTTTAAAAGTGTAGTTTCAAAAGGCTCTTATTTTAACCAGAATTAATTTCCTTGGCTGAAGTTCTGACTTCATATCCCTTTTCTAAAACCCCTCCCATTTGCGACAGATCAACATACTTTGGAAATTCCTAGTTTTTGAGTTAAAGTCCAAATATCTATTTCGTGATAACCTTGTGGAGACACGTGTATTGTGTATTCATATATAGAAATTGCCCGTGGAGACGTATACAATCTGTTGTTCCCTATTGTGTGCATGTCTCCAGAGGGCACGGTGTATCAGATCTACTTTTGTATTTCTTGAAAAAAGAAAGGAAATTAACAAATAAAATCTATATTTCGGGATCAAAATCGATAATAGCTACAACAGTTTCAATTTGTGCGTTTAATTTGCAACCAACTGCAGATGAAAAAAAAATACTGTAATTTATTGCAAACAATTCCTATCGGCACTGCGCGTATAGAAACTGAATCGAGGCGCCGGGGAATTAACCAATCCAAAAATATTCCATTTTGTCATTTCTTTTGTTCATTAATTAATAACCGTTTTTCCAAGTTGCCGATAAAAACGTTTGGGGCGGATTCAAACCCTAACTTTCTATAGAGCATATATAGTTTCTAGGTTAAAGAAATAATCTAAGTTGAATGTTTTTTCCCTATATTGGACTCTAAAATTGACCAAGTGCCCACATGAACTTGACTTTAGATTTCATCAGGTCGCGTTCATGCAAATAAATATGCCTAAATTGTCCAAGTAACTTTTAAAGTTGCTCTACCGAAGAGTCTATTTCTCCTTAAAAAATGGCACCCTTGCCTCGTGCGTTCATTGCCCGCAATTAGGCCTAGGGCCTATATTGTTCGCTTTTTGAGAGAATGATTTGTTTAATGACCTATTTTTTGTTAATCATACGATGGGTAACTTTTACCTGTTATGCCTTTCGCGCATTTTGTTCGTTTGCAACTAGCATCCAAAGAAGAACGTTCCCGAACCCAACCTGTTAAAATTTTAGCTCAGTGCGGATATTAAGCCTATTGTCCAACCTTTTCGTTTGTAACAAAAAATTGGTCATTAAACAAATCGTTCTCTCAAAAAGCGAACTTTCGATGACGCAGACTCGGACGCGATTTCGTGCAACACTATCCCTAATGATTAGGCTCATCTCTGAGCGTCGTTACTGGGTGAGTCAAAAAAAGCGGAACCCACCTCCCCCCCCCCAAAAAAAATACTGAAATTGCTCAATCTGTTCAAAGAATATCACCATTTAAACGCAATGACCCTAAAACATGTCTCGTCCAAAAAAGGCAATTTATTGTGTGTTTTGACAGTTTGGCACAACAAACAAAATGACACAGAATACTGACACAGTTTCAAGAATTGTTACCAACTGTAGTACACAACCTGGCTAAGCAAAAACATGTGATTTATAAAATCCACTTTTCAAGAAGACGGGCCATCAAACGGACTTTGTTGCACATTGTTAACGTTTAAACTGAGATTTTATCACTTGTAATGTTTGAAGACAATTGTGACGACGATTCTTGGAATCGTATTTTTTGGACGAGACAGGTTTTATGGTCATTGTGTTTAACTGGTATATTCTTTGAACGGATTGACCAATTTCAATTTTTTTTGTCTAAAAGTTGCTTATGAAATTGGCTTTCCATTCATTATTATTTTATGGTGCGACATAGTTTTTAAATATGAAATATAATTTTTGGGGTCTGGGCAGTCCACTTTTTTTTTTAACTCGCCCTATTACCAACATCGGCTAGCCAGACAGACGTTTTCAAGGGGTGCTCACCATCTAAGTAACTGTTGGTTTAGGCCTACTTCATTTAGGGATTTAGGGGTCCTCTTCATTGCAACGGATCCGAAATGCCTTTAAAAATGGTGACCGACAATTTAATCGTTCGTAAAAATGAGATCCGAATTATTTTATTCAGTTTCGAAAAATCATGATGTCTCCCAATGATAATTAAAAAAACGATTCCCAATCAATTCGATTCTAATTCTCCCCAAAACCGCCCCTGCCGCATTGCACCGATCAATGTAACGGAAAAAACGTTTCCGTTAAAATCTAATCGATAATCCATAGTGTGAAAGAACGTTCATGCATAATGTATGCACGCAACGTATATGCACACACACGTAATATGCATACGTATCTAGCGCAGTGCAGGCTGAGGTTATCTTTTTCTCTCTACGCACCGCAGTACGTCCATATCCATCCACTTAGCAACGCACTATTTCCCAAATTAGCTTAACATTATTTCGAAAATATTCGACGAATTGGGATTGAAATTTAGGACAAAACATTTCTTTCGACGTATTTATCAATATCATTGAAAGAAATTATTGTTTCTACGGGTAAATCATTCTCATTGTGGGTAGAGGGAGCGGCCATTGGCGGACGATTTACCGGTTGATGGGCAGTGACGAGGTTTAGCAACTGTTGCCTTGAGAATAAACGCCATAGCCACCGTAGTCCTGGCGACTGTAACCCGCCAACTACAAGGTAATTTTTCCTTTTTGATTCGTTGATGTGTGGATAGACTGTAGCCTGTGCGAACAAACTGTACATTCCGATACCATTTTGGGTCGAATCTTTTGCTTATTTTTGCGGGTTTGAAGGAGAAATACTGCGGGACGTTGGGCCTTGTTTTTCTCAAGCGGCGTTCCAAAATGGCGATTTTGCGCGGGCAGTTTTCTAACGTGTGCAAATTTGCAGTTTGTTCGGGTCGGGCCGCCGGGCCGGCAAGCAGTGGTACGTAACGAAACGTCCATTCTCGGCCGGGTCTTGTTTATGACTTGGATTTTCTTCGAAGTTTAAATGGTTGTTCGTATTGTTTTATTACATTGCATGGTCACATTGTTTCATTTTGTGAAGTAGCCTACGACTTGATGATCAGATTGGGATTTGTTGTAATTTGTAGTGCATTTTAAATGTGAAATTCGAGAAAAAATATGTTGATTGTCGGGGGTGTTTGATTTGTGTGTTTTGTCAACAATGACTTCGCATGCTCAGCTTAAGTTAACCTGGCTTTGTTGTATGGTTGTGTATGGATAGCCACCAGACTTGAAATGTGCAATGAAGATAAATTATGTTGCATTGTTGGAGAGTTTGCGATGCACAAATTCTGTTTGTAGCGCAAACTGTCCCAGGATGTTATGTGTTATGTACAGCATAACTTCACTACACACTTCCGAATCTGCGGTATGCCGTATGGCATCACTGCAAAAAAAGACACTAACGTTTAACGTGGTCGAAGCCAAAATATAATACTACAATTTGTTTATCTAGACTCTAGATGTTGAAATAACATCGGTGTTATGTTTGTAATATTTTGGCGATCATGAAGTGTAGGGCCCCTGTTTTGTTTTGATCAAATTAGAGTCAAAAATGTTTTTTATTGCTCAAAAATCACCTTTCATGCCTTTATTGTCAGACCCCCTAAAGCTACGCGGTCCTTTTTCTACGCACTCACCTTCAATTTCTGTGTGACGATGCGCGCGCGTATGCAAGCGTTACCTGCGCAGATAATCGAGATTCGAGGATACAATCAAAAGCAGACTTTTCTCAAATCTAATGACACTCTTTTTGCAATTTTGAACAGATTCTTGGGGTAGAAATCATGATTTTCCTGCGCGGTTTGTGCTTTGCGATTCAGCGCGCCGTGCGTGCTCATGGTACATCGCGCGGTGATCGCCATCTATATTTTCGGGTCGCATGTTGTCGCCACGCTGTCATTGTCATTTTATTCCCAAATTTCCCTCAAAAAATCAAAACCCCGCCCTCTATCTATGACATACCTGTTTATTGAGAATGTCGCCAACTAGTTTGGTAGGTCCAATAATTTTAAATTGGATTTTGTTTCCTTAAAGGAACTTGGCCCTACACTACACGATCGCCTGTATTTGATCAGAATTATAATTATCATACTTTCATAGGAATTAGATTTTTAAGAAGAGAAATCGATATGGAAAGATTTTGCTATCATACCTTGCAAACCCCCCTCCCCCCCTCCCCCCCCCCCCCCCCAGCCCAGGTTGGATTCCTCCGTTGTGTGTATAATGCGACGGAGTCCAGGGTATCCATTTCTGCTGCCATAGTGAAAATTTTTACGTTTCAAGTCTTCACACGAGTTCGTACTGAGGATGTTTACGACGAAAGCATGGATCGGCGATTTATTTTCTGTAAACACGTTGCCCACATACATATTTACTTTTTCTAAACCAAGCATCTTTGTAATTCCGGACACAAGGAATATGTAAATGAATATTCAGCTTTCTCCATCAAGTAAAAATGTTGGGGGGGGGGGAATGTAAAAAAATTCACATTGGCAGCAGAAATTGATGGACGTCAGTGGGAATGCAATGAAGATGTCCAACCTGGGCTAACCCCCCCCCCCCTCAATGGTCAGGAACAGAAAATATGAGAAAACAACTCAAAACCTACTTTGTATGTTAAGATATACATGTACATGTAAATGTATGCATGGCACAACCATAAGACTTACTTTGTGCAGATTCTGTATAAAATGACCAAAACCTGGGTGCCAAAATTAATTTTAAAGGATCCTTTTCTTTCTGAAATACATGTCAAGATTTTGATCTTTTCTTCTCCTATGAGAGCGTGTGTGAGGCTACTAAGTAAGTGACGGGATATAAATCCACTATTCGGTTTTGATTTTAGGAACTGCATTCAAAACCAACCTTCAAATTTTTTTAGCATTCCATTTTTTGGGGACACAGGCTAAAAAAGCAGTTTCATTGTTCTGCATTCACTTGCTGGTGGTCTTCTTAGGGTATGAAATGAATAGCCTGCCCATTTAACTTTCAGAGAGTTGACGCCCATTTTTCTCAACATTCACAGCTCTTGAGTGTTTTAGTAAAAGGCCCAGTGGCCATTGAATCCTGCAAACTATAGCCAGTCATTGGGAGGGCATTGCATGCAGTACCTCACTCATAACTTTTTGTTGACATGACTGTGAGCTGAATGGGAACTTCCGGTGAAATCGGATAACCGTTATACGGTTTAAAAAAATTGGGATAACCGGATTTTGAAATGTCCGATTTCTCCCACCACTAGAGGTTATACATTTTGCACACATTTTTTTTCCAGCTACTTCCTTTTAATGTTTGACTTCTCCACGTTTCCTGTTTCAAAAGCACGGTGTTTAGTACGAGGTAGTTAAAGGCAGGAAATTCATGTAGTTTGTGACTGCATTGCTACATGATATCCTCATATTGATTTACTGCCCTTGATTTTAAATGTTCACAGTTTATTTCCTTGTGAATTGTTGTCGGGTTAAGCATTTTAACTTTCTTGATGGTCATCAAATGCTTGTGTAAACTCTTTATAGGTTAAACTTGAATAAAATAACTGGTGTTCCGAGTTTATTGCACTTCAGCAATGAGCATTTGTAAAATTCATAAGTTGTTACATGTATGTATATGTTCCAGCTTTAGAATGCTCTGGTTTCATTGTTAGTGTTATTCTCAGCGATTATGTGTACAGGTATTGATTCTGCAAATCTTTACATCTCAACCAATTCCATACAGTCTGAAAATAAGAATCATAATTTCACTTTTAGTTTTTGTGAAATCAATACCCAAGTGGTAACACATCCTTTTTAACCCTAACTCCCTAGGCCTTTTTTGCTAGGGTGTAGACTCAATCCGGCAAAATCCTCCAACTGGCTTCATGGGAAAAATAGCATAGCCTCAATCCTGCAAATTCCTCCATTGTTTCTTGAATATGGTCCGTGGAGGGGTTACCACTGCCTGAATCCTGCAAAATCCTGCGACAGTGACTGTCATTAATGTTGAGGCTTGGCCAATGACATCCTGGAGCAGTGCAGAGGATTTCAAGCATAATCCAGGCCTATATTTATGCATGGCTGAGCAAAAACAACGCAATGTCTGACCCAAGACCTTGACAAAGTGCATCCTAAGAAATCAGTAACGCACTTTTGCCAGGTAAGGCCAAAAAAAAAAAGTCGGTCTCTGGTCAGCACGCACGTCGATTTTAATCATGCGCGTCAATCTTTTTTTTTTCCAAAATGTTCCGCGGTAGCTCCAACAGCGCCCTCTATTTCCGCACCTCAATTTTTTTTACCTATGAGCACCAAGGAATGGGGAAATTGCACCAAGGCAAATGATAAAGGGCACCAAAGCAAATGATGGAGGACACCAATGTATAATGAGGACACCAAAAAAGCAAAATAGTACCCCACCTTGTCTGTACAATCCAAGCTTGAAAAAAAAAAAAAAAAGCCGCGTGGCCGCGTCAATTCCGGAACTTTGGTCTGACCAGAGACCGAATATTTTTTTTTTTTGGCCTAACCTCAATCCTCCAAATGCCTCCACTTTGGCAAAGAGTATTTTGAAGGATTCAGGGCGGTTAGGGTTAATATAACCTCCCATTCAGTACTAAAGTTTAGTGTGTCATGTCCCAACCACAGAAATGGTCCCTATAGTTGGGAAGACGCTATAGGTGGGGAGAAACAGAAGTATTGTAGAGGCTTCTCCCAAAGCTTTTTGATGGGTCAGTTTGGCATCAACTCCCAAGAGGGGACCGTAAATTACACTATTGCTGAAAATAGTACTTACTCCTTGATGTAAGTAATTTCAATTCCAAAAATGTTAGATTTGTCCAATCCCAGTGCTCTACTTGTACCAGGGTTTGCCCAAAGCAAGTGCTTGCGTGCATTTGATCAGTTACTCCTGCTGCATGTTTATCAATATTCATCAAGTACAAAAGTAGGTGCCGTCTTTTATTTGTAATAGACATAAAAAGTATTTGAAATGAGAATTCCGTTTATTTATTTTATAATTTATTTATTTTCTTTGGAAGTGCTTCCTTTAGAAAAAAAAACTCTAGAGAGAACAGGAAATGCAAAATAAAAAGTAATTGTAGTGGAAAGCGATTGCATGAATTTTAAAAGAAATGACCTAACTTATTGTTCCCCTCCCCCTACAACATAAAATTTCAATGAAATGCGAGGCCTTTATAATTTCAGTGACTGCCTTCAAAAAGTGTGTCTCCTTCCCCCTTTTCCCCTTGAACTGATACAATCTCTGCAGTACTAAAATAATGGGTTTTTTTCCTTCAAAGGTAGAGTACATCATTTGTCAATTGTGCATTTGTTTCTAAAGACGGGTGCTTAAACAACTATTCCTGATGAAGTTTTAGCTCTGTGAATACTATACATTCCGAGAAAACAATATTTTAGGATCTTGATTTCAATTCAAAAGTTGCCGCGTCATGTTTTGAATTGCACCCGAAATCAGCATCCGGGACGCATTCTCATTCAGCCGATTGCAGCTACGCGATGTGCACTGAACTGACAAATAATAGCAACCGCGCACGGGCGTGCGTCGCGTCACAGTGCGTGCGTGCACCCATTCACAGATTCGCTGAATTACAAGCCAACCACTAACTGAAATTCTAAAAAATGTGTCACTTGATGCATCTTTGGAAATGGCCTTCTTTTACTGTTTTTTTTTCTTCAAAACGACAGCATGCCAGAACGAATAGTTTCAAAGGGAGTTTAGTGCCATTACTATCTTTATACCAAGTAAGCTTTTCAACAATAACTTGGTCAGTTACTTTTGGATAGCTGCAAATGATCTACTCTACCTTACCTTAAAATATGGTTTAGTTAAGGGGAATATACAACATTTGCAAACATCGCAAAATAAAACTACCAAGTTTTTACAAAATACCTTACTAGGATGTTGGTAAATGACAGTCTCAAGCATCTTGTAAAATTATGGCACCTGGTGCGAAGTCATTTTCAAGAAAATGGTATTTTTGTAAACATTTCCAATGGTGGTCGGCCGACCAGCGTTGGAAAAACCTAACTATTTTTCAACTACTGCTCCAAATTTACCATTTTTTCAGTCCAAATTTTGTTTGCTATTGGTTACATGTTCATGAACGGGTGCAGGCCAGCTAGGCTGGTTCCCTTGCCTTACAATTTTCCATCATCTGTAAATTGATCCATTTTATCTTTTGTGGAGTCAGGGAACGAGACTACTTGAACAGTTTTGTTTTTCTTGGTTTTTCCAACCTTTTCGAACACAAAACTTAAAAAATGTCAGTGTAACAATATTTGATCTATTATACTAACCCCTCAAATAGTTCATTTCTGAAAATTACAGCAAAAGCCAATGATGTACATTCCCTTTACATTTGTAAATGAAAGTACAGTTTGACCATTTCGGATGGAAGACTGTTTTCTGTTGCTAGGGAACTGTGCGGTGATAGTCCCAAAAACTGCATGTGCATTGTGTGCTTTGTAAATTGATAATTCACTACGCGGGAGTTTGTAGTTTGGTGCGATTTTTGGTCATGTTTGCTTCCGATATTTGCCCATGGAACACATTCGCTCCAAACAGCAAGCTGCTATCAGCCTTGGTGCTTTGTCTTTACCATCACTCCTAGCCATTACTCCTCCCCAACAACACCACCCATAGCAACGGGGTCCGGCCCAGCATGTTGTCATTCCACTTCACCCCCTAATCTGTTACCATAGTAAACACAGAGCATTTGCCTTGTTTCTAGGCAACCCCAACAACCAATAAAGCATGCTCGCCCCTATTGGTTATTGAAGTTTGCGAAGTATGGTGCAATTTATCTAGCCACAGAAGAACAACTCGTACTTAGCCGAGTGCTACCAAGGAAATGGAGGAATTTGTCGTCTGGCGTCTGTGTAATTTGGGGATATATGTGTGGCAGAGATAGTGGTGACGTTCAAAAGTGCAGGTTTTAATAACAGTATTTGGAATGATGAGAGTGGCATGACACTCCAGTGCATTGGAGACGTGAAGTGCACTGAAGAATGAGTACTAATTACATTTCTCATCGTCTAGTTTTCAACTCGATTTATCAAAGTGTGAAGCACTTGTTTATTTAGTGTTCAGAGGAGCAAATATGACTTTAAATCATAATAACATGTATTTCTTCAGAGAAAAAGAGGGGCATTTTAGATGACTGGATTAAATTTTTAAAATTTGTTTGTCTTAATCGCATTCAACTCCTGGATGTTCTTTCTGCTAAAATTAGCTAGTTTGTTTTAACTAATGGTTCCCCAAAATTATAATGGAGGTTATTTCCGAAAGTTTTGTCCGAAAATTTATTTAATTTCATTTGTCTTGAATTCAACAAAACTCTCCACATATTCCTAAACAAATAAAATCCCCATCAAAAATATTAGTAAGGAGTAACATATAAAAAGGTTCATCTTTAAAAGGTAACATTTACAAACATCCAAAAACAAAACTACCAAGTTATTCTGAAATACCTTACTTGACTGTAAGTGAATAATAGTCTCAAGCATCCTGTGAAATCAATGGCACCTGGAGTGCTGTCATTTTTCGAGAAAAGTAGAATTTCAACGATAACTGACTTTTCAAATACTGCCCCCATTTTACCAAACTTACTTAGTCCACGTTTTGTTTGCAATCGGTTACGTATCCGTGAACTGGTGAAATTAAAGCCAGCTAGTCTGGTTCCCTGACCTGACAATTGCCCAACGCAGGAATAACTGTTCTGGTAAAGTAATCAATGGATTAGTATTCATGAACATACACATACACCCCCAACACACACGTTTATGTTACATACCTAGTGTGGACATTCCTTTGTTTTAAGCAGGAAAAAACCTTGTTTTACTCGTACTGTGAACACTTTTTCAACCTGAATTGTTGAGGATGATTTCCTTTAGTGTTCCTCTACATCCTCTTCATTTTTGTGACTGATAACTCTAACCCAAAATTTTTGTGAAAGGGGGACACCTTGGGTGGCCATGGGCAAGTCCACACAAAGTTCATTTTGCCTCCCGTCCCATTCCTGACCATTTTCAAGTCAATAGACCTTGATCATTCTGCCACCATTGCAGTCATGTTCCCTGTATCCATTAACAGTTACTGAATGATAATGTTTTTGTGCAAAAAGGAACCAGACAACTTTCCTTCCAGCCTCCCTTTGGAGTTTGGTTACGTTGATTTGAATGGGCAAAAATCAAGATGGCCGCAAAATGATAATGGTCTATAGGAAATACATTTTTCAGACTTTACTCTGAAATCACATTAAATCGGAGAGAAAGACATACATTTCAGTCATGTTCCCTGTATCCATTAACAGTACCATAGTATGACAGTACTAAATGATAATGCTTTTGTGCAGAAAGGAATTTGACAATTTTTCCCTCCAGCCTCGCTTTGGTTACGTTGATTTGAATGGGCAAAAATCAAGATGGCCGCAACATGATAATGGTCTAATAGGCATTACATTTTTTAGACTTTACTCTGACATCACTTTAAATCGGCGAGAAAGAAATACAACAAAAACATCTTTCAAACCTTCAAATTTTCAGGCTTTTTTTAAAATTGAAAATATCCCTCATGCAAGCTAATGCCAAATAAGATCCGAGTTTGCTTTGCGTGTTTACAGGTGCTTTTGCCATCCTGGCAATTTTTTTTTTATTTTTATTTAAACTGAAACTGATTTTAAAAAAAGACTCAACCATGAAATTTCGCACCACATGGGGATAGAGTTACGGTAGTGGTGCGAAATTGCATGGTTGAGTCTTTTTTTCAAAATCAGTTTCGGTTTAAATAAAAATAGAAAAAAAATTACGGCAAATGTAAATCAGAAAAACAAAACTGAATGTACTGTATGACCTCGCTAGTCCAAACACGTACTGAATACATTTTTGTCACAATTCATTGAAGTAGGAAGTTACGCTTTGATATGAGTTACCCCACATGAAGCAGGAAAAATATTCCCACGAGAATCAAAATGAATTGATATCCAATTACAACGAATACGTGACATATCACAGTATAGAGTTTTATTTTGACAATGCAACAAAGGCAATGCAAACCTGCATAGAAATTTGCATTTTGCTAGCCTCATGTCAACACTCAACAAATATACAGACACTGTCCCAGTCAGGCGTTCCAGTCGTTGCTAACAACAAACTTTTTCACCGCTGCTATGGGCGACAGCTGGAAAGCAGCTGACAAGACGGGTGACCTTGGTTGACCTTGGGCAACCTTCTGCAGTGCAAACCTTATGAATTATTAATCACTTTCAATGTGTTACCAGATGAAAATTTGAGGATTTGGGATTCGTTACTCTTTGTGTTTTTTTTTTTTTTTTTAGAGCAGTGGTGTTGATTTAGATTGAGATAGTTGTAAAGTACTGGGTTTTTTTTTCTTACAAATTAATACGAATGAATTGTCACTCTTTAAGTACAGCTTTCATAAGAAGATGTGAAAGAACAGAAGCCCCTCCCATCCCCCGCCCCATGATACCCCTACCTTCATCTCGGTACTACATCACTCCTCAATATCAAATAGAATGACATCAATTTTTGGGCATATTCCATCGATGTGGAATGTATGAAATTTTAAAAATTGGTGGGGAGGGCATTTTCAATGTGCAGTTTTAAAATTTAATTTGAATAAAAGTGATTAAATTTAAATTAACCCTAATTGCCTAGGTCATGTTTTTCTAGGATTCATTCTCAATCCTGCAAAATCCTCCAACTGCCACCATGTAAAAATTGGATACAGCCTTAACATGCTTAATCCCAACTCCCTAGGCCTTTTTGCTAGGATGTAGCCTCAATCTAGCAAAATCCTTTAATTGGTCTCATGGGAAAATATTATATAGCCTCAATCCTGCAAATTCCTCAATTATTTCTTGAATATGGTCCGTGGAGGAGTGACCACTGTCTGAATCCTGCAGCAGTGACTGTCAATATGTTGAGGCTTGGCCAGTGACATCCTGGAGCAATACGGAGGATTTTAAGCATAATGCAGGCCTATATTTATGCATGGCTGAGCAAAAACAACCCAAGGTCCGGCCCAAGACCTTGACAAAGTGCATCCTACAAAATCAGTTATGCACTTTTGCCATGTAACCTCAATCCTCCAAATTCCTCCACTTTGGCAAAGAGGATTTTGAAGGATTCAGGGCGGTTAGGGTTAATCCTTCAAAAAATAATGGATACTTTTGAAGGATTAAGGCTGTATCCATCCCCCCTCCCCCCCCCCCCCATTTGTTCATTGGAGGGGTGACCACTGCCTCAATCCTTCAAAATCATCCAACAATCACTGTATTACATGTACATTGGGGCAGTGTGGATGATATCCAGAAGCAGTACGGATGATGTCCAGTATAAACAATGCAGGGTACAGCTTAACCCTAACCCACCTCAATCCTCCAAGCTACTCCTGGCAGTTTTGAGGGATTTTGGAGGATTGAGGATGAATGGTGTTTGAGAAGCATGAGGATTTTGGAGGATTGAGGATGAATGGTGTTTGAAGAAGAGGAGGATTTTGAAGGTTTGAGTTGCTGGGTGTCCTTCATTTCAACATCAGTGCAAAATTGTTGGGTGGAGGATGGTTTCTACATGCAGCAAAAAGGGCCTAGGGGGTTCGGGTGAAGACATTGACAAACCGCATCCTTGACAATCAACTGACAAATCCTTCAAAATCCTCCAAAAAACACTGCTTGTATGATTTTGGAGGATTGAGGAGGGTTAGTGTGAATTTACAATGTACTCCAAGTAATGTGAGAGTTCTCTGTATCTAAGGACGAAAAACCTCATTCAAATTGCATTGTGCCATCCTGTACTCCTGCAGGCATTGGATTTATATTGAGAGGCATCACAGTCGTTCAAGATGCAATCAATCAGTGCGACTACTCAGCAGCAACAGATCTCAGCGCCGACCATCATCACCACACACCAGGCACAGCATCAGCCCAGCACGCAGACCATACAGGCCCAGCAGTTTGTACAAGTCGCAGGTAAGTACCCCACAAGAAGTGAGGCACGGTCATTTCTCACTTTAACAAAACCGAAACCCCTTGCTTTCAGTTTTGTCTTTCCCTGTTTCTCTTGCAGGGAAAATATTTACCTCCATTACCGCTGGGCAAGTAACTCGATTACTCGATTACTCGCGAGTAGTTTATGCTTCTGGTTCTACCTGTGGTTTTCATCTACTTTACTCGTCCTGGCGCGAGTAAAAGCAGGTACTCGCGAGTAGCAATTTAGGGTTTAGGGTTCCCGTAAATGACCCAAAATGTCTCACAGTATGGATATCTCAGTGCTGAAGAATGTGGTTTGCCTTGCACGCTATTTGCTAGTAAGTTACTTCATGTCATACTAACATGTCATTTTTCTGCATTTATGGGAACTACTTGCGAGTACTTGACTACTCGTGAGTAATTCTTTGCGAGTACTTGAGTAGAAAAATCCACTACTGGCCCAGGCCTACTTCACATCATATAACTTTGTCAGCTATTTTTTTTTTCAAATAAGCAATTTGGTAAATTTTACAAAAAAGATGAATGTCTAAATTTTATAGGGTTGAGATTTGTCATGGTTTGTCCTGATTTTCAGGATTTTTTTTAAAGAATCCCTTGTGAAATCTGGAATTCCTGAGGTTTTACTGTAAAGGTGCTTTACCTATAAAAATGTATAAAAGAGATGAGTATTTTAACGAGAGCCTTTAGGCAAATACAATATACGTACATGTACCGGGGCCTTCAGCAACTCTTAAACCCTAGCTCTGTTGAACAGCATGACATGGATAAACTAAATTGACACAAGTGAGTTTTGAATCTACTATCTTTGGAACACTGAACTGATGGTCTACTAACTGAGGTCCTCAACTCTGCTGTTGATTTGTCAAGGTCTTTGTCGAAGGAAGGCAAGTCTGAAGTCATATGCCATGTGGTGAAGCACAGTTCTAAATATTACTCCAAAAAAGTGAACCTGAGCTGTTTCCTAGTCTTGTTTAATTGATGAATTTTTAAAGTGAGTGATTAATTGTTATCTGTTTTTGCAACCAATGACAGCCCCAGTTACTGAGCCAGTCAAGGATGTCCCCTCGGCTGGCACCACAGTGACCCTGCAGACCATCCCCGTCAGCCAGGCCTCCCAGCAAGGGGTGTACCAAGGACACGTGCAGTACGTAGACGGGGGCGATCACACAAGTTCCATCTATGCTAACGGCGCTATGTGAGCTCATTATCAAATCATCCTGCATGCTGGCCCAATAACACCCACCTTAACCCCCCTCCTACCCTCTCTCCCTCCCCCTCTACCCCTTCCCTTTGTGCTGGCCTGGTTGGTGTGGTGTTCACTTGTCGCATTGGTAGAAGTTCAGTTTTACTTTAAGTTGTAGGACAAGATGAAAAACCAAACAGGAAAACCATTGACAAGATCCTAAACGAGCAAGTTGTGGGGTCTGCAGGTTTCATTGAGTCACAGATATACTTACACGGAGGATTGCTCGGAGTCGAGTAAATGCAATAATCCATGTAACAAAATCCACTTCAGAAACTACGTTGGTACATTTCCGAGTTTCCTGTTTGCGGCCGGTTCGGACTGTGCGCGAAATCGAATGTGGATTGGAATTTGTAACATCATGTATAGTTTTCATGCTGCGAATTCGTAAAAAGTTGAACGCATCATTCAATTCCAGCAAATTTCGCGGTGAATGTTTCCTGATGTCAAATTCGCTTTGCATTCGCATTCGTGTTAAGTATTAACTAACCTAAAGACAGATACACAAAACACTCCAATTAAAAAAGCCAAAACTGAAATCTGTTTGATAAATGACAAATTAACTAATCAGCCAGCCTTTGTGGTTTGCGGTGCAGTATTTTTCTGTTGGTGTTAAGGGGCTTTGCTGTGCATTACATATTACACAACGCTTGAGGTGTCATGTCTTCCACTGTGGATTTCATTTCGTTTCATTGGTTTTCTTAATTCATAGTGCAGCCAACTTTTCACGATTTAGAGACATATATATACAGGATCATTTGCAGTTATCTTAAAAAGTAAACTACCAAATTATTATCAAAAAGCTTACTTGGATTAAAGATCGTACTGGTACGGGTGCTAATCACCCCATGAAATGATTCCGTCTTGCTTGTTGTCATTTAAATCAAGAAATGTTGGTGATTTCCAATGACCGGTGATTTGACAGATTTTTGGAATAAAGGGGTTTTATTGACAAAGTTGTGTTTCATGATCAAAAAGTTGTACCGATGCATGGTTTTTCACTGTTTTCTCAAGTGTAATATCCACTGAGAAACTTCGTCAGGTTAGGTTTGAACATTCTTGTTTGGATTTTGAGTGGTGTAATTATTGGAAATGAACAAAATACATGAAAAGCAAATGATCCTGTATATATGTAGTGACTGCTCAAGTTCATTCTTGTCGGAGCTTTACTCAGTTCTAAAACGGCACGTCAGGAAAGGATTTTCACCGAAAGAAAAAAAAGGGTTTGAAAGAATCTTAAGCATGAGCAAGAGAAAGCTATTGCATCAGATTTTCAATTAGCTTTTTTCCCCCACTTATAACTCCAATTGGTTGTTGTGATGTCCAAGTTATTAGGCTTCAACGACCAGGCAATTCTAGGAAGAATCAGATTCAATGGAGCTTTTACACTAGCATGTGGGACATGAGCAAACTGTCTTCAAAATAAATTGTTATTTGAAAATTTGAACAAAGAAATGGACTGGATTGAGGGGCTTGAACCTGCGACCTCCGTATTACTGTTCCGGTGCTCTACCAACTGAGCTATCCAGACCTCTGTTGGAGGTTCCCCAGTGGGTCAATATCTTTTTTCAAGGGGCACTAGCCGTATCCTCTCTGAGTGACCCCCGTTTGCTATTTCCCAGGTCTGTATTGTGACTTTAGGCGTGATCCTTGGCTGCATGGCATATACAGCTATAAGGCTTCTGACCAAAGCCCCTTGAACAAAGATTGAACCAACTGGGGAATCGCCAACATATGGCTGGATAGCTCAGTTAGTAAGAGCACCGGAACGGTAATCCGGAGGTCGCAGGTTCAAACCACACTCAAGTCAATTTCTGTGTTGAACTTTCCCATTTTGAAGGGAATCTTATTCTTAATACTCAATGGAATCTAGATGGAATCGAAACTAATTACCAAAACATTGGAGTCAGCCAAGCCTACATGTTCACATTATAACGTGGTGCATGACATATTGTCCCCACAATTCTGAGTTTCTTGTCTGGCATGTCATAACCATAGCATGAGGTACTTGTTTTTTTTCCCCCTCACGGTAGTTTTTTTTCCCCTCATGGTAGATTAGTATGGACTCCGTGTACGAACAGCACATGTAGATGGTGCTTGGTGACCACTTTTGAGAGCTCCAATAGGAGGGACACAAAGGGTGCGCACTCTGGTTTGCACAAGTGCTGCGCCAAGTACGCACGACTAAAGTCAATTCTGAATGTGCGCAAACCATGCATTCAAATGTCCCTCCCAGTGGTCTCCCCCAACTCTCCCTTTTGTAACCGTTGAGGGGGTACTTGTGCACGGAGTCCATTGCATATATTTTTTTGGTTCCCAATAACCGGGCTCTTTGCTAACCAAACATCTTCATGCCTCTTGTCATCCCTATGATTCTGTGCCATCCCTCAGATAATGAGCTCATACGCTTTGGCTCACACTTGATATTGTGTGCGTAATGTTTCTTAACATGGTTTGAGTGCCGTTATCTAACTTAAGGATGTGTGTGTGTTATAGTTTTTGATATACCGATTTGGATGTAACATGTGTTACTGCAGAGGGTTCCTCTATGAGACAAAGGAACATCTGCCATTGTAGGAAGCATCTCTCTGAACTGTGGAACAGCGTTAAACAAGAATTTAAGGTTGAACAAAGATATTGACAAATTAGGAGAACTGCCAACATAGGGCTGGATAGCTCAGTTGGTAGAGCACCGGAACGGTAATCCAGAGGTCGCAGGTTCAGACCCTGCTCCAGTCAATTTCTTTGTTCAACTTTTCAAACTAAAGAATCTAGGGTGTTTCCTTATCTGCAGACTTTCTGGTCTTTAAATTGAACCATAGAATGTGCATCGTTCCTTGCAATGCGGGGTTCCAATTAAAATATGGTAAATTTACTTTGGTAAAGTGTTGTTCAAGTTTTGATGCTGTTTAGTGGAAAACTTAAACATGTTAATCTTAATGCTTAATATTTCAAAGTAGTTGCATTGAAAAAAAGATTTTTGCACAAAAATAAAGGCCTTAGCTGTAACTCCCTAGCATGATTTACTGGGAACCATACCCATCCTGGCAAATTCCAACACCATATGGGAAACTGCACACATTTTTGATTTTGATTCTGGAGGTGTGCCAACCCAATGTATATGACTGTCAGTTTAGGGGTACCGTACCCATCCTGACAGATTCCAACAAAACATGCCGTTGGGGTTTGATGGGTTGAGTTCTGTTAGGGTTAATATGTGTCCAGTCGCCTGCCTTTGTAAAGAGCACAACCCTTATGTACTGTATTTGAGCGCACCATAGCACAGCAGGTATGCCATTCCTGCACATAACTAACTCACCCACCCCCAATGTCTGCCCCACACATGACCCGTGACCCCACACGACCCGTGACCCCACACGACCTATATCCCACGCACCCTTATAGTTTAGCACCGACAGCCATGTGGCTTAACCGTACTAACCCCATGCAATGATTCTCTCCCCCCCTTCTACTTCTCGTTCTCCCTGACCGTTTCCTTCTGGTCCTGTCTCCGTCCTGGGGGATCGTTTTGGTTTTTTGTTTTTCCTCTGTTGTTCTCTTTCCCTTTTCCTCTCTGTTTCATGATGAAACAAATCTTGCTGACCATAGGGCAAACTATCCTTACAGTGAGGCCACAACGATGTACACGCAGGCCACTCCGGCCGGTGGGGCCACGTACTACTCCTCGGGGCAGGCACTCACCTCTGGAGCACTTGGAAGCATCCAGACCCTGGGTGGCTCCAACATGTCCGTGGGTGGAGCCATCGTTGGAGGGAACCTCATCGGAGGGGGCTTGCTCGGAGGGCCACAACTCATCACCCAGCAGGGGAACACGTACTTGTTACAGGGTCACACCATGGACGGTAATGGGCACCCTCTCACGCACACCACTCGTGCATCCCCTGCAACAGTAAGAACAGTTAAGCGATTCACATTAAAAACAGTCGAAATCATATACATTAATTTGTTCAAACAATTTACAGCACTTGTTGACTAGACACACAAGGTATGTACATTAAAATGGTCCCAATTTTATATAAACCCGCCTATATTCACCATTCATAAACACAGTTTACCCATTGGTCATGAGCCCGTCGCGTGGGTGGTTTTAAACCACTGATAAAAAAGCAACTCGTTCTAAACACAGTTCCTGTGTTTTGCACCGCATCGCGCAGTACGCGCCACGCGCGCGCCAATAAGGAGATTTTAAGCGCTGTGTACGTGAGGCACATACCATAGACACAGCTAGAGGGGTGTTTAACAAAACATGAATTGAAGTTGTCGAACAAAATCGTTGGGAATTTGTGAAGTTTTGACTTATTTTGACTTTTTGACTGAAAGGTATTTATGAATGGAATAAATTTGTGCTGGGCTGGTGTTAAACAAGTACGTTTAAAACTGTCTAGGGGTCTGTACGCGGATATTGGCCCTCGCTTTTGGCTCGAGCTGTTATCCGCATCCAGGTCCCTAGCTGGTTTTGAACGTACGTTTTTAAAACCAGCCAAGCACATTATTTATTCCCTTAGTAATAGACTTTAATCCATTAGCACATGTATTACATTGTATAACTACTTACTCCTTGATGAAGCAATGAACCATAGAGTGCTGAGGCGGGTTGGGGCGGTATAAGGTAGTAACAGGCAGGGCACTTTGGGGCAGTACGGGCACCAATGGGTCAAACTAATCCAACCACTTTTCACTCTTCTTATAGGACTGAGAGTCCTTTATAAGTCACAAGCTGATTTACCCGATCATAGATCGGGTAGGGCGTAGTGTTGGGGATGAAAATGTGGGGAGTTAAATGTAAATGGGGGATATAGTTAAGGAGACATGCAGTTATAGAAAAGCAATTTCTGTGGTGTGATCTGGGGCAATTTCTGACCACTAAAACCAATTGCAGCAAAAGATCATCTTTTAAAGTTTTGAGTTTGGAGTAATTGAATCAGCTACATGTATTCTGAGCAATATAGAATCATTATTGTAGGCTACAATTTTTATTCGGGAAGAAAAAGTGTGTGTGTGTGTGTGTGGGGGGACCAAACAATGTCCCCCGTTTTAAAATGGGGAGGGGGTGGTTCCCCCTGTCCCCCGTCGATTTACGCACATGATAATTATGTGTCATGGCAACTGTCTGTAAATGTTGCCGTTGGTCTGTTAAATTGGCATTTTGTGAGGCAGTCGCATTTGGAAAACGTAGTAAAAAGGTTACTGGAGTACACAGGCGAAGGCTGATTGTACAGTTTTGACAATAAATCATAATGCAATGAAACATGAAGGACTGAGAGTCCTTTATAAGTCATGTTTGGCATTTGATGATGCCATTTAGCCACTTCACCATACTTCATTTACGTTGAGCTGTGTGTGGTTTTGAGAACAGGTTCGCTCAAACTTTCAAACGCTGTGCTCTGTTCGTCTTGAGAGAGGCACAAGGGAGACAAATGATGCTACTGCAAAAGTCCTCATGTTTCTCTACAATGAAAACCTTCTAGTTGTATTCGTAGTACATGGAAGAGCATTTCATAAGAACGTTTTAGAAGACACAGGGTTCCCAAAGTCATGGAAATATCCTGGAATCATGGACATTTTACAAGGAGTCATGAAAAGTTGAAATTCCAAGAAAAAAGTCATGGAAAAGTTGTGGAATCCTGCACAACTCATATGTGATGATACGTTAATTTGGCTATGCCAGCCTTCCAGTTTTTGGTCCAGTTTACTTTACTTCCTCTTTATGCATGTATGCTCTGTACTTGTTGCTTGTTCAATGCACCGTTGTGATGCTTATGTGGTGCTCGGTGGTCTTGTGTCAAACTGGACAGCTGAAAGGGAGTGGTGTCCCATGCCTCCAGAGCAAAAGACTCCTAAGATGCCATGGAATTGGTCATGGAAAGCCCTAATTTTGTCCTGGAAAAAGCATGGAATTTCATCTCGAGATTTTTCTGGGAACCCTACATTAGGTGCTAGTGAAATAAAGAAATAATAAGTGGCTTACATTTTGCTTGCAGGTCCAGTGGCTGTTGGACAACTACGAGTGCGCAGAGGGTGTCAGCTTGCCCCGAAGTACTCTCTTCAATCACTACATGCGACATTGTCAGGAACACAAAATTGACCCGGTCAATGCTGCTTCCTTTGGCAAGCTAATACGGTCGGTGTTCCTCGGGCTTCGAACCAGGAGATTGGGAACTAGGTAAGGTCTAGACGATTGAAAAAGAAAATGGCAAATCCCACTCCAATTTCTTATTTTGTACATGTATATGTGTGTTTTCGTCAGTTGCTACATTCTTCAAAAAAGTACATTGGATAAACCTGAAATTTAAACAAACATTGACCCTGATCCCAAGATATGTCAAATTACAAAGTGTAGTTTTGAGAAACGCTTAAAACAAAGTTAATTTTTAAGTAAGGGGAGAATGCAAAATTAATCAGGTGGAGAATTACCTTGGTTTTATAGGGTACTGCTTGTATCAGTTTGCATGCCTTGCTAATAGTCAAAATTAGCTATTATGTTCATATTGTCTAATCTGGTGGCCAAGATCTCAGTGAACATTTGTGTCACGAGTGTGAAGTTGCTTGACCTTACAGCGTGGGGTTACTGTGAGGTCAAAGTTCGGTGAATTCAGAATTGCAAACGGAAGCTTGACCAAAACAGTTATACCCACATGAAGCAGGAGAGGCCTTGAAGCTGCCTCATTCACCTAGAAATGATGTTTTTTGTGTGACCTTTGCTTCTATATTCGAAAGGTTCACTATTACTTTTGTACTTCAATATACAGGGGGAACTCCAAATATCACTACTATGGCATCCGCATCAAAAGCTCCTCACCACTCAATCAGTACCAAGAAGAGAGTGGCCACACGGCCATGAGACAACAGCCAATCAACTCCGCCAAGAGGTTAGTGATAATTTCTGACTTAAAGGAGTCCAGTTATGGAGGCATCTAAGTCCAACCACTAGGTACCCTACTAGGGGTGTGATAATTCACCGTTATATTGTTAATCGTGATTCTGAAATGCCACAACATGGCATCGGGATACAAAACTGTGTATCGCAATATGTAGAGGCTGATAAGCAGCCTTTTTCGTTGTGTATCGCGATACATAGAGGCTGATAAGCAGCCTTTTTCATTGTGATATTTCGGGCGTAACACTTCATGTAACTGTCCAACCATGTCACCCTTCCTTGAGCAAAAATCGGTTTGGATGGGTAAGAACACCGAATGCCACTGCGCTCATGTCACAGACCACACACCGCATGATACTAGTACCAGGCAGATCGTGAAATTACGGTCGGACATCGGGCATTTTCTGACCACGTAATTGTATTTGTTCGACTAAAAGTGAATGTGCTTGGAAAAGATGTCGGAAGGATATGCGAATAAGAAAAAATCAGTCAAGTTGTCCAAATGACATAGGAAACATAGGTCCATTGCCGTACTGACAACCAGTTCTATTTTGAGCGAATCCTACGTGTGTTAATTTTTTTCACGGAAGAGGTTTAACATTTAAACGTTTCAGCCAGCCATAGACCCAATCCATGATCCGCACGCACCCAGCCAGACTAGACTATAGACTTATGTAGACGTACGTCGTTAGACCGACCCAAGTCGATGTTTTTGCCAACATGCGCCACATGCATGTCTTGTTATCAGCCAATAAAAAATGTAGTAGGCGCGCTGCATCGCAACGGTGCAGGTAACATCATATGGAACTTAAGGGCATGGTTACTGAATGATTGACACGCATAATGCAGCGTGGAGGTTAATTCATTCATGCATGCAGTCATTGTTAATTCTGATTTGATAGGTAAGGAGCATTTCAATGGGAAAACCTCTGAGAATATTTTATATTGTTAGAGTTTCAGAGTATGTGTATATAACAGAGGGATACTTTTTACTACAGAATTCATATCCACCACTGAAAACCATTTGATGGTACAAAAATTCCCCGGTATTATTTTTGAAATTACCATATTGTGCTTAATTCTCCTGCAATTTAAAAAGTTACAGACAGTCAAAATTCACTTCCACTTATCCTGCGACACTTTTAACAAAGGCTAGTCAACAGCAGTCAGATCGTAATGTCAAGCAAGCACTGTGACTAGTCAAACTGGGTCAACAGACAAAGCAGGCAAGTTGTGGTCACAGCTGTTTTTATCACTCACCCTAAGTCAAAGCAAAGCTGTATCAAGTTACTTACACAGTCCCAGCCAGTCAATCCAGCTGGGCAGGGCCCAATTTCATAGAACTGCTTAAGCAGAAAATTTGCTTAAGCACGAAAAAACATTGCTTAGTAAAATTAGGTTACCGGCCAAAACTCCATGTGATGTACATTGCTTGTGACTGGTATTTAGCTGTTGTTTACTTAGCATAACAATCGCATGGAGTTTTGGCTGGTAACCTGATTTTATTAAGCAAGACGTTTTTGTGCTTAAGCAAATTTTGTGCTTAAGCAGCTCTATGAAATTGGCCCCTGCTTTATGTTGGCTGGGAATTCTTAAGTTTTGAAAACAGTCACTTGTTTGATGTTGACTGAAAGGACTACTTGTCACAGAATGTATGCTTGCATAGGAGGGTTAAAGCAGCAATCCTTTCACTTCTTAGAGGAAGAAAATGGGTTCTGTGGGTACCATTACCTTATTCTTGGAGTTCTTGTTTTCCCTTTCCTTTCAGATTCAAGCCGTCTCCGTTAGGCGGCAAGCCCGATGGCACAGAGGGCGGAGGGGCAATAAGTGGAAGTGGCGGTGCCGCCCAGGACCCCGTACAGACCCAGACCCAGCAGCACCAGCAGTTCCTGGGTGATGCCTCCATGGCACTGCCTGATTTCGGGGAGCTTAAGTTTGGTTCTACGCCTCTTCCAGATGGAGTGACGCATGATGACGTAAAAGCCTTCCAGGCGCTCTACAGAGAGCACTGTGAGGTAAAAATCTAGTTGCTTGGAGCTGTTAATGAAGAGAACTTCTTTTTGTTTGGATACCGACCGATCCATTGAGCCCCAACCACTGCACCCATGGGCAGCAACACATATACCTCTCCACAGACACTGAAATTTGTATCCTTGTGGAGTCTTTATTTTTGTGTACTAAAGTTTTCAAGTTTGAAAGAGTCCTTTCAAAATGCTCCTATTTTAACCAAAATTAATTTCCTGGGCTGAAATTCGGACTTAATATCCCTTACATAAAATACTTCAATTCCTAGCTTTTGAGTAAAATCCATATATCTATTTCGTGATAACCACGTGGAGACGTATTCACCTATAGAAATTGCTCAGTGGAGACGTAAACAATCTTTTGTTCCCTATTTTGCACGTCTCCACAGGGTACTGTGTACCAGATCAATGCCACTAGCCGCACCTGTCATACACATCTGTAACATGACAGATTTTGTGCAGGCATTAAAGGGGCACTAAGTTGTGAAATCCCCGAAAATTTCATATTTTGGATTGTTTACTAATCTTATTTTCTAACATCTGGTTGAAAGGAAACCAACCTAATGTTTTACCGTTCCCGAGAAAAGAAAAGAAAAACCTGGTTGTTTACATCGGACACAACAGAGAACGCATACGTATTTTCCTTTCGTTTTCAGTCAATGTACGATACACATTGTGTGTGTCACATACTTACACATAGCAGCAATGCACAAATGTGGTTTCTTACATGCTGGCAAAAGGCGAACACTTTACGGATGGAAACACAACTAGCCCGATTTTTTGGGGTCGCAAAAGTGGACCCCGAAATTCGTTCTTGCACGAATAACACAAAAATAGCACCAAAAAACCCAGTTTTTAAAGGATAGTTATGTGGATGTTTATATCCTACTTTGAAATGGTCTTTCTGATTAACATCACTTCATTCAAAGGGCATTTTGTAGCCCAATTGGGCGTATTCCAGGACTTAGTGTGACTTTAATCACGGTTGTCATTAAAGGGTTGGTCTATTAATCTGGGGGAATGCTCTGATTATTGGCCTTTATTCAAGTTCACAAGCCCTTCATGATACCTGATACGCATTTGTATTGTGTCTCTTTGGCAGGCCATTCTTGATGTGGTCGTTAATCTCCAGTTTGCTCTTATTGAAGCCTTGTGGCAAACATTTTGGAGGAATCCACCCGCCGACGCACAGCAAAGGTATTTCAATTTTTTATTTAATGATAAATCAGAGTTGTAAGTCCTCCAACATAAAAAGATTTCTTGGTTATTTTTTTGAATTGCAGATTACATATAGGTAGCATTAATTCTCTTATCTTCCTCAAATTTCCTGCAAAAATATCAGGGTCTTAATCATCACTGATAACATTTTGTGAATATTGTGGATAGGAGAGGTTCATAATGAGATCCTTTACCAAGATAACTCTTCAAATGCCTTGTAAAATTAGGATGTATGGATGAAATGGTAACTTAATTTTGCAGGGTTGATACTGTAATTTGACTCCAAAATTCACAAGCAAAAAGGTTTAAAAGCTCACTTTCCTGTGAATACACTTAATTCTACCCACAGTTAAGAGGAATGTAATGTGATTTAGTCATAGTTAAGATTATATAACCAACATACAGATCCTTGTCATCTGATTGGTGGAACTCACATCACGTGACATTCGTTATTACTACCATTCACGCCGGGTCCCAAAAAGTACTGTCCGCCCATGGGGAGTGGGAAATACTATAGAACAGTTAGGATCATTCTTGTTCCAAGACGCAGTATTTGTGTGCAAAGGAATGCTGGTGTGCGCGTTCAGCGTTGCGCGTATTGTTCCAAAGAGCCAGCGCTACAGAGTGGGGTTCAAACATTTTTGTGAAGGGGTGGTTTGGAAGAGAGAAATACATTGCCCATCAATTTTGTAGCGAAATAAAAGTTCAAATATATCAAATGACAAGGATCTATATGTCAGTAATATAAAACAAATATTGAGTGGCTTTAAATTGTGAAATGGGAGGAATATTATCGCTCGGTAAAATCTGGACTTTTCCACTTCACTCGGCTTCCCCTCGTGAAATGGAAAAGTCCAGATTTCACCTTGCGATAATATTTCACTCTGAGCCACTCAATATTTGTATACTAAGACACACGCTCCACTCAGAGATTGTAACATGTATTATGTTACTCAATCTGGAATGTTATTTTTCAGTGAGGTAGACGTCGAGAAAAGACTTCCCAAAGCCAAGCTGGCCTCCTTATGCCAGAGCAATCCAGTCCAAGAGTATGTGAAACACTACGACCACGTACTGTACCAGGGATTAGTGGAGGTCCTAATACCGGACGTGCTACGGCCAATACCAAGTAAGCACATCCCTGTGATACTATTAGCCCTCCTAATAATAATAATAATGGGTATTTATAAAGCGCACGTATCCACCATTGTTGGCGCTCAAGGCGCTACATCATTATTACCCTAATCATTGGGCCAATGAAACATTCCAAATACGAAAACGGTTTTTTGATTGATAATACAGACATTTGAATCGGCTGCACATTCCTCATAGACCTGGAGCACGTTTTGGCGGCCCTTGAACTGGAACATGTTTCTGACGTCACAGCCGTGACCTGAAACATGTTTCCTGTGCACCGCAAAAACGACTGACCGGAAAATTGTTCATGACGTCATGTTACTGCCTACGTGACTGCACAACCCCCCAAAAATCACGCGGCGACCGGACACGATTAACAATAACAGTCAAAGCAAAAGTGGGAGTTTTTTTTTATAGCATTTCCCCTAAAGTTCTAAAAAGAGTAGGCCTGATATTCTGTATCAACTTTCGTACCAATTGAAGGTAAAAACCCACTATTTAAACCCCATTTATGGTAAAAAGTAACGTCGTCTGCTAAGCTTGTTTACCTTTCCGCCATCTTGAAACATAAGTGAACCGACCGGAGACCTCGGTTCAACTTTGGTCGAAACAATGACGTCATTTCAGTGTAACCGAAGCGCCAAAACGGCCGCGAACCAGAAACATGTTTACGGTCACAGCGCCAAAACGTGCTCCAGATAATGATGTTGAAATTGAATTGCATGCTTCGTATTTTTCAGGTGCCTTGACACAAGCTATTCGCAACTTTGCGAAAACGTTAGAGACCTGGTTGAAGAACAGTATGACTGGCATCCCACAAGACATGATCGGTCTTAAGGTAAGAAGAAAAAAACAAAAGAAAGTCACTGATTTTGAAGTGCTCTTAAAAGTGTAAATATGAATATTAATTTTTAAAACAGGGAAGTGTCATTTGAAGTGAATTTGTCAATTTGTATTTTTTTGCTATTTTCAAAATAAAAGGCATGTTTGAACATTACCAATTTAATAGAAAAACAATTTGCTCAATGTAAAGATAGGGATGGTACCAAATATGTGTAATTTCTCCGTCTTAGTTGGTATCATTCTTATAAAGGTGGTAACATTCATTAGCAATGGAAACAAAATTCTCAAAAAAATTGACCCAAAAATCATGCATTTGTTTTCTCTGTTGACTGAATATGTATATCTTCCACTTTGCTTTAGCTGCCACTGGTTAGTTGTTTTGCATGTTACTTAAGATTTTGAGCAATTTTGTTGCAAAAGCGCTCAAAATCTAAAGAAGGGTGCTTAACAACTAACCTGATGAAATTTCAGCTCAGTGAATGTTGTGTATTCCCAGAAAACAATATTCTAGAATCTCGATTTCAATTCAAAATTTGGCGAGTCATGTTTTGCTTTTGCAGCTTTTTTTGCGCCTGAAAAGGCATGTTTGAACATTGCTAATTACTCTAAAACTGTTCTACCAATTTAAGATTTTGAGCAATTTTGTTGCAAAAGCGCTCAAAATCTAAAGAAGGGTGCTTAACAACTAACCTGATGAAGTTTGAGTTCAGTGAATGCTGTATATTCCAAGAAAACAATATTCTAGGATCTCGATTTCAATTCAAATTTTGGTGAGTCATGTTTTGAATTGCGCCCGAAATCAGCGTCTGGGACATGTTCTCATTCTGCCGTTTGCAGCTACGCGATGTCGCACACTGAACCGAGAATTATAGCAATCACGCACGCTTGTGCGTCGTGCCAATGCTTGCACACACCCATTCAAGGCTTTGCTGAATTAAAAACGAACTACTGACGGAAATTTCCAAAGATGCCTCTTTAGACACTTCATTGGAAATGGCCTTCTTTTTTTGTTTTCTTCAAAAAGATAGCATGCCAGAAAGAATAATTTCAAAGGGAGTTTAGTGCCATTACTATCTTTAAACCAAGTATGCTTTTCAATTTGTCAGTTAGGCCTACATTTTGGATAGCTGCAAATGACATACTCTACATTTAAACCATAGACTAGTACTATCCATACTAAAACAAACTTCAAAATATGGCCTGCCTTGATTGTTGATGTTATTGAATGAGTGACCTTGTGATGCTTTCAGGTGGGTGCAGTGACCGCCTTTGCTCAGACCCTCCGTCGTTACACCTCCCTCAATCACTTAGCACAGGCTGCGAGAGCCGTGCTGCAGAACACATCGCAGATCAACCAGATGCTGAGTGACCTCAACAGAGTAGACTTTGCCAATGTACAGGTTGGTGCTCCTTGAATCTTGCCATGCCTTTTTGCTTTGGTCCGTTAAATCCAGCAAAGGGTTGAGGGGGATGCTGTGCTGATAAGCTCCTCCATTCATTGTAGTTGTACGCCAGAGCCTGGGTCTCCGCAAACATCTTTCAAGTTCACTCCTTTATATTGTCCGTCCGCCTTTTCTTCTCATGTTTTTGAAATAGTAGGCGATGTGACTTTGTCACTTTGCAGCAGCCGTGTACATATAGTACAGTTAAAGTGGCAGTTCAACAGAAACTGAAAATAATTGGAAGCATGTTTTTAAACACCCCTCTAGCTATGGTATGGTATGTGCCTCTCTTGAGTAGTAGCAAACAATCTCCTTATATGGAGATCGGCAGTGCCTGGCGCATGCTGCATGATGTGGCGCATTATGCGGAGCACCGGTGTAGTGTGCTGATTGGCTACACAATGAAAAAGGATGATGTTGATGCGCGTACGTCGTCGTTAATTAACACAGGACGACTGCGATTGATTCCCACTTGTCGTGACCAGGTACAAGTGGAAATGTTCCTACTCTTGCGACTGTTTTTGTTTAGCACAGACTGATTCCGATCGTCTAAATGTTGTCGCAGTTACACTCGGTTCGCCAAAAATCGGTGACTAATTTGTTTCCGACGGTCGTGGCTCAGGCGCAGCTTGATCCGAAAAAGTCAGTTGCGCCTGATTTTTGTCGTAGCAAGGTTTCCCTGAGGGCAGTTTAAGGCTTTCGAAAGCAGTCAAAGTGCCATCTACTGGTGGCACAGAACCCATCATGTAATTAGTGTTGTGAGGTTTGTCCAGTTTTCAGACAATATGTGCTCTTGTCATCTCCTCCCTTCCCCCTACTCCCACCAGGAGCAGGCATCCTGGGTGTGTCAGTGCGATGACCAGATGGTCCAGCGTCTGGAGCAGGATTTCAAGTCTACCCTACAGGATCAGAACTCCCTGGAGCAGTGGGCTGCCTGGCTGGAGGGGGTGGTGACCGAGGTCCTGGAACCCCACGAGAACTCCCCAAACTTTGCCAAGGCAGCGCGGCAGTTCCTGCTGAAATGGTCATTTTACAGGTGAGGGTTTGTGCTTGCCGCGTTTGACCAAAAATTCAAAACTAGGAGTCCTGGTAAAATTGTTATGGTACAATCTTTGGTTTGTCAACAAATGACCACTTTGTTAAAAGTTGGATTCATCAAAGACAAAAAAATTGAAAAGATGGCTAGAATTCAAGGGCAATTCCAAATGATTAGTTTATGGCTCTGAAATCGTGCTGATAGGAACTGGGCAAACTTAAATCTGATCACGCCACTTTGTTTGGTAAAGTTAGGGGAGAATGCAGAACTAACTCGAGGTTCACCTCGGGCTTTTTATGAGATTTTACAGGGTACCTTGCTTTCAACCTCAAGTTAGTGCCGGTGAAATTTTGGATTCTTCCCTCATTTACATAGGTTCTAGATCAAAATATTTGTATTACAAAGTGTCAATTCAGTATTGTTTTTTTTTTGTTTTTTTGCCGTTTACCAAAAAAATTATAAACACTGTATACTCAGTGTTGTCCGAGGGCTTATAAGAAAAAAATTCACAAGCTAGGTGGGACTCAAGCTAGGTGGGACTCGAACCCCCAAACTCATGCTTACCAGTGCATGCAACTTACCACTCAACCACCAAGCTTTCCGGGGTTGGCTGGCTGGTGCAAATCTGATATAGCAGCGGGCACCACAGCGAATTAATCATACAAATTGTGATTATAAAATATATTAAGCGTGACCAGCCAGCTCGGTAAGTACTTGATGATATATCATCTTGTTAGTTGCGCTGTTTCCAAGAACAGTCATGTTGTAATCCGCTCGTATTAATTCTGAGTTCTCCTTTCATTCTCTTGCAGCTCCATGGTGATACGTGACCTCACACTCCGCAGTGCCGCCAGCTTTGGGTCGTTCCATTTGATACGCTTGCTGTACGACGAGTTCATGTTCTACCTGATTGAGCACAGGGTAGCGGCGGCGACGGGAGAAACCCCTATTGCTGTAATGGGTAAGCCCACCATCTGCAAAGTTGCTTAAAAAAAATCTGACATCTAACTAAAAGCCACATTTCACAATACTGTAAATGCTGGAAAGGTGTCAGATTTAGTCAGTGCAAAATGCAACC
Organism: Patiria miniata; assembly: GCF_015706575.1. NCBI lineage: Eukaryota > Metazoa > Echinodermata > Asteroidea > Valvatida > Asterinidae > Patiria > Patiria miniata. Next base: position 8,686,830 of record NW_024037073.1, read on the forward strand.
CTTGAAAAATATTGATGGAACTAGAAGTGGCTCCTTTTATGCCTTTTTAAAGGGTGCATGCGATGAATTTTTCTTAAAAAAACATTTTGCGCAACTTTCTACTCCTTTTAATTGTATGAAAACTATTTGACATCCCTTTGGTTAATCTTATTGAAAAGTGCACTTCTTCTTTAAACATTTCAAATGTTCCAGGTTTTTCCAGGCAACTGAGGGCGCTGTTGCTGTAATGTCATTTCAGGAAGACACTGTTCAGTTTAGGGGTTTTCTGCTCAAATTGTGAATCCAAAATGTGCTCATTGAAAACATTTGTGAGAAAGGGTTGCTTAGTGGCATACTGCCATGTACTGACACAACGTCGAATCACTAAAGAAAAGAACAATTGTGACTGCAAAATATCCGAATTTCTAGCAACTTTTATAGTTGAAATAGCTGTAACATTGAGATTTCTGCCCGGAATGACATCACAGTTTTGCTCATGAATATGGAAATTTGCATTAGCATCTAAACCAAAAGCACCAAAAACCCTTCAAAATGGCAAAACGCAAATTGAAAATAAGGTTAAATGGGACATAAAGGTGCATTTTCAAGGATTGCATTAAAAAAAATTACATTGCATGGACCATTTAAGAGTTTTTTCTCCATAAGCCAGTTTCATCTCTGACTGCTGTGTTTGTTCTATCTTTCAGACAAGGTAGACGCCTCGGCTGAACTAGCCATGAACAACTCACTGCCAACCACCAACAACATCAACACCACCGCCGGCAACACCAACACCATCATTGTCAACATCCCCACCACATCAGCCGTGAACTCAGTCGTCAAAGTAGTCAACAGCAAATGAGAGCCAGTCGTGTGTGCTATATTAGACCCCTCACAAAACCCTACAGGTACATAATTTATTTATTAAGTCAGCTCATTGCGTGTTTTGGCGATGTTCTGGGCACGTTTTTTTTTCGTATGGGAGGAAAGTTGGGCTTTTACTTCGCGTGAGGTACTCATTGACACCACAGTAGATTCTGTCCCTTCTTTCATTGCTGCTTTTCTGTAAGATTACAATTTTGTGTACATTTCTCTGTAAGGCCCGTCGAACTGAGATACAATGAACTGATCTTGGTGACTTGCTTTTGAAACAGATGCGTAATCAGTCACCCTGAATCTTTGCAGAAGTCTTGTTAACCCATTAGTCCCTGTACCACCCCAAACCACCCTGCCCGTTACTCCTGTACCGCCCCGTTCCGCCCCGCCTGTTACTCCCAGGACCGCCCCAAACGGCCCTCCCTGTACCACTCCAAACGCCCCGCCTGTTACTCCCTGTACCACCCCAAACCACCCTACCTGTTACTCCCTGTACCACCCCAAACCCCCTGCCTGTTACTCCCTGTACCACCCCAAACCACCCTGCCTGTTACTCCCTGTACCACCCTAAACCGTCATGTCTGTTACTCCCAGGACCACCCCAAACCACCCCGACTGTTTATCCCAGTACCACCCCAAACCACCCTGCCTGTTACTCCCTGTACCACCCCAAACCACCCTGCCTGTTACTCCCTGTACCACCCCAAACTTCCCTGGCTGTTACTCCCTGTACCACCACAAACCACCCCGCCTGTTGCTCCCTGTACCACCCCAAACCACCCTGCCTGTTACTCCCTGTACCACCCCAAACTTCCCTGCCTGTTACTCCCTGTACCACCCCAAACTTCCCTGCCTGTTACTCCCTGTACCGCCCCAAACCACCCTGCCTGTTACTCCCTGTACCGCCCCAAACTTCCCTGCCTGTTACTCACTGTACCACCACAAACCCCCTGCCTGTTACTCCCTGTACCACCCCAAACCACCCTGCTTGTTACTCCCTGTACCACCCTAAACCGTCATGTCTGTTACTCCCAGGACCACCCCAAACCACCCCGACTGTTTATCCCAGTACCACCCCAAACTACCCTGCCTGTTACTCCCAGGACCACCCCAAACCATCCTGACTGTTTATCCCAGTACCACCCCAAACTAGTACCACCCCAAACCACCCCGCCTGTTACTCCCAGTACTGCCCCAAACCGCCCCGCCTGTTACTCCTTGTACCGCCCCAAACCGCCCGAGCACTCTATAGTTTTTGGATTCAGCTGGGAATAAACACAGTGTTATACAATGTAGTACAGGCGCTAGTGGGTCAATATTCTTCTACTTTTTATCAGAACTTTGTAGAATCATACAGGAGTATGAACAAAAAAAACCTTCAGTACAATGCTTCTCATGTTGAAAAATCTGTATGGCTATATGTATGGCCTGCATGATGTAGTAAATGTATAATTTAAAATGTTCCTCTTTTGAACATGTAGAATGTAGTTACCCATAAGTTAATATGGCCAGTCATTATTTTTGACTGTACTGATACATACATAGTTTGTTTCCTATTGCAGTTCAGGTTTTCGACAAAACAACTCCTACTTTTGTGGCATTAATTTACCAATTATAAAAGTACATGTCTGTGAAACTTTGTATGGCACTAGGTTCTGTTAAAACCATAATATATCCTAGACCACAGTTTGATCTTACCTAATAGGAGAGTCTTCAATAGAAAAACAATTTGTACTCAACCGTGTGTACCATACAATGCCCTGTCTTACGCACGCATGAGATATATCCCATTGTCGTGATGCATTGGTCGGTACAGAATTCGGTATCAGTATTCCAGCAAGTCGGTGCGAGGACCGTTAGTCGACTAGTAGTTGATTTGTGACGTAACTTATGCCTGCTCACTAGTAATAGCGAAGTGCGAACGCCTCAAGTCAAACCGTTGTCAAAATTCCTGGTTTCCTGTTGTGCTTTATGATGCCAGTGTCTATTGGTAGCCAGCGACGCAACCGCACCCCAGGCTCTGGTTCCAAATAGTTGACTAGAGTAGTCTAACCATCCTTTGTTCGAGCGAAGTTTGTCAAACTAAGGCCAAAAAAAAAAAGTCTCTGGTTTCTGGTATGCGCGCGCGTCGCCGTAGCCATGCGCGTCGGCAAAATGAAGAAGTTTTTTTTTCAATGAAAGATGATGTCTCAAAACCGCCAAACTCACTGGTTTGACTGGAATCCTGCTGCTGCACAATTTTAACGTGTTTTTAGATTGGGTTATGGTCGAGAATAAGCTTTATATGGCCTCTCTGGACTCCCATATATTTGCACTAAGTTTAGTCGGGCACCATTTGCAATCATCAGCCGACATTTGAAGCAAAAAAGTCAGGTAAAAAAAAAAAAAAAGCCGCGTCGCCGCACCACTTTTTGGGCAAGCTCCATACCAGAAACCGGAGACTTTTTTTTTTTGGCCTAAGGTTAACTGTAGTTAGCGCCCGAACTTGCTCTTGCTTTGCAAAGCTGTTACATATATAAATCATGGTCTGCTCCAAAAGAGGCTTCCTAAAATAAACCAAAGTGAATTAATGTTTTCCTCCAAAACCTTGTTATGGTCAGTCACAAGCAGCCGATATTCTTCAGTGAGAAGCTTTTAAAAAAAAAGAAGAATGCTGAAGGGCAAAGCCTAATATTGAACTTCCTTTTCACTGATGCAAATTCCATCTAAGAAATAGCTTGGTTGCGGTACCAGCTGCTATATCAGGTTCAAACCAGCCAGCCGACCCCGGCAAGCTCGGTGGTCGAGTGGCAAGACATCTGCACTAGTAAGCAGGAGGTCATGGGTTCAAGTCCCACCCGAGTATAAAGCTTGTTGAAAATTGTCTCACCAGTCCTTAGACAACACTGAGTAAACGGTGTTTAGAAAAATACATCAGTGAATGCGAACCCAATATTGAAAGATTTTTTAAATACCACTTCATATCCAACTTGACCATGTGAACAAGTGGCCAAGACGTGAACAGGGCCCAACTTCATGAATCTGCTTACTGTTAGTGAACAATCCATGCTTACTGATTAGACAATTCTGTGCTTAGGGTAAGCGTATTTCACGGGTTAGCGAGGAATGTTGGCTTATGCGCATGCGTACATCCGTACAATTTTGGTAGCAAGCAACTCTGGTCAGTATTTATTATCAAGTGCCCTTCTGGTGTCATTGTTACATTCCAGTGTAAAATTTATTTTGTAATCTCAAAATACTGATGTAACAAGTAGATATTATTTAAAGCAATGTCGTTTTAGACGGTGAACACTTTTTGAGGTACGTACACGAAATCCGTAATAAGTAGGGACTATTGCTATAGATATTATTTCTGAATCCTTTTTTGATTGATGTATGAAATATCCCAAATTTATACATTTGTAAATAACAAATTGATTATAATGAACATGGTTTGTTATTGTATATTATTCTTGATTTTGCGAATCCCCGTCATATGATAGTTTTGATGGGAACAACAACTGTTATTGTAAATATTCCCCTACGTAGATAAAACGTGTCTTTGCTGCAAAACAAATAACCAAATAAGGGAAATAAGTGGAAAGCATTGTCTTGGAAATCAGAAATGACCATGGTAACTTTTTACAATGTGATTAGCAGCAAGAAGTTTGTTGTCAATTGCATTGGAAATCCTGTCAATATTTTTAGGCTGTGAATTAGTTTGAAAATGATAAGAACAATCCTCCCACCATCATGTTCAGCAAGCGACCAGATAGACTCTTTGCACTGCGGCCATATTTGAGGTGTGGGCTTTTGTTCAACAGGGGTACACGCGTGATTAGATCAGTAGTGCATTCATTGCTTAAGGTAATACACAACATTTGCAAACATCAAAAAACAAAAACTTCCAAATTACTATGAAATACCTTACTGGACTGTAAGTGAATAATAGGCTCAAGCATCCTGTGAATTCTTGGCACCTGGTCTGCTGTCATTTTCAAGAATAGTGGAATTTTTGGAATTTCCAAAGATGGTAAGCCGACCATGGTTGGAAAAACACTGACTTTTTCAAATACTGCCCCCAATTTACCAAATTTAGTTTGTCCACATTTTGTTTGCAATCAGTTACACATCGTGAACAGGTGTAAGCAAGCAAGCTAGTCTTATTCCCCAAACGTCTATAAATTGCTACATTTCGTCTGAAGTAGGGTCGGGGAACCAGACTAAAAGTAAAGCATTTTTTTCCCCTTGGTTTTTCCAGCATATATGAACACACAACTTTAAACAGGTCAGAACCCCCAAATCCATCAGTTTCTGAAAATTACAGCAAAAGCAAATGTTGTATATTATTACCTTCAACATGGCAAAACACACCTCAAATATGTCTGCTTAATGCAATCAATCTGTAGCAGTTTTGGGGACATGCGCTGTAATGTCGACACACACCATAACAATTCTAACTTTGTGTGCATGGACGTCGGCAGCGTTTGCAGTTTGCGTTAAAGAGGTAATAAGCTACATACCTCATCTTTCCAACTGGCCAGTGTATGTTCAAAGGTCCTGTGATGAAATATAGTTACTTCAAAGAAGACGGCTTGGAAATATCATTAGTGATATTTTTTTAAGCATCGTTGAATTTTCGATGTGCCATTTGTCAGCCAGATCTGGTAGTTAGTAAATGTAGTTTGAAATCAGATAAAAAAGAAACTGCATTTAAACCTGTGTGTGATTTTTTATACCATTTCTTTGGCAGTTTTGTTCTGTAAATGTTTGGCTTCATCGGAATACTGGTTTGCTGTGGACTGTATAATTTGTTTTGTATTAAGACATCTCGCTAGGTGTATGTACATGTGTTTTCCCAAACGATACTTTGTGAAGTTCAGTGGGCTTTTTATTTAGACAATGTTAATATTTCTGTGCAGAAAGTGTTTTTTGAGAAGCGTGCATCCATGTGTTGAAATTATGAATTACAGATAATAATGTACAGAGGTTTGTTTACATATATATGGATTTTATGATATTTTGAGTGATTATTGATATTTTGGTTCCACTTTTTATTATATCTACTTGCAGTGAATGCTGTTAATATGTGTAGTTTTCTTTTTTAAATGTACAAATTGTCTCAACGATTCTCCTGGAGTTTTTGTATAGGTTTACTTTTTTTCCCGTGTTTATTGGTTAAATGCAAATGTCGAAGAGGTGAGCCGTCAGTTTTCATCTCCCCATAATTTTGGTTGAATGTTTATGATTACCCCCCCCAAAAAAAAAAACCCCTAACAAACAAACAAACAAAAGCTAAAAAAGAACACTTGGACGGGAGTGAATAATTTTACAAGTGATGATCACTTTGTGAATCGCATCACAAATTTAAAAAAAAATTCCCATGAAAACAGTTGAATGTTTTCAAAGTGAAGTTGAGATCACTTTGACATGTAATTGAATCGTACAAAACAGCGAAGAGTTTTTAAAGTTATTAAACAACGCTTTGTGGACAGATGAACACACTGCATATATGATTAGTACCAAAAGATCATTAGTAAGGGGCAAACACAAAAAGTACAAAAATATTTGCAATCATTTTTTCGTCACTTATGTTTAAAGATCAATATTTAAATACCACTTAATTGAATTTTTGAAATATGCTCAACAAGTAGGTTAAAATTGCCGTCAAAAGTGGGTTTCCTTCTTTTTGCACCACCTTGTAAATATGTATTTTTCAAATACATTATATTACAGAGTAGGAGTTTTCGATAATTTCTCTGATAATTCATTTAAAAAAACGTGGTTTAATTGGCTCCGTCGGGAACATTGCACTTCCTTCAGGAATTGCCTGCCTTGGAATTCCTTTCTAGTCTCCCCGAGTCGATGTGGGCTGATTCAATTGATGTTCACCCACCATGCAATAGGCATCCTCCGTGTCAGTTAACAACTAACCAGGCTATAAAGCTGTGTTCAACTTTGATGTAGCCGCATGCTTTGAATTGAAGCATGACAAAAATACCACAAGTACTTTTGATGTCGCCTCCACTTTTGTGTGATGTTCATGAACTAATAAGCACACCTTTTTTTCCCCTCCGACTTCCTACTATTACAAGGCCATACTACTCTAGAAAAATAAATAGAGAACTGTGCTGTAGGTGTTTCCCTTGAATTTTTCACATGACTTCGTCTTCAAAAGAAATCCAGGTTAATCCATTTTTTTTTTTAAATCCTTGCATACATGAAAACTGAACCAAAGATTCTGAGGGTCTTGTGTAACTCAAATAAAAGTATTTCTGTAGTATACTCGTTTCATGTGAATAAGCCTCTAACACTCCGTAAGCATTGCGCCCGCACAGTTCTATTGTCCACCCATTCGCACTTTTCCAATATGAAAGGACTTTTTATAGAAGTTATTTTCATTCCACTACAATGTTTAACCCTGAAATTCTACCACGATCCAATTGCCGTCAGTAAAATTGCAGTACGGGACATTAGTAAAATTTTATTACAAAAAGTGTTATACATGTAATTTCATTTTTTTAAAATTTGATTTGAGTTTTTTGTCTCTCAAGATGGTTAAAAAAAAAGAGTAGGTTTTCTCCTCAAAACGGCTTTCATAATTGTTTATACAAATGAGATTTGTTTTTATGCAACTGCTCACGATTATATTGTCAGTGCCTCTAGATCAGTTAAACATAAACTGTTTAATTCCATGATGTTCCATAAAACTTAAAAGACAAAAAATATGACATGCTTAATGAATTTCCACAGCCTTCTTGTCGACGTTAATGTTAGTATGTGAACATTATGTGATTGTAAAATAAAACAAATGAAATACTGATGGGGGAATAACTGCAAGGTGAGAAAATAAAAAGTGGCGGAGCAGCTTTCATTGAAACTAGAAAACCGCTGTGATTATGATTTTAAGAGAGGTTTTGCATGGGAGTGTATTTGTGTCACGCATAATAGTACGGCAGATAGGTGATGGGATTGTGCCTTTGATGATACAAGCATGGCATTTTGTCACACAGAGTATGTCATGAGAAAGATATTTGGCTATCCACTCCGTTCATAAGTACCCCCTCATCGGCAAAGAAAGTACAGTTGGGGTTGACCGAATGACGTCATCTTGCCTGAAGTGCGGCCACTGCGTGTACATAGTACAAATCCCCTGGTGTACGTGCGTCACACACAAGGAACGGTGCGCGCGCGTCAACCAGCGAAAAGTATGTGTCCCGCCCATGGGACATTGTTGCTAGGTAAAAGGGCGCCCTCCTTATTAACGCACGGAGCCCATAGGGCCATAGCGGATTGTCCTTTGAAAAGATAGAGGTAGAATAACAAGCAATGACAGCCATTTTGAACATTTTGAAAATTTCTTGTTATTGTACCTATATTTTTTCAAAGGACAAATCTGCAACGGCCCTATAGCCAAATATCTTTCTTAGGACATACTGTGTGCCAAGCCAAATGCCATGCTTGTAATATCAAAGGCGCAATTCCCCCAAATCTTTCCTGTATCTGCCCCACTATAAGCTTAGGAAGCCTGTACAGATTTTGGCAACGAACAGTAGAGATAGGGCTTTTTGACTGCTTTTGAGAGCGAGCTGTAGGCGTATGGCCCCAATGCATACAATTATGTCTCCCACTGCTATGTCTATGGTCCCTCCCAATTCTCTCTTTGTAACCATTGAGGGGGTACTTGTGCACAAGTCTATACACCATGGTCCCTCCGAACTCTCTCTTTGTAACCATTGAGGGGGTACTTGCGCACGGAGTCTTATACACCTTGCTTGCAGTTGCACTGCATTCTGAGTACGACGAATAAACCAGGCAATTCATACGCAAACCTATGGGCTCCGTGCACAAGTAGCCATGAACGGTAAGAAAGGGAGAGTTGGAGGAGACCACTGGGAGAGACATTCAAACGCATTTCTGAATATCTAACACTCGTGTGTAGACACTGTGGCTTTGTGCAGATTCGAATAAAATTAGTCTTGCGTACTTCGCGCCATACATGTGCGCGAACCAGTACGCACACGCAGTGTGTCCCACTGGGCTCTTGAAAGTGGTTAAAAAAGCGCCCTCTGTTGTCTGCGCACAGAGCCCTTAGGACGATAAAGCCACTCACAAATGTTTCTGCTCCTCATCCAGAATTAAGTGATCATTGGAAAAGATAGAGGAAGTATGGATAGAGGCTCACATAAGAAAATTACAAAAATTTGGCTTTGTCCAGGCATTCACCTTATCCTCCGATCCGCAAATTTCCTTGTTTTCTACTTCTCATGAATGCCATTACAAAAATACTGTACAAACCCTCATCGAATTCAGACAGAAAATAAACATGTTTTGATTCTGTTTGAAACACGTTTTTTAAAAACAAATCTGTTCTTAAAAAACATGTTTTATTTGGTTGGATTTCGCCACCTCAAAAAACAGGGAAAAAATAAAACAGTTTAAAAACATGTTTCAAACCTGGTTTTTTTAACCATAAAATATGTTTTATTCCTGTTTCAAACACGTTTTTAAAAAACAATTCTTTTTCAAAAATGGTTATTAAAAGAAAACCGTTTTTGAAAAATAGTTGTTTTAAAAACAACTAAGGCTAAATTGCTGGTCAGGGAACCATGCATAGTCAACTAGCTGTTGATAAGAATCCCGTAACAATAGCAGTTAAAAATCATGTGAAAGCAGGCTGCCGTAATGATTACAGTCGGCTCCCGTTATAACGAGGTCCGATGGACTTTCACAATACTGTCGTTATAGCCGGAACCTCGCTAAAACCGGAGCGCAGTTTTCCCCATTCGTTGTGCACAAGGTACGGTACATGTGCGTGCGTGTTTTAATCGTGTAACGCACGTCCGAAGACATGAAAAGATGGTCATTTGTTGGTATGTACGTCTGTTATTAATGTATATTAAATATTTAACTGATAGTGATGAATAAATGAAATAAATAAAATACCTTTAAGGGAACATTGTTCAATATTTGAGGACCTGAATCCGGAGGAAAAGGCATCATCGCTGAGAAGAATCAGGCAAGTAGGTCACTCGCACAAATCGTGCCGAGTGACATTTTGCTTTCATTTTGCATTTGCTGGAATCGGGCAAGAGAGGGCGCCAATACATGCATTACTTCCGGGTTTTAATGACTCCTGATCCTTAGATGCCTTTTGGTTGTTGACTTTTTGGAACAGTTGGGTATTATTGTTTCTGAAGGGATTCTTTGAAACTGTAATTATTTCGGTTAACTATAGCGCACATTCGTGCCAAGTGACATTTTGCTTTCGTTTTGCATTTGCTGGAATCGGGCAAGAGAGGGCGCTAATATTACTTCCGGGTTTAAGTGTCTCCATGTGTAATTTCGCAGCAATTGGTGATTATTGTTTGTCGGGAGGGATTCTTTTAAGATAATAATAATAAATAAACAAAAGTAATAATTTTGGATTAAATTTGGACAATGTATATATGGTGGGGCGTTTGAAGATCTTGGAAACCTGTTTTCATTGGGATTGTTTTTTCAGCGGGGCCGGAGGGGTTCTTAATTTGTTTAAGATTTTAATTTTTTTTATTCTTCGGATTCTTTTTTGGTGGTGGGAACCACGGTATGTTTTAAACTTTATTTTTTGAAGACAGACTGAATTATCTCTTTTTGGAAGTTGTGGTGGCTCTGAAAAGAGCCGTTTGTTTTGTGATGCTGTGTTCTTTACTTCGTATTTTTTTTTTATAGCCACAAGCCAACAATAGGGAGCAATTACGCACCCGATGTTCGGGCGGTAGTACTGTAACTAAAGGCTATTCCTTACAATGTTAACACTTAACTCCTGAGCGCCCCCTATTGTTAGTTTGTAATAATATAGAAACGTGGTACCGCAGTCGTAAGCAAACTTCAAGCCTGGTCACGCTAAGGGAAACCGCAGCGGGGGATTAGCGACTAGACCAGCGGTCCACTGCGCCGATTATCACAGTCCCATTGAATTTATTTATAAAGATCGGCGAGATGAAATAACGTTGGGTTGAAGTCTTTACAAAGGTACATTGATGGGTGAAGCTTAAGTGTGTTGCTTGAATTGGAAGACGGGAGCATGATGCCTGTTTCGGGACAAAAGGTCTGTCGTTGACAAGCTGCAATGCCCGTAGTTTTGAAAAGATGTCGTTGTAAATGGTTGAGAACAATGCTTTTCCTCGCATTGGGTCAGCCAAAATCGTCGTAATAGCCGAAGTCTCGTTATGTCCGTGCACGTAATAACCAAATATTTCCCCATAGTAATGTACACAAATTGATCGGGACTGGGAGAATGTGCTTGTTACATCCGGGTTATCGTTATGACCGAGCTCGTTATAACGGGAGTCGACTGTATACCTACAGCATTCTAAAATGGCAGAAAATAACAAGATCAACTCAATCTATGTTATCTAGCTAATCCAAATGGTACATGCATAAATACAGAAACTTACCATGCAACTATGGTTGATGATAATTGCACTCATTCTCTATGCATATCTGTGCATGCAACAATCCAGGCATAAATTTACACGCACCATGACTTGCCAGATCACATCAAAAATTCAAAGTACTGGCTATAAAACCAGACAGATACTAATCCAATAGTTGTCTATAACACCACCCCAACATACTGACAGCTACTTGTGTGCAAAAGACAAAGAGTACAATCACAAATTTGATGCAATTATTCCTGACTACATGTCTGCCTGTCCTATGCCCACTACAGTACTGATTCAAATTGTAACTGAAATAAAATTTTCCATACACCCAGTACATGCATGAGGTCACCAAAGGTCAAAGGAAGTAGTGCACTCTGGGTAGCATATGCCTTTCCAGAAAACAGAACGAAAACAACCAGAAAACAAGGAAAAAACAGTCTGGACATTGATGTATCAATTGGTTAGCCCAATACTTTTCAAAAAAATTCTAAGTCCCCAAAAAACAGTACTAAAACAGACATTTAGCTTACAATATTGTTTTAGGCTCCACCAAAACAGCAAAAGAACAGTGCAACATCGTTAAAAACATCCTTAAAACATGTTTTTATCCTGTTTTGTTGTGTGAGTCACAACAAAACAGAATAAAAACAAAATGTCATCAAATAAAACAGCCAGGAAACAGTTGGTGGAACATACTCATTTTCAGGAAACAGGGAAAAAATGTATTTTATTCCTGTTTTCTTACCTAAAAACAGGGAAAAAACGTGTTTTAAACAGAAATAAAACAGGAATTCTTCAACAAAATTCGGTGAGGGAAGTCTTGTGTGGATTGGAATGTCCTTGTTTTTTTCTTCTAAATTCCCAGTTGCATGCCTGTTTGTCCCACTGTGCTGCAATATGACAATTTGTGATTTGAGGCTCATTTTGTGTTGTTGGTCTTTGGATATACATGTAATTCATGAATGTACATTTTTTAGCAAGTGACAGCACCCAACCCATGCCGAGAGCTCTTCCATCATCTGTACTTCTCTAGCCATTTCAGCGTGTCCTCCGTTTTTCCTGCAACCGTAAGTGAACAAAAAGAAAACCAAACTCAGTAAAAAAAAATAGGGGTGACATTTTTTTAAGGCAAAAATAAGAGGATGTTTATTTGAACATTACTTATTCAGTCCATGGTTTCTGACTAGCACCCCTTGAACAAAATGGGGAACCGCCAACATACGGCTGGATAGCTCAGTTGGTAGAGCACTGGAATCGTCATCCAGAGGTGGCAGGTTCAAACCCCATTCCAGTCAAATTCTTTGTTCAACTTTGAAAATTATTCAGGTCGTGATAGAGCAAGGAAGAGGGTTGTTCCATGTTCAGTCAGACGTTATCTTTTAGCTTGATTGAATATGATTATTGACATGCTGTTGTGATGAATATAATTTTACACCCAGATTTGTACAAGTGCAGTAGAAAAGTGTCTGGTTCAAAAAAATTTGTTCAGGTCACTGCAAGAGAGTGCTGTGGCCTTTAACGTGAACTCAAGATTGCGTGGGAAAATCTGCAGATTGTGGGTTCGAGTCCAGTCCATGGAGTTGTGGTGTGTCCTCAGGCAGGACACTTTGCCTTAATAATTGCTTCTCTTCACACAGGAGATCGTTTGAATCATCCATTTGTGCCAAAATGGCAGCATCAAGCTGTACAGGGTGTCCCTAAAAAATGTCCCTCTAATAATAGGGTTGTAGCAAAATTCAGAGTTGTAGCAAAATTCAGGGTTGAAGCAAAATTTCCATCGGATTTGGTTTACCATTTTTTCCAAATAAAGGCTATTACGTAACACAGTACTATTTTGCATCATTCCAAGTTTAACATTTGAATAAGTGGCTTTGTGATTAAGTTACTAAACTAAACAGGAGGAATACTATTGTTGCCACTTCTCATTGTTGACTGTAGTTATTTGTTACGTAATATCTTCTTTAATTATAACAAAGGAGTGTCTCAAACCATTATGTTAAAATAAATCACTTGCAGAGAAACACATTTCTGGGATGGAGCTTGCCCAAAAAGTGGTGCAGCAACGCGGCTTTTTTTTTTACCGTTTTTTTTTCTTCAAATGTCGGCTGATGACTGCAAATGGTGCCCGACTAAACTTAGTGCAAATATACGGGAGTCCAAAGAGGCCACTTAAAGCTTATTCTCGATCGTAACCCCATCTAAAAACACATTAAAATTGTGCAGCAGCAGGATTCCAGTCAAACCAGTGAGTTTGGCAGTTTTGAGACATCATCTTTCTTTGAAAAAAAAAAACGTTTTCATTTTGCCGACGCGCATGGCTACGGCGACGCGCGCGCATACCAGAAACCGGAGACTTTTTTTTGGCCTAATGACCTGTGTTTCAAAACCACCAAACCAAATCCAACAAAACTTGACTCAAGAAAGAAAAATGTATGGGCTCATCAATTCTTTAATTGAATTTGAGAATGTTCATAAATTACGAGAATTCTGATACACCCTCCAGAGGGACCTTTTTTGGGGAGGTCTGATGATCGAGCGGGGTAATAATGATGTAAACTTTGATCTTTAATGGTAAAAGTGATTCATAAAATTACTATCAAGGCCGACTCAGTAAAAAAAAACCCACTATTTAAGAAAATAAGCACATTCCTACCATGAGCTGGTATGTATTCCGCACCCATCCAGCCGTCATATCCAAGGCTCTCGAGGTAAGAAAGAATGAAACCATAGTTCACTTCACCATCTGCACTGGGTTCATTCCGATGGGGAACCTGGGCCATTTGCATGTGACCTACAAAATAAACCAACCAACAAAGACAATACAAATATTGACAGCTGGTATGACTGACAGATTAACAGGTTTGTGTTCCGTGTACAAATTAACCCGGGAACATCATATGCATAACCTTCCAATGTAAGATTTTTTATTTCAGACATTTTGTACTGACATTTTTATTAAGGGTAACGCTCTCCTTTCACGAGAGTAAGTTTTTTTGTTTTCATTTTGTTAAGTCTTACCGATGTAAGGGAAGAACTCTTTGATGGTGTTGGTGATGTTTCCTTGCATCATTTGGACATGGAATAAGTCCTGAGGATTAGCCACAAATGAAGGCAAATCAAATATATAAACATCACACAAATTGAAATCTGCATACATATGGTATGTTTTTATCACATGTCAAAATTGTGAATAATTCACTTTGTTATTAATACACACCCTCTTGCAACAAAATTCTGCTTATAGTGAACATAAATCCTCGGTCCCAACTGTGCATTTCTATGCACAATTAATGGGACCAGTGCTCCTTTTGACCCTAACAGAACTCAACCCATCAAACCGCAACGGCATGTTTTGTTGAAATCTGTCAGGATGGGTACAATACCCCTAAACTGACAGTACTTTACATTGGGTTAAGTCAGAAATATGTGTGTACAGTTTCCCATATGATGTTGGAATTTGCCAGGATGGGTATGGTTCCTTGTAAATCATGCTACGGGGTTACAAAATACAAAATTCAGATATAAAAACCATTTTGCTAGGTCTAGGTGAGTTTGTATTAACCGGAATTGACCAGGGGGGGGGGGGGGTAGCTAACAAGCACTCACCATTTGCAACTTCAAGTTTGGATGGCCAACCTTTTTGATAATTTCAACACCTAACAGAAAAGTTCAACACAATATATTCACGTTTAATAATGAATTTAATCATACATTAATAATTAAACAAACAAAAGAACATACAATATACATGCATACAAGCCTAGCATGCAAAAGAACAACTGCAACAGTTTGCTTTTGCTGTAATTTTCAGAAATGGATGGATTTGGGGGTTATCATTTTGTAGCAAATATTGTTATGCTGACCAGTTTAGGTTTTGTGTTCACAGATTCTGGAAAAACCTAGAAAAATATGTTGTTCTTGTAGTCTGGTTCCCTGACCAGGGAATTGTCAGGTCAGGGAACCAGACTAGCTAGCTTGCACTTGTTCACAGATGTGTAACCGATTGTAAACAAAATGTGGACTATATATAACTAAATTTGGTAACTTGAGGGGTAGTTGAGGAGACTAGAAAAAAATTCAGTTTTTCCAACGATGGTTGGCCAACCATCGTTGGAAAATGATACAAAAACTCCACTTTTTCTGGAATGTGACAGCACATCAGGTGCCATGAATTCACAGGTTGCTTGAGACTATTATTCACTTACAGTCCAGTAAGGTATTCATCATAATTTTGTAGTTTTGTTTTTTGATGTTTGCAATTGTTGTATGTTACCTTTAAAACTGGTCTGCAACCAGCTTTACTAGACTTGCATAGTCTCGTATTGTACTTTTAAGATATTCTATACTTTAAATTTGCAATGACTTCAGAGTCAATTAATCTGTAAAAAAATAAATAAACTTTAATAAAAAAACAACAACCCAGAAATGAGTTAACGATTCGCATACCTTGGTCTTGTCGACTGAGGAAGTACCCCGGTCTGGATACAACTGTGTTGATTGGTTCAATGAGTGCCAAGATTCCATCCTAAAAATAGGTAAACAAAAACATTGAGAAATCATCAATTTAATTTTTCATTAAAGTTGTTCTACCAATGCTCTTCAACATATTCATTTTGTTCTTCTTGTATCAAAATTTCCAATCTGTATGTTTTATTTAAATGTAAAAAGGTTACTTTTGTCTATTTTGGACATTTTCAACCATCTGAAAATACACTTTCATTTTGGGGTGGCATTTGTACCCATTACTCCTGAATAATTAATTAAAAATGATTCAGAAATGTGTACATTCAATTTTCCATAACTGAATACGGGCAGTTTTTTTGTTCAAGATGTCTCATTCAAAAGTAAAAAATAACATTTTTAAAACAAAATTTATTTTCAGGGTAAAACTCAAAAACGGCACGACAAGAAAATTCAATATTGGGTTTTGCCCTTCACCGACATATTTTTTTTAACAAATAAACACTGTATAAATAAAAAATGTGTACATTAAAATAGCCCATAACTGAACAAAGGCGGATTATTTGTTCAATGTCTCATTCAAAAGTGAAAAATTTGCAGACATTAGTTTTCTCTGAGGAGAAAACTTTAATGTCTGCAAAAATAGCAATGACCTCATTTCAATAATTCTAGATGGTAAAGTCATGGCTGTTTCTATACTACACCAAAAATAGTGTTCATTTTTGTTTGTATTTTTGTTTTGTTTTGTTTTTGTTTATTTGTTGTTTTTACCTTATTGAGCCTTTCTGCCGCATACTTGAGATTGGACAGAAAAGTTTCCTCCATTTTTCTCAGCAGTGCTGGCCTCTCGCCCTCTGTGCAGTCTGGTGTCACGCCTGCCATGACATGCATCCTGATAAAAATAGATGTGAGATTTATCTGCATAAACTGTAGTAAAGGAGACATGGACTGGTATGTATAAATTAAAGGTACAGTCCATCATTTGTTGAAAAGCATACTTGGTTTAAAGATAGTAATGGGACTCAACTCCCTGTGAAATTATTCTTTCTGGCAAGCTGTCATTTTAAGGAAATCAATGAAAGAAGGCCTTTCCAACAATACGTCTAAAGATGCATCGTTGGAAATTAATTTTCCGTCAGTTTTTCCGTGTTTTTTTTAATCGGTGAAGCGCGCGCACGTGCTGACACGTTTTCAATACCTAAAGTTTTGGGACTGTCATACAAAACACAGTGTATTTGAGAGTCCTAAATTTTCAGACAACCATTGAAGCAATATTTCACAGAGTGTGTTTGGCCAATTTTTTAGCTTGATGTGCACAAAAACCGTGACATCTCTTGGTCCATCTAGATCTTGCAAAGTGTTCTACCTTTTGCACTTCAATGCTGTGCAGTATTTAATGGACAATTCCAGAGTCTCTTGAAATTCCTTCTCTCGGCCTGGGACAGCTGCCAGTCCAAGATCTCCGGCCTTTACATCACCTAAGGAAAAACAAACATAGGCCACACAATTTTACCACCTCAAGAAGCATAAACAAAATAAGATGGGCAAGACTGTATAAAGACATGAAACATTCATAATATACAGTTCCCATTAAGCACAAGTAACTTTTCAATTTGTATTTATGATACTGTTACACCCAAACAAGTGGGCTATTAAAATGAAATATATATCATTTGCATCCACTTACCACATCCCATTAAAGGTAGAGTATATCATTTGTCATTTGAGCATTTTGTTCGTTTGAAGCAACAAAAAATGCTTAAAATCTAAAGAAGGGTACTTAACAACTAACCTGATGAAGTTTTAGCTCAGTGAATGCTGTATATTCCAAGAAAACAATATTCAAGGATCTCGATAGCAATTCAAAAGTTGCCGAGTCATGTTTTGAATTGTGACCGAGATCAGCGTCCGGGGCATGCGTTCTCATTCAGCCGATTGCAGCTACGCGGTGTCACGCACTGAAACGACAAATTATAGCTACCGCACGCGCATGTGCGTCATGTCAATGCCTGCGTGCACCCTTTCACAGCTTCGCTGAATAAAAAATGAACTAAAGTTAGCTAACGGAAATTTCCAAAACTGTGTCTTTAGACACATCTTTTGAAATGACCTTCTATTATTGTCTTCTTCAAAATGACAGCATGCCAGAAAGAATAATTTCAAAGGGAGTTTAGTGCCATTACTATCTTTTATTTTAACCAAGTATGTTTTTAACAACAATTTTGTCAGTTACTTCTTTGATCTCTCATAGCTGCAAATGATGTACTTAGCCCTGGTGGACTCCCTTTCCTCCCTATGTTATTGCAATGAAGACTTCGTCCAACCTGGGCTAATGATATACTCTACCTTTAAAACTAGGCTACCATACAAATTTCACAAAAGGTAATTTATATTACACAACAGCAACTTCAAAACGAAAAAAGTTGTAAATACATGAGCTTCAATAATTATAATTAAAATGTATCCCAATGAGTACGACACAATGTCAAAACTGTCATTAAAATGTTAATAGATAAAACTTAAAGTTATTTGAATCCTAACTTGAAGAAAGACTGAACAAATAAATGTAATGAAAAATGAAGGGGAAAAAGCCTCAGCCTTTGCCAAAACATTTTTTTCGGACGCAAATCTTTAAATATTTTAATATTATGATTATTCTAGCATTGAATTAATGACCCAAATTCTTCACCTGGAAAAGAGTTGATTAAAACCTGTTGCAGCCCTTCCTTCTCTTTAACCTCGACGAGCTTCTCGACCGGGCACTCGTACGGGAAGCTGACTTCCACCGCCTGGAAACCCGCTCGCTTCGCGGCCGAGTATCTCTCGGCCAAGTCGGGAATCTCTTTGAACAGCATGGACAAGTTGGCGGCAAACTTTAGAGGCATTTTTGAAATGGTAGAAATTGAAATAAATCTTGCAAAAGTAGGCCAACGTATTCGCGAGGTCAAAATGTAGCATTTGACAATTAGTGACAATTTGGTTTCGAGACAGACGAGCAGACGAAACGTCGAGGGGGAGGTCCTCCCATTTTTTTTTGTAAACAAACAAACAGCTGATTATTGAACTTTGAACCCCATTGGAGGAAAGTTTGTTTTTTAATTACTTAATTTTAGAATATAATTTATTATTTTATTTCATAAATAACAGGACATACAAAATTCACTTCGTGGAAATGATTTTTCAAAACGTTTTATTAGTGTTTTTTTTAAACAGTAAACAGTAAAAAGAATGATCTTTACAAGAAAAATATATTGTAAGTATGTGAAACAGCCAAACAATGGCCGCCCACAGTAGCCTTGGAGGTTTTGGTTGTGAATGTTGACAAATTCTCTGTTTTTGTCGCTTTTGGGAGGAGATTCCTGGGTAGGAGTGAAGTGTCATCAAATTCAGTTAGATTACTCTTATCTTTAATTTAAAAAATGCACAATTTTACAGTTATTTCCGGTCTCAACGAGCAGATTTTGATGTGTGAGACTGAGAAGCGGCCTTGAATCGGGTGTGGGTCATTGTGGGTAGCTGGAGTTAAGGCCCAGCCCTGAGTTTTATCATTGGGTTGTCTATTAGGGCTGGAGCTAGTTTTTCTCGTAAACGATAGTATAGGCAAAAAATTTTGGAAAATGTTCAATTTTGTCCCCGTTACACACTAATTGCAACTGCAACTCACCCCAAACTTGCCTGGAATTAGCTGGAGTTACCCAGCCCTGAGTTTTATCATTGGGTTGTCTATAAGGGCTGGAGCGAATTTTTCTCGTAACTTGTAGTATTTGCAAAAAAATTTGGAAAATGTTCAATTTTGTCCCCGTTACACACTAATTGCAACTGCAACTCACCCCAAACTTGCCTGGAATAACCATTACACAGGTCCTTGAAGTAAAAAACGATCCACGATGAAGATTCAGCCTACAATTGCAGTGAAAACAGGAGGAATAACCGCTAACCTGACAACCTTTCAGGCATGGCCAGGACTGCTATTGGTTTGTGCACAAAAAAAAATTGTGTACAATGAATGGCGGTCGATTAACAGGCACAGAGAGCGATCGCTGTCAACTACTCGTTTTGCCGGCTGCGCTGGCGTTGGCGCGTGACGTCACGCGGAAGCGTAACACCCGATGACTGTTTCATGCACTAGTATAAGGTTTACCACTCGCATCACAGCTTTGGTACTGGAACCGCAACCAATAGTGCATGAAACAGTCATCGGGTGTTACGCTTCCGCGTGACGTCACGCGCCAACGCCAGCGCAGCCGGCAAAACGAGTAGTTGACAGCGATCGCTCTCTGTGCCTGTTAATCGACCGCCATTCATTGTACACAATTTTTTTTGTGCACAAACCAATAGCAGTCCTGGCCATGCCTGAAAGGTTGTCAGGTTAGCGGTTATTCCTCCTGTTTTCACTGCAATTGTAGGCTGAATCTTCATCGTGGATCGTTTTTTACTTCAAGGACCTGTGTAATGGTTATTCCAGGCAAGTTTGGGGTGAGTTGCAGTTGCAATTAGTGTGTAACGGGGACAAAATTGAACATTTTCCAAATTTTTTTGCAAATACTACAAGTTACGAGAAAAATTCGCTCCAGCCCTTATAGACAACCCAATGATAAAACTCAGGGCTGGGTAACTCCAGCTAGCCTGGAATAACCATTACACAGGTCCTTGAAGTAAAAAACGATCATGACGATCCATGATGAAGATTCAGCCTACAATTGCAGTGAAAACAGGAGGAATAACCGCTAACCTGACAACCTTGCTGGCATGGCCAGGACCGCAATTGGTTTGTGCACAAAAAAAAATTGTGTACAATGAATGGCGGTCGATTATCAGGCACAGAGCGCTGTCAACTACTCGTTTTTGCCGGCTGCGCTGGCTGTTGGCGCATGACGTCACGCGGAAGCGTAACACCCGATGACTGTTTCATGCACAATTGGTTGCGGTTCCAGTACCGCAAGGTTGTCAGGTTAGCGGTTATTCCTCCTGTTTTCCCTGCAATTGTAGGCTGAATCTTCATCGTGGATCGTTTTTTACTTCAAGGACCTGTGTAATGGTTATTCCAGGCAAGTTTGGGGTGAGTTGCAGTTGCAATTAGTGTGTAACGGGGACAAAATTGAACATTTTCCAAAATGTTTTGCCTATACTATCGTTTACGAGAAAAACTAGCTCCAGCCCTAATAAACAACCCAATGATAAAACTCAGGGCTGGGTAACTCCAGCTAGGGTGTGGGTATTTTGCGGAACTTGCAGAACGTGCAAATACCTATTGCCCCTTGAGAATCCCCCCCAAAAAGACATGAAAGACATTGACATTGGGCCTTTGAATTGATGTTTGAGCGCGATCGGTGTAGATCTTCGCGATTGGTCGATCGTGCCTCCCTATTGGTCGATCTTGGCCCCATAAATGAAAATGTGGCCAATTTACTGGACTACCTTTGTCATTGTTTGTAAATATATAAAGGAGGTAGTCCAGTAAATTGGCCACATTTATGGGGCTAAGTCGATCTCACCGCCATCAGTCGATCACATGTTCTTTCTAATCATGCTAATTAATATACGGCTCCAGTCTTGAGGATTGTTTTGAAAAGGGAAGTGAAGTCTGAGATTTCCTACACACTGCTACAGGAATCGACCGATGATCTGATCGCGCAAGTGCATTTTCTGCGCGATCGCGCAGCCCCACCGATCGTGCCCAACATTTACATGATTTACTCCTAGAACTATGAGGCTCCACGTAGTGGAGCCTCATAGGTTCAGAACCCCGCAAAATTGTTGTCAGCACAAAACACTAATTAAGTACAAAAACGCCCATCCCAACCAAGCCGTTTCCCATAGAACCGCTGCACAGTTTGCCCCTAAACACCGTACAATACCTCATGACATACTCACGCTATGTGCACCCAACAAACATCGGTGGATTCTGTCGGTTTTTTTGCAAAAATGATGGAAAATATGCCCTTTCCGCACTGAGCCAACCTGACACTTGAAATTTGCACGCGCGCAGAATGATCGCAGTCATTTTCGGTCCGATCGCTCGGAGCGCGCCGCGGGGGGTATGGTGTAGGAGCGGAACGATAGTATGCGCATGCGTACAAGTGCGAGTACGTACCCCCCGCGGCGCGCTCCGAGCTATCGAACCCGAAAATGACTGCGATCATTCTGCGCGCGTGCAAATTTCAAGTGTCGGGTTGGCTCAGTGCGGAAAAGGCATATTTTTCATCATTTTGCCGAAAAACCGACAGAATCCACCGATGTTTGTTGGGTGCACATAACGTGAGTATGTCATGAGGTATTGTACGGAGTTTAGGGGCAAACTGTGCAGCGGTTCTGTGGGAAACGGCTTGGTTGGGATGGACGTTTTTGTACTTAATTAGTGTTTTGTGCCGACAACAATTTTGCGGGGTTCTGAACCTATGAGGCTCCACTACGTGGAGTGTGAAGTGGTGAACTGTTTATCTTCCAAAATAAACCCACTGCACAAGTAGTCCAAGTAACTTGGACCCAACTTATCGCCTTTTGAACATTCGGACATGGTCTGGCAATAGTCTGAATGTCAAGAAAGGCCATAAGTTGGGTCCAAGATACTCGGACTATCTCAGTCCCAAATTTGAGTGGCTTCATTTATTGCATTGAAACTGTTCATAGATCAGGGCGGAATGACGTCATCCAATCAAAACATCTTCAAATTCTTCATGTACTCATTTGCACATTAGTTTTCATCGGTTGCTATGTGTTTAATACCATTCAACATTCCAGATTTGTTTTGCTAGGGGTATCAGACTGGATAGGACACAGCGCCCTCCATCTTGTGCCAGCACGCAAAGTCATCGGTGAGGGTTTGAAAGTTTGAAATGCGTTCGTCACACACAGACCATGCAGCACGTCACGCGTGCGCGGTTGCAAACGTTAAAACCTCACTGTACTACCCAGCTGTTTGTGTCTGCGTTTTCCGAATCTTCACTGCGCGCAAGTATACGCGTGTCCTATCCAGTCTCAATGGTATCAACCCACATGTAAAGTAATTGCCAGACTCTACCACCCTCAATCCTGCAAAATCTTCCCAAACCTAGTATCTTCTGAAGAATTTGAGACTTGAGAGGGATGTTGAGTGATTCATTCTTCTTTTTCTGTTTTATAAAGGTAATTCTGCTTGTTGGTCTTTGTGAGAGATTCCTGGCATTTGGCAAGCATGTTCCATCCATCCAACAGCAGCGCGACCCTCCGCCAGTCCAAGCCCATGCCGAAGTGGCTGTGGCTCTGCATCTCCAAGTCCCTGGGCATTAAGACCCATCCGCAGGACAAGCCCATCTTGGCTACGGCTCTCTACATCTTCACACTGGCCTGCACTATGACGTACTTCGTCACGTGCAGTTGGTACGTCGTCTATGATATTGAAGCCACTACCACCAAGTACGACGTCCTTAACGGCTCGGTGACGATCATCATGGCGGCCGGCTTTTGTTGCGTCACGGTCTACGCCAACCTCCTAGCCTTCAAGCTCTTCAACAACTCGGTCTTCCGCCAGAGCCTGCGACTTCACTCCAAGACCATTCTGAAGGTCAACGCCTCCCTCTTGCTAGTGGTACTCAGTCTTCTGTTCATTGGCATATACGCCTACATCTCGTACTGTTCGGAGTCCGGTGCCGAACCGTGCGAGAGTGTGAACCTTAGCCCCATCATATGCTACATTCGCTTCCCCAGTCAAACGGTGCTGTCTGTTATATCTTTCATCTGGAACCTCATGGTGGCCGTGGTGTGTATGTCTGTTTGTCGGACTCACACCATCAGTAAGTAATTCTCTATTTGCCGGCTGTGATTGTATTTGCGCCTGACTGACTGACTGGCACTTGTCCCAAAAGTTTGAAATAGTATATAACTTTGTTGTGCCAATGACAGATGTAAGCCACATGCATGAAAAGAATTCTAGTGAATACAGTACCAAAGTGAATACATCACGCGCTCGAAATGTGTGTAAAAGACATTAGCGCGTGATTCAGCCGGTGAACCAACACGCGCGCGTACTCCATTCGTTTGCACTACACTTCCTGGTACCAAATGACCTCACACTTCGGTACATTATAGTCATTCTGAATCGATTGAATATAATTATTTGTGCTCTCTGGGACTGTTTCAACAGTCAAAAGCTCCCAGCCAAAATAAAGCAGGCTTGACTGGCTGTGACTGTTTATGTAACTTGATACAGCTATGTTATGACTGTAGGTGGTTGATAAGACAGCTATACCAACAGTCTCTTGCTTTTGTCTGTTGACTGAATTTGACTAATCAGAGTGCTTGCTGTAAATACGATCTGACTGTTTGTGACTAGCCTTTGTGAAAGGCATGGCATGTGGGTGGAATTTTTGACTGTCTATGACTGTTTAAACAGTGGGAGAGATACAACATGTATGTTTGTGGTCAGTCCACAGTTTTGAAGTACTGATGTATAATTGTATTTAAAATTTCGTAATGTCAGAAGCAAAAAGGTTTTTTGCGCAATTGCAGTGCAATTGCTGTTGCGTCACAAATTCATGTTCGCATCTGCTTTCGCGCCGAGTATGAACCGACCTTGTCTCAGATCAGAACAGGACCTGGAGTTTGGAGCTAGCATACAGCTATTAAATTAGATTAGATTACTAGAGCGCTGACTCTTTATTCGTGCGCGCGGAGACGCTTTGAAGCCGCTCTGGGCGCAGACATTTTGAATTTATGTGCGTGTTTGTAGAACACAATAAAAAAAGATGGATTGAATTTTAAAAGTGTCCTCTAAATGCAACGCGCAAGTAGAAGACACGCAAACAACTTAAGCACGTCTGGACGGTTCAAAAAACATCATGGCGAAAAGCATCAGCAGTGGAGGGACGCGCACATGTTGCGCTGTTTGCGTAGAGCAAAATGACACGCTCATTTGCTGATCGTGCGTTTCGGTTTTGGGCGTATCGGCTTCGATGACGCACCGCTATGGAATACAAACCCAGATATGGAAATAGACGTACACAATTTTGAGTTCTCCATAGGTTTGTGTACAAACATGGATGCGCCCAGCAGGCATCACTTTGTTCATGAGTTAGCGCTCTTAGTAATTTAATATAGCTGTTTTGGGAGCTAGCAATAGTTGTGTGTTCTTTACTGCTCTAATGATGCGAGTAGTTATTGAAAAAGTTTGATCAAAATTTGAGTCCCTCACCTGAAAGCGTTGATACTTGAGCACACACTGAACCCAACGTGATTCTCTTTTCCTCTTTCTCAGGCATCCGTCATTTCTTGCTTGAGCTAGACGACGATGCCATGATCTATGAGATGCAGAACCGAAACAGTGCGATTCCAATCACGATGTCAGACGGGGCGTCAGTCCAAGAGAGGCAATTGGAGGAATCCGTCGGGGGTGACGACACCCGATTGGACATCAAAGAAGATCTGGATGTGCGCAGAATCGAAGGTGAGGTTTGAAGGGGCAGAATCATGTGTAAGGGAGTTCAGGGAACAGGGTTCCAGATAAGGATGATCTTGTTTGGCTTAAAGGGAAGATACAACATTTGCAAATATCAAAAAACGAAATGATCAAATCATCATGAAATACCTTACTGGCTTGCTAGGGAATGACAGTCTAAAGCATCCTGTAAAATCGTGGCTCCTGGTGTGCTGACATTTTCAAGAAAAAGTGTATTTTTCCAATGCTGGTCGGCCGACCAGTGTTGGAGAAAACTGGCTTTTTTTCAAAAAGTGCTCCTGAATTTTCATATTTAGTTACTTCGGATTTTCTTTGCAATTTGTTACACACCTGTGAAGGACTACAAGAACATGATTGGTTTTCTTGGTTTTTCCAGCATCACAAGCCCAAAACATGAAACAAGTCAGTTTAACAATATTTACTATAAATCCTCCAAATCTATTATTTCTGAAAATTGCAGCAAAAGCAAATGTTGTACATTCCCTTTAAAGATAGTAATGGGACTCGATCAACTCCCTGTGAAATTATTCTTTCTGGCAAGCTGTTGTACATTCCCTTTAAACAAATCTACATGGTATGAACTCCATGCACAATTGTACTGTCAAGAATTAGAAAGAGTTGGGGGAGACCTCTTGAAGGGTCAATCAAAAGTCTTAACCCTAACCTTCCTCAACCCTCCAAAATCCTCTGAGCGGTTTTGGAGGATTTCGTAGGATTGAGGATGAATGCAACATACAGTTTTGGAGGATTGTGGAGGATTGAGGGCACATTGGCATTCAGTATCGGTTGGTTTTGGAGGATTGAGGCTGACTGGTGTTTTAAGAAGAGGAGGATTTTGGAGGATTGAGGATGAATGAATTTTGAGAGGCAAGGCTGTCAGAGGATTTTGAAGGATTGAGGCAGTGGTTACATTTATCCTTTATTTGAACATCAGTGCAGAATTGTGGAGGATTTTAGAGGATTGAGGGTGGTTCCTAGGAAAAAGGGCCTAGGGGTTAGGGTCACGCCAGACTGAGACCTGGAGTGCTCTGAAACGTGCAAAAATAAATCAGGCCAACTTTACTCACTCTTTAGCCAGCAAATTTCTCCAAAATGTTCATTGGACAAAGAAAAGGTCCTCAGTATTTCACAAACCAACTTTGCAGACTCAATTCAATTTTTAACCCTTACTCCCTAGGCCTTTTTGCTAGGATGTAGCCTCAATCCTGCAAAATCCTCCAATTGGCCTCCTGGGAAAAATAGCATATATAGCCTCAATCCTGCAAATTCCTCCATTATTTCTTGAATATGGTCCTTGGAGAGGTGACCACTGCCTGAATCCTACAAAATCCTCCGGCTGTGACTCAATAGGTTGAGGCAGAGGCAGTGACATCTTGGAGCAGTGCGGAGGATTTCAAGTATAATCAAGGACTAAATTTATGCTAGGCTGAACATAAACAATACAAGGTCCAGCCCAAGACCTTGACACAGTGCGTCCTCCGAAATCAGCAACACACTTTTGCCATGTAACGTCAATCCTGCAAATTCATCCAATGTGAAAAAAGGATTTGGGAGGATTTGGAATGGTTAGGGTTAAAGGAGACTTTTCTTCAATATTTTGCACATGAGAGGGAAGTCAAGTGATTTCAAAATGAGGCTAAAGACTAGACTGGTACATGTCCAAGCATGGTCCAACTGTTTGAAAAGATTGACCTCTTTATTCAGTGTCAGTAGTCTGGTGGATGCCTATGGAGTAATGTGTAGTAAATAGAGACTAGTTCCCGGTTCATACCACATGGGCTTTTTTTTGGCACAGTTGATTGATGCATTACTGAAGAGTTGTTGGACTGGTTGTTTCAGGTGCCAGTCTATTTTCTTGTATTGTATGTTTTCAATACCTTAAGCAGTGTTCTCCAACTTTGAAAATTAAAGGTCGGTGCGCCGTCAAAAAGCGGAAGGGGGGGGGGCTATAATTATGTTAGGGGCGCTATTTGCAGTCATACATTTCTTTATGCTAGGGGGTGCTATTTGCAGATGAACATGTACATTATGTACGGATAACAACTTTTAGGCCATTTCTAACACAGTAACACTAACAATTAAGTACAATACTGGCTCAGCATCATCTTTTTTAACACATCAGTGACCAGGGACTCTGAGGCAGTTTGGCCTTGAGACTTTTGACCTGATTGATTGCTACAATGGGCAGGCTTGTCATCAGTTTGACAAATCTTCCATGTTACTGCTTTTGGCAGAGTTTCTGGCCAAAATGTACCCTGGAGGGTAAGGGTAGTCCCCCTCGTTTTTCATTTTTATTATTTTTTCCTTTTTTTTTAAGCATGGCAGGCAACTTTTTAAGGTTAACGGCAGCTTTTGAAGCTTGGCGGGTGCCTCAGAAAACTTGGCAGGGCACCAGGTTATATTTACAGGTTGGAGAACACTGCTTAAGTTTTGGGACTTTTATACAGAGTATTGAGAGTCCCAAATTTTCGGACCAGGGTTACGCTTATAAATGCAAAGATGCTACTGTATGTGCACATTCAGAATAATACAAGCTGTGTGTACTATCTGTTCATAATTTCTCAACCTTCAATTGAAATTGTTTCATTCGAAACCTCTGTTCTCTGTTTACGTTCCCTCAGCGGCCTGGGATAGGAGTGAGTTTGAGAGGAGGCAGCATCGCGTCTCGTCTTGTCTGACTGACGGGCACGCGGCGTTAGCCGATGGAGACGGTCTAGAGCAGGAACTGCCCGACACTGCAGCTGACCATGCTGACAGGGGGCCAGGAACCACAAGGGTAAGCATGTCGGTGGTCAGTTCTGGGCCTAGTTTAGAAAGGTTGTGCTAACTATCCGCTCCGTTCACAAGTACCCCCTCACCGGCGAAGAAAGTACAGTTGGGGGTGACCGACCGATGCCATCTTGCCTGACCGCAATTTTGCTGCGTGTACATACTACAAATCCCCTGGTGTACGTGTGTCACACACAAGGAATGGTGCGCGTCAACCAGCTAAATGTCCCACCCATTGGACATTGTTGCTAGGTAAAAGAGCGCCCTCTTTCGTTGGCACACGGAGCCCATAAGGCCAAAAGAAAATTGTTGGTCTCTGGTCAGACCAAAGTTCTGGAATTGAAGCGGCAACGCATTTAAAAAAAATTGTTTAGCTTTTTTGTTTTTCTCCAAGCTTGGATTGTACAGACAAGGTGGGTACTATTTTGCTTTTGTGTGTCCTCATATACCTTGGTGCCCTCCATCATTTGCCTTTGTGCAATTTCCCCATTCTATGGTGCTCTGTGGTACAAACATTTAAGGTGGTGTGGCAATAGAGATCGCTGTTGTAGCTACCGCGGACAATTTGGGGGGAAAAAAAGATTACGCGCATGATTAAAATCAACGGGCGCGCTAACCAGAGTCCGACTTTTTTGTTTTTTTGGACCTAACAGAAAATTGTGCAAACATTAAAGGTAGAGTTTATCATTTGCAGCTATCCAAAAAGCAACTGATGAAATTATCGTTGAAAAGCATACTTGGTTTAAAGATAGTAATGGCACTAAACTCCCTGTGAAATTGTTCCTTCTGGCATGCTCTCATTTCGAAGAATGTCTCATTTCGAAGATGCGTCTAAAGACACATTTTTGGAAATTTCTGTTAGACCAAAAAAAAAGTCTTCGGTTTCTGGTATGGAGCTTGCCTCAAAAGTGATACGTCTACGCGGCTTTTTGGGGTTTTTTTTCTACTATTTTCTTCAAATGTCGGCCGATGTTGCAGATGATGATGCTTCGATCCCCTTAAAACTCTCAAAAATATCCATCAGGGTGGACATGGTGGAGCTTGAGGTGACCTCAGTAAGGCCATAAGGCTTGAGAATTCTGCACCCACTTACGATCTCGACCGACACGAACATTCTTCGGGAAATTTGGATAGTCAAGACGAAAATCAGAGAAAACGGTAACGTCAGACCATGCAGCAACATCGACATCGTGCATGTGCTGCCAGGCTGGTCATTAGTCTGCTCCCTTACACGTTGCGCTAATTAAAAAGTGTTTACAGGGTCCAGATACACGACCATCCACACACACGTCTGGCTTCTACACACACAATTACAAAATACAACACCGTCTGCAAATGGTGCCCGACTATTCTGTGCAAAATATATGGAAGCCCAGAAAGGCCACATAAAGCTTATACTCGATCGTAACTCAATCTAAAAACATGTTAAAATTGTGCAGCAGCAAGATTCCAGTCAGATCAGTGAGTTTGGCAGTTTTGAGACATCATCTTACTTTGAAAAAAACAAAAAAACTTTTTAATTTTGCCGACGCGCATGGCTACGGCGACGCGCGCATACCAGAAACAGGAACCTTGGGGGTTTTTTTTGGCCTTAGTGGTTCGTTTTTAATTTGGCAAAGCTGTAAATGGGTGCGCGCAAGCATGCAAGCATTGACACGATTGCCATAATTCGTCGGTTCAGTGCGTGACATCGAGGAGCTGCGATCGGCTGAGTGAGAACGTGTCCCGGACGATGATTTCAGGCGCAATTCAAAACATGACTCAGCAACTCTTGTATTGAAATCGAGATCCTAGAATATTGTTTTCTCGGAATATGCAGCATTCACTGAACTAATTCAACTAAAACTTCATCGGGTTAGTTGTTAAGCGCCTTCTTTAGGTTTTGAGCATTTTTGTTGCTTCAAACGAAAAAAAAAATACACAAATGACATGATATACTGTAGGTTTAAGCACTGTTACATGCTGTGGATGTGCTAAAGCTTGCACACTTGTGAAGATATCTGCTACTATTGTTATTCATAATCACTCTTGAAGGACAACTGCATTAATTTAAAGGGAAAATACAACATTTGCAAACATCAAAAAATAAAACTACCAAATCATTTTGAAATACCTTGCTGGACTGTTAGTGAATGACAGTGTAAAGCATCCTGTAAAATCATGGCACCTGGTATACCGTCATTTTCAAGAAAAGTGGTATTTTTGTATCAATTTCCAACGCTGGTCGGCCGACCAGCGTTGGAAAAAACTGGCTTTTTTCAAATACTGGCCCCAGTTGACCATCGCACTTGTTTGCAATCGATTACACACCTATGAACGGGTACAAGCCAGCTAGACTGGTTCCCTGACCTTACAATTCCACAATGTGTGTAAACTGCTCTGTTTCTTCTTATGGAGTCAGGGTTTTTATAGCATTTTCGAACCCAAAACCTCAAAAACGTCAGTGTAACTATATTTGCTATATATTTCCAACCCCCCAATTCCATCCATTTCTGAAAATTACAGCAAAAGCAAATGATGTATATTCCCTTTAAGGAGTGCACAAGAATTATACAGGGTGGATAAAAAAAAATGAAACTGAGATATTATTGCTAATTGGAACAGAAGTAGGGCACATGTGAATCAAAGGGAGATATCCTCTGTTAGGGTTGAATCTCCTCTTTAAAATGACACCCTGATCATGTCATTACATTCATGGTTGACTGAGCAGTGACCAATTTTATGAAAGGGTCTATTTAGAGAATCGCGCCACTTTTCAATTGTGGTTTTTGTGGTGTCATTTGTCACAGAGTGAAAGGCTATGGTTGCCATTCAAGGCAGGTAGAGAAAAAAAAGAGATTTCACCATGAAAAGTGGCGCAAATCTCTAAATAGACCCTTTCATAAAATTGGTCACTGCTCAGTCAACCGTGAATGCAATGACATGATCAGGGTGTCATTTTAAAGAGGAGATTCAACCCTAACAGAGGATATCTCCCTTTGATTCACATGTGCCCTACTTCTGTTCCAATTAGCAGTAATATCTCGGGGTTTTTTTTTATCTACCCTGTATAATCATAGATGTCAGATGTAACAGGGACAGGAACAAAGTGGAACCCAAATATGTGGAATGACCCAAATGCGTTTGATTGGTGTGTGGATATAATGTTATTTAATTTGATCGTTTGCATCGAGCATATGATTTGAGGATGTGGGGAAGTGCAAAAAACTTCTTTGCAAAAATTACTGGATTTTGCTTGATGGATAAATTTGTATGTATTCAGAAGTTGTTCCCACACTAGTTGGAAATGGAAGAAAGTCTCATGTATTATATTCGTTCTTGATTAGGGCGTTGTGCCGCGCCAGAGGGAGTCTGTCACATCAGCTTTTGTCCACACTGGAGCCGTGAAACTACTCACAAAGGCCGAAATTCTGGACCGCTACTGGAGGCTGCAGGTAAGACATTCAACTTCCCAGGGATTGCTGGAGCAACGGATCGACCCATTAAACTCTGCCCGAAGGCATTGGGAGCAATCACAGCTGTTACTGATGCAACATGTTATCACAAAAGTCCAACATGTGTTTACACATTGGCACTTATGCGGTACCGGGAACAAAGGGCAACAATAGGGACAATGGTACCCCGCAAGTCTGTCTTAAGAAATTGGAGTACATGTACTCCATAGCCGTAACACTATGTATTTTTAGATTTGTAAGGGGACAAAGGAGAACCAAAGAAGGGAATTTGGGGCAAACATTAAATGCGTGTGTGGATGGGTGTGGGTGAGTTTATTTCTGCATTCAGTGGGGGACGTTGAACAATAGAGGACAATAGGGTCTCCAATTCCTGAGAGGTCCCCAATTTCTGATCGTGTACAAAATATATGAGCGATCTTCCTAAAAAGTTGAAGTACAAGCAAAAGAGGGACAATAGGGGGTCCCTGGTTGCAGGCAAATACACACGTGCTAGGGTGTGTATGTGTTTAAGGCTGGACCATTCAATGTGGCTCTGAATAGGTACAAAGCGTTGTTGCCCATGTGGGCAAGGCTTAAAGGGAAAATACAACATTTGCAAACATCAAAAAATAAAACTACCAAATCATTTTGAAATACCTTGCTGGACTGTTAGTGAATGACAGTGTAAAGCATCCTGTAAAATCATGGCACCTGGTATACTGTCATTTTCAAGAAAAGTGGTATTTTTGTATCAATTTCCTACGCTGATCGGCCGACCAGCGTTGGAAAAAACTGTTTTTTTTTCAAATACTGGCCCCAGTTGACCATCGCACTTGTTTGCAATCGATTACACACCTATGAACGGGTACAAGCCAGCTAGACTGGTTCCCTGACCTTACAATTCCCCAATGTATGTAAACTGCTCTGTTTCTTCTTAAATGGAGTCAGGGAACCAGACTACAGGCAAACGATTGTTTTTCTTGGTTTTTATAGCATTTTCGAACCCAAAACCTCAAAAAAGTCAGTGTAACTATGTTTGCTATATATTTCCAACCCCCCAATTCCATCCATTTCTGAAAATTACAGCAAAAGCAAATGATGTATATTCCCTTTAATGGGTCGGTGTACTTAGTATGGGGGTTAAGTTTCATCACCACACCTTGCAAAGTCTGAAAACTTTCCTGATATTAACGGACTGTGACTGGGCAGCACTGAAACCAAAGACTGCCCTCTGGGCTCAAAATGCACTCCTAACAATGCGGAGGGTGTATGTCTGTAACCTGGCAGTGACCGAATTCATTCATTGTGTGCAATCAGTACTGTTGAGTCATTTAACCTTGAGCGTATTGTACATGCCGGCAGAAAGTGTGAATTTCAATTGAGCACAACTCTTTCTTCAGTTTGATCGTGAAGTCCTTTTCGTAGGTCTCCAAAAAGACCATGTGGTAGAATCAAGTAAAAAGCACCTAGGCT
This sequence comes from Patiria miniata, assembly GCF_015706575.1. Taxonomy (NCBI): domain Eukaryota; kingdom Metazoa; phylum Echinodermata; class Asteroidea; order Valvatida; family Asterinidae; genus Patiria; species Patiria miniata. The sequence goes on from NW_024037073.1 coordinate 8,719,661, forward strand.
GTGTCAACGGACTATATGTATATTGAATGAAGACAATTGTTAGTCTTGGTCCACATGTGGGATTTGGAACGTATTCCAGTACTTTTTCATTACCCATACACTAAGTACTACATAAGACTTATTTGTTGTAATTCATACAGTCTTCAACTTCTGGCAACTACAGTAGTCCCTCCAAAAAAGTGTCCGTCTGACTATTTTTGAAATATCTACAAAACCACAAAGTAGATTTCGAAAATTTTTAATTGTGCAGATAGGATTTATCGTTGGCCTAAACCCCTACAAGTTTAATTGAATTTTCATCACGCCTCACTCATAGACATAATAAAACCTAGACATGACATTATCTGCTTTTACATTGTAAATTCTGTGAGCAAAACGGGCTGTGTCACGCGGCTTAATATAGCAATGAGCGAGTGTCATGCATATGGCTTCGATTTACGCGCATACTTCTTAGTTATTCTATACGCGCAGCATTTTGCTGACAGGCGCAATAGCAAATGTCGTGTATAGGTTGTATTATATGTCTATGGCCTCACTAGTACTGCACAATGGTCAATTGATCACAATCACATTTCTGGACACTGTGACTAAGAACCTTGCCTCAGTCGATTTCAGTGCGGTGTTATGCAAGCTGTGTAAAATCCTGCCTGTTGTGAAAAGGGCTGCGGTTGAGATTGGAATCATTTGCCTGGCTACCAGTCATCCTGGCAAGACCTCAGTTTAATGCCCAAGGGCAAATGATTTGGGTGGCATGGGTGGCTTGTGCGTAAAGCGCTTGCCTCTCACCAAGGTGACCACGGTTCGAATCCTGGCCGCGGATCGCATGTGAGTAGAGTCGTGCGTTGGTTCTCTCCTGTGCCACGAGGGTTTTTCTCCGGGCCCTCCGGTTCTCTTCCCTCCGGAAAAAATCAAACACTTTCAATCTCAGGCTGTGCTCCGTGGTCATATATGGGTCGATGTGGCCGGCAGCCATAGGCGCCTTTACGTGCCAGCGGCCCGACCACGTTGTAGCCGCGTCCTTCCCAATTCAGCATACCAGCTGCGAGTAAGGATGATTAGCCTCCCAAATTATTATTATTATTATGATTCCAATCCCAAACCACATCAGCCTTTTTTTCACAACATGCAGGATTTTTACAGAGCTTACATAACACAGCACTGAAATTGATTAAGGCACTTGGTCACAGTGTCCAAAAATGTTGTTGTGATCAATTGACCATTGTGCAGTGAGGCATGGTGAAAATTGAATAAAACTCATAGCAGTTTAGGCCAAGTATAAGAAGTATCTGCACGATAAAAGAAAAATGAAATTACCTTGTGGTTTTGTAGTTATTTCAAAAATAGTCAGGCGGACACTTTTTGGGGACATATAAGATAGCATGACAAAGTTTAGACACACCGCTAGAATTTTTCTTTCCTATGGAAACCACTTATACTGTTGCGGGGACTGGTTTCCGGTCCCTCCACTGTCCTTCAAATGTAAGCGCGGAACCAGCCTATTGCAAACTGGCAACAAGGCTATCACTAACGCACACTTTGTGTGATGATGATTTTTGATTTTTCTGACTTAATTTAGGGTCATTGTGTTGAAATGGTGATATTCTATAAACGGATTGAGCAATTTCAGTAATTTTTTCATCTTAAAGTAGCTTATGAAATTGGCTTTCCAGTCATTATTATGTTTGGTGCTACACATTTTTTTAATATGAAATATAATTTGGGGGTTTGGGGGCGGCTTTTTTTTTTTTACTCGCCCTGTACATGTACACTGTGTTTGCTGTACACTGTGTTTGCTGTTTTACCTCCAGTTGTGGCTTAATTTCATGGTCAGTCAGTTACAACAGCCCACACAAAGGAGATATGCAACAAAATTAAATTAGGTTGCTTTCCCAGGATAGACCACTTGTCAATACCTTTAGAGGATCTACCAAGCGTTACCTCCATAGTTCCTGAATTCCAGAACTGCGGTCATTTGTGACCCCCCTAAAAAAAAAATGCCATTGAAACAGGAGTTTACAGCAAAGTGAATTTCATTGTTATTGCAACTTCACCCAGAATGTTTTGTGGCTGTTACCATTCTTGGGTGGACTGGAGCGTTTCTTTCGAACATTCTCCTTTTCACGCACCGTAGCATTTCCACATATTGCCCCACACCCACATATTGCCCCGCACACACATATTGCCCCTCACACTGTTGAAACAAGGCTAAAAATATCTGCTGTACTGCTGGGCCGAATCCAGTTATTTAAAGGGAATATACATCATTTGCTTTTGCTGTAATTTTCAGAAATGGATGGAATTGGGGGATTTGAAATATAAAGCAAATATAGTTACACTGACTTTTTGGAGGTTTTGGGTTCGAAAATGCTATAAAAACCAAGAAAAACGATCATTTACCTGTAGTCTGGTTCCCTGACTCCATATAAGAAGAAACAGAGCAGTTTACATACATTGGGGAATTGTAAGGTCAGGGAACCAGTCTAGCTGGCTCGTACCCGTTCATAGGTTCGTAATCGATTGCAAACAAGTGCAATAGTCAATTGGGGCCAGTATTTGAAAAAAAGCCAGTTGTTTCCAACGCTGATCGGCCGATCAGCGTTGGAAATTGATACAAAAATACCACTTTTCTTGAAAATGACAGTATACCAGGTGCCATAATTTTACAGGATGCTTTAGACTGTCATTTACCAACGTCCTATTAAGGTATTTCGCAAAAACTTGGTAGTTTTATTTTTCGATGTTTGCAAATGTTGTATATTCCCTTTAACCCTAACCCCTTGAGCACTTTCATTCGAAAGTATCCTGAATCCACCAAAATCCACCAATTTTGTCATGCAAAAAAAAGTAGGTGTCCTGAGTCCATCAGAATCCACCGGTGAGTCCATCAGAATCCACCAGTGTAGTACATATATACCTCGTACACACCAAACATATAGCCAAGAAGTTAAACTGTTGAGATCCTGAATCCATCAAAGTCTCCCAACTGCTCAATATGGAGGTATCCTGAATCCATCAACATATTTTTGAGAAAAACAGCATTCTAGGACCTCGATTTCAAATCAAAAGTTGCTGAATCATGTTTTGAATTGGGCCTGAATTCAGCGTCCGAGACACGTTCTCACTGAGCCGATTGCAGCTACGCGATGTCGCGCACTGATCCGACGAATTATAGCAACCGCGTGCATGTGTGCATCATGCCAATGCTTCTGGCGCTTGGCAAAATAACAAAACAAACTACTAATTTGAATTTCCTATGGTGCTTTTTAAGAAGCACCGTTGGGAAGGCCTTCTTTTGTTAATTTCTTCAAAATGACAGCTTGCCAGAAAGAATAATTTCACAGGGAGTTTAGTCCCCTTACTATCTTTCAACCAAGTATGTTTTTCAACAATAATTACGCCTGTTACTTTTTGGATAGCTGCAAATGATGGACTCTGGCTTTAAAATGCAATGAACATACATGCACTCTAGGTTAGAAACTCTTTTGGGGCGTTGGGGATGTCATGGAAAATTTGGAGGGTCATAGTGAACAATGTGCCACTGAAGGTGGGAATAAAAAAACATGACAACAGCTCGGTTGGCCTGTTTGCATAAGCAGGAAAAAAAACACCCATAACGGGGTACATGTATGTGGATTTGTTTGTCCTTGAACAACCCAATTTTTATTCTTTCATTGAGACTTCCCAAAAGTGCTTTGATTCCTGGGAGAGTTCATTGTTCATTGTTCATTGAAGTGCACTGTTCTTGAAATGTGCAATTTTAGTAAACCGGCTGAATAAAAAAATTATTTCTCTAGGTTCTGGGTCCTATTTCATCGTTAGAGAAATCTTTTGCGACTTGTCCTAAAAAAAAATAGTGTGCTTCAGAATTTTTTTTTTGGTTTATTTTGGGTTTTTCACAAGATGGCTTAACCGACCCGACCCGAAAATCGCAAAAATGATGAAAAATGATGGAAAAACTGACCCGACGCGACCCGAAGTCGGTTTTGGGTCGGGTCGGTTTTTGTTGGGTTTGCACAACATGACTCCATAATAAACTCTAGCATGTTGATATTTTTTTCAGTGTCGTCTGAACACGACCTCTGCCATCCTCCAGCGCTGGATCACGTGCTGGATCATCCTGATCCTATTATGGAGTCTCTATTACCTCATGTACTGGATTGACCATGACGCCAGCATCTTAGACATGATCATCTTCTTCATACCGCTGTTCCTCTTGCCGCTGTTGTGCTCTGGACCGATAGAGGTCAACGGGGAAGGGGAGCGAGTCGCCAAGGTAACAGTTTTCAAAAGATTGCTTTTTGCATGTGGCACCCCTAAGCAATGCGTTTTCAAATGGAGAAGTTCAGTACCTAGCATAACCTGCATGTACATTATGGCGTTTCTTGGAGACCGTACAACAAAAAAAGCCAAAAATTAACAAATTATAATATTTTTTAATTTTCAAATGTTATTAGAATTGTCCTTCAGTTTAACCTGCCTTTGCAAAAATGCATTCTGTGCCAAGTTGTCCTTTCAGTCAAAATCAGTTTAGTGCCTGTTTTTAACAGTTAAGAGCTTCCAGCCTACATAAAGAAGGTTTGACTGGCTGTGACCGTTTGTGTACTCAGTAGCTTGATACAGCTATAGAAATTCCATGCAATGGAATTTCTGTGTTGGCCACTTATTCTGCCAACAACATCATTCCTATCAAGTATCACGCATCCAGCGTGTTACTTGCCTCAGAGCACGGTTCACATGCTCAAACGCCAGACAATCGTAATCACACGCCTTATGCTGGATTGGTTTTAAAAATATATTTTGGGAGTTGTTTTTGGAACGCATTTCCCAATTCTTGGTTTCATCATCAGCTTTATAAAAAACATTTTGAAATGTTCAGTGGCAATTTTTCACAGCTTTCTCTGGAGCATATTGCTCAAACTTTTTAACACAAATCTCAGCACTGAGAGTTTGTCCAAAACAGGTGGTTTTCTTTTGAGGTTTAACATTGTAGACCGCGAATTCCAGCGAACACAGCACAAAGCGACGCCCCTTGGCATTTCGCGATTTTTTTTATTATGAGTCACAAGCACAAGTTGCCGCTGAGTTTTATTTTATTAGACAGCAAATGTTAAACATAAAGTAAAAGCACAAGGGAAGATTTATTTTGAAGATAATCTGAAGCATTTCCATATGTTTGATATCATTCCTCTATATCTAAAATGCCAATATACATGTATAGATAAACAAATTGCTATCGGCGATTTCTATGTCGAAATAATATCAAATAATCAAGTAATATCGATATATCAATGGTGCCTACAGCCATATGCTACCATAACAATTATTAACAAATATTCCATCATGAAATCTCAAGGGATATATTCAGTAACTCACGTTGTGGTAACTCACGTTACAGTGTATCCACCCATCTTTGGTACAAGTAAGAACATATTAGAAACTAAAAATTAAACAAAAAACTCTTTTGGCATAAAATTTGAACCTTTCATTCTGCCTTAAAAGCAAAAACTCACAATAAGGCCAAAAAAAAAAATAAGTCGGTCTCTGGTCAGCGCGCGCGTCGATCTTTTTTTTTTCCAAAATGTTCCGCGGTAGCTCCAACAGCGCCCTCTATTTCCGCACCTCCTCAATTTTTTTTACCAAAGAGCACCAAGGATTGGGAAATTGCACCAAGGCGAATGATCGAAAGCACCAAGGCAAATTATGGAGGACACCAATGTACATGAGGACACCAAAAAAAGCAAAATAGTACCCACCTTGTCTGTACAATCCAAGCTTGAAGAAAAAAGGAAAAAAAAAAAAAAAAAAAAAAAAAAAAAAGCCGCGTGGCCGCGTCAATTCCGGAACTTTGGTCTGACCAGAGACCGAATATTTTTTTTTTTTGGCCTAACACCAGTATTTTACGTGCAAAAACAAAAAAATGACAAACTAAATTAAGTTTAGCCAAAAAAACCCAAAAAGTTTTTCGACCCAAATTAAAAAAAACTCAACCGTATCGTTTCTCAGCGTCACACCATGGAATGCCCATAATGCATCCTTGTTGGTCTCAGGGTAGTTTTTGATTTATTTCTTTCCCGCAGGTGCTAAATTCTAAGCTTGTTTACAATGGAGGGCTTGGAGGCATGAGTCCAGTGACCTTTTTTAGGGTGTGGAGTGTTTTGAGGCATTGAACCAAGTCCAGACCTATTGGGTGTGCTGTTGTAAAATAGGTGGAGAGAATTTGGCCATTGTATAAAGTCTTACTTGACCGGTTACCAAAACAGCTTTTGTTTGACTTGAACTTGTTTGTCCAAAAAGAAAAAGGAAAAAAAACAGCCCAAAAAAGTGTGAATCACTCAGTTGTACCGTTTTAGAAAGAAAACAGTCGACTCCCGTTAAAGGGAATATACAATATTTGCATTTGCTGTAACTTTCAGAAATGGATGGATTTGGGGGGTTAGGACTATAGCAAATATTGCTACACTGACTCGTTTGAAGTTTTGTGTTCGTAGATGCTGGAAAAACCAAGAAAAACAATCGTGTTCTCGTAGTCTGGTGCCCTGTCCCCAATTAAGATGAAACAGAGCAATTTGTAGACGTCAGTGAATTGTAAGGTCAGGGAACCAGTCTAGCTGGCTTGTACCCACTCATAGACCTGTAATCGATTGCAAATAAAATGCGGACTAACTAAATATGGTCAATCGGGGGTTATATTTGAAAAAAGCCAGTTTGTTTTTTTCAACGCTGGTCAGCCGACCAGCATTGGAAATTGATACAAGAATGCCACTTTTTTTGAAAATATCAGCACACCAGGTGCTATGATTTCACAGGATGCTTTAGACTGTCATTCACTAACAGTCCAGTAAGGTATTTCATAATAATTTGGTATTTTAGTTTTTGATGTTTTTGCAAATGTTGTGTATTCCCTTTAATACAAACTCTGCTTAATACAAATTCTGGTTATAGAGAATATAAAGCCTTTGTCCTGACTGTGCCTTTATGTGCTCAATCTTATGGGACCGACACGAGAAATGTCTTGGCTTGGTTCCAGCTAAAGTTTTTACTAACGGGAGTTGACTGTAAATGTTTTCAAGTTGAAGCTTTGATGATTGAAACTTTAAAAAGTTGTCTGCATGAACATGTTTTAGTTTCACTCTTGTGTCATAAATGAACTGATAGATTTTATTTATAAAGTCAGAAAAGCTAGAAGTTATCAACTTTTCAACATTTTGATGTCAAGCTTCTGGACAGGGTGGCCCCCCAAAAAGTGTACACTTTTTTCAGAGGCAGATTTCTCAAACTTGAAAATGTTTTAAAATATTCCTAAATTACGAGATTTTGGTCAGATGTGGTGAAAACGGCATTGAAAATAAAGCTCAAGTTAAGAAATAGCGGCCATGTACAGAAGAATGGTCAAAAACTAGTTTGTCCACGTCTATGACAGTCATGTAGACCTAATAAAAGGTAAAAAGAAAGCAAATATGAATTAAAGTAGTGCTCACCAGTTATTGCTTTGCCAAATTTTCAGACACTTGTCCTTCTTCAGGATGTAGCAAGGTTGAACTGAATCGCCCCAACCTTGCTACACCCTAGAGAATTACAAGTGTCCGAAATTTGGCAGAGCAATAACTGGTGAGCACTACTTTATTTTAAATTTTCTTTTACTACTTCATTAGTGCTACACAGCACCCCATTTTAGTAAAAAGAAAGCGCAGGTCTTAGGGCCAAAAAAAAAAAGTCTCCGGTTTCTGGTGTGGAGCTTGCTTAAAAAGTGGTGCGGCGACGCGGCTTTTTTTTTTTTTTTTTACCTGTTTTTTTTGCTTCAAATGTCGGCTGATGACTGCAAATGGTGCCCGACTAAACTTAGTGCAAATATTATAGGAGACCAGAGAGGCCACATAAAGCTTATTCTCGATCATAACCCCATCTAAAAACACGTTAAAATTGTGCAGCAGCAGGATTCCAGTCAAACCAGTGAGTTTGGCAGTTTAGAGACATCATCTTTCATTGAAAAAAAAACTTTTTCATTTTGCCGACGCGCATGGCTACGGCAACGCGCGCGCATACCAGAAACCGGAGACTTTTTTTTTTTTGCCTAGAGGAGAGTCTTCAGTTCTTATGAGCTAAAAGATGTTTTTATGGATTAATTTGTCGTATAGATGATTTGCCCAACACACGAACGTATGGAGGTCATCATGTTCATCCGACAGGCCCCACTTTCCTTCACTGTGAGTAGAGCATTTGTTGGCCTTGTATTTGTGTGGAAATTGTACAGGAAAGATGTACTTGGAATGTGAAATCAGTGTTGTAGTACTCGTACTCGGTACTTGTACTCGAGTACTACTCAAGTACTTTTTTTAGAGTGCTCATACTTATACTCGTACTCAAATGTCAAAGTACTCATACTCGAAATGACGGTGCAAAGTACTCGCACTCGACTTGTCAAAATTGTACTCGATCATCAAGGTTGCTCGAATAGCAAAACTAGAAAAATATGGTATAGCCTATAGCTTGACTGACCACGGCCTTATTTTATCGATACTTTCAGTTTGAAATGGTGGATTGGCTTGCAGAGAAATAAAAGTTTCCTGATTTTCCTCTGTGCACGTCCAGACAAACACATTTAACAGCTTGCCATGAATGGGTCTGTATATCGGTCTGACTGGGCCTGGGCCAATTACTCACATTGAACCATTTGCCGTATGGCCGTATTCGGAAATAGAAGTACTCTTACTCGTACTCGTACTCGGAATACAAGAACTCGTACTCGTACTCGGAAGTACAAGTATTCGTACTCGGAGACCTGTACTTGTACTCGTAAGTACAAGTACCCGTACTCGAACTCGATAATCTAAGTACTCAGCAGTACTCGGTACTCCGAAAAAAGTACTCGACTACAATTGTTTGTGGAATATAACGTCAGCATTGCCATTGTAGGAGGCGAAGATCATATAGCGTTGTGCACAGTAGGTAGTAGGCTAGCCTTCAAAGCTGTGATGAATGGCAAACACTGTGAGAAAAATGCAGAGCCAACACCCATTGCTAGGTCAGCATGATTATGACAACCGAACACGGAAAATACACCCTGTCTAGCGCACAACGCTGATGCATGCCTACTGCAATGGTGACCAATCACAGGGAAGACAGATGGTCATGTGGTACTTTGACACTACAGATCAGCCCCTATTTCGTCGACCTTTGCTGAGCCAAAACAGCCAGTTTTCTAATTTTTGCTTCTTTTGTTACTTTATAATTACGGTTGATATGCTAAAATGTAATTTTAATGGTAATTTTGATCATATTTCAACTTGTTTATGTAATGAACTAGTATTTAATTTAGTATTTATCGATTTATGTATTGCATGTAACCAGACAAATTTCCTTGAAAGGACTGATGAATGAAATTGAATTGAATTGAATTGAATGGAAAATGTGCATGGCACTGTATCTGGGTGCCCTAATAAATCAAAATAATAAGGTCAGGGAACAAAGAACTCAGGAATCAAGGAACCGACTGTGGCATGCTGTACCAAGTTGATTTGATCATTCCCATTATCCGAAACTTACATTGTGAATTCTGGACCATGTCAACCAATGTTAAGATAGATCAACAGTCAGTTTCAGTTCCCATTTTGCAGATTGTGCTTTTGTGATATTTGGTGTTTATATTTGAAATGTGTTGACGATCGATGCCCTATAGCTAATGTTGGAAGTGCCTACCAATTGCAACAAAAGGACAATGTAGCGTGGCTAAGCCTTGCCATGATTGTTCTGATAATTGAAAAATCCATCAAACTGTTGGTTAGTCCGTAACATATTTCTGTTTTGGTTCAGTTCATTGAAAACCACCATGTACACATGAAGGCTTCCTTTCAAAACGTACATCAGCACGCATCTGAAATTCTCAAGTCAAACACAGAGTAGAAAGAGGTCCAGTACTTTGTGAACACAAATGTTCTGAAAAGATGACTGAATAAAGGGAATGAATATTGGCAATTCCACACCAACGGGCCCAAAAGTGTGACATTTGAGAAGACCTTTTGAGTTTTGATAATAAAACTAGGATCTTGGTCTCTCAATTTTTGCTGTAAACATTGCAAGCTTTGAACAAATATCCTCACCTGCAAAGGATATAACTGGTTTTGTATTTTAGAAAATATGGTGGATATTGTTTTTAAAAGTGTTACGTACGTAACGAAGGACAGACATTTTAGATAAAGTCACAAAGTAAGCATAACATTTAATGATCCCCTAATGTTGTCTGATTTAAGAAGATGCCTACCCTGGAGGAATGCCATCAGTCAAAACCTAGAAAACTCGGAGTCAATGTGAAGAATTATTTGTTTTTTTATAATCAGGATTTATGCGTACAGACTGGACATTTGTCACAAAATGTCTGTCCCTGTTCGTACGTAACCCTAATCACATTATAACTTTGAAGCCGGTGCAAGAACTGTTATATTTTAGCTTGATAGGTTTTAAAAAAAGTGCAATTAAAACCTGCTAGGGGCCTGGTCACGGATTCGGCTCTGGTCAGTTATTCATGTCCAGGCCGCGATTTTTTTTCTCCCAAACGACATCCACATATATGGGTGTACGCTATGACGTTTTGGACTTAACTTTTATAAAAACATGAGAAGAAAATATAAAATTAGAAAAAAAAGTGAATTTAAACGTTACAAAATTCGGACTTTATTTCCCTTTAAAAAAAATCCTCCAAAGCCTCAGATGAGAAAAGGAAAAAAAATTGGGTGCAAAACCGAGATTCGAACCCACAACCTCGCGGTGCAAAATCCCACCCTTTATCGACTGAGCTGTTGCACTGCTCGCCAAAACGTGGGGAAACAAATAATTATATACCTGCATGCTATCATAAAAGTATCGTAGAGGGCGCTAAACAACCATGTATGCGGATGTCGTTCGGGAGAAAAAAAATCGCGTCCAGGCCCTTGCCGGTTTTAAATGCACTTGTTTATTAACCTGCCAAGAACATATTCCCATTCATAAATAAGTTTTCGGTCAAAAAGTCAAAATAAGTCAAGAATTGACCAAATTCCAACGATTTGTTCAACAAATTTTACTTCATGTTTCGTGAAGACACCCCTTCTGGCCATGTCTGTGGTGTTTACCTTGCGCGCGTAGTTTTACAAATCTCCTTATATATGGAGATTGATGCACGCAAGGCGCATACCCTGCATTGTGGCACAGAATGCAGCAGTGCCTGAAAAAAAGTGTTTTTTTTTCCCCAATGATGGTCAGCCAACCATCGTTGGAAATTGATACAAAATTTCCACTTTTCTTGAAAATGACAGCATATTGGGTGCCGTGATTTCACAGGATGCTTGAGACTATTATTCACTTCCAGTCAAGTAAGGTATTTCAGAATAATTTGACAGTTTTGTTTTTTGACGTTTGCAAATGTTGTTCATTACCTTTAAATGCACAGCCCTTAAATTAAATATAAAAGCTGAAACTTTATGTTGGGAATTGTTTTTAATTTTTTTCTAAAGATCTATGGATTTGTGCTGAACTACTCCACCATCGTCACCGCCATTCTGGCCATCGCGGTTGCCTTTGGAACCAAAATCATCGTTGGGAACTTGAGCGGTGAAGGACTACCAATCATCAGTACGGTAGCACCTCATCAGGTAGTGTAACTCCAAGCACTTGATCAGTGACTGAATTCCATGGTTCATTTCAACTAACAACTAACACTTACTACACCACATGCGGGGGAGTGTGGTCTAGTGGTTTGGGTTTGTGACTCATGATCAGAGGGTCAGGGGTTCGATTCCAGCCGCCGGCCATATGTTGTGTCCTCGGGCAAGCCACTTCACCCCCACTTGCCTCTCTCCACCCAGGAGTATAAATGGGTACCGGCATTAGCTGGGGAGTAACCTGCGATGGACTAGCATCCCATCCAGGGGGAATAGAGATATTCTCAGTTGTTTCATGGCAAGGAAGCCGGAGATAAATGCTGGCCTGATCGGCTGTATTGGCTCATGACAGACTTGACTTTTACGCAACATGTGGCCCAAGAAGTTTCTGGAGGTATGGGGTGTTTCTGCAGATATGGGGTTGTGACTATGGGGTTGTGACTATGGGGTTGTGACTATGGGGTTGTGATCATGCAATGTTTGTTTATTTTTAAAGAGATTGTTACAATTGCCATGTAATGTCTATGCAACTAGTTTTTATATATATATATATATATATATTAAAGTTCTGTTGGCCAACTCCTACACACAGACCCATGTGGATGGTGTATACGTATATAGCCACTTACCAAATAAATACTGTTATTTGAAGGAAAAAAATGATTCTTTAGGCCAAAAAAGAAAGTCTCCCGTTTCTGGTATGCGCGCGCGTCGCCATAGCCATGCGCGTCGGCAAAACGAAAAAGTTTTTTTTCAATGAAAGATGATCATGACTCAGAACCGCCAAACTCACTGGTTTGACTGGAATCCTGCTGCTGCACAATTTTAACGTGTTTTTAGATTGGGTTATGGTCGAGAATAAGCTTTATGTGGCCTCTCTGGACTCCCATATATTTGCACTAAGTTTAGTCGGGAACCATTTGCAGTCATCAGCCAACATTTGAAGCCAAAAAAAAAGGTAAAAAAAAAAAAAGCCGCGTCGCCGCACCACTTTTTGGGCAAGCTCCATACCAGAAACCGGAGACTTTTTTTTGGGGGGGGACTTATGCCTTGTCAGTAAATGCAACTTTTTGAAACAAATGATCTAAAAGAATAATTAATACCTTTATTTTTCTCAGTTTATTTTTTTGATATCATTTATTTGATTTAATAGAACATATATCAGTATTAGCAAGTTTAAGTGAAATTTAAAATGCACTTTTATTTAGCATCAATGTTTCTCCATGCTTCCATGCCTGAAAGCCCATCACGTGTGCATTTTGTCACGTCGCCAAAAGGGGGTGCATTGTGCAAAATAACAAATGAGCTTTGGCTGTCCCAGTCACAATGAAAGTAACTGAGTTCATGGGCGTAGCCAGGATTTTTCTGGGGGGGGGGGGGAACCATCTGTCGATGGGGGTGCTGTTCAAAACCGATGATTAGGCCCCCCCCCAAAAAAGTCTCCGGTTTCTGGTATGCGCGCGCGTCGCCATAGCCATGCGCGTCGGCAAAACGAAAAAGTTTTTTTTCAATGAAAGATGATCATGACTCAGAACCGCCAAACTCACTGGTTTGACTGGAATCCTGCTGCTGCACAATTTTAACGTGTTTTTAGATTGGGTTATGGTCGAGAATAAGCTTTATGTGGCCTCTCTGGACTCCCATATATTTGCACTAAGTTTAGTCGGGAACCATTTGCAGTCATCAGCCAACATTTGAAGCCAAAAAAAAAGGTAAAAAAAAAAAAACCCGCGTCGCCGCACCACTTTTTGGGCAAGCTCCATACCAGAAACCGGAGACTTTTTTGGGGGGGACTTATGCCTTGTCAGTAAATGCAACTTTTTGAAACAAATGATCTAAAAGAATAATTAATACCTTTATTTTTCTCAGTTTATTTTTTTGATATCATTTATTTGATTTAATAGAACATATATCAGTATTAGCAAGTTTAAGTGAAATTTAAAATGCACTTTTATTTAGCATCAGTGTTTTTCCATGCTTCCATGCCTGAAAGCCCATCACGTGTGCATTTTGTCACGTCGCCAAAAGGGGGTGCATTGTGCAAAATAACAAATGAGCTTTGGCTGTCCCAGTCACAATGAAAGTAACTGAGTTCATGGCCGTAGCCAGGATTTTTCTGGGGGGGGGGGAACCATTTGTCGATGGGGGTGCTGTTCAAAACCGATGATTATGCGCACTAAGGGACAATATATGGTGCTATAACCCTAACAGTCCTGAATCCTCCAATTTCAATATAATTTTGCACACCCCCTAGGGAGTTAGGGTAGGGTGATACATGCGTAAAATTTTTTTAAAAAGGCACCCAGAACGGCCGATGGTCGATCAACTTGAAGTGTAATAACTCTGTGGAGGAAATAAGTGTATTAAAAAAAAAAATTTTTTTAACAGAGTAACATTGATAGGACATCATATTCTGGGATCTTATGATCCTGGCCTTCTATATGGAACCACAATAAAAGAAGTCTACATTTCCACGTAATCATTGAGCCACACCAATTTCATTTGATACATTCAGAATAATCCTTTTATGTAGAGAAAAGTGCATATGTTGCCATTTTGTAAAGAAAAACATATATTATTCAAATTTTTATAACATATAAATATGTCGTGTATTATTTTGGTATCAGTTTTTTTTTTCTTACAATATTTTAGAAAAATATAAAGTGTATTGTAAATAGCTGTAATATTTATACACGTAACTAGATGCAATGTTTGTGCTAGCTGGATTTTGAATGGCAGCGTTATTTGGGTAATTTTATGGCAATCGGTTTTTGTTGTATGGAGGAAAGGCTTCGATGAACACAAAAGAGATTAGTGCACTTCGATGGATTGGTATAATGGGAATTGGCAACGCAACACAGTGACTGATTCCATTGATAATGTAAAGGGATTTTAAGTTTAAGGGAAAGTACGACATTTGCTTTTGCTGACGGTAATTTTCAGAAATGGATGGATTTGGAGTTTAGTATTTTATAGCAGATAAACATTAAATTGACTCGTTTGAAGTTTCGTGTTCGTAGATGCTGGAAAAACAAAGAAAAACAATCGTGTTCATGAAGTCTGGTGCCCTGACCCCAATTAAGATGAAACAGAGCAATTTATAGATGTCGGGGAATTGTAAGGTCAGGGAACCAGTCTAGCTGGCTTTTACCCATTTTATAGACCTGTAATTGATTGCAAACAAAGTGCGGACTAACTAAATATGGTAAATTGGGGGCAGTATTAGAAAAAAAAGGCCAGCTTTGGAAATTGATACAAAAATACCGCTTTTCTTGAAAATGTTAGCACACCAGGTGCCATGATTTTAGGGGATGCTTTAGACTGTCATTCACTAACAGTCCAGTAAGGTATTTCACAATAATGTGGTAATTTCGTTATTTGATGTTTGCAAATGTTGTTTATTGTAGGGATCGACTTCCTGTGTTTAACAAATGTATTTGTGTCCGGTGGGGGGGGGGGGGGGGGGGGGGGGGGGGGGGGGGACAGGAGTAGAAGTCTAAGTAAATAGATTCATTAAACTGCCTTCCATTGGTAGGGTTTTCAGTTCCTTGATTTCGTTTAGGGAAAATCGTTAACGGAAAGACAGCTACTTGATGATGATAATCATAATGTGGTTCGCATTAAGTGCACATCTATCACCACTTACGCAAGACTTATGTCCTACATATACAGGGTGGTCAGAATGATCTGGACCCAGATTCAAGAAAATATTGAACAATATGTAGCAATTATCAAAACAAGTACAAACAAGATATGTTATAGACTGGTGTTTAGTGAACATTTTTTTGGTGAAGGTTTCATGTATAGGCCTATATCAATTCAACCAATTTGAAGAAAAGCGCCAGCAAAGAACACACGCTAAAAAAAACACTCTGGCCACGGTTTCATTGTTCAACAAATTTATTGAATTCGCGTTCTGATGCGAAGCAGTATTGAAGTTATTGACACATTTAAAAAAAAGAAGAAGACAATTTCGTGTGGAGACTGGAAAATGATCCACTTCAATGAAAATGGCATAGCTCCTCACCACAGCCACTAATTTGAAAATTTCAAAATTCTTGTGGAAGACAAGGTAATAACCATTCATAGGAAATACTCAAGTTTTTGTTTTCAAGTGAACTTGGGTCCAGATCATTTTGACATACCCAGTACAGGGGCTGTGCCGAAAAGGCTATGTGGAATATCCAAATATCCGATCATCCACCGAATATCCGCAAAGCAGTTTTACCAAATAAAATATTTGAAACATGTGAGCCGTCTCGAGAAGATGGCCAAAAAAAAAGTCTGAATGATTTTCTTATAGTTTACAGTCCAAGGCAAGGGCTCTACCCCTTACCACCTCCCTTGATCGCCACTGACCCGTAAAGCATTTCTATTTACCCCAGTAAATAGTCCAAACATCCGTCCGCTGAGCTCATTATTACAGGTTATACACTCGAATTATTATATAATAGAAAGTTTGAGCCATGGAATTGGGGGATTGAAGACATTATGGCACTGCACCTCTGGTCTGGACTTGGGGCTTCCAATTCTGAGCATTTCGGATGCAATCGGGTCCGAAAGTGGCGCTATTTAGCCATGTTGTGGAGGGATCATAGACATATGTCTATGGGTGCACACCGGTAAATAGGCCAAAATCCACCCGCTGAGCTCATGATATGAATAAAAGTTATACCCTCAAAATAGTCTATATTAGAGAGTTCTGAGCGCCGTAAAATTGGGGAATTGAAGAGATATGGTAACGAACCTCTGGCCCGGACTTGGGGCTTCCAATTCTGATCATTTTGGATGCTATTGGGCTCGAAAGTGGCGCTATTTTGCCATGTTGTGGAGGGATCGTTTTTCAAGATGGCTACATTTCCGCTTGGGGGAAAATAGGGGTCGTCTTCTTTGGGTGAGAATGTCTCGAAAAGTCAATGGTCAACCCACCCAAAAATGAAAAGAAAACGAAAGATGATATGTTGATCATCATTTTTCTGTGCAGCTTGAATACCTGTGAGAGTTCCGAGTATTTTTAAAAGAATTTTGAAGTATGGGCATTTAGCACTAGTGTCTATGGGAATTTATTTGCAGGGTTGCATCCCTATGGAGGGATCCTTTTTCAAAATGGCTACTTTTCCAGTTGGGGAAACATCGTTCGTTTTAGGGTCGTCTTCTTTAGGTGAAAATTTCTTGAAAAGGTCATCAGTCAACCCACCACAAATTTGAAAAGAAAATGAAAGATGACATGTTGATCATCATTTTTCTGTGCAGCCTGAACAGCTGTGAGAGTTCTGAGTATGTTTAAAAGAATTTTGAAGTATGGGGATTTATGTCCATGGGAATTTGTACACTGGGGTGCAGCCTTCAGCTAGCTGCCGAGGTTAATTTTTCTTTATGCAACATATGCCGACCAGGGCAATACCCTGAATAAAAGTACTTGATGAGCACGCTCTCAAATTTGGTCAGAAATTAAGGGACGCTTGTTGCACATTTTCATATTGAACAACTCTGGTGTTCCCATGAAAAACAAAATGACAAGTCCAAAGCATATGTACCCGGATCCTGTTTGCCAAACTGAATGATTTTCCTTCCTTTCACAACTTTGGTTTTGGGGGGAAAAAGACCAAGTTAAGCCAAGCATGTCAAACTTGGCTTTTGCAGCGCTGTGTGGATAGGAGGAAAGATAAACACTGCATTTGGGTCACGGGTAATATGCGTGTGATAATAGTTTATCTGTCGATGGACCGTGATGTTCGGGGCCAGAGGTTGTGCTCGGTGCTTTGTGTTGTAAATTTAATTTTCTGAATTTATGAAGTCCAAGGTGAGCTCGTTATTTTGAGCCCAAATGAATCGGCTTTTATTCAGTGTGACCTTGTTCATTCAGTTGGCTTTTTAGGGGGAAGTACCCGAGTGTTGATTATGCAGTCTTGGTTTTCAGCCATAGACTGAGTCGAGTCCAATCTTCTGGCGAGAGACTCAAGTTGACTCATTTGCTCGCTCGTATTGATTGAGTCTAGTCAAGTCGACCAAAATTGTGACTCGAATGGCACTCAAGTTGAGTTATTTATAACTTGAGTCATTGCAATTGTGTGTGTGGCTTGTATTTTGTGAGGAAAAATTAGTCCCGAACCATAACAATGAAGAAAAGTGAAAAGATCTCTTTTAAAATTCCGTGTAATTAAAAAAAAAACTGGGCACTCAAACCTTGTGTTTCTCTTGCTACATGTGTTTCTATAACGCTAAAAAAAAACGTCGTCGCAAATATGTCAAAATGCGTAAAGGAATTACATGTAGGCCTCTTCCACAGCTTGTTTTTCATTCAAATACTGCTCCCAAATGCCCGAGTTTAGTTTAGTTTTCAATCGGTTAGGGCCTACATAATCCGTGAATGACAAACTGGGATCACACCCCAGTAGGGATCATAATACCACAAGTCAAAACGTGACATGAACATTTTGGAAGGGAGGGTTTTCAATGGAAATCGTGCTATGCGTCGAGAAAAAAAATGAAGATGCATTTTCACAATTTTCTCTAAAAGTATGATAGGCCTATCTAGCTGACATTTGTACATGTTAGCTTTTTAACAAGCTTCTTTAGATTGACTGTATTGTTGCAAGGGCGGATCCAGAACACATTTTTTTTGGGGGGGGGCCAAACATTTTTTTGTGTCTCCCAAAAAGTGGGTCAAAAAATTACGGCGTAGGGTTCGGGGCCCATTCTCGATGCTCTGTGGTGCGATCTGAGGCAATTTCTGACCACTTTAGCTAATGTTTTTTGAGGAAAAGCTGGTGGTGTACTCATTGCCTGCCTTTATTGCGACGTCACATAAAAACAACAACAATTGGTTTCGGTTTTTTTTTTGGGGGGGGGGCGGGCGCCATGGCCCCCTTTGGCCCCCTGGATCCGCCCTTGTATTGTTGTTCCTTGAATGGGAAAGTGGTGATGATTACTGAGGCTTGGAATGTGTCCTGTTTCACAAATATAATTATTATACTCTGATACTTCAGACCAAATAAAGACACGAAATAATATATAAACTGACCGTTGTTCCTCACCTAAACATTCTGTGATACGGGCGGAGGTTGGTACACAGTAACTTTAAGGGTTGGGGGAAGGGGGCATCTGGCTTGCCCCCTTGTCCTCCAACCTCAGGCAATGGTGTAGTTTAGGACACCTCCATCTTTACTTGTTCTGTTCAAAAGTGACTTTTGGAAATGACAGTCACATTTTCCAAAGTGACATTTTGCAGCCCAAAGCAGTCTTTTTTTACTTTAACCGTAGGTTTTTGTCATTTTGATAAATAGACCTACTTTGGAAGAAAATGCGGCCAACAGGGATTCGCGAGTCGGAGCAGTTCAGGCGCTGTCATCATTTTACCCCATAAATTTCCTCATAGATATAAAAATCCTGTCTTCTTTCCACAAAATTTAGCCTGCCGATATTCAATGTGGTATTTTAGCGAACTAAAAAATGTTAAAGTTACTTTCCTGCTGGTGACTATTTAGGTAAATCCCAAAACATAAAAGTGTCTTTTCATTCTCATATTATGGAACGGGGTCCTTCACTACCGTTACACAACTTCTGTAGTCCATGGAATATCCTCTTGCGCAGTGCGCAGCCAGAGTCCATAATAATGCGAGCAGATTCGGTGATTAATTATGCAAAACAAGACTGCGTCTTGACCTCGAGATTCTGACCATTCGACGGGCGCCTTCTATCTGGTCTGCCATAGCCCGTTGTTGTATTACCAAATAAAACCCCCTAAAACATGGCATCCAAATCGACCAACCCACAGCTCGGTCCATATTTCTGATCAAAATGACGTCACAGTTTCTAAAGACCACTCCGATTGGCTGGCGCGCGGGGTCGCATAAAATTACGCTCAACCGTGGCTCTGTCCACGTGAATGTCTGATCCTCAGATCCAACCTCTTCCCCAGTGTATACTTTAAAAATAAAACTTCTACATGTACTTTAAAAAAAAAAAAAAAACTTCGATTCCGATAGTCGACCCCCAAGAGTTGAATCTAACTTGTTTCCTGTTCTGGTTCGGCGCAATAGCAGGCAATGGGAGTACCCCCGTGTATACCTGGTGTTTTTATTCCAACGTGCATTACGTGTTTTAATATTCATTGTGAACCGTTACGTCTACTCCTCAAAATTCCTTTTCCATTTTTGCTTGTAATACTGTAGTGTAAATACTGAATATTGGATGGGTACAGATTTTAACACTGCAAGAGTATAGCTCACGCTGCGACGATTATTGATTGCGTCTGTACCCCGGAAACCGCATTCAAAACAAAGACTGATTTTAAAGCACGGCCTGGCACCAGACGATTCCATACCTAATTTGCATATGCAAGTAATAACAATGCAGCACCAGCGTGAGAGAGCAGGTAGTGGGAGCGTACTGCTCGACACCATGGGAACGAAGTTGTGTTCCCCTCAGAATATAGAGAGGGTACAAAATGGCCTTTTTAAATTAACTTTTTAACAAAAAGAGTGCGCTCTTTACAAAAATACTCCCCCAGTTTCCCCTGCAATCGGAACCCAGATTCGTGGGCTCCGTTTTCAGTTTTTATGGCCGAAAGGGTATAACATTCAGAATGCCACAGAGTTTGCATTAACTTTGTTGAACCGAATTTCACATCTTGATTCTGATATAGGTCACATTCCCACGTTGGTAGAGCGTGCTTCCCCGAAGTTCATAATCATGCATGAAAGATTAGTGGCGCTTATAATATATCTCCAGCGGAATAAGGGCGTATACAATACTCTCAAATCCACGACCACGGGCCTAGAATTCTATTGTTAGATGCCTGTATATAAATCGCGTGTGTAGCCTTGGAAGCTAGACAAAGCTGAAATAATACCTATGCCGTCAGTAGATATACGCCGTGACTGTGTAAAACCACATAACAGTATCGCTCGAGTGGTCATATGCGGTGTTTTTTTTTTTTTTCACCTTTCGGGCAAAGTCTCGCTGGATTCCGCTGCTATGTTCCTTTTTACAAGCTGGTCCTGCCCCCCCCCCCCCCCAACAACAAAAAAGAGTACATGTATTATGTTTTCCGCAATCCAGTATTCATGCACGGAGTTCATATGCAAAACGTCTAGCGTGTTGATATTTCTTTACAGTCAGCCAAGCATGATTGTTAAATGTAAAGGAAAAAAATAACATTCCAAAAGACATTTCCGGTGACGTCTTTTTGGAATGTTAATTTTTTAACATTCCGAGAACGAGTACGAGCGCAATGTACTTCTATTTCCGAGGAATGGCAGGTGTTTTTTTCGGCCGTACTTAATGGCGTTTTTCGGTTGCGAATACGGCCATACGGCAAATGGTTCATTGTGCGCAATTGGCCCATGCAGGACCAGTCAGACCGATATACAGACCCGCTCACGGCTAGCTGTTAAAATAAATGTGTTTGTCCGGACGTAGCCCCATAGAAAAGCGCACAAGTAAACAAAGGGTGATGCATCAGTACAGAGGCTTATTCCGGGCCGGCACAATGCTACAGCTATTTCAACACAAAAGTTGCTAGAATTGTGGATATTTTTGCTGTCATAAATTTTTCTTTTCTTTGGTGATTTGTCGTGCAAGTACATGGCAGTAAGCCAATGAGCAATCCTTTCTCACTAGTGTTTTCAACGAGCACATTTGGGTTCACATTTTGAACAGAAAATCCCTAAATTGAACAGTGTCTTCCTTAAATGACATCACAGCAGCAGCGCCCTCAGTTGTCCACGGACAAGTTTGGATATTATTGTTAATGTTTAAAGAAGTGCCCTTTTCAGTAAAATTATCCAAAAAGGGATGTCAAGTAGTAAGAGGAGTAGAAAGTTGCACAAAATGTGTTACTAGGAAAAAAGTATCGCATGAACCCTTTAATGTCAGCCCTGTTAACCTGTAGACGAATGGTAGTGATAGCATGTAGGTATACGACAAGCTTCCCGGCCTGGTATGCCTTGAAATTGGCCATAGGAGAGAAAAAACAAATTGCACTTAGCATCCCGATAACATGAAGACATAGGCATATATCGAGTGAGTAAAAAAAATACGAATCCCAAATGTCGGAACCATTGTTTTAGTGAAGTTCTGCATGTAGCACTTTGAAAATCTAGGATATAAAAGCCCAATTCATAAGCTTTCTTTTAGTACAAGAATCATTCAAATCACTCTTGTACTTTTCAAGTTACGGAGTTTGAAATACAACCACCGTTTTAAGGTTCTGTCCACGGATCACACAAAAAAGGCGTGCGTTCTTTCACCAAACGAAACAATTCACAAACATTCCTATGTGATTGTTTTCGTTTTGCTGAAAGAACACTGAACTTTTTTGTGATCCGTGGACAGAACCTTAAAACGGTGGTTGTATTTAACATTCCGTAACTTGAAAAGTACATAAGTGTTTTGAATGATTCTTGTACTAAAAGAAAGCTTATGAATTAGGCTTTCATATCCTATACATTTTGAAAGTGCTACATGGAGAACTTCACTACAAAAAAATGGTCCCGACATTTGGGCTTCGTTTTGTTTTCACTCACCCTGTACAGGTGACTTTGAAAACCTACGCCGATTTTTTCACAATTAACAAAATTGTAGACTTGGCTACCGGCCATGACGCCTGAAAAGAAATGCCTGTGGTTTAAATAAACAGGCGTCGTACGTCACCCATAATATTTCCTCTTCATTCATAATATTTCACCTTGAACGCTCCTCGCAAAAGTACTGAGCCAACGAGTTGGCCTGGTTTTGGGTGTGGACCCGCGCCCATTCTGTAAAGATCATGTCGTAGTCATTGTGCAAGGTGACGGTTGCAGTTGCGAAACGAAAGGTGCCTGAATTTTTTTTTTGGCGGTTTCCGGGACTTTGCAATTATTCGGCCGACCAATCGGAATCGGCCTGAAGATGTTGTCGTCACACATGATACAAAGCGTTGTTGATGACGGGCAGGACTACGCCCTTGGAAGGCGCGCCAGATGCATTGTGGGACAATCGCTGTGTGACTGGGAAGTTTTTGCGAAGTTGGTGCGCTGACTTCAACAAGTTCCTCAGAAGAAGGTTTTTCCGCGGCATAGTGGACAGCGGTCGTCTCTTTGTTTCCATTGATAAAGTGGATTTTAAGCCGTTGATACCTGGACAAAATCTGGACGTTTTGCTGGTGGCAAAAAAATTGAGCGACTCACCGCCATGCGGCGACGGGGGGCGAGGCCTGCGCTTGGGTCCACGGCCATGTTTTTGCTCGCCGTAGCCGTGCTGGGATTGATGGGGAAATGCGAGGCGAATGGTGTCGGTAAGTTGAAGCACTTGTAGAATTATTCGTCCCAGTGTGAGGTTCATAGTGATAATGTTATAACGTCGGAAACCCCAGTAATATAGATAGTCAATGTTGACTTTGGTTTCATTTATAATATACCAGATTTTAAACATTTTTGCCCCCGAAACACAGCAACTGCATGTTAAGTAAAACAAGAAGGGAGCTGTCAAAGTTTGGGGCCGGCCGGATTATTTGAAGTTTTTCTGGTTCTGTACAGTGATTTTCACATAATCGAACTGAAAGGGTGATTTTGAAAATTAAAATTAAAAAAGGTATTCCCGGCCAGTTTCCGAATTTTTCTGAACATTTTCATTATATGCCATGCAATTTCGCGGTTTTTTTTTTACACACATCTGATCAAATATTGGGCTTCTTTTTCATTGTTGGGGCATTCAACGTTCGTTCGTTTTCGTTTAGGGGATTCTATATCATTTTCAGTACATTCGAGACTTTCTTAAGTTTTTGAAATGCTTTGACAATAATTGACGTATTCGAATTAACGAGCCTCGGCTCGCATAATTTTATGATGATATATTTAATAGCATGCTTTTCTTTTCTTATTCGTTTATGGGCAATCATTTTCATCGCTTGGTCATTCAGTGATGATATTTTTTAATTGATATATTTTCCTATTTTCCTGCGACATTCCTTTCTTTTTCTCAAAATCTGTGAAAGTAAAAATGTACAATATAACAAATTAACTGTTATGAGGGATAGATGATGCAACAAAATAATGAAATGAAAGGGGCTAAGAAATTTTCATTTTCACTGCTGATTATTTTTAAACTTCAGTTTGAACGAATCTATAGAGGCATCTATATGTTGACATGTTTATTAATCATTCAACGTTGTTTAGTGCTCTTCTTCGGTCTGTTTTTTTTATTCATCGCTGATCTGCCCATCGATCTCTTGACGTGTAAGACATCGCGACATGTATGTTTGGTAATGGTTGTACCGTCGGGAACATTTCAATTTGGTAATTTCTCAAATGTTTTCTTGAATCACTTCTATCAGACGATCACATTACTTTCTCTAGGTTCATTCCTGCGTCTTGCTGTATGTAAACTGAGTTAAGAAAGAGAGGTGTGCATCTGTACGGATTGAAGACGTCAGATATACGCTGAGATAATTCAGAACTGTATAGGAGTACGGACATGTAGTAAGAGTTAAAAGATGCTTGACACAATGTAAAATAAGTTTGCCCAAAATTAATGAAAACGACTTACTGCTGGTTCAGACGAAATTGAATAAACAATATGATACTTTTAATTTGAGTAAAGCGAACAGACGGATACACGGATCGTAAAAGTGACTGATTCTTTTGGATTGTCGGACGCCGATTTGCGTGATCTTTTAATTTCCATCTAAATTGAAGGAGCCAGGCATTAAATTGAAACAAAACGTGGTGAACTTGGCCGGGGAAACCCACACAATCAAATTATAGAAACTAACATTTATCCCTATGAGAATTGTTTTCGTTTTGCTAAAAAATAAACCTACCTTTTTGTGATCCGCGCATGTACAGACCTTTAAAACGGTGTTTGTGTTCGAAATTCCGTAACTTGAAAAGTGCATCAGTGATTTGAATGATTCTTGTTCTAAACGAAAGCTTAACGACTGGGCTTTTATATCCTAGATTTTAAAAGAGCTACAGGCAAAACTTCATTCAAAAAATGGTCCTACCCCCTCTAAAACTGATAAATCGAGAATATGTCGAGAAATACAAAATATGTTTGGCCCCCCTCTAGAAAAAAATCCTGGTGACGCCCATGACGACAGAATGTTCATTCCAGTTCATGAGGTTTCAGGGACGGCTTGGTACGAAACAGTTTCTAATTCGCACTGAGAACAGTTAATTTCGTTTACTTGTTTTAAACCATAATGCGTGCGGTTAATTTTTTTCGTGTAAAGAAATCTCAATTTGTTTTTCTGCATATACAAATCAGTCTGTTTGCAGTATTTTACGTATTACCGGCAACTGTCAACTACACTCAACCAAAAAAGAAAGTCCCCCCTTAATACGTTTTTGTTTAACTCAAAAAACTGCTGGGCACATCTTGCTCAAATTACGAATGATCAGTAAAGAAATTCCTTAGCAATTCAGCCAAACTCTTTGTTTGGCCCAAAACAGTTATAACATGTACACAATTATGCAAGGTCAGTGTGAACCACAACTTGCACATACAAAAGTAAAACTGTTTTCGGTACCATTTGTCAT
Source organism: Patiria miniata (assembly GCF_015706575.1). Classification (NCBI taxonomy): domain Eukaryota; kingdom Metazoa; phylum Echinodermata; class Asteroidea; order Valvatida; family Asterinidae; genus Patiria; species Patiria miniata. Next base: position 8,744,814 of record NW_024037073.1, read on the forward strand.
AAATTGCATAAACTCGTACACATTATCACTGTTTTGGGCCAAATAAAGAGTATGGCTGGATTGCTAAGGATTTTTTTTGTACTGATAAGTAGTTATTTGAGCGAGATGTGCTCAGTAGTTTTGGAGTTAGGCAATAAAGTATTGGAAGGGGGGCAAAGGCGGATCCAGACACATTTTGGGGGCCAAAAAAAGTTTGTATAAAAAAACACAACGTATAAACACTGTTTACTCCATGTGTTGCCTCCGGAGTGAAAGTTGGAGAAAAAAAAATCACCCGTGTGGTATAACACACTGAGTAAACAGTGTTTATACGTCCGTGAAGGGCAAAACCTATTATTGATTTACATCACCCCGACGCAAAATTCCTATGAATATTCCCATATATATATCTCTTATGAATAAACGAAAACTTGCAAAGGAAAACGGACAAAAATCGCCATCAGCATTTCAGGTAGAAAAAAGAGTAAGAGTTGACTTGTTCCTCATATTCAAAACACAAAACCTGACAGTAAAAATAACGTTTCGGTCTTGACTCAAAATGATTAAAATCTCACTTGTATTTGAATGCCCGTGTGTAATCTGTAATTCTCATTCAGCTCAATAGCTTCTAACGGCTTTCACGGACAGCTATAAAAATTCGATTCTTTTAGTAAAATATACACAACTTCCGGTATCATGGATCAATTTCAGTAAATCCTTTTTTTCCTTCAGATGAGTGGACGAACATGCTCTAAGACTTACTGCAATGGTGTACAAAGAACGGAGACAGGTCACAAAGTTTTGACTCACCCTGTATAGCTCCATGATTGAACCGGTGCGAATTTACGCTCGCTTGTGATTAGGCGATTGTGAATGAAGCTTTATCCTTGACCGAATTAACAGGGTGTGAAATTGGACTGAAAATTATAATCTTTAGTGGGATTTCATGCTAACTTCAAAACTTGCACCACCCAGTTGAGGTTGTTTTACCTTAAGGGTGCAGTGAACTAATTCAAGTGAGAATTTCTACGCGAGCTGATTAGCATAAAAAGTGACCCCACAGTTTCTTTTGAAAACGGGGACCGTTTGGCTTAAAAAAAAACGGTGGAATTGTGTAAATGTAGCCAAGAATCAACTCCCTGGTTTTTGGGCTTCCATCTGAGGGCAGGTTTGATAAAATTACGGTTGAAAAATGGGTCCCATTTGCCTGAGAAAGTGGAAGGATGCCACTTGTTAAACGGCTACATGCAGGCTTGGGAACTATCACTTTTCGGGAGGTGATTTTGTTTTGGTGTGAATATTTAAAAATGTAATCGGCTAATCCACCCAAAATTGAAAAGAAATGAAAAGTTCAAGTACAAGACAAATAATTGTTTGAGAAACCCCAGTGATGTCGGCTTGCATGTTATTTGGCCCAGAACTTTGTTGATTTTGCACTGTTTTCAATGGGGCTTGAATTGGTTCAGTGCGCCCATAAACCAACCCACACCCGGTACCGGCCGGCGGTGGCGCCCTATTGCAAGGGCGGATCCAGAACACACATTTTTTGGATGGGCAACAAATTGTTTTGGTCCCCCAAAAAGTGGGTCCCAAAAATGACGGCGTGGGGTTCGGGGCCCGCTTAAGGGCCCCTACAAAAATTTGGATTGTAGATGCTCTGTGATGCGATCGGAGGCTATTTCTTACTACTTTAACCAAATCTTTTGGAGGAAAAGATGGTGGTGCACGCAGTGCCTGCATGCCTTTATTGCGACTCCACTTGAAAAAAAAAATTGGTTTCGTTTTTTTTATTTGGGGGGGGGGGGGATGGCCCCCATTGCCCCCCTTTGGATCCGCCCTTGCCCTATTAATGGAGGTAGTTGTTCACAGTGTGTGAATGAGTGCATTATGAGTGCATTATGCACTGTGCACCATATTATGCACTGTGTACCATGTACCATGTGAAACCGAGGGATGCCACTGTAAAACATTGGAAATGAACAACCTGCATTTTGTTCCAAATTTTAGAAGTGTAATTGCCCAATAAGACCGGAAGACGGAATACCATATCCTGACGTCAGTGGGCCTAAACTTACTTTATTCATTCATGTTAGTTATTGAAATTTATCGGTTTCTATCCAGTGGCGTCACCAGACTTTTCAGTCTGGGGGGGGGGGGGGGGCACAGGGGGGGCACCAGCATTTGATGGGGGGTGGGGGGGGGGCACTTAGGTGGATACGGATCGCCGTCCTGGGGGAGGGGTCTAAGGGGAGGGGGTGCCCCCCTCCTCTTTGGAAAATTTTCGCATACGGAGGATGGGCTAGATGCAAAATGGTGCCACATTTGATGCTAAATTCGATCTGAAGATATCTCCAGAAATTGCTATTTTTGAGGTAATGATTTTAACAACGCGCAGAATTTTTTTTTACCAACCCAAATCTCAGATGGGGGGGGGGGGGGCACTCGGGGGGGGGGGGGGGGGCACTAGGTTTTCCAGGGGGGGGGGCACGTGCCCCCCCTGGCCCCCCCCCCCCCCCCCCTTGGCGACGCCACTGTTTCTATCACGTTTTGAGGGATAGACATAATTATATTTGTAGGATGTTTCTAGTCCGAAAATTTGGGACTCTCATACTGTGTATGAGAGTCCCAAAACTTAATGTATTAAAAACATGCAATACAAAAAAATAGACTGAAATCTGAAACAACCAGTCCAACAACTCTTCAGTACTGCATCAATCAACTGTCCGCTGACTGAAGAAATATCTAGGATGTCGGGTTCTAGGTCACTATTTCTACACATTTCTCCATAGTCAGGCACCTGACTAATGACAATGAATGAGTCTTGTCAAACAGTTGGACCATGGATAGACATGTACAAGTCTAGTCTTTAGCCTCATTTTGAAATCACTTGACTTACCTCTCTTGTGCAAGCCACTGCCAAATATTGAAGAAAAGTCTCCTATAAAAATTGATTTGAATACTGAGGAACTTTTCTTTCCCACCATGACAGTTTTGGAGAAATTTGCTGGCTAAAGTTGCTGGCTAAAGTGAGTAAAGTTGGCCTGATCTTCTTTTGCATCGTTTTGAGAACTTAAGGTCCCAGTCTGGGATGTTTCTACTCGATATTCCTTGGCCTTCGATGAATGTCGCAAGTGCGTTTGTCTTAAGGCCAAATAAAAAAAATGTTCAGCATCCCCGCCCGCTTCCTTTTTGGAGACCGCTTCCTTTTTTTTACCAAAAAAAATGAGATAAATTTTCAACAGTGACATCATTTTGGCCTCTTTGTCTTGCATCTAGCCCATATAAAGCTGGTATGTCATTTCTTGATTCCAATGGCAGCCATTTAAAAAAAGAACATGGCGGCCATCTTGAAAAATAGCCCGGTTGGACAGTAATTTTGGAGGGAAAGAGGGGGCCTCCCGCTTCCTTTTTTTTCTCAAAAAGGCAGGACGCTAAACATGTTTTTGTTATTTGGCCTAATATCAGACCGCATAATACTATTTTAAACACAGCCGCTTTCATCCGCTTGTGTAATTAATTGCAAGCCATACTTTCAACCAATCAAAAAGCATGTTTTTAACATAAATAATTGCTCTTTGGCTGCTGCTATTTTTGACCAACCAGAGATCGGGCTGTAATATTGGAACTTGTTTTAGCCTATCAGCGACGTGTCTCCAAACGTGAACGCTGCATGCGCATGCGCGCACTAGGAACTCGGCGGCCACGCATGTGAATATTTACTGGCGGGTTAAAACAAAATTGGTCAAGTGCATCGATGCTGTTGTGCAGTGGCGGACAGGCTTTGTCGTGAGTTTGCCCAATAAATATCTATAAAAATGTACAGTTTTGCTCTCTGTCTAAGAAATTTATATTGCTGGTATCCAACAAGATACTCACCATCAGCATTTTTGGCGAGTACCGTGACATAAAAAGAGAAATTTCCGTTGGAGACTGGGTCCTGTTGTAGACGATCGTCGGCTAACCAGCCAAGGTTGGACGACGGCTTCGTCAATACGCCGTGGAGTCAAACCTCATAGTTTACCTCCATGGTCTGCTGGGCCTTTTCGGTATTGTCATATCCAGGAACCACGGGAGAGATAACACTAGGTTAGCTATAGTACTTGTTTGGTAGTCGTGCAGTTCAGGACACCATTAAGGAATGAAAAGACACTTATGTTTTGGGACCTACTAGTCTTATTATTGTACATTGCTGTCACAGTAGCTCTACTGAGCATGCTGAGTGGAGCGTTGAATTACGGGTGAATTACGGTACCCCTCCATGGAGGGGTACCCCTCCATACCCCTCCATGGAGGGGTACACCTCCATGGAGGGGTACCCGTAATTCAACGCTCCACTCAGTAGAGCTACTGTCGCAGTGTCTTTACACAGAAAAAATTTGGTAAATATAAGATGTTGGACCCATATTATTAAATACAGGAGCTAGGCTCCACAATTAAAACAGGTATGGAAAAGTGCTAATGCTTAAAATAACTTGAGCAAATATCTTATTTTTGTTGCCCGTGGAAGTCAATAGCCTAGGCCTAAAAACTGTTTATTTTCTCTTTTGAAATTCTTAATTGACTTTGTGACCTGAAAAACAGAAAATCCATGATGTGAGTGACCGCTATTAATGACTTTGGTGTGTGATAAACACATTTTGGCCTATTAATTTTGCAATCAGTTCAAAAGAGCCAACGGTTTTGGGTAGCCTACAAATTAAAGGAATGTAGAGAGATCAACTCGAAAAATGGAGAGGTCAACTGGAAACTCAAAAAGTCAACTTGAAACTCAAAAACTTGAAATTTGAAAAGTCAACTTAATTGAAACTCGAAAAGTCAACTTGAAAGACTTAAGTTAAAGTCAACTCGAAACTCCGAGGTCAACTTGAAACTCTTAAAGTCAACTCGAAACTCGAAAAGTCAACTCAAAACTCAAATTTGAAACTCGAAAAGTCAACTCGAAACTTGGAAAGTCAACTTGGAACTCTGAAAGTCAACACAAAACTCAAAAATTCAACTAGGAACTCGAAAAGGCAACTGGGACATAGCTATGAGAGAAGCAGCATAGCTATGAGAGAAGCATGAAGTGCGCACACACCCCCCCCTCCATAAAAAAGTGGTGCCCCCCCCCCCCATGCAGTCGCCCCCCACTGGACATTTGGCAACCAGAGAAAAAACACAGTCGTATAAGTTACCATGATTAGTGCGTTTAACATAAAGTGCCTTGGATTCACGTTTCTGTATATTTCACCAAATGAATATTGTTTCCAGTGTTAAACAAATGTGAAACATTCATTATTTGCCAAGTGGAATGGAACATTCCATCCGTCACTGAATGAAATTATTCTTTCCATTGCACCAATGTGAAACATTCATTATTTGCCAAGTGGAATGGAACATTCCATCAGTCACTGAATAAAGTTATTCTTTCCATTGCACCAATGTGAAACATTCCTTTGCCGAGTGGAATGGAACATTCCATCCGTCACTGAATGAAATTGTTCTTTCCAATGCGCAATGTGAAACATTCCTTTGCCAGTGGAATGGAACATTCCATCCGTCACTGAATGAAATTATTCTTTCCATTGCACCAATGTGAAACATTCATTATTTGCCAAGTGGAATGGAACATTCCATCAGTCACTGAATGAAATTATTCTTTCCATTGCACCAATGTGAAACATTCCTTTGCCTAGTGGAATGGAACATTCCATCCGTCACTGAATGAAATTGTTCTTTCCATTGCGCAATGTGAAACATTCATTATTTGCCAAGTGGAATGGAACATTCCATCAGTCACTGAATGAAATTATTCTTTCCATTGCACCAATGTGAAACATTCCTTTGCCGCGTGGAATGGAACATTCTATCCGTCACTGAATAAAGTTATTCTTACCATTGCACGAACGTGCAATATTCTTGATTTGCTTCATACGACGCCTGAATAATTCCTAGTCATCTGGTTGGTCAGAGCCACCAATACTGTGACCATGCAATGAAAGTTCTATTTACTGTGGAATTAAACATCAATTTTTTTGAGGAGCGGCTGGGCTGTGGATTGGGATGAATATTTCAATGACACGTGATCAAGGACCCACCAATCGGATGACGGGGATTTAATCAGGCGTTGTATAAAGGGAAATATTCAATAAAATGACCCCATTTAGGCCACACAAAAAAAGTCTCCGGTTTCTGGTGGTAGCCATGGTTTCGCCGTAGCCATGCGCTTCGGCAAAATAAAAAAGTTTTTTTTTTTCAATAAAAGATGATGTCTCAAACCGCCAAACTCACTGGTTTGACTGCTGCTGCACAATTTTAACGTGTTTTTAGATGGGGTTATGATCGAGAATCAGCTTTATGTGGCCTCTCTGGACTCCCATATACATGTATTTGCACTAAGTTTAGTCGGGCACCATTTGCAGTCATCAGCCGACATTTGAAGCAAAAAAAACAGGTAAAAAAAAAAAAAAAGCTGCATCGCCGCACCACTTTTTGGGCAAGCTCCATACCAGAAACCGGAGACTTTTTTTGTGGCCTTATGCAGCTTTTCTGAAATTTGTAAAAGAAAAAACAACATTTATTTTTCAGAAAATCAGGTTGAAGTTCATGCATATTACTTATTTTACAGCCGACACCTATGAATTTGAGGAGGCAGTGTACACCGTAGCTGAGGATGTCGGCAGCGCTACAGTCTACGTGATAAGGACCGGACCTCATGATGCACCCAATTCAACAGTTGGTCAGTACTATGATTTATGGGCTTTCTTTTTTTGAGGGGGGGGGGGGAGTGGGGCAAAATAGTCACATTTAATGGAGTCTGATGTTTCTCATGTGACTGATAAACTGGCTACAACGTAAAACGATGCAAATGATGGTTTTAAAAAAAAAGGCAAAAAGAAAAACGAAGAAACAAACAAAATCACATATGGATACATCTACTTACTTTTTTGATGTGCGATTCAAATTCAATCGGGAGAGCACATACAGTTTCAAACGAAAAGATATCAAATTGCACTGTTCTTGCCAAATGTACAGGGTAAGTCGAAAAAAGCAGAACCCAAACCCAAAGAAATATATTTCATATTTGAAAAAAAAATATGTAGCACCAAAAATAATTTTGACTTGGAAGCCCATTTTATGTAACTAGTTCAAAGTGAGAAAATTATTTCAATTGCTTTTCACGTTAAAAGTTGATCACTATTTAAACGAAGTAACCCTTAAATCAGTTTTGTCCAAAAAAGAATATATATTGTGCGTTCTGACTGTTTGGAACAACAAAGAAAATGACACAGAATATTTGTTTCAACAACTGTAGCACACAATATCTTTATTAACAATCCTGCTTTGACTTGCAATAGGATTTATAAAATCAGCTTTTTTAAAGACGGGCCTTTTTAACTTTTAAACTGAGGTTTTATCATTGGTGATGTTGAAGACAATTTTAGGGCCCTGTCACACTTCTGCGTATCCTAATTCCTTATGAGTTGCGCATTGACATTTTTTTCATACGCAGTCGTACGCACAATACGCACCTCATATGCATCTCTATCGTTTTGTGTAGGTTTTATGTACGCAGATATACGCATGGTACGGCCCAGTACGCAGGATAGTTTTGGTCATGCACAAAACTACGCTGCGTACGCTGTTACGCAGGTCATAAGTTATAAATACGCAGCGCATTGGTCCCGCATCGGTCGAGTGCGTTACAAGTACGCTATGTGTTCGTGACGCACCCCGTCAGCATATGAGCCGCCTGTATTGGACGTATTCATAGCGTACTTGCAGCGCAGATGCAACGCACGCTGGACGGCAAGCGGCGGAAATGCGGGGGGAATACGCTCAGAAGTGCGTCAAGCATGCGGTCGGCATAAGTCGGGTGCATCCGGAATACGCTCGGCATGCACACTGCATACTGACCTATTCGCAGCTCGAAAAATAATGTTGTGCACTGCATACGCAACTCATACGCATCTCATACGCAATGGATGCGCTGAATTCATTAATTGTACGCTAGATGTGCGTCGCACATAAGTCAAAGTGATCAAAACATTTCGACGCTAATTGAGCGTACGGCTGCGTATGGACAATTTTTGATAAGGAACTCATAAGGAATTAGGATACGCAAAGGTGTGACAGGGGCTTTAACTACAATTTTTGAAATCGCATTTTTTGGAAGAGACAGATATAAGGGTCATTTTGTTTAAATGGTGATATTATTTCAATGGATTGAGCAATCGATATAATATTTTTCATCTAAAAGTAGTTTATGAAATTTGCTTACCAGTCATAATTATTTTGGTGCTACAGTTTTTTTTAAAATATGAAATATATTTCTTTGGGTTTGAGTTTTGCTCTTTTGACTCACCCTGTATCATCTCATGGGACTGTTGAAGAAAACAATTCCTCTCACTATATCCCAAGCAGTTTTTTGACATCGTTGTGATTAATTCCTTGTTCTAATTCCAGATGTTGCAACTTCTGATGGAACAGCTGTGAATGGTACAGACTATACGGCCGTTACTGACACCCTAGACTTTCAGCTGACTAACAACAGAGTCGCTTTGAGTGTTCCAATCATGGATAACGGCGTGGAAAACGAAGATTACGTATATTGTTTCACCTTGACATTGTCAAATCCAAATCCAGCTGGCACTCTTGGGGCAAACTCACAAGTCTGCATCATCGATAATGATAGTAAGAAATCCAACTATTTCTATGTGTTTAACCATAGTCATGTTAATTCTGTGGGTATATGTTTCCTCTTGTGCGCCCTAAAAGTTAGTCTTGAGTATCACCCGTTCTCCATGGAGCCCTATCTCTGGTCGAACGTCTGATATATCTAGGAATGCTAATTTATGCGACGCCGCGCGCCAGCCAATCGGAGTTGACCTTACTAGTTTGTGACATTTTCATTCCCAAATCAGGACTTAAACTGTGATTGGTTGATTCAGATGCAGTGTTTTTGAAATACACAAACGACCGAGCGTGCATAGATCTACAAAACCTAGACACGACCGTGATTGGCTCTATTATTCGCCGGCACATCGCATATTTCATCATCACAGAGCACGTGACCGCCGACTTTTTTGCTCCATTCTCAGCGTGTCTAGGTTTTATGAGACCCGATACAGAAAAGTGCCCACTGATTGTTCAAACTCTAGAGGTCAAGAGGTGGTTGTCTTGCATAATTAATCAGCAAATCGGCTTACAAGGGTCTATTGCATAGATTACCTGAAAGTCTGCTGTGTCCTTTTTTCATGCCTCAAAAGTTTAATTAGCTTTTTTTGTGTCTTCTCATGGTACTTTCTGTTTTGTTTTTGAACAAGTTTAGAACAAACAGCATGTAGCATTGAGACAGTCCAGATAGTTGCTTTCATTACATGCAGTGCATATTCATACCCACTAGTTCATACTGCCTATGGAGTAGACCTTTGCAAGCAGATTCGGCGATTAATTATGCAAAACAAGACTGTGACTTGACCTTGAGATTCTGACTATTCAGCGGGCACCTTGTATTGGGTCTTCCGTAACTTACTACTTACTTGCTGCACTTGACCATCAGTGGGTCGTAGTGCAAGGGAAAGGGCAAGGGACCAGCACTCGATTGGTGACAGCTGCACAGTATCCGCAACCTGCTTAAGCCAGGTAAGCTGGGGACGACCACGAGGCCTCATCCAGGTGGCAGGCCGTTGCCCAAGGTGAAACTGGACGGCAGCATCAAGGGCAAGACGAGCAGGGGCAGGAGCTTGGAGGCACCGAACATGACCAAAAAGGGTGTGTCGCCTCCCTGGGCCTCTCTTCTGTAACCTGTAGTTTTTAATAAAACATGTCAACTCAATCGACCAATCAACAGCTTAGTCCACATTTGTGATTGAAATGATGTTACGTTTCTAAAGTTGACTCCGATTGGCTGGCATAAAATTTGCTTGCTGCGATATATCAGACCATGATCATATGTGAGATATGAGAAAAAGGCAACTTCCAGCACAAAACGCAACTTCCGTGTATGTATTATGCATACTATTCCTTTTTTATAACACCTCACCTGCAGATTCTGTGTCTTGATTGGCCGAGAGCGAGTCACATGATACTTTCTATTTTTGCTATCTTTCTGTGCACGGCCAAAAGTACTATACCCGTATCAACCAAAGTACTATACAATTAGCAACCAAAGTACTATTTCCACGGGGCGGTATTTGTGTGCAAATGCATGCTGGTGTGCACATTGGGCGTTGCACGTAGCGTGTTTTGTTCCAAAGAGAGCGCGCCACAGAGTTGGGTTCAAACATTTCGCGAAAGGGGTAGTTTGGAAGAGAAGAAATACATTTTCTACCAATTTTGTATTGCAATTGAAGTTTATTTCAACTGCGTTCCGATTTAAATAATTTAAAATATTAAAACCAAGCAGAATCTGTTGGTGAAGTGTTATAAAACAAATATTGAATGCTTTATCTCGTGGTGAAGTAAAACTAGCTTCCTTCGGTGATCCATGGAGCATTCTATTTTCCCATGGATCACCTCGGGAGGCTAGTTTTACTACACCACTCGAAGCACTCAATATTTGTATAATATTGTATCCTTGGAGGGAAATTTTAATAAAGATCTTTTGGCAAATCTAAAGGTTATACCGGAAAGCTTTATGGAACTTTATAAAATAACTGAAGCATATGTTATATCTGTAAGACAAAATTACATGTACATGGATTTTTTTTTAAATGCATGCAAATGTGCAATGGTCATAACATAAGTGATTTACTTCAGGGCCTTACATTTTGTGTACACTTATTACTTGGTTTTCTGTAGATTACTTTGGTGGTACTTGCCCCCCACCGGAAGCTGTGATAGAATCCAATGGACAAGCAGTCATTGAGGTCAATGTCACCAGTGCTAGTGATACTGCTGTCATCACGTGGACCGACCCTACGCCTGCTGGTGTAGGGTGGACGTACACATGCTTCCCTATAGGGACGCCGCCTAGTAATGATTGTAACGACAGGGTTTCCTTTCCCATTTCATACACATTCACTTCTAATGGATACAACAGAAGGATTCTGGTCACATACACGGTCTATGCTACACTTATACCAACAGTGACATCGAAGCACTGTGAATTTTACCTGCGTGTTCTTGGTTAGTATATGTTCCCCGTGGCATTTTGTAAAATCATGGAGTCAGATTTCATACTTCATAAAACAAAGGAGCACAGTAGATATCCTTGAGTAGCCTATGTCCATACTGTCCGTGCTCACCAATACAGTTTTGTTGTTTATAGCTAACAAATCTCAACTTTGTTTCATTAAAAAAAAAAAAAAAAAACCACCCAGAAAATCTGTTGAAAGAGGTGCAAATTAACACTTTTGACAATTTTGGCATCCATTAGTCGACATAAAGCAAAAATGTGATGCGATCAAGCTAAATGAGTTGTTTGTCGGGAACTTTCATTTGGAGATTCAGGCCAAAATAGGGCCACTTCATCACATCACTTCATCACATCTCTTGGTGTTCCTACTGCCATAATTTTTTAACTAAAGATGGCACCAGCGTGCGGTTTTCACAGCAGTAATGCTGAGATTGTGCTCTTTTCAAATCTGTAAAAAAAACCCAAACAATTGACCAGGGTCGACAAACGACTCATTTATAGCTTGATCGCATCACAAATGTTGTTCAGTTACATTGACATGGACTCAGCAGTTATGACTGCTGTTATATATCCAGAAGTCAACCAAAAAGTTAAAATGTAGCCTCAAAAACAAATGCACACTGTGTATTGTGAATTCTCTTCAAGTAAACTTGAATCCTCGATCCTGATTGGTCGATCCATGGCAACAAACCGTGCTACATATTATCATGTAGCACAGCCACGGTCCATACCGCACTCCGCGTGTTGCGCTATTCCAAGATTCGCATGCCATTACACGCACGTGTAACAGGATAACCACTGAAAATCTTTTTAGTGCGTCAAGTTTGCTTGAAGATAAATTCATTATCACGCTTGCGCTCGTGGAACACGGAAAATGTAGTGCGTCTGTGTCCCACATGTGGGACACAGACGCACTACATTATTCCGTGTTTCACTCGCGCTGTTAGATATTTCTCACAGATCCCCACACCCGTTGAGTTACATATAGCTACAGTGATAACAAAGCTGCTCTTTGGCTTTTTTTTTACCTGAAAGATCCGTTCCCCCCGGAGATTACCTGCCCAAGTGATATTGTAGAAGCAGCAGGTGAAGGCATCATGAACGGCACGGCTGACTGGGTCGAACCAGTCGGCACAGACAACTCAGAAGTCACAACTAACTCGTATTCGCCGCCTTTGTTTCTGAACATCGGCTCCCATGAGTTCACCTACACCGCTGTGGACAGCTCTGGAAATGAAGCGTCCTGCTCTTTCAATGTTGCTATCACTGGTGAGTGCAGTCCATGTCCAAATCACCTGTCACTGGTTTGGGACCTAAAGGCAGAGAACATCAGTTGTCACTTGTGCATTTCTTTCCTTTGAAGCGACAAGAGTGCTCAAAATCTAAAGAAGGGTGCTCAACAACTAACCTGATGAAGTTTTAGCTCCGTGAATGCTGTATATTCCGAGAAAACAATATTCTAGGATCTTAATTTTATTTCAAAACTTGCCGAGTCATGTTTTGAATTGCGCTTGAAATCGGTGGCTGGGACATGTTCTCATTCAGCCGATTGCAGCTACTCGATGTCAAGCACTGAGCTGACGAACCATAGCAACTTAATGCTAAACTGACAAATGCTACCGAAAACAGTTGCACTTTTGTATACGTGCAAGGTGAGTGCAAACCACAACTTGCACGTATACAAAAGTGCAACTGTTTTCAATATCATTTGTCATAAATTGCATAATTTCATACACATTATTACTGTTTTGGGCCAAATAAAGAGTATGGCTAGATTTTTAAGGAATTTCTGTACTGATTAGTCATTATTTGAGCGAGAGGTGCTCAGTAGTTTGTGAGTTAGACAAAAAAGTATTGGAAGGGGGGACTTTCTTTTTTGGTTGAGTGTACTTGCATTTGAATATAACACAACTTTGATCATGTTGAGTTGATGCTAATTATGTTGTTTCAAATTTGAAATTCATAAATGCTTGAAAGCTTGCAATATTTTTTTTGCCATATTAAGATGGGACAGCCCCTGAGATAGATTGCCCAGCCAACATCGACACAGACACAGATCCCCAGCAGAGCTATGCCACGGTGATGTGGAATGCACCCAATGTCACGGATAATTCTGGTGAGGTGATCGAACCAGTGCTGTCTTCGGCATCCGGATCCACATTTGAAATAGGCAACCACACCGTGGAGGTAACTGCCACAGATTCCCACAACAACACCGGCATGTGCTCCTTCACCGTTATCGTTCGAGGTCAGTTTGTGCCAAATTTCTTTGATTTTAGTTTGAAATGTGAGTATTTCAACAGTGTAGCTGTTAAAGGGGCACATGGTCCTGAAATCCCTGAAAATTTGGTTTGGGATTGTTTCCTTAGCCTATTTCAAACATCTGGTTGAAAGGAAACCAACCTAATGTCTTACTGTTCCTGAGAAACGACAAAAAAAACCTTGCTACATCGGACATGATGGAGTACAAATACGTTTTTCGTGTTGTTCTCAGTGTACCATGTACACGTTGTGTTTCTTCAACATCCACAAAAGGCGAACACTTTACGAATGAAATCACAACTAGCATCCAAACAGCTCAAATTTATGGGGTCGCAAAAGTGGACCCTGAAATTCGTTCTTGCACGCATAGTACAAGAATAACACAAAAACGCCCAGTTTTGAAAGGATAGTTGTGTGGATCTCAAACTAGAGAGCCACTTGCAGTGTGCGTGGAAATCATGTTATTATTAAATATAGCACCCCACACAAATGATGTCGATTTTGCTCCGCGCCGTATGCGCGTATACCCGGTAGGTCAGACAAACTTTCCAACATGCATGCACATCTTGCCACATACATTCGCATAGAAACGGTGTTGCAAGCGTGCGCATAATCTCCACACAAGAAGTTCGTACAGCATGCTTGTCTGAGATCCGAGTACTTGTTTCTATTTTTAACTTTAGTGCGGAGTGCTATATTTGAGGGCGCAATACTAGCATCATCACAACGAACTGATTTCTTGGGCACACTTTACAACAGTTCAAAGCAAACCCTTCAAAGTACGAACACAAGCTAGAAAGTTTTGTGAACGAGAATCTAACTGGGTGTAATTCTGCATCATTTCTTTTAACGACAGATCTTGAACCTCCTGTGATCACGTGTCCAGCTAACATGACCGTTCCGACCAATGCAAGTGTAGACAACGTAACACTGGCACTTCCTGATCTGGCCTCGGCCTCCGACAACTTGGGAACATATGATGTCAAAATTGCCATCGCTGACATTCTGTACTCGGTGGGGGAGAGTGTAACGCTTTATCTTGCGACTGGCGAATATGCACTACAGTACAATGTTACTGACCCTGCAGGAAACAGCGAGAGTTGTTATACATTCCTCACCGTTGTCGGTAGGTACCCTTTACAAAATGTTTACCTGAACTAATTTGTCTAGCCTTTTGTTTTTTAGGAAATGGTTTGTTTCTTGCCATTTTGGTAAAAAAAATCTGGATAGTTGAGAATTTAGTTTAGCTAAGTTGCACAGGGTGAGTCCAAAAAAGCGGAACCCAAACCCAAACAATTATATTTCATATTTAAATAAATATGTATCAATAAAAATAATAATTACTGGAAAGGCAATTTCATAAGCTTCTTTTAGATGGAAAAAATGACTAAAATTGCACAATCTGTTCAAACAATATCACCATTTGAACACAATGACCGTAAAACCTCTTTCGTCCAAGAAAGCAATTTCAAGAATCATCATCACAATTGTCTTCAAAATCACTAGCAATAAAACTTTAGTATAAAAGTTAAACATATTCAACAACTTAGTCCTTTTGATGGCCTCTCTTTTAAAAACAGTGGATTTTAAATCAGGGTTGTTAATATAGATATTGTGTGCTACAGTTGTTGAAACAAGTATTTCGTGTCATTTTCTTTGTTGTTCGAAACAGTCAAATACACAAATTGGGTTTTTTTTGGGGAAAAAACAGGTTTGAGGGTGACTGCGTTTAAATGGTGAGATTCTTTGGATTGAGCAATTTAAGAATTTTTTTCATCTAAAGGAGCTTATGAACTTGGCTTTCTAGTCGGTATTGTTTATGATGCTACGTATTTTTTAAATATGAAATTAATTTTTGGGGTTTGTGTTCCACTTTTTTTGACTCGCCCCGTAGCTGGTGTTATAACCAACTGAAAACCATGTATTGTTTTTATTCAGATGAGGAGGCGCCTACCATCACCTGTCCATCAGTGGGTTCAAGCACCACAGATCTTGGCTTGCCAACTGCCAATGTATCCTTCCCTGATGCTACTGCCTCTGATAACTCCATGCTGGCAGTCACATTCAGTGCCAATGCCACATCCGATACCCCTTTCAATATCGGTGATACTGTTGTCCAGTTTGTCGCCACCGATAACAGCGGGAACACTGACGATTGCTTTTTCACCATCACAGTAATAGGTAATTTAAGAAGGGATTAAAGGTACAGTCCATCATTTGTAATTTGTGCATTTTGTTTGTTTGAAGCAACAGATGTGCTCAAAGTCTAAAGAAAGGTGCTGAACAACTAACCTGATGAAGTTTCAGAGAAAAACAACATTCTGGGATCTCGATTTCAAATCAAAAGTTGCTGAATCATGTTTTGCATTGGGCCTGAATTTCAATTTCGAGACACGTTCTCACTGAGCCGAATGCAGCTACGCGATGTTGCGCACTGAACCGACGAATTATAGCAACCCCGCGCTCTCGTGCATTGTGTCAATGCTTGCGCGCTTCGCTGAATAAAAAAACAAACTACCAACGGAAATTTTGTTGGAAAGGCCTTCTTTCGTTGATTACTTCAAAATGACAGCTTGCCAGAAAGAATAATTTCACAGAGAGTGTAATCCCGGTACTGTCTTTCAACCAAGTATGATTTTCAAAATTAATTGTCAGTTACTTTTTGGATAGCCGCAAATAATGGACTGTAGCTTTAAGAGGAGTTTTACAATCATAAATACTTCAGACAGTTTACCCATTATTGGTTGAGAGTTGGTCACGTGGGTGGTTTTAAACGGTTGATAAAACAAGTGATTTCAAAGACTTTTTTTTTCTAGTGTCACATGAATTTGGACTCCTACAAAATCTGGTCCCTTTTACTCTGTTATTGGTTGAACGTTCACCATATTCACTGAGGCATGCGTAATACTACCAATGAGTCCATATTTCATAGAGTCCTAAATTCACACTACACCGGCACCGCTGCATTCTGCGCCACATCGCGTAGTACATGCCACTTGCGTCCCAATATCCAAGGAGATTTTTAGTACTACTCGCAAGAGGCACATACCATAAACGTTACAAGCTAGTGTGGTGTTTCACAAAATGTGAAGTAAACTTGTTGAACAAATTGTTAGAAATTAACAATTTTTGACTTTTGCGATTTTTTGACTGCAAGGATATGCAAAGGGGAATAATGCGCTTGGCCAGTATTAAACAACTATGTTTAAAACCAGCTTGGGGCCTGACCACCAATAATGACCCTTGCCTTCAGCTCGGGCCATTATCGGTGTCCAGGCTCAAGCCCATTTTAAACACATATTCTTTTAATCATGACCAAGGATGGATGTGACTATTGTCAATGTATTAAGTTGAATGTGATGTGTAAAAAAGTGGCCTTTGATCCTTCCATTCTGAACAGTTTACCCAGAAAACCTTGAAAACCTTGTTCAAAATAAATTGAAACCTTGAAAACCTTGTTCAAAATAAATTGAAAGTGAACAAAAAAGGATCATAATGCAGTCGTTCAGATCAACTCCAGAGTCTAGTCAATGAAAAATTAATACATAAAGTTTACCAGTGGGAAACTCAAACTCTCTTAATGATTGATCTGAGTAATCTGTTCCTGATACTATATGGTACAGCATGACTCTGGAGGCCTGGTCTAGAACAGGTGTTTATCATCACAATGCTTTGATTTCAGGTGCTTTTATCTGAATTAGCATCTCAGATTCAATCAGGTATGTCTTCCATTCAATCAATCAGATGATGAGGACCCTGTGGTAGACTGCCCTATGAACATTGAAGTCGATGCAGACCTGGGACAGAACTACTCCACCGTGATGTGGCATGCTCCCAACGTGACTGATAACTCTGGTGAATCCATCACACCAACGCTGAGCCACAACTCAGGAGATCAGTTTCCATTTGGATTAACCACAGTCACTGTGAATGCCACCGACTCCAGTTTCAACGTTGGCTCGTGTGCCTTCACTGTTTATGTTCTAGGTATATTGATACTATGTTTTCGAAATCTGAAGTGAATTGTAAGACAAATGTAGAAAATTGGTTTAAAGTTGCACATGAGCATTGGTCAAATCTTCAACCTTATAATTATCAATTCAATGAAGTCCTTGGAATATTTTGCGAGATGCATTCTCATGACATAGTGATTAATGAATCTGATTTGTTAGTGTTACGTGATCTCACCTTAACCATGCGTACTTCACACAGTGGGGCATAGCACGAATGGAAATGGGTCATTCCACCAGGTTGGGACAGAGTGCATGTTTGACATCCATAAATTTGGTCATATTCTTAAAAGTATCAATGCATTCTAAACAATTGCGCAACATAATATTTGTCTAAGGGTGTTTCAGTACTTGAGAAAGTTTGAAATCATTTGAATGTACTTTGAAAAAAATATGAGCAAAAATGTATTATTCGGACGTAACACGGACACCATGTCATTGTTACATCCAAATATTCTTTGTTTGCCGTTTTTTTACACATATATGTAAAATATTACCCAAACTGACATTGCATATATAACAGGACACCTAATGCACCAAGAAAAGCTTTTGTTTTGGTATAGTCAGGGTTCAAATGTAACAGAAATGATACCTTAATGTTGACGTAACAGTGTCCAAATCACCCAATGGAAGTGTGACATTTGGGGTTGGACACGATGTCCGTGTTACATCCACAACCAAGCTATCATTTCTGCTCCATTTGATACCTGACTACCATAACAAAAGCTTTTCTTAGTGTGTTGCATGTAGTGTAATAAGTACATAAAGTGAATTTGGGTAAAGTTTTACAGAAATTAAAAAAAAATTGGTACAAATAAAATATTTGGATGTAACATGAACACAGTGTCAATGTTACGTCTGAATGACATTTTTGCTCATATTTTTGGCAATATACATTCAAATGATTTGAAACTTGCTACACCAGTGGAACACCCAACAACCAATATTATGTACAGCAACTGCAAGCAAGGCATTCATACTTTTCATAATATGGTCATATGTCACACATTGTGTCCCAACCCGGTGGAATGACCCAAATGGAAGTTGATGCAACTTGAGTGTTTAGCTAATGGGCCCTTTTAATCAGTGGTGTGTGTGTTATGACAAAGTCACTAACAAAACGAATAGAAGATACTGAAAACTTATGAATTTGAAACAAATTCAGAAAGAATGTAGTATCCTGATAAGGCCACTTGTTTGGTTGTGTTCAAAGTCTATGGAGAGTTGAGTGCATTTTCAAAGTATTTACTAATGTGACCCGGATATTGGTTCTTTATACAAGTTTATTTAACGGCAGGAAAAAGGGTTGATGGGTAAGTAGTACAAGGATGTGACAAGAACACTGAGCTCTTGACTAGGACTGAAGCTTGAGAATACATGTAGTGGGATGCTTGCACGATGATGGCTACGAATGAAAAGCTGATAGTTCAGACTGTTCACACTGACCACGTTGCAGGGCCTAGGATCCTCAGTGGGTGGCTGCAGCTAGGGCAACCAGTGGGACCTCCTTGTACCTCTGAGCTAAACTAGTCTTAAAGGGGCAGTGCACCGAAGTGCCTGGTCACACTACATTGGAAATGTTTCTCAGTCCCAGATTCAGGTTTTTTAAAACATTTTTGCAAAGACTGACCTCCATTGAGATATTATATGATGAAAAAATGGCGTCGGGATGCAGTATTCCTTCCCTAAGTCCTTACTTTAAAACTCCTGTCATGCAACTTGGATGACAGGCCTGTTTTTAAGGATGTCTAAACTTGTGAGATGGCAAGAACATTTGTTTTTGTCTTTTGCATGGAAACCTTGACATTGCCTTTGAACTAGAAATTATGATTTCAAAGTAAGATTCATCATAGAAAAGAACCTCTTTGATGTCTCTGGATGTTGACACCAGCAGATGTTTGGTTGAGTATAACAGCTAGGAATGAGATTTATTTCTCTGTTGTTTGCAGATCCTGAGCCTCCGATGATTACCTGCCCGGACAATCAAACGAGATCCACAGATCTGAATGTAAATCATGTCAGCCTTGCACTACCTGATGCAGCCTCTGCTTCTGACAACTCGGGATCATATGTCATCACCATTGATGTTGCTGGTTCTATATACAGCGTTGGTGACAGCGTTTCCCTTGACTTGGCTACTGGTCAACATTTACTGCAGTACATCATCAGAGACAATGCCTTGAATAACGATACGTGCGATATGTACATCACTGTGATTGGTAGGTGACATATTAATGATTGTACCAAATATCCGTATTATCAAGAAATCCTAATCGATAATCCTTGTAATTAAAGATCACCTTTTAGTAAAGAGCCCAAAGCTATTAGGTTGTAGTTCTGTGAGTTGCTTTACCTCAAGGATGGGCTAGTTGTGACTTGCTACAAAATGTATTATAGCGGGCAACTGTAGCACATTCGTAATGCTTTGTAATGTGCATGTACAGTACATGTTCAGTATGTACAGTGGAAATGTACAGTGGAAATGTACAGTGTATTGCAGCTTTCCTGTATCAATTTATGGAATGCATATACATACAGGGAGGGGGGGGGGGGGGTGTTGAAACTATTGCGTTTTTTGGGTGGGGGGTAAAAAAATAGTTGCTTTGTGCGTATTCCAGTTGACCATCTAGTCTTGTGAGTTTGAAACATGCCAAACCTACAGCCTGCATATATGTGCGTAGTCCAAAACTTTGGGATTCTCAATACTGCGCAGCCTGATGTGTGCCTTTTGATCCATGCACATATGATGCACACAACCTATTAACGTTCATCTAAATTTGCATGAAACTGTAGCGTTCTAAGCTTGTTGCGGAACTGGTACAGGACAAGGATTTCATGTACATGTCCATCCCTTTTTGTCTTTCTCACTGCTTGGGGTGGAAAAATATATGAGAACTTGTAGGGAAGTTTCACAATGTCTAATTCTCCTCTTGTGTCCCATTTGAATTCCAGATGATGAAGATCCAAGGATCACATGTCCAGCGGCAATGACAGTTCCTACTGATGCTGGCTTAGCCACAGCCAATGTAACCTGGGAGCTAGCCACTGTCGTGGATAACTCCATGCTGCCCATTACACCTGTAGACGATCCAGTATCTGGTTCAATCTTACCCATTGGTGATACTACAGTGCGGTTTAATGCTACGGATGAAAGCGGCAACAGTGCCTATTGTACCTTTGTGGTAACAGTTGAAGGTAGCGTAATTTGTCAACTCTTCCAGTTTTCCTTCGTGGTTCATTTGAAAATTTGTAATAAAAAGCTGTATCCTCTCCGAGTGATCGCTGTTTGCTATTTCCAAGGTCTGTATTGTGACTTAGGGCGTGATCCCTGGCTGTATGGCATACTGGTTTATGGCTTCTGACTAGCGCCCCTTGAACAAAGATATTGACTAATTAGGGAGCCACCAACATAGGGCTGGATAGCTCAGTTGGTAGAGCACCGGAACGATTATCCGGAGGTCGCAGGTTCAAGCTCCTCTCCAGTCAATTTCTTTGTTCAACTTTTAATTTTTTACAATTCACCTAGTCAGTTTCCCTGTGTGCTTCATTTGAAAAAAAAATTATATTTTGATCGGTAATACATTTTTGTGATCGCCTTATTTAAAGAAACTACACAATGATAAAAAGTGATAATTTCTTAAGAATATTTGCATGTAGTCGCTCTCAATTATTTCAGAAGTCGTTCGAACTTCATTAAAATCTTAGGATTAATGTGGTTTAGTGTGACTCCGGAACACCAGTCTGAAACGATAGTAAGAGAACTGTATTTCCATTTTTTGAAAGTTTCTAATTTGGTTGTTCAATTACAGATATGGAGCCGCCATCAATAAACTGCACAGATCTCACATTTTCAACATCACCTGGCTTACCAACTGCCTACGTGACTTACGATGAACCCCCTGCCACTGACAATGTTGGAGTGATGAATACCAATTGTTTCTATGTTGAGACTTCTGGGCAAGTACTCAGTGTCGGCATGCACCAAGCTATTTGTGTGGCTACTGACTCATCTGATGAGAGATTGACAGACGTATGCACTTTAATTATCACTGTTGAGGGTAAGTCACAATTTACGTTTTGTCATGATGTATGCTGTTGTCAGATCTGTAATTTTTCTTACGGAGTTACTGTTAATGTGACTCAAAATGAGATCACAGTTGCGTATTACAAAGACATTCTTCCTTTTAGTCGTCGTACAGCGGCTTAAAACTTTGTAAATTTTTGTAGTTATTTTTTAGCTGCGGGTAGCAGCGCAACAAATCATCTTGTCTCTCTGTTTGTCCATTTGTTAGTTAACTTTGTACATAGTTCGTAACAAATGTTGACATTGTCTATTGCTCCTACATACTTTGACTGATTTTAACCAAACTTTGTCAAAAATATCAGTAGCCCAGCCCCAACATGTCACATGACCGAACTAGGTTCAAAGGACATAGGTCAAAATAACATCACATTTCAGAGAAGCTCAAAGACAAAAGTAGGTCAAGGTCAAAATAGCCTCAAATTTCAAAGAAGCTCAAATGCCAAAAGTAGCGCTGTCAACATGTTGGCCTTGGTCAAACATTAAAAAATGTCCATGGTGATCGGCTGACTTACAGTTGTGGGGTCAAAGGTCAAAAAAGGTTAAATTTCAAAGAGGCTTAAATAACAACAGTATTGCGATGCATGTCAACATGCTGGCCTTGGCCAAACATTAAAAACTGTTTATGGTGACCTCTTTATTTGACCTGTAGCTATGGGGTCTAAGGTCAACACGTCAAGTAAGGTGAACACGAACTTGTTGGCCCATATGGAGAACTTTGCCACCCATATGTGCACAAAATCGAAGCCCTGCATACTCTGCGGTCACACACAAAGGTGCATTGACTCGGATACCTTCACAGCCCCATTGCGTAGACCGGATTATACATAAACAGCGCAGGTCGATCCTCAGAACAAAAGCGATGTCTGATTTGACAAGAAAAGTGCCCCTTTTTCTTCTCAACCAATCAAAACGGTTGTAACATGAAAGGGAAGCTTATTGTGTTCTCTTTCAGAAATCATGCGAAGTAATTGTATGCGACCGGGTTCACACGTGTGCCGTTCGAAGAAGTAAACCCGCACCCTCAAAACTCGGGGAAATGTGCCGTGACCTCCATAGGAAACGCGAAATTTTCACTGAGTTGCCCGTTTTTCAATGAAAAAGTGCACATAATTATTCGCCTTTAATCATGAAGATATTGCATTCATGTGAAAGAGGAAAATCTATTCTTTGTGATGCAATGCGAGGGAGTACGTTTAACCGACACACTTTCCGCATCTTAACGAAAGTTTGCTCAGAGCGCCTAGACATGAGCCAGTCTTCCCACGTAAACAGAGCTGCACTAGTGGCAAGTGAGCAAATGCTCCCTAGTTCTCCATATCCTCAGCTTCCAAAATCCGATCGAACTTGTTCAAGTATCAGATCATCAAATCATATTTCTCCATTGTCCATTGTTTCATCCTGTTTACACAGATAACGAAACTCCCAACATCACCTGTCCTGCCAATGAGACAGTTGCCACTGATGGCGGTGCAGCTGTGGCTACATTTGTCTTACCGGATCTAGACTCTAGTGTTGACAACACTGAGAACTTCACCGTCTCCATTGATGTCGCTGGTGCCCAGTATGACATTGGTGACAATGTAACGCTGAGCCTGGCTACCGGTGTGCATCTGTTGCAGTACACTGCAACTGACTCTTACAATAACAGTGAAATGTGCGATATGTTCGTAACTGTGATTGGTAGGTGATCCTTTTCTGATTAAATTATTCTTGTGACTGTGCCAACCTTGGTACTATTTGGATAGGTGACACTTTTGGGGGATAACCTTATATGTGTCCTTGAATTTAGAACAAAGACTTAGAAAAAAGCATAGAGCTATATTAAATTACTAGCGCGCTAACTTCGTGTACAAAGTAATACCTGCTGGGCGCATCCATGTTTGTGCACAAACCTATGGAGACCTAGAAATTTTGTACGGCTTTTGTACGGCTATTTGCATATCTGCGTTTGTATTCCAAACCGGTGCGTTATGGAAGCCAATATACGCCCAAAACCAAAATGCACGATCAGCAAATGAGCGTGTCATTTTGCTCTATGCAAACAGCGCAGCGCGTATTCGCTGCAGAAGCTTTTTGCCGTAATGTTTTTGAACCGTCAATAACGTGCTTAAGTTGTTTGCGTATGTTCTACTTGCGCGTTGCATGTAGAGTACACTTTCAAAATTCAATCCATCTAATTTCATTACATTCTACGAACACCCACATGAATTAAAAATGTCTGCGCCCACGACGGCTTCAAAGCGTCTTCGCGCGCAGAATGAGGAGTTAGCGCTCTAGTAATTTAATATAGCTCTATGAAAAAAACCTACTTTTTGACATGTTGCTTAGGTATTTGTTGTTTTCATTTGACTTCCTTAAATTTGAGTAAAGTGAAATAGATTTAGACTAAAACCTTGAAATAATGTTGTTTATTAAATCTGAATGCACTTCAAAAAGTTATAGATATAACGCTTACTTTTTTTCGGCTTTTAAATTTTTTTGGAAGTTGGAAAACACTAAGAACTTTTGAGTTGATCATATAGTCTCATACGTTTGGCACATGGCAGACAGTACAGCTTGCATGTGTGTACTGATCCATGCACATATGTGATGCGATCAGGCTAAATGAGTCGTTTGTCAGGAATTTTCATTTGGAGATTTTGGCCAAAATAGGGCCACTTCATCACATCAATTCATCACATCTCTGGGTGTTCTGACTTCCATAATTTTTGAACTAAAGATGGTACAAGCATGTGGTTTTTACAGCAGTAATGCTGAGATTGTGCTCTTTTCAAATCTGCAAAAAAACAATTGACCAGGGTCAACAAACGACTCATTTAGCTTGATCGCATCACATATGATGCACAAAAACTAGTAGATATTAATGTTAATAAATTTGCACAATACTGTAGCATCTTTTCTGCGGCACTGGTTGTACAACGTGATAACTCCTTTTTCTCTTTCGCACTGCTTTGTGGTGGGGATACATATGGTCAAAACGGAAGTTTTTCAATGTCTCATTCTCCTCTTGTATCCCATTTGAATTCCAGATGATGAAGATCCAATGATCACATGTCCAGCGGCAAAGACAGTTCCTAATGATGTTGGCCTAGCCACAGCCAATGTAACCTGGGAGCTAGCCACTGTCATGGATAACTCCATGCTGCCCATTACACCTGTGGATGATCCAGTATCTGGTTCAATCTTACCCATTGGTGATACTACAGTGCGGTTTAATGCTACGGATGAAAGCGGCAACACTGCCTATTGTACCTTTGTGGTAACAGTCGAAGGTAAAAAAATCACTCAACTTTGTTCCTCTTTTATCAAATCCGCAAATGCTTCAAGTCACTTTGCGTTTGTTGTTCATACCAAATACTTAAATCAATAATCTTTTTTTTTTTGCAGGTATTTATATACCCGCCTTCTTTC
This sequence comes from Patiria miniata, assembly GCF_015706575.1. Lineage (NCBI taxonomy): Eukaryota > Metazoa > Echinodermata > Asteroidea > Valvatida > Asterinidae > Patiria > Patiria miniata. The sequence continues at coordinate 8,769,679 of NW_024037073.1, forward strand.
CAAGTCTTTCAAGACTCGTTGTTATGAAACTAGTTTTAACCTCCAACCCCTGAAAATTCAGGGTCAAGTATCTTGTAACTTGGTTTTTTCACCCTAAGAAAGAATTTGGGTGATTCAAATGCAGTGCGCCACTAAGAGTTTGCCATGAAGAGTTCATTTTTTTCTGAGTGCATTGTGGAACATGGTTGACAAATTCGTAGTGCGGGACATTTGAAATTGTTCGTTTCCCCGTCGGTAGTTTCTTATGCGAATGATTCGAGGATCTGTTTGCCCTTTTCTTTGCATTTTTTCAATACTGTGGTTTTTTTTGTAGGGTGGCAGAATGCTATGCCCCAATCTGTATCAAATTCGCTCAAGTTGTCTACTGACACTCGTTCAAATCTGCCATGTTTTGTCGAACGTAAACTTGAAAAAGGACTCTCCATAGCAAACTCTTGGTGGCGCACTGCATTGTGAATCGCCCAAATTGCAAGGACAAATATGGACTTGGAGCAGTCTTCTTTACACACTAGCCTCAAATACTTTATTGCTTGACCTGTAATGCAATTTATTGTGGCAGTCCCAATTCTAAAACATCTTTGCTTGTTAAACCACAATAAAAAAACAACCATTTTGTGCTATCTACCGCTCAAAGATGTGAAGTACCGGTAATAGCCTGGTATCTTCTTCAATCCAACAAATAGATCTATCACGGCTGGCCACGATGCTTCCATCGCATACACTATCACCATAACCTTTGTCTGGCTGTCAAAGTTCTTATTTTACAGCAATTCATTTCAGTTGCTAATTATCATTCATTCAATCAGATGATGAGGACCCTGTAGTAGACTGTCCTATGGACATTGAAGTCGAAGCAGACCCTGGACAGAACTACGCCACCGTGATGTGGTATTCTCCCAACGTGACTGATAACTCTGGTGAATCCATCACACCAACGCTGAGCCACAACTCAGGAGATCAGTTTCCATTTGGATTAACCACAGTCACTGTGAATGCCACCGACTCCAGTTTCAACGTTGGCTCGTGTTCCTTCACTGTTAATGTTCTAGGTATGTTGATACAAGTTTTCAGAATCCCGGAGAAAAAAAAAGTGAGGAACTCTGTTGTTATTGCAAATTATGGCAACAAACACCTTTAATGCAAAATTAAAAAAAAAAATCATTATCAATTTGAATTTTCTTGAGCTACAATGATAATTACAATGCATTCCTTTGTTTTAACACACTCATGTAATTTGTATTGGACAATGTGCATGTTGTAATGTTGACAGTCCCAAACTGTTTTACCGCAAACGCACATTTAATTACACATAACAACGGAAAATGAGATGATAGATTTGGTTTTGATTTTTCAGATCTTGAGCCTCCGATGATTACCTGCCCGGACAATCAAACGAATTCCACGGATCTCAGTGCAGATGATGTCGCAGTTGCACTACCTGATGCAGCCTCTGCTTCTGACAACTCGGGATCATATGTCATCACCATCGACGTTGCTGGTTCTACATACATGGTCGGCAACAGTGTTACCCTCGACTTGGCTACTGGTCAACATTTACTGCAGTACATCATCAGTGACAATGCCTTGAATAATAACACATGCGATATGTTCATCACTGTGATTGGTGAGTGACGAAAATAACTCAAATGAGTTATCCGTCATCAAACAAATAATCTTTCAACTAACAATCCTTTCAAGAGACTTCTTCAGATCAGATTTCTTGTTGGATCCGAAGCTTGCTTGTAAAACTGGCTTTTAGGAATCACACTGATTACTGGATGTTTACCTTTTGCTGCTTTTTTCGAGTATGAGGGAAATGGTACTCATCTTCCAGCTAGTCAAACCTCTAATTCTACAGGATTGGAGTCCTTATTTTCATCATCAATATCACCTGCATCAAACAGTAATGCTAGTAACAACCCGAAGTTTATAACTGCATTTCAGAGCAAGTGAAAGTGTACAAGCTTTCTCTGAAGTAGTCATTTTGCTGTCAGCCCTCTTTGAAGTTGAGACGTACCGAATCACAGTTCAAGGAATTATCCTCAGAGCCCTAGCTGTGAGATGACAAGAGCGTTATTATCTTGTAATAAAATTTACCATTTCGTGTGGGTGTTGTTTCAGCAAGATTAGAATGAGGCAGCACTCTAATATTACCGCCTCGCTCGCTGCGAGCAGGTTGCTGACAGATATTTCCGGCCTCGCTCCCTGCGTGATTATCTGTGATCCGTTCCAAATGCTGCAAAACTTTTGCGTGTATACACGGCCTCCGGTGCGAACTGGTTTAAGCCCTTTTTTCCACAACACCCAAGAAAATTTTATAAAGAACTAAATAATAATAAGTTACAGTGCTTGAAAACTTCTTTAATGCTTGCGGAATCTTACAATGTAATCGTGTGAAAAGACACCCCATGATAGAACATGACCAACATCCCTGGTGAAGTTATAACTCTCAGTTCATGGGAGCTTTTGGAGGAGGTATTGACCTACGAGAACGAACTATTCCCAAGGTACCCATGACAAACGAATTCTCATTTACGCCATTCCCGATCTTGTATCCCATTTGAATCCAGATGATGAAGATCCAAGGATCACATGTCCAGCGGCAAAGACAGTTCCTACTGATGATGGCTTAGCCACAGCCAATGTAACCTGGGAGCTAGCCACTGTCATGGATAACTCCATGCTGCCCATTACACCTGTAGACGATCCAGTATCTGGTTCATTCTTACCCATTGGTGATACTACAGTGCGGTTTAATGCTACGGATGAAAGCGGCAACAGTGCCTATTGTACCTTTGTGGTAACAGTTGAAGGTAAAAAAGTCGCTAAATCTTTTTCTCTTTTATATCCAATCCACAAATGCTTCAAGTCACTTTGAGTATAATTTTCAAACCAAATACTACAATCGATAATGTGGTTTATTTTACAAGGCATTTCCATACAGGCAGGTAACCATGGTTTAGTTTGCACGTTGCAGTGGTGAGAAAAGGGCATAGCTGTGCCGAAAGATACTCAGGTTTTCTTCACCAAACACCCTGCCTCTGTAAATTAAGAAAGTTGGGGGCGGGGCTTGACACCTTCCAGTGGAGGCACTGTTCAAATCAGAAACTTTCGGACAATAGATGGCGCTCTTCACACACGGTACCACATTTGCAGGACGTAAACAAGGCACTCGTGAAAAAAGGCGCTCGTGTGAAAGGAAACTTGTGAAAAAGGGCAGTTAACAGAAAATGTTGAGTTGCAAAATAGACTTGTCATCCTGTTTACCACTTTCACTAGTCCCACTTGCAATTTGTTCTATTGCAGTCCTGATTTTGCTTTTGAAATCTCCATCCCGTTGCAATCTGCCAATCTGCATCCCCCCGTTTACGCTACTGTTTCTTTCCTCTGCCCTCGTCCGATGTCTTTCAAAACTCCTCATTATAAAACTAGGGGTCTTAATCTCCGATCCTCTGAAACTTCAGCATCAACTTTCTTGTAATTTGGTACGGTCACACTAAGCAAGAGTTACAATGACACTTATTAAACTGACAACTGTCTTTCTTCACACTGAGTGTCAAGAAGTGTGAGATATCTCAGACAAGATCAGGGAGAGAAGGATGGCCCGGCAGGCCATAGTGTCTGCCACCCGTGCTTGCAGCCGACTCAATGGACTGCCAGGAGGGGGCAGAGGCAAGTGGCGTACATTGACACGCTGCGACGGGACGTTGGTCTCAGTGACAGGGGGAAGCTGAAGACACTAATGTTGTATAGGGAAGAGTGGAGGGCGGCAACCAAGTCCCGAGATGGTGTCGCCTGAATCCTCTTATCGCATCACAGTGTGAGTTGAGCAATTCATTTAAATTGTTTTGTCTTTCATTCAAATCAGATGATGAGGACCCTGTGGTAGACTGCCCTATGGACATTGAAGTCGATGCAGACCCTGGACAGAACTATGCCACCGTGATGTGGCATGCTCCCAACGTGACTGATAACTCTGGTGAATCCATCACACCAACGCTGAGCCAGGACTCAGGAGATCAGTTTCCATTTGGATTAACCACAGTCACTGTCAATGCCACCGACTCCAGTTTCAACCTTGGCTCGTGTTCCTTCACTGTTAATGTTCTAGGTATGTTGATACAAGTTTTCAGAATTCCAGAGAAAAAAAGCGAGGAACTCTGTTGTTATTGCAAATTATGGCAACAAACACCTTTAATGCAAAATTAAAAAAAAAACATTCATTATCTGTAACACGAAGCACTCTTGAATCTGAATTTTCTTGAGCTACAATGATAATTACAATGCATTCCTTTGTTTTAACACACTCATGTAATTTGTATTGGACAATGTGCATGTTGTAATGTTGACAGTCCCGAACTGTTTTACCGCAAACGCACATTTAATTACACATAACAAGGGAAAATGAGATGATAGATTTGGTTTTGATTTTTCAGATCTTGAGCCTCCGATGATTACCTGCCCGGACAATCAAACGAATTCCACGGATCTCAGTGCAGATGATGTCGCAGTTGCACTACCTGATGCAGCCTCTGCTTCTGACAACTCGGGATCATATGTCATCACCATCGACGTTGCTGGTACTACACACATGGTCGGCAACAGTGTTACCCTCGACTTGGCTACTGGTCAACATTTACTGCAGTACATCATCAGTGACAATGCCTTGAATAATAACACATGCGATATGTTCATCACTGTGATTGGTGAGTGACGAAAATAACTCAAATGAGTTATCCGTCATCAAACAAATAATCTTTCAACTAACAATCCTTCCAAGAGACTTCTTCAGATCAGATTTCTTGTTGGATCCGAAGCTTGCTTGTAAAACTGGCTTTAGGAATCGCACTGGTTACTGGATGTTTACCTTTTGCTGCTTTATTCGAGTATGAGGGAAATGGTACTCATCTTCCAGCTAGACAAACCGCTAATTCTTTAGGATTGGGGTCCTTATTTTCATCATCAATATCACCTGCATCAAACAGTAATGCTAGTAACAACCCGAAGCTTATAACTGCATTTCAGAGCAAGTGAAAGTGTACAAGCTTTCTCTGAAGTAGTCATTTTGCTGTCAGCCCTCATTGAAGTTGAGACCTACCGAATCACAGTTCAAGGAATTATCCTCAGAGCCCTAGCTGTTAGATGACAAGAGCATTATTATCTTGTAATAAAATTTACCATCTCGTGTGGGTATTATTCATCGGCGGCGGAACACTTTTAAAAGTGGGGGGCAAGGTCCAGTTACTGTTCCCGGAGCAGGATTAAAGCAAAATCAAAGCAAATGGGAAAAGGGTGAAGTTGGTCCGAAACGTGTGACATACGTATGTTTACTGCGGCTTATACACAGGGCGGCTTATACGCTGAGCCTTGAAGAATAAAAATAAGATTCACATGTGTAGTTAATGTACTGGTATAAGAAGAGAGGTGTTGCTGAAATGAATTATCAGTTAAAAAGTCATTAACAAACCGAAACCAAGGTACCGAGCGGTAAAAAGTACGGTGAAAGCTGTCATCGACGCTTGTGACCAGCCGTACGTGATACCATGGGTGGTGTGCAGCTAGCTGCATGCTTTCTCCCTGCGGACCACACCATTTGTGGTAATGAAGGAGTGTACTTTCTTGGGAACAATAATTACCGATATTTCTGCATTTAAAAAAAAGGAAAAAAGACGACTAATACTTTTTATTGTGTTCGAAACATTTCTTTATTAGATTATAAGTTGTTTAACGTCACAGTATATATATTTTTTTGAAACAAATTCAAGAAACGATGTAAAACTCAAAACAGGGACTAAATCACTCCTTACAAAATTAATGGATTCGTCCATAAAAATGTCAGCATCGTTTCCTACGGCGCTAAAGGGTCTTAGGTTTTGACTTTTTTTGAAGAAAGTAACGATCGAAACTTGAATTTTCTACGTTATTATTCGCTAGTATTAACACAAATTTGAAAAGTTTTGAGGTAAAAACGGACCTGTTTATTCTTAAAGGTAGAGTCCATCATTTGTAATTTGTGCATTTTGTTCGTTTGAAGCAACAAAAGAGTTCAAAATCTAATGAAGGATACTGAGCAACTAACCTGATGAAGTTTCAACTAAGCTTCAGCTGTACATTCCGAGAAAAACAGCATTCTAAGATCTCAATTTCAAATCAAAAGTTGCTGAATCATGTTTTGAATTGTTTTGAATTGCAACTATACGCGACGTCGCGCACTGATCCGACGAATTATAACAACCGCGCGCGCGTGTGCGTCGTTCGAATACTTGTGCGCGCTGCACTGAATAACAAAACGAACTACTAATTTAAATTTTCCTACGGTGCTTCTTAAGAATCACCGTTGGAAATGCCTTCTTTTGTTGATTACTTCAAAATGACAGCTTCCCAGAAAGAATAATTTCACAGGGAGTTTAGCCCCTTACTATCTTTCAACCAAGTTAGTTTTCCAACAATAATTACGCCAGTTACTTTTCGGATGGCTGCAAATGATGGACTCTACCTTTAAGACAAAACAAGTCAGCATCTGTTGCCACAAAAGCAAGATTTGTAGCGCCCCAGTCAGACAACACACGGTGGGTTGTATACTCTCTCACGTACTGCGGGAAAATGTTGGCATTCACCGGCGCGGCACAGGCTGCACATGCACTAACTTTTAAGGCCGGGGACCGGGACAGGGCAGCCGGCAGCAGTTCCCGGTGTTTATTTCTCATCATCAATTTCCATATTTGTTTGTAAGAGTATCGATTGAAAATGATTTGATATAAATTTTGTGGCCCTTTTTATAGCTTCTGTAGTGTAACTGGAACTGGTCCAGAGCTTTTTGAATAGAATTTTTGGAGGCCTTACAAAATTGAAACCACTGCGGTGGGTGCGGCTTATATACGCCGACTTCAGATCTTAATTTGCAGATTTTTGCGTGCTGCGGCTTATACACCGCGCGGCTTATATTCCGAAAAATTGCAGTATATCCCTATTTTTCGAATCATTTTTCTAATTTTGTGTCGCCATACTCACTTAGGTATAAGGCCTATTGTCAAATTTCAATTGTCAAATGTCAATCGCTTTTCGAAAGTGGGGGAACATACCTTGATCAGAACTGACGCGGGCGTGAAGCGCGAAGCCCTTGAGGCGTGGGGTTCGTGGCCCGCTTAAGGGCCCCGAAAAAAATTTGGATTCTAGATACTCTGTGGTGCGATCTGCGGCAATTTCTGACCACTTTAACCAATATTTTCTGAGCAAAAGATACATTGTAGTACATAATACTATTAATACGGCCCTATAAATGAGACACGTGTTCAAAAATCTTTTTTTACCTCTTGTATCATTTTAATTAACCTCGTTTTTTAAAAATCGCTCCTGGTAAAAAGTGGGGGGGGGGGCAAAATAGCTACCTTTTCAAAAGTGGGGGGGCAACTGCCCCCTCTGCCCCCCCTGCCCCCCCCCTCTGCCCCCCCCCCCCCCCCCCCCCCCCCCGGTTCCGCTGCCGGTGGTATTATTTCAGCAAGATTGGAACAAGGCAGCACACTCATATTTCTGGCCTCGCTCGCTGCGAGCGGGTCGCTGACAGATATTTCCGGCCTCGCTCCCTGCATGATTATCTATGATCCGTTCCAAATGCTGCAAACCTTTTGCGTGTATACACGGCCTCCGGTGCGAACTGGTTTAAGCCCTTTTTTCCTCAACACCCAAAAAAATTTCAACAAATATTATAAAGAACTAAATAATAATAAGTTACAGTGCTTGAAAACTCTTCTAATGCTTGCAGAATCTTACAATGTAATCGTGTGAAAAGACATGATAGAACATGACCAACATCCCTGGTGAAGTTATAACTCTCAGTTCATGGGAGCTTTTGGAGGAGGTATTGACCTACGAGAACGAACTATTCCCAAGGTACCCATGACAAACGAATTCTCATTTATACCATTCCCGATCTTGTATCCCATTTGAATCCAGATGATGAAGATCCAAGGATCACATGTCCAGCGGCAAAGACAGTTCCTACTGATGATGGCTTAGCCACAGCCAATGTAACCTGGGAGCTAGCCACTGTCATGGATAACTCCATGCTGCCCATTACACCTGTAGATGATCCAGTATCTGGTTCATTCTTACCCATTGGTGATACTACAGTGCGGTTTAATGCTACGGATGAAAGCGGCAACAGTGCCTATTGTACCTTTGTGGTAACAGTTGAAGGTAAAAAAGTCGCTAAATCTTTTTCCTCTTTTTTCCAATCCACAAATGCTTCAAGTCACTTTGAGTATAATTTTCAAACCAAATACTACAATCGATAATGTGGTTTATTTTACAAGGCATTTCCATACAGGCACGTAACCATAGTTTAGTTTGCACGTTGCAGTGGTGAGAAAAGGGCATAGCTGTGCCGAAAGATACTCAGGTTTTCTTCACCAAACACCCTGCCTCTGTAAATTAAGAAAGTTGGGGGCGGGGCTTGACACCTTCCAGTGGAGGTGCTGTTCATATCAGAAACTTTCGGACAATAGATGGCGCTCTTCACACACGGTACCACATTTGCGGGACGTTAACAAGGCACTCGTGAAAAAAGGGCGCTCGTGTGAAAGGAAACTTGTGAAAAAGGGCAGTTAACAGAAAATGTTGAGTTGCAAAATAGACTTGTCATCCTGTTTACCACTTTCACTAGTCCCACTTTCAATTTGTTCTATTGCAGTCCTGATTTTGCTTTTGAAATCTCCATCCTGCTGCAATCTTCCAATCTGCATCCCCCCGATTACGCTACTGTTTCTTTCCTCTGCCCTCGTCCGATGTCTTTCAAGACTCCTCATTATAAAACTAGGGTCTTAATCTCCGATCCTCTGAAACTTCAGCATCAACTTTCTTGTAATTTGGTATGGTCACACTAAGCAAGAGTTACAATGACACTTATTAAACTGACAACTGTCTTTCTTCACACTGAGTGTCAAGAAGTGTGAGATATCTCAGACAAGATCAGGGAGAGAAGGATGGCCCGGCAGGCCATAGTGTCTGCCACCCGTGCTTGCAGCCGACTCAATGGACTGCCAGGAGGGGGCAGAGGCAAGTGGCGTACATTGACACGCTGCGACGGGACGTTGGTCTCAGTGACAGGGGGAAGCTGAAGACCCTAATGTTGTATAGGGAAGAGTGGAGGGCGGCAACCAAGTCCCGTGATGGTGTCGCCTGAATCCTCTTATCGCATCACAGTGTGAGTTTGAGCAATTCATTTAAATTGTTTTGTCTTTCATGCAATCAGATGATGAGGACCCTGTGGTAGACTGCCCTATGGACATTGAAGTCGATACAGACCTGGGACAGAACTATGCCACCGTGATGTGGCATGCTCCCAACGTGACTGATAACTCTGGTGAATCCATCACACCAACGCTGAGCCACAACTCAGGAGATCAGTTTCCATTTGGATTAACCACAGTCACTGTCAATGCCACCGACTCCAGTTTCAACCTTGGCTCGTGTTCCTTCACTGTTAATGTTCTAGGTACGTTGATACTAGTTTTCAGAATTCCGGAGAAAAAAAACCCGAGGAACTCCGTTGTTATTGCAAATTATGGCAACAAACACCTTTAATGCAAAATTTAAAAAAAAATTCATTATCTGTAACACGAAGCACTCTTGAATCTGAATTTTCTTGAGCTACAATGATAATTACAATGCATTCCTTTGTTTTAACACACTCATGTAATTTGTATTGGACAATGTGCATGTTGTTATGTTGACAGTCCCAAACTGTTTTACCGCAAACGCACATTTAATTACACATAACAACGGAAAATGAGATGATAGATTTGGTTTTGATTTTTCAGATCTTGAGCCTCCGATGATTATCTGCCCGGAGAATCAAACGAATTCCACGGATCTCAATGCAGATGATGTCATAGTTGCACTACCTGATGCAGCCTCTGCTTCTGACAACTCGGGATCATATGTCATCACCATCGACGTTGCTGGTTCTACATACATGGTCGGCGACAGTGTTACCCTCAACTTGGCTACTGGTCAACATTTACTGCAGTACATCATCAGTGACAATGCCATGAATAATAACACATGCGATATGTTCATCACTGTGATTGGTGAGTGGCGTAAATAACTCAAATGAGTTATCCGTCATCAAACAAATAATCCTTCAAATAATTATCCTTCCAAGAGTCTTGTGCAGATCAGATTTTCTTGTTGGATCCGAAGTTTGCTTGTCAAAGTTTCCACTGGCTTTGGGAATCTCACTGATTAGTGGTTTTTTTACTCTTTGCTGCTTTGTTCAAGTATGAGTAAAATGCTAAACATTATTATGTTATTCCAGAAAAAAATAATAGACTGAAGTCCCCCCCCCCCCTTAATACTTTTTTGACTAACTCAAAAACTACTGGGCACATCTTGTGGAACTGAAAAAAAAAGTTGCACTTTTTATTTTTTAATTTTTTAAAAATTTTTATGTCTTTCTGGTAATGAAACCAAGGATTCCTCAAAAGTCCCCTAGGCACTGTAGCTCGCAAGCCTGAAGAAACCTATAGAGAGGAGACAATGAGAAGAAATTACAGTTTTAGAGGTGGGAAGAAAAACCCAGAAGAATATTCTGGGGAAAACCCACAGAATCAGGTAGAGACTGAAAACCCAATCCACATATTGGCCCAGACGGGATTCGAACCCGGGTCACAGCGGTGGAGGCGAGGAAAGTACCGCTACGCCAACCTGACTCCCCCATGTATACATGCAACGTGAGTGCGAACCACAACTTGCACATATACAAAAGTGCAACTGTTTTAGATATCATTTGTCAAAGATGTCCTAAATTCGTACACGTTATCACTGTTTTGGTTCGAATAAAGAGTATGGTACGCACCTTCCAAATGGGGGCGCTCTTCAAAACTGACCATTATTCATTTTCACAGCGCATTGCATTGGAATGTTTTTTGAGTGGGTTTTCTTTTTTTGGAATTGATGTCAGAACTCTCTTACCATTTATTGAAATCATAGGACAAGGAACTCCCTCTATGTTGAAATAATTGCTGAAAACAAAAACATTGTAAAAAATCTGCTGGGGGGGGGGCAAAGTGCCCCCCCCCCCCCCCCCCCCCCCCCCCCCCCCCCCCCCCCCCCCCCCCCCCCCCCCCCCCCCCCCCCCCCCCCCCCCCCGCGGATATGCCACTGGTATGGCTGGATTGCTAAGGAATGTCTGTAAAAAGTAGTCGTTATTTAAGTGCGAGGTGCTCAGCAGTTTTTGAGTTAAACAAAAAAAAGGATTGGAAGGGGGGGACTTTCTTTTTTGGTTGAGTGTGTAACAGAAGTGCGAAAACAAATGTTTTACTAAATTGAGTTCAATTGTAAATCACTTACTGCATTGATCTTTAGGCCTATGTAATCAACTTGGAGTGACATGTAGCATTTTTAGATGTGGGAAAGCAGCTCAACAAATCATCATGTCTCTCTGTTAGTCCGTTAGTTAATAACAAATGTTGACATTGTCTATTGCTCCTACATTATTTTGACCGATTCCAACCAAACTTTGTCAAATGTATCAGTAGCCAGCCCAAACATGTCACATGACCAAATACTGGGGTCAAAGGTCATCATGGGGTCACTGGAGTCAAAAACAATTTATTTTTTACACTTAAGGCAAAACACTACTCCTGCCAGAAATTACATGGCACAATCACGTAACTCATGCATGAACACGAATTCGTCGGCCCACAGCTTCCGAGATATTTCTGATCGAGCTTGTTTTTCCTCAAAATCCGACGTTAAAACAGAACTGGCAAAATTTTAAAGGTATTTATTTTGTTTTTCTTGGTGCTTCCATTTTATTTGTCATTGACGGTTTAAATTGTGCGCACCAAAAGTTAAACTTTTATTCAATTTACCCCCAAAGATGAAGAAGATCCGGTTCTGACGTGTCCCGAGGACCAGATGGTCGTGGTTCCGGACAACCAATTGGAAGCCACCGTCACCTGGCTTCCACCCACTGTGACCGACAACTCGGGCGAGGTCCCCGAAGCATTCCCCTCCCAGGAGAACGGGACAGCCGTACCGATTGGTGTAGAGACTACCATTTTCTACAACGCAACAGACTCTGCAGGCAACACTGGCTACTGCGACTTCACCATTCTTGTGATAGGTGGGCCAAGCTTTCATCTTTAGATAAATGGTTCTTTACTTAACTTAATCTTCTCCAGTTTTTGGCAAATTATTGATCTTGTAAATTAGACCAGTATGCAAGGCCGGATCCTTTTTTTTTGGAGGGGGGGGGGGGGGCCAAAAAATGTTAGTTCCCGAAATAGTGGGCCCAACAATTTTCCGCCCCAAATTTAATATGAAAAGCAAAGCGAGGGATGCAAATGTATCGCTGTTGTTGACTTTTGTGGGCGGTGTACGCAATGGCTGCCTTTTTTGCATTTTTACTTAAAAGAAGAAAAAAAAAGGGTATTTTTGTTGGGGGGGGGGGCATGTGTTATGTTTCTTGAATCCATTTTGTTTGGGTTTTGAAGTGATAAGAATCTTTGTCATTTTCCTTAGCTCAGAACTTAAAGGTAGAGTTGACCATTTGCATCCACAAAAAAAGTATCCCTCCAAATTGTTGTTAAAAAGCTTACTTAGTTTAAATATAGTTACGGCACTAAACTCCCTGTGAAATGCAGGGGTGTGAAATCTCAGCTTTAAAGCTGATTTCAGCTTTTTTTTGTTTTGGATTTCAGCTTTTTTTCATCTTTTTCCCTCACTTGCTGTGTACAAAAGTATAGGAGATTTCCAAAGTTCAGCTTTTTTGCACTTTTTTCAGCTGTTTTCAGCTATTTTTATCAGTGATCACTCACACCCCTGGAAATTATTCCTTCTGGCATACTGTCCTTTTGAAGAAAACATTAAAAGAATGTCATTCCCAAAGATGTATCAAAGTGACACATTTTGGGACATTTTGTATGGGGGAATGCGTGAATGGGTGCAAGCGCTTTGGCACGACGCGCACGTGCGCGCGATTGCTATTATTATCGAGAATCGTCGGTTCAGTGTGTTCAATCACGTAGCAAGAATCGGCTGAATGAGAATCATGTCCGGGATGTTGATTTTGAGATCGTGTTGTGACTCAGCGACATACTTTGGAATGGAAATTGAAATCCAGAATATTGTGTTTTCTCAAAGTACACAGCATTCACAAAGCTAATGCTTCATCAGGTTAGTTGTTTAACACCTGTCTTAGATTTTGAGCACATTTGTTGCTTCAAAAAAAAAAAAAAAAATGCACAATGACAAATGGTCTACTCTGCCTTTAAAGCTACAGTCCATCGTTTGTAATTTGTGCATTTTGTTCATTTGAAGCAACAAAAGAGTTCAAAATCTAATGAAGGATACTGTGCAACTAACCTGATGAAGTTTCAGCTAAGCTTCAGCTGTACATTCCGAGAAAAACAGCATTCTAAGATCTCAATTTCAAATCAAAAGTTACTGAATCATGTTTTGAATTGTTTTGAATTGCAGTTATACGCGACATCGCGCACTGATCCGACGAATTATAACAACCGCGCGCGCGTGTGCGTCGTTCCAATACTTGTGTGCGCTGCGCTGAATAACAAAACGAACTACTAATTAAAATTTTCCTACGGTGCTTCTTAAGAATCACCGTTGGAAATGCCTTCTTTCGTTGATTACTTCAAAATGACAGCTTCCCAGATAGAATAATTTCACAGGGAGTTTAGTTCCCTTACTATCTTTCAAACAAGTTTGTTTTTCAACAATAATTACGCCAGTTACTTTTCGGATGGCTGCAAATGATGGACTATAGCTTTAAGCAAACACTCCCCTTCAGCCACGTTAACAGTGGTTCAAAAAATCTTTATCGGTGGTGTTTTATGCATAGTTGTGGATTTTAGTATTTCCAATGTACAGGGTAAGTCAAAAAACACAAGACCCAAATGTCAGGACAATTTTTTTTAGTGAAGTTCTGAATGTAGGACTTTCAAAATCTAGGATATGAAAGGCCAATTCATAAGCTTTTCTCTTTGTACAAGAATCATTCAAATCACTCCTGTACTTTTCAATTTACGGAATTTTAAACACAACCACCGTCTTAAAGTTCTGTCCACAGATCACAAGAATGTAAGTGTTCTTTCAGCAAAATGAATACAAATCACATAGATGTGTGTGCATTGTTTTGGTTTTGCTGAAAGAACGCACACCTTTTCTGTGATCCGTGGACAGAACTTTAAAACGGTGGTTCTGTTTAAAATTCCGTAACTTGAAAAACATGTGTGATTTGAATGACTCTTGCACTAAAAGAAAGCTTATGAATTGGGCTTTCATATCCGAGATTTAGATGCAGAACTTCCCTAAAACAATAGTCCGACATTTGAGTTTCGCTTTTTTTGACTCACCCTGAATGATGGATTGCTGCTAGATGACATTTCCCCCAGATAATTTTGTGCAACAGTGTCATTTTTGTGTTTTGCCCGTAGACAATGTACCACCGGTCATCACCTGCCCAGCTACCTTGACAGAGCCAACAGCATTCAACAAGTTTTACGGCCCCGTCACCTGGGTCCCGCCTACAGTGACCGACAATGTTCCGGCGACGGTCACGGTCATGTCGGATTACGTTAACGGCAGTAACTTTGACCTGGGAGATACAGTCGTGACTCTAACAGCTATTGATGCCGCTGGTAACAACGATACATGCCAGTTTACAATCACTATCGTCGGTGAGTGTACAGCAGATGCGATTGAACTTTTTAGAAAATGATTAGATAAGAATGGGAAAGTTTGCATGGTAGAGATAACAGCAAGGTCAGTTTGTGGAAACACCATGTGAAATTAATCTCTTTTGTGTTTTTTTGATAAAAGGACTGAAAAATGTTGAAATGTCTTTGTTTGACCATAATACATGCCTTGCGTGAACAGTTGGGGATGCTTTTTCACAACTTTCCAGAGCTCTTGGACAGGACACACTGTGCGTGTTTATGGTGTAAACCGAGGACACACACATGCACCATCATCGATTAATTGAGGACAGGAACCAAATTGAGAACGACCTTGATTAGAAAACATGTACAAAACCAATGAGAGCTGTTGCAAAAAAAGTTAAAGAGTATAAACAAAGGAAAAGGGAAGAAGAAAAAGAGAAAATCCGTAATTTACACCATAAACAAACGTGTGTGCGTTTGCATGTTTGGCGTGAAGTACGCACAAATAATTGTATTCTGAATGTGTAGAAAAAGCCGTAGCGTTTTTGTGTGAGCTTAAGTTGTCGGCAATGCGTTCGGATGTCGTACAAAGTCGTCTCCTTCAGCTCTCCCTTCGTAACCAGTGAGGGGTACTTGTGTGCAGAGTCCATAGTCATATGTACCTCTATCAAGCTTGGCTGGTTGTTAGCTGCAGCTGAATAGCTCTACAAGTAGTCATGTCTCTCTGTTGGTTGGTTGGTTGGTCAGTAACAAACTTCACGAAATGCCTTTTTTTTGGCCATCAATCACCTTGTCCCTTAGGCCCTCTCAACAACACTAGCCTCAGGTTCATGGCCTTGAAATGTACCTCTATCAAGCTTGGCTTGTTTTTAGCTGCAGCTTAGCAGCTCTACAAGGAGTCATGTCTCTCTGTTGGTTGGTTGGTTGGTTAGTAACAAACTTCACAAAATGCCTTTTTTGACCATCAATCACCTTGTCCCTTTGGCCCTCACAACAACACGTGCCTCTGGTTCATGGCCCTGAATTGTGACAGTTGCATAGGTCGCCACTGACCAGCTATTAATTGATTGCAGTTGTGGAAAATTGGGTCACTAGAGTCCAAAACCAGATATTTTTACTAAAAACACTTAGCATTGGGACTGACACTGTACTGTACACAATAATCTGCACACAAAGTTGGTGTTCCCCATGCACCTAGCATACAGCTATAAAACGCTCCGTGCACCAACTGACATTCAACAAATACGAATCCTTTATTTCAATTGACAGTCACGACCACGTGAGCAGTAGTGCATTATAAAAACAGACTTTTACATCATGTACAAGACTTACAGGCTACAACAGGTCTACAGTTAGGCCGCAGCGTCCGAGATCATTTGGAGCTTGTTTTTTCTCTGTCTAAATCCTTTTCTCCCAATTTCTCCTCCCATTCAGACTTGGAGCCGCCAGTTATTTACAACTGTTCAGACGATTTCAATGTCACCACTGAGCCTGGAGAGGCCTATGGGATACCAGTGTTCACTGAGCCCACGGCCCAGGATAACTCGGGCTCTGTCACCATCGCTGGTCTGGGCCGGTCGGGGACCCAATTCCTCATCGGCCCGACTGAAGTCACATATGTAGCAATCGATGCCGCTAATAACCCCACTGCGTGCAGGCTGACCATCCTTGTGATTGGTGAGCATGATTGAACTCAACAAGACTTCACAGAAATACTTTAGATGGAATGAATGAGCCATTTGCCAGTAACCTATACCCTTTGGGCTTTACATTTGAAAAGAATCTGGTACACTGATTTGCTCAGAATGCTTGGCACATTTTAACTTTGAACTCTCCTGACCAAGACACTGTTGCTAATCACATGATTCGGGGCAAGCTCTTGCATAGTTACGTAAGAGACGCTCAGCACCATTACAATGGGTGAGAATAGCACAAAGACACCAGACCATGCCGGAGCTGGGGGTTGCTAGCATAAGGCTTGCCCCGAATAACGTGATGTTGTAAGAGTCTCTTTGGTTGGGAGAATGCAAACTTAAAACGTGCAAAGCATTGGATTAAGTCAGCGTTCCAGATTTTATTCAAGTTTAACTCGAAAATGGCTTATTGGTTTGACCTGAGTAATAGTCAGGGCTGTATCGCTGATGAGGGTGTAATAAGGTGGAGGAGGGGACATGCCCCCCCCCCTGCCCCCGCACTTTTTAAAGTGGGGGGGGGGGATATCATATCGTTTGTACCCCCACTTTTTTCGTCCATGAATAAAAAGTGTAGCCTATATTTCATTCTATAGCTCAGAATAGCTAATTCAATTACTCTAAACTCAAAACATGATGTTTAAATGATGATCTTTTGTAAAAAAAAAACATTGGTTATGGTGGTCAGAAATTGCCTCAGATCGCACCATGGAGCATCTAGAATCCAACATTTTCCAGGGCCCTTTTAAAGTGGGCCCTGGACCCCACGATGTTAGGGCTTCGCGCTATGTGCTCGCATTAGTTCTGATCAAGGTAAACCCCTCACTTTTGAGAAGCGATTGATGCCCTTGATTCACACGATAATGTCATCTGCTATCGAAAAAATGTCATTACCGAAAAAATGTGTGACTGGATTTAAAACCAGTGCCTCTCCAATGGCACGTATTTGAGGACCAAAACTCTGTACCCAAGAACTCTTTGGTGTAGTAATTACATGAAAACTGCAACTTTTTAAAGCATAGTTGTTTGCATGTTCATATTCTACTGGGGACCTTTCATTGCAAATACATTTTAGTGCCCAAAAGGGTGAATGCCGGACAAAAGTGCCCCTTTAAGTCTCAATATTTTTTTTCTTCAGATGATGAACATCCAGCAATTCAATCAGCATCAGAATGTCCTGCGGACATCGTGGAATTTATACAGGACGCAAACTCGGACAACGTAACAGTGACGTGGACTGACCCCGTCTTTGAGGATAACTCTGGAATCGCTCCCACGGTAACGGTCACTCCACTAGCTAACAACTCGTTCTTCCCAGAAGGCAACACCACCGTTACCATAGTAGCTGAAGATCAGTCCGGCAACACATTTGAGTGTGTTTTCTTGGTGACTATTAATGGTGAGTTTGGAAGCTTTTGAAAATTACGATTCATGAATACCTAAGAATGTTTAGCCATTCTTATTGATTGAGAGCCCGTCACGTGGGTGGTTTTAAACGGTTGATGGGACACAAAATGGTTTTAAAGACTTTTTTCCGGTTTCATGTCAATTTGGAATCCTATGAAATTTGTTCCATTTTATCCGCTTAACCCTAAAGGGGCCGGGGGGGGGGGGGGCGGAATCCGCCCCCCCCCTCAACATTTTCCGCGATAGCTTCTAAACAATTTTTGTTCGTGACCCAAGCAGTTATGACTTTTTAGCCTCGAGCTTTGCGCATCTTTTGATACCAAAAACATAAAAATCGGACCACGGGTTGGCACGTAGCGAAAAATTTTCCGGCGCTACGCGCCGTGAAAACTGAATTTTTGCATATTCGTCGTGTACACCGAGCAGAATTGCCATTCATACATATGAATAATTAATTAGCCATAATTCCAAAACCCTTTGACCTATAGTCATGAAATTTCTTGGGCATGTTTAGGAAGAGTTGCTCTATGCATGTGCTGAGTTTCAAAATTTTTCGTCACTCGATGGCCGAGATCTTAGGGGGGGGGGCAAAATCCGCCCCCCCCCTTTGCTGATAGATGGTCAAAATAACCCGGCCCCTTTAGGGTTAATGGTTGAACGTTTACAATCTTCACTTAGGCATGTGCACTACTACCAATGAGTCCGTTTTTCATAAATTCCTAAATTCACACTACACCGGCACAGCTGTGTTCTGCGCCACGTCACGCAGTATGCGCCACACGTGCGCCAATCTCCATACAAGGAGATTTTCAGTATTGCTCGCGAGAGGCACATACCATAAACATAGGTAGAGGGGTGTTACACAAAACATGAAGTAGAATTGTTGAACAATACCAAACTCCTCTGAGGGTATTCATCTCAGTTCTCTTGTAGTCAGTCGTTATTGTCAAAGAAAACTTAGAACATAGTTTGTATTCCTCCAGTACAGTTATGTTTTTTGAAGCAAAAAAAAGTGCTCAAAATGTAAAGACAGGTGCTTACCAACTAACCTGTTAAAGTTTTAGCTCAGTGAATGCTGTATATTCCGAGAAAACAATATTCTAGGATCTTGGTTTCAAATTGAAAGTTGCCAAGTCATGTTTTGAATTGCGCTGGAAATCAGCGTCTGGGACATGTTCTTCTTCAGCCGATTGCTGCTACGCAATGTCACGCACTGAACTGATGAATATGCTTGCACGCACTTATTCGGCTTTGCCAAATTCCAAGCCAACTACTAACGGAAAATTCCAAAAATGCATCTTTAGACACATCTCTGGAAATTACCTTCTTTTAGCGTTTTCTTCAAAATGACAGCATGCCAGAAGGAATGATTTCACAGGGAGTTTAGTCCCATTACTATCTTTAAACCAAGTAAGCTTTTCAAAAATAATTTTGTCAGTTACTTTTTGGATAGCTGCAAATGAGCTTCTCTACCTTTGAGTCAACAGTCTGTGATATGGCACTTTTTATGATGAAGGCTACCCAATTATATCTGTCAGGAGACCCTCAACAACGCAAGCTCGATTCAGCAATCCAGCAGATGGAAGCGTGCATAGATGACGTGTGTTCTTGGATGACTCACAACTGGCTCAAATTCAAAGATGAAAATACCAAATTATCATCATAGGTTCAAAGCAGCAATTGTGTAAAGTTTATGTTTCATTTGTGATTTCGACCGTCTTACCATCTAATCAAGTCAGAAATCTCGGCATTATCTTTGATCCATCTCTATCCATGGAACCTCACCTTACATCAATCTCTAGATCAGTCTGCATGTCGATCCGTAACATCGGACACTTACGAAAATATCTTGACAAACACACAACTGAAATACTTGTTCACGCTTTCACCACGCCCAAAATTGACATAAGCAATTCACTGTTGTATGGCATTAACTTAAATCAACTAAACCATTTGCAGCGACTACAAAACATCAGTGCCAAACTAATCTCTCTCACTAGTAAACATTCTCACGTCACTCCAGTATTAGCAGATCTCCACTGGCTTCCAGTATCGTACAGAATCAAATACAAACTTGGCCTATTCGAATCTCATCGACCTCATCCACCCGTACTCAACAGCACACACCGGACTCCGCTCCAGTGAGCTCATGATGCTTCACGAGCCCAGGACCTCCACTCTTTGGGGTGACAGATCCTTTGCTGCAGCGTCAGCCTGAGTGGGGAACCAACTCCCTCTGGCTATCAAATCATCTCCATCTATCACAACATTTAAGACAAACATAAAACCTCACCTATACAAACAAGTTTTCTCTTACATCCTCAACTGCCGTGAGTGCCTTTTAGGCAGATATCGGTGCTTATAATTATTATTAATTTTTCTGTAGATGAAAAGTGGGACAAAAAGTCATTTTTAATTGATGTTTTTTTTCAGTGTATGATATGACTCCACCTGTGTTCAGCGCTTGTCCACCCAGTTTTTCTCCCGTGGCGACCGACCCTGGTTTGGACACGGCCTCACCATTTGATTTTGGCATCACGGTTAGCGATACCGGAAGTGGCGTTGAGAGTGCTGTCCTATCAACCAACATGCCGTATCAGATCGGTGACAACCTTGTGTCATTGTTTGCCCGGGACTTTGCAGGCAACGTTGACTACTGCAACTTCAATGTGACTGTCTCTGGTGAGTGAGGTCAGATCTCCTATACAGCGCGTCCCAAAAAACCCGCAACTTTTCTTTTGCGAGGCTCTAGCGTTGGCGCTTAAACACGTACTGCCATGATTTTTTATACCATTAAAAAGCGTGGAATCTTAACTTTATCCCTGGCGAGTATTCGTTTGATATTTAAAAGAGTTTTAAAATTATTCGTGTTCAAATAAAAGCATGTCGAAAACAAACTCAACTGATTTCGAGGAAAATCGATGATGCGGTACATCAGATGCAAATTCGAGTCAACAAGCTGTTGAAATAACAACAGTTCATTTATATTAAAAACACATTCAACTTAAAACATAGAACAATTGTGAATTTATTTAAGGTGTGGTCCACGTGGAGTGAAAAAAAAGGAAACTTAGAAAGTAAAAGGTAACGAGATCGTCACATCATGAATATGATGAAACGTTTTCACATCAGAAAAAATTTGCATGATTGATTTGAATAATTTCGAAACTCCTTTGAAAATCAAACCAATACTTACCAGGGATAAAGTTAAGATTCCAAGCTTTAAAATGATATAAAAAATAATGGCGGTACGTGTTTCCCCAGCTAGAGCTGTCGTGTTTCCCCAGCTGTCGGATATATTTCCTATCGTTACTATCACAAATGCTTGTTCATTCTGTTTTTCATGCAGACAACGAAATGCCCAATATTACCAGTTGCCCAGTAGACCAAACAGTCTTTACCCGGACTGACAGTCCGTATGGGTTCCCTACCTGGATGGATCCTGTCGCTGTGGACAACTCTGGCGTCGTCACAGTCAACTGCTCCATGCAGTCTGGAGATGCCTTTGTTATCGCCGACACAACCGTGGTGTGCACAGCCTGGGATCCCAGTAACAACATGGAGACGTGCTCATTCATCGTTACCGTTGTCGGTAAGTTTCTTTGTGTCTATACTTGTAACTCTTTCTGCAATACGAGGATAAATCTCATGATTAAATAGATTTAGTAATTTTAATTTTCTCAGAGTCATTTCTTTGTTATTCAGCTAGGAGATCAACCCTAACTCCCGGGGCCTTTTTTTGCTAGGATGTAGCCTCAATCTTGCAAAATCCTCCAATACGCCTAATGGAAAAATAACAGATAGCCTCAATCCTGCAAATTCCTCTATTATTTCTTGAATATGGTCCGTGAAGGGGTGACCACTGCCTAAATCCAGCAAAATCCTGCAGCAGTGACTGTCAATATGTTGAGGCTTGGCCAGCGACATTCTGGAGCACTACGGAGGATTTTAAGCATAATCCAGGCCTATATTTATGCATGGCTGAGCAAAAACAACACAAAGTCTGGCCCAAGACCTTGACAAAGTGCATCCTACGAAATCAGTAACGCACTTTTGCCATGTACCCTCAATCCTCCAAATTCCTCCACTTTGGCAAAGAGGATTTTGAAGGATACAGGGCGGTCAGGGTTAACTTACTGTGTTTGTGTCCATGAGCAGCCTAGTTTGCCACAATTTGTCTTCCCCTTTGATCAATGTTTGATCTCAAATATAAAGTAACTTTAACGAAAATGTGTTCAAATTAGTAGGGTAAAAGGGGGAGCATTTGACCACATAAGGAAAACTGGCAATGACTAGTGTAATGAGATCTTGACCATAATTATCACTCATGACATGATCATGTACTCACTATGTTTACAGCATAGCATCAACCCTACTCAGACCCAAGGTTTTTGCTTAGTAATGATCGGTCGGATTCTGCTACCGGTCGAATATACCCCACTTACCGGTATAACAGATGGGATAGGGGGAGAATTCAACCAGATAAGGAAAACCAGCACTGCCTAGTGTAACTGAGAGAGTGAGATCTTAATTGTAATTACTTATAACATGACCATGCACATACTTTGTTTGCAGCATATACTCAACCGTAGACAAACCCAAGGTTTGTGCTTTAACCAGTTCGCATCGGAGGACGTGATAGCTCGGTAAATCTGGACTTTTCCATTTGCCTCGTGAAATAGAAAAGTCCAGATTTTACCTTGCGAAAATATTCCTCCCATTCCACTCTGAGCCACTCAATGTTTGTAGAATAGAATTATTGTAGAACGCTTATGGAACTGTGTTGCTCAGAGGTTTTGTGCTAGAAAACTTCTTTCCTAGTAAATCATGCTTTGTTTTTTTTTTTTCATCACTAATTGTCATTATTATTGATAGATAACCAGCCTCCCGTTGTGACGTTCTGTCCGGAAAACATCAACCAGGGGACTGATGCAGGCGAAGCCACAGCCGTTGTTACTTTCAGCCAACCAACGGCAACGGATAATGACGGACTGCCGATCATCCCAGTCGGTTCCCATCCCAATAATTCAACATTTGACCTGAACGATACCTACGTCTCCTTCACCTTTACGGACTCCAGTGATAACGTCGCATATTGCAACTTCACTATCACAGTAGTTGGTAAGAGATCTGATGGGTATTTTGTTCATTGCAGTTACTGGTAGTGAAAGTATTTGAATTTGATATGGTCATTTGGTGTTTTAAATGTCATTTGGTGTTTTATTAAAATAAATCAACAGGGTTCCCACAGTCATGGGAAAAATCCTGACAAATCCTGGAATTTAGAAATCATGGAAAGGCAAATGCCTGCTTACAACCCCCCCCCCCCCATTTTGGCAGTTAATCCACCTCTTTGTAGAATGCCATTGTCCAGTATGATTCGAGTATGATTCGAGTATATGTTTGCCCTTTTCTTTGTATCAACATGGTGATTTTTTGGTAAGGCGGCAGAACGCTATGCCCCAATCTATAACAAATTAGCTCAAGTGTCTACTGACACTCATTCAAATGGGCCATATTTTGTCGACCGTAAACTTGTAAAGTTGACTCTCCATGGCAAACTCTTGGTGGCGCTCTGCATTGTGAATCGCCCGAATTGTAAAGCGCTTTGAGATTGTTGATGTGATGAAAAGCACTATATAAGCGTTTCAATTTTTAATGTTAAATTATGATCCGAACCTGCACCCTTCCCTATAAACTAAAGATGTTGGCTTAAATTACTGAGACAATCTTCCATACAGAAATCGCAAACTTTGGCGATATTGAAACTCTTCGTTTTCTCTCCTGCGCAGATGATGAGGCACCAACTGCTGGTGACACCTGCCCCAACGACACCTTGGTCTACACCCCTACAGGCAGGCCTACCGCCCCGGTACAATGGGTCATTCCAATGGCCTTTGACAATGTCGGGGTCGTTGGTACATCGTACACCCACCTTCCTGGTGATGAGTTTCCCATCGGCATGACAACTGTGGTTTATACGAGTACGGATGCTGCCGGTAATGTGGGCACATGTCAGTTTGTGGTTGAAGTGCAAGGTAAGTCCAACAAGCTGTTATATTCATAATTGTAATATCACATAATATCACATACAAAAAGCTATACATTAAAATTCTATTCAAATAGGCAAACATATATAAATATTTTGTTCACGTACTTCGCGTTACTGTCAAGTTGTGGCTGTGTATTGGTACAAATATACACTGTATCACGGACTCCCACCTTGTGGTTTTATAATGTAGCACATAAACTACCATCCCGGAACCAGACTTTAAACGCATTTCCAAATTCTTGGTTTCATCAGCGGCTTCGGGCGATTTCTTAAGCTCTTGATGGAACTCTGGCAAAACTTTTCCTGCTTTTAAAAATAATTTGATATTTTCTATATAATAAGAAACAGTTTTGTGTGTTGCAATTTGGTTTGACGTTGTCAGCGTAAAGCTTATTTCAGACCCGAAAGCCAAACCAGAAGTAAAACCGAAGTATTACTCCTTGTTAACTGTTACGTAAATCTTGGGTAGAGGGTAGAAACGTCCAACAGAAACTGTCTATTGGGCACCATGCAGCATATTTAGATCTTTGAATCTTCATACTGATGCCTTGTGTTCCTTTTTCCATTCTGTAACTTATTACACGGTGTTCAAATATCAGTAACTCAAATAGACTCCAGCATAATTTTGACTCTACTCGACTTGACCACGCAATGTAAATCGACTCAACTCGACCTTCTTGACCTAATGACTCCACTCCACTGGAGTCACTTCCTTATTGATTCGACTCGACTCGAGTCACAAAGTTCAGTGACTTTTTACAACTCTGGCCTGTCTTTGATTCCATGTCACCAGGCTCTCATCTTTATTTTTTTTCCTTTACAGATACGGAAAACCCAGTGTTTGACCTGTGTCCGCTGCCTATAACCCAGCCAACGGACCAAGGCAGCCCTGATGCTACCGTCTTCTGGACTGTGCCTAATGTGACGGACAACTCCGGCATCATAGCGTCCCTGGATGTCAGTAATGTACCTGGTGAAATGTTCTCTATTGGCCCACACACTGTGACCTACACGGCTGTGGATGAAGACAATAACATCGGCACCTGCAGCTTTCCTATAACGATCTCTGGTGAGGGCATTCAAATTTCATTTTTCATGCATGATTGTAACACATATCAATGAAAGTTTATTAGCAGCCTGAGAAGTACCTGGCTTGAAGTATACAATTTGAAAGCCATACCAGAAGTGAAACTTTTCCGATTACTTTTTCAAATTTATTTCCAAAATTCTGATTTTGCTGACGATC
The DNA here is from genome assembly GCF_015706575.1 of Patiria miniata. NCBI lineage: Eukaryota > Metazoa > Echinodermata > Asteroidea > Valvatida > Asterinidae > Patiria > Patiria miniata. Next base: position 8,794,756 of record NW_024037073.1, read on the forward strand.
TTTTCTGCGCAAAGTCTAATTTTTTTAATTCAGTTTCAATGAATTTGATGAAAATGGCACCGCGGCATCAGTGTATTGCAAGTGCAGTTTTAATCTGTTGTTCCAGTTGTCAGTGTACAGATTGTACTGTAGATGCACATTAGTAAGCCCGGATTGGAGTAGTTTATGGCTGAGAAAAAAGTTGGAAGCATTAACATGTGACATGATTGAAACTATAGTAGCTAGCTACGTACAGCGCTTCAAGGCTGTTGCACGTGGAGTTCAATTGCAATAAAATTCAATAGAATTCAAAATTCAATTCAATTGAGGTTTCAGATTGAGTTGTACAAAATGCAATGCTTTAAAAATCACGATGATGATTTTGAGGATGGCGAAGAGAGCATACTGATACATTTCACTTGCGGTTTATGTTGAAAGAAAAAGACGATAATGTTTGAATCAGGTGGTTGAATCATGGACATGATTGAATGGTGTCATGAATGGTGCACTTGTCTTTCGAACTTTTTCCTCGACTTCCTCAAGTAAGAAGTGAACTTCTTTGTTGACGAGTCCGTTTTAAAACTCTAACCATAATCTGAGGCTTTTTAATTTTATGGAAACACTGAACATTTTTCTCTTCATAAAGTTTTGTTGGATCTAAAATACATCAGGAGGCAGTGTCCGGAAATTAAGCACTATCAATATTACTGGATATTCGATATTATTTGGATATCAATATCACAGAAAGCAATTTTTTAATCATATCGCAATATCAAAATTTTTGATATTGAGGAATCATATCGATAATATAGAAAATGTGTCAGATTATAGTCAGAGTAAATCTCCCGTTTGTGCTTTTACTTTTGTGTTTAACGTTTGCCGTATACTGAAATAAAAGTCGGTGGCAACTTGTGCTTGTGAATCAAAACAATAACATCGCGAAATGCCAAGTGGCGTCGCTTTGTGCTCTGCGTTCGCTGGAATTCACGGTCTCCCCAATGTAAAACCTCAAAAAACCCTGCCCATTCTGGACAAACTCTCAGTGCTGAGATTTGTTTTAAAAAGTTTGAGCAATATGCTCCAGAGAAGGCCTTGGAAAATTGGGACTTAACATGGTTTTTTTCAACCAAAGTGTCGTCTTTATGGTCTTTAAGTTTTACATGGGATAATCTATATATTGAATATTCTCGATATTGGATTTCCAATATATCGATTATTGAAAATTCTGATATCGACGGTGCTTACCAGAAAGTGGGCATGAAGTGTATTGTACATACGTAAATGTGTAACTGTTATGCGGCCCAGATTTCAGACACAGATTTTTGCTCTGCCTATTTTCAGTTTCTAATAGGCAAGTTTCATCTCTGGCTCTACTTGAAATAAAATTGAAACAAACTAAATCTGGTTTTTTTTTTTTGCTTTAGATGATGAGGCTCCTGTGCTGGATAATTGTCAAAATAACGTCACGTTGTATGTGCCACCTGACTCAACACAGCTGAGTGCCAGCTGGCCTTTTCCTACGGCCACCGACAACGCGGGACCACCCACGGTCTTCAATGCCACCTATACAGAAATTGCAGTCAGCCAGAGTCCGGTCACTGTAACCATAGACTGGCAGGCTGGGTTTGTCACCGTCCAACAGCTGTACATCGGACACTATCAATGCATCATCAGAGCAGAGGATGCGGCTGGCAATTCTGTAGAGTGTGTCACAGAATTGTGGATTCTCGGTGAGTAGAATCAAAAGAAAGGAAGTTTTCGCTTGCAATCACTGTAGTTTGAATTCATTGGTGTATGAATAAGGAAGGGAACACATTAATTCTGATCAATGTTGTAATCAACCCAATCACAAGTCCTCACCAGACTGCTAACAAGTCATTCACAACTCACATTTGTGACATCATTGATGTTCGCAACATCTTCGTGGTCAATCTGAGTAGTGCCCTAATTCAGGGACCTGAAAACATGGCAGCGAGCATGGGCATCACGAGGGGGGGGGGGGGCACTTCCCCCCCCCCTTGGAAAAGAAATAGAAAAAAAGAAAAGAAACGAAAAAGAGGCGTGAAGTTATATTCATGTGAATTTAATGGGTTGAGGGGGGGGGGGCAAAATGTCCCAGCCCCCTCTAAAACTGATAAATCGAGAATATGTTGAGAAATTGTTTTGGAAAAATATGTTTTGCCGTCCTCTAGAATAAATCCTGCCAACATCCATGGCAGCGAGGATAATAAATCTACGAATAAGCGCCGGTACCGGTATACTGCACTCTACGCTTTGTTGACTAGTTGACAACTGTGAATTTCTACGCACTTGATTGTGCAGGAACCAGTGAAATTTGTTCAAATTCTCAGATTAGGACAATATCGAAAATGATATTGTCCTCATTCGGGTACTTTTACTGATATAATATTGCAGTCTTCCGGGTACTTATTATGAAAGCATACAATATGCTGATTTATTTTTACCATTGGAAGCCTGTTTTAAATAACCATCTCAAATATTGTATTATGACATTTTATGTTGGATTGGTTCAGCCAGTTTTTCGTCCTTTCTTTCCGCTTTTGTTTTCCGATTGTCTGCATGACAACTGAAGTGTGATTCATGTACGTGTTCATGGCTATTAATTTGCAGATGATGTCAAGCCTGTCTTTGATCAATGCCCTCCTGTACTCCAAGCAAGCTACCCAACTGACTTGAACCTCCCAACAGCCGTCGTCAGTTGGACTCCACCAAATGTAACCGATAACAGTGGGGGAACTGTCACGGTCGATGCCAGTCATATGCCAGGGATGGCATTCGACATTGGAGTAACAACAGTCACATTGGATGCTACTGATGACAGTGGCAACATGGAGTCATGCGTGTTCAATGTCACTGTTGTCGGTAAGGCCAAATACACTTTTAAATCGTTAGGGGGGGGGGGTGGTTGACGTAGCAGTACTTTCCTTGCCTTCCACCGCTGTGACCCGGGTTCGAATCCCGCCTGGGGCAATACTTGTATGTGGATTGGGTTTTCAGTCTCTGCCTGATTCCGTGGGTTTTCCCTGGAAAATCTTTCTGGGGATTTCCTCTCACCAAAATCTGTAATTTTAAGTAAAAAAACTTTCATGGGCTAGCTATCCCCGGCCAATTGCTGATTATAATCACATAATAACTTGGCTAATTTGGACTTGATTTACCATTTTAACCAGTTCGCGCCGGGACTATTTTGACAAGAATGGAACAAGGCGTTGAAGCCATCACCCTCGGGCAGCACACTCATATTTCCGGCCTCGCTCGCTGCAAGCGGGTCGCTGACAGATATTTCTGGCTTCACTCCCTCCGTGTTTATCTGTCATCCGTTCTGAATACCGCAAAACCTTTGCATGTATGCACGTTATCCGTCACGAACTGGTTAAGTGCAGGTTTTCTTAATTTGCAATCAACTTTCTTCTCCCTGCTTTGTGCATGCTTATCATGTTGACATGATATGTTCCTCAACGGAAAATATTTTCTTTTTTTGATGACCAGACGAACAGCGACCCAATGTGACCTGCCCTTCTGGCTTCACACTCTACACTGATCCACAATCCAACGTTAGCACTGGTGGCTGGTCTCTGCCTGATGATGCATTTGATAATTCTGGTGTCTTCACTGCGACATCGTCACTGGATCCTACAGAACCACTGGCTGTTTCTAATCACCATGTCTCCTACACTGTTGTGGATGCAGCCGGCAATGACATTAATTGTGATTTCTACATTACTGTGCTTGGTAAGAAGTCATTATTGTGTTACCTCCCGAGTGAAAGTTGGAAAAAATCACTCGGGTGGGACTCGAACCGATGACCTGCTGCTTTTTAGTGTAGACGTTTTACCGCTCGACCACCGAGCTAACGGGATCGGTTGGCTGGTTCGAATCCGATGTACATAGCAGTGGTTACCGCATTAAACTATTCATAAGATGGAACTTTGCAAATGTTGTATATTCCTTTTATCGTTGGGAAATTGTAAATGTTTTACTTGTGTTGACAATTTGACCAAAAGTTATTTATGAATGGGAATAAATATGTGCTTGGCCTGTACTAAACAAGTATGTTTTAAATCAGCTAGGGCCCTGGACGCGGATACTGGCCCTCGTTTTAAACGTACTTGTTTTACACCCGGCCAAGCCCATATTGTTTTCCTTAATCAAAACTGTGTATAATTACAAGTATCAATGCTTGCACAGGTAGAACTGTTCATTGTGCGTACCCTGAATTGGAGAAATTTTTTCTGTAAAGTTTTAATTTCTGCAAAGCTTATCATTATAAGTGTTACAGTGTAACGAACACGTTGGGGCCCATAAAAAATGTTTTTTTATATTGGTTGTTTGTTATAGTGATTGTGCATTATAATAGAATTTACAATTTGGCATTTAAATTGGCATTCGTAGATATATCAGACGTTCGACCGGAGATAGGGCTAAAAAAATAGAAGGGTGGAATGGCTTATTGTGCATTCTTAGGATTTTGAGGAGATTTTTGCTAACTTACTGCAAAATTTCGTTGGTGGCCTTTCCAACCAAATGTCCTTGTCTTTCAGACAACGAGGATCCCTACTTTGAGCCGTGCCCGGCTTCGATGACATTTCAAACTGACCCACAGCAGAACACCGCCAATGTGACATGGCCGCCTGTCATTCCGATGGACAACGATGCAGTTCAGGAGTATAGCTCCAACTACCAGCCTGGGCACTTATTCCCAATTGGTGACACAGACGTTGAGTACAACGTGACTGACACATCAGGGAATAAAGGTTCCTGCTTTTTTGTGGTGACAGTTGAAGGTATGTCTTTCATTCTTAATTTCCCAAGTTGTTACAATTCTTATTTAGGTTTGAGATATGTGAGACATTATGGCCTAATGAGACAGAACTGGGCAGAGGTCCAAATGAGGATTTGCAAGTATCAGAAAAGAGAACAAAATTCTCCTTACAATACTTCTTGTTGCGCCTCAATCGGACATTCCGTCGACAAGTAATGACTGTTTGAAATTCACATTTATCGATGCATCAAAAAGTTAAAACTGAGAAAGAGGCTTTTAAAGTTTCGAGATTTGTAGTTGTGGAATTGAAAGATGCCAATTGTTTTTTTCTTTAAAAATGCTTTTATTCTACGATGAGCTGAGTTCCGTCTCATTTTGCCAGAGCGGCTCACATATGTTATGGAAATATGTATTTCTTTTAGAGCCTTACATTTCAGTTTTGTTCACTGGTAAATTATAGCTCTTTTTCATTTTCTATTTTTTGAAATGCATCCATTTTTATTTAAGGAGCATTTTCAGGAGAAAGTGTCAAAATTAGGCTGGAAAATGCACTTACCATAAAGTGATAATAGCTGGAAAGATCAATAAAAAAGAACACCAAATGTTCACAAGATTATACCTAACAAATTTGCCGTTATCGTGTAATAATTGTTATCGTGTAAGGACTTTCAGAGCACAAACTTTTGGTCCTGAAAAATCGATCCATTGCAATGCTAGTCCTCATTTCCAACACACGTATTTTGTTTAAATGTGTTTCAAATCCCTCACACTCACAAATCTTGGGGTGATCGATCATTTTCTTACGCAGGTCCTCATCTTTGGAACAAACTACCCCTCGCCATTCGCAATATCTCATCGCTTTCTGAATTTAAAGTGGCCCTGAAGACCTATTTGTTTCAGATCACTCAGAATATTCTTGTTTTAGTTAAATTTAATTGTTTGTTATTTCTGATTTGATATAATTTTTGTATTGCGCCATGAGCGTCATTTATGGCGGATAACGGCACGGTATAAATTGCCGTTAAAGACTGTGGCATAAATTCAAACCTGCGAGTAATTACATGTGTTTTTGTTATTTGAGTCTGAGTATAAATTGCCGTTATAATTATTATTATTATTATAATCCTGAAGCAAGCACGATACCTAATGTCTCACAGTGAATTGTAAACATTTTCTGAAGGGCCAGTCTCTGGCTTAGTCTTTGTAATAGCCATGACATCCTAGATTTTGACCAATTAGCAGGCGCTTTCTATATCGGGTCTTCGGTCACTCACCCGTTGCGTATCATAGACAATGGATAAAAAAAATGTGTCACACGCTTTGTATCATGTTACGCGATATCAGGTCCGGCTGTTGTATTACAAAACACTGCATTCGAATTGACCAATCAAACCATTTAGTCCTGATTTATGAATTAAATGGCGTCACGATTTAGTAAATTCGACTCCGATTGGTTGGGGTGGCACAGCTTGCATATATCTGCATGTCTAGACATATCAGACGTTGTACAGGACTTGGCTCCGTGGATAACAGTCTTGCACAAAATCTAATGCTTGAAATATGTGTAGACAAGGCCAATTGTGTATCGCTGTTGTGTCAGACGTAAACAAACATGGTTTCCAAGTATTGCTCCGTAAATGGAAGACATTTTGTGGATTTCCTTCGACCCAGACTTTGGAAATTTCTGCAAAAATCTGACCGAATGTGCCCTTTTAATGCACTCCTGTCCTGTTCTTATTTTCACAGACATGGAGCCTCCTACTATTACTTGTCCCGATCCAGCCATTGTAACTGACACAGACCCTCAACGGAGTGTCGCTAATGTGACATTTGTCACGACTGCTGCTGACAATAGTGGGGAGTGGACAGTGTCATGCACCCCAGCCTCGGCAACCAACTTCCAAGTTGGAGTGCAGAATGTCATGTGTATCGCCACTGATCCCTCGGACAACACCGAGACCTGCTCATTTGCTGTCTTGGTATCAGGTACTTGGCTCATTTTATTGTCATTTTGTTTAAACCCTGCAGTTTGCATGGCTTCAGCATATATTTCTGTACAGTTTGCTTTAAAGGTAGAGTAAATCATTTGCATCTATCCAAAAAGTAACTGATGAAACTGTTGAAAATCTTACTTGGTTTTAATATAGTAATGGCACTAAACTCCCTGTGAAATTATTCTTTTAATTTTGGCATGCAGTCATTTTGAAGAAATGAATAAAGGAAGACAATTTTTAAAGATGCGTCAAGTGACGCATATTTGGAAGTTTCAATTTTGGTTTGTAATTCTGCCAATCCGTGAATGGGTGCGCACAAGTGTTGTCACGACGCACACGCACATGCGGTTGCTATTATTCATTGGTTCAGTGCGTGACATCGCGTAGCTGCAATTGGCTGAATGAGAACGGGTCCCGGATGCTGATTTCAGGCGCAATTCAAAACATGACTCTGCAGCTTTTGAATTGAAATCAAGATTCTAGAATATTGTTTGCTTAGAATATACAGCATTCACTGGGCTGAAATTTCATCAGGTTAGTTGTTAAGCACCTGTCTTTAGATTTTGAATGCTTTTGTTGCTTCAAATGAAACAAATGCTCAAATGACCAATGATCCATGCCACGTTAAATTAATAAGAATTGGATACGAGGCAAAAAGTTAATGACTTGTGCTCATGTAAGTGATGTACAATCATTTGCACATTTTTTTTTATCGATGCACATTTTTTTTTATCGACAATAACACTATAAAGTCATAATGCATTGTGCCAAGTGTTTAGATTGTGTTACATTACTGTCGGCAGTAAGTCAGTGCTACCAATGGTGGTCAATATTTTTTCAACAGTATTTGAATCACATGTTTGACATGGGTGATGCAGTGCATAAAGCACTCACCTCTCACCGTCATGTCCCGGGTTCGATTCCCGGCTCGGGTCATATATGATTAGAGTTGTTAATTGATTCTCTCCTGTGGCATGAGGGTTCTTCTCCGGGTTCTCCGGTTTTGCTCGCTTTGCAAAAATCAACACTTTTGATCTGGATGCACTCTGTGGTAAGACGCCGGTTGTATGGCGGATGTCAAAGGTGACTTTACTTGCCTGCGGCTTGACCACGTTGCAGCTGCGTCCTTCGCGATTTAGCTTCTGTTGTGAGTAAAGACAATCACAGATCCTACACACAAGGATGAATGACTGCTCTGAGCTCTAGTACAAAATGCACTGAGCAGACTTGCCTTAATTGGTTGGACGTGTGATAACAGGCATTAACACCCATTGGCATGTAAATCGCGAATTTTCCAGGTGTGCCATTTTGTCGTGTTTTTATTTTTGCATGACATCTAAAACGGATATATTCATAAAACGTTACGCAGAACCACTCCTTTTGTACGATATACTTGTTCCAAAATTGTTAAAAAATAAATACTTCAGGATATAACAGATGGCATTGTGCATTTTTTGTCATCATGGATGAAATATTTACCCAGGAAATAAGCGTCAAATTTCTAGGACAACACCGTTTACCCAAATTTCGTTTTTTAATTAGGCTTTCATTAAAAAGTTTTAGAGAGATGTGGTCCTGAACCGATGAAGCAAAAGCAACATTTCATAGCTCATTTGAAAGATATTGTGTCTCGACGTTAATATGGTTATGTAGTCATCACTTATCAGAATTCAATAATAAAGAAAAAAACTTAGACTCATGAATATTCAAAAGTATAACTAGCTGGCTTGACAGACTTCGACACCAGATCGGGCCCTGCAAATCTAAAATCCGCAGTGCGCAGGGGTCTTTGTCGACAAGTATTCGTGGTGTTCCCACCTGTATGGGCCGTTACCACGCGTCCAACCAGGAGTTTGGCCGAGTCGCTAATCCTTGTGTGTAGCGTGGGACAATGAACCCCTGACATTTATTTCTTTATGAATCTTGATTCTCTTCTGCTCTCAGACAACGAAGATCCCGTCTTTGATTTCTGTCCGTCTGATATCACACTCAATGAACCACTGGAGAGTTTCGTCAACTTCACCATCATGGTCAACTGGACTCTACCCGTGGTGACTGACAACGTGGACGTGGTTCGATTGGAAGTAACTCATGAACCAGGCAGTGTCTTTGGCATTGGCAGTCACCTGGTTATGTACACAGCCTACGATGCTGCCGATAATATGGCTACTTGTCAGTTCAACGTCTTTGTAAATGGTAAGCTTGAATCCTGTCTGACTTTTCATTCGTTTGCGTAAAGTTGGACGTGTGTTTGAGTTACACATTTTACGTCCAATTTTTAATTTGCCTGCATTGATTTGTCAAATTGACCTCACCTAACAAAATGAATCGGAAGTTGCTAAAGCTACTTTTGAGTGATAAGCTTTTCTTTTCGTTATTACAAATCAACTTTTTAAATTTTTACGAGTGAACCTTTTCACCTACAAAATGTCTGTACGCATTAATATGTCAAACTGACTGATATATCAATTTGAGTTGCAGGGTATGCTTTAATATCAAGCGCTGATTTCATGGAATCCTGTCACATTTACAAAGTTTAGGGTGGAGGGAATACATTCCTCTCTAACCCTGGTTTTCATCTTTGTATTTTCTACAAATTCTCTGAACTTTCATTTTACTCTTCTCCCTCCCAACAGCTGCACAAACAAAAGCTACATTTGGGTTGACCAACACTAGGGTTGGTCTCTTCACAGTATGAATAGGGTTGGGATAGGATACTAGTCCACTGCAAGGCATTAATCATGCCTCTACCCATATTAGGTGTAGAAGTGTCATAGTCCAGGCTGGGCTCGAACCCACAACCTGCAGACCACAAATTCAATGCCCCAGACCACTAGGCCATGGCACTCCACAAATGGCTGGAAATCATGTAAGAAGCTTTATCTTCAAGCCAAGACGATTTATTTTCTTGTCTTTGTCATCCCACAGACGTGCAGCCACCAGTCATCACAGGCTGTCCCATGAACCTTCCTAGGTTCCCAACTGACCCCACTCGGGATACAGCCAGAGCATTCTGGGATGAACCTCAAGCTTCAGACAACTCGGGCAGCGTAACTCTGACCTCTAACTACGACGTTGGTGATGCGTTCCCTGTCGGAGATACCGTGGTGGTGTACACGGCAGAGGATGGCAGTGGTAACGCCGTCAACTGCAGCTTTGTTGTCCAGGTCTATGGTAGGTGCAAAACCAAGTGAGCATTAAAACCCTGGTCTTGAAGAATCATTACATGAAATAACAGTTGAAATGGAAGAGAATAATGGTTGATGAAAGTTTGTTTTCTCCTGAATTCTGGATTGGAGTCCTTTCGAAAGACAGGGCTGGATTAAGTGTTCTGTAGGCCCTAGGCACCACCCAAACGTGTGTGTGCCGTTTTTCTATGGTGTAAATCGAGGACACACATGTGATTAGTCATTGTGTACTTAAAGACAGGAGTCAAATCGAGGACGTCTTTAATGGGAAAATGTGTGCAAAATCCATGGGAGCTGTTGCAAAGTTAGAGTATGAACAAAAGATTAGAGTATGAACAAAAGATTGATGATGAGGACCAAAAGGAAATCCTCGATTTACACCATAAACAAACCAGCGTGTACATGTATGGCTTTATGATAGAGGACAGATACACAAAGGAAGAACAAAAGAGCCTTTCAGTCCTTGAGCGTTGGGTCTTTTGTTAAAAATGGTCCTTGATCGTACGGTTATGTGCTTAGTCAATGGGAGAGTGTTATAATACAGGGACATAAGGAAACACAAAGCATTGTCCTCGGGCGTATAGAAATTCACAACTGTGTGTGTGGATGTGGGTGTTTTGTGGTACAATGTGGTATTTTCACAGGCACTCACATTTTTCGTAGGCCCCCAAATTTTTCGTAGGCCCCCAATTTTTTTGTAGTGCCTACTGTGCCTATTGGATAATCCGGGCCTGTCGACAGATCTTGAAGATAAAACCTTGCAAATTGTCTCTTAGGATTCATGGTGTTTGAATTTAAACTCATATCACCCACATGTCAGCTATTAAGACAGATTTATTCATGCTTCATTTGATAATATTTGACATCACCTTCTGGAGTACTTACCAATTCCTAATGACTGCTCTTGTCGCCCAGATAACGAGCCTCCTGCATTCACTGGCTGCCCCTTCCAAGGAGTCACCAGCGACACAAGTCTGCAGAGCGATCGTGGAGTAGCTTCGTGGTCAGAACCTCAAGGCACAGATAACGTGGCGGTAGCCAATGAACAGTCAGACTACCGGCCAGGAGATAGCTTCCCATTGGGTGCAACTGTCGTGACATACAATGTGACTGATACCGCGGGATTGGTCGCCGAATGTTCGTTCACTGTACTGATCCAAGGTTGGTTTTGAAACTATTCTCCGGGGGGATGCATTATGAGATTTATATGTGAAATCTGGGCACAAGTGCCCTCTCAGCGATTACAAAGGGAGTGTGGCCTGGTTGTTAGGTTCGTGATTCATGATCAGAGGGTCAGGGGTTCGAATCCAGCTGCTGGTCATATGTTGTGTCCTTGGGCAAGCCACTTTGACCCCACTTGCCTCTCTCCACCCAGGAGTAGAAATGGGTACCAGCATTAGCTGGGGAGTAACCTGTGATGGACTGGCATCCCATCCAGGGGAATAGAAATATTCTCATTCATTTCATGCTGCTGAAACTGGAGATAATTGGGGGGGGGGGGGGCACCGGCATTTTAAAACCAACATTTCCCAGTCGTACAATGCGCGCCATTTTTTGGGGGGGGGCCACCCTGTATAACAGTTAATGCCTGTGTGAACAAAATTGTACTTTGGCAATTTAGGTCTTGTTGAAGTTTTATGAACAGTTTCCCATTCAACCATTCTCTTGCATCCCATGTAGACAATGAGGATCCAGTCTTAGAGTGCCCGGAAGACATAACCGTCAACATCTTCACACATCAAGGGAGCGTGGCTGTGAACTACACCACGGTCAATGCCACGGATTACGCCAGTGGGCTTGATACATTAACCTGCAGCGTTGCGTCGGGCTCGTCCTTCTCCATCGGCACAAACGACGTCACCTGCACCGCTGAGGATTTGGCCAACAATGTCAACTTTTGCATCTTCCGAGTGATCGTGGTTGGTAAGTGTCATGTTAAAGCTCACATTATGCCAATATACAGTTTTTAAATTATGGTCGTAGGTCTGCTTTGCCTTTAAGAATTTAGTATATACTTAAACCAGGTAAACTGTCATTAAATTGAGATGTCTGCTTTGTTTAAAGGTATTTAGGTGTGAACATGTGAAAGTGACAAAAAGTTTTGAAAAGGTTCCGAAATCGAGACCCTTTTAGGGCTGTCCATTTTTGAATAATTAGTATTCGATTACTCAAAACTGCTTTTGATCGAATAGTCGGATACTCGATACTGCCTGCTGCAAATTTGTGCTGTGCCAGTAAAAAAATGCACGAAGAGTGCGTCAGTTAAAATTTGCTTGCGGTGATCGAGATTTGGGCACTGGAGTGTTTTGTAGTAAGTATTTTTAAATATAAAGGGCTTTAACCTTCTAAAAGGATGTGAACGATGAACTGCCAACTTTATGACAATATAACCTCACAGCTGTGGGCATGTTCAGGCATTCATACCATGCATGAAAAATACAGAAAAACGCAATATCGTCCGCGATTCCCAGCATATGTCTGCGATTGGCGTTGTGTGCAAAACATATGGGTATCTTCCTAAAACAAGAGGGACATTGAGTGTGTATGTCGTACTTTTTTTGATTTCGAATATTGAAACCAGCAAAAAGCTATTCGAAAATTCAGTTGATGGTCGAATATTCGAGTATTCGGTATATTCGGGACAGCCCTAGCCCCTTTAGCTATCCCGTTTCCCTTTTATTTGATATTACAGTTGAGTTCCATGGTATTGAATTGCAAGTCGATATCAATCTTCAGGCCGGATATTTCACAAATTGGAGTTTTATACATGAATCTTCTTGAAGAGTTGGATGTGAATCCTATGGGCTCCGTGCACAAGTACTCTTTCAACGGCCAGAAAAGGAGAGTTGGGGGAGACTTAGACTGGTTCCCGGTCCATCCACTGCGTATTTCTAATGATTCAAAGTTATTGGGGGTGGGGATTAGGCTGGGAGGCCATTGCAAGTTAAATTTGAACTGTATTCACGCGCCGATGATGCCTGAGGCTTACGCAAAGGTACTGTGGCTAATAGCTTGGGCACATTCAGGAAGTCGTTCGTACTTCGCGCTCGAACCAGGAGAGTACAGTACGCACACGGGGCTCTCAAAAGTGGTAAAAATGCGCCCTCTTTTGTTGGCGCACAGAGCCCATACAGCTAAGTGAATAGAATCATGAAATAGAAGTCATTGTAAATTTGTGGTGAATTTTGAAGCTATCCTCCTTTCTGAAGTTGTTTCTTTGATACATTGGAAAACAATCCATCTTCAGGGTCTGATGACACCATACTACCAGTGATCTCCAACTGCCCGATGAACATCACGCTACCTTCCGACAACACTACGTCCACAACCATCGTCAGCTGGACTCCCCCGACTGCCACTGACAACTCCGGTGACCCGGTCACCTTGGACGTCACCACAGAGCCAGGATCGCCATTCAGTCTTGGAGTCAGCGTGGTGACGTATACTGCAACCGATGCAGCTGGCCTGGTCAGCACCTGTGACTTCAGTGTCACCATACTTGGTAAGCCAGTCAGTTTAATGGGAACATTTGCAAGGGCGTGAATCTCTCACATGTCAGACTTTAAATCACGGCTGTGATTGGTCAAAAACAGCATGGGGCGGAGCTTAATAGATTTGTGTATTGATATATTTAATTAAGGGAAATGTTTCTGCCATTGATACCTTAACCATTAGCAGCTACACTGTATTACATTGTAGTAGAATGCCATGGTCCAGTTGATACGGTGTTTGACTCATGTATGATGGTGCGTGGGTTCAAACTGTGCCAGGAACATGGTGCTTGTGCCCTTGGGCAAGACACTCAACTACAATTGCCTTTCTCCACCCAGGAGTATGAATGGGTGCCTGTGGGGTTAGATGACCAAGTGTGCGCTGATATCGGCTGCCGCGTGGTCTCATGGCAGGTTGACCAGGGCACTAATTGTAAGGTGCTTTAAGATTGTTGATACATTCAAAGGGTTAACATTTTTGTGTGAGTGTGTGTTTATTCACACTACACAAAGTAACGGGCATGGAGGCTTTGGGCGGTACAGCACTGATGGGTTACTTAGTTTCTATTGAGAGAATTTGAGACTATTTCTCATTTCTTTTTTTTTTTCACGATCAGATCTGGAGAACCCTCATATCCTGCAGTGTCCAGCGGACATCACTCGGCCCACAGATTCCGGGATGGACTCGGCCGTTGTGGACTGGGCCTCCCCTGGGGCCATTGATAACTCGGGCACGGTCACGCTGGTCGCTAGTGAAACCCCAGGATCTGCATTCTACCTCGGAGTGACTTTCGTCACCTACACTGCAACCGACTCTGATGACAATGTGGAGCAGTGCATCTTTATGATTGAAATCATAGGTAGGGATGCATACCACTGTCAGTCCCTGATGTGTTTTGCAGCGACAATCGGGCATCTTCCTTGGATCACACGGCTGATTTCCTCTCTCCTTACTTCCTTTAATGCCACTGAAGACTTGCAATTGCAGTTGAAAGACTTTTGAAACAATGAATTTCAGCTTCTTCTTTTTTTTCTGGACTATTCATTTGCATGTCTACACCCGATTCACGAAACTCATCGTAACTTACGATGCATCGCAGCGCTGTGACGCGTCGTATCCCTACAGTGCGTCGCAGCTGTGCTGCGTCCTGCAATCCATTTCACAAAACCCATTGTAAGTGCGACGTGTCGTATGTGCATTTATAGCACAACTCGGTGACTGTTTATGTATTTAGTTCACATACAGTAAATAGTCGTCTGATATTCAACAAAGAGTCGTCGGACCTCCTCTCAAAATTTTTTAAAACGTAAAAGTAAATGGCGGCCGTGTGATGCAATTTTAAAGGAAATCAAGCTCTCAGTGGACTGTACAGCTACTTTGAAATCTCAACTGCAATTTTCCAGGCTAATTCATAAGTCAATGCATTTTCTATTTACAACTTTACACACATTGTCTCGGTATTATAGTCTCCTTTATGTATTTTTATGGCATAAAACTGGCTAAGAAAAGGACTATTCTGATATTTTGCGATGACTACTAGACATGTCCTAACTTGCCACGTGTTTGAAGCCGTTGTCATGGAACTTATGACGTGTTCAACACATCGCAAGTTTCTTAAAATGGATTATTTGACGCGACGCAAGTTACGACATATTGCAAGTCGTAACTTGAGTTGCGACACATCGCAGTGCTTTGTGAAATCGGGTGCTGGATATTGTACAAACGATTTGGAGCATTGGATAAATTTGTCAGAACACTGCTTGGGAAATCTAGTGTGTTTTTTCACAGGATCCACAAGTCTGATACTATATGTGACCAGTATTAAAAGTGATTTGCTAGATGCCTTTTCGTCGTCGTAAGGTCATCCTAAGGGCAGCTTTACCCTCATCTCTGACTTGCTTTGTTACCCCATTGCTTTGATGAACTCACGTAATGTAAACAAGAGGATTGGAGAATGTAAGGTGACTCAAATTGTTTCTCGCATTTCACCCACACTTCATTTGGAATAATTTTTGACCACTTTCAGATGAGGAGGATCCAGTGATCACAGGCTGCCCCACTGTCCAGCTCCAGCGAGAAACAGAACCTGGCCAGAACTACTCCCTGGTCATGTGGGATGAGATCGCCATCAGTGATAACAGCGGCAATTGGACTGTGGAGACTACTGGCCCATCCCAGGGGAGAATCAATGTCGGTGATCATCAAGTCACCTATGTGGCTACAGATTCAGCTGGCAACCCTGCACAATGCAGCTTCTCTATACGGGTTATAGGTTGGTATACTCTATAAAGTAGTCCCCGAAAAAGTGTCCGTCTGTCTGTTTTTTAAAATAACTACAAAACCATGAGGTCAAAAAGTGAGTTTCTGCACTCTGGATTGAGCGGGAACTAGCGAAATTTGTTAAAATGCCCGGATGTGGACAATATTAAAAATTAATTTGCAGTCATTCGGGTACTTTTTAAGAAAGCATATGATACGCTGATTTATGTTAACCACTGGAAGGCTTCGTCTGTCGCACCACGAAGTGACGTATCGTGAGAGCATATTTCATTAGCTTTTCAACACCGAAACAATCTTTCCAATCGGGTAAATATTTATTGAGTTGTGGCAAATTGAGTACAGGTACCGCTTTTTCATTTTGTCCATGGCGAAAGATATTTTGACTGCCGCAGTAAGAACACGGGCTGAAACTTGGATTTGTGAAAAAGGCTACCAAGTAGAGGGCAGAGACAGAGCAGCAAAGTAAACATCTTAGAAGTTAATTAACCAAACAGTCCTTTTCGGGACTACCATTATTTCCAAAAGGATAAATGACCATTGTTGCAAAAAATGAAGAATAAAAAAGAACCAAGAAAGGAAAGAAAGATTAAAAATCAAAGAAAGCAAAACTACCCTCACCCCAAATCCATTACATTCCTAACAAATGACAATTGAGACCGTGGACAGATTGAAAAATGAGTACCTATTTTCAATTGGCCATAACTCAATAAATATTTACCCGATTGGCAAGATTTTTCTCGTTGGTGAAAAGCTAATGAACTGTACTCTCCACTTGTGTTTCGAGATGTGTGTGGTATTTTTGTAAAGCTATGAAAAAGACGGGGATTTGAGGGTTCGTTTAGTGCAGTTGCCCTGATGAAGGTGCATCACACCGAAAGCTTGGCTGTCACTATCCGGTGAGACACTGTATTAATGTTGTTAATCACGTTTTATTATTTCTGTTACAGACACAGAGCTGCCTGTTTTCTCCAACTGTCCGACTGAGATCATCAAATTGGTGAATGAGAGCGGGCGAGATGCTGTGGTGACTTGGAATGCACTCCAGATCACTGACAATGTCGGAGTAGACGCAGGAACCTTGTCGAGTACCCATAACTCAGGCGACACATTTCCGTTTGGTGGTCCCACCACAGTCACAGTCAATGTGGCTGATGTGAATGGCAATACCAACTTCTGCAGTTTCACTGTCACAGTCTCAGGTAAATAATGGAACTCAAACTTAGCTGGCCTAATGGTTCAGTCGTAAGGCCGGGTTCGTACTCGGCGTGAAAGCGAACGAAAGGGAATGCAGTTGGCACCTGACACTCACGTGAAGACGCTAGGTGTTTGTGCACGCTCATCAAGTCGTGCGTTCTTCGTGCAGTACGTGCGCGTTTCAGTATGCGCCCGACGAGTGTCCTGTCCATGAGGTCTCGAATATGGTCAAAAAACGCCCTCTCTTGTTCAAGCACGGAGCTCTCAAGATATTTCATGCCTTTGTCAATTTGTTCGGACATATCATCTTACTTTTATACCTCGGTATCCCAAACTTGCTGTCTTGCTGGATACGTGGGCGATTCTGCACGCGTACGCGGCGTGTCCCAAATATGGTAAAAAAGTGCCCTCTCTGTTCATGCACGTAGCCCATAAGATATTTCATGCCTTTCTAAATTTTCTTCGGACATCTCATCTTACTTTTTTTACCTCGGTATCCCAAAGTTGCTGTCTTGCTAGATAGGTGCTCGATTCTTCACGCGCACATGGCGTGTCCCTTCCACGGGACTTTCAAATATTGGCCAAAAGCGTGTTCACGCACGGAGGCCATAAGATATTTCATGCCTTTGTCACTTTTCTTTGGACATCTCATTGTACTTTTTAACCTCGGCATTCTGAACTTGCTGTCTTGCTAGATATTGTCCGATTTTTAGAGGGCACTTGATCATCACCTTTACTGCAGCGTCAGCCTGACTGTGGAACCAACTCCCTCTGGCTATCAAATCATCTCCATCCATCACAACATTTAAGACAAACATGGAATTTCACCTAGTACAAACAAGCTTACTCTCACAACACATAATCTAAACTTGACTTTCTCCTCAAGCGCCATGAGTACCTTTACAAATGTTCTTTATTGGCTTTTACATTTGCGAAAAAGCCTCTCTTTTTGTTCTCATTTTTAAATTTCTTTCTTCTTCTTTTTGTTCCCTGGCAAATCCTATAGATTTTGTACACGTCTTTTGTCCACGCTACTTTTGGCATTAATCTTTGTCATACATCATTCAAAGTCAGCATAGGCATAGTCCCTATAGCAAAGTTGTGTCCCGAAGAGTGACGTCATCATGACGTCATCATGGGTCACGTGATGTCATCTTAAAAGTGCATATTTGAAAGTCCTATGTCTAGAGAATTGGAAGTCCCACAGGGTTTAAATATGGTATGTAGGTATATCGGCATGTGTTAAAGGTAAAAATTAAGGCGATGTCATTGATTGATTTTATAAACCATATCTCATTAACAGAACGTTAGCAAACTACACAATTCTTTTTGTAATTGGCATGTTAGGTCAAACTTATGTGCAAAAAAAAATTTGGCAAGTGTCTGACGTCATGATGACGTCATCAACGATGCTTTTTTTACAAACACATAAAGGCGTAAGTCAGAATTTTAGTCATGAAATTTCATTATATTGTTGGGCTGCTAAAGCAGCACGTGTATCAGAGAACATTGTTTGTACATGAAAGTGAACATCATTTGACATGATTGCACATGGACAAACAAAGCATTAACTTTTGAAAAGCGTGAAATACGAAAAAGCCCTATGTTCTGTTCACAAACAGACATAGACCTCTAGTTGTTATTATTATCTCTGTTTTATCTCTTTCAATCTGCATAGATGCCCCTCAGGCCCTGAGTAACTGCCCCGTCTACATCCAGCGGCCAACAGATACTGGAGTAGCCACAGCCGTAGTCACATGGAATGATCCCGACGTGGAGCCGCAAGGCGCCTCCCTTGACATCCAGTCAACCCCTTACACGTCGGGTGACACTGTCCCCCTGGGAAGACACAACGTCACCACCACCGTTTTCGTCGACGGAGACTTTAACAACCCAGCCCAGTGCACGTTTGTGGTTGAAGTCGTTGGTGAGTGGCATAGGCTTTATATTATTTCATATTAAATTGAAAGCAAAGTAAAATCTTCATTTTCAGAAATGAAAGCAATAAAATAAAGTTGATTACAACTTAATACCAGTCTGCTCTGATGTTTAGTGGCAAGCCACATTAACAAAAAAAAAGAAAGTGAGGCAGACTGAGGCTTGGAGCACATAAATGGTCCGGCAGGTTTGCATTCAACAGTTTACATGGCCTATCTACACATACTTGATTTTGTCGCAACGACTATGTTGCGCGGCAATGTGGCAAACGCGCATTTGTGAACGAACAAATACGCGATATGTTACGCACATTTTGAAATTAGCCCTCAAGGATATTGAAAACGTGGCAATTTCCTCCCGTATGTTTTCCATTCTTTCGATGTCTTTGTAGTCTGTGTTAGATGTGTCGTACAATTCAAGATATTTCTGCACCTCAGTAATTAAATATATGTCTATTTTGTACAACAAATCAGTTTAGGCACTTGTGATATATGCGTGCGATATTTTTGTCAATGGATAAAAATCAGATCGAATTTGATTAAAAAAAATTGTGCGATAAGTCGCAACTAAATATAAACACTCTCATTGATTTATGCAAATACATATATAAAAAAACGCACGACACTATTGCGCAACAGAATAGGGTGTGTTTGAATAAAATTCAGGGAACACGATCAAAAATGGGTTCCTTGTGAGTAAAGTCTATTGCATAGTTCTAGACTGTGGTTGTGGAGTTATTATCCTTGGGCCAGAGTGCAAGCCTATTGTCATACCTGACTGACTGACTGACTCCCCGAATCATGATGACTCCCCGACTGTCGGGCAGTGCTGTCATATAGGATGACCCTATAACACCAAGAAATTGACTAAATGTTGCCCATGGTGTACACAAGATTCATGAAAAAACTTCCAGTGAACGACTTGGACTGATCTCCGACCAACTTTACTAGGTTTGTCTCGTCTACTCTCCAGCTTGGGGAGAGAGAATCCTTATGAAATTGATGTACCAAGTGCAAAGCTTTGCACAATCACCAGGCTAAGCACTGCGCTTGAACATACACTATAAGAGATTGTTCTACACCTGTGTGTTCACAATTCTGTCTGATCGCTTGAGTCTGTTACGTGGATACAATGTTTCTTTACCTTTATGTCGTCTTGTTCCAAAATTTCTTCCTAGACAACGAGCCTCCAACTTGGACAGCGTGCCCAGGTGATGCATCCGTCACTCCATCCGTTGGAGCAGTCAACGCTTCTGTGACCTGGCCTCTGCCCATGGCTCAGGATAACTCTGGTTCTGTCCAGGTCTCGCCCGGCTCCCACAACATCGGTGATCTATTCCCGATTGGTCAGACGACCGTGACCTACACAGCCTCCGACGCCGTTGGTCATGTCATCACCTGCTCCTTCCTGGTCACAGTACGAGGTAGGTCGTCAAATCACAGCACTCCGTAAAAAAAGAAAGTCCCCACTCATTGGAGGGGTCATAATTTTGATCTGATCGTCTTATGGTAACTTCATTTATATAGACATTTGGGGAATGTTGTTAGCTACATTTTGATACCCTGTTTGCTACCGAAGACTATAATTTGTCCAAGTTGAAAAACGATGCAGTTTTGTAGTTGCAATTTATGAGATACACAAGGAGAAATTGGTAAGCGCCAACACACGTGCCCGTATATCATTGGCCCCTATTGACTACACAGGAGTGCCCGAACAAAGCGCGCGTTATTCAATTTCATGTGCTGCCATGCATACCAGCACGGTGCAATTGATATTCTCTGCCATTCGTTTCGGGCAGTCCGACATTGTCACGCAGCAATTTCCACTCGACTTGCGTACTCTTTAAGTTTCAGCTTTTCAAACTGCATCATTTTTCATAAACCATTGTCAATGTTGGATGATTTACAGTCTTTGGTAGCAAACGGGGTATCCAAAATGTAGCTCACAATATTCCCCAAAGGTCTATATAAATGACGTCGTCATAAGACCATCAGATTCAAAATTACAGCCCCTCCAATGAGTGTGAACTTTCATTTTTTTGCGGTGTTTAGGACCACAACATGATCAAGTGAGAAGAGTGCAAAAATCCAAGTTGCTTGACAGATGTGTTTTGAAAAATTTCTCAAAAGCTTGGTTGTTAGATGTTTGTGGTGTAAAATAGCAATTAAAAGTAGCCTGTACAAAGCAAGCCGTGTTATTTAATGAGGTTGTCGTAGGGGTATTTTCCTTGCCTTCCACCGCTGTGACTCAGGTTCGAATCCTGCCTAGGTCAATATGTGGATTGGGTTTTCAGTTCCTACCTGATTCCATGGGTTTTCCTCTAGAATATCATTCTGGGGTTTTCCTCCCACCCATTGTAACTCCTACATATTCCACAAGGGACCCCACTGGAATTAAGTCGAAAGACTTTCGTGGCCAATCCCGGCCAAATGTCGAATAATCACAAAACAATAATACATTAAGAAATTTCCAAAAAAGTGAATTTGCCCCATGATGAAAGCTGAGCTTTTATTCCTCCAATTTGATGTAGTATTGATTGCGTTTGACTTTAGAGAATTCAGAATTTGAAACTCTTTATAGAGATTGTGTGCGTTTTTTCCTGTCCAGACTTGGAAGATCCTGTCGTGACTTGTCCCGAGGCTATGACTGTGAATACCGACCTCAGCAAGGGAACTGCTACGCTCACCTGGACAGACGCTACGGCTAGCGACAATGTGGCTGTCACCTCGCTCCTAGCCAGCCCTGCCAATGGTAGTCCCTTGATTGTCGGAGAGAACACTATCACCTACACGGCAATGGATTTTGCGCAGAATTCCCACAGTTGCTCTTTCATCATCACCGTCATTGGTAGGTCAAAGCAACGACTAACTATTGATACAATAAGCCATTTGTGAGTAACCCAAACCTTTGGCATTTACATTTGAAAAACATCTAGTACACTGACTTGCTCAGAATGCTTGGCACATTTTAGCTTTGAATTCTCCAGACCAAAGACACTGTTGCTTATCACATAATTCGGGGCAAGCTCTTGCGTAGTTACGTAAGAGACGCTCAGCGCCAATACATCATTCACAATGGGTGAGAATGGCACAAAGACACCAGACCATGCCGGAGCTGGGGTTGCTAGCATAAGGCTTGCCCCGAATCACGTGATATAGTAACAGACTCTTTGGTCGGGAGAATGCACAGTTAAAACGTGCAAAGCATTGGATTAAGTTAGCGTTCCCAGATTTTATTCAAATTTAACTCGCAAATGGCTTATTATCACAAAACAAAAACGCCACAATCAGTAAAAAGGGGAGTTGTTCTGCTTTGAAAGTCTCTCCCAAAGTTTTGTTGTTTTGATGATTGTTATTCTACAGTATGTTCCAAAAAAGTGTTCGTCTGACTATTTTTGAAATAACTACAAAAACCATGAAGTCAATTTTGAAAATTTCTGATTTGTGCAGCTACTCCTTATCCTTGGCCTCAACCCCTATGAGTTTCATTTAATGTTAGTCACGCATCACTGCACAATTGTCAATTGCTCACAACAACACTTTTGGACGCTGTGACCAAGTTCCTTGCCTTAATCAATTTCAGTGCTTTGTTAGGTAAGCTGTGTAAAATCCTAAATATTGTGAAAAGGGCTGTTGTTGGGATTGGAATCATTTGCCTGGTTGTCAGTCATCATGGCAAGACATCAGTTTCATGCTCTAGGGCAAATGATTCCAATCCCAAACCACATCGGCCTTTTTTCACAGAGTCCTTTGGATTTCATCTGCTGGTTGTGAAATCAACGGCGCTTTTTATCTCCAATACAGTGAAATCTCAATAAGTCAAACTCTGATAACTCAAAACAACTGTTAAGTCAAACAAAGAATCCATTCCCTTTAGTAATATAACAATGATATACAACCCTGCTTATCTCAAAGCTCTGCTTAAAGATTTTGAACTTGTTCCCTTGAGGTTTGACTTATTGAGATTTCACTGTATTTGAACATAATACATAACATTTGTTTTGAGGATTGTAAGGCCATTTGTGTTCTACCCGCCTTCATTACAATGCTCCACAATTGCCCACTGATTTGTTTTCCCCTTTATTTTCCCCCCAGACAATGAGCCTCCAGTTTTCTCCAACTGTCCCTCCGTGGCCTCTGCCGTTGCCGCCACTGATCAAGACATGGCTATAGTCGTCTGGGACCTCCCTTCTGCTTCCGACAACGCCGTGACCGTGACTGTACAGTCCTCTCAGTCGTCTGCTGCCCTGTATCCCTTAGGGGTAACTCCTATTGTATATCTGGCGACCGACTCGGCAGGCAACAAGGCCAACTGCACCTTTGATGCGATTGTCACGGGTAGGTCGAAAGAAATCACATTGGTTTCAACATGACAATATTATTTATCGATAGTCAACATTTATGTGGAAGTTTTAAACAAACCCCGTGATTGGCTGTTGAAAAATAGTTCACTTTTGCTAATTTTATATACCGGATATTGTAATGATTATAGAAATTTAAGTAGTTTTGAAGAATTGGCACCTTTATTCTTGACTGCAGAGACATCATTGAGACACTAAAATAGTAACATACAGGGTGGTGCAAAAAGAAGGAAACCCACTTTTGACTGGAATTTTAACCTACTTACTTCACTTAATTAATGTAGTGAAGTATAACTCTTCAACCATACGTGGTGAACAAATCTTAGTGTTATTATGCTAATTTGAATACAAGTCACCAAAATCACCGTTGTCCATGTGTAAGTCTAGTGAAGTGTTTTGTGTCTTGCAATCAAGCTCTGGAACTCATTCAAGTGGATGGAATAAAGCCATCCGTGGACAAACGGGTTTGGCACGTAAAAGTTTTAAACTACCAAATCTCATAGACAAAATTTTCATTTGTAATCATTTTTTCCTCACTTATGTTTAAAGATATAGTCCATCATTTGTAATTTGTGCATTTTGTTCGTTTGAAGCAACAAAAGTGTTCAAAATCTAATGAAGGATACTGAACAACTAACCTGATGAAGTTTCAGCTCAGCTTCAGCTGTATATTCTGAGTAAAACAGCATTCTGGGATCTCAATTTCAAATCAAAAGTTGCTGAATCATGTTTTGAGTTGTTTTGAATTGCAGCCATACGCGATGTCGCGCACTGATCCGATCTGCAAATGATGGACTATAGCTTTAAAGATCAATATTTTAATACCATTAAACTTAATTTTTTCAAATATGCTCAACATCTTTTTGCACCACCCTACGTTTGTTTATGGTGTTAATCGAGGATACACATGTGCAACATCATTGATGAATCGAGGACAGGAACCAAATCAATTAGAAAACGTGTACAAAATCAATGAGAGCTGTTGCGAAAAAGTTAGTGGACAAAGAAAGGAAAAGGGAAGAGGAACAAAAGAAAATCCTTGATTTATGCCATAAACAAACCTGTCTGTACACGCAGTCTTGTTCCGTAGTTGTGGGGACATACACTTGTCTGTACGAGGTATTTGTGGGGACTGAAAATGCTGTGAGGACAGCAGAAAGTCCCCACAACTCAGTCCTTATTTGCCAAACAATAAAAAACTTCCCATAACGCTGTGTAGGCCAGGGCATCACAACATTTATAGAAAAATGTTCATGAATTATTATATCCACAAAATTAAGCCACTTTTGAGTATTAAAAGTCTCTGTGTTATTATGATTATTTTATTTTTAAAAATTTCCTTACAGATTCACAGATCCCAGTCTTCAGCAACTGCCCCGGTGATCTGTCTGAGAACACTGCATTGAACCAAGCTGTTGCCACTGGAGTCGTCTGGACACCGCCGACAGCCAGCGATAATGACCCACAACTCCAGACTGTTAATAACTTTGATCCACCCACTGACTTTCCTGAGGGAGTAACTGTAGTCAACTACACTGCAGTGGACCGGGCTGGTAACACGGCATCCTGTATCTTCACAGTCACTGTAACTGGTAAGGTTTTTACTGTTATGGATTCCCTTTCTTCAGAAATGAAACTTTCCCAATTTTAATCGGAAATCCGACTTTTTCAAATTTAATTCCAAAATTCTGATTTTTCTGACCATCTTTTCCCCCGCAAAATCTGATTATAAAATTGAAACGAATTTGAAACTGCACTGCGACATCTGTATTGCGAGCACAATTTTAATCTGTTCTCCAGTCGTCAGTGCACAGATTGTATGGTAGACGCTCTTAAGTAAGCCGGATTGGAGCAGTTACGGCTGGAAATAGGTTTAAACATTAACCCATGAAATGATTGAAACTACGTACAACACAGATTTGAGGCTGTCGCGCGTGGAGTTTGACTACCATGACTGACAGTCTGACAGTCAAATTCACTTGATGTTTCGCAATTTTCAGAGGTTTCAGATTGAGTTGTATAAAATGCAATGCTTTAAAAATCACAATAATGATCTTGAGGATGGCGAGGACTGAGGGCAAAAAAGGTAAATTTCACTGGCGGTTGTTGGAAGAAAAAGACAATAATGCCATTTTTCCCCCATCTTGGACTTTAAATTTCTCTCGACTTTCTCCATGTTCTCAAGTAAGGTGTGAACTTCTTTTTTGATGAGCCCGTTACTCTTACTGTTATTCAGGCTTTTGAATTTTATGGATTCACTGAACATTTTTCACATTGTAACATTTCATTTGAATCTAAAATAAAACAGGAGGCAGTGTCCGGAAATTGGGCACAAAGTTTATTGTACATACCACCACTGTGATGATATGTTATTTCTGTGGCGATACCAATGTTTTCCACGACTGTTTACACAGACATGGAGGATCCTGTCTACACTGGCTGCCCAGCTAGCTTCAGCGTGCCAGCCGACATGGGAACCACGACGGCCAACGTGTCCTGGATAGAGCCAACAGCCAACGACAATGTGGCTGTCACTAGCTCTGTCTCCGATGTCTCACCAAACACTATCTTTAACTTTGGGGCGACCGTTGTGGAATACACTGCCATGGATGCGGAGGGAAATACAGGAAATTGCATCTTCACTGTCACCATCTTAGGTAGGTGCCCCCATACCCGAGTCCAAACCATTAATTTTGTTTGCAAGTAGTAGAAAACTAAAAGCTACGAAGTAATTCCTGTGGCGCTACAAATGTGGCGCTACCAGAAAATGTCAGTGGTGCTCCAAAGATTTTTTCCAGATTTTTCAATTATTTAACCCAAAGGGGAGGAGTGTGGCTAAGTGGTTAGGATTCATGACTCTTGATCAGAGGGTCAGGGGTTCGAATCCAGCTGCCGGTCATATGTTGTGTCCTTGGGCAAGCCACTTCACCCCCCACTTTGCGTCTCTCCACCCAGGAGTATAAATGGGTACTGGCATTAGCTAGGGAGTAACCTCTGATGGACTTGCATTTCATCCAGGGGGAATAGAAATACTCTCGGTCGTTTCGTGCCAAGGAAACCCAGATAAACGCGAGCGTGATGGGCTATATTGGCGCGTCACAGACTTTACTACTCACTTTCCCACAGCCTTATTAGGCCAGGGTATAGTTTACTAAAGTCAACGCTTCAGTTTTGTCAATCTCTAGTCTTGTTTTGTCTTTCTGAGAATTATGTACACTGTGGATACAAAAAAAACCTGTTACAACGTTTTCAATTGTTCCAAAATATCAACCTCGGGCTGTTTTTCATTTTGATAACTTTTCTTTCTTGGGTCCGTTTCTCCAATTCTTCGCCAGACTCCAATGCGCCCCGTCTCGTCAACTGTCCATCCAACCAAATGTTTTGTGCCGACCAAGGGACGCTCTCTCGTAGCGTCGACTGGATCAAACCCACTGCCACAGACATTGAGGGCGCTGTCACGCTTACCAGTGACTACTCACCGGGGGATACATTCAACCATACCGGTACCCCGACACCGGTAACCTACACGGCCACTGACGAGTCTAACCTGACGGCATCTTGCACATTTGATGTCACCATTGACGGTATGTGGTAAACACCTTCACCGTTTACAAATTCTTGGACATTTGCAACATGGGGAAGTGCCAAGATATGGCTAGATAGCTCAGTTGGTAGAGCACCGGAACGGCAATCCGGAGGTCGAAGGTTTTAGCCCCACTCCACTCAATTTCTGGGTGAAATTGTAAAAGTTCCAAAGTGTGTGAGAATTTGATGTCATGCAGGGGCTTCACAGTACCTGAATCTCTTATTTATTGGAAGGGGAATCCTTGAACACTCTCATCCTTACCAGTAACAGTGCTCAGCGATAAATAGGATTGGTAGAAAACATAAATATGCCATTTGACCCTTTTTACCTATAACGTGTAAATATTTGTTCCGGGAAAGGAATGTCAGGCTAAATGACCGTGATGTGACTTTGTATTCTATGATAGTGACCTCATAATGAATCAGTTTTTATAATATTTATTTATATTACTGTTGTTGTTGGTTTATTAAAAACTCATGTGTCATAGACAAAAGGTCAAATTGTACATGATTTACAGATGAAATAATCATTAAAAATGTATGTAATGTACATGATATAAAATATAAAATGTGACATTATCAAGAACTTCAAAATGTGCAGTGTACTCCACACAAAAAAAGTCACTAGTTTAAAATGAAAAGGATTACAATAAAAATCCCTGCTCAGGAATTCACAAATAAATTTATCAAAAAAAAAGCGAGTAGTAAAAAAAAAATTCAAAACAAAAGACTTGGGAAAAATTAAAAACAACCACTTAAAATTATTGATAAAGTATGGGTGAGGGTTTTAGAAAAAAAAAATCTTTCAACACAAAATACTTGAATTAATAAGGCCAATAGAGTATTGGATTGGGCTTTTTCTGAAACAGCAAGTTTTAGCTGGTATCATGGAAATATTCTTTGAGTTCCTACCATGGCTGGCCAATCTAGATGGAAGGAATAAAGATTTACAACGCTGATTCTTCAGAAGGTCCTTCGCAAAATTAAGACATTGACACTCTCTCCTGGTGGACAATGAGTCTAGATGTACTAGCAGTTGAAGTGCAGAATCATATGAATGATAGTTCCTACCTAAATTTATTCTACAGTGCTCTCTTTACAAACACTGTAGTGACCACCCATCTCTATTCTTTGTGTCAATCCTGTCTGTCTCACAGACTGTGAGAAACCAGTCATCGATAACTGCCCGGCAGGTTTCAACCTGAATGGTGACCTCGGTGGTGGATCCGTTGCCGTCTCCTGGACTGAGCCAACCGCCACGGACAACAGCGGTCAGTACGAGCTGAACAGGACCCATGCACCTGGGGAGATATTCACTGCAGATACCTCGCCAGTCTTTGTACAGTACGCAGCTAGAGATCCATCCGGGAATGTTGCTACCTGCGTCTTCATGGTGGTTGTAACTGGTGAGTGTACTATTAAAGATGATATTGTGTGTACTGTGACAGGAATTCAGCCATCTATTATACACATATAGACTGGCAATGAGGTCACTAGTGAACGGCTATGCAACCTGAGGGACTGTGAGTGACCAGAAGAGGGTCCTTTTTCCCGAGGCTGAAGGGGCATAGACGTGCACTAGTGACCGAATTATGCCAGTCCATGTGTGTTTTATAACTCACCTACATGTATGTCCATAAAATAAGAAAAGAAACCTTTCAGCTAGGGTTTTATTATTGAACTGTTTTAATTCAACAATTAACTCATAAGCAATTCAACTGTGAGCAATTTAACGATTAAAGGAACGCTTTTAGTTTCCCTAGATAAAATTTTTGAGTTTGAGTTTGGTCAGAGGGCGCTGTTACCAGTCAAAAATGTTTGAGTATAGTGCCCGATCAGACACTATACCCTGGAAATTACGCACGCACGATGTCTCGACGCGCGTCTAGTTCACGCTGACGCAAGTTTCATTCACTAGCATAAATTAGTGAATCACACGTGACCGCATTTCAGCCAACCAGGATAAAGAACAAGCAAGAGGTGTGTTATAATATACAAATATTGACTGCTTCGTGTGGTGTAGTTAAACTAGCTTTCATGATCCATGAAGCTCGCCGAGGGAAAATAGAAGCCCTCTGTGGATCACCGAGGGAGGCTAGTTGTACTACACCACGAGATAAAGCAGTCAATATTTGTTTTATAACACCTTTCCCACAGATTCTCCTTGAATTTAAGCGATAACTGATTAATGTAAATACAATTAAAATGTACTTCTATTTGAATACAAAATTAGTTGAAACTTTAATAGCACTTTCCAAATACCTCTGTAGAGCAAACACTGGGGAATGTGCAATGGGCATGCTCATGCCATATGCATCTGCACACTCTAATGGTTGCGTATCGTACTTTGGTTGCTACAGCTATAGTGCTTTGATTGCTATGGATACAGTAGTGTTGGCCATGCACAGCAAGATAGCAAAAATAGCAGATGCCATAGGCATTGTTCTTCCAATTTTTATGGAGGTATTATCTTTAAATCTATAGTTCCTGAATAGGCCTATTGGTTTTCAGGGTCTGCCAAATAAGAGTCTCTGAATGGTCTGATGACAAGCATTGCCCAGCAATAAATACTCACATTGCCTTGGATCAGTGGCCAATGTTTATAACCATGCACTGTATAATCTTGACAGCTGAACGCTAGCCATTTTCCCCCAGTTAATTGTTAATTTTAATCTTCAAGTCTTGCATTAAAATGCTCAGATTTCCTGCAATTCCATTTCTTACTTGTAAATTTCCAGACACCACCGCGCCAGTCCTCAGAGACTGTCCGTCTAACCAGAGCATTACCACTGACGCCAACTCCAATACTGGATCCGCCTCCTGGACCCCTCCCACCGTGGACAGCACTCCAACGGACCCTGTCAATCTAGTACCAAGCCATCAGCCGGGGGCAGCGTTTCCTGTGGGAACCAACCCAGTCACGTACACAGCTACAGATGCTAGTGGCAATCAAGTGGTCTGTAAATTCTGGATAATTGTGAGAGGTAGGCACCGAGATGAGTTCCAGTCACGCGAATGTGTTTGTGTTCATTAGCTAGGCCCTGTGAATATGCTTACCCCAAATGAGACGATAATGCCAATGAAAAACTGTTGTCAGAATGCCGGCGTCCTAGGATGCCAATTTAACAAGTGTCACTGGTTGGAAAGCGGCTTTTACAATCCTCAAACAATTAATTGTGACTGAAAGCGAGATGTTACCAGTAATATATGAAATAGCTGCAGATGTACAAAACGGAAAAACTTCAGCTCTGACAAGACCATTACGTTCAGGTCGCGTGTCAGCTTCTTTGGAAAACATGGCGTATGACTTGGGAAGACCATTAGGCTTGGTTGCTAATGTTCGCCAAAGTTAGGGGCAATCAGTCGGTCCCATTTGCACACATTTTGCCAACAATGGCAAATGGTGTTATTGTTCACAATGGCAGAATGCACCCTAACGGTTTATATTTAGGTTCAGCAATTTCATATGCTGTCCAGTTGATATGTTTCTACTAGAGCTTTTCCTGTACGTCAAAGTTGATAATATATGACATGCATGCCATTCGTGGTCTAGCTGTAAGAGCATAGGATTCATGATCGTGAGATTGTGGGTTCGAGTCCTGCCGTGGCCATGCGTGTTGTGCCCTTGAGTAAGGCGCTTTACCTCAATTACTCCTCTCAACCCAGGTGTTAAATGGGTACCGGCATTATTCAATGCTGGGAAGGTAACAGACTCACTGTGGAGGAGGTGTGGCGATCCCCTTCAAAGCAGCATTTCATGGACTCACTGGCCCAATCACTTCAAAAGAGAGATGGGCACTCAGTTCCTGTGAAAACAGGTTTGTCCCCTTTACCTTTTTTATGCAATTCATAAATCATAAGTCCATTTTTTTGGGGATAATCCACAGATAACCAGCTGCCTACGATCACATGTCCAGTTGACATCACTCGAGAGGTTGCCTCGGGTATTCCATCGGACACGGTATCCTGGGATCCGCCGGTGGCTAACGACAATAACGGCGTACCCACCGTACAGTGTGCACCGCCGTCGGGAACAGCCTTTGATGTGGGCATGGATCACATTGTGACTTGCACTGCAACAGACAGCTCTGGCAATATTGCACAGTGTACCATTACTGTTAGCATTGTTGGTAAGTAAAAACTACTACTAAAATTGCAAAACACTGCTGTATGTATGCAAAGCTGAAAGGTGCACATTCGTCCAGATTTCACAAAAAAATCCATTTTGATTGTTTACTCACAATTTTGTTGAAGATCTGGGTTACAGTAAATCCATAGATAATGTCTAACATTTATGTTGAAAATGTTGGAAAACCTTATTTGTTTACATGACGTAGTATATATGTGTTTTAAAGCATCAAATGTTAAGCCAATTTAAAAAAAAAGACTGGCACAGATAAAACACACCTTGGAAATTCCCAGTTTTTGAGTAAAATCTTATCTATTTCATGAAAAAGTTGTGCAGCCTTGTGGAGACTTTGACAATATTTTGTTCCCTATTGTACACACGTCTCCACAAGGTAGCGAATTATGAAACATTGAAACATAGAACACACACTGGCTTGCACGTGTTTGAAGAATATTTTCAAAAGAAACGTGACAGAAATGAAGACTAGCACTCAAACGGCTCGATTTTGAGGCCCAAGTTTTTGTTCTTGCATGGCAATTACACAAAAACTTGCTAAGTTACAGTTGCATAAATACCTTTTGAACTACAATCGTTTCGTAGTAAATGCATTTTTCCAGCTCAGTGGGCGCTTTCTCTCAAAAATCTCCTTTATTAGGTTGTGACAAAATTGCCCGGTCTTCTTTTTATTATAAGATGTTAATGTGAGATGGATTGTTATTTTAAGATGTTAACATGAGATGGATTGTTATTTCAAGATGATAATATGTTATTGATTGTTTTTTTTAAAGATGTTAATGTGAGATTGATTGTTATTTTAAGATGTTAATGTGAGATAAGTTGTTGTTTTAAGATGTTAACATGAGATCTTTTGTTATTTTAAGATGTTAATATGAGATTGATTGTTATTTAAAGGTGTTAACGTGAGATTGATATTATGTTAAGATGTTAACATGAGATTGATTGTTATTTGAAGATGTTAACATGAGATGAATTGTAACTCACCTAGATGCAGGGAATGCCATCCTGATAACCTGCCCCGACGCCATTAGCATTAACACTGCTACTGGACAACCCAACAACGTCGCCAATTGGGATGATCCTACAACTAGTAGTTCCTCCCCGGCCAGCATCACGCTGACTCCCACAATCCAGTCAGGAGCCGCATTTGGCGTAGGTGTTAACACGGTCATGTACACAGCAAGTGACGGCATGGGAAATACGGCCACCTGTTCTTTCACTGTCACGGTCTCAGGTAAGCTAGTTGAAGTGTTTGTGCATGGCAAGTTACTCAGAAGTAACTCTGATTCTATTACAGACTTCCAGTTACAAAAATGAGCTATGTAAAGGTTAGGGTTTGGTAGGCACATTTGCGAATGCTCTCACTTAAGGAACACAATTTAACGAAGTCAGTTTGTATTTCAATTGGTTAGTGTCACTTTTGCTCTGTCTGCCTTCAGAAGAAGGAATCATTGCAAAGATACCAGGTAGGAGAAACCCATTGCAGCGCGTCCCAAATACCCGCCACATTTTTTTTGTGAGGCTCTAGTGTCCTTGTGGAAACATGTACTGCCACTATTTTTATACGATTTTAAAGCTTAGAATCTTAACTTTATCCCTGATAAGTATTGGTTTGATTTTCAAAAGGGTTTTGAAATTATTCGTGCTCAAATAAAGGCATGTCAAACAAAAACACAACCGATTTCAAGGAAAATCAATCATACTCATTTTTTTTAACATGGAAATGACAATCTTGTTGCCTTGTACTTCCTGTGTTTCCTATTCTTTTCGATCCACATAGACTACAGCTTAAATAAATTCACAATATTGTTCTTCGTTTTAAGTTTATTCTGAGTCTCTTTTGAAATTCACGTGCAAGTATAGATATATCAAAAAGCATGCTTAAAGTGTGACTAGAGTTGGCATCTAATGTACTGCATCATCGATTTTCCTTGAAATCGGTTGAGTTTTCTTTCGACATTCCTTTATTTGAACATGCCTCTATACTCGCCTGGGATAAAGTTCAGATTCCAAGCTTTCAAATGATATAAAAATAATGGCGGTACATGTTTCCGCGCCAACGCTAGAGCCTCACAAAAAAAGTTGCGGGTATTTTGGGACGTGTTGTAGTTTCTGTAATGCTCCAGACCATCCTGCCTGTTACTGCATTTACGCTCCATGCATGAACAAGAGAGGACGCTTTTTACCACTGCATACTGGTTCGCGCGTATAGCGCAAAGTACGCACAGCGTATTTTATTCTGAATGTGCACAAAGCCATAGCGTCTTCTCTTGAGCATGAACGCCTTCGGCAATGCATTTGAACGTCTCTCCCAGTGGTCTCCCCAACTCTTCCTTTCTTACCGTTGAGGGGGTACTTTTGCATGGAGCTGATACTGCCTCGTACTGCCCACAGATTCGTCAGGAAATGAATACTATGTAATACAAAGTAATGCATATGTTACTGGGTTAACTAACTTCACATACACAGAAAAACACTTTTGATTCTCACTCAAGTAATCCTCTTCATTCTCGATCCTCTCCTTTCCCCTAGACATGGAGCCTCCAGTATTCCAAACCTGTCCCGATGACATCATCGGCATCCCTACCGATGCCATCACTTGGACCACACCCACTGTGACAGACAACACCGTTATCTTTACATTGATCGCCTCTAGATCCCCGGGTATGTTCAGCCTGGGAGTGCATCATGTGACATACACGGCGACTGATGACCATAACAACCAGCAAACATGCACATTCACTATTACCATTGAAGGTGAGGACAAGATAATAAAAGTGTACTAATTTACTGGTTTAATTTTTTTTTTTTTAATTTCTGCTTTAGTTTAGACCCTACTCAAAAGAACATGAAGTTAGTAGATAACTAGTCCGAAAATTTGGGACTCTCAATACTGTGTATGAGAGTCCCAAAACTTATTGGTATCCATATCGTGCAAAAGTTTGTGCTGCATAATAAAACCAGTGTGAATCAAATTAGCAAGCATACTCACTACAGTTTCTTCAATAATCCCCGAAACTTCTGCCTCGCAAAGTTGCTGTTGTGAGTATTGCATCACCAAAAATTCAGCTTTTAATTCTAATTTTGCAGGGAGTTATCGAAATCCAAACGCAAAACATAACGTTGATGTGTACTGCAATGCATTGTGCAAAAAACTCCTCAGCTAAAACATTTTCATCGTGTAGATAAAACAGCGCCCTCTTGTTGATCTGAGTGAATGCAGAATGCTTCATTTTTTAACAGAGGGCGCTATGTTCATTTGGCCATCGATTAAAAAACAAGTAAGCTGCAAGGCTCTTCCTACACCTACCCAGAATACCTTGGGAATCACACAACCATTTCTAGAGCATGGAGAATGACGTGGATGGTTTTTGAACTGCCAAAAACTTGCCTTAAAATTGGATTTAAGGTCTCAAATTCCGCAGGTGACATGCTTGCAACTATAGCATTTTGATGTATGTGTTGTGTGGGCATTAATTAGCCGAATGGTGAGTAAAAAAACGTCAGTAGTAATTTTGCACGTTTTTATGCACTCACGGTCCCAGTCTGGTAGATAACCACAGCTAAAAAAAAAAAAAAATTATGAGCAGGGGGGCATGTTAAAAGATTGGCTGGATGGGGCTAACAGCAGAAGCAGGTAGTGAGCTCCGTCTCATGTCCGGCAAGACGTCAAAACCTTCAGTTATGAAAGGTTACATCGCAGTGATTTAATTTATTTCTCAGACAGTAAGGCCAGCCATCAGATAACAGACCGTTCGGGTACCGGGCCCGGTAAGCCAATCCCTTTCACCCCGATCGGTATGAAGCCAGAAGCCACCCTGTTACTGAAGCCAGAAGCCCTGATCGGTCTGAACTGGTGACTGGGGGTTTGATCAATGGGCAAAATAGATTGAAGTCGAGCCATTGGAGGAGGATTATTCGGCCCACTCAGAGTCATTGTTGCGTGCTGGAGGATTAGTGTGTCACAAATTGGTTCCTTTGTGATGAGCCAGAGTGTGCTGCAGAAGCCTGGTGTAGTTAATCTGGGCCCAATCGGTTCCATCCAAGGTCCCAGTCCCTTTGACATACTGGGCGGGCTCAACCCCGAACGGTCTGGGGAGGGACTCTAATTTGAGGGCTGGCCTAAGTTACAACCACTTATCTTTTTGAGTTGGTGGCACGATATGCACGATATGCTGTTTTTAACCCCTCATGACGTATATCATAGCACCCTCGACTTTGACTTGGGTGCTATGCCCCCCTCCGGTGTTAAAAGCGTCGTCCCACATCAATGTCAACAATGTTAAATGTTTTCATATTCTGATACCCTTTAACAGAGAACAACAAGCCCATGGTGTCCAACTGCCCGGTCATGTTGACCCGTTATATACCCGAGGGTGAGAGTCAGGTAGAAGTGACATGGACCGAACCCACAGCTACCGACCAGGATGGCATCGCTAGGATAGAGCAGAACTTCTACCCCGGACAGAACTTCACCCTGGGAGCGTATCAGGTCACCTACATGTTCATTGATAACGCAGGATTTGCAGCCACGTGCCAGTTTGTTCTGAATGTTGAACGTAAGTATAGTACAGCATTTTCCCCCCAATTTTCACTCGGGATGTATCAAATCAAATCACAATTATTTTCCTCTTTGTGACAGAAATGAAAAAATAATATAAGTATTGAAACAAAATATAAAGGCTACTAGAGTTGGCAAAACCTTAAAAGCATAGCTTGTATCAGGCATGCCATTACACAAAAACAGACGAATAACAGGAAAAACAATTACACACATGTATAATGCTAAGCAGTAAAGAAAGTTATGAAAAAGTTATGACAAATAATATGAATAATGAGCTACGAGTAGGATCGCCGTGCATACAAAGTCCAAGGGCAGAGGCACATTACATATAAAATATATCACATTACATAAGGTACAATTTAAGTTTGCGTTTGAAAATATTATAAGACCTTAAACATCTGAGAGAGAATGGTACTCATTGTGATGTAACACACTGAGTATACAGTGTGTGATGTAAGACACTGAGTATACAGTGTTTATACATCGGTGTAAGGGCAAAACCTAATTTAAAGTACAACATCCACGAAAACGAAAAACAAAACAATTACACTTACCTTTTGTGTGATCCTTGGACAGAACTTTAAAATGGTTTTGTGTTTAAATTTTCGCAACTTGAAAAGTACATGAGCAATGTGAATGATTATTGTACTAAAAGAAGGCTTATGAATTGGGCTTTCATATCCTAGGTTTTGAAAGTGATACACGTAGAACTTGATTAAAATATGGTCCTGACATTTGGTTTCCTTTTTTTGACTCGCCCTGTAAATATAAAAAAGGTGCGTAGGGATTCTCTGTTTTCTCAAAATTTTGCATCCACGAGCTTAAACTTATCAGGATAGTTGTGTTGCATTCTACTTTGGATTTTGAGCAATTTTGTTGCTTCAAACGACAAATCAAAATCGTCCTTTGTACCTTTAAAGTGATCATGCATTAAATTTGACGATTATATTCATGCCTCAATATAGGCCATGGGCCAATATAGGCCATGGGCCAAAATCTGTATCAGGTCTAGAAGTTGAGGTTCGTCTTAAAATTTTTGATGTCAGCTTGCTTTTACTATAAATTCGATAGTGCTGATTCTTAATCTGACTGTTCACATTGGCCCAAATTGCACATTAAAGTTATAACGACATTTTTTCCTCATTATTTTGCCCATTTTTGGTCAAAAATAGTATTTTTGCCATAACTTCTATGTTTTAAGTTCAGGCTTTGGCCCGCGGCCTAATAGAATGGATTATGAGTGTGAACGTTATTTATTTTGCATGTAGGAACTCCCGACACCACCCCACCAGACATCACAAACTGCCCCATGGACCAAGCAGAGACACTCCCAGAGGGCCAGATCAAAGTGGGTGTGTCCTGGACCGAGCCCACCATCGTCGATGCCAGGGGAACAGTCAGTGTGGACGTGAACTATCGGCCGGGGGACCTATTCTCAGCTGGTACTACGCAAGTGGTTTATGTGGCTACTGATGGTGCTGGTAACACAGCTAACTGCACATTCAATGTGCATGTCGATGGTAAGTAGTAATGTTGTGCATCGGGTCAGGTTGACCAGGCTAAACCGGCCCAAAACATTATAGATACAGAAGGAAATCCAAACTAAAACCGATATGTACTCCCCAAATATGACCCGATTTAACCAAAAACTCAAGCAAAAACCGACCCAAACCGACCTGAAACCGAACCGACCTGAAAAAACCCTGAATATCTGGCTTGGGCAACTGTATAAACTTTTGTGCCAGAACTTACCCACGTCGGGTGCAAATCATCGTCTCTCAGTAAAGACTCATATCGTATGGTACGGTGAAGACTGGTAACTTTACCTACTGGTGGGCTTACCAGTTATAGACTGTGCGTGTTAGACCGCAATTCACGTGCACATTTGCGCGGTGGGTTGACGTTGGTTGTAACAGGCACAGTAACTCTGCAGTAATATTGCTCCGCTTGAATTTCCAAACTGCTTCATTTTGTTTTGGTATAGTTTGTTTTTCACAAGATGGCTTAACCGACCCGAAAATCGCAAACGCAAAACCAAAACCGACTTGACTTGATTGAGATTATGGTCAAACCAACCTGACCCGACCCAAAGTCGGTTTGAGGTTGGGTTGGTGTCGGTTTCGGGTCAGGTTTGCACAACATTAGTAAGATTAATGATGTGAGAAAACAACATGAATTTAACATAAGATTAACAATTTAAAGATTAAATTTTAACACAAGATTGATGTATTAAACCCCGCACGCGGGAACAACACTTGTACATCTCCAATGCCACACCGTGTGTCCAGCTGTGTGCTACATTGTGCACGTGCATGCACGCACAACAGACTTTTGTACATGAATGTCGATACATCAATCACAGCTGTGATTGTATTAGAACATGATGTGCCATCCATAAAAGAAAAATGTGTTAATTGAATTGTGTAACAGGTGCCTAAGGACTGTCAAACTCTTTCACCTAACTTAAATTTCATTTAAATTTGACTGCATCTGTTTTTGGTGACAAATTTGGTGAAGGCTCAGAAAACGTATCATGTCCCGTAACCAGCTGTGGTTCACAGTCAACTTAGCAGGGGTCAGATTGTCCACTGTTCATGTTCAATCTAACCATAAACTCAAGGCCTGTATTTGCTCTTTTTTTACTTTCAGTGATTGACACGGTCAATCCCTTCTGGAGTGGCTGTCCTGGTGACATCCAGGCCTTTGTTCCATTTGGCACGCCCTCTAAATCAGTGACCTGGACTCCGCCCACCGCCTCGGATGCCATCAGCTCGGTCACCACCACGGCGTCACACACTCCCGGTGCCCAGTTCAACGTTGGAGACACCCAAGTGGTCTACACGGCTACCGACGTGGCTGGTAACCGGGGGTATTGCAACTTCACCATCACTATCACAGGTAGGGGAACCAGTCTTGCTGTCAAGTTCAATAGTATGAACTGCCAAGAATCAACATGCAGGGTGTGTAAAAAATCACTTAACCCTCAAACCGTCCTCTTTTTCACAGCTTTAAGAAAAAAAATGCAAATATCTATATACAGGGTGAGTAAAAAAAAAACGAAACCCAAATGTCAGGACCATTGTTTTAGTGAAGTTCTGCATGCAGCACTTTCAAACTCTAGGATATGAAAGCCAAATTCATAAGATTTCTTTTAGTACAAGAATCATTCAAATCACTCATGTACTTTTCAAGTTATGGCATTATAAACACAACCATTGTTTTAAAGTTCTGTCCACGGATCACATAAAGGCAAGTGTTCTTTCAGCAAAACGTTTTGGTTTCACTGAAAGAACGCACACCTTTTTTTGTGATCCGTGGACAGAACTTTAAAACAGTGGTTGTGTTTAAAATTCTGTATCTTGAAAATTACATGAGTGATTTGAATGATCCTTGTACTAAAAGAAAGCTTATGAATTGGCCATTTATATCCTAGATTTTGAAAGTGCTACATGTTGAACTTCACTAAAACAAAAGTCCCGACATTTGAGTTTCCTTTTTCTTTTACCCTGTATATTTGGAGAGTATATAGCCCTTCCAATCAGGTAAATATTTATTGAGTTATGGCCAATTGAAAACAAGCGCCGCTTTTTCATTTTGTCCATTGCGACTGATATTTTGACTGCTGCAATAAGAACACAGGCCGAAATTTGCATTTGTGAAAAAGATAACCAAGCAGAGGGCAGAAACAGAGCAGCACAGTAAACATCTGAGAAGTTAACCAAACAGTCCTTTTCAGGACTACCATTACTTCCAAAAAGATAATGACAATCTTTGCAAAAAATAAATTAACAAAATAAAGATTAAAACATTGAAACTAAAAACAAGTTAAAACAAATTAGAGCAAAACTCCCTCATCCCAAATCCATTACGTTCCTTACAAATGACAATTGAGTACATGTATGGAAATAATAAACAAAACTAAACATAACAAAAACAACCCAATCCAAGCTGGCCAGGATTGACAAAAGTATACTGAAACACTGCGACTCCAAAGCCTGTCGATCCCAACTCGAAATGGTAACATTCAAAAGTAAATTGAATTGACAAATAAAAAGTTGTAGAAAATGAATAAGATCGCATAGAAATAAGAGATTAAAAAAGATTTTAAAAACATTGACAATTACAAGGTATTAAAGGCAAGAAATAGCTGTAATAATGATCATAGATCACAAAAGCACAGGAATAAATTAAAAAAAAAAAAAAAACCTGCATGGTTAAAGGCTCAAAATATTTTGATCTTTCAGTTTTCTTGAAATTGTAGCTCACAAGATTCTCATTTTTCTTGGTTTTAATTTTTTTTTAATGCACAGAGGCTGTTGACACACAGGACCCCATCATTAACGGCTGCCCCATGAATATCACCAGAGAAGTCAACCCAGGCATCACGCAGCTGTCTGTCTCCTGGACCCCACCCACGGCCATTGATGATTTTGGCACTCCGTCGTTTGTCTCCAACTTTCAGGTTGGGCATACCTTCGCAGTCAGTACGCATGAGGTCGTGTACACGGCCACAGACGGGTCTGGTAATAGTGCCGAATGTAGATTCTCCATCACGATAACTGGTGAGTTTTTGCTGGACGATTCTGCGGAACGATTCTATATGTGGGGAGTATTAGTCCAAGTCACACATTTTACGGTTTGGAGCTGCAGATCTCCACGGTTTGAACTTTGTGATAAACCGTGGGAGTACCGTATTCATCCTTAGTACCTCCGTGGTTATCCGTCATCTTCCTTGGGTATTCGTGGAGGGGCTACGGATGTTTTAAACTGTTCAAAACTTCCGTGGTGAAACGTCATGAAAATTGATCTGTAGTGCAACCATGGGACATCTGTAGGAC
The DNA here is from genome assembly GCF_015706575.1 of Patiria miniata. NCBI lineage: Eukaryota > Metazoa > Echinodermata > Asteroidea > Valvatida > Asterinidae > Patiria > Patiria miniata. The sequence goes on from NW_024037073.1 coordinate 8,835,098, forward strand.
AAACGTTGTGTTATTCGTGGCTATTTGTAATTATTGTCGCTACGAAGGTCCTACAGATATTCCTGGATGTACTAGGGTTCTGCCAAGGTTGTACTATGAATCTCCAAGCTTTATTCGTAGGAGAACCTTGGTCATCTGTGGCCCAATCGCAGACAACCATGGCGTTAACGTCATTATTTTTAGTAATACCGTCAATATTCTTCTCCAATACGTCCATAATCTTGACACACCGCGGTGTACTCGTAGAGAAACCTTAGGACAGTCGTGCTATCCGTTCTGAAACCGTATATTTTTTTTAGAGGGGGGCAAAATATTTTTCCCAAAAAAATCCTGGATTTCTCAACATTTTCTCGATTTCTCAGTTTTAGAGGGGGGCAGGGACATTTTGCCCCCCCCCCCACTCATTAAATTTACACCACTATGACTTCGCGCCTCTTTTTCTTTTCTTTTTTCGCCAGCTCTCACTGACTCGACCCCACCGACTATCTCCAACTGTCCCGCCAAAATAACCAGGCGTGTTGGCGCTGCCGTGACGTCTATCATCGTTGCCTGGACACCTCCCACGGCCTCCGATGATTTCTCCGGCGTCAGTCTCACCACGACCCACAATCCGTCCAACTCGTTCCAGTCCGGGACGACGGTTGTCACATACACAGCTGAAGATGGCGTTGGCAACACAGTCACCTGTGTCTTCAGTGTCAACATTATCAGTAGGTTGACCCCCTTATTCAGAATGTTTACAGTGGGGTAAAAAACAACACTCTATATACAAGGCCGTCAGCAATTTATACTGGTATAGAAAGTGACTCTTAATAGGTGTTCTTGAAATTTTTTAAATTCGTGTTTGAGTTTTTTTCAATGCCTTCCTTCCTTTAAAGGTAGAGTCGATTGTGTTTTTTTTTTTGAAGCAACAAAAGTGTTCAAAATCCAAAGAAGGGTACTTAACAATTAACCAGATGAAGTTTTAGCTCAGTGAATGCTGTATATTCCGAGCAAAATATATTTTAGGGTCTCAATTTTAATTCAAAAGTTGCTGAGTCATGTTTGAATGTCCCCGAGTAACAGCAATCGCGCAAATAATAACAACTGCTCGCATGTGTGTGTGTGTGTGTCGTTTCAACACTTGCACGCACCAATTCACGGCTTCGCCAAATTGACTACGAACTACTAACAGAAATTTCCAAAAATGTGTCATTAGACGCATATTTTGAAATGACCTTCTTTTATCGTTTTCTTCAAAATGACAGCATGCCAGAAAGAACAATTTCACAGGGAGTTTAATGCCATGACTTTCTTTAAATAAAACCAAGTTCGCTTTTCAACAATAATTTAATCGGTTACTTTTTTGATGGCTGCAAATGATATACTCTATACCTTTAAACTCAAGGAAACCATTTGTTGGTTCGGTAAAATTTCAAACGTGAGTTATCTTTGTTTGAGTGTTGCTTTACTCTTTAATGTACAAGATTATTGACCGAATCGATTGATTTTATCCGTAACTTCAGATGATGCCACCGCTCCTGTCTTTGTGGGATGCCCAAGTGATGTCGGTGCGACTGCTCCCCCAGGCCAGAATCAGGCCACTGCATCCTGGACGCCCCCTACCGCTACCGACGACTCCGGGGAACCAGTTAACCTGCAAACCACTCACGAGCCCCCCACGCTATTCAACCTGGGCATGACGACGGTCACCTACACGGCCTTTGATAACTACGGCAATTCAGACACCTGTTCTTTCGTTGTCGACGTTGTCGGTGAGTTTTTACAAAGGCTTCCAGGAAGAAGAGTTTCGTTGACAATATAATAATAATAATAATAATAATAATAACATTTATAAAGCGCCTTTTCCTAGGGTTACAAAGCGCTCAGAAAATGACCCAAAATTACAACATTGACAAGGATAAAATAATGGAAAACCAAATGGAACTGAAACCACTGCCAGGCCCAGGCCACGGCGCTCAGACAAGAGAGCCCAGCGATAGAATCGCAGGGAAACAATCAAAGGGAGACCGAGGAGTGCAGGGGCTCCCTGAGACGAGCACACGCGGGCCAGGCCTGACGAGGTAGTTACAGATTAAACAAGTGTGTCTTTAATGACCCTTTAAACTTGTCCAAGGAGCTAGAAATTCACTTCATGGCATTGTGCAGAAAAAAAGAAAGAAAACAAACACATGAAGGGATCAGTGCCATTGAACAGCCTATCAGGTTAGAACAGCCAGTTTTCAGGTTATAGCCTGGATTCAGGCTTTCTCATGTTTTGGAAAACAGGCTTTCCATCCCTTCACAGACCGGAAAAATGAAACCTCGTGTAGCATGTACAGAGAAAAACAAACATGCACACGCGCTTTCGGGCAAACGCCACGCTAGCTTCATACACGAATGTATGCATTGTAAGTTCAAAGTACAGGGTGAGTAAAAAAAAAAAGGGAAACCCAATTGGCTACCACTATTTTTTAAAGAAGCTCTGCAAGATCTAGGATGCGAAAGCCCAATTAATAAGCTTTCTTTTAGTTAAAGAATCATTCAAATCACTCACGTACTTTGGCAGTTATGGAATTTTACACACAAACACATTTTTGTAACCCTGTCCATGGATCACAACAAAGGTAAGTGATATTTCAGGAAAACGGAAACTGTTCATATATATAAAAAAAAAAAACCATCAAATAACATGCGTTATAATGTCAATAGTTCATAGTCTTGCACTGCCTTCTAGTTTGCTACCCCGGAGACTTATGAGATTATTCTGATCTCATTTTCAGGATATCACATGGTTTCATTTTTACTTAAATATCTCATACCATAAATGTGATCCGTGGATAAGGTTTAAAAAAAAACGGAGTTTGTGTTAAAAATTCAATTTTTGGTGCGATCTGAGGAAATTTCTGACCACTTTAACCAATAATTTCTCAGCAAAAGATACATTGTGTATAACAGGGCCCTGTAAATGAGACACACAATTAAGTTCAAAAATGCATTTTGTGTCCCCCATCCTTCAAAAAGTGGGGGGACGTGTCCCCTTGTCCCCCCCCCCCCCCCCAGGATTGACGCCCTGGCGTGACAGGCTCTCGACCAGTAGGAATGGGTAAACTGTCTTAGGTATTTATGAATGGTCCTTTTCTGGCTTGCAGATGATCAAGGTGCGCCAACCATTCTGAACTGCCCAGACAGCATCAATCATTACGTGGCGTCAGGGGTACCCCAAGCCAACGTAGCGTGGACCGCTCCTACAGCGCTTCCCGCTTCAGCGACTCTAACGACCGACCGTGAACCAGGGACTAGCTTCAACGCTGGTACTAGCACACTGGTAACCTACACGGCTACAGACGACCTCAGCCGCTCTTCCACTTGCTCATTTACTGTTGCTGTCATAGGTGAGCGGAGATCCCAACAAAGAAACGTTTGGATTCTACTATTAGGCCAACAAAAAAATAAGTCGGTCTCTGGTCAGCGCGTGCGTCGATTTTAATCATGCGCGTCGATCTTTTTTTTTTTTTACATGTTCCGCGGTAGCTTCAACAGCGCCCTCTATTTCCGCACCTCAATTTTTTTTACCAAAGAGCACCAAAGAATAGGAAATTGCACCAAGGCAAATGATCGAAAGCACCAAGGCAAATTATGGAGGACACCAATGTACATGAGGACACCAAAAAAGCAAAATAGTACCCCACCTTGTCTGTACAATCCAAGCTTGAAGAAAGGGAAATAAAGTGGGGAAAAAAAGCCGCGTGGCCGCGTCAATTCCGGAACTTTGGTCTGACCAGAGACCGAATATTTTTTTTTTTTGGCCTTAGTGCCATACAATAACCTGTGAGATATAATATGTGACGACTGATGTGATCGGTAACATGTATGACACAGAATCTGCCTATGATTTTTCAAAACTCAACACTCAATTTTCACATATCTGCCTGACTTTGCTTATATACAGGCGTTAAGTGTGCACATTTTAAAGGTAGAGTACAGCACTTGCAGCTATCCAAAAAGTAACTGACAAAATTTTTGCTGAAAAGCTTACTTGGTTTAAAGATAGTGATGGCACTATTAAAACTCCCAGTGAAATCCTTCTGGCATGCTGTCATTTTGAAGAAAACAATAAAAGAAGGTCATTTCCAAAGATGCATCTGAAGATGCCTTTTTGGAAATTTCCATTAATAGTTCTTTTTTATTCGGCTAAGCCTGAATAGGTGCACGCAAGTGTTGACAGGACGCACACGCGCATGCGGTCATTATAATTCGGCGGTTCAGTGTGTGACATCGCATAGCTGCAATCAGCTGAATGAGAAGGTGTACAGGACGCTGATTTCAGGCACAATTCAAACATGACTCTGCAAGATCTCAATTGAAATTGAGATCCTAGAATATTGTTTTCTCAGAATATACAAAATTCACTGAGCTAAGATTCCATTAGGTTAGTTGTTAAGCACCCTTCTTAGGTTTTTCAGCACTTCTGTTGTTTCAAACCAAAAAAATTGCACAACGGGAGACTTTGAGACGTTGGTGGCAGCAAACACACCGGTCCTTTTCAATTGTTTACATCACGTTAAATCTAAAGTGCTCATGCTCAATATGACGCAAACAATGGAAAATTACAAATTGAGAATTTGCCAGTTTTATTTAGACGGAACCAGCTACTCTTTTTCAATTTACAACTTTCTGAAAATAGGTATTTATTTTGGGTTACTATTAGGCCTATAACGCACAAAAAGATATTGAAGCTTTGGCCGCAGATAATTCAAAATTTGTCAAGTAAATTTGTTAAAGTGATTGGGGGGGGGGGGATTTTTTTCAAGATGTCCCATTCACAAATGAACATTTTTCTATTTGACAGAAAAAAAAAGCAATTTAAAAACAAAACCCTTTTTTTGGCGTGAAAACTTGAAAAGTTAGCACTGAGAGAGCAACTTGAAAAACTTCACTTCTGTTAACAGATGAAACCTTTTCTTTGTCTTTCTTTTCCAGTGGATACCCAGGCTCCAGTGATAGTGAATTGTCTGTCCAATATTGCAGAGACCGTACCCCAGGGTCAGACTTCCCTCTCCGTCAGCTGGACTCCTCCAGTAGCCACTGACAATTCAGGTCAAGTCACTCTGACACCGTCACACAATCCTGGCGATGGTTTCACGGTACAGACCACGCCGGTCACCTACACGGCTACAGATCCATTTGGTTTGACGGCAGTGTGTCAATTCACTGTGACTGTCACAGGTGAGACTTGTCCAAACTTGCGTCAATAACGCCAAAGAAAAGGTTCCGGATTCTGGTCTGCGCGCTTCGCCGTAGCCATGCACGTCGGCAAAATGAAAAAGGTTTTTTTTTTTCAATGTAAGATGATGCCTCAAAACTGCCAAACTCACTGGTTTGACTGGAATCCTGCTTCTGCACAATTTTAACGTGTTTTTTGATGGGGTTATGATCGAGTATAAGCTTTATGTGACCCCTCTGGGCTCCCATACATTTTGCACTAAATTTAGTCGGGCACCATTTGCAGTCATCAGCCGACATTTGAAGAAAAAAAATGTAAAAACAAAAAAAGCCGCGTCGCCGCACCACTTTTGGGGCAAGCTCTATACCAGAAACCGGAGACTTTTTTTTGGGCCTAAGCCAGTTCGGTATTCCAACTGTGCGTGCACACAATGATATGGGTCAAGGGTCATTCGGGATAATCGAAGGCAAATGAACACGCACAGGGAGACGGGCGCACGACGCTTATGTGTTAATTACGAGCAGAACGGGCGCTCACGTTACATCGCGTAACATCGCGTAACATCGCGTAACATCGCGTAACATCACATCTACGATTTTATTCCGAAAGACCTTTAACATAGACTAAATATCGAACTGGCTTATTCATCACATGCTACTGATTTTGTTTAAAGTGTGTTTCGCTTTTTTTTTTAAATCCAGTTGTTTAAAGGTAGAGTGTATCATTTGCAGCTATTCTAAAGGTAACCGACAGAATTATTGTTGAAAAACATATTTGGCTTAAAGATAGTGGTGACACTAAACTCCCTGTGAAATTGTTCTTTCTGGCATGCTGTCATTTTGGAGAAGACGGTTAAAGAAGGTTCTTTCCAAAGATGCGTCTTAAGACACACATTTGGAAATTTATGTTAGTAGTTCGTTTATAATTTGGCGAAGCCGTGAATGGGTGCGTGCTCGCGCACACTCATGTGCAGTTTCTGTAATTCGTCGGTTCAGTGCGTGACATCGCGTAGCTGCAATCGACAGAATGAGAATGTGTCCTGGAAGCTGATTTTGGTGCAATTCAAAACATGACCCTGCAACTTTTAAATGGAAATTGAGATCCTAGAATATTGTTTTCTCGAAATATACCGCATTCACTGAGCTAAAAGTTCCTCAGGTTAGTTGTTAAGCACCCGTCTTTAGATTTTGAGTACTTTTGTTGCTTCAAACGAAAAAAAATGCACAAATGACATATCATTTACTCTACCTTTAACTTTGTGAATTTTTTAGCTTTGAGCAAATGAGCCTGAAATAAAACAGTATGAGTTCCATTATTTATGACAAATGATCTACTCTACCTTTAAGCCTGATTTCCTTTGAAACATTCTATGGGCCTTATTCATGAGCCGGCCATATTGAATTGAAAGTGAGGCAAAATCTTTTAATTTTTGGAACTTGCGAAGAGAAATGAAAGCAACTTAATGTATAATAAATTCCAGGCTGCTTCAATAAATCATTTAACATTTGAAATTAAACATTCCCTTATGTTTAGAGCCATATTAAAAAAAATGACGGTAAAATAAGGCTGCATTGTGCCTAAAAAGTCTGGCGCCATCCCACTCAACATTTAAAAATGAATGAAATACATTCAGGGAACTCGACACAAATGGCCAACTCGTGAATAAGGCCCATTGTGATCAGTCAAACAAATAATAGAAGTCAGTTTATAAGATCAGTGATTTTTTAAACCATGATTTGTACAGTAGAAGTCACCTGATGCGAATTTGCCTATTTTGGTGCAGTTTCTAACGACAACACGTTACCAGTGATTTCCAACTGCCCGTCCAATATCGCGAGAGCGACAGACACTGGTCTGGCCACGGCCTCAGTCACATGGACCGCTCCCACGGCAACCGATGACCAAGGAGCTGTAACGTTGACGTCCGACATCTCCCCTGGATTTGCCTTCCCTATTGGGATGACTGAAGTTACGTACACGGCTATCGATGGCAATAACAACCAAGTCACTTGCGTGTTCACTGTCACTGTTACTGGTAAGATATCTAATGGAATATTCAATCTAGGGTCTTACGTGCTACATTAAAAGTTGGCAGAATGTTATTTAAGATCATCCCATTAAATTTTAAAAACCATTCTAATGCCAGAAATCTCAGAATGTCCTCTGCAATTAAGTAATGTAAAAAAAGACAGGTCCTAGGGGTGTCATACCCCCAGCTCTGTCAAAATGTTTTTGTTTCAATAGAAATTCATACAAAAATAATGCTAACACCCCCTGTTCTGACACCCCAAAACAATTCCACTTGTGTTAATATACACCTGTAAACAAAATACGGTCAAATCCCGTTGGTTTCCGACAGTATGTGTGCACTATTCTCTAACACGGTGTGAATAACCGTCGGATTTGAACAGCACCCCCATTGAAAGTATGGTACAAGCCCCCCCACGCCCCCCTCCCCCCCCCCCCCCCCCCCCCCCCCCCCCCCCCCCACGTATTGATTTTATGGAACCAAGTGTCTGGACAAAAAAAACCTGTCTACATTTCAGTATTGATTTGCTGATGAAACCCCTCCCTGCAAAAATACCTGGATCTGCCCCTGAAAGTGCCTGATGATTGGCCCTCAATTTTATACTTGGTTGAGATTCTATTATCAATCGCTTAAATTTGCTTCAATTCCCCCATTAGTATGTTTTCTTGTACCAATTGTAGGCTATTTCTTGTCTTATATGATGTGAGTAAACTTCCAGTAGACTTAAGAGTTAACTCCCAGTAGACTTAGGATTGACAACAGATATATACTCTTAATTTCTGTAGCTGACCGTGCTTTGTTTTGTTGCATGCTCTCCCACACAGATGAAGAGAACCCTACTCTTGCTAACTGTCCACAGAGTTTCACTCTGTCCGTGGCCCAAGCCACGGATCAGGCCATCGCTAATTGGACGCCGCCGACCGCCTCAGACAACTCGGGCACGGTAACCCGGACGACGACCTTTGAACCTGGCCAATCACTGTCTGTGGGCCAATATCCGGTGACGTATACAGCAACGGACCCTGCTGACTTGACGGCAACATGCACGTTCACTGTCACTGTACAACCTAGTAAGTCACTTACTGACAAAATTAAATTCAATGTCAACTTTTTAGCTTGCTTAATCCCATGAAAGGTGTTGATTAATTATTTTCTTCAAACAAACTTGTATCCTTGATCCGTGTTCCATCTTAACCATCTTGAAGTTACGTCAAGAAGATTTAATTTCTTATCCTGCTAGCATTCCTGGAATATGTATGCTATACTGTTCCCTGTTGCACTGGAACTCATTGAATAATTAAAAATTGTTGACTACTGTAGCCAAGTTCGCGCAAGGACTATAGTTGACCAATGGTTAACTAACGTTTGCCCGAACTCTGTCTAGTCGACGGTGGTTGACTACGCTAGTCGACTATTTGGAACCAGCCTACTTGGGTTGGTTGCTTCGCTGGTAACCAATAGCCGCATTCATAACGCTAGCAGAGAGCCAGGATCCAGAAGTTTTACGATGACATTCTGACCAGCGTTTGACTAGAGACGTTCGCACGTTGCTATTAGTGCGCAGGCGTAAGGTACGTCACAAATCAACCACTAGTCGACTAATGGTCCTTGCCCGAACTTGGCCTGTGATGTGGGATATGACCTTTTTAACACCCGAGGGGCGCATAGCACCCGAGGGGAATGTGCCCCGAGGGGGTTAGACTTGGTGCCAAGTTGGTAATTGTTTTACGTACGGTTACTGGTTCCACGCACACAAATATCCCTGCAATGCATGTAGTCTAGTTCCCAGACCAAATGATGCTGATTATTTCTGATTACGTACTAGTCTTATACCAGCCGCGCTGATGGAGTTTGACTGAAGTTAACGGACAAAATACGACTATCTAATGACTTGTCATGAAGTAGCTACGAGGGGGTTAAAAACGAATATGAATTGTTCCCACATCTGATCATTGGTTTCATTGTATGCATGAAGACCTATGAAAGTGAAGTTTTGATGAACAATTGTTATAAATAGAGTATGTAAAGGTCATTGACCTCTCAAAGGTCGCCGGAGGTCAAATACGAAATGCTAATATCTGGAAATTTGCTTCGCGGCATGAAGAATCAAAATGGGAAGTTTCATGCTTTTATCACAAAGTGCACCATTTTTGGAAATGACTATGGAGGCCATGCCGCTACACTTTCAGTTCTCATTTCACTTGTTTGTTTTGTCCCTCTATAGGTACGGGCTGTAATGCCAGTCCCTGCAACAATGGTGGTGCATGCATCCCTGCTGCTAATAATGGATTCACCTGCTCATGTACATCATTCTGGATGGGTACAACCTGTGATGAGGGTCAGTCCATGTTTCTTGAATATCTCTCCCAAGCAAAAAATAAAACCTCTTTACCTTGTAATTGCCTTACAGCAGGGATGGCAGTTTTCCAGCTATGCGCTCTCCGTGCACAAGTACTCGCTCAACGGCCAGAAAAGGAGAGTTGGGGCAGACCTAGACTGGTTCCCGGTCCATCCACTGGGTATTTCGAATGATCCAAAGTTATTGGGGCGGGGATTAGTCTGTCTGGGAGACCAATCTCACGTTGTATAATTTGAATGTATTCGCACGCCGACGATGCCTGACGCTGATTTTAGTTGGAGATCACAAAAACGGTGGTCTATGATCATCCACACGTCTGTACCTTGAAAATGGGCGTGTAATCGCAACTTACAAGAATTTGGTCCATCCAAAAATCGAGCTGTTGGAGCTCTTGTCGTAATTCTACTCACAACTGGTTATAAGCTGCCAAAAGATATCCTAGGCCAAGAAACTAAACACCCCCCCCCCCCCAGCCCGCCCCAACACCATCACCAAAAAAAGCCCCTAAAACCAGAATTTTTAAAACTGGGTACCGCAAAAATCCACGCTGTCTCTAATGAAGAATTTCACGAGTGTGTGTGGTGATATGAGCAGATGTCAATAAACAGCAAATTTCAAATCTTGAAACACTGTTCTGAATAAAAGAAATATCATATGAAATAGAACTTAATAGTTACCTTTCAGAGTCTATTGATTAAGCAGGACGTAGCTTGCGAGGTCGTCACAACCTCGTCGTTCAGCGTTGTGGCTCACATTTCTTTGTCAATATATCAGAGTCCAATATGCTGCTATCATATGAAACGTCTGTTTGTGTGTTTGTGATGAGCAGATGTCAATGAATGTGCGTCGGCCCCAGCAACTTCCGAGTGTTCAGCTAGGGGATTGAGCTGTTTCAACCGACTGGATCCCGTTGGCTACACCTGTGACTGCCCTGTGGGCTTCGTGAGAGCTGGAAACTCTGACAATTGCTTAAGTAAGATAACACTTACAAGACAGTCTGGACTCGGACATTTATACCTAATCAGTATTTGTCTTCTTGTGAAACAACAAAGCATGTTTTTAAGCCATCGTATTCACATAAATGAAAGTTGACACACAAGTGACAACCTCGCGGCCAATCATCAAATTTGAAAATGTCAAGATGAACACAGAAAAATTCCCAAGATTTTGCATTGTGTATTGAAATAGCAGCAAAAGACCTATGTTTTAAGTGTGTATGAGGCTCACAAAGTGCCACAATTAACATTTTCGGCATGCACAATCCATACTTTGTGTGTTCAAAATCCAGTGCTCTGTTCTTTGTATTCTCCTGACCAAAGCTATATCACAGGATTTGGGGCAAGCCTTATGCTAGCAACCCCCAGCTCCGGCATGGTCTGGTGTCTTTGTGCCATTCTCACCCATTGTGAACAATGTATTGGTGCTGAGCGTCTCTTATAGTACTATGCAAGAGCTTGCCCCGAATCATGTGATTAGCAACAGTGTCGTTGGTCTGGAGAACTCAAAGTTAAAATGTGCCCAGCATTCTGAGCAAGTCAGTGTACCAGATGTTCTTCAAATTTAAATCCCAAAGGGTATAGGTTACTCGCAAATGACTTATTGCGAGACTGATTTGCTATCAGGCAAAACTGCCACAGACTGATTTTCCCCTTAGCTTCCTTGATAATAGTATGTATTTATAAAGCGCACGTATTCACCTGGACCGGTGCTCAAGGCGCTACATCATTAGGACCCCTGCTCATTGGACCCATGAAACATTCCTAACACCATCTCGGCTCCCTGGGGAGTATACAGCTCCATGCTGCCATTTCGGCGCAAAGCAAGTCAACAACACTAACCATCTCTACCCTCTAAGGTACCCAGTTACTAATGAGTGACATTATTAGCCTTCTCGAGTCGAGTCGAGTCATTCTGATGAGGGACTTGAGTCGAGTTGAGTCATTTGCTCGCGGTAACTCGAGTCGAGTCGAGTCATTTACCCTTAGGGACTCGAGTCGAGTCACCAAAATATGTGACTCGAGTCGGACTCGAGTCGAACCATTGACTCGAGTCATTACAACTCTGGGCTGGACTCGAACCCACAATCTGCAAATGTGATGTGTGTCACATCTGTGGCCTGAGTGACATGAAAGTGCCATCAACGTTTCATTTTGTTTTGCATTTGGCAGGGGCGAGAAGTTTCCGCTTCCGAATCACCATTGTTGAGATCAACGGAGCTCTAGCTGTGTTTGTCACAGGCCTGGGCAATTCCAATACCGTTATTTTCCTGAGTCATCAAATACGACTTCAAGTTTTGGTAAGATTATATGGCATGAACTGATATTTAAGTGCATTTATTTTCCAATGAGCAAGAGAGAGAGAGCTGTATGATATTCAACCATTTCCACTGACAGGGTTTCGTCTTGGAAAAGCTATCATGGAAAGTAATGGGAAAGTCATGGAATTTTGTCACTTTACAAAGTTGATATTCCAAGAAAAAGTCATGTCATGGAATCCTGCACAAACCCCAAAAATTATATTTCATATTTAAAGGGAATATACAACATTTGCAAACATCGAAAAATAAAACTACCAAGTTTTTACGAAATACCTTACTAGGATGTTGGTAAATGACAGTCTAAGGCATCCTTTAAAATTATGGCACCTGGTGTCAAGTCATTTTCAAGAAACTTGTATTTTTGTATACATTTCCAACGGTGGTCGGCCGATCACCGTTTGAAAAACCTAACTATTTTTCAACTACTGCTCCAAATTTACAATTTTCAGTCCAAATTTTGTTTGCTATTGGTTACATGTTCATGAACGGGTGCAGGCCAGCTAGACTGGTTCTCTTACCTTACAATTTTCCGACAACTATAAATTGATCCATTTTATCTTAAGTGGAGTCAGGGAACCAGACTACTTAAACCTTTTTTTGTTTTTCTTGGTTTTTCAAGCATTTTCAAAACACAAAACTTCAAAACATGTCAGTTAAACAATATTTGATCTAGGCCTATTATACTAACCCCTCAAATAGTTCATTTCTGAAAATTACAGCAAAGGCCAATGATGTACATTCCCTTTAAAAACATATGTAGCACCTAACACAGTAATGACTGGAAAGCCAATTTCATAAGCTACTTTTAGATGAAAAAATTACTGAAATTCTCAATCCGTTCAAAGAATATCACCATTCAAACACAATGACTCTAGAACCTTTTTCATCCAAAAATGCGATTTGAAGAATTGTCGTCACAATTGTCTTCAAACATCACCAGAGATAAAACCTCAGTTTAAAAGTTGAAAATATTCCACAAAGTCTTTTTGAAGGCCCGTCTTTTAAAAACAATGGATGTTATGAATCATATTGTTTGCCGAACCAGGGTTGTTAATAAAGATATTGTGTACTACAGTTGTTGACAGCTGTTGAAACAAGTATTCTCAGGCGTGCAACTTTTCCTCGGATCCGCTGATTTCCTCTTTTTTTACTTCTCATGAATGCCATTACAAATTGAAAAATACTGTAATAAATTTGTTTTTGGCCAGGGTCGATAAACGACTCGTGTAGCTTGATCGCATCACATATTTTGTTAAAATATGAAACACATTTTTGTGGGTTTGGGTTCTGCTTTTTTGACTCACTCTGTATTAGGTTATGGCATCTTCAAGTTTACATTCCTATGTACCAAACCCCCAATATATGTGTACATGCTGCATATTCATTGCATCACTGTGATGCTTTTGTGGTGCCCAGTGGTCTTGTGCCAAACTGGAAGGCTGAAAGGGAGTAGTGTCCCTTGCCCCAGAGCAATAAACTCCCATTAGATGCCTGAAACAGCATAGGAATTGGTCATGGAAAGCCCTCATTTTGTCCCGGAAAAGTCCTGGAATTTCATGTTAAGATCTCTGTGGGAACCCTGGTCACTGAATATTTTTTTGACCTTTTTATCTGTTACCCTCACTCACTGAGAAATGGTGAATTTTGGATTACAGTTTGCTCTGGTGTTTAGTGGCATGCCGGGCTTTGGCAATGTCGTCGTGCTGTTCTTCTCCCCCGGTAGCATCGTGGTTGAAGCGGTGGTCAATTTTGACCCAAGTTCAACAGTGACTCAGGAGGACGTCAATAACGCCGTGCGGCAAGGAATCACCACTGGAGATCTGCTCATGGGATCCGAATACAAGGTCACTCCTAGTCCTTCAGTTGTCATCGAAGGTAATACATGCTCACCCACATCATAATGTCTTGGTGCATGGCGTTCTTAGCGGGGTAGTTCACAGTAGATGATACAGCCTTTGTACCGCCCAACAGCATTAATGTTTCCATTCACGAACCGCACGCAATGATCTTGGGAATTTCGCGTTGCAACAGGGTGTGACTTAATATGCAAATAACAGCACATGCGCATTGGTGCACACAAAAGAGCTGTTCCAAAAACCATTGGTTAGGCTAGTACCGTACACGGGCAATCCAATACACTAGATGCTAACCGGTTGATCATACGGTCCGGTCGAATCACGGCCACATCCAGATTTCTGAAGAGGACTGATTTTAACGCCTTCCAAGGCCCTGTTTCTCTGCTGCCAAATTGACTGCTTCGTCCACGCAGTTGACATTTTCCTCACAGGCTCGCTTGCAAGCTGCAGTACATACAGACGCCAGACCTGCTTACTAGGACTTCTTGCACACAATTTGCAAATGCACACACAATGCGAAATTCCCAAGACGTCCTTTGCAGACTAGCGTGTGTATAAAGGGCGCCTGCTTCGGTGAATCGCTGCACAGTACAATAACCTGTGGGCGTTGACACATCGCACATCTTTGAACCAAGACTACATAAAGCCTAAAGGCAGTGGTGTGCATATCAATGAAAGATAACACCATTTGCAAAAACAGTGTTTGCTTGCCGATTCAGCAAACATCGAAAATCTGAAGCAGGTCATGTGAAACATATGTGACAACACATTAGTGCTGGGCGAGTAACCGGAGTACGCAAGTACTCGCGAGTAGTGTTTGCTACTCGTTCGGCTCGTGTGGTTTTTCATCTACTCAAGTACTCGTCCAGGCATGAGTAGAAGTAGCTGCTCGCGAGTAGCAATTTTGTTTTACATGTGCTGACTAAGAAAACAGTAACCACTATGCGGTTTCTGCGCTAAACTTGTCTGTTGTCTTAATACGTCCCCGGCAATAAAGGAATCCCTACCTCCATCTGTTTCCTTGGGATTCCGCTAGCACTCTCAATAAATAAATGTTCAAGTAAAATGAGCCAAAGTTTTGTATAGTAAGGATATCTCAGTGCTGAACATGGTGTCTTCTCTGCTGTTTATTCGTAGTGACTTCCTTCTTAGTAATGTTTATGCCATATTTTCTGTATTTATGGGAATTTACTCGTGAGTACTCGACTACTCGTGAGTACTCCCTCTGTGCGAGTACTCCAGCAGGAAAATTTTCCACTTCTCGCCCAGGCCTACAATGCATCTTTATTTTTCTCGACGCAAGGCTTATATTTTATTTTGAAATTTAATGTAACATTACATTATTCTTTCTGAACCAACAGAGGTTTGTGTTGATGGTTACTGCCAGAATGGAGGGACGTGTGCACCGAGCTCTGCCAGCTATCTCAGTACATGCATGTAAGGTTTTTTTTATTTAAATCTATAGTCCATCATTTGTAATTAGTGCATTTTGTTCGTTTGAAGCAACAAAAGTGTTCAAAATCTAATGAAGGATACTGAACAACTTACTTGATGAAGTTTCAGCTCAGCTTCAGCTTCATATTCCGAGAAAAACAGGTTTCTAGGATCTCAATTTAAAATCAAAAGTTGCTAAATCATGTTTCGAATTGTTTTGAATTGCAGCTTTACGCGAGGTTGCGCACTGATCCACCGAATTATAGCAACCGCGCGCGCCTGTGCGTCGTTCCAATGCTTGTGCGCGCTGCGCCGAATAACAAAATGAACAACTAATTTAAATTTTCCTACGGTGCTTCTTAAGAAGCACCGTTGGAAATGCCTTCTTTCGTTGATTTCTTCAAAATGAGAGCTTGCCAGAAAGGATAATTTCACAGGGAGTTTAGTCCCCTTACTTTCTTTCAATCAGTATGTTTTTCAACAATACTTACGCCGGTTACTTTTTTGAATAGCTGCAAATGATGGACTTGGGCTTTAAACAATTTGTTTTCAAGCAGTGATGTTCTGAATGTTCTAATTTTTTATGCCCCGCGGCGAAGCCGAAGGGGCATACTGTTTCCGCCTTGTCCTTCCGTGGGTGGGTGGGTGGGTGTGTGTGTGGGTGGGTGTGTGGGTGTGTGTGTCCGGACAAATTTTGTCAGCGCGATAACTTGAGAAATACTTTACATATGAACTTCAAATTTGGTTTGTGGATTGTCCTTGGTAATCCTAAGAAGCCTTTTGCATTTGGGGCCGAAAGGTCAAGGGTCAAGGTCACAGTGGCTGAAACAATAGAAATTTTGTCAGCGCGATAACTTGAGAAATACTTTACATATGAACTTCAAATTTGGTTTGTGGATTGTCCTTGGCAATTCTAAGAAGCCTTTTGCATTTGGGGCCAAAAGGTCAAGGGTCAAGGTCACAGTGGCTGAAACAATAGAAATTTTGTCAGCGCGATAACTTGAGAAATACTTTACATATGAATTTCAAATTTGGTTTGTGGATTGTCCTTGGCAATCCTAAGAAGCCTATCGCATTGGGGGTCAAAAGGTCAAGGGTCAAGGTCACAGTGGCTAAAACAATAGAAATCTTGTATTTATTCTGAGATCATAGGGATTAGGGATTAATTCATATAAAACCTACAGAAGACACTAATGCTGTCAATGAACGTTCCATTTGACCAAGGTACATGTAAGTTGATGTTAGAGTGGTGTTATGTCATGGAAACAGTCACGGTTGCGGGGCATTTGTGTTTGTAAACACACCTGACTTGTTTCTTGTTGTGTTTACAGAGATATTTTCTATTCATACTAATACTTTTCATATGTGAATTTTGAATTGCATTTAATGTTAAGTCCCTTCACAAAACCTCAACAATTCTTGCAGTAGCTGATTTCCGATTTTGGAGGGTTTGATAAATAAATTGACAACATGAACAATTCCTTATTCATCTTTAATACAGTTCTGATGTTTGCGTTTATTATGTGTTTCAGATGCCCATCGGGATATGGCGGTGACAGATGCCAGAGTATGATTGTAACAACAAGTATGTAGACAATTTTGCTTGAATAGACTAACATTATACACAGTAAGCTTGAAACAAATTAGTCCCTGTATTGCCCGAACCGCCCCAGCACTTTATGATTTGATGGATTTAATGGGGAATGAACACAAATGTAATACAATGCAATCATAATGAAAAGTAGCGCGCATCTGCTCAACCGGAAATGTCCACTCAAGATTTAACGTGGGGAAATGACCCCAAAGATAGCCCATTTTTACACTAAATTCCTTATATCTTCAGAATGGACGGTCGCACAAATCTGGGGGTTGCAGATTATGAAAATTCATTCTTCTGGCTTTAAGTCTATCTATGTATGGCTTGGAAAGACAGAAAAACCACTGATCATTTTTTGTATTGAAAATGTGGGATATGAGGCAATTGCCTATGGAGCAGAACAGAAAACGACCGTTTGTGAGAGACCTTTCGTTGTTTATCTCAACGTATCTCGAGAACCCAATGTCAGAGCACACTGGGGGTAGCGGTTTTGTAAAGAGGATGAAGTTCTCTTTCCATTCATATAAGACTTGATTTCATTGGTTAAGAAACCACTGATCATTTCTTTGTCAAAGTTTTCCCCCAATGACTGGATTTCTTGCAGAGGTCAGTTGTGTGAGTGCGCGTGGCCAGCGTGTTGCATGTGGTATGCAAATCGCAAGGTCAATTGGGCAAGCTGTGGAGCTGTCTCACACACATTGAGTTTGTGTGCGTTTGGGCCCCAAACTTTTCATTATGACAGGTGCGAATGGGTTTACATTGTAGTGCAACACCTGATATGTGTAATTATTGGGGGATTGCTCATCTACAGTTTGCTAGGCTACTACAGTTTGCAGTATGGGTGTGCATTTACGAGTAGGGGAATCGGGAACCCGATAGAACAAAAGATATGGGCACCCGTTAAAGAAACCCACCCCCAAAATTTAAATCTTGGAAGTAGCTGTACATATTGTTCATTAAGGTCCATACGATAAAACTACCACATGGATGCATCAATAGGTCTCTCTCAAGTGACGTCACTTCCTACAGATTGCCACGTGCATCGGCATTTTGGACACCAGATTTTCGTGATGCTCATTGGCTGCACTGTATTTGGAAGAAATTCCGAGCAACACGCGTGCACGTTGAGAAGGTTGGGGAATGGATATGTCAAAACACAATTCTTTGGTTGAGGACTGTGTTTACCGTGACTGTTTATTCCACAACAATATTTTAATACACATTGATTGCTTGAACTGGTGAGACAAAGATTAAATTGAATGAACTGAAATAGACTAGAATAGAAATGGAACGGAAATGGAATTGAAACAGAATGAGGAACTGCCAGTGGAGCAGCACTTATATACTGGTGGAAACAGGAAGTCTTGGGAATAAGAAATACTTAAGAATGGGAAAACTTAGTCATATCGTGGTTTCCTTGATTCTCAGAAAAATGACTAGGAATAAGTAATATAGTTCCTTAAAACAATGATCTTGAAAGTAACTTGGTTGTACTAAGAAACTGACCAGTGACTTGTGCGTGTGGGCAGTGAAGGTCATTTGCTCTGTATAAAAGTATAGGGACTACACATTGCATAGGCACTGTGTGGGTGTATGTGTATACTAGGAAAACGATGAGTAATGCATTCAGGAGAATTAATCATTAAAAAATTCAAAAGGAACATTGATAATTAAAGTGTGATAATTAACTAAAAATTAAAGCGAATTGATAATTAAGAATTGATCATCTGAAAACGCTACAAGAACATTTTGCACACTGGGCACACATGCAGATGATGGCGTTGAATAAGTAGTTGTAATTTGTGAGATAAGAGAGGCTTGAAATCCTGGTCGGGCTTGGGGAAAAACCCGAATATAAGCTCTATACTTGGGTATTCTGGTATAAGAGATTCAGGGCATAATACCGATTCTGTTTCACAACTCGGTACATCACAGTTTGTTCTGTATTCAAGCAGAGGCTCTTACTAAGATTGACTTGATTTTGTCTTGACAGCTACACCTGCGCCCGGTGGCGGAGGCCTGTCCACAGAAGCCATCATTGCCATTGCCGTTGGGGCTGCTGTAGCACTGCTACTCATATTACTGATATCCTTGGCGGTGTGCTACCTGGCGACACGAGGCAGAGGCAGGCGAAGCGACTATTTGTACAGAGAGGATTACGAGGGTGACAGAGGCCCGAAACACCGCACCAACGGGTCGGTGTATGACGTACAGTTCCAACCAAGAGAGGTAAGTGTATAGAGGAATCCGAACAGGTTATCACAAACACCCCCTTCAGTGGCAAAAGCATTGTGCTAACTATTGTACAGATGATCTGTAGCGGGACAGTTGCTTTGCACAGTAATGTGCACAATGGTTTCTCCATTGGAGGGGGCCTCCCGAGTATGCGGTGATCACGTGCCTGGATTTGTCGGGGCGAGACTTGGGATTTGATTTCACATATCAACACGATCTATCTTAAAGTTAGTAGATACAGGGCGTCAGCAGGATTTTTTGGGGGGGGGGGGGGGCCAAAGCACTTTTTGCCCGAAATTCCTTGTACTTTCTCTAGCATATTCTCAATTTATCACTTTTTCGAGGGACATTTTCCCACCCCACCCCCATTGAGATCCCTGCAGATGCCCAAGTGTATTAAATTAAAAGCAAATATGACTTCAAACCCCTTTTTTTTTGGTCTCCTTTTTTTTGGATTACTTTTCCAAGCCCCCCTTGCCTTATCCTGGCGACGCCCATGGTGGCTGCTATATACACATTGTAACTTTCATGACAGCACAGAAGGAATCTTGCAAAAGAAAGTGTCTTATCACGTGACTATCAAAGAAGAAAGTTCAAATTTGATATTACTATATAAAACTATGGGTCTTGTGTTACAAGTGCAAACTCCTTGTTGATATCGTTTATATTTTTAAGTTGTGGCTAAATACATGTCGCCTTTTAATTTATCTTCCCCCCAGAATAATGGCTACAGGCCCTCAGCAGCATCGCAGTTCTCTGTTCCTTACATGGCATCCGGGAGAGAAGCTGGAATCCCGGTAAGTAGAGCAATTTACTGCAAACATCTTCAACATTTTGCACGGCGATGCGCGCGCATACCAGAAACCGGACACTTTTGGGGGGCCTAAGGGATTAAATGTGTGCTTCGTGGGTTTAAAACAGTGTGGGCGAGGGTAATTATCAGCATTCAGACTCCAACCAGTCTTAAACATAATGTTTAATACCGACCAAGCACATATTTATTCCCATTCATAAATACCTTTTCGGCCCAAAATTCGAAACAAGTCAAAAACTTTAAATTTTCAACTAATTCAATCAACAAAACACCCCTCTGGCTATACAATGGTAAGGCCCTCTGGTAAACAACTCCTTATATGGAGATTGACGCGCGCATGGTGCGTACTACGTGATGTGGCGAACAATGCAGCATGTGTAGTGTGAATTTAGGGCTATGAAATACTGACTCACTGGTAGTACTGCGCATGCCTACGTGAGGATTGTGGATGTTCAACCAATAAAACGGTGCTGGCACCGGATTTCATAGGAGTCCAAATCTCATGTGACACTGGAAAAGTGTTTAAGACCTGCCATCCATGTCTTTATCAGCCGTTTAAAACCAGCCACGTGACAAGCTCTTGGCCAATAGGAATGGGTTAACTGTCTGAGGTATTTGTGAATCATTTTAAGTCACCTATATTTATTACTATTATTTTTTTTTTTGTAATTTTTCTCCATTAAGCTTCACCGGCTGATAGACAGAGGGGATGCTGATTACTACTAGATGAGGTCAAAGGTCATGGTTGCTCAACGTTCCTGGTGACCCCTGACCTCTTCAAGAAATTTAATGTGCATAACTGTATATGAGGAAGAATATTTTAAAACTGCTATGCAAATGATTCTGTCATTGTTACGGCATGGACGATAATATATATATTTACTTTGAATGACTTAGGTGATTTTGAAACTAGCTAAGGCCTCTATATTTTAAATGCAAAAGTTGGTAGCCAGGTCTTTTTAAATTTGAAAGATTAATGGATCATAAGTTATGATCATTAGCAATAATAAGACAAACTATATTCAATTGAGATACCGGTACATAGTTTTAAGCAATATATATTTAACCTCATGTAACTTACTAGTACTAATTATGTCTATTCTAGAACAATAACTCTTTCTGAAGTAGAGCAGATTTATTCAATTTTAATCACTCTGTGCAAGGCTCAATGACTCGAAAACACCGATTTTATAAAAGATTATTGTACTATATCTATGCACATTATCCAGATATATGAATGCAATATTATATAGAATTTGTTTTGCGTTGTATGTTAACAGTACTTACAAAAAAAATATCTGATTAATTGGCGTAAAGTCATGTCCCTCATATCAAAACACAGATTGTGAGAATTTAGTGTCAATGTGCCAAACTTATACTGAAGGAGTACTTTCGATTGGAATGCTATATTTTGGGCTCTTAAACATCTTCCCCTGAAATGGTAATTGGATTAATGAACAATGAATAAGATATATGTAATTGCACACAACCATTCCATGAAAACATGTGATTTTCATGTATTTTTGCACTACAGAATGCTGGTACTGCGTGCAATGTAACAGCCCTAGTGTGATGGCTCTAATCACTTCTAAAATTTGTTCAGGCGAGGCCAACAACGTGTTTAAACAAAATTGTCAGACCTACATGTAAACGAACAAGGTTTTCAATATTTTCTCAATGAATGTGAGACATTATTTGGAATTCCTGTCTTTGTCCCTGACCTTTGAACAATCTAAAGCACTAAATTTTGGCGATCTTTAGATCAAAGGGCACCAATATCTCAAGCCAATAGAAGCCAATTTTTTTTTTGAAAAGAAATCCAGAACTTAAAAGGTGTAAATCTGGTAAAACGGGTTTTAAGTATAGTTAAATGCTTAATCATGTGTTGACAACTATGGTTGAATTTTGCAATAAAAATACACTGGGAACATATATCGTTCCATAAGGCGTTCCTTTGAAAATTTGGGAGCCAATGGTATAGCGCTGTTTGTTACGGCAATTATGTAGCAATTGAAGTATGAATATAATAATAACTGACACTGTCATTTCCCAAAATATTATTAACTAGTGCCAAGTGTACATTATGATTAAAAGTAAGTTTGATAGATAATGGTGACGTTGCTTCTTTTTATTCTATGATCATGTATATTTACCAGAGAAACAAGTGGTGATATGCTACAGACCATGGTCTTTTAAGATTTCGTCGCAAAGTATGGTGACGGGCTTTTCTCAAAATAAGGAACACATTATGGTGAAAAATGTAACGAAGTGAACAAATGAAATTCTTTTTTTTCTCTTCTCATTTTCGTCTCCCCCAACCATTATTTTTAAAAAGAGGTTTGTTAAAACCAAATTTCGCCGTATTTGTCATAGTGACTCCACTTTTCATTTATTAAGGCCGGGTTATTTTGACCATCTCTCAGCCGGGGGGGGGGGGGGGGGGGATTCCACCCCCCTTAAGATATCAGCCATCGAGTGACGAAAAATTTTGAAACTCGGTACATGCATAGAACAATTCACCATGAACACACCCAAGAAATTTCATGACTATATGCCAAAGGGTTTTGGAATTACGGCTAATTAATTATTCATATACGAATGGTAATTCTGCTCTGTGTACACGACGTATATGGGAAAATTCAGTTTTCACGGCAAGTAGTGCCGATTTTTTTTGTATCAAAAGATGCGCAAGGCTCGAGGCTAAAAAGCCATATCAGCTCGGGTCGCGCATTATTTTTTCAAGGCTATCGCGGAAAAAGTCGGGGGGGGGGGGGGGGGAAGCCCCCGGCCCTTTTAGGGTTAAAGCCGCAGTGACTTAACTATACACCTGTTTTTTATTTAAGACGTGCCTTGGAAAAGAAACGGTCAAAAATTTTTTTCATTTTTAAATATTTCCTCGCCCCAAAAACGGATGATTTTTGACTAAATCTGCTAAAATATCAATGTTTGAATATTGATTCATGCTCCACTCGTCTCCACAGCAATGTTTGCGTTGTTTTGAGAAAAGTCAATTTTTGGCCAAATTTTGATAAAAATGTAAGGCTAACCCCTTGTTTTTTTCAATTTTGGCCAAAAAATGAAATTCGTTGAAACTTGCTGGAAAGATGCCTAAGGTAACCCTGAACACATTCCATTTCGATTTGAGAACAGATGTGCCTTGGAAAAGAAAATGTGGTGGACAATTTCGGACAAAAACGGTCCGAATTCTTTTTTATTTTTAGGTATTTCCTCACCAAAGAAACCGATTATTTTTGCCTAAATCTGCTTAAACATAAATGTTTTAATATTGATTCATGCTCCACTCGTCTCCACAGCAATTTTTGCGTTATTTTGAGAAAAGTCAATTTTTGGCAAAATTTTGATAAAAATGTAAGGCTAACCGCTTGTTTTTTTTTTTTCAATTTTGGCCAAAAAATGAAATTCCTTGAAACTTGCTGGAAAGATTCCTAAGATAACCCTGAACACATTCCATTGCGATTTGGGAACAGATGTGCCTTGGAAAACAAAATTTGGTGGAAAATTTCGGACAAAAACGGTCAAAATTCTTTTTCATTTTTAGGAATTTGTTCACCAAAAAAAGGATGATTTTTAACTAAATCTGCTAAAATTTGAATTTTTGAATATTGATTCGAGCTCCACTCGTCTCCACAGCAATTTTTGCGTTGTTTTGAGAAAAGCCAATTTTTGGCCAAATTTTGATAAAAATGTAAGGCTAACCCCTTGTTTTTTTTTTCAATTTTGGCCAAAAAATGAAATTCGTTGAAACTTGCAAGAAAAATGCCTAAGGTTACCGTGAACACATTTCAATTCGATTTGGGAACAGATGTGCCTTGGAAAAGAAAATTTGGTGGAAAATTTCGGACAAAAACGGTCAAATTTCTTTTTCATTTTTAGGTATTTCCTCGCCCAAAAAAGGATGATTTTTGACTAAATCTGCTAAAATATCAATGTTTGAATATTGATTCATGCTCCACTCGTCTCCACAGCAATTTTGCGTTGTTTTGAGAAAAGTCAATTTTTGGCCAGATTTTGTAAAAAATGTAAGGCTAACCCCTTGTTTTTTTTCAATTTTGGCCAAAAAATGAAATTCGTTGAAACTTGCAGGAAAAATGCCTAAGGTTACCGTGAACAGGAAAACCGTGGAAAATGTGCCTTGGAAAAGAAAATTTGGTGGAAAATTTCGGACAAAAACGGTCAAAATTCTTTTTCATTTTTAGGTATTTCCTCGCCCAAAAAAGGATGATTTTTGACTAAATCTGCTAAAAATCAATGTTTGAATATTGATTCATGCTCCACTCGTCTCCACAGCAATTTTTGCGTTGTTTTGAGAAAAGTCAATTTTTGGCCAAATTTTGATAAAAATGTAAGGCTAACCCCTTGTTTTTTTTCAATTTTGGCCAACAAATGAAATTCGTTGAAACTTGCAGGAAAAATGCCTACGGTAACCGTGAACACATTTCAATTCGATTTGGGAACAGATGTGCCTTGGAAAAGAAAATTTGGTGGAAAATTTCGGACAAAAACGGTCAAAATTCTTTTTCATTTTTAGGTATTTGTGCACCAAAAAACGGATGATTTTTGACTAAATCTGCTAAAATATCAATGTTTTAATATTGATTCATGCTCCACTCGTCTCCACAGCAATTTTTGCGTTGTTTTGAGAAAAGTCAATTTTTGGCCAAAGTTTGATGAAAATGTAAGGCTAACCGCTTGGGTTTTTTTTTCAATTTTGGCCAAAAAATGAAATTCCTTGAAACTTGCAGGAAAGATTCCTAAGGTAACCCTGAACACATTCCATTGCGATTTGGGAACAGATGTGCCTTGGAAAAGAAAATTTGGTGGAAAATTTCGGACAAAAACGGTCAAATTTCTTTTTCATTTTTAGGTATTTCCTCGCCCAAAAAAGGATGATTTTTGACTAAATCTGCTAAAATATCAATGTTTGAATATTGATTCATGAACCACTCGTCTCCACAGCAATTTTTGCCTTGTTTTGAGAAAAGTCAAATTTTGGCCAAATTTTGATCAAAATGTAAGGCTAACCCCTTGTTTTTTTTTCAATTTTGGCCAAAAAATGAAATTCCTTGAAACTTGCAGGAAAAATGCCTAAGGTTACCGTGAACACATTTCAATTCGATTTGGGAACAGATGTGCCTTGGAAAAGAAAATTTGGTGGAAAATTTCGGACAAAAACGGTCAAAATTCTTTTTCATTTTTAGGTATTTCCTCGCCCAAAAAAGGATGATTTTTGACTAAATCTGCTAAAATATCAATGTTTGAATATTGATTCCTGCTCCACTCGTCTCCACAGCAATGTTTGCGTTGTTTTGAGAAAAGTCAATTTTTGGCCAAATTTTGATAAAAATGTAAGGCTAACCCCTTGTTTTTTTTCAATTTTGGCCAAAAAATGAAATTCGTTAAAACTTGCAGGAAAAATGCCTAAGGTTACCGTGAACAGGAAAACCGTGGAAAATGTGCCTTGGAAAAGAAAATTTGGTGGAAAATTTCGGACAAAAACGGTCAAAATTCTTTTTCATTTTAAGGTATTTCCTAGCCCAAAAAAGGATGATTTTTGACTAAATCTGCTAAAATATCAATGTTTGAATATTGATTCATGCTCCACTCGTCTCCACAGCAATTTTGCGTTGTTTTGAGAAAAGTCAATTTTTGGCCAAATTTTGTTAACAATGTAAGGCTAACCCCTTGTTTTTTTTTCAATTTTGGCCAAAAAATGAAATTCCTTGAAACTTGCAGGAAAAATGCCTAAGGTTACCGTGAACACATTTCAATTCGATTTGGGAACAGATGTGCCTTGGAAAAGAAAATTTGGTGGAAAATTTCGGACAAAAACGGTCAAAATTCTTTTTCATTTTTAAATATTTCCTCGCCCAAAAAACGGATGATTTTTGACTAAATCTGCTAAAATATCAATGTTTGAATATTGATTCATGCTCCACTCGTCTCCACAGCAATTTTTGCGTTGTTTTGAGAAAAGTCAATTTTTGGCCAAATTTTGATAAAAATGTAAGGCTAACCCCTTTTTTTTTTTCAATTTTGGCCAAAAAGTGAATTTCGTTGAAACTTGCAGGAAAAAGGCCTAAGGTAACCGTGAACACATTTCAATTCGATTTGGGAACAGATGTGCTTTGGAAAAGAAAATTTGGTGGAAAATTTCGGACAAAAACGGTCAAAATTCTTTTTCATTTTTAGGTATTTGTGCACCAAAAAACGGATGATTTTTGACTAAATCTGCTAAAATATCAATGTTTGAATATTGATTCCTGCTCCACTCGTCTCCACAGCAATGTTTGCGTTGTTTTGAGAAAAGTCAATTTTTGGCCAAATTTTGATAAAAATGTAAGGCTAACCCCTTGTTTTTTTTCAATTTTGGCCAAAAAATGAAATTCCTTGAAACTTGCTGGAAAGATCCCTAAGGTAACCCTGAACACATTCCATTGCGATTTGGGAACAGATGTGCCTTGGAAAAGAAAATTTGGTGGAAAATTTCGGACAAAAACGGTCAAAATTCTTTTTCATTGTTAGGTATTTCCTCGCCCAAAAAAGGATGATTTTTGACCAAATCTGCTAAAATATCAATGTTTGAATATTGATTCCTGCTCCACTCGTCTCATCAGCAATTTTTGCGTTGTTTTGAGAAAAGTCAATTTTTGGCCAAATTTTGATAAAAATGTAAGGCTAACCCCTTGTTTTTTTTCAATTTTGGCCAAAAAATGAAATTCGTTGAAACTTGCAGGAAAAATGCCTCAGGTTACCGTGAACAGGAAAACCGTGGAAAATGTGCCTTGGAAAAGAAAATTTGGTGGAAAATTTCGGACAAAAACGGTCAAAATTCTTTTTCATTTTTATGTATTTCCTAGCCCCAAAAAAGATGATTTTTGACTAAATCTGCTAAAATATCAATGTTTGAATATTGATTCATGCTCCACTCGTCTCCACAGCAATTTTGCGTTGTTTTGAGAAAAGTCAATTTTTGGCCAAATTTTGTTAAAAATGTAAGGCTAACCCCTTGGTTTTTTTTTTCAATTTTGGCCAAAAAATGAAATTCGTTGAAACTTGCAGGAAAAATGCCTAAGGTTACCGTGAACACATTTCAATTCGATTTGGGAACAGATGTGCTTTGGAAAAGAAAATTTGGTGGAAAATTTCGGACGAAAACGGTCAAAATTCTTTTTCATTTTTAAATATTTCCTCGCCCACAAAATGGATGATTTTTGACTAAATCTGCTAAAATATCAATGTTTGAATATTGATTCCTGCTCCACTCGTCTCCACAGCAATTTTTGCGTTGTTTTGAGAAAAGTCAATTTTTGGCCAAATTTTGATAAAAATGTAAGGCTAACCCCTTGTTTTTTTTTTCAATTTTGGCCAAAAAGTGAATTTCGTTGAAACTTGCAGGAAAAAGGCCTAAGGTAACCGTAAACACATTTCAATTCGATTTGGGAACAGATGTGCCTTGGAAAAGAAAATTTGGTGGAAAATTTCGGACGAAAACGGTCAAAATTCTTTTTCATTTTTAGGTATTTGTGCACCAAAAAACGGATGATTTTTGACTAAATCTGCTAAAATATCAATGTTTGAATATTGATTCCTGCTCCACTCGTCTCCACAGCAATGTTTGCGTTGTTTTGAGAAAAGTCAATTTTTGGCCAAATTTCGATAAAAATGTAAGGCTAACCCCTTGTTTTTTTTTCAATTTTGGCCAAAAAATGAAATTCGTTGAAACTTGCTGGAAAGATGCCTCAGGTAACCTCGAAGACATTCCATTTCGATTTGAGAACAGATGTGCCTTGGAAAAGAAAATGTGGTGGAAAATTTCGGACAAAAACGGTCCAAATTCTTTTTTATTTTTAGGTATTTCCTCACCAAAGAAACCGATTATTTTTGCCTTAATCTGCTTCAACATCAATGTTTTAATATTGATTCATGCTCCACTCGTCTCCACAGCAATTTTTGCGTTGTTTTGAGAAAAGTCAATTTTTGGCCAAATTTTGATAAAAATGTAAGGCTAACCGCTTGGTTTTTTGTTTCAATTTTGGCCAAAAAATGAAATTCCTTGAAACTTGCTGGAAAGATTCATAAGGTAACCCTGAACACATTCCATTGCGATTTGGGAACAGATGTACCTTGGAAAACAAAATTTGGTGAAAATTTTCGGACAAAAACGGTCAAAATTCTTTTTAATTTTTGGGAATTTGTTCACCAAAATAAGGATGATTTTTAACTAAATCTGCCAAAATATGAATGTCTGAATATTGATTCGAGCTCCACTCGTCTCCACAGCAATTTTTGCCTTGTTTTGAGAAAAGTCAATTTTTGGCCAAATTTTGATAAAAATGTAAGGCTAACCGCTTGGTTTTTTTTTTGAATTTTGGCCAAAAAATGAAATTCGTTGAAACTTGCTGGAAAGATGCCTCAGGTAACCTCGAACACATTCCATTGCGATTTGGGAACAGATGTGCCTTGGAAAAGAAAATTTGGTGGAAAATTTCGGACAAAAACGGTCAAAATTCTTTTTCATTTTTAGGTATTTCTTCGCCCAAAAAATGGATGATTTTTGACTAAATCTGCTAAAATATCAATGTTTGAATATTGATTCATGCTCCACTCGTCTCCACAGCAATTTTTGCGTTGTTTTGAGAAAAGTCAATTTTTGGCCAAATTTTGTTAAAAATGTAAGGCTAACCCCTTGTTTTTTTTCAATTTTGGCCAAAAAATGAAATTCCTTGAAACTTGCAGGAAAAATGCCTAAGGTTACCGTGAACACATTTCAATTCGATTTGGGAACAGATGTGCCTTGGAAAAGAAAATTTGGTGGAAAATTTCGGACGAAAACGGTCAAAATTCTTTTTCATTTTTAAATATTTCCTCGCCCAAAAAAGGATGATTTTTGACTAAATCTGCTAAAATATCAATGTTTGAATATTGATTCATGCTCCACTCGTCTCCACAGCAATTTTTGCGTTGTTTTGAGAAAAGTCAATTTTTGGCCAAATTTTGTTAAAAATGTAAGGCTAACCCCTTGTTTTTTTTCAATTTTGGCCAAAAAATGAAATTCCTTGAAACTTGCAGGAAAAATGCCTAAGGTTACCGTGAACACATTTCAATTCGATTTGGGAACAGATGTGCCTTGGAAAAGAAAATTTGGTGGAAAATTTCGGACGAAAACGGTCAAAATTCTTTTTCATTTTTAAATATTTCCTCGCCCAAAAAAGGATGATTTTTGACTAAATCTGCTAAAATATCAATGTTTGAATATTGATTCATGCTCCACTCGTCTCCACAGCAATTTTTGCGTTGTTTTGAGAAAAGTCAATTTTTGGCCAAATTTTGATAAAAATGTAAGGCTAACCCCTTGTTTTTTTTTTCAATTTTGGCCAAAAAGTGAATTTCGTTGAAACTTGCAGGAAAAAGGCCTAAGGTAACCGTAAACACATTTCAATTCGATTTGGGAACAGATGTGCCTTGGAAAAGAAAATTTGGTGGAAAATTTCGGACGAAAACGGTCAAAATTCTTTTTCATTTTTAGGTATTTGTGCACCAAAAAACGGATGATTTTTGACTAAATCTGCTAAAATATCAATGTTTGAATATTGATTCCTGCTCCACTCGTCTCCACAGCAATGTTTGCGTTGTTTTGAGAAAAGTCAATTTTTGGCCAAATTTCGATAAAAATGTAAGGCTAACCCCTTGTGTTTTTTCAATTTTGGCCAAAAAATGAAATTCGTTGAAACTTGCTGGAAAGATGCCTCAGGTAACCTCGAAGACATTCCATTTCGATTTGAGAACAGATGTGCCTTGGAAAAGAAAATTTGGTGGAAAATTTCGGACAAAAACGGTCCAAATTCTTTTTTATTTTTAGGTATTTCCTCACCAAAGAAACCGATTATTTTTGCCTTAATCTGCTTCAACATCAATGTTTTAATATTGATTCATGCTCCACTCGTCTCCACAGCAATTTTTGCGTTGTTTTGAGAAAAGTCAATTTTTGGCCAAATTTTGATAAAAATGTAAGGCTAACCGCTTGGTTTTTTGTTTCAATTTTGGCCAAAAAATGAAATTCCTTGAAACTTGCTGGAAAGATTCATAAGGTAACCCTGAACACATTCCATTGCGATTTGGGAACAGATGTACCTTGGAAAACAAAATTTGGTGAAAATTTTCGGACAAAAACGGTCAAAATTCTTTTTAATTTTTGGGAATTTGTTCACCAAAATAAGGATGATTTTTAACTAAATCTGCCAAAAATATGAATGTCTGAATATTGATTCGAGCTCCACTCGTCTCCACAGCAATTTTTGCCTTGTTTTGAGAAAAGTCAATTTTTGGCCAAATTTTGATAAAAATGTAAGGCTAACCGCTTGGTTTTTTTTTTGAATTTTGGCCAAAAAATGAAATTCGTTGAAACTTGCTGGAAAGATGCCTCAGGTAACCTCGAACACATTCCATTGCGATTTGGGAACAGATGTGCCTTGGAAAAGAAAATTTGGTGGAAAATTTCGGACAAAAACGGTCAAAATTCTTTTTCATTTTTAGGTATTTCTTCGCCCAAAAAATGGATGATTTTTGACTAAATCTGCTAAAATATCAATGTTTGAATATTGATTCATGCTCCACTCGTCTCCACAGCAATTTTTGCGTTGTTTTGAGAAAAGTCAATTTTTGGCCAAATTTTGTTAAAAATGTAAGGCTAACCCCTTGTTTTTTTTCAATTTTGGCCGAAAAATGAAATTCCTTGAAACTTGCAGGAAAAATGCCTAAGGTTACCGTGAACACATTTCAATTCGATTTGGGAACAGATGTGCCTTGGAAAAGAAAATTTGGTGGAAAATTTCGGACGAAAACGGTCAAAATTCTTTTTCATTTTTAAATATTTCCTCGCCCAAAAAAGGATGATTTTTGACTAAATCTGCTAAAATATCAATGTTTGAATATTGATTCATGCTCCACTCGTCTCCACAGCAATTTTTGCGTTGTTTTGAGAAAAGTCAATTTTTGGCCAAATTTTGATAAAAATGTAAGGCTAACCGCTTGTTTTTTTTTTCAATTTTGGCCAAAAAATGAAATTCCTTGAAACTTGCTGGAAAGATTCCTAAGGTAACCCTGAACACATTCCATTTCGATTTGGGAACAGATGTGCCTTGGAAAAGAAAATTTGGTGGAAAATTTCGGACAAAAACGGTCAAAATTATTTTTCATTTTTAAATATTTCCTCGCCCAAAAAAAGGATGATTTTTGACTAAATCTGCTAAAATATCAATGTTTGAATATTGAATCATGCTCCACTCGTCTCCACAGCAATTTTTGCGTTGTTTTGAGAAAAGTCAATATTTGGCCAAATTTTGTTAAAAATGTAAGGCTAACCCCTTGTTTTTTTTCAATTTTGGCCAAAAAATGAAATTCCTTGAAACTTGCAGGAAAAATGCCTAAGGTTACCGTGAACACATTTCAATTCGATTTGGGAACAGATGTGCCTTGGAAAAGAAAATTTGGTGGAAAATTTCGGACGAAAACGGTCAAAATTCTTTTTCATTTTTAAATATTTCCTCGCCCAAAAAAGGATGCTTTTTGACTAAATCTGCTAAAATATCAATGTTTGAATATTGATTCCTGCTCCACTCGTCTCCACAGCAATTTTTGCGTTGTTTTGAGAAAAGTCAATTTTTGGCCAAATTTTGATAAAAATGTAAGGCTAACACCTTTTTTTTTTTCAATTTTGGCCAAAAAATGAAATTCGTTGAAACTTGCAGGAAAAATGCCTAAGGTTACCGTGAACAGGAAAACCGTGGAAAATGTGCCTTGGAAAAGAAATTTTGGTGGAAAATTTCGGACAAAAACGGTCAAAATTCTTTTTCATTTTTAGGTATTTCCTAGCCCAAAAAAGGATGATTTTTGACAAAATCTGCTAAAATATCAATGTTTGAATATTGATTCATGCTCCACTCGTCTCCACAGCAATTTTGCGTTGTTTTGAGAAAAGTCAAATTTTGGCCAAATTTTGTTAAAAATGTAAGGCTAACCCCTTGTTTTTTTTTCAATTTTGGCCAAAAAATGAAATTCCTTGAAACTTGCAGGAAAAATGCCTAAGGTTACCGTGAACACATTTCAATTCGATTTGGGAACAGATGTGCCTTGGAAAAGAAAATTTGGTGGAAAATTTCGGACAAAAACGGTAAAATTTCTTTTTCATTTTTAAATATTTCCTCGCCCAAAAAACGGATGATTTTTGACTAAATCTGCTAAAATATCAATGTTTGAATATTGATTCATGCTCCACTCGTCTCCACAGCAATTTTTGCGTTGTTTTGAGAAAAGTCAATTTTTGGCCAAATTTTGATAAAAATGTAAGGCTAACCGCTTGTTTTTTTTTTTCAATTTTGGCCAAAAAATGAAATTCCTTGAAACTTGCTGGAAAGACTTTGGCCAAAAAATGAAATTCCTTGAAACTTGCTGGAAAGACTCGTCTCCACAGCAATTTTGCGTTGTTTTGAGAAAAGTCAAATTTTGGCCAAATTTTGTTAAAAATGTAAGGCTAACCCCTTGTTTTTTTTTCAATTTTGGCCAAAAAATGAAATTCCTTGAAACTTGCAGGAAAAATGCCTAAGGTTACCGTGAACACATTTCAATTCGATTTGGGAACAGATGTGCCTTGGAAAAGAAAATTTGGTGGAAAATTTCGGACGAAAACGGTAAAATTTCTTTTTCATTTTTAAATATTTCCTCGCCCCAAAAACGGATGATTTTTGACTAAATCTGCTAAAATATCAATGTTTGAATATTGATTCATGCTCCACTCGTCTCCACAGCAATTTTTGCGTTGTTTTGAGAAAAGTCAATTTTTGGCCAAATTTTGATAAAAATGTAAGGCTAACCCCTTGTTTTTTTTCAATTTTGGCCAAAAAGTGAATTTCGTTGAAACTTGCAGGAAAAAGGCCTAAGGTAATCGTGAACACATTTCAATTCGATTTGGGAACAGATGTGCTTTTGAAAAGAAAATTTGGTGGAAAATTTCGGACAAAAACGGTCAAAATTCTTTTTCATTTTTAGGTATTTGTGCACCAAAAAACGGATGATTTTTGACTAAATCTGCTAAAATATCAATGTTTGAATATTGATTCCTGCTCCACTCGTCTCCACAGCAATGTTTGCGTTGTTTTGAGAAAAGTCAATTTTTGGCCAAATTTTGATAAAAATGTAAGGCTAACCCCTTGTTTTTTTTCAATTTTGGCCAAAAAATGAAATTCGTTGAAA
Organism: Patiria miniata; assembly: GCF_015706575.1. Classification (NCBI taxonomy): domain Eukaryota; kingdom Metazoa; phylum Echinodermata; class Asteroidea; order Valvatida; family Asterinidae; genus Patiria; species Patiria miniata. The sequence continues at coordinate 8,868,214 of NW_024037073.1, forward strand.
CTTGCTGGAAAGATGCCTCAGGTAACCTCGAAGACATTCCATTTCGATTTGAGAACAGATGTGCCTTGGAAAAGAAAATGTGGTGGAAAATTTCGGACAAAAACGGTCCAAATTCTTTTTTATTTTTAGGTATTTCCTCACCAAAGAAACCGATGATTTTTGACTAAATCTGCTTCAACATCAATGTTTTAATATTGATTCATGCTCCACTCGTCTCCACAGCAATTTTTGCGTTGTTTTGAGAAAAGTCAATTTTTGGCCAAATTTTGATAAAAATGTAAGCCTAACCCCTTGTTTTTTTTCAATTTTGGCCAACAAATGAAATTCCTTGAAACTTGCTGGAAAGATTCCTAAGGTAACCCTGAACACATTCCATTGCGATTTGGGAACAGATGTGCCTTGGAAAAGAAAATTTGGTGGAAAATTTCGGACAAAAACGGTCAAAATTCTTTTTCATTTTTAGGTATTTCCTCGCCCAAAAAAGGATGATTTTTGACTAAATCTGCTAAAATATCAATGTTTGAATATTGATTCCTGCTCCACTCGTCTCCACAGCAATTTTTGCGTTGTTTTGAGAAAAGTCAATTTTTGGCCAAATTTTGATAAAAATGTAAGGCTAACCCTTGTTTTTTTTTCAATTTTGGCCAAAAAATGAAATTCGTTGAAACTTGCAGGAAAAATGCCTAAGGTTACCGTGAACAGGAAAACCGTGGAAAATGTGCCGTGGAAAAGAAAATTTGGTGGAAAATTTCGGACAAAAACGGTCAAAATTCTTTTTCATTTTAAGGTATTTCCTAGCCCAAAAAAGGATGATTTTTGACTAAATCTGCTAAAATATCAATATTTGAATATTGATTCATGCTCCACTCGTCTCCACAGCAATTTTGCGTTGTTTTGAGAAAAGTCAATTTTTGGCCAAATTTTGTTAAAAATGTAAGTCTAACCCCTTGTTTTTTTTCAATTTTGGCCAAAAAATGAAATTCGTTGAAACTTGCAGGAAAAATGTCTAAGGTTACCGTGAACAGGAAAACCGTGGAAAATGTGCCTTGGAAAAGAAAATTTGGTGGAAAATTTCGGACAAAAACGGTCAAAATTCTTTTTCATTTTAAGGTATTTCCTAGCCCAAAAAAGGATGATTTTTGACTAAATCTGCTAAAATATCAATATTTGAATATTGATTCATGCTCCACTCGTCTCCACAGCAATTTTGCGTTGTTTTGAGAAAAGTCAATTTTTGGCCAAATTTTGTTAAAAATGTAAGTCTAACCCCTTGTTTTTTTTTCAATTTTGGCCAAAAAATGAAATTCCTTGAAAATTGCAGGAAAAATGCCTAAGGTTACCGTGAACACATTTCAATTCGATTTGGGAACAGACGTGCCTTGGAAAAGAAAATTTGGTGGAAAATTTCGGACAAAAACGGTCAAAATTCTTTTTCATTTTTAGGTATTTCCTCGCCCCAAAAAGGATAATTTTTTACTAAATCTGCTAAAATATCAATGTTTGAATATTGATTTCTGCTCCACTCGTCTCCACAGCAATTTTTGCGTTGTTTTGAGAAAAGTCAATTTTTGGCCAAATTTTGAGAAAAATGTAAGGCTAACCCCTTGTTTTTTTCAATTTTGGCCAAAAAATGAAATTCGTTGAAACTTGCAGGAAAAATGCCTAAGGTTACCGTGAACAGGAAAACCGTGGAAAATGTGCCTTGGAAAAGAAAATTTGGTGGAAAATTTCGGACAAAAACGGTCAAAATTCTTTTTCATTTTTAGGTATTTCCTAGCCCAAAAAAGGATGATTTTTGACTAAATCTGCTAAAATATCAATGTTTGAATATTGATTCCTGCTCCACTCGTCTCCACAGCAATTTTGCGTTGTTTTGAGAAAAGTCAATTTTTGGCCAAATTTTGTTAAAAATGTAAGGCTAACCCCTTGTTTTTTTTCAATTTTGGCCAAAAAATGAAATTCCTTGAAACTTGCAGAGAAAAAGGCCTAAGGTAACCGTGAACACCTTTCAATTCGATTTGGGAACAGATGTGCTTTGGAAAAGAAAATTTGGTGGAAAATTTCGGACAAAAACGGTCAAAATTCTTTTTCATTTTTAGGTATTTGTGCACCAAAAAACGGATGATTTTTGACTAAATCTGCTAAAATATCAATGTTTGAATATTGATTCCTGCTCCACTCGTCTCCACAGCAATGTTTGCGTTGTTTTGAGAAAAGTCAATTTTTGGCCAAATTTTGATAAAAATGTAAGGCTAACCCCTTGTTTTTTTTCAATTTTGGCCAAAAAATGAAATTCGTTGAAACTTGCTGGAAAGATGCCTAAGGTAACCCTGAAAACATTCCATTTCGATTTGAGAACAGATGTGCCTTGGAAAAGAAAATGTGGTGGACAATTTCGGACAAAAACGGTCCGAATTCTTTTTTATTTTTAGGTATTTCCTCACCAAAGAAACCGATTATTTTTGCCTAAATCTGCTTAAACATCAATGTTTTAATATTGATTCATGCTCCTCTCGTCTCCACAGCAATTTTTGCGTTGTTTTGAGAAAAGTCAATTTTTGGCCAAATTTTGATAAAAATGTAAGGCTAACCGCTTGTTTTTTTTTTTCAATTTTGGCCAAAAAGTGAATTTCGTTGAAACTTGCAGGAAAAAGGCCTAAGGTAACCGTAAACACATTTCAATTCGATTTGGGAACAGATGTGCCTTGGAAAAGAAAATTTGGTGGAAAATTTCGGACGAAAACGGTCAAAATTCTTTTTCATTTTTAGGTATTTGTGCACCAAAAAACGGATGATTTTTGACTAAATCTGCTAAAATATCAATGTTTGAATATTGATTCCTGCTCCACTCGTCTCCACAGCAATGTTTGCGTTGTTTTGAGAAAAGTCAATTTTTGGCCAAATTTTGATAAAAATGTAAGGCTAACCCCTTGTTTTTTTTCAATTTTGGCCAAAAAATGAAATTCGTTGAAACTTGCTGGAAAGATGCCTCAGGTAACCTCGAAGACATTCCATTTCGATTTGAGAACAGATGTGCCTTGGAAAAGAAAATGTGGTGGAAAATTTCGGACAAAAACGGTCAAAATTCTTTTTCATTTTTAGGTATTTCTTCGCCCAAAAAACGGATGATTTTTGACTAAATCTGCTAAAATATCAATGTTTGAATATTGATTCATGCTCCACTCGTCTCCACAGCAATTTTTGCGTTGTTTTGAGAAAAGTCAATTTTTGGCCAAATTTTGATAAAAATGTAAGCCTAACCCCTTGTTTTTTTTCAATTTTGGCCAAAAAATGAAATTCCTTGAAACTTGCAGGAAAAATGCCTAAGGTTACCGTGAACACATTTCAATTCGATTTGGGAACAGATGTGCCTTGGAAAAGAAAATTTGGTGGAAAATTTCGGACAAAAACGGTCAGAATTCTTTTTCATTTTTAGGTATTTCCTCGCCCCAAAAAAGGATGATTTTTGACTAAATCTGCTAAAATATCAATGTTTGAATATTGAATCATGCTCCACTCGTCTCCACAGCAATTTTTGCCTTGTTTTGAGAAAAGTCAATTTTTGGCCAAATTTTGTTAAAAATGTAAGGCTAACCCCTTGTTTTTTTTCAATTTTGGCCAAAAAATGAAATTCCTTGAAACTTGCAGGAAAAATGCCTAAGGTTACCGTGAACACATTTCAATTCGATTTGGGAACAGATGTGCCTTGGAAAAGAAAATTTGGTGGAAAATTTCGGACGAAAACGGTCAAAATTCTTTTTCATTTTTAGGTATTTCCTCGCCCAAAAAACGGATGATTCTTGACTAAATCTGCTAAAATATCAATGTTTGAATATTAATTCATGCTCCACTCGTCTCTGCAGCAATTTTTGCGTTGTTTTGAGAAAAGTCAATTTTTGGCCAAATTTTGTTAAAAATGTAAGGCTAACCCCTTGTTTTTTTTCAATTTTGGCCAAAAAATGAAATTCCTTGAAACTTGCAGGAAAAATGCCTAAGGTTACCGTGAACACATTTCAATTCGATTTGGGAACAGACGTGCCTTGGAAAAGAAAATTTGGTGGAAAATTTCGGACGAAAACGGTCAAAATTCTTTTTCATTTTTAAATATTTCCTCGCCCAAAAAAGGATGATTTTTGACTAAATCTGCTAAAATATCAATGTTTGAATATTGATTCATGCTCCACTCGTCTCCACAGCAATTTTTGCGTTGTTTTGAGAAAAGTCAATTTTATACACCTGTTTTTTATTTAGCCTATAAGAACTCAGAAATGCCGAAATACTCAATAAACCTTCCAACACGGTTGTTTCATTTAGGTTAATTAAATTATCATTAGTTTACGTAGATGAGATATATTTCGGGAAAACACTGGAAGGTTTAAGTCTGTACGTATTGTATGATTGATATAGATTAAAGCAATAATGGTATCCTTTCGATAACAATATATTTATATCGTTAGAAACATTTCAAAGAGAAAATGTTGGTAACGTTTTTTAAATAATAATTTCGTAACTTGAAATTATATTTAAAAAAATGAGCTACTACCCGTGCTAAAGACCAATCCATGTGTCCTGTGACGTCATACTAACGGACACTAAACACAAGGTGATTCCTAAATTCTTAAGGACCTTGTGACAAAGGTTTTCGACTTTAGGCCTAATCACATTTCCAAGAGAGACTCATGCAGTGCAGAAGTGAACTGTTTGCTGAAAGTTGGCATCGACGTGACCACAACATCAAATTTGTGGGGGAAAATGCGGTCTGTACGGAGCCCCTAAAGGGACATCCCAAATAATTTTTTTATCTCGTGCGCACGACATAATTATCTCGTGCGCGCGACATAATATCTCGTGCGCACGAGATAATTATCACGTACGTGCGCCACGCTCACGCTGCGACGAATTGACACTGTTTTTACCCCAGACACCGCATACAAAAACAAACGCTAATGTAACGTACATGCAGGCACCAGACTATTCCTCATTTGCATAGGTGTTCAAAAATCTTGCACATGCAAATGATCCAATACCAGGGTGAGAGAGCAGGTAGTGATGGGCGCGCATCTATGGACCCTCCAGGTAAGGCCGCGCGTATGCACGCGCTGCTGAACTAGTTTTTTTAAATTCTATTACGGCTTAGTCTAGTTCCCGCCTTCCCAATGCTACTAACATTCAAAGTCATAGCACTGAGGATTTGTGAATCGGGAACCAGCCAAGCCCACGCTTCGTGCGTTCGCTCGCCGCTTCACGGTAACCATTTCGGGGGTTTTCCCAAGCATAATACTTGTCCGTTGTCTAGGGAAATCTCGGGAATTTTACAAAAAGTATATTTTGAGTGATCGCAGGGGCAGTGGCACGGGGGGGGGGGGGCAGTGGTTACCCCCCCTTCTCCAAGATTTACCCAAGTGCCCCTCTTGTGGACATAAATGTGCCCCTCGAGCATAAATGTGCCTCCTCGAGTTAAAAACAAAACTGGCCCTAAAATTTCGGATAATTTGTTTTCAGTAACATTTCCCAAAAAGGTATAGCGAGTTCCGATATGAACGAGGAAAAACCAAGCCCCACACCCCTTACAATGCGCCCTGAAAATGAGCACATTATGCGCAGTTTGCATAATGGCTGGTTTTGAAGAGCGCCCCGTATTTTCGAAGATGGTTCCCCCCCCCCCATTTGATTTCATGGAGGCAAAGAGTCCAGTGAAAAAAACGTGTCAAAACAACATCTTTAATTGGAATGATTACTTTTATGGAAAACATAAGGAACCATTTTAAGCAACAACTTCTCCAGCGTAGGCCTAGCCCTTTTCACGCAATGTCCACAGCTGCGACAGTGCGTTCTTCTTGCAGCCTAATTCACCACATATTTCAGTGAACCTGTGTCGCGAGGTGGCAACCCCAGCGATGATGTAGGGTGGTCAGGTTCAACCTCATGAAGATAGAGTAAGGTGGACAGCAAGTAGAACTTGAACACTCAGACGGTTGTTAATGCTAAATCACTTGATCAAGTTTCATTTTAAAGCTATAGTCCATCATTTGTAATTTGTGCTTTTGGTTCGTTTGAAGCAACAAAAGGGTTCAAAATCTAATGAAGGATACTGAACAACTAACCTGATGAAGTTTCAGCTAAGCTTCAGCTGTAAATTCCGAGAAAAACAGCATTCTAAGATCTCAATTTCAAATCAAAAGTTACTGAATCATGTTTTGAATTGTTTTGAATTGCAGCTATACGCGACGTAGCGCACTGATCCGACGAATTATAACAACAGTGCGCGCGTGTGCGTCGTTCCAATACTTGTGCGCGCTGCGCTGAATAACAAAACGAACTACTAATTTAAATTTTCCTACGGTGCTTCTTAAGAATCACCGTTGGAAATGCCTTCTTTCGTTGATTACTTCAAAATGACAGCTTCCCAGAAGGAATAATTTCACAGGGAGTTTAGTTCCCTTACTTTCTTTCAACCAAGTTTGTTTTTCAACAATAATTTCGCCAGTTACTTTTCGGATGGCTGCAGATGATGGACTATAGCTTTAAGAATCACCGTTGGAAATGCCTTCTTTCGTTGATTACTTCAAAATGACAGCTTCCCAGAAGGAATAATTTCACAGGGAGTTTAGTTCCCTTACTATCTTTCAACCAAGTTTGTTTTTCAACAATAATTACGCCAGTTACTTTTCGGATTGCTGCAAATGATGGACTATAGCTTTAATTCACTTCCTCCAATTACACAAAATAATCCAAATAAAGATCCAAATAAGACACGAATGAAGACCCTGTTGATTATGAATAAAACTATTGGTCTTCTCCAAACTCATTTAAATCAATGTTATTATACACTGTAGGTATTCTAATTATACACTATAAATAAAAGAGTAAATAGTTCTTATGTAGGCAGGTGTCATGAGCACTAAAACTAGTACTAAATATGATGCATGATTAATCAAGTACACAAAGAGAAGCACAGTCTTACCCTGATATAAAATAGAGAAGACCTAATGTAGTAACAAATCTGCACTTGAGATGACAAAGCTTGAGGCTCAACAGTCTCAGCTATAAAATAAAATACACAACAATACAATAGCATATACGGCATATATTTAAGGAAATATCCTCAAAGGTCGATCGTCCCGTGCACCCGTTAACAATGCAACATATATGAACAACTATATTAAACAAAGCGAGATTCAACGTTGTGTCGTGCATACGCACACTACGTACACAATGCTAAACTCAATGTCGCCAGTATATAACGCATCGTGCAGTGTATGTATACGAAAACGGACTTTCATACAAAACTAGTAACACCCTAAAAACTATAAGAATCAATCAGTTTGACAATATTCATATCAATCAACCTCTTCTATGTCCCTCACAATATCAACTCAATATTTGATTGGACTCAAACTTACCCCAAGAATGAGAGAAAAGTGGGCGATTTTTTAGGTGAGGTTTGGCTCGTTCTGCTGAGTTTCACGGCTCACAAGAGGCCAGAACCATGTGAGCGTTACCGTGCGCCAACAAAAGAGGGCGCCATTTTACCTAGCAACGACGTCCCATGGGCGGGACACATATATACATTTCGCTGGTTGACGCGCGCGCACCGTTTCTTGTGTGTGATGCACGTACACCTCGGGATTTGTACTACACGCAGTGGTCGCGCTTCGCGGCGCGGCAAAATATTGCAGTCAGGCATAGCAAGGGCAAGTTCGCGCAAGGACTATAGTTAACCATTGGTCGACTAACGCTTGCCCAAACTCTGTCTAGTCGACGATGGTTGACTACGCTAGTCGACTATTTGGAACCAGCCTACTGGGGTTGGTTGCTTCGCTGGTAACCATAGCCGCGCGCGTTCATAACGTACAGCAGGGAGCCAGGATCCAGACGTTTTGCAATGACAATTTGACCAGCGTTCGACTAGAGACGTTCGCACTTTGCTATTAGTGCGCAGGCGTAAGGTACGTCACAGATCAACCACTAGTCGACTAATGGTCCTTGCCCGAACTTGGCCCTGGATGGCGTCGTTCGGTCATCCCCAACTGTACTTTCTTTGCCGGTGAGGGGGTACTTGTGAACGGAGCGGATAGCAATGACTACAACCCCTCGTCGTGCAAAAAATGGCTCAGAAGAAGTATTGACTTTGATATGAATATCGACGAACATAATTATGTCTGAACTTATTCACTACTAGGACCGTTACATTCGCTGGGTAAGTACACTGAAATTAACAGCCATAAATGGTCATCGCATTATTCATGCTCCTTATGAATGATTCATAATTGAAATCCAAAAACCGTATCGTTACACTTGTAAAAGAGGCTTTTGGGCATTTGTGTTGCAAGCAATGGTGTTCAGTCATCTGTGATTAAAAAGAGGTGTAATTATGGTATCAATTAAAAGCTAATGATGTAACATATAAGATGAAACCACTTTGAGTTTCAACATTTTTCTAGCTTTTCTATAGCGATTAATTTTGGATTACCTTTTTTGATACAACCAGTATAGCGACCGTCCTAGGATTAAAATGCCTAACCATTAATATTAATGTTATAAAGATTTAAGCATAAAAAATACCATTATACAAATATATATTCAAGATACCATAAAACAAAATTAACATGTATTCAAAAAATCTCCCACGAAATTGTCACTACAATACATAAATATCTCATAACACTAAAAATATATATATATATACTCTGCCCCAACTACACACACAGTCGTGAATTTCTACACGCTCGAGGACAATGCTTTGTGCTTCCCTTTGCGTCTGTAATAAAATACTTTCCCATAGACTAAGCACATAACCGTACGATCGAGGACTGTTTTCAACAAAAGACCCAACACTGGAGGACTGAAAGGATCTTTTGTTATCCCCTTTAATTTAGCGGCGGTGTTCCAGTCTAATATAGGACCAAAATGGCACAATGAAGCTTTAAAAACATCCCTTGTCAAAATTTAGGGACACGCTTTTACATCAATTAATATTACAGTTGATGGCAATACCAATGCTTAAAATGTTTTATTTCAGTATGACATCGTACGTAGTTTTTAATTTACAAAGCAGAAAATGATACTTCTTTTGGCACATTTTGACTGAATCTTTTGGCCAGTTTTACGTAATTTTATTTATAATGTATCTTTTTGGTCCCAACCAAAAATATATATGTATATACAGCCTGTCTTATTCAAAAAATGGTACAATCAGAAAAAAAAGTGTTAAAAACGAAATTTCATAATAAGTCATTCTTACTTGGCATAATATTAAAGAACAAAGACTGGGCTTTCCAATAGTGTTTGTTTGATCTTATTTGCTTTTGTCAATTCAGAGATATAATCAATTTAGTGCGATACACCAAAATCGATTTTGTGCCACTTTTATGCATGGGCAGAGTTGTTTCGAGTTCTGTGCCATGCTGTCTTGAAGCTCACAAAAGATTGCAACTTGGCAAAAGAAACAAACTCGATTTTTGTGTTCCGCAGTAAACTGGAGTTATCTCTGGATTGACAAAAGCAAATGAGATGAAACGAAAAGTATTGCAAGCCTGGTCTTTTTCCTTTAATGTGATGCTCAAAACGACTTACTTATGTTGAGATTTAATAATGAAAAAAAAAATCGTTTTCGATTGTACCATTTTTTTTTTAGACAGGCTGTATATAAAAATTGCTAGCTAGTAAGTGCGTTGGTGATTTCTAAGGCTGTATATGCGAATCACTTGGCTACGGCCGGAAATAACACGCGCACCTATGAAAGCCACTGGCTAGCGGCTGCAGCCACTCCCCGTAGACTCGTGTGTTAATATATCCGACCGTAGGCCAAGTGTTTCGGACCCGACCTTGTTCTCTTCTAAATCTTTTGTGGTTCGCGAGGCGGCAAAGCATGTTGATACATTACTGTCAAGAGCAAAGCAGGAATAATTAGTTGCGCTGGCCGCGTTGCAGCTTGGTCAAAGTTTGAACCAAACCTATCCAATGAGAGTGGAGGTCACAAATGAGGTCACCATTGCCATTGGAAATGTCCTGAGTTCGAGTGAAAAACAACCCAAATAATGTATACTCTACTTATATTTTAGAAAGTTAGGATTTTTTCCCTCAGTTCACGCCGATAGCAATTATGAGCTTAGTAATAAATGCTTTCGTCTCTTGACATCATCTGGCGAAGCTGCATGAACAAAATAAATGATTTCAAGATCAAGATTATGCTAACTCAATGTACGTACATGTTTTAATTGGGACGAGTCACGGTCCAGGAGCGGCCGAGCACCCTTTGCACACATACAGGTGTAAATCGAGGATCTTCTTTTGTTCTTTCTCCCTTTTCCTTTGTTTGTATTACAACTTATTCGCAACAGCTCTCATTGGTTTTGTACACGTTTTCTAATCGAGGTCGTCCTCGATTTGGTTCCTGTCCTTGCTTCACCGATGATGTTGCACGTGTGTGTCCTCGATTTACACCATAAACAAACACATCTTCATGAACACCGGCGATTGTGGAGCCCCATTTCTCCGTAATTCTCATTCCTTTGTTTGTATTTAACTTTTAAGCAACAGCTCTCATTGGTTTTGTACACGATCATGGACGCATTCTACCCTTTTGTCCTAGGTCCACGATTGCTGGTGTTTACGTAATTACAAACACACGCACTTGTGATGCATAATGGGGTACCACTGTTCCCTTTGTGTGAGTACCCCATAAGGTAGTTCTCGTAAGAGCACACGTTCACCTTACACACCTAAAGTCGATATTCCTTCTTTTCGTGTAGTTAAGTTAAGAAAAATCGGGCAAAACGTCTTTGTATACTCGCACTATGAACACTCTTTCAACCCAAATGTGTGATCATGATTTCCTTGAGAGCTCCTCTTCATTTTACAACGGATAAAACCCACAAATTAATGTCTCTAAAATATTTTTTTTTTCAAAGAGGGGAACCTCGTGTCGACGTGGGCAAGTCCACACAACGTATGCACGACCTGCACTGTGTGGACATGTTTTGCTCGGAGGTCCACACAGTGACTGTACTGCCTGTCCGCTATAAAAACACATTGGTTTAAATAACCAATATTGGTTAAAATGTCACTGTCCAACCAATCCGATTGGTTGGACACATATTGTTTCAACCAATGGTTGGTTATGTCAATCAGTCTGTTTTTAGATACACAATGCAGAGGTGGGGATGGTGTGTGATCCAACGGCTCAATTCCGGTCACCAAAATGTGTCAGGGAAATATCCTGACCTCATCCTCAATGTATTAACGTCCTTGAGGCCACTGTTTTCATATCTTCTATCTGCTGAATATGTAATTGGATCTCTCACTTACCGGAATGTCCGCCTCCCCGGACCGTGCCATGTAAGGGATGGTAAATTCCGACAAGGACGGTCTGAAGCCTTTGTTCTGTAATAATGCACATTATGTGCACACAAACAATGCACAAAATATGAGACGCAAGTAAGACCCAATTAATTTTTAATATTTAACGTGGGATATCTAGGATTGGCACAAAAAGCGTAACAAATCAAACACCAACAAAAACGCCGCACTACAGCGTAAAATTGTGTTTTTACTCTTCCCTTTAGATCGAACAAAATTCTTACTAGTTCCGATTGTTCTGAAATAAATTCCAATTCAATAATCCTCAAAAGGGCTTTTAAGCTGAATTCAAGCGAATCCTGCGTAGTGCTGCCGAAGTACCCGGGACACGATTTGGTTCATCTAGTTTGCAGGGAATCTTGTTGCGGCCATTTTGATTTTTTCATTCAAATAAACGTTACCAAAGCGAAGCTAGAAGGAAAAATAGTCTGGTTCCTTTTTGCACAAAACGTTGTCATTCACAATACTGTGACAAAGTCTGTGACAGTCTGCCTGGTCTCAACTGTATGAGCCAATAGCACTGTTGAGTGGGCATGTCCTTAGTCACCTATACTGATATCTGATTGGTCAAATCCTCTTGTATAGAGTTAAGTACGTGTGTACAAGACTATAGGGATGTTGGCCTATAAAAGGCAGAGCTGATGAGAATAAAACTCACAATTGATCAGGTGGGGCCAAGGAAGTCAAACAAATCTCCTACGCCTCATTTATTGATGATTGTGATCCACAGTGATCCACATTAAATCCACCCGTGATCCACCCAATCCACTAGGTCACCCCACCCCAAATCAACACCAAATCAATCCACACTACCACTGAGGTGTAGAAGGGCTCAACTGCAAGCATCACCAGAGCTGTGGCATTCAACCGCAGGTGCCGACGTCATAAGACCTGTCAGGGCTAGGGAAGCCGATTGGCTACGCACGTTACCATAAGGTTATTGGATACAGGGAACATTACTAAAATGGTGGCAGCTTGATAGAGGTCCATTATGGAAATGAGATCCAGTCTAGGACCAAGAGTAGTTGTACGGTAAAATAACCCAACAAGATTGCAGAAAAGAAAAACGGCAGCTATAGGCTCTCACCAGGTATATCCTAGGGTGTGGGGACTCGTACATTGCCTTGCGCCGCTCAGATGGGCGCGTGGTGGCGCTCTGTTGCCTATTCCACCAAGCCAGCCTTGCTCTTTTCGTCATCGTCAGAAACACGAGCATACCGGTAGGAATAACGATAAAGAGAAGACCCAGGATACTCGCGATAATGGCCACAATAGCTGCAGATGAGAGGCTGGTATCTGTGAACCAATCGCGACACATTATTAGAGGTTGCATGACTAAATACCGGAATAGTAACAGCCGGCCGAGATAACTACCATAGAAACGTTCACCACATGTTTTCGAATAATTGTTTAAATGAGTTTGAACGAAAGGAGTTGTCTAGTCGGAAGATAGGGTTCCCATGCACCCCCTGGATATACTTTTTTGTAATCTTTAGGGTGTCTAGATAACGAATTTTGATGTTCCCGAGATCAAATATTGTCACATGGGGTTCATTTGGCGGCCATCTTGGCGGCCATCTTGGATTTTGACAAAAATCAGTTATTGACATAATTTTGGAGCCAGGCATCATAGGAAGACAAATGAACATGTTTTGCGGGGTAAGTTGGGTGTGCGGAATCGATTGAAAGCATTATTTTTATAATTGGGCGGCCATCTTGGTGGTCATCTTGGATTTCGACGAAAATTGGTCATTTGACATAACTTTTGAACTAGGCATCATGAAAGACAAATTAAGGTGTAGGCTTAATCTTTAGTATTAGCTGGAAATGGTGATAGTTAACTAACAATCATAGCATATTTATATATCGCGGTGGGGGATAATCATGCCAGTATGGTGATGTGGCCCATCCATCACTCATTGACTTACAGCAGAAAACTGTTGTGGAAGCGGAGAATCAATATTAGAAGAGCATAAAGAGATTGATTATGAAACTTTGTTTAGGGTTTGTGATCAGAGTTGTCCTTCACCTAGGTGGACAGACAACCAATTCTAATGAGTTCCACCTACCCGGAGCAACCTTGTATAATAGTACCATGGACTCGCTGACACTATCTGTCATTCAGCAGAAACAGGGTTGGCACGAGAAGCCAGACAGTAGGATTTGGTGAGAGGCTAATGGTGAGACGCTGTGCTTTACAATGGGAAACTTCCATGGAAATGAAACAGCTCTATTTTCTCCATTCCACCCCAGCACATCCTAACCCTTTAACCCCTGGAACATTATTAGGACTTTGGAATACATGTAGATTAGTGTTTTGCAAGATTCTTAGTGCAAATTATAATTTTTAAGGTTTTTTTTAACTTGTTTCAATTATTAAAAAAATACATGTATATTCATTCGATATGTCATGCCCAAATTACCCCCGAAAACGTGTTCACTTGTCTTCCTGTGATGCCTATTTCAAAGTTTACGTCAAATAACCGATTTTCGTCGGAATCAAAGATGACCACCAAGATGGCCGCCCAATTATGAAAATAATACTTTCAATTGATTCCTCAAACCCAAATTACCCCCCAAAACATGTCCATTTACTTACCCATGATCCTAGTTCAAAAATGACGTCAAATAGCCGATTTTGGTCAAAATCCAAGATGGCCGCCAAATTATAAAAAACAAAGCCTTCAATCGATTCCTCAAACCCAAATTACTCAAAAAAATGTGTTCATTGGTCTTCCTATGATGCCTGACTCAAATGTTATGTCAATAACCGATTTTTTTCGAAATCCAAGGTGGCCGCCAATATGGCCGCCAAATGAACCCCAAGGGACAATATTTGATCTTGGGAACATCAAAATTCATTCATTAGACATCCTAAGGATTACAAAAAGCAGGTAAAAAAAAAATATATCCAGGGGGTGCATGGGAACCCTATCTTCCGACTTAACTAATAGTTTTTGGCTTCAGGAAAAAAGTTTATGCAGTCATTACTCCCAAAATGTGACTCTTTTTTAAAGGCCACATATATTTTTAAAGGCCACTTTTTAACACAATCGTGGTGGCGTTATTCATGAGAAAAAAATATCAAAATTTAAATGATAAAGGTGTTTTAAGCCTTTTTTTAGTAACAAGGTAGTAAGGTAGTAAGGTTACCCGTACCGTTCACTGTCTCACATCTGTCTCCACTGAAACCTGCAGGACACCTGAAAGATGAAACCATCATTATTATGTTTAATATAAAATGTATTCACAGAATGGCACGTTAAGTCAATACGCTGCAGTCGCTGCGTGAGCATCTAAAAATACAAATACAAACTAGAGGTTCGCGTTTGTTGTTACAAACGCAGAGTGGTCGGGTAGACAACCATTTCATTAGATATTGTCCAATTAAGTTATGAATATGTTTATGTCAGAAAAAAAGGACCAAGAACTTCAACATTTCCAGTACCAATTATTTTTTACAAAAATAATGCGTCTTTTAAGGTGTGATAAATTTCAGTAAACAGTTTGAGTACAAGTTATTTCCGGTTTGATGGCGTCATCAGTCAAAACAGGGAAGGGAGGACACTTGTTAATCATTAAGTAAAAATAACGCATGGAAATATGGAAATTAAGTGTATGTAATAATAACAGCTAACTTCCAGTTTGATGACGTCACAGTATTTGGAAGCAAAAGGTCAATATAAAGTGTAACAGATGTCATTTTTTTTGGGGGGGGGCAAAAAACAAAGTCATGAGACAGGGATCAAATGATGGATTTAACTTAACACATAAAATGGTCATTGTTGAATTCTCCCTACAGTAACTTCCGGTCTGATGACGTCATGATTATGAAACCTTGCAAATTCATTTGTGGTTGCTCACGGGATATATAGGGGCAATTATATCATAAAAATTTGATTGAGGGTTTTAACATTTTAAAAGATTAAACTGTTTTCCATGTACCGCTGGAGGGCGCCCTTTCGTGGATGACGTCAAAATAATGTTTTTGTGATTGGCATTCCTCACTTAACACTTCCATAATGTATTTGTCTGTACGGAAATGCTTCCGTTTTAGAGTTAGATTCAGTTTCTATTGCACTTCCGGTAACACCGGAAGTAAAGGTCAAGCAGTTTTGTGCCCGGGAATAATAAATGTTGCTCAAGGCACCGTCTACAACCTCACGAAAAAACGAACACGATACCCTATTTAGTTCAAGAGATATAGGTCAAAGTATTTTGTCAAATCGTGCAATCAAATCGCTTGTAATTTGATACCTGATGACGTCATGATGACGTAACAACAGTTATACTATCTTCGTAACATGGTACAAGTTCACAGTAGGTTTTATGATCATACCGTAAACCGTGTGGAAGAAATTGTGCTTTGTTTTGATTTCAGGCTAAAGTCTTCATTTTCAATTCACGTAACTTTGACCTTCCGGTGGACCCGGAAGTAAAGGTCAAGCGAGTTCACGTACACGACAAAAAGTGTTGATCACCTAATGGTCTATCTGATTACAAAGTTGGAACATATTTGATCATTTTGTTTAAGAGTTATAGATGAAAGTATTTGGCCCTTTTTTCCTCTAAAATCGCGTGTAATTTGACACCCGATGACGTAATCGTGACGTCAGAGTAATATGCACCACTTCGGATGAGGGTCGATATATATTGAAAGTTACAAGTTCATACCATATACCGTTTAAGAGAAAACCCGCGGAGAAGTATTGTCCGGAAAAAAAAAAAAAGAAAGAAAGAAAGATTAATCGTAACAGATCCAAAGAGTGGTCGGGTTGTGCCCGACCACTCAATAAGGAACTGAGAAGTTAGACTGAGAATTAACATCCTTTGCAGCAAAACGTTCCATGGAGGACCTAACATAGTATATTTCGTTTGTGTTTGCCACCATGAAATCGTATTATAATTCTGATAAGTCATCAAAAGTCTAAAATCAAGTGTCACTGTGGACCGGGGCATTTGTAGGTCCAGTTAATCCCTAATTGTAAATTATGACCTTAGTTGTGATTGGACATGGAATTTGACTTCCAATCAGACTAGTGGATCTACTTGCAATTCGACTAATGATTAAACTTGTGATTTGATTTGATTTGTAATTTGACTGGGATTTGACTTTTGGATCATAATTATGATTTGCCTTGTGATGGAATTGGCTACAACCTGTCCCATGTTTATTTGCCAATGCTCTAAAAAAACAAACCACTCAACATTTCCTACTTCTTAACAAATAAATACTACACTCCAACATCTTTTTGTTTCTACTATAGGATTGATTGATGGAGGGTAATCTAAGTTAATTATGTATTGTGCCATTCACATGTTTGAAAGCCACTTAAGTGCAATAAACCAGGTTATACGAACACGCAGGAGCTGAGGTAGCTGGAAGCATTGGGTTGGCATGTTCCTCCATTGTCACAGAACCCATCCAGGCAAACTTCTGTCGAAATGAAAGAAACAAAGAATCAAGAATTCATAATGCATAGCGCCATCAAGCGTCTGATTCGAAGATGCCAATTTTTTTTTTTTTAAAGTGTCTATGAAATGAATTGTACACTGAAACTTAATTGTAGCAAATATCTAGTCCTCTGAAATGTGTTGAAACTGTAGAACAACCCTTTTGGGTAAACGTTTTAGTGCACCTTTTAAACGTTTGAAATGTTCCATGCTTTTCCTGACAACTGAGGGCGCTGTTGCTGTGCTGTCACTTCAGTAACACACCCTTCTTATTAGGATTTTTTCTCTTCAAATTGTAAACTCAAATCCGAAATCGTTTTGTGTATACTGTTTTCTCATTGATTTGCTGTCATGCTGAAACGACAATGAACCACTGACAGGAAAAATAACCAAGGCAAGCCCGTAAATATTCTGATGACTATTATTATAAGATGGAATTTGATGACTATTATGCTGAAACAGATGTGAAATTGAAGTTTCCGCCCTGAATGATATCACAGTTTTGCTCACGAGTGTGGAAATTCGGATTTGCATAAAAGCCAAAAGGGCACCAACCACCCTTAAAAATGCCAACAAGAAGATATATATATTTTTTTTTATGGAACACAAAGGAATAGATGCGCCACTTAAGTCAACGGTCATCATCCTGCACAATCATAAGGCTATCATTAAACTCACCGATAACCATTATGCGCACATACTGAAAGTTGTTACTTATAATCGTTCAATTGCAACTTACATTTAAAAGTTTCAAGTTCTTTTACAAGTAATAGAGTTTTATTTATTGACTTGCTTTCCCCCAAAGGGAGTTTTTTCATTAAAGCTGTTCGGTGACGGTTTGTACATGTTTAAAGAATCTAAACAATTACGTACGCTAATTTGTTGGTAGAGTCTGATTATCATTGCAATGCTAATTATTTATGCCTCTCATTCAGTCAGTAACGTATATACACACAGTTTAATACCTGATCCATTGTAGGTCTGTAGTATCATCCTAACTATTATAGCAAGTCGTCTTTGAAGACTACGGCCTAAAACAGCTATACTTATAAGCCTACCACGTACCTTCCAAAAAGGTAGTGGCGCTGGGGGTGACCTTATATTCTGAATTTAAGAATAAATCATCTGCTGAGATGGCGGCATCAATGGAATTTTCCACGTCCGTTTGGTTGGCCGTGGAGTTCCCGTTGACTGAAATCAATGCTTCCACACCTATGCTACCACTGAAGAAGTACAAGACAATGATGCGGCCGAACTCGGATAGATTGCCGAAGGCAATACTGAACTACAACAACACAGAAACGAAACATTTAGAGAAAAGACTGATGTTATTCTACTTTCAATTACTATTTAACTTGATGTGAGCAACTTGGTCATTATCGGTAATTCGGAGCACATTCCAACTTAGCCGTTAATTCTGACCTTAACAAATTCTAAGATGTTGAACCAATTAGACCAAATCGAGGCAACAAACGTCCACGGCCATTATCCAAAGTGGACTCTTAATTCTTAAGTCTCTTACCAAGTTCTCAAGGCGTCTCTGATGTGAAAGAAACGCAACTGAGGTGGGATCAGTGAGGTCGTTAGTGAATACAGCTGGGCTGTTGCTGATCTCCACAATGACGAAAGTAAAACGAAACATTCTTCCTTCTGTTTGTTAAAAAAATCAGGACTTTGTATGTTTTTTTAGGTTATTATAATTATAAATGCAGTTAAAGTTTTGTAGATTTGGGGTTTAAACACTCCGTTTTTCTGTTTTACACATGGATTGCTTGGCCATTTTTTTTTTTCGAAACAATCAGGGGCGGCTTCATCATACCTCTGCAATGTCTTATGTTTTTGTTTCACGGCCTTAATTAAGTTTGTGTAAAATGACCTAAAATGCCTATGCTGACTGAATAATGTTTGTGATGTCTTCGCTTGTCATGGTAGAGAGGTTTGTGGGCCTTCATTTTCAGTGTTTGTGAAAAACTCGAGGAGGGTTCCAGACTACTAGAACTGAACACTGAGGTTGTATTTTTTGAGAAATCATTATGACATTTGACCCCAAAGGTGCTGAATCTTACAGTAAAGTGGAAGGCTTATTTTCCAACTTGGCAATGGGCTTCGGGATTTGACTTTGGGTGTTTGTTCTGATTGTTAGAACAGAGGGTAGGCCTATTTATCATTTGCCTCGGTAGTAATTTATTTTATACTGGTCTATACCCTTGTGGGCCAAAGTTGTCGGACCACTTTCTCTTGAATTATTTTCAGGGGTTTCGAACGAGAAATCATCATACGTACGCAGGCAGGTATCTGAGTTTCCAGCCTTGAAAAAGCCGGTGGGACAGTCGCATGTGTAACCTTCCAGCTGATTGACACATGTCAATCCTCGAGATGAACATTCCCCCATGACTTCTGGCAGAGAACATTCATTGTGATCTGGAAGCAAAGCAGAATCAATGGAAGAACATCGCATCGTAAAACAAATTAAGATTCACCAGGGCCTATATTAAATCAGACTGATTCCTTTCAACCATTTCAACCATCTTACTCTCTAGCCCGTTCTGCATCACGCTCGATCAGCATCATATGGAGCCACAGTGAACGTGTCATACAGACAGACATCAGTATGTGAAAATCATGTGTCAATTGTATTCGTCAAAACGAGTGGCAGGACTCGATCCAGTCGGCAAGAGCAAAATATCTTACTTGGTTCCACAGTGATAGTGAAGACAGGACATGTTGCTGTCCGGCCTGCCGGATCGGTGGCGGTGTACGTCACGCTGTATTCACCAGGCAAAAGTGACTGGCCGGGTTCAAAGGTCGTAGACAGGGTCACTGTGCCGGAGTTGTCCAAGGCAGTCGGCGGAATCCAATCTGCAACGGCTGTGTCTGTGGCTAACTCCACCGTTAGAGTGAAACTCGCTGGGCAGTTGGTCAAGCTGGGATTCTCACCATCTGTTATTGGGGAAAACAACAAATGTGGCATTATCTTTAAAAAAAATCACTCCGGAAATCACTACATCATCGCCAATGGTGCCAGCAAAAAGAGCTCATTGCGCGCTTACACCTACCCGAAATGGTAATCGTAAATGCACATTCGGCGACCAATCCTGCGGTATCAGTCACAGTGTATGTGACGACAGTTGCACCCAATGGGAAGCTATCTCCTGGCCGGTAGTCTGACTGTACATTGGCTACCGCCACGTTATCTGTGCCTTGTGGTTCTGACCACGAAGCTACTCCACGATCGCTCTGCAGACCTGTGTCACTGGTGACTCCTTGGAAGGGGCAGCCAGTAAATGCAGGAGGCTCATTATCTGTGGTACAAGAACGTTCATAAGACGTGGTAGGTACTCTAGAAGGTAGTCCTAATTATTGATGAAGGAAGTCAAACACATTTTCGTATGTCGACTGACAGCTTGCATGAATAGCTGGTGATTGGTCAGTGTTTGGTAAAACATGGTATGAGATAACATGAACATTGTACATGTATTTAAGAGCGAAACAGAACTCTAATCAAACAGCGAAATCCTTTCATTGTCATGTAATACATATTATTAAGACCGAGGTTTAATGGTTGGTTTTTTCACCTACCATAGACCTGGACAACAAAGCTGCAGTTGACGGTGTTACCACTGCCATCCTCTGCCGTGTACACCACCACGGTATCTCCGACAGGGAACGCATCACCAACGTCATAGTTAGAGGTCCGAGTTACGCTGCCCGAGTTGTCTGAAGCTTGAGGTTCATCCCAGAATGCTCTGGCTGTATCCCGAGTGGGGTCCGTTGGGAACCTAGGAAGGTTCACGGGACAGCCGGTAATAACTGGCGGCTGCACGTCTGTGGGAGTGACAGGAGAACAAGTATCAATGAGAAATGTGCAAGTACAAATATTTGGATATTCTGAGGTGTACTTCAAATTTAGGTGGTACATCTTTTTCGTCAGGTGCAAGCCCTATCAGATAATGCGAAGGTGACAGGTGCTCAACATTACATTCATTTTTGCAGATATGTTTCACCAAAATTTACTACTGCCTTTTGAGTCTCTGTACATAGACCTAAAGCATAAATGTTCACAAATGTGAGTAGAGGAGCATAATAAACGAGCCTACCATTCACAATGACGTTGAACTGACAAGTAGCCATATTATCAGCAGCATCGTAGGCTGTGTACGTAACCAGGTGACTGCCAATGCCAAAGACACTGCCTGGTTCATGAGTTTCATCCAATCGAACCACGCCAACGTTGTCGGTCACCCCGGGTCGTGTCCAGTTGACCATGATAGTGAAGTTGACGAAACTCTCCAGTGGTTCATTGAGTGTGATATCAGATGGACAGGTATCGAAGACCGGATCTTCATTGTCTGAGAGCAGATGACATATTTCGTATGATGTTAAAAGAATGTTGAACAAAATCGTCTAAAAATCAGCTTACAAGGGCTTGAAAGTTAACATTTTGTTGACAATCATACCAACAAAAATGAGTTATTCGTCTTCTTTGTTCACTGTGAGTTTGAGAACATGGCCTCTGCATGACCTTCCGGATCGGGATATGGCCTGTAGTGGAACGAGCTCGAGCCTCTTCTCAAGTATGAGTATTAGTCGTTTCAGGATGAGCCTTTCCTACAATACTTGACACAGGAGTGAATTGATCGAAAGCTCTTTCTGTCAGGTCTTTTATGAGGGAAATCGCAGCGCCCTGCGAGATTGATTTTGTTTAATCACCCACCTGATACCAAGACTGCAAATGAGCAGGTTTCGGTGTTGTCCGAGGGATCAGTGGCGATACACATGACATTCTGCACTCCAACTTGGAAGTTGGTTGCCGAGGCTGGGGTGCATGACACCGTCCACTCCCCACTATTGTCAGCAGCAGTCGTGACATATGTCACATTAGCGACACTCCGTTGAGGGTCTGTGTCAGTTACAATGGCTGCACTGGGACAAGTAATAGCAGGAGGCTCCATGTCTATATTTGAAGAAGAAAAAAATCAGAGAGTGCATTAAAGGTGGTAGCAATTCCTTTAAAACTAAACTGATTCATGGGATTCTGTGAGACTATAAGAAGTAGCAAGCAGTAGGATAAAATGTGGGACAAAACGATTAGTTGTTACAGAAGCACGTGGTTGACCTCCGCCTGCTCAATGTTTTTCCAATCCTTATTCATTATTCAAAGAGGCATTCAAACACTGTTTTTGTACAACTTATTCGTAAGAGATTCTTAAAGCCACATCGATAGAAATGAGAATCTTTGGAAATTGAGAATGAAAGACATTGACATTGAAAGACATACCTTCAACTGTCACCACAAAAAAGCAGGAACCTGTATTCCCTGACGTGTCGGTCACATTGTACTCAACGTCTGTGTCACCAATTGGGAATAAGTGCCCAGGCTGGTAGTTGGAGTTATATTCCTGAACTGCAACGTTGTCCATCGGAATGACAGGCGGCCATGACACATTAGCGGTGTTCTGCTGTGGGTCAGTTTGAACTGTGACCGAAGTTGGGCATGGCTCAAAGAAGGGATCTTCATTATCTGAAAGACAAGAGGTTTTAGCAAATTCACTGAATTCTGGGGAAAAAAATTCTTGATACCTGACCTCAAAAACCTCTTCTAGGAAAATATTTACAAAAATGATCTATGATGACTTCTTACCAAGCACAGTAATGTAGAAACCACAATTAATGTCATTGCCGGCTGCATCCACAACAGTGTAGGAGACGTGGTGATTAGAAACACCCAGTGGCTCTGTAGGATCCAGTGACGATGTCGCAGTGAAGACACCAGAATTATCAAATGCATCATTAGGCAGAGACCAGCCACCAGTGCTAACATTGGATTGTGGATCAGTGTAGAGTGTGAAGCCAGTAGGGCAGGTCACATTGGGTTGCTGGTCGTCTGGTCATCAAAAGAAAAATGTTTTCCGTTGAGAGACGTATCATGTCAACATGAGAAGGCAAGCACAAAGCAGGAAGAAGACATTTCAGCAAAACTGCATTTATGATTATTCAAGTCCCAATTATGATAAATAAATGTATATGGCCTTACCAACAACAGTGACATTGAACACGCATGATTCCATGTTGCCACTTTCATCAGTTGCATTCATCATGATTCTTGTTACTCCAATGTTGAATGCCTCCCCTGGCATATGACTGGCATCGACCGTGACAGGTCCCCCACTGTTATCGGTTACATTTGGTGGAGTCCAACTGACGACGGCTGTTGGGAAGTTCAAGTCAGTTGGGTAGCTTGCTTGGAGTACAGGAGGGCATGGGTCAAAGACAGGCTTGACTACATCTGCAAAACGGCCGTGAGTTAATAAATAGCAAAACGGCGGAAAATAACAAAAAATTAAAATCAAAACTGAAAAGCGAAAACCACATTTTGGCTGAAGTAATGTAGGAATGTATGTAAAATGTTTGCACTAGCTCACATTGCCATCTCAATGCTAAACACAACCCCATGCATTTCAACCTCGTTCCCAGGGTGTCGAGCAGTACGCTCCCACCACTACCTGCTCTATCACCCTGGTACTGGATCGTTTGCATATCAAAACAATTTGGATACACATGCAAATGAGAAATAGTCTGCATGGTGTCCACCTGTGCGTTTGGTTTTGTATGTGGTGTTTTGGGTAAAAAATATGATCAATTCGTGACGGCGTGATTTGCTACAACACGATTGTTTTTCAAAGTTAAAATGTAACAGTCCCATCTAGCCGAAATACAGTATCACACTTTACATTAATATTAGCAAATTGGAACGGAAAGGATTATTTTTTGAGACGGTGTGGACGTGATATACTGATTACAATGAACGTGAAAACGCGTAATACACGTTAGAAATAACAACACCAAGTACACGGTATAAATCCATTACCTGCTAAATGCGCTATCGAAACTGATGGAAGCAGGTTCCCATCTCAGGGCTTACTATTGGAAGCGAGGTTGAAAATATAGTAAGACGTGGGGACAAGGCTGTTCAATGCAAAACATAACCCCACACGTCTGCCATTCAAATGATTAAATCATTCTTTAATATAATTCTTCAAAAAAAGTCAATCGCAGGGGACAAATGTCTCCTACTCATCGACCTGTTGTAAAGTTCTCAAAAAGAAGTTCTCTAAAATATCAAATTAGAGATCAGCAACTTGCCACACGGAACATATCCATTTTCTAGGCCTTCAATCAATGTTCCATTCGGGAGCAATTTTACCAGACTCCTTATTGCATTCATTAACAGTTGTGTCGTTGAAATTACAGTTTTATTCAGATTTGCGTTTTGGCCGACTGTACCTTCATCATCAATGATGCAGATTTCTGTATCAGCACCAACTTGTCCATCGCTTGGATCTGGATTCATCAAAGACAAGGTGAAACAATGCGTGTCCTGCGCGTAGTCATCATCAATTATTGTGACCGTGAATACTGTGATATTTGTATCTGTGAAGTTTAGAGTGGCAGTCTGCGATAAATAATCCATTCCTGCAACAGCAGTCCCATCGGAGGTAACAACGTCTGTGGGGGAAAAATAGCATATTGATAATGATGAAATGTTCGGGTAATGAAATCTTTTATTAAAACTAGTGTAGGCGTATACTAATTTGTCTACAAGGTTGGGGCCACCAATTGACTCAATCAATAGTGAAAACAAGACTAGCCAAGTCTTAAACAACGTGTCCCAGAATGATCATACCAATTGGGTCCAAGAGGTTAATATTGTCATCTGAGTCAAATTTTGGGGCTAAGGTGAGACTTAAGCAAGTTTAATTCATAAGTGACAATCAGTGAGTGAGTCGATGAGGTAACAAAGAAGAATATAGACCATGTTACCTGTGACGTCATACCATAGAGCTGAGGTCCTACCGATGGTCATACCAATGGGCCTTCGGCAGGCAACCCAAACATTTAAGCATCTTTGCAGGTTATTTTGTAACAAATACAAACATACAGTTTCAATGACATTTGATCTTACTAGGTAACATACCAACAAGAGTACTTTCCAAAGCCGAAGCTCCAGTGCGTATAATGGTGATATCAATAGGGCCATCTCCTTCATTTGTAGAGTAGGATGCCTGCTCAAAATTGTATACCGTGGCTGAAAAATATACCCAAACAAAAAAAGATACTGGTTATATTCAACAAGAAACCACGAAATTGTGATATCGAAGGTAACAATTCAAACGCAATTAGAAAACAATAGCAAGTCAGCAGGAAAGATACAAATTCACGATCATGAAGCTTGAAGACATAAAAGCTTCGATATATCCCACACTAGGAGCTTGAAAATCCAAAGGTACACGGATGGCACTTTCATGCACCAATTTCAACTTCACTTTTTCACATTCAGCTTTGGGGAACGCACGAATCCGAGCTTTTTGCATGTGAGTAACTCAATTATGATTTCATTACCTTCATCGGCACAGGTAGCGCCCTTCCATCCAAACGCACAAGTACAGTTGTACATTCCACGACCAGCATCCATACACATACCTCCATTTGAACATGGTACGAGTGGACAATTACCAGCGCAAGCACATGGATCTAAAAATGCATTAAAAAATCAACTCTATTTACTTCGCATGAACATCAATAACAAACATCATTGATGTATCATTTTGCTTGTTCTCGATTCTATTTGCAGTCTCCGTATAGACGATCAGTAATATTCTCTGTATATGCCATTAAGTTTTCCAATGTTCACAAATGCCTTGGCTTAAAAACCCTTGAAAAGATCAGCACTAGACAAGTCCATTTCATTTGGTAGTCTCATAATGTTTGATGTTCTGGCACACAATAAGAGCTGTTTTGACTTGAGGAGGATTAGGGCTTCTAACTGTACCTTCATCATCAATGATGCAGATTTCTGTATCAGCACCAACTTGTCCATCGCTTGGATCTGGATTCATCAAAGACAAGGTGAAACAATGCATGTCCTGCGCGTTGTCATCATCAATTATTGTGACCGTGATTACTGTGATATTTGTATCTGTGAAGTTTAGAGTGGCAGTCTGCGATAAATAATCCGTTCCTGCAACAGCAGTCCCATCGGTGGTAACAACGTCTGTGGGGGAAAAATAGCATATTGATCATGATGAATTGTTCAGGTAATGAAATCTTTTATTAAAACTAGTGTAGGCGTATACTAATTTGCCTACAAGGTTGGGGCCACAAATTGACTCAATCATTAGTGAAAGCAAGGCTACGAGAGCCTAAAAAACTTTTCCCAGAATGATCACACCAATTGGGTCCAAGGGGTTAATATAGTCATCTGAGTCAAATTTTGGGGCTCAGGTGAGACTTAAGCAAGTTTAATTCATAAGAGACAATCAGCGAGTGAGTCGATGAGGTACCAAAGAAGAATATAGACCATGTTACCTGTGACGTCATACCATAGAGCTGAGGTCCTACCGATGGTCATACCAATGGGCCTTCGGCAGGCAACCCAAACATTTAAGCATCTTTGCAGGTTATTTTGTAACAAATACAAACATACAGTTTCAATGACATTTGATCTTTCTTAAATAGGTAACATACCAACAAGAGTACTTTCCAAAGCCGAAGCTCCAGTGCGTATAATGGTGATATCAATAGGGCCATCTCCTTCATTTGTAGAGTAGGATGCCTGCTCAAAATTGTATACCGTGGCTGAAAAATATACCCAAACAAAAAAAGATACTGCTAATATTCAACAAGAAACCACGAAATTGTGATATCGAAGGTAACAATTCAATCGCAATTAGAAAACAATAGCAAGTCAGCAGGAAAGATACAAATTCACGATCATGAAGCTTGAAGACATAAAAGCTTCGATATATCCCACACTAGGAGCCTGAAAATCCAAAGGTACACGGATGGCACTTTCACGCACCAATTTCAACTTTTTCACTTTTTCACATTCAGCTTTTGGGAACGCACGAATCCGAGCTTTTTGCATGTGAGTAACTCAATTATGATTTCATTACCTTCATCGGCACAGGTAGCGCCCTTCCATCCAAACGCACAAGTACAGTTGTACATTCCATGACCAACATCCATACACATACCTCCATTTGAACATGGTACGAGTGGACAATTACCAGAGCAAGCACATGGATCTAAAAATGCATTAAAAAGTCAACTATATTTACTCACACAAACATCAATAATAAACATCGTTGATGTATCATTTTGCTTGTTCTCGATTCTATTTGCAATCTCCGTATAGACGATCAATAATATTCTCTGTATATGCCATTATGTTTCCCAATGTTCACAAATGCCTTGGCTTAAAAACCCTTGAAAAGATCAGCATTAGACAAGTCCATTTCATTTGGTAGTCTCATGATGTTTGATGTTCCGGCACACAATAAGAGCTGTTTTGACTTTACGAGGACTAGGGCTTCTAACTGTACCTTCATCATCAATGATGCAGATTTCTGTATCAGCACCAACTTGTCCATCGCTTGGATCTGGATTCATCAAAGACAAGGTGAAACAATGCGTGTCCTGCGCGCTGTCATCATCAATTATTGTGACCGTGAATACTGTGATATTTGTATCTGTGAAGTTTAGAGTGGCAGTCTGAGATGAATAATCCGTTCCTGCAACAGCAGTCCCATCGGAGGTAACAACGTCTGTGGGGGAAAAATAGCATATTGATAATGATGAAATGTTCAGGTAATTAAATCTTTTATTTAAACTAGTGTAGGCGTATACTACTTTGCCTACAAGGTTGGGGCCACAAATTGACTCAATCATTAGTGAAAACAAGACAAGGCAAGCCTATAAAACTTGCCCAGAGTCCATGGGGTTAATATAGTCATCTGAGTCGAATTTTGGGGCTCAGGTGAGACTTAAGCAAATTTAATTCATAAGTGACAATAAGTGAGTGAGTCGATGAAGTACCAAAGAAAAATATAGACCATATTACCTGTGACGTCATACCATAGAGCTGAGGTCCTACCGATGGTCATACCAATGGGCCTTCGGCAGGCAACCCAAACATTTAAGCATCTTTGCAGGTTATTTTGTAACAAATACAAACATACAGTTTCAATGACATTTGATCTTACTAATTAGGTATCATACCAACAAGAGTACTTTCCAAAGCCGAAGCTCCAGTGCGTATAATGGTGATATCAATAGGGCCATCTCCTTCATTTGTAGAGTAGGATGCCTGCTCAAAATTGTATACCGTGGCTGAAAAACATACCCAAACAAAAAAAGGTACTGCTAGTATTCAACAAGAAACCACGAAATTGTGATATCGAAGGTAACAATACAAACGCAATTAGAAAACAATAGCAAGTCAGCAGGAAAGATACAAATTCACGATCATGAAGGTAGAAGACATAAAAGCTTCGATATATCCCACACTAGGAGCCTGAAAATCCAAAGGTACACGGATGGCACTTTCACGCACCAATTTCAACTTCACTTTTTCACATTCGGCTTTGGGGAACGCACGAATCCGAGCCTTTTGCATGTGAATAACTCAATTATGATTTCATTACCTTCATCGGCACAGGTAGATCCTTTCCATCCAAACGCACAAGTACAGTTGTACATTCCACGACCAGCATCCATACACATACCTCCATTTGAACATGGTACGAGTGGACAATTACCAGTGCAAGCACATGGATCTAAAAATGCATTAAAATCAACTCTATTTACTTCACATAAACATCAATAATAAACACCATTGATGTATCATTTTGCTTGTTCTCGATTCTATTTGCAGTCTCCGTATAGACGATCAATAATATTCTCTGTATATGCCATTATGTTTCCCAATGTTCACAAATGCCTTGGCTTAAAAACCCTTGAAAAGATCAGCATTAGACAAGTCCATTTCATTTGGTAGTCTCGTGATGTTTGATGTTCTGGCACACAATAAGAGCTGTTTTGACATTACGGGGACTAGGGGCTTCTAACTGTACCTTCATCATCAATGATGCAGATTTCTGTATCAGCACCAACTTGTCCATCGCTTGGATCTGGATTCATCAAAGACAAGGTGAAACAATGCGTGTCCTGCGCGCTGTCATCATCAATTATTGTGACCGTGAATACTGTGATATTTGTATCTGTGAAGTTTAGAGTGGCAGTCTGAGATGAATAATCCATTCCTGCAACAGCAGTCCCATCGGAGGTAACAACGTCTGTGGGGGAAAAATAGCATATTGATAATGATGAAATGTTCAGGTAATTAAATCTTTTATTTAAACTAGTGTAGGCGTATACTACTTTGCCTACAAGGTTGGGGCCACAAATTGACTCAATCATTAGTGAAAACAAGACAAGGCAAGCCTATAAAACTTGCCCAGAATGATCACACCAATTGAGTCCATGGGGTTAATATAGTCATCTGAGTCGAATTTTGGGGCTCAGGTGAGACTTAAGCAAATTTAATTCATAAGTGACAATAAGTGAGTGAGTCGATGAAGTACCAAAGAAAAATATAGACCATATTACCTGTGACGTCATACCATAGAGCTGAGGTCCTACCGATGGTCATACCAATGGGCCTTCGGCAGGCAACCCAAACATTTAAGCATCTTTGCAGGTTATTTTGTAACAAATACAAACATACAGTTTCAATGACATTTGATCTTACTAATTAGGTATCATACCAACAAGAGTACTTTCCAAAGCCGAAGCTCCAGTGCGTATAATGGTGATATCAATAGGGCCATCTCCTTCATTTGTAGAGTAGGATGCCTGCTCAAAATTGTATACCGTGGCTGAAAAACATACCCAAACAAAAAAAGGTACTGCTAGTATTCAACAAGAAACCACGAAATTGTGATATCGAAGGTAACAATACAAACGCAATTAGAAAACAATAGCAAGTCAGCAGGAAAGATACAAATTCACGATCATGAAGGTAGAAGACATAAAAGCTTCGATATATCCCACACTAGGAGCCTGAAAATCCAAAGGTACACGGATGGCACTTTCACGCACCAATTTCAACTTCACTTTTTCACATTCGGCTTTGGGGAACGCACGAATCCGAGCCTTTTGCATGTGAATAACTCAATTATGATTTCATTACCTTCATCGGCACAGGTAGATCCTTTCCATCCAAACACACAAGTACAGTTGTACATTCCACGACCAGCATCCATACACATACCTCCATTTGAACATGGTACGAGTGGACAATTACCAGTGCAAGCACATGGATCTAAAAATGCATTAAAATCAACTCTATTTACTTCACATAAACATCAATAATAAACACCATTGATGTATCATTTTGCTTGTTCTCGATTCTATTTGCAGTCTCCGTATAGACGATCAATAATATTCTCTGTATATGCCATTATGTTTCCCAATGTTCACAAATGCCTTGGCTTAAAAACCCTTGAAAAGATCAGCATTAGACAAGTCCATTTCATTTGGTAGTCTCGTGATGTTTGATGTTCTGGCACACAATAAGAGCTGTTTTGACATTACGGGGACTAGGGGCTTTAACTGTACCTTCATCATCAATGATGCAGATTTCTGTATCAGCACCAACTTGTCCATCGCTTGGATCTGGATTCATCAAAGACAAGGTGAAACAATGCGTGTCCTGCGCGCTGTCATCATCAATTATTGTGACCGTGAATACTGTGATATTTGTATCTGTGAAGTTTAGAGTGGCAGTCTGAGATGAATAATCCATTCCTGCAACAGCAGTCCCATCGGAGGTAACAACGTCTGTGGGGGAAAAATAGCATATTGATAATGATGAAATGTTCAGGTAATGAAATCTTTTATTAAAACTAGTGTAGGCGTATACTAATTTGCCTACAAGGTTGGGGCCACAAATTGACTCAATCATTAGTGAAAACAAGACCAGGCAAGCCTATAAAACTTGCCCAGAATGATCACACCAATTGGGTCCAAGGGGTTAATATAGTCATCTGCGTCAAATTTTGGGGCTAAGGTGAGACTTAAGCAAATTAATTCATAAGTGACAATAAGTGAGTGAGTCGAAGAGGTACCAAAGAAGAATATAGACCATATTACCTGTGACGTAGTACCATAGAGCTGAGGTCCTACCTATGGTCATACCAATGGGCCTTCGGCAGGCAATGCAAACATTTAAGCATCTTTGCAGGTTATTTTGTAACAAATACAAACATACAGTTTCAATGACATTTGATCTTACTAATTAGGTATCATACCAACAAGAGTACTTTCCAAAGCCGAAGCTCCAGTGCGTATAATGGTGATATCAATAGGGCCATCTCCTTCATTTGTAGAGTAGGATGCCTGCTCAAAATTGTATACCGTGGCTGAAAAATATACCCAAACAAAAAAAGGTACTGCTTATATTCAACAAGAAACCACGAAATTGTGATATCGAAAGTAACAATTCAAACGCAATTAGAAAACAATAGCAAGTCAGCAGGAAAGATACAAATTCACGATCATGAAGCTTGAAGACATAAAAGCTTCGATATATCCCACACTAGGAGCCTGAAAATCCAAAGGTACACGGATGGCACTTTCACGCACCAATTTCAACTTCACTTTTTCACATTCAGCTTTGGGGAACGCACGAATCCGAGCTTTTTGCATGTGAGTATTAAACTCAATTATGATTTCATTACCTTCATCGGCACAGGTAGCGCCCTTCCATCCAAACGCACAAGTACAGTTGTACATTCCACGACCAGCATCCATACACATACCTCCATTTGAACATGGTACGAGTGGACAATTACCAGAGCAAGCACATGGATCTAAAAATGCATTAAAAAATCAACTCTATTTACTCACACAAACATCAATAATAAACATCGTTGATGTATCATTTTGCTTGTTCTCGATTCTATTTGCAGTCTCCGTATAGACGATCAATAATGTTCTCTGTATATGCCATGATGTTTCCCAATGTTCACAAATGCCTTGGCTTAAAAACCCTTGAAAAGATCAGCATTAGACAAGTCCATTTCATTTGGTAGTCTCGTGATGTTTGATGTTCTGGCACACAATAAGAGCTGTTTTGACATTACGGGGACTAGGGGCTTCTAACTGTACCTTCATCATCAATGATGCAGATTTCTGTATCAGCACCAACTTGTCCATCGCTTGGATCTGGATTCATCAAAGACAAGGTGAAACAATGCGTGTCCTGCGCGCTGTCATCATCAATTATTGTGACCGTGAATACTGTGATATTTGTATCTGTGAAGTTTAGAGTGGCAGTCTGAGATGAATAATCCATTCCTGCAACAGCAGTCCCATCGGAGGTAACAACGTCTGTGGGGGAAAAATAGCATATTGATAATGATGAAATGTTCAGGTAATTAAATCTTTTATTTAAACTAGTGTAGGCGTATACTACTTTGCCTACAAGGTTGGGGCCACAAATTGACTCAATCATTAGTGAAAACAAGACAAGGCAAGCCTATAAAACTTGCCCAGAATGATCACACCAATTGAGTCCATGGGGTAAATATAGTCATCTGAGTCGAATTTTGGGGCTCAGGTGAGACTTAAGCAAATTTAATTCATAAGTGACAATAAGTGAGTGAGTCGATGAAGTACCAAAGAAAAATATAGACCATATTACCTGTGACGTCATACCATAGAGCTGAGGTCCTACCGATGGTCATACCAATGGGCCTTCGGCAGGCAACTCAAACATTTAAGCATCTTTGCAGGTTATTTTGTAACAAATACAAACATACAGTTTCAATGACATTTGATCTTACTAATTAGGTATCATACCAACAAGAGTACTTTCCAAAGCCGAAGCTCCAGTGCGTATAATGGTGATATCAATAGGGCCATCTCCTTCATTTGTAGAGTAGGATGCCTGCTCAAAATTGTATACCGTGGCTGAAAAACATACCCAAACAAAAAAAGGTACTGCTAGTATTCAACAAGAAACCACGAAATTGTGATATCGAAGGTAACAATACAAACGCAATTAGAAAACAATAGCAAGTCAGCAGGAAAGATACAAATTCACGATCATGAAGGTAGAAGACATAAAAGCTTCGATATATCCCACACTAGGAGCCTGAAAATCCAAAGGTACACGGATGGCACTTTCACGCACCAATTTCAACTTCACTTTTTCACATTCGGCTTTGGGGAACGCACGAATCCGAGCCTTTTGCATGTGAATAACTCAATTATGATTTCATTACCTTCATCGGCACAGGTAGATCCTTTCCATCCAAACGCACAAGTACAGTTGTACATTCCACGACCAGCATCCATACACATACCTCCATTTGAACATGGTACGAGTGGACAATTACCAGTGCAAGCACATGGATCTAAAAATGCATTAAAATCAACTCTATTTACTTCACATAAACATCAATAATAAACACCATTGATGTATCATTTTGCTTGTTCTCGATTCTATTTGCAGTCTCCGTATAGACGATCAATAATATTCTCTGTATATGCCATTATGTTTCCCAATGTTCACAAATGCCTTGGCTTAAAAACCCTTGAAAAGATCAGCATTAGACAAGTCCATTTCATTTGGTAGTCTCGTGATGTTTGATGTTCTGGCACACAATAAGAGCTGTTTTGACATTACGGGGACTAGGGGCTTCTAACTGTACCTTCATCATCAATGATGCAGATTTCTGTATCAGCACCAACTTGTCCATCGCTTGGATCTGGATTCATCAAAGACAAGGTGAAACAATGCGTGTCCTGCGCGCTGTCATCATCAATTATTGTGACCGTGAATACTGTGATATTTGTATCTATGAAGTTTAGAGTGGTAGTCTGTGGTATATAATCCATTCCTGCAACAGCAGTCCCATCGGAGGTAACAACGTCTGTGGGGGAAGAATAGCATATTGATAATGATGAAATGTTCAGGTAATGAAATCTTTTATTAAAACTAGTGTAGGCGTATACTAATTCGCCTACAAGGTTGGGGCCACAAATTGACTCAATCATTAGTGAAAACAAGACCAGGCAAGCCTATAAAACTTGCCCAGAAAGATCACACCAATTGGGTCCAAGGGGTTAATATAGTCATCTGCGTCAAATTTTGGGGCTAAGGTGAGACTTAAGCAAATTTAATTCATAAGTGACAATAAGTGAGTGAGTCGATGAGGTACCAAAGAAGAATATAGACCATATTACCTGTGACGTAATACCATAGAGCTGAGGTCCTACCTATGGTCATACCAATGGGCCTTCGGCAGGCAATGCAAACATTTAAGCATCTTTGCAGGTTATTTTGTAACAAATACAAACATTACAGTTTCAATGACATTTGATCTTACTAGGTAACATACCAACAAGAGTACTTTCCAAAGCCGAAGCTCCAGTGCGTATAATGGTGATATCAATAGGGCCATCTCCTTCATTTGTAGAGTAGGATGCCTGCTCAAAATTGTATACCGTGGCTGAAAAATATACCCAAACAAAAAAAGGTACTGCTTATATTCAACAAGAAACCACGAAATTGTGATATCGAAAGTAACAATTCAAACGCAATTAGAAAACAATAGCAAGTCAGCAGGAAAGATACAAATTCACGATCATGAAGCTTGAAGACATAAAAGCTTCGATATATCCCACACTAGGAGCCTGAAAATCCAAAGGTACACGGATGGCACTTTCACGCACCAATTTCAACTTCACTTTTTCACATTCAGCTTTGGGGAACGCACGAATCCGAGCTTTTTGCATGTGAGTATTAAACTCAATTATGATTTCATTACCTTCATCGGCACAGGTAGCGCCCTTCCATCCAAACGCACAAGTACAGTTGTACATTCCACGACCAGCATCCATACACATACCTCCATTTGAACATGGTACGAGTGGACAATTACCAGAGCAAGCACATGGATCTAAAAATGCATTAAAAAATCAACTCTATTTACTCACACAAACATCAATAATAAACATCGTTGATGTATCATTTTGCTTGTTCTCGATTCTATTTGCAGTCTCCGTATAGACGATCAATAATGTTCTCTGTATATGCCATGATGTTTCCCAATGTTCACAAATGCCTTGGCTTAAAAACCCTTGAAAAGATCAGCATTAGACAAGTCCATTTCATTTGGTAGTCTCGTGATGTTTGATGTTCTGGCACACAATAAGAGCTGTTTTGACATTACGGGGACTAGGGGCTTCTAACTGTACCTTCATCATCAATGATGCAGATTTCTGTATCAGCACCAACTTGTCCATCGCTTGGATCTGGATTCATCAAAGACAAGGTGAAACAATGCGTGTCCTGCGCGCTGTCATCATCAATTATTGTGACCGTGAATACTGTGATATTTGTATCTGTGAAGTTTAGAGTGGCAGTCTGAGATGAATAATCCATTCCTGCAACAGCAGTCCCATCGGAGGTAACAACGTCTGTGGGGGAAAAATAGCATATTGATAATGATGAAATGTTCAGGTAATTAAATCTTTTATTTAAACTAGTGTAGGCGTATACTACTTTGCCTACAAGGTTGGGGCCACAAATTGACTCAATCATTAGTGAAAACAAGACAAGGCAAGCCTATAAAACTTGCCCAGAATGATCACACCAATTGAGTCCATGGGGTTAATATAGTCATCTGAGTCGAATTTTGGGGCTCAGGTGAGACTTAAGCAAATTTAATTCATAAGTGACAATAAGTGAGTGAGTCGATGAAGTACCAAAGAAAAATATAGACCATATTACCTGTGACGTCATACCATAGAGCTGAGGTCCTACCGATGGTCATACCAATGGGCCTTCGGCAGGCAACTCAAACATTTAAGCATCTTTGCAGGTTATTTTGTAACAAATACAAACATACAGTTTCAATGACATTTGATCTTACTAATTAGGTATCATACCAACAAGAGTACTTTCCAAAGCCGAAGCTCCAGTGCGTATAATGGTGATATCAATAGGGCCATCTCCTTCATTTGTAGAGTAGGATGCCTGCTCAAAATTGTATACCGTGGCTGAAAAACATACCCAAACAAAAAAAGGTACTGCTAGTATTCAACAAGAAACCACGAAATTGTGATATCGAAGGTAACAATACAAACGCAATTAGAAAACAATAGCAAGTCAGCAGGAAAGATACAAATTCACGATCATGAAGGTAGAAGACATAAAAGCTTCGATATATCCCACACTAGGAGCCTGAAAATCCAAAGGTACACGGATGGCACTTTCACGCACCAATTTCAACTTCACTTTTTCACATTCGGCTTTGGGGAACGCACGAATCCGAGCCTTTTGCATGTGAATAACTCAATTATGATTTCATTACCTTCATCGGCACAGGTAGATCCTTTCCATCCAAACGCACAAGTACAGTTGTACATTCCACGACCAGCATCCATACACATACCTCCATTTGAACATGGTACGAGTGGACAATTACCAGTGCAAGCACATGGATCTAAAAATGCATTAAAATCAACTCTATTTACTTCACATAAACATCAATAATAAACACCATTGATGTATCATTTTGCTTGTTCTCGATTCTATTTGCAGTCTCCGTATAGACGATCAATAATATTCTCTGTATATGCCATTATGTTTCCCAATGTTCACAAATGCCTTGGCTTAAAAACCCTTGAAAAGATCAGCATTAGACAAGTCCATTTCATTTGGTAGTCTCGTGATGTTTGATGTTCTGGCACACAATAAGAGCTGTTTTGACATTACGGGGACTAGGGGCTTCTAACTGTACCTTCATCATCAATGATGCAGATTTCTGTATCAGCACCAACTTGTCCATCGCTTGGATCTGGATTCATCAAAGACAAGGTGAAACAATGCGTGTCCTGCGCGCTGTCATCATCAATTATTGTGACCGTGAATACTGTGATATTTGTATCTATGAAGTTTAGAGTGGTAGTCTGTGGTATATAATCCATTCCTGCAACAGCAGTCCCATCGGAGGTAACAACGTCTGTGGGGGAAGAATAGCATATTGATAATGATGAAATGTTCAGGTAATGAAATCTTTTATTAAAACTAGTGTAGGCGTATACTAATTCGCCTACAAGGTTGGGGCCACAAATTGACTCAATCATTAGTGAAAACAAGACAAGGCAAGCCTATAAAACTTGCCCAGAATGATCACACCAATTGGGTCCAAGGGGTTAATATAGTCATCTGCGTCAAATTTTGGGGCTAAGGTGAGACTTAAGCAAATTTAATTCATAAGTGACAATAAGTGAGTGAGTCGATGAGGTACCAAAGAAGAATATAGACCATATTACCTGTGACGTAATACCATAGAGCTGAGGTCCTACCTATGGTCATACCAATGGGCCTTCGGCAGGCAATGCAAACATTTAAGCATCTTTGCAGGTTATTTTGTAACAAATACAAACATTACAGTTTCAATGACATTTGATCTTACTAGGTAACATACCAACAAGAGTACTTTCCAAAGCCGAAGCTCCAGTGCGTATAATGGTGATATCAATAGGGCCATCTCCTTCATTTGTAGAGTAGGATGCCTGCTCAAAATTGTAAGTTGCGGCTGAAAAATACCCAAACAACAAACCACGAAATCGTTATATCAAAGGTAACAATGCAAAAACATTGATTGAATAATAACAAATATTAGTCTATTTTAAGAAGCATGGTTTTCATGTATTTGAATCATCCCCCCAAAAAACACCTTTCTGCTTTCAAAATTTTTTTTTTTACGAATACAAAAGATATTTCTTATTGGTACGACACCTCGAAGTGAATAATCGGTCCATGATTACTTATGGGACGATTAGTTTACAGAACTTTTTTCTAAAAGCAAAATACAACGCTAGAAAGTTCATGAGGAGTAAAAAGTGGAGTTTGTTGAAACGCACAGACAGTACACAAGAACAATAAAACAAAATCACGAAAAGGTTATAAAAGGACGTAACGCTGCACAACTTGTACAAAGCATGTTTTTTAAGGATTAAATGTACAGTCGTTTTCCTAGTTCCGGATTTTTCCTAGTTCCGAATCGCTTCAAATAAAACCCTACCTCTTTTAGATTAGACTAAGTGCATTTTGAAAAGGAAAATGTAAGCTTCATGATACAGAAAGATCTTTTCGATAAAATCTGTAGAAGATGAATTTTGGCTAGATTTCCGACTCGCACTTTGACATGTTTGGACGGTTGCAGAAAAACGCAGGAGCTGCGAATCGACGATACATTTTTCTCCTCGGTACATCACTCGTACCGTGTGATTTCAAACATTTTGTTCATACACTATAGTCGTATAAACTCTTCCATCCAATGTTTGTTGAATCCGAATAAGTTGTAGAGTCTCTAATTTTTAAAAATTCGCCAACGATTGACCGTATGTTTTTGCCTAGTTCCGGATCGCGCGTGCACTTACGACCCAACTACACGCGCGTTAATCGATTTTATGTGAAGTTTTTGGTCCGTGTTTGAGTTCGTTGTGCTGTAGACAAAATTTTCAAAATCATTTAAGTTTTCCTCTTTTTAAAATTTGCTGGAATTCTCTTGAATGAACTATTTTTGGTCAATTAAATAATACTTTATCAGAAATGTGCTTGATTTGTTTTTTTTTCTGGCTGAAAAAAAATGATTTTCTCCCTTTTTTTTTTTTTTTTTTTAGCGCGAAGCCAGTGTTTGATCGATTCAGATCTGATTGACCCGATCCGGAACTAGGAAAAAAAAGGCAAAAAAGGGATACTTTTGACGTCGTAAAGTCGAATTAAAAGGAGCTTAAATTGGGAAATTACTGTGTAGTATGTCCATCACTCAAGGTAAATTTTTTAGCCAATGTCACTTGAATTCCTGGAGTAGTTGAGCCAAAAGCAGCCTGAATGATGTTTGCTATCCGGAACAAGGAAAACGTCTGTACTGTAATAAACGTTGTTCATCCTGGATTAACTGCTTCACAAATATCGAATTACTAATACGATAATTCAGGGCGCGAAAAGCAATTTAAGATAATGAAGCTTTTTGCAGAAGGCTGCAGAAGCCTTGACAGAAAAAAAAATCGAAATTGTTGAAGAACACACGTAGATTGCTGATTTTATATCCAAACTTGTTTACTGGTCAGAAATTCACATGCACATACAACTATATGCTATTCACATTCAACCTCAACGAAACACAACACCTTGCCATTTGTAAACCCTCTTAATTGTGACAATTTTAATTTCTTATTTTCCCCAAAACTCACTTTAGAATTTGGCTTACCTTCCTCGTCACAGGTGGCGCCCTTCCACCCCGAAGGGCAAGTACAGTTATTCATTCCATGACCAGCATCCATACATGTACCCCCATTTGAACATGGCACGGCCGGGCAGCCACCAGGACACGTACAAGGATCTTTGAATAAGAAGTAAATGGATGGGAAATTTCAGATAATTATATGAACACAGTGTCGTAATTTAGGGCACATGGTGAGGGCACGTAGGAGTGGAGGGGCAGGGCATAGGCCCCTCTGCGTCCCCTTGTCCTCCCTCTGTGCGCACCTCCTCCTTCCCAACTCGGCATTTGGAGATGGAAAATGAAGAGCTTTTTTTTTATTGTCTTCGTCTTCAGCCGAAAATTAAGAGTTAATTCCCAAGTTCCGCCCACACCCCTGGTTATTAATTTGGATCCTTATGTAGTGACGTTACTCTGATTATCCAACAACTACATAATCCCAGTACATACCGTTATTTCGTTTTACCGTTTTGGATTTCCTCAAAAACAAAAACAGTAAACAAACCATTGACTGTTTTGTCGTTTTACAGTTTTGTAAAACGGTCAAAGGGTATACGGTTATTCCGTTTTATCAGTTTAGTAAAATTCATTACAGCATAACGATCAATGATTTTTGTTTTACAGTTTGACACAAATAACTTTGAAAAACAGCAACGGTCAGTATTGAATACAGACTTTTTTTTTTTAATTCAGTGTCATAGTTAGGGCCCTAGTCCGTAGTGCATTTTGTGGCAGTGGGCAAGGGGGATGAGGTGGACCATGCCGCACACGAAGAAGTGTTACCTCGTCATACTTAAAGCGTGGTGTGATTCCTTGCGTGACCCTGTATGACCCCCATCTATACTGCGATTTAGTCGGTGGGGCTATTTAAAGAGTTGCAAGCAAAAATGGCGCTGGAAAATTTCAAGGAGGAAATTTCACAATGGATACAGGACGGACGCATAAAGAAGTTGCAGATATTTTTTTAAGGAAATTGGAGTTCGGCGCGGCTCTTCAATAGCCAATATTCGCAAATTCTGTCGTGAGAACGACATGAATGTAAGGAGGGCAATTTGGGTCCCAAGCATTGACTCGATCCCAAGGCCAGGGCGCATTAACATTCCAAGGTGTATTGCTTAATTGCCGAACCTGAATCAAAAAATGATCGACAACACTATTGACCGTTTTGTCATTGTCATGTTTTTGTAAAACAACACTCAACTAACCGTTTATCAGTTTAAAAATAAAAAAAGGTATTATTTGTTTGGTCACTTAACACCGTTTGACCGTTTTACAAAACTGTAAAACGACAAAACAGTCAATGGTTCGTTTACTGTTTTTTTTGAGGAAATCCAAAACGGTAAAACGAAATAACGGTATGTACCGCTCAATCCGTTCAAAGTGTATCATCATTTAAACACAATGTCCCTAAACCTCTTTCGTTCAAAAGTGCAATTTCAAGAATCGTCGTCACAATTGCATTCAAACATCACTAGCAATAAAACCCCAGTTTAAAAGTTACAAATATTCACAACAAAGTCCTTTTGAAGGCCCGTCGTTTAAAAAAAATGGGTTTCATAAATCATATTGTTTCACCGACCATTTTGAGAATATATCAATCACCATTGTTTTGAGAATCTCAAGAAACAAAATTACACAAAGTCATGTATGTCGTAATTTCGCATAGTTCTCTCTGAAATGAAATGACATGATTGTTTGGCACAGTGGGTTGATGGTTGAATGAGGTGCTGCACTAGCCATTATCGACCACTACAATTTGTTACTACATAACTGCCATAACTGACAATTGTTCAAGTTCACGTGGTAGCTTTTGATTATTTCAACATACCCAATCACTGAAAGATATCTCCAATGAAGATATCACGAAATATTCTCACAATTTCAAGCCTCTGGGTGATTATTTCAAGTTATCTCGAAAAGGATTTCACGATATCTCGAAAAGCATTTCAATATATCTTCAAATGTTTTCAAGATATTTCCAAATGTTTTCAAGACATATCGAAATCCATTTCAAGATATTTGGAAATCCATTTCAAGATATGTAGAAATCAGTTCAAGATATCTCGAAATGCATTTCAAGATATCTCGAAGTCCATTTCAAGATATCTCGAAATGCGTTTCAACATATCTCGAAATCCATTTCAAAGTATCTCAAAATCCATTGATATGAATAAAAGTTACTAATGCGCTCCATGGTATTCGTGTGAAACTGAGATCATCTTTGTTTTGAAAAGTGCAGCCTTTAAAATATACAATAAAAAGCTAAGACAGGCCAATCTTGGAGGGCTTTCAAACCATGTCTTCGTCTTCGACCGGAACTTCATCTCTGGCACCAGGAATCGTTTTAGACGCCATTATCGTCCAAATCCAAGGGATATACACTACACTTGGCTTGACTTCCCTGAATTGTGTCAATCTCTTAAAAAGCTATTGTTATACCTCTGTCTTGAAAACTGCATTTTCACTGGCCAAGAACGATCACGTGTTAAGTTTATAACAAGTCATAGCACGTGCACTCCCTTGGGATATCACGCACGTGATACATGCAGTATACGTACTGTGTGAAACGCATGTATCGTTGGTACCCACGCTATTTTCACCATGTTTTCACATATGAGTGGGAGCGGCGAACTAGCAGACGATCAGCTGTTTCGAGCACTCGACATGCCATGGATATGCCGATCGATTGTCATGACTATTGTGTTTACTGCTGTTTGTTTTCGTGATTTTACATCAAAATTCAAAGAATCCAAGACAAAGGTATAGGCCTAACAAAACAATTGTTGACTGCTGCGATGTGGGATATGATGTTTTGAACACCCTCGGGGCGCATAGCACCCTCGGGTGCTATGCACCACTCGGGTCGGGTGTTCAAAACGTCATATCCCACATCACAACAGTCAACAATTGTTAAATATCCTTCAAATTTCTTGAAACAGAAACCACAGATGAAGTTCAGGACCACAAAAAAAAAACCTTCCACATGCAGGCCTACGAGTTAGATTTGCAATCTCACCCTCATTATCGACGATGCAAATTTCAGTTGCTGACCCAAGAGTGCCAGTGGGATCGGGATTTGACAGTGTCAGTGTGAAACACTCGGTGTCCTCTGCGGCACCATCGTCAATGATTGTCACGGTAACACTGACTTGGTTCCTCGTCAGCTGGAATTCTAACGTTTCCATCACCACAAGATAATCTGCACCGGCTGTCGCCGTTCCATCAGAGCTGGCAACAGCTGTCATCAAAATGAAAGCAAAATTGTACACGATAAAAGCAGCCAGTTAGATTATAGAAAACAGTCGAGCTTGCAGACCTACAATCCTGGCCAAATCTCGCTGGGCCCCCAACCCTCCGGCCCCGTTCGATGTTGTCTTTCATTGCGCGGTGTGTGCTCCATCAGCTGGAGAGAACAACATTGACAGGGGGAGCGGGGGAGTAGGTCGCCGTGGCAGGCTCAGGAAGTGTCCCAGGCTTGTAGCTGACTACAGTTACGATCAGCTAAACTAGGTGCAAGTTTAACTGTTTTTCAGTAAGATGTGTTTTCAAAGTCTAGGGAAGCATTTCATTCGTTTACAGTATAGGCCCTTTACATAAATTTCTGAGAAAATGCCTTTCCGTTGTCCAGTAGCCATATCCCAACGCGCTGGTAGACGTACATGAGTTCAAGTCGATAGTTTCGGTTTTTGATCGTTTGGATAAAGCGGCCGCTGTCATAATTATGAAAGTCCGACTCCTATGAAAATCGGACTCATTTTCCCTATTATTGGTTAATCCCTCACACGTGGCAAGTCACTCTCCCATATACCTATAAATAGGCTATTATCATACTTTCGCATGTTCAATGCCACCAATGAGTCCATATTTGACGGAGTCGGATTTTCACGCCACACCGGCATTGATTCTTATAGCCGACTTTAACGTACACTCTAGGCGTGGACTGAAATATTAAATGGCAAACATTTGTAGTTTTAGAAAGTTTCGAATTTGATACAAACGAAGCAAGTCGATGGCGTGCAGAGTTAAGTTAACATTTTTCGTTCGACTCAATGAGTCAAATTTTGACACTGGATTTTACCACCCCTACCAGGCGGGATTCGAACCCGGGTCACACAGCGGTGGAAGGCGAGGAAAGTACTGCTACGCCACCGTGACTCCCCATATCGAAAGTACTAC
Organism: Patiria miniata; assembly: GCF_015706575.1. Lineage (NCBI taxonomy): Eukaryota > Metazoa > Echinodermata > Asteroidea > Valvatida > Asterinidae > Patiria > Patiria miniata. Next base: position 8,911,350 of record NW_024037073.1, read on the forward strand.
CGATTTATTATCAAACAGCTTACTTAGATTAAAGATTGTACTGGTACTAAACACCCGGTGAAATTATGTACATGTTTTTTCCATTGTTTTCTCGGGAAAAAAAGTGTTCACGGAGCTGCATCCTCAACAGGTTTTGTTTTGAACGTTCTTCTATGGATTTTGAGTGGTGTTTTTATTCGAAACGAACAAAATACACGAAAAGAAAGTAAGCGTACAATGCCTTGAACTGAGCATATGCTACTTACCCACTGTAGAATTGGCATCAACGTGCATTCCAGTCCTCGTCACAACGATTTCAATAGGTCCACCATCTTCAGTACCACTACGGGGTCCCATTTGAAAACTATACATATCACCTGTAAACAAGATTGTATTAAGACTTGTTAAATAATTTTTGAATTATTTTGCATAATTTTTTAAACTTCTTTTGATGAAATAACTTTAAAAATCCTCTACGTCAGACGTACATTGTTACCATTTCTGTTGTAGGAACACGGCCCTATTAGCACACCGAATTAATTGCTGTATTCATCAGAAGTCTGCATTTATTTGTGACACCCGTCTGCAATGCTGGATGTAGGCCCTACTACGGTTTTTCTTGCCGCACCATTTAGGACCAAATAATTTTAACTCCAGAGGAACTTCAATCCTTAGTGGACAAAGTGTACAAATCCAGCAGCGACTATGGCCTCAAGATAAACATCAGCAAAACAGAAGTTCAAGTCATAAGCAACAGAAAGTGCAACATCAAAATCAACAACAACAAACTAGAGCAGGTGGACAATTGTGTCTAGGAGCACAATAGCAAACAACGGAACACGCGCAAAGGACATTAAAACAGCGTGGCCACTCCTTGGGATTTCTTCCAAGTTCTTGGGATTTTTGGTTGTAAAAATATCATAATTCTATATGATTTTAGGCTACCGCGTGCTCTGTTAAATTCATATTGTACACTGTTCTCCATTGCCTTTGGAATTCTTGGGAATTTTACTGGATGAATCTTGGGAATTTTGATGAGTGGCCACGCTGCATCAAAACAAGAATCAGGAAAGCGGGGGCAGTCTTTCAAAAGCTGTATAACATTTGGACATCCAAAGTCATCAGCAACCACACCAAGATGCAGCTGTACCAAACTCTGATTCTGTCAATACTCCTGTATGGTGCCGAGTCATGGACAGTTAAGAAAGAAGATGAAAACAGGCTCCATGTTTTTTAGATGTTTTTGATGAGCCTTCGTCGTATAATGGGAGTAAGCCGTCTAGACAAGATCCGCAACACACACATCAAAGAACCACTCAACTTGGACCTAGACCATCAGAAAAATTATAACAATAAAAAGACTGAAGTACTTTGGCCACGTTAAAAGAATGCAACCCATCACAAGATACCCCTAAATGGCATAGAAGGCAATGTCAAAGGAGACAGACCAAGAGGCCGCTCACCAAAACAATGGCTTTAAGACTGCATCTCACAGGACTGCAAATCAAGATCAAGATCAAGAATAACTGATGCAGCAAGGTTGGCTATGGACAGGAAAGTTTGGCACAACACCACCATGCAGAAGCCATCACCAGGTCTGCTACCTGTGTGGACGGTATAAGTCAAGTAAGCCAAGTATTTTTGGAACGTATCATTGGGTAGTCCCATTGTCCATAGAAACTGCCTGAAAGTGTATAAAGATTACCTTCAATTCATATTGATTTCTGTAAGCAGGAGTTTAGACACAGAAAAACATATTATGCGTCGAATGTTTTATTTATGGCGGAATAGTATTGTTGCGAACCCAGACTCCTTGATTATGGAAATATAATGCCCTCTTGTTTGTTTTACCCATGTGTTGTAAATTGCTAGCTTGCACATTTATACACACAAGTCTTAAACAGAGTGTTTAATACCGACCAAGCACATATTTATTCCCATTCATAAATACCTTTTCGGTCAAAACCAAATCGTTTCGGTCCAAAAATCAAAACAAGCCAAAAACTGGACGTTGCCAACTATTTTGTTCACCAAGTTTACATAGTAATAATAATAATATCGGAGTCTTATATAGCGCACCAACAATTAGGTACTCAAGGCGCTGGAAATTATGTCTATTATTAAAGAAAGGTAAATAAAGTTTATGATAAATATGAGACCCATTATGTAATACCATATAATGGTTTACAAGATGCTGCGGCGCATATTGCTGCCACTGCCAGAAACACCGGGGCAAACCCCTTCTCTTAGCGTTACTGGGTTCTTTTACGTGCATTACACAACACACGGGACCTACGGCTTTACGTCCCATCCGAAGGACGAAGCAATAATGGTAAAGTGCCTTGATCAAGAGCACAAGCACCATGTTCCCACGGTCAGGATTCGAACCCATGTACCACTGTAACCATTGGGCCACAGCACCCCACAGCACCCCTACATCATGTTTTATTCATAAATGTTTTATTCATATATGTTATAAGGTTTACCCATTCCTGTTGGCGCCCCAACACGTGGCCGGTTTTAAACGGATGATAAAGACATGCATGGCTGGCTGGTCTGAAACACTTTTCGAGTGTCACATGAAATTTGGACTCCCATGAAAACCGGTGCCTTTCAACGTTTCATTGGTTGAACGTTCACATTCCTCACGTAGGCATGTGCAAAACTACCATGAATCAGTATTTCATAATCCGAAATTTCCACTACACCAGCCCAGCTGCGTTTTGCACAACATCGCGCATTACGCGCGACGCGCACGCCGATCTCCTTATAAGGTAAGGAGTTCTAGAGGGACATCCAGTATTATAGTAAGAGGGGTGTTTCATTAAAGATGAAGTAAAATTATTGAACAAAATGTTTGGCAACGTCTAGTTTTTGACTTTTTTTATTTTTTGACCGAAAAGATTTGGTTTTTGACTGAAAAGGTATTTACGAATTGGGAATAAATATGTGCTTGGTCGGTATTAAACACTCTTTAGACCGGTTGGAGTTTGGAATGCTTCGCCTGGGGTTATTATCCAGACTCCAACCGGTCCTAAACAGAGTTTTTAATACCTCCCAAACACACATTTATTCCCTTATTTGCAGTCATCTTTTTTTCTGAGAATCAAGGAAACCAAGATCTGACAATTGTTTTCCTTCTTACATATTTCTTATTTCAACTACCGACAACTACCGTACTGCGTACTGTTTCCACAGTATACAAGTACTGCCCCATAAACATTTCTCCATTCACACAATTCCGACAGTGCATATTTAAAAATGGTTGTGGAATAACGTCGCGGTCAACACATTTCTCAACTTAAGAAGTGTGTATTGACTATACCTATTTTCCCATTTTGCCTACGGCATCTAAAAAAGGATATTGTCAATGGCGGCAAACGTTTGTTAATAGAGTGCATTTCAAATTATTGAGGCACGATCGACAACGTCCATTCAGAGATTTTGGTCAAAGGGGAAATAAAAGTTGGTTTCTCATACCATTCCATTAGGCCAAAAAAAAAAGTCTCCGGTTTCTGGTATAGAGCTTGCCCAAAAAGTGGTGCGGCGACGCGGCTTTTTTTTTTTTTACCGGTCTTTTTTGCTTCAAAATTAATGTCGGCTGATGACAGCAAATGGTGCCCGACTAAACTAAGTGCAAATATATGGGAGTCCGGAGAGGCCACATAAAGCTTATTCTAGATCATAACTCCATCTAAAAACACGTTAAAATTGTGCAGCAGCAGGATTCCAGTCAAACCAGTGAGTTTGGCGGTTTTGAGACATCATCTCTTATTGAAATTTTTTTTTTTTCATTTTGCCGACGCGCATGGCTACGGCGACGCGCGCGCATACCAGAAACCGGAGACTTTTTTTTGGCCTTAGTAAACATTACGACCATTTATTCATAAGATGGAATTCAGTTTGCGTCGGGGTGAAGAAAATTAATTTCGGATTTTGCCCTTCACCGACGTATAAACACTGTATACTCAGTGTGTTACCTCCCGAGTGAAAGTTGGGAAAAAATCACTCGGCTTGGAATCGAACCCACGACCTCCTGCTTTCTAGTGCAGAGGTCTTACCACTCGACCACCGAACTTACGGGAACGGTTGGCTGGTTCGAATCTGATGAACCAATGTACGTAGGTACATCAGAAACAGTAGTTGACGTAAAAACACTTTACACTCAGTGTGTTACCCCCGAGTGAAAGTTGAAAAATAATCACTCGGGTGGGACTCGAACCCACGACCTCCTGCTTTCTAGTGCAGAGGTCTTACCACTCGACCACCGAGCTTACGGATCAGTTGGCTAGGTTGAATCTGATGTACCTATGTACGGGATCGGTTGGCTGGTTCGAAGCTGATGTACCTATGTACATCAGATTCGAACCAGCTAACCGATCCCGCTAGCTCGGTGGTCGAGTGGTAAGACGTCTGCACTAGAAAGCAGGAGGCCGTGGGTTCGATTCCCACCCGAGTGATTGTTTTCCAACTTTCACTCGGGGGTAACACACTGAGTATAAAGTGTTTATACGTCGGTGAAGGGCAAAAACCTAAATTGATTTACAACGACCATGGTTGGCATAGACCTTGGCGTTCTGGGGGTGAGTTTCAGCCGCTGTCTATAATGTTGTGATATACTGGAGGTTTTCCCTTCCAATTTCGCAACTTGTCTTTCAATCAAACGAATGATCATTAAAACGTGCAAGCGTTTCATCACACTGATTCCATTTAGCGAAAGTCGAGATATTCCAGGGTAGGCCTACTATAATATTCACTTGTGAAAAGAAGCCAGCTAGTTACTTTAATTGCTTTTGCATTGAATTTCGTGAGCTTTCGGAAGTCCTATTCGGGAATTCAATTTCATTCATATTTTAAGTAACACATGCTCAGCAAAAACGGGCAGTTGCATCGGCAATAAATTGTGTTATAGTTTTGAAACGGACAGTAAAATAACATGAATTTTGAGAAAGATTTTTATAAGAATGTACAGCTATTCCAAAAAAATGTAAGTGCCTGCATGGAATGAAATATGAAAAATGCACAGCACAAAAGTGTCAAAGTGATAGAAGGAAATGAATGTTGCATAATTGCAACAAATCTTCCTTTGCGCTCTACAGTGACCGATTAGTCAATTTGTGTGATCACTTTTCGGAAATGCCATAACAATGAAAATGTAATAAAACTGGTTCAAATTTCTTTAAATGAAATTTTCTTATCGCCAACACGAGTAAGGTTTGGCGATATGGAAACACCAAATTAAGTCGTCTGCTCATTTGAATGCAATTTTGTTATAAAACGAACATTTAATTTTAATCAAGTTGGCCTACTCTGTGCGAAACTGAAAACAAACAAACGAGTTGGAATATGCTCACACGAAAACGTTACAACTAATTTGATACATTTCAAGCAAAATCAAATGCAACTCCGAAATAGAAACTGACATTCGTACAGACTCCCTAAAACTTCATGAAAAGGAATGCCTATTTTGTCCGACTGAATGAACAAGTTGCGAAAATGGCCAAGCAAGCCTACACTAAAATGGGGCCAACTATAATAAAAAGAATGCTTTGTATTCTCGAGTTGCTGCCTATATTAAATGGGGTCAAATATAATAAATGGAATGCTGAAGTTTCTAAATTTATCCTCGAGTTGCCTTAGAGCGCGTCACGCACGTTGTGACTGAACTACAGTCGTCAGGCTGTGTTGAGCGTTTGACCGGTTCAATGCAAACGGTACCTATACTACACTAGTATTTGTACAAAGTTGGGTAAACACTATTTGGCAATACGTGCTCAACATGAACTTGAAGTTACCTCATTGTTGGTCAAATAGGGTAAAAACAAAACTGACCAACCATTGCGAAGAATTTGCACAAGAGCTTCTGCAGTTGGTTTGTTGCCCATATTTTAGTTTACCGTTTAAAATCATTTCTCAATGCATGTTGTCAGTACATTTGAGTTGAAATAATCATTATCATTGACTCTATAAACGGGAAAATTCATTTGCAAGTTTGCATAACAGTCATTGGACAGCTGGCAAGCGCATATATAGCTGGTGTTTCTCATAGTGAATTGTGGGGTGCTGTGGTCCAATCGTGTGCCATGGTACTTGGGTTCGAATCCTGGTGCTTGTGCTCTTGAGCAAGGCACTTTACCACAATTGCTTCGTCCTTCGGATGGAACGTAAAGCCGTAGGTCCCATGTCTTGTGTTATGCACGTTAAAGAACCCAGTAACACTTATCGCTAAGAGAAGGGGTTTGCCCCGGTGTTTCTGGGAGTGGCTGCAATATGCGCCGCAGCACCCTTATAAGGTGCTACATAATGGGTCTCATATTTTCTCATAAACTTCATTTACCTGTCTTGAATAAGAGACATAATTTCCAGCACCTTGAGTAATTGTTATCATTATTAAAGAAGCGGTGCAATACAGAATCTTTTGCATTTCCTTGCTGATTAATACAGTGGTGCTCTCATAGATTATTTTACAGGGAGTTAAATCTCATTAAATTTCCACGATTTGTGTTCAAAATCTGACAGTAAATCCATGCAAGTTTTACTGTTGGGGAGTTTGTTAAGAAATGATGCAATATACTCACTTGCCGGCGCAATCCCTCGGCCTCTCTGTATCAATCCAAGAAATGTCATAATGACTAGGAGCATCTTCGCTGCTCTTGTCGGTGGACCCATGTCTCCCTCAGGCCGAAGTGTTTGTCGTGGAAGTCAATCGAACTGTTCTTGTAAAGGTACCATTACCAATTTGTCTCGTAGAAAATCTCGCCCACTTCAGTGTCTTTAGTGGAAGCTCAAGAATTCAGGAACCAGGTTCACCAGTCAACCTGTAAGTTGTTTTTGGTATAATTAATATGATTTACTTATAATAAGCCAATTGATTGATTGGAAATGCAAAGGGAATATACAACGTTTTGCTTTTGTTGTTATACTTTCCTGAAAGTGATGGATTGGGGGGGGGGTAGTATTTTATAACAAATATTGTTATACTACTTGTTTGAAGTTTTGGGTTCGTAGATGATGGTAAAACAAAGAAAAAAACTATCATGTTTCTTAAGTGTGGTTCCCTTACCCTACTTAAAGGGAAGATACAGCATTTACAAACGTCACAAAACGAAATGATCAAATTATCACGAAAACCTTACTGGATTGTTAGGGAATTGACAGTCTAAAGCATCCTTTAAAATCGTGGCTCCTGGTGTGCTGAAAATTTCAAGAAAAACTGTATTTTTCAAACACTGGTCGGCCGATCAGCGTTGGATAATTTTTTTTTCTTTTTTTTCAAATAACCTTTCCTAATTTTTTCAATTTTAGTTATTCTGACTTTTCTTTGCAATTGATTACACGCCTGTGAAGAGGTACACGCCTGCTAGCTAGACTGATTTGCCGACCTTACAATTCCCCAAAGGGTATTAATTGCTCTGTTTCATCTTAAGTGGGGCCAGGGAACCAGACTACAAGAACATGATAGGTTTTCTTGGTTTCCGTAGCATCTACAAGCCCAAAACGTGAAACAAGTCAGTTTAACAATAATTATTTTCTATAACATACTAACCCTCCAAATCCATTTGCTTCTGAAAATTGCAGCAAAAGCAAATGCTGTGCATTCTCTTTAAGATGAAACGGAGCAATTTATCGACAACGGAGAAATGGTAAGGTCAGGGAACCAGTCTAGCCGGCTTGCACTCCTTCATGGGTACAATCGATTGCAAACAAAATGCGGACTAAAATAACTTTGATAAATTGGGAGCAGTATTTGAAAAAGGCCAGTTTTTTTTCCAACGCTGGTCGGCCGACCAACGTTGGAAAATGATACAAAACGACCACTTTTCTTCAATATGCCAGCACACCAGGTGCCATGATTTTACAGGATGCTTTAGACTGTCACTCACTTACAGTAAGAGTCCAGTAAGGTATTTCGTAACAATTCGGTAGTTGGATTTTGTTTTAATGTTTTGTTTTCAAATGTTGTATATTCCCTTTAAGTGAAGCACTAGTCGTGGAAGTCAATCGAACTGTCCTTCAGTCCCATTACAAGTTTGTCTCGTTGAAAATCTCGCCCACTTTCGGGTCAGTCAGGCTCAGCAATAAAGGACTGGGCTTTGCTTGGGGGTGCGTGGGAGGGCTGCGCTGCTATTTTGTTTTCAAAAAAAATCAACCACCGTGAATGCCGTGTGGAACGGTTCTGACGGCGCTTTGATGATTGCGTCAGCCAAGTTGAACAGTCCGGCAGTGGGTGTATATAATTGCGTGCAGAGTATAATACCCTGAATACCTCCACACCTTATACTCGTCACTTTGAACCTGCGTCAGTATTGTACCATAACAACTTAAATGGACAATAACTCATTTCGGTTGACAAGATTTTTTTCACGGAAATATTTTTTTTCTTCGGACAACAATACACGGTACCCTTGAGGGTTAACAGCATTTGACCTGGACCTCTGGCAGCGAAATACCGTCAATGGCGATAAACGTTTATCCATAGGATGCTTTTCAATTGAAGCGCGACAACGCCCAATTGAATTCAAACGCAATTCAAAGGTTTTGGGAAAGGGGAAAACATAATTTGGTTTCTCATAGATTATACAATTTCCGTTAGTAAATATAGGTTTCCCGGCCAATTCACAAAAACTGCATTCGAATTCATCTTGATAGTGGCCAATTTGAAGCGAAGTAGCGCCATGCTGTCATTCCCGTGGTTCGTATTAGATTTCAGGCCTTCCAATTCGTTTTAAGACTTGACGTTTTCAAGTTTAACACATCCTAAACTGAAGTTATGTCATTCGGCTTAAGTGATCATTCAAATTATAGCAGTCGGTTTGGTTTAGAGTTATTGGCATGAGATTCTTGTTTTCGTTTTCATTTCCGCGCATTCTGTTTAGCACTCTGTGCATTCAAAATGAAAGTAAACGAAGGTATACGATGCGAGTCTTTTCATTTCTTTCACCTTTTGATTATTTCTGCTTCATGCCGTGGTCCATTTTGTGTTTCTGACCCATCCTCTTGGTCAGTGGCGTCACCAGACTTTTCAGTCTGGGGGGGGGGGGGGCACAGGGGGGGCACCAGCATTTGATGGGGGGCACTTAGGTGGATACGGATCGCCGTCCTGGGGGTGGGGTCTAAGGGGAGGGGGTGCCCCCCTCCCCTTTGGAAAATTTTCGCATACGGAGGATGGGCTAGATGCAAAATGGTGCCACATTTGATGCTAAATTCGATCTGAAGATATCTCCAGAAATTGCTATTTAACCAATTCAGATGATGGGAGTTGAATATAACAAAATATATATATATTTTTTTACCAACCCAAATCTCAGATGGGGGGGGGGGGGCACTCGGGGGGGCACTAGGTTTTCCAGGGGGGGCACGTGCCCCCCCTGGCCCCCCCTTGGCGACGCCACTGCTCTTGGTAGGTTTTCACGTCTGCCAGATCTCAGATACGCGGCTACAATTGACCTGCAGCAGTAGATCTGTTTATGCCAAGATTGTCTGCAAGTTATAGATAGCCTTGGGCATTGACATCGAAAGCTTCGATCAAATGACCACGGCCTACATTTGAAATTCTCATGTAACGCCCATGAGCTGGCATATTGATGTTTCTAGTGCTTCAATCTTACAGTTTGCATGGTGATCAGAGCAGTGGCAGAGTCTTGTGGGAGACAGGTTTTTATTATCTATATTTCCAAATTGTAACAAAAAACACTCAATCTTATTTTTACAACAACGGAACGACATGGACCTATTTCGAATAACTTTTCTTGCTTTCCACATTATGCTTGCTTATAATGGTGAATTCGAATGACCAAATTTACACAGCTGGAAGCTCCGGCGAATTTGGATGCTCGTTTGTGCAATTTTAATTTGAATGCCCTATTTTTGAAATTGCATGGTTGAAATATGAAATCGCATACTTCTAATGTGAAATTGATTGGTGTTTTTTAGGTAATTGAATGTTGATCTCAACGTGCATTCAAATTTTGGTTGCTAGGTTCATATAGTACACAACCGAAATAACAGTGTTATAATGAAAGTTCTGGTAATCGGAATGCATTTCCCAAAAGCGAACGCATTTCTAAAAATCGATACATCTTTAAATCAAATTAATGCATCTTTAAATCAAATATATCTTTCAATCAAATGTGTGTTTTACCAGCCCAGCTGCAATGCATTTCCTAAAACCGAATGAAATTTTTACAAACCGAACGTCTTTACGTTTTGAACGCATTTCCTCAAACTGAAATTTTACAAACCGAACTTTCTTCAACGTTTTGAATGCATTTTGTTCGACATAAAACATCCGCCGGTTACGAATTAGGCACATGTGAACATGTACATGTGTACATGTACATACACATGTATGTATTCGACATCTGAAAATGCATTCGATCTTTTTGACCGTGTTCGGCCCAGTTCATGGCCGATTACCGAAGTGGCATAGATAGTCTCTGCTCTAGATAGCGATAAAACCTTGCTCCCCTAGGAAAGTGCAGCGCGGTGTACAAGTACAAGGGCGGATCCAGAACACAATTTTTTTGGGGGGGGGCGAAAAAAATATGTGGTCCCCAAAAAGTGTGTCCAAAAAAATTACAGCGAGGGGGTTCGGGGCCCGCTTAAGGGCCCCGAAATTTTCTTGGATTCTAGATGCTCTGTGGTGCGATCTGAGGCAATTTAAGACCACTTTAAACAATGTTTTTTGAGGAAAAGTTGGTGTATTCATTGCCTGCCTTTATTGCGAAGTCACTGAAAAAAAAATTGATCCTTTTTTTTTTGGGGGGGGCATGGCCCCCTTTGCCCCCCCCCCCTGGATCCGCCCTTATACAAGTATCCCGTCGCTGCGGTGTTAACTTTGCTGATTTCGGGCGCAATTCAAAACATGACTCGGCAGATTTTGAATTGAAATCGAGATCCCAGAATATTGTTTATTCGGAATATATACAACATTCACTGAGCTAAGTTGTTAAGCACCGAGAACTTTTGTTGCTTCAAACGAAAAAAAACATGCACAAATGACAAATGATCTACTCTATCTTTCAATCCGGCTAGGAGCCTGGTTACGGATTGCCGATAAAAATGGCAATGTCCCTTGTCGGAATAACGTGTATATTGTTGATGTACCCTAACGTGGCGCAGCCCCTAACGTGGGGCACTTTGATTTTTCGCCTGTAGCACCTAGCTACCAGAGCCAAGTTTTAACTGAAATTTCACAGGAAGTGAAATTTGATCAAGTGCTAAACACTCCCGTTCATAAATCGCGAGTTTATCAGCCTGTTACAACTGATAATGTAGTAACCAACGGATAATGTATCACCAACCAATAATTTCACACAAATTGACCGATACTGTATCACTAACCGATAATTACAGAAATTGACCAATAGTGTGTACTACACTATCAGTCGATTGTTGATACATTATCGGTCTTAACCGATAATGTAACAAATATTGACCGATGGTGTAGTAACATTTACTACACTATCGGTCAATTTCTGTTACATTATCGGTTAGTGATACAGTATCGGTCAATTTGTGTAACATTATCGGTTGGTGATACATTATCAGTTGGTTACTACATTATCAGTTGTAACACAGCCCGTTACAAAGTTAGAAGAAAACATTATTTTGGCGTGATTATCCGATTTTATTTTGCAGTGCAAAGTGAATCCTTTGAAAATGCCCCCCCCCCCCCAAAAAAAAATATTAAAATATTTTTTTGACAAACTTCTGGCTGGGTATATAAGTAGAGATAGTAATGATTTATCAGAATTTATCAACTTTACAGAAATGCTCAAATGTTAATTTGGAATTTTCCGAGATTTATTTTAGTGCGCCACGTAAGGGAACACTAAGCCAATTTTCGCCCAATTTCCGGACGCCATCGTTTTTTAAATTTGGATTAAATTTCATGACACCGAAATTGTACACACAGGTTAAATAGCAAGCATTAATTAGGTAAAAGTACCAGTATTTCACTGCATGAATTGGAGGTTCGTCAACAAAGCGGTTTGGCAACAATACACGAGGAAAGTCGGTAAACGTCGAAGTGCGCCACGTTAGGGAACACCACTTTACTTATTGAAAATCGGCCAAGCACATTCTTCATTTCGTTGTTATAAGCAAAATATGTATTAAGCAAAATGGTTTGATCGAACCACAAAGCTGAAACTAATTTCCACTCTGTACATGATATGACTTTTAAAAAGTGCCTCAAAGAACGTGCAGTTTGTGATATAGTCCTACATGGCAATTATCACGCTTGATCGGCCTAATGAGGCCTAAGAACAACAGATACCTCTGGTTCTTTTCAGAACCATTCTCTTAGTTGAGAAATTATTCGCACATGGTGTTTCCACAAACCTTTCATTATTTAGTCTCCACCATGCAAAGCCTCAAATCTTACTTAAGAACAACAGACTTACCTTTTTGTTCGGTTAAGCAGCGCCACGAATTTGGTCTTGGTCAAAACTGACACAGGCCTGAAGCAAACCATAGAGCGGTAATGGCGAACGATGGAAACTAATAGCTAGGCCTACTTAAATTCGCTTGGCATCTAAGAGTTAATCCTAGAACGGTGATCATGAGTATCGGCAACACCGACTCACGCAATGCACGTTGACGATATTCCTTTCTCGTCCCACTGAATTGAACGTTGGTTTGAAATTCCGAGCCGAGGGATTATTTCAGGTTGTGTCCCTGAGTACAGCCTTGCCCACTGTGTGTGCGGCAAGCCTATTCCATGCACTGCTCATTGTTGTCTCGAGGTGAAATGTATTCGCTTGAGTTTGGCAAACTGTGCAAACTGCGTATGAATCAACTAGGTGACCTTGTCAGACCTTGGTTTGAACGACGATCTTTTGAAGGGCTCCAATGAAATTTACTTCATCGTGGTGCCATTGTTAAGACACCACAATACAATTAGTGCTTCAGGCCTATAAGCGTTCGTGACCATAGTGACCGTTTTAGCCGATTTTCTGCTAACTTCGACAGATTTTTTTGTTAAAAAATGAGTTGGACAGAAAATTTGACAGAATGGATTTTTTTGGCAGATTTCTGGCAGAATTCTGCAAAAATGCCTATTTGACAGAAAAACAGCAAATAAAAAAAACAAAACACACATTTGTTTACAAAAGCTTCAATCTTTTCAAACAAACCCTTGCAAAATAGGGGTGCTGAGGTTCACTGGGAACCGGATTTCGTCGTGGCGCAACCACGTTTTGCCTGAAATTTACGCAATTTCATATTATCTTTATGTGGCTATAGATTGTTTATAATGTAAGTTGAACATTAATTAAGGCAGTATTTAAAACATCTTTATGTTATATAAAGTGTTTATAATGTATTTCGAGTAATTCTGGGGAATTTGGCAGATTTTTGATCAATCTGACAGATTTTTGAAGTGCATTTAGCAGAATTTAGTCATGACCTTACGGTCACCCTCTTCGTGACCGGCGACCGATTGCATCTCCTGAGATTCAACTACTGCAATAAGTAACTGTCAAACTGCTGGGAGAAATTAAACTAGGCTTTCACGTACATGAACAAGTATTACTTGAGCAACAGACGTGAAACGAAAATGTGATCAGAATTTGACTTTACATGTATTAAGCGTATAATTGAACTTCGGTCTACAGGCATACTTCAACACGAAATAATACATCAAGACGATAAACATTCCTTAAAATAAATACAGCGAACTTAGGTGGGTGCATGGGGACACGCCTCTTCCCTAAAGGTTTTCCTTTTTGTTTTACGGAGGGGTCAAATACGTAATGCATATGATTATCGTATAACAGGCATCGGGCAATCTTTAAAAAATATAAGGTTCCACTATACATGCCACTATAATTTTTAATGCTTAATAATTTGTTGCATGTTCTGCTAAATAATTTCAATCAATGGACTGAACTCAATCCAGTTCAGTGCTCAAAGTGTGCAAACATTCATTTCTCATCCACAAGAAACAATACTTTACTCATTTGGACACTCGACTACAAATAATATAAATATATTAAAAGATAATATATACGAATTCTGTCTGATATCTGTCTGTCTGATGTCTGTTTGTGTGTCACTTTTACTTTTTTTTGGTAAAAGGCCTAAAGAGTTTGCGTAAGCACAAAATGCAGCGGTTATAGGGGAGACTTGGTATATTGTATACAGGTCCATGAGTGGTACATAATTATTATTCAAAGTGTTTTATAGTGTATTTCGAGTAATTCTGGATAATTTGGCAGATTTTTAATAAATCTGACAGATTTTTGAAGCGCATTTAGCAGAATTTAGTCATGACCTTACGGTCACCAAGGCACGTGCACGCGCGCGTTGCATGCCGGTGTAGCGTGAATATCCGACTCCATGAAATGTGGACTCATTGGTAGTAGTGCGCACGCGTGAGTACGATACTATGCTATTTTTAGGATCGTTTGTAGACTTGACTCAAGTCGGAATTGCCCCAAGTCGGTATCTTAAATAAAAAAGCAGCGAAAATCACTTAGTTTATGCCTTTCCAGATGCCCGACAAGGTACACTTCAGCGTGCGTTCTACTTCACGCACGCACTGTATAATGTACATTGTACAATACGCGTATTACACGTACATGTACATTTACATGTGTGTGCATGTATTGCAGAGCATGCGCATACATGTGGTGCAAAAGGGCGCGCGTTGGTAAGGACGTATGCGATATGCGCTGTGAGTGGATTTAGGCACAGACCGAGCGCAACCCAGACTTGGCCAAGTCTAGATCGTTTGGGGAGAGTGACCTGTCACGTGCGAGGGATTAACCAATAAAAGGGAAAAAGGGGTCCGATTTTCATAGGAGTCGGATTTTCATGTGACACCGTCTTTACTAGACTTCTAGCTTTCATGGCATCCGGCCAGTCAAGCTCCGTAATTGTACGCATGAAAGCCTCTTCTTCGTAGGACGTAGCACAAATCATCTTTGTTGGGTCGGAAGTTCCTTATTGAGAGGACAGTTGGACACTTGCTGACTGGTGAGTGCTATTTTCCTGACCGTTATGTTGCCTTATTTTCATGAACGGCAGTGTTTTGTGTGCATAACGAGCTCCCGGCTTTCTCACAAAGTTTAATGTGTTGTGTGTACAAAGCTAAGATGCGTTATTGAGGCGATGTGCATATGAACAGGGGCCAATTTCATAGAGCTGCTTAAGCCCAAAATTTGCTTAAGCACAAAAAAATCTTGCTTAATATAATCAGGTTACCGGCCAAAACTCCACTCGATTGTTATGCTAAGTAAACAACAGCTAAATACCAGTCACAAGCAATGTACATCGCATGGAGTTTTGCCGGGTTACGTGATTTTACAGCAATGTTTTTTCGTGCTTAAGCAAATTTTGTGCTTAAGTAGCTCTATGAAATTGGGCCCTGCTATTAGTATTACGCACACAGTGCTGCGCTACTACTGGCGCGCGTTATAGAGCGGTTCCTCGTGGGTGACCTTTGACCCGCGCTGTGTGTGTAGCGAGTTTGTATAGTCTCCACCGCAGTCGCGATGTGCGCTGTGAGCGCAACTCGTGTGAAATAATATTTTGTGCGACATTCAAAATGAATATCCAGTTGGGAATTGTTTATACATGTATATTTATTTCAGTACACTGTGTATTGCTCTGATGTACTACCACTGCAAGATTTATTGTATTGTTTTGACAGATTGTGTGCAACGTAGCCCCATAAATGTGGCCTATTTACTGGACTGCCTCCGTAAACATAGGCCACACATCCACATGTACAAAAACGTGTCGCACTTTGCCAAATTTTGATTTTCACATTTAGGCTTAGTTTGTAGGATTTTTTTTGCTTTAGAGGTAATCCTTACTTTTAGGACCCCGTTCCTATATAGGAAGGGGAAGACTCACCAAAACAGTTGACTAAATGACACTCAAAAGTGACATTCTGATATTTCTTGGCACATCTAAACAATTGGCAATGACACCTTCTTGAATATCAGCAGGTATAATTTTGTGGAAAGAGGGCAGGGCTTTGATTTATGAGGGAAATTCAGGGGTAAAAGACGACGATGACAACCAGAAAACAGACTCAAAATCCAAGATGGCAAACGTGAAAGCCCTACATAATGAAAGCTCGATGCTGATTGGCTGGTAAAAAATAAACATCTTATTAATTTTCTTTTGCAGCCAATCAGCATCAAGCTTTCATTATGTAGGGCTTTCACTGTGTTGTGAGAACTACATCATGCACCTCTGACTGTGAAAAAAGGTAGGAAAGTCACATTTTCTTTGAAAGTGCTTTCAAAATTACAACAAACATGGGTTTATATGAAGAAAAAAGATTGCTTTAGCTTGCAAAAGTCACTTTGGTACTGGACAGTCATCTGCAAAAGTCAGTTTTGAAAAGAACTCGTAAAAAATAGAGGTGTCCTAAAAGTAAGGATTACCGCTTTAGAAGCATACTCACCCTAATTATAGGCTAGTCAGAAAGTGCTGCCTTTTTCAGATGTCTAATTTTGTGAAATTTCATGTTGAAATTTTGATACGCAAACCTGTAAAAATGAATCTGGAAATTTCACGAAAATATACATCTGAAAAAGGCAGCACTTTCTGATTAGCCTATAAAGAGGGTGAGTATGCTTCTAAAGCAAAAAAAACCTACAAACAAAGGGGCCATTCAGAATTTTCAATGTTTTAAAATTTTGATCTTTTTTCCAAATTGTGGGTGGGTGGGTCAAGCTAAATAATTGAAAATCGAAATTCACTTTCCATGGAAAAAGATAAAAAAGAAAAGAAAGATAGATCTTTTAACTTGCCTGAACTACGCGCAAGCGTTCCGATATCGCGATGCGTGTTTCTTTTCCAACTTCGTCCCCTGTATGTACTGTACATGTATGTCATTTACGTGTATATAGACCCACTGTGGCATGCATGAGAGGGAGGTGGTTTTTCAGTAGACTTGGACACCAGGTGTTTGTAGCGGTTATAGGCCGTGCAGAGGCAGCAGGGTACCAGGTGTACTAGATCGGCTCTATAACACGCCGCGGGCGTCGATTGCCAATAGCTATAAAAACTGGACTATTCAACCACTGGACTCCAAGACTACGAGGACCGCAGCCTGTGATGTGATGTCTGCCCTAACCTGATGTTTTTCTTTCGCTCGTACCCCCCGCCCTGCAAACACGTGACAGGCGCAACCTCGTATGTCACATGTCATCCACCTCATCCAAAAAAACGACAAAACCACGGTCATCTTTGTGGCTTCCAAAACTGCAACCTGTCTTTCCCAACAGCATATCAGCTGGCATAACACAAGAAAACTGAAGGTCAGCAGTGCAACAGAGGAAGACCGATAACTTCACGCCGTCACTGAACTAGACACACATGTAGGGCCTACAGGGGTATACATGTTCATGTTCAAGTATATGTACATGCAAGTGCATGTACATGGACATGTTCAGTTTTTTTTATTAATCGAAATTAGGGGTGGGTGGGTGGGTCAAAATAATTTGGAAAAAAAGTCGAAATTTTAAAACATTGAAGATTCTGAATGGCCCCTAAGCCTTAATGCGAAAATCAAAATTTGGCAAAGTGCGACACGTTTTTGTACATGTGGATGTGTGGCCTATGTTTACGGAGGCAGTCCAGTAAATAGGCCACATTTATGGGGCTATGTGCAACGGTACACTTAAAACTCGTCCCTTTGGGAGTAGGCTACCTAAGGCCTAGGCCTATGGCCATTCAGCACCATACACGAATGCGCTGCCTGTTTGATAAGCCAAAATTATTGAAAATCATAATTATCACTCCTTGTAGCGACATTACCGACAGTCTTCATGCCTCACATCTGTCACCATGTAATTACTCTTTACAAAATCCACCACAGTCCATTCGTCTGATGCATAAACATGAATTTTCTTTGCATTTTATACTAGGTGATTAAACTCTCAATTTTCCTGATTTGATTAAATTTGTATCTAAAGTTTGTCATTAATAGTATAATTTTTGTCAGGTTTATAAGCAAGAATGGCCAGTTGTAAAAATGTTGGCGGCCGCCATCTTTCTTTTTTTAGTCTCACGCGATCTCGAAACTCTCAAAATTATTCATTGAAAAGATCATAACAAGAAAGAGTGGGAAACTGAATACGTAGGTAGTCAATATGGCAGTCTCTTCGATGAATTTGTTTGCCGCGGCCGGTTGAGGTATTAGAAATAATCGCCAAAAATCTTTGCCATCACGCACCAAAAAAACCCACAAAATACGTGAATATTTTTGTGCATAATATATAGTGTACCGAAGTAAAATGGAGGTATGTTTAGGTCATTTAAGGTTTGTTCTTGCTGAAAAAGCTACCCTTTTTCGTTACAAAAAAATGCGCATTGCTGCGCATTGCAATTTTGTGTGCCTACATGTATGTTTGATGGGCTTGACGACCTTCGGAAAAAAAATCGAGTTCATGGCGGTTGTCCAAGTACCACATACAGCCAAATTCCTTTCATAATAAGATTCTACATGGCGTATCAATTGTTTCATGTTGATAAAATAAACCGTCATTTTCGTGATTAATTGAAGAGAGCTTCACCTTAAGTTCGGGATTTAAATATTTCTACCCTGTAACAAAGAAGCTGTCCATTCCCGCCTTGCATGCACGTATAGCATTGCGGACTATTCTATTTGTTTACATGGGAGTGGCTTTTTATTCTGACAAGAAAGGGATTTGGAACTCCGAGTTTATAACATTGCTAATTTTGATGAATAAAATGTATTTACTGTATTTACATCAATACATTTCTGTGTTATGTTGTTCCACTCTGTGGAAACCCATGGTTTTCTCAGCTTGCACAATTGATTGAAAAATCATGGGACAGAGGCTCGGGGGACCAAAATAAAACAAGAAACATTTAATGCTAGTATTTCATTGTATCAAACGGCAGTTCTTTTCATGCAACTTTACTGAAAATATGCAAGCTGGTTATTTTTCCAGTATTTTAGAATTTGTACTGATATTCTTCAATTTGAAATAAATTTACATAAAACTTTCTTTAGTTTGGCCTTTCACAGTGATAACTCCCCCTTTATTGCAACAAACTGAAAACGCAATCACGCCGCCCAGCCATCTCTACACAGTGCCGTTGTTACATCGCCGGCTTTAAAACATTGAAGTCTCGGTCAACACAAACCGTATGAACTAAACTTTTTTAGGTCTGTATTAGAAAAAATCTATAGAACAGTGTCGTATATTTTCAAACCAAGAACTTGTTTTATTCACTAGTGACAAAATCAAAATATAACTAAGCATAAGTTAAACTTAACTACATTTTCCTTTCCACGGCATCCGAAAAAGTGTAAATACCTGCACCATTTAATTAAAATACGTACAGCCTATCCTCCATCTAATTATTTTGTTTTAAAGTTACAGAACGTTATAATTCCTCACATTTAACCCTAACAATATATAATACGTAATAATATAAACTTCATTGATAAGTATACTGTTAAAATATTATAAGTAAATGTAATGATTTAATTCTTATTAAGATTTTTCAATTCTAAATTCCTACTGTTGCACTCGTGGTGATTAAGAAATACACAAACAACGTATACAGTGTTTATACGTCGGTGAAGGGCAAAACCAAGCTAATATTGATTTACATCACCCCGACACAAATTCATCTTATGAATAGTTGATGCTATGCTAAATAATTCCAATCAATGAACGTGAACTCAATCCAGTTCAGTGCTCAAAGTGTGCAAACACTCATTTCTAATCCACAAGAAACAAGGGCCTGATGGAGTGACCATCGGCCTGATGGAGTGACCATCGGCCTGATGAGTGACCGCAGGGCTCTGGAATGTCCACCCAGGGCTCGGCCGTGTGGCAGGCAGTGCCAGGTCTCACTGTGCACGGGCTAGGCTAGGCACAGTGTACGAAACAAAACTGGTATCTCCACAATTCACTGAGTTGCAAATTATTTGTAGTTAAACCTATCATACACATTTCATAACTATACTTTGACAACGACCCATTAATATTAATGAAAAGGAATTCTACATTTTGATTAAAACAGATAACTACAGGGTGGTGAAAAAGAAGGAAACCCACTTTGGCCAGCAGTTTTCAGCTACTTGTTGAGCATATTTCAAAAATTCAATTTAATGTATTAAAATATTGATCTTTAAACATAAGTGACGAAAAAATGATTGCAAATGCATATTTTGTCTCTGAAATATGGTAGTTTAAAAAGTTCATGAGCCAAACTTGTTTGTCCACGGATGGTTTTATTCCATCCGCTTGACTGAGCTCCAGGGCTTGATTTCAAGACACAAAAAAACCACACTAATGCACGTAGACAACAGTGATTTTGGTGACTTGTATTCAAATTAGCATAATCACACTATTCTGCGATTTTTTGAATTTTTTTCACCACGTACATGTATGGTTGCAGCTATACTTCACTACATTATAAAAAACAGTTCAAATAATATAAGTAAGTAGGTTAAAATTATTGTCAAAAGTGGGTTTCCTTCTTTTTGCACCACCCTGTATACTGATTGTCACCAAAAACTTAAAGTAAACTTGAAACATTGTCAATGCCAAAGGAACTAAGAGCATTTCTAAATATAATACAAACAAATATAACTAGAAATGTGTTTGTGGACAAACACTGAGCTGTTTCGATCGTTTTAGCAATAACTGCCACAAAGGAGTTTCATCCAAGTCGAATGAACAAGTACATAAGTATTCTACACATGGTGGTCTAAGTGTCGGTCCGATGTAAAATAATACAACATTTTTTATGACGTCATGGTGACGTTGCACATTTTTTTCGAAATTTTCTGTATCTATCTACGACCTAACAAACCTTTTGCAAAAAGAATTTTGAATTTACCACGTTCCATTAATGAGATATGAGAAAAAGGTCAAAAAATTGAATAATTCATACAAAATCACATGAGGACATTATCGTGACGTCACTTCAATTTTTGTCTATAACACCTCCCGCAAAACCTGCATACCGAGTTTCAACCCAATCGGACCTCCGGTTCTGTAGATATAGAGCCTTAAAATATGCACATTAAGAATAACGTCACGTGACACGTGATGATTCGGCATACATCTTAAGATGGTGGTCTAAGTGTGTGCCAGGTTTGAAGTCGATCGGAGCGTATTTTATGTTATTTTTGCTAATTAGAACATATTAGTTTTTAAAAATGAATAAAAAATCAGATGATGATGTCATGATGACGTCACTTCAGATTTTAAATGTTTTTATCAATATCTACCTACCCACCAAGTTTCATAACGATCGGACATACCCTTATATGTAAATAAAAGAAAATCACGTTTTTGATGACATCATGATGACGTTACACATTTAACGAAATGACCTAATAAACCTTTTACAAAAAGAATTTCGAATTTACCATGTTCCGTTGATGAGATATGACTAAAAGGTCCAAAAATGGAATAATTCATATAAAATCACATGATGACTTCATCGTGACGTCACTGCAATTTTTGTCTATAACACATCCCAGAATACATGCATACTGAGTTTGAACCAAATCGGACTTGCGGTTCTGTAGATATAGGGCCTTAAATTATGCACTTTTAGGATTACGTCACGTGACATGTGATGACGTCATGATGACGTCATGATTCGGCATACATCTTCAGATGGTGGTCTAAGTGTGTGCCAGGTTTGAAGTCAATCGGATTTGAAAAAAGGTCCAAAGGTGCCCTGTAGAACGAAAACATGTGTTATCCTATGGGAAAAAAGTGGAAGAAGAAAAAAAACTAGAACTATGTTGTTGTGAGTGAACAACCACAGAGCTGTTCCCAACATGTTTTTGATTGTCTATTGCAAAGTAGAAAATGATTCAATGATTTTTTTTCAAAAATCTGTGACTTTTAAAAGCAATCTGTGACTTTTAAAAGCAATATATAATTCATGTGATGAGATATGATAAGTAGGGTCTAAAATTAACACTTCTGGTAACACCGGAAGTAAAGGTCACATGACCTTGACAAATACCAATTTTCATTGACAACACTTCCCGGTCTATATACCCACCATGTTTGACATCAATCGGTCAAATGGTTCCTCAGTTATAAGACTGTAAACATGCATCATTAAATATTCATGACGTCATAACGTGAATGCAATATACTGCCCATTTATAATAACGCAACATATTTATCCTTAAAGGATTACCTACTGCTAGGTGTCAACCCCATCAAATTTATAATTCATTAGATATGCTAATAAGGGTCTAAAATTAACAATTTCGGTAATACCAGAAGTAGGGGTCACATGACCTTGACATATCAATGTTCATCTACATGTATAACATTTCCCTGTCTATCTACCAACCAGGTTTGAGATCAATCGGTCAAATAGTTCTATAGTTATAAGACTCTAAAGATAGTCTCATTAAATATTCATGACGTCATAACATGACAATAATTAAGTGCACATAATGCAATATAATTACATGTATCTGTCAATATAGCTTTGTATTAATGTGAAGTTTCAACATAATCAGATTAATAATTCATGAAATATGAAATAGGGGTCTAAAATTACCACTTCCGGTAAAACCGGAAGTGAAGGTCACGTGACTTTGACATATCTATTTTCATCTATAACACTTCCCTGTCTGTATACCTACCAAATTTAAGATCAATCGGTCAAATTGTTCTATA
This sequence comes from Patiria miniata, assembly GCF_015706575.1. NCBI lineage: Eukaryota > Metazoa > Echinodermata > Asteroidea > Valvatida > Asterinidae > Patiria > Patiria miniata. The sequence continues at coordinate 8,933,993 of NW_024037073.1, forward strand.
GTTATAAGGCTGTAAAAATTGAATCTATAAATAGATGTCACGTGACCCCCTGATGACATCATGATGACGAAAAGTTTCGGTGTACATCTTCAGATGATGGTTAATGACTATGCTGAGTTTAAAGTTGATCGGATTAAAAGAATTCCCATAGTGACTTGTAGAATAAAAACGTGTACAAAACCTATGGGGAAAAAGTGGAAAAAGAAAAAGAAAAACTAGAAATTGTGGTTGTGAGCAACCACAGAGCTTTCCCAATATTGATTGTCTGTTGGACCCATAGGCATATAAAACCTAGACACGACATTAACTGCTTTTACGTTGTAATTCTGTGAGCAAAACGGGCTGCGTCAAACGGCCTGTCGCTAGAGGGCGCTCAAAGATTGCATGACGTCATCGGTAGATGATTTGAAGAATACTCTCAGCCGAGAGACTAACACCGTTGAAAGCAAGCTCATACCTATTACCACTTTCAAATAATAAGCCACTTCCGGTTTTGGCCTTTTTCGACCGGAAGCAAGGGTCACGTGATTTAGCGCACACTGAATGAAATAAAGACCTCAACCTACTCTACCACTTGCCGGCAACAAAATGCTGCGGATGCGTACGGTTGATTTCTTATGTGTCACAATTTAATTGCCCATAAATAAACACCGGATGACGTCATCATGACGTCATCATTACACAATGTTGTTTGAATTAGGGTCTTTGCTTGGACAAAGATTGGTGTAAATGAATTACTGGCAAAGAGTAAAAAATGCCCTTCGAAAAGGGGAAAAAAAAATTCACGAAAACAAGAGCTGTTCGCAATTGAAATTGGGAACAGCTAACTAGAGGTTGTGGTTGTGAACAACCACAGAGCTGTTTCCAGTTTTGATTCTGTATTGGACCGTAAACAAAATGATAATGATGAGATTAAAAAAATGAAATTAATAAAATTGACATAAACATTTTCATTTATAACACTTCCCTCTCTATAAACCTACTAAGTTTGAGATCAATCAGTCAAATAGTTTTATAGTTATAAGTTTACATGTATGAAGATTGCCTCATTTAATATTCATGACGTCAAAACCTGAAAACAATAAACTGCCCATCAAAAGTAGTGCATAATATTTAGCCTTTAATGTTGCTTAATGCTATTATAAGGTGTCAACCCCATGAATTTTATAATTCATTAGATATGTTAGATAGGGTCTAAATTAACACTTCCGGTAACACCGGAAGTAGGTGTCACATGACCTTGACATACACATTTTCATTTATAACACTTCCCTGTCTATATATTTACCAAGTTTGAGATCAATCGGTCAAATAGTTTTAAAGTTAAAGAATTATAAAGATTGCCTCATTAAATATTCATGAAGTCATAAAATGAAAACATTAAATTGCCCATTAATAATAATGCAACATACATGTATTTATCCTTTAATGTTGCTTAATACTAATATAACGTGTCAACCCAATCAAATATATATTCATTAGATATGCTTATTAGGATCTAAAAATAACACTTTCGGTAACACCGGAAGTACATGTAGGGGTCACATGACCTTGACATACAAATTTTCATCTAGAACACTTCCCTGTCTGTATACCTACCGGGTTTGAGATCAATTGGTCAAATAGTTCTATAGTTATAAGACTGTAAAGGTTGCCTCATTAAATATTCATGACATCATAACATGATAATAATAAAGTGCACAGTAATAATAATGCAATATAATTATCTGTCAATATAGCTTTGTATTATTGTGAAGTTTCAACCCAATCAGATTTATAATTCATGAGATATGATAAAGGGGTCTAAAATTACCATTTCTGGTCAAACTGGAAGTGAAGGTCACGTGACCATAACATATCAAATTTCATCTACCGGTATTACACTTCCCTGACTATATACATACCGAGTTTGAGACCAATCGGTCCAATAGTTCAATACATGTAGTTATAAGACTGTAAAAAATGAACATTCAAATCGATATGTCACGTGACCTACATGTACGATGATTTCACGATGACACGATGATGCAAGAATTGCGAAAAAGCCAATAAAAGGAAAAAAAACTTAAACGAAAACAATAGCTGTTCCCAATTGAAATCAGGAACAGATAAAAAACACACCAAAAACAAGAGCTGTTTCGGTGTGTACACCAAAACAGCTAAAAATCAAGGAACAGGTACATACCTGTAATAAAATGGCGGAACAACAACAAGGTTGAATACACTGTTCACTTATACACTTCTGATAAGTGACCAATATGGTTGCAGACCAGTATAAATACTGCCATGGACCCCAATGATAAATGCCCCTACTACAGAAATTCAGGAAAATTCAGGAAAAATACTCACAACTCCAAGGTGTTCGAGACACACATCAAATTAAAGCCAATTTCATCATCTTTCATTTTCGTTTCAATTTGGGGGGGGGGGGGGGGTTAACCGATGACTTTTAGGAGAAATTTCCATCCGGAGATGATCATCCCTTAAAATAGTCCTGAAGTCCATCGCCATTTTGAAAAACGATGCCTACACTCCATTGCAAAATAAAGCGTTTTTAGGGCCCCAAGTCCTGCGCGCGGCTTCCACCCATATTGTTTACAAACCCATAGCCAAAAGTTCATAGCCCACAATATGTTCAAATACCGAGGAGTTTGAGGGCATGCAAATCGTGATTTGGCCGGCGTAGGCAATTTTGGACCGATTTACTTGCCTGACCTTTAGAGAAGCGACGTTTTGAAAAAAAAAATCCAAAAGCATGAGGAAGGATGTATGACTCGTATTTCATCAAAAAAATTGGGAGAAAAAATTATCTGAGTTCGATATCTCTGGCCTGAAAACAAACCTTCTTTTTGCGGTTGACATGCTGTAGGGCGCCCCCAACGTGAGTTAATTGAGTTCCAGTTCCTTCCAACCCCCAAATCCCCCCCCCCCACTTTTGGGCTCAAAATTGCTTTATTCGGATGACAGTATATCGGTACCTTCCGATTTGGGAGGAAATTGTTGCGGAACTGCCATTGATGACCCCTATTTGAAACGCTGCACCCCCAAGGTCACGCCTCTATAAAAAAAAACACTACACTGTCGTGGCATATAAAGCGCTTGCGTCCGCCATTTTAGCAAGGAACCATAAAGGTTGCAGACCAGTAAATAAACTGCCATAGACCCCAATGATAAATGCCCGCACTTAAGAAATTCAGGAGAAATACTCACAACTAATCAAGGTGTTCGAGACACACATCAAATTAAAGCTTATTTCATCATCTTTCATTTTCTTTTCAATTTTTGGGGGATTAACTAATTATTTCAGGAGAAATTCCCATCCGAAGATGATCATCCCTTAAAATAGTCCTGAAGCCCATCACCATTTTGAAAAATGATGTCTACACTCCATTGCAAAATAGAGTGCTTTTAGGGCCCCAATTTCATCAAATTGCACAGAACTAAAAGCTCACAGTCCTGTGCACGGCTTCCACTCATATTTTTTTTTTTAAATTTTTTAAGTTCATGGCCCCCAATATGCTCAATACCGAAGAATTTGAGGGCATGTACATCGTGATTTGGCCGACGCAGGCAATTTTGGACCTATTTACTGGCCTGCAACCATATAGCCACCACAGCTAGCCCTCTGTCCATTTTGACTGTACCAGGGATGTTTCTGCAGGTATTAAACACTATACATGGACTATGAGACCGCATTATTACATGTTTAGAGGGTGTCCAAAATTTCATGGTCCCTTCAATACAAGTAGGCAGTATTCATTAATATAACAGTTGATGGCAATACCACTACATAAAATTAATGTATTTAAATATGACTTGGTACGTAGTTCTATTAGAATTTAAAAAGCAAAAAAACCATACATGTCAAAAACAAAACAAAACATTGATCGCTTGTAAGGGCGCTGGTGCTTGCTTAGGCCGTATCGAATCACTTGGCTACGGCCGGGAATAACGCGCACCCATGGCTGCCACTTGCTAGCGGCTGCAACCACTTCCCGTGGACTCGTGTGTTATATCCGACCGTAGGCCAAGTGTTTCCGATCCGACCTTATTCTCTTCCAAAACATTTGGGGTTCCGAAGCGGCAAAGCATGTTGATACAGTACTGTCAAGAGCAAAGAAGGAATATTTAGTTTGCACTTGCCGTTGCAGCTTGGTCAAAGGTTAAACTACATCTATCAAATAAGAGCTGAGGGCAGAAATGATGTCACACTGCCATTGGGGGAAAAAAACGAGCGAAAAAATCCCAAACACTGTCGCTAACGGCACCTACAACTAGTCAACTGTATTTATATTTAAGAAAGTTACGATGATTTTTCCTCAGTTCAGGCCAATGATAATCATTACAACTCAGCTTAGTAGTAAAGGCTTTCGTCTCTCGACATCATCTCGCGAAGCTGCAAGAGATAATAGACAAAATAACGGATTTTAAGATAAAAAGAGTCTGCCAACTCTGCTAAGATAAATAGTCAGTGCACATACGTTTATATCGGTACCTGTCACTAGAGTTCTTGAATGTGGAACACACTTTGCACACACACACACCCATACCCGTTATTTAAGGTGTAAATCGAGGATTTTCTATTGTTCCTCTTCCCTTTTCCTTTGCTTATACACTAACTTTTTTGCAACATTGGTTTTGTACACGTTTTCTAATCGAGGTCGTCCTCGATTTGGTCCTGTCCTTAATTCATCGACGATGTTGCACGTGTGTGTCCTCGATTTACACCATTAACAAATCCATCCGCATGCATTGCTGAGGGAAACTTCCGCCATTCAATGCCATGTCGACGCCATTTGGGGGGGGGGGGGTGAAGGGGTTGACTTTATGTTGCACAAAAAAATATGTTAACATTCGTGCATACGCGCACTTGATTCCACTGTTGGCACCTTTTGGTGTCAAGTATATTTTTTTTAGTAGGTATGTGCCGTGGGGATCTTCAATACCCCTTTTTAGGAGTATACACTTCTTTGCTGCTTATATTTGCTGAAGGGATGTCATGACTGTGTTGGCATTTGGATTCATTCAGTTAAAAAAAATCAGGGTTGGAACAGTGTGTGATCCAACGGCTCAAATTGGTCATCAAAATGTATAAGGGAAATATCCTGGCCTCATCCTCGAGGTATTACCATCCTTGAGGCCACTATTTTCATATCTTTTAACGTTCATCTTACTAAAAATATGAAACTGGATCTCTCCCAATTAATTATGGGGATGACTTACCGGAATGTCCGCCTCCTCCGACCGGGCGACGTAAGGGATGATGAATTCCGACCGAGACGGTCTGAAGCCTTTGTTCTGTAATAACACGCATATTTAATGAGACACAAACAATTTCGATGCTTCAGCATACACAATTTACAAAACAAACAAAAAACACTACCCCTAAAAAAACACAAACAAATTTAAAATAACAAAAACAACTAGACACGTGCTTGCACGCACACAGGGCTGTTTCGGGGTTCGTTTTTCTCGTATGCATATTAACTCCTCATACAGGGTGGTCCCCCCAAAACGGAACCGCATACCACCACTACCTTGACTCAAACCACCTGTAGCCTACCAATCGATGAACAATTATGATACCAATTATCCCGATTCGGTCCAGTAGTTTTTGCTGCAGAGCCTATTTTCTGAATCACACTTTCATGTGGGTATTATTACATAACAATCCTTCTATCAATTGCAATGTAATTGTAAATAGTGTGTGCTAACTATAAAGGCAATCAGATTTAATAAGGTGCCAAAAAGTCCTGGACAGAAGAAAAATGTGAACAAAAACTGTGGACAGAAGTCTGAAAAAGAAACAAAAGTAAGAAATCTAAACGAAAATAAAAGCTGTTTCGGAAAGTAAACACTCCAAAACAACAGCATTGCACTATAGTTTATGTTACTACTCTCTGCATTGGTTGTATCAAAGCTATAACTACAATAAATAGATCTTACAGAAACTTATTCAATCCATCTTCAAGAGGCATTCAAGCTATCGAGCCAATGTCCGCTTGTGAGGTATGCTTGGTAGTTCCTGGCTAACGTTGCCGAGGTTCCCATTAGTTGATAGCGACCTCTACCTGCACGGCAGCGTTATTACGTTTTGCAGGGAATGGATGTATTACCGAAATGTCATCCAGTCTAGGACAAAGAGTAGTTGTATCAAATGACCCAACAAGAGTGAAGAAAAGAAGAACAGCTATAGGCACTCACCAGGTAAATCCTAGGGTGTGGGGCATCGTACATTGCCATGCGCCGCTCAGATGGGCGCATGGTGGCGCTCTGTTGCATATTCCCCCTGGCCAGCATTGCTCTTTTCATCATCGTCAGACACACAATCATAGCGGTAGGGACAATAATAATGAGACCCGTAATGCCCAAAATCATGGCCACAATGACTGCAGTGGAGAGGCTGGCATCTGTGAACCAAACACAGTGCATTATTAGAGGTTGCGTGACTCCATATTGGAAGAGTAACCTCTGGCCGAGATAATTACCATGAAAGTTTACCGCTAATTTTCGAATATAGATGTAATATAAATTGAGTTTAAAAAAGAAGTTGCCAATCTTTGTGGCTTTGGTCAGGAAAAAGTTCATATAGTCATGTAACCCTCAAAATTCGGCTCTTTGTTTTAATGGACACCATTGAACACATGGCGGCGTTATTTATTACGAAACATTTTGTCGAAATTGAAATGATAAAGGTGTTTTAAGCTGTTTCAAGTAACAAGGCGTCTGTTAATTGGTTACCCGTACCGTTCACTGTCTCACATCTGTTCCCACTATAACCTGCAGGACACCTGAAAGATGAAATCGTCATTATAAGTTATAAACAATGTCTTCGCAGATGCCATACTAGGCCTATTGAGTCCATACGCTGGACCCTTCTGCGTGAAAATTTTAGAGAAAAAAAACACACAAATAAGGATACAAAACGTACCAATCAGAATACGAGGGTACAAACAATACGAAACATTCTCATTATAGTTTATACTTCCTAAAATCCAAAGGGATTTTCCATTCTAGTAAGAAAATACTCACCTCTGTTTACCTACATTTGCATATCAGCGCGCATGCGCACAAACATTCGCTGAAAAGACTGCATGCCCCACGCCCACAAAGGACCCTGTAACGTAATAGCTCGTCCTATTTTTTTTTTTTTTTTTTTTTTTTAAAGGGAGGGATGGTAAACAGAGGTGAGTATTTTCTTACTAGAATGGAAAATCCCTTTGGATTTTAGGAATTCCATTACAGAAAATACCTCACCTCTGTTTACCTACATTTGCAGAGTAGCACCGAAAGTCTCAAGGGGGGGGGACATGCAGTGGTACTTGAAAGTCTAGACTAGGCCTACATGCAATTCTAAATAACATGCAAAGGTTGTCTAGACCTACCCGGGAGCTGGCTATCTATTTAAAAGGAGCTGTGCGGGCTGAGCGGGCTGCTGATCGTGCTGTTTCTTGGAGGACTTTCTTGCCCATGTGTCCCTCCGATTGCACGACATCCTTCAGGTAGCATGATGTGAAAGTCGAAGGATTTTTCCAGCAGGCCGCTTTCATAATCTGTGAAAGAGGAACTCCAAGCAGATGGGCCCATGAAGTCGACATGCTGCGTGTCTCGTGGGCTCCTGATTTCGATCCTCGATGGTCGGAATGGCATTGTATGGCCACCGAAATCCATCGAGCGATCGTGGTCACAGAGGCTTTGTGATGAGGCTGGATGGTCGTAATAAACAGTTGCTTGATGTCTCCTCTGAGGGGCTTGGTGCGAGCAATGTAGTACTTGAGCGCTCGCACGGGGCACCACCATTTATCCTCCGCTACTGAAGAGAACGATGTCAAACCTGGTACAAATATGTCGGGTGGTGAGAAACCCATTGATTGATTCTTGGTGAGAAAACCTACCCTTGGAATTAGTCGTACACCGCCAGGTTCCCATCGAATATGGCCTGGTTCCACTGACAGAGCATGGAGTTCGCTTCTGCGGCGAGCTGTAGCTGCAGCCAGTAAAATATGGTTTTAACTGTAAGATGGTGAAGGGACGAACTACCTGCTGGTTCAAACGGAGGTTTGGAGAGAGATAACAGGACGGTGCCCAGATCCCATGAAGGTATCAGCTTCCTGGTAGGAGGCCGATCATTAAACATACCACGTATCATGTGAGAAATTGATGTATTGGATGAAGTTGTTGTGCCATCATGGAAACCCTGATGAAGGACACCAATAGCTGATCTGTAGCCCTTAATTGTTGTAATTTGAAGGCCTGAATTAAAAAGGTGAAGAAAGAAATCCCCAATCGAGGTTACAGATGCAGAACGGGGATTGACAGCTCTCTCCTCACACCATTTGGTGAAGTGGAGAAGTCTACTATCATAAGTTCTTCTGGTGGATCTCCGTCTGCTCTTGGTTGCCAAGGACGTAGCTTCCTCCGAAAGTCCCGCTGATCGGAAGGAGACTTTGAGAGCATCCAGGCACAAAGATGGAGAGTGGATGGATCCGGATGCAGAATGTGAGACCCGGGTTGTGACAGGAGGTCTGGCCGGTTGGGAAGTATGAGGGGCGAGTGAACCAGGAGATCCAGAAGGCGAGGAAACCAAGGCTCGAATAGGTCCACATGTGGAGTTCCGAGTATGTTGAAGATGTGTTTGACTACAGGAGGGTGGAGAGACCAATCTGTCGGAGGATATTCTTCTTCCCGGCCAGATGGGTGACCTGAAGAGATATTTGGCGAGGAATTCACCCGCTGAGTAGCTCCCAAGTGGCTAGGCAGAGAGACGGAGAGTGAGTTCCCCCCTGGCGGTTGATGTAAGACACTACTGTGGAGTTGTCTGACTTGACTAGAACTAATTTGTTGAGGACTTCGGACTCTAGGGAAATTAAAGCCTTGTACACTGCCCGGAGCTCTAGGTGATTGATGTGAAGTAGACTCTCGTCCATCGACCATGTGCCGGCCCGTGATAGATTGTCCAGGTGAGCTTCCCAACCCAGAGTTTAGATGACGCCAAGAGTGGACCCCGTTGGAAGCAGAATGATTGCGTTCTTGTCTATCAGAGAGAAGATTTCCTTCTCCAAAGTCGCCCGGCGTGCAGGATCTGAGGGAACAGGAGTTGGTCGTCTTCGAGGTTGAAGAGGAGGGTTGCTGGCGAATTCCAGACGGTACCCTGTCGAGATAGTTTGAAGAACCCAAATGTCCGAGGTTACGTGAAACCATCTTTGACTGAACTCCCCAAGACGACCACCTACTGGACCCGAAGCTGAAGGGCTGAAAACTGCGTTGTAGTCAAAGGCCCTTGTTACCTCGCGACCCCCGGGACATGAAAGGCCGCGAATATCTGGAAGGCTGTCTCCTGGTGTAGCTGGGGGGAGACGAAGAAGCCTGATGCCCCTGATTCTTGGACTGGTTGGAGCCCTTGTCGGCAGAAAATGGGCGTTGATTGTTCTTGTAGGGCTGTAACATAGTCTCATCGAACCTGTTGTCAAAGAGATCATGCCCAGCCAGGGGAAGGTCTAGCATGCGATCCTTCGCCCCAAGTGAAGGGAGAAACAACTTGTCTACAACAAGGGAACGTCGCAGCAACGAAGTTGAAGCAAAACCCAAACTAAATTCCTTGAGGCAAAAACTCAGACAATCATCCAAAAAATGGAACATTTCGGGTATCTTATATGGCTCACACAAGGAAGGATCTCCATAACATCGAGCAAGGGTATCCGATAACAGGATGGAGAAAGAGGCCACTTTGGCCCCTTGACGCAGATGGCTATCCAAGTAGGCAATTCTTTTGTCAAGTGTTTTCGTCTTAGCATCAAAAGTTTGCTTCTGAGATTGCGGATTCTCACGTCTCAGCAAGTCTTTGGCCTCAGAAGACAAGGAAGGGGTAGAAAAAAATCTATCAGTGTCCGCTTTATTGGTGTTGAACATGCCTGCAAACCTGCTCGGTCCACAAGAGAGAGATTGCTTGTTTTGCACCTGACTAAGGGACTCATTCATAGAGTCAGCACACATTCTATCAATAGGAAAAGTGGGCTGCGAAGGCTTAGATTTATGAGTACCAGAATCTCTGCGATATGAAGGTCGAGTAGATTCGCCTGGGGAAGGGGGTGGAAACTGAAGGATCTTACCCACTTCCGTCATCGTAAGATTAGCCCGTTGGACATTGGAGAGACTATCTTCACCCACTGTCTGGCCCGAGGAAAAAGAAGACCTTGAAGGAGATCTAGAATGTGAGTGTCGGCTTCGATGACCAGAATCCGACCGTGAGTAATCACGATCATGACGAGAAGAACGATGTCGGCGCCGATGTCGATCGTCGGAGTCCGAGCGGGACCGCGCACGAGACCGGGAACGGCGCCGTGGATCGCGGCGTTCTCTCCCCGCCCGGCTGGTGTGTTCACCGAAGCGTTGCGGAGAACGGAGCTTTGTCCTGTGAAAGGTATGCCATGATCTTCCGGAGAATGTGAAGAATTACCCTGATAAGGTGTGTAATGGTGTGAAAATCCCATCGGAAAAGTCTGGGGATAAACCCGCGGGTCGTAGGCTGGAACACTGAGTGGATACGGAGTGCGAGTATTGTGGTCGAAGTGACGAGGATCGTTCGGGAAAAAGGACCACGTGTGAGGTTCCGAGTGATGAAGAAAATCTCGCCGAGATTCGCTTGTAAAACTAGGTTGAGAATACGAACCCGTAGTATGGCTGACTGAAGATGATGGTGGTGGTGGTGGTGCCCCAAGCCTCTGTGACCCGGCGGGGCTGGTCGGATTACCGAGGGACCTTTGGGTTTCGAACGCCAAGCCCCGCCGTCCCGCCTGCACATGCGAGTCGACCTGTTGTTCCGAAGCGTGCATGTGCTCCTGCAGACTGCCGTAAGAATGCGGGATTTGTCGGGGAGTGGCCGTAATTCTCATTGGAGAATTCTTTGACCCTGGAGAAATTCCAACTGCCGAACCCGGGAGATTGGACCCAGTCGTAGCAGAGGAATTATCACGCTTGGATTGAGTAGAGGGTGACTTTCCAGTAGAGACGGTTTTCTTCTTGGTTTTGGCGGAGTCCGCCATTTTGAAATCACAGCGAGAACAGCTAAAAATTGTACGTCTTTACACTACGCGTCGCTGAAAAAACTAGGGCGAGCTATTACGTTACAGGGTCCTTTGTGGGCGTGGGGCATGCAGTGGACAATGAGGGTGTGGCTTGGGCGCTATTCTTTTCAGCAAATGTTTGTGCGCATGCGCGCTGATATGCAAATGTAGGTAAACAGAGGTGAGGTATTTTCTGTAATGGAAATGTATTGAACGTGCTTGCCACCAATGGTATTCTTTATCTGACAAGTCACCAAAAGTTTCCAACCAACTGTCACTGTGGACAGAGGCATTCCTAGGTCTTTGTCATCATTAGTTGTGATTTGACTTGCGATTTGACTTGTGATTATAACTTGTGATTTGACATGTGATTTAATTGGATCACAATTGTGATTTGCCTGGTGATGTGACTAGTGGTAAGACCTGGGTTTGCCTCGTGATGGAGTTAATTACAACCAGTCTTGTGTTTATTTGCCAATGCTCTGAAAAGGCAAACCCACTCAACATTTCCCTACTGCTCAACAACTATTGGACGAAAATTTGAATTTTGAACATCAAAAGATAAAACAAATACTACACTCCAACGTCTTTTTCCCCCCCTCCAAAATAGTACTTTTAATACGCTGTAAGGATCGATACTGTAGGATCGATTAATGGAGGATAATCTACAGTTAATTCATGATCGCGGACTGATTTTGTGTTGTGCCATTCACATTTCTGAAAGCTAAAGAAGAAGTCAACTTAAGTGCAATCAACCAGGTTATACGAACACGCAGGAGCTGAGGTAGCTGGAAGCATTGGGTTGGCATGTTCCTCCATTGTCACAGAACCCGTCCGGGCAAACTTCTGTCGAAATGAAAGAAACAAAAAATCAAGAATTCACAAGTGTTTTCTAAGAAAATGCTTGTATTTTCTCACTGCTCAAATTGACTTTGATGACATGAAATTGCCATCTGGGGGCTTGTTAGTCAATACAGAGGAAAATAAGTGAACTTCGTATGTGGAAATCTTTCCCACTGGAACTTAATTGTAGCAAATATATAGTCCTCTGAAATGTGTTGGAACTGTGAGATAACCCTTTCGGGTAAACGTTTTAGTGCACCTTTTAAACGTTTGAAATGTTCCATGCTTTTCCTGACAACTGAGGGTGCTGTTGCTGTGATATCACTTCAGGAACACCCTTCAGATTAGGATTTTTTTCTCTTCAAATTGTAAACTCAAATCCGAAATCGTTTCGTGTATACAGTTTTCTCATTGATTTGCTGTCATGCTGAAATTTACGACAATGAACCACTGACAGTTGAAAAATAACCAAGGCAAGCCCGTAAATATTCTGATGACTATTATGCTGAAACAGATGTGAAATAGAAGTTTCCGCCCCGAATGATATCACAGTTTTGCCCACGAGTGTGGAAATTCGGATTTGCATAAAAACCAAAAGGGCACCAACCGCCCTTAAAAATGCCAACAAGAAGATATATATTTTTTTAAATGGAACACAAAGGTAAATTTCGAGGATTGCATTAAATAGATGCGCCACTTAAGTCAACGGTCATCATCCTGCATTATCATAAGGCTATCAGTAAACTCACCGATAACCGTTATGCACACATACGGAAAGTTGTTCTTTATAATCGTTCAATCGCAACTTACATTTAAAAGTTTCAAGTCCTTTTACAAGTAATAGAGTTTAATTTGTTGACTTGCTTTTTTCCCCCAAAGGGAGCTTTTTCATTAACGCTGTTCGGTGACGGTTTGTACATGTTTAAAGAATCTAAACAATTACGTACGCTAATTTCTTGGTGGAGTCTGATTAACATTGCAATGCTAATTATTTATGCATCTCATTCAGTCAGTAACGTATATACACACAGTTTCATACCCGATCCATTGTAGGCCTGTAGTATCATCCTAACTATTATAGCAAGTCGTATTTGAACACTATGGCCTAAAACAGCTATACTTATAAGCCTACCACGTACCTTCCAAAAAGGTAGTGGCGCTGGGGTTCAGCTTATATTCTGAATTTAAGAATAAATTATCTGCTGAGATTGCGGCATCAATGGAATTTTCCACCTCCGTTTGGTTGGCCGTGGAGTTCCCGTTGACTGAAATCAATGCTTCCACACCTATGCTACCACTGAAGAAGTACAAGACAATGATGCGGCCGAACTCGGATAGATTGCCGAAGGCAATACTGAACTGCAACAACACAGAAACGAAACATTTAGAGAAAAGACTGATGTCATTCTACTTTCAATTACTATTTAACTTGATGTGATCAACTTGGTAATTATCGGTAATTCGGAGCACATTCCAACTTAGCCGTTAATTCTGACCTTAACAAATTATGAGATGTTGAACCAATAATTAGACCAAATCGAGGCAACAAACGTCCACGGCCATTATCCAATGTGGACTCTTAATTCTTCAGTCTCTTACCAAGTTCTCAAGGCGTCTCTGATGTGAAAGAAACGCAACTGAGGTGGGATCAGTGAGCTCGTTTGTGAATACAGCTGGGCTGTTGCTGATCTCCACAATGACGAAAGTAAAACGAAACATTCTTCCTTCTGTTTGTTAAAAAAATCAGGACTTTGTATGTTTTTTTAGGTTATTATAATTATAAATGCAGTTCAAGTTTTGTAGATTTGGGGTTTAAACACTCCGTTTTTCTGTTTTACACATGGATTGCTTGGCCAATTTTTTTTCTCGAAACAATCAGGGGCGGCTTCATCATACCTCTGCAATGTCTTATGTTTTTGTTTCACGGCCTTAATTAAGTTCGTGTAAAATGACCTAAAATGCCTATGCTGACTGAATAATGTTTGTGACGTCTTCACTTGTCCTGGTAGAGAGGTTTGTGGGCCTTCATTTTCAGTGTTTGTGAAAAACTCGAGGAGGGTTCCAGATCAGAACTGAACACTGAGGATGTATTTTTCGAGAAATCATTATGACATTTGACCCCAAAGGTGCTGAATCTTGCAGTAAAGTGGAAGGCTCATTTTCCAACTTGGCATTGGGCTTCGGGATTTGACTTTGGGGTGTTTGTTCTGATTGTTAGAAAAGAGGGTAGGCCTATTTATCATTTGCCTCGGTAGTAATTTATTTTATACTGGTCTATACCCTTGTGGGCCAAAGTTGTCGGACCACCCTCTCTTGAATTATTTTCAGGGGTTTTGAACGAGAAATCATCATACGTACGCAGGCAGTTATCTGAGTTTCCAGCCTTGAAAAAGCCGGTGGGACAGTCGCATGTGTAACCTTCCAGCTGATTGACACAAGTCAATCCTCGAGATGAACATTCCCCCATGACTTCTGGCAGAGAACATTCATTGTGATCTGGAAGCAAAGCAGAATCAATGGAAGAACATTGCATCGTAAAACAAATTAAGATTCATCAGGGCCTATATTAAATCAGACTGATTCCTTTAAACCATTTCAACCATCTTACATTCTACCTTCTAGCCCGTTCTGCATCACGCTCGATCAGCATCATATGGAGCCACAGTGAACGTGTCATACAGACATTAGTATGTGAAAATCATGTGTCATTAGTATTCGTCAAAACGAGTGGCAGGACTCGATCCGGTCGGCAAGAGCAAACTATCTTACTTGGTTCCACAGTGATAGTGAAGACAGGACATGTTGCTGTCCGGCCTGCCGGATCGGTGGCGGTGTACGTCACGCTGTATTCACCAGGCAAAAGTGACTGGCCGGGTTCAAAGGTCGTAGACAGGGTCACTGTGCCGGAGTTGTCCGAGGCAGTCGGCGGGGTCCAATCTGCAACGGCTGTGTCTGTGGCTAACTCCACCGTTAGAGTGAAACTCGCTGGGCAGTTGGTCAAGCTGGGATTCTCACCATCTGTTATTGGGGAAAACAACAAATGTGACATTATCTTTTAAAAAACAATCACTCCGGAAATCACTACATCATCGCCAATGGTGCCAGCAAAAAGAGCTGCGCGCTTACACCTACCCGAAATGGTAATCGTAAATGCACATTCGGCGACCAATCCTGCGGTATCAGTCACATTGTATGTGACGACAGTTGCACCCAATGGGAAGCTATCTCCTGGCCGGTAGTCTGACTGTACACTGGCTACCGCCACGTTATCTGTGCCTTGTGGTTCTGACCACGAAGCTACTCCACGATCGCTCTGCAGACCTGTGTCACTGGTGACTCCTTGGAAGGGGCAGCCAGTAAATGTAGGAGGCTCATTATCTGTGGTACAAGAACGTTCATAAGACGTGGTAGGTACTCTAGAAGGTAGTCCTAATTATTGATGAAGGAAGTCAAACACATTTTCGTATTGCGACTGACAGCTTGCATGAATAGCTGGTGATTGGTCAGTGTTTGGTAAAACATGGTATTAGATAACATGAACATTGTACATGTATTTAAGAGCGAAACAGAACTCTAATCAAACAGCGAAATCCTTTCATTGTCATGTAATACATATTATTAAGACCGAGGTTTAATGGTTGGTTTTTGCACCTACCATAGACCTGGACAACAAAGCTGCAGTTGACGGCGTTACCACTGCCATCCTCTGCCGTGTACACCACCACGGTATCTCCGACAGGGAACGCATCACCAACATCATAGTTAGAGGTCCGAGTTACGCTGCCCGAGTTGTCTGAAGCTTGAGGTTCATCCCAGAATGCTCTGGCTGTATCCCGAGTGGGGTCCGTCGGGAACCTAGGAAGGTTCACGGGACAGCCGGTAATAACTGGCGGCTGCACGTCTGTGGGAGTGACGGGAGAACAGTAATTTACCAAGTATCAATGAGAAATGTGCAAGTACAAATATTTGGATATTTTGACGTGTACTTTTAGGTGGTACAACTTTTAGGTGGTACATCTTTTTCGTCAGGTGCAAGCCCTATCAGATAATGCGAAGGTGACAGGTGCTCAACATTACATTCATTTTTGCAGATATGTTTCATCAAAAGTTACTACTGCCTTTTGAGTTTCTGTACATAGGCCTAAAGCATAAATGTTCACAAATGTGAGTAGAGGAGCATAATAAACGAGCCTACCATTCACAATGACGTTGAACTGACAAGTAGCCATATTATCAGCAGCATCGTAGGCTGTGTACATAACCAGGTGACTGTCAATGCCAAAGACACTGCCTGGTTCATGAGTTACATCCAATCGAACCACGCCAACGTTGTCGGTCACCCCGGGTCGTGTCCAGTTGACCATGATAGTGAAGTTTACGAAACTCTCCAGTGGTTCATTGAGTGTGATATCAGATGGACAGGTATCGAAGACCGGATCTTCATTGTCTGAGAGCAGATGACATATTTCATATGATGTTAAAAGAATGTTGAACAGAATCGTCTAAAAATCAGCTTACAAAAGCTTGAAAGTTAACATTTTGTTGACAATCATACCAACAAAAATTAGTTATTCGTCTTCTTTGTACACTGTGAGTTTGAGAAAATGGCGTCTGCATGACCTTCCGGATCGGAATATGGCCTGTAATGGAACGAGCTCGAGCCTCTTCTCAAGTATGAGTATTAGTCGTTTCAGGATGAGCCTTTCCTACAATACTTGACACAGGAGTGAATTGATCGAAAGTTCCTTCTGTCAGGTCTTTTATGAGGGAAATCGCAGCGCCCTGCGAGATTGATTTTGTTTAATCACCCACCTGATACCAAGACTGCAAATGAGCAGGTTTCGGTGTTGTCCGAGGGATCAGTGGCGATACACATGACATTCTGCACTCCAACTTGGAAGTTGGTTGCCGAGGCTGGGGTGCATGACACTGTCCACTCCCCACTATTGTCAGCAGCAGTCGTGACAAATGTCACATTAGCGACACTCCGTTGAGGGTCTGTGTCAGTAACAATGGCTGCACTGGGACAAGTAATAGCAGGAGGCTCCATGTCTATATTTGAAGAAGAAAAAAATCAGAGTGTGCATTTAAAGGTGGTAGCAATTCTGTTTAACTAAACTGAAACACAGGATTCTGTGAGACTATAAGAAGTAGCAAGCAGTAGGATAAAATGTGGGACAAAACGATTAGTTTTTACAGAAGCACGTGGGTAACCTCCGCCTGCTCAATGTTTTTCCAATCCTTATTCATTATTCAAAGCAAACACTGTTTTTGTACAACTTAGATTCTTAAAGCCACATCGATAGAAATGAGAATCTTTGGAAATTGAGAATGAAAGACATTGACATTGAAATACATACCTTCAACTGTCACCACAAAAAAGCAGGAACCTTTATTCCCTGACGTGTCGGTCACGTTGTACTCAACGTCTGTGTCACCAATTGGAAATAAGTGCCCAGGCTGGTAGTTGGAGTTATACTCCTGAACTGCAACGAAGTCCATCGGAATGACAGGCGGCCATGACACATTAGCGGTGTTCTGCTGTGGGTCAGTTTGAACTGTGAACGAAGCTGGGCATGGCTCAAAGTAGGGATCCTGGTTGTCTGAAAGACAAGAGGTTTAAGCAAATTCACTGAATTCTGGGAAACAAATTCTTGGTACCTGACCTCAAAAACCTCTGGTAGAAAAATATTACAAAAATGATCTATGATGACTTCTTACCAAGCACAGTAATGTAGAAATCACAATTAATGTCATTGCCGGCTGCATCCACAACAGTGTAGGAGACGTGGTGATTAGAAACACCCAGTGGCTCTGTAGGATCCAGTGACGATGTCGCAGTGAAGACACCTGAATTATCAAATGCATCATCAGGCAGAGACCAGCCACCAGTGCTAACATTGGATTGTGGATCAGTGTAGAGTGTGAAGCCAGTAGGGCAGGTCACATTGGGTCGCTGGTCGTCTGGTCATCAAAAGAAAAATGTTTTCCGTTGAGAGACGTATCATGTCAACATGAGAAGGCAAGCACAAAGCAGGGAGAAGACATTTCAGCAAAACTGCATTTATGATTATTCAAGTCCCATGCAATTATGATAAATAAATGTATATGGCCTTACCAACAACAGTGACATTGAACACGCATGATTCCATGTTGCCACTTTCATCAGTTGCATTCATCGTGATTCTTGTTACTCCAATGTCGAATGCCTCCCCTGGCATATGACTGGCATCGACCGTGACAGTTCCTCCACTGTTATCAGCTACATTTGGTGGAGTCCAGCTGACGACGGCTGTTGGGAGGTTCAAGTCAGTTGGGTAGCTTGCTTGGAGTACAGGAGGGCATTGATCAAAGACTGGCTTGACTACATCTGCAAAACGGCCGTGAGCAAGTTAATAAATAGCAAAACGGCGGAAAATAACAGAAAATTAAAATCAAAACTGAAAAGCGGGAACCACATTTTGGCTGAAGTAATCTTTGGCTGAAGTAGGGATCTTCATTGTCTGAAAGACAAGAAATTTTTGCAAATTCACTGAAGGGAATTCTGAAAAAAAATCTTTATACCTGACCTCTCAAAAACCTCTTGTAGAAAAATATTACAAAAATGATCTATGATGACTTCTTACCAAGCACAGTAATGTACAGGAGGGCATGGGTCAAAGACAGGCTTGACTACATCTGCAAAATGGCCATGAGCAAGTTAATAAGGGAAGGGAACTCCAGTGCTGCCCGGCAAAGTAGGAATACATCCAAAACTTACATATTGACAATTGTACGAAGTTTTCAACGCACTTTGATGACTGTCATGCGATCATTTACACAGGAGCATACTGTGCCCATGTCAAACAGCCAAACTGCCCATTTTTGTTCATATTCCTACATTGCACTGCAACCGAATCTGGGCAAAGTGGGAATATTACCAATGTTTCATTTACACACGTCTTATATGTGTAGTAGATTGATCGAAATTGACACTTTGCTCAGGTTAGTAGTGCAATGTATGAATAGTAATTCCAACACCCCTTAACTATAGCAATTACGTCTAATTGACAGAAATTACCACTTTGCCCAGGTTTCGTAGCAGCGCAATGTACGAATATTACCAAGATGTAATTTCAACTAGCCCTTTTCTATAGCAAATTACATCACTATTGCCCGTAATTCCCACTTTGCCCAGGTTCTGTGGGGCAATGTGGAAATATTACCAGTGGGTACTTTGAACAGCCCTTATCTATAACAATTACATCACAGTTACCCGTAATTCCCACTTTGCCCGGATTCGGTAGTAGGGCAATGTGGGAATATTACTAATGGGTACTTTAAACAGCCCTTATCTATAGCAAATTACATCAAAATTGAACGAAATTTCCACGTTGCCCAGGTTCGGTGTAGCGCAATGTTGGAATCTTAGTAAATTCGAAATTATTGCAAGGGGATGTTGTCCAAATTAATTCACGAATAATATCCAAATAATTTTGTGGGTAAGGTGGTACATGTAACAGAATAAAAGAAAAAAGCCTATGAATATTCAAATACCTCCCTCTACCAGCGAAGGGTTCACACGTTATTTTATGAAGAGTTATTGATGTTAAAATTAAAGACAACATTCCCACTTTGCCGCGCAGTGTTGGAATTCCCACTTTGCCCATAGCAAATTCCAAATTTACCCTGATTCCCACATTGCGGGTGACAGCAATATGATGGAAACACCAAAAAATAAAATCAATCAAGCAGGAATCATATCTGGCTGGAGTAATGATTTGTTTTGACCTGACGAGGACTCGGGCTTCTAACTGTACCTTCATTGTCAATGATGCAGATTTCTGTATCAGCACCAACTTGTCCATCGCTTGGATCTGGATTCACCAAAGACAAGTTGAAACAATGTGTGCCTTGCACGCTGTCATCGTCAATTATTGTGACCGTGAATACTGTGTTATTTGTATCTGTAAAGTCCAGGGTAGTATTCAACGAAACATAATGCTGTCCTGCGATAGCAGTTCCATCAGAACTCACGACATCTATAATGAAACAAGACAAGGCAAGCATATTAATGCAGGTCCTAAAAGCCCCAACATTGGACCTACATTCAATGGATTCAGAATGGCTAAACTATTCACAGAATAGGATGTCAGCAGTAGTAATTTGATGGAAATGAAAACTCCTCCCATGCGTCGGCATTCGCTTGGAGACTTGACTTATATTGCCTACACAAACACATCATGAGAGTACATACAACAAGTCTTGTCAGACTCATGTAGATGCTACATCACAAGTAGTAAGGCCTCATAAAGTTCGTTACAGACCAACGTAGGCTACAAGCTACATACAGTCAGTCAGTTAATAAGTCTGTCATTCAGGTACAAAATGGATTCTGGGCTGGCCCTCTGGGACCTGCACAAATGGATTTTTCATAATGTTGAAAATGTTTAAGCAATAGACTTCCAATTTCAAGAATCACCGGGCAGTGTTAGCCTGTTTTAATTGACCTCCAATATGGACTCCAGAAAATTAAAAAATGACATGACAAGTGAGTCAATCTTAATCTAAGACACATAATGCACCAGGGATAATTATCTAGGTTTCAAGAGCTTGTGGTTATTGTATATATGCTAGTACGTGTATCGGTTATTGCGAAATTGGGTAATATTCTATTTACAATGCAATTTTGGGTGGTGCACGGGAAATTTGTAAAGCACCTGATTGTTTTAAAGTGGTGTTTTTATTAGTATTGTTTAAAAAAGACCCAAATGGAAAACATAACGCGTCTTGTAAGGCTATCCCAAATGGAATCAAATGTCTTGTATTTGGTTTCAGAGATGTATTGCTGTATGTTGTGTATTTTTGTTGAAAAACTGAACTAAGCTATTGATAGTGTTTATAAAAGACAAGAATTACAGTATCAATGACAGATGGTCTTACTAAATAGGTAACATACCAACAAGTGAACTCTCCAAAGCCGAATCTCCAGTGCGTATAACGGTGATATCAACAGGGCCATCTCCTTCATTTGTAGAGTAGGATGCCTGCTCAAAATTGTATGCCCAGACTGAAAAATACCAAAACAAAAATACACTCAACCAAAACAGAACGTCCCCCTATTTATCATATTTAATATTCCAAATGCCACCCATTCATGACTTAAAGTCTAAATAGTTCAAAACAAGTGTATTTTAAGTATTATTCTACAGCATGTCATGAATTCAGACCCTAAGGACAATTTTGTTATGACCTCTGATCTCCATTTCCCTTTTTTGAAGGGTAGACAGGGGTGCAACAGAATACAAAAGGTACATTGGACAAGAATCTCACTCTTACAGTGACCAGTGGGCTCGGTAAAAAGGCTAAAAATGTGGTGACTCAAGTCCATCTAGATACCACAGAGTGTAATAAGTAGAGAAGAGTGACTATTGTCAGACATTTGTACATATTACATTGTAAATAAAGTCCAACAGTCTTCTATCCCAGTCGCAACATGTGGCATCTGCCAACTAAAAAAGGGAAATGGAGGTCAGATGTCACCCCAATTTTTTTTGTGGGATTTGAATTCATTACATGACTGTATAATAATAGGTGCAATACCTTTCTTTTGCAATATTGAGGCTTGGGTCACAAAAAAGGCGTTTTGACAAATAAATATAAATGAATAGCGAAAAATAAGGTATAAAGTTCATTGACCTATTAAAGGGTACCAAAGGTCAGATTATGATGTCCCCATATTTGAAAATGCTTTTCATGTCACAAACAGCCAACTTTTAGACATGGGTCCTGAAATAGTTGGGTTTTGAATAATGAATCTTATAAATATCTATAAATAGGGCATACAAAGTTCATTGACCTGTTACCAGAGGTCATATATGAAATGCCCTTCATATGAAAATGCTTTTCATAGCATGAACACCTCACTTTTAGAATTGGGTCTTTAACAAGTTGGGGTTTAAAGTGCTAATCTTATAAATTACTATAAAATCCATTTTTAAGATATCTCGAATTCCATTTAAGGATATCGTAAAGTCCATTTCGAGATATTTCGAAAACTCATTTCAAGATTTCGCGAAATCCATTAAAGATAGCTCAAAATCCATTTCAAGATATCTGGAGATTCATTTCCAGATATCTCGAAATCCATTCCAAGATATCGCGAAATTCATTTCAAGATATCTCGAAATCCATTGGTTGGGATAAATGTCACTAATGCGTTGTATGGTAAGCATGTGAAAATGAAAGCGTCCTTGTTTTGAAGAGCACAGCCTTGTTATTGCTCCAATAAAGAGACTTGGAGGGTATTCAAACAGTATTTTGGTCCTCGATCGGAACGTCATCACTGGCACCAGAATAGTTCAAACGCCATTATCGTCCAAACCCACTAAACTTTGTTTTCGTTTCACATGGGCTTGACTTCCCTGAATCAGAACATTTACTTCAAAATTTATCACAGTCCCCTATCCCAAAACATAAGTCGTGAGATATAGCTGATAGAATATGAGGGCACTATTTATTCATGGTCTCCCGGCGAGACTGAAGGATTCACACCATTTGGCGTGGGAAAAAAGAGTAAACACAAAAGAGTTAACCCGATTAATAGTGCCCTCCTATTGTGTCATCTCTTTAAAAAAAAAATCCTTCGAATCTCCTGAAACAAAAACCAGAGATATAGCCGAGGGATAAGAAAAAAATCCTTTACGAGTTAGATGTAATATCTCACCCTCATTGTCAACGATGCAAATTTCAGTTGGTGGCCCAGTGTAGCCAGTGTTCTCCAGTTTCAGTGTGAAACACTCGGTGTCCTCAGCGGACTCGTCATCATGGATTGTCACGTAAACGCTAACTAGGTTTTTCGTCAAAGTGAAATTCAACGTTTGTAAAACCGGCGAATAATCATCTCCTGCTATTGCTGTTCCATCAACTGAGCTGACATCTGTCAACAAAATGGAGGGGAAAAAACTTTTTTTCACTATAAATACAGTTAGTTTATAGATTACACTAGAAAACAGTCAAACTTGCACCTAGCTGACAACAGATAGGATCAGCTATGTGCAAGTTCAAAACAGCTTCTCAGTCAGATGTGTTTTCAAAGTGTAGGGAAGCATTTCTTTTCTTAACAGTATAAACATGATTTTTGAGAAAATGACATTCTGAGAAAATGACATTTTCGCGTTGTCCAGTACTCCAATGTCTAATATTGCAACGCGGTGGTAGACTTGATGTCAATTCGGTAATTAGTGTTTCGACAAAGCAGTCAGCATTGAGGGCAGTCCTACTTCTCCTCCCTCTTCTTGTGTTCTGCAAGTCCTTCGGTGACAGGGGAGTGGCGAAGCAACATATGTGGTGACCACTGGGAGTTGTAGTCACGAACCTGCATCCTGGGACCATTTGTGGTTCTCTGTACCCGGCGCAGAATATCAGCCAGTCAGCATCTAGTCGACTAAGCAGTCGTCTTCAGAACAACGCTGCTCACCTTTTGATGGGAAGAGGCCCAGAAAGCATGGCTTTGGGCAGTACCCAAAGCCATGCTTGACAAGCTGGATGCGTGCCACCGCAGAAACCTCCGTATCATCACAGGTCACTGCTGGCCAAAGAGCCTTATCAGCAACCAGGCACTATACGAACTGTGAAATGAAGAACCCCTCTCATCAAAGGTCACAAAGCAAAGATGGTCAATGTTAGGCCATGTCCTACGTATGGACCCTGACACACCCGCTCAGAGGGCCTTTGACTTTGCCGTTACTGGCTCTCAAGCCTACAAACCCAGACGAGGACGGTATTGCATAAATCTACCGGGCACAATACGTGCTGACCTCAAACGGGCTAGACTCGGACCCCTCCGCACCGCGAAACATCCATTGCCTACAGTTACTCGCCCACGACAAGACCAGGTGGCCAAAGACCAATGTGAAGGACTGATTGCGGCTGCAGGATGTAAAATTAGTCTACCGCAGCTGCAGTACACAGTTTAATATATAGGCCCAGAAAAGGTGGACTTAACACCGTCTGCCCCATAAACACCTGGCCAGTTTGCCGCGGCTGGCAGATCATCCATTTATGCGGTCGAAACCAAAACAGAAAGAAACTCCTTATTAGAACATGGAAGGCCCGTATTCCTATGGTCAGGGACAATTCAACGAGGCCCCGTTGGAAGCAGCCCTAGTCTCCAAACAACTTTTACATCACAGCACTGACATTGCAGCCCTAAGCGACACCAGTCTTGCAGAGTAGGGATCTTGCACTGAGTTGCCTGTCAGCCACAAGCGACATGCGATTGTTATCCGTGCATTCGCCCCACATTGACTCGCACGGAGGAGACCACCGAGCAGTTTTATGCCTATCACAAGTTAATCCGGGGCTCAGTCCCAGTCAGCGACAGGCTCAAATTATTGGTAGACTTCAATGCTTGAGTTTGCTGTGACTAAAGTCAATGGGATGGGTTTACTTCGGCAAGATGAACAGGTACGGCCTTTTGCTCCTGAGCAATGTGGAGAACATAATCTCATCACGAACACAGTGCTTAAAGTTTTGCTGCTACAAACAATACGAAGCAGTTCTTCAACTCAATCTAATCAGTCATTGGCCTTTAAAGTCAGGCTCCGTTCGCTTGCTTTCTTTAGAGGGAGCTACGCTGATCAAGGACAAGATTTGCATCAGCAACAGATCCCTCAGAAGCCAAAGCATGAAGAACTTGATGATCCTCCATCCCTGGAAGAAACAAGAAAAGCCACCAAACAGATGAACTGTGACTAGTAGGCGCCTGGCAAGATGGAATTCCTGCAGAAATGTACAAGAGACTTTATGTTAATAGCGAAGAATCACTGGAGGCACTTTACGCTTTCCTGATCAGTATCTAGGAAGAGAAAGAAATGCCACCTGACCTCTGTGACGCCACAATAGTTGCACTGTACAAGACCAAAGGTAGAGCAGACTGTTGGAATTGCAGGGGTATCTCCCTCATGTCCATTGTTGGCAAAATCATGGCCCGCATCTTCCTGAAAGCCTGATCCCAACAGTATCTGATGAGAATCTCTTGGAGTCACAATGAGGTTTTGCCCTGACCGCAGTACTGTCGACATGATCTTCACAGTGAGGCAAGTGCAAGAGAAGTGCCTTCAGTAGAATGTGAACCCGTACTCCGTCTTAATTGACCTGACGAAAGCATTTGACTCTGTCAACAGGGATGAATTGTGGAGTTTCTTCAGAAAACTTGCATACCCATCGAAGTTCATCAATACCATCAGCTCTTTACCGATGACAAGTACTATCAGGTGGTGAACCGACTTGAAGTAGGGCTGTGTACTTGCTCCGGTGCTATGCTCTTTAATCCATTCTTTAACCAATTGATGTCGCATGATGTGAGATATAACGGAACATTGGGTCTACCTAAGGTACCGGCCGGACAGCTCATCGTTTGACCTCCGACGCATTACAGCAAAGACCAAAAAACTGCGGAGACTCATCACAGAGACGTTGTTAGCTGACGACTGTGCCCTTATGGCCCACCCAGAACCACCTACAGACAATCGTCGACAGATTTGCAGAAGCATCAAAGTTATTCGGCCTGACAATCAGCCTTGGAGATTAGGAAGACCTCCTGCAGCCTGCACCAAACAGCACTCCTCCACAGCCATGTATTAATAATACCATCAACGGCATTCACCTGCAGAAAGTGGATAGCTTCAAGTACCTAGGCAGCACCATCTCAAACGACGGGTCTCTCGACAACAGAATCAAGAGGATCCAAAAAAACCTGCAGCCAGGCACTTGAAGGCTCCGTGTCAGGTTCTGCAGCACAACTTTTATCCGCCTCTCCACCAAAGTACAATGCTGTTGTCCTTTCCTCCCTTACACGACTGTGAAACCTGGACTCTGTTCCTTAGGCGTCTCAATCAGATAGAACAGTTTCATACCAACTCCCTACAGTCCACCATGCAGATACACTGGCAGGATCGCCTCACCAACCTGTAGTCGTGGACAATGTCAGCTCTATAAAAGCACGGAAACCAAGATCTGCCAGGCCCAGCTTCGATGGACTGATGGCCACGTTATCCGCATGGGTGAGTCTGGGATTCCACGGCAGCAGTTCTAAAGAGAGATGGGATAGGCAGTCGCAGCCAGGGTCAACTTTGGAAGAGATATAAGGACGACCTCAAGTCAAACCTTAAGTGGGCAGACTGCTACCCTCGACACCTTGGACTGGTGGCTGAGACCTGACCAGCTGGTGTGCATTGACCAGGAAAGCATCAACAACCACGAGCCCTAGCCAGCGCCTCACTGATGCACGTGACCGGCGACACAGAACAGCGCCTGCCCATGTCCTGATCGCTTCTGCGCATCAAACTCCGACCTCCAGAGCCACAATGCCCACCCATCGTCTTCCTCGGTTCCCGAGAGACAACTATCAAATCAAAAATGCACGTGATTACAAGACGCTCACAAGGCCCCCTTAATTCAGTGGAATCACCATTTCAATCTATTGTACAAAGCAACTGTCCTGTGACGGATTATTTGAACAATAGCTAGCACAATGCTTTCGCCATTGGAGGGGGCCCTTGTTAGCGTGCCCGGATTGGTCTAAATAAAAGTTCAATGTAACAGAGTATGCTACTCACCCACTGCAGAATTGGCAGAGTTGTGGGGTCCAGTCCGCGTCACATGGATCTCAATAGATCCACCATCTTCAGCAACGTTGTGGGGTCCCATTCCCATTTGAAAAGAATACGTGTCCTCATCTGGAAACAAAATGTAATTAAAGGAACCATGAAATATGGTGTTCCGTATGTGCCACATTATTTGGCGTGTCCATTTTTTTTACCTTTTACAAAAAAAAAAAAATTGGACATCGCATTTTTTTTTTTTTTGGTGGTGCATTTTGTTTGGCGTCGCAATTTTTGGTCGGCGTCACATGTGTGCCCACGTGCCTGTCACATGATGTCCCCGTGATGTCTTAAAATATTTTCAATGGTGCATGGCCCTGAAGGGACATCAGATTTCTGCGCAGATGATGGCAGATTGTTAAAAATGCCGTGATTTTTTGTTATCATTTTCAATGATGGATTCATGCGCCGTGCTATATAGCTACAATGGCCATAAATGTACAATTTGCCATCATTTTGTCGGTACCATGCTTAATCATTTTCAACGGATAAAAAAAATTAAGGGACAAAACCCTAACAAAACCACACAGTGAAAGTTGATTTGACTTTTTTGGCATAGATGTTTTGAGCCGCTAATTTATTTCTCCTCGGTCAATGTTTAATTGTATTAAATGTCCGTACATACGTTAACGTAAATACGTTAAGCTACAACATAACAATAATTACCTTTCTATTTGCTATAGTGGTGTGGCATAGGGACAGAATTGTACATTTTGTGATAAAAACATGAAACTTCGCATGTTGGTTCTTCATGCCATGACAAAATTTTTCAGATATGGAGGCATTTCATATCTGACCCCTGGTGACCTTTGAGGGGTCAATGACCTTTGAATACTCTATTTTTACCTATTGTTCTTGAAAATATTACTTTCCTATGACCTAAGTCTTTGTAGAGTCTTCATACAATGTAAATAACGACCAAATGCGAAAATAATTCAAAAATTTATCATCGCTGATCTTCCAGAGGTATATGACCTTTGTATTAACTGCACTAACTCTATTTATAGTCATTTGTACGATATACCCTTTAAACCCAATTTTTTTCAACCCCAAGCTATAATGTTAAGTGGCACATGCTATGAAATGGATTTCAGATATAGGGAATCTCATATCTGACCTCTGATGACCTTCAATGGGTCAATGAACTTTGCGTATCCTATTTATAGATATTAAGAGGATTTACTATTCAAAACACCACTTTTTTATTACCCATACCTAAATTTTCGGTATTCTTGCCATGATATGAATTTTCAGATATGTAGACATTTCATATTTGACCTCTGATGATCTGTGCGAGGTCAATGAACTTTGTGTACTCTGATTGCTGTTATTTATCATGTTTAATCTTCCAAATGCCATTTTTCATGACTGAAGTCTTATTATAGCAAAAGGAGTGTATTTTAATAATTATTCTACAACGTGTCATGAAGTCAGACCCCAAAGATATTTTTTGCATGCCCTCCAATCTCAATTTTCCTATTTATAAGGGCAGACGCAAACGTGAAAGAATATAGGGGGCCTAAGCGACACATCGGACAAGCATCACTCTCTTACAGTGACCATTGGTCTTGGTAAAAAAAAAGGTTAAAAACGTGGCTATATCCAAGTCCAAGTGGATACAGCAGGGTGTAATAAGTACACAATAGGTAACCCTAACTCCCTGGGGGTGTGCAAAATCATATTGAAATTGGACTGTTAGGGCTATTATTGCTTTACATATGTACATTTTCCATTACAAAACCATCATATTGCGTCTGCCAATAAAATAAGGAGAAACGAGGTCAGAGGTCACCTCAAAATTGTTTGTGGGGTCTGAATATACAACATGGCTGTAAACTATTAGGTGCAATGCCGTTCTTTGCACTATTGGCGCTTGGGTCACACAAAAAAACGGCGTTTTGGCGAATAAATATGATAAATAACGGCAACTAAGATATACAAAGTTCATTGACCTCTCCAAGGGTATCTATACGTCAAATATGATGTCCCTGCATCTGAAAATTCTTTTCATGGTACCAAGAGTCAAGCTTTCGACTTGGGTCATGAAAAAAGCGGCATTTACAATTACGAAAATTGTATTAATATCCATTTGTAGGCTATTGTTTTACAAAGGTCATGACCTCTCGTAAGGTGACCAGAGGTTGAATATAAAATGACCTATATATGAACATTCTCTTTACAGCATGAACACCTTTTATTTAGACATGAATTGTGAAAAAAAAGATGCGGTTTAAAGAATAAATCTTACAAATAGCTATAAACAGGTTTACAAAGGTCACTGACCTCCCAAAGGTCACTAGAGGTCAGATATGAATTTTTCCACTTCTGATCGTTATTTTCATTGTATGAAGACCTATGACATAGACTTGAGTCATTGGAAAGTGAACTTTTGAAGAACACAAGTTATGAATAGTGTATACAAAGTTCATTGACCTCTAAAGGTCACCAGAGGTCAAATATAAAATGCCTCCATATCTGAAAAATTGTGTCATGACATGACGAACCAACATGCGAAGTTTCATGCTTTTATCACAATTTGCACAATACTTTAGCATATTGTGGCTATGCCGCACCACTACTAAAAACATATTTGCCTTAGAAGCATTTTAAACAAGCTAAAAACGGGCACGCTTGCCCCAAATCCTTGCCATGCTTTGCATCACTGGGCCCAAAACCTTGGCACGCTTGCCAACCACTCACTAGCCCCACCAGAACAAGTGGATGCTAGCCAAAGTGTTTTGACACGTGACTTAAGTATTTGTCACGTGACTTTAGTTTTATATGCCTATATTACTCAAGAATTTATTTGTAGTTAAAGCACACCGATTCGGTCCACCGCTCGTAGAGACGGTTGGCATGCCCCATCAGTACAAATGGGTGCTTGGCGTACTTTTTTACATAGTCAGGTGGCAAATGGTCGGAATCGTGACCGACTGGTCCAAAGCACCAAACTTTGCAGATATATTCTTATAGCCCTAAAGAAGATATTTAGAAGGGGTGACACCTGAAATTCTTTTGGGAAGGGTGCCTAATTTGCATAAATCGTTAATCCCTGCCGTGTAATATATTTATTCCCATATTTGGGTATATTTTTATTTTTATTTTTTTTGAAAAGTGTATTTTGTGATTCTACTTGCATATTCTTACTTCAATAACATTTTGTAAAACATATAAGTGACTGAATAATTACGAGGACATAGTAAAGAACCACAATTGCTACTATTTTACCCTAAAGTTACGCGCATTTACCTTTTCCTCAGATATCATCAACTTGTCTCGCCAAACGTGGGTATTGATGAGCTTTAAATTAACAAAGTTACTTACTGGCATAGTTACCCTAACAAAAATAAGTGGGAAATTAAGTGAAAATTGATAACATCTTGATGCTTAGCCCAAAAGACCAAAAAAGGGGAGAAAATGTAGTGTCCGTAAATTGGGCTAGTACGGGAAGGGTAACGTGGGAACTTAAACAAGTTCAAAAAATCCCCCTAAATAAGAGATTATTGTTGTTTTCAATAATTTTGTCTACGCCAAAATGTTTTCTCAACAATAATTAGGGGAATTTCCTTGAACTTGTTCCAGTGTTCCATGTTAGGCAACCATTCACCTACTTGTTAGCCTAATTTATGGACACCTCGTTTTTCCCCAGTTTTTGTTTTCTGGGCTTAATATCACAATGTTATCATAGTTCACATGATTTTGCATAAGGTTTTAATAGGGTAGCTGTACCAGTAAGCTACTTGGTGAATTTGAAGTTCATCAATGCTAATGTTTGGCAAGACTAATTGATGATATCTGGAGACAAGGTAAATGCGCGCAATTTTAGGTCATAATAGTAGCCAGTTTGGATCGTTACTATGTCCTCATAATTATTCAGTCACTTATATGCTTTGGAAAATGTTATTTAAGTAAAGATATGTAAGTAGAATCCCCAAAATATACTTTTCAAAAAAAAAAAAAAATGGAAATATACCCAAATATGGGAATAAATATATTACACGTCAGGGATTAACGATTTATGCAAATTAGGCACCCTTCCCAAAAGAATTTCAGGTGTCACCCCTTCTAAATATCTTCTCTAGGTCTATAAGAATATATCTGCCAAGTTTGGTGCTTTGGACCAGTCTGTCACAATCTTGACGAAAATTACATCTAAGCCACCTGACTAACAAAGGTTAAACACAACTTGTTAAATGTTTAACGTCCACATTCAAAGTCTTACTTAACCCTTTAGTGCCTGAGAGTACTTGCTGGCTACTAAAATTGATACTACTGGCTGTGTGTCTCACTGTAGGCTCACTAATTGGAGAAATATTCACATTTGCCAATTTGCATATTTAATTTTCAATTTACGAAACGTCCACGTCCCACATATGTGGACGTCAGGCATTTACAGTTGCGTTACACTATATTCCTCATGAATTCCTCATAATTGGTTAGTGATTAGCCCCATAAATGTGGCCTATTTACTGGACTGCCTCCGTAAACATAGGCCACACATCCACATGTACAAAAATCGTGTTTCGACTTTGCCAAATTTTGATTTTCACATTTAGGCTTAGTTTGTAGGGTTTTTTTTGCTTTAGAAGCATACTCACCCTCTTTATAGGCTAATCAGAAAGTGCTGCCTTTTTCAGATGTATATTTTTCGTGAAATTTCCAGATTCATTTTTACACGTTTGCGTATCAAAATTTCAACATGAAATTTCACAAAAATTAGACATCTGAAAAAGGCAGCACTTTCTGACTAGCCTATAAAGAGGGCGAGTATGCTTCTAAAGCAAAAAAATCCTACAAACTAAGCCTAAATGTGAAAATCAAAATTTGGCAAAGTGCGACACGTTTTTGTACATGTGGATGTGTGGCCTATGTTTACGGAGGCAGTCCAGTAAATAGGCCACATTTATGGGGCTAGTTAGTGATAAGCATTCTGGCAATAATTGCAGAAAATGGCAAGAATGAAATGTGGAAATAATGTAAAATTCCGAGCAGGCATACATGTCAATATTCCACTGACAATATCGAAATTCTTCAACATTTATTGAACATTTTGGTTCACTAGTACACAAACATCACATACATGTACATTGTACATACTGGCAAGAATGACATACAACAATTAGTGATGAACACTAAGGAAAGTACAAAACAAAACAAGAATACAAGTATTTTCGAGATTGTCACTGTTGTTGATATAACATTTATAGAAGTACATGTAGGTGCATGCAATACAGTGCCACAATGCCTGACGTCCACATGTTGATAGGCGCCCTTAATCAATTAGTGCCCCGGGTCCACAAAAGTGGACAATTTGTTTGGTGATATAAATCACATAAAAATATATGATATTTTACAAAGTAAAGTGTCGACTTCCCCTTACATTCCTGAATCACTACATCAACATAAATTGGCCACCAACTGACCATTACTTAGAGAAAGAAGAATTTCTAAAACAAAATCTAAAGAAACTCACCGCGAAGCTTTACTAGTGAAGGCTGCCATTTTGATGAGTTGTATATAGCCCCCTCAATTGTCCACATTTTGATAGTTATGGTCACAAATGATCACTTTGGGTACAGAGGGTAGCAGACCAGTTAATAAACTTCCATAGACCCCAATGGTAAATGCTCCCACTTCAAAAATTCGGGGAAAATACTCACAACTCTCATAGGTGTTCGAGACACACATCAAATTAAAGCTTATTTCATCATCTTTCTTTTTTTTTCAATTTTCGGGGGGTCAACTGATGACTTTTAGGAGAAATTTCCATCTGAAGATGATCACCCCTGAAAATAGTCCTGAAGCCCATCGCCATTTTGAAAAACGATGCCTACACTCCATTGCAAAATAGAGCGCTTTTAGGGTCCAAATTACATCAAAATTACACAGAACTGCAAGCTCCCAGTCCTGTGCACGGCTTCCACCCGTATTTTTTACAAACCCTCAAGTTCATGGCCCACAGCATGCTCAAATACCGAAGATTTTGAGGGCATGCAAATCGTGATTTGGCCGGTGCAGGCAATTTCGGATCGATTTACTGGTCTGCACCCAGAGATCACTATGCAATACATTGCAGTATTCTCAGATAGGCATGTATGTTGAAATGATGATAATAGTAACGTCCACGTATGTAGACTGTGACCTGTCGTGTTTTACAACAGACAGGTCTCGGTAACATTTCTAATATAATCATAAGCATAGTACATAGGCTGTACAATATGATGAGCCATTATTTTTATAACATAATTAGCGCCCTCTGTAGTTACAGAAACTTTTTATTGCAACGCCCTCGCTTGGTTCCTTAACTTTCCTGCAATCACATTCTAGCATAACTAGCTGCATTGGCCAGGAACATTCAAACATACCTTGCATTCCAGAATAATGTTAACACTTTCTGAGCTGCATTGCGTGCTGCATAACTTAGCTTTCGTGTAATGACAAGGCATTGCTAGAGACACTCATCCACTTGCTTGCGATCAGACCACACCTACAATTTAGAAGTGCTCTGATTATAGCTCAACTACATCTAGTTGGGGACAATTTCCCCTTCGTTTGGTGGTGGCACGACCGTTGTTCAGCCTAGGCGGTGAGTACACACCTAATTTTTATATCTTTCTGTTCAATTTTTATTGTAAATTTTGTAGAAACCTTGTGTAAAGATACATAATACAAAGGGTTTGATTCTCTTCAATTGTAATTATGCTTAAAAGAGAAGTGTTCTCAATATTAAAGGGAATACATGCTATAAAATATCACCTTTTCCCACCAGCTTTAGGCACAATTGGCCATAATTGTAAGGTGAATTAGCAAGAAATGTAAAGCAATAACTAAAGTAGAACGTGCTTCTTCAAGTTTCTCTTATTACCTGATGCTAAAGTAAACTAAAGCACTGTTTCAGAGACCATGGGCAGTATTATTCACCATGAGGCTCCGCCAAATATTAGTTTAAATGTCAGAATTATCTTATTAGTATCTGTATCTGTATCTGTATGCTACTGCACAATCGCCTATGGTGGGGCTATCACGTGCAGGTAACGCTGTCATGGTGCTGGTTGATGACTAAATTTTGAAGTGCGCATGGGTGGAGAGTTGGCCGATATTTATCTTGTCTAGTTGGGTTTTGAAGGCGTTCAATGTGGGTTGGTTTTTAGTAGCGTCAGGTAGGAGGTTCCATTCGGGGATTGTCCATGGGTATAATGAGTGGAGATACAATGTAGTTGTTTTTGTTTGACTGGATGCGTTGAAGATTTAAAGTGCTATTGGATTGTCTGGTAGTACGTCTGGTGGTTGGCTGGTCACTGGGTAGATGAATTTGCAGGTGGGAGATATTACTTGGAATTATACCGTGAATTTCTTTGTAGATGGTGCATAGTCGGGCTCTGTTGCGTCTATCTTCCAAGGGGTCCCAGCCTAGTTCTTTGAGCATTGCAGTGACGCTCGATGAGTAACTGTAGTCCCTCAGGACGAACCTGGCTGCACGTCTCTGAACTTGTTCAAGCACGCTGATGGTATTCGATTGGTGGGGGTCCCATATGACTTGACAATATTCCAGAAGTGGTCGAACAAGTGCCTTATATGCTATTTCTTTGGTGTGTTTATCACAGCTGGATAATGTTCTTTTGAGTAGACCAAGGGTTCTGTTTGCTTTGACTGCAACTGATTGGATTTTGTTAAGCAAGGTAAAATTAAATGGATGACAACCAGTTTCCACGATGGCAAGTTTTACAAATATATGTACACATTCCAAATAGCTTCAGTTAAATAATTAAATTCCTGGATGTTGAAGTTTTTCCAATTTTATCAGAAAGCTAAGATTAAACATGCAACAGTCGTTTTATATACCCGACATGAAACAGTCGTTGTGTACAACCATGTGCTTTACCCGCAAACGTTTTCACCAGATTGATACGATAAATGAATCCCAAATTACCCTTTTTCGATTCAGCACATGGACTTGAGATTTGCACAATGGAAACAGGGATGATAATGAGAGAATATGGCATGTAATATATCTAGCAAATCTAGTTAGGGATTGGGACACAATTTCATCTAACTACCTACACGTTGGGTGGCGGACCCAAAAAGGACCGTTTTGCACAGCGCATTATAAGATGGCAAATTACATGTGTTATAAATAGACATGATGAAATCACGGTTTTGCATAAACACTACGGTGTGTCTTAAAGGACACGGACTCTGACAGTAATAATTATTCACTGGCCTATTATTAATGGATGGATTTGGGATTTTATACTGCATTTATTGCACATCCTTGGAACTTTGATAAGAAAATATATTGAACCTCTTTCAGGATTGTATGGTACAATTGTTAGGGGCCATTCAGAATTTTCAATGTTTTAAAATTTCGATCTTTTTTCCAAATTGTGGGTGGGTGGGTCAAGCTAAATAATTGAAAATCGAAATTCACTTTCCATGGAAAGAAGATAAAAAAACAACAAAGAAAGATAGATCTTTTGACTTGCCTGAACTACGCGCAAACGTTCCGATATCGCGATGCGTGTTTCTTTTCCAACTTCGTCCCCTGTATGTACTGTCAGTGGCGTAGCCAGGATTTTTTCAGTGGGGGGGGGGGGGGGGATGGGGCGCGCTGGGGGGGGGGGGCTTGAACATTTCATGGGGGGGGGCGTCATGTAGATCAATGATAATTTTTTTAGAAACTCAAAATCTCAGTGGGGGAGGCGACTGGGGGGGGGGGCGACAAGGTTTCATGGGGGGGGGCTATCGCCCCCACGCCCCCCCCCCATGACTACGCCACTGCGGGTCATACAGTTAAGTTTATGTAAACTTGTATGAAAAGTCAAAGAAAAGTAACTCCCATGATCTATTTGACACCAAGTTTGTGTTAACTTGCCGATAACGCCCTAAAAAATTATCCAGACAAATATGTTTATTTTGTAACATTTTATATTCGTCTGTCGGTCTTCTTTGCTGTTATGTTTACTTTTAGGTACCTTCAATGGTACTATGTTTAATTAACCTGTTCATTTGTTCAATTAAACTAATAACGCACATATAGTTGCCAAATATGGCACTAACAAGTTTGAGGTCGGCAATTTCGTCTGTAAAAATTTGGGTACGTCGGGTTATCGTACACACAATTGTCCTGGAAACAACAGTACCAAAGTACAGAAAGTCGTACGCAAGAGCTCCCCAGCAAGTATCGCTGACGCCATTATGATTCCAAAATTTCTCACTGTGTCACACAGTGAAATATCTAAACAGCGTCGTTGTATTGTGACGTTGTATTATTCTTGCACACTTTTTGCAAGTCGACATAGATATCCTTGAACCACTGCCCTTGCTTTGCACAACAAGTGCACATGAATGAACGATTCGACTTTTATTCAAAGAAATTTCTATGTACAGTCACCAGACTCTATTCAGTAAAGTCCCCGTCAAAACGAAATTAAACAATCCATGTGCATAACGCACGGCTACACCATCGTACAGTGTGGCAGGGACACCAACAAGTAACACAACAACTAAACATGTTTAAAAAAAAGTGATAAATATTCTGATTGAATTTCGTTAAAGGATACTTGTTGGTGAGGTATCACATATTTTATCACATAAAAGAGGAAGACCGACAACTTCACGCCGTCACTGAACTAGACACACATGTACATGGTGTTCAAGTACATGTACATGTACATGTTCAGTTTTTTAATAATCGAAATTAGGGGTGGGTGGGTGGGTCAAAATAATTTGGAAAAAAAGTCGAAATTTTAAAACACTGAAAATTCTGAATGGCCCCTTACATATAAATTAACGTATAAATTACATATAAATTAAATTACATTGCGGAGCTAAGCTGTAAATGCTGAATTGAATTGCTATGTACATGTACTTTTAAATGATAACAAACTAATGAGATGTCCATTTTGTTTTCTTTAATTCCACAGACTTACAACTGTATACCCATTTGACTGTCGTTTTTTTTGTATATATATTCGAGAGAGCCACAACTGTATATTTTGCATCTTCATCCGAATAAAGTATCATCAATTAATCAAATCTAGTTATCTCTCCGTGTCCACTCGCTTAACATCAATATGTATTAACTATAAGTAGCCTTCGGCCACATGAGGAGTTCCCTGCCAATCCAATTCAATAACTCTTCCCTTGGCTACAAGACGCAAGGCACTATAGGGTTAAGAACTATTTACCCAATTTGTTTATTTAGTTTTAATTTGAGGCTCTGCCCGTCGCTCCCAGCCAATTTCGCCAAACGCGCAACGCGCGCCCCATGGACGACAGGCAGTACGTACACACCCTTACTCGAAGACTAGAACCCCAAAAAAGAACCCCAGCGCATAGTGACCGTTTTAGCCGATTTTCAGCTAACTTTGGCAGATTTTTTTGTTAAAAAACGAGTTTGACAGAAAATTTGACAGAATGGATTTTTTGGCAGATTTCTGGCAGAATTCTGCAAATATGGCTATTTGACAGAAAAACATAGCAAATTTGAAAAAAAAATGGCACATTTGTTTAAAATAGCTTCAATCTTTTCAAACAAACCCTTGCGATATTGAGGTTGACTAGTCTAGGTGCTGAGGTTCACTGGGAACCACCGGACTTCGTCGTGACACAACCGCGTTGTGCCTGAAATAAACACAATTTCATACCGGTAACATCTTTATGTAACTATAGATTGTTTATATAATGTAATTTGAACCTTAAATAAGGCAATATTACAACATCTGCATGTGATTTTAAGTGTTGATAGTGCATTTCGAGTAATTCTGGGGAATTTGGCAGATTTTTGATAAATCTGAATTTGTTCATGACCTTACGGTCACCCTGCCCCAGCGTTTTACTGGAGTTGTGTATTATTACCCATGCGTCTGTGCGCGCACATGGACTCATTACATTAATCAAAATTCTAACTCCCTTGAAGTTATATCGTTTTTGCCTATGAACATCGTTTTTGGCTTCATGCTAGCTGCAATTAGGGCAATCGATATGTTTACTACCGGTAGTCGCGAGTAGTTATGGAGGTGGGGGTGCTAGACTGGGCGGAGGTAAAGGCAGGGCAGCTTCCACAATGTTTCCACTATATCCGTACGTGTGGCAGCACTAAATTGTTTACTCAAATGCTTAACTGGGACGACCACACCCAACACTTCCTCGTAAAAATAAACAAACAAACAAACAAACAAACACCCCAACACCCCAACAAACAACAAAAAACGATGCAAGAAGGCTGTCGGCGCCAAGGGAAGTCACGAGATACCAGACGGCCAATTTAGTTTTAGTTTACTTTACTTCATTTCATCTCAAGGCATAAAAGAATACAGTTTGTACTTGAAATTTACTATGATTCATGCATTTTAGAATATAAAGATAAGAATAACATGTGAATAACACCACCTAGAGATGCAGGGAACCCACAAAAAGCAAAGTTGTCGAGTGCAAGTCCCCTGAACATAATTTGCTGCTTGAAGATTTAGAAAATACCTCCTCTGGATATTTTACAGTGTTTGTGCTAAACGTCAGTCGAAGCGCCGCGCTTAGCCGCGGCAACGCTAAAAACGAACAAAACGGACGGAGTAGAGCAAGCAAAATGTACAGCGTGTAGCGGCGCAATTTCATCGTAGTAAAACACTGCAGGCTTGAACACATTTTTGCCCGGGAGTAGGCGGTGCTGAAGCATACGCTTCCGTACCGATCAGTGTTATGTATGGTGGCCCTGAAGGGACATCGCATATCGCAAACGTGTGCGCATACGTATGCGATGTCGCGAAATTTATTGCGAACGTGTGCGCATACGTATGCGATGTCGCGAAATTTATCGCGAACGTGTGCGCATACGTATGCGATGTCGCGAATTATCGCGAACGTGTGCGCATACGTATGCAATGTCGCGAAATTTATCGCGAATGTGTGCGCACACGTATGCAATGTCGTGAAACAATTCGCGAATATGTGCGCACACGTATGCGAATTTGTTTGCAATGTCGTGAATTTTATTGCATACCTTGTCGCATACCTTTCAGTAAAATTCCTAATGAACTGGGGAGTTGTAGCAGCTAGTCTGGAATCTAGACGTACTGTTAGATATAAATAGGGTCTGACTAATAAACCTTCGCGCGCACGCTGTTCCTCGTGCAATCGTTACTACTAGTACTGTCGAGCACGAACTTGCTACTTGCGCAACTTTGAAATTTGCGCGCGCAAGTTTCAAACTGCAACAGCACCCCCCAACTTTTTGGATTGTGGTGCTGGAATATGCTTCCATAGTACGGAGCCTTTTTAGTGAGGTACATTAGTAACAAAAGTGCCAAGGATCGTTACACAGTGGACAAAAGCACCATTTTTTTTCACCAAAGCATCTCCATGGTATACCTTTTCGAAAAAAAAGAAGGACGCAAAAAATTGGATAATGGGAAGGGCGTCATTATGACGTCATCAGCTAATGATTACATGAAAAAATATAAATTGATAATAATCTTCAGAACTACAAGTATCTCAACAACAAATTTGGTATCAAATTAAAGGGGACAACAAGATCTTTCATTTGAGTGGTATGTCATTGGGATGGAATATAGTTGAGGGTGATTTTGAGGGTCAAAAAACCTTTTTGATAAAAAGACCTGTTTTTTCCGGCTAAAATCATGGATTTTGGGTAGTCACTTTGACACCTTGTTTTATTATGCAAACAGTTTTAACCGGAATTCCGGTTTTTAAAAAAAATCTCACAAAATTCCGGTTTTCCGGCCGTCCAATTAACCAGAAAAAGAGAAGAAAAACTGTGGAAATGCGTTGATTTTTACCTCGACTTAGTACATTTAGGCGCACGCATGGCACAACGTTGTTCGTTGAAGTAGTCTTAAAAACAGTCTTTGTGTATGTTGTTGCCGAGCCTGCATGAGATACAAGCGGCCAACGTATGCACGCAGTATACAACGGCGCCTCGCGCGTGCGTCAGCGCGTGCGGGCGTGTTGTGTGCTAAGCTCACGTAGCATTCAGCATGGAAATCAAGTCTATCATTTCAGCTATCGGTGGTTTTCGATCGCAGTGATATATGTGAATACAAAAAATGCGGGTGCCAACCATGTTTTGGTTGAGCGCATCGCGTAGTGCAAGGATCATGTACACCGACAGCAGTGTTGTTGAATCGTGCATGTTTCGTGTCGAATATTACGATTGGAAATTCGGGTAGGCAGAATAAATATTAGGAATATGGAAAAAGTTAAAGTAATTGAACGAACCGACAGCTTTAAAGGCCATAGAAGCAAAATTAAAAAAATAAACATAACTTGGCTTGGCTACAGTACAAGATAAAGATGACAACGGGGACTTTGTGTCGGAAAGGGAATGGCTTTTTCACACACACAAAAGTTCCGTTTTTTTCAAGCAGCCGTTCCGGGTTTTTTTCAAGCAGACCCAGTTCCGTTTTTTTCAAGCAGACCCTGTGGCATCTCTGTGTTAGCCACAGAGCGATGCGTGCTAAATTTCCTGAAAAGTGTGTGCTATGAATTTGAATTCTATAAACTATTTTCCACTTGACTTTTCTTATGGAAGCAGGACAAGAAAATCAAAATCACAAATTATAGAAATTATTATAGATATCACCTGAGTAGCTACAAATGTAATTGAAACGAATACCTACAGCCCGCTTGGCATCTGGGAATTAATCCTAGAACGGTGACAATGAGAATCGGCAACACCGACTCACGAAATGCCCGTTGACGCATATTCCTCTTCGTACCACTGAGTCAAGGTTCGCCTGGAGTTCCGAGAGCTTCTTGGATTATTTCAGGTTTTGTCCCCGTCTACGTGCGTGCGGCAAGCCTGTTCCATGCAACTGACCGTGGAGTGTATTTGAGTCCGCAGCCTGACAAACTGTAGAAATTGCCTATGAATTAACAAGGACACCTGTTGAATAGTCACAATCTGACTCCATCATTCCATTGAAATATTAGTCTGTTATTGAACTCGTGCCCAACAGCCCGATCATTCGTGTTGCTATTGTTAAGACACCACAATAAATGTAGTTTTTTATCCCTGATTCCCTGAATGCATTCGTACCGTGAATGTCACACAATTGGACCCAAAGGCAGACCCAGAACCAAATTTTCGGAGCGGGGGAAGAGGGCTCGGGTATTTATTTTTTTTTCAAAATGGGGAAAGGGATAAAGTATAGAATATCGTGCGCTAGTACCACAATATAATATTAAAACTAAAAGGTGTGTCGTTGATGGCTTGCGAGGGCGATAAGCAAAGTTTTAATAAGTTATTTCTTGAAAATAACTTTCAAAAACATCTTTTTATTCGGGGGCAATGACCCCGGTTGCCCCTCCCCGCCCCCAATCGGGATTTGCCAGTGATTGAAGTGCAAACGATTCAACTACTGCAATGCTGTCAAACTGCAAGAGAAATAAGAACTAGGCTTTCACTCATCTACCAGGACAATATAATTATTAACGGAAGCAACCGGTGTGAAGCGATGAAACATTCCAGTTTCTGTAAGATTTGAAGGATTTTGACATTATTGGCGTTCTCACTTCACTTCAACGCGATAATGCCTTCATCCAGACGATTTGCAAACACGTATAGTACCTTCAGTTCATCATCATCATCATCAGGCTGTGGTCATCCATTGTTGGATGAAGCCCTCAAGCAGTTTCCATTCTCTTCTGTTTGTCATTTTACTCCATAGGCCTATTGCCGTTTTCATATATGTGGTGATTTCATCTCTCCATCTCCTTTTTTGTGTCTACCTCTTCTTCTTCTGCCTGTCCTTCGTTGCCGTAATTCTGTGGGTCTCTTGGTCCATCTGTTGTCTTGTCTTCTTGCTAAGTGCCCTGCCCATCTCCATTTCATTTCCTTGATCTTCTCTATGATATCCTTGATTTTTGTTTTTTGTCATATGAAGATATTTCTGATTTTGTCCTGCAATGATAGATTGATCATTCTCCTTTCCATAGCTCTCTGCCTCTTAATGTGAAGGTTATTGTCCATGACCTTCATAATTATTAAGAGTCCTCAAATGCAGTGGCGTAAGAAAGGTAGGTGGGGACACGCCCCCTCCCCTCGGAGCTTATAACCCCCTAGACACCCCCCCCCCCCCCCACACACACACACACATATACTGGTATAACATGTACATGTGTGTATACCGGTATAACATGTACATACACTATGCATTTTGGGGATGTGCATGAGCTTCTGGTTTGATCTTTTAGTTTATGGGCCGGGTTGGAGTAGGGATGGGGTGGGGGATAGGGTTGGAGTTAGGGTTTGTGTGAGTAGGATGAGTAGGGGAGCTAGGATGGGTGGGGCAGGGCGGGTTGGGGTGGGGTGGGGTGGGGAGAGGGGTTGGAATACTGGGTTTGGGTGGGTGGGGATTTGTAGGGGTGGGGTGGGAACAGGTAGGGAGAGACAGGTAGGGGAGACAGGTAGGGAGAGGATGGGCATGGATGTAGGGGTTGGGTTAGGAGGGGGTTGGGCAGGGGGCGGGATATAGGATCGGAGTAGGGGTTGGGTTGCCATGTAGGGATGGGTTGTTGTAGGGGTTGGATAAGGGGAGGGGGCAGTATATAGGGATCAGAGTAGGGGTTGCATGGGGTCAGTAGGGGATGTACCCATGGGTGGGGGAATGGGGTGGGTGGGATATTGGAATTCGAGTAAGGGTTAGGGTGGGGATGTGTAGGGGTGGGTAAGGACAGATAGGGGAAGATAGGGTAGGTGGGTGTAGGGGGTTGGGGTAGGGGAGGGTACGGGTCAGGGGAGGGGGAAGGAGATGGGGATTGGAGTTTGGGTGGGGTTTGGATGTGTAGGTGATAGGGTGGGGATGATTAGGGGAGGATGGAATGGGTGTGGGTAGGGGGTTGGGTGGGGGAGGGGGCGGGTTGGGGATGGGGTAAGGTTTTGGGATGGGGTAAGGTTTGGGGGAGGTGGTGATGGTGCTGTGTCTACATGTACATGTATCCCCATTCTTGTTCTGCATTTGTGGCGACTACACAAGAGTTTTCCCATGGTAATACAAGTATGGGGAGCAGAAGACACTGTTGGGGGCTGCAAAAATCCACAACTGGGTCCTAATTACCCTAACAATGGAAAACTCCCCCATAATACAGTGACGGCTAACCTATATACACATGTATTTATTAGGTAATCTGTTGACTTTTTATGTTGACATTTAAAAACTGACCCCTTCACCTAGGCACATCAACAAGAATCCTGATCCCCTTCCATCATGCCCATCCCCAACCCTACCTTCAGCCTCCCTTCCTGCCTTGGACAGCGAGCCATGCCGGCTTCGCCGTTCTAGTTGAGTCTGTTTTCTGGTTGTCATCGTCGTCTTTTACCCCTGAAATTCCCTCAAATCAAAGCCCTGCCCTCTTCCCACAAAATTAAACCTGCTGATATTCAAGAAGGTGTCATTGCCAATTGTTCAGATGTGCCAAGAAATATCAGAATGTCAATTTTGAGTGTCATTTAGTCAACTGTTTTGGTGAGTTTTTCCCTTCCTATATAGGAACGGGGTCCTAAAAGTAAGGTTTACCTGAATTTGTTTGCCGCGGCCGGTCGAGGTATTAGAAATAATCGCCAAAAATCTTTGCCATCACGCACCAAAAAAACCCCCAAAATACGTGAATATTTTTGTGCATAATATATAGTGTACCGAAGTAAAATGGAGGTATGTTTAGGTCATTTAAGGTTTGTTCTTGCTGAAAAAGCTACCCTTTTTCGTTACAAAAAAAATGCGCATTGCTGCGCATTGCAATTTTGTGTGCCTACATG
The DNA here is from genome assembly GCF_015706575.1 of Patiria miniata. NCBI lineage: Eukaryota > Metazoa > Echinodermata > Asteroidea > Valvatida > Asterinidae > Patiria > Patiria miniata. The sequence goes on from NW_024037073.1 coordinate 8,977,315, forward strand.
TATGTTTGATGGGCTTGACGACCTTCGGAAAAAAAAATCGAGTTCATGGCGGTTGTCCAAGTACCACATACAGCCAAATTCCTTTCATAATAAGATTCTACATGGCGTATCATGTTTCATGTTGATAAAATAAACCGTCATTTTCGTGATTAATTGAACAGAGCTTCACCTTAAGTTCGGGATTTAAATATTTCTACCCTGTAACAAAAAATCTGTCCATTCCCGCCTTGCATGCACGTATAGCATTGCGGACTATTCTATTTGTTTACATGGGAGTGGCTTTTTATTCTGACAAGAAAGGGATTTGGAACTCCGAGTTTATAACATTGCTAATTTTGATGAATAAAATGTATTTACTGTATTTACATCAATACATTTCTGTGTTATGTTGTTCCACTCTGTGGAAACCCATGGTTTTCTCAGCTTGCACAATTGATTGAAAAATCATGGGACAGAGGCTCGGGGGACCAAAATAAAACAAGAAACATTTAATGCTAGTATTTCATTGTATCAAACGGCAGTTCTTTTCATGCAACTTTACTGAAAATATGCAAGCTGGTTATTTTTCCAGTATTTTAGAATTTGTACTGATATTCTTCAATTTGAAATAAATTTACATAAAACTTTCTTTAGTTTGGCCTTTCACAGTGATAGCTCCCCCTTTATTGCAACAAACTGAAAACGCAATCACGCCGTCTGGCCATCTCTACACAGTGCCGTTGTTACATCGCTGGCTTTGAAACATTGAAGTCTCGGTCAACACAAACCGTATGAACTAAACTATTTTAGGTCTGTATTAGAAAAAATCTATAGAACAGTGTCGTATATTTTAAACCAAGAACTTGTTTTATTCACTAGTGACAAAATCAAAATATAACTACGCATAAGTTAAACTTAAAACATTTTCCTTTCCACGGCATCCGAAAAAGTGTAAATACCTGCACCATTTAATTAAAATACGTACAGCCTATCCTCCATCTAATTATTTTGTTTTAAAGTTACAGAACGTTATAATTCCCCACATTTAACCCTAAGGCCAAAAAAAAAAGTCTCCGGTTTCTGGTATGCGCGCGCGTCGCCGTAGCACGTATGTTTCAGCCGCTCATTTAGTTTGCGCGCATGCGCACTCAAAATATGAAATACTGATAATCAGCAAACACGGATGCCTGCAGTCGCAGTTTGACCCACTGAAGTATCGGTCAACATCACGCTCGAAGTACTTTGATAAAGTTTTCTTTCCACGTGGACAGGAATTTAAGGAAATCAAAGTCACTTTTGCAAACCTTAGCGCAAAAAAACAGAGAGTATTTGATGCATTTTTTTTTGTTTTTCCGTGTCGTGTAGTACGAAAGTATTGGGTCACAAATTCAAAACAGGCGACAGTTTAGGGGATAATTTTTCGGTTTTGCCGAGTAATTGTAAACTTGTCTTCACTGAAAAATGATAAAGAGAGCCACGGAAAGTGCGATGTATTAATATAATTTAAGTCGGAAACCGTTTCAATGAGAAAAGTAAGGTCTCACGTTATACGTTTTTTTCGTTGAATGTAACGTTAGTGTGCACGTACCTGTACACAGACCCTGGAATCTGGCCCGTAAACATGGCTAGCTAGCCTAGCCACGCGCCACGCGCCGCGGCGCTCCGTTTGTAATCTTTCGACGCGTTGGAAATGTATACAACTCAAACGATTTACAACTGACTGGTTCCCGGCCCTGAAATGCAGTTAAGTACGATCATAGAGGGCACTGGGACCAGTGTTCTTGTGCACGAAGCTTTCAAAATGGGTTTACTCGAAAAATTATGATTTTTATAAGCTACAGGTTTCCTTCTTACATTAAATCACCTGTAAAATGAAAATAGTCTATCATCCTTTCCGATGGTACTACGGTTGATCTAAGGTAAACCCGGCAAATTGTCCAAATGTGTAAACCAAACTCAAAAGCGAACAATGTTTTTTCCTTTTCATTTTGTACGTTTGTTGTCCATAATTATTGTTTTTTTTTATATATTTGAAAAGGTTTTTAGCGCCATTACCACGCTGTAGAGACAATTTATATCTTTGTTCACTTGGTCTACTGATAATTTTTGGTTTGAATCATCTTTTAAGTACGTTTGAGAAGGATACACTTTAAGACATGAAAACCAGACAATCGTTCAGTGCGTCGTCTGCTACCGCTGTTTGCAAGCCGACGACGCGGAGGAAACCATTGCGCATGCGTGAGAAGACGAACTAAATGCACGCACGGTCTATGGGGCTGTAACATACGTGGTAGCCATGCGCGTCGGCAAAATGAAAAAGTTTTTTTTCAATACAAGATGATGTCTCAAAACCGCCAAACTCACTGGTTTGACTGGAATCCTGCTGCTGCACAATTTCAACCTGTTTTTAGATTGGGTTATGATCGAGAATAAGCTTTATTTGGCCTCTCTGGACTCCCATATATTTGCGCTAAGTTTAGTCCGGAACCATTTGCAGTCATCAGCCGACTTTTGAAGCCAAAAAAAAAAAAAAAAACAGGTTAAAAAAAAAAAAGCCGCGTCGCCGCACCACTTTTGGGGCAAGCTCCATACCAGAAACCGGAGACTTTTTTTTTTGGCCTAACGATATATAATACGTAATAATATAAACTTCGTTGATAAGTATACTGTTAAAATATTATAAGTAAATGTAATGATTTAATTCTTATTAAGATTTTTAAATTCTAAATTCCTACTGTTGCACTCGTGGTGATTAAGAAATACACAAACAACGGGGCACATTGAAATTGAAAACGAATATGTACATGTAAATGAAAAGGCAGAATATAAACAATAAGGTTGAATAATCATGTCCAGTGTCGGATACACTGTCATAAGTGATTTTAACTTGAATAAATCCACTGGATAAAATGTCATTTTAATACATTGTGCATGTTAATAACTTGTTATGCTAAATAATGTTACATGTTCATCACCCCGGACACAATGAATAGTTTAATTGCGTTACCCGGTGTTAAGCCCCTGTCACACCTTTGCGTATCCTAATTCCTTATGAGTTCCTTAAATCGAAATTTTTCAATACGCAGCCGTACGCTCAATTAGCGTCGAAATGGTTTGATCACTTTGACTTATGTGCGACGCACATCCAGTGTACAAGTAACGAATTCAGCGCATCCACTGCGTATGAGATGCGTATGAGATGCGTATGCAGTGCACAACATTATTTTTCGGGCTGCGAATAGGTCAGTATGCAGTGCCCATGCCGAGCATAATTCGGATGCACCCGACTTATGCCGACCGCATGCTTGACGCACTTCTGAGCGTATTCCCGCCGCATTTCCGCCGCTCGCCGTTCAGTGTGCGTTGCATCTGCGCTGCAAGTACGCTATGTATACGTCCAATACAGGCGGCTCATATGCTGACGGGGTGCGTCACTAACACATAGCGTACTTGTAACGCACTCGACCGATGTGGGACCAATGCGCTGCGTATTTATAACTTATGACCTGCGTAACAGCGTACGCAGCGTAGTTTTGTGCATGCCCAAAACTCTCCTGCATACTGGGATGTACCATGCGTATATCTGCGTACATAAAACCTACACAAAACGATAGAGATGCATATGAGGTGCGTATTGTGCGTACGACTGCGTATGAAAAAAATGTCAATGCGCAACTCATAAGGAATTAGGATACGCAGAAGTGTGACAGCTAGGGCCCTTACATGCACATCAGATTCGAACCATTAACCAATTAATAATAAAATTGACATACACATTTTCATTGATAACACTTCCCTCTCTATAAACCTACTAAGTTTTGAGATTAATCAGTCAAATAGTTTTATAGTTATAAGTCTACATGTATGAAGATTGCCTCATTTAATATTCATGACGTCAAAACCTGAAAACAATAAACTGCCCATCAAAAGTAGTGCATAATATTTAGCCTTTAATGTTGCTTAATGCTATTATAAGGTGTCAACCCCATGAATTTTATAATTCATTAGATATGTTAGATAGGGTCTAAATTAACACTTCCGGTAACACCGGAAGTAGGTGTCACATGACCTTGACATACACATTTTCATTTATAACACTTCCCTGTCTATATATTTACCAAGTTTGAGATCAATCAGTCAAATAGTTTTTAAGTTAAAGAATTATAAAGATTGCCTCATTAAATATTCATGAAGTACTAATATATAACTAATACTAATATAACGTGTCAACCCAATCAAATTTATAATTCATTAGATATGCTTATTAGGATCTAAAAATAACACTTTCGGTAACACCGGAAGTACATGTAGGGGTCACATGACCTTGACATACAAATTTTCATCTAGAACACTTCCCTGTCTGTATACCTACCGGGTTTGAGATCAATTGGTCACATAGTTCTATAGTTATAAGACTGTAAAGGTTGCCTCATTAAATATTCACAACGTCATAATATAAAAACAATTACGTTTAAGTGCACAATAATAACAATGCAATATAATTATCTGTCAATATAGCTTCATATTATTGTGAAGTTTCAACCCAATCAGATTTATAATCATGAGATATGATATAGGGGTCTAAAATTACCACTTCCGGTCAAACTGGAAGTGAAGGTCACGTGACCATAACATATCAAATTTCATCTACCGGTATTACACTTCCCTGACTATATACATACCGAGTTTGAGACCAATCGGTCCAATAGTTCAATACATGTAGTTATAAGACTGTAAAAAATAAACATTCAAATCGATGTCACGTGACCTACATGTACGATGATTTCACGATGACGCAAGAATTGCGAAAAAGCCAATAAAAGGAGAAAAAAAACTTAAACGAAAACAATAGCTGTTCCCAATTGAAATCAAGAACAGCTAAAAAAACACACACCAAAAACAAGAGCTGTTCCGGTGTGTACACCAAAACAGCTAAAAATCAAGGAACAGGTACATACCTGTAATAAAATGGCGGAACAACAACAAGGTTGAATACACTGTTCACTTATCAGATACACTTCCGATAAGTGACCCATATGGTTGAAGACCAGTATAAATACTACCATAGACCCCAATGATAAATGCCCCTACTACAGAAATTCAGGAAAATTCAGGAAAAATAATCACAACTCCAAGGTGTTCGAGACACACATCAAATTAAAGCCAATTTCATCATCTTTCATTTTCGTTTCAATTTTTTTTTGGGGGGGGGGGGGGATTAACCGATGACTTTTAGGAGAAATTTCCATCCGGAGATGATCACCCCTTAAAATAGTCCTGAAGTCCATCATCATTTTGAAAAACGATGCCTACACTCCATTGCAAAATAAAGCGTTTTTAGGGCCCCAAGTCCTGCGCACGGCTTCCACCCATATTGTTTACAAACCCATAGCCCAAAGTTCATAGCCCACAATATGTTCAAATACTGAGGAGTTTGAGGGCATGCAAATCGTGATTTGGCCGGCGTAGGCAATTTTGGACCGATTTACTTGCCTGACCTTTAGAGAAGCGACGTTTTGAAAAAAAAAATCCAAAAGCATGAGGAAGGATGTATGACTCGTATTTCATCAAAAAAATTGGGAGAAAAAATTATCTGAGTTCGATATCTCTGGCCTGAAAACAAACCTTCTTTTTGCGGTTGACATGCTGTAGGGCGCCCCCAACGTGAGTTAATTGAGTTCCAGTTCCTTCCAACCCCCAAATCACACCCCCCCACACTTTTGGGCTCAAAATTGCTTTATTCGGATGACAGTATATCGGTACCTTCCGATTTGGGAGGAAATTGTTGCGGAACCGCCATTGATGACCCCTATTTGAAACGCTGCACCCCCAGGTCTCGCCTCTATAAAAAAAAAAATACACTGTCGTGGCATATAAAGCGCTTGCGTCCGCCATTTTAGCATGGAACCATAAAGGTTGCAGACCAGTAAATAAACTGCCATAGACCCCAAAGATAAATGCCCGCACTTAAGAAATTCAGGAAAAATACTCACAACTAATCAAGGTGTTCGAGACACACATCAAATTAAAGCTTATTTCATCATCTTTCATTTTCTTTTCAATTTTTGGGGGATTAACTAATGATTTCAGGAGAAATTCCCATCCGAAGATGATCATCCCTTAAAATAGTCCTGAAGCCCATCACCATTTTGAAAAATGATGTCTACACTCCATTGCAAAATAGAGTGCTTTTAGGGCCCCAATTTCATCAAATTGCACAGAACTAAAAGCTCACAGTCCTGTGCACGGCTTCCACTCATATTTTTTTTTTTAAATTTCCCAAGTTCATGGCCCACAATATGCTCAATACCGAAGAATTTGAGGGCATGTACATCGTGATTTGGCCGACGTAGGCAATTTTGGACCTATTTACTGGCCTGCAACCATATAGCCACCACAGCTAGCCCTCTGTCCATTTTGACTGTACCAGGGATGTTTCTGCAGGTATTAAACACTATACATGGACTATGAGACCGCATTATTACATGTTTAGAGGGTGTCCAAAATTTCATGGTCCCTTCAATACAAGTAGGCAGTATTCATTAATATAACAGTTGATGGCAATACCACTACATAAAATTAATGTATTTAAATATGACTTGGTACGTAGTTCTATTAGAATTTAAAAAGCAAAAAAACCATACATGTCAAAAACAAAACAAAACATTGATCGCTTGTAAGGGCGCTGGTGCTTGCTTAGGCCGTATCGAATCACTTGGCTACGGCCGGGAATAACGCGCACCCATGGCAGCCACTTGCTAGCGGCTGCAACCACTTCCCGTGGACTCGTGTGTTATATCCGACCGTAGGCCAAGTGTTTCCGATCCGACCTTATTCTCTTCCAAAACATTTGGGGTTCACGAAGCGGCAAAGCATGTTGATACAGTACTGTCCAGAGCAAAGAAGGAATATTTAGTTTGCACTTGCCGTTGCAGCTTGGTCAAATGTTAAACTACATCTATCAAATAAGAGTTGAGGGCAGAAATGATGTCACACTGCCATTGGGGAAAAAAAACGAGCGAAAAAATCCCACACACTGTCGCTAACGGCACCTACAACTAGTCAACTGTATCTATATTTAAGAAAGTTACGATGATTTTTCCTCAGTTCAGGCCAATGATAATCATTACAACTCAGCTTAGTAGTAAAAGCTTTCGTCTCTCGACATCATCTCGCGAAGCTGCAAGAGATAATAGACAAATAACGGATTTTAAGATAAAAAGAGTCTGCCAACTCTGCTAAGATAAATAGTCAGTGCACATACGTTTATATCGGTACCTGTCACTAGAGTTCTTGAATGTGGAACACACTTTGCACACACACACACCCATACCCGTTATTTAAGGTGTAAATCGAGGATTTTCTATTGTTCCTCTTCCCTTTTCCTTTGCTTATACACTAACTTGTTTGCAACATTGGTTTTGTACACGTTTTCTAATCGAGGTCGTCCTCGATTTGGTCCTGTCCTTAATTCATCGACGATGTTGCACGTGTGTGTCCTCGATTTACACCATTAACAAATCCATCCGCATGCATTGCTGAGGGAAACTTCCGCCATTCAATGCCATGTCGACGCCATTTGGGGGGGGGGGGGATGAAGGGGTTGACTTTATGTTGCACAAAAAAATATGTTAACATTCGTGCATACGCGCACTTGATTCCACTGTTGGCACCTTTTGGTGTCAAGTATATTTTTTTTAGTAGGTATGTGCCGTGGGGATCTTCAATACCCCTTTTAGGAGTATACACTTCTTTGCTGCTTATATTTGCTGAAGGGATGTCATGACTGTGTTGGCATTTGGATTCATTCAGTTAAAAAAAATCAGGGTTGGAACAGTGTGTGATCCAACGGCTCAAATTGGTCATCAAAATGTATAAGGGAAATATCCTGGCCTCATCCTCGAGGTATTACCATCCTTGAGGCCACTATTTTCATATCTTCTAACGTTCATCTTACTAAAAATATGAAACTGGATCTCTCCCAATTAATTATGGGGGTGACTTACCGGAATGTCCGCCTCCTCCGACCGGGCGACGTAAGGGATGATGAATTCCGACTGAGACGGTCTGAAGCCTTTGTTCTGTAATAACACGCATATTTAATGAGACACAAACAATTTCGATGCTTCAGCATACACAATTTACAAAACAAACAAAAAACACTACCCCTAAAAAAACACAAACAAATTTAAAATAACAAAAACAACTAGACACGTGCTTGCACGCGGACAAACAAAGGGGTGTTTCATGGGTTCGTTTTTCTCGTATGCATATTAACTCCTCATACAGGGTGGTCCCCCCAAAACGGAACCGCATACCACCACTACCTTGACTCAAACCACCTGTAGCCTACCAATCGATGAACAATTATGATACCAATTATCCCGATTCGGTCCAGTAGTTTTTGCTGCAGAGCCTATTTTCTGAATCACACTTTCATGTGGGTATTATTACATAACAATCCTTCTATCAATTGCAATGTAATTGTAAATAGTGTGTGCTAACTATAAAGGCAATCGGATTTAATAAAGTGCCAAAAAGTCCTGGACAGAAGAAAAATGTGAACAAAAACTGTGGACAGAAGTCTGAAAAAGAAACAAAAGTAAGAAATCTAAACGAAAATAAAAGCTGTTTCGGAAAGTAAACACTCCAAAACAACAGCATTGCACTATAGTTTATGTTACTACTCTCTGCATTGGTTGTATCAAAGCTATAACTACAATAAATAGATCTTACAGAAACTTATTCAATCCATCTTCAAGAGGCATTCAAGCTATCGAGCCAATGTCCGCTTGTGAGGTATGCTTGGTAGTTCCTGGCTAACGTTGCCGAGGTTCCCATTAGTTGATAGCGACCTCTACCTGCACGGCAGCGTTATTACGTTTTGCAGGGAATGGATGTATTACCGAAATGTCATCCAGTCTAGGACAAAGAGTAGTTGTATCAAATGACCCAACAAGAGTGAAGAAAAGAAGAACAGCTATAGGCACTCACCAGGTAAATCCTAGGGTGTGGGGCATCGTACATTGCCATGCGCCGCTCAGATGGGCGCATGGTGGCGCTCTGTTGCATATTCCCCCTGGCCAGCATTGCTCTTTTCATCATCGTCAGACACACAATCATAGCGGTAGGGACAATAATAACGAGACCCGTAATGCCCAAAATCATGGCCACAATGACTGCAGTGGAGAGGCTGGCATCTGTGAACCAAACACAGTGCATTATTAGAGGTTGCGTGACTCCATATTGGAAGAGTAACCTCTGGCCGAGATAATTACCATAAAAGTTTACCGCTAATTTTCGAATATAGATGTAATATAAATTGAGTTTGAAAAAGAAGTTGCCAATCTTTGTGGCTTTGGTCAGGAAAAAGTTAATATAGTCATGTAACCCTCAAAATTCGGCTCTTTGTTTTAATGGACACCATTGAACAGATGGCGGCGTTATTTATTACGAAACATTTTGTCGAAATTGAAATGATAAAGGTGTTTTAAGCTGTTTCAAGTAACAAGGCGTCTGTTAATTGGTTACCCGTACCGTTCACTGTCTCACATCTGTTCCCACTATAACCTGCAGGACACCTGAAAGATGAAATCGTCATTATAAGTTATAAACAATGTCTTCGCAGATGCCATACTAGGCCTATTGAGTCCATACGCTGGACCCTTCTGCGTGAAAATTTTAGAGAAAAAAAACACACAAATAAGGATACAAAACGTACCAATCAGAATACGAGGGTACAAACAATACGAAACATTCTCATTATAGTTTATACTTCCTAAAATCCAAAGGGATTTTCCATTCTAGTAAGAAAATACTCACCTCTGTTTACCTACATTTGCATATCAGCGCGCATGCGCACAAACATTCGCTGAAAAGAATAGCGCCAAAGCCACACCCTCATTGTCCACTGCATGCCCCACGCCCACAAAGGACCCTGTAACGTAATAGCTCGTCCTATTTTTTTTTTTTTTTTTTTTTTTTTAAAGGGAGGGATGGTAAACAGAGGTGAGTATTTTCTTACTAGAATGGAAAATCCCTTTGGATTTTAGGAATTCCATTACAGAAAATACCTCACCTCTGTTTACCTACATTTGCAGAGTAGCACCGAAAGTCTCAAGGGGGGGGGGGAGGGACATGCAGTGGTACTTGAAAGTCTAGACTAGGCCTACATGCAATTCTAAATAACATGCAAAGGTTGTCTAGACCTACCCGGGAGCTGGCTATCTATTTAAAAGGAGCTGTGCGGGCTGAGCGGGCTGCTGATCGTGCTGTTTCTTGGAGGACTTTCTTGCCCATGTGTCCCTCCGATTGCACGACATCCTTCAGGTAGCATGATGTGAAAGTCGAAGGATTTTTCCAGCAGGCCGCTTTCATAATCTGTGAAAGAGGAACTCCAAGCAGATGGGCCCATGAAGTCGACATGCTGCGTGTCTCGTGGGCTCCTGATTTCGATCCTCGATGGTCGGAATGGCATTGTATGGCCACCGATCAAATCCATCGAGCGATCGTGGTCACAGAGGCTTTGTGATGAGGCTGGATGGTCGTAATAAACAGTTGCTTGATGTCTCCTCTGAGGGGCTTGGTGCGAGCAATGTAGTACTTGAGCGCTCGCACGGGGCACCACCATTTATCCTCCGCTACTGAAGAGAACGATGTCAAACCTGGTACAAATATGTCGGGTGGTGAGAAACCCATTGATTGATTCTTGGTGAGAAAACCTACCCTTGGAATTAGTCGTACACCGCCAGGTTCCCATCGAATATGGCCTGGTTCCACTGACAGAGCATGGAGTTCGCTTCTGCGGCGAGCTGTAGCTGCAGCCAGTAAAAATATGGTTTTAACTGTAAAATGGTGAAGGGACGAACTACCTGCTGGTTCAAACGGAGGTTTGGAGAGAGATAACAGGACGGTGCCCAGATCCCATGAAGGTATCAGCTTCCTGGTAGGAGGCCGATCATTAAACATACCACGTATCATGTGAGAAATTGATGTATTGGATGAAGTTGTTGTGCCATCATGGAAACCCTGATGAAGGACACCAATAGCTGATCTGTAGCCCTTAATTGTTGTAATTTGAAGGCCTGAATTAAAAAGGTGAAGAAAGAAATCCCCAATCGAGGTTACAGATGCAGAACGGGGATTGACAGCTCTCTCCTCACACCATTTGGTGAAGTGGAGAAGTCTACTATCATAAGTTCTTCTGGTGGATCTCCGTCTGCTCTTGGTTGCCAAGGACGTAGCTTCCTCCGAAAGTCCCGCTGATCGGAAGGAGACTTTGAGAGCATCCAGGCACAAAGATGGAGAGTGGATGGATCCGGATGCAGAATGTGAGACCCGGGTTGTGACAGGAGGTCTGGCCGGTTGGGAAGTATGAGGGGCGAGTGAACCAGGAGATCCAGAAGGCGAGGAAACCAAGGCTCGAATAGGTCCACATGTGGAGTTCCGAGTATGTTGAAGATGTGTTTGACTACAGGAGGGTGGAGAGACCAATCTGTCGGAGGATATTCTTCTTCCCGGCCAGATGGGTGACCTGAAGAGATATTTGGCGAGGAATTCACCCGCTGAGTAGCTCCCAAGTGGCTAGGCAGAGAGACGGAGAGTGAGTTCCCCCCTGGCGGTTGATGTAAGACACTACTGTGGAGTTGTCTGACTTGACTAGAACTAATTTGTTGAGGACTTCGGACTCTAGGGAAATTAAAGCCTTGTACACTGCCCGGAGCTCTAGGTGATTGATGTGAAGTAGACTCTCGTCCATCGACCATGTGCCGGCCCGTGATAGATTGTCCAGGTGAGCTTCCCAACCCAGAGTTTAGATGACGCCAAGAGTGGACCCCGTTGGAAGCAGAATGATTGCGTTCTTGTCTATCAGAGAGAAGATTTCCTTCTCCAAAGTCGCCCGGCGTGCAGGATCTGAGGGAACAGGAGTTGGTCGTCTTCGAGGTTGAAGAGGAGGGTTGCTGGTGAATTCCAGACGGTACCCTGTCGAGATAGTTTGAAGAACCCAAATGTCCGAGGTTACGTGAAACCATCTTTGACTGAACTCCCCAAGACGACCACCTACTGGACCCGAAGCTGGAGGGCTGAAAACTGCGTTGTAGTCAAAGGCCCTTGTTACCTCGCGACCCCCGGGACATGAAAGGCCGCGAATATCTGGAAGGCTGTCTCCTGGTGTAGCTGGGGGGAGACGAAGAAGCCTGATGCCCCTGATTCTTGGACTGGTTGGAGCCCTTGTCGGCAGAAAATGGGCGTTGATTGTTCTTGTAGGGCTGACTGGGGGCAAATGTTGAGGGGCGTTTGGCTGAACGCCGACGAAGATCGAACTTGTCTTCAGCTTTGAGGCGTTTGGCTTCATGTAACATAGTCTCATCGAACCTGTTGTCAAAGAGATCATGCCCAGCCAGGGGAAGGTCTAGCATGCGATCCTTCGCCCCAAGTGAAGGGAGAAACAACTTGTCTACAACAAGGGAACGTCGCAGCAACGAAGTTGAAGCAAAACCCAAACTAAATTCCTTGAGGCAAAAACTCAGACAATCATCCAAAAAATGGAACATTTCGGGTATCTTATATGGCTCACACAAGGAAGGATCTCCATAACATCGAGCAAGGGTATCCGATAACAGGATGGAGAAAGAGGCCACTTTGGCCCCTTGACGCAGATGGCTATCCAAGTAGGCAATTCTTTTGTCAAGTGTTTTCGTCTTACCATCAAAAGTTTGCTTCTGAGATTGCGGATTCTCACGTCTCAGCAAGTCTTTGGCCTCAGAAGACAAGGAAGGGGTAGAAAAAAATCTATCAGTGTCCGCTTTATTGGTGTTGAACATGCCTGCAAACCTGCTCGGTCCACAAGAGAGAGATTGCTTGTTTTGCACCTGACTAAGGGACTCATTCATAGAGTCAGCACACATTCTATCAATAGGAAAAGTGGGCTGCGAAGGCTTAGATTTATGAGTACCAGAATCTCTGCGATATGAAGGTCGAGTAGATTCGCCTGGGGAAGGGGGTGGAAACTGAAGGATCTTACCCACTTCCGTCATCGTAAGATTAGCCCGTTGGACATTGGAGAGACTATCTTCATCCACTGTCTGGCCCGAGGAAAAAGAAGACCTTGAAGGAGATCTAGAATGTGAGTGTCGGCTTCGATGACCAGAATCCGACCGTGAGTAATCACGATCATGACGAGAAGAACGATGTCGGCGCCGATGTCGATCGTCGGAGTCCGAGCGGGACCGCGCACGAGACCGGGAACGGCGCCGTGGATCGCGGCGTTCTCTCCCCGCCCGGCTGGTGTGTTCACCGAAGCGTTGCGGAGAACGGAGCTTTGTCCTGTGAAAGGTATGCCATGATCATCCGGAGAATGTGAAGAATTACCCTGATAAGGTGTGTAATGGTGTGAAAATCCCATCGGAAAAGTCTGGGGATAAACCCGCGGGTCGTAGGCTGGAACACTGAGTGGATACGGAGTGCGAGTATTGTGGTCGAAGTGACGAGGATCGTTCGGGAAAAAGGACCACGTGTGAGGTTCCGAGTGATGAAGAAAATCTCGCCGAGATTCGCTTGTAAAACTAGGTTGAGAATACGAACCCGTAGTATGGCTGACTGAAGATGATGGTGGTGGTGGTGGTGCCCCAAGCCTCTGTGACCCGGCGGGGCTGGTCGGATTACCGAGGGACCTTTGGGTTTCGAACGCCAAGCCCCGCCGTCCCGCCTGCACATGCGAGTCGACCTGTTGTTCCGAAGCGTGCATGTGCTCCTGCAGACTGCCGTAAGAATGCGGGATTTGTCGGGGAGTGGCCGTAATTCTCATTGGAGAATTCTTTGACCCTGGAGAAATTCCAACTGCCGAACCCGGGAGATTGGACCCAGTCGTAGCAGAGGAATTATCACGCTTGGATTGAGTAGAGGGTGACTTTCCAGTAGAACCGCTTGAGACGGTTTTCTTCTTGGTTTTGGCGGAGTCCGCCATTTTGAAATCACAGCGAGAACAGCTAAAAATTGTACGTCTTTACACTACGCGTCGCTGAAAAAACTAGGGCGAGCTATTACGTTACAGGGTCCTTTGTGGGCGTGGGGCATGCAGTGGACAATGAGGGTGTGGCTTGGGCGCTATTCTTTTCAGCAAATGTTTGTGCGCATGCGCGCTGATATGCAAATGTAGGTAAACAGAGGTGAGGTATTTTCTGTAATGGAAATGTATTGAACGTGCTTGCCACCAATGGTATTCTTTATCTGACAAGTCACCAAAAGTTTCCAACCAACTGTCAATGTGGACAGAGGCATTCCTAGGTCTTTGTCATCATTAGTTGTGATTTGACTTGCGATTTGACTTGTGATTATAACTTGTGATTTGACATGTGATTTAATTGGATCACAATTGTGATTTGCCTGGTGATGTGACTAGTGGTAAGACCTGGGTTTGCCTCGTGATGGAGTTAATTACAACCAGTCTTGTGTTTATTTGCCAATGCTCTGAAAAGGCAAACCCACTCAACATTTCCCTACTGCTCAACAACTATTGGACGAAAATTTGAATTTTGAACATCAAAAGATAAAACAAATACTACACTCCAACGTCTTTTTTCCCCCCTCCAAAATAGTACTTTTAATACGCTGTAAGGATCGATACTGTAGGATCGATTAATGGAGGATAATCTACAGTTAATTCATGATCGCGGACTGATTTTGTGTTGTGCCATTCACATTTCTGAAAGCTAAAGAAGAAGTCAACTTAAGTGCAATCAACCAGGTTATACGAACACGCAGGAGCTGAGGTAGCTGGAAGCATTGGGTTGGCATGTTCCTCCATTGTCACAGAACCCGTCCGGGCAAACTTCTGTCGAAATGAAAGAAACAAAAAATCAAGAATTCACAAGTGTTTTCTAAGAAAATGCTTGTATTTTCTCACTGCTCAAATTGACTTTGATGACATGAAATTGCCATCTGGGGGCTTGTTAGTCAATACAGAGGAAAATTAGTGAACTTCGTATGTGGAAATCTTTCCCACTGGAACTTAATTGTAGCAAATATATAGTCCTCTGAAATGTGTTGGAACTGTGAGATAACCCTTTCGGGTAAACGTTTTAGTGCACCTTTTAAACGTTTGAAATGTTCCATGCTTTTCCTGACAACTGAGGGTGCTGTTGCTGTGATATCACTTCAGGAACACCCTTCAGATTAGGATTTTTTTCTCTTCAAATTGTAAACTCAAATCCGAAATCGTTTCGTGTATACAGTTTTCTCATTGATTTGCTGTCATGCTGAAATTTACGACAATGAACCACTGACAGTTGAAAAATAACCAAGGCAAGCCCGTAAATATTCTGATGACTATTATGCTGAAACAGATGTGAAATAGAAGTTTCCGCCCCGAATGATATCACAGTTTTGCCCACGAGTGTGGAAATTCGGATTTGCATAAAAACCAAAAGGGCACCAACCGCCCTTAAAAATGCCAACAAGAAGATATATTTTTTTTTAAATGGAACACAAAGGTAAATTTCGAGGATTGCATTAAATAGATGCGCCACTTAAGTCAACGGTCATCATCCTGCATTATCATAAGGCTATCAGTAAACTCACCGATAACCGTTATGCACACATACGGAAAGTTGTTCTTTATAATCGTTCAATCGCAACTTACATTTAAAAGTTTCAAGTCCTTTTACAAGTAATAGAGTTTAATTTGTTGACTTGCTTTTTTCCCCCAAAGGGAGCTTTTTCATTAACGCTGTTCGGTGACGGTTTGTACATGTTTAAAGAATCTAAACAATTACGTACGCTAATTTCTTGGTGGAGTCTGATTAACATTGCAATGCTAATTATTTATGCATCTCATTCAGTCAGTAACGTATATACACACAGTTTCATACCCGATCCATTGTAGGCCTGTAGTATCATCCTAATTATTATAGCAAGTCGTATTTGAACACTATGGCCTAAAACAGCTATACTTATAAGCCTACCACGTACCTTCCAAAAAGGTAGTGGCGCTGGGGTTCAGCTTATATTCTGAATTTAAGAATAAATTATCTGCTGAGATTGCGGCATCAATGGAATTTTCCACCTCCGTTTGGTTGGCCGTGGAGTTCCCGTTGACTGAAATCAATGCTTCCACACCTATGCTACCACTGAAGAAGTACAAGACAATGATGCGGCCGAACTCGGATAGATTGCCGAAGGCAATACTGAACTGCATCAACACAGAAACGAAACATTTAGAGAAAAGACTGATGTCATTCTACTTTCAATTACTATTTAACTTGATGTGATCAACTTGGTAATTATCGGTAATTCGGAGCACATTCCAACTTAGCCGTTAATTCTGACCTTAACAAATTCTGAGATGTTGAACCAATAATTAGACCAAATCGAGGCAACAAACGTCCACGGCCATTATCCAATGTGGACTCTTAATTCTTCAGTCTCTTACCAAGTTCTCAAGGCGTCTCTGATGTGAAAGAAACGCAACTGAGGTGGGATTAGTGAGCTCGTTTGTGAATACAGCTGGGCTGTTGCTGATCTCCACAATGACGAAAGTAAAACGAAACATTCTTCCTTCTGTTTGTTAAAAAAATCAGGACTTTGTATGTTTTTTTAGGTTATTATAATTATAAATGCAGTTCAAGTTTTGTAGATTTGGGGTTTAAACACTCCGTTTTTCTGTTTTACACATGGATTGCTTGGCCAATTTTTTTTCTCGAAACAATCAGGGGCGGCTTCATCATACCTCTGCAATGTCTTATGTTTTTGTTTCACGGCCTTAATTAAGTTCGTGTAAAATGACCTAAAATGCCTATGCTGACTGAATAATGTTTGTGACGTCTTCACTTGTCCTGGTAGAGAGGTTTGTGGGCCTTCATTTTCAGTGTTTGTGAAAAACTCGAGGAGGGTTCCAGATCAGAACTGAACACTGAGGATGTATTTTTCGAGAAATCATTATGACATTTGACCCCAAAGGTGCTGAATCTCGCAGTAAAGTGGAAGGCTCATTTTCCAACTTGGCATTGGGCTTCGGGATTTGACTTTGGGGTGTTTGTTCTGATTGTTAGAAAAGAGGGTAGGCCTATTTATCATTTGCCTCGGTAGTAATTTATTTTATACTGGTCTATACCCTTGTGGGCCAAAGTTGTCGGACCACCCTCTCTTGAATTATTTTCAGGGGTTTTGAACGAGAAATCATCATACGTACGCAGGCAGTTATCTGAGTTTCCAGCCTTGAAAAAGCCGGTGGGACAGTCGCATGTGTAACCTTCCAGCTGATTGACACAAGTCAATCCTCGAGATGAACATTCCCCCATGACTTCTGGCAGAGAACATTCATTGTGATCTGGAAGCAAAGCAGAATCAATGGAAGAACATTGCATCGTAAAACAAATTAAGATTCATCAGGGCCTATATTAAATCAGACTGATTCCTTTAAACCATTTCAACCATCTTACATTCTACCTTCTAGCCCGTTCTGCATCACGCTCGATCAGCATCATATGGAGCCACAGTGAACGTGTCATACAGACATTAGTATGTGAAAATCATGTGTCATTAGTATTCGTCAAAACGAGTGGCAGGACTCGATCCGGTCGGCAAGAGCAAACTATCTTACTTGGTTCCACAGTGATAGTGAAGACAGGACATGTTGCTGTCCGGCCTGCCGGATCGGTGGCGGTGTACGTCACGCTGTATTCACCAGGCAAAAGTGACTGGCCGGGTTCAAAGGTCGTAGACAGGGTCACTGTGCCGGAGTTGTCCGAGGCAGTCGGCGGGGTCCAATCTGCAACGGCTGTGTCTGTGGCTAACTCCACCGTTAGAGTGAAACTCGCTGGGCAGTTGGTCAAGCTGGGATTCTCACCATCTGTTATTGGGGAAAACAACAAATGTGACATTATCTTTTAAAAAACAATCACTCCGGAAATCACTACATCATCGCCAATGGTGCCAGCAAAAAGAGCTGCGCGCTTACACCTACCCGAAATGGTAATCGTAAATGCACATTCGGCGACCAATCCTGCGGTATCAGTCACATTGTATGTGACGACAGTTGCACCCAATGGGAAGCTATCTCCTGGCCGGTAGTCTGACTGTACACTGGCTACCGCCACGTTATCTGTGCCTTGTGGTTCTGACCACGAAGCTACTCCACGATCGCTCTGCAGACCTGTGTCACTGGTGACTCCTTGGAAGGGGCAGCCAGTAAATGTAGGAGGCTCATTATCTGTGGTACAAGAACGTTCATAAGACGTGGTAGGTACTCTAGAGGGTAGTCCTAATTATTGATGAAGGAAGTCAAACACATTTTCGTATTGCGACTGACAGCTTGCATGAATAGCTGGTGATTGGTCAGTGTTTGGTAAAACATGGTATTAGATAACATGAACATTGTACATGTATTTAAGAGCGAAACAGAACTCTAATCAAACAGCGAAATCCTTTCATTGTCATGTAATACATATTATTAAGACCGAGGTTTAATGGTTGGTTTTTGCACCTACCATAGACCTGGACAACAAAGCTGCAGTTGACGGCGTTACCACTGCCATCCTCTGCCGTGTACACCACCACGGTATCTCCGACAGGGAACGCATCACCAACATCATAGTTAGAGGTCCGAGTTACGCTGCCCGAGTTGTCTGAAGCTTGAGGTTCATCCCAGAATGCTCTGGCTGTATCCCGAGTGGGGTCCGTCGGGAACCTAGGAAGGTTCACGGGACAGCCGGTAATAACTGGCGGCTGCACGTCTGTGGGAGTGACGGGAGAACAGTAATTTACCAAGTATCAATGAGAAATGTGCAAGTACAAATATTTGGATATTTTGACGTGTACTTTTAGGTGGTACAACTTTTAGGTGGTACATCTTTTTCGTCAGGTGCAAGCCCTATCAGATAATGCGAAGGTGACAGGTGCTCAACATTACATTCATTTTTGCAGATATGTTTCATCAAAAGTTACTACTGCCTTTTGAGTTTCTGTACATAGGCCTAAAGCATAAATGTTCACAAATGTGAGTAGAGGAGCATAATAAACGAGCCTACCATTCACAATGACGTTGAACTGACAAGTAGCCATATTATCAGCAGCATCGTAGGCTGTGTACATAACCAGGTGACTGTCAATGCCAAAGACACTGCCTGGTTCATGAGTTACATCCAATCGAACCACGCCAACGTTGTCGGTCACCCCGGGTCGTGTCCAGTTGACCATGATAGTGAAGTTTACGAAACTCTCCAGTGGTTCATTGAGTGTGATATCAGATGGACAGGTATCGAAGACCGGATCTTCATTGTCTGAGAGCAGATGACATATTTCATATGATGTTAAAAGAATGTTGAACAGAATCGTCTAAAAATCAGCTTACAAAAGCTTGAAAGTTAACATTTTGTTGACAATCATACCAACAAAAATTAGTTATTCGTCTTCTTTGTACACTGTGAGTTTGAGAAAATGGCGTCTGCATGACCTTCCGGATCGGAAGGAACGAATGGAACGAGCTCGAGCCTCTTCTCAAGTATGAGTATTAGTCGTTTCAGGATGAGCCTTTCCTACAATACTTGACACAGGAGTGAATTGATCGAAAGTTCCTTCTGTCAGGTCTTTTATGAGGGAAATCGCAGCGCCCTGCGAGATTGATTTTGTTTAATCACCCACCTGATACCAAGACTGCAAATGAGCAGGTTTCGGTGTTGTCCGAGGGATCAGTGGCGATACACATGACATTCTGCACTCCAACTTGGAAGTTGGTTGCCGAGGCTGGGGTGCATGACACTGTCCACTCCCCACTATTGTCAGCAGCAGTCGTGACAAATGTCACATTAGCGACACTCCGTTGAGGGTCTGTGTCAGTAACAATGGCTGCACTGGGACAAGTAATAGCAGGAGGCTCCATGTCTATATTTGAAGAAGAAAACAATCAGAGTGTGCATTTAAAGGTGGTAGCAATTCTGTTTAACTAAACTGAAACACAGGATTCTGTGAGACTATAAGAAGTAGCAAGCAGTAGGATAAAATGTGGGACAAAACGATTAGTTTTTACAGAAGCACGTGGGTAACCTCCGCCTGCTCAATGTTTTTCCAATCCTTATTCATTATTCAAAGCAAACACTGTTTTTGTACAACTTAGATTCTTAAAGCCACATCGATAGAAATGAGAATCTTTGGAAATTGAGAATGAAAGACATTGACATTGAAATACATACCTTCAACTGTCACCACAAAAAAGCAGGAACCTTTATTCCCTGACGTGTCGGTCACGTTGTACTCAACGTCTGTGTCACCAATTGGAAATAAGTGCCCAGGCTGGTAGTTGGAGTTATACTCCTGAACTGCAACGAAGTCCATCGGAATGACAGGCGGCCATGACACATTAGCGGTGTTCTGCTGTGGGTCAGTTTGAACTGTGAACGAAGCTGGGCATGGCTCAAAGTAGGGATCCTGGTTGTCTGAAAGACAAGAGGTTTAAGCAAATTCACGGAATTCTGGGAAACAAATTCTTGGTACCTGACCTCAAAAACCTCTTCTAGGAAAATATTTACAAAAATGATCTATGATGACTTCTTACCAAGCACAGTAATGTAGAAACCACAATTAATGTCATTGCCGGCTGCATCCACAACAGTGTAGGAGACGTGGTGATTAGAAACACCCAGTGGCTCTGTAGGATCCAGTGAAGATGTCGCAGTGAAGACACCAGAATTATCAAATGCATCATCAGGCAGAGACCAGCCACCAGTGCTAACGTTGGATTGTGGATTAGTGTAGAGTGTGAGGCTAGTAGGGCAGGTCACATTGGGTTGCTGGTCGTCTGGTCATCAAAAGAAAAATGTTTTCCGTTGAGAGACGTATCATGTCAACATGAGAAGGCAAGCACAAAGCAGGGAGAAGACATTTCAGCAAAACTACATTTATGATTATTGAAGTCCCAATAATGATAAATAAATGTATATGGCCTTACCAACAACAGTGACATTGAACACGCATGATTCCATGTTGCCACTTTCATCAGTTGCATTCATCATGATTCTTGTTACTCCAATGTCGAATGCCTCCCCTGGCATATGACTGGCATCGACCGTGACAGTTCCCCCACTGTTATCGGTTACATTTGGTGGAGTCCAACTGACGACGGCTGTTGGGAGGTTCAAGTCAGTTGGGTAGCTTGCTTGGAGTACAGGAGGGCATGGGTCAAAGACAGGCTTGACTACATCTGCAAAACGGCCGTGAGTTAATAAATAGCAAAACGGCGGAAAATAACAGAAAATTTAAATCAAAACTGAAAAGCGAAAACCACATTTTGGCTGAAGTAATGTAGGAATGTATGTAAAATGTTTGCACTAGCACACATTGCCATCTCAATGCTAAACACAAACCCATGCATTTCAACCTCGTTCCCAGGGTGTCGAGCAGTACGCTCCCACCACTACCTGCTCTATCACACTGGTACTGGATCATTTGCATATCAAAAAAATTTGGATACGTATGCAAATGAGGAATAGTCTGCATGGTGTCCGCCTGTGCGTTTGGTTTTGTATGTGGTGTTTTGGGTAAAAAATATGATCAATTCGTGACGGCGTGATTTGCTACAACACGATTGTTTCTCAAAGTTAAATTGTAACAGTCCCATCTAGCCGAAATACAGTATCACAGTTTACATTAATATTAGCAAATTGCAACGGAAAGGATTATTTTTGAGAACGTGTGGACGTAATATACTAATTACAATGAACGTGAAAACGCGTAATACACGTTAGAAATAACAACACCAAGGACACGATATAAATCCATTACCTGCTAAATGCGCCATCGAAACATGATGGAAGCAGGTTCCCATCTCAGGGCTTACTATTGGATGCGAGGTTGAAAATGTAGTAAGCCCTGGGGACAAGGCTGTTCAATGCAAAACATAACCCCACACGTCTGCCATTCAAATGATTACATCTTTGAATATAATTCTCGAGAAAAGGTCAATCGCAGTGGACAAACTCTCCTACTCATCGACCTGTTGTAAAGTTCTCAAAAAGAACTTCGCTAAAATATCAAATTAGAGATCAGCAACTTGCAACATGAACATATCCATTTTCTAGGCCTTCAATCAATGTTGCATTCGCGTAAATTTTTACCAGACTCCTTATTGCATTCATTAACAGTTGTGTCGTTGAAATTACAGTTTTATTCAGATTTGCGTTTTGGCCGACTGTACCTTCATCATCAATGATGCAGATTTCTGTATCAGCACCAACTTGTCCATCGCTTGGATCTGGATTCATCAAAGACAAGGTGAAACAATGCGTGTCCTGCGCGCTGTCATCATCAATTATTGTGACCGTGAATACTGTGATATTTGTATCTGTGAAGTTTAGAGTGGCAGTCTGAGATGAATAATCCATTCCTGCAACAGCAGTCCCATCGGAGGTAACAACGTCTGTGGGGGAAAAATAGCATATTGATCATGATGAAATGTTCAGGTAATGAAATCTTTTATTAAAACTAGTGTAGGCGTATACTAATTTGCCTACAAGGTTGGGGCCACAAATTGACTCAATCATTAGTGAAAACAAGACTAGGCAAGCCTATGAAACTTGTCCCAGAATGATCATACCAATTGGGTCCAAGGGGTTAATATTGTCATCTGAGTCAAATTTTGGGGCTAAGGTGAGACTTAAGCAAGTTTAATTCATAAGTGACAATCAGTGAGTGAGTCGATGAGGTAACAAAGAAGAATATAGCCCATGTTACCTGTGACGTCATACCATAGAGCTGAGGTCCTACCGATGGTCATACCAATGGGCCTTCGGCAGGCAACCCAAACATTTAAGCATCTTTGCAGGTTATTTTGTAACAAATACAAACATTACAGTTTCGATGACATTTGATCTTACTAGGTAACATACCAACAAGAGTACTTTCCAAAGCCGAAGCTCCAGTGCGTATAATGGTGATATCAATAGGGCCATCTCCTTCATTTGTAGAGTAGGATGCCTGCTCAAAATTGTATACCGTGGCTGAAAAATATACCCAAACAAAAAAAGGTACTGCTAATATTCAACAAGAAACCACGAAATTGTGATATCGAAGGTAACAATTCAAACGCAATTAGAAAACAATAGCAAGTCAGCAGGAAAGATACAAATTCACGATCATGAAGCTTGAAGACATAAAAGCTTCGATATATCCCACACTAGGAGCCTGAAAATCCAAAGGTACACGGATGGCACTTTCACGCACCAATTTCAACTTCACTTTTTCACATTCAGCTTTGGGGAACGCACGAATCCGAGCTTTTTGCATGTGAGTAACTCAATTATGATTTCATTACCTTCATCGGCACAGGTAGATCCTTTCCATCCAAACGCACAAGTACAGTTGTACATTCCACGACCAGCATCCATACACATACCTCCATTTGAACATGGTACGAGTGGACAATTACCAGAGCAAGCACATGGATCTAAAAATGCATTAAAATCAACTCTATTTACTTCACATAAACATCAATAATAAACACCATTGATGTATCATTTTGCTTGTTCTCGATTCTATTTGCAGTCTCCGTATAGACGATCAATAATATTCTCTGTATATGCCATTATCTTTCCCAATGTTCACAAATGCCTTGGCTTAAAAACCCTTGAAAAGATCAGCATTAGACAAGTCCATTTCATTTGGTAGTCTCGTGATGTTTGATGTTCTGGCACACAATAAGAGCTGTTTTGACATTACGGGGACTAGGGGCTTCTAACTGTACCTTCATCATCAATGATGCAGATTTCTGTATCAGCACCAACTTGTCCATCGCTTGGATCTGGATTCATCAAAGACAAGGTGAAACAATGCGTGTCCTGCGCGTTGCCATCATCAATTATTGTGACCGTGATTACTGTGATATTTGTATCTGTGAAGTTTAGATTGGCAGTCTGCGATAGATAATCCGTTCCTGCAACAGCAGTCCCATCAGAGGTAACAACGTCTGTGGGGGAAAAATAGCATATTGATAATGATGAAATGTTCAGGTAATGAAATCTTTTATTAAAACTAGTGTAGGCGTATTCTAATTTGCCTACAAGGTTGGGGCCACAAATTGACTCAATCATTAGTGAAAACAAGACTAGGCAAGCCTATAAAACTTGTCCCAGAATGATCACACCAATTGGGTCCATGGGGTTAATATAGTCATCTGAGTCAAATTTTGGGGCTCAGGTGAGACTTAAGCAAGTTTAATTCATAAGCGACAATCAGTGAGTGAGTCGATGAGGTAGCAAAGAAGCATATAGCCCATATTACCTGTGACGTCATACCATAGAGCTGAGGTCCTACCGATGGTCATACCAATGGGCCTTCGGCAGGCAACCCAAACATTTAAGCATCTTTGCAGGTTTTTTTGTAACAAATACAAACATAACAGTTTCAATGACATTTGATCTTACTTAATAGGTAACATACCAACAAGAGTACTTTCCAAAGCCGAACCTCCAGTACGTATAATGGTGATACCAATAGGGCCATCTCCTTCATTTGTAGAGTAGGATGCCTGCTCAAAATTGTATACCGTGGCTGAAAAATATACCCAAACCAAAAAAGATACTGGTTATATTCAACAAGAAACCACGAAATTGTGATATCGAAGGTAACAATTCAAACGCAATTAGAAAACAATAGCAAGTCAGCAGGTAAGATACAAATTCACGATCATGAAGCTTGAAGACATAAAAGCTTCGATATATCGCACACTAGAGCCTGAAAATCCAAAGGTACACGGATGGCACTTTCACGCACCAATTTCAACTTCACTTTTTCACATTCAGCTTTGGGGAACGCACGAATCCGAGCTTTTTGCATGTGAGTAACTCAATTATGATTTCATTACCTTCATCGGCACAGGAAGATCCTTTCCATCCAAACGCACAAGTACAGTTGTACATTCCATGACCAGCATCCATACACATACCTCCATTTGAACATGGTACGATTGGACAATTACCAGAGCAAGCACATGGATCTAAAAATGCATTAAAATCAACTCTATTTACTTCACATAAACATCAATAATAAACACCATTGATGTATCATTTTGCTTGTTCTCGATTCTATTTCCAGTCTCCGTATAGACGATCAATAATATTCTCTGTATATGCCATTATGTTTCCCAATGTTCACAAATGCATTGGCTTAAAAACCCTCGAAAAGATCAGCACTAGACAAGTCCATTTCATTTGGTAGTCTCATGATGTTTGATGTTCTGGCACACAATAAGAGCTGTTTTGACTTTACGAGGACTAGGGCTTCTAACTGTACCTTCATTGTCAATGATGCAGATTTCTGTATCAGCACCAACTTGTCCATCGCTTGGATCTGGATTCATCAAAGACAAGGTGAAACAATGCGTGTCCTGCGCGTTGCCATCATCAATTATTGTGACCGTGATTACCGTGATATTTGTATCTGTGAAGTTTAGAGTGGCAGTCTGCGATAAATAATCCGTTCCTGCAACAGCAGTCCCATCGGAGGTAACAACGTCTGTGGGGGAAAATAGCATATTGATAATGATGAAATGTTCAGGTAATGAAATCTTTTATTAAAACTAGTGTAGGCGTATACTAATTTGCCTACAAGGTTGGGGCCACAAATTGACTCAATCATTAGTGAAAACAAGACTAGGCAAGCCTATAAAACTTGTCCCAGAATGATCACACCAATTGGGTCCAAGGGTTAATATAGTCATCTGAGTCAAATTTTGGGGCTAAGGTGAGACTTAAGCAAGTTTAATTCATAAGCGACAATCAGTGAGTGAGTCGATGAGGTAGCAAAGAAGCATATAGCCCATATTACCTGTGACGTCATACCATAGAGCTGAGGTCCTACCGATGGTCATACCAATGGGCCTTCGGCAGGCAACCCAAACATTTAAGCATCTTTGTAGGTTATTTTGTAACAAATACAAACATTACAGTTTCAATGACATTTGATCTTACTTAATAGGTAACATACCAACAAGAGTACTTTCCAAAGCCGAACCTCCAGTACGTATAATGGTGATACCAATAGGGCCATCTCCTTCATTTGTAGAGTAGGATGCCTGCTCAAAATTGTATACCGTGGCTGAAAAATATACCCAAACCAAAAAAGATACTGGTTATATTCAACAAGAAACCACGAAATTGTGATATCGAAGGTAACAATTCAAACGTAATTAGAAAACAATAGCAAGTCAGCAGGAAAGATACAAATTCACGATCATGAAGCTTGAAGACATAAAAGCTGCGATATATCCCACACCAGGAGCCTGAAAATCCAAAGGTACACGGATGGCACTTTCACGCACCAATTTCAACTTCACTTTTTCACATTCGGCTTTGGGGAACGCACGAATCCGAGCCTTTTGCATGTGAATAACTCAATTATGATTTCATTACCTTCATCGGCACAGGTAGATCCTTTCCATCCAAACGCACAAGTACAGTTGTACATTCCACGACCAGCATCCATACACATACCTCCATTTGAACATGGTACGAGTGGACAATTACCAGCGCAAGCACATGGATCTAAAAATGCATTAAAATCAACTCTATTTACTTCACATAAACATCAATAATAAACACCATTGATGTATCATTTTGCTTGTTCTCGATTCTATTTGCAGTCTCCGTATAGACGATCAATAATATTCTCTGTATATGCCATTATCTTTCCCAATGTTCACAAATGCCTTGGCTTAAAAACCCTTGAAAAGATCAGCATTAGACAAGTCCATTTCATTTGGTAGTCTCGTGATGTTTGATGTTCTGGCACACAATAAGAGCTGTTTTGACATTACGGGGACTAGGGGCTTCTAACTGTACCTTCATCATCAATGATGCAGATTTCTGTATCAGCACCAACTTGTCCATCGCTTGGATCTGGATTCATCAAAGACAAGGTGAAACAATGCGTGTCCTGCGCGCTGTCATCATCAATTATTGTGACCGTGAATACTGTGATATTTGTATCTGTGAAGTTTAGAGTGGCAGTCTGAGATGAATAATCCATTCCTGCAACAGCAGTCCCATCGGAGGTAACAACGTCTGTGGGGGAAAAATAGCATATTGATAATGATGAAATGTTCAGGTAATGAAATCTTTCATTTAAACTAGTGTAGGCGTATACTACTTTGCCTACAAGGTTGGGGCCACAAATTGACTCAATCATTAGTGAAAACAAGACAAGGCAAGCCTATAAAACTTGCCCAGAATGATCACACCAATTGAGTCCATGGGGTTAATATAGTCATCTGAGTCGAATTTTGGGGCTCAGGTGAGACTTAAGCAAATTTAATTCATAAGTGACAATAAGTGAGTGAGTCGATGAAGTACCAAAGAAAAATATAGACCATATTACCTGTGACGTCATACCATAGAGCTGAGGTCCTACCGATGGTCATACCAATGGGCCTTCGGCAGGCAACCCAAACATTTAAGCATCTTTGCAGGTTATTTTGTAACAAATACAAACATACAGTTTCAATGACATTTGATCTTACTAATTAGGTATCATACCAACAAGAGTACTTTCCAAAGCCGAAGCTCCAGTGCGTATAATGGTGATATCAATAGGGCCATCTCCTTCATTTGTAGAGTAGGATGCCTGCTCAAAATTGTAAGTTGCGGCTGAAAAATACCCAAACAACAAACAACGAAATCGTTATATCAAAGGTAACAATGCAAAAACATTGATGAATAATAACAAATATTAGTCTATTTTAAGAAGCATGGATTTCATGTATTCGAATCATCCCCCAAAAAAACACCTTTCTGCTTTCAAAATGTTTGTTTTTAAGGAAAAAAAATATATTTCTTATTGGTACGACACCTCGTAGTGAATAATCGGTCCATGATTACTTATGGGACGATTAGTTTACAGAACTTTTTTCTAAAGCAAAATACAACGCTAGAAAGTTCATGAGGAGTAAAAAGTGGAGTTTGTTGAAACGCACAGACAGTACACAATAACAATAAAACAAAATAACGAAAAGGTTATAAAAGGACGTAACGCTGCACAACTTGTACAATGGCAAGTAAAAAAAGCATGTTTTTTTAGGATTAAATGTACAGTCGTTTTCCTAGTTCCGGATTTTTCCTAGTTCCGAATCGCTTCAAATAAAACTCTACCTCTTTTAGATTAGACTAAGTGCATTTTGAAAAGGAAAATGTAAGCTTCTTGATACAGAAAGATCTTTTCGATAAAATCTTTAGAAGATGAATTTTGGCTAGATTTCCGACTCGCACTTTGACATGTTTGGACGGTTGCGGAAAAACGCAGGAGCTGCGAATCGACGATACATTTTTCTCCTCGGTACATCACTCGTACTGTGTGATTTCAAACATTTTGTTCATACACTATAGTCGTATAAACTCTTCCATCCAATGTTTGTTGAATCCAAATAAGTTGTAGAGTCTCTAATTTTTAAAAATTCGCCAACGATTGACCGTATGTTTTTGCCTAGTTCCGGATCGCGCGTGCACTTACGACCCAACTACACGCGCGTTAATCGATTTTATGTGAAGTTTTTGGTCCGTGTTTGAGTTCGTTGTGCTGTAGACAAAATTTTCAAAATCATTTACGTTTTTCTCTTTTTAAAATTTGCTGAAATTCTCTTGAATGAACTATTTTTGGTCAATTAAATAATACTTTATCAGAAATGTGCTTGATTTTTTTTTCTGGCTGAAAAAAAATTCTCGCGTTTTTTTTTTTTTTTTTTTTTAGCGCGAAGCAGTATTTGATCGATTCAGAACTGACTGAACCGATCCGGAACTAGGAAAAAGGGCATCGGTACTTTTGACGTCGTAAAGTCGAATTAAAAGGAGCTTAAATTTGGAAAATTACTGTGTAGTATGTCCATCACTCAAGGTAAACTTTTTAACCAATTTCACTTGAATTCCTGGAGTAGTTGAGCCAAAAGCAGCCTGAATGATGTTTGCTATCAGGAACTAGGAAAACGTCTGTACTGTAATAAACGTTGTTCAATTCAACATGAAACATCAGACGACAAAAACCATGTTTAGTTTAGTTCATGTTTAGTCCTGGATTAACTGCTTCACAAATGTCGAATTACTAAACGATAATTCCGTTCTTTGCATGGCAGACTGGTTCCTGCCTCTATCAGAATTGGTCAGTTAGGGGACCGATAACCGGTCTACTTTCAGGGCACGAAAAACAATTTAAGATAATGAAGCTTTTTGCAGAAGGCTGCAGAAGCCGTGACAGAAAAAATTGTTGAAGAACACGTAGATTGCTGATTTTATATCCAAACTTGTTTACTGGTCAGAAATTTTGAAATGCTCCATTCTTTATAATGAGAAAAATGCTTTGATAACCCGAACGACCGTTCCGTTCACTGTAACACGTTCACATGCACATACAACTATATGCTATTCACATTAAACCTCAAGGTTTAGAATTTGGCTTACCTTCCTCGTCACAGGTGGCGCCTTTCCACCCCGAAGGGCAAGTACAGTTATTCATTCCATGACCAGCATCCATACATGTACCCCCATTTGAACATGGCACGGCCGGGCAGCCATCAGGACACGTACAAGGATCTTTGAAATGGTGCATGATAAGAAGTAAATGGATGGGAAATTTCAGATATATGAAAACAGTGTCATAATTTAGGGCACATGATGTGGGCACGTAGGAGTGGAGGGGCAGGGCATAGGCCCCTCTG
Organism: Patiria miniata; assembly: GCF_015706575.1. Taxonomy (NCBI): domain Eukaryota; kingdom Metazoa; phylum Echinodermata; class Asteroidea; order Valvatida; family Asterinidae; genus Patiria; species Patiria miniata. The sequence goes on from NW_024037073.1 coordinate 9,006,980, forward strand.
CGTCTCCGTGTCCTCCCTCTGTGCGCACCTCCTCCTTCCCAACTCGGCATTTGGAGATGGAAAATGAAGAGCTTTTTTTATTGTCTTCGTCTTCAGCCGAAAATAAAGAGTTAATTCCCAAGCTCCGCTAGTACCCCTGGTTATTAATTTGGATCCTTATGTAGTGACGTTACTTTGATTATCCAATAACTACATACAGGGTGATTAAAAAACGGAACCCAAACCTCAAAATATATATTTCAGATTTAAAAGAATATGTAGCACAACAATGATAATGACTGGAAAGCCAATTTTAGAAACTACTTTTGGATGAAAAAAATTATTACAGTTGCTCAATCCGTACAAAGTATATCACCATTTAAACACAATGACCCTAAAACCTCTTTCTTCCAAAAGTGCGATTTCAAGAATCGTCGTCACAATTGCATTCAAACATCACCAGCGATAGAACCTCAGTTTAAACGTTACAAATATATATTCACAACAAAGTCCTTTTGAAGACCCGTCTTTTGAAAAAAAAAAGGGTTTCATAAATCATATTGTTTGCCTAAGAAGAGATGTTAATAATTTTGTACTACACTTGTTGACTTTTGTTGAAACAAGTATTCTGTGTCACTTTCTTTGACGTTCCAAACAGTCAGAACACACAATAAATGGCTTTTTTTTCGATGGACGAAACAGGTTTTAGGGTCATTGCGTTTAAATGGTGATATTGTTTGAACGGATGGAGTAATTTCAGTAGTTTTTCATCTTAAAAAAAAAGTTTATGAAATTGGCTTTCCAGTCGTTATTATTGTGGGTACCACATGTTTTTTGTTTTAAATATGAAATTTATTTTTGGGTTCCGTTTTTTATACTCACCCTGTATTTCACAAAAGCAATCTGGTGAGCGATTCGATAAAAAACAAGTTGTTGACGAATGAACATCATTCATAAAACAGCATTCCAGATTCATCACGTGCTATTTACTGGCAGGATTTCACCAACCATTTTGAGAACAAGGGCGGATCCAGAACACAATTTTGGGGGGGCCAAAAAAATTTTTGGTCCCCCCAAAAGTGGGTCAAAAAAATTACGGCGTGGGGTTCGGGGCCCGCTTAAGGGCCCCAAAAAAATTTTGGATTCTAGATGCTCTGTGGTGCGATCTGAGGCAATTTCTGACCACTTTAACCAATGTTTTTTTGAGGAAAAGATGGTGGTGTACTCATTGCCTGCCTTTATTGCGATGTCACATAAAAAAAAAAAAATTGGTTTCGTTTTGGGGGGGGCCATGGCCCCCTTTGGCCCCCCCCCCCCTGGATCCGCCCTTGTTTGAGAATATATTAATCACCAGTGTCTTGAGAATCTCAAGAAACAAAATTACACAAAGTCATGTATGTCGTAATTTCGCATAGTTCTCTCTGAAATGAAATGACATGATTGTTTGGCACAGTGGGTTGATGGTTGAATAAGGTGCTGCACAAGCCATTATCGACCACTACAATTTGTTACTACATAACTGCCATACCTGACAATTATTCAAGTTCACGTGGTAGCTTTTGATTATTTCAACATATCCAATCACTGAAAGATATCTCCAATGCAGATATCACGAAACATTCTCACAATTTCAAGCCTCTTGGTGATTATTTCAAGTTATCTCGAAAAGGATTTCACGATATCTCGAAAAGCATTTCAAGATATCTTCAAATGTTTTCAAGATATTTCCAAATATTTTCAAGACATATCGAAATCCATTTCAAGATATTTGGAAATCCATTTCAAGATATGTAGAAATCAGTTCAAGATATCTCGAAATGCATTTCAAGATATCTCGAAGTCCATTTCAAGATATCTCGAAATGCGTTTCAACATATCTCGAAATCCATTTCAAAGTATCTCAAAATCCATTGATATGAATAAAAGTTACTAATGCGCTCCATGGTATTCGTGTGAAACTGAGATCATCTTTGTTTTGAAAAGTGCAGCCTTTAAAATATACAATAAAAAGCTAAGACAGGCCAATCTTGGAGGGCTTTCAAACCATGTCTTCGTCTTCGACCGGAACTTCATCTCTGGCACCAGGAATCGTTTTAGACGCCATTATCGTCCAAATCCAAGGGATATACACTACACTTGGCTTGACTTCCCTGAATTGTGTCAATCTCTTAAAAAGCTATTGTTATACCTCTGTCTTGAAAACTGCATTTTCACTGGCCAAGAACGATCACGTGTTAAGTTTATAACAAGTCATAGCACACTCCCTTGGGATATCACGCACGTGATACATGCAGTATACGTACTGTGTGAAACGCATGTATCGTTGGTACCCACGCTATTTTCACCATGTTTTCACATATGAGTGGGAGCGGCGAACTAGCAGACGATCAGCTGTTTCGAGCACTCGACATGCCATGGATATGCCGATCGATTGTCATGACTATTGTGTTTACTGCTGTTTGTTTTCGTGATTTTACATCAAAATCCAAAGAATCCAAGACAAAGGTGTAGGCCTAACAAAACAATTGTTGACTGCTGCGATGTGGGATATGATGTTTTGAACACCCTCGGGGCGCATAGCACCCTCGGGTGCTATGCACCACTCGGGTCGGGTGTTCAAAACGTCATATCCCACATCACAACAGTCAACAATTGTTAAATATTCTTCAAATTTCTTGAAACAGAAACCACAGATGAAGTTCAGGACCACAAAAAAAAAACCTTCCACATGCAGGCCTACGAGTTAGATTTGCAATCTCACCCTCATTATCGACGATGCAAATTTCAGTTGCTGACCCAAGAGTGCCAGTGGGATCGGGATTTGACAGTGTCAGTGTGAAACACTCGGTGTCCTCTGCGGCACCATCGTCAATGATTGTCACGGTAACACTAACTTGGTTCCTCGTCAGCTGGAATTCTAACGTTTCCATCACCACAAGATAATCTGCACCGGCTGTCGCCGTCCCATCAGAGCTGGCAACAGCTGTCATCAAAATGAAAGCAAAATTGTACACGATAAAAGCAGCCAGTTAGATTATAGAAAACAGTCGAGCTTGCAGACCTACAATCCTGGCCAAATCTCGCTGGGCCCCCAACCCTCCGGCCCCGTTCGATGTTGTCTTTCATTGCGCGGTGTGTGCTCCATCAGCTGGAGAGAACAACATTGACAGGGGGAGCGGGGGAGTAGGTCGCCGTGGCAGGCTCAGGAAGTGTCCCAGGCTTGTAGCTGACTACAGTTACGATCAGCTAAACTAGGTGCAAGTTTAACTGTTTTTCAGTAAGATGTGTTTTCAAAGTCTAGGGAAGCATTTCATTCGTTTACAGTATAGGCCCTTTACATAAATTTCTGAGAAAATGCCTTTCCGTTGTCCAGTAGCCATATCCCAACGCGCTGGTAGACGTACATGAGTTCAAGTCGATAGTTTCGGTTTTTGATCGTTTGGATAAAGCGGCCGCTGTCATAATTATGAAAGTCCGACTCCTATGAAAATCGGACTCATTTTCCCTATTATTGGTTAATCATTCACACCTGGCAAGTCACTCTCCCATATACCTATAAATAGGCTATTATCATACTTTCGCATGTTCAATGCCACCAATGAGTCCATATTTGACGGAGTCGGATTTTCACGCCTCACCGGCATTGATTCTTATAGCCGACTTTAACGTACACTCTAGGCGTGGACTGAAATATTAAATGGCAAACATTTGTAGTTTTAGAAAGTTTCGAATTTGATGCAAACGAAGCAAGTCGATGGCGTGCAGAGTTAAGTTAACATTTTTCGTTCGACTCAATGAGTCAAATTTTGACACTGGATTTTACCACCCCTACCAGGCGGGATTCGAACCCGGGTCACACAGCGGTGGAAGGCGAGGAAAGTACTGCTACGCCACCGTGACTCCCCATATCGAAAGTACTACCGATTTATTATCAAACAGCTTACTTAGATTAAAGATTGTACTGGTACTAAACACCCGGTGAAATTATGTACATGTTTTTCCATTGTTTTCTCGGGAAAAAAAGTGTTCACGGAGCTGCATCCTCAACAGGTTTTGTTTTGAACGTTCTTCTATGGATTTTGAGTGGTGTTTTTATTCGAAACGAACAAAATACACGAAAAGAAAGTAAGCGTACAATGCCTTGAACTGAGCATATGCTACTTACCCACTGTAGAATTGGCATCAACGTGCATTCCAGTCCTCGTCACAACGATTTCAATAGGTCCACCATCTTCAGTACCACTACGGGGTCCCATTTGAAAACTATACATATCACCTGTAAACAAGATTGTATTAAGACTTGTTAAATAATTTTTGAATTATTTTGCATAATTTTTTTAACTTCTTTTGATGAAATAACTTTAAAAATCCTCTACGTCAGACGTACATTGTTACCATTTCTGTTGTAGGAACACGGCCCTATTAGCACACCGAATTAATTGCTGTATTCATCAGAAGTCTGCATTTATTTGTGACACCCGTCTGCAATGCTGGATGTAGGCCCTACTACGGTTTTTCTTGTCGCACCATTTAGGACCAAATAATTTTAACTCCAGAGGAACTTCAATCCTTAGTGGACAAAGTGTACAAATCCAGCAGCGACTATGGCCTCAAGATAAACATCAGCAAAACAGAAGTTCAAGTCATAAGCAACAGAAAGTGCAACATCAAAATCAACAACAACAAACTAGAGCAGGTGGACAATTGTGTCTAGGAGCACAATAGCAAACAACGGAACACGCGCAAAGGACATTAAAACAGCGTGGCCACTCCTTGGGATTTCTTCCAAGTTCTTGGGATTTTTGGTTGTAAAAATATCATAATTCTATATGATTTTAGGCTACCGCGTGCTCTGTTAAATTCATATTGTACACTGTTCTCCATTGCCTTTGGAATTCTTGGGAATTTTACTGGATGAATCTTGGGAGTTTCAATTTTGATGAGTGGCCACGCTGCATCAAAACAAGAATCAGGAAAGCGGGGGCAGTCTTTCAAAAGCTGTATAACATTTGGACATCCAAAGTCATCAGCAACCACACCAAGATGCAGCTGTACCAAACTCTGATTCTGTCAATACTCCTGTATGGTGCCGAGTCATGGACAGTTAAGAAAGAAGATGAAAACAGGCTCCATGTTTTTTAGATGTTTTTGATGAGCCTTCGTCGTATAATGGGAGTAAGCCGTCTAGACAAGATCCGCAACACACACATCAAAGAACCACTCAACTTGGACCTAGACCATCAGAAAGATTATAACAATAAAAAGACTGAAGTACTTTGGCCACGTTAAAAGAATGCAACCCATCACAAGATACCCCTAAATGGCATAGAAGGCAATGTCAAAGGAGACAGACCAAGAGGCCGCTCACCAAAACAATGGCTTTAAGACTGCATCTCACAGGACTGCAAATCAAGATCAAGATCAAGAATAACTGATGCAGTAAGGTTGGCTATGGACAGGAAAGTTTGGCACAACACCACCATGCAGAAGCCATCACCAGGTCTGCTACCTGTGTGGACGGTATAAGTCAAGTAAGCCAAGTATTTTTGGAACGTATCATTGGGTAGTTCCATTGTCCATAGAAACTGCCTGAAAGTGTATAAAGATTACCTTCAATTCATATTGATTTCTGTAAGCAGGAGTTTAGACACAGAAAAACATATTATGCGTCGAATGTTTTATTTATGGCGGAATAGTATTGTTGCGAACCCAGACTCCTTGATTATGGAAATATAATGCCCTCTTGTTTGTTTTACCCATGTGTTGTAAATTGCTAGCTTGCACATTTATACACACAAGTCTTAAACAGAGTGTTTAATACCGACCAAGCACATATTTATTCCCATTCATAAATACCTTTTCGGTCAAAACCAAATCGTTTCGGTCCAAAAATCAAAACAAGCCAAAAACTGGACGTTGCCAACTATTTTGTTCACCAAGTTTACATAGTAATAATAATAATATCGGAGTCTTATATAGCGCACCAACAATTAGGTACTCAATGCGCTGGAAATTATGTCTATTATTAAAGAAAGGTAAATAAAGTTTATGATAAATATGAGACCCATTATGTAATACCATATAATGGTTTACAAGATGCTGCGGCGCATATTGCTGCCACTGCCAGAAACACCGGGGCAAACCCCTTCTCTTAGCGTTACTGGGTTCTTTTACGTGCATTACACAACACACGGGACCTACGGCTTTACGTCCCATCCGAAGGACGAAGCAATAATGGTAAAGTGCCTTGATCAAGAGTACAAGCACCATGTTCCCACGGTCAGGATTCGAACCCATGTACCACTGTAACCATTGGGCCACAGCACCCCACAGCACCCCTACATCATGTTTTATTCATAAATACTTTATGTTATAAGGTTTACCCATTCCTTTTGGCGCCCCAACACGTGGCCGGTTTTAAACGGATGATAAAGACATGCATGGCTGGCTGGTCTGAAACACTTTTCGAGTGTCACATGAAATTTGGACTCCCATGAAAACCGGTGCCTTTCAACGTTTCATTGGTTGAACGTTCACATTCCTCACGTAGGCATGTGCAAAACTACCATGAATCTGTATTTCATAATCCGAAATTTCCACTACACCAACCCAGCTGCGTTTTGCGCAACATCGCGCATTACGCGCGACGCGCACGTCGATCTCCTTATAAGGTAAGGAGTTCTAGAGGGACATCCAGTATTATAGTAAGAGGGGTGTTTCATTAAAGATGAAGTAAAATTGTTGAACAAAATGTTTGGCAACGTCTAGTTTTTGACTTTTTTTTATTTTTTGACCAAAAAGATTTGGTTTTTGACTGAAAAGGTATTTACGAATTGGGAATAAATATGTGCTTGGTCGGTATTAAACACTCTTTAGACCGGTTGGAGTTTGGAATGCTTCGCCTGGGGTTATTATCCAGACTCCAACAGGTCCTAAACAGAGTTTTTAATACCTCCAAAACACACATTTATTCCCTTATTTGCAGTCATCTTTTTTCTGAGAATCAAGGAAACCAAGATCTGACAATTGTTTTCCTTCTTACATATTTCTTATTTCAATTACCGACAACTACCGTACTGCGTACTGTTTCCACAGTTTACAAGTACTGCCCCATAAACATTTCTCCATTCACACAATTCCGACAGTGCATATTTAAAATGGTTGTGGAATAACGTCGCGGTCAACACATTTCTCAACTTAAGAAGTGTGTATTGACTATACCTATTTTCCCATTTTGCCTACGGCATCTAAAAAAGGATATTGTCAATGGCGGCAAACGTTTGTTAATAGAGTACATTTCAAATTATTGAGGCACGATCGACAACGTCCATTCAGAGATTTTGGTCAAAGGGGAAATAAAAGTTGGTTTCTCATACCATTCCATTAGGCCAAAAAAAAAGTCTCCGGTTTCTGGTATAGAGCTTGCCCAAAAAGTGGTGCGGCGACGCGGCTTTTTTTTTTTTTACCTGTCTTTTTTGCTTCAAAATTAATGTCGGCTGATGACAGCAAATGGTGCCCGACTAAACTAAGTGCAAATATATGGGAGTCCGGAGAGGCCACATAAAGCTTATTCTAGATCATAACTCCATCTAAAAACACGTTAAAATTGTGCAGCAGCAGGATTCCAGTCAAACCAGTGAGTTTGGCGGTGTTGAGACATCATCTTTTATTGAACATTTTTTTTTTCATTTTGCCGACGCGCATGGCTACGGCGACGCGCGCGCATACCAGAAACCGGAGACTTTTTTTTTGGCCTTAGTAAACATTACGACCATTTATTCATAAGATGGAATTCAGTTTGCGTCGGGGTGATGAAAATTAATTTCGGATTTTGCCCTTCACCGACGTATAAACACTGTATACTCAGTGTGTTACCTCCCGAGTAAAAGTTGGAAAAAAATCACTCGGCTTGGAATCGAACCCACGACCTCCTGCTTTCTAGTGCAGAGGTCTTACCACTCGACCACCGAACTTACGGGAACGGTTGGCTGGTTCGAATCTGATGAACCAATGTACGTAGGTACATCAGAAACAGTAGTTGACGTACACACACTTTACACTCAGTGTGTTACCCCCGAGTGAAAGTTGGAAAAAAATCACTCGGGTGGGACTCGAACCCACGACCTCCTGCTTTCTAGTGCAGAGGTCTTACCACTCGACCACCGAGCTTACGGATCAGTTGGCTAGTTTGAATCTGATGTACCTATGTACGGGATCGGTTGGCTGGTTCGAAGCTGATGTACCTATGTACATCAGATTCGAACCAGCTAACCGATCCCGCTAGCTCGGTGGTCGAGTGGTAAGACGTCTGCACTAGAGAGCAGGAGGCCGTGGGTTCGAGTCCCACCCGAGTGATTGTTTTCCAACTTTCACTCGGGGGTAACACACTGAGTATAAAGTGTTTATACGTCGGTGAAGGGCAAAAACCTAAATTGATTTACAACGACCATGGTTGGCATAGACCTTGGCGTTCTGGGGGTGAGTTTCAGCCGCTGTCTATAATGTTGTGATATACTGGAGGTTTTCCCTTCCAATTTCGCAACTTGTCTTTCAATCAAACGAATGTTCATTAAAACGTGCAAGCGTTTCATCACACTGATTCCATTTTGCGAAAGTCGAGATATTCCAGGGTAGGCCTACTATAATATTCACTTGTGAAAAGAAGCCAGCTAGTTACTTTAATTGCTTTTGCATTGAATTTCTTGAGCTTTCGGAAGTCCTATTCGGGAATTCAATTTCATTCATATTTTAAGTAACACATGCTCAGCAAAAACGGGCAGTTTCATCGGCAATGAATTGTGTTATAGTTTTGAAACGGACAGTAAAATAACATGAATTTTGAGAAAGATTTTTATAAGAATGTACAGCTATTCCAAAAAAATGTAAGTGCCTGCATGGAATGAAATATGAAAAATGCACAACACAAAAGTGTCAAAGTGATAGAAGGAAATGAATGTTGCATAATTGCAACAAATCTTCCTTTGCGCTCTACAGTGACCGATTAGTCAATTTGTGTGATCACTTTTCGGTTTGGCGAAATGGAAACACCAAATTAAGTCGTCTGCTCATTTGAATGCAATTTTGTTATAAACGAACATTTAATTTTAATCAAGTTGGCCTACTCTGTGTGAAACTGAAAACAAACAAACGAGTTGGAATATGCTCACACGAAAACGTTACAACTAATTTGATACATTTCAAGCAAAACCAAATGCAACTCCGAAATAGAAACTGACATTCGTACAGACTCCCTAAAACTTAATGAAAAGGAATGCCTATTTTGTCCGACTGAATGAACAAGTTGCGAAAATGGCCAAGCAAGCCTACACTAAAATGGGGCCAACTATAATAAATAGAATGCTTTGTATTCTCGAGTTGCTGCCTATATTAAATGGGGTCAAATATAATAAATGGAATGCTGAAGTTTCTAAAGTTATCCTCGAGTTGCCTTAGAGCGCGTCACGCACGTTGTGACTGAACTACAGTCGTCTGGCTGTGTTGAGTGTTTGACCGGTTCAATGCAAACGGTATCTATCGTACACTAGTATTTGTACAAAGTTGGGTAAACACTATTTGGCAATATTACGTGCTCAACATGAACTTGAAGTTACCTCATTGTTGGTCAAATAGGGTAAAAACAAAACTGACCAACCATTGCGGAGAATTTGCACAAGAGCTTCTGCAGTTGGTTTGTTGCCCATATTTTAGTTTACCGTTTAAAATCATTTCTCAATGCATGTTGTCAGTACATTTGAGGTGAAATAATCATTATCATTGACTCTATAAACGGGAATATTCATTTGCAAGTTTGCATAACAGTCATTGGACAGCTGGCAAGCGCATATATAGCTGGTGTTTCTCATAGTGAATTGTGGGGTGCTGTGGTCCAATCGTGTGCCATGGTACTTGGGTTCGAATCCTGGTGCTTGTGCTCTTGAGCAAGGCACTTTACCACAATTGCTTTGTCCTTCGGATGGAACGTAAAGCCGTAGGTCCCATGTCTTGTGTTATGCACGTTAAAGAACCCAGTAACACTTATCGCTAAGAGAAGGGGTTTGCCCCGGTGTTTCTGGGAGTGGCTGCAATATGCGCCGCAGCACCCTTATAAGGTGCTACATAATGGGTCTCATATTTTCTCATAAACTTCATTTACCTGTCTTGAATAAGAGACATAATTGCCAGCACCTTGAGTAATTGTTATCATTATTAAAGAAGCGGTGCAATACAGAATCTTTTGCATTTCCTTGCTGATTAATACAGTGGTGCTCTCATAGATTATTTTACAGGGAGTTAAATCTCATTAAATTTCCACGATTTGTGTTCAAAATCTGACAGTAAATCCATGCAAGTTTTACTGTTGGGGAGTTTGTTAAGAAATGATGCAATATACTCACTTGCCGGCACAATCCCTCGGCCTCTCTGTATCAATCCAAGAAATGTCATCATGAGTAGGAGCATCTTCGCTGCTCTTGTCGGTGGACCCATGTCTCCCTCAGGCCGAAGTGTTTGTCGTGGAAGTCAATCGAACTGTTCTTGTAAAGATACCATTACCAATTTGTCTCGTAGAAAATCTCGCCCACTTCAGTGTCTTTAGTGGAAGCTCAAGAATTCAGGAACCAGGTTCACCAGTCAACCTGTAAGTTGTTTTTGGTATAATTAATATGATTTACTTATAATAAGCCCATTGATTGATTGGAAATGCAAAGGGAATATACAACGTTTTGCTTTTGTTGTTATACTTTCCTGAAAGTGATGGATTGGGGGGGGGTAGTATTTTATAACAAATATTGTTATACTACTTGTTTGAAGTTTTGGGTTCGTAGATGATGGTAAAACAAAGAAAAAAACTATCATGTTTCTTAAGTGTGGTTCCCTTACCCTACTTAAAGGAAAGATACAGCATTTGCAAACATCACAAAACGAAATGATCAAATTATCACGAAATACCTTACTGGATTGTTAGGGAATGACAGTCTAAAGCATCCTTTAAAATCGTGGCTCCTGGTGTGCTGAAAATTTCAAGAAAAACTGTATTTTTCCAACGCTGGTCGGCCGACCAGCATTGGATAAAACTCTTTTTTTTTCTCAAAAAACTTTTCCTAATTTTTCAATTTTAGTTATTCTGACTTTTCTTTGCAATTGATTACACGCCTGTGAAGGGGTACACGCCTGCTAGCTAGGCTGATTCGCCGACCTTACAATTTCCCAAAGGGTATTATTTGCTCTGTTTCATCTTAAGTGGGGCCAGGGAACCAGACTACAAGAACATGATAGGTTTTCTTGGTTTTCGCAGCATCTACAAGCCCAAAACGTGAAACAAGTCAGTTTAACAATAATTATTTTCTATAACATACTAACCCTCCAAATCCATTTACTTCTGAAAATTGCAGCAAAAGCAAATGCTGTACATTCCCTTTAAGATGAAAACGAAGCAATTTATCGACGTCGGGGAATGGTCAGGTCAGGGAACCAGTCTAGCCGGCTTGCACTCTTTTAACTTGATGAGTGTGTAATCGATTGCATACAAAATGCGGACTAAAATAACTATGATAAATTGGGAGCAGTATTTGAAAAAGGCCAGTTTTTTTTTCAACGCTGACCCGTTTTTTTTTCAACGGTCGGCCGACCAGCGTTGTAAATTGATACAAAACGACCACTTTTTTTGAATATGCCAGCACACCAGGTGCCATGATTTTACAGGATGCTTTAGACTGTCACTCGCTAACAGTAAGAGTCCAGTAAGGTATTTCGTAACAATTCGGTAGTTGTTTTTTTTTTTGATGTTTTGTTTTCAATGTTGTATATTCCCTTTAAGTGAAGCACGAGTCGTGGAAGTCAATCGAACTGTCCTTCAGTCCCAATGTCCCATTACAAGTTTGTCTCGTTGAAAATCTCGCCCACTTTCGGGTCAGTCAGGCTCAGCAATAAAGGACTGGGCTTTGCTTGGGGGGTGCGTGGGAGGGCTGCGCTGCTATTTTGTTTTCAAAAAAAATCAACCACCGTGAATGCCGTGTGGAACGGTTCTGACGGCGCTTTGATGATTGCGTCAGCCAAGTTGAACAGTCCGGCAGTGGGTGTATATAATTGCGTACAGAGTATAATACCCTGAATACCTCCAGTTACCAAGGACGTAGGAAGCGGTACGGCAGGTACGGCTATGGCCGTACCAATAATAACAGGCATATCTTTTTTTTTTAAAGGGAATATACAACATTTGCAAACATCAAAAAATAAAACTACCAAATCATTTTGAAATACCTTGCTGGACTGTTAGTGAATGACAGCGTAGAGCATCCTGTAAAATCATGGCACCTGGTATACTGTCATTTTCAAGAAAAGTGGTAGTTTTGTATCAATTTCCAACGCTGGTCGGCCGACCAGCGTTGGAAAAAACTGGCTTTTTTTCAAATATTGGCCCCAATTGACCATCGCACTTGTTTGCAATCGATTACACACCTATGAACGGGTACAAGCCAGCTAGACTGGTTCCCTGACCTTACAATTCCCCAATGTATGTAAACTGCTCTGTTTCTTCTTATATGGAGTCAGAGAACCAGACTACAGGAAAATGATTGTTTTTCTTGGTTTTTATAGCATTTTCGAACCCAAAACCTCAAAAAAGTCAGTGTAACTATATTTGCTATATATTTCCAACCCCCCAATTCCATCCATTTCTGAAAATTACAGCAAAAGCAAATGATGTATATTCCCTTTAATGTATACAAGGCCTTGCATGGCCCCAATGGTGGATTTTTTTTTTTGGTTTCTAGATGCTCTGTGGTGCGATCTGAGGCAATTTAACATCTTTAAATTTTAACATCTGATGGGATGTGAATCAATTGGAGGATGAGAGACTCTGCGAGCTGATGTATTTTTGTAGAAAAAAAATACTTAAATACGCTCGGCAGTTCAATCATGTACGTACACTGGTATCCATACCGGTGAATTAAGTCTTAAATAAACGGAAATCTTCCCTACAAGCTGGTTGCAAAAAAAAAAAAAATCTAAAAAATACACTAGCCCGCAGAGCCTCTCGTCCTCCAATTTGACTCACATCCCATAAAAGGTAAATAATGAGGAACGGCCCTGTTGATGCTGATAGCAAATCCCACTTTCCGTCCCTTCATAAACTCTGATTCACGGCGGCAACTTTCAGGTCAGGTCAGGGAACCAGTCTAGCCGGCTTGCACTCTTTTAACTTGATGAGTGTGTAATCGATTGCATACAAAATGCGGACTAAAATAACTATGATAAATTGGGAGCAGTATTTGAAAAAGGCCAGTTTTTTTTTCAACGCTGACCCGTTTTTTTTTCAACGGTCGGCCGACCAGCGTTGTAAATTGATACAAAACGACCACTTTTTTTGAATATGCCAGCACACCAGGTGCCATGATTTTACAGGATGCTTTAGACTGTCACTCGCTAACAGTAAGAGTCCAGTAAGGTATTTCGTAACAATTCGGTAGTTGTTTTTTTTTTTTTTTGATGTTTTGTTTTCAATGTTGTATATTCCCTTTAAGTGAAGCACTAGTCGTGGAAGTCAATCGAACTGTCCTTCAGTCCCAATGTCCCATTACAAGTTTGTCTCGTTGAAAATCTCGCCCACTTTCGGGTCAGTCAGGCTCAGCAATAAAGGACTGGGCTTTGCTTGGGGGGTGCGTGGGAGGGCTGCGCTGCTATTTTGTTTTCAAAAAAAATCAACCACCGTGAATGCCGTGTGGAACGGTTCTGACGGCGCTTTGATGATTGCGTCAGCCAAGTTGAACAGTCCGGCAGTGGGTGTATATAATTGCGTACAGAGTATAATACCCTGAATACCTCCAGTTAGTCAAGGACGTAGGAAGCGGTACGGCAGGTACGGCTATGGCCGTACCAATAATAACAGGCATATCTTTTTTTTTTAAGGGAATATACAACATTTGCAAACATCAAAAAATAAAACTACCAAATCATTTTGAAATACCTTGCTGGACTGTTAGTGAATGACAGCGTAGAGCATCCTGTAAAATCATGGCACCTGGTATACTGTCATTTTCAAGAAAAGTGGTAGTTTTGTATCAATTTCCAACGCTGGTCGGCCGACCAGCGTTGGAAAAACTGGCTTTTTTTCAAATATTGGCCCCAATTGACCATCGCACTTGTTTGCAATCGATTACACACCTATGAACGGGTACAAGCCAGCTAGACTGGTTCCCTGACCTTACAATTCCCCAATGTATGTAAACTGCTCTGTTTCTTCTTATATGGAGTCAGAGAACCAGACTACAGGAAAATGATTGTTTTTCTTGGTTTTTATAGCATTTTCGAACCCAAAACCTCAAAAAAGTCAGTGTAACTATATTTGCTATATATTTCCAACCCCCCAATTCCATCCATTTCTGAAAATTACAGCAAAAGCAAATGATGTATATTCCCTTTAATGTATACAAGACCTTGCATGGCCCCAATGGTGGAATTTTTTTTTTTGGTTTCTAGATGCTCTGTGGTGCGATCTGAGGCAATTTAACATCTTTAAATTTTAACATCTGATGGGATGTGAATCAATTGGAGGATGAGAGACTCTGCGAGCTGATGTATTTTTGTAGAAAAAAAATACTTAAATACGCTCGGCAGTTCAATCATGTACGTACACTGGTATCCATACCGGTGAATTAAGTCTTAAATAAACGGAAATCTTCCCTACAAGCTGGTTGCAAAAAAAAAAAAAATCTAAAAAATACACTAGCCCGCAGAGCCTCTCGTCCTCCAATTTGATTCACATCCCATAAAAGGTAAATAATGAGGAACGGCCCTGTTGATGCTGATAGCAAATCCCACTTTCCGTCCCTTCATAAACTCTGATTCACGGCGGCAACTTTCAGGTCAGGTCAGGGAACCAGTCTAGCCGGCTTGCACTCTTTTAACTTGATGAGTGTGTAATCGATTGCATACAAAATGCGGACTAAAATAACTATGATAAATTGGGAGCAGTATTTGAAAAAGGCCAGTTTTTTTTTCAACGCTGACCCGTTTTTTTTCAACGGTCGGCCGACCAGCGTTGTAAATTGATACAAAACGACCACTTTTTTTGAATATGCCAGCACACCAGGTGCCATGATTTTACAGGATGCTTTAGACTGTCACTCGCTAACAGTAAGAGTTCATGTAAGGTATTTCGTAACAATTCGGTAGTTGTTTTTTTTTTTTTTTGATGTTTTGTTTTCAATGTTGTATATTCCCTTTAAGTGAAGCACTAGTCGTGGAAGTCAATCGAACTGTCCTTCAGTCCCAATGTCCCATTACAAGTTTGTTTCGTTGAAAATCTCGCCCACTTTCGGGTCAGTCAGGCTCAGCAATAAAGGACTGGGCTTTGCTTGGGGGGTGCGTGGGAGGGCTGCGCTGCTATTTTGTTTTCAAAAAAAATCAACCACCGTGAATGCCGTGTGGAACGGTTCTGACGGCGCTTTGATGATTGCGTCAGCCAAGTTGAACAGTCCGGCAGTGGGTGTATATAATTGCGTACAGAGTATAATACCCTGAATACCTCCAGTTAGTCAAGGACGTAGGAAGCGGTACGGCAGGTACGGCTATGGCCGTACCAATAATAACAGGCATACAAGGCCTTGCATGGCCCCAATGGTGGATTTTTTTTTTTGGTTTCTAGATGCTCTATGGTGTGATCTGAGGCAATTTCTGACCACTTTAACCCAGGCGCGGTTCTAGAACCAATATTATTTTTTGGGGGGTGGGCTAGCACGGTGGATCCAGAATTTTTTTTCAGGGAGGCGTGCTGAAATGTAGACCGGTTATTTTTTTCCAGACACTTAGGCCTTCGAAAATCAATAGGTTTGGGGGGGGGGGAGGGGGGGGGGGGCTCATGCCATATTTTCAATGGGGAGCGCCAATAAAATCCTAAAAATCATTCACACTATATTAACTAATGCACCATTGTCACGACTATTTCTTCTTTAGGGGGAGACCGTTCGTATGTACTTAACAATCCTTCTTTTTGCTAATGCATTTTTTTTTACGGAATTTATTTTGGGGGGCTAGACAAAATTTTTGGGGGGCTACAGCCCCCCCCCCCCAGCCCCCCCCCCCCCCCCGTAGAACCGCGCCTGCTTTAACCATTTTTTTAGAGGAAAAGATGTTGGTGTATGCAGTACGTATACCTGCCTTTATTGCGACGACACTGAAAAAAAAAATGGGTTCCATTTTTTTTGGGGGGGGGGCATGGCCCCCGTTGCCCTCCTTCAAATTTTTCTTGTGTTGTTTTTGTGTTTTGTTTTGTTTTTGTGTTTGTGTTTAAAGGGAAAGGGCGTAATCATACATGTCGCCACTAGGCCTACATGTTAAGTTAAACGGAATGGCGATTGGCCACCACCATGAATTTTAGTTGTCCTAAGACTTGTACTTGTGTTTTCTTTAAAAAGAAGTGGTTTTCTAAATGAGAAATTAGCAAGGAAGAACCGGTTTTGTGCAAGCAAAATTCAGGGAATAATCCGTTGAAGTTAATATCTTGTTGGAAAATTCCAAAATCATTCAAAGAAAGTAATTACCGCTGTGAATCAGAGTTTATGAACAGACCGAAAGTGGGATTTGCTATCAACAAGACCGTTCGTCATTCTTTACCTGATGGGATGTGAATCAATTGGAGGATGAGAGACTCTGCGAGCTGATGTATTTTTGTAGAAAAAAATACTTAAATACGCTCGGCAGTTCAATCATGTACGTACACTGGTATCCATACCGGTGAATTAAGTCTTAAATAAACGGAAATCTTCCCTACAAGCTGGTTGCAAAAAAAAAAAAAATCTAAAAAATACACTAGCCCGCAGAGCCTCTCGTCCTCCAATTTGATTCACATCCCATAAAAGGTAAATAATGAGGAACGGCCCTGTTGATGCTGATAGCAAATCCCACTTTCCGTCCCTTCATAAACTCTGATTCACGGCGGCAACTTTCTTGAAATTATTTTGGAATTTTCCAACAAGATATTAGTATCAACGGATTATTCCCTGAATTTTGCTTGCACAATACCGGTCCGTCCTTGCTATTTTCTCAGCTAGAAAACCACTTCTTTTTAAGAAAACACAAGTACAAGTCTGAGGAAAACTAAAATTCATGGTTAAATTCCAGTTAACTTAATATGTAGTGCATGGCGACATGTATGATTACGCCCTTTCCCTGTAAACACAATCATGGATCAAGCTAAAGAGCACAAATCTAGAAAGAGAGTCAAGCTACAGTTTTGATGTGATGCTTGTGATGTAATTTATCAACTTTGATGACCCACCCACTAAAACACGAAAACATTTCATTCAAAAAGTCAGGGGAAAGTGACCAGGAAATGCTTCAGATTGCACTACAGAGCATCTAGATCCAAAAAAGTTTTGCGATGAGCAAATGTCCAAAACTTTTCACTACGATAGGCTAAATTTTGACGAATTAATTTTGACGATTTATGTAAAGTTCATCAAGCGACATATACTGGTTAAATTTGCAGATGTGCAGTGCTCCAAAATGTGTCTTGTACAAATTACGAAGAATAAAATTCCCCGTATACATGCATAGTGTTGGGGGGGGAGTGGCTGTTGGTTTCATTTGGGAGGGATTGGGTCAAATCCTGGATCTGCCTCTGCAGGCCTGCCAACTCTTACACATTGAGCGTAAGACTCACACATTTCAGGTTATTCTCATGTTTTAACGCCGACATGGGATTTCTCACGCAAACAAATATATATAAAAAGATAATTGACTCCAAACTTGAAAATGATGTTTAAATGATGATAGCTCAAAAAAGGTTAAAGTGGTCAGAAATTGCCTCAGATCGCACCACAGAGCGTCTGGAATCCAACATTTTTCGGGGCCCTTAAGCGGGCCCCGAACCCCACGCCGTTAGGGCTTCGCGCTACGCGCTCGCATCAACTGAGCTCCCTGCATTGAGATGAGCCTGACCAATACATTTTAGCTTCCTACGGGCCTCACACCTTATACTCGTCACCTTGAACCTGCGTCATTATTGTACCATTACAACTTAAATGGACAATAACTAGTTTCGGTTGACAAGATTTTTTTCGCCGAAAGATATTTTTCTTCGGACAACAATGCACGGTACCCTTGAGGGTTCACAGCAGTGGCGTAGCCAGTAATTTTTCAGTGTTGGGGGGGGGGGCCGCTGGGGGGCTGGTACATTTCATGGGGGTGTCATGTAGATCAATGCTAATTTGTTTAGAAACTCAAAATCTCAGTGGGGGGCCAGGGGGGCGACAAGGTTTCATGGGGGGGGGCTGTCGCCGCAAAAAATTGGATGATGGAAAGGGCATGTATGACGTCATTATGACGTCATCAGCTAATTATTACATGAAAAAATATAAATTAATAATAATCTTCAGAACTGCAATCATCTGAACAACAAATTTGGTATCAAATTAAAGGGGACAACAAGATCTTTCATTTGAGTGGTATGTCATTGGGATGGAATATAGTTGAGGGTGATTTTGTGGGTCAAAAAACCTTTTTGGTCAAAAGACCTGTTTTTTCGGCTAAAATCATGGATTTTGGGTAGTCACTTTGACACCTTGTGTTAACATGCAAACAGTATGTGGTATTGTGAGATGTTGTTTTTAAGTCAGAGAGAAAGGCTCAAATTCTATGCCAAAAGTGTTTTTGTAATTGATTATTAGTATCTTAAATGTTTAAACTTGTTCCAAAGATAAGCGGAAAAGTAAGGTACCTATTAGTGATAAAATCGTGACACGGGTGGACAAAAGCACCATTTTCACACCAAAGTATCTCCATTGTTTACCTTTTCGAAAACAGGGTAGGATACAAAAATTGGATGATGGGAAGGGCCATTTATTACATCATTATGACGCCATCGGCTAATTATTACATAATTATACATTAAAATTGAGATATTAGTTAGGAATAAGCCATGGATCGTTTTTTTATATTTAATATACGTTTCTGAGATCAAGGAAATCAGTGCAGTTGCCAATTTTGTTCTTAGTTCTTTAAAAGATTTAAATACAAATAGTTTGATAAAATGAGGGATGTTTTCTAATTTAATGTATTAAATTAAACATGTATGTACATGTACATTTGACCCTCGCTCCTATCCCCTGTTGTGGTCAATGATTCGTTAAAATGCAATGTCTTACGTCATGATTATCTCATAAATGTTACCTCAGGAATGGTGCCACGAGGCATTATTTTCCACAAAAGTTTCTACTGTCCCTTCGGCTCCGTATTCTACATCAACTGGCAATGCATTTATTGCCCTAAACCCTTCAACATTAGCCAGGAATTGAGCAAATACTTCTCCGGCGTTACAATTTAAACCTTTTTGTGGACAACGTAGTTTTTCTGGTGTAGTTTGCATGCAGATAATGCAAGCAGTCCAATCCATGATGACTGTCCTGAAATACGATAGTAACAGTTCACATAAGCAATAAAAAGGTAGACTGTTCAAACCAATTATACGTTCCAATGTTGCAAAATAATACGTTTTGTGGAAGTTTGTAAACTTGCAAAGGTATATTTTACGCAAGATGAATTATATCTACAATTTCTACAAAGACTTCTGTTCATTTTTACCAAAATCTCTAATAATTAATAAACAAGACTACAGATGAAGCTTTTTTAAAGATTATTTATTTGCACGATCTCAGTCGCAATCCAGTTTTGTGGAAACAAGAAAGGATAAACTACTCACACAGTGGACCTTCAGAGATGCTCTGCTCGTGTCACACAGAAGATGATGTCTGATGGATACTTCAATAGGATAGACGGTCCATCAACGACAAGGGTGGTGCATTTAATCGAGAAACACACTTGTGCTTGTGCATCATGGATAATTGTTTGTCTTATTCACGTCCCAAACTAAAAACCTTTACAAACTGCAGGACATGACTTGCTGCACTGATATTGTGTTTGTAATCAGTGGCGTACCGGGGGGGGGGGCGTGGGGGGCGACCGCCCCCCCCCCCCATGAAACCTTGTCGCCCCCCAGTCGCCCCCCCCCCCCCCCCCCCCCCCCGAGATTTTGAGTTTCTAAAAAAATTATCCTTGATCTAAATCTAAATAGTCGCGAATGATCCACATGATGACCACTGAGAAACTACCCTTCGACCGGCGACCGCGGACCAGTAAGCTGACAACCGGCGTGACATAGCGCATAATGATAATCTAAAATGCGTATTAACACCCACTGCACTGCTCGCTCACACCGCGAAACACGTATTATAGACAGGTGGTCCGTGGGTCACACAGTTTCAGTCAGCGATATCACGCGAATCGGCCACGCACAAACTTTTTCCTCCATTCATATCAGCTAAATGATAGACCCCACGCCTATAGCTTAGAATTCTGGTAGCTGATTCAATGACTCCAACCTCGAAAACAATGTTCCAAAAATTTTCTTATGCCTTTAGCTGAGCAAACCTCGAAAATAATGTTTAAATTATTATCTTTTGTGCTAAGATAATTATTGGTTAAAGTGGTAAGAAATTGCCTCAGATCACACCACAGAGCATCGAGAAACCAATTTTTTCGGGGCCCTTAAGCGGGCCCCGAACCCCACGCCTATAGCTCAGAATTCTGGTAGCTGATTCAATGACTCCAACCTCGAAAACAATGTTCAAAAAATTTTCTTATGCCTTTAGCTGAGAAAACCTCGAAAATTATGTTTAAATGATTATCTTTTGTGCTAAGATAATTATTGGTTAAAGTGGTAAGAAATTGCCTCAGATCACACCACAGAGCATCGAGAAACCAATTTTTTTTCGGGTCCCTTAAGCGGGCCCCGAACCCCCACGCCGTAAGGGCTTCGCGCTTCGCGCTCGCATCAGTTCTGATCAAGATATGTCCCCCCCCCCCACTTTGGAGAAGCGATTGACGCCCCTACATGACGCCCCCCCCCCCCATGAAATGTTCCAGCCCCCCCCCCCCCAGCGCCCCCACTGAAAAATTCCTGGCTACGCCACTGTTTGTAATGGTTAAAGCCCGATAGTACGAAGGTTCTCTAGTCTGAAGGGTCATTAGTCCAAAGGTTCGTTAGTCCGAAGGTTCAATAGTCCGAAGGTTCGATAATCCGAAGGCTCGATAGTCCGAAGGTCCCATTAGTCCGAAAATAGAATACGGTTAATTAATCCGAAGGTTCGATAGTCCGAATAGACGATAGGGTTCGATAGTCCGAATTGAGAAAAAGGTTCGATAGTCTGAATTGAGAATAAGGTTCGATTGTCCGAATGGGCAATAATAATAATAATAATAATAATAATAATAATAATATATATTTATAATGCGCACTTCTCCAGAAAAACCGATCAAGGCGCCTACAAAAATACAAACAAAATACAAAATTGAAGAATTCATGGATATGAATAGCAATATAATTAAACCTATATATGTGAATCTATTTGAACAAGTGAGAATTCAGTTCCCTCTTGAAGGTGTCGAGTGAGGTTATTTGGCGAAGTATGACAGGGTATGACGTATCGGACTGTTCTTGACCTTGGTTGTACCAACAAGTGAGATCCTGCAGACCTCAGAGCACGACTGCTCTGCTTGGCGGAGATGAGTTCACAAAGATACTGCGGGGCGTGACCATGCAAAACCTTAAACACAAGGAGGCAGATTTTGAAGATAATCCTCTTGGCAATGGGGAGCCAATGTAGGCGTCTAAGTACAGGCGAAATGTGGTCGTATTTTCTGGTTTGGGCAACGACTCGAGCAGCATTAGTGTGGACACGTTGCAGACGAGAAATAGATGCGGCTGGAAGCCCAACCAAGAGCGATTGCAACAATCCAAGCGCGAAGAAACCAGAGCATGGATTACTTTCTCAGCTGTATCTTGCGACAAGTATTTGCGAATTTTGGTTATGTTTCGCAGTTGGAAGTTTGCGCTTCTGCACACACTTGAGATGTGTGCTTCCATGTTGAACAATTTGTCAAACACAACTCCAAGATTGCGAACTCTACTGGAAGATGACAAATCGTGGGTGCTGATTGTGAACTGGGGAGAAATGAAATCTGCATGGTCTTGACGCGATCCCACTACCAGAACCTGTGTCTTCTCCGCATTGAGTCGTAGGAAATTAAGACCCATCCACGACTGAATGTGGCTGATACAGTCCTGCATCTGCTTGAAGGCTGCATCTGCAGTAACACCCGGTGTGAAGGCCATGTACAGCTGGGTGTCGTCGGCATAGAGATGAAAGTTGACGTGGTGAAGCCTAGCAATGTCGCCTAGTGGTAGAGTGTATGTCGTGAAGAGGACAGGACCTAGGACGGAGCCCTGAGGGACACCGCAGTCAAGGGGCCGGCATTCAGATCTACATTGACCGATGCACACCGTTTGAGATCTGTCTGCAAGATATGACTTGATCCACCGCAAAGCAGAGCCAGTCACACCGAGCCGCTCAGAAAGTCTTTGCAGTAGAAGTCGGTGGTCCACCGTATCAAAGGCGGCAGATAGGTCCAGTAAAACTAGTAAGACCATCTGCCGGTTGTCAATGGAGTGAAGTATGTCGTTTGAAACTCTGACGAGAGCGGTCTCAACACTGTGCCCACTCCTGTATGCAGACTGCATGTCTTCTACAAGACCGTTGTCCTCCAGGTGACTTGTAAGTTGCCGTAGGACAACTCTCTCCAGGACTTTAGAGATGAACGGCAGGTTTGATACCGGTCGATAATTGTTCAGTTGTTCAGGATCAAGGCTGTCTTTCTTCAGCAGAGGTGTTCGCAGAGCTGACAAACCGGCGAATCGACCATTTTGGCGATTTCAATTTTTTGTTATTTTTAGGCTTTATGAAGGTTGCTCTTTCAAGTATTTATGCCAAAATTCTTAAAATTTGTCTGGATTTTGAGATTCAGAGCCCCCCTTGTGGCGAATCACTCACAAAAACAAATCCATAATTTGACATAGTGACGAATACGAAATTTCGCTGGTAACCAGCTTATGTAAGGTGTGCGTTCCAAGTACCAACGAATGTTATTCGTCAGTTTGTCGGATTGCGCGTGCGTGCACGCGCGATCCGACAAACTGACGAATAGCATACAAACAGTGTGAAGAACAACCGGATATTGCAGATTAATGTAATTTGACAAACTAACGAATGCGTTTACGATCAAATAAAATCATATCTCACAACTTCTCTGATTAAATAAGTGACCTGGTGGATACTTAGTTTCATATTTTATTCAGAATATATACTAACAGTTTTTTTTATCGAAACATTAAGGGTAAAATACGGCGCCCGGAGAAGTGTCCAACTTCAAACGCGAATTACTCCAAACAAGGTTTTCGCTTATTCGTCGGTTTGTCAGCTCTGCGACGAGTCATGTGCTACCTTGTATTCCTCTGGAACCGTGGTAGTTGCCAGGGAAGAGTTGACTATGTTCAGGATGCCTGGTGCGAAAGACGTGGGCAGTTTCTTGACAATCCAGGTTGGGACTGGATCAAGACGACATGTCTTATTTGGAGATAAGGCAATGATCTGAACAATATCAGCCATCGAAATAGCCTCAAATGTTGTAAGTTCAGGAATGCAAGTATGTGGCTCATTTGAGTTGAATGCTGTTGTAGCTCCTCCAGTTGAATCTCGAATTGTTTGATTTTGTCACTGAAAAAGGTGCTAAATCTGTTGGCTAGATCCATGTCATTGTCACGACTTGGCAATGTAGTGCTTTTGGCTGTACCGAGAAGATTCTTCACCATCTGGAACAACCGTTTGGGATCACTGGAACATTCTGTTATTTTAGCATTCATATATCCAGTTTTAGCACTACTGGTCATTAGTTTCAGTTCGTTTCTCTTTGCGATGAAGATGGAGCGGTCTGTGTGACGACGAGAATTACGCCAGCGCCTCTCTGCGCGTCTCACGGCCTGCTTGTGCAATCTGATATGATTAGAATACCACGGTATATGTGTTGGCGGAGAGCAATGTTTTTACACTGTTCAGGTGCATGAATGTTCAAAATCTGTTGAACCTTAGTGTTGTACGCATTGACTTTCTGTGACACATCATCAACGGTATCTAATGTGGAGAGTGAGTCGCGTATTTCTTCTGAAAAAGTTTCTAGATTTATGTCTCGCAATTTTCTGTATGTCACCTTCTTGATTGGAGCAAGACGTTTCTCAAGGCAGCAAGTGAATGAAATCGCTGCGTGATCTGACAGAAACGTATCCACTTGAATATCCTTGACGATTTCTGATCCTGCCCTTGTGATGACAAGGTCAAGCGTATGTCCTGACATGTGAGTTTGTCCATGTACATGCTGAACAAGATCAGCAGTCTCTAGACGTTTGGCAAAATTGATTGCCTCGGAGTTCTGACTATCGACGTGAATGTTGAAGTCACCAACAAGTAAGAAATTGTCATTTGATTGTGCTAGCGCATCCAAGATTGTTGAAAAATCATCCAAGAACATACCTTGCGTCAGTCCATTTTTACTTGATGGAGGTGGTCGATAAATAACGATAATTCTCAGGTTCTGACCATTGAACTTCAAATCCAGTTCAGCACATTCAAAACTACGAAATGTCCGTATGGGCTGTAAGGAAGCACTAAGCGAGGATTTACTGACAATTCCACCGTCTCTGCCATTCCTCGGCACAGAATGGCATACGTAGCCGGGTGGTGAATAGTGCGCTGAGTGTCACGTGATCACCTTCCGGCACCCACGTTTCTGTTATGATGAAGATGTCCAGGTAGTTTTGAAGAATGTAAGTCTCAAGAAGTTCCGTCTTATTACGTACAGACTGAGCATTCAGTAACACTGTCTTACATAAGGGCTGTAAACCAGTCAGTGGAATCTTTCTAAGACAGCGTGGACGGGCAGGTGTAGAACATGCATTGTTCATGTACCTGTTCTTGTGAGATTGTATAACAGGGATAGAATGTTGGCGTTTGCAGAAAGCTCGAATTCCTCTCTTTGTAGGTTTGACACTGCTTATGTCATAGTCCACAATTGAGCGGTAGACATCAATAGGCAATCTAGTCCCAGAGCATTGTGTCTTTATGTCCAGAAACTCCTCCTTGGAGTATGAATGCAAAGTCATTGTCCAGAAGAGGATGAGGATAAAGGTGATCACTGCTGTCCCTTGACAAGCCATTGGTACTGTTCAAAGTCGGTGAAGGAGAAATACACAATAGCCATATGCTTTACTTGCCAATGTACAAAATGACAAATTGCCAATATCTATCTGCACAGATATCTCTGGAATAAGAAAACAGTGATATTTGAAAAGTGTCCACTGTAGTCACTGAACTTTCCCCTTCAAAGTGATATAAAACTTATCCAACGTGTGCGTAGTAGTCCAAACTAAATTGCTGAAAACTACAGAGCTTATAACCAGTGCAACCATAAGGCGCAACTGTATATATACAGTTCGTCAGTATGACTCTTCGGACTATCGGACCTTACTGTTGATTCGGACTATCGGACCTTATTGTCGATTCGGACTATCGGACCTTACTGTCGATTCGGACCATCGGACCATCACAGAGTCTTTTCGGACTATCGAACCTTATTGTCTATTCGGACTATCGAACCTTTGAACTATTGAACCTTATTTTCAAGCCCGCTGGAACAAACTTTTGCCAGGGGGTGCTGGAATTTCTTAAGGACGGACAAAATTAATGCGAACGCGGAGCGCAAAGCCTTACGGCGTGGCTTAAAGGGCCCCTAAAAGTTTTGGAATATGGATGCTCTGTGGTGCAATATGAGGCGATTCCTAGCCACTTTCATTTGACTTTTTTAGCAAACGTTTTTTGAGATTATAAAGACAATTTATTTCACTTTTTTGTTTAGAAAATACTGTTGCTCTTATAACGTTTCTACTGTACTGAAAAGTCAAAAACCCTGTATTTTTATCTCCATTCTTTGTTCCATTTAATTCTGGACAAAGAATTGTATCATTATGCATGAAATCGCATGTAAATATTATTATGGACTTGCGTTACCCGAACTCAAAATGAATACACATCTAACTGAAACAACCAATCTCCATTTGGGTTCAGGAGTCCTTAATATTTTATTTAAAATTTAACACATTGTATATTATTTATATTTTATATTTAATTTAGTATTTGCAGTTTTATGTAAATTAATAAATACATTGCAAGAAAATTTTCATTGAAATCTTTAGATTGTTTCCATGGCAATATTACATTTTTCAAAGTAAAGTACAGTTGCCATAAAACATTAACCAGTAATAATACTTCCCACTCAGATTCAAAACGTTTGGGATGTAAGTAGATACATGAATATAATTTCCTTTTACTTTACCAACAATTAAAAAACTTCCTTTGAAGTACCAGAAAAATCACAATATTAATATTACATATTTAAATATAACCTTGTTAACAATTCAGAACACAATATAAAACTGTTTGATAGAATCATATGACATTTCGAGGAATAAGCTGAGATAATTGCGGTAATAGACAGATAGAACCAGTGTTTGTGTGGGGAAAACACGCCACAAGTCGTCCAAGCAGATCGGGTTGCCAAGCAGCATCTGTGTAGGACGGCTCCCCACAAAACACTCAGAGAAAAAACGACAACAGGTTAATGACGAAAACCCAAAAGCAAAGAAAACCCGGAATAGGTTACCATAAATGGTTCAAATTGAAACAAATCATTTCATGTGACGACATGTAAACGCATGATAGAATGTACATCTACCATATCAGCCGTACTTAAAGAACGTATTTCTTGTAATTATTTCACATATAATCGTAATGTGCGAGGAAGAACAGCAATTAACACTATCTAACCAAACACACGAATGATGTTTTGAGCATGTCGAGAAAACTGTTGGATGTAGTTCAAGAAATTCAACTTTGAATCAAATGGGAATGGTCGTGCGTCATTAGTAAATTTTTCATAGTTCCTAACAGTTCCTTGTCTAAGTACATTTGGCAAATTGCCTGTTGAAAATAATAACATAATTTAAAAACAATAACATAAGCCAAGGAAATGTTTGTGTCAATGGCACACATGTTCATGTACATTATTCACTGAGTTATATCTTAACCTGAAGCACAGTGTAGCCCACGCAACTTTTGGCTTGGCAGACTGACGTGAATGCGAGTTAACAGTTATTTACTAAATTAAAATGTTATAAAAAGAAATTAAATCGTTTTAATACCATAAAGCAATATCCAGCCTAATCTAGACTGGCAAAGAAGCAATTGATAAAATACAAAGAAAAACAAGTTTAGGTCACAATGCTGAACTGGCTAAGAACTTGGCCATACAGATGCCTTCAAATGGGAAATTAGGGCGACTCACAGCTTCACACAGTTGTGTTGTATGATAGTTAATTAATTCGTTCACAATAAACAGGTAGTCCGGGATACTAATTTTCCCAGGAGCTAGAACAAATGCAAGCGGCCCACCAAGAAATAAACATCCCACATTACATTTAGGAGAACAATTTCAATCGAGATCAAGCGTCTGAACAAAAAAAATGACAATTTTTCTGTTATAAGTACACTATCATGGGCAACAAGAAAGTGACGCCCACCTTAAGTTGTAACTGCTCCCAGGAAAGGCGAAAAACCCACGAAAAACCCTCATTAGTGGGGGAAAAAATGGGAAAATTCCCTTCCGGCCCCTAGTCAAGGCGACCAAGTTTTCCTCAAACTCTAGAAGCAGTCTTTATAGTGTGTCATTGTTAGAAGGAACTAAATAGATATGTGGGCCCCATCACTTTGTTCTCGCTCCCTTCTCGAATAATAAATACACAATTGAAAGCAGCCAAAACATTGCCAGTGCAGCAATAAAATATGTTAACTTACAATCAGAAAAATAATTAACCACGGCAGTTGTGCAACTGTACAGCCCACAGATAATTCGAATTTAAAATCAAAAATCGCAAGGAGCGCGTTTGATTTTTATGAGCAAATTGGCAATGGTGCAGGCTGGTCAACTTGTGATAATTGCTAGATTATTATCGATGTCAGTCAGCTGTATTCATGCAATGCATGCGATATTCACGCCACTTTACCACCTTTTACCATCATACCATGCATGGTAAAGACATTACACTCAGCAAATTATTGTTTCCCCAATTTGCGGCAGTGGCTTGAAAATTCTTCTAAATATCGCACACCTAGCATGTAAACAAACATTGCGCACTGCGGCTAAATACATGCATGTCAAGAACCGAGGTCAGGCAATGCGCGCAAAAACAAAAGGTCACGCGTATGCAAATTAGGCATAGAATACTTTTAAGCCAATGAAAACTTTCGCCCTGGCGTGAGGATATACACGCCTAGGGCGCGCCTGGCGTGCGCGTAATTAAGTACGTGCTTGATTGAACGCGGCCTGAAAATTATACATTTTGGGGTCATGCACTCTTGATCCCCGCCAGTGTATGTATTGCGCGTTGCGCGTTTAAATTTATACATTTCTATTTTCTAGGTCACGTCCACAATGGGGACAATGGCCTTGTTTACTAAAACAAATGACGTTATTTGCCATGATGTACAGTGTTTATGAATTTTTTTTATATTTTCTCATGATTGCTAAACAAAATAATATAATAGGAGGATGGCTGCATATAGAATTGAGCACCCATTCAACAATCCCTCCGTTGAAGTGGGAGGGTTGTTTATTATTAAAATATCTGGCCGATAGAACAAAGGATACTGAAAACAAAGTGCAACCTTGTTATATTCCATGCTTCCTTCGAAGTTCAGTTGTCGTTGGACGCACAAATTGTCCAAAGCTCTTGATGACCGTTGTCCACCGATTACAATCAGAATTCGGCCCCTGCCCGATTCCCGAGAATAACGGTGTTAACGAAAACAGTGACATGTCCGAAGATCAGTTGTGGTTGGACGCAAGAAAAATGTCCAACTTGATGACCGTTGTCCACCGATTACAATCAGAGTTCGGCCCCTGCCCGAATCCCGAGAATAACGGTGTTAACGAAAACAGTGACACGTCCGCTTTTTGCCGAAATGACTGTCCGGTAACCGAAGTGGTGGTGGTCGTCGTGTCTCGGACCGTCCCAGCTCATCAGACGTTTCTTCACAAAGTTCAATTTAGAGGGAGAACAATACCTGTATCCATCATGACCGCGCACTGGCCTGTATCTTGATCAACTTATGAAGATTGTGAAATGAAGACCTTGAAATGAATTCCATGGCTGCCCTTCGTGCAATCACGGTTAGAAGTTCCCGTCCTCAGATGAAGTTTGCCGAACCGTTTTGCCTTGGCATCCTGGGTTCCTGCAAACAGATAAAACACTCGAAGCAGCAGTTGTCTGTTGCGAACTATATAATGTCCTAAAATAAATAATCAAATGGCGTCATCAGCCAGCCTGATTCAAAAATCACAAGGAAATTCAGCTGGATCAGTGTGCAAATTTATAGCACTGAATGTTCAATTCGCGATGAAAAATAAAACGATGACGCAATTCAAGCATATTAACACAAGTTCACTCTTCATTATGTATCATTACTTCAAAGCCTACGATGGGCTATATTGAAACTAAAATGAGAAATTCCAGAAGACAAACGTAACGTGCTGAATTGCTGAAGTTCATAAACAATTCTTGATTTCGTTGCAAACACAGAAAAGTGTACACACAAAAAAGCTCATGCTTGCGATATCCACAGATACGATATCCACAGTTAAGGACTCCGTGGCCAAGGTCACGAGTTGACCATGACATTTTTGGATATAAAACACAATCTTAAATGCAGTGGTCTGCCACAAGTTTGTGTCAAAAACAGTTGCTACGAAACACAGCCTTTTAAAATGCTGTCGAAGAATTTCATAAAATAGCAATAGGAGGAAAAGAGAACTCCTGGGCTATATGCTGATGACAATGACTTTGATATATCCACAGCATACAAGTGTTCAACGTAAATGTCAAATATGGCCAATGACCAAAGCAAAAATGCACACTGAAAGCTCATTATATGAGCAAAATGCTCATAAAGAGCACAATACAAATGTTCATAAGACTAGAGCAAGATACAAAATGCTCATAAGAGCACACTATAAAAGGGACGCAAATTAAGTACCGACAAATGCAGTACTGTAATATGGCAAGATCTTACAAACCATGAAAGCCACCAGGATACCTGATGGAAAACCCCCAAAAAGCTCACCATGGAGCAAAAGACTGACCAAAATCAGTCAAAAAGTGTGCGTAAAAGCTCCAACGGAGCACAAAGCCACAACGGGCTGTAATGGTAAGGAGTTTCGCATATCAACCTGGAACCAGTTTATAAAAAAAACTGTAAGGGCTCCCCGGGCTCCGCAGTATGTTTTGTTTTTGTTGAGAAACCAACGCACAACATTATGATTTAGCTGGTGAATATATTGCGGAGTGACCAGAAAAGGTTTAATGCTTTACTCCTACAAATGAAAGAACTGAGAAGGGGGCCTCACTGTAGGCCTCAAATGAATAAACATAAAAGAACGCTGAACAAGTTGCTGTGAAACACATGACCACATAAATGTGGAACCGCACCTCTCGCCATTATTTACAGTCGAACCAAGCGACACGCCCAGGAGTCTCATTTGTGAAATATTTGTGAATCCAGTGCAAAAACGTAGGCCTTTAGTTGTTGCCCTTCATGTACAAAAATACAACCATGCATGTCAAGTGTAATTCGGAGTAGGCTGCTACGCTACTCAGTCGGCATATTCGATTGTAATTTTGCTTGTGGTTGCGTACAGGCTAGGCCTACATGCTTATCGCCTTTGAATGAATGATAAAAAAAAAAAACACTGAACATAGACCAATAATTATATTAGGCATATAACTGTATAAGAGCAATGTTTAAAAGGCCTACAGCCATGGGCAGAGTTTCATGTCAGCACGTAGTTCAAAACGAGTCTTGTGCCGTGCCGTGTTTCTACTAGTCGGTCGGCGGCGCGGCCCGGCCGAAGCAAACGTAAATTCAATACGGAAACAGCACGTTGGCACTGAACAAAAACAAATGCCCCAAAATACGGGCTGTTATTAGAAATTCCTCACCTCGAATTCCACCAATCTTGGCGCTATCCAAGCCACGATGAACCACAGGGGAGAAAAACATCACAGAATACAGCAGGACGGTTGTAAATTTGTGTAAAAACACCTTAAGTTTCATGGGCAAAACGTTTGCCTTTTCTCCGGTCAGAGGTGGAATCGAGAATGACGCGACGCCAAACTATTGCGTGCTATTTACATGTACGTACGCGGAAGAACTTTCCACCAATTACCGCCAGTTATTCACGCGTTCAGCGTGTGACGTAATCGTAATCAACCACATAAGGGATCTTCTCAAAAAATCTTGAGGTGTCCGCGCGTCCATAAACCTGAGTAAACTGCGCTTAATCATCATTTGTTGCTAGGCTGCTTTCTAACATTTAGTAAATTCCATCGTGTATGTTTTGTTTTATTTTCCGAGCCCTTACGGCGTGGGGCCACAGGGCCAGGGGCCTGCTTTAAGGCCCCTGAAAATGTTGGATTCTGGATGCACTGTGATGAAATATACTGAAGAATATACTTAAACTTATAAAACCCGAAAGGGTGTTTTTTGGTTCAAGTTAAAACAAAATGGTTCCACTGGAAGCGGGTTAATTTCTGTTAATAAAAATATTCACATAGGCCTAAACGATCTAGCTCTTGATATATTTGCAGTGTTATTTGTTTGTTACAGGGAATGGCAAATATAAAAGACTAACAGACCAAATGCATCTTTATGTTTATGATCGGTAGGTGGCAAGTTTGGGGCTAGGCAAGGATTTATCGGTCTACTGAGTTTTATGAGAAAAAACTTGCAAAGGGTAACACGTGAATAGCTTTTTTATTAAAACGAAACTACACTGGAACTAGTTTCAATGGAAGCCCGTCCCACTCCTATTAGGTTGGGATGTGTGTGTGAACCTTGATATTTGTTAATGTTGAGTACAGAATGCTAGCAACGTCAATGAAACTTTTAAATGAAAAGAAAAACCTTCAGGGGAAAGGTATGAACTTTGCCCCTATTGAAAGATCGTATGAAAAAAAATCGTGGCAAGCATAATCAACTTTGCCACCATTGTCATGGCCGAGGTGTCATAGACATGTCATGATTTTAGATACATTGAGAGAAATATCGATTCTGCACTGCCTGAAAATTTAGAAAATACCCCCTCCTGATATTTTACAGTGTTACTTTGTGCTAGACGTTCGAAGCGCCGCGCTTAGCCGCGGCAAAACTAGAAACGAACAAAACTAAGGAGATATTTTTAGAGCAAGCATAATGTATAGCGCAGCGGCGCAATTTCAACGTCGTAGAACACTGCTGGCTGGAACACATTTTTGCCCGGGAGTAGGGGGTGCTGAAGCATATTTCAGCACCCCAATCCACAAAGTTGGGGTTGCTGCAGCACCCACAGCACCCCCCGTTCCCGCGGGCTTGTTATTTTCGTTTCGGACTATTGAACCTTCGGACTGATTAACCTTATTCTAAATTCGGACTATCGAACCTTCGGATAAATAACCTTCACACTGATGAATCTTCGGATTAATGAACCTTCGGACTATTGCATCAAATGTTCGGATGAACGAACCTTATTTCATTTTCGGACTAACGAACCCCCCTTATGGAAATTTTGTGCATTTGAACTATCGAACCTTCGGACTAAAGAACCTTCGGACTATTGGACCTTCGGACTATCGGGCGGCCCCCGTTTGTAATACATTGTTAAAAGACGTACCATCACCATTTCCGGCCACTCTGTTAATCTATT
Source organism: Patiria miniata (assembly GCF_015706575.1). Taxonomy (NCBI): domain Eukaryota; kingdom Metazoa; phylum Echinodermata; class Asteroidea; order Valvatida; family Asterinidae; genus Patiria; species Patiria miniata. Next base: position 9,039,692 of record NW_024037073.1, read on the forward strand.
TTAGGTTACCACGTTCCTTTCTGTCTGGCTCCTAAACCATACCTCATTACCCGTAATATACAACACATATAAGAATGTTACGTCTTCCAGCTATAGTAAATGGTCAAAACAAATGGATGTGGTAAAGACCAAATTCAAGGAGCCGCACAATTTCACACAATTTATTTTCTGCGTGACAAATACCGTCATTGTAGCACTTTTGTCCATAATCAAAAATGCTTAGATTTTTCAAGAAAATTTGAAAATAGTGACGTCACTGCAACAGCAAATCAGGTTATTGTTACTTAAATGTCACTGATTATATCACTCTTCAATTCCCTGACCCTCAAAATGTCAAATTAATTACTTGGAATCTCATCACAACGCTTCACGACCTTATTTTCTACAATTAATTACTGTACGAGCTCGGTAGTATATTGTGACGTCATTATTACGTCATAAAGTACCCTTCCTGTCATCTGATTTTTTGCATCCTACCCTATTTTTGATCGTTACACATTGGCAAAGCTTTGGTGAAAAAAATGGTGCTTTTAAATACCATGTAACGATCCTTAGCATTTTTGTTACTAATGTAGCTCGCTATAAGATGCCTCACTTTTCCGCTTATCTTTGGAACAAGTTTAAACATATTTATGATACTAATAATCAATTACAAAAACTCTTTTGGCATAGAATTTGAATTTTTCTCTCGAACTTAAAAACAACATCTCACAATACCACATACTGTTTGCATATTTAAACAAAGTGTCAATGTGACTACCCAAAATCCATGATTTTAGCCTAAAAAACACGTCTTTTGACCAAAAAAGGTTTTTTTGACCCACAAAATTACCCTTAACTATATTCCATCCCCATGACATACCACTCATATGAAAGAGCTTGCTGTCCCCTTTAATTTGATACCACATTTGTTGCTGTAATGCTTGTAGTTCTGAAGATTATTATCAATTTATATTTTTTTCATGTAATAATTAGCTGATGACGTCATAATGACGTCATACATGCCCTTCCGATCATCCAATTTTTTGCGTCCGTCTTTTTTTCGAAAAGGTATACCATGGAGATGCTTTGGTGAAAAAAATTGTGCTTTTGTCCACTGTGTCACGATTTTGTCACTAAGGTACCTCACTATGACGTTTTCAAGTTTAACACATCCTAAATTGAAGTTATGTCATTCGGCTTAAGTGATCATTCAAATTATAGCAGTCGGTTTGGTTTAGAGTTATTTGCATGAGATTCTTGTTTTCGTTTTCATTTCCGCGCATTCTGTTTAGCACTCTGTGCATTCAAAATGAAAGTAAACGAAGGTATACGATGCGAGTCTTTTCAATTCTTTCACCTTTTGATTATTTCTGCTTCATGTCGTGGTCCATTTTTGTGTTTCTGACCCATCCTCTTGGTAGGTTTTCACGTCTGCCAGATCTCAGATACGCGGCTACAATTGACCTGCAGCAGTAGATCTGTTTATGCCAAGATTGTCTGCAAGTTATAGATAGCCTTGGGCATTGCCATCGAAAGCTTCAATCAAATGACCTCGGCCTACATTTGAAATTCTCATGTTTTAACGCCCATGAGCTGGCATATTGATGTTTCTAGTGCTTCAATCTAACAGTTTGCATGGTGATCAGACGAGTGGCAGAGTCTTGTGGGAGATAGGTTTTTATTATCTATATTTCCAAATTGTAACAAAAAACACTCAATCTTATTCTAACAACAACGGAACGACATGGACCTATTTCGAATAACTTTGCTTGCTTTCCACATTATGCTTGCTTAATGGTGAATTCGAATGACCAAACTTACACAGCTGGAAGCTCCGGCAAATTTGGATGCTCGTTTGTGCAATTTTAATTTGAATGCCCTATTTTTGAAATTGCATTATTGAAATATAAAATCGCATACTTCTAATGTGAAATTGATTGGTGTTTTTTAAGTAATTGAATGTTGGTCTCAACGTGCATTCAAATTTGTACGAAAATGGGTGATTGGTTTCCAATTTGGCCGCCAAATCTGCTAACGTGGCCGGAAAAACCTATACAACGAGCATGTAAGGTTAGAGGAACCATTGGCGTATAACTAGTGTTAAACTAAGGGGTCGGGACGGGGCACCTGAGGGCACTGAAGACAAATGATATAATGTGGTCAATTCAAGGTTTCAAACGGGGGGGGGCGACCTGGGGGCACAGACACCCGCTGGGGGGGAGGGGGTACGTGCCCTCCCCCTTCCCACACGCACACCCACACATTTTAGCACATAAAGTTTACCAATGCACATGGTTGGGTGTACCTATGTTCGACTGACTTCTGATGCTACCTATGAGATACATGTAATTTAATGAATGAACTTCGAAGTTCATAACATGAACATTCGTTTCCTTTGTTGTATGTTTTTCGATTAATAAATTAAGTAGGTCGTCCAACCTTCACTTATTCTAAAAAAAAAAAAGAAAAACAAATGAAAAACAAAAACGCGAATCAGAATTTGAGTAAAAAATTTAGAAACATATATTCTGAACAACATCGAAAGTGTATTTTTCAAGATCTACACTGTTATTTCGGTTGTGTAAAAATCAAACGGTTGTGTACTATATGAACCTAGCAACCTGTTGTGTAAACTGTTGTTTACACAACTTGTGTAAAATATTACACAACTTGTGTAAAATATTACACAACTTGTTAATTTTTTTTACACAACTGGTTGCTAGGTTCATATAGTACACAACCGAAATAACAGTGTTATAATGAAAGTTCTGGTAATCGGAATGCATTTCCCAAAAGCGAACGCATTTCTAAAAATCGATACATCCTTAAATCAAATTAATGCATCTTTAAATCAAATATATCTTTAAATCAAATGTGTATTTTACCAGCCCGGCTGCAATGCATTTCCTAAAACCGAACGAAATTTTTACAAACCGAACGTCTTTACGTTTTGAACGCATTTCCTCAAACCGAAATTTTACAAACCGAACCTTCTTCAACGTTTTGAATGCATTTTGTTCGACATAAAACATCCGTCGGTTACGAATTAGGCACATGTGAGCATGTATGTGTGTACATGTACATACACATGTATGTATTCGACATCTGAAAATGCATTCGATCTTTTTGACCGTGTTCGGCCCAGTTCATGGCCGATTACCGAAGTGGCATAGATAGTCTCTGCTCTAGAATAGCGATAAAACCTTGCTCCCCTAGGAGAGTGCAGCGCGGTGTACAAGTACAAGGGCGGATCCAGAACACAATTTTTTTGGGGGGGAGGCAAAAAAAATATGTGGTCCCCAAAAAGTGAACCAAAAATTTTACAGCGAGGGGGTTCGGGGCCCGCTTAAGGGCCCCGAAATTTTCTTGGATTCTAGATGCTCTGTGGTGCGATCTGAGGCAATTTAAGACCACTTTAAACAATGTTTTTTGAGGAAAAGTTGGTGGTGTATTCATTGCCTGCCTTTATTGCGAAGTCACTGGGAAAAAAAATTGATTCTTTTTTTGGGGGGGGGGGACATGGCCCCCTTTGCCTCCCCCCCCCCCCCCCCGATCCGCCCTTGTACAAGTATCCCGTCGCTGCGGTGCTAACTTTGCTGATTTCAGGCGCAATTCAAAACATGACTCGGCAAATTTTGAATTGAAATCGAGATCCCAGAATATTGTTTATTCGGAATATATTGAACATTCACTGAGCTAAGTTGTTAAAGGGAATGTACATCATTGGCTTTTGCTGTAATTTTCAGAAATGAACTATTTGAGAGGTTAGTATAATAGATCAAATATTGTTACACTGACATTTTTGAAGTTTGGTGTTCGAAAAGGTTGGAAAAAACCAAGAAAAACAAAAATGTTCCATTAGTCTGGTTCCCTGACTCCACAAAAGATAAAATGATCAATTTATAGATGATGGAAAATTGTAAGGCAAGGGAACCAGTCTAGCTGGCCTGCACCCGTTCATGAAAATGTAACCAATATCAAACAAAATTTGGACTGAAAAAAAAAGGTAAACTTGGAGCAGTAGTTGAAAAATAGTTAGGTTTTTCCAACGCTGGTCGGCCAACCACCGTTGGAAATGTTCACACCAAGTGCCATAATTTTACAAGATGCTTGAGACTGTCATTTACCAACATCCTAGTAAGGTATTTCGTAAAAACTTGGTAGTTTTATTTTTCGATGTTTGCAAATGTTGTATATTCCCTTTAAGCACCGAGAACTGTTGTTGCTTCAAACGAAAAGAAAAATGCACAAATGACAAATGATCTACTCTACCTTTCAATCCGGCTAGGAGCCTGGTTACTGATCGCCAATATAAATGGCAATGTCCCTTGTCGGAATAACGTGTATATTGTTGATGTACCCTAACGTGGCGCGGCCCCTAACGTGGCGCACTTTGATTTTTCGCCTGTAGCACCTATCTACTAGAGCAAAAGTTTTAACTGAAATTTCACAGGAAGTGAAATTTCATGAAGTGCTAAACACTCCCGTTCATAAATCGCGAGTTTATCTGCCCGTTACAAAGTTAGAAGAAAACATTATTTTGGCGTGATTTTCCGATTTTATTTTCAAGTGCAAAGTGAACCCTTTGAAAATGCCCCCCCCCCCCAAAAAAAAAATAAGAAAATATCTTTTGACAAATTTCTGGTTGGGTATTATGAGTAGAGATGGTAATGATTTATCAGAATTTATCAACTTTACTTTATCAATTTATTAACTTTACAGAAATGCTCAAATGTTAATTTGGAATTTTCTGAGATTTATTTTAGTGCGCCACGTTAGGGAACACTCAGTTAATTTTTTGCCCAAATTCCGGACGCCATCGATTTTGAATTTCGGATTAAATTTCATTGACACCGGAATTGTGCACATGAATGAACGATTCGACTTTTATTCAAAGAAATTTCTATGTACAGTCACCAGACTCTATTCAGTAATGTCCCCGTCAAAACCAAAGTAAACAATCCTCGTGCGTAACGCACGGCTACACCATCGTACAGTGTGGCAGGGACACCAACAAGTAACACAACAACTAAAAAAAAAATTTTAAATTGATAAATATTCTGATTGAATTTCGTTAAAAGATACTTGTTGGTGACGTATCACATATTCTAGCAAATTGATAAAAATGTACAATATTACAATATGCAATTTTGAGGGAAATGGGCAAAATACTGCATAAATAATTTCACTTGATCATAATATTCACAATACACAAACCGACAATTTTCATTTTCAGACCCACAACGAAAAATATTGTTAACGCTGGGCTTATTGTGAGGAGTTGTGCTGGGAATCCATGAAGATGTTATTTTCAACATAATTTCTAAACAATTTAATGGGACATTCCGTGACATGAGCCTTCCAGATGAAAAGTTTGTGGGTGCACACCAATACATAAATTCCCATAGGCACCAAAGATAAATACCCCAATTTAAACAAATCGGGGAACATACTCTGAACCCTCACAGGTGATCAAAACATACATCAAATGAAAGCTGAATTATAATTAATTAATCCTCTTTACCTTTTTGGAAATCTTTTTTTGGTGGGGGGGGGGGTTGACTTATGACTTTTAGGTGATTTTTCCCTCCAACGATGATCACCCCATCGCCATTTTGAAAAAAACCAACAAAAAAAACCCAGATTCCTTCCACTCCATATCAATATAGATTCCATTCAAATATTTTGTTCAGAAATCCAAATTCAGGAACATGGACCCTTCACTTCTACAAATACAGACCCTCAAGTGCAGGGGCCAAAATTCTTTATTATTAGAGATAAACTAGTACATGTATACAAATCGTAATTTGGCCGGATTAGGTCGCGCCTATTTGGGCTGCCTCTCATATGTACTGCGATCGGGAAATTTCCAGCGTAATAAAGACTTGACGAAACTTTATTTGATTTATTTGATTCAATTATTTTATTTTAAATCTTAAAACATAAAATAAAAGCTAAAAGTTGGACAGGCTGCCACGGATATGTAAACGTTTAAAAAAAACAATTGTCATCAGACATTTATCCAAACCCCTGCCAATAAAACAGATTTAAAATTCCATTCATAAAGTACTATTGAAAAGTAAATTGTACAAATCATACGAGACGAGACATGACGAGACATGACGAGACGAGACAAGACGGGGAGATAAGACAAGACTCAGCAAAAAAATCACAGAGAGAAACATTGGACAAGCCAGACAGATACAAAAATATAAAAACGAACTAATAAATAAATACTCTTACAACCCAACAAACAAACAAACAAACAAACAAAACAAACAACCAGACTCAATAACGGGAATGAATGACAAACGGGCTAAAAAGATTGTTACAAACAAAACAAAACAAAACCGAGAAACAAAAGCAATCCCATTCCCCAGAGAGAAAAATGCAAACCATAAAAACAAACAACCTAGTTGACATACATAGGTCTACACTCACATTAAATACACACACTAAAGAAACAACAAGAAAATACCCGGGAACAAAATGAAATAAGACACAATTTTACATTGACGATAAAATAAATATGACTGCAACAATTCCTCCCTCAGTTTTGAAAGAAAAGATTCACAACCTTCAATAGTTAAAACTTTTTCTAATTTTAACACGGTGACTTCGGAGAACATCAATGAGGCAATTGAACAGTTCTCTTATCTTGTAATCCATGTGTCTATCAGTTCTAAGTTTCAAGTGGTGAAACGTTAAAGGCTGTGCGACGGAGCTGCCCTGCAATTCATTCCTGAAATTATTGTTGCATTCCCTATTAGTTCATTAACTTTATATTAGAATCAACATTATTATCTATGATAACGAATTTGGCGGGAAACAGAGCTTTCACACAGTGACTTTACTGGTTTATTTAACTTCGTGGGGATTCCTCCAACGTCAGGCTTTTCCTTGGTTTCAACACCGGTGTCGGAGTCTCACAACACTAACTGGGGGAACCAAGTATGCCAAAGATCTTAGCTGAACCGAGTGGCACGGTACGAGCTTTCGCTTCGCAGAGACGGCCGGACTGAAGCGGGAGCGGACCGCTACAGTGACGGGGAAGCAACAGCTGGACGGGGCCAGCGAGTGTACCGGATCACACTATAGTTCGAGCCATGGTGTGCATAGTCAACCGGGGCCAGTGGCGTAGCCAGGAATTTTTCAGTGGGGGGGGGGGGGGGGGGGGGGGGGCTGGGGGGCTGGAACATTTCATGGGGGGGGGGCGTCATGTAGATCAATGATAATTTTGTTAGAAACTCAAAATCTCAGTGGGGGGGGGGGACATGGGGGCGACAAGGTTTCATGGGGGGCTGTCGCCCCCCCCCCCCCCCCCCCCCCCCCCCCCCCCCTCCCCCGTGGCTACGCCACTGTGTACTGTACATGTACGTCATGTAGGCCTACGTGTATCCAATCGCTATAAAACTGGACTATTCAACCACTGGACTCCAAGACTACGAGGACCGCAGCCTGTGATGTGATGTCTGCCCAAACCTGATGTTTTCTTTCGCTCGTACCCCCCGCCCTGCAAACAGGGCGGGGGGGGGGGAGCGAATGTTTTTCTCAGCTACCTCACGTGACAGGCACAACCTCGTATGTCACATGTCATCCACCTCATCCAGAAAACGACAAAACCACGGTCATCTTTGTGGCTTCCAAAACTGCAACCTGTCATTCCCAACAGCATATCAGCTGGCAAAACACAAGAAAACTGAAGGTCACCAGTGCAAAAGAGGAAGACCGTCACTGAACTAGACACACATGTACATGATGTTCAAGTACATGTACATGCAAGTGCATGTACATGTTCAGTTTTTATTAATCGAAATTAGGGGTGGGTGGGTGGGTGGGTGGGTCAAAATAATTTGGAAAAAAAGTCGAAATTTTAAAACATTGAAAATTCTGAATGGCCCCTTACGGTCACCTTCTTCGTGAACTGCTGGGAGAAATTAGAAACTAGGCTTTCACGTACATGAACAAGTATTACTGGAGCAACAGACGTGAAACGAAAATGTGATCGGAATTTGACTTTACATGTTTTAAGCGTATAATTGAACTTCGGTCTACAGGCATACTTCAACACGAAATAATTCATCAAGACGATAAATATTCGTCAAAATAAATGCAGTGAACTTAGGTGGGTGGGGACACGCCTCTTCCCTAAAGGCTTGTTCCCCGCCCGCCCTCCCTTACCTCCCACACGCCCCAGGCTTTGGGGGAAGGTATTTATATATTTTTTGGGGGGTGGGGTGTTTAAATCCATCAAGGCCGCTCCAGAAAATGAGCACACCCTAAATATATGGACCCAATTTTAGCTGTTGCTCAAATGGCTTGGATAGCGGAAGCAAATGAAGGTTTTCCCTGCCCAAAAGGTACTAAATGATCGTTTGGGCAAAGCATACTATCCATCATAATAGCAGAACTCCACTGGCGCCACAATATTGCGCAAGTTCACAATATCACAGACGTGTCGTGATTTTAGATAGTTTGAGAGAAATATCGATTCTGCACTGCCTGAGGATTTAGAAAATACATCCTCTGCATGGAGTCTGGATATTTTACAGTGTTTGTGCTAGACGTCAGTCGAAGTGCCGCGCTTAGCCGCGGCAACGCTAAAAACGAACAAAACGGACGGAGTAGAGCAAGCAAAATGTATAGCGTGTAGCGGCGCAATTTCATCGTAGTAGAACACTGCTGGCTTGAACACATTTTTGCTCGGGAGTAGGCGGTGCTGAAGCATATTCCAGCACCACAATCCAAAAAGTTGGGGTGCTGTAGCACCCTCAGCACGAAAGAAGGAAACTCAAATGGTGCCCCCTATTTTTTGAAGAAGTTCTGCATGTAGCGCTTTCCAGTTCTAGAGCCCAATTATAATAAGCCTTCTTTTAGTGAAAGAATCATTCAAATCGCTCATATACTTTTCCAGTTATGGAATTTTGAATAAAAATTTCGTTTTTAACCTTGCCCACGGATCACATTTAAGGTACGTGATATTTCAGTAAGATTTATTCCGTGTCGTATCCTTAAAATGATATCAGAATTCATCCCACATGTCTTTCGGTGTAGCCAAGTAGAAGGCAGGGTAAAACTTTAAACTGTTGATTTTGTAAAGCATGATATTTTAACATTGGAAGCAGCAGGTTTTTAAATAAATGTTATAAGTGCAAGTTATCATGGTTATAAGGGCGTTCTGATGTGTTTCGTTTTGCTGAAATATCGGTAAACTTTATTTTGATCAGTGGACAAGCTAAAAACGGTGTTTGTGTTCACAATTACAAAACTGGAAAAGTACATGAGCGATTTGAATGATTCTTTCACTAAAAGAAAGATTATTAATTGGGCTTTCATATCCTAGATTTGGAAAGCGTTACATGCAGAACTTTTTAAAATAAAATTAGGGGGCACCATTTTGGTTTCCCCTTTTTTAGTCACCCTGTTTTGTACGGGTCTAGTTCCTCCGTCTTGTTAGCCACAGAGCGATGCGTGCTAAATCTCCTGAAAAGTGTGTGCTATGAATTAGAATTCTATAAACTATTTTCCACTTGACCTTTCCTATGGAAGCAGGACAAGAAAATCAAAATCACAAACTATAGAAATTATTATAAATATCACCTGAGTAGCTACAAATTTAATTGAAACGAATACTTACAGCCTCCCGCTTGGCATCTGGGAAGTAATCCTAGAACGGTGATAATGAGTATCGGCAACACTGACTCACGAAATGCCCGTTGACGCATATGCCTCTTCGTACCACTGAGTCAAGGTTCGCCTGGAGTTCCGAGAGCTTCTTGGATTATTTCAGGTTTTGTCCCCGTCTACGTGCGTGCGGCAAGCCTGTTCCATGCAACTGACTTGGGTGGAGTGTATTTGAGTCCGCAGCCTGACAAACTGTGGAAATTGCCTATGAGTATGAATTAACAAGGACACCTGTTGAATGGTCACAATCTGACTCCATCATTCCATTGAAATATCAGTCTGTTATTGAACTCGTGCCCGACCATGCGGGTTGCTATTGTTAAGACACCACAATAAATGTAGTCTTTTATCCCTGATTCCCTGAATGCATTCGTACCGTGAATGTCACACAATTGGACCCAAAGGCAGACCCAGAACCAAATTTTCGGAGCGGGGGAAGAGGGCTCGGGTATTTATTTTTTTTCAAAATGGGGAAAGGGATAAAGTATAGAATATCGTGCGCTAGTACCACAATATAATATTAAAACTAAAAGGTGTGTCGTTGATGGCTTGCGAGGGCGATAAGCAAAGTTTTAATAAGTTATTTCTTGAAAATAACTTTCAAAAACATCTTTTTATTCGGGGGCAATGACCCCGGTTGCCCCTCCCCGCCCCCAATCGGGATTTGCCAGTGATTGAAGTGCAAACGATTCAACTACTGCAATGCTGTCAAACTGCAAGAGAAATAAGAACTAGGCTTTCACTCATCTACCAGGACAATATAATTATTAACGGAAGCAACCGGTGTGAAGCGATGAAACATTCCAGTTTCTGTAAGATTTGAAGGATTTTGACATTATTGGCGTTCTCACTTCACTTCAACGCGATAATGCCTTCATCCAGACGATTTGCAAACACGTATAGTACCTTCAGTTCATCATCATCATCATCAGGCTGTGGTCATCCATTGTTGGATGAAGCCCTCAAGCAGTTTCCATTCTCTTCTGTTTGTCATTTTACTCCATAGGCCTATTGCCGTTTTCATATATGTGGTGATTTCATCTCTCCATCTCCTTTTTTGTGTCTACCTCTTCTTCTTCTGCCTGTCCTTCGTTGCCATAATTCTGTGGGTCTCTTGGTCCATCTGTTGTCTTGTCTTCTTGCTAAGTGCCCTGCCCATCTCCATTTCATTTCCTTGATCTTCTCTATGATATCCTTGATTTTTGTTTTTTGTCATATGAAGATATTTCTGATTTTGTCCTGCAATGATAGATTGATCATTCTCCTTTCCATAGCTCTCTGCCTCTTAATGTGAAGGTCATTGTCCATGACCTTCATAATTATTAAGAGTCCTCAAATGCAGTGGCGTAAGAAAGGTAGGTGGGGACACGCCCCCTCCCCTCGGAGCTTATAACCCCCTAGACACCCCCCCCCCCCCCCCCCCCCCACACCACACACACACACACCCATGCACACACACACCCACACACACACACCCAGGGGCAAATGTTCATACCTTTCCCCTGAAGGTTTTTTCCTTTTATTTAAAAGTTTCATTGACGTCACGCATTCTGTACTCAAGATTAACAAATAGCAAGGTTCACCGTGACACATCCCCAACATAATAGGAGTGGGACGGGTTTTCATCGAAACTAGTCGTGCGTTACGCCAATTCCAGTGAAGTTTCGTTTTAATAAAAAAGCTATTAACGTTTTACCCTTTGCAACTTTTCCTCTTAAAATCTCAGTAGGCCGATAAATCCTTGCCATCTATCGATCATAAACATAATAGTGGAGGGGCCAATGTACTTCCGTTGGCATGACATGTTAATTTTTGGCAATCAAAGGGTTAGAGCAGGGTTAAAACTTTATCTCCAGCCTCAATTGTGGAAAGACTTTGGCAGTTACGCATTGTGAATAAGGCTCAGTTGACTTGCCTCGGCCAGCGATTCAAAAGCGTTGCCGTCTGATGGAATGATAGCCAATGATGCTGCTGTGGCTATTAAATCCCCGATAATTATGCGTGGCTTGGACTGTTTTGTGGATTGTGGCGGTGGCATTAGGAAGGGGCTTCCGGATGGTTTGTAGACAGATGTTGCTACTCCACCTAAGCTCAGTATTCAGGACTTTGATGTTCTGGTCATCAGATATGGAAGTTGACTGGATGACAGTCCCAGTTTTGACCCCTCCACCCCCAAAAAACGCACTCCCATACTTCTCGTAGGGGCGCTCATCATTGTCAGTGTCATACCGTGGATTTTTGGTCTGTTGTTGGGACCATGGTGCATTTCTTGTAGGCAAAGGACACCGCACCTGGTGTTCTTGCAGATATTGGTAAGAAGGTAGTCTACGTTGGCCATATCCCCTCAAAGTTAGCAGATATTACTGTCAGCGCCGGCCTTAACAAAGGCTCCACTGCTGTGCCCTGCTGGGAATGGCGATGTTCGGGTGAAAGGGTGGATGCAAAATAGGCCCAACTTCAAACGCGTTTTTCTCGAAATATCAAAAACTTACAAAAACTTAGATAGGTCAGATCGTGGTACGATCGACGAATTGTTTCCAAACATCACCAGCAATAAAACCTCAGTTTAAAAGTTAAAAACATTCAACAAAGTCCTTTTGAAGGCCCGTCTTTAAAAAAAAAGTGGATTCTATAAATTACATTGTTTGCCTACCCAGGGTTGTCAATACAGATATTGTGTACTATAGTTGACGACTGTTGTTGAAACAAGTATTCTGTGTCATTTTCTTTGCTGTTCCAAACAGTCAGAATACACAATAAGGCCACACAAAAAAGTATTCGGTCTCTGGTCAGACCAGAGTTCCGGAATTGATGCGGCGGCGCGTTTTTTTTTTTTTTTTTGCCTTTTTTTTTGGGGGGGGGAGCTTGGATTGTACAGACAAGGTGGGTACTATTTTGCTTTTGTTGTGTCCTTATATACATTGGGGACCTCCATATTTTGCCTTGGTGCCCTCCATCATTTGCCTTGGTGCAATTTTCCCATTCCTTGGTAAAAAAAATTCCTTGGCGCGCATGATTAAAATCGACGCGCGCGCTGACCCGAGACCGACTTATTTTTTTTTTGGCCTAAACTGTTTTTTTTGTTGTTGTTGATGAAACAGGTTTTAGGGTCATGAATTTTAAATGGTGATATTCTTTGAACAGACTGAGCAATGTTTTCATCTAAAAGTAGCTTACGACATTGGCTTTCCAGTCTTTATTATGTTTGGTGCTACCTATTTTTTTAAATATCAAACATAATTTTTTTTGGGGGGGGGGTTAGGTTCCGCCTTTAGAGTCAACCTGTAGTGGCGTAAAGCACCGTGTAAAACTTGCTGTTTATAAACAGAAACTTATAGTTTAATCCTTTATCTATTTAATCCTAGACTATCTGTTATCAATATCTTCGAACGGAACCGTCATTATGATGAAAGCTTAACTATAAGATGATTACGATAAGAGTGGTTTATAAAGTTTTGGTTTGGTGAATGGAAAAGGAGAGTTTAGCAAAGTCCGACTCTATTATAGTGTCAAAAGCTTCGCCAGCGTACTGTAAGCCAATTTATTACGATGACTTCCTTGGGGTTATACGTGTTCCTTGCGTTGGCCGTTTGTGTAGGTAGGTGAAAAATTACCATTGTAGCATCATTGATTTACTGTTGTGCATTTTTTCAACCAGCATGTTTTTTTGTTGAAGCAAGAAATTTGCTCCAAACCGTATGTTGGGTGCAGTGCATGACGACATAGCTTGTTGAAGAAAACGCGGAAAACGTAAGTGTAGTTTTCGGGGTGTCGTAGCCGGATTTCAATGTAGCCCCCTTTTATTGATAGCGTTTAGCTGACGGCAAAATGCCACAGGGTATTGGAGACCAACCGTATCTGAACTATATAGAAGGTTTTTCTCACACCACCGCCAGGTATACGCCACGGCATTTTATTTGGTAATTGCTGGCATCCATGCTAGATCAATTCTTTGAACCATAACAAACCGAGATGTGGGTGGATGACATCGTAAATTTTGATCCTAAATATACCTAATTTGCATAAATCGTTAATAGCTGCCGTGAAATATATGTTGATTTCATTTTGGTGATTCTACTTACACATCCTTCCCTCAATAACATTTTCTAAAGCATACGAGTGACTGAATATTAGTGAGGACATAGTATAACGATCCAAAATGGCGACTATTATACCCAAAAGCTGCGCGCATTTACCTTGTCTCCAGATATCTTCAAGTAGTCTTGCCAAACTTCAGTATTGATGAGCACTTAAGTAACAATGCGTGTTCATGCACGAGTCACGTGATTGTGCCACGTCATTTCTGGAAGGAGTAGAGTTTTGAGTTTTAAAATAAAATCAGGTTTTTGACACGAGTGACCCCATGATGATATTTTACCCCAGTTTGGTCACGTGACATGTTGGGGCTGGGTAAAGTTTGGTTGAAATCGGTTGGAATATGTAGGTGCAATAGACAATGTCAACGTTTGTTACTAACTAACTAACTAACTAACTCCCCGAGAGACATGATGATTTGTTATGCTAAAAAACACACGAGAATTTTGCTATTGTTTGTACCCACGTTTAATATAGCGCCCCCATTTGGTAAAAAAAAAACCCAAATGGTAACTTCCGTCAGTTTGATACGAACTTATTGGTCTCGTGACTTGTTTATAGCGGCTGCCCCGCAGCCCAAGAGTGTAATCGAGTTTGGGGACATGATCCGCTGTCTGACGGACCGTAACATTATCAGTTCTTGGTTGGACTACGATGGATATGGCTGCTACTGCGGCTTCGGTGGGACAGGCACTCCCCTGGATGACACAGACAGGTCAGAGGTCAACAATCTTTGAGAATTTTGAACATTAATAAACGATAGGCTTTCTTGGCAGCAGTTTATAAACATTTTAACCCGTTCAGTGATCATCTTATTTGAGGATGATATACAACATTTGACTTTGCTGTAATTTTTTTTTTAAATGGATTTGGAAATTTGATTTGTTCAAAATGGTTTTGAACACCCTCGGGGCGCATAGGACTATTGGTTTCGCCTTGGGTGCTATGCGCTCCTTGGTTGTTCAAAACGTCATATCACACATCACAACAGTCATCAACAATTGTTAATTGATATTTAATTTGAAGACTGAATCTTTTTTTACTGTCAGATTTTGTGTTTGTTTAATAAGGAATACACTGAGTCTGTTTCTAAATGAGAATGGTGAATTATGTCTGTATTCATTTGCAGCCTTTCATTCATGTGACCTACTCATATGAATACGTTAAAAAAAACAAGTGCGAGCGCACTCTGGCGAAAAATGTGAAAAACGCCGGTGGCAAATATGGAACACAATACTTTTCACAATACTGACCGACCGGCACAAAGGTGACTTGTAGAAGCTCATGCCAGAGCTTAGGCCTGGTATGCGCGCGCGTCGCCGTAGCCATGCGCGTCGGCAAAATGAAACAGTTTTTTTTTTCAATCAAAGATGATGTCTCAAAACCGCCAAACTCACTGGTTTGACTGGAATTCTGCTGCTGCATAATCTTAACGTGTTTTTAGATGGGGTTATGGTCGAAAATAAGCTTTATGTGGCCTCTCTGGACTCCCATATATTTGCACTAAAGTTTAGTCGGGCACCATTTGCAGTCATCAGCCGACATTTGAAGCAAAAAAAAAAACCAGGTAAATAAAAAAAAAAGCCGCGTCGCCGGATCACTTTTTGGGCAAGCTCCATACCAGAAACCGAAGACTTTTTTGGCCTTAACAAGCTAGTAGGTTAAATTTTGACTGGGATTCATTATGCAGTAATCCACGTACCAAAAACACAGCTTCAAATAGATGGGTTATGTTTTCTAGCTGTTCGCCCGCGCTAGTACATGAAATACACTCAACCTAAAAAGAAATTCATGTCCCCCATTAATACTTTTGTGTCTAACTAAAAAACTAATTACAATTGATCAGTACAGAAATTCCTTCGCAATCCAGCCTTACCCTTTGTTTAGCCCAAAACAGTGATAATGTGTACCGTATGCAAAATTTTATGACAAATGGTACCGACAAAAAGTTGCATTTTTTGCATACGTACGTGCGAGGTGAGTGTGAACCACAACTTGCACGTATACAAAAGTGCAACTGTTTTTCGGTATCATTTTGTCATAAATTGCATAAATTCGTACACATTATCACTCTTTTGGGCAAAATAAAGAGAATGACTGGATTACTTAGGAATTTCTGTACCGATTAGTTGTTATTTGAGCGAGATGTGCTCAGTACTTTTTGAGTTAGACAAAAACGTATTGGAAGGGGGGACTTTCTTTTTGGTTGCGTGTATGACTTTCATGAACAGCGCCCCCATTCACTGAAAAAAATGGCCCAATCAGGGCGGTGGATCAAAGTGGTGGATTTCATCTGAATTGTGATTTCATTCTCCTAGGTGTTGTCAAGCGCATGATAACTGCTACGACGTGGTCATGAAGTCTGGTAAATGCCCATACGAGAGCCACGTGTACATTATCAACTACGATGCTACAATTGAGAATTGTAGACAGCCTGATGCAGTGGTAACATGCAGTACGTACAATGGGACTTTCAGTAGATTTGCGTGACAGTGACGATTATCCTTTTTTCAAAGTATATCGTTCTGTATCATCACTTTTATCAGAAGGAACTGTTCCAAGCAGCACTGAAAGTCGATACATGAATGTTGGTGGTATCTTACCAATTTCCCATAAGGTATTTTTTTCGGTATGTGGTATCATGAAAAGAAAAATCAAATTTGGTTGCTAATTTGGTTGTTTGCCCATCAATGCACGAGAAGTATTAGTAAATTTCAAGTTCTAACATATTTGGACATAGGCCCCCATACGTATTTCAATATTTGTGTGAAATAGGCATATATAATGAGAAGTAGCTGAAGACCGGAAGAACCTCTTGGATGAGGCAGTGGTACGACCAACTTGAATGTGATCTCTTGTCATTGTAAAAGTATTGTTTTAAAGGCAATATGGGATCATTTTAATTTGTCTAAAAAGTGAGTTATCGGATTATTATCAAAAAGCTTTACTTGGATTAAAGATGGTACTGGTCATGGTACTTTAACACTCCGTGAAATTATTCCGTCTGGCTGTTTTGCTGCCATTTATAAGTCTTTTTAGAAACTTGTTAATGTAAGACTAGGACGATCAGTCCATTTCAATTGTTGGAAATACAGAGTGCTATAGACGAAATCGTAATCTGCTTTCTCTAAATGTGTAATACCGACTGATTGAAAGTGCAATAGGTTAGGGGCTCCGTGCACAAGTAAAGTACCCCCTCATCGGTACGAAAGGGACAGTTAGGGAAGACATTCTAACGCACTGCCGACAGTCACACAAAGAAGCTATGGCTTTGTGTACATTCAGTCGTGCGTTCTTCGCGCCATAAGGGTGCCCTCAGCCTCCAGTCCGCGGTTGCCCACCACCCCCCCCCCCCCATCCCCGAGCTCTTAAAGGAGGTCAAAAAGCGCCCTCTCTGTTCGCGCACGGAGCCCATTGGTTCTTAAATTGTCTTCTTTTGGGTTTTTAGTCGTGTTATTATTGGAAACAAACAAAATTATGTATGAAAAGCAAATGATCCCATATGCTCTCTAAATTCCAAAGAGTGAAATGAGGGACTAGACGTTTTATAGTGAAAATCACTCTCATTTCAGATTTAAAAAGTCTGAAGAAAGATGAAACTCGCTCTTTACGATTGAAGAAATTTTATTCAAAAACGTCTGGTCCCTAGTTTCCGACTGTGAGAGTGAATCTTCACTCGAATGGAGGGAATTTTCACTCTTTGGAATTCAGAGAGTGCCTTTAAAGTCTCGTTTTAATGTTTTTCGATTTTGAACCCTTTTTTCACCAGAACGGGCTGAGGACTACGGATTCCTGGACAGCCCATGGAGCGAGTGTGCGGCGGCTATGTGCGAGTGCGACCGCGCCGGAGCCGAGTGCTTTGCCGCCAGTCACTACGACACGTCTTTGAAAAACTGGTCACAGGACTACTGCTAAGTCTAGTCACAAGCTTCGTCATGTACGGATTTCACACGCGCACATTATTCGGGAGGGACTGAACAAAATTTACATGTACTTAAATTTTAAAATGAGATTTTAAAGTTGTTTGATGTATGGGTGACCCTTGAAGGACACATAGTCTTCTTTTATCTTGTCAACTTTTTAAGACGTCGTATTAACCTCTTATTCCCGATTCTGCTTTTCTTTCTTTCTTTCTTTCTTTGAGATATGAGTGTTTTTTTAAAGAAATGAAACTTTTTAAAAGCCATCGCTTGTTTCCTTAACTTTGATTTTTATTCATTTTATTCGACGGAATTCATTTATGTATAAAATGGAAGCACTAGTTTTGTCCATGCCATGGGACTTTTTCGAAGGTAAAATAGTCTCTTGAATTTAACTAATATTATTCCTTTAATTTTATTTCAAATGTAAATTCGAGGCCACCATGAAACAAACATTACCTACAAGAGTCAAAGACATTTGCTTGCTGAGTCATTTAAGTTCGTGTTGAACACTAAACACTAAGAAGTCAACAGAGCTGTTGATTTGCAAATAATATTGCTACCATCACCATTTCCTCTTATAGACCATTCCCCAACCCCCACCTCCACCACTTTCCTGCTTTTCAAGCTTTGTTTTCAAGCGTACTCCGCAAGTGGCGCAGAACGCAGCTGTGCCGGCGCATTGTGAATTTAGGACTATGAAATGCTGACTCACTGGTAGCATAGCTATTGCGCATGTCTACATGAGGATTGTAAACGTCAACCAATAAAACGGTAAAAGGCACCTGATTTCATAGCAGTCCAAATTTCATGTGACACTAGAAAAAATTTAAGACCAGCCATGCAACCATGTCTTTATCATCCGTTTAAGACCGGCCACGTGACGGGCTCTCGACCAATGGGAATGGGTAAACTGTCTTAGGTATTTATGAATTGTTATTTAAGTGTTGCTTTGTGGGAAAACACGGCCTGTGTCCTTAAATATAGATTCCTCTTGGAAATGGGTCTGGCTCCAAGTTGCTATCGCCTTCACGATCATTATGTATTCAAGTCAGAAACATCTGTTCGTTCCGTTACATTGCACATAAATCCAATAATCTGTTCTGCGCGCAGGTGGCGCATACAGTAATCGTCTGTCTCTTCCGAGTGCAAGATTACCATAAGGCCATCTGGGTTCTCCATGACAGAGCAACGGATTTAATGAACTAGAAAGTTCCAGATTATATTAGTATCTGTAACCCGATTATGATAAGAGGACTGCTTAATAAAAGCCGATCGAGAACACAATATCAAATGTAAAATGCAGCCAGCTAAACTGCGTATTTTATCAGAGCATTTATAAAAGATATGCACACCGAAACCGTGACTGATCGAACAATGATGTGATATGTTTCTTTATAGCTTTCTTGAAAATACGAAAAAGGAATGAATTTGAAACCCTAACACGACAATAGGCCCTAAGGGTGCAACCCGGTAAATAAGCCAAACATCCCTCCGCCGAGCTCATGAATAAAAGTTATACATTCAAGTTTAGAGAGTTCTGACAGCAATGGAATCGGGGAATTGAAGACATTATGGCACCGGACCTCTGGCCTGTACTTAGGGCTTCCAATTTCTGAGCAATTCGGATGCAATTGGGTCCGAAAGTGGCGCTATATAGCCATGTTGTGGAGGGATATTTTTGTTTTTCAAATTGGCTGCTTTTCTAGGTTGGGAAATATCGTTTCCAAATAGGGGTGGTCTTTGAGAGAATTAATAAAAACTCGTTGGTTGATCAACCAACCAAAAATTTAAAGTAAAATGAAAGACGGCATGGTGATTTGTTTTCCTGTGCAGTCCGAACATCTGTGAGAGTTTTGAGTATTTTAAAAAGAATTGTGAAGTATTGGGATTTATCAATGGTGTCTATGGGAATTTATTTTCATGGTTGCACCCCTAAACCCAGCAAATCCAGCAATGAGATATGCGTCTGCAACCTCGTTCCCCATGGGTACGATCTTGCTGCGCCATGTTGTTTGTCATCATGCCTTGCGCATAGTCTATGGCCTTGCGCCAGGAACACGCACGCGCCCATATGGAGTCGAGGCAGATGCGTCTGCGTCCTTACAACAACGCAGACTGATGAACAACAAAAGAACCATCCTGTTACAACGCGTCATGTTCCATTTGGGCACGCTTAACGCCAGGCGGCATTAACTTGGAATTCAACGCGTTCCAGACGGCATTTGATTTTCTTCTGCGGGCCAGTGAAGTCATTTACCTGAACACGCATGCGTAGAACCTATCACGTGAATGAATTTTCTTTCTTAAATTGTGCGTAGTCAAACCCTACACTGATCGATGAAATAATGTCTCTTTTTCCTTCCTGCTTGATGGCTCTGCAAGGTTGTTTTTATTGGAAGTTAAGTCTGAGAACCATTCCATTACCAACTGACGCATGCGCATAATGGCAATTGACTATTCCTAGTTGTAAAAGAAAAAAATGCTTCCAGTCGCCACTTATAGAGCGCCGGCCACGTCCTGAGTGCACTCGGCCAGCCCCTGAACTGATGGACAGTTACAAATCCGAAATTTTGCAACCCGGTAAGCATTTATGACTATTTACATTTGCCATTCCTAAATTGTGAAAATAATGTTTGCTAAGAATAGACCTGGGCCCAATTTCACGGCGCTGCTTAACAGTTAGCAGAAAAGCTGTGTTTGGCATAGCAGAAAAATTTGCTAAGCTTAAGCACTATTTCACGGCGTTTGTGTGCTAACGGTCGCGCGTGCATGGAGATTTCTATTGTTACGTCACTAAGTTAAGCAAATTTGTCCCCTGAAGTAAGCGTGCCTTTTACTGTGCTTATGCTTACGGTCTCCATGAAATAGACGGAGGCTCTGTTAGCAGAAAATCGTGTGCTTACCAGCGCCGTGAAATTGGGCCCAGCTGAAATCAAAACAGCAAAATCCTACTTCCTTGTGGACTAGGACAAGTCTACCCCCATGGGTGTAATGAATCGATAAAGCGTGACGAACATGTACACTTTCTATGCTTCTATGGATTCATTTTCATCCTGGTACTGAAGAGGCGGCGTGTGCTGTGTTCATCTCAGGGGCATCTATTGACGAGGGTTCGCGCCGTGTGGGAGATTGCACGGCCGTGTTAGGGAGTTGCCATGCTGATGAAAGGCTGCGCGCAAATAGACATTATCCAAAGCCCGCCTAGCACAATAGGAAATTTTGCGTGGCACGGTCATCGTTGCTATTCATTGTTGGTGTTTCCTTTTTATCAGGAACTCATAACTGACGGGAGTATTTGTGAAATCCAGCGTCTGCTTGCAGGTCGGAGAGGCAACCTGGAGGAGAAGGGATGATATAATCATAGCGTCCCTGGTGTTAGAATAATCGATTATAATAATGAGATTCTCGAACAAGATGGAGGCTACGTGCAGGTTGCTGATTATGCTGGCTGTTGTGATGGTCTCAATGGCTATCGTAGGTGAGTGCGGTTTTGTTCTACGGCCGTAAAATAGTTGACAACCCGTAATTGATAAGTTGTCAGTACTTATTCCTCATATTTTCTTGATCATCATCATCATGATTTAAAGCAAGTAATAAATCTCAAACTGCCATAAAAAATGATGGAAAGATTTGCCCTTAGTAATTTTCCCAGCTAAATGGACATGGCTGATAGGTAGGTCACTGCATGCAGGGGAAAAGTATTGATGCCAATGTATGGAATTCTTCTCAAAATGATAAAAACAAGCATGTTATTTGTAAACAATACTCCGTATGCTGGTCAGTTTAGCCATTGAGATTTCTCCACGGTTTAGCCAAATGCGACTTGGCCAGCCTGATAGGACTCTTACAGCGATAAACGTGTATCCTAATTATGTACTTTTGTGAAGACCATCTTAAATTATATGAAAAATGCCAAGCCTTTTTCTTTACCCAAATTTTAAAAAAGTTCGTACGCACAATTAAAAAAAAAACTGTTTAATGTACCGAAGATTAATGAATATTGCATTACTATATATAAATTACTACATTAATTTCCCCTTTGACGTGAACCGTTGTAAACGGGGAATGTTGCTTTTAAAAAGACGTCTCTATGCATGAACTTGTAGGCGGACCTGTACAGCTGGAAATATCCACGATTCTGTTCACCGTAATTTTCACGAATGAATAAAATAAATGAAATAACTAAAAATTACTGTTATCATCATATCAACTCAGAGAATCAAATTTCTGGCATATTCTATGTTTTTTTCTTGCCAACTTTGATTTCCAAGATGTTCAGGGGGTTTTCTTTGATACATTTTGATCAATCATTGTATCTGTTATAATTCTGTTGTTCAAGTAGGTAAGGTTGTGTGTCACTTCTTATATACGGTACTGGTATATCCAACAAACGTCTCTCAAAATAATGTAATTTTAGGTTTTACACGAAAGAATAATGTAGATATTTATTATGTGATGTGTCAGCCTCAAAATGCAATGTATGGTTCTTTGAAGGGCACCCCGAGATTTGTAACTTGACGTTTGGTTCGGAATGACCTGGCCGTCATTGGTAGAAAATGGGCACGATCAAGGCTGGCCACCATTAATGCTAGTAGCCTTGACCAAGGCGTTGGGCTTATCGATTCGCCGATAAAAAAAAAACCGCCGATAAGAAAATCCCTACTCAACTTGGCAAGGCATATTTGCGTGCACATATCGATGCCCGTACGCTGCTAGTGAGAAAGTAACTTGTACCATACAGCGAGGCTATGCTTGCACGTACGCACGTACATGTACACACACGTACTCGTACACCCATACAACAGCCATGCACACACAGTACATGTACATGCATGAGCTAGTCCGCGTAACGGCCACGCGGCGCGTATATCCCCCACACGCACGTACGTACACCCACACGCAGAACACAGTAGGCCTACATTTACTGCCTTAATACACCATGCGTACAGTCCGTACTCACGTGTGTGTGCTTGCTGGTTGTGTTAGCCGTTCGTACGGACAAGGGTCGTACACGCACGTAGCTGCGTTGATTGTGGGTGCAGGGCCCGATTATCTCCCTTCGACAAAAAGCCGAGAGACCGCATTGAACAAGGCTATAATGCTAGTGGCACTCTAGGCCTTTCTTTTCCTTATAATCAGCCGGTGCAACCATACTGTGACGCCGTTATCTTCTACTTCGTCTTCACTCCCTCTTCCTTCTCAATATATTTGCCAAACTGTGCCTTGGCCGATTTCAGCCAAATTTTGACAGTTTATTCCTTGACCGGAGTCGTATCTTAAGTGACCAGCGTGTGGGGTGAAAGTTCACCTAGTTTTACTAGTGGTAATTTTCTTCAAAATACACAATGTTTTTTTTCCTCCCATAGCCATGATCAAACTAGTGTTTAAACAGAAATTGGTCAGGTTCACTCCGAACCAAGCCTCAGGTTGTCCACAGAATTTGGTCAATGGTCACTTAATGGTCAGTAGGCCTAAGGGTCATTTTCTTCAAAATTACAAAATGCTTCTTCGCCCACAGTCCGGATCCAATGAATGTCAAACGTAGCCAGTGTCTGGAGCAAGCCTCGTAAAGATTGTGCAGAATTTGGCTAATGGTCACCTAATGGTCAGTAGGGATGTAAAATGCTTTTTATTTTTTTGCCAACATTCCTCAGCTGATATGAACCGACTTTCGTCAATTACATCCTTAACCTATGTCCCGTTTAGGGTTTTAGCAGATTTCAGGCAGTGGTCACTCGGTCACCGGATAAAACTGTAGAGGAACCTTCTAAGAAGCTAAGCTTGTAATCGTAGGCCCCTTGTATGCAAATTTAAAGTAGCTTTTAATACATCAAACACAGGACAAACAATAGACAAGGACAATACACGAATTTTACAGGGTTAACAAGCAGGATAAGATTTGTAGCACGAGCAATCTCGAAGTTAATGGGTTATACGTGGTCACAATAATTATACAGCAGGGTCGATTTATATTTCCGTTTGAAAGTAGATACATTTTTAGATGTTTTCAGGTTCTCGGTAAATGAGTTCCACAGCCTGGGTCCCTCATATCTAATAGTTTTTTGGCTGAAGATGTGCGAGTCAATGGGAGATGGAAATTAGAGATTTGACGAGTATAATGGGAATGAACATCAAAATTCTGGGAATGAACATCAAAATTTCGGATAAAGATTGAATAAATGGAAGATGGTGAGGTGCCAGAAGCAGATTGATACATTAGAGACCCAAGCTGGTGGAAATAAATAACTTTAACTTTCAAAATCCGTGGAGGAAAAGTGGAGGAAAAGACCACAACAATCGAAGTTTAACCAGAAGGAATGTTAGGGGGGCGCCATAATCCCCTTGGGTGTTTTCTCCACCAGTCCCCACCTCAAATCACGTTTGTTTCTCTCACATCGATTCTGAATGTACAGAGGCCGGAGACGATTCGTATACCAGAGTCCGGACTCGACGGGACCTGATTGGCTTGGGGAACATGATCAGTAGCGTGACTGGCAAGGGGCTGTTCGGTGTCATGACCACGTACAACGGCTACGGCTGTTACTGCGGGATTGGTGGACATGGTGAACCGGTGGATGACGTAGACAGGTAAGTCCAAATCAAGCAGCGATTGATTTACAATGAAGTGCGCCACCCAGTGGCGTAATTTGAATATATGAGCTCCGTGCGCTACCAAAAGAGTGCGCCCTTTTACATAACAACGACGTCTCATGCATGGGTTGGACATTTCGCTGGTTGACGCGCACTGTTCCTTGTATGTGACGCACGTACACCAGGGGATTTGTACTATGTACCCGCAGTGGCCGCGCTTCGCAGCAAAAGAATTTCAGTCAGGTAAGATGGCGTCGTTTGGTCACCCCCAACTGTACTCTCTTTGCCGGTGAGGGGGTACTTGGGAACGGAGCGGATATAACGGTCAATTTAAGGATGCAAGTGGGTCCAAAAGTGGCGCCTTATAGGGTTACAGACCAGTAAATCGGTCCGAAATTTCCTACGCCGGCCAAATCACGATTTGCATGCCCTCAAAATCTTCAGCATTTGAGCTTACTGTGGGGCATGAACTGGAGGGTTTGTAAAAAATTCGGGTGGAAGCCGTGCACAGGACTGTGAGCTTGTAGTTCCGTTCAATTTGGATGAAATTGGGGCCCTTAAGGCGCTCTATTTTGCAACGGGGTGTAGGCATCGTTTTTCAAAATGGCGATGGGCTTCAGGATTATTTTCAGGGGTGATCATCTTCAGATGGAAATTTCTCCTAAAAGTCATCAGTTGACCCCCCGCAAATTGAAAAGAAAATGAAAGATGATGAAATAAGCTTTAATTTGATGTGTGTCTCTAACACCTTGGAGAGTTGTGAGTATTTTTCCCGAATTTCTGATGTGGGAGCATTTACCATTGGGGTCTATGGAAGTTTACTTACCGGTCTGCAACCATAGCCGTGCTGTGGAGGGATCCCTTTTCAAAATGGCTACTTTTCAAGTTCGGGAAACATCGTTCGTTTTTAGGGGTGGTCTTCTTGGGTAAGAATTTCTCCAAAAAGTCATTGGTCAACCTACCAAAAATTGAAGAAAAAAAATGAAAGATCACGTGTTGATCATCATTTTTCTGTGCAGCCTGAACACATGTGAAAGTTCTGAGTATTTAAAAAAAAAAAAAAAGTATGCGAATTTTTATACAGGGGTGCACCCTAAGTAGATCGCCGTACGTGTATGTCTGGTGCCCGTCACATTCATAGTTACTACCACTAGCGCCACCAAGCGTTCAGCCACGAAGATTTCACTAAGCCCTTTAACTTCACCTGTCGAGATCATGCAAGCATGTTATATTTTCCGTTATCCTGCTATGTTACTTTGATGAAAACTACAAATACATCGGTTTACAAGCTCCAAACAAATCTGCCGATCCTGATTTCCCAACGTGTATACATAGTTGTTTTACTGATGCTTTATCCCCTACACTTTCTCAAGAAAGAAATTTGTGGGCTTTACATTAAAACAAAATTCATAGTACACATGAACATTCGTAGCCTATGTATTTTTTGTGCACACGATCTCAAGGGGCCTTTTCCCATGCTGTGTCCGCATGGACAAAATCCAACAGACTTTGGATTTGACAGAGCCAGGTGCTAGCTGGGGGCCGTTGGACCGGTGAGGGGGGGTTCATAAAAAAATCGCTGCCCCCGTGATCCCCTCTGAAAGTAACAGAAATTGGCTTCCCTCCTCCTCTCGCGAGAACCCTGTATGGCTAGGCCGCTGGGTAGAGCACCTCTGTCAGATGATTCTATTTACGCTATATGTCTAGTTCATTCTTACGCTACATTCCAAACAATCCCCTTATTTGTCTTTTAGAGGACATCGTTGCTTGCCAGTACACGCTTCTAACGCATCTCCAGTAGACGTAATACCAGACGTCCAAAGCCAATAATTGCACACAACCCGCACTGTAAAATCGCACACATCTCATAAAACGTGGCCGGTTGCGTTGCGCCACCTATAGTCCTATTTTTAGAACTTGTCGCTCTGTCTTTTTATCTAATAACTAGAAAGCACTCAGAAACCTGAAAATCCACCAAGGCTAAGCAATTCCCCCATCACATTGTCAGTACACCCAAAAGAAATACATTGTACTCGCATAAATGGAAAAGAGTCTTTAAAAATCCTGGATCTACACCCAGATCCGGATCACTTCCAAAGTCTAATCGATTTGTGCGTGTACCAGGGACGACCCCTAAAATAATTTTCATGCAAATCCGTGCATAACTTGTTAACAAACAAACCAACCAACAAACTAACCAAATCCGATGAAAACATAACCTCCCTGGCGGAGGTCATAAATTAATTGACTTCCTGAATGCTGATGTCAGATAATTTGTCTGGAGGAAATGTAACTCTTGTTTGCCTGTGTTCCATATTCGTTATCTTGATAAACTAGGCGTGAGCAAAGTATCTTTTCCTTTCCGTTTTGTCCATAAGATGCTGCCAGACACATGACCAATGTTTCACAACTGCACAGAAAGGAGTATGCTCCACTTCGAAGAAAACCATCTACAGCCAGTCCTACAAGTACAAATCCAAAGACACCTCTAATAATAAAAACGGCGTGCACGCTGAAATAGAGTGTAGTGAGTATACAGTTAACGTACTTTCATCTCTTTATACGCCCTTGCGTCAAACAGTGTCAAACGGCCTCGAGAGACTTTTTGCTAAAAAACAGCTCTCATGTGCGTTGGGATGTATGACCACGGCATGGCGTTTGGCCAATTAGTCAATTATTGCTGGTCATTGCTGGTCAGTAAAAGCTTGTCAGTTGTTGCTGGTCAGTTATTGCTGGTTTTTTGCTGGCCAGTTATTGCTGGTCACATTGCTGGTCACTTATTGCTGGTAACTTATTTTTGGTCAGTCTGGTCACTTATTGCTGGTCAGTTATTGCTGGTCACTTAATTGCTGGTAACTTATATTTTTGGTCAGTCTTGTCACTTATTGCTGGTCAGTTAGTGCTGGTCAGTTATTGTTGGTCACTTATTGCTGGTCAGTTATTGCTGGTCAGTTATAACTGGTCAGTTATAGCTGGTCAGTTATTGCTGGTCACTTATTGTTGGTCAATTATTGCTGGTCATTTATTGCTGGTCAGTTATTGCTGGTTACTTATTGCTGGTCACTTATTGCTGGTCAATTATTGCTGGTCTCTTATTGTTTGTCAATAATTGCTGGTCAATTATTGCTGGTCGGTTATTACTGGTCAGTTATTGCTGGTCAGTTATTGCTGGTCACTTATTGCTGGTCACTTATTGTTTGTCAATAATTGCTGGTCAGTAATTGCTGGTAAGTTGTAGCTGGTCAGTTATAGCTGGTCAGTTATTACTGGTCAGTTATTGCTGGTCAGTTATTGTTGGTCACTTATTGCTGGTCACTTATTGCTGGTCAGTTATAGCTGGTCAGTTATATAGCTGGTCAGTTAGTGCTGGTCAGTTATTGTTGGTCACTTATTGCTGGTCACTTATTGCTGGTCACTTATTGCTGGTCACTTATTACTGGTCAATTTTTGGGTACAAACCGACTGACCGATCACCATGTGACATGTTGAAGCTGGCCTGCCAGAAAAGGTTGTTTCATTTTTTTTCTTTTATTTTGCCAATCATCACAGCTCCAGTCTCTCACTACAAGAAAGACAGTGCGGCCCAGGCGCTGTGCTCCAAGACGATCTGCGAGTGCGACCGACAGGTGGCGTCCTGCTTGGCCACGCACAAACACAACGACAAGAACAGAGGCTACGACAGAAAGAAATGCGGATACTAAAAAAGGCTGTTCATCCAAATGCTCAAGAGAATATCAAAAGGTTCATTTGTGGAGATAGTCAAATGAAATCCTGAAAATGAAAATAAAAAAACCGGAACTTTCACGATATTGACGATGGGTTCTTCCATTGGTCATTCGACTCATTTTTTTGTGGACAAAATCGAGCGTTTACATTTTCATAAGACCTTGTTTGCATGTTGATAACTTCAATCCGAAACTGAACACATGAAAATATGGCAGAACAAAAACAGTTCGAGAGGCTTGAAGGAGTTGAGGTTTTCTTGGCAGTTATAATCAAAATTTATATTTAGACAATATGCATGAAAGGGACAGATACAGCGTCCCAAATTGTGTTTTTACGATTGTGAGTGTTTTTTTTCTCGACGTTAGTCATGCGTTAGCAAATGAAAAGACTTGGAATCACATCAAATACTTTTTTTTCAGGAAAAAGTAATAATTTAGATTGGTTGAAACGCAAGTTTATTTTAATGTACAGTTTTGATGGTACACACGATGCGGCCTTTGTTTTCCGATTGGCTGATATTGTCACATGACACCGGAGCTTTGCTGTAAGCAACATGCGTTCCCTTGACACATGGGTATTTTCACTATGGCCACAACATAAGATATTAGGCTTTGCATGGTGGAGTATTGATATCGTTTCGGTTTGCGGTAACACCATGTCACAACTACTGCTTAGAAGATATAGTTATGAAAAGGACTTTTCCTGCTCCGTTAAGTTCTTTTATAACTTAAGGCATGACTGTTCTTATCAGAACTAAAAGTACTTAGCGAAAGTTGTAAATAAGCAGGACAAGTTCTTTTCAGAACTAAATATCTTCTAAGCAGTATTTATTACCACATTGTGTTACTGCAAACCGAAACGATATCTCCAACTGCAGTTGGTGAGGTTTGCTTTCATATATAGCCCCGAATTGGCACGCAAACACTGTAATTATAATGATGTGAATACTGACAGATGAGAATGATATTATACTTCACTTTCCGTAGACCTCACAGTGGATCATATGTTTGTTAATGCTATCAAAGTATTAACCTCGAAAAATATTACTACTATCAAAAAGTTTCGTAATACATGTACAATAGCACATTAAGGATTAAAAATGTAATCCCGATGATTGTGTTCTTATATTTGTAATCATGCATGCAATAATTAATATCTAACTACATGTATATATCTAAATATTTTTAACTTTCAAATTCAAAATGTGCTGCTTCTGTTTTCGACGTCTGTCTATTATACCTTTTGTTTTTAAGAGTGAGATCTATTGTGTGTAGATTATCATCGAAGTATTGTGATATTATTCTTCAACGTGACTATTAAATATCCATACAGTAGAACAAATGAACTCAGTCTGTGTGCTTTCTTGGTCTTAATTGGTTGTCAGCTGTATTGCCCTCTATGTTTTTTTCATGGGCAAATGAAAAAGGTCACGTGTGACAAAAGAATGGGCTTTTTTGAAAACGCTTGTCGCACTCCAAAAAGCAATTTATTATGCACGACAATATTTTGAGGTGGGCAAAATATACATATATATTTAAATTTGGGACATGCCTGATTAACGTTGGCTATTCATCCTAGATCTACATTTGTATTTTACCGATGGAATTACCTTTAGGCCTACAAGGGTGGTGCAAAAAGAAGGAAACCCACTTTTGACTGGAATTTTAACCTACGTATTTACCTCCGCCAAGGAAGTTATGTTTTCATTGGCGTTGGTTTGTCTGTTAACAAGATAACTCAAAACGTTATGGACGGATACGCATTAAAAAAAAAACATTGAGGGGTGGTCCTTGGTACAAGCACAAATCGATTAGATTTTGGAAGCGATCTTGATCTGGGTCTGGATATAGGATTTCTTTCAAGGATTCTTCGCCATTTTGTGTGTGCGAATATGCCATGTGCAGAGACCATGAAATTGGGGCACGTGTGTACAATGTAATACGGGTGTTTGTTTTCAATGGTTTTGTGTGATCTTCGACATTTTGGGGGAATGGGAAGGGTGGCTTTGCGTGTTGGCAATATCATGAGTTACCGCCTGCATGACGTTACAGGCGACGGGTCTGAGTTCGATGAATGGGTGCGTTCCTGTGTCCTTTATACCCGACAGAATATACATGTACATGTATAATCCATTGTATATAGCTTTTAAGGGAGGGGGAACAGACCCCCCCCCCCCAATCGCAGGGTACGCCCTGTACGTCACGTCCTGCAAAGTGCATTCGTCTAGCCTGAGCAACATAACCAACTTCGGGAAACAAAAGCATTCACAACCTTCTATATCAGTCTTTCCAAAGTTGACATTTACAAATCTGCGCGTCATATCCAAAGCCGTGCAAGTACGTCCAACTTTGCCAGTTCCTGTGATGTGTTTAAAAACGGCAACACGGAATGAGTCACTGCACTCTGTGGGATAGGCAGGACGTATATACATGATCTGCTCTGACGTGTTTCTAAATTTGGAGACTAGTTATAACTGCCAAACTTTAGGGGTTGTGGCACACTGCGTGCGAGAGGACGGATCGTGGAATTCTAAATACGGGTGGAGAATTAACACCCTTGTTGAAAAATGGCAGGGAAATCAGTGATGTTTCTTTTTGTCTGCGCCTTGACGCTCATTACTGAAGGTAAGAGTCCTTATTCTACTTTAATTCCATAAAAAGTTGTAAAAAACTCCACTTTAAAGGTTACCCCGAATTTTAAAACAGTCAATAATTAGTCAAAGTTTTGCATGAATATGATTTCGTCGATCTCGAAGTTTTTCTGAAGTAGAGAATTCCCAGGCAACTTTATGAAGGCAATATTCCCTGATTTTTTTTTTTCCTGATATTTCCCAGAGATATTTTCCGAAAATTCCATGAGAAATATTTTCACTTGAACGAGCTTTGCTGGGAAGTCTAGAGGTGGTGTAGTGCAGCCAAATGTTATTGAGAGGTGTGTAATTATTTACATTACATAAACACAAAAAATTGAGTTTTCTCTGATGTTTTCCTGTGACATTTACCACAAATTCCATGAGAAATATTTTCACTTGAACGAGCTTTGCTGGGAAGTCTAAAGGTGGTGTAGTGCAGCCAAATGTCATTGAGAGGTGTGAAAGCCTAATTATTTACATTACATAAACACTAAAAATGGACTGAGATTTCACACATGTCACAAAACGCACCTTTCCCTCCTGGGTCAAGCTCCTGTTTATGCATTGGTATTTAATGAAGAAAGTTTTGATATTTTGAATTGAAAAGAGGGGTTTCATTTAATTTATTTAATGCAATCTCTAGTCGATTTATTGCATTGTTATAATGCTATTCTTGTACATTAAACACAGATGCATACTTTTGTTAAAGTTTTATTCTTCAGACAATGCAACAGAAGTATGGGCAATATTCACAAGTAGGCCATATTGAATTGAAAGTTAGGTAAAATTTTAATTTTTGGAACTTGCGAAGAGAAATGAAAGCACAAGAATTTATGATAAATCCAGTCTGCTTCAATGAATAATTTAAAATTTGCAACTAAACATTCGCTAATGTTCAAAGCCATATTAAAAAACTTTGCAGTTTCCGTATAAATGAATAGGCTTTACGCGTTAAGGCAGAGCCAGAGGGCGATAGTTTTATATCGCCTGGTCAAGCATGCGTGAGTGCAGATTTTGTACATCCATTGTTACTAGATTAAAATGACAAAGAACACACTCTGAGACACCCGTAAGCAAAAGGTCTATCGAATATATGAGTTGATACTTGCAATACGTCAACTTGATCTTCCAATGAGCCGCTGGCTCTTTTGGCGGATATTGGATTTGCGTATTACATGAGTCATCGCCCATAAATACCTTTGCGCCTGTGGAAGTATAATGTACGTGTAGGCCTATATAAAATGTTTCCGTTTCCAAACTGTCTATCTCCAAGGAAACGTGTTACCAACCTCGTCCCAATGGCGTACAGCGGTACGCTACAATTAACTGCTCTCTCCTCCTGGTGATATCATATTATTAAAATAAAACTGGGCACAAGACGGAAACCTTTCTTCATGACGTCCGATCGAGAAGAGCACCTTATTTGCAAAGTCGCAAAAGGTGACAATCAAAATAAAATGATATAAGAAATAATTGAAACGGGAGAATATCAATGTGAGACATTAAATTAAAATCACCAAGTCTGCGATACGTCTTGTAAATACTGCGGTAACCACTCACTTTGTGGGATTCGCGCCCGTTATGCACCTGATGATGGTAAAAACCCTTTGTCCACATGCAAGTCTATGAGATATGATATGGTAAATTAACGCAATGGCACTAAACGCAAAAGAACTGCAATGACGTAATTAGGTGTTAATCCGTCTGAAAAAGAGTGTAGAAGAGGAAATGATCAATTTCAAATTTTGGTCACCTTCTTTAGTCACCGGGTCGAGAAAATTCGTCATTACAGATCAAATTCGTCTAAGATGTTGCCGAATGGCAAGAATTAAGAAATCGATTTCGTCTTATATAAATCAATTACAGGAATTTTATTTCTGAATATCAAGGTTGGTACGGTGTAGACGAGACAAAATTGGATACTTCGGGATGAAAACGTGTGCTCATTGTTTGAATTTGCTTGAACTGAATTTCAAATTGTCTAACAAAAGACAAAATTAAACATTGACAAAATTAAACAAGTGCACTAACTCGATCGATGTTGATGGACGAATTTGAATATTGGAATCGGTGAATTCGAATGATAAACGTTTAAAAATAGCCGAGAAACCTATTGAATTTGTTCAATAACGTAAATACTCTCCTTTTATACAGGTCAGGCGGCCTCCAGACAAAAACGCTCCTTACCACAGTTTGCCCTCATGATGACGTGTGCTACAGGAACCAATCCATTGGAGTATAATGGCTACGGCTGCTATTGTGGTTCCGGAGGGGGTGGAACGCCAGTCGACGCTACTGACAGGTTGGCATAATCATTGGACACTGGCACGCGTATAGCAAAGCTGGTTCCGCACCCCTGGTTCTGGTTCTCAGACCGAAAGACTCTGGTTCCCAGACCGAAAGATTCCCGTATCCGATAATGTCCGAAGTTTACCGAATGCATTTCGTCGACACTCTCGGATAGCGCTCGGGTATTTCCTTGCATAAAATAGGTTTTATTTACCTTCTATGCTTATTGAAAAGTTACAAAATGAGTTGATAAACTTATATCCATTGCTTGCGTATTGCGCGATTGGCGCAGAACGCAGCTGTGCCGGTGCAACGTTAATTTAGGACTAGGAAATACTGCCTCACTGATAGTATTGCTCATGCCTACGTGAGGACTGTGAACGTTACACCAATAAAATGATAAAAGGCACCGGATTTCATAGCAGTCCAAACTTTATGTGACACTACAAAAAGTGTTTAAAACCAGCCAGCCGGTCTTTATCAACCGTTTATTAAAACCGGCCATGTGACGGACTCTCGACCAATAGGAATGGGTAACCTGTCTTAGGTATTTATGAATACCGAGTTTAATACAAAATTAACAATCCAATGGATTAAAAACTTTCTGTGTGTGCCTGTAATGCATACGTATCTCTGATGATCGATGCGAAAACTTGTGCGTGGTTTTTTTTTCTTCAAAATTCAAGCCCGATGTTTTGTCACACGCAGGTGCTGCTATGCGCATGACCAGTGCTATTCAAGACTCAAGAGCGACGGTCATTGCGTCAAGGAAACTGGGGACGTGTACACCATGCTGTATCGATCGAAGCAAAAGAACTGTGGACAGAGTAACGTCCAGATCACATGCAGTAAGTGTATTGCCGGATATGAAGTTATGGGCTATCAGCTTCGGTCCAAAAATTGGGCCACCGACGGTTGTCAAATGATCGAAAGGAGCAATGCTCATATCGATTTTTGGCAAGATATGCACATCTAGAGTTGAAAAATGTGTGATAGCTTTGCAGTGTGAGCGGTGGCAGTTTTTGGGGTGTTATCTCTTATTTTTTTCCCCCCAAAAGGCCGCCAATATGCTCTTTACCGGATTAATTTAATGTGGTAACAAGCATGAGCATTATTCCCCTCATTTGATGCCGACCAAACCCCCAGGCCGACAGTCTTCGATTCTGTACCAAAAGTGAACGCCTTTTTGGGAGTGGCCTTGTATTAACTTTACATGCACCATAGACGCCTTGACGTCACATATTAGGGAAGGTTCTTTAATTATCTCATGATGCGCACAGGTAGACAATTTTTTCTTTTCACTGTTACTGAGCTGAAAAATAACAAAAACTTCCACCGTTTGGGGCGCCCCGTGCAAGTAATATATTTTAAAGATGCAATTGGGTACGTATAATTGTGCTGTTAGACTAGGTATTGTCAAGTGTGAGGTTAAGAAACCTATAGCTTCGAACAAAATGAAAATTTTGGGCAGTAAAATCAAACAAACGTACACTTCGGTATTCCATATACGAATATAAAAATCAAGATTCGACGTTATTTACTTCTCTAGATAAAAACGTAAGCTGTCTAATATGGGGAAATTACAATGATAACAAGACCTGCAGATGATTGAAATTCATGGTTAATTCCCTCATCGAAGGAAAAATATATGTATACAACGTACACATTATCATCAGATTGGGTTGGCCTATTTCGTAACTTACTAAAATGTTCTTTCTTTTCAATTCTTTCGCCGGCAACCTCTAAGATTTTGCTCGCATACAGCGGATTCATTCTTCCAAAACTTAAAAAGATCAACTCTTCATGTGCTCAAGCGCAGAATATATCGTAAAGCAAGCCAGATGAACTACACTGATTCGTTTCTCTTTTTGATTTTTTTTCCAGAGCGTGCAAGGCAGTACAACTGGCTAGAGTCACTGGCCGTCTTCTGGAAGACCAACTGCGCTGCTGGAGCCTGTGAATGCGACCGCCAGGCCGCCCTCTGCTTCAAGCGGAACCGGGGCACTTTCTCTAGAAGCTACGTCAATTATCATAAATACACACGCTGCAGGTATTGAGGTGGATCGGGACTCAGTGAAACAATACATGAACATTAGCATGCTATGGATCCTTAAATGGTTGCACTGATATTAAAGCTTTGGCCGCTTGAATGTGCTCTTATAGTAATGTCGGACGCGAAAAAGTCTATATATGTTTTGAACGTACAGCCCGCATTAATTGGTGCCAATATGACACGTACAATTCTGTGGAAATAACGATCTTGCCCTACCCTTAGCCTAAAAGCTCATTGCCGGTTTTAAACGATAATTGTGTGTGTCACCTTCCCCCCCCCCCCCCCCCCCCCGGAAATGTGTCCCTGGATATTTACCGGCTCACAACCCAGTAAATCTGTCCGGGGACACATTTACCTATAGGTAAATCCCCCTTCGAGTAAAATCTGTCCCTGCTCAAACATTAAACCCCCCGGTAAATTTGTCCCCGTTAGGCGCTATGATGTTGGGAACATTGACCAATCAAAGTAGGCGTTATATCAATGCGGCCATCGCCGAGCCAGGAATTACTACGCGTGCAAAAAGTCCACAAAATACGGATTGCTGCCATTTTTTTTTTTACTTAGGTGGACCTCTGCGCTATTCATCTGCTAATTTGTTTTATGGAGAGCTCTCATTTATCCTCTCTTTGAATACTTTCCAAAATTTCAAAATTCAAAACAATTTCTGGCTGTAAAATGAGTTTGAAGGGGGTAAACATGTAGTGGACACATGGTGGCGCTCCATGTGTGCTCTACACTGTACGCACGGATGCCAACCTCGTTACCAAGAATGCCATTTAGGCCTATGAGCCTTGGAGTGAGGATCCATGATTATAGTGTCCTCTATATAATCCAAAAGGATATTTTGCCGTTTTGTTCATTTGACATTTCTTTATTTTTCTATCAGTGTCTGTGTATGTTTTGATGCCAATGTTACACATCTCTGGAAGATGTTCATAATAAAAGCTATTGAAAAATTACACCATTAGTAATCTCCGTTAATTGTTTGTGTGTGTGTGTTTGTTTGAAAAAACAGTATGCACTCCTAATACAAGAGCCGTAAAATGGAGGTGTTATTGGGGAATAGAGACCTAAATTAAGCTTTCTATTTCTTGGGGGTGGATCTGGCGGTTCTTGCCACAACACCATTTAATTGCATCAGGTGATCTGACAGGCATCGCGCAGTTTAAAAACAAATGTTCGTACCATAGGTATAGAATAATCTTTTTATTATATATCTATGGTTCGTACATAACGTGACGTGCATAACGCGCAAGCGCACGCCAAATAGGGCGTGCGCTCTGAATCATAGACTTTACAATTGTATTAAGTTCTATATCTATGCTCTGAATAGCCGATCGGCGTCGTTTACGTGTTCATCACATAGATATAGATTAGAGCTACGTCTTATGTATTAAAAAAAATAGTTCTATATCTATAGGTTCATCACTGCCGGAACCCAGAGATACTATAGGTTTTCCCGGCCAATTTTCTAAAATTGTGTTAATTTGAATGCACATCTTTAATCCCAGTTCAATTCAGCGAAAGTTCAATCGTTTTCATTTTCCGTGCATTCGGTTTCGAGAAACAGACGGCCAATTACGTTACCTATGCATTCGTTTACGCAAGCATACCTTTTCGTGCAGAGTTCTGGCATACAATTTCGTGAATGTGCGATCAAATGTACATTTTTTCTCATTCAAAATGGCAGATTTCATCACATATTAAACATTAAACTGAAAGTGAAATAAAATGACCAATGTTTGAAATCGCCCTCTAAAAGCGAAAAGGAAGTCTAAAACTAATCTGAATGAGCATAAACGAAATGTGCTGCGCAGTCACTTAATTATTGATTGAACTGAAATGAAATCAAATGCTCTGGTAGCGAAAATGAAACTCGTGTTCAGAGCGATTCTCAAATTCAGACGAAAAAGAATGACCGATTTTCAGAAGTGAATGAACATTTTAGGAAATTGGCCGGGAAAACCTATACTAAAGGTTTTCCCGGACAATTTCGGAAAATGTGTACACAAATTTGTAAAAAAAGCATTCGCTTTCATGCGAAATAGAATGAACGTTCCAAATCTCTGTTTCTATTTAACAAATGATAAGTCTTTTCCCGTGAAGGTGCATTCAGTCGTAAAAAATCAGCGAACGATTTCCCGAATGTGCACTGCAATTAGTGTATTGACAATTCATTTTAGCGCGAAATCGAAGGCACATCCGCAATCCTGTTTTCCTTTTAATTTATCATCAATCTTTTTCGCTAAATGTGCAGCCGATTTCCCTCGCAGTGTTATTTAACGTTTGCCTGGTCAAGCATTGGAATTCATTAATGTGTTAAAGTAACATTTGAGGAATGGTTGATTGAATGATTGCATTTTTGAATATTCATGATGATTGAGATAAAACCTAGTGGTGTAGTCTTTTGAAACAAACCAACTTCATGTATTGTAATAAATCCTATATAAAAACAAAACTGAAGAAAATCGGGTTTTTTTTCTGCTCAGAATTTGCCACAATCGCATCATATAGCCTAGTGTCTCAGTTCACATAGTCCTAAAATATCCAATAATGGCTGCAAGAGGGAGATACAGACGAATCTCGGACGTTGACCGAAATCGCCTCATCGATGCCTTTGAGGCTGACGACGCTGACTATCTGCAGGTAGCAGATACGCTGGGTATCAAGCACTCAGCGGCCAGATCAATCGTTGGCGTAGGCCTTTATCTCCGGGATGGTCGTCGTAACAAGCTGCCGAAAGGAGGACCCATAAACCAGACGGTTGACGACGACATGAGCGATGCCCTTTAAGGATATCTAGGTGACAACCCCTTCTAACTTTGCGTCAACTCTATACTCAACTGCATGCGAGCTGATCTTCCCAATAAGCCCTTCGTGACCACTAGTACCATCACTAGAACTCTAGATGGTATGCTTATAACTCTTAAACTAGCGGAAGATGTTCCAGAACAGAGGAATGAGCCACGCACATTAGATGCACGAGTCATATTTGGAAATTGGTTTCTTCAGGTTGGTGTCCTTGGCCACACTGTGTACATTGACGAGACCGGGTACAACGTATGGACCTGTCGGTCTTATGGTCGCGCTCCTCGTGGAGAGCCAGCAGGCGTGTCGTCCATGGCCAGAGAGGCAAACAAGTCAACATCACGTTTGCCATTTCTGGTGAGGTTGGACTTGTGGCTCACAGAATACCATCAGAGACTGTGACGAGAGCGACTTTTGAGGAGTTCTTAGCGACGACTGTACAAGAATGTGGTATGTTATTCCCGGCAGGCGAACGCATGATCTGATATATGACAACGCTCGTCCTCATATCCGAGCCCAACTACCCCCTGATGCCAGCAATTTCACCATCAAGCTGCTGCCACCATACTCGCCATTCTTAAATCCAACGGAAATGGCGCACTCAGCTTTCAATGCGGGAGTGAAGCGCACGCTGGTGCTTCCTGAATCGCAGGACAGATTTGGAGACCAAGACGCAAGAGTGAACCTGCAAGTCTGGAGATCCCTCCGTCTCCAGGAGGTGGCTGCACTCAACATTGGAGAAGTGACACCTGCGAAATGCACCGCCTGGTACAACCATTCTCAGATATATCTCCCTCGATGTCTTGGTAGACAGGTCATTGAAGGATAGACAATCGAACTGATAAAACGAGAGAGAAGCTTAAGAAATACATAAAGAAATTCAAATACAATTAAGGTAAAGAACCAACAAAAAGTCCTCATGCAGATCCCATGTAACATGACACGCGATGTGTCCCTTTATCGTTTCAATAAAATGGCTACAAGATAATTTTGATTAATTTCATATTGGTCATAATTATTTATATCATTTTCACATTTCATTTGCCTACATTTCGCATAGGCCTTTGTGTTTATAAGAAAAAATACATTAATGATCAATAAGGCATACCTTGATTAATTAATGAATCAAAGTTGTATCATGATTTGTATAGGCCCGTATAATTTATTTAAATTGAATGCAGAAAATGCGAATTTAAATTGTAACAAATGAAAAAGAATGTTCAATTCAGCCCGTGTCACAATAGACAATCGATTTTTTGCGAATTGGATTGCACATTCGAAATAATCGGCAACGCATCCGTCAATCCGAAAACCTAATCACGTATTTGAAATCCCTTAAATGAAACGTTATGCACATTCATTCATTTGATTGATGCAAAATGAAATCGAATGCTAGTTATTGCGAAAATGAAACCGGGATGTACGTCGTTCTCAAACTCAGCGCCAAATTGAATTTATGATTTTCAAATTAAAACGCACATTTTCCGAAATTGTCCGGGAAAACCTATATATAGATAAATACCACGAGGAGCAACAAAACTGGTCATGACGGGGAAAGAGAAGATACTGTGCTACTTATATGTAATGCGATAAAAGATGGTTCTTGAAACTGACTTGAAATTTGCCTACAGAGGACTGTGATTTATAGACTGAATCCCATTCCACAAACGAGGAACTAGACGTGACCGGTGAATATGTACTTGTAAGTATCGCGAACTGAAGTGAAATATGAAGAGAAGAAGCGGGGAAGAAGGCAATTATAATACCAGTTTGTAATATTTATCAATACCAGTTGGTGTCAATGTGAGTAATTTTTGCCCATTTTTTGCCAAGAAGACAAAAAAAGAGAAAAGAATGAAAGTGCTCTCTTGTAAAAGATGGCTCAAACGCAACCAAGCCAAACAAAAATGTTATACTTTTAAACGTTTACTTTGAAGTACAGGAATATGGAAATTATAGCCGCTATGACGCACACACACACTGTCCCTCTATAAGGACATCAATCCGGAAGGCAGTGAGAATAAACCTCCAGCGGATTTCTGTTGTCCAACTGGCCGTTAAGATAATTAGGGGGCAAGGAGGAACGTCCCCCGGCACAAAGTTTGTGCCCCCCCCCCGCACTTGTCCCCCACTCGAACTTTGGGAGAGGCAAAAAGTGTTTTTACTGCTTAAACCAGCAGGGTCTCTTCAGGAATTATGTCCCCAAGTTGTCCATGCATGCACCCGGCCATTACGCCACTGCCGCGCAAAGGGCAATAGCGACTATGGCGGATCTGGGATCCCCCACCATGGGCGTCGCAAGGGGGGGGGTACCCCCACCCCGGAAAAGCAACAACTGCAACAACAACAACAACAACAACAAAAAGAGAGAGAGAAAAAAGAAGACGAGGTGTGAAGTCATACTGCTGTTTAATTTAATTTAATGCACATTTCACAACATGGGCGTCCGCAGGGGTGTCACTGGGGGTGGGGTGGGAAAATGTCCCCCCCCCCCCCAGCCCACTCTCGAAAAAATGATAAATATTGAGAATGAGCTAGAGAAAGTACATGTTGTCGCGCCATCGCAAGTACGAGCTAGCTCCAAATATTAAATATCTCTTTATGCGGGGCATTTTGAGGCCACAGTACACTAGTGTAGACGTTGACTCCAGCCGTCTTGCTCTCTTGTTCGACGTGTAACGTAAACACGCCGCACACGCGATTGAGAGTCAACAAGATGGCGGAACGAACGATGTCAGATCACAGCAGGCACACAAGAATTGTTCGTATTTTGTCTGCCCTCTTCTACGGATTGACATCATTTACACTTGTTATGGTAAACAAGAGTGTTCTGACGAATTACAAGTAAGTGAGCTCTGAGCCAAATCGTGGTTAAACCATGAAACAGTGCTTAGACATCCGACACGTCTACACAGACAGTGTACATGTACATGTATGTACACATGTTTATTGCACAAACTTCCAAGTTTCACACTGGCAAAACCGACTGTCTCAGTGTCTGTAGTTACACAGTTGTAGATGCAACTCGTTCGGAAAGAATTATATACATGGACATCACTAGTTTTTCCCTGAATAGTACTGACCTAGCCTATCAGCTTTCAGAAAGCAATAACATGTCCTTAAATTAAAGTAAAATTTAGCACTCGCAGGAAAAATATTGATGCACGTAAATGAGACAACACTTTAAAATTTGTGCAGACTAGTCTCATACTTCATAGGGTTTGTGCATGCACAGGGTGTCATCAAGTGATTTCCAGATATGAAAATCTTTCTGAAAATGTATCTCAGTCTCAGATTCATACAGGTGTTAACAGTTCAATATTTTCCCATAAATTCCAATGACTGACCTTCATTGAGATAATGATTATAAATATAAGCCTATTATATGACAAAAAAGTCAGGATGTAACATTCTTTCCGAGAATGGTCTATGGCGAAACAGTTGTCTTTCAATGCCATTGTTCTTTGTCATGGAGTTGTTTACGCTCTTGAAGAAAATATCAGCCTCTTGGATGTTGGAAC
Organism: Patiria miniata; assembly: GCF_015706575.1. Lineage (NCBI taxonomy): Eukaryota > Metazoa > Echinodermata > Asteroidea > Valvatida > Asterinidae > Patiria > Patiria miniata. Next base: position 9,080,996 of record NW_024037073.1, read on the forward strand.
GTTTCCCGGGAAATTGAACCTTGTCCAGCTTTTTTTCCATTTTGTTTAGGGGGCCAAGTAGGCCTATAGCAAATGTTTGTGTTATTTGTCATTGTCCAAAACCAATAAGAATGTTCCCCATGTCCCTTTTATTTCAGATTCCCATCTTTCCAGTTCCTTGGTGTCGGACAGGTAAACATGTACATAAACGTAACCACTTAAGTCCACTTGTTGTACCGAGTTAATCATTTAAGAGTGAAAAGCAGACTTCTTCTAAAGTGCGCAACATCTTCCTCAAATGTTCAGTGCACAACAAAGAATTGAGAATTGCTCCTTCCATTCCCAAGTTGCTGTGCCATGAACTCCATCCTCCTTATGCATTTACACCTATACCCCTTTGATTCCCTTCACCACCCCTTCTCCCAACCCCTCACCCCTAGCTGACTTCGATCCCCCCACCCCCCTTACCAGGGAAGATCCAGGGGCTATATATACAGTCGAGTCTCGTTATGTTCGGACCTAGCCAAATTGTTTGTTATATCAGAATTTTGTATTAAGAGAAACATCAGTCCCATTCATTGTGCACATAAATGCACAGTCGGGACTAAGGCTTTATGTTTGTTATAACCAGAATTTTGTATTAACAGAGTTTGTACTAACGAGATTCGACTGTACATTTGTGAAGGGGTGGCACTGAAGGCACATGATATATTTTTTGTTCAAATCAAGATTTTAAACAGGGGACACCGGGTGGGGGGGGGGGGGGGCACGGACATCTGTTTGGGGATACGTGCCCTCCCCCCACTCCCCCGAAGTTGCCCCACTTCCCCCTTCCCCCCAAAAAAAACATACTGTGTCCGATTACATGGCATTCAAAATAGGGTAGGTAGGTAGGTAGGTAGGTAGGGAATTTTTTTTCCCCAATTTTGTTTTGTGTACGATCATATGGAGGCGTCTGCGTGTAATCAAGGGTAAAAGGTAGAAATTGATGGTTTTGGGTGTTTTGTTCTCATTTTTCTTATAAAAAAAATTGGGTTGGGGCTGTCAGAATAGGGTAGGAAGGGAAACCGGAAGCAAAACTATTTTTTTTTGCCTAACCCATTTCTAGCCTTATATCCTAACTCAGAACTCCCATTGCCTCCCTCACTTTGCCTCCCTTCCAACCTCTGAACCCTAGCTCCTCCGAGCCCATTTCACCACACCCAACCCCCAACCCTTTGCCCCTCCCCGTCCACCTGCTGGCCTCACTCTACATTCCCTCACTCCATCTGAATATCCTGAATATTCGTTAGTCCTCAGTAAATATAAACAGCCACAGCTAAAGCTTTACTAACCATTTCCTGTATTGACATAAACTATAGGTAAACAATCTTCTGTAGATAAAATGAATATTCATTAGTCCTCAGTAAATATAAACAGCTAGAGCCAAAGCTTTACTAACCATTACCTGTATTGACATAAACTATTGGTAAACAATCTTCTATAGATACAATGTACATGTACCAGTATGTACTTGCATAATATCCACATATAGACTAGCAATGAGGTCACTAGCGCATGTCTATGGTTGCAGACCAGTAAATAAACTGCCATAGACCCCAATGGTAAATGCTCCCACTTCAGAAATTCGGGAAATATACTCACAACTCTCCAAGGTGTTCGAGACACACATCAAATTAAAGCTTATTTCATCATCTTTCATTTTCTTTTCAATTTACGGGGGTTCAACTGGTGACTTTTAGGAGAAATTTCCATCCGAAGATGATCACCCCTGAAAATAGTCCTGCAGCCCATCGCCATTTTGAAAAACGTTGCCTACACTCCATTGCAAAATAGAGCGCTTTTAGGGCCCCAATTTTATCCCCAAGCTCCCAGTCCTGTGCACGGCTGCCACCCATATTTTTTATTAACCCCCTAGTTCATGGCCCACAGTATTCTCAAATGCTGAAGATTTTGAGGGCATGCAAATCGTGATTTGGCTGGCGTAGGCAATTTCGGACCGATTTACTGGTCTGCAACCCTATGCGCCCCAAGGGACTATAGATGGGGGGCGGAGGGAAAAAGGACCCTCTTCTGGTCACTCACAGGCCCGAGGGGGGCATAGACGTGCACAAGTGACCCAATTCTGCCAGTCTATAATGTGTTTTATAACTCACCTCTGTCCAAACTTTAAAATAAGAAAAGAAACTTTTCAGGGCTTTATTATTGAACTGTTTTAATTCAACAATTAACTCATAAGCAGTGCAACTGTAAGCAATTCAACAATTAAAGGAACGCTTTTAGTTTCCCTAAATTAATTTTTCGAGTTTGAGTTTTGTCAGAGGGCGCTGTTACCAGTCAAAAATTTGAGAGTATAGAGCCCGATCAGGCACTATACTCTGGAAATTACGCACGCACGATGTCTTGACCCGGGTCTAGTTCACGCTGACGCAAGTTTCATACACTAGCCTATATTAGTGAATCACATGTGACCGCGTTTCAGCCAACCAGGATAAAGAACAAGCAAGAGGTGTGTTATAATGTACAAATATTGACTGTTTGATCCTTATGGCAAACTATTTCCCCAAAGTGGATCTTGGAGGAAATAGAACCCTCTATGGATCAGCAAGGGAGGATATATTTTTTTGGATACTTAATGTACAGTCCATAACTGTTATATAATACCTCACCCATGGATTTTGCACAGTTGAATAAATATGTGATTGAGTAAACCCAACTCAACAGTGGCAAATCCAGTGGGGAGGGGGATTTTTTTTTATCAGTATTTATAAAAAAGATGCAAAATGAAATGTGAAAGTTTTTAAAAGGAAACGAAAATGCCAGCAGCTCAAAACCACTACTGCTGTAATTTTAATGCTCCCTCCTGTTCTTAATCATTTTCACAAACGTAAAAAAAATTGGGGCCACTTGCACAGAAAAAAAATACCCATTTCAAGGGGGGAGGGGGGACTCACAATTTTCCAAACCCTACAAAATAAAATTAAAAAATATGACCAGTCTCAAAAATTTAAAATTAGAACAGTCTCAAAAATTATCCAGTTTTTGCAAATCTCTGCCAGTATGTGCACCAGTTGATCAAAAGTCCATCACAAGTCATTCAGTCTTAAGCCAAGTGACTAGATAAACTCAACCAAAAAAGGAAGTCCCCCCTTAATACTTTTTGTCTAACTCAAAAACTACTGGGCACATCTTGCTCAAATTACAACTGATCAGTGCAGAAATTCCTTAGCAATCCAGCCAAACTCTTTGTTTGGCCCAAACCAGTTATAATATGTACACAATTATGCAGTTTGTGACATATGGTACCCCCAAAAAGTTGCACTTTTGTATACATGCAAGGTGAGTGTGAACCACAACTTTCACGTAATACAAAAGTGCAACTGTTTTCGGTATCATTTGTCATAAATTGCATAAATTCGTACACATTATCACTGTTTTGGGCCAAATAAAGAGTATGGCTGGATTGCTTAGGAATTTCTGTACTGATTAGTCGTTATTTGAGCGAGAAGTGCTCAGTAGTTTTGGAGTTAAGCAAAATGTATTGCAAGGGGTGACTTTCTTTTTTGGTTGAGTGTATTCACTCCACTGAACTGTGACAAATGCATTGACAAGTGTACGTTCAACCCATTGTACTCGTGATTTGACTTGTGATTGACTGGAGAGCAGCAGCACCATTTCATGTAACGTTGGTGGCTTGTTAAATTTTTTGTCACGTCTAGATGGTCACTACAATTCTGGTGTTATACGTGGGTAAAAAGCTGCGCATTGTGAGCTTCCCGGACTGGAGCAGACAGATTATCACAAAGGTAAACAGTTTTGCCCTCTGCATTTGAACATTTCTAAGAATATTATTGTACCTTTTTTTTAACTAGAATATTGTCACAGTGGAACTTGTTCTCAATTACCTTTGAATAATATTCATAAATACCTAAGATGCTTGACCAATTCCCATTGGTCGTTTGGACTCCTAGAAATCCAGTGCCTTTTATTGGTTGAGTGTTCACAATCCTCACGTAGGCATGCACAATACTACCAGTGGGTCAGTATTTCATAGTCCTTAATTCACAATGCACTCACCACAGCTGCATCTGCGCGTCATCGCGCAGTACGAGCGATGCGCGCGCCAATCTCCATCAAAGGAGTTGTTTACGCCTTACTCGCGAGCTGCACACTCCATTATTTAGCTCGAGGGGTGTTTCGAAAAACAGAAAGTGAAATTGTTGAACAAAATCGTTGGAAGTTTTTATTCTTTGACTGTTTTGTCTCGGGTAATTATCAGCATTCCAGACTCCAAGCAGTCTTAAACGTAGTGTTTAACACCTCCCAAGCACACATTTATTCCCTTAATAAAAATGAATTCAAATATTACCTGTCGCAATTTAGTTTTTTGTGGGTTTTTTTGTGTGTATTTTTTTTTCGGCTGAGAAAGACACATTATTGGGGGCTGTTTCAGGGCAGTATACCCCCTCTATTTCCAAATTTGTTAAATTCTTTAAAAGTACCTAAGAGTCTGTTTTTACCTTATGGATGTATTTCTTCAGGTTTCAAACGCCATTATTTTACCTTGTCTTGATGTCACAATTTGGCTTTTAAAGTGCAAAACAATTTAAATTTAAATCACTGTGTACAGGGTGAGTAAAAAAGTTCTTCATGTAGCACTTTCAAAATCTAGGACATTAAAGCCCAATTCAAAAGCTTTCTTTTAGTACAAGAATCATTCAAATCACTTATGTACTTTTCAAGTTACGGAATTTTAAACACAACCACCGTTTTTAAGTTCTGTCCACGGATCACAAAAAAAGGGTGAGTTCTTTCAGCAAAACAAAAACAGTTCACACACATCCGTATGTGATTTGTTTTCGTTTTGCTGAAAGAACACTGAACTTTTTTGTGATCTGTGGACAGAACCTTAAAACGGTGGTTGTGTTTAAAATTCCGTAACTTGAAAAGTACGTGAGTGATTTGAATGATTCTTGTACTTAAAGAAAGCTTATGAATGGGGTTTTTATATCCTAGATTTTGAAAGTGCTACATGTAGAACTTCACTAAAACAATGGTCCCAACATTTGGGTTTCGGTTTTTTTTTACTCACCCTGTAGTGTTAGTTTTGATGGATTCAGAAATTCGCCTAGTGATAAACTTCCCAGGAAGTTGGGCTTCAGGAAACCACTTACACCTTCCAAATCCTTTTTTTCTCCAGATATGGCCTCTGCCGTTAGTCTACATGGGCAATCTGTGTTTTGGCCTCGGAAGCACGAAGAGATTAAAGTGGGTGTGCTCAGATGTTCGTTTCCTTCTTATAAGGGCTAGAATTACTAGCCTTCGAAGCTAGCATACCTGAGATTTTTGCTGGGAAAAGTCCACTTTACTTAGAATGAATTATGAAAGGAAACCATTTAACCATAACCGCCCTGAATGCTTCAAAATCCTCTTTGCCAAAGTGGAGGCATTTGGAGGATTGAGGTTACATGGCAAAAAAAGTTACTGATTTCGTAGGATGCACTTTGTCAAGGTCTTGGGCCGAACCTTGTGTTTTTGCTCAGCCATGCATAAATATAGGCCTGGATTATGCTTGAAATTCTCCGTACTGTTACAGGATGTCACTGGCCAAGCCTCAACATATTGACAGTCACTGCCGCAGGATTTTGCAGGATTCAGGCAGTGGTCACCCCTCCACAGACCATATTCAAGAAATAATTGAGGAATTTGCAGGATTGAGGCTATATCCTAGCAAAAAGGCCTAGGGAGTTAGGGTTTAAAAAAAATGCTTCCTATACTTGGCACTGTATTGTTTTTGTCAAACTATTGGGCATGTTTGAAATAAGCTCTTCTTTAACAGTAATATATACAACATTGGCAAACATCAAAAAACAAAACTACCAAATTATTATGAAATACCTTACTTGACTGTAACTGAATAATAGTCTCAAGCATCCTGTGAAATCATGGCACGGTGTGCTGTCATTTGCAAGAAAAGTGGAATTTTTGTCTCAATTTCCAACGATAGTTGGCCGACCATTGTTCAAAACAAAATGACTTTTTTTTCTTCAAAAACTGCCCCAAATTTACCAAATTTAGTTAGTCCACATTTTGTTTGCAATCGGTTACATATCTGTGAACTGGTGCAAGCATTGCTTGATAAAAACGAATTGGTAATTGTTCTGTTTACACCTGTTTTTGTTTTTCACAGTTTACCAATGTTCACAGTGCTTAGGCGATTCTCTATTCTATTTACAATGATAGGAGAATACATCGTTTTAGGGTAAGTACAAATGATTGACAGTTTTTATTGATTCTTCTCCTAGGAGCTGAAATCTAGTCACAAGCCACTCATTAGTCAATCATAAGTCCATAATTAGTCAATCACAAGTCAATCACGAGTCAATCACAAGTCAATCATTAGTCAATCACAAGACAATCACAAGTTAATCACGAGTCAATCACAAGTCAATCATTAGTCAATCACAAGACAATCACAAGTTAATCACGAGTCAATCACAAGTCAATCATTAGTCAATCACAAGACAATCACAAGTTAATCACGAGTCAATCACAAGTCAATCATTAGTCAATCACAAGACAATCACAAGTCAATCATTAGTCAATCACAAGACAATCACAAGTTAATCACGAGTCAATCACAAGTCAATCATTAGTCAATCACAAGACAATCACAAATTAATCACAAGTTAATCACGAGTCAATCACAAGTCAATCATTAGTCAATCACAAGACAATCACAAGTTAATCACGAGTCAATCATTAGTCAATCACAAGACAATCACAAGTTAATCACGAGTCAATCACAAGTCAATCATTAGTCAATCACAAGACAATCACAAGTCAATCACAAGTCAATCATTAGTCAATCACAAGACAATCACAAGTTAATCACGAGTCAATCACAAGTCAATCATTAGTCAATCACAAGACAATCACAAGTTAATCTCGAGTCAATCACAAGTCAATCGCAGATTTTTTATTGACATTTACAACTTGTGTTAATTTTCAGACATAAAGCTTCTCTGAAGGTACAGATAGTGGTCTGCGTGATGATACTGGGTGCATTTGTTGCAGCAAGGTAAGAAAACATCGCAATAAATATCCTGGATAAGGGTCGTTCCGTGTCAAATTACCCAAAAAAATTGAACGTTTTTTAAACCCCACCCCCTTCAAAGTGGCTCATATTTAGTGAATGGGGTGATTTAGGCTTATTCATTTAAATTTTAGTCGTCTTATGAATTTGCAACAAGTATGCCAACTTAAGATGAGCTACAAAGTAAATAAAAAATATTAAGCCCCCAATTTTTGGATATTGTGTAGAAAACATGTTGGGGTATAATTTTGATCCAAGTTCGTCTCATGGTCACATGATCCACAAGGTCAAATTCAAGGTGAAATTCAAGGTCAAAAGGTCGTCATACTTCAAATAGCTCTGACATGAAAAGTAATGGTCAGTTTGGATTTCTTATGATGTAACGTATCCAAAGAAACCAAAATCTAACAATTTGGCCCTTGGGTCATTTGAAAGTTGGCGGCCACGCCCATTTTGGCCAACATTGCCAACAGATTATGGACGGTGGCGTAAAAACCGTTGATCCAACGGCACTAAAACTTAAATTACAGCTTTTTCAGCCAAAATTACACTAAATATGAACCAATTTTAATGGGGGTGGGGTTTAACCTATTGGGTGATCTGACATGAAATGACCCAACTTTTCTATTTCTAGGAAAATAGCAATTGAAAAAACAAAATCTTTTTTTTGAGGTGAAACTCGAAATAGCACGGGGAATGCATCTTTAAGGTTTTACCTGGAAGTATTTTTATGTATTTTTTTAAATTTTGATACATTTGATCCAAAAAAGTAATTATAAAAAAGATAATAGATTTTTTTACCACTTTTTGTCTGTTCTCTCCACAGTGGCGATTTGGCGTTTGATGCCTTAGGTTATTTCTACATTCTTATGAATGACTTTTTCACAGCTGCCAACGGGGTATTCATCAAGAAAAAGCTAGAATCCAAGGTGAGATGCATTTTTGAAAGTAACTGTGTCATGAGAAAGATATTAGGCTCACAGGGCCATTGCATATTTCTCCAAGCAATTTTCAAAATGGCTGCCATTGCTTTTGAATAATTGAATATTTAATTTTTTTAAAATAGACAGCCGACTGTTGACGTATCAGGGTAAAAGTGCACTAATGAGCGCTCCCTGTATTTCTTATGCTTCACTTTTCAGGATTTGGGAAAGTACGGACTTTTGTATTACAATGCCCTCTTCATGATAGTTCCTGCTCTCTTCGTGTGCTACTCCTCCGGCGATATTGAGAAAGTCTGGGCGTTTCCTTTATGGAACGATCCCACATTTATTGTACAGTTTGTATTGTCTTCCATAATAGGGTGAGTCATTGTTTGTGTTTATCAACTCATTAGCACCTGTATTACATTGTATTCATAAATAATTCAGACAGTTTACCAATTCCTATTGGTTGAGAGCCCGTCACATGGGTTGTTTTAAACCGCCAGTAAAACACTGCTGCATTCTGCGCCCCATCGTGCATTACGCACCATGCGTGAACCAATCTCCATTTAAGAGATTTTTAGCACTACGTGCATGAGGCACATACTATAGACATGGTAAGAAGGGTGTTTCACAAACATGAAGTAAAATTAATGGGCCTTATGCATGAGTTAACCATTTTTGTCGAGTTCCCTGAATGTATTTCATAATTGTTAACTGTTGAATGGGATGGCGCCAGACTATTTATGCAGCCTTATTTTACTGTCCTTTTTTTTTTCTTGCTTAAAACATTAGGGAATGTTTAATTACCATTTTTAAATTATTCATTAAAGCAGACTTGAATTAATTAGTAATTTACTTGCTTTCATTTCTCTTTGCAAGTTTCAAAATTGAAGATTTTACCTCACTTGCAATTCAATATGGCTGACTCATGCCTAAGGCCCATTGAAATATTTGTAAATTTTTGGCTTATTTTGACTTTTGACTGAAAAGCCTTCGATGGGCGTTCGATTATCCTGCATGACCCGTGACCCATGTCATTGTGTGCATGCGCATTTGAAATACCGAACTGGCTTATTGAATAGAATATTGTGTACTCTAAGACCAGCTCTGATAGGCTTGCCTTATCTTGTTCTTCTTAACATAAGGTAAACTCCAAGCTATTTCCCATTATGTCACCAAACATTACCCCTAATTCAAAGGTTAAAAGCATTCTGTGTACAATGATGAAACGTAGGGAACATCTAAAAATTAGAATGTTTGTAATGTGCCGCCGGGGAACATCGCCTGTTCCAATTGGGAACTAGCGTTGCTCCCAATGGGAACTACCCGGGAGTGTCAGGTGCTTCCCTGAGGGAACGTTGGTCTATGCGCATGCATGCTTACTCGGGAACAGCCTGAAACAGGAACGTTCCGACTTTTGAGGTGCTGCCTTGTCTTGAAGACCACCATTTTACATTTGACATCTTGACTTTGTCTTTCTGTATTCAGGTTTATATTAATTTATTCAGTGGTGCTCTGCACAGCGCACAACTCGCCTCTGACAACGACGTTTGTGGGCTGTCTCAAGGTACGCAATGATGAATTTGAATGATCAGTATTGTGGAGGTCCCCTAAGGTTGCGCAGCCACTAAGGTTGCGCAGCCCCTAACATGGCGCAGCCCCTAGCGCGGCGCAGCCCCTAGCGTGGCGCAGCCCCTAGCGTGGCGCAGCCCCTAGCGTGGCGCAGCCCCTAGCGTGGCGCAGCCCCTAGCGTGGCGCAGCCCCTAGCGTGGCGCAGCCCCTAGCGTGGCGCAGCCCCTAGTGTGGCGCAGCCCCTAGCGTGGCGCAGCCCCTAGCGCGGCGCAGCCCCTAATGCGGCGCAGGAAGGAGATTACGATGTTGGTCATTTTGTTAATTTTGTTTTTTTTGCAGAATATAATGATAACCTACATTGGTATATTTTTTGGAGGGGACTATATATTCAGTGTGGTCAACTTCGTCGGCCTCAACATGAGGTAAGTGGTTTATTTACATTATTTTAATTCATTAAAATGTTTATTTAGTAAATCATCAAGTCAATTTTCTGTGGCACCCTGTAAGCTATTTTACCCCTCAAAAAGGAGGTGTAAATTGCATTCTAAATAAAATGGGAAAAGCCTGAAATGTTGTCACCACTTTCTCAAAAGTCTTCTATTTAAATGGTTTTGAGGCTTGTTTTGTCTACATGCACAATAAGCCAGTTCGTAATCTCGATTAAGTAGCCCAGGTCAAAGGTCATTCGCGATAAAAGTGCTGACGCGATGTTACGCAATTTCAATTACACGAACGCCCATTCTGTTCGTAATTAGTGCGCGAGCGTCATGCGACCATTTCCTTGCGTGGTCACGCGTCTTCGATGAGTGTTCGTAAATGGCAACAAAGCTACCACTAATAGGCAGTTTGTGTGGTGATGAGTTTCAATTTTTCGCTGAATTAGAAAGTGTCTCTGGCAGCTATCATTGAAGAGAGGGGCACTACTTTTCAGTATTTGAAAATTATGCAGTTGGAATGTTTGTAAATAAGCCATTTGCGAGTAACCTATACCCTTTGGGATTTACATTTCAATAACATCTGGTACACTGACTTGCTCAGAATGCTTGGCACATTTTAACTTTGAATTCTCCAGACCAAAGACACTGTTGCTAATCACATGATTCGGGGCAAGCTCTTGCATAGTATCGTAAGAGACGCTCAGCATCAATACATCGCTCACAATGGGTGAGAATGGCACAAAGACACCAGACCATGCCAGAGCTGGGTGTTGCTAGCGTAAGGCTTGCCCCGAATCAGGTGATGTAGTAACAGTCTCTTTGGTCGGGAGAATGCAAAGTTAAAATGTGCAAAGCATTGGATTAAGTCAGCTTTCCAGATTTTATTCAAATTTAACTCGCAAATGGCTTATTGCCTTCGTGCAGACAATGTGGCGATATTGCCCACTGGTAATGGTAAGAGTAAGTTTTCCAATAGCCGTGTGTTCAACTGACATCCACACGCAAAGCTGTAAACATCATTTGCAAAAAAATCATACTGCGCAGGTGTTCAGGTGATCCAATCAATGGCCTTAAATGGGAGTGGGAACCAGTCTAGGTCTAAGGGCCCTGTTCACAATTACCCCCCCCCCCCCTTCAACGGTTGCAAGGGGAGAGTTGGGGAGACCACTGGGAGGGACATTGGTATACATTGCCGACGACGCCCGACGCAAAGACGCTATGGCTTTGTGGACATTCAGAATATAATTTATAGTTGTGTATACTTCGCGCGCCCAAGACACAGTGGACCTCTAACATCCCACTGCCCCTACGGCCAGTAATGGCTATGGGATCTTTTTTTTATACTTCGCGCTATAGCGCACCAGAACACGTACGCTATGTGTCCCATCCTCTGGGCTCTCGAAAGTTGTCACGAAAGCATCATCTACTGGTCATGCACGGACTCGACAGAGAAAACTTTAAATGGAAAATTTTTGTTTTTATCAAAAAATATTTGCTCTAACTTGTAAGATATCTTCTCTTTTTTTTTGAGCTGCAGGATAGCAGCTCAACAAATCATCGTGTCTCTTCGTTAGTTAGTAACAAAAGCTCACATTGTCTATTGCTCCTACATGTTTTGACCGATTTCAACCAAACTCTGTCAAAAGTATCAGTAGCCGAACCCCAACATGTCACATGACCAAATACTGGGGTCAAAGGTCATTATGGGGTCACTGGGGTCAAAAAGCTGATTTTTTTTTACTCAAAACACTCCTCCTTCCAGAAATGACATGGCACAATCACGTGACTCATGCATGAACACAAAATTCATTGGCCCGCAGCTTCCGAGATATTTCCGATCGAGCTTGTTCTTTTTGTTTCTTTCAGTGTTGCAGGGAGTGTAGTCTACTCCTATTTCACCTTCACGGAAAACCAAAAGCCTGCGATGACCTCATCGCCAGAGTCAGCGGCTGATAAAAAGACTAACGGCAAGGGTATAATAAACACTGTATAGCGGCTGTTACATGTAGCTGCACTTCGCATGCTCACACCCTTCATACACTTCAGTATTTCATTACTTTATCTGAGCAGCTGAAGATTTTGTCAGTGGTTCATTCATGAAATAGCTGTAGATGATAGTATTCCACTCCATGACACTGCCACAATATCTCTATTTCTCTGACATAATGAGATGACCCCTGGGATTCTTGTGTCTTCCAAACATGAAACAGTTGTTGACACCATATGTGAGATTTCAATTTGTTCCAGTCATGAAACAGTAGTTGACAATTTGTTCAACATAAGGTAGCTTGGGTAGTGTATTGTGCTCAACAATCCACATGTATTTACTTACAAACATTTGCAGGCTATTGGATAGCCAAATGTTGCAATGACACATTTTTTAAACGAGTGTTACCCTTTTTTTCCGACCAAGAATTCAATTTGTTTGCATGTTTTAAGGCCAGTTCAGCGTAATCAGTTTATCCTGTCTGTATTTCCACCACACTACCTCAGACGTGTATACCACTAGTGCCACTATTTCCTCAAGTTCTAGTCAAGTCTTCCCAAGTCCATCACAAGTCTTCAAACTATTCAAATGAACTGGGACAAAGGCATTCCCTTGTAACTTGTGTGACTTTCCATTTGTTTTATTGAACCTGTATAAGCTATAGTCCACCATTTGCAGCCATCCGAAAAGGTAACTGGCGTATTATTGTTGAAAAACATACTTGGTTGAAAGATAGTAAGTGGAGTAAACTCCCTGTGAAATTAATCTTTCTGGCAAGCTATCATTTTGAAGTAATCAACGAAAGAAGGCCTTTCCAACGGTGCGTCTTAAGACGCACCGTAGGAAAATTTAAATTAGTAGTTCGTTTTGTTATTCGTCGCAGCGCACGCAAGCATTGGCACGACGCACAGGCGCGCGCGGTTGCTATAATTCGTCGGATCAGTGCGCGACATCGCGTATATAGCTGCAATTCAAAACAGTACAAAACATGATTCCGCAACTTTTGATTTGAAATTGAGATCCTAGAATGCTGTTTTTCTCGGAATATACAGCTGAAGCTGAGCTGAAACTTCATCAGGTTAGTTGTTCAGTATCCTTCATTAGATTTTGAACACCTTTGTTGCTTCAAACGAACAAAATGCACAAATTACAAATGATGGACTATATCTTTAAAGTTGGTGTATATACAGTAAACTCCGGCTAAGTTGGCACTCTCGGGACCCGAGAATTTGTGACGACTTACGCGAATGCCGACTTTTGCTGTAAGTCGTCACTTTGCCGACTTATACGTAAATTGAATCATGGAGTAAACAAATAGATGGAATTGCCTACATGATCGCGCGGGAGTGTCGCGATCCGGCTGCGATTATCCCGTAGCCAGACCAGCCAAATATAAAACGCGTGATTCAAAAATTAACATATAAATGTATAGCTGAAATATCACTAGATATGAATATTTATAGAATTGAATATTTATAGAATTGCGCTCAAAACTTTCTGAACTGAAGCGTGCTATTAAAAACCAAATTTAAAACTGTAAAAAGGCCTGCAAATGCAAACAAGCAGTTTTGTTTGCTACTGGACATCATATTCCTTTTAATTCGTTCAAAAAAGACAATCTTGAAAAGCACGTTTATACCAACTTTAAGATTGACTTGTGATCGACTTGTGATCGACTTGTGATTGTCTAATGATCGACTATATGATTGGCTATGACTGGATGTTGATGGCCATTATGAAATTGGGCCCTAAAATTGCTCTATTTTTCAAATTGGCGATGGGCCACATGACTATTTTTTAGAGGTGATCATCTTTGGATGGAATTTTTTTCCAAAGGTCACTGGAATAGGATGAAACAAGCTTTAATTTGATGGGTGTGTCAAACACCTTGGAGAGTTGTGAGTATTTTTAATAATTTTTGGAAGTATGCCTAATTATCACTGAGGTCTATGGGAGTCGATTTACAGGTCTGCACCCGGAAGATGCCATGTGTCTGAATCTCTGGCGCCCTCTGTTGTTATAAACAAGACAGTTTAACCCTCCGATCAAACTTCAATCTTTTCAAAGCCAGCTGAAGGGAAATATTGAAACTTTCCTTTATTTTTCAGTTTCCAAGAAACTGGATTCCAAAAACAAAAAAACACTTTCTTCATATTCACACACAAGTCGTGTCATTTTTGACTGCCAGAATCTGTCGATGGAGGGCGCTTGAGCATTGGATTCGCTTGTGTCTACCACTTTATCCAAGGTACTGGTGACAGCTTATCTTTTTTTTATTCAAGGAAATGCAAAGGATTGTGGGTACTTTAACACCATGGTCTATGGATGTATATTCCTGCTGCTGAATATACGGCATATTTAAATATTCGATCATCCAACGAAAGTGCTCTTTGCCAAATTTGAATATTCCAAAAAATGTGAGCGTAGAGCCATGGTCTATGATATATGTGAGCAGATTTGCTGATTAATTATGCAAGACCACCTCTTGACCTCTAGATTTTGACCAATCAGGGGGCGCTTTCTATATCGGGTCTTCGGTCATTCACTCGTTATGGCGTCATAGACATGGATAAAAAAAAAACCCAGACACAGCAAACAAAGGCTGTGGTCACGCGCTGTGTATTATGTTATGCAATACGCGCCAAGCTTGTCTAGGTTATCTACGCTCGGCCATTGTAATACAAAACACTGCTTCGAATTGACCAAGCAAACATTTTGTCCTGATTTGGGAACGAAATGACGTCACGATTTAGTAAAGTCGACTCCGATTGGTTGAGGCGCGGGATCGCATAAATCTGCATGCTTAGATATATCAGACGTTGGACCGGAGACTGGGCTCCATGGATAACGGGTGATACTCTGACTAATTTCACTCTACACCAGAAAACAAAAGTCTAGCCAACGAGGGTGCTAAGAGTTCACCAGCACCTCTGGATAAGGCCATGGGTACAAGTGAAGCACATGACTAGAACATGACGTCAGTATTCAGAATTTTTGGGCAATATTCAATGGAAATGTTCATTTGTGAGCTGCAAATTAATGGCTTGTAGAATGGTGTATTCCAAGCAACTAACACTTCATTTTGTAGCAGTGTTTTAGATAAACCCTGAATGAGGCGTATTTATGACGCACAAG
Organism: Patiria miniata; assembly: GCF_015706575.1. NCBI lineage: Eukaryota > Metazoa > Echinodermata > Asteroidea > Valvatida > Asterinidae > Patiria > Patiria miniata. Next base: position 9,096,128 of record NW_024037073.1, read on the forward strand.
CTTGGTAGAGGGGGCCAGTCACATTAACATTGTTGTCCAATGGTTTTCAATTTTTGTCACTACTTGGGAACCTACAGTATATCCTCCAAAAATTGTCCGTCTAACTATTTTTGAAATAACTACTTAACCATTTAGCAGCCCTTTTTACAACATGAAGGAACAGCACTGAAATTCATTAAGGCAACCTTGGTCTGAGCGTCCAGTAATAATGTTGCTGCGATCAATTGACTTTTTGTGGTAATACGTGACTGAAATTAAATGAAACTCGTAGGGCAAAGTCGACTAGTTACTACAGAAAAACTAGGTGAATATACAGGGTGGATCAAAAAAACCGAAACCGAGATATTATTACTAATTGGAACAGAAGTAGGGCACATGTGAATCAAAGGGAGATATCCTCTGTCAGGGTTGAATCTCCTCTTTAAAATGACACCCTGATCCTGTCATTACATTCACGGTTGACTGAGCAGTGACCAATTTTACGAAAGGGTCTATTTAGAGAATTGCGCCACTTTTCACTTGTGGTTTTGTGTTGTCATTTGTCACAGAGTGAAAGGCTATGGTTGCCAATCAAGGCAGGTGGGGGGAAAAAAAGGATTTCACATGAAAAGTGGGGCAAGTCTCTAAATAGACCATTTCATAAAATTGGTCACTGCTCAGTCAACCGTGAATGTAATGACATGACCAGGGTGTCATTATAAAGAGGAGATTCAACCCTAACAGAAGATATCTCCCTTTGATTCACATGTGTCCTACTTCTGTTTCAATTAGCAATAATATCTCGTTTTTTTTTTTTTTTTTTAATCCACTCTGTATATCATGTTCGCTTTATCAACATTTAAAAAGATCATATGAAAAAACCCCAGGACTTTTAGAGGTGTCATTTGAGCGTGAGTTACTGTTTTTAAAACTGAAGACAGATTTATCACAAATTAAGGGAATTCAGAAATTAATATCTGTTATAGTTTTTACTGTTCTTATTTTTACATTCTTCCCACCACCAAGTATTGAGTAAACTACGTAATAATGGTGCTATTGTTATAAAATGTTTGTTGTCCGCTGACAAAATAACTTAAAGATTCTACTATGTACTTCAATATGAAACTAAATGTTACGTTTTTATTTACTTTTTTATTTACTTTATGCAGTGTAAATAGGAAAACCACTTTTTGTTACTTTTTTAATGCATATTTTGTAGAGGCATATTTTTATATAAATTTTTTTTATTAATGCATGTGAAAATGTGATGTTTCTCCATGTTTATTGTCTTTGTAAGATTGTTCATTGGAAATTCCCCCTTTTTTGCCCAACGCAGAATTATTGGGAAGAAATACGAGTAAAGTAACTTAGTTGGTCGGGGCAAAAACCAATTCTTTACATTTTGACTTTTCATTCCTAATTGTGTTGGACGAAATCACCGCCGAGTTCTCTTTATCGAGAAACACAATTTTTATTTTCTCAAAAGGCCATGGATCCAGTAACCATCATTATCACCTGAAAATTTATTTCTGACATTTCAAAAAAAAATATTTCTCATTGTAGAACTACTCATACAGACTAGTCCACTGCAGATTGTGAAGTACATGCATAGAAAGGGCAGTGTTGTAGTACTCGTACTCGAGTAGTATTCGAGTACTTTTTTTTAGAGTACTCGTACTCTTACTCGAATGTCAAAGTACTCGTACTCAAAACGACGGTACTCGTACTCGGGCAGCAAAGTACTCGTACTCGACATGTCAAAATTGTATTCGATCTTCAAAGTACTCATACTCAAATAACAGTACTCGAAAGAAAAAAAATGGTATAGCTTGACTTACCATGGCCTTATTTTATTATCGATACTTTCAGCTGAAAATGGTTGATTGTTTGCAGAGAAATCAAAATTTCCTGATTTTTCTCTGTGCACGTCCGGACAAACACATTTAACAGCTAGCCGTGAGTGGGTCTGTATATCGGTCTGACCGGGCCTGGGCCAATTATGCACAATGAACCATTTGCCGTATGGCTGTATTCGGAAAAAGAAGTACTCGCACTCGTACTCGACATACAAGTACTCGTTCTCAAAAGTACTCGTACTCGGAGACCTGTACTTGTACTCGGAAGTACTTCTACTCAGTCATGTCAGTAATCTGAGTACTCGGCAGTACTCGGTACTCGGTAAAAGTACTCGACTACAACACTGGTATGTGGTCATAAAACAAAATACAGATCTGGAAAAATAAAACTCTCTCTTGGCCCGTAATAGAGAAACAAGATTTTTTTTTCTCAAATGGCCATGTACCTATGAAGTGAAATTTACAGGCATTGGGTATTCCATTTTTTTTTATTGCAAATGGTGGAAAACTATAAGTTTTAGTTTAGTTTGTTTGTTTCTTGGATTGGTCAAGTTGGCAATAACCAGTATTTTTGATGGGTTATGTGCAATGATTTTGGTTTATTGTCAGTTAGAAATGACAATATTGTTAACAATAGTTCACTCACAGAAAGGTTGGAGATTCTCGTGTTTTATACCTACCATTGGCCACCTTAGGCCATCAGCCTCGGTCCACAATTTGGGGTTTTTTTTCTGAAAGAATTGTCATTTTGTCTGTTTTATTTAAAATGAAAAAAAAAAAAAAAAAATTATTTTGGACATTTTCAACCCTCTGAAAATGGAGGTGCCCAAATTCTCCTAAACCTGTTGAACGAAATGATCTATAGGACTAACAAATCCCCCGACACCCCCCCCCCCCCCGACACCTACCCCCACCTTTGGCTATGCCGTTGTCTGAAGTGTTCTCAAAACACAAGCTACAACTCTGCTCTCTGTTCTCAGACTAAACCAGCTAGTTTCTCCATTTGCATTTTTCTTACTAATAACCTCCATTTATGCACATAGTATTATATGGACTAATTTGGTGACCTCAATCGGACTCGGCCGTTACTGAGTGTGCACAGTTGTAAGCTGCAAGCAAGTATATCATACCACCCCAGTAATAGACCTTTATATGCTGCCACCATTTCAGTCATGTTCCCTGTATAAAAAAAAAACAGTATTGAATGATTTGGGGGATTTTTGTGCAAAGAGGAACACGACTATTTTTCCTTACAGTCTCGCTTTGGTTACATTGATTTGAGTGGGAAATAATCAAATGGCTGCAACATGATAATGGTCTATGGCTTGTAATTGTATTCAACGGATTAGTCCAAATAACTTCATGTCCTTTGAGTGACACATTTTCATTTTATATTTTCTGTTTCTAAATCTTGAACTAACCATTCTGCAACCTGGACTAATACCCTTTTCTGATAATGATAACTGCTTTATTAATTCAGTCTTGTCGCTTCAGTTTTCAGTTCATCAAACAGCAGTAGGCAGAAAATCTGTGTATGAAAAATGCAAATGTAGACATGCAAATTTTCATTAGAGTAGGTCTCTCTAGACCATTGAGATGTCTTTTCCCATAAACATATGCTGGTGTTGAATGTGTACGATGATGATTGGGTCCGCCATGTTTTCAGAGATGCGGGAAGTTGACGGCCGTGCTGGACGGCTGATATTGAGCGGCTTTGAATCGACAAGTTCTTCGGAGAACAATAACATGACTCAGGATGCAGAGCAATAGGGCCTGGTGACAATTTATCAAGTTTCTCCAAGAACCTTTACATGAAACGGAGGTAGGGGTGTAAACAATACCACTATTTCACTATGCAATACATATGATACTTTTTTTTTCTGTGTAACGTGAATTTAAGTTAATGACCGCTGTTTCATGTCTGTAGTCATGTTTTTACATTCGTAAAGTTAATGGCAGCTGTTTCATGCCTGTATTCATGTATTTTACATTCATTATTAAAGTTTTCCACATGCTGTTATGGGCCTGTGTGTTGAGTTTTATTTTTTTTACTATTTACAAAAGTTGCTTGTTTGTTTCCGACTTATATTTTGGTAGGTTGTAAATGGTTAATTAATGTGTTGTTCGAAAATTTCAACTGCACAGCATATTGACTTTCATAAATCATATACAACGCCTGAATAAATCCCCGCCATCTGATTGGTGGGTCTTTGATCAAATGTTCTTAAGTTATTCGTCCCAACCAGCGGCCCGGCCGCACCGCAAAAATAAAAAATCCACTCCATGGTCCATAGATATTCCATTGTACGTTAACACTATAACCAATCAGATGACGAGGATTTATTCAGGCGTATAAAACAAATAATGAATGTTTCATATTTGTGCAATGTAAAGAATTTCATTCGGTGACAGATAGAATGTCTTATTCCAGATGGACTGTTCCATTCCAGATGGAATATTCCATTCCATCTGTCACCTCATTAATTATTCTTACCATTGCACTCACAAACATTCATTATTTCGTATATCAATACACTGATACCCCCACCAAGAAAATTTCCTGAAAGTTGTGGAAAAATTTAGGTTAAGTCGATGATCGGTGAATTAGTGTTCAGACATTGTGCAGCTTAACACCAAATTTACACCGAATGTCAATCTAAAGTGGCTCTCGTACATGATACTTTGTGTAAATATGTTTTAAGATTGGAGATAATTGTGTGATTCTTTGTATTTTTTTTTACTTTTAAAGGGAGTATACAACATTTGCTTTTGATGTAATTTTCATGGATGGATTTGGGGGATTAGTATTTCATAGCAAATATTGTTGCACTGACTTGTTTGAAGTTTTGTGTTCGTAGATGCTGGAAAATTCACAAAAAAAAACAATCATATTGTAGTCTGGTTCCCTGATCCATTCAATTGAAATAAAGCAATTTATAGACGCCAGGGAATTGTAAGGTCAGAGAACCAGTCTAGAAGGCTTGCACCCGTTCATAGACATGTAATCGATTGCAAACAAAATTCAGACTAACTTAATATGGTAAATTGGGGGCAGCATTTGAAAAAAGTCAGTTTTTTTCCAATGCTGGTCGGCCGACCAGCGTCGGAAATTGATAGAAAAATACCACTTTTCTTAAAAATGACAGCACTCCAGGTGCCATGATTTCACAGGATGCTTTAGACTGTCATTCACAGTCCAGTGAGGTATTTCATACTAATTTAGTACCCGGTAGTTTCGGGGTTTTTTTTATTTTTGCAAATGTTGTATATTCCCTTAAAAAGTCTAAGAAATTAAGTATGGAAAACTTAGGTTGAATGGAGGTGTGTGCTCAAAGTAACTTCTTTTTTTTTTAACAAGACTCTCCTAAAGTTAGTCAGATAAATACCCCATTAAATTTAATAGATAGGTTCTCAAGAAAGTGTTTGCTTCAAATATAGGAATAGACTAACAACAGAAAGAAAACAAAACTCTGAATTTTTTTTTCCCTTTTTGTCATGGACATGTGAAGTTTTTTGGAAGCTTCAATGTGCTTTTTACTATATATTGGGCCTCCAAGAAAACCTTACAAACCATACAGGTTTTGTCAGGTTTTATTTTATTTTTGTATTTTATTTTGAAACCAAAAAGTAGCTTCTCATTAACATAGACAACAAGCAATTCAGTTTTTAAAAGTGGCTGTAGTAGAAATTAATATTTGATGATCTGCTCTGATTTTCCTCCAACGTGAAGCATGTTTCAATGCAGGAGGCATAATCATAGTACAATAGCAGTTGATACCATCATTTGCATGTAGCATGTTCCACAATACGTACAGGTATGATTATAGCACGCGTTTCCAAACATGCATGTGTAGTTCTTCCATTCACTTTAAACTAATGCCAAAAATAAATCACTTTTTTTATCCAACATTTATTGACTGTTGAGAAATCTTTAACTTTCAAAGGCATAAATGTAAAAGTGATATTTTATAGTAGGCTTGATTTGGGTGACCCTAGTACGTTTTGGCAATTTAATTGGCACGGGTTTTGGTTCCACCCTCTAGTCATAATAGACCGATCCACTGTTTTGACCAATCACGGTCGTTATTGACCTATCGCCGTTTGCGAGTTAGCCACGCCCCTTAGACAACTCTATGGAATTTTTGTACACTAACTGTTGTTTGTCTCAGATTTTGCGCGTTCTTCGTCTATTGGTATATCATAATTACATGATATCCAATTGGGCAATATTTCACAAGCTGCGTTGATGCAATTCTCTAACGCGATTCTACCGCGATAGGTCAATTCATATCCAATGTGTGAACAAATGTGACCTTTCATCACAAAATGAGCTTAAAGTGATTTTTTTTGTTAGAATTGAGATATTTATTTATCTGGATTCTGCAGAAATAGAACTTTCCAATGGCATACAACACAAGGGTGGATCTAGAGAGGTTACTGCCAGGGGGGGGGGGGGGGGGGGGGGCTGAGGCTGTGCCAGGGGGCTGAAGGGCTCTCACAAGTGAAAAATGGCCTATATTTAGAGAGGCTTATATGTAGAATATTCATCAAAAAAGTTTTGATAAAGTATTATTTGTATTTTTTTAAATACAAGTTTGTATTGTATTATGTAGATTGTTTGACACAAAAAGAAAAAAAAAAATTGTAAAGCAATGTGTGTTGACATTTAAGACTCGCTCCAGTCAATTTCTTGGTTATAATTCACCTAGTCGGGTTCCTTCTGTGTTTCATTTGAATATTTGATTTCAATCTGTTAATATTAATTAATTTTCATAGCTGCAAAAATAAAACGTTTTTCAAAATTTAAACTAAAAATTATGACTTATATAAGGTAATATACATTTGCTTTTGGTGTAATATTCAGAAATGGATGGATGTGGGGTTAGTATTTTATAACAAATATTGTTACACTGACCTGTTAAAAAATGTTCACAGATGCTGGAAAAACCAAGAAAAAACATACATTATTCACTTACAGTCAAGTAATGTATGTCATAATAATTTGGTTGTGTTTTTTTTTTATGTCTGCAAATATTGTATACAGTGAAATCTCGATAAGCCAAACTCTGATAACTCAAAACAACTGTTATTAATCCATGCCTTCAGTAGTATAACAATGATATACATGTACCACCCTGCTTAACTCAAAACTCTGTTTAAGGTTTGACTTATCGAGATTTCACTGCATTACCTTTAGTATTTTGTGTTTTGTTGTTCTTAAATTAGCTAGTTTTCAAATATGATAATTTCAGTGTAATTTCCCACCAAATTCTCCCCAACCTTAATTTGAAATGTAATTTGAAATGTAATTATATAAAATATAAAATTTATTTAATGGCTTTGGATGTCAAAGGTCACTATTGACGTAATTCTTGTTCGTAGACAAGTCCCTATGCAACAAAAAAAGGCACAAGTACATATTTTCATAAACATTTGTTAAAATTAATTTAATAGAGATCTTATGAACTTGAAAATAAGTCCACAACACATTGTACATTAATATGCAAATTTGTGGAATAAAAAGAAACTGTACAAAAGAAAGTAATTGTTCCGGTGTTCGTGTGAAACTGATTAAAAGTGATATTATCTTGAAGTACATGTATATATGAAGAGTTCCAGAATTACACAACCCTATGTTTTATTTACATGTTAACAATTAAAAAATCTATGTCCAATATTTGTATTATTGACAAATTAATAAGCATCTTTTCCGTTCCTATGAAACAAAAACTCTGTAAATAGACTGGTTCCCGTTCAAAGTCAAATTGAGGTTGGCGGGTCTGGGAACCAGTCTACTCTGTATAGACTGGTACCTGCTCCCCTACATTCAAGGTCAGAATCGATGGCAGAGGGACTGGACACCACTCTACTCGGTATAGACTGGTACCCGCTCCCCCAGATTCAAAGTCAGAATTTATGTTGGCGGGTCAGGAAACCAGTCTACTCTGTATAGACTGGTACCCGCTCCCTCCATTCAAAGTCAGAATCGATGGTAGAGGGACTGGAAACCAGTCTACTCGGTACAGACTGGTACCCGCTCCCCCAGATTCGAAGTCAGAATTGATGTTGCCGGGTCTGGGAACCAGTCTGCTCTGTATCGATGGCAGAGGGACTGGAAACCAGTCTACTCTGTATAAAGTGGTACCCGCTCCCATAGATTTAAAGTCAGAATAGATGAAGGAGGGAGCGGGAACCAGTCTACTCTGTATAATAGACACCACTGGTACCCACCACCCTATTATACGACACTGGTGACCACAGTACTTTGACAGAATTTGCTTAATAACCTACTGTCAATGCACTTGGATTGTATTTGCTTGGGACATGGTGGAAAGCTACCCATAATGCTTTGCCACATCCATGCTTCCTGTTCCTTCACATAATTTGGTGAAAGAGATAAGGATTCAGTTGTGCCTTGGATAGGGTGGTGGATAAAAGTGAATAATTTTCTCCTAATATGGACCAGTTGGATCCCATGAAATTGATCTTACAAACTTTTCCCCCTCACTTATTCATTAATATCCGTATGCATTAGAAACAGCACACTAGCTCTTAAAAAATATACATGTATAAACAAAACATAGTCTGACATTCCGATAAACATGGTGGTTATGTAAGTAGTTGATCTTAAAATTCTAAAACAGATACTCGATGTTCAGGTTTTTTTTCTTCTAGTAATAAGCCCATGTACTGATTACGTCACACTTTGTATGGGTTTCTATATGGGGCTACGAAACCGCCATCAAACCAGGCTCCCGTAAGAAAGCACACGTGTAAACAAAGTGTGACGTCAGCACGGAGACTTATTGTGAGGATACTTCAAAAGAAAACTGGCCTTTTGTAAGAAATTTAGATAAGATAGCTTTTGATCAAGATTAGTCCCAATACTTCATTACAATACATAAAAACAAACAAACAAATACCTGTACTTATGCAGCAGCAATACATTACTACAATCTGAGGATTGATAAACTCCGTTTCAGAGCCAATCTGAGAGTGAAACTTGGTAGGGCGCACGTGGACATATTTCAAGTGGCAGCATAAAGTAATGGAGCTATTTCATGGACTTCAATAGCACCAGGATTTCAACATTTGAGGGCAGAGAAAACTAACATTTTAAGAAATTCGTACTTTAGGGCACATTTTTCAAGTAGAATCTAACATAACTATGTATTTTTGGAGAGTTTTAAGTCATTTTGCCACCATCAACTCTTTTTTTTTGTGAAACACAAATCAAGTGGAAAATTACACCACATATTGATGCACTGGGCCAAATGTCATGGCACTGCTTATCATAAGCAAATAATTGTACGGAAAAACTTTCTCACTAACGGTAAGTGCGTTTCTAGATTACAGAATGTTCGTTATTCAGGTCTGTACATTTTATAACCAAGGATTCTGTGCTTACAAAGTTATTGCAGAATTTCTGTGCCAGTGCAGTGCTATAATGCTGATCATGAAGTTCAGAAGTCTATGGCTCACATGAAATGGACAGGTCCATCAATTATGCCCCGCCTCATAGTGTTTCAACCAATCACAGCAAGTGTTAAGGTCCAACAAAAGCCTGACATGTGCATGACACATGTGTATGGAACATACAGTGTGACATTTGGAGAGGTGTTGCGATGTGGGCAGGGCCTAATATGTGCAATGGGCGGGGCCTAATATGTGCAGCGGGCGGAGCGCAATGTGTGTGCAATGGGTTGAGTCAAATGTGTGCAATGGGCGGGGCCTAAGTGTGCATAGGCGGCGTTTGTGTGTAATGGGCGGAGCCTAATGTGTGCAGTGGGCAGAGCATGTGTGTAATGGGCGAGCCTAATGTGTGCAGTTGGTGGGGCATAATGAATTGTCTATTGGGCCCTCGTCGAGCACAATCCATGCGCAGGGCAAGACGAGGAAAGAAGAGTAAGTAAATATGCAATATTGAACATCCTGTCTTAAAGTTATAGCACATTTGAAACTCTGAATAACAATACCCTGTCAACAAATACACTAAGCCAATTCGGATTTCAAACTGTGCATATTCACATCAAGGTTTGACAATTTTCAGGGCAAACGCAAGAGATAAATGCACATAGTCTATAGGGATATAGTAAATCTCAAATATGAAAATGTTAAGGCATTCAAAATGAAGAGGGAACACTTGCTGCAAACGTCGGATCATACAAAATATTGTGAGGCATAGTGAAGTCCAAAGCTTTTGAAATTTTGTACTTCCTTCAGACCGAGTTTTTCTGGCCAATTTTTCACCAAGATGGAAAATGTGTGCTGGTCCCAGAGGGCAAGTGTCCTCTTTGTACCTATCTCAATGACTCACTGTCACTTGTCGGGTAGTGCTGTTGTATAGGATTACCCTGTAGCACCAATGAATGGGCTTAAAGGGCCCCATGCAATGTAATTTTTTTATAATGCAATCCGTCAAGGGTACTTTGGTGCATTTTTGGTTTTTATGCTAATGAAAATTTCCATATTCATGAGCAAAAGTGTGATGTCATTTCAGGCAGAAACCTCAATGTTAACAGCTATTTTTCAGCACCAAAAGTTGCCAGAGTTTTGGACATTTCGCTGTCGTAAATTTTCTTTTCTGTGGTGATTTGTTGTAGGGTCAGTGCATGGCAGTAAGCCAATGAGCTTTTTCTCACAGATGTTTTCAATGAGCAAATTTTTCTTTTTGGGTTCACAATTTGAACAGAAAATCCCCTGAACTGAAAAGTGTCTTCCTGAAATGACATCACAGCAACAGCGCCCTCAGTTGTCCAGAAAAGCATGGACAAGTTTAAATGTTTAAACAAGTGCACTTTTCAAATAAAATAAACCAAAAAAGGGATGTCAAACAATTTTTATACGTTTAACAGGAGTAGAAAGTTGCACAAAATATGTTCCAAAGAACAATTAATTTCATGAACCATGGAGGAATAAGAACATTGTGTCGTTTGCCTTGTTTTTCATAAAGGAAAATAATGATAGAATTTGATGCCCACATGTGCAATTTGAAAACAGAACTGGCTTTATAGATTCTGTATGAAAATTAATATGCTCGCTGCCTTGAAAAACAACGGACTCATTTTTAATACTTTCTGGCTTATTTTGTTCTGGCCGTTCATAGACAAGTTTTGTTTACAATTCCAAAACATTAAAAATCCCACGTATGAAAGATGATGACCGGTTTGCTGTTGTTCTACGATACCTAAGTCATGTAAGTGAACAAAAAAAACAAAAAGCCAAACAGTACACTTCAAAACCTGATCCAGCCCTGGCCACTTTCAAAAAATTTCAATACTTTCCATCAACAAAAAGTTCCTTTGAATTAACATAATAGATGAAACTTAAAACTATAAATGCTGTCATCACTAACATCGATTTCTAAAATCCAAAGACAAAATAAATCACACAACGGCGATTGAAAAAAAAATCCCCTTCGTATAAAGTGCAACTCTTGAGGCCTTAAAAAAAGTGTCTGGGGCCGAGTAAATATTTTGGTGTGATTTTCAAATTAAGTTTCTCAAAAAGACTTTCAATATAGAATGTGACACACCAACCATTCTGACGATAACAAAAAGTTAGACATTTTTTTTTACATCAGACAGAAATGTGCCTGAGGCCCAGTAAATATTTGGTGTGATTTTCAAAATAAGTTTCTCAAAAAGACTTTCAATATAGAATGTGACACACCAACCATTCTGACGATAACAAAAAGTTAGACATTTTTTTTTATATCAGACAGAAACGTGCCTGAAGAAAATGTGAATCACACTATTCTGACGATAATAAACAGTTAGACATTTTTTTACAGCAGACAGAAAAGCTTCCCCAGTCATTTCATTTAAATCCCTATTTATTTAAAAGATTTGTACATTTGTTTTTCATACATGTCCATTTGTTTAAAATTTATATTTGTACATGTTTTATAGAGATAATTGTCTTTAGATGCATAGAACATTTATTAAGTCAACATTTTTCAGAGGAAAACTCAGAAAACTTCGGCCAAGTAATACTGCTGGGTGCAACCATTTTTATAGTACATGGATGTTTTACAATTTGAGGGATTATAAGGCACAGTACGCCACAAAGCCTTTGTCTCAAAGATACGCCTCCTCAAATTCATAAGTGGCAGGTTCTCTTTTCCTAATACCAGAGGGTCAAGGGTTCAAATCCAGCTGCTGGCCATATGTTGTGTCCTTGGGCAAGCCACTTTACCCCCACTTGCCTCTCTCCACCCAGGAGTATAAATGGGTACCGGCATTAGCTGGGGAGTAACCTGCGATGGACTAGCATCCCATCAAGGGGGAGTAGAAATATTCTCAGTCGTTTCATGCCAAGGAAACCGGAGATAAACGCCGGTTTTGATGGGCCACATTGTCTCGTGACAACTGCACTTTACTTTACCACACGCACAAAAAGGGAGGCTTGTTTGAAAAACAGCTTATTCTGTACTGTAAATCCCTTGAACATGTAGGGAAAGTATTTTCATAACCCCATCCGAACATTTTCTTCTTCATGGCGAACATTTTACTAAACTAATAAAAATTTAATGTATATAGCTTCATCCTACATGTAAGTATGAAACAAGGTGGGTTTAAGTCATTCAACTCATTAAGCAATTTGACGTTATTCATAATTAAAAACAACCGACACAAAAAATTCACTAAAATAAGGTTATGCTCTATTAGACATTAAAATATGATTCCATATAAAAAAAAAACAATTCCTGACACAAAAAGATGAACATCGTGAAACAATACTATCTCTATTTACAATGCTCCAAACGTTTGATACGCTGGAAAAGACGGCCCATTTCCAAAAAAAAAAAACATGATTGGAAAAAGCCTCATAATAAAATATATTATGAATTTGTGGAGTATACATGTACATGAATGTACACTTGTACAGGTTTTTTTTCCTTTCCGTATTTACAGCACAGGCCAAGTTCGGGCAAGGACCATTCGTCGACTAGTGGTTGATTTGTGACGTACCTTACCCCTGCGCACTAATAGCAACGTGCGAACGTCTCTAGTCAAACGCTGGTCAGAATGTCATCGCAAAATTTCTGGATCCTGGCTCCCTGCTGTACGTTATGAATCTGCGCGGCTATTGGTTACCAGCGATGCAACCAGCCCCAGTAGGTTGGTTCTAAATAGTTGACTAGCGTAGTCAACCACCGTCGACTAGACAGAGTTCGGGCTAACTTTAGTCCAACTATGGTTAACCAATGGTCAACAATAGTTCTTGCGCGAACTTGCCCACAGGTGAAGTCACGAAGCCAAGTCAAAGGTGGAAAACTGCCGTAAAACTGCCGACAAGTTTTTTTTCTTTAAAATACAGACCCGTTTGCCAGCAGCGTAAGTTTTCCATATTAACTTTTCAACTCAAGTGATAACGTCATCCAAGCAACCCATTTGACACTTTCACCTAATTGACCTATCATCACCCAAATGACTGGTGGACCTTCTCACCCATTTGACTTGGTGACTTATTTTCTTTTATCCAAGTGACCCACTCTTACCATAGTAACCTGGCAGTCTTTTTCATCCAAGTTAGGGTCTTTCTAAATTCATATCCCGGGCCAGTACCGGGACAAGTTGTGGTTAGAATTATTAACTTTTTTCCGGACGGAGCTCTGCATCTGTCCCGGACAGTTCCGGGGAAATTTCTTTAGCAACTGCTTGACTCACCAATACGATGATGTCATTGCGGGAAGATTGCGGGGAAGTTGTTCAGAATCCTGCAACCCGACACAATGTCCGCAACTTGCCCGGAACTCGTCCCAGATATGAATTGAGATGGCCTTTTGCAGTTATCGTTTTCACCTAAGTGATTCTGGTTGACTTTTTCACCTTCGTGACCCCGGCTGACCTCTTCGCCCACGTGACCCCGGTCGACCTTTTCACCTGGTGGCGTTGGAGGAGTGACCGCTGATAATGGCCTGAGAGCGTCGGTTGGAGGCTTGGCGCTGGCGGGCAAGGAATGACTGGCCGGTGTTGGAGTTGGCTAGCCGGTCCTCGGCTGCCTTACGATGCATGTGCATACCCTGCATGACCAAAAAATTGATTGACAGTAACGGCGCAAGTGGACCGATCCATTATTAGTCCCGCCCACTGCACACATGGGCAACAACATGTGCGCCTCTCCAATGCACACTACATGTTCCAGCTGCATGGATCATGCACACATGCAAGCATGTAGGACTTTTGTGCGTGTATGTCAGACATATATCATGGCTGTGATTGGTCAAACACACAGTGGGCGGGGTTTAATCGAGATTTAATTGGTCTATTGTGAGAAAAAGGGGCCGGGTAAGCTAAAGCCATTTTCACAGTGTTTACAATGATTACGAATTTTGCCATACTTTTTTATGTTGTTTTCAATAGAAATTCGTTTCCGTTGTGTTTTTTAATTTAAGGAAAATTCCAACTTTCGTTTCAACCATAAAACTGCAAGAAACTTTGTTTCCCCTTTCATCATGGGTGTTATGTTGTGAATTTCCGTGAAGAAGACTGAACAAAGTTTTGTGATTGACTTGTGATTGACATGTGATGCTTTGTAATTGTCTTGTGACAACTTGTGATTGACTTGTGATGATTGTGTTTGATTTGTGATGACGTGTGATTGACTTGTGATTGGCTGCGATTGACCTGCGATTGACTTGCCATGGACTTGCAATTGATTTGTGATTGAGTTGTGCTTGATTTGCGATTGACTTGTGATAGGCTTGTGATAGGCTTGTGATACGCTTGTGATAGGCTTGCGATTGGCCTGCGATTGACTAGCGATTGACTTGTGATTGACTTGTGATTGCCTTGCGATTGACTTGCGATTGATTTGTAATTGACTTGTGATGACTTGTGATGACTTGTGATGACTAGCGATTGACTTGTGATGACTTGTGACAATTTGTGACTGACTTGTGATTGACTTGTGACGATTTGTAATAGACTTGTGATTACTTGTGACAACTTGTAATGACTTGTGATTGACTTGTGATTGACGTGTGACAACTTGTGATGATTTCTGATTGACTTCTGATTGACGTGTGACAATTTGTGATTGACTTGTGATGACTTGTAATGACTTGAGATGACTTGTGATTGACTTGTGATTGACTTGTGATAGGCTTGTGAAGACCTCTCTATAGTTTTGACAGTTTATCCAGCATAGACTCACCATGTTGTACCACGCAGACACTATCAGCTTCTCCTCACTGTCACGCATCACCTTGGACTTTTCCCTTTCATGCTATTGAACAAGAGAAGAAAACAAAAAATATTAAAACTGATCTACCAGCAAGCAATGGACTGTTCCACATTTAGCTATAAGCCCTGCCCACATTTGTACATGTACATTTCTGACAGTGTCACCTGACCAAAAGCTGTGATCCGATTGACCAACAGCGTGATTGACAGGCACATACAAATAATTCATGACATTGCACTTCATGAATAATTCTACAGTAACCCAGCCTGATTGACTTGCAAAAGTCCTCATGAGTTTGTCACTAGGCCTGCACTAATGTCTCTCCTCAATTTGCCTCACCGGATGGCCACTCAGTTTCGTATTTTTAAAGGTAGAGAAGATCATTTGTCATTGTGCATTTGCTAGTTTGAAGCGACAAAAGTGCTCAAAATCTAAAGACGGCCAATTAACAACTAACCTGATGAACTTTTAGCTCAGTGAATGATGTAAATTCAGAGAAAACAATATTCTAGGATCTTAATTTCAATTCAAAAGTTCCCAAGACACGTTTTGAATTGGGCCCGAAATCAGCATCCAGGACACGTTCTCTTTCAGCCAATTGCAGCTACGCGATGTCACGCACTGAACATATAGTCAAGCCAGGCCTTCTGGACCAAGTCCCCCAAAATCCACCAAAATGGGGGATGGATTTTGATGGAGTTGGGGTGGTTAGGGTTAAGTATAAATAATTCATGGCATTGCACTTAATGAATAATTCAATAGCGACCCAGCCAATTTGAAATTCAAAATGCCTCATGACCTCATCCCTTGACCTGCATTGTGTAGTCTCCGCTCAATGCGCTTCATCATATTGCCAATCAGGTTTTAATTACAAAGTCACAATGGCCTCCTGAAAAAGGCTACCACTCACCTCCAGGTGTTCGATGATCTTCTGCTTCTCATGCAGCTGAGCCTTGAGTAGCTGGAGCTCGTTGGAGCTCGCCGGGCTCTGCTTGGGATCCAGGGTGCGGATGACGCTCTTGGCCTTCTCCAGGTACTTCTTGTAGCGGTCCTCCATGGCCCGCATGTCGTCTTCCTTCTTCATCAGCATGTCCTGAAGGTTGGACACCTTCTCCGCTGGGGTAAAAAAAAATCAGACGTGGATTGTCAGTCGTTTCTTTTAAAGGGAAAATACAACATTTGCAAACATCGAAAAATAAAACTACCAAGTTGTTACGTAATACCTCACTAGGATGTTGGTAAATGACAGTTTAAAGCATCCTGTAAAATTATGGCACCTGGTGTGAAGTCATTTTCAAGAAAACTAGGACTTTTGTATACATTTCCAACAGTGGTTGGCCGACCACCATTGAAAAAACCTAACTATTTTTTAACTACTGCTCCAAATTTATCATTTTTTTCAGTCCAAATTTTATTTGCTATTGGTTCCCTGTTCATGAACGGGTGCAGGCAATTTTCCGGCATTTTTGATCCATTTCATCTTAGTGGAGTCAGGGAACCAGACTACTTGAACAATTTTGTTTTTGTTGTTTTTTTCCACCATTTTCGAACACAGCACCTCAAACATGTCAGTGTAACAATATTTGATTTATTATACTAACCCCTCAAATAGTTTATTTCTGAAAATTACAGGAAAAGCCAATGAAACAAATTCCTTTTAATCCGTGTTTGTTGAGTTATAGTTTGGCCAACCAACCAGATATGACATCCAAATCTGTAACACTAACTTTCCGAAATCCTCCAAAATCCTCTTTGCATATAAGAGAGGATTTTGAAGGATTGCGGCTGTATCGAAAAACAGTATCGGTTGATTTTGGAGGATGCATTGTGTCAAGGTCTTAGGCTATACCCTGTGTTGTTTATGCTGAGCCATGCCTAAATTTAGGCCTAGAATTATACTTGAAATCATTCGCACTGCTTCTGGATATCAACAGTGATTGGTGGAGGATTTTCCAGGATTGAGGCACTCAGAGGCAGCGGTCACCCCTCCACGGCACAAATTCGAGATATAACGGACGATTTTGCACAACTTCAAGATACAACAAATGATTTTGCACCAATTCAAGATATAACAAATGATTTTGCCCCAATTCAAGATATAATGGATGATTTTAGAGGATTGAGGCTGAACCTAGTTTTTACATGGAGGCAGTTGGAGGATTTTGCAGGATTGAGGGTGCATCCTAGCAAAAAGGGCAAGGGGGTTAGGGTTAACTCTAACCCTGCCAGACGCAACACAGTGCATCAGGTGGAAAAGTCTGGTGCACTTTGATGCATTCAGCTACCAACACCAGTGCATAAACGGCCACTTCTGAGACAATGAGAGCTAGTCCCATGGAACAATGCCACAGTTGTATCCCGCTGCATTCGGTGACAACCGACTCTGAGGCAGTTTGGCCTTGAGACTTTTGACCTGATGGATCTAAATCTTAATAAAAATTTTAAAAAATTTAAAATTGTTGCTTGACATGGGTTCAGACAAATGACTTTGTTTCAGCAAATGTAAAAGCACTGTACTCACAGCTTGATATGTACTTGGGTTCCAGCTCGTCAATGTACGTTCGGTTGCGCTGTAGCTCGGTATCAGACTCACGAAGCTTCTCCCTGATTTCAAAACAAATTTCAAAATACATCTTAATTATGCATGATTGAAGCACATGCAAATGAATTCAAATGTTGACGCCTGAAACACACGCAACGTTAGTATTGAGACTTTGGGCTGAATGATGTTACTATATAAATGAACACAAGTAAGGGGTCCATTAAAGAGCCAATGCAATGTAATTTGGTTAATGCAATCCTTGAAAATGCACCTTCGTGTCCATTTTAACCTTATTTTCAATCTTCTTTTGCCATTTTCAAGGGTGTTTTGGTGCCTTTTTGGTTTTTATGCTAATGAAAATTTCCATATTCATGAGCAGAAGTGTGATGTCATTTTAGAAGAAACCTCAATGTTACAGCTACTTCAACACAACAAGTTGACAGAGTTTTGGATATTTTGCTTTTTTTTGGGGGGGGGGGGGTAATTCCTTGTTGTGTCAATACATTGCAGTAAGCCAATGAGCTTTCTTGACGTTTCTCACAAATGTTTTCAATGAACAAACTGAATTACTGAACACGGGATGGCCCAAAACCCCCCAAAAAACTTTTTGGGAAAAAAAACCACAGGGAAATTCCCGATCCAGCTCTAAATCCACTCCAAAATGCCGTTGCATCATTTTCAATCTTCAATCCTCTGTATGCTGAAGGTTACACTAAAAACTGAAAGGTTCGCATGGTGGAAAGTTAAAAAGATGTAAAGTTTGTGGTAACACTATGCAGTCAAATCTCTTGTACGACTTGTATGTGGTTCTGAAAAGACCCGGGTTTTTTTTAAAGGTATAGTCCATCATTTGTAATTTGTGCATTTTGTTCGTTTGAAGCAACAAAACTGCTCAAAATCTAAAGAAGGGTGCTGAACAACTAACCTGATGAAGTTTCAGCTCAGCTTCAGCTGTATATTTCGAGGAAAACAGCATTCTAGGATCTCGATTTCAAATCAAAAGTTGCTGAATCATGTTTTGAATTGGGCCTGAATTCAGTGTCCGAGACACGTTCTCACTAGCCGATTGCAGCTACGCGATGTCGCGCACTGATCCGACGAATTATAGCAACCACGCTCGCGTGCGTCGTGTCAACTCTTGCGCGTGCTTCGCCGAATAAAAAAACAAACTGCTAACAGAAATTTCCAACGGTGCTTCTTAAGACGCACCGTTGGAAAGGCCTTCTTTCGTTGATTTCTTCAAAATGACAGCCTGCCAGAAAGAATAATTTCACAGGGAGTTTAGTCCCCTTACTATCTTTCAACCAAGTATGTTTTTCATCAATAACTACGCAAGTTACTTTTTGGACAGCTGCAAATGATGGACTTTGGCTTTAAGGCCAAAAAAAAAAGTCTCCGGTTTCTGGTATGGAGCTTGCCCAAAAAGTGGTGCGGCGACGCGGCTTTTTTTTTTTTTTACCTGTTTTTTTTGCTTCAAATGTCGGCTGATGACTGCAAATGGTGCCTGACTAAACTTAGTGCAAATATTATGGGAGACCAGAGAGGCCACATAAAGCTTATACTCGATCGTAACCCCATCTAAAAACACGTTAAAATTGTGCAGCAGCAGGATTCCAGTCAAACCAGTGAGTTTGGCGGTTTTGAGACATCATCTTTCATTGAAAAAAAAAACTTTTTCATTTTGCCGACGCGCATGGCTACGGCGCCGCGCGCGCATACCAGAAACCGGAGACTTTTTGTTGTTGGCCTAACGATGTTTTGGACAGAATGCTCTGTCTGTTTTCCATTCAGTTTAATGGTATATTTTGAAATTTCAGCAAGAAGCACTACTATAAGGATATATTGCAAAACTTACTTGTGCTCATTGAGTTTCAGTCGTAGATCTTGATTCTGAAACAAAGAAAGATACAAGAACGTCTCAATTGATAGCCAACTTCCAAGCACGTTTAATCCTCATTACAAGTAAATCCCTGCAGTTTTTGTACACAACAAGATGCCATGTATATATGGGTCATTCCACCGGGTTGGGGAACAATGTGTGACATATGAACATATTAAGAAAAGCATGAATGCCTTGCTAGCAGTTGCTCTACATAATATTTGTTGTTGGGTGTTTCACTACTGCAGAAAGTTTGAAATCATTTCAATGTATTTTGCCAAAAATATGAGCAAAAAATGTCATTTTGGACGTAACATTGACACCGTGTCAGTGTTACGTCCAAATATGACATTTGTACCTTTTTTTAAAATTTCTGCGAAACATTACCCAAATTTACTTTGCGTACTTCTTACTGTAGATGCAACACAATAAGAAAAGCTTTTGTTATGGTAGTCAGACATCAAATGGAGCAGAAATGATAGCTTGGTTGTGTGGACGTAACATTTACACGGTGTAAAACCCAAATGTCACACTTCCATTGAGTGATTTTTACACCGTTACACCCACACTTGAGGTATTGTTTCTGCTATATTTGAACCCCGACTATACCAAAACAAAAGCTTTTCTTGGTGCTTAGGTGTCCAGTTGTAAATATGCAATGTCAGTTTGGGTAGTATGTTACATACGTGTAAAAAAAGGCAAAAAAACACAATTTGGATGTAACATTGACACAGTGTTAATGTTACGTCCGAATTAATACATTTTTGCTCATATTTTTGTCAAAATACTTTCAAATAATTTCAAACTTTCTCAAGTATTGAAACACCATATTAAAGACAAATATTATGTTAAGCAATTGTTTAGAATGCATTGATACCTTTAATAATATAACCAAATATATGGATGTAACATGCACTGCTTCCCAACCCGGTGGAATGACCCATATGCTACATTACTGACCAATGTAAAAAAAAACAAATAGAATGATGAAAAATTGTATTTACAGAGATTTATTGTAACCACTTGTTTGGAAATTGAAATTTTTTTGAAACACGCTGTATTTTGATCGAAAGAATAAAAATAAAAACTATGAGCAAGACTTTCAAACATGACAACATGAATTCAATTGGTTTTGCCTTACTGGCTGCGTGAGAATCTGAGTTGATAAAAATATGATTGGGATTAGTCAGGTACTCACAAACTGGTTATTTCATCCATGCAATCCAGGTGGGGTTAACATTAGATACCAGATGCGGAGAAAAGACAACGAATGGAATTAGTAAGACATGGCAATTCCAGGTCAACATGCTCGTTCAGTTACGGCACACAAACAAGCAGAAACAAACAAACAAACAAACACTAACAGCCCTACACCCCAATACCTACAAACAAACAAACACCCCAACACCCCCCAACAAACAAACAAACAAACAAACAGATTAACTGACAAATTAACAACCACATTGACAAGGAAAAAAATGAGCACACAAATGAACAAACAAATATATAACTAAACATAAACAAACAAACATCCTAGATTACTTTTGTATTCCTAGGATTAAAAAAAAAACCATGGAACCATTTCTCAGTTTACTTAGAAGTCGCGGTTATAACCGTGGCAGAAATTATCAAATAAATTTTTAAAAAAATAATCGAGATTTCATCAACAAACACAAAAAGCCAACCATCAAACAAGTAGCATATACAACAAACACAACAAAAACAAACTTCACAAACAGAGCATTCTAAAGAATAGAATAAAGAATAAAATCAAAGCTATTGAACGGTTACAAAAACAAGGCCACAATACAGAAAAAAAAAAAAAAAATTCTACAATACAGAAAGGAAAGGAAAAAAAAAATTGAGGAATGACACAAATTCGAATATTGTCATGAGTTCACTGGTTAATTTGCATAGCAAGAAAACATGCATATTTATGAGGGAAAGTTCTCTACAAAAACAAAAATGGCCTGTTGGATGATTCTGACAAAAATTATGCAGTATTTATTCTGCAATCAATAGAAACAAAATAAACAAAGACAATACTTATTTCAAATGATAAAAATAATCATCTTTTCATACAAAGCTTAGCCTTGGTCAAGGCAATCGGCAGTAGCGTCCCACGATCGATGGTCGGCCCCTAACGTACACATAAGCTACGCGCTACACTCTCACATGTACGTACTGTATTAAGCGCGAACAGCGACCTCACGCGGCTAGGCTACAATATGCAAATCTGGTGGGGAGGAACCAAAGCTTTGGAACAACCATAGCGATGATCTATCTTTTTGGGGCACTCTTCATTATTTTGTCGCTGGATTTATATCGAGTTATATTTGGTGTGCAGACTCCAAACTTTTTGGAGAATGTGCCCACAATATGTAAAATATGAGCCGTCACGACCAAGCACTGAATAAGAATCTCATCTTTATTCGTATACGGGATTGCCCCTGGAAATCCAGCAACAAAATACAGAAAAACATAAGCCAAAGTCACAGATGTTCCAAGGCGTTCATATAGCCCAATCTGAATTGCATAGTTTAGCCTACAATCCTGGCCAAATCTCGCTGGGCCCCCAACCCCCCGGCCCCCCCTCAATGTTGTCTCTCATTGCGCGGTGTGTGCTCCATCAGCTGGAGAGAACAACATTGACCAGGGCAGCGGGGGAGTGGGTGACCGTGGCAGGCTCAGGAAGTATCCCAGCCATTTTGGCCGAGATTGAAGCCACATGACGCGCATGCGATTGCTGTTCGCGCTCCGCACAGAACGCTTCACGTGAGTGCAGTGTTCGTGGCCGACCGTCCATCATCGGACTCGTCGAGTGCCTTGAGCAAGGCGATACAAAGCTTTGACTGGGAGAATGAGGATGTGATAACTGTCCAAGCAGAGAAATCACGCAAAAATAAAACTGTACGAAAAATCACGCAAAGAATTAGTACATATTTCACTGCACTTAGCAAAGCAAGCCATTCACTATGAGCAATCTGCAAGTTAATGACAGCAGACATTTGTACCTTTTGTTTATTTACCTCTTTGCTTTTTGACTGAGTGGACTGAACACCATGAATGAAAGAACAAGGGCGGCACAAAAGTATTAATGATTTGAGGATTAGAATAAAGAGCAATTCACGGTTAAAAACAATGTTGATGCTGCATGGGGAGACTACAAAGACAGACATTAGGGGATCAATTTTACCACTACATGAAGTTACGATTCCCAATTTTGTTAAGAATTGACGTAATTTCTTCAACATAAAGGCTAATGAAGTTTATTAAGTAGTCACTCCCTTATCCGACGTCAATGAGAGATATAATCGTTTTCTTTTTTCATAGTTGAATTAAAGCAATTGACTGGAGCTGGGCAGGCGCGGTTCTAGAACCAATATTGGGGGGGGGGGGGGGGCTAGCAGGGTGGATCCAGAATTTTTTTCAGGGAGGCGTGCTGAAATGTAGACCGGTTATTTTCTCCAGACACTTGGGCCTCCGAAAATCAATAGGTGGGTGGATGGGTGGTGGGGGGGGGGGGGGGGGGGGGGGCCTCATGCCATATTTTCAATGGGGAGCGCCAATAAAATCCTAAAATCATTCACACTATATTAACTACAAATGCACCCTTGTCACGACTTTTTCTTTAGGGGGAGACCGTTTAAATGTACATCACAATCCTTCTTTTTGCTAATGCAATTTCTTTTTACGGAATTTATTTTGGGGGGGCTAGACAAAAACAAAATTGGGGGGGGGCTAAAGCCCCCCCCCCCATAGAACCGCGCCTGGAGCTGGGTTTGAACTGGAGCAGGGTTTGAACCAGAGCCCTCTGGATTGCCATTCCGGTGCTCTTACCATTTGAGCTATCCAGCCCTATGTTGGCGGTTCCCCAATTTGTTAATGACTTTATTCAAGGGGTGCTAGTCAAAGCCATGAACCTGTATGCAACCACGGATCACGCCCAAAGTCATGGTTATTTTGAAGACTGTAACAAAAAGCTCTATCCTGTTTGAGTGATCCCTGTTTGCTATTTCCAAGGTTTGCAGCATTTTAACCCTAACTCCCTAGCATAATTTACTAGGAACCGTACCCATTTAGGCAAATTCCAACACCCACATGGGAAATTGTACACACACACTGTTGGACTTAGTTTCTGGAGGTATGCCAACCCCAGTGTAAAAGACCATCTGTTTAGGGGTACTGTACCTATCCCAACAGATTTCAACAAAACCTGCTGTTGGGCTTTGATGGGTTGACTTTAATAGGTTAGGGTCAATGTTGATAGTATGCTGTTCTGGTAGTCTGGTTCCCTGACCCTACCTCAGACGACACTAGCAATTTATAGACGTCGGGGAATTGTCAGGTCAGGGAACCAGACTAGCTGGCTTGCATCCGTTCACGGATGTGTAGCCGATTGCAACCAAATATGGACAAACTAAATTTGGTAAATTGGGAACAGTGTTTGAAAAAGTCAGTTTTTGTCAGTGATGGTTGGCCGACCATCGTCGGAAAATTGATACAATAATTCCACTTGTTTTGAAAATGACAGCACACCAGGTGCCACGATTTCACAGGATGCTTGAGACTTTTAACAGGTAGTGTTTTGTTGTTGTTGTTGTTGTATATTACCTTTAAAGTTCTTCTTTATTGTTTCCTTTTTCAAAACTCTTTACCAGAACAGTAAAACCGGGTATCAACTTTTCATGTTCATGTACTGCCACTACTGTGTATTGCATGAGCTCTTTGACTCATTAGTTCCGCCAAAAAACTGTCCTGCCTGTTACTCCCTACACCACCCAAAACCTCCCCAGCACTCCATTGGTTTAAGCGATTCTTCAGTGATTACATACAATACAGCGCATGTGATAATGGGTTAAAACTGACTGCCAAGCGAACAAGCCTTCCTCCAAACATTGCCAATATCAGAACACACCATACACGAGAGTACCAGCTACGGGCTAGAAACTTTAAAAAAGCACTGCAACAATTCGGGCCAAGTTCGCGCAAGGACTATAGTTGACCAATGGTTAACTAACGTTTGCCCGAACTCTGTCTAGTCGACGGTGGTTGACTACGATAGTCGACTATTTGGAACCAGCCTACTGGGGTTGGTTGCTTCGCTGGTAACCAACAGCCGCTCGCATTCACAACGCTAGCAGAGAGCCAGGATCCAGAAGTTTTGCAATGACATTTTGACCAGCGTTTGACTAAAGACGTTCGCACGTTGCTATCAGTGCGCAGACGTAAGGTACGTCACAAATCAACCACTAGTCGACTAATGGTCCTTGCCCGAACTTGGCCTCGGGCGATTCACAATGCAGTGCGCTACCAAGAGTTTGCCATGGAGAGTCAACTTTTCAAGTTTACGGTCGACAAAACATGGCCCATTTGAATGAGTGTCAGTAGACACTTGAGCTAATTTGTTATAGATTGGGGCATAGCGTTCTGCTGCCTTACCAAAAATCACCATATTGATACAAAGAAAAGCAAAGGGCAAACATATACTATACATATACGTGCGAAACCACGACCGGAAAAAACAAACAATTTCAAATGTCCCGCGCTGCGAATTTGTCGACTATCTCCCACAATGCACTGGGAAAATGAACTCTCCGTGGCAAACTATTGGTGGCGCTCTGCAATGTGAATCGCCCGAATTGTCAACCAATTCGCAGAATTATTGAAGAAGTTTATTGGCAAGCCCACGGAATGAACTCATGCAAACTTGAAAAAGCCAATTTAAAGTGCACACGGCATCAAAATTTCAACAGTCAACAAGTTTTATGATAGGCACAGAATTTCAACCACACACCAAATTTGTTTGAGACTTTAAAAAAAAAGTCCACAGTGATGGCGACAGCAATTTACAAAATGATCCCGAGAGTGGATACGGAAAGTTGTTCAACCGAGAAAAAATATTGACGTTTTGCGCTGACAAAGAAATATATATAAGGACAAACTTACCTCCCCCACAACTGATGAAGACACGCCCTCCTCCCTCTGTTGTTGCTTCAACTCTTCCATCTCTGCTTCCAGAGACAAGATCCGCTGATTGGAAATCCTGAAAGTTAAAAGAATAAGAAAAGATACAGGAGATTTAAATGTTGAGAATTGCTCATTGTCAGTTTATAAGCAACGAACACCCGGTTCTGTCCAAGTGCTTGGGACAAGTTTGCTGGGGTGGGACTCGAACCCACGACCTCCTGCTTACTGGTGCAGCAGCCGATTTCGTATGTAACAGTATGTAACGATTTCACAAAACAGCATGTAACTTATGACATGCGTAGGACTTACGCAGCAAATTTGTTGCGCAGCTGCGCAATAAACTTAAGATCGATTTCACAAAAACTTGGCGTAGCTGCGCAACATTTTAAATAATCTAAACATCTTGCACAAGGACAATGACAGCATTTTTCGACTACTGTGTGAGTATGATTTTTTACCAAAGTTCTCAAAGCACTTCACAATTATTACCCCTGTTCATCAGGCCATGAGACCAGTTGTTGCAGCAGCTCGAGATCAGCGCATCCTGGTCTCTACCCTCACAGGTACCTGTTTATACTCCTGGGTGGAGAGAGGCAATTGTAGTAAAGTGTCTTGCCCAAGAACACAAGCATCAGCGCAATCTGGTCTCTACCCTCACAGGTACCCATTTATACTCCTGGGAGGTGAGAGGCAATTGTAGTAAAGTGTCTTGCCCAAGAACACAAGCATCAGCGCAATCTGGTCTCTACCCTCACAGGTACCCATTTATACTCCTGGGAGGTGAGAGGCAATTGTAGTAAAGTGTCTTGCCCAAGAACACAAGCATCAGCGCAATCTGGTCTCTACCCTCACAGGTACCCATTTATACTCCTGGGAGGTGAGAGGCAATTGTAGTAAAGTGTCTTGCCCAAGAACACAAGCATCAGCGCAATCTGGTCTCTACCCTCACAGGTACCCATTTATACTCCTGGGAGGTGAGAGGCAATTGTAGTAAAGTGTCTTGCCCAAGAACACAAGCATCAGCGCAATCTGGTCTCTACCCTCACAGGTACCCATTTATACTCCTGGGAGGTGAGAGGCAATTGTAGTAAAGTGTCTTGCCCAAGAACACAAGCATCAGCGCAATCTGGTCTCTACCCTCACAGGTACCCATTTATACTCCTGGGAGGTGAGAGGCAATTGTAGTAAAGTGTCTTGCCCAAGAACACAAGCATCAGCGCAATCTGGTCTCTACCCTCACAGGTACCCATTTATACTCCTGGGAGGTGAGAGGCAATTGTAGTAAAGTGTCTTGCCCAAGAACACAAGCATCAGCGCAATCTGGTCTCTACCTTCACAGGTACCCATTTATACTCCTGGGTGGAAAGAGGCAATGTAGTAAAGTGTCTTGCCCAAGAACACAAGCATCAGCGCAATCTGGTCTCTACCCTCACAGGTACCCATTTATACTCCTGGGTGGAGAGAGGCAATTGTAGTCAAGTGCCTTGCCCAAGAACACAATCACCATGTTCCCCATTAGGATTCAAACCCTAAATATTGGAATAATTGAAGCCCAACCTTCATTCAATGAATGCACTCTTTGCATGTATCGTACCTGCTTTCTGATTCTAATTCACTCCTTCTTGCGTTGGAGTCGTCCAGGAGGCTCTGCAGTAGTTGCGTCTTCTCGTCTGTCGTCTCGCCCTGTTTTAGCTTCAGCATCTTGTTCTCATGCTGAAGACGGATAATCTTTTCCCTGGATTTAAAGGTAGAGTACATCATTTGTCATTTGTGCATTTGTTTCGTCTAAAGCAACAAAAGTGCTCAAAATCTAAAGACGGGTGCCTAACAACTAACTTGATGAAAGTATTGATGAGATGGAATTTGCGTCGGGGTGATGTAAATCAAATATTAGGTTTTGCCTTTCACCGACATATACACACTGTATACTCAGTGTGTTACCTCCCGGGTTAAAGTGAGAAGAAAAAATCACTCGGGTGGGACTTGACAATGTTTTAGCTCTGTGAATGCTATATTTTTCGAGAAAACAATATTTCAACACAAACGTTGCAGAGACATTTTTTGAATTGCACCTGAAATCAGCGTCTGGGACACGTTCTCATTCAGCCGATTGCAGCTATGCGATGTCATGCACGTACTGAACCGACAAATAAAAGCAACCGCGCACGCCTGTGTGTCGTGTCAACGCTTGCGCGCACCAAACTACCACCTACTAACGGAAATTTCCAAAAATGTGCCACTTGACGCATCTTTGGAAATGGTCTTCTTTAATTGTTTTCTTCAAAATGACAACATGCCAGAAAGAATAATTTCACAGGGAGTTTATCGCCATTACTATTTCTAAACCAAGTAAGATTTTCAACAATAAATTGATCAGGTACTTTTTGGATAGCTGCAAATGATCTACTCTACCTTTAATGGTTTCTTTTTACTTTTGGGCCGTGAAATCAACCTTAAATGTGGCTAATTTTGGATCATCCATGTCTAGACGAAACAAGACATGGAAGTGCATAAAATCAGCCTAGGGGTTTGACTGTACGCATCATTATGCAACCAGTGCGCAATGGTTACAAGATGCACACTGGCGGATTGGATGCGAAGAGAGCAGAGGGAAGTATATTTAAAGGGGCATTACTCCCGTTACTGAACTCAGAGCGTCTTAACCCTAACCACCCTGAATCCTTCAAAATCCCTTTTGCCAAGGTGGAGAAATTTGGAGGATTGAGGTTACATGGCAAAAGTGCGTTACTGATTTCGTAGGATGCACTTTGTCAAGGTCTTGGGCCGGACCTTGTGTTGTTATTGCTCAGCCATGCATAAATATAGGCCTGGATTATGCTTGAAATCATCCGTACTGCTCAAGGATGTCACTGGCCAAGCCTCAACATATTGACAGTCACTGCCGCAGGATTTTGCAGGATTCAGGTAGTGGTCACCCCTCCACAGACCATATTCAAGAAATAATGGAGGAATTTGCAGGTTTGAGGCTATATGCTACTTTTCCATGAGGCCAATGGGAGGATTTTGCAGGATTGAGGCTACATCCCATCAAAAAGGCCTAGGGAGTTAGGGTTAATGTTGTATACCATTGGAAAGCTCTGGCTCTGCAAAATCCAGTTTTATATAAATATCTCAATTCTTAAATGTAATGGCAGGTCACAAGTACCTGTGAGGGTTGGAGTTTACATGTGTCTCAATAGACAATAGACCCCTCTCGTAGACAGCCATCTCCGTAGGCAAATTACAACTGCGTATTACACGTCATCGTGTGTGCGCAGTGTGCAAAATAATCTGAACACGCGCGCATGTTGCTCGAAATTTCTTCGAAATACGGCACAGCCGATGCGTGCCGCGAAAATTTGACTCACAAAGTGCCGATGCACATTTAATACAATCTGTAGGCGTGACATCATTTGAGAGATATCTATACTGAACATCAATGCAAAATTTGTCGACTTTGGTGCGTCTGTCCAGACTTGTATTTGAGTCAACAAACATTGAGTCCGAGTCTGAGTCACCTCTCCCGAGTCTCAATCCCAGTCCAAGTCCTGAGTCATGCAGGTCGAGTCCAAGTCCGAGTCTCGAGTCACAAAAGTCGAGACCGAGTCACAAAAGCCGAGTCCGAGTCATGAGTCACTTTTAGTACTAAATACAGTTCAGAAATAAATTTTGAGCCGCACATATGTTAAGTATTTAGATGCATTTCTGCACCGCACAGACTGTATCCCTTGCTCAGGAAAGGATCTTCCTCAAAAATAGTTTCTGATTATATTGTTGAAAAAAATAAGTGATTTTTGGTAATTTTGGTCGAGTCCCGAGTCATGCAGGTAGAGTCTGAGTCCAAGTCGGAGTTCGCAGGCCCGAGTCCCAGTCATTCGTGATCTTGACTCGAATCTGAGTCACAGAAAATGGAACTCGAGTCCGAGTTTGAGTCACAAGTCACGCAACTCTGCTTCTTTCTGTACCCGATTGACCTGATTTCGGAGAGCATCATGTCTGCGAAGCCGGCTGATAACAGACTTCTCGAGTCCGAGTCTATCATGATCGTGACTCGAGTCTGAATCACAGACAATGGAACTCGAGTCGGACTCCAGTCCGAGTCCGAGTCACGAGTCACAAGTCACGCAACTCTGCCTCTTTCTGAACCCCACTGACCTGATTTCTGAGGGCATCATGTCTGCAAAGCCAGCTGATAGCGGACTCCCCGCTGGGGACATGCCCATGCTGATGTTGCCAGCCAGCTGGTTACACGTTAGCTCTTCGTTAGTTTCCTTGAGGGAATCACGCTCGGTCCGTAATCGCTGTAAAAGTAATGTTAACAGGGGCTTAAATCTGTGTTGGTGAGTAGGGGGATGGGGGAGGGATGATCCAAAATCCTTAGCTGCACAGCCGTGGAAATCCCAAAGGCAGGGAGGGGGGGGGGGTGGACACCACATGACACTAGAGGGTGCTGTTCATGATACAACTACAAATCTTACGCACACTAGTGCGCTTACGACCCGTAACTTTACATCACTACAGTGCAATGGTTTCTCCATTTTTCAGAACTATTTAATATACAGTGGAATCTCGATAAGTCAAACCTCAGAAGAATTGGCTCAAATTTTGGGTTCAGCAGAGTTTTGAGTTATCCCAAGGATTTTCTATTCAACAACAATTGAAGGATATATGTTTTTACTGAGTGAACAGGTTTTGAATTATCGAGATTTCACTGTCTGTGGACTGTTGGAGAAACGGAAGAAAACTCAAAATTGGTGTTTTTGGTTTTTCACAACAACAATCCGTGGGGGGGGGGGGGGGTAATGATCCAATGCCCTTGACTTCAGGTGTGCTTCTGAGATGTTATTTAAGACGTACGTCAACTTCGGTCTGGAACTGCGTCACTCTTTCAAGATGGCGTTTTCCCTCGAACTCAGCCTTGTCCGCCCGTCTCGTTTCTTCGGAGACCTTCGCGTGCAGCTCGTGGACTTGGCGCTTGTAATTCTCAAGCTGTGACTTCAGCGCGCTGGCTTTCTTTAGTTCCTAATATCAGAAGAAAATACCAGTAAAATTTATTGATTGAACAAGAAATGTGAATGACAGTAAGTTTTAGACTATGATGCATTAAAGGTAGAGTGGATCATTTGTCGTTTGTGCATTATTTTTTTCGTTTGAAGCAACAAGAGTGCTCAAAATCTAAAGAAGGGTACTGAACAACTAACCTGATGAAGTTTTAGCTCAGTGAATGCTGTATATTCTGAAAAACAATTTTCTAGGATATTGATTTCAATTGAAAAGTTGCCGAGTCATGTTTCAATTTGCACCCGAAATTAGCATCCGGGACACGTTCTCATTCAGCCGATTGCAGCTACGCGATGTCATGCACCGAACCAACGAATTATAGCAACCGCGCAGGCGTGTGCATCACGTCAAAGCCTGTGAGCGCACCCATTCACGGCTTTGCCGAATTAAAAAATGCGTCTTTATTTCACACCATTATTCATGGCGAAGTCACGGACAACAGCAATGTTTTACTTGAGTGAAATGTGCGTTAACTTGCTGCACAACTTAACCCTAACCCTTCTCAATCCTGTAATTTTCTCAGTATTTATTTTAACTTGTGGTGGGATTCGAACCTAGATTTCTAAAATAAAATTGGTTTGAATTGGACTTTTAAGTTTCAATTTCAGAAACTGGATATTAGACAACAAAGAAGTGAAGTTTTTTGTGACACCAAGCTAAAGAAAACAACTGGAACATCCCCCAATTTGCTCTGTGGTCTCTGGCTGTTGAGTACGTCATCAGATTCACTCAACAGTAGTCTTCTTGGTCCGCGAATAGCCTGCCCCTTCGAATGATCAGAGAGTTCCCATGCATTTTTTCCTTCAACATTACAGCTCTGGAGTGTTTTTTTTTGTAAAGGCCCAGTGGTCATTGAATGCTACAAACTATACCCAATGCAGCATCTCACTCATCACTTTTTGTTGGCATAACTGTGAGCTGAATGGGAGCTTCTAGAAAAATCAAATAACTGTTATTCAATTTGAAAATTTGTTTTACGATTACTTGATTTCGATTATCCTGATTTCTCCCACCACTGACCTTAACTCCACATTTGGTAAATTATTATTGGCTTTAACTCTCCTACGCAAACATACATTCTGTATCAAGTTGTCCCTTCAGGCAAAATCAATTAAGTGACTGTTTTCAACAGTTTAAGAGCTCCCAGGCTACTGACTGGCTGTGTGACTGTTTAACTTGATACAGCAATGCTTTGACTGTAGGTGACTGATAAGACAGCTGTGCCAACAGTTTCCTGCTTTTTATCTGTTGACTGAAGTGACTAGTCAGAGTGCTCGCTTGAAATATGATCCGACTGTTTGTGACTGGCCTGTGTAAACGGCATGGCAGGGAAAGTGGATTGAATTTTTGACTGTCTGTGACCGTTTAAAACACTAGGAGGGTTAATGGGCTTCTATACATGTGAAAGGCTCATGGACTCATCCATCACATCGAAAGGAAAGGTAAAAAAACAAGATGGCTCCCACTGTCACATGATCAAGGTCTGGTTCCCTACCTCCTCCAGTTCCATGGAATTCTGCATATACATTGTATTCTTGTCCTCCAGGAGCTTGACCTGTCTCTTCAGGTCACTCAGATCTTCTAGTTTCTTCTTATACGTCTCGATGGTGGATTCGTATTTGGACACTTTGTCTGACGTGTGTCGCAGGACGTCCATTTCGTCCTTGAGAGCCCTGGCCTCTTCAGCGAGACTCGTGAGTTTTTCATTCTGGAAAAAAAAAAAATTAAAAGAGAGAAACTTTTAAACCCATTCTTTCGTTTGTAAACATTGGGTGCCATTTTCTATGGGCCATTTTGTACGTGACATTTTGTATGTGACATTTTGCATCAACTGTCAGATTTTGTGGAATAGCACCAAGACTTTTATTTAAATTTCCACATGTTTTATTTACAAGGCAAAAATTGGTAACCAGCGAAAATGCCATACAAAATATATACTGCATTTGACTGGCATCCAGCTGATTTCTGCTCAGCACATGAATCTGCTAAGCATTTATCTTCTGCTTCTAAATCAGTTCAATGACAATGGGCCCATGGGCCCATGGGCCCATTTCACGAAAATGTTAAGACGTGTCTTAGGAAGGGTAACTCGTCTCATCTCGCGACTCGTCCTAGGATCGATTTCACCAAACTTAAGACATGTTCTAACTTATTTAGCAACGCCGCTGAACTCATCTTAACCTAACGGTCTGAGGGTCGTCTTATCCCATGAATAGTGTGTTAATTTGTGTATCGTCTATGGGCATCATTGCAATTTCTACTTGTTTAAGACGAGTGTCGGCCTAGAGCCATAGTTTAAGAGGAAGCAAACCACTGTAGAAACAGATTTGAAAAGATCTCTGACACATGGGAAAAATTCAATTATAAGCCGACATCTGGTCATCTTTTGAAAATGAAATAGTTTGGGTTCTCGAAGTAGAGTAATGAACTAGGGAGCAAGACGTTTAGTCATAAGGGTAGAGAAGAGAAGTTTTCATACGAAAGTTCGTGTTCTATGCACGTGCGCGGGAAGTTGGTTTTGTGTGTATTTTTTCAAAGACTGATTCGTCAAGCGGTAAACACAAACAAGGAACAGCCATCAAATTGGTAGTTTTGATGCACCTTGCTAAGATGCATTTAGTGAAATCAGTCTTAGGACGCGTCTTCTCTAGGATCGTTGTTAGAGTGGGGACTCGTCTTTAAGTCATAATATGAGTCGTAAGATAAGACAACTTTCTTGATATCGGCCCCTGGTCTATGAAATGGACAGCGAGGAAGCGGAGATGTCATACTTTTTGTGATATTTCGAGGACTTCCCTCTCCAGCATGTCGATTCTGATTTGCAAATCGTCTCGGATGTTTTCCAGACGGAAGTTCTCCTCCTGGTACTCTTCCACCGTTTGCTGCAGGTGCTGGTGCCTCCTTCCTGCTGGAGTACTGTGATTTAAAACCACGGATTAAAAAGAAGAAGAAAGGTCAGTGTGTTTCTGCAAATTCCAAGAAAAGTTCCGAGCTGAGTGTGCCTTTATTTTAAGTTTACATCTTTAGCAAAGGTAAAACTAAAAAAAACCAAAAAAACTACAAGCTAAATACAAACCATTTGTTTTTAGTTCTTTCTAGTTATAATTAAGGCCGGTTTACACTTTATGTGAATGTTAATGCGAATGCGAATTTGACGTCACAAAGCATTTGCTGCAAAATTAGCCGGTGTGGAAATGTGTTCAACTTTTGCGAATTTGCAGACTCGTCACAAATTCACTTTCACATCGAGTATGACCGGCCTTCTTTTTTTTTTTTTTCTATCAAGCATCTTTCAAACCTATTTCAGCCCATTTTATTAGTTGAATGTTCTTTCACTGTTATACAACAGCTGGAATTTAAAAATGGCGGTGTTTTTTTTTCCTACAAAAATTAGCTTTACAACTTATACAGAACTCAGTACCCCAATATGTTGAAAGCTTTTTACGCTCATTTCATGGTGACAGATGACAGAATGGCAAACAGCAGAGAAACTGTCTGCTGACTGACCGTAAATTCCCCCTCTACATTCGTCGCAGTGTTCAGGTACGCACATGTACATGTACAAATTTCCAGCTAAGCTTGTTTAAGAAGTGCAATGCAGTTATGACTTGTGCCTAGGCAAACACATTTTACAATTGTTCACTTCTGATGCCAATTTGTACAGGTAGTAGGTAGCACGTCGAAAAACACCAACAAAATTAAACATACAATAAATTACATTCCTAAATGCAGAAACTACTGAATGAAAAGAGAGGGACGAACCAAAATACTTTGAGGCAAGTGAGGGAGTTTCCACGATGCAGAAATAAGTGGAGAGGGCATTTACAGCAAAAATTTGGAAGTATACTTAACAGGTGTATCAGATACAAAATCTATTTAAACTAACTGGCAATAAATAAAAGGGCTACTGAAATAATTGGGATACTCAAGATCAAGGCAATATCAGCATCACTGACACTCACCTAGGGCTCATGTTTTTATGATTTGAAAAATAGAGTAGAGACAAACTGAAATGTCCATAAATGACACCGAGTATCAGAAAATTAAAAATTTGGATGGAATTTCAACTTTTTTGCTCTTGAAGTTAAAGGGGCACTAGGTCCTGAAATTCAATGAAAATTTCATGTTTTGGATTGTTTACTTATCCTATTTCAACCATCTGGTTAAAAGGAAACCAACCTAATGTCTTACCGTTCCCGAGAAAAGCAAAAAAAACCCGGTTGTTAACATCGGACACGACGGAGTACGAATACGTTTTTCCTGTCGTTCTCAGTGTACGATATACATGTTGTGTTTTTCGGGAACAGTGGTGACCAATCACCAATGCACAAAATAAATTTTCTTCAACGTCCGCAAACGGCAAACACTTTACGGATGAAATCACAACTAGCATCCAAACAGCTCGACTTTATGGGGTCGCAAAAGTGGACCCGGAAATTTGTTCTCGCACGCATAATACAGGAATAACACAAAAACGCCCAGTTTTTAAAGGATAGTTGTGTGGATGTTTATATCCTACTTTTAAATGTTCTTTCCGATTAACATTATTTCATTCAAGCGCGTTTTGTAGCCCATTTGGGCTGTTCCAGGACGCAGTGTCCCTATAACTGTTGAGTGCTCCCTGCCTTCATAAAGCAGGATTGACTGGCTGTGATTGTTATGAAACCTGATATGTTTTGACTGTAGGAGATTGGTAAGCCAGCTGTGCCTACCAGTCACCTGCTTTTGTCTGTTGATGGAATTTGACTGTCACAATGCCTACAAGAAATATGATCTACCTGTTGGTGACTAGCCTGTGTAAAAAGCATGGCAGGGGAACTGGATTGGTTTTTGGCTGCCTGTAACCGTTCAAATAGCAGGAGGGTTAACCAGTTGAAAATATTAAAACCTTCAGTTCTGATGTAATGTCTGTGATGCTGATATTGCCACAGTGTGTGTTCTATGGTTAATAATCACCATGCAGTTTACGTAGATTAGAATAAAAACTAAGCATTGACAAGACTGGGAAAATGCAAAAAAAAAAAAAATTGTCAACCATAGGAATAAGACAGGGCGAAGCAACATCTGCAAGAGAACATGCACCGTTCAATTTTACCTTGTGTTCTTCTCACTTTATATCAAGTTGAAAAAATGAAAAGAAAAGGCCAATATTTATTACCCTTTTTGAAATCTACCCCGAAAATGCAACAGTTTATGAATATCAGATGTAGTTTGACCAATTTAATCAGGTTACGCCGGGATTAAATTGACAAGAACGGAACGAGGCGCGGGACTACTTTTCACTCGACCTCAAGCCAGGCGGGTTGAAGCCATCACCCTCGGGCAGCACACTCATATTTCCGGCCTCGCCCGCCGCGAGCGGGTCGCTGACAGATATTTCTGGCCTTGCTCCTTGCGTGTTTAGCTGTCGTCCGTTCTGAATACCGCAAAACTTTTGCGTGTATACACGGCCTCCAGCGCGAACTGGTTAAATGTAACCCGATTTTTTTTTTTTTGCTAGTGAAGGGCAAAACTCAATATTAAATTTAACCCAATATTAGCAACCAGTATTTTTTGCTGGGACGTTTTCAAAATCTACCAAAACAAGTACCCCTCAACGGTAGCAGTACCCCCTCAACGGTAGAAAAGGGAGAGTCGGGGGAGACCACTGGGCGAGATATTAAAACGCATTGCTAATGGCGCGACGCCCGACACTCGCGCAGAGATGTTATGGCTTTGTGCACATGCCGAACAAAATGAGTCGTGCGTACTTCGCGCTACATGCGCGCAAAACCAGTACGCACACGGAGCTCTTGAAAGCGCCCTCTCTTGTTCCCGCAAGGAGCCCATAGAGACCAAGACTACACTAAAAGTCCCTGTCACCAAGATTCAAATATAAAATCTTTGTCATTGGCTAGCCAGTCAAAACGTGCACTGAGCATGCACAAGTTCCTTCATGAATAATTCATGTCATGCATAATGCATATTAAGAGAATGCCTCTGATTGGCTCATGACAGGTACCTTTTTCGTTCTGTTGGCTTGTTAACCTTTTTGCTTGAGAGATCATGGAATAAATAGCATGTTAATTTTTCTGCATTTTTTAATGAAGTTAGGTTCAAGAAAACCAGATTTGAAAGATAGAAAAACTGTTTGATAGATAATGCTTACAGTTCAAACATGTTTAAACCAGAAAGAAATGGGTAAAACAAACCAAATCTGCCTTAGGCCAAAAAAAAAAAAGTCTCCAGTTTCTGGTATGGAGCTTGCCCCAAAAGTGGTGCGGCGACGCGTTTTTTTTTTTTTTTCACCCAACTTTTTTTTCTCTTCAAATGTCAGCTGATGCTGCAGATGAGGCTTCGATCCCCTTAAAACTCTCAAAATATCCTTCAGAGTGCAGCTTAAGGTGACCTCAGCAAGGCCATAAGGCTTGAGAAGTATATTGAGCTAATTAAAAAGCGTTTACAGGTTCCAGATATACGACCATCACAGAATTACAAAATTACAACACCCTCCGCAAATGGTGCCCAACTAAATTTAGTGCAAAATATATGGGAGCCCAGAGAGGCCACATAAAGCTTATACTTGATCGTAACCCCATCTAAAAACACATTAAAATTGTGCAGCAGCAGGATTCCAATCAAACCAGTGAGTTTGTCGGTTTTGAGACATCACCTTACATTGAAAAAAAAACTTTTAAATTTTGCCGACGCGCATGGCTACGGCGACGCACGCATACCAGAAACCGGAGACTTTTTGGGGGGGTTTTAACTCTAACCACCCCAACTCCATAAAAATCCCATTTTGGTGAGTGTACATACCTTGGGTCGTCGACGCTGTCTCCTAGATCCAGTCTCTCATGTAACTGCTCATTCTCTGCGTGCAGCGTGTTTCGTTCTTCGGTTAAAGTTGCAACCTGTTAACCAATTTAACAGAGCTACATGGTTCATATATTGGTTCAAATATAAGGTGGCTTTTCTTTTTTTGGTGGGATTCAAATATTTCAGTGCTATCTAAAGCTCAGCTAACTGGTTATCAATCTCAGTAAGCCAGTTTGGTATTTCAACTGTGCGTGCTGCAGCAGAAAGCTTTTGTGGAAATGCAGGATCACTCCTGATGTTATTGCACACCTCCATCGTTTGGCGCAACACACGATCAAGGAGGTGTGCAATGACATCAGGGGTGATCCTGCATCCTTCAGAAGCTTTCGGGCACAGGACACGCCTTCCACCACCGTCTCCATCGCTGTATCGATATTCTGAAAGTGAGCATTTTTTCCTTTTTAAATGCCATTCACACTGTCTCAAACCGTAGCAGTAATTGGCAGAGGATTTTGGAGGATTGACGCAGTGGTCACCCTCCACAGACTAAATTCAAGAAAAAAACGGATGATTTTGGATGATTGAGGCTGAATCCAAATTTTTTCTTGGTGGCAACTGGAGGATTTTGCAGGATTGAGGTTGCATCCTAGCCAGAGGGCCTAGCGGGTTAGGGTTAATGGTCAGAAGAACCATGACATTGAGCCCGGACATCAGGCGAGAGAGCGAATCCCATACCTGGATGTCTAGCTCATGGCAGCGTTGCATGACTTCTTCTTTGTCCATTAGGGAGTGCTGCAGGTCCTCCATTGTCCTCTTGAGCTGTCGCTCAATCTCCGCGTACGCCTCCGGCGGTGGCTCGTTGCTAGGCATCTCCTTGGACATGAGCTCTTGGATCGCGTTCATGACCGCGTGTTGAACCGATTCTTCCATGCCCATGATGACGTTGATGTACTCTGCAAAGAGGTTGTGCAAACATTAGATCACAATACAGGGTGAGTAAAAAAAAAAGTGTTCTTGCAGTTAAACGAAAAGAATTCAAATAGGGGGTATGTGAATTGTTTTCATTTTGCTGAAAGAACGCACACCTTTTTTGAAAAGTAACTTGAAAAGTACAGGAGTGATTTGAATGATTCTTGTACTAAAAGAAAGGTTCACTGCACAATGCAACAGAGGGTTCGAGCCTGTCGGTGGACACTTGTGCCCTTGAGCAAGGCACTTGACCATTACTGCTTCGTCCTTCGGATGGGCCGTAAAGCCGTAGGTCCCGTGTGTTGTGTAATCCAATGCACGTAAAAGAACCCAGTGACACTTAGAAGGGGTTTGCCCCGGTGTTTCTGGCCTCCTATTTAAACTCCCACATGGAGTATTTAGGAGATGAACAAACCAAGAACCAAGAATCCACTGTTGCAGTTTGTTGCATTTAGCAGGGTTCTCATTTGAGTTGAGTTAGATATTGTTGCATTTAGCTGGGTAACTGCTTGGTGCCAGGTTCACTGCATAATGCAACAGAATCCACTGTTGCAGGTGGTTGCATTTAGCAGGGTTCTCATTTGAGTTGAGTTGGATATTGTTGCATTTAGCAGGGTAACTGCTTGGTGCCAGGTTCACTGCACAATGCAACAGAATCCACTGTTGCAGGTGGTTGCATTTAGCAGGCTTCTCATTTGAGTTGAGTTGGATATTGTTGCATTTAGCAGGGTAAATGCTTGGTGCCAGGTTCACTGCACAATGCAACAGAATCCACTGTTGCAGTTTGTTGCATTTAGCAGGGTTCTCATTCGAGTTGAGTTAGATATTGTTGCATTTAGCAGGGTAACTTCTTGGTGCCAGGTTCACTGCACAATGCAACAGAATCCACTGTTGCAGTTTGTTGCATTTAGCATGCTTCTCATTTGAGTTGAGTTGGATATTGTTGCATTTAGCAGGGTAACTGCTTGGTGCCAGGTTCACTGCACAATGCAACAGAATCCACTGTTGCAGGTGGTTGCATTTAGCAGGGTTCTCATTGAGTTGAGTTGGATATTGTTGCATTTAGCAGGGTAACTGCTTGGTGCCAGGTTCACTGCACAATGCAACAGAATCCACTGTTGCAGTTTGTTGCATTTAGCAGGGTTCTCATTCGGGTTGAGTTAGATATTGTTGCATTTAGCAGGGTAACTGCTTGGTGCCAGGTTCACTGCACAATGCAACAGAATCCACTGTTGCAGTTTGTTGCATTTAGCAGGGTTCTCATTCGGGTTGAGTTAGATATTGTTGCATTTAGCAGGGTAACTGCTTGGTGCCAGGTTCACTGCACAATGCAACAGAATCCACTGTTGCAGTTTGTTGCATTTAGCAGGGTTCTCATTCGGG
Source organism: Patiria miniata (assembly GCF_015706575.1). Lineage (NCBI taxonomy): Eukaryota > Metazoa > Echinodermata > Asteroidea > Valvatida > Asterinidae > Patiria > Patiria miniata. The sequence continues at coordinate 9,135,756 of NW_024037073.1, forward strand.
TTGAGTTAGATATTGTTGCATTTAGCAGGGTAACTGCTTGGTGCCAGGTTCACTGCACAATGCAACAGAATCCACTGTTGCAGGTGGTTGCATTTAGCAGGGTTCTCATTCGGGTTGAGTTAGATATTGTTGCATTTAGCAGGGTAACTGCTTGGTGCCAGGTTCACTGCACAATGCAACAGAATCCACTGTTGCAGGTGGTTGCATTTAGCAGGGTTCTCATTTGAGTTGCGTTGGATATTGTTGCATTTAGCAGGGTAACTGCTTGGTGCCAGGTTCACTGCACAATGCAACAGAATCCACTGTTGCAGGTTGTTGAATTTAGCAGGGTTCTCATTTGAGTTGAGTTGGATATTGTTGCATTTAGCAGGGTAACTGCTTGGTGCCAGGTTCACTGCACAATGCAACAGAATCCACTGTTGCAGGTGGTTGCATTTAGCAGGGTTCTCATTGAGTTGAGTTGGATATTGTTGCATTTAGCAGGGTAACTGCTTGGTGCCAGGTTCACTGCACAATGCAACAGAATCCACTGTTACAGTTTGTTGCATTTAGCAGGGTTCTCATTTGAGTTGAGTTGATATTGTTGCATTTAGCAGGGTAACTGCTTGGTGCCAGGTTCACTGCACAATGCAACAGAATCCACTGTTGCAGTTTGTTGCATTTAGCATGCTTCTCATTTGAGTTGAGTTGGATATTGTTGCATTTAGCAGGGTAACTGCTTGGTGCCAGGTTCACTGCACAATGCAACAGAATCCACTGTTGCAGGTGGTTGCATTTAGCAGGGTTCTCATTGAGTTGAGTTGGATATTGTTGCATTTAGCAGGGTAACTGCTTGGTGCCAGGTTCACTGCACAATGCAACAGAATCCACTGTTACAGTTTGTTGCATTTAGCAGGGTTCTCATTTGAGTTGAGTTGGATATTGTTGAATTTAGCAGGGTAACTGCTTGGTGCCAGGTTCCCTGCCTAATGCAACAGAATCCACTGTTGCAGTTTGTTTAATTTAGCAGGGTTCTCATTTGAGTTGAGTTGGATATTGTTGAATTTAGCAGGGTAACTGCTTGGTGCCAGGTTCACTGCATAATGCAACAGAATCCACTGTTGCAGTTTTGTTGCATTTAGCAGGGTTCTCATATGAGTTGAGTTGGAAATTGTTGCATTTAGCAGGGAACCTGAAGAATACCCGATGGGAGTTAGGGTTCATAACTGTCCAAGCTCTTACCCTCTTTGTGTTCGCAATTTACAGCACAGCCTAGCACCAGTTGCAGTAAACGACCCAACTCCTCAAGGTCATGTCTCTCTGCAATCTTGGAGACATCGGGGAGCTTGAAATCCCGAATTTGTTGTCCAAGAACCTGTTTAAGGCACAAACAACAGAAAAGTATTAATAAAAAAATTCCAGACAACTTTTGTTAACTCAAATTTGGATAACTTGAAAGTCTGTTTATCTTTAAGTTATACTCCTTTCCCGTTTAGAGAATTTGATTATTAATTTTTAAAATTTTTAAAAATTTATATTTTATCAGTAAGTGTCACCATGTGATATTAAAAAACAAAAGAAATAAACTCAGAAAACGTCCACCAATTTTGTCATGCAAAACATGTTGCTGTACTGATTCCATCAAAATCCACCAGTGAGTCCATCAAAATCCACCAGTAGTACATACACCTCGTACACACCAATCATACAATGTATAGCTAAGGAGTTAAACTGATCCTGCATCCATCAAAGTCCCCCAACTGCTCAATATGGCGGTATCCTGAATCCATCAAAATCCTGCAGTACCGCTAGGCTTACTGTCCTGGTTCCATCAAAATCCCCCAACTTGTTCTATATGGAGGTATCCTGAATCCACCAAAATCCTCCAAAACAGGGGTGTGGATTTTGATGGATTCAGGTACGTAAGGGTTAATGCATGTCTTGTATGTGTTTAGTTGGGCGCTGTCCCAAATCGATCAAAACATTAATTTAACCCTAAGTTAGACCTACAACCCCCCTTGAGCGATTTACTAGGAACCTTCCTCACTCTTGCACATTCCAACACCAAACTTTACACTCAAACTGCTGGACTCTGAATATTTGTGGTATGCCTGACCCCATGTAATAATCAGTTTACTAGTGTAGTACTCACTCCAACAGATTCCAACAAACCCTAGTGTTGGAGTTTGACTGGATGGGGATTGTTATAGTTAATACGAGAACAAAACGGTACATTTGCATAGTAGAATGCGAATGCTCAGTGGTAACGGTGTTTGACTCATGTACGATGGTGCACAAGTTCAAACCCTGCCAGGAACATGGTGTTTGTGCCCTTGGGCAAGACACTTAACTACAATTGCCTCTCTCCACCCAGGAGTAAGAATGGGTACCTGTGAGGGTCGAGGACCGATTGAGCGCGGATATCGGCGCTGCGTGGTATCGTGGCCTGATGAACGGTGCAATAATTGTAAAGCGTTTGAGATTGTTGATACGATGGAAAGCACAATTATTATTACATTTGGCCAGATTTGGGGAAGTTGCGGTAAGTGCAGTTAGGGTCAAAGATCAAGCGATTCGAGGAATTACTGTCCATGAAAGACCACATAATCCTCAGACAACACAAACTGACAAAAATAAACCCTTCTGCTTGTAACTTGACGCTACGCCAAAGAAACAATTAGTGTCTAACCAATAACTGACAAGATAATCGGCCACTAATGAGCTATTTTTGGCAGCGTCAACCTCATCCCTAATCCAATATCCTGGGCCAGTAATCCTCCATAACCCGCCCGACTGTGGCAATGCTATTTTTTTTCCACGCGAACTGCACTTCACATTTAGCGACAGGAAATACACAGGAAGTGTGTGTATTTATACATGTACTTTGCTTCGAATGACATCAAAGTGCTAAGGGACAATAATATTAGTTCAACAGGAATGTCTCTGAATGTGCATGTAGTATTTGGACCAACATTAGGCACAGGAAACACTGAGATTTATAACACAGGTAAAAAACATGAGTTCTATACATACTTTTAACCCTAAAAGGGCCAGGTTATTTTGACCATCTCTCAGCCGGGTGGGGGCGGATTCCACCACCCCCCCCCCAGATCTCGGCCATCGAGTGACAAAAAAATTTGAAACTCTGTACATGCATAGAGCAACTCATCATGAACATACCCAAGAAATTTCATGACTATAGGTCGAAGGGTTTTGGAATTATGGGTAATTAATTATTCATATGTAGGAATGGTAATTGTGCTCTGTGCACATGACGTATATGGGAAAGCTAAGTTTTCACGGCGCGTAGCCCCGGAATTTTTTTCACTACGCGGCAACCCATGGTCCGATTATTATGTTTTTGGTATCAAGATGCGCAAGGCTCGACGCTAAAAAGTCATAACAGCTCGGGCCGCGCAATTTATTTTTTAAAGGCTACTGTGGAAAAAGTTGGATCCCCCCCCCCCCCGGCTCTTTTAGGGTTAACTGGGCTTATTTGGTGTTAGTCAGTGAAAATTGAATGCACAATGAGTGCTTAACACAACATTGTCGCACATTTTGGGGGTATTTTTGAAGCTTTGATTTTTCATGACAATGCCAGATACACAAGAATCTTTTTGGATAATAAAAATATTGAAGATGCATTCTTTCCTAAAAAAAAAAAAAGAAAAAGAAAAACATGGGGAATTCCCCATTTGTTTTGGGCCAATTTTAAGGCCGATTTCTGGTTGGGGCCATATTGAGGGTCACCCAAATCAGGGAAGACATATACATGTATGTTGTTCTTTGTTTCACATAAATGTCAATACTACAAGTCAGAGATTACATTAAAATTAAAATATAGAAAAGTTAATGCAAAGTTCCAAGTTTAGGGGTATAATGGATAATTTTTTAACCCCCCACCCCCTAAAATTAAGGTGTGATGCATGATGGGTATTATTTTTCTATATTCCTTCTCTTCTGTAGTTGAAACAATGTACCAAAATTAAGCTTCCAAATCACTCTCATTCTCAAGATATGGGTCCTTAAAGTCAGTGACCAAAATAACTCCTGAAATCTGGAGGAAAAATACTGACAAAAAATCCTGCAATCAGAGGGAAAAAAAACAGACCAAAAATCCTGACAAATCTCACCCCCGAATATTTTGGTCAGTTACTTTTTGGACAGCTGCAAATGATGTACATTGTACATGTACTCTACCTTAAATACCATGTGAACAATACATGTACCAGGATGTATGACAGGGTATACAGGGTGTTTAAAAAAAAAAGGACACCCAACTTCAAAGAATGAGTATGGACAGACGATATGTTTACTGGCTATAAAACTGGTATCATCTGAAAGCGTAATCTCTATGCTTTTCAATGATACTATGTTTAGGTTTTCTGAGTCATGCATCAGTGAGCATCATTGTCTTGAAAACTGGATGCAAAAATGCAGTTGGTTCACTTTAATAAAAAACAAAAAACCACTGGGCACGGTGTGCCTATTGTTAAGGAAATGTCTGTGAAATGGCTTGAATGTTAATCCTCGGGAAAATGGCACATTGTTTTGAACATGGCTTGGTCAAAACCATTTCTTTTTATGCACTTGTGTCTTCTTCTTGAGTACTTATTCTCATGCACACCATGCCTATTGTGTTTGACATGAAAGTGAACCAACTGAAATTTTGCACCAAAATCTCATGACAGTGGCGCTCAGTGATGCATGACCCTGGAAATGTAAACAAGGTATCATTGAAAAGCATAGAGTTTACGCTTTCAGATGATACCAGTTTTATAGCCATTAAACATTTAGTCTGTCCATACTGGTTCTTCAAAGTTGGGATTCCTTTTTATTGAAACACTCTGTACAAGGGACTGTGGGATATTTCTTACATCGTTGTAGAAATCCAGAATCCCTTCCAGGACCTTCTTCAAGTTGCTGACACGTATACGCCAGCTGTCACCGACTTCCCTCCTTATGCGGCTATACCAACCCGTGTTAAAAAATGTTGGTGCTCTGTAGAAGACATGAAGAAAGCAAAATTGAAAATATAGTTGGGTACTGATAGCATCTACCACAATACATGCAAGAGTTATAAAAGTTAGGTCGAATCCACGTCATCGCTGCTCATTTTCATTGACTGTTAGTTTTTTTTCTTCTCTAAATTTAATTTCAATTTAAGGGAAAAATAAGAGAATAAGAACCTAAGTGTCTTGTAATGATTCAGTGGTAAAACTGAATTAAGTCAAATAAAGAAAAAATGTTTGGCGTCCCTGCCCGCTTCCTTCTTTAATCCGAACAAAATTATAAATTTTAAACAGTGACATCATTCTGGCCTCTTTGTCTGTTGCATCTAGCCCATATAAAGCTGATATATGTCATTTCCTGAGTCCAAGTGGCATCCATTAAAAAAAAGATGGCGGCCATCTTGAAAAATAGCCCGGTCGGTCGGGCTGGTAAGGGAAAAAAGGAGGTCCTTCATTTTTGCAAAAAGGCAGGACGCTAAACATGTTTTTTTTTACTTGGTCTTATGCATGGCTTGTCACCTAAAGCTTTGGACCCAAACCCAAGGCTTCCGAGATGCAATTAAACCTACTTGAATGAACAAAGTCTTTATGATTCACTGGTTCAGCACAATGCACAAAAGGTAACAATAGCCAAGGACATTATGCTGCACAGCTTTCACTTGTTCTGCACCGCCCATTAAATTTACAGCTTGCTGCCCAAGATAGGGTATACAATGTACATGTACGCACATGCACATGTACAGCCCTTCGAAGTAGCGGCTTTCTATGAAAGTGAAAAGCATGAACAAGGAAGTGCGACAACGAAAGGGAATTTAAGATTTCAGTGACTACTGGAAATTTAAATAGTTTGCCACAATTTGATCAATGTGTACTTAGTTCCCAACTGAGGAATTTTCTAGGGACAACTTAACAATAGGCTGACATTTGTGACATTAGGAAAGTCAATTCATCACATTCACATAAAGTAATCATGAAAAGAGTTACTTCACTTGTTTACATGTTTATTACTAAATGCAGGGTCGCTATAACTTTTTTTTTTCACTAGCCAGCCGGACCAGTGAAACAGACACTTACATGTAACTAGTCCGCGGGCCTTTTCACTAGTCCGCGCATGTTTTTTTTATTCGTTGAATATAATTTTTTTCTTCTTCGAACTAGAATGTCAGCAAGAACAATGCGCATGCATAGCATAAATTGAATCATCAGGCAATCTTGCAAGTGTTTTCAACAAACAATAAAAAACAGCCAAGCGTTACCGGCGTAAGTACCAGCATTATACAAGACCTTGAAATAAATGCAGAAAGCGAAAAATATATACACACAGAAAAGGCAGATCAAGTTATGTGAATTAAGTCGCAGAAATCTTCTACCCCTCTCGATGTTTTTGGGACATTTTTATGATTTTTACGATGTCAAATTCGACCATTTAAATTACAATACATAGGCCATGATTTTCCAAGGAGGTCAGCACATGGCAATACTGTCTGTATTTGATTTTATATATTTGCAATTTCCACGCAATGATGACACAGATGAATAAATTAAAGGAAGAACATCGCATGTAACCGTCGCATTCATGCAGACCAATAGCCCAGAGTACACAGAGGGCGCTATGTCAACTTGCTCATTCATAAAAAGGCCAGACAGTATGCTGGAGAATGCGTACGGAGTCTGTGTCCTGTCATTGCCTGTAGGCCTACATTTTAAAGCTGTAGTCCATCATTTGCAGCCATCCGTAACTTGCATAATTATTGTTGAAAAACATACTTGGTTGAAAGATAGTAAGTGGACTAAACTCCTTGTGAAATTATTCTTTCTGGCAAGCTGTCATTTAGAAGTAATCAACGAAAGAAGGCCTTTCTAACGGTGCCTCTTAAGACGCACCGTTTGAAAATTTAAATTAGTAGTTCGTTTTTTTTATTTGGCGAAGCACGCACAAGCATTTGCACGACGCACACACGCGCGGTTGCTTTAATTCGTCAGCTCAGTGAGAACGCGTCTCGGACGCTGAATTCAGGCCCAATTCAAAACATGATTCAGCAACTTTTGATTTGAAATTGAGATCCCAGCGGAAGCGTAACACCCGATGACTGTTTCATGCACTATCGGTTGCGGTTCCAGTACCGCAGCTGTGATGCGAGTGGTAAACCTCATATGAGTGCATGAAACAGTCATCGGGTGTTACGCTTCCGCGCGACGTCATGCGCCAACAGCCAACAGCCAACCGGCAAAAACGACTAGTTGACAGCCTGGTAACCGACCGCCATTCATTGTACACAATTTTTTTTTGTGCACAAACCAATTGCGGTCCTGGCCATGCCTGCAAGGTTGTCAGGTTAGCGGTTATTCCTCCTTTTTTCACTGCAATTGTAGGCTGAATCTTCATCGTGGATCGTTTTTTACTTCAAGGACCTGTGTAATGGTTATTCCAGGCAAGTTTGGGGTGAGTTGCAGTTGCAATTAGTGTGTAACAGGGACAAAATTGAACATTTTCCAATAATTTTTGGGGGGACCTGCCTATACTATCGGTTACGAGAAAAACTAGCTCCAGCCCTAATAGACAACCCAATGATAAAACTCAGGGCCGGGTAGCCCCACTAGTGTGGCCGTCGGTATGCTGCGCTGAACCTTTGGCCACACACCGTGGTACCGCGCGCTACTGAGGACGAAGTTTTCATAAAAATTCAGGGCAGTTTCTTACATTCTCAGTTTCTTACTTTCTTATGGTTGTATTCTATGATGTCTCACCTGTCACTTCTGGGATGCTTAGGTCTAATGATGTTCCATTTTCCGAGATATTCTTCAATCTTTCTGGAGCCCATATGCACTCGTGAAACGTCTGGTGGTGGCAGCCATTTTGAATGTGACAAGAGATGACCTCAAGCTGTGACGTCGCGTTTATGCAAATTGCTTGTCGAGCGCGCGAGGGCGCGAGTTGCAAATGCGACGGCTGTTTCCTGTGCCGTAGATCCTGAATAGAGATCGGTGCACGTGGCCCCCTGACGATAAATGCATGGTACAGGAAACAGCCGTCGCATTTGCAACTCGCGCCCTCGCGCGCTCGACAAGCAATTTGCATAAACGCGACGTCACAGCTTGAGGTCATCTCTTGTCACATTCAAAATGGCTGCCACCACCAGACGTTTCACGAGTGCATATGGGCTCCAGAAAGATTGAAGAATATCTCGGAAAATGGAACATCATTAGACCTAAGCATCCCAGAAGTGACAGGTGAGACATCATAGAATACAACCATAAGAAAGTAAGAAACTGAGAATGTAAGAAACTGCCCTGAATTTTTATGAAAACTTCGTCCTCAGTAGCGCGCGGTACCACGGTGTGTGGCCAAAGGTTCAGCGCAGCATACCGACGGCCACACTAGTGGGGCTAAGGGCCGGGTAACTCCAGCTAGGAAAGTTGCATGCCTGATTACAATCATTTTGACTCGCCAGCCAGACTACTTAGGGAATGGATATGACGAGTCCGCCGCTTTATTTATTTACTCGCATTTGGCAGGCGGACTACCGCTAAGGTCGAACCCTGCCAAAACATCTAGTTTTCATAAAACTGGACTTGAGTTTTGAATCTAAGTAACAGACTCTAAGTGGAATGAAATTCTCATTTGGAATGGCGGCTTTTGTTACTCAACATGTACTGTGAGAGTTGTACTTACATTTGGCAGAGAATTTGACTCAGGGCAACGCCATCTGTGAGCTCGGCTACAGTTTCTGGACTGTTGTCCAAATTAAAAGTTTGTACCTGTAAAAAATGAATTAGAAATCGTAAGATAACTGTTTCCACTGTACAGTATATGACCAATAGTATACAAGAGATTGCTTACTGTGTGGTCTAGCTCACCTGCATCTAAAAGCTACGTGGTCATATTTCTACGCACTCACCTTCAATGTGTGTGTGATAACGAGCGCGCTACCTGCGCAGATTATGGAGCGTCGAGGATACACGGTTTGCGATTGTGTGAACACTGAAGAATAAAGTTTAGTTCGCCATAAGCGCCACTCGATCACTGAAAAATCAACTATGATTTTCACATGAAGCAAGACAAAAACAAGCGATCCAATACACTTACCCAGGTGAGAAGACTCTCACAAAGTTCATGATTCGTCATTTTGATGAAATCACTGCCTAGAAAGAATTAAAACCATGAGAGAAAGTCACTTCCCAATTTCAACCCGGACGGTAAACACTCAACCTGCATTTCCTTTCGATGAAATGTCTACGTACCACAGCTGCAACATCACAACCGGAGCGATGATAATTATGATAATATATGTACACGTCACTCGGTCGCGCGCGGTCGCCCTGAATGCGGCAGGCCCACCCACTAAATCGACCTCAGCGATAATTACGCGTACTTCGAAACAATTATCTAAAATGCTCACAAATCTCCAAGGTGTTTAAGACACCCATTAAATTAAAGCTTATTTCATCACATTTTATTTTCAGTTCATACTTTGATGGTAATTTGACGACTTTTGGAAGAAAATTCCATCTAAAGATGATCACCTCATCCCATCACCATTTTGAAAAATGACGCCTGTGCTCCATTGCAAATAAGTACAGCAATTTTAGGGCTCAATTTCATTCGAATTTCACAGAAAAACGAGCTCGCACTCCTGTGCACGGCTTCCACCTGTCTATATTCAAGTATATGGTCCACTAAATGCTCGAATAGCAAAGCAAGAGCATACAAATCGTGATTTGGCCCGCCGAGGCAATTTTGGGCCGATAATACAGGTCTAGCGTGCTTTTATCAACATATCATAAGTGGTTTTTTTTAACAAAAGTTTCAAGTTGTATTTTTTTAAAACAGGACAAACATTTTATTTCTCTAGTTTAGACGTTTTTAATCCTCTGAATAGGGCCTATATGCTATCATATCTGGATTGTTTTGCGCTCATAATGCTAACTTTCATTGAAAATTTGAGTATTTTGCTCTATGTCTCATTCAAAATGGAAAAAAAGCAAGTGTTTGTGCTTACTTTTCTGCTTAGTTATTGTTTTTTAATCCCCCGGCCGGTCCAATTTGGTATGTTGACATTGTCACTTGCTCTTAACTTTATTTCCACCAATGAACAATTTGAATGTTTATTTTTTAATAAAACTTTTCCCCACTAATTTTAGTTTCTGCAACCCTCTGAAAAGGCCTTTATTTTGGATTACTTTTGCACGAAAAAGTGAATTTAGTAATTATTCCATAACGAAACATTGGTATATTTTTTCATTCGATGCGTCATCCAAATATGAATAACTTTGAACACTTAAATTGTTAGGGGGAAAAAGCATAAAGCAAGTAAAAATGAATACACTTATTTCAGGGTGAAAATCGGTGAAGGCTTGAAAACTTTTACGGATCAGAAGTTCAAATTTCTAGCTGGTATTGAGCTTGAGGACTTCGCCACTTTTGATTGGGATAATCATTTGCATGCGTTATGTAACTGATAAATACTTCTTTTCCATTTTAATTGGCCGGAAAGCCTTAGAAATAGTGAAACATCCTTTGTCTAATAACACCAGTTACACCTTTGTGTTGAGATTCTTAATAAAGTGGGAAAAATCGTCTCCATCAACCAGCATTCGCTAACCGTAGATGCGTGCATACAAACATATACAAATGTACCTGCTTTATATTGGATATGCATTATTCATATCTGAACGGCCCATGACCCGCTTGCGATTCAGAAATGGTTGTGATGTAAGCTCTTAATATTCGCCGGTTATGTTTCATTGGTGAACAGTACAGATATGATTCACCGCCACGCGTCGGGGGCGTCTTCGGGAACAGAGTACCAATGAAGAGCACCGCCGAACACTCCTCGAACGCAGTAAACAGCCGTCTACAGTCTCGAACGCAGTAAACAGCCGTCTACAGTCACTGTCTCCGCGCATGCATAATGTCCGAGATCGACGTATTTATTTTGCGGAAGTGGGCACTTTTTTGTTTTACCCTTTTCCAGATTCTTGATGAAGCTTAATTTGCGCATCCTTGCTGGCGTAAAATCATGTACGGTTTTGCTGTGTTGTGTTAAGAAATCTCTTCTCCTGAGTAATAGCGGCTGGAAAAGAGGCAATCAACTACACGTCGAATTGTTGGTCTGGGTCCTGAACTTCTTTCCACGTTCACCTTCGGAATAAAACTCCGTAAAAGCATGGGCACATACTATTACTTTAGCCAGTGTTTTCACTTGCACGGAAACATGCACTTTGATTCGGTCCTACTAAAGCGCGTCAACAAGCGTCAACAAGCGTCAACAAGTTTTAGTAGTCGTTAAGTGCGCGTCAACAAATTTTGTATAGGCTTTTGAACAATAAAAACAGCTTTATATGGTAGAAACAGCAATAATGAACATCTTCTGCATATCAATTAAAGTTAAAATTATTTTAAAACTTGTTTTTTTGAACGCGAAATGTACGGCGAATTTGTCGATAAAAGTTGGCCGCCATCTTGTTTATGTGTAGCTAGCCGTACTACGCATGCGTGAAGTGTAAAGAGCCATACTACGCATGCGCGAAGTCTACAGCGCCATCCAAACAAGATGGCGGCCTACTTCTATCGACAAATTCGTCGTACATTTCGCGTTCAAAAAACCAAGTTTTAAAATAATTTTAACTTTAATTGATATGCAGAAGATGTTCATTATTGCTGTTTCTACCATATAAAGCTGTTTTTATTGTTCAAAGGCCTATACAAAATTTGTTGACGCGCACTTAACGACTACTAAAACTTGTTGACGCTTGTTGACGCTTGTTGACGCTTGTTGACGCGCTTTAGTAGGACCCCTTTGATTGTGTGAAGTAAAGTAAAATCGCTGAAAAATGGAATCCTCTGCACCTACCGATGTCATGCAGACAGGGACAATTATTGAAGGTGTTGGTGATGAGCTTGTGCACGCCTTCGGAATTGTTCTTGTCCTCGCACTTCCGTTTGTCATTGCGTATTTCAACAGGTAAACACAACACTGACTCACTGGCACAGTGACCGAGGTACACTGAGTGCTACTGCTGTCACGCCCCAACTATCGCATCAGTGCAGTCCCAACTATAGTTGGGACTGTCCCAACTATAGTGCGGCAGTTGGGTCGGCCCAACTATAGTTAGGACTGGAGTTGCGCCGGATGCTTCATGCTTGATAGATCTTGTTGGATTAAATGTTCCGCGCGCGGCGCTGGCACCGTGTATTCGTCGTGCATGCATGCCGCAAGGCTGGCCGGTCACGTGGTCCTGCCTAGTTGGATGAGTTGTCCAGCTGCTGGGTTTTATTGTCCAGCAACATTTTGCAAAATTCAAAGATTGCCATGGCCGGCCAACTCTAGATGGGCCCCACCCATAGCTAATGTCAAAGGTCCCAAGTAAAGTCGGACAGTATGTAACAGAGCTGTAGTGTAGGGAATGTTTTATAGTCGTACATCAATGTAAACTACAGTTGGGACCGCCAAATAAAAAGATTGGAGTGGCCCAAATAAAAAGATTGGAGTGGCCCAACTATAGATTCGCCCCATCAATAACTAATTTCAGTGGTCCCCAGTAAAGTCAGACGTGTATCAGAGCTGTAGGGAACGTTTTACAGTTGTACATCAATGTAAACTATAGTTGGGACACCGCAAAATAAAAAGATCGGAGTGGCCCAACTATAGATGGGCCAGCCCAACAGTGGAACTTACAGTTGGGACCGTCCCAACTATAGTTGGGACAGGCCCAACTATAGTTGGGCCAGCCCAACTGTGGAACTACAGTTGGGACAGGCCCAACTATAGTTGGGACCGATGCGATAGTTGGGGCGTGACACTGCTACTGACACTGACAGTCATCATCTGATCATACAGTCGAACTAGCGCGCGCCGCATGCACCCAACACAGAGTGGGCATCCTTCATGGGGCCCAGTGTCACTTTAGCCCAGGTTGGACTCCTCTGTTGTGTACAGTACACGCGATGGAGTCCAGGGTATGAACTTTTGCTGCCATAACAAAAAAAAATTGACAACAAATTGTTGTCATATTTTTACCTGATTACACCACTCGATCTCTACTCTTCAGCGGTTGGTACCGGTTGTGTACAAAGTCTATTGAGTGTCTAGCTCTATCTACTGAGTGGAAGGCTGGAAGTTGAACTTCGATAGTCGGTACCCTCCGTACAGAGGGTACCGAAGTTCCAGCGCTCCACCTAGTAGAGCCATGGAGCTATAACTCCATGGTAGTATTGAGAGTCAAGACAATTTTCCGTTTTCCTAGTTCCTGATTTTTCCTAGTTCCGGAACTAGTATGGGGCGCCGTTTGTCAAATAGTTATTTAGCCAATTTTAAGCATGTTTTTACCATGGTTTAGCTGGTAATCCTTACTTTACAAAATCCTTATTTTGTACGAGTTCTGTTCAAAACTGACTTTTGCAGATGACTGTCCAGTACCAAAGTGACTTTTGCAGGCTAAAGAAGTCTTTTTTCTTCAGACAAACTCATGTTAGTTATAATTTTGAAAGCACTTTCAAAGAAAATGTGACTTTCCTACCTTTTTTTGCAGTTCGCCATCTTGCTTTTTAAATTTATTTTCTGTTTGTCATCGTCGTCTTTAACCTCTCATAAATCAAAACCCCGCCCTCTTTCTACAAAATTAAACCTGCTGATATTCAAGAGGTGTCATTGCCAAATGTTCAAATGTGTCAATAAATATCAGAATGTCACTTTTGAGTGTTATAGTCAGCTGTTTGTTTTGGTGAGTCTTTTAACCTTATATAGGAAAGGGGTCCTAAAAGTAAGGATTACCCTTTGTATCAACATTATGATTCATAAACCTTGAAAAACATAAAGTCATTGTTTACAAATAATGGAAACTGGCAGGGTGTGCAAATTCATGGTTTGCAAACCATGAAAACTACACTCTTGTACACTTGTGTGGTTTATACATAATGAACAATGATCAACGATGTGCAAGTTCATGGTTTATAAACATGAAAACTACACACTTTTACACTCTATGGTTTACGAATAATGAACAACGATGTGCAAGTTCATGGTTTATAAACAGTGAAAAACACACTTGTATGCTTCTATGGTTTATAAATAATGAACAACCATCAACGAAGTGCAATCTCATGGTTTATAAACAATGATAAGGACACACTGAAAAACAATAAACGACGCGTAATTTCATGGTTTATTGACGCGTGCAACGCAGTGTTTCATAAACGTTTAGATCCAAGTTATGGTTTACCAAACCCCTATTATTATGTCAAACTCGTCAATACTGAACTACTGGTGCCTGGCCCATTGAGCGTACGTACTGAAAGCTACGCACGATCGGTCGGGATCCAGTGTAAAAAAAAAAGGAGAGATAGCGAGGGCGCTCTTTGTATCGACCGCGTATTGCCATTTTTATGGCCAGCGACACTAACTTGATCGGCTGTCAGTAATGCCTCCTTATTCACTGCAATTGTAGGCTGAATCTTCATCGTGGATCGTTTTTTTCATCCTGGAGCAGTGCGGAGGATTTCAAGTATAATCTAGGCCTAAATGTATGCACGGCTGAGCATAAACAACACAAGGTCCGGCCTAAGACCTTGACACAGTGCATCCTCAAAAATCAGCCACACATTTTTGCCATATGGCCTCCATCCTATGAAATAGGATTTTGGGGATTTTTGGGAAGTTTAGGGTTAATGTTATACAAGCCAATTATATCTGAAAATATTCATGAAAATATTCTTTCATATTTGGGACTTTTTTTTTGTTAACAGTAGAAACCAAGCCACAACTGAAGCTATCCACCCGGAAAATGAACAGCGCGTTTACGAGGCCAGACAGCGATTGGGCGTGGATACAGAGACGGCAAGTGTCAACCGTCAACAACAACAACAACAGCAACAGCAGCCACAAGATCAACAACAAAATGGCAGTACCCAGTTACCGCCGGCTAGGCACAGATACAGCACAGATCCCACCTGCCCAGTCTGCCTCAGTGATTTAGCCTACGCAACCGAGACAAACTGTGGCCATGTTTTTTGTGGTATGTGTTGATGACTTCCATACAGCTATGTAAGATTACAAAAAAGCTAACTCGCTGTACGCATTGTAGCCTGCTGGGCCTATCTACTACATGTAAAAAAAAAATGTCCTACTTTTGATCCTGAATAACTCTGTTTACAAATGGAATTAAACCAAAATTTTAGATCATGTAAACATTGCATTACACTTTTATGGAGCCAGTTTCATCAGCTTTGTGCAAGAGGGTAAGATTAAACGCCATACGAAAGAAATAGTCATTTTTAGAATCTGCCACTTTCAACTTGGTGTTCTCCAATGTCGATACAGCGCTGGATACAGTGGCGGAAGGCGCGTGCTGTGGCCGAAAGCTTCTGAAGGAATGGCACACCTTGATTGTTTTTCGCAACACAAGATCGAGGAAGTTTACAATGACATCAGGGGTGATCCTGCATTCCTTCAGAAGTTTTCGGCCGCAGCACGTGCCTTCCGCCACTGTATCCAGCGCTGTATCAACGTTCTGAAAAAATCGACAGAACAATAGAAAGGTCAAAATTGTGAAAGAAAAATCCCGATGCCAACTCTGTGGACCAAGTGTGTTTAAAAGAACTTTTATATTGCAAAAACCAGTGGGTCATAGGCGTAAAAAGACAAATTGGGCGTTTACGGTTACCCGACGTATCCCAATTATCAGGCCAAATTGCAGGCATCCATTTTTTTATTGCCATATTGGCCAAAAATTTAAAACGATTAATATTTGAAAACTAAAAAATTCTTCCCTTGTTTGGTATTGGTCAGTTAAACAGGTTAATTACATTTGCAAACAGAGTAATGTTAAAGGTACCCTAAAGCAAACAAAGTAAGTATATTAGACGGACAGACAAACGTAAAAATAAATTTTCAAAATAGAATTGTTTTTCTACCTACCTACCTGGATACTTTTTAGAACACTACCGTAATTAGTCTACGGAATATTCCCCTTGAACACCAAGCGTCAATGATATGCGAGCAGGTTCGGCAACTAGACTACATCTTGCCTTCGAGATTCTGACCATTCAGATTTTCTGACCATTCGCCTTCTATATTGGGTCTTCGCAACATACTTTTACGTAGTGAATTGTGTTAGCAAAAATAGGCTGCGTCACGCGGCCTGTAACGATATGTTACGCGATGAACAAACGTCCTGCAGCTTTGAATGATCATCACATAACATTTTGAATAACGTGCGTAATGCGAATGCCCTCTTGCGCGTTCACGTCCATCTAAGATGAGCATTAGCGTAATCTATACGCGCAGCATTTTTCTAACAGTTTGAAAGCAAATGTCGGATTTCATTAGATCTCTATGCCCGTCGTTGTATTACAAAAACATGGCATCCAAATTGACGAACAGCTTAGTCCAGATTTCGGAACGAAATGACGTCATGTCGACTCCGATTGGTTGGTGCGTGGTTCGCATAAAGTTGCATGCTTATTATATCAGACGTTGGACCAGAGACAGAGAAGGCTCTGTTGGACAATGGGTGATGCTCAGACTACATTTGAATTGGCCAGAATTTTAAACTCATGTGAAATGCTTATCACATGACTTGAAATTTGGACATGAATTCATGATTGACTTTGTGATGGGTTATGATGATTTTTGATTATTTACAAATCTACTTTTTTTTTCTCTCTTTTGTAAAGGAAACTGTTTAATTACTTACTGGAGACATGGCAACTGGCTGGGTTCCATCAGGTGTCCTGTTTGCAGACAGCAGGTATGGACAAAACTCAGAAAGTCTTAAGGCCAAAAAAAAAACCTGCTACTTCCAATTACATGGCATTCGAAAATAGGGTAAGTAGGTAGGGAATTATTTTTGGGGGCCAAATTTTTTTTGTGCATGATCATATGGAGGCGTCTGCGTGAAGTCAAGGGTAAAAGGTAAAAAGTGATGGTTTTGAGTGTTTTTCCCTCATTTTTCCAATAAAAAAAATAGGGTAGGGGCTGTCAGAATAGGGTAGGTAGGGAAACCGGAAGCAGAACTATTATTTTTTTTGGCCTAAGGTATAGTTAAACAAAATTAAACATGGTTGAGTTCGGGTGGATAGTCGATATTAGCTCCCCTTGGTATGGGAAGTTGACAGACTAGTTCTTTGCCTCTGGAACTTCCAATACCTCGGTGAGCTAATATCGATTATAACACCTCACCCACAGATTCTGTGTCTTGATTGGCCGAGAGCAAGTCACATGGTACTTTCTATTTTGCCATTTTTCAGTGCACGGCCAAAAGTACTATACCCATAGCAACCAAAGTACTATACCCATAGCAACCAAAATACTATACGCACTGTGTGCAAAATGCATAGGAGTACGTTGCGCGTATTGTTTCCAAGCGCGAGCGCTACAGAGCTGGGTTCAAACATTTCGTGAAGGGGTAGTTAGAAAAATTGCAAGTTAATTTTCCACTAATTTCGTATTCAAATAGAAGTAATTTTTTATTGTATTCAGATTAAATTAATCAGATATCGCTTAAAATCAAGCAGAATGTGTGGGAGAGATGTTATAAAACAAATATTGACTGCTTTATGTCGTGGTGAGGCTTGAGAGGCTAGTTTTACTACACCACTCGAAGCAGTCAATATTTGTATACTATCCACCCTCAAACCATGTTTTCACTGAGCCTCAACCGTCTCCACTAGCTTACCCAATTTTGTAACAATTGCAGTTATGATTCCAATACCCGAGCTTCTTGGGTGTAAATGTGTAGATAGTGTTGCAGTCACTGAGGGGCTGTGTTTGTTCACATGCACAGGTGACTCTGTTACTGCCAATTTTCCGAGAGGTGGACCACACGACAGAGGACGCCCAAGCAGTGACCACGGAGATCAACAACTACAACAGACGATTCTCTGGGGAGCCGCGACCGGTGAGTAGAATGCATGAACATTTTATCGTAAAGGAAAACGATTTAGGTTCATTCCATGCCAACTGTCCTAACTTTTTAAGAAGTTGTCTAGTACCCGTCTCAGATTTCGTTGAATTTTTAATTATTTTAAAATACCTCTGTGGTTTTTATGAACATGTGAAACTTCAGCAGGCAACTCCAAATTTTTTGGTGAATAATGAACCCCTGTAAAATATGGTGTATTCCCTAATAGGGTGATCAGTGGTGCACCCAGGATTTGGCTGGGGGGCTCACAATTGTTTTGAAATATTTTTTAGAAGTTTGAATTTTTTTCAAAAAATGTTTCCCAAAATTTGTGGCTGCAGAATTTTGACTATGGGAATGGATTTTTTTGTTGTTGGTGCCTTGGTGGCGCAATTTACACCCCTATTATACTACTCAAAAAAATGCCACATATCACTTCGGTCAAATCGTGGAACTATAAAAAAAATTGACCCAAAAAAGAAAACAAAAATTGACAACCTCTCGGGGGGGGGGGGGGGGGGGGGCTCAAGCCTCCGGAGCGCCCCCCCCCCCCTTGGGTGCGCCACACAGGGTGATATAGGCCTTCAAAAAAAGAAAAAATATAATAACCCACACAACAGCAAAAGTGAAAAATTGAGGGGGACCATATTTTTCAGGGGGTCACTATCTCGCTAATGACTTGGGCATGTTGGATTTGGTAGCCAAATTTCCTAACAAGTACAGCGGTTCTTGGGAAAATTTCATCCAAATCTGGTCACCTGATACCTAACTTTATCATTGGTTTATCATTACTTACCTATGGTTCATGCTCAAACCTTCCTCCTTACAAGAGTAATCAGAATAACCGCAATCTTTAACCTTTGAACTTTGACCTTTGTACCCCTTCTTCATCCCCCCACCCCCTTTTTTTGCAGCTGATGGATTACATCCATATTTTTAGGGGGTCGTTATCTCGCTAATGACTTGGACATGTTGGATTTGGTAGCCAAACTTCCTAACAAGTAAAGCGGTTCCTAAGAAAATTTCATCCAAATCTGGTCACCGGACAACCTAAGTTTATCATTTGTTTATCATTACTTATCTATGGTTCATACTCGAACCTTCCTCCTTACAAGAGTTATCAGAATAACCGCAACCTTTAACCTTTGAACTTTGACCTTTGTACCCCTTCTTCATCCCACCACCATCTTTATTTCACAGCTGATGGATTACATCCACGATCTGCCCACCCTCCTGCGCCACGCCATGCGGGAGTTCTTCACTCTCAGCGGCCTGGTCTGGATGTTCCGTCTCCGCATCATCGTGTGCTTCTTAGCCGCCTTGCTCTACTTTGTCTCCCCGCTGGACATCATTCCCGAGGCCGTCTTTGGCGTGCTCGGTTTCGTCGACGACCTGCTCATACTGGTTCTCTTGCTGATCTACGTCACCATCATCTACCGGAGTTTCATTGCGGCCCGGGCAGCGGCTGTCTGACAGCACCTACCCTTCCACAGAATGGATCGCTCTGGATTTGGCCATAAGCTCTGCTCGCCTTTTTGTTTGTGTACATTTCTCACACTGTCTGACAGTACCTACCCTTCCAAAAAATGGATTGTTCTGGATTTGGTCATAAGACCCACCCATTTTGGGGGGTTTGTGTACACTTCTCACATTGGCTGTCTGACAGTACCTACCCTTCAACAGAATGGACCTTTCTGGATTTAGCCATAAGCTCCGCCCACTTTTTTGGTGTGTACATTTCTCACAGTGCTTGTGACCAAGTTCCATCCAATTGGTCAATTTGTACTGATTGACAGGCAGGAAGGATCCACTCCCTTTCCCTTCTCACAAAAAAAGCTGAAAATGCAATAATTCCACGCCAGTTATAAGCTCAACAATACTTACCCCTCATAAAGATGGACTGTTTCTTATTTATCCATAAGCCCGCCCACTTTTGGTTTGTGTACATTTTTGAGTGTCACCCAACCAAAAGTCATGGTCTAATTGGTCATTTCGTACTGACTGATCGACAAGCAGGAATGGACCATTCCCTTTCCCTTCTCGCAAAAAAAGGCTGAAAATGCAGTAGTTTCACAACAATTACCAGCTCAACAATACCTACCCCTCACAAGAATGGACTGTTCCTGGTTTATCCATAAGCCCGCCCACTTTTGGTTTGTGTACATTTTTGAGTGTCACCTGACCAAAAGTCATGGTCTAATTGAACAATTCCTACTGATTGGTTGACAGGCAGGAAGGCACCATTCCTCTTTCCCTTCTCACAAAAAAAGCTGAAAGTGCAGTAGTTCGCAACAATTATTAGCTCAACAATGCCTACCCCTGATAAGAATGGACCGTTCCGGATTGATCCATAAGCCACACCCACCTTTGGTTTGTGTAAAGTTTTGAGTGTGATGGAGCTACCCTGGTCATCGGACTCGAAATCCAGATCCAAGTAGTCAATGCACTGATTGATTGGCAAGAAGGTCCATTCCCTTTCTCTTCTATCAAAAAAGCTGAACATACATTTGGGCCGCAACAATAAAGTGCCTTCCCCTCATAAGAATGGACTGTTCCTGATTCAGTCATAAGCCCGCCCACCTTTGGTTTGTGTACATTTGTGAGTGTGATGGAGCTAGTCTGGTCACCTGACCAAAAGTCATAAACTGATAGGTCAATTTGTGCTGATTGTCAAGCAGGAAGGGACCATTCTATTAAAATACATTGGGCCCCCAGCAGTTTCTTGTTGACAGTTTCCACCCCTCATAAGAATGGACCATTCGAGATTTGGCCGTAAGCCCCGCCCTCCTTTGGTTCTTGTACATTTTTTAGTGTGATGGGGCTGCTCTGGTCACCTGACTAAAAGTCCTGATCCGATTGGTCAATGAGCACTGTTTGATTCACAGGAAGAAAGGGTCGATTCCTCTTCCCCTTACTTCAAAAAATGCTGAAAGAAATAGGCCTGCAATGATGTTTCATTTGAAATGATAATCGATCAGTATGTTGGTTATTTGGTAACATTTTCTCCGGTAGAGGGTTATATTAGACACAAAAGACGCTAGTAACAATTAATTGGCACAGTTATTTTTTAACCATAACTTGCAACTGCTATAATTCCTTCACTGACATAAGCCCGGTTTATACTTCACGTGAATGCGAATGCGAAGCGAATTTGACGTCATAAAAACATTCGCTGCGAAATTCGCCCGAGTTGAAATATGTTCAGCTTTTACGAATTCGCAGCGCGAATACTTGCCATGACGTCATAAATTCGAGGCGAGTATGAACTGGGCTTTAATATCTTCACTTCTCGTACATGTATAAAATGTAACGAAAATGACATATATGGTGATTGGTTGGAAATCGTCAAATGTC
The DNA here is from genome assembly GCF_015706575.1 of Patiria miniata. Lineage (NCBI taxonomy): Eukaryota > Metazoa > Echinodermata > Asteroidea > Valvatida > Asterinidae > Patiria > Patiria miniata. The sequence goes on from NW_024037073.1 coordinate 9,157,001, forward strand.
ACAATCTCGATTGCACCATTTGAAATGGCCTATTGGTCGAGAGCCCGTCACATGGGTGGTTTTAAACAGTTGATAAAAAAACATCAACTGGTTTTAAAGTCTAACATTTTTTTTCTCACAACTCACACTACACTGGCACCGCTGCGTTCTGCGCCACATCGCGCAGTATGCACCATACGTGCGCCAATCTCCATATAAGGAGATTTTTAGTACTACTCGCGAGAGGCACGTACCATAAACATAGCTAGAGGTGTGCTTCACAAAACATTCTGTAAAATTGTTACACAAAATCATTGAAAACTTATAATTTTTGACTTTTTGACCCAAAGGTATTTATGAATGGGAATAAATATGTGGTTTTAAACAAGTACGGGACCTGTTCACAGGTAATGTGCCTCGCCTTCTGCTCAGGCCATCATCCGCTTCCAGGCCCCTACTAGCCGGTTTTAAATGTACTTGTTTAAATAAAACCGGCCAAGCAGAAATTTATCCCTTTTATGTAAGGGGTGTACCGTTCTCACCATTTTTTGTAGTTGGCATCTGCTCGAAGCAGCAGAGAGGTTTTGAAATTATTTTGAAAAAAAAAAAAAATGTTTAAGACGTGCAGGGTCAAAGCAAAACATTGTGCCTTCAACTTTTGATTCCTTTATGTAAATTCGAAATGTATATAATGCATCTAGCATGATGGAATTTAATGACTTGTATTAAATTCATGGATTGTTCAAAAGTTGAAGGAAAGGCTTTTTGAAGGAAAACTTGTTTATTGTTTATTTTGCGATTGAAATTTAGAAAGTATATGCTCTGTGTCGCTCATAGTCTGCTCTGAAATATGTACTGATGAACTGCGAAAACAAAATTAGACTTGTGCAAGTCTTAAAGGGCCCTTCGAATGTATTTGTTATGCAATTCTTGGAAGTGCACCTTTTTTTCATTTAACCCTATTTTAAATATCGCTTTGCCATTTTCAAGGGTATTTTGGTGCCTTTGGTGTTTATGCTAATAAAAATTTCCATATTCATGAGCAAAAGTGTGATGTCATTTCGGGCAGAAACCTCAATGTTACAGCTATTTCTGCACACAAAAAATGCCAGAATTTTGGATATTTTGCTGTCGCAAATTTGTTGATTCGTTGTTGTGTCAGTACATGGCAATAAGCCAATGAGCAAACATTTCTCACAAACATTTTCAATTAGCATATTTTTGAGTTCACAATTTGAACAGAAAACCCCTAAACTGAACAGTGCCCTCCTGAAATGACATCACAGCAACAGCGCCCTCAGTTGTCTGAAAAAGCATGGGCAATTTTAAATGTTTAACCAGTTTGCGCCGGGATTATGCTGACATTGACTTGACCCAGGTGTGGGATTGTTTTTCACAAACCTCGATACCAGACGGTATCTGCGGGTAGCACACCCAAATGTTTCCGGCCTCGCTCACTGTGAGCGAGTTGCTGACAGATATTTCTGGCCTCGCACGTTGCGTGTTTATCCGTCATCCTTTTTGAATACCGCAAAACCTTTGCGTTTTTACACGTCATCCGACGTGAACTGGTGAAAGAAGTGCACTTTTCAATAAAAATTTACCAACAAGGGATGTCAAATATTTTTCATACATTTAAGAGGAGTTGAAAGTTGCACAAAATATGTTCCCAAGTAAACTTCATGTCATGGATCCTTGAGTCGCAAGTGTCAGTCAGTCTGTGAGGCACAAAGGAAAAACCATTGTGCGTGCTACTGCCCCGTGCCACATTAGGCCAAAATAACCTTAGTTCTGCTTCTGTAACATGGCATTCTAAAATAGGGTAGGTAGGTAGGGATTTTTTTTTGGGGGGGGTGGCCAATTTTGTGCGTGTACAATCATATGGAGGCATCTGCGCACATACTGAAATTTGTATCCTTGTGGAGACATTTCTTTGTTCTCGTGTACTGAAGTTTTCGAGTTTGAAAGTACAGTTTCAAAATGCTCTTATGTTAACCAGAATTAATTTCCTTGGCTGAAATTCGGACTTAATATCCCTTTTCTAAAACTCTACCATTTGCGAGCCGACGGATCAACATACCTTGAAAATTCCTAGTTTTTGAGTAAAATCCATATATTTATTTTTGTGAAAACCTTGTGGAGACGTACTCATCTATAGAATTTGCCTTGTATACGTATACAATCTTTTGTTCCCTATTGTGTGCATGTCTCCAGAGGGCACGGTGTATCAGATCATATAGACAAGGGTAAAAGGTATAAATTGACAGTTTAAGGTATATTCTCAATTTTCCCATAAACAAAATTAAGTTAGGGGCTGTCAGAATAGGGTAGGTGGGGAAATTGGAAGCAGAGCTAATTTTTTTTTTTTTTGGCCTTTTCGGCTTTCGTCTATTGACAGGGGCCTCTGTGATCCAAAATATTGTCGGCATATTTCCAAATCATCAAACATTCAAATTATATTAGTGACTAACATTATATTATATATATTTATTAATAACCGGAATGTTGTACTCATTGCCCGTGCTTGTAAATTTTTGGGTGTGGCGTGAACTACGGCGATTATAATTTTGTACATTGATTGCAATATATGCACTAATTTCTTTAGAAATGCCTAATGTCTGTATTAAAGACGAATTGTCAACTCGTTTTATTTTGTAAACATTTTTCATGAAAAGTGGTCTTTTACATTGATCAAATTATTTGGAAATATTTTTGAATTAAAAAAAATCACTCTTACGCATAATTTGTCTGACTTTCATTGAGGTTTTTATTGAATGAGTGTCAAGGGCGGATCCAGTGGGGGGCCAAAGGGGGCCATGGCCCCCCCCCCCAAAACGAAACCAATTTTTTTTTTTTTTATGTGACATCGCAATAAAGGCAGGCAATGAGTACACCACCATCTTTTCCTCAAAAAACATTGGTTAAAGTGGTCAAAAATTGCCTCAGATCGCACCACAGAGCTTCTAGAATCCAAAATTTTTTCGGGGCCCTTAAGCGGGCCCCGAACCCCACGCCGTAATTTTATGGACCAACTTTTTGGGGGGACCAAAATTTTTTTTGGCCCCCTCAAAAATTGTGTTCTGGATCCGCCCTTGATGAGTGTTGTATTTTTAACTATTTTGACACAATTTCTCATGATAAACCTAATTTTAAAAGTAATGTTGTAGCAAAATTTGAATTGTTTTGCCAACAAAAATTGCATTTAAAAACAAAAATCAACAGGGGAATGAGAATGCAGTGCTCATTTCATTACTGGCTACAAGCAGCGTTAATTAATATATTAGGGAGAAAACAATGGAAAATCAAAAATGTGGATTATTAATTAAAGTTGACATGGACTTTTTCAAGGTTTAGGCCTTTTTAGGGCCTTCCCCGACCGAAAATGTGCAATCGCACTAGCGCCCTCTTTTGTCGCGTCTGTGCCATTTCATATTGCAACATGGCGACGTACAGTGGAAACCAATTTGGGGTGTTGCCGTCGTAAAAAAAATCACTTAGTTCCATTTCCCGGACATTTATCCACCCGCGATTGCCGTATTATCCAAGCCCCTGGCGCGCACTTATCGACTCGACCATGGAGCCCAGCGAAGACAACCTCCAAATGCTCGTCAGCATGGGTTTTTCCGACCTGACAGAGATCAAACGAGCGCTAGCGCTGAGCAAGAACGACGTGAACGAAGCGGTGGCGATCCTGACCAACGAGCAGCCGGGACTTTCCTACGACACGGTGGACGAAGTTGTGGAGATGTCGGAGGATCGGGGCGGGTCTGGCTCGGGCAAGTCGAAAGGGGAGCCGCGGCCCGAACTCAAGCTTAACCCGGATACTGCACCGCCAAGCTACGATGAAGCTGTTGAACCTGAAGAGGTGAAGCCAACATTTTGTTTCTTTCTCAGATATTTTGTTGGAAAGAATGTTGCATTTGCAACCTGACGCGCGCTACGTTGTGTACAAAATATAACGTTATGGAGAGTCAAGCAAATTGCTTAAGTATTTCCTAACAAAATTGAAAAATGTTTTTCAGTCCCAGATCCATGTCTCATCGTCATTTTTGCAATGACTGACCTGGCTTCATTGAGATGATATGAAGACAAAAGCAGTGTCAGGTTGCAACATTCTTTCCCTTTTGTTTATGCCTGCCAACCTTTAACTTTAATTAATCTACACAATACATGTAATGTCTGAATGTAGCAGACCCTATCTTTTTACATAGTCTAGTTCTAGTAATATTAACACCAATAATGGTTAACACAAACATAAGTTTTCAAAATGTTCAAAAGTATTGAGACAGAAAATACAAATTTCTTGTCCTTTTTCCACTTCCAGTTGATGCCACACAAATCAGCTGCAGCGCAGTCTGATTTTTTTGCAATCACAGCGCCTCATGGCATATTACGGCAATATGATCATCTTCATATTTGCATATTCACTGGTTTCTTTAATTTATTTTTAAAATAATTGAATTTTTTTCTTATTGTTTTTTAATTTATTTAATTGGATTGTTTGTTCTCACAGGCTCGACAATGTGAAGGGGGTTCAATATTTCGCTACCATGATTACTGTATTTTATATGCACACATTTCCACACAACTATCTATGAAATGTGAATCAGGCTTTCTTATTTGTATCAAAAATCTGGTAAAAAAGAAAAGCACTATTTAACAATTTGAATGACCTCTGTCATGACATTAGGTAGAGAGACATACTGAGATACACATAAGCCAAAAAAAGATTTCCATTTATGCTTCTGAGCTGAATTGGGGTCGGTCAAAATTGCCTGCACATGCATAATGTGTGTCTAATACACATTGTCGCCCAATTTGAGGGTGTTTTTGCAGCTTTGATTCTTCATGAAAATGCCAGATGAACAAGAATTGTTTTCGATAATTAATCTTGAAGATGCACTCTTTCCTAAAAAAAACCTAGAAAATTATATCACCTGAGCCTCATGGGGATTTCCCCCCTTGTTTTGGGCCAATTTTAAGGCGGATTTCTGGCTGGGGCCATATTGGGGGTCACCCAGATCAGGGAAGACATCTACAGTTTTGCTCTTTCTTTCACAGAAATGTCAATATTTAGTCAGAGATTACATGTACATTAAAATTGAAATAAAAAAAAGTTAATGCAAAGTCCCAAGATAAGGGGCCTTCAAAATTTGAAAAAATGCATGTGACTCATCATAATGGATCATTTTTGACCTTCCCTAAAATTAAGGTGTAAGGCATGATGGGTATTATGTTCCTACATTCCTGCTCTACTACAGTACCGGTATTTGTACCCATGTATCCAAATTCAGCTTCCCAATCAATTTCAATCTCAAGATATGGGTCCTTAAAGATATAGTCCAACATTTGTAATTTGTGCATTTTGTTCGTTTGAAGCAACAAAAGTGTTCAAAATCTAATGAAGGATACTGAATAACTAACCTGATGAAGTTTCAGCTAAGCTTCAGCTGTATATTCCGAGAAAAAAAGCATTCTAGGATCTCAATTTCAAATCAAAAGTTACTGAATCATGTTTTGAATTGTTTTGAATTGCAGCTATACGCAACGTCGCGCACTGATCTGTCGAATTATAGCAACTGCGCGCGCGTGTGCGTCGTGCCAATGCTTGGGCGCGCTTCGCCGAATAACAAAACGAACTACTAATTTAAATTTTCCTAAGGTGCGTCTTAAGACGCACCGTTGGAAAGGCTTTCTTTCGTTGATTACTTCAAAATGGCAGCTTTCCAGAAAGAATAATTTCACAGGGAGTTTAGTTCCCTTACTATCTTTCAACCAAGTTGTTTTTCAACAATAATTACACCAGTTACTTTTCAGATGGCTGCAAATCATGGACTATAGCTTTAAAGTCAGCGATTTATTCTATGGGCCAGTCAGTTTCCCCTTTTTTTGGCAAAGTTAATTGAACTTTGTGCTGCCGTAACGCCTCAAAAGAAAGCAATTTGAATTTTTGCTTTTGACCTTATCTATAGAACAACTATCAAAACCTTCCCACCAAGTTTGAAAAAAATCTGTAACATATGGTGCCATGGCCCGTTGAATTGGCATGGAATGACCCATGAGTAAGGATGAAATTATTAGATTTTTTTTAAACGATTCATTCTAGGAGGCTAAGTTGTCGGCCAGGCCAGGCCTAAGCACTATGGAGGAAGAAGACCCAGAGATGTGTAAGGAGTTCCCAGCGACAAACCTGTATGAGCTGGAGGGGCGTGTCTTCACAGACCAGTGGTCCATCCCTTACAAGAAGGAGGAGTCACTGGGGAAATGTCTGATCGCTTCAACCAGGATGGCCCAGGAAAGTAAGTACTACATGCAAAATAACAGTAAGGGGCGTGTCCTCGTAGACCAGTGTTAGGAGTCCATGGGAAATGTCTGATTGGGGGAGGGGAGGACTTTGGTAAGGGGCGTGTCTTCACAGAGTCCCTTACAAGAAGGAGGAGTCACTGGGGAAATGTCTGATCGCCTCAACCAGGATGGCCCAGGAAAGTAAGTACTACATGCAAAATAACAGTAAGGGGTGTGTCCTCGTAGACCAGTGTTAGGAGTCCATGGGAAATGTCTGATTGGGGAAGGGGGAGGGGAGGACTTTGGTAAGGGGCGTGTCTTCACAGAGTCCCTTACAAGAGGGAGGAGTCTCTGGGGAAATGTCTGATCGCTTCAACCAGGATGGCCCAGGAAAGTAAGTACAACATGCAAAATAACAGTAAGGGGCGTGTCCTCACAGACCAGTGTTAGGAGTCCATGGGAAATGTCTGATTGGGGGAGGGTGAGGGGAGGACTTTGGTAAGGGGCGTGTCTTCATAGAGTCCCTTACAAGAAGGAGGAGTCACTGGAGAAATGTCTGATCGCCTCAACCAGGATGGCCCAGGAAAGTAAGTACATGCCAAATAACAGTAAGGGGAGTGTCCTCATGGTCCAGTGCTAGGAGTCAATGGGGGAAATGTCTGATTTGGGGAGGGTGAGGGGAGGACTTTGGTAAAGGGCGTGTCTTCACAGAGTCCCTTACAAGAAGGAGGAGTCACTGGGGAAATGTCTGATCGCTTCAACTAGGCTGGCCCAGGAAAGTAAGTACATGCAAAATAACAGTAAGGGGAGTGTCCTCATGGACCAGTGCTAGGAGTCAATGGGGGAAATGTCTGATTGGGGGAGGGGGAGGGGAGGACTTTGGTAAGGGGCGTGTCTTCTCAGAGTCCCTTACAAGAAGGAGGAGTCACTGGGGAAATGTCTGATCGCTTCAACCAGGCTGGCCTCAGAAAGTAAGTATAGTATGCAAAATAATAGTAAGGGGCGTGTCTTCATAGACCAGTGTTCCATCCCAATACAAGAAGGAGGAATCATTGGGAAATATCTGGGGGAGGGGAAGGGGAGGAGACAACTGTGGTAAGGGGTGTGTACTCACAGAGGGGGGTCGGTCCCTCACAAGAAGGAGGAGTCACTGGGGAAATATTAGATTCTAATTGCCTCAACTAGCATGGCCCAGGAAAGTAAGTAAATATGCATAATAACAGTAAAGGGTGTGTCCTCATAGACCAGTGTTCCATCCCAATACAAGAAGGAGGAGTCAATGGAGGAGTCTGATTGGGGGAGGGGAAGGGGAGGGGACAACTCTGGTAAGGGGCATGTATTCACATAGGGGGGTCCGTTCCTTACAAGAAGGAGGAGTTACTGGGGAAATATCTGATTTCTTCAACCAGGCCGGCCAAATCCAGTAGGCATGTGTACAGGGGGATGGTCTACCTTTTGACACATAACAATCTGAGCTTTTCTTGAATTTCACCAGCACCGGTACTCTCTATAATTTTGCATACATGTGTACAAATTATCCCAAAAGAAAAACGGTGAAATCAGCTGAAATATCGAACTGTTTTTTCCGACTTACTTTGATTGACCCCTCTTACATGTACTTCTACAAGTTAGTCAAATGTCAAATTAACCCGCCTATGTAAGCATACACTCTGTGCCAAGTAGTCCTTTCAGTCAAAATCAAACAAGTGACTGTTTTCAGGAGTTTAGAATTCCAAGCCTACATCAAGCAGGATTGACTGGCTGGGACTGTTAAAGTAACTTGATACAGCTGTGCTTTGACTCCCGGTGAGTGATAAAACAGCTGTGACCACAACTTGCCTGCTTTGTCTGTTGACCCAGTTTGACTAGTCACAGTGCTTGCTTGGCATATGATCTGACTGCTGGTGACTAGCCTTTGTTAAAAGTATAGCAGGGAAAGTGGGAGTGGATTTTGACTGTCTGTGACTGTTAAAATAGCAGGAGGTTAAAAGCTTCCCAACTTCATGAAAAGGCCAACTTCATCATGTGTATTGAAATGTCTAATGACTCAGAATAGCCGGTAAAATGAGATCACAGGTTTTTGTACCAGCAACTCCCTTCCATTATCATTGTTTGAAGTCTCTGCCAACAGTACAGAGTCCAAAAAATATAGTACTGTTGATTTTATTGACCTAGAAATCTAGATTTTTGGGGGGTTACAAAATAACTGTAGATGTTATGTCCAATGTTCAATTTTTGTGTCGCCTAAACAAAGTTTTGGGAGAAACACGAACCTGATAGTTTAATATTCTATGGTACATACATGTCTTGTTTTTGTCTTTTTACTGCCAATGTAACAACCGTGATTAACCTTGTCTCATTTTACTGTTTATTAATCTTCTTAATTATATCTTTGTAATGTTTTTATTGCTTGTTCTATTTTTATACTATTGTATGCTTGTTGTAAATGCTGGGCACCTTTGAAAAACAGTGTGCCACCGAAAGGTCTCCCCAGGACAAACAAGAAAGAAATAAATAAATAAATAAACTAACCAGTCCTAAATTCTATATGACTGTAGACCCGTAGACCCGTAGCCCGATATGTTACAGTTTGGTTCAGTTTTTGAAAAGATGCATTACTTCTACATGCTTTTCGTGGATTTTGATAAAATTTGGATGCAGTGACCCTTGGGTGGGAAGGTGAGGTCAAAGGTCATGTAGGGGTTCTTGGAGGTCATTGTTCGAATATGTTCGAGTGTTGACGCAACAGCTAAATTTGTTAAGATTTCATACCATATCACAAAATATTATTGAATGAAATTCAGCAAAACAGTGCCAAACACGTTTAAAAACCGCTCTTCACTACATCTTCATGTGCATTTACAAGTCTAACATGTAATAGTGGTTGGAGAAATCGTAGATTTCAAAATTCGGTTGTCCTAATTTTGTTTCAAACCGAATGACAGTTACATGTAAATCTGATTTCGCTGGAAGTTCCCATCCAGCTCACAGTCACGCCGACAAAAAGTGACGAGTGAAGTCACTTTTGTGATTTGCAGGATTCAATGACCACTGGGCCTTTACAAAAACACTCCAGAGCTGTAATGTTGAAGAAAAAAATGGTGGGAACTCTCTGATAAGTCAAATGGGCAGGCTAGTCATGAACCAAGAAGACCAAAAAACTAATCAGTTCAGAAATTCCTTAGCCAGCCATACTCTTTATTTGGCAAAAAAACAATGATACTGGTAATGTGTACAGAAGTATGCAATTTATGACAATTGATACCAGAAAAAGTTGCACTTTTGTACATACGTGCGAGTTGAGTGTGAACATTTCATTTCTAACGCAATCTTCCAACAAAAGTGTCTTAAAATGGATTTCTTAAAATCTTTTTGCCCTTTCATTTACTGCATACTTTCATGTTCTTCAAGGTTCAGTAAAGGAAAAGCTAAAAACATAACCAACAAAACTTGAAACTAATTTTAAGAAGTTTTTGTTGAAAGATTACGTTAGAGGGGAAATGTTCACATTCAACTTGTATACAAAAGTGCAACACATTATTGCTATTTTGTGCCAAATTAAGAGTATGGCTGGATCGCTAAGGAATATCTGTACTGATTAGTTGTTATTTGAGCGAGAGGTGCCCAGTAGTTTTTGAGCTAGACAAAAAAGTATTAGTGGGGGACTTTCTTTTTTGGTTGAGTGTAGTGCACAAATTTGGGGCAGCAGCAACGATTTTTCCTGTTGCGTTTATCACTATTCAGCTTGCTTTCCGTATAAAACTGCTGAACTATTGGCCACATCAAGAAGATAAAAATGTGTAAAATACCGATGTTATGCATGAAAGAACAAATAGCAAAGTAAGGGTTAAGGATCCCACCTTGCTATTCAAAACAAGCAAAAAGTATACAAAACTTGTACGCTTGCACATGTGGCCATTGTGTATGTTTTTCCATTTCCTGTTGTACAGGCGAGGATTATCCAATAGGCACAGTAGGCTTTTTCCTGGGTTTTTCCAGCAGCTATGAAAACAAAGCTTTAAACAGGATAGTGTAACAGTATTTGCTATAAACTACTAACCCCCAAATCCATCCCTTTCTGAAAATTACAGCGAAAACAAATTGTTGTATATTACCTTTCAGGGCTCTATCCGTGCTCTTCAACATAATCAATTTTGTTAATTTTAATAATAATAATAATAATAATAATTATTATTACCCGGGATTGGACATTTGGGAGACATCCCTATAGACTTGTGCTTCAAACTTTCAAACTTAAATGTGCCCTAACCCAATATTCCCTTGTCCTTTTTCCACGTATTTTGGTATGTTTACTAATTAGACGAGCAACAAAATTAATACAATCTAATTGCGACACTAAAATTGTGCCTCTAAAGGGGGGCTGTGACATTAGGGAGACATGAAAATGTCTCGCTAATGACCGATGTCCCCCATCGTGCGAACAAATTACGATAACGTGTCTCCTTAGTGGTACCTTTACACGTATAACATTTTCAATTTCTGTCTTTTATTCAAACGGAAAAAGTTACTTTTGTCTATTTTGGATGTTTTCAACTCTCTGATAATACAATTTTACTTTGGGTTGCTCTGCACCCCTAACGCACAAAAAAATTACCCCTGAATTATTGTCGGGCTGCAAATTATTAAAAAGTTGTTAAGTAAATATGCCACAATCAAATGTGGGCGGATTTTTTGGTTTCAATGCCTCACTCAAAAGTGAATGACTTTTGTATGGCTAGAAAAATAGCAATTAAAAACAAAGTCTAGTTTTGAGAGTTTAACACAGAAACGGCACGGGGAAACCAGCTTTAAACCTGCATCTGTACATTAGTGTATTTATGAGTAGCTTGCTGTGTTTCCCGTAAAGTTAAAAATAAGTTTACAGAATGTACTCCTGTGTATACAAAGGAATGTTGTTGTGTTTGAACGTTGATAAATATTTTGTTCGTGCAAAGAAGAGTGCAAAGTTCAGGCTGTGTTGTTGTGCACATACATGTATTGAAGCAGGCTACGTGTGTACTATACCTGCTAGGGCTGTCCTGAATATATACTGAATACTCGAATATTCGATCATTCGTTTGAATATTCAAAAAGACAAAAAAGTATGCACAGCACACACGACTGTGACGTTACTTTAACCCTAACTGCCCTGAATCCTTCAAAATCCTCTTTGCCAAAGTGGAGGAATTTGGAGGATTGAGGTTACATGGCAAAAGTGCGTTACTGATTTCGTAGGATGCACTTCGTCAAGGTCTTGGGCAGGACCTTGTGTTGTTTATGCTCGGCCATGCATAAATACAGGCCTGGATTATGCTTGAAATCCTCCGTACTGCTCCAGGATGTCACTGGCCAAGCCTCAACATATTGACAGTCGCTGCCGCAGGATTTTGAAGGATTCAGGCAGTGGTCACCCCTCCATGCATGGACCATATTCAAGAAATAATGGAGGAATTTGCAGGATTGAGGCTATGCTATTTTTCCTTGAGGCCCATTGGAGGATTTTGCAGGATTGAGGCTACATCCTAGCAAAAAGGCCTAGGGAGTTAGGGTTAATAGTACTGTTGCATTTTTTATTGTCAGATGCCATCGTTTCTGTCGATAGCAACTTTTTTGTTGACACCTATTTATTGGTCCCATTCTAGCTGGGTAAAGTCCCTTGATAGTTATACAGTACTTACTGCAAAACACTTGAGCGGCCAATAGCCATCGCCGCATTCAAATTTTAACCGGCGCGCTTTGTTCGCAATTTTGGCCAGCGAGGAAGGCAGCTGCAGCTGGCGTGTGTAGAACTGTATTCGGTCAATTGCTGTTTCGAATAAAAGAATACTAAATTGTAATCACCAGGATGGAATTTGAATTGGAAGGATGTTCAATATTGATGTTGAAAGTATTGAAGAAAAGAAAGAAGATACAGTTCGATTCGAATGGTGGTTGAGTTTCAAGACATCTGCACTAATGTTGTGCATCTAGTCAGGTTGACCAGGCCAAATCTACCCAGAACGTTAAAGATATAAACCAATCTGAACTCCATAAAACCGACCCGACCTGGCCCGACAAAAATTCAAGGAAAAAAAATGACCCTAACCGACCGAAAACCAAACCGACCCCAAAAACCCCTGAATATCTGGCTTGGGCAACTGTGTTCGCTTTTTGTGCCTGAACTTACCCGCGTCGCGTGAATATCGTCGTCTCTCAGTAATTGAATCATAGCGTATGGTACTCAAAACGTGACCTACTGTTGGGCCTACATGTTATAGACCGTGCGTGATAGACCGCAAACGGCATTTGGTCGTACCGGGCACAGTGACTCTGCAGTAGATACTGCACTGTGTGAATTTCCGAACTGTTTCGGTTTTATGGGGGTTTAGTTTGGTTTATTTCGGGTTTTTCCGGGGGTTTTCCAAGATGGCTTAACCGAACTGACCCGACCCGAAAATCACAAACGCAAAACCAAAACTGACCCGACCTGACTGAAATGATGGACAAACCAACGCGACCCGACCTGAACCGAAGTCGGTTTCGGTTTCGGGTCGGTTTCAGTTTCGGGTCAGGTTTGCAAAACATTAATCTGCACTAGTAGGCAGGAGGTCGTGGGTTCGAGTCCCACCCAAGTAAGCGTGTGAATTGTTTTCTTGCAAGCCTTTGGGCATCACTGAGTATACATACATACAGTGTTTATAAAAGTACATTGGTGAATGGGAAAACCCAACATTGCATCCCTAAATTAAACCAAAAAAAGCAAGTGTTAAAGCTCTCCGTTTTTTGTTTTTGTTTTGCTAGATCTGATCGATTCGGACGAGAACTGCAAGCGTTTTGTGAGCCGCTGCATGCCCGAGGCCATCAAGAAGCTCATGGTGTCCAATGCTGTGCACCGGTGGGGTGCAGAGATCCAGGAGGGTATCTACAACATGCTGCAGCTGACGGTGGACCTGATTGCCGCAAGACTCAAGCACAAGCCGGTGCCTGTGGATCTGCTGGGCGTACTCTCCATGGTAAGGAGTTAAAGCTGTTATTTAATGGAACGTTCTCTTTATACAGTAACTCAAAAATTTGGTCAAGGGTGTGGAGTGTCATGGCCTAGCGGTTAAGAACACCGGACTCATGCTCTGGTGTTTCAGAGGCAACAGTGGCATGGGTTCGAGCCCGGGTGGACACTTGTGCCCTTAAGCAAGGCACTTAACCAGTATTGCTTCGTCCTTCGGATGGGACGTTAAGCCATAGGTCCCGTGTGTTGTGCAATGCACGTAAAATAACCCAGTGACATTTATCACTGAGAGAAGGGGTTTGCCGCGGTGTTTCTGGCCTCCTGTTAAAACTGCCCTGCTGAGTATTTAGGAGAAGAACCAACCAAGACCCAAGAAAAGAGAAATTACTGTGTAAGGTACATGTACGCCATACTTTGTTGCGAAAGTTGCATACCTAACTGCACTGTGAAACGTTTGTGAGATGTGTCATAACTGAAATGTTGCACAGTACCGGTACATGTTAGGCGACTTACCCAATAAAAAGTGGAGTCATCAGGGTTTGACCTTATAACTTTTTTGTTCACTAGCCAGCCGGCTACTGAAACAGACTCTTAACTAGCCCGGGGGCATTTTCACTAGCCCGCATTTTGTTTTAGCTCAACTACAACATGCCGTATTTTCAGGCTCAATTCTGAGGCAATTTTGTCAGTGTTTTAAATAAACAGATCTCATTTAACCCTTTAAAACAGTTGATAAAATTAGACAGAAATTGCTGAGGTTTGCTTTCTGAATTTAATGATTTATTTCTTCCTGTCCTTTCATCTTTGCCTGTAGCCCAATAATTTTTGACTCGCCAGCCGTGCTACTTAAGGAAAAGTTTGACTAGCCCGCCGCTGTTTTGACTAGCATTTGGCTAACGGGCTACCGCTAATTTCGAACCCTAAGTCATGCCAATGCGTCATGTTTTGTGAAATTGGCTGCTATTCCACTGCAGGTGTTGAATCCAGAAACGGAGTTCCACTACAAGAATCGTTCTAAACACTGGGACAAGCTGTACTGGGAAGACAAACTTGGAATAAACGACACGTACGCCGCCAGTCCGCCGTTCAACTCATACAAGGATCCCTGCGGGTGGCTGGTCAATCTCATTAACAGGGTGAGTGTGATCTGATACACCGCGCCCTCTGGAGACATGCACACAATAGGGAACCAAAGATTGTATACATCTCCACAGGGCAATTCCTACAGATGAATACGTCTCCACAAGGTTTTCACGAAATAGATATATGGATTTTACTCAAAAACTAGGAAGTTCCAAGCTATGTTGATCCGTCGCAAATGGAAGAGTTTTAGAAAAGGGATATTAAGTCCAAATTTCAGCCAAGGAAATTAATTCTGGTTAAAATAAGAGCATTTTTAAACTACACTTTCAAGCTCGAAACATTTAGTACACGAAAACAAAGGAATGTCTCCACAAGGATACAAATTCCACTATGTGTGTATTGGTTCATGTGAGAACTGCCGGTTCAATTTGGGTGTTTTCTCTAAGAAAATGTTCTCTTAGAAGGTTTCCCAAGGACGTTATCTTTAAGGTAATATACAACATTTGCAAACATCAAAAAACAGAACTAACAAATTATTATGAAATACCTTACTGGACTGTAAGTGAATGACAGTCTACAGTGCATGAAATTACAGTCGGACATCGGACATTTTCCGACCACTTTCATGGTTTGTCCGACCAAATGCAGATGTGCTCGGACAAAATGTCCGAGCGATTTATGTATTCTTTGTGGAGTTGTCTTTTTCAGAAGTATGAAATAAACGCTTGCACTCAAAAGTATTTTGTTGTTTATTTCCGATGATCCGGTCTGTAATACTTACCGTACGCTGAGCGGCTGCTAACTACATGTACGTGTTGTCTTATATTCACGCAATAGATGCAACGCATTTACACCCCAATCATTACACAGTCTAGTACAGCGCGGCGTGCACAGCGATAGATTGGCATTCGTACGTACGTGCCGTTTGCCAAAAAATAGATGTGAAATCAAGTCGATAAATTGTGTTTCGATCAGCAGTCTTCGTGTTTCTTCTACAAATCAGTTAATACAACTTTTTGTACTTTTCAAGTCATTTTATGGAAATGAGCAGTGGCCGTTTGTGGAATTCCCAGTTAATTTCTATTGGGCAAAAGTGTTAAATTGGACCTGATTCAACCTCTATTCCTTGCTATAATGATTCGATCGAGCCTCTTTGGACATTCAGAACTGCAATTTCACCCAGTTTAAGTTATGTGTTCTGCAGACTTGAATCAAGTCTGTATAGTGACGAGTCTAAATATTATAAGGACATTGACGCGCATACATGTAATGAGAATTTAGCAAGATCAAAGTACGTTGTGTTGCGCGGTATGCTTTAAGTGCGTGATTGTTACTAAATTCTCACAACGTGGCTTACTACAGAAACGAGCGCGCGAATGCCCGGCGCTTGTCATTGCAACTACATAGTGTGTATTATGGATACGTACGTACGTAAACATACATACTGTACATGTACACACGTGTATGTACCGTCCACGTGTTTGAAGTATAGTAAACGCGGCCTTTTGAAAGTTCGTCTCAGATGGCAGATCAAAACTTGACAATGGCAGAACACTTTTGATTGTGCTCGGACATTTTGTCTGACCACTTTTTTGGTCTAATTTCACGCACTGGTCTAAAGCATCCTGTGAAGTCATGGCACCTTGTGTGCTGTCATTTACAAGAAAAGTGTTGTTTTTTTTATCAATTTCCAATGATGGTTGGCCGATGGTCGGCCGACCATCATTGGAAAAAACGTTTTTTTCAAATACTGCCCCCAATTTACCAAAATTAGTAAGTCCACATTTTGTTTGCAATCAGTTACATATCCGTGAGCGGGTGCAAGCCAACTAGTCTGGTTCCCTGACCTGATAATTCTCCAACGTCTATAAATTGCTCTATTTCGTCTGAAGTAGGGTCAGGGAACCAGACTACAAGAACAGCGTTTTTTGTGGTTTTTCCAGCATGTATGAATACAAAACTTGAAACAGGTCAGTGTAACATCAGTACTTGCTATCAAATACTACCCCCACCCCCAAATCCATCCATTTCTGAAAAATACAGCAAAAGCAAATGTCGTATGTTACCTTAAAGGTCATTCACATTAATTTGTGAAGCAGTGTATGGTGTGTCTTTCCTGAACTCACTTGTGTAGACCACACAGTGCACGCACACATTGAGATGAAATAGGCAAAACTAACAATTTTGTGATTTTTTCACATTGTTTTCACATTTGTGATGCGATCAAGCTAAATGAGTTGTTTGTCGACCCTGGTCAAAAAATGTTTTATTACAGATTTGAAAAGAGCGCAATCTCAGCATTACTGATGTGAAAACCACATGCTGATACCATCTTTAGTTCAAAAATTATGGAAGTCAGAACACCAAGAAATGTGATGAAGTGATGTGATGAAGTGGTCCTATTTTGGCCTGAATCTCCAAATGAAAATTCCCGACAAACGACTTACATGTATGTAGCTTGATTGCATCACATTTTAATATGAACCATATTTTCTTTATTGTGCTAAAAAAGTTTGGAGAGAAAGGTGGGTTGGAGGAGCTGAAGACTAGAGCCCTGGAACCGTGCGAAGAACTGGATCCAACGGTAAGTCATTCAGGTACTGGTGTAAATATATTCATATAATCTGATAGTTTTCTCAATTTATTTTTTCAAACTGTTACAGCATCCAATGGACTGATTGTAAATGAAATTTCATTTTTTTTAAATATATATTTTTATATAGTTGTTTTTCAGTATTGTAAATTTCTTGTAATTGAGCCTTTGGCTGCAATATGATTTTTAAGCAATAAACCATTCAGTACATTTTGACATGGAAAATCAGTTGCCCCATACAATCGATCTTTGTCTTTGAGAAAGAGATTCTGCAAGGATTTCACTCCGGCCATTAACGCTAACTCCCTCGCATGATTTACTAGGAACCATACCCATCCTGGCAAACTCGAACACCATATGGGAAACTGCACACACATATTTCTGACTTTGATTCTGGAGGTGTGCCAACCCAATGTAAAAGACTGTCAGTTTAGCAGTACTGTACCCATCCTGACAGATTCCAATAAGACATGCCGTTGGGGTTTGATGGGTTGAGTTCTGTTAGGGTTAAAGGGAATAAACAACATTTGCAAACATCGAAAAATAAAACTACCAAGTTTTTATGAAATACCTTAAAATGATGTTGGTAAATAACAGTCTAAAGCATCCTGTAAACTAAGGCACCTGGTGTGAAGTCATTTTCAAGAAAATGGTATTTTTGTAAAAATTTCCAGCGGTGGTCGGCCGACCACCGTTGGGAAAACCTAACTATTTTTCAACTACTGCTCCAAATTCACCATTAATTCAGTCCAAATTTTGTTCGCTATTGGTTACATGTTCATGAACGGGTGCAGGCCAGCTAGACTGGTACCCTTACCTTACAATTTTCCGGCATCTGTAAATTGATCCATTTTATATTTAGTGGAGTCAGGGAACCAGACTACTTGAACAGTTTTGTTTTTATTGGTTTTTCCAGCATTTTCGAACACAAAACTTCAAACATGTCAGTGTAACAATATTTGATCTATTATACTAACCCCTCAAATAGTTCATTTCTGAAAATTACAGCAAAAGCCAATGATGTATATTTCCTTTAAGCAGCTCTTAGCAGCTTTATATTTCTTCTACATGTACTTTGACAGATCATGGCAGCCCTCTTGCAGCCCCTTGGCGTGACCTCCGAGTACCTCAACACCTTGCGAGTTGCCTCCTTTCTGGGACCCGTCTCC
Source organism: Patiria miniata (assembly GCF_015706575.1). Lineage (NCBI taxonomy): Eukaryota > Metazoa > Echinodermata > Asteroidea > Valvatida > Asterinidae > Patiria > Patiria miniata. Next base: position 9,175,095 of record NW_024037073.1, read on the forward strand.
AAGCGCACCTTGAAGTACGTCCGGGAGCTTGCAGACAGCGACTTGAAACAAAAGGTACTTGGCTTCATTCCTGGCACTTCTGAGCACACTTTGAACAAAGACATTGACAAAATGGGAAACCGACAACTTAGAGCTGGATAGCTCAGTTGGTAGAGCACCGGAACGACAATCCAGAGGTCGCAGGTTCTAATCTGGAGGTTGCAGGTTCGCCTCGGCAACTAGTCTGTCAACTTGCAATGGAGTACCGAAGTGAATAAGTCACGTGCACAAAATGTGTGTGAAAGACATTAGCGCTTGATTCAGCCCGTGAACCAACACGCGCCCGTACTCCATTCATTCGCGCTACCCTTTCTGGTTCTAAATGACGTCACACTTCGGTACTCCATACCTTGGGGAGCTAATATTGACTGTCAATCCTCACACCATGTTTTATTTGTAAAATATTTTCCCGTCGTTTACCAATCGTAGAGGGCCGGCAGCATCTCGGACTTGCTCTGCACAATGAAGTTGCTCTGCCAGAACTTCTGGGTGGAGGACGTCTCCGAGGTCGACGACCTGCGCCTGGAAATTGCCCTCCGGATGCTGAAATCGCCTCACTTCAACGCCAAGATGAACAGCTTGAAAGAGGTATTGTAACAATCGCAATAGCACGTCCCACAAAACCCTCAAAGCACCCTCTACATCAGAAATATTGATACATATGTAAAACAAAAGTTTGTCAGCTTTTCAGCAACAAAAAAATCTTTCCAATCGGAAACACATTTATTGACTTATAGCCAATTAAAAAAAACGACACTTCTCTCATTTTGTCCACGGTCTTAATTAGTGTGAGTATCACCCGTTGTCCACGGAGCCCATCTGCGGTAGAACGTCTGATGTATCTAAGCATGCGTGACGTCATTTCATTCCGAAATCTGGACTAAGAGTTTGATTGGTCAATTTCGATGCCACGTTTTTTTCATACAACAACCTGTACAAAAATGCCACTCATTGTGGGCCTGATGTTTACGCTCGCAAGGAGCTCGCATTACGCGTGTATAGAAGGCGCCCGCTGATTGGTCGGTTTCTCGAGGTCATACTCAGTCTATTTGCATAATTAATTGCCGAATCTGTTTACATATCATAGACCATGGACGGCTTCGCCAGGGCCAGGGTCTATTACATAGACTAGGTCTTAATTGTCATTTGTTAGGAATGTAATGGATTTGGGGTGAGGGTAGTTTTGCTTTCTTTGATTTACTTTATCTTTCTGTCTTTTGTTTGGTTCTTTTATAATTTTAAAATTTTTGTAATAATGGTCATTTCTTCTTTTTGCAAGAAATGGTAGTCCTGAAAAAGGCTGTTTTGTTTACTTTCTTACATATTTACTGTTCTGCTTTGCCCTCTACTTGCTTGTTTCAAGGATGCAAGTTTCAGACCTTGTTCTCATTGCAGCAGTCAAACATCGGACGCCGTGGACAAAAATGAAAAAGCAAAATCTTTGTTTAATTAGCCACAACTCAACAAGTCTTGAACTGATTAAAATTACATCTTCAGGGTATTAAGCTAACAATTTAAGGTTGATAGACAGATCCAAATAAGTTTGACTTATGCTTAATAAAGCTGTGAGAAAAGACACTTTGAGGATTCAGTTATTTTGGGGGACACCCTGTACAGGGTGGGTAAAAAAAAATCGAAACCCAAATGTCAGGCCCATTGTTTTAGTGAAGTTCTGCATGTAGCACTTTCAAAATCTAGGATATGAAAGCCCAATTCATAAGCTTTCTTTTAGTACAAGAATCATTCAAATCACTTATGTACTTTTCAAGTTACAGAGTTCAGTGTTCTTTCAGCAAAACGAAAACAAATCACATATAAAGGATGTGTGTGAATTGTTTTTGTTTTGCTGAAAGAACACACACCTTTTTTGTGATCCATGGACGGAACTTTAAAATGGTGGTTGTGTTTAAAACTCAGTAACTTCAAAAGTACATGAGTGATTTGAATGATTCTTGTACTAAAAGAAAGCTTTTGAGTTGGGCTTTCATATCCGAGATTTTGAAAGTGCTACATGCAGAACTTCAATAAAACAATAGTCCCGACATTTGGTTTTTATTTTTTTTTGACTCGCCCTGTATAACTTGATTTTGCATGTACACACTGTGCAAAGTCATGGTGCCGTGTGACTCATAGCCTTGTGACAAGGCTTTCGTGGTTTGGGCTTGGCATTCAACTGGTCAGTGAAGCCTTGAAGCGGATTGAGCGGAGACTTCACAGGCTGGGTGACTGAGTCATGAGGCCTTTTGCACTCGGTCAGAATCAAGCAGGTCAATCGCAGGTTGCGAATAATCTGATTGTAAAGATTACTTAAAACTATAAAAAAAAAAAAAATAAGTATGAATAAAATGAATAAAACAAAATACAGAGAGAAACGTAGGACAGTATGAAATGATATACAAATAATGAGTGTTTATGAGTGCCATGGAACAAATATTTTCATGAGGTGAAAGATTGACTGTTCCATTTCAATCTTTCACCGAATGAAAATATTCCTTCCATTGCATGAATTATAAAAATATCATTATTTGTTTTATATAACACCTAATATTTGATAAGTTATTTAAAAATAGTTAGGTTTAGCTTCAATTTTACTTCATGGCCATCTACAACATATTTTAAATCCAACAGGTAGTAAAAGTTCCAATCCAAACAGTTGTAAATACAGCAAGATCAAAGTTCAAGTCCGAAAGTGTACAAAAACAGTCAATACCTGGTCAAACAGTGACACGTGTCAGTACAGACAACGCGTAAAGCTGCAATCTCATCATGCAGTGTAGCCAAGTTCATGCTCCACGATCGATATTGAGGCATGCTTGCAGTGGAACGAAACGAATGGAACCAAAATGCAGGGTAAACAGAACCAAATTGCACGATGTATCAATGATCATGATTCAGTGTCATGTGACTGCATTCCACCAATCAAATGATCTATGCAGGTGTTATATATAAAATGTAATATGGAATTGAATTGAGAATCAGGAGTAATCTGACTTTGCATTTTCGGATTTTTGACAGATTACTAAATTGATAGAGGATTCATCAGCTAGGAACCATCGCACGGCCATCCAGGAGGAAGTGGTTCTTAATTGGTTGGTGGACAAGAAGGTCCTGTCCATAGCACTTGAAGGTAGGTTGTTGGATACTGCTCATTAACCAGTTTGCGTCGAGGCGTGATAACACGCACTGGCTGTTTTTATACACAGGCACGGCTGACGGGTTAAGACGTCAAGATTGCTTCGACTGGCCTTCGGGTGACGTCTCAACATGCTAATCCTGCATGTCTTTTGTACACACACAAAAAAGTCCGTGAAGTGTGTGGAGATGGAGCAACCTTAAATTGGCCGTTGTGCACGGCATATTGTCGTACAGTTTTTGCTCCAGTGCATACCCAGAGTATTGAAACATGTGAGGTTTTGGCAGGAAATATCGTATGTACAAACTGTGAAAATGACTCATGCGAATCAGTATGGCGTTTGGCTGTATATCAGAAGTTGGCCGGGAAATTTGCCCTTTACAGAAATTGAGGTATAGACTAGGTTGCATTGGTGATTGTATTCTTGGGCAAGAAACTTTACTACAATTGCCTTTCTCAACCCAGGAGTATGAATGGGTACCTCTGAGGGTAGAGACCAGATTGCACTGATGCTTATGTTCTTGGGCAAGACACTTTACTACAATTGCCTCTCTCCACCGAAGAGTATAAAAAAGTACCTGTGAGGGTAGAGACCAGATTGCACTGATGCATGTGTTTTTGGGCAAGACACTTTACTACAATTGCCTCTTTCCACCAAGGAGTATAAATGGGTACCTGTGAGGGTAGAGACCAGATTGCACTGATGCTTGTGTTCTTGGGCAAGACACTTTACTACAACTGTCTCTCTCCACCAAGGAGTATAAATGGGTACCTGTGAGGGTAGAGACCAGATTGCACTGATGCTTGTGTTCTTGGGCAAGACACTCTACTACAATTGCCCCTCTCCACCCAGGAGTATAAACGGGTACCTGCGATGATTGTGCTGGTCTCGAGCTGCTGCAGAAAAGGGGTCCCATGGCCTGTTGAACAGGGGTAATAATTGTGAATCGCTCTGAGGCATAACACGTTATATAAGCACCACAATATTGTTATGATCCTTGCAGGCAACATTGACCAGGCGCAATACTGTGACAGACTGAAGGGTATAGTGGTGTTCCTGGGTACCAAATTATCCCTGGAAGAGCTAACTGGGATATGGAACATGCAGGTAAGGATAAATATTTCCAAAAATCAGGACCAAAATTAGAATTAGAAAATTATAAATTTAATTAGAAATTAAAATTAGAAAAAATATATAACTTAGGAGAAAAATGAACAATTCTGTTCTATTTACTAATTTGAAATGGGGAACCAGAATTATACAGATCAGTGTTTTTCAACCTGTAAAACCCGCCAAGCTTTGTGTGTTTGTTGCAAAGCTTAAAAAAATCACTGCCCAACTTACAAACTAAGCCACCATGTATAAAGTCTTAGACTTTACAACATTAAATATCTAGGTTTTTTTATTATCTTAGAGTGTACTGGAAATATTTTTGACAAGTTAAAAGAATTCTGGCACCTTGCTTATTTGCTTTTTTCGTCTGTGTAACAGAACGACCAGCCACTGACGGTGGTAGAGAACATTCATTCCATCATGTCGGCTGTGGCTGTTAAATTCAGTACGGAACAACTGGAGCATCTGTTCTGTCTGATTCAGAAGGTATATGAACCAAGTCACTTCCGTCCTCCCATTCCCCCCCCCACCCCCTACCTCCCACCCCCACCCCCACCCCCCACCCCACCGCCACCCCACTCCCCCCACCCCACTCCTCCCACCTTCAGCCCTACCCCACCACTCCCCCCCCCCCCCCCCCCCCCCCCCCACCCCACGATTTTCTAAACAGCTTTAAAATTAGTGAAAATGGGTAGTGCAAGAGTTCATTGTGACCTTGGGTTAATATCTTCGTGCCAGTGGCAACAAGGTCATAACCAGGGTGACCGTAAGGTCATGGTAAAATCCTGCTAAATGCGCTTCAAAAATCTGTCAGATTTATCAAAAATTCTGCCAAATTCCCCAGATTTCCTCGAAATACACTAAAAACCCTTAAAATCACATGCAGATTTGTAGTACTGCCTTAATTAAGGTTCAAATCGCGTTATTAATAGTTTATAGTCACATAAATATGTTATGAAATTATTGTGGTTGCGGCGTGAAGTCCGGTTCCCAGTGAACCTCAGTGCCTAGTCCAGCCAACCTGTCCCATTATGCAAGAGTTTGTTTGAAAAGATTGAAGAGTTTTTGGACAAATGTACCATTTTTTTTTCAAATTAGCTATGGTTTTCTGTAAATAACCATTTTTGCAGAATTCTGCCAGAAATCTGCCAAAAATATCCATTCTGTCAAATTTTCTGTCAAACTCGTTTTTTTAACCAAAAATCTGTCAAAGTAAGCCGAAAATCGGCTAAAACGGTCACCCTGGTCGTAACTCCATTCTGCAGCAAAGTCGTCTCTCATGCGAATACGCTCCGTGCAACAAGGTTGCATCTCGATATCCATTGACTTTGTGTGTACATCCGGGGTATTTTATGTGAGATACGACCTTATGTCATTCTGAAACTCGCTTTTTATGTACGGCCCATTTTAGGAGATCCGACCTTGTTGCACGTCCATGACGATATGAATTATTCTTGAGAAGTTTAGCAGGAAGACCAACAGGATGAATGAAGGTCAAAATAAACAAAATCATGATTATGCAAATGAGTTCACTCATGCACAAAACTGAATGTCCCTTGGGAACATAATGTGATTCATGGATTGACTTCACACAGAATACAGCTTAGCACAGAAAAAGATGTGCACAGCAAAATCAGGTTACCAGCCAGAATCTCATGTCATGTATAATGCTGTTGACTGGTACTCTGCCAAACTTTTACTAAGCGCAAAAATTTGCCAAGCAGTCTGCTAAAAACAGCTCCGTAAAACTGGTCTCCGATCTTAATATCCCTGCATTATATTATATTTTAAAATCAAGGCTTGGACCAACGAGAACGATCGCATCCAGGAGAAACTCCTTAGCCTGATTGGCCGGATCGGCCGCGAGGCCCGCAATGCTAAGACGACCAGTAAGGTTCTGGAGCTGCTCTGGGACCTGGCCCACATGCCGGGCATCTCCGCGTCACACCTCCAGCAAGCCCTGGACGAACAGCTGGCCATACTCTGTGATTCCATCACCGTCAATATGACCGTCAAACACAAGTACATCGGCAAGTGTGTCGGGGACATCAAGAAGGTAATTTGGCCCTCAAATTTTCCAATCCCCCCCCCCCTTTGGTAGCCTATGTAATAGACCACGGTGAATGCTGTGGTCTATGATATGTGAGCAGATTCGCTGATTAATTAGGCAAGACAACCGCCTCTTGACCTCTAGATTTTGACCAATCAGCGGGCGCTTTCTATATCAGGTCTTCGATTATTCACCCATTGCGCGTCATTGGCAATAGATAAAAAAAAACCTGTGTCATGCGCTCTGTACCATGTTACGCGCATATGCGCCCAGCTGTTGTATTACAAAACACTGCATTCAAATTGACCAATCAAACCATTTAGTCCTGATTTTGGAATGAAATGAAGTCACGATTGAGTAAAGTCAACTCCGATTGGCTGGCGCTCGGCTTGCATATATCTGCATGTCTAGACATATCAAATGTTACACAGGAGATTGGCTCCTTGGATAACGGGTGATACTCGGTCTACCCCTTTGGAGTGACCAACGTAAAAAAGTAGTTTCTCTATTAAAACAAGTTGACAATTTGTCACCACTTAATGTCTATTTAAAAAAGTAGTTCTCAAAAAAAATTCTGTGTTACAAAGACCAGAAGACTTATTAACAATGAGTCACAAATCATTGCCGTGGAACTTACGAGGAATTGAACCCAATGTTAACTCTTAACTCTCTGTTTGGAAGAATCATCATAAATTAAGTTCATCCAACATAACTTAAAGATATTGTCTTGGTCACATATAGGATATAATCAATTGGATTTTTTGTGTGTGCAGGGTTTGTTGGTTGTACCAGCACTGAGGCAACTGCACTCCATCACCAGAGGAATCACAAAACAGAGCTACACCAAAGACAAGGTAAAGTGCCTAAGGATAAGGTAAAGTGCCTAAAGATAAGGTAAAGTGTCAAAAGATAAGGTAAAGTGACTAAAGATAAAGTAAAGTGCCTAAAGGTTAGGTGTAGTGCCAAAAGATAAGGAAATGTGCCAAATGATAAAGAAATGTGCCGAAAGATAAGTAAAGTGACTAAAGATAAGGTGAGGGTGCCTAGAAATGAGGTAAAAGTGCCAAATGATAAGGTCAAGTGCCTATTGTAAAGAGCCTAAAGATAAGGTAAAGTGCCTAAAGATACGGTAAAGTGCCTAAAGACAAAGAAATGTGCCAATAAGTAAGTAAAGTGACTAAAGTCAAGATAAGGTAAAGTGCCTAAAAATAAGGCCAAAGTGCCAAATGATAAGGTCAAGCACCTTAAGATAAGGTAAAATGCCTAAAGATTTGGTAAAGTACCTAAAGATAAAGAAATGTGCCCAAAAAATAAGATAAAGAGCCTAAAGATAAGGCAAAGAGCCTTAACGTAAGGTAAAGTGCCTAAAGATCAGGTAACACGCCTAAAGATGAGGTAAAGTGTCTAAAGATAAGGTAATGCACCTAAAGATACCGTAAAGTGCCTAAAGATAAGGTAAAGGGCCTGAGGAAAATGTGAAGTGCCAAAAGATGAGGTAAAGTGCCAAAACTTAAGGGAAAGTGCCTTTCAGCGAAAAAATACCATGGAATAAGTTCCTCCCAATGATTTTACTCCATAGTCTTTATAAAGGTCTGATGTGTGCTCTATACATTTTGGAAGAAGCTGCAAGTGTGGTACTTTCTCATTTATTGTTGATGGTGTAATTTTGTTTGTAGGGTTTGCCACAAGAGCTGAACAAGAGCTATGACATCATCAAACTGACGACACAAAGTCTGCTTAAATATCACAAGATGGCCATCGCAGAAGGACAACCCCTGGGACCCAAAGTATCAATAGATGGCCGCTACACACACGAAGAGGTAAAATATGTATATATATTATCTGATACACCGTGCCCTCTGGAGACATGCACACAATAGGGACAAAAGATTGTACATGTCTCCACAGGGCAATTTTGTTTTCGCGAAATAGATATATGGATTTCACTAAAAAACTAGGAATTTCCAAGGTATGTTGAACTGTCGCAAATGGTAGAGTTTTAGAAAAGGGATATTAAGTCCAAATTTCAGCCAAGGAAATTAATTCTGGTTAAAATAAGAGCATTTTGAAACTGTACTTTCAAACTCGAAAACTTAAGTAGACAATAACAAAGAAATGTCTCCACAAGGATGCAAATTTCAGTATAAACGTATTTTAATGCCCCGTGTTCTTTCAGCAAAACGAAAACAATTTACACACATCCCTACGTGATTTGTTTTCATTGTGCTGCAAGAACACTTAAGTTTTTGTGAGCCGTGAACTGAAGTTTAAAACGGTGGTTGTGTTTAAAATTTTGTAACTTGAAAATTACATGAGTGCTTTGAATGATTTTTGTACTAAAAGAAAGCTTAATGACTGGGCTTTCAAATCCTAGATTTTGGAAGTGCTACATGCAGAACTTCACTAAAACAATGGTCCCGACATTTGGGTTTCGTTTTATTTTTACCCCCCCCCCCCCCCTGTATGCGTTGGCTTTATTGATGTGCGTTCCTCATTTTGTATAAATATTTATTCTGGCAGTACCTGGATGTCCACTTGCGATTCCTGGCCTTCATTCTCCAAGAGGGGGCGCTGTATTTGCACTGGCACCGAGCGCGGGAGATATGGGATTGCCTGGTGGCCAATCCTGACGCCTGTGAATTTGACGTTGAGGTCAGTTTCATGAAATGGGTTGATACGGTCCGATTCTGCAATTGTGGGCCAAACGTAAAGATGACCTGAATTTGGACCCTAAGGCCAAGCACAGTCCAAATAGTCAATTCATATATTTCAGTTTATGATTTTGCTGCTTAGTCCGTTATTCATAAACACCTGAGACAGATAACGTATATCTATTGGTCGAGAGCTTGTCATGTGGGTGGTTTTAAAAGGCTGTTTAAACACCGCTGCAAAGATTTTATAAACGGCAGGGTCACATATAAGCTAACAACAATGAGTTCATGAATTCAGCGAAATCATGAGTTTACAGGTTCCAAATCATTGAATAGACGTCCAAATTAGATATTTTCAGGAAAACAATTACACATTTATCTTCAATGCCAAAGTCAGTAACACAACAGGGTGAGTCAAACAAAGCGGAACCCAAACCTCAAAAATATATTTTACATTTTTTTATGAGTACAAAATATAAAAACAACTGAAAAGCCAATTTCATAAACTTCTTTTAGATAAAAAAAGTACTTAAATTGCTCAATCTGTTCAGAGAATATCACCATTTAAACACAATCACCACAAAAACCTCTTTTGTCCAAAAATGCGATTTCAAGAATCGTCATCACAATTGTCTTCAAACATCACCAGCGATAAAACTTCAGTTTTAAAGTTAAAAATATTCAACAAAGTCCTTTTGAAGGCCCATCTTTTAAAAAAAAAGTGGATTTTTCGTATTGTTTGCCGAAGCCGGGTTTTTTATAGAGATATTGTGTATTTGTTGAAACAAGTATTCTGTGTCATTTTCTTTGTTGTTCCAAACAGTCAAAACACCCAATAAATGGGGTTTTTTTTATGAAAGAGGTTTTAGGGTCATGGCGTTTAAATGGTGATATTCTCTGAACGGATCGAGCTATTTCAGTATTTTTTTCATCGAAAACTAGTGTCTGAAATTGGCTTTCCAGTCATTATTATTTTTGGTGCTAAATTTTTTTTTTTAATATGAAATATATTTTTGGGGTTTGGGTTCCGCTTTTTTACTCACCCTGTTGACTGATTAAAGTTTCAGTATTCAAAAGCGTTGCTAAGTAATTTCTTCTCTGAGAATTTGGGAATCATGTGGAGCTATTTTTGAGCTAAGCATCTATCCTCCCTCCCTATGTCAGACATGCTTTGAGTGGTTCCGTGTCGGCCTGACTGACCTGGAGCAAGACACCCAGATGCAACTCTTCAAGGAGAAACTGCTCAAGCTAGACCCCACCACTCTCTCCCCGACGGGCTTTGAATGCATCAAACCCTTCTTTGAAACTGTCAACATCAACAGCGACGCTTTGAAAAAGACAGCCACTGGTCTGGTGAGTTCTTAATAATAATTCATAAATACCTAAGATAGTTTACCCATTCTCATTGGTCGAGAGCCCATCACGTGGCCTGTCTTAAACGGGTGATAAAGACATGGCTGGTTGGTCCTAAACACTTTTCCAGTGTCACATGAAATTTGAACTCTATGAAATCCAGTGCTTTTTACTGTTTTATTAGTTGAATGTTCACTATCCTCACGTAGGCATTCGCAATACTACTAGTGAGTCAGAATTTCCTAATCCTAAATTCTCAACGCACTCGCCACAGCTGCGTGTCATTGTGCAGTACGCGCGAAGCGTGCACCAAAATCCACAAAAGGAGTTGTTAACATCATACTCACGAGCTGGACATTCCATTATATAGCTAGTAAAATTCTTGAACAAAATTGTTGGAAAAGTTTAATCATTGACTTGTTTTGACTTTTGGACCGAAAAATTTGGGTGTTTTGACGGAAAAGGTAATTATGAATAGGTTTGGCTCAGGTAAATATCAGCAACCAGACTCCAACCAGTCTTAAACATAGCGTCTAACACCTCCCAAGCACACATTTATTCCCTTATTATAATATGTACTTATGTGGCACAGATATGAACCAAACAGATTCTCATGTCACAGTGCAATATTATTACCCCTGCACATCGGGCCAAATAAAAACATTCCACAGACCATCTCAACTCCCCGGAGAGTATACAGCTTGATGCTGCCATTCAGGGTGAGTAAAAAAAAAACGAAACCCAAATGTCGGAACTATTGTTTTATTGAAGTTCTGCATGTAGCACTTTCAATTCTAGGATGTGAAAGCCCAATTCATAAGCTTTCTTTAAGTACAAGAATCATTCAAATCACTCATGTAGTTTTACGGAATTAAAGGTCTGTCCACAGATCACACAAAAAGGTGTGCATTCTTTCAGCAAAACCAAAACAATTCACACACATCCCTGTATGATTTGTTTTCGTTTTGCTGAAAGAATACTGAACTTTTTTGTGATCCTTGGACAGAGCTTTAAAACGGTGGTTGTGTTTAAAATTCTGTAACTTGAAAAGTACATGAGTGATTACAATGATTTTTGTACTAAAAGAAAGCTTATGAATTGGCCTTTCATATCCTAGATTTTGAAAGTGCTACATGCAGAACTTCACTAAAACAATGGTCCCAACATTTGGGTTTCATTTTTTTTTTTACTCACCCTGTATACATATCCATTTCTACCTTTGGTGAAAGTGGATGTTTATTTGCCATCACGTTACCACTACAGCTAATCCTACAAACTTTTTGGCCACTCTGAATCAATAGAATTAAATTCTGTGTGCTCTGGGACCAGCTCGACTAGGCTTCACATGTCATGTTTTATATTTTTTTATCCATAGGTGGTGGAGAAGCTGGATTTGTACGGTCTGGACTTTATGTGGCAGGTAGCTCTTGAGACTCCTGTGGAGGAGATTGCCGATCAGGCCATCAGGCATCTGATGAAGATGTGCTATTCCAACCTGTCACGCAAGCTCAAGAAGGTAGGTTTCCGTGGTTCAGTTCAGACTAGAAAGTCCAGAGTCAAGACTGAAATCTGAAGGAACCTTGAAAGAGACCTGAAGGCTCAAGACCAAGACTGGTAGCTGAGGGTCTGAGACCGACACCTAAAGGTCCCAGACCAAGACTAACGCCTGAAACCCAAACTGAAGGTCCAAACCCAAGACCTGAAGGTCGGAAACCAGGACCTGAAGGTCCTAGTCTGAGAAAGAAACAGAGACCTAATGTTCCTGACCAAGACCTAGAGCTCCAAGTTCAAGGCTTTAAGGTCCAAAGCCGAGACCAAGACCTGAAGGTCCAAGTTCAATGGTGAGACCCTGAAGTCTGAGACTGACACTGAAACTGGAGGGTCTAAGACCAAGACTTGAAGGTCTGATGATGAGACAGAGACATTAAGAGTAAAAGCAGGGACCAAGACCTGAAGGTCCAAGTTCAATGGTGAGACCTGGAAGTCTGAGACTGACACTGAAACTTGAGGGTTGAAGACCAAAACTTGAAGGTCTGATGATGAGACAGAGACATGGAGCTTAAAAAATGCATCTTTGGAAATTGCCTTCTTTTATTGTTCTCTTCAAACTTTTTGGACAGCTGCAAATGATCTGCTCTTCCATTAAACATTGTGTGGGTTTGTCATTGAAACGGCAGACAAATCTTGGAACAAAGATATAAAGTGCTTGTTTTGTTTTTTCTTCTAATACAAGGATCCTGTTGCCTTGCATAATGGCTTCATCGCAGAGTGCTACCACAGGCTGGAGCTAGCCACCATCGCGCTGGGAGGCACAGCCGTAGCCCGTGCTATCTCCCAAGCCACCAAGACGCTGACTGCGGCTACTGTGCCTGGCGTAGCCACGATCCCAAGCCCCTTGAGGTGAGATGCGACAAGCCGTAGCTGATTTGTGAGAAAGGTGCTGTACGATGCCATTTTTGGGTACAAAACAGATTCCATTCTCAATTCATTGACTTAAAGGTGTCATGCGATGAATTTTTCTTTGGAACACATTTTGTGCAACTTTTCAGGAAGACACTGTTTCGATTTTTTTGTGTGTGTTCATATTGTGAACCGAAAAATGTGCTCATTGAAAACATTTGTGAGAAAAGATCGCTGATTGGCTTACTGCCATGTACTGACACAATAATTCACCAAAGAAAAAAAAATTCACGACAGCAAATTATTCAAAATTCTGCCAACTTGTGGTGCTGAAATAGCTGTTAACATTGAGGTTTCTGCCTGGAATGACATCTCAATTTTGCTCATGAATATGGAAATTGGCATTAGCATAAAAACCAAAAAGGCACCAATATACCCTTGAAAATGGCAAAACGAAAATTGAAAATAAGGTTGAATGTGACACAAAGGTGCATTTTAAAGGATTGTATTAAAAAAAAGGCACATTGCATGGGCCCTTTAAGGTTATATGTTGTATTAAAAAAGACTACATCTTTAAAATCTTTAATCTGCAGATTGAAGTTACGTTGCAAAATTATTTCATTCAAGGTGAAATTTCTAGTCTTGATACCCGAAAAATGGCATCTTTACAGCACGTCTTCATTCACTCAACGTCTTCATTCACAGCACGTCTTCATTCACTAGTGGTTTGGGTTCGTGACTCATGATCAGAGGGTCAGGGATTCAAATCCAGCTGCCGGTCAAATGTGTCCTTGGGCAAGCCACTTCACCCCCCACTTGCCTCTCTCCACACAGGAGTATAAATGGGTACCGGCATTAGCTGGGGAGTAACCTGCGATGGACTGGCATCCCATCCAGGGGGAATAGAAATATTCTCAGTCGTTTCATGCCACTGAAACCGGAGATAAACGCCGGCCTGATGGGCCACATTGGCTTGTGACAGATTTCATTACTTACTTGTTCACTCAAAAATATGATCTATTGGTTTTGTGTCACTGGAACCATTGATGTGGTGCTACCCTGGGGTCCAGTCACTGATTTCTGATAACTGATCAAATCACTGTTCACTGATGAAATCAATGATTTCTGTTCACTGATCAAATCACTGTTCACTGATCAAATCACTGACTTCTGATTACTGATCAAATCACTGATCTCTGATCAAATAACTGTTCACTGATCAAATCACTGATTTCTGATCACTGATCAAATCACTGATCTCTGATCAAATAACTGTTCACTGATCAAATCACTGATTTCTGATTACTGATCAAATCACTGATCTCTGATCAAATAACTGTTCACTGATCAAATCACTGATTTCAGATCACTGATTAAATCACTGTTCACTGATCAAATCACTGATTTCTGATCTCTGATCAAATCAGTGTTCACTGATCAAATCACTGATTTCTGAGCACTGATCAAATCAATGATCTTTGATCAAATCTCCGATCACTGATCAAATCTCTGATCACTGATCCTTGTATACTGACTGGATAGCTAACGCTAAAAGAAACTTTAAAAATTTGTGGGCCAGCTAGTGGTGGGAGGAATCAGAGATGCCAAAATCTGGTTATCCTAATTTTTTTCAAACCCAATAAAAGTTATCCAATTTCACTGGAAGTTCCCATTCAGCTCACAGTCATGCCAACAAAAAGTTACGAGTTGACGTGCCACACAGAATGCCATACAGGATGGTATACTTGTAGTTTGCGGGATTGAATGACCATTGGGCCTTGAGAGCTGTAATGTTGAAAAAATGGATGGGAACTCTCTGAACAGACGAATGGGCAGGCTATTCACTAACCAAGAAGACCACTAGCGAGTGAATGCAGTTACAATCAGGAAACACGGAGCCAATTGGGGGATGTTCCAGTTGTTTTCTTTAGCTTGTGTCCCAAAAAATGGAAGGTCTAATTTTTTAAAGTTTGGATTTGAATATCTAGTATCCAAAATCCAAACCAAATAGCGGAATAAGCTATTTGCGAGTTAAATTTGAATAAAATCTGGAACGCTGACTTAATACAATGCTTTGTGCGTTTTAATCTAGCATTCTCCCGACCAAAGAGACTGTTACTGTATCACGTGATTCGGGGCAAGCCTTATGCTAGCAACCCCCAGCTCCGGCATGGTCTGGTGTCTTTGTGCCATTCTCACCCATTGTGAACAATGTATTGGTGCTGAGCGTCCCTTACGTAACTATGCAAGAGCTTGCCCCGAATCATGTGATATAGCAACAGTGTCTTTGGTCTGGAGAATTCAAAGTTAAAATGTGCCCAGCATTCTGAGCAAGTCAGTGTACCAGATGTTTTTCAAATGTAAATCCCAAAGGGTATAGGTTACTCGCAAATTGCTTATTCAAACCAAATTAAAACAAAATCAAAATTAGCCACAAACATTCACATGACATGCTACTCATATTTCACTCCATAATCTTTAAAAAAAAAATGGCTTCCTTTCATAATGTTCCCATTCATTCTTGTCAACTTGATTCCTTTTTTTCGGGTCTGTCCTCTTTTCTTAACTGTACCTCCATCCGTTTCCTCTGTCGTATGTCAAAGAGAGCAACCATCTTGTGGTCTAATGACGAGTTGTCGAAGGTAAGACCAAATATAAGAAGAAAAAAATTTAGGGGGGGCAAAAGTGATTTTATAACATGGCACTGAGTGTTTGGTAGTATACCTGGTGATAATAACTCCCTTTTTTTCACCTTCACTTTTCCCGCGTGAGTGGTTGACTAATGAGTATAACATTGCAGCTGTATTTCTGTGAGGTATTTGTATTGTACACACTTTTGCATTGCTACGGGCTACGTGCATAGTGTTGATGTACCCTAATGTGGCGCGGCCCCTAATGTGGCACACTTTGATTTTTCTCCTGTAGCGCTTAGCTAGAGCAAAAGTTTGGCCTGAAATTTTGCAGAAAGTGAAATTTCATCAAGTTCTAACACTCCCGTTCATACATCGCGAGTTTATCTACCCGTTACAAAGAAATTTATTTCGGCGTGATTTTCCGATTTACATTCGAAGTGCAAAGTGAACCCTTTGAAAATGTCCCCCAAAAATAAGAAAATAATTTTCTGACAAACTTTTAGTTGGGTATGTAAGTAGAGATAATAATGGCATATCAGAATTTATCAACTTTTAATACAGAAATTCTTTCATGTAAATTTGGAATTTTCTGAGATTTGTTCAAGTGTGTCACGTTAGGGAACACTCAGCCGATTTTGTGCCCAATTTCCGGACGCACCGTTTGCGAATTTCGGATTAAATTTCATGACACTGAAATTGTTCACAGCCCATAGCAAGCATTAATAACGTAAAAGTACCAGTATTTCACTGAATGAATTTGAAGTTTGTCAACTAAGAAGTTTGGCAACACCACATGAGGAAAGTCGGATTAAAAGTCAAAGTGCGTCACGTAAGGGAACACCAATTATAAGCACCCTTTCAGTTGTTCAGGAGAAATGTTGAACACTTTAGTGCCATTGCTGCCAGTACTGTTATGTGTGCAAAAGCCCAAAAGAAATCGCTGCATGTTTGTGCACTTTCAGATGAAAATGATAAGATAGTGAGATTGACGTAGCACCATGTGACAAATCTCTTTTTTGAGTTTGTGAGGGGGGGGGGAGGGGACTCAACGTGTCGGATGGTATGCTCTGTCCTCAAAGCAGATTACAATTGGGTATATTCAAATGCGGGAGTCTTTGGCTAGACTAGTCAGTGTTTGGTTCCAAGTCGTTCGCATAAAAAGTGAACCGTGAACTGGGGTAGACTAACATGCTCTATTTCTCCTGTCCGTCATATTTGAGGTGATTAAATGAATTCCATTTTATTTGTGAATTATCCTCTCCCTTGCTCTCCATTGTTGTTAGTTAGGCCCAACCTCGTTTCCATGGGTACGATCTTGCTGCGCCATGTTCTTTCCCATCATGCCCTGCATGGTCTTAACCCCTGGAATTGTCTAATTAAATGTGCCAAATAGTGGCACATTTAATTGTACTGCAGTCGATGTATCTAATGCGCGACGCCATGTTTAAAATGTTGAAAGTTGTTTTTTTGACGAATCAATCCTTTCAAACATAAGGTTTCGACGTCGCGTTATTTAGCAAGGATTTGTATTAAATGTACGTACCTCTTCCGTCCCTTTACAACCGAAGGTACAGTTTTTTGGGGGCGAAAAACAAGGCTACTATAATCCATATCGTACAGGCATCGCGCAGTTTGGAAAACAACGCGAGCGCATTGAAGGGCTTGCAGTCTTCGAAGTGCGCGCGCCGTACGCTCTTAATAGCCAGTCAGCATCGTTTATGTGTTCATCACGGCCAGGGGTTAGTGAAGGAACATGCTCGCGCCCATGGATTCGAGGCTGAGTTAGGCCAGCATTTTTTTATTTGTTGGATTACGAACCTGCCGACTCCGAATTTGACAATTTAAAAAAAAAAAAAATTAAGAAATTACGGTTACGTTTTCCCGACGCGGGATTTTTAATATTTAAAAAAAAAAAAAATGATTCCATTGTATAAATTTTTTCCCCTGACACAGTATTTTGAGTAAATTAAAAAAAACAACAATGCAGCATAGCCCATATCGTGGACGTCCCTGGTATCCGGCCCATTGATGGAGCCAGCGTGCAGTGGCAATTTTCGTCGGACACACGTTCTTGTTCCACATGGATCATGCTACATGGCGTCCCCTAACGTGGCGCACTTTGACGTTTCCCCCGACTTTCCTCATGCAGTGTTGCCAAACTTCTTTGTTGACAAGCTTCCAATTCATTCAGTTAAATACTGGTACTAATTACCCTAATAATAATTGCTGTTGGACCCTTGTGAACAATTTGAATGTCGTGAAATTTAGTCCGAAATTCAAAAACAGTTGCGTCCGGAAATTAGGCACAAGATAGGCAGAAGGGCGCACTTAAACAAATCTAAGAAATTCCCAAATGAGAATTAAAACAATTCTTTAAGTTTGGCAAATTCTGATAAATCATAAATATCTCCACGCACCTATCCAACTGCTTGTTTGTCTGAACATTAGTTTCTTGTTTTAGGCACATTTAAAATGATTCACTTCACACTACAAAATAAAATTGGAATATCGAGCCAGAGTAAAATTTCTCTTTTGGAACGGAAATGTTTAGAGCTTGATGAAACTTCACTTACTGTGACATTTTAGGTAAACCTTTTGCTCTAGCAAGACATTAGAGGCAAAAAAAGTGTGTCATGTTAGGGGCAGTGTCAGATTAGGGGACGTCATGTTTGATTTCTCTGTTTCTTCTTTCTGATCTGCCTGTGTTCTAAGTCCCATAACTTCTGAATGGAAGGTCGTATTCACTTGGGATTCTACCAAATATAAACTGAAAGATAGCTCCTTTCAAAATTGTAAAAAAAAAAAAAAATTGATAAGGGCCGACATACGACTCATTTAGCTTGATCGCATTACATATAATAATAATAATAATAATACCGAAGTCTTATATAGCACATGTATCTACCAACAAATAGGTACTCAAGGCGCTGGAAATTATGTCTATTATTAGAGACAGGTAGATAAAGTACATGAGAAATATGAGAACCATTATGTAGCACCTTTATAAGGGTTTACAAGGTGCTGCGGGGCATTAAGCAGCCACTGCCAGAAACACCGGGGCAAACCCCTTCTCTTAGCAATAAGTGTTACTGGGTTCTTTTAACGTGCATTACACAACCTACGGGACCTACGGCTTTACGTCCCATCCGAAGGAAGAAATGAAAAAGTACCTTTAAAATTGAATGGTTATTTTTATTCCGTCCTCCGACCCTGCCAAATTTTGTGTTATGTTCCAAATCCAATAAATAAACAAAAATACTGGCCTTATCTCAGGATTAATATTTTTTCCCAGTCTCAAGCAGTCACTGTGCCTTTGACCTTCCCTCTGCCTTTATATACCAAATTCGTGACCCCCTCCCCCTCCCCCACCCCAACCCCCATCCCCACCCACATCAAAGTTGATTAGGATCCAGAAAATGCAAGTTAAAGGGGTGAACAATGCCAAGTACATTGATTGTGATGCTCTGTGTAGATTTCTTGGCAGGAGTGGGCCACAAGATGTTGCTTTCTTTGGTTTTCTTCTTGGTTCGTGGCTCTCCGTTTTTGTTATGATTTCACCTTGTGTCAATTATTTTCTTTCTTGCTTTTTTTTCTCTTTTCTTTTTATTTCTTTCTGAATGCCTCAAAGGCTGTAGTGGAGAAAAATGCAAAAAAAAAAAAAAACAGGTTATTTATTTTTATTTTTTTATTTTCTGATTTATTGATATTGTTATCTTTGATATGTCTTCTTCACATACTTAAGAGAAAAAAAATCATGGAATAAAAGTGTTTGAATGAAAAAAACAATTACGTCTTTAATTTTCACGACTACAAAACAGTCAAAACTTTCAAGGCCTTTTTTTACTCACACAATTACAAGTTGTCAGCAAATTATTTTCTTATTTTTGAGTGCATTTTAAAAGGGTTCATTGTGCACTTCAAAAAAATATATTGGAAAATCACGCCAAAATAAAATTTCTTTGCTAACCTTGTAATGGGGAGAAAAACTCAAGATTTATGAATGGGAATGATTAGAGCTTGATGAAATTTTACTTACTGTAAAATTTGAGATAAAACTTTTGCTCTAGGAAGGCGCTAGAGGCGAAAAATCAAAGTGCACCATGTTAGGGACATCAACAATTTTTATGAATGGTGTGTTTTTTGGGTTGATTTTTTTTTAACAGAGCGGCAAAGTTACTAGTGATCGAGCGACTCCTCAAGCTAGCCGAGACGTACATCACCACGGTTGAGGACCAGCATCTCACGCCTCGTACCATCCTGCCACACGGCGCGTCGTACCAGGGACAGCCCATCACCATGCAGGTCATCTGCGACTCACCCAAGTACGACTTCATCCTTGTGGTGAGTTTCTGATCTCTCCTAAATTTCAACAAGCAGTTTTAATAAGATTGAACAAAGAAATTGACTGGAGCGGGGTTTGAACCTGCGACCTCCGGATTGCCGTTCCGGCGCTCTACCAACTGAGCTATCCAGCCCTATGTTGGTGGGTCCCGATTTTGTTTATGTCTTTGTAATGTGTCTGAAATCAACTTCCAACGCGTGATAAATAAATTACTGAATCATGGTATTCTAAGTTCTGTGTGATATATTTATGAAATATTAACCTTTCTCTCTGCCTTGAAGGGAATGTACAACATTTGCTTTTGCTGCAATTTTCAGAAATAAATGGATTTGGGTGGTTAGTATGTTATAGCAAGCAAAAGTTTGGTTGTAGAATGGAAACTTGAGGGGAGCTAATATTTGAAATTCTGAATTTTTGTGTGTTTTGCTTTGTTTTTTGTTTGTTGCGTATTTTTTTGGCTGAAAATAGAGGCCAAGTGTTTGAATTTTGGAGAAAATATGTGCACATTTAAAAAATTTAATTTCTTGAATTGTTATATACGCAAGAAATTTTTTTTTTCTGAGACGGATATTGAGCACGTCTGCAAGATCCTAAAAATCTTTAATCTTTGGAAATTTTAGTAATCACTCAACCAGAGCATTTTCCTTTTTTTTATCAGGGTCACGGGAACGAGACATTGCAAAGCGTCCGTCAGCGAATTGCCCAGCGGATG
Source organism: Patiria miniata (assembly GCF_015706575.1). Taxonomy (NCBI): domain Eukaryota; kingdom Metazoa; phylum Echinodermata; class Asteroidea; order Valvatida; family Asterinidae; genus Patiria; species Patiria miniata. The sequence continues at coordinate 9,195,522 of NW_024037073.1, forward strand.
AGAACAACGGTGGACAACATTCAAATAGCTGCAAATGATAGAATGGTAAATAGAGAGAGCCCACAAAATCTTTACAGTAGTGACATGCGAACAATTTCATGGAGATATTAACAGAAAATAGTAACTGAGTAATTGGCTTGTACAAATCTTTAAAAAAAAAATTTTACTCACTTAATACCTGCATGTATTAAAGGCATATAGAATCATTTGCATTCTGTGCATTTTGTTAGTTTGCAATGATAACGTGTGGAAGTTTCAACTCAGTTGAAATTAAATTTTTTGAGAAAACGGGGGAAAAAGCATGCACATCATTTTCATTACGTAACACAATGTTTGCAAATCTCAGTCGTTTGACTGATCATTGGGAATCACCTACATTTCTTGATTCCTTCTAAATGACAGCAAACCAGATGGATCTATGTCACAGGGTGCATAGTACCATTCCAATCCTTAATCCAAATAAGCCTTTTGATAAGGCCAAAAAAAAAAGTCTCCGGTTTCTGGTATGCGCGCGCGTCGCTGTAGCCATGCGCGTCGGCAAAATGAAAAAGTTTTTTTTTTCAATGAAAGATTATGTCTCAAAACCGCCAAACTCACTGGTTTGACTGGAATCCTGCTGCTGCACAATTTTAACGTGTTTTTAGATGGAGTTATGGTCGAGAATAAGCTTTATGTGGCCTCTCTGGACTCCCAATCCCATATAGGCCTATTTGTACTAAGTTTAGTCGGGCACCATTTGCAGTCATCAGCCGACATTTGAAGCAAGCTCCATACCAGAAACCGGAGACCCTCTTTTTTTTGGCCTAACAATTTGACAGGCTATTTTTGGGATAAATGCAAATGATTCTGTATGCCTTTAAAGGGAATGTACAACATTTGCTTTTGCTGCAATTTTTAGAAATAAATGGATTTGGAGGATTAGAATGTTATAGTATACAAATATTGAGTGGCTCAGTGTGGAATGGGAGGAATATTATCGCGAGGTAAAATCTGGACTTTTCCATTTCACGAGGCGAAGCAGAGTGAACTGGAAAAGTCCAGATTTTACCGAGCGATAATATTCCTCCCATTTCACAATTTAAAGCCACTCAATATTTGTTGTGTATAACTGACATATAGATCCTTGTCATTTGATATATTTGAACTTTTTTTCAATACAAAACTAAAGGAAAATCTATTTCTCTCTTCCAAACCACCCCATCACGAAAATGTTTGAACCTAACGCTGTAGCGCTGGCTCTTTGGAACAATACATGCAACGCTGAACGCGCACACCAGCATGCATTTGCACACCAATACCGCGCCATGATCCTAACTGTTGAATAGTATTTCCCATTCCCCATGGGCGGATAGTACTTTTTGAGCCGCGGCGTGAATGGGAGCAATAACGAATGCCATGTGATGTGAGTTCCTCCAATCAAATGACTAGGATCTGTATGTCAGTTATATAACAAATATTGTTAAACTGACTTGGTTCACGTTTTGGGCTTGAAGATGCTGGAAAAACCAAGAAAACCAATCATGTTCTTGTAATCTGATTCCCTGACCCCGCTTAAGATGAAATGGAAGAATTTGTAGACTTTGGGGAATTGTAAGGTCAGAAAATCAGTCTGGCAGGTTTGTACCCTTCACATTCGTGTTATCAATTGCAAAGAAAACATGGAATACGTAAATATGAAAAATTAGAAGTAGTTTTTGAAAATAAGCCAGTTTTTTGCAACGCTGGTCGGCCGACCAGCATTGGAAATATACAAATTTTCTTGAAAATGTCAGCACACCAGTAGCCATGAGTTTACAGGATGCCTTGTTTAGACTGTCATTCCCTTAAAATCCAGTAAGGTATTTCATGATAATTTGGTCATTTTGTTTTTTGATGTTTGCAAATGTTGTATCTTCCCTTTAACGTATAAGAACCAGTATTTCATTGTATTAGATTGCGTTTGTGCACTGAAGGATAAAAAAAATCATTGTTAGATTTCTAGTTTGTAAGAAGAAAATCTGTTATCTTGGTTTTTTTTTGTAGCTGATGTCCAACAAGTACCCCAAGCTGCTGCGGCAGTTGGAGTTTGAGGAGCAGCAGGTGTTGACGGTCAAACAGTTGGGAACAGCGGTGTCCAGAATTGACGAGGTAGGACCCAAATGGCATTATTGGATTTCACTATCTAAAAGCAACACTGAGATATCCCAGTAATTTTTACAAATTCACTGCTAATAAAACTGCAAGGAAAAGTCACATCGTGAAATAATCAATTTTGTGCAGCCGGAGTGTCACCAATATACAGCAATTATCGAGTAGCCGGACCAGGTGATACAAAACACGTGATTCAAAATGAAATATATAGCTAATGTCACTACTTATGAATATTTATAGAATTTTGCTCAAAACTTAGTGAACTGAAGTGCACTATTAAAAACCATATTTTGAAACCGTAAAAGGCCTGCAATACAAACAAGCATTTTTATTTGTTCACAGAGCATTATATTCCTTGAAAATCTTTTTGAAAAGAAAAGTGAAATTTTGAAAAACCAGGTATATACCAACTTTAACCTTTGAAAAAATTTATTTTAAAGAAAAACTTTTGTTTTCTATTTTGGACATCTTCAATCCCCGAAAAAAGTCTTTTATGAGGGAGGTGCTTTTGAACAAAAACAGATCCGTTCTGTTGTAGACTGGTTCCTGGTCCCACATTATCAATTCTAAATGGAGGGTGGGAACCAGTCTCTCCTTTATTATAATAATAATAATAATAATACAAAGTATTTATCAAACGTTTTACAAAGAACAAAGTGCTTAACACACATCCACAACCAAAAATAACAGGAAAGAAAAACAGACACAATACGATTACGAATGGACTAGGAACAAGTATGTCTTAAGGAGACGCTTGAATACAGGCAGCGAGACCGCCTCTCTCAGACAAGAAGGAAGCTCATTCCACATGCGAGGGGCAGCCACAAGGAATGAGCTATCTCCGGCCTTCTTCCTACTTCTAGGGACAGAAAGCCGGGTCTGATCGGATGATGAATGGAGTCGGTGTCTGTAAGCATCAGGAACATTTGAGTGATGTGAATGTAATAGGTCAAGCAGATATGATGGAGCTTGAGTGTTGAGAATTTTGTACACAAGGGTGAAGATTGTGAAGGCTATCCTCTGTTAAACAGGGAGCCAATGTAGCTCTGCCAGCAGGCCCTCCAGAAACAAAGTCAGGAACACGTGTGTGCAGTTTCCCATATGGTGTTGGAATTTGCTAGGATGGGTATGGTTCCTAGTAAATCATGCTAGGGAGTTAAGGTTACAGATGAACCAAAATCCATGTAAAGTACTAGAAGCGTGGCCCTACCCTCTTAAAGGTAGAGTAGATCATTTGCAGCTATCCAAAAAGTAACTGACCAAATTATTGTTGAAAATCTTACTTGGTTTAAAGATGGAGATGGCAATAAACTCCCTGTGAAATTATTCTTTCTGGCATGCTGTCATTTTGAAGAAAACAATAAAAGAGGGCCATATCCAAAGATGCGTCAAGTGACGCTTTTTAAGAAATTTCCGTTCTTGGTTGGTTTGTAATTGGCCGAATCCATGCGCAGGTGCGCGCAAGTGTTGACACAACGCACACGTGCATGCGGTTGCTATTATTCGTTGGTTCAGTGGATTACATCCCGTAGCTGCAATTGGCTGAATGAGAATGTGTCCCGGATGCTGAATTTAGGCGCAATTCAAAACATGACTCTGCAAACTATGAGATAAAATCGAGATCAAAGAATATTGTTTTCTCGGAATATACAGCATTCACAGAACTAAAATTTTGTCAGGTTAGGTGTTAAGCACCATTCTTTAGACTTGAGCACTTTTGTTGCTTCGAATGAAAAAAATGCACAAATGACAAATGATCTACTCCACCTTTAAATCCTTCAAATTCTTTTAAAAACTTTACGTGGCATTTGAAAGAACAGGTTTATAGTTCATGGTATAAACTTTCAAAATTCTCTCTGCTCATTGAAACTTTTGACCCATCTATTTATAAACATTTTTGCATGTCATATTTCTGCAGAGCGTTCCGTTCACTGGCAGACAGAGCTACTTGACCGATATGGAGAGGTCGTTGCCAGGTGTCGTCATGGCAACAGGAGGTCAAGTCTTTGAGATGCTGTATCAGCTGGCTGAGCTGGAAGGATCGAGGTTAGTTGGATTTTGACGAGAATATTACAAGAGTTTTGTTTTATTTATTTTATTTGGGGGGGGGGGGTTGGCTTGGCATAACAAGGGTAGCAATTTGATGAATCAACATGTGGAGTATGGAGTCTACTTTCCTTCGATCTAAGTCATTCTATAAATTTGGGGTCCACGATTTTCTTCAAATTTGTTCTTCAATGTTGTTCTTCCAGGTTAACAGAAAGGGTACGAAATCTGTTGATGTTAATCCCGACAGATCCCACTGTACAAGAAGCACTGGACTCCATCTGTAGACAGGTAAGAAGGGGAGCTTTTCAGGACCTGTTCTTGTAGCTTTTTGAGGATAATGCTTATCTGGAACAAAAATCCATCAGCTTAAATTGATACTTAATGCATTCCTATTTCTATATGTGAAAGCTTTATATATGCCGAATGGACAAATGCGCTTTTATAGACTGTTGCAAATGGATGGTAACATTTAACTTTGTTGTTTTGCAGACGGAAGGTTCGTCAGTGGACTGGGGTGATGGTTTCAACTCTCCTAAGGAAACCACAAAAGCCACGCTAGAATCCCTCTTCAAGACCAACTCACAGAGCATGTCGGCGTTCAGGCTCCTGTACAACCTAGAGGTAGCTTTCTCTAAACTTACCTAACTTTAATTCCAGGAATCTCTGTTTGTCAGTGAGTCTGTTGTGTGTCTGTCTGTATTTCGATTATCTCCAGAATCGGTCACTGCATGAAGTTGACAATCGGCAGTGTATTGCTCAGCACCCAAAAATGATGATAATGGGTACTTATCAAGCACCCACATCCACCTAGCAAAAGGCGCTCATGGCGCTACATTAGTAAAGAAAATACATGATAAAACAAACAAGAACAAAAACAATGTATTACTATGTAGTCTGACAAGCAGAAGAGCTTATTATGTGATGTTGTAGGCTAGATTATAGAAGTGTGTTTTCAGAGCCGTTTTGAATGAGTTGAGAGATGTGCTAGATCGGATGCTAATGGGTAGACTATTCCAAAGAAGTGGTGCAGCTTTGCGAAAAGATCTGTCCCCCCAGGATCGGTACGATCTCAATACAGCCAAAGTTGTTGGTTAGCAGACCGGAGACCAGAACGACCAGATTGGTGGGGAGCTAGTAGCGTAGTTAAATACGGAGGGGAGATGTTGTGTAGTGAGCAATAAGTGAGAAGCATAAGTTTGTACATGATTCTAAATTTAATCGGAAGCCAGTGGAGATGTTGCATAATAGGTGTTATGTGTGAAAAAAAAAACACCTGGTGCGTGTAATAAGGCGTGCTGCGGTATTTTGTCTGCATTGTGGTTGGTTCAGTTGGAGTTGGTTCGAGTGTAGAATGATTGTGCAGTGTCAGAGCCACCAAGTTTGAAGTTGTTTGGACGAGCGGTTCTCGAAAAAGCTGCAAAAAAGCAGCAATACCAGAGGCCTGTGAGTGACCAGCACCCCATTTCATCAAACTCTTCGTAACTTACGATGCATCGCAGCAATGCGACGCATCGTATCTCTACGATGTGTCGCAGCTGCGGCGCGTCCTGCGATCCATTTCATTCACTTATGACATGAAACACGTCATAAGTGTGACGCGTCGTAGGTGTATTTATAGCACAACTCGATGACTGTTTTATGTATTTAGTCAGCGTACAGTAAATAGTCGTCTGATATTCAACAAACAGTCGTCGGATCTCAGCTCGAAATTTGTTAAAACGTAAAACAAAATGGCGGCCGTGCAATGCAATTTTGAAGGAAAACAAGCTCTCATTGGACTGTATAGCTACTTTGAAATTCTAATATTCCGGTCTAATTCATAATTATTAAATGAATTTCCTATTTACAACTTTACACACATTGCTTCGGTATTATAATCTCGTTAATGTAATGTTCATGGCATAAAACTGGCTTAGAAATTACTCTTCTTATTTTGCGATGACCACTAGACACGTCGTAACTTGCGATGTGTTTTAAGCCGTTGTCAAGGAACTTACGACGCATTCAACACATCGCAACTTTCGTGAAATGGAAGATACGACGCGTCGCGAGTTGCGACGTGTTACACGTTGTAACTCGAGTTGCGACGCGTCGCAGCGCTTCGTTAAATTGGGTGCAGGAGAGGGTCCTAGGCCTCAGGAAATAGGACCTTCTTCTGGTCACTTACAGTCCCTCGGGGCTCATAGACGTGCACTAGTGACCTCCTTGCCAGTCCATATGTGTATAATACTATTTCATTGGTTCTCCCCCTCTCTCCCCCACCCCAGGTCCTAAGTAGTCGCCTAGTACCCTCCCTCCAGGAGGACAGAGCCACCCAGACCAGCGCCCAGACCTTCCGGGAGAACTTCCTGAATGCCGGCGGGCTGAGCCTAGTCATCAGTGTGCTGCAGAGGGAGTCCATCCCACAGGACTTGGATGAAGAGACGCGGAGGGGATGCTACATGATCTGCCTGCACCTGGCCAGGTGAGAATGTCTAGAACACATCCTGTAAAATGATTGACCTGTAGGGAGAGTAATGAAATACTTGCTATACTGATGTGGGCAAACTCATTTTGCAGAATGTATTCTGAGAGAACAATCACATTGGATTGATTTTTTTGTGTAATAAAGGACACCTGAGTGCTTTTCCAGTGTGCTAGAATACATCCTGTAGAATGTCTCACAAAGAGATACTGCAATTTTTGACATGGGGAAACCCATTTTGCAGAAATTTCGAGAAAAATCAAATCCAATTGATTTTTTCTGTGCAAAATACAAAAGACCACTGCCAAACTACAAGTATTGAATAATAAATTTCTCCAATTTGCAAGATTCAGACCAGTAACTGATGTATATGGTGCACTTATTAAACGTAGAATTTATCTAGAGAAGCGAACAAAATATTCTATATTATGTATTATTATTTGCATCAGGCTTCTAATGGTAGAATAAATCGGTGCATTGTATGCTTTCGTAAAACATACCCGAATGCAATATTTTATTCAGAGTACCTGGATGAGGGCAATATTATTTTTGATATTCTTACCAGTGTGGAAAGGTTTCTCAAAATCTTGGGGTTCAACCCAGGTCCAACACAGAGATTTTTGATAGTATACAAATATTGTATGCTTCGAGTGGTGATCCATGGACATTCTATTTTCCCGAGGTGAAGCCTCGGGAAAATAGAATGCTCCATGGATCACCTCGGGAGGCTAGTTTACTTCACCGCGAGATAAAGCATTCAATATTTGTTTTATAACACTTCACCCACAGATTATGCTTGGTTATGATATTTTTAATTATTTAAATCTGAACACTGTTGAAATAAACTTCAATTTCAATACAAAATTGGTGGAAAATGTATTTCTCTCTTTCAAACTACCCCTTCGCGAAATGTTTGAACCCAACTCTGTGACACGCTCTCTTTGGAACAAAATGCGCAACGCGCACACCAGCATGCATTTGCACACAAATATCGCGCCGTGGAAATAGTACTTTGGTTGCTTATGGTATAGTGCTCTTTTTGCTACGGTTATAGCACTTTTGGCCATGCACTGAAAGATAGCAAAAATAGAAAGTATCATGTGACTCGCTCTCGGCCAATCAAGACACAGAATCTGTGGGTGAGGGGTTATAATGTGAAAGGAATAGGAATATAGAATTTTTGAGCAATGTGAATTTAGAAGCTGAATTTTGCGCCCTCCTTTTGACCGACAGGTTTCTACTGTGCGGGGAGACCACCACTGCGGTCATGGAAAGTGACCTGTCGCTGACCGAGGGCCAGGCGGACCTGTCAGCAGACAGCAACTCGGGGATCCTGTCGTCCAGCTACGGGACCTCGCCACGCAAGATGAGCTTGGTGGAGAGAATGTCCAGCGTGGAAGCCAGTGGAGACGTGGCTTACAGGGAGGGCACGTCCACAGCTATTGCAGTCATACAGGTATGGTATCTTAGGCCATGTCTGAGTACTAAGGCCATGTCTGAATCTGTAAACAGTTCAGCAACAGATTTCATGAACTCATCGCAACTTACAATGCATCGCTGCGCTGCGACACATCGTATCCTAAGATGCTTCGCTGCTGCGATGCGTTCTGCAATTACACGTGGTAAGTGCGACTTGTGGTAGGTTTAATTATATTACAACGAATGTTTCAACGTACAATAAAAAGTCATGTGATATTCAGCAAAGAGTCATCGGATCTGCTTGAGAAAATTTTTTAAAACGTAAAACAAAGTGGCGGACGTATGATGCAGTTTTGAAGGAACACAAACTCCTGGTAGACTGTATAGCTACTTTGAAATTTCAACTGCAATATTCTAGGCTAATTCATATTAACTTTGATGCATTTTCTATTTGCAACTTCAAACACATCGTCCAAACACATTGTCCAGCACACGCTTTGAAATTGAAAAACACTGTATAAAGTCTTGTAAAGTTTGGAATTTCCTCTTTTTGAGCAAAGCACGTACCCCATACTGTACATGAACAACTCCTTAATGAAGACTGGTCCCTAAAGCCTCATTTTGCAGGATCTTGTCGCAGAACAAATGAAACAAATGGAAATCAAGTAGGTTGATTAATTAAATGTATTTTTATCCAGACGATGAGCACGTCGGATTTCTCGTCCATGATCGGCTGCCTGATGCGCGTGTGCTGGGCAGCGGCTGCAGGCCAGCTGCGTCTGGCCAGCTCGGCCAATCAGATCAAAGAGAATCCCGGCGGGGGATTCGCCATGGGAATCCACAGGCGTAGCAGACACAGTAGCGGAGGTAGGAAATATGAACTCATTTTTCCTATTTATGTCAAGGCCCTTGGCCCTATATAGCCCCATTTCCAGCATTCTCCAAAATATACCCTGGGCTCTTTAAATCTTGGTGTTTCTTGTCCCCCTTTACCAACAAACTTGACTGAGATTTCAGATAGACAACATGAGTTCCTGAACAGGGGTTACCCTAAAAAAGAAACAGAATGCTACACTTTATTTTGGTCATTTGTTAGAATTGAGTGGCTTGCGGGTTGTTTAAAATTGTGATACATAAAAACTATCACATTCATGCATTGTTGAGTAATTTACATCTGCGGGTATCGTACAACCTTGTGTTGACAAGTGAAAGACTTAATTTGCCAAGCCAAGACTTAATGTCTGAATTGCGTTTTTTTTTAAATTATTTTTATTTATTACTGGTAATGAAACCAAGGTTGCCTCAAAAGTTTTATAGGTGGAAGGAAACCCCAGAAGAATATTGTGGGGAAACCCACGGAATCAGGTAGGGACTGAAAACCCAATCCAGCGGTGGAAGGCGAGGAAAGTACCACTGCGCCAGCCTGACTCCCCAATCAGGCATGCAACTTTTCCTCGGATCAGCTGATTTCCTCGTTTTTCACTTCACATTTATGCCTTTCAAAATCGAAAAACTGTACAAAGTCTTGTAAAGATTGGAGTTTCCTTGTTTTTTGTTTCTTCCAAGTTGCATGCCTGCCCAATCTATCAATCTAGCCAACGGAAAGACACTACTGCATATACATTCATAGCCAACAGCCACAGCGGAAATACTTCGGGCACGGCTTAATCCTGCTTCTGTTTGTTTGTCCTGTTGTTATTTCCACCAGCGAGTTCCTCCAGCGACGCTGACGTCCAGAGTCTCCACGCGGGAGTCTGTCTCCTAGCTACCCACGTCTCCACAAAGGATGCCATGATAGCACGGGAGGCCCTGGAGCTACTGGTGGCCTGCCTGCAACTCCGGAGCCACAACCTCTGTGAGTTATCGGGGAAATGATGGACTCTCCGTGCACAAGAACCCCCTCTCACAGTTATAAAGAAAAAGTTATGACAGACTCCGATACATTCCCACCTCAAATGCATTCCCTTCCTGCGCAAACAAGGGAGGGCGATTTTTGACCGTTTTTGAGAGCCCTGTGTGCAAGGGTGTGAGTGACCACTGATAAAAATAGCTGAAAACATCTGAAAAAGGTGTAAAAAAGCTGAACTTTGGAAATCTCCTATACTTTTGTACACAGCAAGCGAGGGAAAAAGCTGAAAAAAAGCTGAAACCAAAACTAAAAAAAGCTGAAATCAGCTTTAAAGCTGAGATTTCACACCCCTGTGTGTGTCTTGACATACTCAAGATGTCTTGGGCTCCTGTCCCACCTGACTAAAGGCCGGTTACTACTTCAAATTTGACATCACGAAGCATTCGCTGCGAAATTCGCTGGAGTTGAAATTTGTTCAACTTTTGCGAATTTGCCGTACGAAAACTTGCCGTGATGTCACAAGTATGCGTTCACTTTCGCGCTGAGTATGAACCGGCCTTGAGCTTTCTCACACGCCCCTGGACAACATTGGGTATACGCTGTTTGTAAAAAAACAGGTGACAGGGGCAAAACCAAATATTGAGCTTAAAGATACTAACAACATATGCAAACATCCAAAAAAAAACCAAATTATTATGAAATACCTTACTTGACTGTTAGTGAATAATATTCTCAAGCATCCTGTGAAATCTTGGCACCTGGTGTGCTGTCATTTTCAAGAAAAGTGGAAGTTTATATCAATTTCTAACAGTGGTCTGCCAACCATCGTTGGATAAAAAAACTGACTTTTTTCAAATACTGCCCCAACTTTCCAAATTACGTAAGCTAGTCCACAATTGGTTTGCAGTCGGTTACACATTCGTGAACGGGTACAGGCCAGCTAGTCTGGTTCCCTGACCTGACAATTCCCCGACGTCTATATATTGCTCCGTTTCATCTGAAGCAGGGTCAGGGGACCAGGCTACAAGAACAGCATTTTTTTCGTGGTTTTTCCAGCATCTATGGACAAAAAACTTTAAATAGGTCAGGCTAACAATATTTGCTATAAAATACTTCCAAATTCATCCATTTCTGAAAATTACAGCAAAAGCAAATGCTGAATGTTACCTTTAATGATTGTCTTCTCTGTCTCCCATGCAGCATCTTTCTACAACATGCCTGCGATGAGCGACTTTGTCATCGACATCCTCCTAGCCTGCCCACACAACGAGGTCCGCACAGCAGCCATGGAGCAGTTCCACACCCTAAGCATCACCAATGTCAACCCCGCGAGTATACGCACGCTCCATCCTAGGCACTTCCTACTTCAGGTGAGTCTCTAAGTAGATAAGAACTTTTTCCCATGTACGTTAGTGGAGTTGTTTGGTTAAACGGTGTCTTGGACTTCTTCCAAGTAATAAGTGAACTTCTTTGTTATCGAGTCTGTTAAGCCCCAGTCACACGTTCACGGTTTGGAGCTACGAATATCCACGGTTTAAAATTTGTGATAAACAGTGGGAGTACCGTATTCAACCTGGATACATCCGTGGTTATCCGTCATCTTCCTTGGGTATTCGTGGAGGGGCTACGGAAGTTTGAACTGTTCAAAACTTCCGTGGTAAAACGTCATGAAAATCAATCCGTAGTGCAACCATGGGACATCCGTAGGACAACCGTATTTATTCATAGTGTTACTCGTGGCTATTTGTACTTGGAGATTTGTAGCTCATTCATGGTAGAAAGCTGTTCGAATTGTTACGCATGTCCTACGGATATGCCCGGATATGCTAGAATTCTGCTGAGGCTGTATTATACGAATATCCACACTTTATTCGTAAGAGAACCTTGGTCATCCGTGGCCCAATTGCAGGCAATCGTGGCGTTATTAAAAGTCATTATTCTTAGTAAAACCGTGGATATTCTTCACCAATCTGTCCATATTCTTGACAAACCGCGTTGTATTCGTTGAAAAACTGTAGGACAGTTGTGGCTACCCGTCCTGAAACTGTTGTGCATTCTTAGAAAGTAGATTTCTCCACGAATCTCAACGGGTTCATCATGATCGATTGATTCTTGATAAACCGTGGATATTTGTAGCTCCAAAACCGTGAATGTGTGACCGGGGCTTAAGAAGTGAATTACTTTGTTGACAAGTCTGTTACTGTCACCTAAATTCAGACTTTGTAATTTTATGGAAAAGTTTTATGGAAACACTGATTATTTTTCACATAACAGAATAACAGGAGGGGTGTCCGCAAATTGGGCATGAAGTTTATTGTACATTCGATGTGTAGCAGCAGTGTGGTCCAGAATTCAGATACAGATTTTAGTTCGGCCCAATTTTCAAAATGTTTTTTTCCTCATAGGCCAGTTTCACGTCTGTAGTATATTTGCTTTATTTTCTTTGCATCTTGTATTTCAGGTGTTACTCAGTGTACCGGTTCCACTATGGACGTCCAGCTGTCTAGTCAGAGGGACAAACCAAAGGTATGTGCGACTTGCTGGTTACAAATTACAAGAGCATGTGCCTTGATATTTTTGTTGGTAACTTGTGTATCCGCTCTGTTCACAAGTTCCCCCTCACCGGCAAAGGAAGTACAGTTGGGGGTGCGCGGCCACTGCGTGTACATAGAACAAATCCCCTGGTGTACGTGCGTCACACACAAGGAACGGTGCGCGTCAACCAGCGAAATGTACCGCCCATGGGACGTCGTTGCTAGGTAAAAGGGCACCCTCTTTTGGTAGCGCACGGAGCTCATAGAGCTATGGAATCAACACACAAGTACGAGTACACTATCTGGACAGTGAAAAAAAGCGAGTTTACAGAACTTTTATGAGGCATTGCCATGGGATATCAATTGTTTTTCCTTAAAAACTACTTTCATTCACCATTTTTATACTATTTAAAATATGTGTGGTAGAGACATATCAAAGATCACAAATATCAATAAATCTACAAATCTAAAAAAAAAATCATCCCCATTAATTTTTTTATTTTCCTCCACTAAGGCCTGTGCCCAGTTCTGTCTCCTTTTTTCCAGAATGCCTCACATATTTGTATTGATCTCAAGATGTATATTACAGTGATATTTTTCTGTAGCATATTTCACTTTGATGTCTTTGTCATCTGTCAGGATAATTACTCAGTGTTCACAGTACTTTGAGCTGAGGTGTCGACTTCTAGAGCAACTCACAGGTAGGACAACACCTGAAATTGATTAAACGGATCTGGAATTCGGGCGTATCACAATGCAGTGCGCCACCAAGAGTTTGCCATGGAGAGTCCATTTTTCAAGTTTACGGTCGACAAAGCATGACCCATTTCAATGAGTGTCAGTAGACAACTTGAGCTAATTTGTTATAGATTGGGGCTTAGGGAACTGCCGCCTTACAAAAAAAAAACATATTGATAAAAAAAAAGCAAACAAAAGGGCAAATAGATACTCGAATCATACGCTTACGAAGCTACTGACTTGAAAAACCAACAATTACAAATGTCCTGCACTGCGAATTTGTCGACCATCTCCCACTGGGAAAAATTAACTCTCCGTGGCAAACTCTTGGTGGCGCACTGCATTGTGAATCGCCCGAATTGTTTCAAGGTTGGGGTTTGCACTTCCCTGCAAAAAGTAATCTTCATTTATACTAAAAAGTGGAAACTCAATGTACGCTCAAACCTGCATTCATTGTTACTGTATTAAACTTAAAACAAACCCTCAAATATGGCTGCGTAGTGCAAAGTGTCAATACCAAAATATGCTGGTGTAAATTTTGTCCGAATGTTTTTTCTGATTTCAGTATTTTCAAAAAGTCCATTTTAAAATCTGGTATCCCTGATTTTTTTTTCCTATGAAAGTTTATATAGAACAAAAGAAGTAATCGTTTTTAGGGCTACCTTTAGGCAAATACAAACATATACCTTAGAACTTACGTTGCTCTGTGGCCCTCGACGAGTAGCTCTTAGAAACCCTCTGCTCTGCCAATTAGGTCGTGGATTTTTCATTCCCCCCCCCCCCCATATCACTCCTGACAATGTGTCAAGTCCGATTTTGTTTCATTGTTAATTAAAATGTGGAACAAAAGAATCATTTTTCCTTATCTTCTCCTTGCAGTTGATGACCAGCAGTTTCTAAACATTAACCCCACGTCGATGATCACGGACGAGATCGACTGGCTCAATAACTTTGAGCCGTGCGACTCGGACGAGGCCAGTTTCCAGCAGACGGATAACATCATCATCGCTGGTCATCTGCAGCTGGCCAAGACGCTGCTAACGTGTGAAGGCATGGACAAGAAGAAAATCGGTAACACCCCCCCCCTTCTCCCCTTCCCTTTGAAAATAATAACCATACAAAGCAAGCCTTGAAAAGCTGCGCATGCTTTCACGAAGTGCACTGACGTATTGCAACTCGGGTTGCGACGCGCAACACGTCGCAACTTACAATGCGTTGAACGACCCATTTCACAAAATTTACAATGTGTTGAATGCGTCATAAGTTCCTTCACAACGGCTGAAAACACGTCGCAAGTTACAACGTGTCTAATGCTCTTCGCAGAATAAGAAGCGTCCTTTTCTTGGCCAGCTTTGTGCCATAAAAATACATATATGTGACTGTGATGATACCGAGACAATGTGTATGAACTTGTAAATGGAAAATGCATCCATGTAAATATTAATGAGCCTGAAGTATTAGTGGTTGGTTTGTAATTGGGCGAATCCGTGAATGGGTGCGCGCAAGCATTGACACGACACACGCGCGCGCAGTTACTTTTGTTCGTCAGTTCAGTGTGTGGCCATCACGCAGCTGCAATCGGCTGAATGAGAACATGTCCCAGATGCTGATTTTGGGCGCAATTCAAATCGTGATCTTAGAATATTGTTTTCTCGGAATATACAGCATTCACTGAGCTAAAACTTCATCAGGTTAGTTGTTCAGCACCCTTCTTTAGATTTTGAGCACTTTTGTTGCTTCAAACGAAAAAAATGCACAAATGACAAATGATGGACTCTACCTTTAAATACTTATTGCAATATATGCCCTTGTCGTCACAATTCATCAATTACTGAATTTGTTGTGCTCATAGTTTCAGGAGAACCCTTGATGCTATCAGATGAATTGATCTTGATGATTTAACCACTTAGTCCATGTACCGCCCTAAATCGCCCTGCCTGTTACAGCCTGTTCTGCCCGAAACCACCTGAGCACTCTAAGTTTTAGGGATTCATAAGTGAAAAAAATACAATGTGATACAATGTAGTACAGATGCTTTAAGTGTATTGTATTTAATACGGTGTCATCTAATTGAGTTTCTTTTTGAATTCTGGTTACCAGGGAAGCAGCTACTGGACAAGTTGTTGAATGAGTTCCTCTTTCCAGCATCCAGACTGATACTGGATAGTTCCAGCAACACGGACAAGCTGAACCCACAAGCAGAGCACAGTCCAAAGTAAGATACCATTCAGTATGGACTCCAAGCACAATTTACCCCCTCAATGGTACCAAAGGCAAAGATGGGAAGGACCTCTGGGAAGGACTCTGAGGCCGAGTTGGGCGGTCTGTTCTCGACACGGTTATATCTCGCGCTCGAACGAAGGGAATACGACCCACGAACACTGCACTCGGAAGAGGATCACACACCATCTCGAGGTTTTTCAAGAACAATATACCCGCGTCCAGAACAGACCGCCCGTACTCAGCATGGAACACATTGCCGACAACGCCTCATGTTCACGCCGAACACCCCGAGCATTTTGGCCAGAAAATCTTTCTGGACCTCCAATATCCACCACTGCCGACCTATGAAACACTGCCTTTAATTTTTGTCATTGTTCATACTTGCTAACTTTAAAGAAACTTATATCATTCAGATTTCAAAATAAAAAATTTGGTGGTTTGCTCAGATTTTCATGAATTTTTTCTCACTAATAAATGTATCGACAGAACTATGTCGGGGGCATAAAAATTTACCCATGTGCTTTAAAAAAAAAAAAAAGTAACTGCATTATTCTCTGTAAATCCACAAGTTGCTCTGGCATTGGAAAAAAGGTATTAATTGTAAGACTGAACAGAAATTAAGTGGCGTGGGACTTTACTCTGTGGCCTTCAGAATACCGTTCCGGTGCTCTTACCAACTGAGCTTTCCAGCCCTATGTAGGTAGTTCCCCATTTTGTCAATGTCTTTGTTCAAGGGGCACTAGTCGGAAGCAACAAACCCGTATAATGCCATGTAGCTAGGGATCATGCCCAAAGCCACGATGTGGTTTATTTCAGGGGAAAAGTATCTTCGATGTACTAAGAATTCCTTCATTTTGCCCCTTTCTAGGATCTCAGGTAGAGAGAGTCGCATGGCAGCGTTTGACCTCTTGATCATACTGTGTGAGGATTGTCCAGAGAACCTACAGCTGGTCAGCAGCCAGCTCATCGATATGCACCACAAGCAGGATCCGGCCAACGCCAAAGAGTGGGATGTGAGTTGAACCCATAGAGCTATATTAAATTACTAGAGCGCTAACTCCTCATTCTTGCGCGCGGAGACGCTTTGAAACCGTTCTGGGCCCAGACATTTTGAATTCATGTGCGTTTTTGTGGAACATTGTGAAATTAGATGGAGTAAATTTTGAAAGTGTACTCTAAATGCAACGCGCAAGTAGAACGTTCGCAAACAACTTAAGTGCTTCATGACGGTTCAAAAATGTCACAGCAAAAAATCATCTGCAGCGAATATGCGCACGCGTTGCGCTGTTTGAGCAGAGTAAAATGAAACGCTCATTTGCTGATCGAGTGTTTCGGTTTTGGGCGTATCGGTTTTGGTGACACATCTGTATAGAATAAAAAAATGCAAATATGCAAATAGCTGTACAAAAGCCGTACAAAATTGGGGTTTTCCATAGGCTTGTGCACAAACATGGATGCGCCCAGCAGGCATCACTTTGTACATGAGTCAGCTCTCTATTAATTCAATATAGCTCTATGGTTTAACCGTAATTTTTCTTAGGCCCTTTTTGGCTATGATGCATCCTCAATCCTGTCAAATCTTTAGTTATCTTCTTGAATTTGTCCAGTGGAGGGATGACCTCTGCCTCCTTCCTTCAAAGTGCTCCAACAAACACTGTAAATGGGTTGAGGCAGTGCCGATGACATTCAGTAAGCAGTGCGGAAGATATCCAGTATAAAATACATGCCTCAATTATGCTTGTTATACCGTGGTATTAGACTCTGAAATTTCATTGGTTGAGAACTGTTTGCATGACTTAATGCAAAAGTTCATGCATGATGATATGATGGACTTGGAGGAGAAACATTACCTCTTATCTTCAAGCAAACTTGTATCTTCGATCCTGATTGGTTGATCCATGGCAACAACAGTGTGATATGAGGCTGTATTGCCCGGTCCATATCGCACCCTGCGTATTGCGCTATTCCAAGATGCGAGCGACATTCCAGCTGCATGCCCTAAACCGCTGAAAGGTTCGTGTAAAGCGATGGTTCAACTTTACTGTGCGTCAAATTTGCTTGAAGATAAATTCGTTATCACGCTCGCGTTCATGGACCACAGAAAATGTAGTGCGTCTGTGTCCCACAAACCACTCGGCCTTATGTGGGACACAGACGCACCACATTATTCCGTGTTCCACTCGCACTCGCAGGATAACTTATAATGTTGTTTGGGCACATCACCTTGATTGTTCTCACTGACTTTTAAATGTTTTCATCCCTACTGCTTTGTACAACATAGCTAGAATAGACCATGCATGCGCATAAGGTAGGCGATGTTACACAGGAAGTGAGCATGTCAATACATATCCACGCTCGTGTCAACGCGGACGGGTGATGCGATCAAGCTAAATGAGTCGTTTATCAGGAACTTTCATATGGAGATACAGGCCAAAATAGGGCCACTTCATCACATCACTTCATCACATCTCTTTGTGTTCCGACTTCCATAATTTTTGAACTAAAGATGGTACCAGCATGCGGTTTTCACAGCAGTAATGCTGAGATTGTGCTCTTTTCAAATCTGTAAAAACAAATTGACCAATGTCGACGAACGACTCATTTAGCTTGATCGCATCACATATTATCAACGATCAAAGCATTGATTGAGGGAATAAATGTGTGTTTGACCAGTTTTAAACACTCTTTTTAAGACCTGTCTGGATGCTGATTATTACCTGAGCCGAAATACCATCTCGGTCAAATAATCACAACTTTTCAAATCTAAAAGTCAAAACAAGTCAAAAATATTAAATTGCCAACAATTTTGTTCAACAATTTACCTTGTGTTGTTCGGGCCACCCCTCGAGCTATGTTATGGCATGTCCAGTCTCGTGTGTGTCTAAACGACTCCTTATATGCAGTTTGTGTCTTTATTTTTTGGTGACAGTACCTACCTCCAGTTGACGGCCGGTCACCCAGCAAATATGTGGGTCTGAGGAACGGTGGGGCCACATGCTACATGAACTCAGTCATCCAACAGCTGTATATGACGCCAGGCATCAGAGAGGTAGAAACGCCAATCAAATGCATTCATAGACTTTCTAGTCCAACTTCCCCTAGCTTCACAGGCTAAATTTGTATCCATTTGTCTGCACCTAATGTAATTCAACTCATGGGCCTTACGAATACACTGCCACACCCCCACTCAAGACTCTCATTATTCATGTTTATGGGCCAAAAAAGCTTGTCAAACTTATTACAAATTATTTATCAATAGTACAGGGCATAAAGATTAATACGTTTCCCAACTGTATCTCAACGTTATATTTTATCCATATTACAGGGCCAAGTGACTTCTATACTCTGTTTCTAACCGTGTATAGTCCCAACATGGCATTTATCCGTGTCACAGAACCTAATGGGAATACTCCATAGACTCCATAGATGTGGAATAAATAGACTAGATCGGCAGCGTGTGCGTACACACCATTCACTGTGCACCATTGTTTGGTCAATCGTGGACATGCAAAAAGGTCACATGCTAGAGGCAAATTATTTAATGCGAGGTTAAAGTGTATAATGAACACAGTGTTCATGCACAATACGCACAGCGCATAGCCTACACGTAGGTGCGCAACTTTACCAATTTGGTTTGTTATTCAGTATAAGATTTGGAGTGCTGTGGCCTCGTGGTTAACGGAATAATGGCACTGGATTCCGTGGCCTGTGGGTAAAGCTGCGAGTTGTGGGTTCAAGCCCAACCTGGGGTCATGGTGCGTGTGCCCTTGGGCAGGGCACTTTGTCACTCGTTGCTTCTCTCCACCCAGGAGTACATGTAAATGGGTACCTGTGAGGGCAGAGATGGTTATTGTGATTGAATTAGCTTCCTTGCGCCTAACAGGCAGCATTGAGCTGTATACTCCCCAGGGAGCTGAAATGGTACTTGGAATGTTTAGTTGGCCCAATGATCAGGGGTAATAATAATACTGTAAGCGCTGTGATTTACTTTACTAATAAGAACGTTCTTAAAAGCCGATTAATATTATTATTATATACACGTGCTGCCAATCTAGACTTTTTATTCCATATCTATGGGAACACTATACTGAATCTCAACCGCCCATTTATCCATGTCACAGGGCCTGCTGAAGGACAGCAACCTAGACCTAGACGAGGACAGCGTATTCTACCAGATGCAGACAGTCTTCGGCCACCTGATGGAGAGCCGTCTACAGTACTATGAGCCGGAGCGGTTCTGGCGGGTCTTCAAACTCTGGGGCCAACCGGTCAACATCCGAGAGCAGCAAGACGCCTTTGAGTTCTTCACCAACCTGACAGACCAGCTGGACGAATTCCTTAAGGTCATTTTTCCCCCTCAAAGTTGCTGTCCCTGTACCACTTTCCAGAGTCACCCCCAAAAAATATATTTGATTTTTAAATCTTCACAGTGGCTATTGTTACAGAAGTCGACTGTCTGGTTCCCTGACCTAATAGTATTCAACGTCAAGATCTGTGGCTCATGGAACCAGACTATCGATGGAATGGTTCTCAGACTGTATTTCCCTTTTTTTTAAATCCTCCAAAGCAACAGATTACGAAGAAGGAAATGAAATGTACTTCAATAAAAAGAAGGATTTATGAAAAAAAATTAAATTAAATGAAACTATTAAAAGAAAAAAAGGGAAAAAAAAGTTTGGCGCAGCATGGATTTGATACAGTGACCTTTGGCATGGTAGTCGAGCATTTAACCAATCAAACTACCAAATCACTCTGGGCCCAATTTCACGGCGCTGCTTAACAGTTAGCAGAAAAGGTGTGCTAAGCATAGCAGAAAAACGTGCTAACCCTTAACACTATTTCACGGCGTGTGTATGCTAACGGTCGCACGTGCATGGAGATTTCTATTGTCACGTCACCAAGTTAAGCAAATTTTTTCCTCTGAAGTAAGCGTGCCTTATGCTGTGCTTATGCTTACTGTCTCCATGAAACAGACGGAGGCTCTGTTAGCAGCAAATCGTGTGTTTAGCAGCGCTGTGAAATTGGGCCCAGGTTGGTAGGGCAGTTATAAATAACAGATTTGTGATGTTGTCTTTGCAGTGCTGTAATGATAGCAGATGAAAATCGCATTATGGCTGCCGTAACGATAACCACTACGTTTTTTCTTAGCATTGCAAAACTTTTGTATGAGACATTGAACGAAAAAACACGCCCACATTGAGTGATGTGACAATTCCTTTAGTTTTATTTGAAGCCCGACATAGCTTCACTTCTCGCAGGGTAGACTGGTTCCTTCCACCATATCAGGGACTGGGACCCATCTACTTGCAAGGCCAAAATTGCCTGGTAGACACCAAGAAAAGAAAACAAAATACTTTTTATTTGTTAAAACCAAGTATTTAACTAGAAATTTGTCTGCTGATTAAAAAAATGGAGGGAAATCCAGAAATTTGAAGTCTAACAAATCATCGTGACTTTTTTTCGATATGCAGAAGAACAAACAGAAGGAAGTCTTCAAGCCCAAATTCCAAGGAATTTTCTCTGATCAGAAGATCTGTGAGGACTGCCCGCACAGGTAAAACTCTTTGCCAAATATACTACAAATACATACTTTTTTTCTTGTTTTGACACAGGTTTTATAAAAATACTCCTTGCCTAATAAATTTTTAGAGCTCCTAATCTTGAAGTCAAGAGTATTTTTGCCTAAAATTCAAGTTCTGGTTAATTAGTGTCTTTATCCCCATTATACAGGGTGGATAAAAAAAAACGAAACCAAGATATTATTGCTAATTGGAACAGAAGTAGGACACATGTGAATCAAAGGGAGATATCCTCTGTGAGGGTTGAATCTCCTCTTTAAAATGACACCCTGATCATGTCATTACATTCACGGTTGACTGAGCAGTGACCAATTTTATGAAAGGGTCTATTTAGAGAATTGCGCCTCTTTTCATGGTGAAATCTCTTTTTTTCCCCCACCTGCCTTGATTGGCAACCATAGCCTTTCACTCTGTGACAAATGACACCACAAAAAACACAACTGAAAAGTAGTGCAAGTCTCTAAATAGACCCTTTCATAAAATTGGTCACTACTCAGTCAACCGTGAATGTAAGGACATGATCAGGGTGTCATTTTAAAGAGGAGATTCAACCCTAACAGAGGATATCTCCCTTTGTTTCACATGTGCCCTACTTCTGTTACAATAAGCAATAATATCTCGGTTTCTTTTTTTTATCCACCTTGTATTTTGGTACAGATGACAACATTACATGTCAAAATGAAATTGAAGTTTCCATCCAAAAAATTTGATGCCACATGATTTATTTACTACAGGGCACTGCCTTGGTAAACATGTCTTGTATAGCCTTATTGTGAGCTTTATAAATTCTTTTTTGATTTTTTTTTTTGCAGATACGAAAGAGAGGAAGAGTTTTTTGCTCTCAATTTAACAGTCAAGAGTCACAATCTGGAGTCGTCGCTGGACCAGTTTGTCCGTGGGGAACTGCTGGATGGGGACAACGCTTACTTCTGTGAAAAGTGCAATGAAAAGGTACTTGGTTTGGTTGTAATAAGAAATAAATAGTGGGTATTTATAAAGCGCACGTATCCACCAGGACTGGTGCTCAAGGCGCTACATCATTATTACCCCTGCTCATTTGGCCCATGAAACATTCTTAACACCATCTCGGCTCCGGGGAGTATGTATGCAGCTCGATGCTGCCTGTTAGGCGCAAGGAAGCTAATTCAATCACAATAACCATCTCTGCCCTCACAGGTACCCATTTACTCCTGGGTGGAGAGAAGCAATGAGTGACAAAGTGCCTTGCCCAAGGGCACACGCACCATGACCCCAGGCTGGACTCGAACCCACAACCTGCAGCTTTACCCGCAGACCACGAATCCAATGCCCTTAACCATGAGGCCACAGCACTTTAGGCTTAATAATAATAATAATAATAATAATAATAATAATAATAATAATAATAATAATAATAACTCTTTTGGCTGCAATAGGGTGACTTTCCCATAGACTTGTGCACAAACCTAAACTGTCACCTAACCCAAGTTTACCTTATGTTTTTTCCACGAAATTTAGTATTTATACTAATTGGACCATGAGGAATCGATCTAGATGGTTTTCGACAGCCAAATTCCTTGTCCTAAGGGTCGTTTTCATAAAAGGGCGACAGTTATTTTGTCGCCTCAATAAGGTGTATCGCCCTATTGTGGACGGAGTTCGCAAAACCTGTCGCCCTATTACAGTAATAGTAGTAATAATAGTAATAATAATGATGTGATGCTGATGTTGCACTTCATCCCACAGTCTGAAAGCAGTTTTATCCCAAACAATTACTACCCCTGTTTATCAGGCCATGAGACCTCTTTCTTGCAGTAACTTCAGATCAGCGCAATGTGGTCTGTGTGGTTTATACTCCTGGGTGGAGACAGGCAATTGTAGTAAAATGCCTTGCCCAAGAACACAAGCGCCATGTTGCCCAGTCAAGGTTTGAACCCATGTATCATTGCAAATGAGTTGTAAACTTTAAACCATTGGACTATATATATGAGGACTTGCTTCAGTCTGAACCCTAGATACCACGTACACCAACAAACCTTGATTGGCAGTTATGTGAAGGCAGCTGACTATATCCTGCACTCAAATATAGATTTATGCACATGTCCCCATTAGCATCCAAAATGATTCGGCTGCGACTTGTCATAACACATACCCCTATGGAAGCAGTTGTAGCCACGTCCCTAAGACATGTCGTCACCGTTTTCACGAAGGGGCGAATTTCATGAAAACCGTCTGTTTTTCAAAATTTGGGTTTTTTGGTGAAAATGAATAAATATATCAATATCTACAACCTAGTGAGGCTATACTTTCAAAAAAATTAATTAAAATCTTAATTAACCTAATTAACGAAGGGGCGAATTTGGCGAAAGTGCCGTTTTGTGTTTTCATGATGGGGCGAATTTCCGCACTCTATGGTATTAATAAATTTTCAGTAATAAATACATTGTAATACATTGTAATACAATGGCGCGTATGATCACGAAAGGGCGAATTCCATGCGCGTGCAATAAAACGTTTTCACGAAGGGGCGAATTTCAAGGCGCATGCGCAGTGGGGCAGAATCTGCGCGTACTGTACAAAAAATGCATTGACTCTTACCGCAGAAGGGCGAAATCTGCGCGAAGTCACTTTAGCGTTTTCACGAAGGGGCAAATTTGCTAATTGGTCTTTTTTGCGTTTTCACGAACAGCCACTTCTCTTAATTGATTAATTCTGCAAAACTAAACACCTATTTTTCTTAAAGTTTGCTACATTTAGGAGGATTAGAAGCTCTTCTTTCCTCTGATACCTAAATCTTGCATATTTTATGCAACTTTAAGTTTCAAATTGCCAAATGAAAAAAAGGACCAACTTGAATGTTTGTTCAGACGGTGAAATACTAAATTCGCCTCTTCGTGAAAACGGTGACGATGTGTTTTCCTGCAGCCATAGCCAATTTATATTCGTACAGGGCTTACATGTCTGGTTCCTTGTCTTCTCACACCATAGAGGAACACTATCAAGAGAATGTGCATTAAGACCCTGCCGCCGGTGCTGGTCATCCAACTCAAGAGGTTTGACTACGACTGGGAGGCAGGGAGGGCCTTGAAATTTGACGACTACTTCAAGGTAAGAAGGTTACAAACCCCTGAAAATCTTGTTGAAAAAAAAATCAGAAAATTCCATTTCTTTAAAGGTAGGGTATATCATTTGTCATATGTGATTTGTTTTTGCTTGGAGCAACAAAAGTGCTCAAAATCAAAAGACGGATGATTAACAACTAACCTGATGAAGCTTTAGCTCTGTGAATGTTGTGTATTCTGAGAAAACATATTCTAGGATCTCAATTTCAATTCAAAAGTTGCCGGGTCATGTTTTAAATTGCGCCCCAAATCAGCATCTGGGACATGTTCTCATTCAGCCAATTGCAGTTATGCGATATCACGCACTGAACTGACGAATAATAGCAACCGTGCGCGCGCGTGCTTCGTGTCAACACTTGCATGCACCCATTCATAGATTTGCCAAATTACAAACCACAAACGGAAATTTCCAAGAATGCGTCACTTGATGCATCTTTGGAAATGGCCTTCTTGTATTGTTTTTCTTCAAAATGACAGCATGCCAGAAGGAATAATTTCACAGGGAGTTTATTGCCATTACTATCTTTAAACCAAGCAAGTTCTTCAACAATAATTCCGTCAGTTACCTTTGTTGCTTCAAACAAAAGAATGCACCAATGACAAATGGTCTGCTCTACCTTTAAAGCTACAGTCCATCAATTGCAGCTATCCAAAAAGTACCTGACGTAATTATTGTTGAAAAACATACTTAGTTGTAAGAAAGTAGGGGAACCAAAAGTCCCTGTGAAATTATCTTTCTGGCACCCTGTCATTTTGAAGTAATCAACAAAAGAAGGCCTTTCCAACGATGCGTCTAAAGACGCATTATTGGAAATTTCCGATAGTAGATCTTTTTTTTATTTGCAAAGCGCGCAAGCGTTGACACGACATACATGCGCGCGCGGCTGCTATAATTCATCGGCCCAGTGTGCGACATCACGTAGCTGCAATCGGCTCAGTGAGAACGTGTCTCGGACACTGAATTCAGGCCCAATTCAAAACATGATTCAGCAACTTTTGATTTGAAATGGAGATCATAGAATGCTGTTTATCTCAAAATATACAGCAGAAGCTGAGCTGAAACTTCATCAGGTTAGTTGTTCAGCACCCTTCTTTAGATTTTGAGCACTTTTGTTGCTTTAAACGAACAAAATGCACAAATTACTAATGATGGACTGTATGTACCTTTAACACTAGGTAATTACAAAACCTTTTACAATGATGTTAATCTTTTTGCACAGTTCCCCTGGGTCCTGGACATGGAGCCATACACAGTCAAAGGCATAGCAAGGCAGGAGGGTCAGCAACCAGACGAGGCGTCGTCGGCTGGGACACCAGACAATAGCAAGCCGCACACGTCGGAGGACTTGTACCACCTCGTGGGCATCATTGTCCACAGCGGCCAGGCTAACGCTGGACATTACTACTCCTTCATCAAGGATCGATGGTAGGTTGAAGTTAGGAGTAACGTTTGACTATGGACTCCGTGTACAAACTGTAGATGGCATTTTGTGGTCAATTTCAAGAGCACCAGTGGGATGGACACACCTCAGAGAGACATCGTTGACAAAATTAATGCTGTGTTTACTATTGTTTGCTGTTGGGTTATTCCACGGTACGATAGCATACATGTGCATTTTGGACAATCAACAGTGTTCATAAGAAAAGCTGTAATCACAAAATGAATTTTAGTGCTGATAAATAATAGTTACTGTAATCAAGTTAAAGCTATTTTCATTGTCTTTCATTTTATGTTAATTTTTTTTTGGGGGGGGGTAACTGATGGGAGACTTTTTAACTAACTTTTTGGGAGAACATTCCATCTAAGATGATCACCCCTAAAAGCAGTCCTGAAGCCCATCGCCATTTTGAAAAAGGACGCCTACGCTCCATTGCAAAATAACGCAATTTTAGGGCTTAATTCCCTCAGAATTTCACAGAAATACGAACTTGCAGTCCTCTACATGGCTTCCACCCTTCTTTTTTACGAACCCTTGAGTTCATGGCCCTCAAAATGATCTAATACTGCAGAATTTGAGGGCATGCAAATCATGATTTGGCCAGCGTAGGCAGTTTTGGGCTTACTTACTGGTCTTTACCCATAAAGGGTTTGTACCAGTGTTGTAGGACTCGAGTCTAGGACTTGGAGGTGAGTCCATCTCGAGTCACAATTCTGGTGACTCGGACTCAACTCAAGTCACACCGTCAGAAGACTCAGACTCAGACTAAGACCTCGACAATCGTGATTCAGAGTTAACACAAATGGCCTGTGACTCACGAGCAACTTGAGACTCCGGCTCAGACTCGACCAAGGTGAATCAAGACTCGGACTCAACTCGAGTGACACGGCTACAAGACTACAACATTGCACTGAATATTTTTTTTCCCAGTAGAAGGGTCAAGCTAAGCACCATCCATGATAAAGTTTTTCATGGCTTGTTTTTTGCCGCTCTCTGTTCAGGGGCACGACCATGACCAATAACTCCAAGGGCAAATGGTTCAAGTTCAACGACACCGTTGTGGACGAGTTTGACATGTCTGAGGCTGCGCTGGAGGCAGAGTGCTTCGGAGGCAACTACAAACCAAAGATCTATGAACCCAGCGGAAGTGAGTATTTTTATTTTTTTTTACCGAAAAGGTATTTATGAATGGGTATCCATAAATGCCTAAGACAGTTTACCCATTCCCATTGGTTGAGAGCCTGTCACATGGGCGGTTTTAATCGGTTGCTAAAACACCGGCTGGCTAGTTTTAAACACTTTCCCGGTGTCACATGAAATATGGACTCCTATGAAATATGGTCACAATCTTCACTTAGGCATGCATGCACAATACCAATGCGTCCTTATTTCATAGTCCTAAATTCACTCTATACCGATGTGACAAACTCTAAACCAATAGGAATAGAAAAACTACCCCAGGTTTAGATAAACTTTAGTTTAAAGTGAAAATACAACATTTGCAAACATCAAAAAATAAAATTACCAAATCATATTGAAATACCTTGCTGGACTCTTAGTGAATGACAGTGTAAAGCATCCTGTAAAATCATGGCACCTGGTATACAGTCATTTTCAAGAAAAGTGGTATTTTTGTATCAATGAAAAAAACTGGCTTTTTTTCAAATACTGGCCCCAGTTGACCATCGCACATGTTTGCAATCGATTACACACCTATGAACGGGTACAAGCCAGCTAGACTGGTTCCCTGACTTTACAATAATTCCCCAATATATGTAAACTGCTCTGTTTCTTCTTAAATGGAGTCAGGGAATCAGACTACAGGAAAATGATTGTTTTTCATGGTTTTTATAGCATTTTCGAACCCAAAACCTCAAAAAAGTCAGTGTAACTATATTTGCTATATATTTCCAACCCCCCAATTCCATCCATTTCTGAAAATTACAGCAAAAGCAAATGATGTATATTCCCTTTAAGGTTTAAATATTGGTGATTAATTGTACTGTTAAATTTATTCCAATTATGATAGGAAAAAAAGGAATCAAAATCTCATTAATATATTTGGAAATATTTCGAGCAAAATATGTCTTGAGTCGACAGATTGATGTATAACACGAGTGTTCTTGTCTATTAGGTTCCTACTCCTCTGAAATGAGGCTGCGATACTGGAACGGCTACATGCTGTTCTACGAGAGACTAGAAGGTGCCATCACGCCTGTGGGACCAGCCGGCAAAGTACCAGCCGGCAACAACAGAGTGACGCTACTCAAGCAAGACAGCGAGGGCGAGATTCACGTGTAAGTTGTCAAAAAAAAAAATGCAAATCTTTTCCGCAACTTAACACAAATTTTCTCCAAAATGTTGGTTTGAGAAATCTATGAGACCATCTTAAATTCGGACTCTATTTTCCATACTTTATATCACACAGCTCCATACTGCTCGGTTAAACATGTGAAAGATCGTTAAAAACAGCTACATGATGTCATGCACTGAACCACGCAATCTGTGTACGTGAAGTTTTGTTTGTCTTAGATGTTGCACGTTCCGCGTCCATTTGTATATCATATAATTGGACAATTGTTGCACAAGCTGCGTCAACGGGCTAACGCAATAGGTTAATTACAAACCAAATACTAATGGAAATTTCCAAAAATGCGTCACAGGACACATCATTGGAATGACCTTCTTTTAATATTTTTTTTTTTAAATGACAGCATGTCAGAAAGAATAATTTCACAAGGAGTTTAGTGCCATAACTATCTTGAAACCAAGTTAGCTTTTCAACAATAATTTGCTCAGTTACTTTTTGGATGGCTGCAAATGATCTACTCTACCTTTATATCGGTATGTGCTTTTCTGGGTATCCTTCGCGGCTGTATTAAATGGAACTTGCTCCATTTTGTTTAGGTTTAATATGCAGGTCCTGTTTTGTTCTCTCCTGGAGTTTTTCAACCCTTGGTGTTAACGTTGTTCATATATTGTCAGGTAAAGCTCTTTTCTTTGTATTTTCCTTTCAGTTTGGAACCAGTCAGTTCCCCCGAGCTGTCCCCACACCACGACGGCGATCGTCTCAGCGAACTGACTGCGCTGGTGCGCAAGGGGGAGCACCGGGGGATGTTCATGGATCGCATGCCGCCAGGGATCCAGCGTGTCATACGCGACAACAACCTCCAGTTCCTGAGGAACCGCGCCATCTATGACACCGATTACTTCACCTTTGTCCGGAGCCTTGCGTCCTGCAACATGGTAAATCAAACATTTCATCTTTCTTTT
Organism: Patiria miniata; assembly: GCF_015706575.1. Lineage (NCBI taxonomy): Eukaryota > Metazoa > Echinodermata > Asteroidea > Valvatida > Asterinidae > Patiria > Patiria miniata. Next base: position 9,224,320 of record NW_024037073.1, read on the forward strand.
GTGGACTGCAATCTTTAGAAAGACAAATTAATGGTCATCATTCTCAGATGACCAGGGCTCAATATCCTGGCTCTGCTAACCACAGAATTCCGTGCTAACAATCGCCATTTTGTGCTAACCGCGCGAGCAGAAAAATTCTGCTAACCACAGAATTCCGCGCTCACGATCGCCATTTTGTGCTAACCGCGCTATCAGAAAAATTCTGTTAACGACAGAATGCTGCGCTCACGATCGCCATTTTGTGCTAACTGCACGAGCAGAAAAATTCTGTTAACGACAGAATTCCGCGCTCACGATCGCCATTTTGTGCTAACCGCGCGATCAGAAAAATTCTGCTTACTGAAGAATTCCGCGCTCACGATCGCCATTTTGTGCTTACTGCGCGATCAGAAAAATTCTGCTAACCACAGAATTCCGCGCTCACAATCGCCATTTTGTGCTAACCGCGTGAGCAGAAAAATTCTGCTAACCACAGAATTCCGCACTCACGATCACCGTTTTGTGCTAACCGCGCGAGCAGAAAAATTCTGCTAACCACAGAATTCCGCAATCCCGATCGCCATTTTGTGCTAACCGCGCAAGCAGAAAAATTCTGCTAACCACAGAAGTCCGTGCTGACGATCGCCACTCTCTGCTAACCACGCGAGCAGGAAAATTCTGCTAACCACATAATTCCGCACTCACGTTCGCCATTTTGTGCTAACCGCGCGAGCAGAAAAATTCTGCGCTAATCCTGTTGGCACAGAATCCTAAGTTACGGGGTGTACGCATGCGCAGAAGCCCAAATTCCTTGTTAACCCGTGAAAGACGCTTAGGCGAGACACCAAAAATGCATTGACCGTTCGCACGCGTGCGCACGCCAAGAACGCATCCCTTTGTTCCAGCTACGTCCCGTTCGCACGCGTGCGAACGCGTGCGAACGGCATTCCCGTTGTGCACGCATTCCTTTACAACAAAAGGCCAGTTACAGTCTGTGCACACAGGAAGAACTCAGCAACACTAAAAGTATGCGAAGAAAAATGTGTTTAGTCCTCGCCAGAGGAATGTTACATGTACTATAAACTGGCACCATCATGGGCAAGCAGCATCATCGGGAAAAAAAATTGTTGTCTAAAAAAACCTTGGAGATTTAATCCAGGCACAATCTATCACGGAACAATCCCAAGAAACCTAACTCCGTTTTTATTATGCTGAACAGTTAAACGATGTACCCTAATACTGAGCCTGACCTAATTTCGATTTAACGCATTTCTTTTGTTAATTTAGTAGAACGCTGATTGTTATACTGGCCGGCAGCTACATTCCAGAAGTGACTCCATGCACCTGCCTTGTATCAACAAAGATATACACATTGTATAATTTTTTAAGGTCCGCTGTCTATCATTGTGTAGAAATATATTTTGGGATTCGACTTCAACTCAGGGTGTTTTTTTTTCTGTTCGTCCAGTCCAACAGCATTATTTTATTTTGAGTACCCAGCCTAGCGATTAACCTAGATATATGTTGAACCTAGACGGGATTTTTTAAAGCCCCGTCCGTCCGACCGCGTTATTATTGTTAAATGTATTCCGATTATCCAGCACATAAACCCTTCCCATCTGAGCATTATTTTTTATTGCAACCTGCACCGCAAAGTGTTTTTCCGCCCCGTCCGACCGCGTTGTTATTATATTTATTCCAAGTATCCAGCCTACAAAAAGTATTAACTCTTTCCATTTCGGCGTTCTTTTTATTGGAACCTGGACCAGAAAGGGTTTCTTTTTTCGCCCCACCCCAGCGACCGCGTTATTATTTTCATTCCGAGTATCTCAGCATTATTTTTTATTGGAACCTAAATGAGAATTTTGTTAAGCCCCTCCCAACCGCGTTATTATTTTTATTCCGAGTATCAGCATCATTTTTATTGGAACCTGGAAGAGATTTGTAATTCTTCAATTATTTAGGGTTTATATTATGTTATTATTATTTATATTTATTTCAATGCAGGACCCTAGGCCTAATGAAAAGCACCTTTTTACTGTTCTGGTTAATCCTGGATAAATAAACGTTCGAATCTATAAATAAATAAATGGGTTTCTTTTTCGCCCCGCCCGACCGCGTTATTATTTTTTCCCGAGTATCCAGCCTATCCACAAATATTACAACCCTTCCCATCTCGGCGTTCTTTTTATTACAACCTGAACCAGAAAGGTTTTTTTCCTGCCCCGCCCAACCGCGTTATATTATTTTCATTCTGCGTTTATATTTATTTTATTCGAGTCTGCAAAAAATATAAACCCTGCCCAGCTCAGTATTATTTTATCGAACCTGGATCAGAAAGGCCTTTTCCCCCCGCCCCACCCAACCGCGTTTTTCCCGAGTGCCCAGCTTGCATATAGGCCCATCATCGTAGATCTCTACGATGATGGGCCTATGCAGGCTGGGCACTCGGGGAAAAACGTGGTTGGGTGGGGCGGGGGGAAAAGGCCTTTCTGATCCAGGTTCGTCTTTCTATGCACGCACGATAGCGTGAAAGTCCGACATCAGCCGATTATGTATGACGTTCACAGGGATACCAGCGCAGCGTATTATGATGTACACGCTGGTACCCTGCTATCTTTTGTATGCACATGTAGTTTCTCATCAAGGGGAAATCCCTTTTCGCACGCGTGCGCAGCTCACCGGCAGTTGCTGGAAATTGCCTCCGACTTGTTTGTTTGTTTTTAATTCTGGTGCATATTTTTGGAAACAGATGAGTAAAACAAATTCCTGAAACCATGAGATATAAATTCAGCCCGCATCTGGGTGACTTTGATCCTGCTGCATTTAATTCACAATTATTTGTGCACGTTGGTGTAGTAATCGAAACTATACAACGCAATACAACTCGAGTCTCAAGGCAGCTTGAACTAGGTAAGTTTCACATATTGATACACATCCACGTACGATTATTTGTTCTGATTTAAAATCTTCATCCTTTCTTTTTTTAGGCACAACAAAATGTTATAACTTGACTGTTATTTATACCATCACTATAAAATCTCCAACATGAAGGCCCTATAACTCAAATTTTGGTGCGATTTTGTCTTTTGCTTTTATATCTTGCGTCAAAATAAAGTTTCGTTTATTAGTCTCGTTTAATAATACAAAATAATATCTTACTTGTTACTGCTTTTCCTTGAATACAACAAAAACAAGCAAAATATAAAATAAATGTACATGTATACGTTTCTTCTTTGAAAAAAATCCTTTTTCTTTTTATTTAAGTGAAGGCTCTGGTGACAAGTCGGCACTGGATGGACAGCATGAACTGGCTGATTTTAGGGTACATTAGCTGTTGCTCATGATCATCATCATATACATGTATATTTGAAAAATACAACAATATTCCTCGAATTAATTTGTCAACTACTATACTTTAATAATACAGAATATAGTATTAATAACACAGAGCGGTACTTACTTTTTTGACATTTGTTGGATAATTTGAAAAATCCTTGTCTGCATAAAGTACGGACCATGATATGATTGATGGCAAGTAAAATTGACGTCGGAGCTGACTCATTTCCCGAGCCCCAACCCACCAAGGATTCCATGGGCCCCGCCAGCGTTCCCGAGCCCCAGCCCACCAAGGATTCCACGGGCCCCGCCAGCGTTCCCGAGCCCCAACCCACCAAGGATCCCACGGGCCCCGCCAGCGTTCCCGAGCCCCACAGGCCCTGCGTGCATTCCCGAGCCCCAACCCACCAAGGATCCCACAGGCCCCGCCAGCGTTCCCGAGCCCCAGCCCACCAAGGATTCCATGGGCCCCACCAGCGTTCCCGAGCCCCAGCCCACCAAGGATTCCATGGGCCCCGCCAGCGTTCCCGAGCCCCAGCCCACCAAGGATTCCACGGGCCCCACCAGCGTTCCCAAGCCCCAGCCCACCAAGGATTCAACGGGCCCCGCCAGCGTTCCCAAGCCCCAGCCCACCAAGGATTCCACGGGCCCCGCCAGCGTTCCCTAGCCCCAGCCCACCAAGGATTCCACGGGCCCCGCCAGCATTCCCGAGCCCCAGCCGATCAAGGATTCCACGGGCCCCGCCAGCTTTCCCGAGCCCCAGCCCACCAAGGATTCCACGGGCCCCATCAGCGTTCCCGAGCCCAAGCCCACCAAGGATTCCACGGGCCCCGCCAGCATTCCCGAGCCCCAGCCGATTAAGGATCCCAAGGGCCCCGCCAGCGTTCCCGAGCCCCAGCCGATCAAGGATCCCACGGGCCGCGCCAGCGTTCCCGAGCCCCAGCCCACCAAGGATTCCACGGGCCCCGCCAGCGTTCCCGAGCCCCAGCCCACCAAGGATTCCACGGGCCCCACCAGCGTTCCCGAGCCCCAGCCCACCAAGGATCCCACGGGCCCCGCCAGCGTTCCCGAGCCCCAGCCGATCAAGGATCCCAAGGGCCCCGCCAGCGTTCCCGAGCCCCAGCCCACCAAGGATTCCACGGGCCCAGCCAGCGTTCCCGAGCCCCAGCCCACCAAGGATTCCATGGGCCCCGCCAGCGTTCCCGAGCCCCAACCCACCAAGGATCCCACGGGCCCCGCCAGCGTTCCCGAGCCCCAGCCGATCAAGGATCCCAAGGGCCCCGCCAGCGTTCCCGAGCCCCAGCCCACCAAGGATTCCACGGGCCCCGCCAGCATTCCCGAGCCCCAGCCAATCAAGGATCCCACGGGCCCCGCCAGCGTTCCCGAGCCCCAGCCCACCAAGGATTCCACGGGCCCCGCCAGCTTTCCCGAGCCCCAGCCGATAAAGGATCCCACTGGCCCCGCCAGCGTTCCCGAGCCCCAGCCCACCAAGGATTCCACGGGCCCAGCCAGCGTTCCCGAGCCCCAGCCCACCAAGGATTCAACGGGCCCCACCAGCGTTCCCAAGCCCCAGCCCACCAAGGATTCCACGGGCCCCGCCAGCGTTCCCGAGCCCCAGCCCACCAAGGATTCCACGGGCCCCGCCAGCATTCCTGAGCCCCAGCCGATCAAGGATCCCACGGGCCCCGCCAGCGTTCCCGAGCCCCAGCCCACCAAGGATCCCATGGGCCCCACCAGCGTTCCCGAGCCCCAGCCCACCAAGAATCCCACGGGCCCCGCATTCCCAAGCCCCAGCCGGCCAAGGATTCCACAGGCCCCGCCAGCGTTCCCGAGCCCCAGCCCACTCAGGATTCCACGGGCCCTGCCAGCGTTCCTGAGCCCCAACCCACCCAGGATTCCACGGGCCCCGCCAGCGTTCCCGAGCCCCAGCCCACCAAGGATTCAACGGGCCCCGCCAGCGTTCCCGAGCCCCAGCCCCAGCTCACCCTTCCCCAGTTTCAGAAAGTCCCCTCATCCAACTTGTGATGTCACAACTTGCAATGGTGATTGCCAAGCTGGATGAGCAGTCAAGAGCTGCGTGGAGAGATACGAGGGCTTCAGGCAGAGGTAAACGAGCTGCGGGCAGAGGTACGAGAGCTTCGGTCCGAGGAGAAGAACGCCTCAAGTATCACCAGTGAACATCGGGAGCCACAGTACGTCATTGCCGACAAGCATCTCAACACAGTGCTAATAGGCACACCGAACAATGCCACCCATACAATGGACAAGGACACTTACGACAAAATCTTCGACAAGGTGGACAACCCCAAGGACTTGATCGTCAAATTAATGGCAGAAGTCTTCACCCCAGAGGAACTCGCCAGATCAAATTACCATGGCGGTGTTATCTTCAATGGCAAAGAAAAGGTCACAAAAGAATGTTTGAGGAAGTAGCCCAAGTTCATTGCAAGAATGTCGCAAGCGGCCATTGAATTCCCAAGACACAAAATTGACGAGAAACTGCAAAAAGCACTGAAGGATGCAGTCAATGCAAAATGTAGAAAAAAGTCTTCCATGTTAAGTTCGTAGGCTGTAGTCTAGTAGGCAAGATCAGGGCGTATTTGCAGATTTTGTTTATAGTTGATTGACAACGATTTATATCTTTTAGCGTTTTGTAAAATCGTAAAAACCACCACCTGATTATGCATAAGTTACTCTCTTACAACTGTAATGGATGGATGTTTATTTCGAGCACCTGAAACATTAATGTCCAATCGACCATGCATATTTAAATTAAATTCTGACTTTATACAATAATTATCTTTAATTATTGAGATTATTTGAGAGCTGTGACAAATAAATAAAACAAAACGCTTGAACAGGATTTCAATCGTGTATTATGACCTTTATTAAATGATTGATTTTAATTTATAAAACCAAATAGTAATTTACACCAAATTGTAATGCTTGTTCCTCTTATTTTTTGAGAATCAAAGAAAGTCACATTTGCAATAACCATTGAAATTTCATTTATAAAAAATATATACATGTAATAATAAGAGATTGCCAAATCCCTATTTTATTTCGCCAACCAAAACCGCGGAATTTTTAGTATCCGAGTATCCAGCCTAGCCCACCAAAAAATATTAACCAATGGCTTCCCATCTCAGTTTCTTTGTTGAAATCTTGACTACGTGGGTTTTTTCCTGCCCGGCCCGACCTCGTAATTATTACTTTTTATTCCGAGTAGGCAGACCACAATCATATAAACCCTTGCGTCTGGTTTTATTTTTCACCCCGCCCAACCGCGTAATTTATTTTTTTATTCCAAGTATCCAGCCCACCAAAAAATATTAACCCTTCCGTCGGGGTTTTATTTTTTATTTTTCACCCCGCCCGACAGCGTAGTTATTAATTTTTATTCAGAGTATCCAGCCCACCCAAAAAATATTAACCTCTCCGTCGGGGTTTTATTTTTCACCCTGCCCAACCGCGTAATTATTATTTTTATTCCGAGTATCCAGCCCACCAAAAATATTAACCCTCCCGTCGAGGTTTTATTTTTCACCCCGCCCGACCGCGTAATTATTATTTTTATTCCGAGTATCCAGCCCACCAATTTGTTTTTAACCCCTTCCGTCGGTTTTTATTTTTCACCCCGCCCATAACCGCGTAATTTATTTTTGTATTCCGAGTATCCAGCCCACCAAAAATATTAACCCTTCCGTCGGGGTTTTATTTTTCACCCCGTCAGACAGCATAATTATTATTTTTAGTCCGAGCATCCAGCCGACCCCAAAAAATATTAACTCTTTCCGTCGGGGTTGTATTTTCACCCCGCCCGACCGTGTAATTATTATATGTTTTATTCCGTATCACGCCTGCCGAAATATGGAGCTTGGGCGAGGCATACTTTTTTTTTCATTCGTTTATTTATCACAAGACAAGAATATATATACGGAAATGCTCGGTTGGAAAGGTCGGCAAATCAAATGGTTACGAGTTAATCGTGTTGCAAAAGAAGAATAAATCTGATCAAACTCCACATGAATCCTAAAACCCTGGAATGTCTATGATTTATTTATCGCTGGCACCGAAGTTTTTTGCCCCCAAGAAAATGTACTTCACATCTTTCTTGTGATGTTCCCGTTCTCGCACGCAAAGGAACGGTGCATAATACCCTCTCAGTGAAGCCAGTGAGAGAACGGGATGAGGAACGCGTGCGGAACGCAGTTTGGCACGCAAAGGAACGGGAAGGCGTGCAGAACGGGAAGGAATCCGTGCGCACGCGTGCGAACGGTCAATGTATTTTTGGTGTCTCGCCTTACCGTAAGCACAGTATTTTCTGCTACAGTAAGCAGGGATTTTTCGCTAACTGTCCACAGAATTCCGTGTATACCATCATCATTCTGTGCTAATAGGCCTAGCAAGCAAACCCTGTAAGCACAGAAATCTTAGTTATTTGCTTTTATGGGATGTACTGATGTGCATTAGCCAAATCTCTTGATAACCACTGAAATATGCTTACCATCTTTTGGCCCAGAATTTGCTTCTACAGTTGCCAACGATTTTTCACTTACAAAATTACCAGAGTTTTATATAGCGCACATATGTACTCAAGACGCTGTTAATTATGTCTATTTTTAAAGACAGGTAAATGAAATTGATGAGAAATATGAGACCCATTATGTAGCACCTTTATAAAGGGTTTACTAGGTGCTGCGGCGCATACTGCAGCCACTGCCAGAAACACCGGGGCAAACCTCTTCTCTTGGCCATAAGTGTTACAGGGTTCTTTAACAATACACGGGACCTACGGCTTTACTTTCCATCCGAAGGACGAAGCAATAGTGGTAAAGTGCCTTGCTCAAAAGAGCACAAGCACCGTGTTCCCACGGTCAGGATTCGAACCCATGTACCACGGCACATGAGTCGAACACTGTAACCAGTGGACCACAGCACCCCACTATAAGCAGAACAAGAAATTAGGCCCATTCTGGGGAGAATATAATTTCCGAAAATTCTAAATTGTGCAAACTAGGCCTTTGGTTTTCACAGGTCTTCAAATTGTGGGGTGCTGTGGTCCAATGGTTACGGTGTTCGACTCGTGTGCCGTGGTACATGGGTTCGAATCCTGACCGTGGGAACATGGTGCTTGTGCTCTTGAGCAAGGCACTTTACCATTATTGCTTTGTCCTTCGGAGGGGACGTAAAGCCGTAGGTCCCGTGTGTTGTGTAATGCACGTTTAAGAACCCAGTAACACTTATCGCTAAGAGAAGGGGTTTGCCCCGGTGTTTCTGGCAGTGGCTGCAATATGCGCCGCAGCACCTTGTAAACCCTTATAAGGTGCTACATAATGGGTCTCATACTTCTCATAAACTTTATTTACCTTTCTTTAATAATAGACATATCTCCAGCGCCTTGAGTACCTAATAGTAGTAAATACTATACCTAATGGTAGATACGTGCGCTATATAAGACTCCGATATTATATTATTATTAGTGTACAGATTAAGGTCACCAATGAAAAGGAAGGTCGCGGTGACACCATTTTGCTGAAAATCCTGTCATGGGCTCTGAGGGTTTCTGCTGCATTTTACTCACAAAAGAGATTTATTGTTACACGGTGTCAGACTTCCTTTTATTTGTCAACTCATTCTGAAATTGAGAAATTGGGCAACCTGTCTCGAACTAATTAAAAGTCTTCTAATTTTGATGTGTTTGCTTGTAATTGGCCCAAGGTTGGAAGCGGACTTATGCCACAAATTTATTTCGAGCCAAATCATTAGTCAAATCACTAGTCTACAGTCAACCAGAATCACAAATCATATCTTTTGTAACAGTTACTTTCAATTGACTCTGTCACGGAGTGCATAAAGAAAGGAGAGCTAAGGATAGCTCGGGTGTGCGTACTGGTTCGCTTAATTCTTTTCTAAATCTGTACAAACCCATAGCGTCTTTGCGCCAGCGACAATGCGTTCAAATGTCCCTCCCAGTGGGCTCCCCTGACTCTCCCTTTGTAACCGTTGAGGGGGTACTTGTGCACAAAGCCCATAGCATGTGACTTATTAAAATCGTTACCCTGATCAAGAAAACTTCTAGCACCTAAAACTTTATGAATCCCTAAAATATTGCTCTTCTTGTCAATCTGCAGTCTTTCACACTGAGCAGTTACTACGACTCCTGTGCCGTCACCAGCCTGCAACTAGCCTTCCAGTTTCTATTCAACAATTACTTCCGAACCAAAAAGAAACTCAGGTGAGTTTTCATGGGGCAACATTCCATTTGACTCGTAACTCCCTCATGGCTCTAATATTGTCCTGTAATTTGTTGTTTTGTAAACACCGCAAAAAAAAAAGAGAGTCCACACTCATTGGAGGGGTCGTAATTTTGAATCTGATCATCTTATGATGACATCATTTATATTGACCTTTGGGGAATGTTGCGAGCTACATTTTGATACCCCGTTTGCTACCAAAGACTGTAAATCTTCCAACATTGACAACGGTATATGAAAATTGATGCAGATTGAAAAGTTGCAAATTTAATGAGTACCTAAGTGGAAACTGCTGCGAGACAATGTAACTCTACTGGAAACGAACGGCAGGGAATATCGATCGCTCATTGCCTCTCTCCACCCAGGAGTGTAAATGGGTACCTGTGAGGGTAGAGACCAGGATGCGCTGATCTCGAGCTGCTGCAATAACTGGTCTCATGGCCTGATGAACAGGGGTAATAATTGTGAAGCGCTTTGAGACCTTGGTATAAAGCGCTATATTATTATTATTGAGAAGCACTTTGAGACCTTTGGTATAAAGCGCTTTATTATTATTGTGAAGCACTTTGAGACCTTTGGTATAAAGCGCTATATTATTATTGTGAAGCACTTGGAGACCTTTGGTATAAAGCGCTATATTATTATTGTGAAGCACTTTGAGACCTTTTGTATAAAGAGCTATATTAATATTGTGAAGCACTTTGAGACCTTTGGTATAAAGCGCTATATTATTATTGTGAAGCACTTTGAGACCTTTGGTATAAAGCGCTATATTATTATTGTGAAGCACTTTGAGACCTTTGGTGTAAAGCGCTATATTATTATTGTGAAGCACTTTGAGACCTTTGGTATAAAGCGCTATATTATTATTGTGAAGCACTTTGAGACCTTTGGTATAAAGCGCTATATTATTATTGTGAAGCGCTTTGAGACCTTTGGTAAAAAGCGTTATATTATTATTGTGAAGCACTTTGAGACCTTTGGTATAAAGCGCTAATATTGAATTTGCATCTTGCCGACACAAAAATTTCATCATAATAGTAGTAGCTACTAAGTTCTAATTTTCCAACGCAGGTCCGATATAGGCGAGTGGTGGGGCTGCATTGAGCAACTGGTCATCCAGAGCAAGGAAGGATCGACATGGGCGCTGACTTTCATGGCCAGTCCGCAAGGCCAGACGTACATCAAGTGAGTAACACTTCATGATTGAACGAGTTGTGTGTGTGTCGGCACATACATGTAACAAACACCCTCTCTTGTTTTACTATATTCCCGTGGACAATGCTTTGTGTTTTCCTTTGTCCCTGTAATATAACACACTCCCATAGACTAAGCACACAAACCTACCACAGAGGACCGTTTTGAACAAAAGACCCAACTCCCGAGGACTGAAAGGATCTGTTGTTCTCCCTTTGTGTGTCGGTCCTCGGGGGTTATGTAGAACACGTACGCAAATGTTGTTTCTTGCACATCCACTGAATCCAATGCAATAATAATATGTACGGCAGGAATTACGACTAGCACCCAACAGTGAAATTTTTGAGGCCCCTGAAATTTTTCTTGCAAGAATAACGCAAAAACTTCCAGATTTTAAATGGTGAGTTTGTTTATGGTGTAAATCGAGGACAACACACGTGCAGCATCATCGATGAATCGAGGATAGGAACCAAATCGAGGACGACCTCGATTAGAAAACTTGTACAAAATCAATGAGAGCTGTTGCAAAAATGTTGCGAGCTGTTGCGAAAAGTACAAACAAAGGAAAAGGGAAGAAGAACAAAAGAAAATCGTTGATTTACACCATCAACAAACATGTGTGGTTGTGTGGATGTTTATGCTATAAATGCTCTTTCCATGTGGTAAAAAACCCAATTGGGCGCATTCTAGCCCCATAAATGTGGCCAATTTACTGGACTACCTCCGTAAATAAAGGCCACACTTCCACCATGTACAAAAACATGTCGAACTTTGTCAAATTTTGATTTTCACATTTAGGCTTAGTTTGTAGTTTAATTTTGCTTTAGAAGCATACTCACCCTCTTTATAGGCTAATCAGAAAGTGCTGCCTTTTTCAGATGTCTATTTTTTGTGAAATATCCAGATTCGTTTGCACACGTTTGCGTATCAAAATTTCAACATGAAATTTCACGAAAATTAGACATCTGAAAAAGGCAGCACTTTCTGATTAGCCTATTATTATTATTATTATTAATGGTTTATTATTCTACTCTATCACCGCCAGCAGCGGAATTGCAGAATAGTTGCATAAAAAATACAATTACACAGAGATTTAAAGAATAACCATCATGAAAGGGCATAGGAAGAGAGGGAGGGAGTGATAGGGACGGGTTGAGGGGAATGGAGCTGGGAAAACATGTATGGTATTGAAGTACACAGATACAAATTAAACAGCTATGATGAGTATAAAGAGGGTGAGTATGCTTCTAAAGCAAAAACCCTACAAACTAAGCCTAAATGTGAAAATCTAAATTTGACAAAGTTCAACATGTTTTTGTACATGGTGGAAGTGTGGCCTTATTTACCGAGGTAGTCCAGTAAATTGGCCACATTTATGGAGCTAGGCGCATTCTAGGACGTAATGTTCCTTTACGATTGCCTTATTTTATTTCTTTCAGGCAATTTTTACTCGAGTGTCCCACGCGCGAGGTCCGCATCGCCTTTGGCCGCATCATGCAGTACATCCTGCAAAGTTTCGTCCACTTCAGTCCGGCCTTGGTGTCTAGTTCCCAACCTCTCAATAGCCTGATTGAGTACCTGCTCTCGCTGCTGGACAAGGAGGTGCCAGACCATTGCAAGACGTGCCAGCAGTACTTCTGGCTTCTCAGCTCCTACCTTGATGCGGTAAGTTCCAGTGTTGTAGTTGCGTATCTTTTTCGAGTACCGAGTACTGCCGATCACTTAGGTTATCGAGTACAAGTACGAGTACCACCGTACTTCCGAGTACAAGTACAGGTCTCCGAGTACAAGTACTTGTACTTCCGAGTACGAGTATGAGTATGAGTACTCCTATTTCTGAATGCGGCCATACGGCAAATGGTTCATTGTGCGTAATGGGCCCAGGCCCAGTCAGACTGATACACATACCCACTCACAGCTAGCTATTAAATGTGTTTGTCCAGACGTGTACAGAGGAAAATCAGGAAACTTTGATTTCTCCGCAAGCCAATTGACCATTTCAAACTGAAACTATCTATAAAATAAGGCTGTGGTAAGTCAAGCTATACCATATTTTTTTCTCGATGTACTGCTATTCGAGTACGAGTACTTTGATGTTGAGTACAATTTCGACATGTCGAGTTCAATTTCGACATGTCGAGTACGAGTACTTTGCTACTCAAGTACTAGTACCATCATTTCGAATAATCGTACTTGAATTTTCCATTCAAGTACGATTACGATTATGAGTACTCTAAAAATAGTACTCGAGTAGTACTCAAGTACGAGTACGAGTACTACAACACTGGTAACAGTGGCATAGCCAGGAATTGTTCAGTGGGGGGGCGCTGGGGGGGCTGGAACATTTCATGGGGGGTGTCAAGTAGAGGCGTCAATCGCTTCTCAAAAGTTATGATATACCTTGATCATAACTAATGCAAGCTCGAAGCCCTTACGGCGTGGGGTTCGGGGCCCACTTAAGGGCCCAGAAAAAAATTGGATTGTAGATGTTCTGTGGTGTGATTTGAAGCAATTTCTTACGACTTTCCTCCATGCTTTTACTAATATTTTCTTGGCAAAAGATAATTATTTGAACATCGTTTTCGAGGTTGGAGACATAGAATCAGCTATTGGTATTCTGAGCTATTGGCGTGGGGTTCGGGGCCCGCTTAAGGGCCCCGAAAAAAAATTGGATTTTCGGTGCTCTGTGGTGTGATCTGAGGCAATTTCTTACCACTTTAACCAATAATTATCTTAGCACAAAAGATAATAATTTGAACATGATTTTCGAGGTTTTCTCAGCTAAAGTCATAAGAAAATTTTGTGAACATTTTTTTCGAGGTTGGAGTCATTGAATCAGCTACCAGAATTCTGAGCTATAGGCGTGGGGTTCAGGGCCCGCTTGAGGGCCCCGAAAATTTTTGGATTCTAAATGCTCTGTGGTGCTATCTGAGGCAATTTCTGACCACTTTAACCAATATTTTCTAAGCAAAAGATACATTGTAGTACATAATAGGGCCCACTGCGTCATGTAGATCAATGATAATTTTTTTAGAAACTCAAAATCTCAGTGGGGGGGGGGGGGGGGGGGGGGCGACTGGGGGGGCGACAAGGTTTCATGGGGGGGCGGTCGCCCCCCCACGCCCCCCCCCCCTGACTGGTAAGATCAATAAATGAAGAGTTTGCTTCCGAAAATCAGCAAGCACCACTTTCTTACCTTCTAGAATCCTGCCCTCTGCCCAAAGTTTAGTTTCGACGGCCGTTATATATGTAACCCTCCTGCTGTCTGAACAGACACAGACTGTCAAACAATTCAATCCTCTTCCCTGCCGTGCCTTGTACACAGGCCGGTCACCAACAGTCAGATCATGTAATGGCTCTCAATGACGGCCATCTTTGTAAGAGAACTGCAACTGTGTATTTTATGCAATCAAGCAAGCATTACGCAGTGTTAAAAATGTTCCAAGTCACAGCCAGTCAATCCTGCTTTATAAAGGCTAGCAATTCTTGGCTAGGAATGAAAAAATTGGGATGAAAAAATAGGGACCAAAAAATAGATGGACAGTGCATGTTTTGTTCTCCGTATACAAGTACCCCCTCAACGGTAAGAAAGGGAGAGTTGGGGAAACCACTGGGAGAGACATTCAACTGCATTGCCTACGAAGTCTGAAACGTTATGGCTTTATGCTCATTCAGAATAGAATTTGTGTAAAATTACCATAGAGTTGTATTCCATTACTAGAGCGCTAACTCTTCATTCTTGCGCGCGGAGAAGCTTTGAAGCCGCTCTGGGCGCAGACATTTTGAATTCATGTGCGTGTTTGTAGAACACAATCAAAATAGATGGATTGAATTCTGAAGTGAAGTGTACTCTATTAAAATGCAACGCGCAAGTAAAACACACGCAAACAACTGAAGCACGTCATGACGGTTCAAAAAAGTCACCGCGAAAAGCATCTGCAGCGGATATGTGCACATGTTGTGCTGTTTGCGTAGAGCAAAATGACACGCTCATTTGCTGATCGTGCATTTTGGTTTTGGGCGCATCGGCTGAAATTGCTTCTAGAGGTTTCAAAAATGTAGCATTAATGAATTTTTTGTCTTTTCCACTCATAGGATATTGTATGCTGCAAACATCTGTTCACTAAGTCTGCCGTGCGGCGGATCGTAACGTTCCTGTTGGGCCCACACACTACACAGAACGAGGAGGTATGTAAAACAGTTTCACAAGTAAAAAAAACCAGTGCATGAAAGGTACAGTTCATCATTTGTAATTTGTGCATTTTGTTCGTTTGAAGCAACAAAAGTGCTTAAAATCTAAACAAGGGTGCTGATCACAACTAACCTGATGAATGTTTCGAGAAAAACAGCATTCTAGCATCTCAATTTCAAATCAAAGGTTGCTGAATCGTGTTTTGAATTGGGCCTGAATTCAGCGTCCGATACACGTTCTCACTGTGCTGATTGCAGCTACGCGATGTCGCGCACTGACTTGACGAAATTATAGCAAGCGCATGTGCATCGCAAAAAAATGAAGTACTACCAGAAATTTCCAAGGATGCGTCTTTAGACGCATAGTTGGAAAGGCCTACTTTCGTTGATTTCTTCAAAATGACAGCTTGCCAGAAAGAATACTTTCACAGGGAGTTTAGTCCCTTTACTATCTTTCAACTTATGTATGTTTTTCAACAATAATTATGTCAGTTACATTTTGGATTGCTGCAAATGATGGACTGAAGCTTTAATTGAAATCGGGTGACGGTTACCCAATGGCTGGTTCTTCATGTACTCACTTCGAGGACATATTGATCTAGTTGTGATATCAAACGTTAATCATGCTTCAAATATAGTCTCACAAAATGATCACCTAATTGAGCCATAATTCTCAGGACTTTAAACCTGTGTCAAATACAGGGTGAGTAAAAGAAAAGCGAAACCCAAATGTCGGAACCATTGTTTTAGTGAAGTTCTGCATGTAGCACTTTCAAAATCTAGAAAATGAAAGTCCAATTCATAAGCTTTCTTTTAGTACAAGAACCATTCAAATCACTCATGTAATTTTCAAGTTACGGAGATTTAAACACAACCACCGTTTTAAAATTCTGTCCAAGGATCACAAAAAGGTAAGTGTTCTTTCAGCAAAACGAAAACAAATCACATAGGGATGTGTGTGAATTGTTTTCATTTGCTGAAAGAACGTACACCTTTTTTTGTGATCCGTGGACAGAACGTTAAAACTGTGGTCCTGTTTAAAATTCCGTAACTTAAAAAGTACATGAGTGATTTGAATGATTCTTGTACTAAAAGAAAGCTGGGCTTTCACATTTTAGAGTTTGAAAGTGCTACATGCAGAACTTGACTTGAACAACAGTCCCGACATTTGGGTTTCATTTTGTTTCACCCTGTATTAGGCATTTCTTTTCTAAAGACTACTTGTTGATTTTTTTGGCCTGCGTAGGATGTTCAGACGAGGCGATGGACGTCCCTGCAAACCAAAGAGTTCACTTATCTCCACACGATGCTGGCTGTCATGATCCTGTACTGTGACGTCTCCAAGTTCAGAACAATTGGTAAGTGTGGCTGTCTGTTGTATGGACTTTGTGCATAAGTACTGTACTACTCTACTGCCAAGAGCATGGTGTTTGTGCCCTTGGGCAAGAAAGTTTATTACAAATGCCTCTATCCACCCAGGAGTATAAATGGGTACTTGTGAGGGTAGAGGACCGAATGTACGCTGATAGCGGCTGCTATGTGGTCTCGTGGCCCTGATGAACGGAGAATAATTGTAAAGCATTTTGAGATCGTTGTGGAAAGCGCTATATAAGCATTACAATTTTGGCTAGGAGCCATCCTCAATCCTCCAAAATCAATGGAGGAGTGACCATTGACTAAATCCTTTAAAATTCACTGTTAATGGGTTGAGGCAGTGCTGATGACATTCAGAAGCAGCGCGGATGATATCGAGCATAATGCAGGGCTCAGTAATGCATGGCTGCAACATCAACAATGCAGGGTCCAAAATGAACGGACACTTTTTGCCATTCAGCCTCAATCTTCCAAAATCCTCCTAAACTGACATGAGGATTTTTGGAGGATTGAGGCGAGTTAGAGTTAATTTTCATTATTAGAAAAGCAATGATTGAATTGGACTTATTGTGGATTACTGTTTATCCCCAGATCAAGGGGATTATCCACCGAGGCAGCGGACATTGATCATCCCCACCAGTAAGCCGCTAGCCATGCCCAGCGACATGCAACAGATCCTCTTTGCCACGGAAGGCATCAAGTACATCCGGGAGGTGAGTTTATAGGTCGCCGAGGTGACCATTCATCTTACAAAAACCCTTCAAGGGTGCGTTTGAGCGTGTTACTCTTGCTACTCCTGAGTGCAGGAAAATGCTGCATGCGTATCACTCTCGGTGCAGGAGTATACTCCCGGCATGACGGAGAGCATACTCTTGCTAACCCGCGGGTCATACTCCTGATGGAGAGCATACTCTTGCTAACCCGCGGGTCATACTCCTGATGGAGAGCATACTCTTGCTAACCCGCGGGTCGTACTCCTGATGGAGAGCATACTCTTGCTAACCCGCGGGTCGTACTCCTGATGGAGAGCATACTCTTGCTAACCCGCAGGTCGTACTCCTGATGGAGAGCATACTCTTGCTAACCCGCGGGTCGTACTCCTGATGGAGAGCATACTCTTGCTGACCCGCGGGTCGTACTCCTGATGGAGAGCATACTCTTGCTGAACTGCGGGTCGTACTCCTGCCGTTTGTGCGCTCAGGAGTATACCCGTGTTAACACGAGTAAGATGCTCAAACACAAACCCCAAAAGTGTTATCAAGAACCGCTGGTATACTGTTGGATGATTTCCAAAGTATGTCACGTTATCAAGAACAAATGTATGATCATACACTTCATACACGTGAGGACTGACAGACAAAGGGAGGACAACAGATTCTTTGTTGACCTCGATCGTTCATCTGTTGTTGAAAATGGTCCCCGATCGTGCATTTATGTGCTTAGTCTATGGGAGGGTGTTACATGCAGGGACAAAGGAAAAGACAATAGCTTGTCCTCAGGAGTTATGTAAAACATGACTGTGGGGTTGTGTGTGTGCGTGCGTTTGTATACCCAATCAAATCGTGGACGTTGAACAATAGAGAACAATAGGATCTACGATTCCCAAAGGTCCACGATTGAGAGTAGTGTACAAAACCAATTAGAGCTGTTGCTAAAAAGTACAAACAAAAGAAGAACAATTGGGGGTCCACGATTGCAGGTGTATACACACCTGTGTGCACGGGTGGGCCATCACTGTATTATGGGGAAGTTTGTTATTGTTACGGAAATTAGGATCAAGTTATGGGGACTTTCTGCTGTCCCCATAGCGTCTTCGGACCCCATAACATTGTGGCAGGATCGATCTTCCCGGGCCAAACCTAAGTTCATTGGGACCAAGTCTGACACTTATTAGAGTGTAGCTGATCTTCCCGAACCCAAGACAAGAGACCACTCAGAGCGACCTCAAGGCTTAGGGAGCAGGTCTGTTTTGGAGGAAATTTACAGCCGATTATGATGATTGTGATTACTCTCTGTTTATAATTGCACAAGAAATACACCTTGACAACAGGATTGTCGGCACAACAAATATGATTGTAATTTATTATCCATAATCAAGAAATAAACAGTAATAATTGGGTTCTAATTGGGCTGATCTATTACCAGGGTCACTTAATTATAGTTGGGAGACAACCCGACCACTACTCATATAAGCAGCCAACGCGCACAGCATCAACAATGTACAATAATGTAAATATTAATACACACCAATGTAAGTAATACACACCAATGTAAATAATGCGCGCCAATGTAAACAACACGCGCCAATGTAAGTAATGTACAGCAATGTAAGCAATACATCTACGCCAATGTAGACAATGCGCGCCAATGTAAGTAATGTACAGCAATGTAAACAATACATCTACCCCAATGTAGACAACGCGCGCCAATGTAAGAAATGTACAGCAATGTAAACAATGCATCTACGCCAATGTAAACAACACGCGCCAATGTAAGTAATGTACAGCAATGTAAACAATACATCTACCCCAATGTAGACAACGCGCGCCAATGTAAGAAATGTACAGCAATGTAAACAATACATCTACGCCAATGTAAACAACGCGCGCCAATGTAAGTAATGTACAGCAATGTAAACAATACATCTACCCCAATGTAGACAATGCGCGCCAATGTAAGTAATGTACAGCAATGTAAACAATACATCTACGCCAATGTAGATATAAATGTGCGCCAATGTAAGTAATGTACAGCAATGTAAACAATACATCTACGCCAATGTAGACAACGCGCGCCAATGTGCGCGTACAGCAATGTAAACAATACATCTACGCCAATGTAGACAATGCGCGCCAATGTAAGTAATGTACAGCAATGTAAACAATGCATCTACGCCAATGTAAACAACGCGCGCCAATGTAAGTAATGTACAGCAATGTAAACAATACATCTACCCCAATGTAGATAATGCGCGCCAATGTTAGTAATATACAGCAATGTAAACAATACATGTACGCCAAAATAAACAATACATGCCAATGTAAATAATACACGTCAATGTAAGTAATGTTTGTAAATGTAAACATAATACACTCCAATGTAAGAATGCACGCCACGCCAGCATATAACCTGTTCAGCCTTGTACCTGATTACGCTTTTCCCATGCAAGCTGGAGTCAGCATTGCACAGTACATTCACTTGTATGGCTGCGCGCATCAGCATTACACAGGGTAACTTAAGCAAAGTCATGGCCTGAACATAGCTTAATGAAGCTTTAAGAGTTTAGACCCCAAAGGCAAAGGTCAATGGTTAAAACAATAGCAACATTTTTCCCACCATTATTTAAGCTGGCGATCTTCTCAGAAACCTGTCACTTTTTTAGACCCCTTAGGCCAAAGATTAGGATTGTTATGATTATTAAAGACAGGAATATTTTTTTTTCAACATACACATGTAACTCAGTCTCAACTTGATATGCCAAGTTTTTCCTAAGTGCATTTGTGCTCGCAGCTACGTGGGTAGTTCTTAGGATAACCAGTCACTTTCGGACCCCATAAGCCAAATGTCAAAGTTCTAATTATTAACAAGAAATGCATTCCGGATGTGCCAACAGCCAGCGACATGGATTCAAGTTTAATGGTGTGGGGACTGTGGGCTTAGCAGCCTGGTATAAAATATGTTGCTGTTCCATAAATTACGTTGCTCGTTTTCATGGAGCTTCATGATCATTTAATAAGGACTCTTTTATTGGGAAACATGTAACTGGTTGTTTTGTTTTGGAAGGGGTGGTGTGGACAAAGTAATAACAAGCCACTGAACGGTGGCTCTTCTCTTAATTGTGCTATTATTTAACCCTAACATCTTAAGGGCACTTTGAGGGTCAAGGACCAAATACTAGTTACATGTATGGTGTCTTGTATGGAAAGAAATGCATACTACAGGTTACTACTCAGTAGTATTTTGTAGCTTTAGGTGAGGTTAGGGTTTACATAGAATGTGTGGGGATGACTCATTTCAAAGCTTGATCATTTTATGGATTTCAAAAATTTAGAACTCAACTCAGGTATGTGAAAGCACACATGTTAATCACAGAACTGTGTTCGTACATGAAATGAAACATTATGGAACATGTTTGCACACGTACAAACAGAGCATAAAGTTTTTAAAACGTGAAATGCGGGAAGCCCTATATTCTGTATAGACCTCTATTTTTGGTTCATTCCCGGCCTTTTAGTTTGATCGCTTCAATGTTCAATTTAATATAGGTTGATGTCTTTAAACTAAGTTGTACATGTACATCCACAACCCTTTTGTAACTAATTTAAATACAGGTGTGTATATGATATCGATCAACTGACTCTCCTGTATTATTGTTTCAATGTAATTGTCACCTGTAGTGCAAAGGAAAATTTTAGATGGGGAAATAATATAAATGTCACCTGCATCATCACAACACAGTCCACGAGCAGAACTGCATTTTCGTTGAAACAGTTTGTTGCCATGTAGTCTTGATTTTTTTTTATTCCTTGTTTATTTTGATCGTTTGAATTTGCAATTCCTGTTGGTTGATGTCTCTAAACCAAGTGATACATGTGCATGGGCCACCCTGTACATGCTAATTTATGTGCAGGTGTGTATGTGATATCACGACAAATCTGACATTGCCATGAGCCAATGCACTCGCCATCTGCACTGAAATGGAGAATTTTCTTGTTATAAGCATTTCCTTGTTTCTGTGTGGTAAGACAGTAAATATCACCTGCATCATCACAACACAGCCCACAAGGATAACTACAACTGTGAGTAAACAGTTTGTTGCCATGTAAGTCAACAGCCATCAACAAACCCTCCTTTCTGTAGGTGTAAATGAGTCGCTTGTTGCTGAAGATCAAATGCGTATCAATCTTTGGAGCAGGCAGTGTTCTGACGAGGGAACCATCTGGGTTGTGTAGAGATATCTGTTCCTTGTCCTTGTAACCCACTGCTATCAGATTGCTGCTGTCCACTGCCAGGCACGTCAGTGTGCCGTCCACGCCGGCCTTTTTACCCGGTAGGAACTGATGAAGGAGCTGGTATTCCTTGTTGAAGATCTTGACTGCAGGATTGTCTAGGATCAGAAGTTGATCACCCTTGTTGATGGCTAGAGCTGTTGCTTTCTGTATGTCATTAGGGTCATTGGGTTCATTTGGTTTATCAGGGTCAGGTTTGTAGGTCTTTGTAGAAATCACCTTCCCCTCTGGATCAAGTGTTAGCAGTTTATCACTGCATGTCACAACCATTTCACTTGTGGAGTATGCTGCTATATGTCCTGAGCAACATTCATCAAGTTCAACTTCTGGAATGGTCTTATCCCTCTCCCATTTCTCCTCCAAGAGCAGAGACCCAAGCTGACCAACCTCTTCACTCTCCTTAAAGCCAAGGAATGACTTCCCATGCTTGATATCCAAACTCTTATGCACCTCCACCTGCTCATTCAAATCCCGCAGCATTTTCTTCTTGGACTCCAGGATCTCATAGCACGTCGCTGTAGTCATCACTTCATTCACTTTACCCAGAATCTGCTGAGACGTTTCTGCATAGGCAAATTCTGTATCTCGTTTAATGGCAATGTCCCTGGCCTCCACTTTGAGTTGTTTTTCTTTCTCTCTGATTTTGGCAATTTCCTTTTCTGCTTTCTGTGAAATTTGAGAGTACATTTTTACCAGCATCTTGTCAAGTCTGTAACGTAAATGACCTGAAGAGGGGTTTGCAGAAATGAATTTTTCAATGCACTCTTCTGTTTTAGATACGGATTCATGTACTTCTTGTTTACATCTGCTGACCGCCTGGTCGATGCTGACGTGAGAATGTATGGATTCTTTGTGATCAATGTTTGTGCATTCATTGCATATGAGGACTTCACATGAGTTACAATACAGACAGAGATCTTGATCTGGATGCTTGAAACACTTGGGAACTTTCTTGAGTTCAGTTTCGGTTATTTCTTGGGACTCAACAGGTAGCTCTGTCAAAGCCACAATCTTGTGATCCTTCATCAGTGCTGCCATTCGATTGTGTGCCATCAGGCATTCTTGACAGAGATAATGCTTGCAATCCATGCATCGAGAAATGGCTTCATTCTCCTCATCGCATGCCTGACACATGACTTTTAACCCCTGACCTTCAGTCTGTTCCTGTTGATTGACATCCTTTGATCCTCCAGGTAGCATGTCCACGCCAGCTTCTGTCAGGGCAGTTTCCTTCCGACACAACGGACAGACGATATTTTTGTCGTCCTTATTTTGTGTCAGTCTGAGTTCTTGCAGACATTTCAGGCAGAAGATATGTGAGCAGTCTAGCATCCTAGGATCCTTGTAGTCAGTGTAACAGATAGGACATTCTTGAAGTTCCTTCCGAGTCTCATCCAAGACTAGATCGGTCGCACCTCCTTCTGCCATCTTGCTCAGTTGTACTCTACATGAACCATATGAGAGTGGAAACAAAAACAAGCTTTCAACTAATATGCATACTATAAGATGCTGTATAAATATAGACTGACTCATGTTCAGTATACAGCAGAATGCCGCTATAACGAACATTGTTGGATCCACAGAAAGTGTTCGTAATAATGATTGTTCGGTATAGTGATTTTGAACCGCTGGTACCCTCTTTTGACCAATAGTGAACTGGCATTTCTCACATCCCGCGGCCGCACGAGGAGTCATCACGACATTTTAGCAACGGTCAGTTTTCCCTTTAATTCCTTGGGCCGGGTGATTTTCCGTTTAATTCCTTGGGGAAATATGATCTGTCACTCATCGACATTCACACACGATGTAACTATGGGTGGTTCGATGTTCGGGAATTAAAAGGGGCCCAAATAGTGTTTAATACATGAACAACCAGTAGATTTTTTTGTTAATCTGTTGACTGTTTTCAACAACAATGTTCGGTGTGTTTTGTACATTAAAACTGGGAGCCAAGGATGATGTTCGGTATAGCCGAATATTCGGTATAGCGGTGTTCGGTATAGCGGCGTTCCACTGTAGTTCTCTAACAGTTTGCATACTTGTAGATGTAAATATGTATTTAAATCACTTCAATAAAAAAGTTCATGCAGTTGAAATCAAAAACATACATGCACATAACAATACGAAGGTGAATAATCAAAGAACATCATGACAGTCAATATTTGTTCTTCTTGGATACATGAGAGCATAATGCAGTCTGTCATGGTGCTATTTATTATATTCCCCTGTGTGGCTGCATCAAAGGGAATATACAACATTTGCCAACGTCAAAAACAAAACTACCAAATTATTATGAAATACCTTACTGGACTGTTAGTGAATGACAGTCTAAAGCATCCTGTAAAATCATGGCACCTGGTGTGCTGACATTTTCAAGAAAGTGGTATTTTTATTTCAATTTCAAACACTGGTGGGCCAACCAGCCAATCATGAAAATGCTGGCTGTTTTTTTTCAAATACTTCCTCCCCCCCCCCCTATTTCCCATAATCTGAATATTGTTTGCAACTGGTACAAGCCTTCTAGACTGGTTCCCTGACTTTACAACTCCCTGACGTCTATTAATTGTTCCATTTCAATTTAAGTGGCATCAGGGAACCAGACTACAGGAACATGATTGTTTTTCTTGGTTTTTCTAGAATCTACAAACCCAAAATGTCAAACAAGTCAGTGTAACAATAATTTGCTGTAAAAAACTAACCCGCAAAATCCATCTATTTCTGAAAATTACAGCAAAGGCAAATGTTGTATATTCCCATAACATTGTCCACCTACCTACAAGTTCAACAGACCTGTTTATGGGCACTTTGAAGTTGTTTGTTGCATGCAATCTGTCAGCAAAATCAGCCACACCCTACTATTACTACAACAGCACGACTGTATGTTGTGTACACGGATTGTCCAATACTGAATAGTGCCTCGCTACCACACCTGTCAAGTGCACAGCAACGGCTGTTGTGATGTAAACTTTGAACTGTTTCCTCATGAACACAATGTCTCATGTGCAAAATTCCCGGGTTTTTATGAAGAGCTTTAATTATGAGACACCTCTGACCTCAAGCCTATTGTTGTTGGTTGTGGCTAGGTGTTCAGAAATTGTACATTGTACCCAGCTGCTCTTGTGCATGTAGGCAGATGGATCGATGTGTAGAAAAAGTTTACGATAACCTTTACGGATTATTCCACCGGGTTGGGAAACAATGTGTGACATATATGACCATATTATGAAAAGTATGAATGCCTTGCTTGCAGAGGCTAAAATCTCCATTCACTTCCGAAAATCGGTCATTCAGTTTCCTCTGAATTTGAATGCATGATCTTTAATCCCATTTGAACTCAACAAAAGTTCAGTCGTTTTCATTGTCCGTGCATTCCGTTTTGAGAAACAGACGACCAATTACGTTACCTATGCATTCATTTACGCAAGCATACCTTTTCTGAATTGATTTCTGGTACAGCTAATTTGATTGACGGTAAATGAAAATAAAACCCCTAATTTTATCTCAGTGGTGCCGAATGCATTAAACTAAAAGTGAAATAGAATGGTAAATGTTTGAAATGGTCCTCTAAAAGTGAAAAAGAAGTCTTGTAAACGAATCTGAATAGACATAAACGAAAGGTGCTGCTCAATCACTTAATTGATTGAACTGAAATGGATTTGAATGCTCTGGTAGCGAAAATGAAATGCGTGTTCAGAGCGATTCTCAAATTCAGACGAAAATAAATGACCGATTTTCAGAAGTGAATGAACGCTTTAGGAAATTGGCCGGGAAAACCTATATTTGTTGTTGGGTGTTTCACTACTGCAGAAAGTTTTAAATCATTCGAATGTGTTTTGCCAAAAATATGAGCAAAAATGTCATTTCGATGTAACATTGACACCGTGTCAATGTAAATTTCTGTAAAACATTACCCAAATTCCCTTTAAGACCACAATAACAACATACATGTATGCATAGACATCTTGACAAATGTTGTCAAGATGACTTTATCGCAGGGCATGTGACGTCATGTGATGTAGCTTTATTTTTGGAATTATTATAAGCATTTTGAACAACCTTAGAACTGTATCAAGCACTCCAAACAGTGACTGTAAAAGAACCCAAAAAATGCAAAGAAAAACCCTATGTTCTGTTTGAACAGACATAGTCGTTCTAGTTGGTTTTTTTTTCTTGTTTTCAGCCATTGCCCATAACATTTGTACACCCTATCATCGTGCATGGAACTAAAATCAATCCAATTGACTTTATACTCAGGACACACTTAGACCAGCATCTGAAGATGTGTACCGAACATTGATGTCATCATGACATCATCAGGTGTCACGGGACGTCACAATTAATGTGTACATTTCGAAGGTCTATATCTCCAGAACTACAGCTCCGATATGCAGTGGCGTAGCCAGGAATTTTTCAGTGGGGGGGGGGGGGGGCGCTGGGGGGGGGGGCTGGAACATTTCATGGGGGGCGTCATGTAGGGGCGTCAATCGCTTCTCAAAAGTGGAACGGGGGACATACCTTGATCAGAACTGATGCAAGCCCGAAGCGCAAAGCGCGAAGCCCTTACGGCGTGGGGTTTGGGGCCCGCTTAAGGGCCTCGAAAAAAATGGATTCTAGATGTTCTGCGGTGTGATCTGAAGCAATTTCTTACCACTTTCCTCCATGCTTTAAAGAGGTTGTGGAATGCTAGAAGACATTTCCGTCATTTTTTGGGTATATGTAGCCCAAGGTGTGATGAAATAAAAGCGACTATTGTTTCTGTCATGAAATGAGTACAAAGGGTACTTTTGAGAGCTATTTTTCAGGTCCTGTTTCGACCCGAACGTGCAATTTGTGTAAAAGTCGTCGTTGCGGGCAGCAAACAAAACACAGTTCGTGACGTAATAAACAGGACTCGTTTATGCTATTCTGCATCGGGAGTCCTGTTTATTACGTCACGATTTACTGGTTTTTGTTTGCTGCCCGCAACGACGACTTTTACACAAATTGCACTTTCGGGTCGAAACAGGCATGACAGGACTTGAAAAACAGCTCTCAAAAGTACCTTTTGTACTCATTTTATGACAGAAACAATAGTCGTTTTTATTTTATCACACCTTAGGCTACATATACCCGAAAAGTGACGGAAATGTCTTCGAGCATTCCACAACCTCTTTAACTTATATTTTCTTAGCAAAAGATAATTATTTGAACATCGTTTTCGAGGTTGGAGTCATTGAATCAGCTATCGGTATTCTGATGGCTATAAGGGCCCGCTTAGGGCCCCCGAAAAAATTGGATTCTCGATGCTCTGTGGTGTGATCTGAGGCAATTTTTTACCACTTTAACCAATAATTATCTTAGCACAAAAGATAATAATTTAAACATAATTTCCGAGGTTTTCTCAGCTAAAGGTCATTGAACCAGCTACCAGAATTCTGAGCTATAGGCGTGGGGTTCGGGGCCCGCTTAAGGGCCCCGAAAAATTTTGGATTCTAAATGCTCTGTGGTGCTATCTGAGGCAATTTCTGACCACTTTAACCAATATTTTCTAAACAAAAGATACATTGTAGTACATAATAGGGCCCTGTAAATGAAACACAAGTTCAAAAATCTGGGGAAGGATATTGTGTCCCCACCCTTCAAAAAGTAGGGGGGGGACCAGTCCCCCTGTAGCCCCTGTGCATTTTTCTTTGGCCTTTATCGATAAAAAGATAGGTCTGATTTTGTTGTAACTTGGTATGTACCTTTGGCGGGATGTGTTATAGATGAAAATTGAAGTGATGTCATGAAGACGTTATCATGACATGTAACGTTACATCACATTAAAGGTGGGTGCGTCTTGTCCCTATCATACACATGAGGAAGTGTGTATATAACCACATGTCAGTGCTGATTGGCCAGTGTCTGATTGGCTTGTCTCTGATTGGCTCCTTGATATTCTTTATATCTTGATAGTCATCGTGAGTGGCACATTCATATTGCATTTAATGCAACCACGGGATGCATTTTGCGCTGACGGTAATTTCCTGCAAAATGCCGTGACCTGTCAATTTCCATCTATACAATGCATTCATCAGTTGCCTGTCTCATCTGTTTTCTAATAACTTTTGTGAAAACAAAATGCCAACTGGTACTCAACTGTTGCTAATTCCTACCTTTGATAACTTGCCTCATGTCAAGAAGTTGATGACGTCATCGTTCGATTAGCAGCGCCATTATTAAAACCCTCCTATACTTGTAACTATCACAAACTGCCAAAAAGCCTAAGCCTACCTCTCTCAATAGCTTCTGTACAGGCCGGTCACCAACTACCAGAAACCCCTATGGATTACACAATATAAATGCCAAAGCCTGTTGAAGATACAGGTAGCTTGACCATTAATGGGCAAGCTAGTTCGCCTAGGAATTATTGTGGACCATTGGTTTACCATAGTTACACTAAAGTTGCCCGAACTCTGTTTAGTTGACGATAGTTGACTACGCTAGTCGACTATTAGTATTAGGAACCAGCCTCCTGGGCCTGGTTGCATCGCTGGTAACCAATACCCGCGCGCATTCATAACGTACAGCAGGGAGCCAGACCCTGGAAGTTTTGCAATGACATTTTGACCAGCGTTTGAAACGTTGCCTTGTCCTTCCTTGAGTGTGTGTGAGATTGTTTCTGCATTCAATAGGGGACGTTGAACAATCGAGAACAATAGGGTCCCCAAATCCCAAAGGTCCCCAATTTAGCGATGTGTACAAAACATATGGGAGGTCTTCCTAAAAAGTTAGAGTACAAACAAAAGAGGGACAAAAGAGGCAAATACACACTTGGTGTGGGTGTACATGTGTGGCTTTACGATAGAGGACAGACACATAAAGGGAGAACAAAAGATCCTTTCAGTCCTCGAGCGTTGGGTCTTTTGTTGAAAACAGTCCTCAATCGTACGGTTATGTGCTTAGTCTGTTGGAGAGTGTAATATGACAGGGATAAGGGGAAACACAAAGCATTGTCCTCTGGCGTATAGAAATTTGCACAACTGCATGTTCTTGTACGGCTTAATGATAGACGACAGACACACAAAGGGGACAAAGGATTTTGTACATCCTTGATTGTCAATTTCTACAAGTCTTACTCTTCAATCTTTTGTTAAAAAACGATCTTTGAATGTAAGTTTGTGATGTGTTCAGTCAATAGGAACAAAGAGAAACACAATGAAATACATGTATGTTTCCTAAAAAAAAAACCTGCGTAGCACCAAAATTAATTGTGTCTTGGAAGCCCATTTATTAAACTACTTTTAAGTGAGATAATTATTTCCATTGCCCTACACGTTAAAATGTTATCACTATTTAGACAAAGTAACCCTAAATCAGGTTCGTCCAAAGTTACATGTGTTGCGCCTGAATGTTTGTTTCAACAACTGTAGAACACAATATCTTTATTAATAACACTGCTTTTGGCTAACAATTCCAATGTGGTCCCCCCCCCCCCCCCCCCCCCGCAGGTCATACTGATGTTCCGTGAAGTACCCAATGCAACCACTGCACTGCTCGACATGCTGCTGCATTGCTGCTACTGCAACGACACGTTCACCTTGTCCGTCATGATGATGATCCACGTAAGTACAATTCCTTACAATTCAAGTTGATCCAACAAATGTTTGTACTGTATGTTTTTATTTAAATCCCCCAAAAGACCCAAAAAAAATTCGGGGGGGGGGGAAGGATTGAGGACATCTGCAACCTTCAGGATTGTATTTCAGCAAGTAATTCAAAATTTGTTAAGACGGGCAGATTTGTCATTTTTTGTCTCATTCATATTGATGAACATTGTTTTAAAGGTAGAGTAGATCATTTGCAGCTTTACAAAAAGTAACTGACAAAGTTATTGTTGAAAAGCTTACTTGGTTTAAAGTTAGTAAGCGCACTAATCTCCCTGTGAAATTATTCCTGCTGGCATGCTGTCATTTTGAAGAAAACAATAGAAGAAGGCCATTTCCAAAGATGCGTCAAGTGAGACATTTTTGGAAATGTCCGTTAGTTGTTGGTTTGTAATTCGGTGAATCTGTGAATGGGTGTGCACAAGTGTTGACTCGATGCAAATTTCAAAAGATGCGTTAAGTGATGCATTTTGGGACATTTATAGTTGTTGGTTTGTAATTTGTTAAATCTGTGAATGGGTTGAAACAACGCACATACGTGCGCGGATGCTATTATTCGTCGGTTGAATGCATGACATCGTATAGCTGCAATCAGCTGAATGAGAACGGGTCCCGGATGCTGATTTCTGGCGAAATTCAAAGCATGACTCGGCAACTCTTGAATTGAAATCAAGTTCCTAGAATATTGTTTTCTCGGAACATACAGCATTTACTGAGCTAAAACTTCATCAGGTTAGTTGCTAAGCACCCATCCTTAGATTTTGAGCACTTTTGTCGCTTCAAAAAAAAAAACACAAATGACAAATGATCTACCCTACCTTTAACAAGTGTTTAATTTGTGTCAAGGAAATGCTTTGTACAGACAGTTTGTACATAAAAATTTCTCATTTGATTTTACTATGCCAAGCAATGATTTCTTACAGTCTGCAGACTTGAATGTTATTAAAGGCACGTATATGTACCGGTAGGAACATGGGCAATGATCCAGAAACGTACTTAACAATTTATCGAGAAAACCCTTGCTCAAAGTGAAGATAAAAAACGCACAATAGCAACTGATCCTGTTTACCTTTTAAATATAACAAGGGAGATTGAAATTGGAAACGCTACAATATTTGCCAGAATTTTTTTCTCTTTGTTGTATTGATTTTCTTTCATTTATTGTCTCTCCGCCCTGATTGGCCGATACAGGGTCAGGTGTCCTCGGCACCCACCAATGAGCTAAAGCACATCTTGATTCTCCTCCTGGAGCTGTTGATGATGGAGGACCCCCTGCAGGGCAAGCGCCTCAAGCTAGCCGTGGAAGGGAACAACAGCAATGGCCTTTTGGGTAAGGAGCACTCATCTCTGTATATACTGACTGGGTAGGGTGAAGCCACTCGGATGCCATCTTGGGAGGCCAAGACATATGGGTTATTGCATCAATGTGGGGTCCACTTTTTTCATGTGCCTGTTACATCTGATATCTGCGATTATATAATTCTGATGCATTCCTTAATGCAGTCATCCTCCAAGAGTGAATGTGAATCAGTTGCAAACTACCTACCCAACAAATAAAACGTGTATTTCTTAATGATACTTGAATAAGGGAATGAATGTGTGCTTGGCTGGTTTTAAACAAGTCCGTTTAAGACTGGCTGGGGGAATGGATGCTGATAATAGCCCGAGCCAAAGGGAGGGATGTTATTAGCGACCAGGCCCCTAGCCAGTCTTAAACAGGCTTGTTTAATATCTGTCAAGCACATGCATATTTATTCCCGTTCATGAATACCTTTCAGTCAAAGAGTCAAAACAAGTCAAACATTTCCAAGGTGCTGAACTACTAACCTCATGAAGTTTCAGCTCAGCTTTAGCTGTATATTTCGAGAAAAACAACATTCTAGCATCTCGATTTCAAATCAAAAGTTGCTGAATCATGTTTTAAATTGGGCCTAAATTCAGCGTCCGAGACACGTTCTCACTTGGCTGATTCCAGCTATGCGATGTCGCGCACTGATCCGATGAATTATGGAGGGCCCGCGCGTGTGCGTCATGTCAACCCTTGCGTGCGCTTCCCCGAATAAAAAAAACGAACTACTTACGGAAATTTTCAATGGTGCGTCTTTAGATGCACTGTTGGAAAGGCCTTCTTTTGTTGATTACTTGAAATTGACAGCTTGCCAGAAAGAATAATTTCACAGGGAGTTAAGTCCCTTACTACAGGTTTCATTTCAACCAAGTATGTTTTTCAACAATAATTACGTTAGTTACTTTTTGGATAGCTGCAAATGATGGACTGCAGCTTTAATTGCCTTCCTTGCAGACTTTTTCATCGTGGCTGATTTAACATTAATCTCACCATTTCTTGTTATTGTCTTGCAGAGATCATCCGTAAATGTACGTCCACGGACAGCCGTCGGTCCTACCAGTGCATCAAATTCCTGGTCCATCTGTCCAACAAATGCTCCATGGCCAAAGAGTATCTGATGACCATCTCGGTCCGGTGGCAGTGGGCGGTCAACTGGCTCAAGAAAAAGGTAAGAACTTCTCCTCAATATGTAGTTTTTTTAAGGTTCAGTTAACCAGGTATATCTCTGAGTCAAAAGGTTTAATTTTCCACGTTAACCAAGTCAATAGGTGTTACTTTTCTCGTTAACCAAGTCAAAAGGTATAACTATCCAAGTTAACCAAATGAAAAGACTAGCTTATTATATAAACAGTATTTCAATCTCGGTTACTTGTAAGCAAGCTGACTCAAAGGCATATAGTATCATTTGCATTTTTCCCAGAAGTAACCTAGCACATTATTATCGAAAAGCTTACTTGGATTTAAGATCGTACTAGTACTAAACACCTCGTGAAATGTTTTCGTCTGGCTTGCTGTCATTTAGAAGCAATTAAGAAATGTAGGTGATTTCCTACGATCTGTCAATTGGCTGATCTTTTATTTTTATCCCAGAAATTAATACAAGAATCTATAGCAACTTTCTATCAAGACTAGACAATTAATGCTTATTTTGTTTATGTTGCTGTTTTGCATAGATGAGCGAGCACTACTGGACGCCTCAGAACGTCTCCAACGAATCCAGCACGGGACGGTCCTTCCAACGCACCATGAGTGCTCAGGACACGCTGGCCGAAGCCACCGCGCTGTTGGATGAGCTCAACACGCGTGACGACGACGGTGAACACATCGAGAACGACGAAGAGGAGGAGGAGTACGTCGAGGGGGACTCCAACACCAAGATGGAGGTCAACGGGTCGTCAGAGGGGTCAGAGGTCAACGGGAATGAAGACAGCTCCGAGTCTTCCAAGACGCTGGTTCAGGACGACGTGGGCGACTTGGATGACATTGATACATAACGGCGTTTTTTTTTTCTGTTTCAGAATTTGTAGCCAATAGAAGATGGTTCCTTACTCCTGGGGTCATAAGTCAGAGGTCATCACAGGTCAGGTCGTAGGAAACCAAGGGCCAGGTTGCGTATTTTTTTTTTGCTGACACATCGTATTTTAACCAATCACATCACGCACCCTAACATGAATATTTATCACGCTGTGTGGATGGAAGACACTTAGGTTTTCGTAGTGTTTTCCCTGCAATTAACTTATGCCAATAAACAAAATATTTCATAAAATTGGACAAGGGTTCAAACCATCTTGCGATCCATGGTTCACTCCACTATCCACTAGGTCAATCCTGCTTTACCTAGGCTGGGAGCTCTCAATTGTTGAAAACAGCCACTTGACTGAAAGGACAACTTGGCACAGAATGTCTGTTTGCATAGGGTTAAAGCAGACAATGAATGCTTCATAACAATATTTGTTGGCCAAGCAAGTCAAGAAGTTATAATACCTCGCATGATTTGTACCGCGACAAACCTGTTTTTGCTGAGCAGATATTTTCCATGCTTACCAGATTTCTGTTGGCTGCTGTTCCTGTTCATCAGTCGTTCACTCTATTCACCACGTTCACTGTAAGCCATAATTTTGTGTCGCACAAATTCTTCTATTTTAAGCCAATATAGGACAAAGTTTGTTTGTTATTTTTTTTATTTGGACTTGAGTGTAGATTGTAGAAGCAATAATTTTATACGGACACAATTTGTAGCATATGGTATGTGTGTCGTTTTACCGTAAAGTCTCACAGCCAGGTTAGCAAGGGATGCAAAAGTGACACAATTTTATAAAAACCTGAATTTAAACCTTTTTTCACACTGATTCTTTTTATTGGATGTTTTGCATAGTAACTTGGTCCATTTCTAACCGTTACCACTCCCGGGTCCTACATATTCCATCAGAATTTTTTTTGAAGGATTTTATAGGATTTAGGAAGTTGGGCCTAGCTTTTATTTTTTGACACAGGGGTTGATGCACCTTTGAAGTTTCAAAAATGACTTTGTTTTGTGCACTGTGTTTGATTTTGTAGGATTCAGGAATTTTCTATCAAAAGTGCTGCGGGATTTACAGTGAATTTCTTTTTTTTCTTCTGTTTATTGATTACCCCACTTGATTAAATCAAGTTGCAAAATAGTTTATGCATTGAAATAACTTTAGATCAAATAACTCTACAAAGATGTTTGAATGTGAAATCTGTGCATAGAGTAAATTCTTCACTGTAAAAATACTGAATTCTGGCATCTTCAAGCAAACTTGAATCCTCGATCCTGATTGGCTGATCCATGGCAACAACATTATCCATATCGCAGTCTTGGTATCGCACTATTCTTAGATGTGCACTATACCTACTGCACGCACGTGTTAAACGATAACCGCTGGAAAGTTCGTGTACAGGGTGCGCACGTTCGATCCAGCTTTACTGTGCGTCAAGTTGGCTTGAAGATAAATCCGTTTTCCACTCGCGCTCATGGAAAATGAAAAATTTGGTGCGTCTGTGTTCCACATACCACTTGGTCTTCAGCCTTCTGGCATTTGGTACTCAGACGCACTACTTTGTCCTGTGTTCAACTCACGCTCGTGGGATGATTAAATGACTATGACATACATTTTGTCATCATTATTGTCTGCTGTAAATAGTTTTTAAAAACAACAACAACAACAACAAAACGGGTTGTACTTGAGATTTTCACACAGCATGAGTACTCTATCTAACAACTTTTCAAAACTGCCTCAGCTAAAACAGAATTTGATAGTATTTTTGGATCTAGATTTGAAACTAGCTGCGACTGGTTTCAACCAGATAGATTACATGTATATCATTAACCTTTGACCGTGATGTGTTTCATGAGAACCAATCAGATTGTACCAGGAATGGCATGAATATTCATAAAAAGGAAAGCATCCAATACCAGGCGACTACCTTCACTCTTTCATCCAATCGCAACTGCATGTGGTATCGCTATGGCAATACCTAATTAATATGCATTTTCGGTATCTTCCATGTAGATAGTTTGGTAGCGGTGTGTTTTAAGTAAAAATGAATAACTTATAGTTACACACACCAATGCAAGTTATTTTTCAAGTAGCATTAAATGAGATTTGAATTTTCATTTTTTTTGGTGGGGGGGGGGTGTTTTGCTCGATATGTTAACTATTGAAGGTCCCTTTCTGTGTAAATTTAATAACATCTTCATCAAGTGCTGTAAATAGTATGCCTCACTATTTCATATGTAAATACTTTGTACATAAGAAAAATACAACGTAGGTTTTTGTTAAAAATTCAAAATGCCCATTTTTCATTTTAAAATGAGATAAAGAGACCATTGAGATAAGTTGGGAAAAACAATTCTTGTTGTTCATTTGTATGTGGGATTTTTTCAATTGAGAAGATGAAAATACCTGGTCAATGTTAAGGTCATATGGACATTTATGTAGGGGGCTGAGTTCTTGCACACTTTAACATAATTAACATCTGCACAATTATTCTGTTGTGTTCCAAATTTTGTTTCAAGTAGTTATGAAGTTTTACTTTTTCAATTGGTTCAGTAATTCCATTTGTTTTAACCCATTGTCAAATTCCATAAGAAAAAATCTGAAATTATATTTAATTTGAAGTTCATAGGATGTGGTGCTTTAATGCTTGTAGCATAAGTTGAAAAGTTGCATTTTTGTTCGTCTGTTGAATTGTTTGTAATGTTAACTGTGCTTTAAATACTGACGTGACATTACAAACTACGCTTTTTATGCTACAGAAAAGTAGACCTTGCAGCAAAGGTTTCCACCTGAATTATTTTCATTTTCTGCAGTCAGTGAAGCAACCTTGATAAGCAGAAAAACTTTAACCTTTTTTAGTTTTAATTTTGTATAGGTAATGTGTGCAATGAGCAGATTATTCCAAAATTGCACCCGCCAGGTACGAACATTTGATATATCTGTTCAAAGATCATATAGTACACATTATTTTCATTCCGTTTAAAATCAAGGCAATTTATTGTATCCAAGGATCGAGTTAAACCATATTATTATTATTTTTATCAGGCTTCCAGTGATACAAATAAATCACTGTATTGTATGCTTTCACGTCCGCAGACGACTGCAATATTATGTCAGTCAAAGTACCCAGATGAGGACAATATTATTTTTTGATATTTTCCTTATCCGGGCATTTTAACAATTTTCGCTGGTTCCCACACAATCAAGAGCGTAGAACCTCACAGTTGTCAACCGGTCAGCACAGCGTAGCGCGGTACCATCGCACGCGGGCACGGACGCAGCGCGCAGCATGACATACGCGCATCATGATATACGCGCACTGTTGTCAACAGCAACAATGGCAGCTTCGAGCAGCGCAAAATTTGCTTCGGTAAGCAAAGAATATTCGGTGAAATTTCAGAAATAAAGACAGTGTCTTGAAAGGTATTTCTTGCTAATCAAGTCAGCTTGATATAAATAATAATAATAGTATTGGATGGCTTTTTCCCCCAGGGATACAAGAATATATTGCACTAGCTATAACAATAGTGCCCTCGTCATAGCTCATGCAATATATTCTTATATCCCCCTCAAAGCCATCCGATGTTATATATCTATCTTTAGAGGGGATTGATAAGATTTGTCATGAAATTACACACATGCACACAAACAAAAAACGAATCTCAGTCAAAGGATTTCTTGATAACAGACAAAATAAAAAAATTAACATAAAAATGCACAAGAAAAAAAATGTCTGCCTTAATGCGAAATACTGTACATATTTAGAGACCTGGAAAAGTTTAAAACCATCGGGTGAAAATCTACTTTGATTCACTAAAATAGTAGGAATAAAAAAAGTTGCATTTTTAAGTAATGTAGTACTGTTTGATACAATGCAAGACATGGTTAGTAGATCAGACAGTAAACTTAGTGTATTGTACAGGTATATGAAATACTGGTTCAAATCTGGTTTGAACCAGTTCAAACCAGTCTCTACTGGTTTAAACTGGCCCTAATTAAAGAGGCATATGCATACACACATTTGAGCGTACGGTTTCTGCAGAGTTTACACTGAAGGGCTGGTCAGTGACATTAATGTACATGTGTGTACATATATGTAAATATATTTTAAATATTGATTACAAATTCCTGGTATTTTAAATAAAAAATTTCTTTCATGATCAACTTCGTGAGACAAAGAAGTGCAAGATTTGAATAAAAAATTCTCAATTTTACCCAGTTGTATATTTTCTGTATTTTGTCAGATTGTTTTTGCTAGTGTTGTGATGACGTCTTGTTAAACTTAATTTTATACATGTACATATTTTTCTTATAGAGTAAGGAATGGATTGTATCATTCAAATTCCATGAAAAGATACTTTAATAACGTTGTTGGCATGAGGCGATTTTGTCTTTTAAGAACCAGGGCTTTCTCCATACAAGGATTTCGTCGTTTTTCTTTACCCAACATTATCACACTTCTCAAGCAAGACAGCGAAGGCGAGATTCACGTGTAAGTTGTAGTAAACAGTACTCTTTTTCACAGCTTTTAACACGTTTTCTTCAAAATGTTGGGTTAAAAATCTAAGAGATTTCAGCTTTCTGGTATCTTTATGCTTTTTCTGTAATTTGCAGACATTGATGGATTTTGGGGGTTAGTGTTTTATAGCAAATATTGTTACACCGACCTGTTTGAAGTTTTATGTTTGTAGATGCTGGAAAAAAACAAGAAAAACA
Organism: Patiria miniata; assembly: GCF_015706575.1. Lineage (NCBI taxonomy): Eukaryota > Metazoa > Echinodermata > Asteroidea > Valvatida > Asterinidae > Patiria > Patiria miniata. Next base: position 9,261,376 of record NW_024037073.1, read on the forward strand.
ATCATGTTCCTGTAGTCTTCAAATTTGGTTTGTGGGTTACTCTTGGTAGCTTTATCAAGCCTGTTGCTCTTGGGGCCGTCAGGTCAAAGGTCAAAGTCAATTTTGCTGAAACAATAGAAATCTTCCATTCTGGTTAGGGACTCTGAGAAGTATATATACATACTAACTGACTATAAAATCTGCCAGCATGCCAGGGGGATTGCTCAATTTTCACTCAGGGCCTGTTGTCAAAATTATTTACATATCGACGAGTAAAGCTCTTTCTTGTGTTTTCCCGCCAGTTTGGAACCAGTCAGTTCCCCCGAGCTGTCCCCACACCACGACGGCGATCGTCTTAGCGAGCTGACTGCTCTGGTGTGCAAGTACAGCACCGGGGGATGTTCATACACGACAACAACCTTGTCTGGAGCCTTGCATCCTGGAATGTGGTGAGTCCAAAAACATCTTCAGGGAATTTTTTTTGTTTACAAAAAAAACACCAATTCTGGCGCGAAAACTTGTTTACCGCACAATGATAATAGTTGGGCAGATCATTAAAATGTAAGTTAAGATACTAATGCTCAACACAACTATACCTTTCAAATTTGCTGACATTACTGCACGAAGGAATTTCAGGGTACAAAACTTTGCTCCTCAAAAATCAAGCCGTTGGAGTACACTTCATCATACACACAAGCCCAACTTCTTTGGTTTCATGTGAAATATGCCCACCGTCAGCATGGGATTTTCTGCTATTACTAGATTTTCAATAAACACCGCAAAAAAAAAGGAAAAAAGTCCACACTCATTTTAGGGTCATAATTTTGAATCTGATCGTCTTATGATAACGTCATTGATATAGACCTGAGGGGAATTTTTTTAGCTACATTTTGATACCCAGTTTGCTACCCAAGACTGTAAATTGTCCAACATTGACAATGCTTCATGAAAAATGATGCAGTAGGAAAAGTTGAAAGTTATAAGAGAAGGTGAATGGAAGTTGCTGCGTGACAATGTTACAATGCCCAAAACGAACGGCAGGGAATTTCGATTGCACAGTGCTTGTATGTGCATGGGAGCACGAGGAATTGAATTACCCGTGCTTTGTTCGGGCACTGTGCAGTTGATAGGCGCCAATTACGGGCGTGTGGTTTGCGCTGAGCAATTTCTCCTCCGTCGCGTAATCTTTAAATTTGCAACTTTTGGTATTTGCTTATAAAGTGAACCCCTAAATCATTATGCTGATCGAGAATACTTCTCTTTAAAAATATTGCTCTTCTTGTCAATCTGCAGTCCTTCACACTGAGCAGTAACTACAATTCCTGTGCCGTCACCAGCCTGCAACTAGCCTTCCAGTTTCTATTCAACAATTACTTCCGAACCAAAAAGAAACTCAGGTGAGTTCTGAGGGCAGCATTCCATTTGACTCAGGCATGCAACTTTTCCTCGGATCAGCTGATTTCTTCTTTTTTCACTTCCCATGTGTGTCATTGAAAATAGAAAAACACTGTACAAAGTCTTGGAAAGATTTGAATTTCCTCTTTTTTGTGACTTCCCAGTTACATGCCTGTTGACTCTGAAAGGGCCCATGCAGTGTAGATAGAATTTATTTAATGCTATCCTTGAAAATGCATCTTTGTGTTCCATTTAACCTTATTTTAAATTTAGAGAGGAGACAATGAAGAAATTACAGTCTGAAGAGGTTGAAGGAAAACCCCAGAAGAATATCCTGGGGTAAGCTCACAGAATCAGTTGGAGACTGAAAACCCAATCCACATGTGGACCAGGGCAGGAATTGAACCCGGGATGTAGCGATGGAAGGCGAGGAAAGAACCACTGCACCAACCTAAATCTCCATCAAACCTGACTCCCCTGTAATAATAATAATAATTTTTATTTATAAAGCATGCATCCACCAGTATTGGTGCTCAAGGCGCTACATCATTATTACCTTTCTTATCCTGCAGAGCTTCGTCCACTTCAGTCCGGACTTGGTGTCTAGTTCCCAACCTCTCAATGGCCTGATCGAGTACCTGCTCACGCTGCTGGACAAGGAGGTGCCAGACCACTGCAAGACGTGCCAGCAGTACTTTTGGCTTCTCAGCTCCTACCTGGATGCGGTAAGTTCCAGTGTTGTAGTCTAGTATTTTTTTCCCGAGTACCGAGTACTGCCGATTACAAATACAGGTCTCCGAGTACCAGTGGCGTAGCCAGGAATTTTTCAGTGGGGGGGCGCTGGGGGGGCTGGAACATTTCATGGGGGGGCGTCAAGCAGGGGCGTCAATCGCTTCTCAAAAGTGGGGGGGGGGGGACATACCTTGATCATAACTGATGGAAGCGCGAAGCCCTTACGGCGAAGCCCTTACGGCGTGAAAAAAATTGGATTCTAGATGTTCCGTGGTGTGATTTAAAGCAATTTCTTACGACTTTCCTCCATGCTTTAACTAATATTTTCTTGGCAAATGATAATTATTTGAACATCGTTTTTGAGGTTGGAGACATTGAATCAGCTATCAGTATTCTGAGTTATTGGCGTGGGGTTCGGGGCGCGCTTAAGGGCCCCGAAAAAAAAATTGGATTTTCAATGCTCTGTGGTGTGATCTGAGGCAATTTCTTTACCACTTTAACCAATAATTTCTTAGCACAAAAGATAATAATTTAAACATAATTTTCGAGGTTTTCTCGGCTAAAGGCATAAGAAAATTTTGTGAACATTGTTTTCGAGTTTGGAGTCATTGAATCAGCTACCAGAATTCTGGATTCTAAATGCTCTGTGGTGCTATCTGAGGCAATTGCTGACCACTTTAACCAATATTTTCTAAGCAAAAGATACATTGTAGTACATAATAGGGCTCATGGCGTCATGTAGATCCATGATAATTTTTTTAGAAACTCAAAATCTCAGTGGGGGGCGACTGGGGGGCGACAAGGTTTCATGGGGGGCGGTCGCCCCCCCCCCCCACGCCCCCCCGTGGGCTACGCTACTGCCGAGTACGAGTACTTGTACTTCTGAGAACTCATACTCGAATAGCAGTACGAGTACTGATACGTACGAGTAAGAGTACGAGAATCGTACTTCCGAATACGATCAGTATGAGTACGAGAACTTCTAATTCCGAATACAGCCATACGGCAAATTGTTCATTGTGGGCCCAGGTCCAGTCAGACTGATACACAGCCCCACTCACAGCTAGCTATTAAATGTGTTTGTCTGGACGTGTACAGAGGAAAATCAGGAAACTTTGATTTCTCCGCAAGCCAATCGACCATTTCAAACTGAAACTATCGATAAAATAAGGCCGTGGTAAGTCAGCAAAACCATATTTTGTTTTCGAGTACTGCTATTCGAGTACGAGTCTTTTGATGTCGAGTACAATTTCGACAAGTACTTTGCTGCTCGAGTACTATAGTACCATCATTTAGAGTACGAGTACTTTGACATTCAAGTACGATTACAAGTATGAGTACTCTAAAAATGGTACTTGAGTAGTACTCGAGTAGTACTCGAGTTCGAGTAACAAGTACGAGTACTTCAACACTGGTAAGTTCAATAAATGAAGAGCTTGCTTCCAAAATCAATAAGCGCCACTTTCTTACCTTCTAGAATCCTTCCCTCTGCCCAAAGTTTAGTTTCGACGGCCGTTAAATACGTAACCCTCCTGCTGTCTGAACAGTCACAGACAGTCAAACAAATCAATCCTCTTCCCCTGCCATGCCTTTTACACAGGCTAGTCACCAACAGTCAGATCATAAATCAAGCAAGCACTGCAACTAGTCAAATTGAGTCAACAGACAAAAACAGACAAGTGATTGGCACAGCTGGCATATTAATCACTCGCAGTCAAAGCATAGCTTTATCAAGCTACATAAACAGTCACAACCAGTGAATCCTGTGTTATGTAGGCTGGGAACGCTTAACTGTGGAAAACAGACACTTGATTGATTTTGACTGAAAGGACAACTTTGCACAGAATGTATGTTTGCATAAGCAAAATCTGTAGTTCAGAAACAGTTGTTATACTGTGTATGTTCTATAAGTTTTGGAGTTGGTCTGGAGCTGGGTTGAGTTCAACCTGGGGCAATATCAATCACAGGGTTGACGCAGGGTTGAACATTTTCAGAAGTGAAATGCTGCATATTTTTGACCGTCCGTCAACCCTGTGTCAACCAAACCCCGAGATTTGTGTTAAAAGGCCTTTGTGGTGTTTAAATTGCTACTAGAGGTTTAAAAAAGGTATCATTTAAAAATATGTTGTCTTTTCCACTCATAGGACATTGTATGCTGCAAACATCTGTTCACTAAGTCTGCTGTGCGGCGGATCATAACGTTCCTCTTGGGCCCACACACTGCACAGAACGAGGAGGTATGTAAGGCAGTGAAAAACAGTGCATTAAATGAAATTGGGTGACAGTCACCCAATGAAATGCTGGTTCTTCATGCACTCACTTCGAGGACATATAGATCTAGTTATGATGTCAAAAGTTGATCATGGTTCAAATATAGTCTCACAAAATGAACACCTAATTGAGCCATAATTCTCAGGACTTTTAACCTGTGTCTAATACAGGATGAGTAAAAAAAAATGCGAAACCTGAATGTCGGGACCATTGTTTTAGTGAAGTTCTGCATGTAGCATTTTAAAAATCTAGGACATAAAAGTCCAATTCATAAGCTTTCTTTTAGTACAAGAATCATTCAAATCCCTCATGTAATTTTCAAGGAATTTTAAACACAACCACCATTTTAAAATTCTGTCCACGGATTACAAAAAGGTAAGTGTTCTTTCAACAAAACGAAAACAAATCACATAGGGATGTGTGTGAATTGTTTCATTTTGCTGAAAGAACGCACACCTTTTTTTTGTGATCCGTGGACAGGACTTTAAAACTGTGGTTGTGTTTGAAATTCCGTAACTTAAAAAGTACATGAGTGATTATTATAAGATGGAATTTTGCGTCGGGGTGATATAAATCAAATTAGGTTTTGCCCTTCACCGACGTTTTTTAACACTGTATACTCAGTGTGTTACCTCCTGAGTGAAAGTTGGAAAAAATCACTCGGGTGGGACTCGAACCCACGACCTCCTGCTTTCTAGTGCAGATGTCTTACCACTCGACCACCGAGCTAACGGGATCGGTTGGCCGGTTCGAATCTGATGTACATAGCAGCGGGTACCGCATAAACTATTATAAGATGGAATTTTGCGTCGGGGTGATATAAATCAAATTAGGTTTTGCCCTTCACCGACGTTTTTTAACACTGTATACTCAGTGCGTTACCTCCCGAGTGAAAGTTGGAAAAAATCACCCGAATGTATTGTATCTATGAATACTTAACCCTAACCCCCTAGGACCTGTCGGTTAGGAATCATACTCAATCCTCCAAAATCGTCTGTTATTTCGTGAATTTGTTCAGTAGAGGGGTACCATTGACTCAATCCTTCAAAATCCTCCAACAATCACTGTTAATGGGTTGAGGCAGTGCCGATGACATTCAGAAGCAGTGAGGATGATATCGAGCATAATGCAGGGCTCAACATAGGCGTAGCCAAGGGGGGGCCAAGGGGGGCCATGGCCCCCCCTGCTGTAATAAAAAATAACATTTTACCAAAAGCCGACGTTAATTATGAGTACAAAATACGAGTATGTGTATTTGATTGTCCGAAAATCATGTAATGCCTTTTTCTCTAAAAAAAAAAAGAAGAAAAGTCTTATAAACTTTTGCTCAAATAATTCAGGGGAAAGGGGCCAGAAATGGCCTCAGATTGCACCACAGAGCATGTAGGATCAAAAATTTCCAGGGGCCCTTAAGCGGGGCCCTGGACCCCATGCCGTATTAAACACGTTCTTGACCAAGTTGAATACAATTTATGAAAAATTCTTAATACTGTATACGATGTAAACTCAGGCAAAACAATGGAATACCAAAAACATATAAGGTCGAATAAGAAGAAAAATATGTTTCTCGTCCGGGTTTTCGAAAAAAAGGAGGAAAAGGGGCTTTTTATTTTTTATTTTTTATTTTTTTCAAGATGGCCGCCATTTTAAAATTTCCTGTAACAGTTGGTGTTTCCAAAGTTCAAAGACACTTTTAAAAAGAAAGACAAGTCGGACAAGAGAACTGAACAGATTTATAGTGTCATTCAGAGTTGTATTGGTATTGGTATTTATTTTCCGATGAGTAGGTGGACTAGTGTTTGGTGTTTGTTTACTGAATTTTTTCAAAAGTAAAAAATAATAAAATAATCCAGGCGGCCACCAAAAAGGAAGCGGGTGGGGACGAGAAACATGGTTTGTTTTTTTTACTTTGCCGAAGGCAAAAGAAAATGTATTTTCCCAATTAACAAAGTCCACTAGACATTTCCAAAGCAGGCAACAAGATGTTCGCTGGTGATCTGGGGGGTGTGGGGCGTGGGGCACCTTTTTTTCCCTTCAAAAAAAAAAAGCAAGATGTAGAGAGGGAGAGAGACCCAAACAGAGAAGAAAGGGAAGGTAGAGACACAATTAATACGGCAGTTCATGTCAAACCGTAGCCTGCTAGGATTAGTTGCACACAAGACGACATTATTATAGGGGGTCTGTCATACTTTTAGCTTTAAGAAAATAAAAAAAAACGACGGGATCAAGAACTGCAACAAGACATCGCGTGGCGACGAAACCTATGCTAGTATATTGTACATTACACAGGAAAATGCACCCATACCTCTCTATAGCATGCAGGATGCACGGCGGACAAGCCTTTGGAATGGGTGTCAATCGGGGGGGGGGGGGGGGGGGGGGGACATGTCCTTGAACATTGCACATGTCTTAAAGTCATGGACGTCAATCCTGGGAAGGGGACAGGGGGACATGTCCCCCCCCCCTCCCCCCACTTTTTGAAGGGTGGGGGACACAATATCAAATGTCCCCCCCCCCAGATTTTTGAACTTGTGTCTCATTTACAAGGCCCTATTATTATATGCAGTGTATCTTTTGCTAAGAAAATAATGGTTAAAGTGGTCAGAAAATGCATAAGATGGCACCACAGAGCATTTAGAATCCAAATTTTTGCGGGGCCCTTAATAAGCGAGCCCCGAACCCCACACCTTTAGCTGAGAATAGCTTATTCAATGACTTCAACCTCGAAAATGGTGTTTAAATTATTATCTTTTGCAAAGAAAATATTGGTTAAAGTAGGCAGAAATTGCCTCAGATCGCACCACAGAGCATCTAGAATCTTTTTTTTTTTCGGGGCCCTTCAGCGGGCCCCAAACCCAACGCCTTTAGCTGAGAATATAATAGGCCTAGCTTATTCAATGACTTCAACCTCGAAAATAATGTTTAAATAATATTATTATCTTTCGCTAAGAAAATACTGGTTAAAGTAAATTGGCGCAGATCGCAGCACAGAGCATCTACAGAATCAAACTTTTTGGGGGGATGCGACCCAAAGCCTAGCTCAGAATAGCTGATTCAATGACTCCAACATCGAAAACGATGTTTAAATTATTTTCTTTTGCTAAGAAAATATTGGTTAAAGTGGTCAGAAATGGCTTCAGATCACACCACAGAGCATCTAGAATCCAATTTCGTGCTCGCATTAGTTCTGATCCAGGTATGTCCCCCCACTTTTGAGAAGTGATTCACGCCCCTGCTAAAAGTTGGGGTATCGTATCGTTTGTCCCACCCACTTTTTTCATCCCCGAATACATCTTGTAGAGTACAGTTTGATTTTAGAGTTTTCAGGATAGCTGATTCAATGACTCCAAACTCGATGTTTAATTGATGATCTTTTATGATATAAATAGGTTAAAGTGGTTAGATATTGCCTGAGATCGCACCATGTAGAACATCTAGAATCTAAAATTTTCCGGGGCCCTTAAGCGGGCCCCTGACCCCACGCCACGCATTACTTTTCGTCACCCCCCTCTTTGGCCTTCAGCGTAGGCGACACAACTTGCCTTCACCACTTGCTGCTGGTTATATTTCACACACCCCCTATTTGGACAATCCTAGTTTCGCCCCTGGTTGGGGTTTGTACAGGCCGGTCGGACTTGGCCCCCCCCCCCTCCCCCTGCTCCAAATTCCTGGCTACGCCTGTGGGGCTCAATTATACATGACTGAACATAAACAATGCAGGGTACAGACTACGAACTCAGCACAATGCATCCTCCAAAATCAACTGCCACTTTTTGCCATTCGATCAGCCTAAATCTCCAAAATCCTCCTAAACTGCCATGAGGATTTTGGAGGATTGAGGATGGTTAGAGTTAAATTTCATTATTAGAATAGCAATGATTGAATTGGACTTATTGTGGATTACTGTTAATCCCCAGATCAAGGGGATTATCCACCGAGGCAGCGGACATTGATCATCCCCACCAGTAAGCCGCTAGCCATGCCCAGTGACATGCAGCAGATCCTCTTTGCCACGGAAGGCATCAAGTACATCCGGGAGGTGAGTTCATAGGTCGCCGTGGTGACCATTCATCTTACAAAAACCTTCCAAAAAATTTATCGAGAACCGTTGATATGGAATACCGAAGTGTGTCGTCATTTAGAACCAGAAAGTGTTGCACCAATGAATGGAGTATGCGCGCGTGTTGGTTCTCGGGCTGAATCACGCGCTAATGTCTTTCACACACATTTTATGTGAGCGAAGTATTCACTTTGGTACTCCAACATATTGGATGATTTTCTAAGTATGTCACATTATTGTTGACCACATTGTGGGGAAGATTTTTTTTGTTTGATGGGAAACTTACGACCAAGTCGTTGGTAAAAACCTGACTTTTCTGAAAAAAATCTTGTTTGCAATCAGTTGCACATACGTGAAGGGTGTAAGCCAGTTAGTCTGGTTCCCTGACCTGAAAATTCCCTGACGTCCGTAAATTGCTCTGTTTCGTCTGAAGTAGGGTCAGGGTACCAGGCTACAAGAGCAGCATTTTTTTCTTCTTGGTTTTTCCAGCATCTATGAACATTTTAACTTTCAATAGGTCAGTGTAACAATATTTGCTATGAAATACTAACCTCCAAATCTATCGATTTCTGAAAATTGCAGAAAAAGCAAATAGTTTATATAACATTAACTTCCTATTGTAAGGTAGGAATGCTCTGAGTTTGTTGTCATTTTAAAGCTCATGATGTACCGTTGGTGAATACCCGGAAACGGACCAACTGATTTAATGACCAAAACCTTCTTCAAAGGTACCTAATACCCTGTGAAATTATTCCACTTGAAATGGTATTGTTTGGAAGAAAACAATCATTGAATGTGGTTATGCCCCATCGGTGAAGCCGAAGGGGCATACTGTTTCCGCCTTGTCCATCCGTGTGCCAGCGTTAAGGGGAAGGTTTTTATTGTTAAGGAAATAAAAACCTAGTTATGGGGACTTTCTGCTGTCCCCATAGTGTCTTTGGCCCCCATAATACCATGGGACAACAATTGTGTAGTCCCACTGTTACGGAACAAGAACAAACGTGTGGGCGTACACTACATACATCCGAGGACTGACAGACAAAGGGAGGACAACAGATTCTTGTTGACTTCAATGTTTATCATTTATGTGCTTAGTCTTTGGGAGAGTGTTACATTACAGGGACAAAGGAAAACACGAAGTTTGTTATTGTTAGGGAAATTAGGACTGAGTTATGGGGACTTTCTGCTGTCCCCATAGCGTCTTTGGTCCCCCATAATATTGTGACGGCACGCCTGGGATCTCCCCCGGCCAAAGCGAAGTTGATAGGGACCAAGTCTGACACATATTGGAGTGTAGCTGATCTTTCCGAGCCCAAGTTTTCTCAAGACGAGAGACCACTCAGAGCGACCTCAAGGCTTAGGGAGCAGGTCTGTTTTGGAGGAAATTTACCGCCGATTATGATGATTGTGATTACTCTCTGTTAATTGCACAATAAACCTGCAAGAAATACACCTTGACAACAGGATTGTCGGCACAATAAGTATGACTATAATTTATTATATAATCAAGAAATATACAGTTATCATTGGGATCTAATTGGGCTGATCTATTACCAGGGTCACTAAATTATAGTTGGGAGACAAACCGGCCACTACTCATATTAGCAGCAACGCGCACGGCATCAACAATGTACAATAATGTAAACAATACACACCAATGTAAGTAATACACACCAATGTAAAACATGCGTGCCAATGTAAGTAATGTACAGCAATGTAAACAATGCATCTACGCCAATGTGGACTATGCGCGCCAATGTAAGTAATGTACAGCAATGTAAACAATACATCTACGCCGATGTAGACAATGCGCGCCAATGTAAGTAATGCACAGCAATGTAAGCAATGCATCTACGCCAATGTAGACAATGCGCGCCAATGTAAGTAATGTACAGCAATGTAAACAATGCATCTACGCCAATGTAGACAATGCGCGGCAATGTAAGTAATGTACAGCAATGTAAACAATTCATCTACGCCAATGTAGACAATGCGCACAAATGTAAGTAATGTACAGCAATGTAAACAATTCATCTACGCCAACCCTTACCAAACTTGACTGCAGTCATTTAGCATTCCTTTAGCATGCAATTAACATGCGAATGCTATGAGAACTGCCATTTGATAGCATTCACAAAAAGCCATGTCTGTACTTCCTAAAGCATTTTTCATAGCATTCCTTGAGGATAGCAATCAGATAGCAGTTTTATAGCATGTCAGAAGCCCGAATTATGTAAATGAGCTATAGCATTCGCATGCTATGGAGAATGCTATTTAGGCATGCAAACGTGAATGCTATAACAGCATTCACATGCTATGAGAATAGCATTCGCATGCTATGAGAATAGCATTCGCATGCTATGAGAATAGCATTCGCATGCTATGAGAATAGCATTCGCATGCTATGATGCATGCTATGTGAATGCTATCATGACTGCTATATCGTGACATGGACACGGGCATCCTACAACATACATTTTCAATGTCACAATTTATACCAAATATTACTTGTGTTATATCAGCTTTAATAATTTCATGTATTGAACCATATTTAACACAGCTAACACCATTTTGAAATTTAATAGACCTATGTATATAGACTGTGATCAAAATATATGAAATAAGAAAATTGTTCTTTAAGACTTTATCAGCCTCAGAATTGCTGTACAAACATGGGGATATTCTTTGTTTTTGTTTAACATTGTCATGCTTATAAAAGCAATGGCCAGAAATTTAATGCAACAATTCTCTGCTTATAATTTGAATTATCTTTGAAGCAACCAGTAGTCACTTTTGTGCCAGTTGGCATCACAATTAAAAACAGTTATCATCCGATATCCAGCTGATTCAAAAATTCAATCAATTGGATGAAGGAATGTTCAACATCACATACACCATGAACACTAACATACTCAAAGCCAGAATAAAATTGTCTTTATCTAGCCAAAAACTGAATACCCACCATGTAGGAATATAGACCCATTGGTAGTACAAACTGTAGACTTACCAAATACAAGTAGTTTGTGAGTGTGTTGCATACATGTTTATGGAGGCTCCATATTGCTTGGTTCAACTGTTGCTTTTAAGTTGTCAATTCCAAAGACTTTCAGCCAGTCATCCAGTGTATTTTGTCATGTACATGTACAACAATGTACAGGTTGAGTGCATGCATGTGAACATGAAATTATATCCACAAGCATTCATGCCATAAGGTAATGTCCATGCTTTCTACAATTTCTTGCAAAACTATGTGCAGCCTATACTGCACTCTGCACTGACAATATTCAACTGACTGCAGTTTTCAAATTTCCCACACTGACTGTTAATCTGTGGATGGAATGCACAAGGCCATCACTGATCATGTGACGTATAGTCCATGATATGATTGGCTTATATATTGGAATGCTGTTTGCAGGCTATGCTTAGCCACGGAATGCTATACTTTAAAATTATTTTACAATTGAGAGCTAAATTGGAATGCTGTACTCAATTTGCAGTCCTCCCTCTTTCACTTGCATGCTATGCAGAATGCTTTGAAGCTCGCATGCTATTTGGAATGCTATTTTCATTCTGCATGCTATTGAGAATGCTATACGGACTGCTAAAGTTAGCAGTCATCCAGTCATCATTTTCTGTGAATGCTATGTGGATGCTATAATAGCATGCACATGCTGTTTAAATGCTATTGAACTGCTATGCACATGCTATTATAGCAGTCTAGTTTGGTAAGGGAATGTAGACAATGCGCACAAATGTAAGTAATGTACAGCAATGTAAACAATACATCTACGCCAATGTAGACAATGCGCGCCAATGTAAGTAATGTACAGCAATGTAAACAATACATCTACGCCAATGTAGACAATGCGCGCCAATGTAAGTAATGTACAGCAATGTAAACAATGCATCTACGCCAATGTAGACAAGCGCGCCAATGTAAGTAATGTACAGCAATGTAAACAATGCATCTACGCCAATGTAGACAATGCGCGCCAATGTAAGTAATGTACAGCAATGTAAACAATACATCTACACCAATGTAGACAATGCGCGCCAATGTAAGTAATGTACAGCAATGTAAACAATGCATCTACGCCAATGTAGACAAGCGCGCCAATGTAAGTAATGTACAGCAATGTAAACAATGCATCTACGCCAATGTAGACAATGCGCGCCAATGTAAGTAATGTACAACAATGTAAACAATACATCTACGCCAAAATAAACAATACATGCCAATGTAAATAATACATGCCAATGTAAGTAAAGTATGTAAATGTAAACAATACATGCCAATGTAAGTAATACACGCCAATGTAAGTAATGTATGTAAATGTAAACAATACGCGCCAATGTAAGTAATGTACGTAAATGTAAACAATACACGCCAATGTAAGAATGTACACCACACCAGCATATAACCCATTCAGCCTTGTACCTGATTACGCTTTTCCCATGCAAGCGAGTGTCAGCATCGCACAGTACACTCACTTGTATGGCTGCGCGCATCAGCATTACACAGCGTAACTTAAGCAAAGTCATGGCCTGAACACAGCTTAATGAAGCTTAACGAGTTTAGACCCCATAAATCAAAGGCAAAGGTCATTATGGTTAAAACAATAGCAATAGTTTTCCCACCATAGCACAAACAAGACTTGTCATATCAACTTAAAACTTGGTATTTTATTTAAGCTGGCGATCTTCTCAGAAACCTGTCACTTTTTTGGACCCCTTAGGCCAAAGATTAGGATTGTTATGATTATTAAAGACAGGAATATTTTTTTCAACATACACATGTAACTCAGTCAAACTGTTGGGATAAATAAATGGAGAACCATCATTTATTCTGAGGCTACAAAATACCAAATTGAATGCTTGATCAAATACTCAAGACCAAGCTACTAAAACCAAAGGCTCCAATGCATACATGTGCTCATAATACAAAGCAGTATAAGATAAAAGGGGCATTTAATTTAAAATGTTTGGCAAAACCAAGATACAGAGAAGGGCTTGGTTGGGAAGTTAAAGTTAGTGTTTCTGAATAGTGTTTCTGAATCCAATAAGAATGAAGCTGATCTACATTGTAGTCTGAAGAAATTTAACCGTTTGTATAGGACATTCCAAGGTATAATGGTACATTCTTATGGAGCTGGAGCTGGCCCTCGATGATTTGCATTTATTTTGGAAATGTTTAGCAAATCTATTTCAGCCTAATTTAAATGTTTAAACCTTTAGCCACGTCACACAGGCTGCATGCCACCTGCACCAGTGTTTGCACTCAAGCATGTTAGTTACAAGAATATACATTAAATAATTATGGTGCACAGCAAACGAAGGGCAGCATCGACACGGATCTACAAAGAAGATCATTCATAATGGAGCTGTCTTTTGCTTTGTAAATAAAATGGTTTAAAGGTGTCCTTTAGTATTATTAATTGTGTGTGAAATGCATACCAGGGCAGATACAGCAAACATATTCAGTGCGGGTTTGGTTTAAACATTTTGGAAAATTAATTGTAAATGGATTCAGAATGTGTATCATTTCAATGTTTAAATGGAACCCTTTACCACCAACCACGCACAAGGGCAACAGCATGTGTGCCTCTCATATCCTAGCTGCTCTACTCATATTCATAATACAAAACAGTCTCAATATTTGAGAAAAGTGCATAGAAACTACAGTGAACCAATTAAGTTACAAAGAAGGCTTGGTTGGGAAGTTTATCTTGCTGAAGATTGTGTTTCTGAAAGTCCAATAAGAATAAAGCTGGTCTCAATTGTTTAAACAAAAAAGGGATCTATTGTAAAGAACATGGAGTACATACTTCGTCTCATGGAGATAGCCCTCGATGAACAGACCATTCTATTTGGCAGCGCCCACCATGTATGTGGGCAACAAATCGTTCACCTCTCCTATGTTCAATACCGGTATTACATGTGCCAGACGTACACATGTCATACATGCCAATGCATGCACATGACAAATTTGTACACACCTATGTCGGGCATAAATCATGGCTGTGATTGATCAAAACTTCCTGGAGTGGGGCGTGTGGATTTGTCTATAATTTCCCATCTGTTTTCATGACAAATGGTGGAGTATGGTACATGTACTGGTAGCTGGAAATATAAATGAATGTTGCCTGATCAGTATTTACACTTGTACCATATCTTTAAGCAATACATGTAGCTCAGTAGAGAAGAACTTGCGACACATGCGGGTTTTTTTCTAGACTAATTGGAAATATTTTAAAAAAAAATTCAACCTACAATGTACATAGAACACCTCATGTAAAACATTTATAGTTGTATTTCTGAGGTGATGTTATCAGTTTGGGACAAATTTTGTCATTTTGGGAAATGGGAAGTTTTAGAAAAAAAATCAAACTAGCGCTTCCATTTTAAAAAAAACATGGATGTATGTACAACTGTACAAGCTCCAAATAAGTTTGCACATATGACTACGGTTGATGTACATGTGTAAGATACTGAATGTGATATAACACATGTAATCTTTCTATGTACATGTATACAATCCCATATCTGCCCAAAGTGTTCAAGTCTGTCCTGTTTGTGAAGTTGCAATCAGAAAGCTTCTGTACATTGCACACGTCCATGGATGCATGGAGCATCAATAATTTTCATGGGTGTTTTGTAGATAAAATGTCTTGATACCATTTTTGTATATTTTTTCTTTTTTTATTCCCTGCCTTTTGTTTTGATCGTTTGAACAATTACATGTTGGTTGATATCTCTAAACCAAGTGATACATGCACATGTACACAGCAACCCCACTGTACCAGTTCCTCCGTAATGTACATTTAACTGCTAATTTATGTGCAGGTGTGTATGTGATATCAGAACCACCCCGACAGTCCCATGAAGCAATGCACTTGCCATCTGCACTAAAATGGCAGATTTTATCTGAGGCCGAAAGGTAAATATCACCTGCATCATCACAACACAGCCCACGAGGATCACTACAACTTTGAGTAAACAGTTTGTTGCCATGTAAGTCAACAGCCATCAGCCAACCCTCATTGCTCTTGGTGTAAATAAGTCGCTTGTTGCTGAACTTCAAATATGTACCAATCTTTGGAGCAGGCAGTGTTCTGACGAGGGAACCATCTGGGTTGTGTAGAGATATCTGTTCCTTGTCCTTGTAACCCACTGCTATCAGATTGCTGCTGTCCACTGCCAGGCACGTCGGCATTCCATCCACGCCGGCCTCTTTACCCGGTAGGAACTGATGAAGGAGCTGGTATTCCTTGTTGAAGATCTTGACTGCAGGATTGTCTAGGATCAGAAGTTGATCATCCTTGTTGATGGCTAGAGCTGTTGCTTTCTGTATGTCATTAGGGTCATGGGGTTCGTTTGGTTTATCAGGGTCAGGTTTGTAGGTCTTTGTAGAAATCACCTTCCCTTTTATACCCAATGTTAGCAATTTATCACTCTGTACCACAGCAATTTCACTTGTGGAGTATGCTGCTATATGTCGATAGTCTCTACCTTGCACATATTCTGAAAAGGCCTCATCTGTCTCCCATTTCTCCTCCAAGAGCAGAGTCCCAAACTGACCATCCTCTTTACTCTCCTTAAAGCCAAGGAATGACTTCCCATGCTTGATATCCAAACTCTTATGCACCTCCACCTGCTCATTCAAATCCCGCAGCATTTTCTTTTTGTTCTCCAGGATCTCATAGCACGTTGCTGTAGTCATCACTTTATTCACTTTACCCAGAATCTTCTCAGACGTTACCGCATATGCAAATTGTTTCTCTCGTTTAGTGGCAATGTCCCTGGCCTCCATTTTGAGTTGTTGTTCTTTCTCTCTGATTTTGGCAATTTCCTTTTCTGCTTTCTGTGAAATTTGAGAGTACGTTTTTACCAGCATCTTGTCAAGTCTGTAACGTGAATGACCTGAAGAAGGGGTTGCAGAAATGAATTTTTTTATGCACTCTTCTGTTTTAGCTACGGATTCATGTACTTCTTGTTTACATCTGCTAACCGCCTGGTCGATGCTGACGTGAGAATGTATGGATCCTTTGTGGTCAATGTTTGTGCATTCATTGCATATGAGGACTTCACATGTGTTACAATACAGACAGAGATCTTGATCTGGGTGCTCGCGACACTTGGGAACTTTCTTGAGTTCAGTATCCTCAGTTATTTCTTCGGGCTCAACAGGTAGCTCTGTCAAAGCCACAATCTTGTGACTCTTCAGTGCTGCAAATCGATTATGCGCCTTCTGGCATTCTTGACAGAGATAATGCTTGCAATCCATGCATCGAGAAATAGCTTCGTTCTCCGCCTCATCACATGCCTGACACATGACTTTTAACCCCTGACCTTCAGTCTGTTCCTGTTGATTGACATCCTTTAATCCTCCAGGTAGCATGTCCACGCCAGCTTCTGTCAGGGCAGTTTCCTTTCGACACAACGGACAGACGATATTCTTGTCGTCCTTATTTTGTGTCAGTTTGAGTTCTTGCAGACATTTCAGGCAGAAGCTGTGTGAGCAGTCTAGCTTCCTAGGATCCTTGTACTCAGTGTAACAGATAGGACATTCTTGAAGTTCCTTCTGAGTCTCATCCAAGACTAGATCTGTCACACCTCCCTCTGCCATCTTGCTCAGTTGTACTCTACATGTACCATATAAGAGTGGAAAGAAAAACAAACTTTCAACTTATGCATGTACTATAAGATACTGCATGAATATAGATGGACTAATGTTCAGTATACAGTGGAACACCGTTACAATGAACATTGTTGGATCCACAGAAAGTGTTCATAGTGACGATCGTTCGGTATAGTGATTTTGAACTGCTGGTTCCCTCTTTTGACCAATAGTGAACTGGCATTTCTCACATCCCGCAGCCGCAGGAGGAGTCCTCTAAACTTTAGCAACGGGTGGTTTTCCCTTTTATTCCTTGGGCCGGGTGGTTTTCCCTTAATTTTATTCCTTGGGGAAATAATAGCCATCTGTCGCTTGTCGACATTCACACACAATGTTACTATGGGTCGTTCGATGTTCGGGAATTAAAAGGGGTCCAAATAGTGTTTCATGTACAACCGGTAGATTTTTTGTTAATCTATTGACTTTTTTCAAGAACAATGCTCGGTAGATGTTGTACATTAAAACCGGGAGCCAAGGATGATGTTCGGTATAGCCGAATGTTTGGTATAGCGGTGTTCGGTATAACGGCGTTCCACTGTAGTTCACTAACAGTTTGCATACATGCAACAGCAAACAAGTCAATGTAACAATATCTGCTATAAAACACTAACTCCCAAAATCCATCCATTTCTGAAAATTACAGCAAAGGCAAATGTATATTCCCATAACATCGTCCACCTACCTACAAGTTCAACAGGCCTGTTTATGGGTACAGTTTGAAGTCGTTTCCTGCATGCAGTCTGTCAGCAGTATCAGCCACACCCTACTATTACTACAACAGCACAACTGTATGTTGTGTACACGGATTGTCCAATAGATAGTGTTGTGGATCAAGAATTTAAGTTTGCCAGAAGATAGAGATAGGACAGTCAGAAAGAATCAAAGGACAATCCATTGTGTCTGCATGGGATACAGGGCCCCAAAAGCTAATTACATTGGCTTATTCCATTAGGGTCCCATGGTGCTGTATTTCTCCTGTGCTAGCTTGATTATCATCCTCCACTTACCTACAATGTAGCCGTTTTATGGGTCGAATTCAAAACTTTTCCCCCCTTTATGTTTACAGTCTGTCAGCAGAATCAGCCACACCCTACATGTACTGCTACATGTACTACAACAGTGCTCACTGCTGTACTGTAGGTGTTGTTCACGTTGTAAGTGCCTCACTACCACAGTCAAGTTCACTTTACTGAGTTGTAACAGCTATCATTGCGACGTCACAATTGAACTGTTTCCTCATGAACATAATTTCTCATCCTCCACTTACCTACAATGTAGTTGTTTTATGGGTTGAGTTTGAATTTTTTCCTGCATACAGTCTGTCAGCAGACTCAGCCACACCCTTCTTGTACAGTAAGGACCATGTATACTACAACAGCACGACTGTATGTTTTGTTCACGCATTGTCCAATATTACTGAATAGTGCCTCACTACCACAGTCAAGTGCACAGCAACTGCTGTCGTTGTGACATACATGTAAACGTTGAACTATTTCCTCATGAACACAATTCCCAGGTTTTTATGAATAGCTTTTTATGACACATCTCTGACCTCCAGCATATTGTTGTTGGTTGTGGCTATATGGCCCAATTTCATAGAGCCGCTTAAGCACAAAAGCACAAAAACGTTGCTCAATATAATCATGTTACCCACTGAAACTCCATGCGATTGTTATGCTAAGTAAAGAACAGCTAAATACCAGTCACAAGCAATGTACATCGCATGGAGTTTTGGCCAGTAACATGATTATATTAAACAAGGTTTTTTGTGCTTAAGCAAATTGTATGCTTAAGCAGCTCTATGTAATTGGGCCCTTAGGTGTCCTGTACTTGTACATTATACCCGGCTGCTCTTGTGCATGTACTGTAGGCAGATCATGGATCGGTGTATTACAGTTTATAAAAAGTTGATGAGGATAACCTGTATGGGTTATATTCCACCGGGTTGGGAAACAATGTGTCACATATGACCATATTATGAAAAGCATGAATGCCTTGCTTGCAGTTGCTCTACATAATATTTGTTGTTGGGTGTTTCACTACTGCAGAAAGTTTTAAGTCATTGGAATGTATTTTGCCAAAGATATGAGCCAAAATGTCATTTCGGACAGAACATATTGATACCATGTCAATGTCAATGCCGGCAAGAAAAAATAAAACGTGTAGAAAGTCTATGGGATTTGGAATAGAAAAACATGAAGAAGATAAAAAAAATAATTACAAGTACAGCAACAAAGGCTTTTAATTCCCCAAGGTTTTGCGGAAAAGCCAATCAGATTTTCCCCACATTTTTCGTGGGCCGCAGAGAGGCCCAGTTCATGTTATAGGCAGTCTGTTACATGGGCCCATAGCACTGGTCTGGGTAACCATCCATAGTGGTTAAAACTCAAGATGAAACAGAACTCCTGCAATAACCAGTTTTTGGTAATCGTTGTCAATGAAAGGTTTGTTTTCAGTTATGCAAAACAACGTAACACAATCATTGAAATGTAGGTTAAATAAATAAACCACAGCAAGAAGGAGGGAACTAGTCAAACTGTTTGGGTAAATAAATTTTTATTCTGAGCCTACAAATGCCTGATCAAGTTGAATGCTTGATCAAATACCCAAGACCAAACTACTAAAACCAAAGGCTCCAATGCATACATGTGCTCATAATACAAAGCAGTATAAAAGTTAAGATAAAAGGGGCATTTAATTTAAAATGTTGGGCAACACCAAGATACAAAGAGGGCTTGGTTGGGAAGTTAAAGTTAGTGTTTTTGAATCTCCAATAAAAATGAAACTGATCTACATTGTAGTCTGCAAAAGAAATGTAATCATTTATATAGAACATTCCAAGGTATGTAGTGGTACATTCTTATGGAGCTGGCCCTCGATGATTTGCGTTTATTTTGGAAACATTTGGCAAATCTATTTCAGCCCAATTTAAACGTTTAAACCTTTAGCCACGTCACGCAGACTGCATGCCACCTGCACCAGTGTTTGCACTCAAGCATGTTAGTTACAAGAATATACATTAAATAATTATGGTGCACAGCAAACGAAGGGCAGCATCGACACTGATCTACAAAGAAGATCATTCATAATGGTCTGTCTTTTGCTTTGTAAATAAAATGGTTTAAAGGTGTCCTTTAGAATTGTTAATTGTGTGTGAAATGCCTACCAGGGCAGATACAGCAAACATATACAATGCAGGTTTGGTTTAAACAGTTTGTTCAATTAATTGTAAATGGATTAAGAATGTTTATCGTGTAAATGTTTAAACGGCACCCTTTACCACCAACCACACACAAGGGCAACAGCATGCCCGCCTCTCATGTCCTAGCTGCTCTACTCATTTTCATAATACAAAACAGTCTAAATATTTGAGAAAAGTGCACAGAAACTGCAGTGAACCAAGTTACAAAGAAGGCTTGGTTGGGAAGTTTAACTTGCTGAAGTTTGTGTTTCTGAATGTCAAATAAGAATAAAGCTGGTCTCATCTGTTTTACCATAAAAAAGGGATCTATTGAAAAGAACATGAAGTACATACTTCGTCTCATGGAGATGACCCTCGATGAATAGACCATTCTATTTGGCACCGCCCACCATGCATGTATGTGGGCAACAAATTGTTCACCTCTCCTATGTTTAATACCGGTATTACATGTGCCAGACGTGCACATGTCATACATGCAAATGCATGCACATTACAAAATGTGTACACACCTATGTCGGGCATAAATCATGGTTGTGATTGGTCAAAACTTCCTGGAGCAGGGCGTGTGGATTTGTCTATAATTTCCAACCTGTTTTCATGACAAATGGTGGAGTATTGTACATGTACTGGTAGCTGGAAATATGGATACTAAATGAATGTTGCATGATCAGTATTTACACTTGTATCTTTAAGCAATACGTGTAGAAGTAGAGAAGAACTTGCAACATATGCAGGTTTTTTCCAAGACTGATTGGAAATATTAAGTTTATTTTTCAACCTACAACCTTTCAATGTACATAGAATACCTCATGCAGACATTTATTGTTATATTTTTGAGGCGATGTTATCAGTTTAGGACAAATTTTGTCCTTTTGGGAAAAAGGAAGTTTTAGAAAAAAATCAAACTAGCGCTTCCATTTTAAACACATGGAAGTATGTACAACTGTACAAGCTCCAAATAAGTTTGCACATATGACTACGGTTGATGTACATGTGTAAGATACTAAATGTAATAACACATTTAAACTTTCTATGTACATGTATTCAATCCCATATCCTGCTCAAACTCAAAGTGTTTCAAGTCTGTCCTGTTTGTGAAGTTGCAATCAGAAAGTTTCTGTACATTGCACATGTCCATGGATGCATGGAGCATCAATAATTTTCATAGATGTTTTGAAGATATAAAATATCTTGATACCATTTTCGTATAATTTTTTCTTTTTTTTATTCCCTGCCTTTTGTTTTGATCGTTTGAACAATTACATGTTAGTTGATATCTCTAAACCAAGTGATACATGTACAAATACAACCCTCCTGTAAGTGCTAATTGATGTGCAGGTGTGTACATGTATGTGATATTATAATTATTTGGACAGTCCCATGAAGCCATGCACTTGCCATCTGCACTGAACTGGCAAATTTGATTTGAGGCCAAAAGGTAAATATCACCTGCATCATCACAACACAGCCCACGAGGATTACTACAACTTTGAGTAAACAGTTTGTTGCCATGTAAGTCAACAGCCATCAGCAAACCCTCCTTGCTGTTGGTGTAAATAAGCCGCTTGTTGCTGAAAATCAAATGCGTATTAATCTTTGGAGCAGGCAGTGTTCTGACAAGGGAACCATCTGGGTTGTGTAGAGATATCTGTTCCTTGTCCTTGTAACCCACTGCTATCAGATTGCTGCTGTCCACTGCCAGGCACGTCGGCGTGCCATCCACGCCAGCCTCTTTACCAGGTAGGAACTGATGAAGGAGCCGGTATTCCTTGTTGAAGATCTTGACTGCAGGATTGTCTAGGATCAGAAGTTGATCATCCTCGTTGATGGCTAGAGCTGTTGCTTTCTGTATGTCATTAGGGTCATGGGGTTTGTTTGGTTTATCAAAGTAAGGTTTGTAGGTCTTTGTAGAAATAAACTTCCCCTCTGGATCCAATGTAAGCAATTTATCACCGTATGCCAAAACCATTTCACTTGTGGAGTATGCTGCTATATGTCCTGTGCACCATGTATCGTTATCTACAACTGGAAAGGTCTCATCCCTCTCCCATTTCTCCTCCAAGAGCAGAGTCCCAAGCTGACCATCCTCTTCACTCTCCTTAAAGCCAAGGAATGACTTCCCATGCTTGATATCCAAACTCTTATGCACCTCCACCTGCTCATTCAAATCCCTCAGCATTTTCTTCTTGGACTCCAGGATTTCATAGCACGTTGCTGTAGTCATCACTTCATTCACTTTACCCAGAATCTGCTCAGACGTTTCTGCATATGCAAATTCTGTATCTCGTTTAATGGCAATGGCCCTGGCCTCCATTTTGAGTTGTTTTTCTTTCTCTCTGATTTTGGCAATTTCCTTTTCTGCTTTCTGTGAAATTTGAGAGTAAGTTTTTACCAGCATCTTGTCAAGCCTGTAACGTGAATGACCTGAAGAGGGGTTTGCAGAAATAAACTTTTGAATGCACTCTTCTGTTTTAGATACGGATTCATGTACTTCTTGTTTACATCTGCTAACCGCCTGGTCGATGCTGACGTGAGAATGCATGGATTCTTTGTGATCAATGTTTGTGCATTCATTGCATATGAGGACTTCACATGAGTTACAATACAGACAGAGATCTTGATCTGGATGCTTGAGACACTTGGGAACTTTCTTGAGTTCAGTGTCCTCAGTTATTTCTTGGGACTCAACAGGTAGCTCTGTCAAAGCCACAATCTTGTGAGCCCTCAGTGATGCCAATCGATTGTGTGCCTTCAGGCATTCTTGACAAAGATAATGCTTGCAATCTACGCATCGAGAAATAGCTTCGTTCTCCTCATCACATGCCTGACACATGACTTGTAACCCCTGACCTTCAGTCTGCTCCTGTTGATTGACATCCTTTGATCCTCCAGGTAGCATGTCCACGCCAGCTTCAGTCAGGGCAGTTTCCTTGCGACACAATGGACAGACAATTTTCTTGTCGTCCTTATTTTGTGTTAGTCTGAGTTCTTGTAGACATTTCAGGCAGAAGCTGTGTGAGTAGTCTAGCAACCTAGGATCCTTGTAGTCAGTGTAACAGATAAAACATTCTTGAAGTTCCTTCTGAGTCTCATCCAAGACTAGATCGGTCACACCTCCCTCTGCCATCATGCTCAGTTGGACTCTACATGAACCTTTTAAGAGTGGAAAGAAAAACAAACTTTCAACCTACGCATATTATAAGATACTGTATAAATATAGACTGACTCATGTTCAGTATACAGTGGAACGCCACTATAACGAACATCGTTGGATCCACAGAAAGTGTTTGTGAAAACGATCATTCGGTACAGTGCCTTTGAATCGCCAGTACCCTCTTTTGACCAATATTGAACTGGCATTTCTCACATCCCGTGCCGGCACGACTAGTCCTCACGAAACTTTAGCAACGGGTGGTTTTCCCTTTTATTCCTTGGGCTGGGTGGTTTTCCCTTAATTTTATTCCTTGGGGAAATAATAGCCATCTGTCCCTCGTCGACATTCACACACGATGTAACTATGGGTCTTAAAATGGCTCCATTTCAATTTAAGTTGCAGGAGAACCAGACTGCAAGAACACGATTGTTTTTTGGGGTTTTTTCTAGCATCTACGAACCCAAAACATCAAACAAGTCAGTGTAACAATATTTTCTATAAAATACTAATCCCAAATCCATCCATTTCTGAAAATTACAGCAAAGGCAAATGTTGTATTTTCCCTTTAACAATGTCCACCTACCTACAAGTTCAACAGACCTGTTTATGGGTACAGTTTGAAGTCGTTTCCTGCATGCAGTCTGTCAGCAGTATCAGCCACACCCTACTATTACTACAACAGCACGACTGTATGTTGTGTACACGGATTGTCTAATACTGAATAGTGCCTCGCTACCACAGTCAAGTACACAGCAACGGCTGTTGTGATGTAAACTTTGAACTGTTTCCTGATGAACACAATGTTTCATATGCAAAATTCCCAGGTTTTTATGAATAGCTTTAATTGTGAGACACCTCTTGACCTCAAGCCTATGGTTGTTGGTTGTGGCTAGGTGTTCAGTACTTGTACATTGTACCCGGCTGCTCGTGTGCATGTAGGCAGAGGGATCGATGTATAGAAAAAGTTTATGAGGATAACCTTTATGGGTTATTCCACCGGATTGGGAAACAATGTGTGACATATATGACCATATTATGAAAAGTATGAATGCCTTAATTGCTTGCTGTTGCTCTACATAATATTATTTGTGGGGTGTTTCACTACTGCAGAAAGTTTTAAATCATTTGAATGTATCTTGCCTAAAATATAATGTAGTTTACGGATAAATGTTTACAGGGAATTAAATGTTCAGAAATAAACATGATATTAATTCAAGGAAAAAATAAATTCAAGTAAAAAATACTTCCAAGTTGTTGGCTACCGAAAAGTGAAGTGAGTTGGTCCGGAGCGTGAACGCAACTGATTTGAATTTCCCGCACGCCGGGGTGGCGCAAGCAAAAACATTACATCATGGCATACCATAGATTCCTAAGTAGGGTTGGTCGGGGACTGACTAGATTAGACTTGCAAATTATGTAAATAAGGGCTCTAAATAAGGGAAATAGTTACTCGAAGGCAAGAAAATTGAATAACGGTACAAATGCATAGCGGCGACGATTACAACATTTACACCGTGTCAATGTCTAAGCCGGCGAGAAAAAAAAAGTGTAGAAAGTCTATGCGATTTTGGATAGAAAACATGAAGAAGAAAAAAAAATACAGAAACAAAGGCTTTTCCGCAAGGTTATGCGGAAAAGCCAATCAGATTTTCCTCACATTTTTTCATGGGCCGCAGAGAGGCCCAGTGCATGTTATAGGCAGTCTGTTACATGGGCCCATATAGCACTGGTCTGGGTAACCATCCATAGTGGTTAAAACTCAAGATGAAACAGAACTCATCTGCAATAACCAATGTTTTTGGTAATCATTGTCAATGAAAAGTTTGTTGTCAGTGGTGCAAATTAATGGTATACAGTCATTGAAATGCAGTTTAAATAAATAAACCACAGCAAGAAGGAGAGAACTAGTCAAACTGTTTGGGTAAATAAATGGAGAACCATCATTTTTATTCTGAGGCTACAAATGCCTGATCAAGTTGAATGTTTGATCAATTACCCAAGACCAAACTACTAAAACCAAAGGCTCCAATGCATACATGTGCTCATAATACAAAGCAGTATAAGATTAAAGGGACATTTAATTTAAAATGTTTGGCAAAACCAAGATACAGAGAAGGGCTTGGTTGGGAAGTTAAAGTTAGTGTTTCTGAATAGTGTTTCTGAATCCAATAAGAATGAAGCTGATCTACATTGTAGTCTGAAAAAATTTAACCATTTGTATAGGACATTCCAAGGTATAATGGTACATTCTTATGGAGCTGGAGCTGGCCCTCGATGATTTGCATTTATTTTGGAAACGTTTAGCAAATCTATTTCAGCCCAATTTAAACGTTTAAACCTTTAGCCACGACACACAGGCTGCATGCCACCTGCACCAGTGTTTGCACTCAAGCATGTTAGTTACAAGAATATACATTAAATAATTATGGTGCACAGCAAACAAAGGGCAGCATCGACACTGATCTACAAAGAAGATCATTCATAATGGACTGTCTTTTGCTTCGTAAATAAAATGGTTTGAAGGAGTATTATTAATTGTGTGTTTTGTTCATTGTTCATTGTTCATTTATTTTCCACAGTGCCACATTTTTAATGATCGTAATTAATACAAAAGATACTATATAAACAGATAGTGAGACTGTAGAGGAACCTACTAAGAAGCTAAGCTTGTAATCGTAGGCCCCTTGTATACACATTTAAAGTTGCTTTTAATACATAAGACACAGGACAGACAATAGACAAGGACAATACACAAACTTTACATGCCAGTTAACAAGCAGGATAAGATTTGTTGCATGAGCAATCTCGAAGTTAATGGGTTACACGGGATCATAATAATTATACAACAGGGTCGATTTATATTTCCGTTTGAAAGTAGACACATTTTTGGATGTTTTCAGGTTCTTGGTAAAGGAGTTCCACAGCCTGGGTCCCTCATATCTAATAGTTTTTTGGGCTAAAGTTGTGCGAGTCAATGGGAGATGAAAATTAGAGACTTGACGAGTATAATGGGAATGAACATCAAAATTCCGGGTAAAAATTGAAGAAATGGAAGATGGTGAGGTGCCAGAAGCAGATTGATACGCATATGTGTGTGAAATGCATACGAGGGCAGATACAGCAAACATATACAATGCTGGTTTGGTTTAAACATTTTGGAAAATTAATTGTAAATGGATTCAGAATGTGTATCATTTCAATGTTTAAATGGCACCCTTTACCACCAACCATGCACAAGGGCAACAGCATGTGTGCCTCTCATGTCCTAGCTGTTCTACTCACATTCATAATACAAAACAGTCTCAATATTTAAGAAAAGTGCATAGAAACTGCAGTGAGCCAAGTTACAAAGAAGGCTTGGTTGGGAAGGTCATCTTGCTGAAGTTTGTGTTTCTGAAAAAAATAAGAATAAAGCTGGTCTCATTTGTTTAAACAAAAAAGGGATCTATTGAAAAGAACATGGAGTACATACTTCGTCTCATGGAGATAGCCCTCGATGAACAGACCATTCTATTTGGCACCGCCCACCATGTTTGTGGGCAACAAATCGTTCACCTCTCCTATGTTCAATACCGGTATAACATGTGCACATGTCATACATGCGAATGCATGCACATTACAAATGTGTACACACCTATGTCAGGCATAAATCATGGCTGTGATTGGTTAAAACTTCCTGGAGGGGGTGTGTGGATTTGTCTATAATTGCCCACCTGTTTTCATGACAAATGGTGAAGTATGGAACATATGTACTGGTGGCTGGAAATATAAATGAATGTTGCACAATCAGTATTTACACTTGTACCATGTCTTTAAGCAATACCGGGGTACATGTAGAAGTAGAGAAGAACTTGCGACACATGCGGGTTTTTTTTTTTTAGACTAATTGGAAATAATTATGTTTTTTTTTTTCAACCTACAATGTACATAGAACACCTCATGTAAAACATTTATAGTTATATTTCTGAGGCGATGTTATGAGTTTGGGACATGTCATTTTGGGAAATGGGAAGTTTAAAAAAATATATCAAACTAGCACTTCCATTTAAACACATGGAAGTATGTACAACTGTACAAGCTCCAAATAAGTTTGCACATATGACTACGGTTGATGTACATGTGTAAGATACTAAATGTAATATAACACATGTAAACTTTCTATGCACATGTATACAATCCCATATCCTGCTCAAAGTGTTTGAAGTCTGTCCTGTTTGTGAAGTTGCAATCAGAAAGTTTCTGTACATTTCACATGTCCATGGATGCATGGAGCATCAATAATTTTCATGGATGTTTTGAAGATATAAATTGTCTTGATACCATTTTCGTATATTCGTTTATTTTTTATTCCCTGCCTTTTATTTTGATCGTTTGAACAATTACATGTTGGTTGATATCTCTAAACCAAGTAATACATGTTCAGGTAACTGTACCACTCTACTTTACCTGTAACTGCTAATTTATGTGCAGGTGTGTATGTGATATCAGATTTACCCTGACAGTCCCATGAAGCAATGCACTTGCCATCTGCACTGAAATGGCCGATTTGATCTGAGGCCAAAAGGTAAATATCACCTGCATCATCACAACACAGCCCACGAGGATCACTACAACTTTGAGTAAACAGTTTGTTGCCATGTAAGTCAACAGCCATCAGCAAACCCTCCTTAATGTTGGTGTAAATAAGTTGCTTGTTGCTGAAGATCAAATGCGTATCAATCTTTGGAGCAGGCAGTGTTCTGACGAGGGAACCATCTGGGTTGTGTAGAGATATCTGTTCCTTGTCCTCGTAACCCACTGCTATCAGATTGCTGCTGTCCACTGCCAGGCACGTCGGCGTGCCGTCCACGCCGGCCTCCTTACCCGGTAGGAACTGATGAAGGAGCTGGTATTCCTTATTGAAGATCTTGACTGCAGGATTGTCTAGGATCAGAAGTTGATCATCCTTGTTGATGGCTAGAGCTGTTGCTTTCTGTATGTCATTAGGGCCATGGGGTTCGTTTGGTTTATCAGGGTCACGTTTGTAGGTCTTTGTAGAAATCACCTTCCCCTCTGGATCCAATGTAAGCAGTTTGTCACTGTATGCCAAAACCATTTCACTTGTGGAGTATGCTGCAAGATGGTCTGCACTAGTTATGGCTGTTATGGTCTTATACGTCTCCCATTTCTCCTCCAAGAGTAGAGTCCCAAGCTGACCAACCTCTTCACTCTCCTTAAAGCCAAGGAATGACTTCCCATGCTTGATATCCAAACTCTTATGCACCTCCACCTGCTCATTCAAATCCCGCAGCATTTTCTTCTTGGACTCCAGGATCTCATAGCACGTTGCTGTAGTCATCACTTCATTCACTTTACCCAGAGTCTTCTCAGACGCTACCGCATATGCAAATTGTTTATCTCGTTTAGTGGCAATGGCCCTGGCCTCCATTTTGAGTTGTTTTTCTTTCTCTCTGATTTTGGCAATTTCCTTTTCTGCTTTCTGTGAAATTTGAGAGTAACTTTTTGCCAGCATCTTGTCAAGTCTGTAACGTGAATGACCTGAAGAGGGGTTGACAGAAGCAAATTTTTGAATGCATTCTTCTGTTTTAGATACGGATTCATTTATTTCTTGTTTACATTTGTGGAATGCCTCGTCGATACCTTCATAAGAATGCATGGATTCTTTGTGGTCAAAGGTTGTGCATTCATTGCATATGAGGATGTCACATGTGTTACAATACAGACAGAGATCTTGATCTGGATGCTCGCGACACTTGGGAACTTTCTTGAGTTCAGTGTCAGTTATTTCTTGGGACTCAACATGTAGCTCTGTCAAAGCTACAATCTTGTGAGCCCTCAGTGATGCCAATCGATTGTGTGCCTTCTGGCATTCTTGACAGAGATAATGCTTGCAATCCATACATCGAGAAATGGCTTCATTTTCCTCATCGCATGCCTGACACATGACTTTTAACCCCTGACCTTCAGTCTGTTCCTGTTGATTGACATCCTTTGTTCCTCCAGGTAGCATGTCCACGCCAGCTTCAGTCAGGGCAGTTTCCTTTCGACACAACGGGCAGACGA
Source organism: Patiria miniata (assembly GCF_015706575.1). Taxonomy (NCBI): domain Eukaryota; kingdom Metazoa; phylum Echinodermata; class Asteroidea; order Valvatida; family Asterinidae; genus Patiria; species Patiria miniata. The sequence goes on from NW_024037073.1 coordinate 9,290,909, forward strand.
TATTCTTGTCGTCCTTATTTTGTGTCAGTCTGAGTTCTTGCAGACATTTCAGGCAGAAGCTGTGTGAGCAGTCTAGCATCCTGGGATCCCTGTACTCAGTGTAACAGATAGGACATTCTTGAAGTTCCTTCTGAGTCTCATCCAAGACTAGATCGGTCACACCTCCCTCTGCCATCTTGCTCAGTTGGACTCTACATGTACCATATAAGAGTGGAAGCAAAAACGAACTTTCAACTAATATGCATACTATAAGATGCTGTATATAGACTGACTCATGTTCAGTATACAGCGGAACGCAGCTAAAACGAACATCGTTGGCTCCTCAGAAAGTGTTCGTAATACTAATAATGATCGTTTGGTATAGTGATTTTGAACTGCTGGTACCCTCTTTTGACCAATACTGAACTGGCATTTCTCACATCCCGCGGCTGCACGAGGAGTCAACACGAAGCTTTAGCTATAGGTGGTTTTCCCTTTTATTCCTTGGACCGGTTGTTTTTCCCTTAATTGTATTCCTTGGGGAAATAATAGCTGTCGCTCGTCGCCATTCACTCACGATGTAACTATGGGTCGTTTGATGTTCGGGAATTAAAAGTGGCCAAATAGTGTTTAATACATGAACAATCGGTACATTTTTTTGTTAATCTGTTGACTGTTTTAAACAACAATGTTCAGTACGTTTTGTACATTGAAACCGGGAGCCAAGGATGATGTTCGGTATTGCCGAATGTTCAGTATAGCGGTGTTCGGTAAAGCGGTGTTCGGTAAAGCGGCGTTCCACTGTAGTTCACGAACAGTTTGTATACCTGTAGATGTAAATATGTATTTCAATCACTTCAGTTTCATGCACATAACAATATGAAGGTAAATAATCAAAGAACATCATGACAGTCAATATTTCTTCTTCTTGGATACATGAGAGCATATGCAGTCTGTCATAGTGTTATTTATTATTCTCGCCTGTGTGGCTGCATCAAAGGGAATATATACGGTACAACATTTGCAAACATCAAAAACAAAACTACCAAGTTATTATGAAATAGCTTACTGGACTGTTGGCGAATGACAGTCCAAAGCATCCTGTAAAATCGTGGCACCTTGTGTGCTGACATTTTCAAGAATAGTGGTATTTTTGTATCACTTTCACTGGAGAAAAAAAACTGGCTTTTTTCCAATTACTGCCCAGATACCATATTTAGTTAGTCTGAATATTGTTTGCAATCATCACACATCTATGAACGGGTACAAGCCTTTTAGACTGGTTCCCTGACCTTACAATTCCCCGACGTCTATAAATTGCTCCATTTCAATTTAAGTGGTGTCAGGGAACCAGACTACAAGAACATGAATGTTTTTCTTGGTTTTTCTAGCATCTACAAACCCAAAACATCAAACAAGTCAGTGTAACAACATTTGCTGTAAAATACTAACCCCCAAAATCCATCCATTTCTGAAAATTACAGCAAAGGCAAATGTTGTATATTCCCTTTAACATTGTCCACTTACCTACAAGTTCAACAGGCCTGTTTATGGGTCAGTTTGAAGTCGTTTCCTGCATGCAATCTGTCGGCAGTATCAGCCGCACCCTACTATTACTACAACAGCACGACTGTATGTTGTGCACACAGATTGTCCAATAGTGAATAGTGCCTTGTAGAGTCAAGTGCACAGCAACGGCTGTCGTTGTGACGTCACAGTTGAACTGTTTCCTCATGAACACAATTTCTCATATGGGAAATTCCCAGGTTTTTGTGAATAGCTTTTTATGAGACACCTCTGGCCTATTGTTGTTGGTTGTGGCTAGGTGTTCAGTGGTACTTGTACATTGTACCCGGCTGCTCCTGTGCATGTAGGCAGACGGATTGGTGTATTACAATTTATCAAATGTTTATGAGGATAACCTTTATGGGTCATTCCACCGGGTTGGTAAACAATGTGTGACATATGACCATATTATGAAAAGTATGAATGCCGTGCTTGCAGTTGCTCTACATAATATTTATTGTTGGGTGTTTCACCACTGCAGAAAGTTTTAAATCATTCGCATGTATTTTGCCAAAAATATGAGCAAAAATGTCATTTGGACCTAACATTGACGCCGTTTCAATGAAATTTCTGTAAAGCATTTCCCAAATTCACTTTATGTACTTCTTACTATACATGCGACACACCAAGAAAAACTTTTTGTTATTTTTTGTTATGGTAGTCGGGTATCAAATGGAGCAGAAATGATAGCTTGGTTGTGAACGTAACACCGTGTCAACCCCAAATGTCACACTTCCACTGAGTGATTGTGACACCGTTACGTCTACATTAAAGATATCATTTCTGCTATATTTGAACCCTGACTATACCAAAACAAAAGCTTTTCTTGGTGCATTAGGTGTCCAGTTATAAATATGCAATGTCAGTTTGGGTATTATTTTACATGTGTCCAAAAAAAACGGCCCCCCCCAAAAAAGTATTTGGTTGTAACATTGACACTGTCACCGTTACATTCGAATAATTCATTTTTGCTCATATTTTTGTCAAAGTCCATTCAAATGATTTCAAACTTTCACAATTATTAAAACACCCTCAGACAAATTTTATGTTAAGCAATTGTTTAGAATGCATTGATACTTTTAATAATATAACCAATTATTTGGATGTACGATGCACTGTTTCCCAACCCGGTGGAATGCCCCTTATATCAGATGGTAATCAGTTGCACCTCGTACGAATTAATGCTTCAAGAAATGTTAAAACATTCAAATGTAATGAATGTACAAATGCTATTCTACCAAAACATTTGCAGGTCATACTGATGTTCCGTGAAGTACCCAATGCAACCACTGCACTGCTCGACATGCTGCTGCATTGCTGCTACTGCAACGACACGTTCACCTTGTCCGTCATGATGATGATCCACGTAAGTACAATTCCTTACAATTCAAGTTGATCCAGCAAATGTTTAATTTGTACTGTATGTTTTTATTTTAATCCTCCAAAAGACCAACATTTTTTTTGGAAAGGGGGGGGGGGATTGAGGACATCTGCAACCTTCGAGATTGTCGTTCAGCAAGTAATTCAAAATTTGTTAAGAAGGGCAGAGTTTTCATTCTGTGTCTCATTCATATTTATGAACATTGTTTTAAAGGTAGAGTAGATCATTTGCAGCTTTACAAAAAGAAACTGACAAAGTTATTGTTGAAAAGCTTGCTATGAGTTGAATCTGTGAATGGGTGCCATTTGTGTTTAATTTGTGTCAAGGAAATGCTTTGTGCAGATGGTTTGTGCAGACGGTTCGTTAAAAATTTCTCGTTTAATTTTACTGTGCCAAGCGATAATTTCTTACTGTCTGCAGTATTTGAATGTTATTAAAGGCACGTTGATGTAGGAATGTTGGCAATGACCCAGAAACGTATTTAACGACAAAAAGTAAAAAATGATCCTATGGACCTTTTAAATATAACAAGGGATATTGAAATTTGAAACGCTACAATATTTGCCAGAATTTTTTCTCTTTGTTGTATTGATTTTTTTTTCATTTATTGTCTCTCCGCCCTGATTGGTCGATACAGGGTCAGGTGTCCTCGGCGCCCACCAATGAGCTGAAGCACATCTTGATTCTCCTCCTGGAGCTGTTGATGATGGAGGACCCCCTGCAGGGCAAGCGCCTCAAGCTAGCCGTGGAAGGCAACAACAACAATGGCCTCTTGGGTAAGGAGCACTCATCTCTGTATATACTGACCTAGGTAGGGTGAAGCCACTCGGACGCCATCTTGGGAGGCCAAGACATATGGATTATTGTATCAATGTGGGGGCCACTTTTTTCATGTGCCTGTTACATCTGATATCTGTGATGATATAATTCTCATGCACTCCTTGATGCAGTCATCCTCCAAGAGTGATTGTGAATAGCAAACTACCTACCCAACAAATAAAATGTTTAAAGTCATTCTTAATGCTACTTGAATAAGGTAATAAATGTGTAATTGACTGGTTTTAAACGAGTCCGTTTAAGACTGGCTGGGGGAATGGACGCTGATAATAGCCCGAGCTGAAGGGAGGGATCTTAGTAGCGACAAGGCCCCTAGCCAGTCATAAACAGGCTTGTTTAATACCAGCCAAGCACATATTTATTCCCATTCACAAATATCTTTTCGGTCAAAGAGTCAAAACAAGTTAAAAAAAAATATATATTTCCATTGATTTTTTTCAACAATTTTAATTCATGTTTTTTTTTAAACACCCAAGGTAACAGGGACAAGAATTGTCACACTTTAGACCAAAAATGTATTGTTACGTACAAGCTGAAAAACTTTTGTGAACTAACTTCCTTGCAAACTGACTTTTTCATCGTGAAAATTAATCTCAATATTTCTGTGCTATTGTCTCACAGAGATCATCCGTAAATGTACGTCCACGGACAGCCGTCGGTCCTACCAGTGCATCAAATTCCTGGTCCATCTGTCCAACAAATGCTCCATGGCCAAAGAGTATCTGATGACCATCTCGGTCCGGTGGCAGTGGGCGGTCAATTGGCTCAAGAAAAAGGTAAGAACCTCTCCTCAATATGTAGTTTTTTGAAAGGTCAGTTAACCGGGTATAACATCTCCGAGTCAAAAGGTTTAATTTTCAAAGTTAACCAAGTGAAAAGACAAGCTAATTATTATAAACTGTAGTTCGTCCATGGTTACTTGTAAGCAAGCCGACTTGAAGGCACATAGGATAATTTGCATTTCTCCCAGAAGTTATCTAGCTGATTATTATCAAAAATCTTATGTATTAAAGGCCTAGTGAAATTCTGTCTAGCTTGCCGTCATTTAGAAGAAATTAAGAAATGTATGTGATTTCCAACGATCTGTAAATTGACACATTTTTTACAATTTTATACAAGAAATCCATAGCAACTTTCTATCAAGACTAGACAATTAATGTGCTTATTTTGTTTATGTTGCTGTTTTGCATAGATGAGTGAGCACTACTGGACACCTCAGAACGTCTCCAACGAATCGAGCACGGGACGGTCCTTCCAACGCACCATGAGTGCTCAGGACACGCTGGCCGAAGCCACCGCGCTGCTGGACGAGCTCAACACCCGTGACGACGACGGTGAACACATCGAGAACGACGAAGAGGAGGAGGAGTACGTCGAGGGGGACTCCAACACCAAGATGGAGGTCAACGGGTCGTCAGAGGGGTCAGAGGTCAACGGGAATGAAGACAGCTCAGAGTCTTCCAAGACGCTGGTTCAGGACGACGTGGGCGACTTGGACGACATTGATACATAACGGCGTTTTTTTTTTCTGTTTCAGAATTTGTAGCCAATAGAAGATGGTTCCTTACTCCTGGGGTCATAAGTCAGAGGTCATCACAGGTCAGGTCGTAGGAAACCAAGGGCCAGGTTGCGCCTCTTTTTTTTGCTGACACATCGTATTAACCAATCACATCACGCACCCTAACATGAATATTTATCACGCTCTGTGGATGGAAGACACTTAGGTTTTTGTAGTGTTTTCCCTGCATTTAACTTATGCCAACCAACACAAATATTTCATAAAATTGGACAAGGGTTCAAACCATCTTGCGATCCATGGTTCACTTCACTATCTACTAGGTCAATCCTGCTTTACCTAGGCTGGGAGCTCTCAATTGTTGAAAACAGCCACTTGACTGAAAGGACAACTTGGCACAGAAAGTCTGTTTGCATAGGGTGTTCAAAGCAGACAATGAATGCTTTTAAAATAACAATATTTTTTGCCCAAGCAAGTCAGAAGTTATAATAATTTGCATGCTTTGTACCTTGAGAAACCTGTATTTGCTGAGCAGATATTTTCCATGCTTACCAGATTTCTGTTGGCCACTGTTCCTGTTCCTGTTCAAATCATTCACTCTAGTCACTGTAAGCCATAATTTTGTGTGTCGCACAATTTCTTCTATTTTAAAGAGGTTGTGGAATGCTCGAAGACATTTCCGTCATTTTTGGGGTATATGTAGCCTAAGGTGTGATGAAATAAAAACAACTATTATTTCTGTCATGAAATGAGTACAAAGGGTACTTTTGAGAGCTATTTTTCAGGTCCTGTTTCGACCCGAACGTGCAATTTCTGTAAAAGTCGTCATTGCGGGCAGCAAACAAAACACAGTAAATTGTGACGTAATAAACAGGACTCGTTTATGCTACTCTGCATCGGGAGTCCTGTTTATTACGTCACGATTTACTGTGTTTTGTTTGCTGCCCGCAACGACGACTTTTACACAAATTGCACGTTCGGGTCGAAACAGGCGTGACAGGACTTGAAAAACAGCTCTCAAAAGTACCTTTTGTACTCATTTTATGACAGAAACAATAGTCGTTTTTATTTCATCACACCTTAGGCTACATATATCCGAAAAATGACGGAAATGTCTTCGAGCATTCCACAACCTCTTTAAGCCAATATAGGACAAACTTGGTTTGTTATTTTTTTTTTATTTGGACTTGAGTGTAGATTGTAGAAGCAATAATTTTATACGGACACAATTTGTAGCATGGTATGTGTGTCGTTTTACCGTAAAGTCTCACAGCAGTTTAGCAAGGGATGCAAAAGTGACAAAATTCTATAGAAACCCGAATTTAAATCTTTTGTCACAATGATTCTTTTTATTGGATGTTTTGCAAAGTAACTTGGTCGATTTCTAACTGTTACCACTCCCTGGTCCTACAAATTCCATCAGAATTTTTTTGATGGATTTTATAGGATTGAGGAAAGTTGGGCCTAGCTATTTTTTTGGCACAGGGGTTGATGCACCTATGAAGTTTCAAAAATGACCATTTGTTTTGTGCACTGTGTTTGATTTTGTAGGATTCAGGAATTTTCTATCAAAAGTGCTGCGGGATTTACAGTGAATTTCTTTTTTTTCTTCTGTTTATTGATTACCCCACTTGATTAAATCAAGTTGCCAAATAGTTTATGCATTGAAATAACTTTAGATCAAATAACTCTACAAAGATTTTTGAATCTGAAATCTATGCATAGAGTAAATTCTTCGCTGTAAAAATACTGAATTCTGGCATCTTCGAGCAAACTTGAATCCTCGATCCTGATTGACCGATCCATGGCAACAACATTATCCATATCGCAGTCTGGGTATCGCACTATTCTTAGATGCACACTGTACCTACTGCACGCATGTGTTAAAGGATAACCGCTGGAAAGTTCGTGTACAGGGTGCACGCGCGTTCAATCCAGCTTTACTGTGCGTCAAGTTGGCTTGAAGATAAATGCGTTTTCCACTCGCGCTCATGGAAAATGGAAAATTTGGTGCGTCTGTGTCCCACATACCACTTGGTCTTCAGCCTCGTGGCATTTGGTACCCAGACGCACTACTTTGTTCCGTGTTCCACTCACGCTTGTGGGATAAATTGTTTCATCATTATTGTCTGCTGTAAATAGTTTTTAAAAACAACGACAACAAAACGGGTTGTATTTTTCAAATGTTCACACAGCATGAGTACTCTATCTAGCAACTTTTCAAAACTGCCTCAGCGAAAAGAGAATTTGATAGTATTTTTGGATCTAGATTTGAAACTAGCTGCGACTGGTTGCAACCAGATAGATTACATGTATATCATTAACCTTTGACCGCGATGCGTTTCATGAGAACCAATCAGATTGTACCAGGAATTGCATGAATATTCATAAAAAGGAAAGCATCCAATACCAGGCGAGTACCTTCACTCTTTCATCCAATCGCAACTGCATGTGGTATCGCTATGGCAATACCTAATTAATATGCATTTTCGGTATCTTCCATGTAGATAGATTGGTAGCGGTGTGTTTTAAGTAAAAATGAATAACTTATAGTTACACACACCAATGCAAGTTATTTTTCAAGTAGTATTAAATGAAATTTGAATTTTCCTTTTTTTTGGGGGGGGGGATGCTTTGCTCGATACGTTAATTATTGAAGATTCCTTTCTGTGTAAATTTAATAACTTCTTCACCATTGTAAATATCATGCCTCACTATTTCATATGTAAATACTTTGTACATAAGAAAAAATACAACGTAGGTTTTTGTTAAAAATTCAAAATGTCAATTTTTCATTTTAAAACGAGATAAAGACACCATTGAGATAAGTTGGGAAAAACATTATTCTTGTTGTTCAGTTGTATGTGGGATTTTTTCGATTGAGAAGATGAAAATACCTGGCCAATGTTAAGGTCATATGGACATTTATGTAGGGGGCTGAGTTCTTGCACACTTTAACATAATTAACATCTGCACAATTTTTCTGTTGTGTTCCAAATTTTGTTTCAAGTAGTTATGAAGTTTTACTTTTTCAATTGGTTCAGTAATTCCATTTGTTTTAACCCGTTGTCAAATTCCATCAGAAAAAATCTGAAATCATATTTAATTTGAAGTTCATAGGATGCGGTGCTTTAATGCTTGTAGCATAAGTTGTAAAGTTGCATTTTTGTTCGTCTGTTGAATTGTTTGTAATGTTAACTGTGCTTTAAATACTGACCTGACATTACAAACTACGCTTTTTATGCTACAGAAAAGTAGACCTTGCAGCTAAGGTTTCCACCTGAATTATTTTCATTTTCTGCCGTCAGTGAAGCAACCTTGATAAGCAGAAAAAACTTTAGCCTTTTTTAGTTGTAATTTTGTATAGGTTATGTGTGCAATGAGCAGATTGTTCCAAAATTGCACCCGCCAGATACGAACATTTGATATATCTGTTCAAAGATCATATAGTACACATTGTTTCATTTTCGTTAAAATTGAGGCAATTTGGTTTGTATCCAAAGAGTTAAACTATATTATTATTTATATCAGGCTTCCAGTGATAAAAAATAAATCACTGTATTGTATGCTGTCATGAAAAGTTCACAGACGACTGCAATATTATGTCAGTCAAAGTACCCAGATGAGGACAATATTATTTTTCGATATTTTCCTCATCCGGGCATTTTAACAATTTTTGCTGGTTCCCACACAATCAAGAGCGTAGAACCTCACAGTTGTCAACCAGTCAGCACAGCGTAGCGTGGTACCATTGCACATTGGCACGGACGCAGCGCGCAGCATGACATACGCGCACTGTTGTCAACAGCCACAATGGCAGCTTCGAGCAGCGCAAAATTTGCTTTGGTAAGCAAAGAACATTCGGTGAAATTTCAGAAATAAAGACAGTGTCTTGAAAGGTATTTCTTGCTGATCAAGTCAGTTTGATATAAATAATAATAATAGTATTGGATGGCTTTTTTTCCCGGGGGATACAAGAATATATTGCACTAGCTATAACAATAGTGCCCTCATCATAGCTCATGCAATATGTTCTTCTATCCCCCTCAAAGCCATCCAATGTTATATATCTATCTTTAGGGAGGATTGATATGCAAAGATCCGTCATGAAAAAAAAACACAAACACACAAACAAAAAACGAATCTCAGTCAAAGGATTTCTTGATAACCAGAAAAAATTAAAAAATTAACATAAAAATGCACAAGAAAAAAATGTCTGCCTTAATGCAAAATACTGTACATTTTTAGAGACCTTAAAAAGTTTAAAACCATCAGGTGAAAATCTACTTTGATTCACTAAAATAGTAGGAATAAAAAAAAGTTGCATTTTAAAGTAATGTAGTACTGTTTGATACAATGCAAGACATGGTTAGTAGATCAGACAGTAAACTTAGTGTATTGTACAGGTATATGAAATACTGGTTCAAATCTGGTTTGAACCAGTTCAAACCAGTCTCTACTGGTTTAAACTGGCCCTAATTAAAGAGGCATATGCATACACACATTTGAGCGTACGGTTTCTGCAGAGTTTACACTGAAGGGCTGGTCAGTGACAATAATGTACATGTGTGTACATATATGTAAATATATTTTAAATATTGATTACAAATTCCTGGTATTTTAAATAAAAATTTTCTTTCATGATCAACTTCGTGAGACAAAGAAGTGCAAGATTTGAATAAAAAATTCTCAATTTTACCCAGTTGTATATTTTCTGTATTTTGTCAGATTGTTTTTGCTAGTGTTGTGATGACGTCTTGTTAAACTTAATTTTATACATGTACATATTTTTCTTATAGAGTAAGGAATGGATTGTATCATTCAAATTCCATGAAAAGATACTTTAATAACGTTGTTGGCATGAGGCGATTTTGTCTTTTAAGAACCAGGGCTTTCTCCATACAAGGATTTCGTTGTTTTTCTTTACCCAACATTATCACACTTCTCAAGCAAGACAGCGAAGGCGAGATTCACGTGTAAGTTGTAAACAGTACTCTTTTTCACAGCTTTTAACACGTTTTCTCCAAAATGTTGGGTTAAAAATCTAAGAGATTTCAGCTTTCTGGTATCTTTATGCTTTTTCTGTAATTTGCAGAAATTGATGGATTTTGGGGGTTAGTATTTTATAGCAAATATTGTTACACCGACTATGTTTGTAGATGCTGGAAAAGAAGAAGAAAAACAATCATGTTCCTGTAGTCTTCAAATTTGGTTTGTGGGTTGCTCTTGGTAGCCTTATCCAGTCTGTTGAGGCTGACAGGTCAAAGGTCAAGGTCACTTTTGCTAAAACAATAGAAATCTTCCATTTTGGTTAGGGACTCTGAGAAGTATATATCCATACTAACTGACTACAAAAACTGCCGGCATGCCAGGGGGATTGCGCAAGTTTCACTCACGGAGTCCTTTAGCCCCTGTTGTCAAAATCGTTTACATATCGACGAGTAAAGCTCTTTCTTGTGTTTTCCCGCCAGTTTGGAACCAGTCAGTTCCCCCTAGCTGTCCCACACCACGACGGCGATCGTCTCAGCGAACTGACTGCGCTGGTGCGCAAGGGGGAGCACCGGGGGATGTTCATGGACCGCATGCCGCCGGGGATCCAGCACATCATACGCGACAACAACCTGAAGTTCCTGCGGAACCGCGCCATCTATGACACCGATTACTTCACCTTTGTCCGGAGCCTTGCATCCTGCAATGTGGTGAGTCAAAAAACATCTTCAGGGCCTTTTTTTTTTTACAAAAAAAGTTACCCATTCGGGCGCGAAAACAAATACCACACAAATCACACAATGATAATAGTTGGGCAGATCATTAAAATGTAAGTTAAGATACAAATGCTCAATACAACGATACCTTTCAAATTTGCTGACATTACTGCAAAAAGGAATTTCAGGGTACAAAACTTTGCTCCTCAAAAATCGAGCTGTTGGAGTACTCTTCATGTGTTTCATGTGAAAAATGCCCACTGTCAGCATGGGATTTTCTGCTAGTACTAGATTTTGAAATAAACGCCGAAAAAAAAAGTCCACACTCATTTTAGGGTCAGAATTTTGAATCTGATCGTCTTATGATAACGTCATTCATATAAATTTTTAGCTACATTTTGATACTCCGTTTGCTACCAAAGACTGTAAATCATCCAACATTGACAATGGTTCATGAAAAATGATGCAGTTGGAAAAGTTGCAAATTTAAAAAGTAGGCGAATGGAAATTGCTGCGTGACAATGTTACAGTGCCCAAAACGAACGGCTGGGAATTTCGATTGCACAGTGTTTGTATATGCATGGGAGCACGAGGAATTGAATTCCCCGCGCTTTGTTCGAGCACTGTGCAGTTGATAGGCGCCAATTACGGGCGTGTGGTTTGCGCTGAGCAATTTCTCCTCGCGTAATCTTTAAATTTGCAATTTTGGTACTTAATTGCTTATAAAGTTTACCCCTAAATCATTACCCTGATCGAGAATACTTTGATAAAAACTCCTCTTCAAAAATATTGCTCTTCTTGTCAATCTGCAGTCCTTCACACTGAGCAGTAACTAGGATTCCTGTGCCGTCACCAGCCTGCAACTAGCCTTCCAGTTTCCGAACCAAAAAGAAACTCAGGTGAGTTCTGAGGGCAGCATTCATTTGACTCTTAAAGGGCCCATGCATTGTAGATAGCATTTATTTAATGCTATCCTTGAAAATGCATCTTTGTGTTCCATTTAACCTTATTTTAAATTTCATATTGCCATATCCACGGGTATTTTGATGTCTTTTTGGTTTTTATGCTAATTCAAATTACCGTATTCATGAGCAAACCTGTGATGTCATTCCGGGCAGAAACCTCAATGTTACAGCTATTTCAGCACAAAAAGTTTCTATAATTTTGGATATTTTGCTGTCACAAATTTTCTTTTCTTTGGTGATTTGTTGTTGTGTAAGTACATGGCAGTAAACCAATGAGCGTTCAGAAAAATTGAAAGTGAGGCTTGGAAGGCATAAATAGTCTGGCACCATCCCATTCAACAGTTGACAATTTATAAAATACATTCAGGGAACACGATCAAAAATGGCTTCCTCGTGAAAAAGATGTATAGCCTGAGCCGAACATTATTATCGGCCAGGCCCCTAACCAGCTTGAAACCATGCATTTATAACTGCACCATCATACTTTGATCCCATTTATTATGACGTCTCTTCATGATAAAGTAAGTAACTTATTAATAATGTACCACATGGCTGCAAAAATTGGGTATTGGTTTCAATGGCAGTAGGCCAATTTTTGATAGACCTGTTGCTAACTACTCAAATTTGGAGAGCAAATATATTGGAGTCCAGAGAGACCACATAAAGCTTATTCTCGACTATAACCCAATCTAAAAACACATTCAAATTGTGCAGCAGCAGGATTCCAGTCAAACCAGTGAGTTTGGCGGTTTTGAGACATCATCTTTCATTGAAAAAAAAAACTGTTTCATTTTGCCGACGCGCATGGCTACGCCGCGGTGACGCGCGCGCATACCAGAAACCGGATTTTTAATTTTTTTTGGCCTGAATGAATTTGTTGTCTTTTCCAATCATAGGATATTGTATGCTGCAAACATCTGTTCACTAAGTCTGCCGTGCGTCGGATCGTTATGTTCCTCTTGGGCCCACACACTGCACAGAATGAAGAGGTATGTAAGATAGTTTCACGTGTAAAAAACAGTGCGTTAAATGAAATCAGGTGACGATCACCCAATAATGGCTGGTTCTTCATTACTCACTTCGAGCACATATAGATCTAGTTGTGATAAGTTAATTATGCTTCAAATAAAGTCTCACAAAATGATCACCTAATTGATGCCATAATTCACATGACTTTTAACCTGTGTCCAATAGTAGACATTTACAGAGAATACAGGAGAAAGTGTGGATTCGTAATTTAAGAATTCACAAGGCGCAAAGCGCCGAGTAAATTTGTAAATTAAGAATCCACACTTGTGAGTGTATTCTCTGACTTAAACCATTGTGTCAAAAGGAGTATTGTCATTTACAGTCCAGTGAGTGGAGATGAAAAGACTTGCATATCTTGTATCGTGGCCATTTAATTCGGCGGAACTTACATTCAAGGGAGTTATCCGAGGCGCTTATGTTATCAAATTTTATGTAAAGGAAATTAACATTGTGGCGTGTTTCTGTTAATAATGTGAATCCTAGTCGCCACACCCGTGCAACCACGTTATTTTGGGTGTAGACTCTTTCACGTCAACATGGATTTGAATCAAGTGAAAACAAATTGAAAATGTTCAAAATGTATTAAGAATGCGTAAAAAAAAAGAGAATGAAATTAACGTGAGAAAGAATGTTGTATCCAGATGCCACGAAGCGGTTGTGGGAGTCTACGGAGAGTCTATGAAGTATTACCTAACAAAAATGGAAATGTTTCTCGTTCCCAGATTCATGTCTTTTCAACATTTTTGCAATGACTGACCTTTATTGAGATGATATATGAGGAAAAGAGTGGCGTCAGGATGCAACAGTCTTTCCTTAACGTGTCATAAGTTTCATGATGTCTACTCAGTGATATATGTTTTAAAGTACATTGTCCAAAATGCGGATTTGTAATTCCGAATCCAAACTTGACTGAAGATTCGTCGTTTCCGAATCCACACTTTGTGACCAGTGTAAGAGATTCGTAGTTCTGAATCTACACTTTTAACAATAGTGTGACGTCATGGCAATGGTTTTATTTCTTGAGACTACTTATTGATTTTTTGGCCTGCGTAGGATGTTCAGACGAGGCGATGGACGTCGCTGCAAACCAAAGAGTTCACTTATCTCCACACGATGCTGGCTGTCATGATCCTGTACTGTGACGTCTCCAAGTTCAGAACAATCGGTAAGTCTGGCTGTCTGTTGTATGGACTTTGTGCATAAGTACTGTGCTACTCTACTGCCAGGAGCATGGTGTTTGTGCCCTTGGGCAAGACACTTAACTACAATTGCCTCTCCTCCCAGGAGTATGAACGGGTAGCTGTGGGGGTATAAAGGACCGAATGTACGCTGATATCGGCTGCTATGTGGTCTCGTGGCCTGATGAACGGAGAATATTTGTAAAGCATTTTGAGATCGTTGTTATAATGGAAAGCACTATATAAGCATTACAATTTTGGCTAGGAACCATCCTCAATCCTCCAAAATCAATGGAGGAGTGACCATTGACTCTATTCTTTAAAATTCACTGTTAATGGGTTGAGGCAGTGCTGATGACATTCAGAAGCAGTGCGGATGATATCGAGCATAATGCAGGGCTCAGTAATGCATGGCTGCAACATAAACAATGCAGGGTCCAAAATGAACGGACACTTTTAGCCATTCAGCCTCAATCTTCCAAAATCCTCCTAAACTGCCATGAGGATTTTGGAGGATTGAGGCGAGTTAGAGTTAAATTTCATTATCAGAATAGCAATGATTGAATTGGACTTATTGTGGATTACTGTTAATCCCCAGATCAAGGGGATTATCCACCGAGGCAGCGGACGTTGATCATCCCCACCAGTAAGCCGCTAGCCATGCCCAGCGACATGCAGCAGATCCTCTTCGCCACGGAAGGCATCAAGTACATCCGGGAGGTGAGTTCATAGGTCGCCGAGGTGACCATTCATCTTACAAAAACCCTTCAAGGGTGCGTTTGGGCGTGTTACTCTTGCTACTCCTGAGTGCAGGAAAATGCTGCGTGCGTATCACTCTCGGTGCAGGAGTATACTCCCGGTATGACGGAGAGCATACCCTTGCTAACCCGCGGGTCGTACTCCTGCCGTTTGTGCGCTCAGGAGTATACCCGTGTTAACACGAGTAACATGCTCAAACACACCCCAAAAGTTTTATCAAGAACCGTTGGTATACTATTGGATGATTTCCTAAGTATGTCACGTTATCGTTGACCACGCGTACGTTGTGGGGAAGTTTTTTTGTTTGTTGGGAAACTTACGACCAAGTCGTTGGAAAAAACCTGACTTTTCTGAAATACATTTTGTTTGCAATCAGTTGCACATCCGTGAATGGGTGTAAGCCGGTTAGTCTGGTTCCCTGACCTGACAATGCCCCGCCATCTATAAATTGCTCCATTTCATCTGAAGTAGGGTCAGGGAACCAGGCTACAAGAGCAGCATGTTTTTTCTTGGTTTTTCCCAGCATCTATGAACATAAAACTTTTAATAGGTTAGTGTGACAATATTTGCTATGAAATATACTAACCCCCAAATCTATCAATTTCTGAAAATTGCAGAAAAAACAATTAGTTTATATAACCTTAACTTCCTATTGTAAGGTAGGAATGCTCCGAGTTTGTTGTCATTTTAAAGCTCATGATGTACCGTAGTGGTAACGTTGGTGAATACCCGGAAACGGACCAACTGATTTAATGACCAAAACCTTCTTCAAAGGTACCTAATACCCTGTGAAATTATTCCACTTGAAATGGTATTGTTTGGAAGAAAACAATCATTGAATGTGGTTATGCCCCATCGGTGAAGCCGAAGGGGCATACTGTTTCCGCCTTGTCCGTCCGTGTGCCAGCGTTAAGGGGAAGGTTTTTATTGTTAAGGAAATAAAAACCTAGTTATGGGGACTTTCTGCTGTCCCCATAGTGTCTTTGGCCCCATAATACCATGGGACAACACGTGTGTGTTCTCCCCACTGTTACGGAACAAGAACAAACGTGTGGGCGTACACTACATACATCCGAGGACTGACAGACAAAGGGAGGACAACAGATTCTTTGTTGACTTCAACGTTCATCATTTATGTGCTTAGGCTTTGGGAGAGTGTTACATTACAGGGACAAAGGAAAACACGAAGTTTGTAATTGTTAGGGAAATTAGGACTGAGTTATGGGGACTTTCTGCTGTCCCCATAGCGTCTTTGGTCCCCATAATATTGTGACGGCATGCCCGGGATCTCCCCCGGCCAAAGCGAAGTTGATAGGGACCAAGTCTGACTCATATTGGAGTGCAGCTGATCTTCCCAAGCCCAAACTTTCCCAAGACGAGAGACCACTCAGAGCGACGTCAAGGCTTAGGGAGCAGGTCTGTTTTGGAGGAAATTTACCGCCGATTATGATGATTGTGATTACTGTCTGTTAATTGTACAATAAACCTGCAAGAAATACACCTTGACAACAGGATTGTCAGCACAACAATTACGACTGTAATTTATTATACAATAATCAAGAACTATACAGTTATAACTGGGATCTAATTGGGCTGATCTATTACCAGGGTCACTTAATTATAGTTGGGAGACAACCCGACCACTTCTCATATAAGCAGCAATGTGCACAGCATCAACAATGTACAATAATGTAAACAAAACACACCAATGTAAGTAATACACACCAATGTAAGCAAGTGCACGCCAATGTAAACAACACGCGCCAATGTAAGTAATGTACAGCAATGTAAACAATACATCTACGCCAAAATAAACAATACATGCCAATGTAAATAATACACGCCAATGTAAGTAATACACACCAATGTAAACAATGCACGCCAATGTAAACAACACAGGCCAATGTAAGTAATGTACAGCAATGTACACCAATGTAGACAATGCGCGCCAAATATACAGCAATGTAAACAATACATTTACGCCAATGTAGACTATGCGCACCAATGTAAGTAATGTACAACAATGTAAACAATACATCTACGCCAATGTAGACAATGCGCGCCAATGTAAGTAATGTACAGCAATGTAAACAATACATAAACGCCATGTAGACAATGCGCGCCAATGTAAGTAATGTACAGCAATGTAAACAATGCATCTACGCCAATGTAAACAACGCGCACCAATGTAAGTAATGTACAGCAATGTAAACAATACATCTACGCCAGTGTAGACAATGCACGCCAATGTAAGTAATGTACAGCAATGTAAACAATACATCTACGCCAAAATAAACAATACATGCCAATGTAAATAATACATGCCAATGTAAGTAATGTACGTAAATGTAAACAATACACGCCAATGTAAGAATGTACACCACGCCAGCATATAACCCATTCAGCCTTGTACCTGATTACGCTTTTTCCATGCAAGCTAGTGTCAGCATCGCACAGTACGTTCACTTGTATGGCTGCGCGCATCAGCATTATATACACAGCGTAACTTAAGCAAAGTCACGGCCTGAACACAGCTTAATGAAGCTTAACGAGTTAAGAACTCATGAATCAAAGGCAAAGGTCATTATGGTTAAAACAATAGCAATAGTTTTCCCCAGCATAGCACAAACAAGACTTGTCATATCAACTTAAAACTTGGTATTTTATTTAAGCTGGGGATCTTCTCATAAACCTGTCACTTTTTGGACCCCTTAGGCCAAAGATTAGGATTTTTATGATTATTAAAGACAGGAATATTTTTTTTCAACATACACATGTAACTCAGGAAAAACTTGGCATATCAAGTTGAGACTAAGTGCATTTGTGATCACAGCTACGTGGGTAGTTCTTAGGATTGCCAGTCGCTTTCGGACCCCATAGGCCAAATGTCAAAGTTCTAATTATTAAAAAGAAATGCATTCTGGATGTGCTCTGGATGTTTAAGCACAATACATGGCGCTAGTGAGTGCCGTGCTAGTAAATATTGGGGGCCTTGTCAGACAAAACACAACGGCGACTTGGTTTCAAGTTTAATGGTATGGGCTTAAACAGCCTGGTATTAAATATGTTGCTTTTCCATAAATTAAGTTGCTCGTTTTCATGGAGCTTCATGATCATTGAATAAGGACTCTTTTTATTGGGAAACTTTGCTGGGTTTTTTTGGAGGGGAAGGGTGTTGATAAAGTAATAACAAACCACTGAGCAGTGGAACTTTAGTCAATTGTGCTTTCAAGGCTTGATCATTTTATGGATTTCAAAAATTTAGAAATCAAACTTGGGTATGTCAATATAAGCAGCATGTTAATCACAGAACTGTGTTCGTGTATGAAATTAAACATTATGGAACATGTTTGCACATGTACAAACAAAGCATAAAGTTTTTAAAACGTGAAATGCGGGAAGCCCCATGTTCTGTAGACCTCTATTTTTTGTTCATTCCCAGCCTTTTAGTTTGATCGCTTCAATTTCCAATTTAATATAGGTTGATGTCTTTAAACTAAGTTGTACATGTACATCCACAACACTTTTGTAACTAATTTAAATGCAGGTGTGTATATGATATCGATCAAGTTACTCTCCTGTATTATTGTTTCAACGTAATTGCCACCTGTAGTGCAATGGAAAATCTTAAATGGGGAAATAATGTAATTGTCGCCTGCATCATCACAACACAGCCCACAAGCAGAAGTGCATTTTCGTTGAAACAGTTTGTTGCCATGTTGTCTTGATTTTTTTTTGGATTCCTTGCTTATTTTGATCGTTTGAATTTGCTATTCCTGTTGGTTGATGTCTCTAAACCAAGTGATACATACCCATGTACGTGGTCAACCCTGCACATGCTAATTTATGTGCAGGTGTGTATGTGATAACACTATGATCCTCAGATTGCCATGAGCCAATGTACTCGCCATCTGCACTGAAATGGAGAAGTTTTCTTCTAAATCTATGTCCTTCTTTGTGTGAGGCAAGATAGTAAATATCACCTGCATCATCACAACACAGCCCGCCAGGATACCAACCACTTTGAGTAAACAGTTTGTTGCCATGTAAGTCAACAGCCATCAGCAAGCCCTCATTGCTGTTGGTGTAAATAAGTTGCTTGTTGCTGAAGATCAAATGTGCATCAATCTTTGGAGCAGGCAGTGTTCTGACGAGGGAACCATCTGGGTTGTGTAGAGATATCTGTTCCTTGTCCTTGTAACCCACTGCTATCAGATTGCTGCCGTCCACTGCCAGGCACATTGGCGTGCTGTCCATGCCGGCCTCTTTACCCGGTAGGAACTGATGAAGGAGCTGGTATTCCTTGTTGAAGATCTTGACTGCAGGATTGTCTAGGATCAGAAGTTGATCATCCTTGTTGATGGCTAGAGCTGTTGCTTTCTGTATGTCATTAGGGTCATGGGGTTCGTTTGGTTTATCAGGGTCAGGTTTGTAGGTCTTCGTAGAAATCTCCTTCCCCTCTGGATCCAATGTAAGCAGCTTATCACTGCATGTCACAACCATTTCACATGTGGAGTACGCTGCAATATGGGTTGTGCCGTACACACTTCCAAAGGCCTCATCTCTCTCCCATTTCTCCTCCAAGAGCAGAGTCCCAAGCTGACCGTCCTCTTTACTCTCCCTTAAACCAAGGAATGACTTCCCATGCCTGATATCCAAACTCTTATGCACTCTAACCTGCTCATTCAATTCCCACAGCATTTTCTTCTTGGACTTCAGGATCTCATAGCACGTTTCTGTAGTCATAACTTTATTAACTTCACCCAGAATCTGCTCAGACATTTCTGCGTATGCAAATTCTGTATCTTGTTTAGTGGCAATGTCCCTGGCCTCCATTTTGAGTTGTTTTTCTTTTTCTCTGATTTTGACAATTTCCTTTTCCGCTTTCTGTGAAATTTGAGAGTACGTTTTTGCCAGCATCTTGTCAAGTCGGTAGCGTGAATGACCTGAACAGGGCTTGACAGAAGCAAATTTTTTAATGCACTCTTCTGTTTTAGATACGGATTCATTTACTTCTTGTTTACATTTATTGAATGCCTCGTCGATACCTTCATAAGAATGCATGGATTCTTTGTGATCAATGTTTGTGCATTCATTGCATATGAGGACTTCACATGTGTTACAATACAGAGAGAGGTCTTGATCTGGATGCTTGAAACACTTGGGAACTTTCTTGAGTTCAGTTTCCTCTGTTCTTTCATGAGACTCAACAGGTAGCTCTGTCAAAGCCACAATCTTGTGACTCTTCAGTGGTGCCAATCGATTGTGTGCCCTCTGGCATTCTTGACAGAGATAATGCTTGCAATCCATGCATCTAGAAATGGCTTCATTTTCCTCATCGCATGCATGGCACATGACTTTTAACCCCTGACCTTCAGTCTGTTCCTGTTGATTGACCTCCTTTGATCCTCCAGGTAGCATATCCACGCCAGCTTCAGTCAGGGCAGTTTCCTTTCGACACAACGGACAGACAATATTCTTGTTGTCCTTATTTTGTGTCAGTCTGAGTTCTTGGAGACATTTCAGGCAGAAGCTGTGTGAGCAGTCTAGCATCCTAGGATCCTTGTACTCAGTGTAACAGATAGGACATTCTTGAAGTTCCTTCTGAGTCTCATCCAAGACTTGATCGGCCACACCCCCCTCTGCCATCTCAAGTGCTCAGTTGTACTCTATAAGAATGACAACAAATCTTTAAATGTATGTTAACTTGGCCTAGAGTGGCTGATGTCCAGTGACGTACTCCAGTTTTAAATATGTATGCAAGAACTATTTTATGCTGATGAAATCAATATCATGTGTACTGCACATACAAACACGTAACAGTACTGGTAAAGATAACGAATCAAAGGAGAGTTTGTTAATGTTTTCATGGATACAGAGCCCATTTCCATGCGGATTCCATGGTGCTGTTTTTTATTTTCTTTACTGCATACTGTATTACTATACCTCATACATATTCATGACCGTAAGCTGAATTCTCACTGGTCCATGCAACAGCACGTGCCAGGTGCTATTTGTGCTGTTTACCAAATGTGCGCACGAGTATTCACGCACAGGCTAAATA
This sequence comes from Patiria miniata, assembly GCF_015706575.1. Taxonomy (NCBI): domain Eukaryota; kingdom Metazoa; phylum Echinodermata; class Asteroidea; order Valvatida; family Asterinidae; genus Patiria; species Patiria miniata. Next base: position 9,311,888 of record NW_024037073.1, read on the forward strand.
TGCACAGAAGGCTGGGATACGCTGATGAATTCACGCTCTGATTGGATAGATTTTGTATGACCTGTGACCTGCAAGTCTTCAGGGCCACAACCCTGCAAGGAATATAAACGGCCGTTAAGACTGAGTCATCTCTCTTTTATTTTCATTCATGAATGTTTTTTTCATTGAAAAGCGTAATTATGTAGGACAATTTGTAAAACGTATCTGGTTTGTAAATTTTCCATTCTCGTCACTTGCTCAGGCTCCGTTTTGAATTTACGATGGGTCAAATTGCATATAATGTGATGCTCAATATTTGTCCTCATGGCCCACAATGAAAAATAAATCACATCCAGTATAGGATGTGTGCATTTCTATGGGAAAGTTTTCGGATAGCATTTGCGCGCAGTTTATTGGCTAACTGTATAGTCTTAAATAGCCCCATAAATGTGGCCTATTTACTGGACTGCCTCCGTAAACATAGACCACACATCCACATGTACAAAAATCGTGTTTTCACAATTTTCACATTTAGGCTTAGTTTGTAGCATTCTTTTGCTTTAGAAGCATACTCACCCTCTTTATAGGCTAGTCAGAAAGTGCTGCCTTTTTCAGATGTCTAATTTTTGTGAAATTTCATGTTGAAATTTTGATACGCAAACGTGTAAAAATGAATCTGGAAATTTCACGAAAAATATACATCTGAAAAAGGCAGCACTTTCTGATTAGCCTATAAAGAGGGTGAGTATGCTTCTAAAGCAAAAAAACCCTACATACTAAGCCTAAATGTGAAAATCAAAATTTGGCAAAGTCGACACGATTTTTGTACATGTGGATGTTGGCCTATGTTTACGGAGGCAGTCCAGTAAATAGGCCACATTTATGGGGCTAAGTCTTAAACAGCTTCATGCCAGATGCTTTTAAGATAAGTTACCCAGAATGCTATCCCCACTTCCTTCACAAGATTCAGTGAAGCTCATCAGCGTATCCCAGCGCCCTGTTTGCAGGACGGGGGGTACGAGCGAACCTATAGCTACACATGAAAAGATGGTTGCACACGTAAATGATAATTAGTGTTTTCCGGAGCTCAATGATGCCGAATTGGAGAATATATTGTGAACAATAAAGATGCCTTCTGTATTAAAAAAACAGAAAAGTTTTCCACGAACAATAGTATTTACAACCGTAGTTACTGTATTGCAAACGAACTGAACGTTTCGGATGTTGAGTGTTATTTTTCTGGTGAGCTAGACAAGTTTTTGTTGATGATTTTTTTGCCCGCGAGGTGCACTGCAGGAAAATTTGGCAACTGAATATGTATGAGGTATAGTAAAACAAATATAACATGGTTTATTTTGGGTGGACAGTCGATATTAGCTCCCCTCGGTATTGGAAGTTGACAAACTAGTTCCCGAGGCAAAACTTCCAATACCTAGGGGAACGAATATCGACTGTCCACCCTCAAACCATGTTATATTTGTATGACATCATCCACTTACCTGTACAACGTATTGTAGTTGTTTTCTAGGTACAGTTGGAAAGTCTTTTCCTGTATGCACTCTAGCTGTCAGCAGATTATCAGCCACACCCTATTTGCACAGCACTACTGTACGTTTCTGCACACGTACTATGTACATGTACTAACATGCACCATCACTTCCTAGCAAAGCTTCCGTTGTGACGTCACAGTTGAACTGCTTTCCTCATGAACATATTTCTCATGTTGGGAATTCCCGGATTTGTATGAAAAGCTTTTCATAGGACTCGTACCTCTGACCTCAAGCATACAAACATGTATGGTACTTGTATGTTGTTGTCAGTTGTGTACGCACATGTATATGCCCATTCTTGTTCACTGTACCCGGCTGCTCTTGTGCATGGTGTATGGGTCTGTGTATTACAGTTTAAAAAAAAAATTGGAAACAATTAAGACTTTATGATATGGTAACATTTCTAGCAATTGTTCATGAATAAGGCCCACCTCATATTTAATGTTTCAAGAAATAGGCCTATAAAAACATTGAAAGGTCCAGGAAATGATTTTACTCTGGAGCATATTTGAGGAAATTATCCATTCTTCTTCAATGTATAAAACCTATGAGATATCTTTTTTTTTGCAATCTATTTTGCACAGTGCACTTTTTGAATCATTTAAAATGTTTCATGCTTTTTCTGACAACAGAGGGCTGCCAACTTAGAGTAATTCGAGCTGAGAGTGAGAATTTGGCGATGGAGCTTCATCAGAACTAATGCAAGCGCGAAGTGCGAAGCCCTAACAACGTGGGTATGGGGCCCGCTTAAGGGCCCCTAATAAACATTCGATTGTAGACGATCTGTGGTGCGATCTGAGGCAATTTCCGACCACTTTAACCAATTTATTTTAGCAAAAGATCATCATTTAAACATCGTTTTCCAGGTTTTTTGTTTAAGCGTGAGAAATCCTGCGGGTGCGTGAGAGAGTGTGAATAACCTGAAATGCGGGAGTCTCACCGTTATGCGTGAGAGTTGGCAGGCTTGGGCACAGTTATTGTGATGTCACTTTAGACCCTCAACCTTCAGATTGGAGTTTTTCTTCAAATTGTAAACCCAAAATTCTGCTTATTGAACACATTTGTGCTGATTACAATGTAAAGCTTTCTAAAAGTCTTGCTGTCATGTACTGAAATAACAAATGAATCACTGAAAGCAGAATAGTAACCCCATCCAACCCCCATACTTCTGGTGACTGTTTATGCTGTCGCAGATGTGACACAGAAGTTTCTGTCTTGAATGAGGTACATCAAAGTTTTGCTCATGAAATTGGCCGGAGCATAAAAACCAAAAAGTCGCCAAACTGCACTAAAAATGGCAGTATAAGGATAAGAAAGTAAAGTTAAATGGGACACCAAAACAATGATTGCATTAAAGCAAATTCCATTTTATGCCATTCAAATGTAATAGAAAACTGTACATCTATCAAAACCCCTTCAACGTCAAATACAGTTCATATTAAATAGTCATTTCACCGTTTAGTGTAATATCCCTCCTCCACAATTAAAATTCACTTGCATTCATCATCCAGTGGTCAAAACCCATTTAGTAACAACAAAAAATTTGTTCTTTAAAAAAATGGAGAAAAATTCGCCCTACAGACTTATGCTATAGATCTTTATCATTCTGCCACCATTTTAGTCATGTTCCCTGTGTCGAATAACAGTACTGAATGACAATGTTTTTTTATGCAAAAAGGAGCCAGACTATTTTCCCTTCCAGCCTCGCTTTGGTTATGTTCATTTGAATGGGGAAAAATCACGATGGCGGCAACATGATAATGGTCAATATGACCAGAATAAAACATATTACCGAGGTGGAAGCATGTTTCTTCACAGGTACATGTACATGTAGTAATACGTGCATTCAGTACTCCAGACTTTCAACCAAGTTGGTTTTCTTTGAATAGTTAAATTTTACAACATATCTCTGTGAAAACACTTTAAAATGTATCGCTATTATTCAAAACATAATGTTGATGATGAAAAATGTGGCAACATTGCTTCACCAAGGTTTACCATGCCCACTTGGGGTCAACATGCAAATTGAGGTCAAAGTAATACAAATTAGTACATCTCTTTTACCGTTGATCGTTAGAATTCGTAAAATATGAATATTCAAAATCTGACTGTACATGTATAATGAACCCTTCTGAAAAATACGTCACTATTGAAGGCGCACTGATCCTTTGTAAGATTCACAGCAACGTTACACGATGATAAAGCCTGATCATGCTTGTTGATAAATCCGTCAAGTTTTCACTTTAGGATTCCATCCAGCTAGTGGGTGCCAAGACTCTACCCAGCTCTTCACACGGCACCCCGCTAGTGTAAAAGCTCATGAACCAGATTTAGTCAAGAAACAGTTTAGACACCAAAAACCAATCAGTATCACAACTTTAAATTAGTGAAAAGTTCACACTTTCCAACCTTTCTTCTGGAAATAAGGTGTAGGCCTTCACCTTTAATTTTCATTGGTTTTTTTTTTTAACAGTTTGTGTATTTAAGCGTGTTTTTGAACCCCATTAAGTTGAAATGCATTAGAAAGTGTGTATCAAAGCCAGAAGAGATCAAATTGTCCACACATTTTTCCATGATCAAATTGTCCACACATTTTTCTGAGGCCCAGTGCAGTTTAAAGAGGCATTCTAGTTTCTGGACCCCATTTGTGGTGCTTGGCCTGGGTAACCATAAGTGGTGGTTGAAACTCTAGATGAAGTGGTATTTTTTTTTCAATGGCAATCATTGGCAATGAAAGGTTTGTTTTTACTGGTGAAAAACAATGTTACGCTGTCATTGAAATGCAGGTTCAAAAGATAATAAACTACAGCAAGAAGGATAGAAATAGTCGAACTGTTGGGATAAATAAATGGAGAATCATCATTTATTCTGAGGCTACAAATGCCAAATTGAATGCCTGATCAATTACCCAAGACCAAACTACTAAAATGAAAGGTTCCTGATGATGCATGTGCTTATAATACAAAGCAGTATAAAACTTAAGATAAAAGGGGCATTTAATTTAAAATGTTGGGCAAAACCAAGACACAAAGAGGGCTTGGTTGGGAAGTTAAAGTAAGTGTTTCCGAATCTCCAATAAGAATGAAGCTGATCTACATTGTAGTCTCAAAAGAAATGTAATCGTATAGAACATTCCAAGGTATAACAGTACATTCTTATGGAGCTGGCCCTCGACAATTTGCGTTTATTTTGGAAACGTTTAGCAAATCTTTTTCAGCCCAATTGAAACGTTTAAACCTTTAGCCACGTCACACAGACTGCATCCCACCTGCACACTTGATCTGATACACCGTGCCCTCTGAAGACGTGTGTACAATAGGGAACAAAAGATTGTATACGTCTCCACAGGGCAATTTCTATAGATGAATACGTCTCCACAAGGCAATTTCTATAGATGAATACGTCTCCACAAGGTTTTCACGAAATAGATATATAGATTTTTTCTCAAAAACTAGGAATTTCCAGCTATATTGATCAGTCGCAAATGGAAGAGTTTTAGAAAAGGGATTTTAAGTCCAAAATTCAGCCAATGAAATTAATTCTGGTTAAAATAAGAGCATTTTTAAACTACTCTTTCAAACTCGAAAACTTTAGTACATGAGAACAAAGGAATGTCTCCACAAGGATACAAATTCCAGTATGCATGTTTGCACTCGAGCATGTTAGCATATACAAGAATATATACATCAAATAATTATAGTGCACAGCAAACGAAGGGCAGCATCGACACTGATCTACAAAGCAGATTATTCATAATGGACTGTCTCTTGCTTTGTAAATAAAATGGTTTGAAGGTGTCCTTTAGTATTATTTACATGTGTGTGTGATTGAAATGCATGTACAAGGGCAGCTTGGTACATAAACATGCACAATACAATGCAGGCTTCATTTAAACATTTTGAAAAGTTAAGAATTTAAGAACTGTTATCGTTTAAATGTTTAGACGGCACCCTTTAACCACACACAAGGGCAACAGCACGTGCGCCTCTTGATCATGTTCTACCGGTACGTCCTCTACTCATATGTTAATAACACAAAACAGTGTACATATTTGAGAAAAGTGCGTAGATACTATTGTACAATGACCCAAGTTACAAAGAAGGCTTGGTTGGGAAGTTTCACTTGCTGAGTAGTGTTTCTGACTGTCCGGTAAGAATAAAGCTTGTTCAAAGTGTTTTAAGTCTGTCTTGTTTGTGAAGTTGCAGTCAGAAAGTTTCTGTACATTTCAATGGCCTATGGATGCATGGAGCATCAGTAATGTACATGTGTGTGTTTATGTAGATAATGTGTTGATATAAGTATATATGAAATAAATTAATGCATCCCCCACCCCCCCCCCCCTAGTATTTTGATAATTTGAATTTGCAATTCATGTTGGTTGATGTCTCTAAACCAAGTGATATCTTCTCATGTCATATCCTGTACATGATAATTTATGAGCAAGTGTGTATGTGATATCACAATGATCCCCAAAGTTCCATGAGAAAATGAACTTGCCATCTGCACTAAAATGGCAAATGTTTTTGTATACATGATTCCTCTCTTTAATTGAGGCAAGAAGGTAAATATCACCTGCATCATCACAACACAGCCCACTAGGATCCCTAAAACTTTGGTTAAACAGTTTGTTGCCATGTAAGTCAACAGCCATCAGCAAACCCTCTTTGTAGTTAGTGTATATGAGTCCCTTGTTGCTGAACTTCAAATATGTATCGACCTTTGGAGCAGGCAGTGTTCTGACGAGGGGACCATCTGGGTTGTGTAGAGATATCTGTTCCTTGTCCTTGTAACCCACTGCTATCAGATTGTTGCTGTCCACTGCCAGGCACGTCGGCGTGCCGTCCACGCCGGCCTCTTTACCAGGTAGGAACTGATGAAGGAGCTGGTATTCCTTGTTGAAGATCTTGACTGCAGGATTGTCTAGGATCAGAAGTTGATCATCCTTGTTGATGGCTAGAGCTGTTGGATTCTGTATGTCATTAGGGTCATGGGGTTCGTTCGGTTTGTCAGGTTTGTAGGTCTTTGTAGAAATCACATTCCCTGTTGTATCCAATGTTAGCAGTTTATCACTGCATACCACAGCAATTTCACTTGTGGAGTATGCTGCTGTATGTAGATAGTCTCTACCGTGCACATGTTCTGAAAAGGTCTTGTCTCTCTCCCATTTCTCCTCCAAGAGCAGAGTCCCAAGCTGACCATCCTCTTTACTCTCCTCAAAGCCAAGGAATGACTTCCCATGATTGATATCCAAACTCTTATGCACTCTAACCTGCTCATTCAAATCCCACAGCATTTTCTTCTTGGACTCCAGGATCTCATAGCACGTTGCTGTAGTCATCACTTCATTCACTTTACTCAGAGTCTGCTGTGGTATTGCTGCACATGCAAAGTCTTTATCTCGTTTCATTGCAATGTCCCTGGCTTGTTTTTTTAGTTGTTTTTCTTTCTTTCTGATTTTGGCAATTTCTTTTTCTGCTTTCTGTGAAATTTGGTTGTATGTTTTTGCCAGCATCTTGTCAAGTCTGTATCGTGAATGCTTTATTGAAACGGGGTTGGCAGCAATGAATGCTTTAATGTACTCTTCTGTTTTAGATACAGATTCATGTACTTCTTGTTTGCATTTATTGAATGCCTCATCAACACTGATGTGAGAATGCATGGATTCTTTGTGGTCAAAGTTTGTGCATTCATTGCATATGAGGACCTCACATGAGTCACAATAAAGACAGAGATCTTCATCTGGATGCTCGCGACACTTGGGAACTTTCTTGAGTTCAGTGTCTCCAGTTATTTCTTGGGACTCGACTGGTAGCTCTGTCAAAGCCACAATCTTGTGACTCTTCAGTGCTGCAAATCGATTATGTGCCTTCTGGCATTCTTGACAAAGATAATGCTTGCAATCCACGCATCGAGAAATGGCTTCGTTCTCCGCCTCATCGCATACCTGACACATGACTTTTAACCCCTGACCTTCAGTCTGCTCCTGTTGATTGACATCCTTTGATCCTCCAGGTAGCATGTCCACGCCAGCTTCAGTCAGGGCAGTTTCCTTTCGACACAATGGACAGACAATATTCTTGTCATCCTTATTTTGTGTCAGTCTGAGTTCTTGGAGACATTTCAGGCAGAAGCTGTGTGAGCAGTCTAGCATCCTAGGATCCTTGTACTCAGTGTAACAGATAGGACATTCTTGAAGTTCCTTCTGAGTCTCATCCAAGACTTGATCGGTCACACCTCCCTCTGCCATCTTGCTCAGTTGTACTCTACATGAACCATATAAGAGTGGAAACAAAAACGAACTTTCAACTTATGCATACCATAAGATACTGTATAAATATACCTGGACTCATGTTCAGTATACAGCAAAACGCCACTATAGTGAACATTGTTGGATCCACAGAAAGTGTTCATCATAATGATTGTTCAGTATAGTGATTTTGAACTGCTGGTACCCTCTTTTGACCAATAATGAACTGGCATATCTCACATCTTGTCGCCGCACGAGGAGTCGTCACAAAACTTTAGCAATGGGTGGTTTTCCCTTTTATTCTTTGGGCCGGGTTGTTTTCCCTTAAATTATTCCTTGGGGAGATAATAGCCATCTGTCGCTCGTCGACATTGTAACTATGGGTCTTTAAATTGCTCCATTTCAATTTAAATGGCGTCAGGGAACCAGACTGCAAGAACATGATTGTTTTTCTTGGTTTTTCTAGCATCTACAAACCCAAAACATCAAACAAGTCAGTGTAACAATATTTGCTGTAAAATACTAACCCCCAAAATCCATCCATTTTTGAAAATTACAGCAAAGGCAAATGTATATTCCCATAACAATGTCCACCTACCTACAAGTTCAACAGACCTGTTTATGGGTACAGTTTGAAGTCGTTTCCTGCATGCAGTCTGTCAGCAGTATCAGCCACACCCTACTATTACTACAACAGCACGACTGTATGTTGTGTACACGGATTGTCCAATACTGAGTAGTGCCTCACTACCACAGTCAAGAGCCCAGCAACGGCTGTGCACTGTGACGTCACAGTTGAACTGTTTCCTCATGAACACAATGTCTCATATGGGAAATTCCCAGGTTTTTATAAATAGCTTTTTATGAGACACCTCTTGACCTCAAGCCTATTGTTGTTGGTTGTGGCTAGGTGTCCAGTACTTGTACATTGTACTGGGCTGCTCTTGTGCATGTAGGCAGATGGATCGGTGTATTACGATTGATAAAAAGTTGACAAGGATAAATTTAATGGGTTATTCAACCGAGTTGGGAACAATGTGTGACATATGACCATATTATGAGAAGTATGAATGCCTTGCTTGCAGTTGCTCTACATAATATTTGTTGTTGGATGTTTCAGTACTGCAGAAAGTTTTAAATCATTGAATGTGCCAAAATTATGATCAAAAATGTCATTGGGACGTAGCATTTGTCACTGTATGCACCGCTGAAGAACGAAACTGGAAGTCTGTTTTGAATTCTTCACCCCATTTTATTTGCATACCACTGATGCAGGTGAAAGCTTAAGGAAAATACAAACATTGATATTAAATAATACAATCACATAAACATCAAAATACACGATTAAACAATTACATCAATAGGTTTAGAGAGAATATTAGACCAATTGTGAACGGGCAGCACCTTATCGACAATATACTCGGTTGCGGAGGAGTCAACAGTTCATTTTAATGAAATACAATTGATCCAATGAATTATTTAAATAAAGAAACCCACTGATATTAAACTTACAATCGTTCCCCGGGTAAGGAACCATCGGCACACAGTGAGGTATATGGGTTAAACAGTTGTTGGGTGATCAGGGATTTACGGCGGCATTCTGGGGTGCTGTACAAAATAATGTGAATAGCAAATAAATAAACATACCACAATGAAATATAATTCACAGATATAAATTATATAATAAATTGGTATCCCCAAAAATCTGTACTTTCTTTTTCCATGTACCGGGGTGAAGGCCTATAAATTAAGGGCGTTAATGAATCTTAGGTATTTCGGCATGAACTAAAACACACGTATCCATGATTATCCAGCCAGGCGCTAGTAATATAGTATACGGATAAATGCTTACAGGGAATTAAATGTTCAGAAATAAACATGATATTAATTGAAGTAAAAAATAAATGAAAGTAAAAAATACTTACAAGTTTTTGGCTACCCACAAGTGAAGTGAGTTAATCGGGAGTGTGAACGCAACTGATTTGAATTTCCCGCACGCTGGCGCGGCACAAGCAAAAACATTACGTAATGGCATACAAGAGATTCCTAAACAGGGTTGGTAGGGGACTGACTAGATTAGACTTGCAAATTATGTAAATAAGGGCTCTCAATAAGGGAAAAAGTTACTCCAAGGAAAGAAACTTAAATAATGGAATAAATCTAATACATAGCGGCGACGTTAACAACATTTACACCGTGTCAATGTCTAAGCCGGCGAGAAAAAAAGTGTAGAAAGTCTATGGGATTTGGGATAGAAAACATGAAGAAGAAGAAAAAATACAGAAACAAAGGGTTTTGCGGAAAAGCCAATCAGATTTTCCACACATTTTTTCTTGGGTGGCTAGAGAGGCCCAGTGCATGTTATAGGCAGTCTGTTACATGGGCCCATAGCTCTGGTCTGGGTAGCCATCCATAGTGGTTAAAACTCAAGATGAAACAGTAGTCATCTGCAATAACCAGTGTTTTTGGTAATCATTGTCAATGAAAGGTTTGTTTTCAGTGAAGCAAAACAATGTAACACAATCATTGCAATGCAGGCTCAATAAATAAACCACAGCAAGAAGGAGAGAACTAGTCAAACTGTTTGGGTAAATTAATGGAGAACCATCATTTTTATTCTGAGGCTACAAAAGCCTGATCAAGTTGAATGCTTGATCAAATACCCAAGACCAAACTACTAAAACCAAAGGCTCCAGTGCATACATGTGCTCATAATACAAAGCAATATAAGATGGAAGGGGCATTTAATTTAAAACGTTGGGCAAAAGCAAGATACAAAGAGGGCTTGGTTTGGAAGTTAAAGTTAGTGTTTCCAAATCTCCAATAAGAATGAAGCTGATCTACATTGTAGTCTCAAAAGAGATGTAATCGTTTGTATATATAGAACATTCCAAGGTATAGCCTTATACACTCTTATGGAGCTGGCCCTCGATGATTTGCGTTCATTTTGGAAACGTTTAGCTAATCAATTTCAGCCTAATTTAAACGTTTAAACCTTTAGCCATGACACACAGGCTGCATGCCACCTGCACCAGTGTTTGCACTCAAGCATGTTAGTTACAAGAATATACATTAAATAATTATGGTGCACAGCAAACGAAGGGCAGCATCGACACTGATCTACAAAGAAGATCATTCATAATGGACTGTCTTTTGCTTTGTAAATAAAATGTAACTGTACAAGCTCCAAATAAGTTTGCACATATGACTACGGTTGATGTACATGTGTAAGATACTAAATGTAATATAACACATGTAAACTTTCTATGTACATGTGTACAATCCCATATCCTGCTCAAAGTGTTCAAGTCTGTCCTGTTTGTGAAGTTGCAATCAGAAAGTTTCTGTACATTGCACATGTCCATGGATGCATGGAGCATCAATAATTTTCATGGGTGTTTTGTAGATAAAATGTCTTGATACCATTTTTGTATATTTTTTCTTTTTTTATTCCCTGCCTTTTGTTTTGATCGTTTGAACAATTACATGTTGGTTGATATCTCTAAACCAAGTGATACATGCACATGTACACAGCAACCCCACTGTACCAGTTCCTCCGTAATGTACATTTAACTGCTAATTTATGTGCAGGTGTGTATGTGATATCAGAACCACCCCGACAGTCCCATGAAGCAATGTACTTGCCATCTGCACTAAAATGGCAGATTTTATCTGAGGCCGAAAGGTAAATATCACCTGCATCATCACAACACAGCCCACGAGGATCACTACAACTTTGAGTAAACAGTTTGTTGCCATGTAAGTCAACAGCCATCAGCCAACCCTCATTGCTCTTGGTGTAAATAAGTCGCTTGTTGCTGAACTTCAAATATGTACCAATCTTTGGAGCAGGCAGTGTTCTGACGAGGGAACCATCTGGGTTGTGTAGAGATATCTGTTCCTTGTCCTTGTAACCCACTGCTATCAGATTGCTGCTGTCCACTGCCAGGCACGTCGGCATTCCATCCACGCCGGCCTCTTTACCCGGTAGGAACTGATGAAGGAGCTGGTATTCCTTGTTGAAGATCTTGACTGCAGGATTGTCTAGGATCAGAAGTTGATCATCCTTGTTGATGGCTAGAGCTGTTGCTTTCTGTATGTCATTAGGGTCATGGGGTTCGTTTGGTTTATCAGGGTCAGGTTTGTAGGTCTTTGTAGAAATCACCTTCCCTTTTATACCCAATGTTAGCAATTTATCACTCTGTACCACAGCAATTTCACTTGTGGAGTATGCTGCTATATGTCGATAGTCTCTACCTTGCACATATTCTGAAAAGGCCTCATCTGTCTCCCATTTCTCCTCCAAGAGCAGAGTCCCAAACTGACCATCCTCTTTACTCTCCTTAAAGCCAAGGAATGACTTCCCATGCTTGATATCCAAACTCTTATGCACCTCCACCTGCTCATTCAAATCCCGCAGCATTTTCTTTTTGTTCTCCAGGATCTCATAGCACGTTGCTGTAGTCATCACTTTATTCACTTTACCCAGAATCTTCTCAGACGTTACCGCATATGCAAATTGTTTCTCTCGTTTAGTGGCAATGTCCCTGGCCTCCATTTTGAGTTGTTGTTCTTTCTCTCTGATTTTGGCAATTTCCTTTTCTGCTTTCTGTGAAATTTGAGAGTACGTTTTTACCAGCATCTTGTCAAGTCTGTAACGTGAATGACCTGAAGAAGGGGTTGCAGAAATGAATTTTTTTATGCACTCTTCTGTTTTAGCTACGGATTCATGTACTTCTTGTTTACATCTGCTAACCGCCTGGTCGATGCTGACGTGAGAATGTATGGATCCTTTGTGGTCAATGTTTGTGCATTCATTGCATATGAGGACTTCACATGTGTTACAATACAGACAGAGATCTTGATCTGGGTGCTCGCGACACTTGGGAACTTTCTTGAGTTCAGTATCCTCAGTTATTTCTTCGGGCTCAACAGGTAGCTCTGTCAAAGCCACAATCTTGTGACTCTTCAGTGCTGCAAATCGATTATGCGCCTTCTGGCATTCTTGACAGAGATAATGCTTGCAATCCATGCATCGAGAAATAGCTTCGTTCTCCGCCTCATCACATGCCTGACACATGACTTTTAACCCCTGACCTTCAGTCTGTTCCTGTTGATTGACATCCTTTGATCCTCCAGGTAGCATGTCCACGCCAGCTTCTGTCAGGGCAGTTTCCTTTCGACACAACGGACAGACGATATGCTTGTCGTCCTTATTTTGTGTCAGTTTGAGTTCTTGCAGACATTTCAGGCAGAAGCTGTGTGAGCAGTCTAGCTTCCTAGGATCCTTGTACTCAGTGTAACAGATAGGACATTCTTGAAGTTCCTTCTGGGTCTCATCCAAGACTAGATCTGTCACACCTCCCTCTGCCATCTTGCTCAGTTGTACTCTACATGTACCATATAAGAGTGGAAAGAAAAACAAACTTTCAACTTATGCATGTACTATAAGATACTGCATGAATATAGATGGACTAATGTTCAGTATACAGTGGAACACCGTTACAATGAACATTGTTGGATCCACAGAAAGTGTTCATAGTGACGATCGTTCGGTATAGTGATTTTGAACTGCTGGTTCCCTCTTTTGACCAATAGTGAACTGGCATTTCTCACATCCCGCAGCCGCAGGAGGAGTCCTCTAAACTTTAGCAACGGGTGGTTTTCCCTTTTATTCCTTGGGCCGGGTGGTTTTCCCTTAATTTTATTCCTTGGGGAAATAATAGCCATCTGTCGCTTGTCGACATTCACACACAATGTTACTATGGGTCGTTCGATGTTCGGGAATTAAAAGGGGTCCAAATAGTGTTTCATGTACAACCGGTAGATTTTTTGTTAATCTATTGACTTTTTTCAACAACAATGCTCGGTAGATGTTGTACATTAAAACCGGGAGCCAAGGATGATGTTCGGTATAGCCGAATGTTTGGTATAGCGGTGTTCGGTATAACGGCGTTCCACTGTAGTTCACTAACAGTTTGCATACATGTAGATGTAAATATGTATTTAAATCACTTCAATTTTATGCAGATGAAATCAAAAACATACATGCATATAACAATATGAAGGTAAATAATCAAAGAACATCATGACAGTCAAGATTTCTTCTTCTTGGATACATGAGAGCATAATGCAGTCTGTCATGGTGCTATTTATTATATTCCCCTGTGCGGCTGCATACGGTACAACATTTGCAAACATCAAAAAACAAAACATCCAAATTATTATGAAATACCTTACTAGACTGTTAGTGAATGACAGTCCAAAGCATCCTGTAAAATCATGGCACCTGGTGTGCTGACATTTTCAAGAATACTGGTATTTTTGTATCAATTTCAAATTGGAAGAAAAATCAATTACTGCCCAGATACCATGTTTAGTCTGAATATTGTTTGCAATCGATCACACATCTTTGAACGGGTCCAAGCCTTCTAGACTGGTTCCCCGACCTTACAATTCCCCGACCTCTATGAATTGCTCCATTTCAATTTAAGTGACATCAGGGAACCAGTCTGCAAAAACATGATTGTTTTTCTTGGTTTTTCCAGCATCTACAAACCCAAAACAGCAAACAAGTCAATGTAACAATATCTGCTATAAAACACTAACTCCCAAAATCCATCCATTTCTGAAAATTACAGCAAAGGCAAATGTATATTCCCATAACATCGTCCACCTACCTACAAGTTCAACAGGCCTGTTTATGGGTACAGTTTGAAGTCGTTTCCTGCATGCAGTCTGTCAGCAGTATCAGCCACACCCTACTATTACTACAACAGCACAACTGTATGTTGTGTACACGGATTGTCCAATAGATAGTGTTGTGGATCAAGAATTTAAGTTTGCCAGAAGATAGAGATAGGACAGTCAGAAAGAATCAAAGGACAATCCATTGTGTCTGCATGGGATACAGGGCCCCAAAAGCTAATTACATTGGCTTATTCCATTAGGGTCCCATGGTGCTGTATTTCTCCTGTGCTAGCTTGATTATCATCCTCCACTTACCTACAATGTAGCCGTTTTATGGGTCGAGTTCAAAACTTTTCCCCCCTTTATGTATACAGTCTGTCAGCAGAATCAGCCACACTCTACATGTACTGCTACATGTACTACAACAGTGCTCACTGCTGTACTGTACGTGTTGTACACGTTGTATAGTGCCTCACTATACCACAGTCAAGTTCACTTTACTGAGTTGTAACAGCTTTCATTGCGATGTCGCAATTGAACTGTTTCCTCATGAACATTATTGCTCATCCTCCACTTACCTACAATGTAGCCGTTTTATGGGTACAGTTTGAGGTTTTTTCCTGCATACAGTCTGTCAGCAGACTCAGCCACACCCTTCTTGTACATGTAGGCCCTTGTATACTACAACAGCACGACTGTATGTTTTGTTCACGCATTGTCCAATATTACTGAATAGTGCCTCGCTACCACAGTCAAGTGTACAGCAACGGCTGTCGCTGTAAATGTTGAACTATTTCCTCATGAACACAATTCCCAGGTTTTTATGAATAGCTTTTTATGTGACATCTCTGACCTCAAGCTAGGCCCAATTTCATAGTGCCAGGTTAGGCCCAAAATTTGCTTAAGCACAAAAATGTTGCTTAATATAATCACGTTACCCACCGAACTCCATGCGATTGTTATGCTAAGTAAACAACAGCTAAATACCAGCCACAAGCAATGTACATCGCATGGAGTTTTGACCGGTAACATGATTATATTAAACAAGGTTTTTTTTGTGCTGAAGCAAATTTGATGCTTGAGCAGCTCTATGTAATTGGGCCCTTAGGTGTCCTGTACTTGTACATTGTACCGGGCTGCTCTGGTGCATGTACATGTAGGCAGATCATGGATCGGTGTATTACAGTTTATAAAAAGTTTATGAGGATAACCTTGATGGGTTATTCCAGTATGAATGCCTTGCTAGCAGTTGCTCTAAATAATATTTGTTGTTGGGTGTTTCACTACTGCAGAAAGTTTTAAATCATTGAATGTGCCAAAAATATGAGCAAAAATGTCATTCGGACGTAGCATTTGTCACTGTAAGCACCGCTGAAGAACGAGACTGGAAGTCTGTTTTGAATTCTTGACCCCATTTTATTTGCATACCCCTGATGCAGGTGAAAACTAAAGGAAAATACAAAAATTCATATTAAATAATACAATCACATAAACATCAAAATACACGATTAAACAATTACATCAATAGGTTTAGAGAGAATATTAGACCAATTGTGAACGGGCAGCACCTTATCGACAATATACTCGGTTGCGGAGGAGTCAACAATTAATTTTAATAAAATACAATTAATCCAATGAATTATTTAAATAAAGAAACCCACTGATATTAAACTTACAATTGTTCCCCGGGTAAGGAATCATCAGCACACAGTGAGGTATATGGTTTAAACAGTTGTTGGGTGATCAGGGATTTACGGCGGCATTCTGGGGTGCTGTACAAAATAATGTGAATAGCAAATAAATAAACATTCCACAATGAAATATAATTCACAGATATAAATTATATAATAAATTGACATCCCCAAAAATCTGTACTTTCTATTTCCATGTACTGGGGTGAAGGCCTATAAAATACGGGCGTTGGCTCTAAGGAATCTTAGGTGTCCACTTCTGGGACTCTCTTACCTGTTAAACCTTACATTTGCATATTTCTCTAGCCTAAGGCTCCCAATCGCTAGCGTTTTATACCGCAGTAAATAGCGCCCTCAGCGCCCAGGCCCTCAGTACCTGTATCAGTCTGGTACCCTCGTCCTCTTTTTCTCTAGTGCTCACACGAGTGAGACGTAGATTTCTTAAGCTCCCGAAGGATTTGCATTTTTCTTCCATATATCGCTAAGTATTGATTAAAGTAACATTAAAATTAGTTGTACACAAAGTGTGTGTCGTCTTTTCATTTCTTGTGAAGAAAAATACCACTCCTTAGATATTTTCTTTGCCGTTTTCGTTACTGGAAAATCACCAGTTCTATCGTTTCGTTGTAGAATCATGGCGGAGTCACGCAAGATTAAGCACGGCATTACCCCGCCCAATTTTGTTACGTGCGGCGCTTGTCGCCGCATTAAACCCCGGGCACGTGTGGACGCTCATGATTTATGCCCACGTTGCCGTTCATGCAACCCAGAAAATACCTGCGAGGTATGCCATACTTGGGGTGAAGACGAGTGGGACGCAGTTTCGGCTTGGCTTAATTCACGGTCGCCATCGGTGGACTCGGCCGTGAGTAATTCTCCCGGGTCATCACAACGCAAACGATCGACCAGAAAAAAATTGGGTACACCTAAGTCGCTTACCGGGGACACGCTTTCCGGGCCTCTGGCCCCCGGTAAGAATACCAAATACGCTGGGGCTGCGCCTTCCGGGCCTCCAGTCCCCATGCGTACTTCAGACAGCAACCGACCAAGCCACCCATGTACCGGAGACACGCTTTCCGGGCCTCTGGCCTCCGGTACACCGGGTGCAGGGAATAGGGCTACGCCTGCCGGGCCTCTAGCCCCTACTCCCGGTAAAAAGAAAAGCAAAAAATCGGACCACGCCGCCGGGTCCGGAGCTTTACCTTCCGGGCCTCTAGCCTCCGGTGCCCCAGAGAGGGATAACAGGGTGGCTCCTTCCGGACCCCTAGTCCCGTCTTCCGGCAAAGCGTGCGGTAAGAAAGTGGGCCGAACCGGGGACGAGCAGACGTCCTCCGCACCCTTAGCCCCCGGTGCCGGAAATATTACGCCGGACCGAGACGATCCGGGTAATTTCCGGGATACAGATCCGACCCAGATGGAAACCGGGTCGCCCGGGACTCACTGGAGCCGGAGAGATACGGTTTTGAAGGGTAAGCACCGCCATCACAAGAAACTCCGGCGCCGTTATTATAGCTCCAGTTCCTCTTCGGTGGAGTCCGTCTCGAGCTATTCTTCGGGCTCCCGACGCTCGCGTCGCCGGAGCTCTCGATCCAACAACATAAAAAAATGTTGTTACAGGGTTTCCAGCAATTATCGGCTACGATAACATCGTTGGTTCCTAAACCGATTGGGCAAACTTCGGTTAACGAACCGGTTACTGTTAGCCCTTCACAGGATCATGAGTCCGGTGATCAGATGTCAGTTTTTCCCTCCGATAATTTATCTTCGGATTCTGACAACCGTCCACGTCCCCGTGCAGCCGTAGACAAACAATCGGCTTCAGCTGAGGGTCACAAAGATCAATTCGCTGAGCCCGAGTGCCGGGAGGAGGGCGAAATGCCCAAACTTCCCACGGTCATCTCGTCCGATGACGAGTCTGCCATTTCGTTACCTCTTTCTGCTTCTGACCAAAGATTACGGGTTTTGATGAAAGACATGGTCAGAGTGCTCAACATATCATCGGCCGACGACCCGACGCCAGATGAAAGTGGCCGCCGATCCTACAAAAAACGTACCGGCCCGGCTGAATCCCGGACTCAGGATTTCCCGGTCTTTCCGATTGATCGGTCTTGTGCCGATCGGATCAAGACATTAGCGGCGGTAAAGAAATGGCGCCCTCTTGCGACGAGAGATACACGGCCGTTTCGGGTACCGCGGTCTGATTTTGAGGAATTTCTTTCAGTCCCGGCTATGTCAGATACAGTCAAAGATAAAATCGCGGCCGATTCTACTGGCCGTACGTCACGTAAATCTCCATTTGTCAGCCGTGAAAGAAATAAAATGGAGGATACTCTTGCAAAAGTTGACACAGCATCCCGAGCAGGGTTGCGAGTGTCTTGTTTTCTGCAACTATTGTCTGAGTTTCTTGTCTGTCCGTGTGAAGCAGACTCTCCAGTATCTCCTGAGACAACAGAACTAGCATTTCGTTGCTTGGACGATTGTCTCCGTATTTGCATGGACCAGTTTGTCCGAGTTTCCATGTGTGCTACTACAGCTCGTAGGGCCAATGTTCTGGATGCCATTTTTCTCCCATCAGAGGGAGCAAGGGCACGCCTTGAATCACTTCCCCTTTTGGGAACAGATTTGTTCAATGGGAAGTTTCAAGAGGCCATGGAGGCCGAGGCCAAACGTTTGGAGGCTACAGACAAAATAAATCTGCGAAAGCCTACAAGGGCAAGCACGACATCTGTTAGGGGGAATAAACAACCTGCTAATACTGGTAGCCAGCGGTTTCCCCGTAAGCCTTTGAAGCCCTTTCGTGGGCGTGGCCGAGCCTTCACATCCAAACCTAGTCCACAGGATCCGGATAAATCAAATCCATCCAGTACATTCACCGGTTCGCGAGAGCGCACCTTTCGACCCTCATACACTCCCTGGCCTAAATCAAGTTATGGAGGCTACCGCCGGGGATCCTGGCGTAAATGACTATTCAACTACCACGGCCTACTACACAGGGCCAGTAGGAGGCCGTCTCAGACATTTCGCAGAGATTTGGGCCCTTTCCTGTCAAGACAAGTGGGTACAGGACACCATAAGGCAGGGGTATGCATTAGAATTCACAAGCACACCCCCATCGGGCTTTACTCCACATCCAACTCCCATTCCAACAGACAAGCAAAAACGCCTTGCACTGGAAAACGAAATTCAAACCCTACTCCAGAAACAGGCAATTCACCTGGTTCAACGGGGAGATATAAGGCACGGATTCCACTCGTCATTCTTCCTAACACCAAAGAAGAACCCAAGCGAGTGGTGTCCTATACTGAATCTGAAACCCTTAAACAGGTATATTCGGCCAAAAAGATTCAGGATGGAGACGCTGCGTACAGTCCTCGAGGCTCTACCGGTACCAGCTTGGGCATCCTCACTAGATTTACAGGATGCATACCTACATGTCCCAATTTCAAAGGACCATGTTCACTTCCTTCGGTTTCAGTACGACGGAAAAACTTGCGAGTTCAGTTGCCTTCCATTCGGCCTTTCAACAGCCCCAAAGGTGTTTACCAGAATAGCAAAAACTGTTGCATCAATTCTGCGGAAAAGGAACATTCAGATTTTTGTTTACCTCGACGATTGGCTCGTCGTGGGCTCAACCAGAGAGGAGACTCTAAGGACAATCAGACTAACGCAAGAACTAACAGTCCGGTTGGGTTTTCTGATAAATCAGAAAAAGTCTCATCTGGAACCTTCCACACGGCCAGTCTATTTAGGGGCCGAGTTGGATCTCCTGCAGGGCGTAGCTGTACCTACACAGGAAAGAATTCACAATCTAATAGAGTGTGTAACACTTTTTCTGCCTGCCAAAATAGCCCCGGCCATAGCATGGTTACGTCTTCTGGGGCTCATGGCCAGTATGGTGGACATAGTCCCGTGGTGCAGACTAAGGATGCGACCCATTCAGCTCCATCTTCTTGCCCACTATCGGCCAAAACTGCATTCAATAACTCATCTCGTACCAGTCGTTCAAGATATTCAACCACATCTACGTTGGTGGCTGAATCCATCCAACCTCAACATAGGTCTGTCTTTCATTCCAACCAAACCGAAAATGACCTTAATAACGGATGCTTCCAACCACGGCTGGGGGGCGCATCTCGGCACAGAACCAGTTGCGGGGAATTGGAACCCAGACGAGAGGGTCCTCCATATCAACGTTCTCGAGCTGCTGGCTGTCAGAAAAGCACTGATCCACTTCCAGCGCTCAATAAAAAGTCATGCAGTGCTAGTAAAGTCCGACAACTCCACCGTTGTCTCCTACATAAACCGTCAAGGAGGCACACGGTCCCCTCAGCTTTGTCTTCACACTTGGGATCTCCTAATGTGGTGCACCACGAACGACATAACGTTGACGGCACTTCACATTGCTGGCAAGCTGAACCTCATGGCAGATGCTCTCTCCAGGGGGAAAATAATCCCGACAGAATGGACGCTACATCCAACGGTAGTCCAGAACATTTTTCAAAGGCTCGATCGCCCGCACATAGATCTGTTTGCATCAGCCCTCAACAACCATCTGCCGGTATACTTTGCACGAAGTCCCGATCCCCATGCGTGGGCAATGGACGCCCTTTCCATAAGCTGGACAAACATGTTCGGATACGCATTTCCACCAATCTCTCTCCTTCCGAAGGTCCTGAGGAAGATAGAGTCGGATCATTGCAAAATAATCCTCATCGCCCCATTCTGGCCTCGTCAGCCTTGGTTTCAGAGGATAGTCAATCTTCTGATTCACACACCAATAATACTCCCTCAGAGGGTAGATCTTCTTGCTCAACCCCTCTCCAAAATTCTACTGCCAGAGCCAGAGACACTTCACCTGACGTGTTGGCTATTGTCGAACAGTCTCTCCGAACAGCAGGACTTTCGGCAAATGCTGCCACCATTGCTGCCCAAAGTCGTAGGGCCTCAACACGACAGTCATATAATAGCCGACTACGACATTATTATAAATGGTGCAGAGACAAGTCTATTGATCCATCCACAGCATCTGTAGGACAAATCAGTGATTTCCTCATGGAACGGTTTACACAAGGCCTCTCCGTTTCCACAGTTCGAGGCTACCGTTCCGCAATAGCGGCAGTTCATACAGGTTTTTCTGACGGATCAACAGTTTCAAACAGCATCCTCTTAAAACATCTACACCGGGGTATGTTTGTAAGTCGCCCACCGCAACAACGACTAGTCCCTTCTTGGGACTTGGGGTCAGTTCTGTCGGCATTGACAAAGCCGCCATATGAGCCCCTTGCTAATGCCTCTCTGCTAAACTTGACATTAAAAACAATTTTCCTGATAGCAGCGGCTACAGCCAGGAGAAGCAGTGAGTTGCATGCCCTTACCATAGAACAGGGTCATGTACGATGGGAACCACATGGAGTTCGACTGATTCCTCATAAAATGTTCCTGGCCAAGAATCAGTCATCAACTTTCCAACCATCGGATATTTTTATTCCTCTTTTATTTCTCTTCAGTCAGAGATGACAAACTCTGGTGTCCGGTTCGGGCCCTCGAAAGTGGTATATTGCTTAGGGGTGAGACCAACCAGTTGTTCATTACGACAACTCAGCCTTATTCAGGGGCATCACGGGACACGATCTCCCGATGGATAGTTAGGACAATCAACTCTTCTGTACCAGATTGGCCTACACGTTCAGAGAACACTGCCCATGCTCATATGCACAAGAGCATTAACAACATCATGGGCATTTTTGAAAGGCGTTCCTCTGCCAAACATTCTACAGGCAGCTGCTTGGAAAACGCCATCAACTTTCGTCTCGTGCTACCTGAAGGACGTTCTATGTTCAGAAGGTCAAGCGGAACGAGTAGCCCTCTCGGCTGCCATGGCATCTCATCCCAACCGTCAGGACAGGTTGACTGCCTCCAACACCTAGTCGACTAGAACTCCGTATACCTGTAGTAGGTGAGTCCTTTTCCACATACTTTGGTAATGTCTACCTATCAATTTTGGTGAGAACACGAGGGGACATACCAATCTAATTCAGGTAGTGCTTAGAACAGTAGTACCTATGGCAGCCTCGCCCTAACCCTCCTCCTATAGACGGTGCTAATCTATGCAAATGTAAGGTTTAACAGGTAAGAGAGTCCCAGAAGTGGACTCCCCCAAATCAAAGGTGATTTGTGAGTCCACGAGGGGACGATACTTACCTGTTAAACCTCCCACCCTCCTTCCCCACTTGGGGGCTCAGCTGGCAGGGATTACTAAGTGCTCGCGATAGAGATAAAGAGGACGAGGGTACCAGACTGATACAGGTACTGAGGGCCTGGGCGCTGAGGGCGCTATTTACTGTGGTATAAAACGCTAGCGATTGGGAGCCTTCGGCTAGAGAAATATGCAAATGTAAGGTTTAACAGGTAAGTATCGTCCCCTCGTGGACTCACAAATCACCTTTGATTTGGGGGAATTTCGGCATGAACTAAAACACACGTATCCATGATTATAGAGCCAGGCGCTAGTAATATAGTATACGGATAAATGCTTACAGGGAATTAAATGTTCAGAAATAAACATGATATTAATTGAAGTAAAAAATAAATTCAGTTAAAAAGTACTAACAAATTGTTGGCTACTGAAAAGTGAAGTAAGTTGGTCCGGAGCGTGAACGCAACTGATTTGAATTTCCCACACGCCGGGGTGGCGCAAGCAAAAACATTACGTCATGGCATACCATAGATTCCTAAGTAGGGTTGGTCGGGGACTGACTAGATTAGACTTGCAAATCATGTAAATAAGGGCTTTTAATAAGGGAAATAGTTACTCCAAGGGAAGAAAATTAAATACGGGAATAAATACATAGCGGCGACAATAACAACATTTACACCGTGTCAATGTCTAAGCCGGCGAGAAAAAAAAAGTGTAGAAAGTCTATGGGATTTTGGATAGAAAACATGAAGAAGAAACAAAAAACCGAGAAAAAAAGGCTTTTCAGCAAGGTTTTGCGGAAAAGCCAATCATATTTTCTTCACATTTTTTCGTGGGCCGCAGAGAGGCCCAGTGCATGTTATAGGCAGTCTGTTGCATGGGCCCATAGCACTGGTCTGGGTAACCATCCATAGTGGTTAAAACTCAAGATGAATCACAACTCATCTGCAATAACCAATGTCTTTGGTAATCATTGTCAATGAAAGGTTTGTTTTCAGTGGTGCAAAACAATGTTACACAATCATTGAAATGTAGGTTAAATAAATAAACCACAGCAAGATGGAGAGAACTAGTCAAACTGTTTGGGTAAATAAATGGAGAACCATCTTTTTTATTCTGAGGCTACAAATGCCTGATCAAATTGAATGCTTGATCAAATACCGAAGACCAAACTACTAAAACCAAAGGCTCCAATGCATACATGTGCTCATAATACAAAGCAGTATAAAAGTTAAGATAAAAGAGGCATTTAATTTAAAATGTCGGGCAAAACCAAGATACCAAGAAGGCTTGGTTGGGATGTTAAAGTTAGTGTTTCCGAATGTCCAATAAGAATGAAGCTGATCAACATTGTAGTCTCAAAAGAAATCTAATTGTTTGTATAGAACATTCCAAGGTATAACGTTACATTCTTATGGAGATGGCCCTCGATCATTTGCATTCATTTTGGAAACGTTTAGCAAATCTATTTCAGCCTAATTTAAATGTTTAAACCTTAAGCCACGTCACACAGGCTGCATGTCACCTGCACCAGTGTTTGCACTCAAGCATGTTAGTATACAAGAATATACATTAAATAATTATGGTGCACAGCAAACGAAGGGCAGCATCGACACTGATCTACAAAGAAGATCATTCATAATGGACTGTCTTTTGCTTTGTAAATAAAACGGTTTAAAGGTGTCCTTTAGTATTATTAATTGTGTGTGAAATGCATACGAGGGCAGATACAGCAAACATATACAATGCTGGTTTGGTTTAAACATTTTGGAAAATTAAATGTAAATGGATTAAGAATGTTTATCATTTAAATGTTTAAACGGCACCCTTTACCACCTACCACGCACAAGGGCAACAGCATGTGCGCCTCTCATGTCTTAGCTGCTCTACTCATATTCATAATACAAAACAGTCTAAATATTTGAGAAAAGTGCACAGAAACTGCAGGGAAGCAAGTTACAAAGAAGGCTTGGTTGGGAAGTTTATCTTGCTGAAGTTTGTGTTTCTGAATGTCCAATAAGAATAAAGCTGGTCTCATTTGTTTAAACAAAAAAAGGGATCTGTTGAAAAGAACATGGAGTACATACTTCGTCTCATGGAGATAGCCCTCGATGAACAGACCATTCTATTTGGCACCGCCCACCATGTATGTGGGCAACAAATCCTTCACCTCTCCTATGTTCAATACCGGTATTACATGTGCCAGATGTGCACATGTCATACATGCGAATGCATGCACATTACAAATGTGTACACACCTATGTCGGGCATAAATCATTGCTGTGATTGGTCAAAACTTCCTGGAGCGGGGCGTGTGGATTTGTCTATAATTGCCCACCTGTTTTCATGACAAATGGTGGAGAGTACAGTACATGTACATGTACTGGGAGCTGGAAATGGATACTAAATGAATGTTGCACGATCAGTATTTACACTTGTATCTTTAAGCAAAACATGTAGAAGAAGAGAAGATCAATGCGACACATGCGGTGTTTTTTCCAAGACTGATGTGATATAATTAAGTATTTTTTCAACCTACAATTTACATAGAACTCCTTTTGTAAAAAAAAAATGTATTGTTATATTTCTGAGGCGATGTTATCAGATTGGGACAAATTTTGTCATTTTGGGAAATGGGAAAAAAATATCAAACTAGCTCTTCCATTTAAACACATGGAAGTATGTACAACTGTACAATCTCCAAATAAGTTTGCACATATGACTGCGGTTGATGTACATATGTAAGATACTAAATGTAATATAACACATGTAAACTTTCTATGTACATGTATACAATCCCATATCCTGCTCACAGTGTTTCAAGTCTGTCCTGTTTGTGAAGTTGCAATCAGAAAGCTTCTGTACATTGCACATGTCCACGGATGCATGGAGCATCAATAATTTTCATGGATGTTTTGTAGATATTAAATGTCTTGATACCATTTTCGTTTATTTTTTTCTATTTTTATTCCCTGCCTTTTGTTTTGATCGTTTGAACAATTATGTGTTGGTTGATATCTCTAAACCAAGTGATACATGAAAATGTCGTCCTCAAGGCCAAACTCTTGTGTACATGTAACTGCTAATTTATGTGCATGTGTGTATGTGATACCAGAACCACCCTGACAGTCCCATGAAGCAATGCACTTGCCATCTGCACTAAAATGGCAGATTTTATTTGAGGCCAAAAGGTAAATATCACCTGCATCATCACAACACAGCCCATGGGGATAACTACAACTTTGAGTAAACAGTTTGTTGCCATGCAAGTCAACAGCCATCAGCAAACCCTGTTTGTAGTTGGTGTAAATAAGTCGCTTGTTGCTGAAAATCAAATGTGCATCAATCTTTGGAGCAGGCAGTGTTCTGACGAGGGAACCATCTGGGTTGTGTAGAGATATCTGTTCTTTGTCCTTGTAACCCACTGCTATCAGATTGCTGCTGTCCACTGCCAGGCATGTCGGCGTGCCGTCCACGCCCGCCTCTTTACCCGGTAGGAACTGATGAAGGAGCTGGTATTCCTTGTTGAAGATCTTGACCGCAGGATTGTCTAGGATCAGAAGTTGATCATCCTTGTTGATGGCTAGAGCTGTTGCTTTCTGAATGTTGTTAGGGTCATGGGGATCGTTTGGATTATCAGGGTCAGGTTTGTAGGACTTTGTCGAAATTTCCTCTCCCTCTGGATCCAGTGTAACCAGTCTATCAGTGTCTGCCACAACCATTTCACTTGTGGAGTATGCTGCTATATGTCCTGAGCACCATACTTCACATTCAACTTCTGGAAAGGTCTCATCTCTCTCCCATCTCTCCTCCAAGAGCAGAGTCCCAAGCTGACCAACCTCTTCACTCTCCTTAAAGCCAAGGAATGACTTCCCATGCTTGATATCCAAACTCTTATGCACCTCCACCTGCTCATTCAAATCCCGCAGCATTTTCTTCTTGGACTCCAGGATCTCATAGCACGTCGCTGTAGTCATCACTTCATTCACTTTACCCACAATCTGCTGAGACGTTTCTGCATAGGCAAATTCTGTATCTCGTTTAATGGCAATGGCCCTGGCCTCCGTTTTGAGTTGTTTTTCTTTATCTCTGATTTTGGCAATTTCCTTTTCTGCTTTCTGTGAAATTTGAGAGTATGTTTTTGCCAGCATCTTGTCAAGTCGGTAACGTGAATGACCTGAAGAGGGGTTGGCGGAAACAAATTTTTGAATGCATTCTTCTGTTTTAGATACGGATTCATGTACTTCTTGTTTACATCTGCTGACCGCCTGGTCGATACTGACGTGAGAATGCATGGATTCTTTGTGGTCAATGTTTGTGCATTCATTGCATATGAGGATGTCACATGTGTTACAACACAGACAGAGATCTTGATCTGGATGCTTGCGACACTTGGGAACTCCCTCTGCCATCTTGCTCAGTTGTACTCTACATGTACCATATAAGAGTGGAAAGAAAAACAAACTTTCAACTTATGCATACTATAAGATGCTGTATAAATATAGACTGACTCATGTTCAGTATACAGTGGAACGCCACTATAAAGAACATCGTTGGATCCACAGACAGTGTTCGTAATAATGATCGTTCGGTAAAGTGATTTTGAACTGCTGGTACCCTCTTTTGAGCAATAGTGAACCGGCATATCTCTCATCCCGCGCCGCACGAGGAGTCATCACGAAACTTTAGCTACTGGTGGTTTTCCCTTTTATTCCTTGGGCCTGGTGGTTTTCCCTTAATTTTATTCCTTCGGGAAATAATAGCCATCTGTCACTCGTCGACATTCACACACGATGTAACTATGGGTCTTAAAATTGCTCCATTTCAATTTAAGTGGCAGGAGAACCAGACTGCAAGAACACAATTGGGTTTTTTTGGTTTTTCTAGCATCTACGAACCCAAAACATCAAACAAGTCAGTGTAACAATATTTGCTGTAAAATACTAACCCCCAAAATCCATCCATTTCTGAAAATTACAGCAAAAGGCAAATGTATATTCCCATTACATTGTCCACCTACCTACAAGTTCAACAGGCCTGTTTATGGGTACAGTTTAAAGTCGTTTCTTGCATGCAGTCTGTCAGCAGTATCAGCCACACCCTACTATTACTACAACAGCACGACTGTATGTTGTGTACACGGATTGTCTAATACTGATTAGTGCCTCGCTACCACAGTCAAGTGCACAGCACTGGCTGTTGTGATGTAAACTTTGAACTGTTTCATTATGAACACAATGTCTCATATGGGAAATTCCCAGGTTTTTATGAAGAGCTTTAATTATGAGACACCTCTGACCTCAAGCATATTGTTGTTGATTGTGGCTAGGTGTTCAGTGGTACTTGTACATTGTACCCGGCTGCTCTTGTGCATGTAGGCAGAGGGATCGATGTATACGTAATGAAAAGTTGATATAGGCAAACGGACATAAGCTCAAGTACGCGGGGCGCTGCATACACACACTACAGAACACACGCTACACAACAGGCGCGCACATTTATATACAATGTACATAATACGCGCGCATGTGTGTTTGTGGCTAACCATGGGCTAACTTATCAAAACACTGGCTGGCTATATTTTTTCAAGCCAAAATGGTCGTCGGGATTTATTGTCCAATTAGCATGCTTCTTATATCAGCGTTTAGAGAATTTTGTAAACTTTATGAATGACGTCACCCCAAGGTTGCCGAACTTTTTGTTTTGACGCTGTGGTAAAAACAACTTGGACATGCGTGCTAAAAAAACTAGTTTACGCTTCCTGATG
This sequence comes from Patiria miniata, assembly GCF_015706575.1. Taxonomy (NCBI): domain Eukaryota; kingdom Metazoa; phylum Echinodermata; class Asteroidea; order Valvatida; family Asterinidae; genus Patiria; species Patiria miniata. Next base: position 9,340,008 of record NW_024037073.1, read on the forward strand.
TGCACTATTGAATAGGAGCACAAAGAGTGGATGTGTTTTTTCAAACTAAAATGGTCGTTATTGGCCGAGCACTGTCAATGACAAATTTCATCCCTATAGCAAGCTGAAGATGTCTTCTTTCATTTTCTGATCACCCCAGATTTGTACGTTGCCCGGTTTTAAAGATATGCCTGTTTTGGTCTTTCAACAACGCATGCGCACATATACTGAGCGTGTACACGCAGTGTTGCGATCAGCAAATGTCAAAAACTTTTCATTATGAAAAAGTTTATGAGGATAACCTTTATGGGTTATTCCATCGGGTTGGGAAACAATGTGTAAAATATATGACCATATTATGAAAAGTATGAATGCCTTGCTTGCAGTTGCTAAAATCTCCATTCACTTCCGAAAATCGGTCATTCAGTTTCGTCTGAATTTGAATGCATGATCTTTAATCCCATTTGAACTCAACGAAAGTTCAATCGTTATCATTGTCCGTGCATACGGATTTGAGAAACAGACGGCCAATTATGTTACCTGTGCATTCATTTACGCAAGCGTACCTTTTCTGAATTGATTTCTGGTACAGCTAATTTGATTGACAGTAAATGAAAATGAAACCCCTAATTTTATCTTAGTGGTGTGGAATGCATTAAACTAAAAGTGGAATAGAATGGTGAATGTTTGAAATCGCCCTCGAAAAGTGAAAAAGAAGTCTTGTAAACGAATCTGAATAGACATAAACGAAAGGTGCTGCTCAATCACTTAATTGATTGAACTGAAATGGAATTGAATGCTCTGGTAGCGAAAATGAAATGCGTGTTCAGAGCAATTCTCAAATTCAGACGAAAATAAATGACCGATTTTCAGAAGTGAATGAACCTTTTAGGAAATTGGCCGGGAAAACCTATATTTGTTGTTCGGTGTTTCACTTCTGCAGAAAGTTTTATATCATTTGAATGTATTTTGCCAAAAATATGAGCAAAAATGTCATTCCGATGTAACATTGACACTGTGTCAATGTAAATTTCTGTAAAACATTACCCAAATTCCCTTTATGTACTTCTTACTATACATGCAACACACTAAGAACAACTTTTATTACGGTAGTTGGGTATCAAATGGAGCAGAATTTATAGCTTAGTTGTGGACGTCACATTGACACCACGTCGTGTCAACCCCAAATGTCACTTCCACTGAGTGATTTGGACACCGTTTTGCTACATGTCGTTTCTGCTATATTTGAACCCTGACTATACCAAAACAAAATCTTTTCTTGGTGCATTAGGTGTCCGGTTATAAATATGCAATGTCAGTTTGGGTATTATTTTACATCTGTGTAAAAAAATGCCCCCCCCCCCAAAAAAAAGGATTTGGTTGTAACATTGTCACTGTTACATCTGAATAATTCATTTTTGCTCATATTTTTGTCAAAGTCCATTCAAATGATTTCAAACTTTCACAGTTATTAAAACACCCTCAGACAAATTTTATGTTAAGCAATTGTTTAGAATGCATTGATACTTTCAATAATATAACCAATTATTTGGATGTACGATGCACTGTTTTCCCAACCCGGTGGAATGACCCTTGTATCAGATGGTAATCAGTTGCACCTCGTACGAATTAATGCTTCAAGAAATGTTAAAACATTCAAATGTAATGAATGTACAAATGCTATTCTACCAAAACATTTGCAGGTCATACTGATGTTCCGTGAAGTACCCAATGCAACCACTGCACTGCTGGACATGCTGCTGCATTGCTGCTACTGCAACGACACGTTCACCTTGTCCGTCATGATGATGATCCACGTAAGTACAATTCCTTACAATTCAAGTTGATCCAACAAATGTTTGTACTGTATGTTTTTATTTAAATCCCCCAAAAGACCCAAAAAAAATTCGGGGGGGGGGGGGGGGAAGGATTGAGGACATCTGCAACCTTCAGGATTGTATTTCAGCAAGTAATTCAAAATTTGTTAAGACGGGCAGATTTGTCATTTTTTGTCTCATTCATATTGATGAACATTGTTTTAAAGGTAGAGTAGATCATTTGCAGCTTTACAAAAAGTAACTGACAAAGTTATTGTTGAAAAGCTTACTTGGTTTAAAGTTAGTAAGCGCACTAATCTCCCTGTGAAATTATTCCTGCTGGCATGCTGTCATTTTGAAGAAAACAATAGAAGAAGGCCATTTCCAAAGATGCGTCAAGTGAGACATTTTTGGAAATGTCCGTTAGTTGTTGGTTTGTAATTCGGTGAATCTGTGAATGGGTGTGCACAAGTGTTGACTCGATGCAAATTTCAAAAGATGCGTTAAGTGATGCATTTTTGGACATTTATAGTTGTTGGTTTGTAATTTGTTAAATCTGTGAATGGGTTGAAACAACGCACATACGTGCGCGGATGCTATTATTCGTCGGTTGAATGCATGACATCGTATAGCTGCAATCAGCTGAATGAGAACGGGTCCCGGATGCTGATTTCTGGCGAAATTCAAAGCATGACTCGGCAACTCTTGAATTGAAATCAAGTTCCTAGAATATTGTTTTCTCGGAACATACAGCATTTACTGAGCTAAAACTTCATCAGGTTAGTTGCTAAGCACCCATCCTTAGATTTTGGGCACTTTTGTCGCTTCAAAAAAAAACAACACAAATGACAAATGATCTACCCAACCTTTAACAAGTGTTTAATTTGTGTCAAGGAAATGCTTTGTACAGACAGTTTGTACAAAAAAATCCTCATTTGATTTTACTGTGCCAAGCAATAATTTCTTACAGTCTGCAGTATTTGAATGTTATTAAAGGCACGTATATGTACCGGTAGGAACATGGGCAATGATCCAGAAACGTACTTAACAATTTATTGAGAAAACCATTGATCAAAGTGAAGATAAAAAAACGCACAAAAGCAACTGATCCTATTTACCTTTTAAATATAACAAGGGAGATGGAAATTGGAAACGCTACATTATGTACGTGCCAGAATTTTTTCTCTCTGTTGTATTGATTTTTTTTGTCATTTATTGTCTCTCCGCCCTGATTGGTCGATACAGGGTCAGGTGTCCTCGGCGCCCACCAATGAGCTGAAGCACATCTTGATTCTCCTCCTGGAGCTGTTGATGATGGAGGACCCCCTGCAGGGCAAGCGCCTCAAGTTAGCTGTGGAAGGCAACAACAACAATGGCCTCTTGGGTAAGGAGCACTCATCTCTGTATATACTGATCTAGGTAGGGTGAAGCCACTCGGACGCCATCTTGGGAGGCCAAGACATATGGGGTATTGTATCAATGTGGGGTCAACTTGTTTTTCATATGCCTGTTACATCTGATATCTGTGTTTTTGTAATTCTGGTGCACTCCTTGATGCAGTCATCCTCCAAGAGTGAATGTGAATTGCAAACTACCTACCCAACAAATAAAACGTTTCAAGTCATTCTTAATGATACTTGAATAAGGGAATGAATGTGTGCTTGGTTCGTTTTAAACAAGTCTGTTTTAGACTGGCTGGGGGAATTAAATGCCGAAGGGAGGGATATCAGTAGCGACAAGGCCCCCAGCCAGTCTTAAACAGACTTGTTTAATACCAGCCAAGCACAGATTTATACCCTTTCACAAATACCATTTCCGTCAAAGAGTCATCACCAGTCAAAATAATTTAAATTTCCAATGATTTTTCCAATAATTTTACTTCATATTCTTTTAAAACATCCCTCTGACTATGTTATGGTATATGCCTCTAGCAAGTAGTTGTAGACAACTCCTTATATGGGGATTGGCCTGCGTGTGAGGCATACTGGAGTAGTGGCGCAGAGCACAGCTGTGCCGGTGTAGTATGAATTATGACTATGAAATACTGACTCACTGGTATTGTTGCGCATTTCTAAGTGAGGATTGTGAACGTTCAACCAATAAAAGGGTAATTGGACCAGATTATATAGGAGTCCAAATTTCATGTGACACCAGAAGAGTGTTAAAGACCAGCCAGCCGGTGTTTAATCAACCGTTTAAGACCGGCCACGTTACAGGCTCTCGACCAATAGGAATGGGTAAACTGTCTTAGGTATTTCTGAATGGAAAATTACAAAGTACCGTGGTAACAGGGGCAAGAAAATTGTCACACTTTGGACCAAAACTGTATAGAGTAGTAAGATTCAAAAGTACAGTCCATCATTTGTAATTTGTGCATTTTGTTAATGTATGACCCAACAAACGTGCTAAAATCTAAAGAAGGGTGCTGATACAATTAACCTCATGAAGTTTCAGCTCAGCTTCAGCTGTATATTTCAAGAGAAACAACATTCTAGCATCTCGATTTCAAATCAACAGTTGCCGAATCATGTTTTGAATTGGGACTGAATTCAGCGTCCGAGACACGTTCTCACCTAGCTGATTGCAGGTATGCGATGTTGCGCACTGATCCAACGAATTATAGAGGGCGCGCGCATGTGCGTCGTGTCAATGCTTGCGTGCACTTCGCCGAATAAAAAAAGAAGTACTAACAGAAATTTCCAATGGTGCGTCTTTAGATGCACTGTTGGAAAGGCCTTCTTTCGTTGATTTCTTAAAAATGAGAGCATGGCAGAAAGATTAATTTCACAGGGAGTTTAGTCCCCTTACTATCTTTCAACCAAGTATGTTTTTCAACAATAATTATGTCAGTTACTTTTTGGATAGCTGCAAATGATGGACTGCAGCTTTAATTGCCTTCCTTGCAGACTATTTCATCGTGGCTGTAATAAACTTAATGTCACTATTTCTTGTTATTGTCTCGCAGAGATCATCCGTAAATGTACGTCCACGGACAGCCGTCGGTCCTACCAGTGCATCAAATTCCTGGTCCATCTGTCCAACAAATGCTCCATGGCCAAAGAGTATCTGATGACCATCTCGGTCCGGTGGCAGTGGGCGGTCAACTGGCTCAAGAAAAAGGTAAGAACTTCTCATCAACATGTAGTTTTTGGAAAGGTCAGTTAACCGGGTATAACATCTCCGAGTCAAAAGGTTTAATTTTCCAAGTTAACCAAGTGAAAAAACAAGCTAATTATTATAAACTGTAGTTCATCCATGGTACTTTGTAAGCAAGCTGACTTGAAGGCACATAGGATGCATTTCTCCCAGAAGTAATCTAGCTGATTATTATCAAAAATCTTATGTATTAGTGAAATTTTGTCTAGCTTGCCGTCATTTAGAAGAAGTTAAGAAATGTAGGTGATTTCCAACGATCTGTCAATTGACTGATTTTATTATGTTATACAAGAAATCCATAGCAACTTTCTATCAAGACTAGTCAATTAATGTGCTTATTTTGTTTATGTTGCTGTTTTGCATAGATGAGTGAGCACTACTGGACGCCTCAGAATGTCTCCAACGAATCCAGCACGGGACGGTCCTTCCAACGCACCATGAGCGCCCAGGACACGCTGGCCGAAGCCACCGCGCTGCTGGATGAGCTCAACACCCGTGACGACGACGGTGAACACATCGAGAACGACGAAGAGGAGGAGGAGTACGTCGAGGGGGACTCCAACACCAAGATGGAGGTCAACGGGTCGTCAGAGGGGTCAGAGGTCAACGGGAATGAAGACAGCTCAGAGTCTTCCAAGACGTTGGTTCAGGACGACGTGGGCGACTTGGACGACATTGATACATAACGGCGTTTTTTTTTTCTGTTTCAGAATTTGTAGCCAATAGAAGATGGTTCCTTACTCCCGGGGTCATAAGTCAGAGGTCATCACAGGTCAGGTCGTAGGAAACCAAGGGCCAGGTTGCATTTTTTTTTTTTGCTGACACATCGTATTTTAACCAATCACATCACGCACCCTAACATGAATATTTATCACGCTGTGTGGATGGAAGACACTTAGGATTTGTAGTGTTTACCTTGCAATTAACTTATGCCAACCAACAAAAATATTTCATAAAATTGGACAAGGGTTCAAACCATCTTGCGATCCATGGTTCACTTCACTATCCACTAGGTCAATCCTGCTTTACCTCTAAGGCTGGGAGCTCTCAATTGTTGAAAACAGCCACTTGACTGAAAGGACAACTTGGCACAGAAAGTCTGTTTGCATAGGGTGTTCAAAGCAGACAATGAATGCTTAATAACAATATTTTTGCCCAAGCAAGTCAGAAGTTATAATAATTTGCATGCTTTGTACCTTGAGAAACCTGTTTTTGCTGAGCAGATATTTTCCGTGCTTACCAGATTTTTGTTGGCCGCTGTTTCCGTTCTAACATTCACTGTAAGCCATAATTTTGTGTATCGCACAAATTCTTCTATTTTAAGCCAATATAGGACAAACTTTGTAATTTTTTTTTATTTGGACTCAAGTGTAGTTTGTAGAAGCAATAATTTTATACGGACACAATTTGCAGCATGGTATGTGTATCGTTTTGCCACAAAGTCTCACAGCCAGTTTAGCAAGGGATGCAAAAGTGACAAAATTTTATAGAAACCTGAATTTAAACCTTTTTGCACACTGATACTTTTATTGGATGTTTTGCATAGTAACTTGGTCGATTTCTAACCATAACCACTCCTGGGTCCTACAAATTCCATCAGAGTTTTTGTGAAGGATTTTATAGGATTGAGGAAAGTTGGGCCTAGTTTTTTTTTTTTTTTTTGGCACAGGGGTTGATGCACCTATTAAGTTTTAATAATGACCATTTGTTTTGTGCACTGTGTTTGATTTTGTCGGATTCAGGAATTTTCTATCAAAAGTGCTGCGAGATTTGTGAATTTCTTTTTTTTCCCTGTTTATTGATTACCCCACTTGATTAAATCAAGTTGCCAAAAAGTTTATGAATTGAAATAACTTCAAATAACTCTACAAAGATTTTTGAATCTGAAATCTATACATAGAGTAAATTCTTTGCTGTAAAAATTCTGAATTCTGGCATCTTCGAGCAAACTTGAATCCTCGATCCTGATTGGCTGATTCATGACAACAACATTATCCATATTGCTGTCTGGGTATCGCACTATTCTTAGATGCGCACTATGCCTACTGCACGCACGTGTTAAAGGATAACCGCTGAAAAGTTCGTGTGCAGGGTGCGCGCGTTCGATCCAGCTTTACTGTGCGTCAAGTTGGCTTGAAGATAAATCCGTTCCACTCGCGCTCATGGAAAATAGATTTGGTGCGTCTGTGTCCCACATACCACTTGGTCTTCAGCCTCGTGGCATTTGGTACTCAGAGGCACTACTTTGTTCCGTGTTCCACTCACGCTTGTTGGATAAATGACTATGACATACATGTTTCATCATTATTGTCTGCTGTAAATAGTTTTTAAATACAACAACAACAAAACGGGTTGTACTTTAAATTTTCACACAGCATGAGTACTCTAGCAACTTTTCAAAACTGCCTCAGCTAAAAGAGAATTTGATAGTATTTTTGGATCTAGATTTGAAACTAGCTGTGACTGGTTTCAACCAGATAGATTACATGTATATCATTAACCTTTGACTGTGATGTGGTTCATGAGAACCAATCAGATTGTACCAGGAATGGCATGAATATTTGTAAAAAGGAAAGCATCCAATACCAGGCGACTACCTTCACTCTTTCATCCAATCGCAACTGCATGTGGTATCGCTATGGCAATACCTAATTAATATGCATTTTCGGTATCTTCCATGTAGATAGTTTGGTAGCGGTGTGTTTTAAGTAAATATGAATAACTAATATAAGTTATAGTTACACACACACCAATGCAAGTTATTTTTCAAGTAGCATTAAATGAAATTTGAATTTTCATTTTTTTTTGGGGGGGGGGGGATGTTTTGCTCGATACATTAACTGTTGAAGATCCCTTTCTGTGTAAATTTAATAGCATCTTCATCACTGTAGATATCACACATCACTATTTCATATGTAAATACTTTGTACATAAGAAAAATACAACGTAGGTTTTTGTTAAAAAGTCAAAATGTCAATTTTTCATTTTAAAAAGAGATTAAGAGACCATTGAGATAAGTTGGGAAAAACATTATTCTTGTTGTTCAGTTGTATGTGGGATTTTTTCAATTGAGAAGATGAAACCACCTGGCCAATGTTAAGGTCATATGGAAATTTATGTAGGGGGCTGAGTTCTTGCACACTTTAACATAATTAACATCTGCACAATTTTTCTGTTGTGTTCCAAATTTTGTTTCAAGTAGTTATGAAGTTTTACTTTTTCAATTGGTTCAGTAATTCCATTTGTTTTAACCCGTTGTCTAATTCCATAAGAAAAATCTGAAATTATATTTAATTTGAAGTTCATAGGATGCGGTGCTTTAATGCTTGTAGCATAAGTTGAAAAGTTGCATTTTTGTTCCTCTGTTGAATTGTTTGTAATGTTAACTGTGCTTTAAATACTGACGTGACATTACAAACTATGCTTTTTATGCTACAGAAAAGTAGACCTTGCAGCAAAGGTTTCCACCTGAATTATTTTCATTTTCTGCCGTCAGTGAAGCAACCTTGATAAGCAGAAAAACTTTAGCCTTTGTTAGTTTTAATTTTGTATAGGTTATGTGTGCAATGAGTAGATTATTCCAAAATTGCACCCGCCAGATACGAACACTTGATATATCTGTTCAAAGATCATATAGTACACATTGTTTTGTTTTCGTTAAAATTGAGGCAATTCAGTTTGTATCCAAAGAGTTAAACCATATTATTATTATTTTTATCAGGCTTCCAGTGATAGAAAAAAATCACTGTATTGTATGCTTTCATGAAAAGTTCACAGACGACTGCAATATTATGTCAGAAAGTACCCAGATGAGGACAATATTATTTTTTTGATATTTTCCTCATCCGGGCATTTTAACAATTTTCGCTGGTTCCCACACAATCAAGAGCGTAGAACCTCACAGTTGTCAACCGGTCAACACAGCGTAGCGTGGTACCATCGCACGCGGGCACGGACGCAGCGCTCAGCATGACATACGCGCATCATGATATACGTGCACTGTTGTCAACAGCATACCAACAATGGCAGCTTTGAGCAGCGCAAAATTTGCTTCGGTAAGCAAAGAATATTCGGTGAAGTTTCGGAAATAAAGACAGTGTCCTGAAAGGTATTTCTTGCTGATCAAGTCAGCTTGATATAAATAATAATAATAGTATTGGATGGCTTTTTTCCCCGGGGATACAAGAATATATTGCACTAGCCTATAACAATAGTGCCCTCATCATAGCTCATGCAATATATTCTTATATCCCCCTCAAAGCCATCCAATATTATATATCTATCTTTAGGGGGGATTGATATGCAAAGTTCCGTCATGAAATAAAACACAAACACACAAACAAAAAACGAATCTCAGTCAAAGGATTTCTTGATAACCAGAATTTTTTTTTAAAAATTAGCATAAAAATGCACAAGAAAAAAATGTCTGCCTTACTGCAAAATACTGTACATATTTAGAGACCTTCAAAAGTTTAAAACCATCGGGTGAAAATCTACTTTGATTCACTAAAATTGTAGGAATAAAAAAAGTTGCATTTTTAAGTAATGTAGTACTGTTTGATACAATGCAAGACATGGTTAGTAGATCAGACAGTAAACTTAGTGTATTGTATAGGTATATGAAATACTGGTTCAAATCTGGTTTGAACCAGTTCAAACCAGTCTCTACTGGTTTAAACTGGCCCTAATTAAAGAGGCATATGCATACACACATTTGAGTGTACGGTTTCTGCAGAGTTTACACTGAAGGGCTGGTCAGTGACATTAATGTACATGTGTGTACATATATGTAAATATATTTTAAATATTGATTACAAATTCCTGGTATTTTAAATAAAAATTTTCTTTCATGATCAACTTTGTGAGACAGAGAAGTGCAAGATTTGAATAAAGAATTCTCAATTTTACCCAGTTGTATATTTTCTGTATTTTGTCAGATTTGTTTTTGTTAAATTTAATTGTATACATGTATATGTTTTTCCATAGAGTAAGGAATGAATTGTATCATTCAAATTCCATGAAAAGATACTTTAATAACGTTGTTGGCATGAGGCGATTTTGTCTTTTAAGAACCAGGGCTTTCTCCATACAAGGATTTCGTTGTTTTTCTTTACCCAACATTATCACACTTCTCAAGCAAGACAGCGAAGGTGAGATTCACGTGTAAGTTGTCGTAAATAGTACTCTTTTCCACAGCTTTTAACACGTTTTCTCCAAAATGTTGGGTTGAAAAATCTAAGAGATTTCAGCTTTTTGGTATCTATATGCTTTCTCTGTAATTTGCAGAAATAGATGGATTTTGGGGGTTAGTATTTTAAAGCAAATATTGTTACACCGACTTGTTTGAAGTTTTATGTTTGTAGATGCTGGAAAAAAAAACAAGAAAAACAATCATGTTCCTGTATAGTCTTCAAATTTGGTTTGTGGGTTGCTCTTGGTAGCCTTATCAAGTCTATTGCTTTTGGGGCCTACAGGTCAAAGGTCAAGGTCAATTTTGCTAAAACAATAGAAATCTTCCATTTTGGTTAGGGACTCTGAGAAGTATCCATACTAACCGACTATAAAAACTGCCAGCATGCCAGGGGGATTGCGCAAGTTTCACTCACGGAGTCCTTTAGCCCCTGTTGTCAAAATCGTTTACATATCAACGAGTAAAGCTCTTTCTTGTGTTTTCCCGCCAGTTTGGAACCAGTCAGTTCCGCCGAGCTGTCCCCACACCACGACGGCGATCGTCTCAGCGAGCTGACTGCTCTGGTGCGCAAGTGGGAGCACCGGGGGATGTTCATGGACCGCATGCCGCCAGGGATCCAGCGCGTCATACGCGACAACAACCTCCAGTTCCTGTGGAACCGCGCCATCTATGACACCGATTACTTCACCTTTTGTCCGGAGCCTTGCATCCTGCAATGTGGTGAGTCCAAAAAACATCTTCAGGGAATTTTTTTTGTTTACAAAAAAAGCACCAATTCTGGCGCGAAAACTTGTTTACCGCACAATGATAATAGTTGGGCAGATCATTCAAATGTAAGTTAAAGATACAAATGCTCAACACAACTATACCTTTCAAATTTGCTGACATTACTGCACGAAGGAATTTCAGGGTACAAAACTTTGCTCCTCAAAAATCAAGCCGTTGGAGTACACTTCATCATACCCACAAGCCCAACTTCTTTGGTTTCATGTGAAATACGCCCACCGTCAGCATGGGATTTTCTGCTATAGATTTTTAAATAAACACCGCCAAAAAAGTAAAAAGTCCACACTCATTTTAGGGTCATAATTTTGAATCCGATCGTCTTATGATAACGTCATTGGTATAGACCTTAGGGGAATTTTGTTAGCTACATTTTGATGCCCAGTTTGCTACCAAAGACTGTAAACTGTCCAACATTGACAATGGTTCGTGAAAAATATGCAGCTGGAAAAGTTGAAAGTTATAAGAGTAGGCGAGTGGAAATTGCTGTGTGACAATGTTACAGTGCCCAAAACGAACGGCAGGGAATTTCGATTGTACAGTGCTTGTATATGCATGGGAGCACGATGAATTGAATTACCCGCGTTTTGTTCGGGCACTGTGCAGTTGATAGGCGCCAATTACAGCGTGTGGTTTGCGCTGAGCAATTTCTCCTCGCGTAATCTTTAAATTTGCAACTTTTGGTATTTGCTTATAAAGTGTACCCCTGAATCATTACCCTGATCGAGAATACTTTGATAAAAACTCCTCTTCAAAAATATTGCTCTTCTTGTCAATCTGCAGTCCTTCACACTGAGCAGTAACTACGATTCCTGTGCCGTCACCAGCCTGCAACTAGCCTTCCAGTTTCTATTCAACAATTACTTCCGAACCAAAAAGAAACTCAGGTGAGTTCTGAGGGTAGCATTCCATTTGACTCAGGCATGCAACTTTTCCTCGGATCAGCTGATTTCTTCTTTTTTCACTTCCCATGTGTGTCATTGAAAATAGAAAAACACTGTACAAAGTCTTGGAAAGATTTGAATTTCCTCTTTTTTGTGACTTCCCAGTTACATGCCTGTTGACTCTGAAAGGGCCCATGCAGTGTAGATAGCATTTATTTAATGCTATCCTTGAAAATGCATCGTTGTGTTCCATTTAACCTTATTTTAAATTTAGAGAGGAGACAATGAAGAAATTACAGTCTGAAGAGGTTGAAGGAAAACCCCAGAAGAATATCCTGGGGTAAGCTCACAGAATCAGTTGGAGACTGAAAACCCAATCCACATGCGGACCAGGGCAGGAATTGAACCCGGGCTGTAGCGATGGAAGGCGAGGAAAGAACCACTGCACCAACCTAAATCTCCATCAAACCTGACTCCCCTGTAATAATAATAATAATTTTTATTTATAAAGCATGCATCCACCAGTATTGGTGCTCAAGGCGCTACATCATTATTACCTTTCTTATCCTGCAGAGCTTCGTCCACTTCAGTCCGGCCTTGGTGTCTAGTTCCCAACCTCTCAATGGCCTGATCGAGTACCTGCTCTCGCTGCTGGACAAGGAGGTGCCAGACCACTGCAAGACGTGCCAGCAGTACTTTTGGCTTCTCAGCTCCTACCTGGATGCGGTAAGTTCCAGTGTTGTAGTCTAGTATTTTTTTCCCGAGTACCGAGTACTGCCGATTACAAATACAGGTCTCCGAGTACCAGTGGCGTAGCCAGGAATTTTTCAGTGGGGGGGCGCTGGGGGGGCTGGAACATTTCATGGGGGGGCGTCAAGCAGGGGCGTCAATCGCTTCTCAAAAGTGGGGGGGGGGGGGACATACCTTGATCATAACTGATGGAAGCGCGAAGCCCTTACGGCGAAGCCCTTACGGCGTGAAAAAAATTGGATTCTAGATGTTCCGTGGTGTGATTTAAAGCAATTTCTTACGACTTTCCTCCATGCTTTAACTAATATTTTCTTGGCAAATGATAATTATTTGAACATCGTTTTTGAGGTTGGAGACATTGAATCAGCTATCAGTATTCTGAGTTATTGGCGTGGGGTTCGGGGCGCGCTTAAGGGCCCCGAAAAAAAATTGGATTTTCAATGCTCTGTGGTGTGATCTGAGGCAATTTCTTTACCACTTTAACCAATAATTTCTTAGCACAAAAGATAATAATTTAAACATAATTTTTGAGGTTTTCTCAGCTAAAGGCATAAGAAAATTTTGTGAACATTGTTTTCGAGTTTGGAGTCATTGAATCAGCTACCAGAATTCTGGATTCTAAATGCTCTGTGGTGCTATCTGAGGCAATTTCTGACCACTTTAACCAATATTTTCTAAGCAAAAGATACATTGTAGTACATAATAGGGCTCATGGCGTCATGTAGATCCCTGATAATTTTTTTAGAAACTCAAAATCTCAGTGGGGGGCGACTGGGGGGCGACAAGGTTTCATGGGGGGCGGTCCCCCCCCCCCACGCCCCCCCCCCCCCGTGGGCTACGCTACTGCCGAGTACGAGTACTTGTACTTCTGAGAACTCATACTCGAATAGCAGTACGAGTACTGATACGTACGAGTAAGAGTACGAGAATCGTACTTCCGAATACGATCAGTATGAGTACGAGAACTTCTAATTCCGAATACAGCCATACGGCAAATTGTTCATTGTGGGCCCAGGTCCAGTCAGACTGATACACAGCCCCACTCACAGCTAGCTATTAAATGTGTTTGTCTGGACGTGTACAGAGGAAAATCAGGAAACTTTGATTTCTACGCAAGCCAATCGACCATTTCAAACTGAAACTATCGATAAAATAAGGCCGTGGTAAGTCAGCAAAACCATATTTTGTTTTCGAGTACTGCTATTCGAGTACGAGTCTTTTGATGTCGAGTACAATTTCGACAAGTACTTTGCTGCTCGAGTACTATAGTACCATCATTTAGAGTACGAGTACTTTGACATTCAAGTACGATTACAAGTATGAGTACTCTAAAAATGGTACTTGAGTAGTACTCGAGTAGTACTCGAGTTCGAGTAACAAGTACGAGTACTTCAACACTGGTAAGTTCAATAAATGAAGAGCTTGCTTCCAAAATCAATAAGCGCCACTTTCTTACCTTCTAGAATCCTTCCCTCTGCCCAAAGTTTAGTTTCGACGGCCGTTAAATACGTAACCCTCCTGCTGTCTGAACAGTCACAGACAGTCAAACAAATCAATCCTCTTCCCCTGCCATGCCTTTTACACAGGCTAGTCACCAACAGTCAGATCATAAATCAAGCAAGCACTGCAACTAGTCAAATTGAGTCAACAGACAAAAACAGACAAGTGATTGGCACAGCTGGCATATTAATCACTCGCAGTCAAAGCATAGCTTTATCAAGCCACATAAACAGTAACAACCAGTCAATCCTGTGTTGTGTAGGCTGGGAGCGCTTAACTGTGGAAAATAGTCACTTGATTGATTTTGACTGAAAGGACAATTTTGCACAGAATGTATGTTTGCATAGGAGTGTTACACACAATTCAAGACTACAACAAAGCAAAATCTGTAGTTCAGAAACAGTTGTTATACTGTGTATGTTCTATAAGTTTTGGAGTTTGTCTGGAGCTGGGTTGAGTTCAACCTGGGGCAATATCAATCACAGGGTTGACACAGGGTTGAACATTTTCAGAAGTGAAATGCTGCATATTTTTGACCGTCCGTCAACCCTGTGTCAACCAAACCCCGAGATTTGTGTTAAAAGGCCTTTATGGTGTTTAAATTGCTACTAGAGGTTTAAAAAAAAGTATCATTTAAAAATATGTTGTCTTTTCCACTCATAGGATATTGTATGCTGCAAACATCTGTTCACTAAGTCTGCCGTGCGGCGGATCGTAACGTTCCTCTTGGGCCCACACACTGCACAGAACGAGGAGGTATGTAAGGCAGTGAAAAACAGTGCATTAAATGAAATTGGGTGACAGTTACCCAATGAAATGCTGGTTCTTCATGTACTCACTTCGAGGACACATAGATCTAGTTGTGATATCAAACGTTAATCATGGTTCAAATATAGTCTCTCAAAATGATCCCCTAATTGAGCCATAATTCTCAGGACTTTTAACCTGTGTCAAATACAGGATGAGTAAAAAAAATGCGAAACCTGAATGTCGGGACCATTGTTTTAGTGAAGTTTTGCATGTAGCACTTTCAAAATCTAGGATGTGAAAGTCCAATTCATAAGCTTTCTTTTAGTACAAGAATCATTCAAATCCCTCATGTAATTTTCAAGTTACGGAATTTTAAACACAACCACCGTTTTAAAATTCTCACGGTCCACGGATTACAAGAAGGTAAGTGTTCTTTCAACAAAATGACAACAAATCACATAGGGATGTGTGTGAATTGTTTATGTTTTACTGAAAGGACGCAAACCTTTTTTTTTGTGATCCGTGGACAGAACGTTAAAACTGTGGTCGTTGTTTAAAATTCCGTAACTTCAAAGTGATTTGAATGATTATTGTACTAAAAGAAAGCTTATGAATTGGGCTTTCACATTTTAGAGTTTGAAAGTGCTACATGCAGAGCTTCACTTAACAGTCCCGACATTTGGGTTTTATTTTGTTTCACCCTGTTTTAGGCATTTCTTGTCTTAAGACTACTTATTGATTTTTTGGCCTGCGTAGGATGTTCAGACGAGGCGATGGACGTCCCTGCAAACCAAAGAGTTTACTTATCTCCACACGATGCTGGCTGTCATGATCCTGTACTGTGACGTCTCCAAGTTCAGAACAATCGGTAAGTCTGGCTGTCTGTTGTATGGACTTTGTGCATAAGTACTGTACTACTCTATTGCCAGGAACATATTGTTTGTGCCCTTGGGCAAGACACTTAACTACAATTGCCTCTCCTCCCAGGAGTATGAATGGGTACCTGTGAGGGTCGAGGACCGAATGTGTGCTGATATTGGCTGCCACGTGGTCTCGTGGCCTAATGAACAGGGAGTATTTGTAAAGTGCTTTGAGATTGTTGATACGATGGAAAGCGCTATATAAGCATAACTTATGGCGGACCTGTTCAGCTCGGAACTAAAAGAAAAAATATTCAAAACAATTTGTCTCCAACATATTCCACTTTTGATGACCCCATGGTATTGTGTTCATGTTGCTTCGATAAACTTTTGCTAGAATCTAGAATCCAACATTTTTCAAAGCCCATATAGTAAGGGCTTTGTCGTGTCTGCATGTGACAGGTAGCCAGTCTATTAGAGTGTGTATCAAAGGTCAACTCGTGTAAGAGTTTCTGTGCGCGGATCCATGTTGAATAAACGTGTGTTACGAAGTTGTAAGCCAAACCGAGCTGGAGTTGTTGTGGTGCTATTTGCGTCCCAAGTTGTTTAAATACGAATCCCCATCAAAGGATATAACAGGCTTCGCACTCCGTGCTAGCATACAAAGTTCCACAAGTTCCACTTTGTGGGTTTGATGAGCCCCTCCCTCCTCTTCTGGGGGTCTGGGATCAGGTAGACTTGTTCACAGTCCCTGCATTATTGATCAGACTTCAGATAACTACACCAATATGTGACTGTCCAGCACAAAACTGGTCGGACGTTGCATGGTCGTAGTTTAAGATACAGCCTTTAAATACAAAGAGTATTGATGAAAATTGGGAACCAAATACACCTATAACTCTGTCAGATTTTGTCCCATTTCCATATTCCCTACAACATTTCAATGCCCTTATTCAATGTCCTTTTCTGATGAGCTGAAAATCCCAGTTTTTAAAAAATGGTCCAAATGACTGGGTTAACGTTTTGTGCCGGACGGTCACATATGTCAATGTATTGTATCTATGAATACTTAACCCTAACCCCCTAGGACCTGTCGGTTAGGAATCATACTCAATCCTCCAAAATCGTCTGTTATTTCGTGAATTTGTTCAGAGGGGTACCATTGACTCAATCCTTCAAAATCCTCCAACAATCACTGTTAATGGGTTGAGGCAGTGCCGATGACATTCAGAAGCAGTGAGGATGATATCGAGCATAATGCAGGGCTCAATTATACATGACTGAACATAAACAATGCAGGGTACAGACTACGAACTCAGCACAATGCATCCTCCAAAATCAACTGCCACTTTTTGCCATTCGATCAGCCTAAATCTCCAAAATCCTCCTAAACTGCCATGAGGATTTTGGAGGATTGAGGATGGTTAGAGTTAAATTTCATTATTAGAATAGCAATGATTGAATTGGACTTATTGTGGATTACTGTTTATCCCCAGATCAAGGGGATTATCCACCGAGGCAGCGGACGTTGATCATCCCCACCAGTAAGCCGCTAGCCATGCCCAGCGACATGCAACAGATCCTCTTTGCCACGGAAGGCATCAAGTACATCCGGGAGGTGAGTTTATAGGTCGCCGTGGTGACCATTCATCTTACAAAAACCTTCCAAAAGTTTTAATCGAGAACCGTTGATATACTATTGGATGATTTCCAAAGTATGTCACGTTATCGTGGACCACATTGTGGGGAAGTTTTTTTTGGGGGGGGGGGGACTTACGATCAAGTCGTTGGAAAAACCTGACTTTTCTGAAAGACATTTTGTTTGCAATCAGTTGCACATCCAAGAACGGGTGTAAGCCAGCTAGTCTGGTTCCCTGACCTGACAATGCCCCGACGTCTATAATTTGCTTTGTGTCATCTGAAGTAGGGTCAGGGAACCAGGCTACAAGAGCAGCATATTTTTTCTTGGTTTTTCCAGCATCTATGAACATTAACTTTAAACAGGTTAGTGTGACAATATTTGCTATGAAATACTAACCCCCAAATCTATTGATTTCTGAAAATTGCAGAAAAAGCAAATGTTTTATATTACCTTAACTTCCTATTGTAAGGAAGGAATGCCCCAAGTTTGTTATCATTTTAAAGGTTATGATGTGACGTACTGGGAACATTGGTAAATACCTGGAAACAGACCAAATGATTAAATGAGCAAATTCTTCTTCAAAGGTACCTAATACCCTGTGAAATTATTCCACTTGAAATGGGATCATTTGGAAGAAAACAATAATTGAAGGCGGTTTTATGCCCCGCCAGTGAAGCCGAAGGGGCATACTGTTTCTGCCTTGTCCATCCGTGTGCCAGCGTTATGGGGAAGGTTTTTATTGTTCAGGAAATAAAAACCAAGTTATGGGGATTTTCTGCTGACCCCATAGCGTCTTCGGTCTCCATAATATTGTGGCAGGGATCTCCCTGGGCCATCCCAAGTTCATAGGGACCAAGTCTGACACCTAGTGTGTAGCGGATCTCTCCGAACCCAAGCTTTCCCAAGACAAGAGACCACTCAGAGCGACCTCAAGGCTTAGGGAGCAGGTCCGTTTTGGAGAAAATATACCGCCGATTATGATGATTGTGATTACTCTCTGTTAATTGCACAATAAACCTGCAAGAAATACACCTTGACAACAGGATTGTCGGCACAACAAGTATGGTCGTAATTTATTATACAACAATCAAGAAATATACAGGAGTAGTTGGGATCTAATTGGGCTGTTTTATTACCAGGGTCAGTTAATTATACATGCAGTTGGGAGACATTAACCCACTACTCATATAAGCAGCAACATGCACAACATCAACAATGTACAATAATGTAAGCAATACACACTAATGTAAGTAGTACACTCCAATGTAAACAACGCACGCCAATGTAGACAATGCAAGTAATGTACAGCAATGTAAACAATGCATGTACGCCAATGTAGACAATGCGCGCCAATGTAAGTAATGTACAGCAATGTAAACAATGCATCTACGCCAATGCGTGCCAATGTAAGTCATGTACAGCAATGTAAACACTGCAACTACGCCAATGTAGACAATGCGCGCCAATGTAAGTAATGTACAGCAATGTAAACAATACATGTATGCCAATGTAGACAATGCACGCCAATGTAAGTAATGTACAGCAATAAACAATACATCTATGCCAATGTAGATAATGCGCGCCAATGTAAGTAATGTTCAGCAATGTAAACAATACATGTACGCCAATGTAGACAATGCGCACCAATGTAAGTAATGTACAGCAATGTAAACAATACATGTACGCCAATGTAGACAATGCGCGCCAATGTAAGTAATGTACAGCAATGTAAACAATACATCTACGCCAATGTAGACAATGCGCGCCAATGTAAGTAATGTACAGCAATAAACAATACATCTACGCCAATGTAGACAATGCGCACCAATGTAAGTAATGTACAGCAATCTAAACAATACATCTACGCCAATGTAGACAATGCGCGCCAATGTAAGTAATGTACAGCAATGTAAACAATACATGTACGCCAAAATAAACAATACAATATGCCAATGTAAATAATACATGCCAATGTAAGTAAAGTATGTAAATGTAAACAATACATGCCAATGTAAGTAATACATGCCAATGTAAGTAATGTACGTAAATGTAAACAATACACGCCAATGTAAGAATGTACACCACGCCAGCATATAACCTGTTCAGCCTTGTACCTGATAACGCTTTCCCATGCAAGCGAGTGTCAGCATCGCACAGTACGTGTACACTCACTTGTTTGGCTGCGCGCATCAGCATTACACAGCGTAACTTAAGCAAAGTCATGGCCTGAACACAGCTTAATGAAGCTTAACGAGTTTAGACCCCATAAATCAAAGGCAAAGGTCATTATGGTTAAAACAATAGCAATAGTTTTCCCACCATAGCACAAACAAGACTTGTCATATCAACTTAAAACTTGGTATTTTATTTAAGCTGGCGATCTTCTCAGAAACCTGTCACTTTTTTGGACCCCTTAGGCCAAAGATTAGGATTGTTATGATTATTAAAGACAGGAATATTTTTTTCAACATACACATGTAACTCAGTCAAACTGTTGAGATAAATAAATGGAGAACCATCATTTATTCTGAGGCTACAAAATACCAAATTGAATGCTTGATCAAATACCCAAGACCAAGCTACTAAAACCAAAGGCTCCAATGCATACATGTGCTCATAATACAAAGCAGTATAAGATAAAAGGGGCATTTAATTTAAAATGTTTGGCAAAACCAAGATACAGAGAAGGGCTTGGTTGGGAAGTTAAAGTCAGTGTCTCTGAATAGTGTTTCTGAATCCAATAAGAATGAAGCTGATCTACATTGTAGTCTGAAGAAATTTAACCATTTGTATAGGACATTCCAAGGTATAATGGTACATTCTTATGGAGCTGGAGCTGGCCCTCGATGATTTGCATTTATTTTGGAAACGTTTAGCAAATCTATTTCAGCCTAATTTAAACGTTTAAACCTTTAGCCACGACACACAGGCTGCATGCCACCTGCACCAGTGTTTGCACTCAAGCATGTTAGTTACAAGAATATACATTAAATAATTATGGCGCACAGCAAACGAAGGGCAGCATCGACACCGATCTACAAAGAAGATCATTCATAATGGACTGTCTTTTGCTTTGTAAATAAAATGGTTTAAAGGTGTCCTTTAGTATTATTAATTGTGTGTGAAATGCATACCAGGGCAGATACAGCAAACATATTCAGTGCGGGTTTGGTTTAAACATTTTGTTCAATTAATTGTAAATGGATTAAGAATGTTTATCATTTCAATGTTTAAATGGCACCCTTTACCACCAACCACGCACAAGGGCAACAGCATGTGTGCCTCTCATGTCCTAGCTGCTCTACTCATATTCATAATACAAAACAGTCTCAATATTTGAGAAAAGTGCATAGAAACTACAGTGAACCAATTAAGTTACAAAGAAGGCTTGGTTGGGAAGTTTATCTTGCTGAAGATTGTGTTTCTGAAAGTCCAATAAGAATAAAGCTGGTCTCATTTGTTTAAACAAAAAAGGGATCTATTGTAAAGAACATGGAGTACATACTTCGTCTCATGGAGATAGCCCTCGATGAACAGACCATTCTATTTGGCAGCGCCCACCATGTATGTGGGCAACAAATCGTTCACCTCTCCTATGTTCAATACCGGTATTACATGTGCCAGACGTACACATGTCATACATGCCAATGCATGCACATGACAAATTTGTACACACCTATGTCAGGCATAAATCATGGCTGTGATTGGTCAAAACTTCCTGGAGCGGGGCGTGTGGATTTGTCTATAATTTCCCATCTGTTTTCATGACAAATGGTGGAGTATGGTACATGTACTGGTAGCTGGAAATATGGATACTAAATGAATGTTGCACGATCAGTATTTGCGCTTGTACCGTATCTTTAAGCAATTCATGTAGAAGTAGAGAAAAACTTGCGACACAAGCGGGGTTTTTTTCAAAATTGATTGGAAATATTAAGTTTATTTTTCAACCTACAATGTACATAGAACACCTCATGTAAACAAAATTTGTTATATTTCTGAGGCGATGCTATCAGTTTGGGACAAATTTCATCATTTTGGGAAATGGGAAAAATATCAAACTAGCATTTCCATTTCAACACATGGACGTATGTACAAGTGTACAGGCTCCAAATAAGTTTCCACATATGACTAAGGTTCATGTATGTATGTAAGAACCTAAATGTAATATAACTCATGTAAACTTTCTATCGTCACCGACACCCATGGGCGTCGCCAGGATTTTTTCTAGAGGGGGGCAAAAAAATTTTTTTGCTAAAAAATTTTTTTTGCCAAAAAATGCTTGTATTTCTCAACACATTCTCGATTTATCAGTTTTAGAGGGGGGCAGGGACGTTTCCCCCCCCCCCCCCACTCTTTAAATTTACACCACTTTGTCTTCGCGCCTCTTTTTCTTTTCTTTTCTTTTCTTTTTTTTCTTCCTTTTTTTTTTTTTTGGGGGGGGGCTTTTCCAGGGGGGGGGGCAAGTGCCCCCCTTGCCCCCCCCCTCGCGACGCCCATGCCGACACCACGAAGTACCACTCTACTGTGTTAAACCATATTTTTTTCGATTATCAGGTTTTTAAAATTTTTTAAACATTATTCATCAAGGCCTACCAGTGGACGAAGTTTCCAAGCTTCAAGAGCTTTACTTTAATAATTACGCTAAGTATCCATGGCAACTTTTGCGCAAAAGTGACAATGTTCGAACACTCAAGTTCCATTTACCATTGCAATGCATGGCGCGCACTCTGCTCATAAGTGAGCAAAAACGTTTTCACGAAGTAACACTCTTCTTGTAACAAGTTGTAAGAGCACGGGCGCTTACCTGAAGTTGCACTTTACTCGTGTTGAATACATTGAAGAGTGTCACTTCATGAAAACGAAAATTTACAGTTTCGCAGCCTTTTCGTTTTCACGAACTAACACTCATCTTTTTTCTCTTATTTCTTGTTTATTTAATACACAACGGGTTAAAAACAGCAGATTTATTAAATTCAATTCATCAAGTGTCCACAACGAGAAACCCAACTGAAAATACTCTGTCGTTTTGACGCAAAGTGTTGTTTTAGAAGGCGTTCAACTATAGTTGCCGTTTCTCCAATTGCTAGTTTTACTGGTATGTAGATGGGTGTTACTTCATGGTGTCGGTGACGCTATGTACATGTATACAATCCCATATCCTGCTCAAAGTGTTTTAAGTCTGTCCTGTTTGTGAAGTTGTAATCAGAAAGCTTCTGGACATTTCACATTTCCATGGATGCATGGGGAGCATCAATAATTTTCATGGATGTTTTGTGGATATAAAATTTCTTGATACTATTTTTGTATATTCGTTTATTTTTATTCCCTGCCTTTTGTTTTGATCGTTTGAACAATTATGTGTTGGTTGATATCTCTAAACCAAGTGATACATGTACATGTACATGTACCACCCTCCTGGAACTGCTAATTTATGTGCAGGTGTGTATGTGATATCAGAACCACCCTGACAGTCCAATGAAGCAATGCACTTGCCATCTGCACTGAAATGCCAAATTTGATTTGAGGCCAAAAGGTAAATATCACCTGCATCATCACAACACAGCCCACGAGGATCACTATAACTTTGATTAAACAGTTTGTTGCCATGTAAGTCAACAGCCATCAGCAAACCCTCATTGCTGTTGGTGTAAATAAGTCGCTTTTTGCTGGAGATCAAATGTGTATCAATCTTTGGAGCTGGCAGTGTTCTGACCAGGGAACCATCTGGGTTGTGTAGAGATATCTGTTCCTTGTCCTTGTAACCCACTGCTATCAGATTGCTGCTTTCCACTGCCAGGCACGTCGGCGTGCCGTCCACTCCGGCCTCTTTACCCGGTAGGAACTGATGAAGGAGCTGGTATTCCTTGCTGAAGATCTTGACTGCAGGATTGTCTAGGATCAGAAGTTGATCATCCTTGTTGATGGCTAGAGCTGTTGCATTCTGTATGTCATTAGGGTCATGGGGTTCGTTTGGTTTATCAGGGTCAGGTTTGTAGGTCTTTGTAGAAATCACCTTCCCCTCAGGATCCAGTGTAAGCAGCTTATCACTGCATGCCACAACCATTTCACTTGTGGAGTATGCTGCAAGATGTTGGGGATGGAAAATAGTTTGTGAAAAGGCCTCATCTCTCTCCCATTTCTCCTCCAAGAGCAGAGTTCCAAGCTGATCGTCCTCTTTACTCTCCTTAAAGCCAAGGAATGACTTCCCATGCTTGATATCCAAACTCTTATGCACTCTAACCTGCTCATTCAATTCCCGCAGCATTTTCTTCTTGGACTCCAGGATCTCATAGCACGTTGCTGTAGTCATCACTTCATTCACTTTACCCAGAATCTGCTCAGACGTTTCTGTATATGCAAATTCTGTATCTCGTTTAATGGCAATGGCCCTGGCCTCAATTTTGAGTTGTTTTGCTTTATCTCTGATTTTGCTAATTTCCTTTTCTGCTTTCTGTGAAATTTGAGAGTAAGTTTTTACCAGCATCTTGTCGAGTCTGTAACGTAAATGACCTGAAGAGGGGTTTGCAGAAATGAATTTTTGAATGCACTCTTCTGTTTTAGACACGGATTCTTGTACTTCTTGTTTACATCTGCTAACCGCCTGGTCGATGCTGACGTGAGAATGCATGGATTCTTTGTGATCAATGTTTGTGCATTCATTGCATATGAGGACTTCACATGAGTTACAATACAGACAGAGATCTTGATCTGGATGCTTGAGACACTTGGGAACTTTCTTGAGTTCAGTGTCCTCAATTATATCTTGGAACTCAACAGGTAGCTCTGTCAAAGCTACCATCTTGTGAGCCCTCAGTGATGCCAATCGATTGTGTGCCTTCAGGCATTCTTGACAGAGATAATGTTTGCAATCCATACATCGAGAAATGGCTTCATTTTCCTCATCGCATGCCTGACACATGACTTGTAACCCCTGACCTTCAGTCTGTTCCTGTTGATTGACATCCCTTGATCCTCCAGGTAGCATGTCCAGGCCAGCTTCAGACAGGGCAGTTTCACTTCGACACAACGGACAGACAATTTTCTTGTCGTCCTTATTTTGTGTCAGTCTGAGTTCTTGCAGACATTTCAGGCAGAAGTTGTGTGAGCAGTCTAGCATCCTAGGATCCTTGTACTCAGTGCAACAGATAGGACATTCCTGAAGTTCCTTCTGAGTCTCATCCAAGACTAGATCGGTCATACCTCCCTCTGCCATCTTGCTCAGTTGTACTCTACATGAACCATATAAGAGTGGAAAGAAAAATGCATACTATAAGATACTGTTTAAATATAGACTGACTCGTGTTCAGTATACAGTGGAACACCACGATAACGCACATTGTTGGATCCACAGAAAGTGTTCGTAATATAGTGATTTTGAACTGCCGGTACCCTCTTCCTACCAATAGTGAACTGGCATTTCTCACATTCCGCTGCCGCAAGAGGAGTCCTCACGAAACGTTTAAGCAACTTGTGGTTTTCCCTTTTATTCCTTGGGCCTGGTGGTTTTCCCTTAATTTCATTCCTTGGGGAAATAATAGCCATCTGTCGCTTGTCGACATTCACACACGATGTAACTATGGGTCGTTTGATGTTCTGGAATTAAAAGTGGCCCAAGTAGTGTTTAATACATGTACAACCAGTAGATTTTTTTGTTAATCTGTTGACTTTTTCAACAACAATGCTTGATTTTGTACATTAAAACCGGGAGCAGGGTCCGCAATAAGCGGTATCGCATCGCAATTTGCGACACATTGGAGGTCGACTGCGACGCAATTTTTAAAGTGCATCGCAAAACTGCTATACAACATTTTGATCATGAAAAGTTGACACAAAGTGTACTTGCCACCAAATTTCGGTCCACTGAATTACACAACTATCGGACATGGTAAACATCCATCATGTTTTGATTTAGTTAAGCTTAAATACTGAAAAAGAACGTCAATTTTGTTCAGCTGTATAAAATCTGTACGTGTTTAGTTTGTAAACAGGCGGCGTCTGATGGGCCAATAACGAGACCACGTGATAAACGCAGCTAATAATTTGGAATCGCACTTATGATCCGGACATAAGGAATGCCCGGAGCGTCAGTGCGATACCAAATTATCCGCAGCATCTATCACGTGGTAAATCACGTGCATGATCGGAGGAGGTTGCAGGACGTACGTCGAGATTTTACCTCGTAACTTTGAATCTGCTGCGACTGTGCGAGGAATAATTTATGGATTTATAAAAGAAATAACACGTTTGTACACTATCTGGTCAATTATTCAACAAACTTTATTCTTATTCTCACTCACTGGTAAATATATGCATGAAATGAGTATTTTGGTGGCTAAAAAAGTTACATGCATGTCGTGCATGCTCAGTAAAAAAGCTACGTGCACAAGCTAAAATCTACATGTACATGCACTGGTGCATGCGTGCACCCAGGTAAATCGAGCCCTTTTCTCATCACTATTCTTTAGATATTTGTCGGTTTATCTTAAACATTTTGCCGACACGGAAAACGGGTTTACCCCTTCAAGAAAATCACTTGATACGCACGTGGGATTCGTGGGAACTAAAAACGTGAAAATCCCAGCTGTGTTGTCGTTTGTGCGCTGTGTAGCATATTGATGAAAATATGGCTACTACGAAAACTACCGGTATCAAGGCAAACACTGCCAATAATTGACAGGCGGATCTAGACCCGGGCCAGGAATGGCCCGGGTTAATAAATTGCTTTTTCACTCGAAAGTTATTCCAGCAAGCATGCAGCTCCTGAAATAAACAGACAACTGATGAGTCATTAAGTTCACAGCTTAACATAAGTTACTTCTTTATTGCTTTGTAATTTGTACAGTCTGACACTGACAGGTAAATAGTAATTGCAAAGCCGAGGCTAAATTTGAGTATAACAAAACTGCTATGCAAAATTGGTAAACTGCTATGCAAATCAAAATTTGCATAGCAGTTTTGCTATACAAAAAAAAATCCTTAAGGCTTACCCTGACCGAGAGCCAAGGATGATGTTTGGTATAGCCGAATGTTCGGTATAGCGGTGTTCGGTAAAGCGGCGTTCCACTGTAGTTAACTAACAGTTTGCGTACATGTAGATGTAAATATGTATTTAAATCACTTCAGTTTTATGCAGATGAAGTCAAAAACATACATGCACATATCAATACGAAGGTAAATAATCAAAGAACATCATGACAGTCAATATTTCTTCTTCTTGGATACATGAGAGCATAATGCAGGCTGTCATAGTGTTATATATGCTTGCCTGTGTGGCTGCATCAAAGGGAATATATAATGTACAACATTTGCAAACATCAAAAAACAAAACTACCAAATTATTATGAAATACCTTACTGGGCTGTTATTGAATGACAGTCTAAAGCATCCTGTAAAATCATGGTGTGCTGACATTTTCAAGAATAGTGGTATTTTTGTATCAATTTCAAATTGGAAAAAAATGGTGGTTTTTTTTCAATTACTGCCCGGATACCATATTTAGTCTGAATATTGTTTGCAATTGATCACACATCTGTGAACGGGTCCAAGCCTTCTAGACTGTTCCCTGGCCTTACAATTCCCCGATGTCTATAAATTGCTCCTTTTCAATTTAAGTGGCATCGGAGAACCAGACTACAAGAACATGATTGTTTTTCTTGGTTTTTCTAGAATCTACAAACCCAAAACGTCAAACAAGTCAGTGTAATTTGCTGTAAAATACTAACCCCCAAAATCCATCCATTTCTGAAAATTACAGCAAAGGCAAATGTATATTCCCTTAAACATTGTCCACCTACCTACAAGTTCAACAGACCTGTTTATGGGTACAGTTTGAAGACGTTTCCTGCATGCAGTCTGTCGGCAGTATCAGCCACACCCTACTATTCAGCTATTACTACAACAGCATGACTGTATGTTGTGCACATGGATTGTCCAATAGTGAATAGTGCCTCGCTACCAGTTAAGTGCACAGCAACGGCTGTCGTTATGACGCCACAACTGTTTCGTCATGAACACAATTTCTCATATGGGAAATTCCCAGATTTTTATGAATAGCTTTTTATGAGACACCTCTGGCCTCAAGCATATTGTTGTTGGTTGTGACTAGGTGTTCAGTGGTACTTGTACATTGTACCCGGCTGCTCTTGTGCATGTAGGCAGAGGGATCGGTGTATTACAATTTATAAAAAGTTCATGAGGATAACCTTATGGGTTATTCAACCGGGTTTGGAACAATGTGTGCATATGACCATATTATGAAAAGTATGAATGCCTTGCTTGCAGTTGCTCTACATAATATTTATTGTTGGGTGTTTCACGACTGCAGAAAGTTTTAAATCATTTGCATGTATTTTGCCAAAAATATGAGCAAAAATGTCATTCGGACGTAACATTGACAACGTGTCAATGAAATTTCTGTAAAGCATTTCCCAAATTCACTTCATGTATTTCTTACTATACATGTAACACACAAAGAAAAACTTTTGGTATGGTACCGGTAGTTGGGTACCAAATGGAGCAGAAATGATAGCTTGGTTGTGGACGTAACACCGTGTCAACCCCAAATGTCACACTTCCACTGAGTAATTTTGACACCGTTACGTCTACATTAAGATATCGTTTCTGCTATATTTGAACCCTGACTATTCCAAAACAAAAGCTTTTCTTGGTGCATTAGGTGTCCAGTTATAAATATTATGCAATGTCAGTTTGGGTAAAATTTTACATGTATGTAAAAAACGGCCACACTTGTGCGGGTGTACATGTGTGGCTTTACAGTAGAGGACAGACACATAAATGGAGAACAAAAGATCCTTTCAGTCCTCAAGCGTTGGGTGATTTGTTAAAAACAGTCCACCGTATGGTTATGTGCTTAGTCCATGGGAGAGCATAATATTACAGGGACGAAGGGAAACACAAAGCATTGTCCTCGGGCGTATAGAAATGCACAACTGCATGTTCTTGTACGGCTTAATGATAAACGACAGACACACAAAGGGGACAAAGGATTTTGTACCTGTCCTTAATCGTCAATTTCTACAAGTCTTATTCTTCAATCTTTTGTTAAAAAAACAATCTTTGAATGTAAGTTTGTGATGTGTTCAGTCTATAGGAACAAAGAGATACACAATGAAATACATGTATGTTTCATAAAAAAAAATCTATGTAGCACCAAAGTTAATTGTGTCTTGGAAGCCCATTTATCAAACTACTTTTAAGTGAAAAAAATTTATTTCCATTGCCCTACACGTTAAAATGTTATCACTATTTATGAAACAAGGTTACCCTAAATCAGGTTTGTCCAAAAAAAGCAATTTATTGTGTGTTGTGACTGTGTTAAAATTACACAGCATATTTGTTTCAACAACTGTAGAACTCAATATCCTTATTAATAAACCTGTTTTTGGCTAACAATTCCAATGTGGTCCCCCCCGCAGGTCATACTGATGTTCCGTGAAGTACCCAATGCAACCACTGCACTGCTCGACATGCTGCTGCATTGCTGCTACTGCAACGACACGTTCACCTTGTCCGTCATGATGATGATCCACGTAAGTACAATTCAGTTATTTTAAAAAGCCCCCAAAAGACCAACCTTTTTTTGGGAGGGGGGGGGGGGACATCTGCAACCTTATGAATAAGGCCTTAAGTTGGGTTTGGAATGATCGTGCAGCAAGTAATTCAAACTTTTTTAAGGTGGGCAGATTTGTTCATGCAATGGCTCATTCATAAGTCAGTGTTCTTTTAAAGTTGTCAGATTTGCAATTTGGCATCAAAAAGACTTCAGTAGTTGAGTGACGTGGCCTAAGTGACGCATGGATCCTACACACGAGGATGAATGATTCAGCCAAACTCCTGGTTAGACGCGTGATAACGGCCCGTACTGGTGGCAAATACCATGAATACTTGTCAACAAAGACCCCTGCGCGCGGCGGCTTTCAGATTTGCAGGGCTCTGCGCCCGATCTGGTGTCAAAGTCAGTCAAGCCAGCTAATGAATCTATGTTTTTGGTCTTTATTATTGAATTCTGATAAGTGATAACTGCATAACCGCGTTAATATTGAGCACAATATCTTAAGCTTTAAAATGAACAATGAGATGTCGCTTTTGTTTCATCGGTTCGGGATCACATCTGTCTAAAACTTCTTAATGAAAGCCTCATTAAAAACGAAATTGGGGTAAACGGCGTTCTCCTCGAAGTTTGACGTTTATTTTCCGGGTAAATACTTCATCTATGATGACAAAAACTGCACAATACCATCTGTTATATCCTGAAGTATTAATTTTTTAACATTTTTAGAAGAATTATGTCCTACGTAAGGAGTAGTTTTGCATACAGCTTTATGAATATTTCCGTATAAGATGTCATGCAAAGAACCGACACAATAGCACACCTGGAAAATTCGCGATTGCAAGCCAACAGGTATTAATGCCTGTTATCACGTGTCTAACCAATTAAGGCAAGTCCACTCAGTGCATTTTGTACTGGAGCTCAGAACAGTAATTTATCCTTGTGTGTAGGATCCGTGAGTGACCTAAGCACTGCTTATGTTAACAAGTGTTTCCAAATGCTTTGTGTATACAGGTTTAAGGTGCCAAGCAAGAAATTTCTGACAGTCAGGAGTATTTGAATGTTATTAACGATTTTATGGAGAAAACCTCGGTCAAAGTGAAGAGAAAAGTAATGCACAAAAATCAATTAATCCTATGGACCTTTAAACATAACAAGGGAGATTGAAATTATAAATGCTACATTATGTGCCAGAATTTTTCCTCTTTGTTGTATTGATTTTTTTTTCATTTATTGTCTCTCCGCCCTGATTGGCCGATACAGGGTCAGGTGTCCTCGGCGCCCACCAATGAGCTGAAGCACATCTTGATTCTCCTCCTGGAGCTGTTGATGATGGAGGACCCCCTGCAGGGCAAGCGCCTCAAGCTAGCTGTGGAAGGCAACAACAACAATGGCCTCTTGGGTAAGGAGCGCTCATCTCTGTCTGGGTAGGGTGAAGCCACTTGGACGCCATCTTGGGAGGCCAAGACATATGGGTTATTGTATCAATGTGGGGTCCACTTTTTTCATGTGCCTGTTACATCTGATATCTGTGATTTTATAATTCTGATGCACTCCTTGATGCAGTCATCCTCCAAGAGTGATTATGAATAGCAAACTACCTACCCAACAAATAAAACGTTTAAAGTCATTCTTAATGGTGCTTTAATAAGGGCATGAATGTGTGCTTGGCTGGTTTTAAACAAGTCCGTTTAAGACTGGCTGGGGGAATGGACGCTGATAATAGCCCGAGCCGAAGGGAGGGATATTATTAGTGACCAGGCCCCCAGGCAGTCTTAAACAGACTGGTTTAAAACCGGCCAAGCACAGATTTATTTCCTTTCACAAATACCGTTTCCGTCAAAGAGTCAACACCGGTCAAAAAAATATAAATTTCCAATGACTTTTCCAATAATTTTACTTCACATTTTTTAAAATACCCCTCTAACTATGTTATGGTATATGCCTCTAGCAAGTAGTTGTAGGCAACTCCTTATATGGGGATTGGCCTGCATGTGAGGCATACTGGAGGAGTGGCACAGAGCACAGCTGTGCCGGTGTAGTGTGAATTATGACTATGAAATAGTGACTCACTGGTAGTGTTGCGCATTTCTAAGTGAGGATTGTGAACGTTCAACCAATAAAAGGGTAATTGGACCAGATTCACAGGAGTCCAAAAATTGTGTAACGCCTGAAAAGTGTTTTAGACCCGCCAGCCAATGTTGTATTGACTGTTTAAGACCAACCACATGACAGGCTCTCGACCAATAGAAATGGGTTAACTGTCTAGGATTTTTCTGAATGGAAAATTACAAAGTACTATTAGATAACAGGGGCAAAGAAATTGTCACACTTTGGACCAAAACTGTATAGAGTAGTAACATTCAAAAGTACAGTCCATTTGGGTAATTTGTGCATTTTGTTTGTATGACCCAACAAACGTGCTAAAATCTAAAGAAGGGTGCCGAACAACTAACCTCATGAAGTTTCAGCTCAGCTTCAGCTGTATTATTTCGAGAGAAACAACATTCTAGCATCTCGATTTCAAATCAAAAGTTGATGAATCATGTTTTGAATTGGACCAGAATTCAGCGTCCGAGACACGTTCTCACTTGGCCGATTCCAGCTATGCGATGTCGCGCACTGATCCGATGAATTATCTAGGGCGCGGGCGTGTGCGTCGTGTCAACGCTTGCGTGCGCTTCGCCGAATAAAAAAAACGAACTACTTACGGAAATTTCCAATGGTGCGTCTTTAGATGCACTGTTGGAAAGGCCCTCTTTCGTTGATTTCTTCAAATTGACAGCTTGCCAGAAAGAATAATTTCACAGGGAGTTAAGTCCCTTACTACAGGTTTCATTTCAACCAAGTATGTTTGTCAACAATAATTACGTCAGTTACTTTTTGGATAGCTGCAAATGATAGACTGCAGCTTTAATTGCCTTCCTTGCAGACTTTTTCATCGTGGCTGATTTAACATTAATCTCACTATTTCTTGTTATTGTCTTGCAGAGATCATCCGTAAATGTACGTCCACGGACAGCCGTCGGTCCTACCAGTGCATCAAATTCCTGGTCCATCTGTCCAACAAATGCTCCATAGCCAAAGAGTATTTGATGACCATCTCGGTCCGGTGGCAGTGGGCGGTCAACTGGCTCAAGAAAAAGGTAAGAACTTCTCATCAACATGTAGTTTTTTTAAAGGTCAGTTAAAGGGAATATACATCATTTGCTTTTGTGGTAATTTTCAGAAATGGGTGGAATTGGGGGGTTGGAAATATAAAGCAAATATAGTTACACTAACTTTTTGGAGGTTTTGGGTTCGAAAATGCTATAAAAACCAAGAAAACGATCATTTTCCTGTAGTCTGGTTCCCTGCTCCATATAAGAAGAAACAGAGCAGTTTACATACATTGGGGGAATTGTAAGGTCAGGGAACCAGTCTAGCTGGCTCGTACCCGTTTATAGGTTTGTAATCGATTGCAAACAAGTGCAATGGTCAATTGGGGCCAGTATTTGAAAAAAAGCCAGTTGTTTCCAACGCTGATCGGCCGATCAGCGTTGGAAATTGATACAAAAATACCACTTTTCTTGAAAATGACAGTATACCAGGTGCCATAATTTTACAGGATGCTTTAGACTGTCATTTACCAACATCCTGTTAAGGTATTTCGCAAAAACTTGATAGTTTTATTTTTCGATGTTTGCAAATGTTGTATATTCCCTTTAACCGGGTATAACATCTCCGAGTCAAAAGGTTTAATTTTCCAAGTTAACCAAGTGAAAAAACAAGCTAATTATTATAAACTGTAGTTCATCCATGGTACTTTGTAAGCAAGCTGACTTGAAGGCACATAGGATGCATTTCTCCCAGAAGTAATCTAGCTGATTATTATCAAAAATCTTATGTATTAGTGAAATTTTGTCTGGCTTGCCGTCATTTAGAAGAAGTTAAGAAATGTAGGTGATTTCCAACGATCTGTCAATTGACTGATTTTATTATGTTATACAAGAAATCCATAGCAACTTTCTATCAAGACTAGTCAATTAATGTGCTTATTTTGTTTATGTTGCTGTTTTGCATAGATGAGTGAGCACTACTGGACGCCTCAGAATGTCTCCAACGAATCCAGCACGGGACGGTCCTTCCAACGCACCATGAGCGCCCAGGACACGCTGGCCGAAGCCACCGCGCTGCTGGATGAGCTCAACACCCGTGACGACGACGGTGAACACATCGAGAACGACGAAGAGGAGGAGGAGTACGTCGAGGGGGACTCCAACACCAAGATGGAGGTCAACGGGTCGTCGGAGGGGTCAGAGGTCAATGGGAATGAAGACAGCTCCGAGTCTTCCAAGACGTTGGTTCAGGACGACGTGGGCGACTTGGACGACATTGATACATAACGGCGCTTTTTTTTTCTTCTGTTTCAGAATTTGTAGCCAATAGAAGATGGTTCCTAGCTTACTCCTGGGGTCATAAGTCAGAGGTCATCACAGGTCAGGTCGTAGGAAACCAAGGGCCAGGTTGCGCCTTTTTTTTTGCTGACACATCGTATTTTAACCAATCACATCACGCACCCTAACATGAATATTTATCACGCTGTGTGGATGGAAGACGTACACTTAGGTTTTCGTAGTGTTTTCCCTGCATTTAACTTATGCCAACCAACAAAAATATTTCATAAAATTGGACAAGGGTTCAAACCATCTTGCGATCCATGGTTCACTCCACTATCCACTAGGTCAATCCTGCTTTACCTAGGCTGGGAGCTCTCAATTGTTGAAAAGAGCCACTTGACTGAAAGGACAACTTGGCACAGAAAGTCTGTTTGCATAGGGTGTTCAAAGCAGACAATGAATGCTTAATAACAATATTTTTTGCCCAAGCAAGTCAGAAGTTATGATAATTCGCATGCTTTGTACCTCAAGCACCTGTTTTTGCTGAGCAGGTATTTTCCGTGCTTACCAGATTTCTGTTGGCCGCTGTTCCTGTTCAATCGTTCACTCTATTCACTGTAAGCCATATTTTTGTGTGTAGCACAAATTCTTCTATTTTAAGCCAATATAGGACAAAGTTTGCTTGTTATTTTTTTCTTTGAACTTGAGTGTAGATTGTAGAAGCAATAATTTTATACGGACACAATTTGTAGCATGGTATGTGTGTCGTTTTACCGTAAAGTCTCACAGCCAGTTTAGCAAGGGATGCAAAGTGACAAAAATTTATACAAACCCGAATTTAAACCTTTTGTCACACTGATTCTTTTAATTGGATGTTTTACATAGTAACTTGGTCGATTTCTAACCGTTACCACTCCCGGGTCCTACAAATTCCATCAGAATTTTTTTGAAGGATTTTATAGGATTGAGGAAAGTTGGGCCTAGCTATTTTTTTTGGCACAGGGGTTGATGCACCTATGAAGTTTCAAGAATGACCATTTGTTTTGTGCACTGTGTTTGATTTTGTCGGATTCAGGAATTTTCTATCAAAAGTGCTGCGAGATTTACAGTGAATTTCTTTTTTTTCCCTGTTTATTGATTACCCCACTTGATTAAATCAAGTTGCCAAATAGTTTATGCATTGAAATAACTTTAGATCAAATAACTCTACAAAGAGTTTTGAATCTGAAATCTATGCATAGAGTAAATTCTTTGCTGTAAAAATACTGAATTCTGGCATCTTCGAGCAAACTTGAATCCTCGATCCTGATTGGCTGATCCATGGCAACAACATTATCCATATCGCAGTCTTGGTATCGCACTATTCTTAGATGTGCATTATACCTACTGCATGCACGTGTTTAAGGATAACCGCTGGAAAGTTCGTGTACAGGGTGCGCGCATTCGATCCAGCTTTACTGTGCGTCAAGTTGGCTTGAAGATAAATCCGTTATCCACTCGCGCTCATGGAAAATGGAAAATTTGGTGCGTCAGTGTCCCACATACCACTTGGTCTTCAGCCTCGTGGCATTTGGTACTCAGACACACTACTTTGTTCTGTGTTCCACTCACGCTTGTGGGATAAATGACTATGACATACATGCTTCATCATTATTGTCTGCTGTAAATAGTTTTAAAAACAACAACAACAAAACGGGTTGTATTTTTCAAATGTTCACACAGCATGAGTACTCTATCTAACAACTTTTCAAAACTGCCTCAGCTAAAAGAGAATTTGATAGTATTTTTGGATCTAGATTTGAAACTAGCTGTGACTGGTTGCAACCAGATAGATTACATGTATATCATTAACCTTGGACCGTGATGTGTTTCATGAGAACCAATCAGATTGTACCAGGAATGGCATGAATATTCATAAAAAAGAAAGCATCCAATACCAGGTGACTACCTTCACTCTTTCATCCAATCGCAACTGCTTGTGGTATCGCTATGGCAATACCTAATTAATATGCATTTTCGGTATCTTCCATGTAGATAGTTTGGTAGCGGTGTGTTTTAAGTAAAAATGAATAACTTATAGTTACACACACCAATGCAAGTTATTTTTCAAGTAGCATTAAATGAAATTTGAATTTTCCTTTTTTTGGGGGGGGGGTGTTTTGCTCGATACGTTAATTATTGAAGATCCCTTTCTGTGAAAATTTAATAACATCTTCATCACTGTAAATATCACGCCTCACTATTTCATGTGTAAATACTTTGTACATAAGAAAAAATACAACGTAGGTTTTTGTTAAAATTTCAAAATGTCCATTTTTCATTTTAAAAAGAGATAAAGAGACCATTGAGATAAGTTGGGAAAAACATTATTCTTGTTGTTCAGTTGTATGTGGGATTTTTTTCAATTGAGAAGATTGAAATACCTGGCCATGCAATGTTAAGATCATATGGACATTTATGTAGGGGGCTGAGTTCTTGCACACTTTAACATAATTAAGATCTGCACAATTTTTCTGTTGTTTTCCAATTTTGTTTCAAGAAGTTATGATGTTTTACTTTATCAATTGGATCAGTAATTCCATTTTTTTTTTACCCGTTGTCAAATTCCATGAGAAAAAAATCTGAAATTATATTTAATTTGAAGTTCATAGGATGTGGTGCTTTAGTGCTTGTAGCATAAGTTGAAAAGTTGCATTTTTGTTCGTCTGTTGAATTGTTTGTAATGTTGACTGTGCTTTAAATACTGACGTGACATTACAAACTACGCTTTTTATGCTACAGGAAAGTAGACCGTTCAGCAAAGGTTTCCACCTGAATTATTTTCATTTTCTGCCGTCAGTGAAGCAACCTTGATAAGCAGAAAAACTTAAACCGTTTTTAGTTTTAATTTTGTATGGGTTATGTGTGCAATGAGCAGATTATTCCAAAAATGCACCCGCCACATACGAACGCTTGATATATCTGTTCAAAGATCATATAGTACACATTGTTTTGTTTTCGTTAATATTGAGGCAATTTATTTTGTATCTCCGGAGTTAAACCATATTATTATTATTTTTATCAGGCTTCCAGTGATAAAAATAATCACTGTATTGTATATGCTTTCATGAAAAGTTCACAGACGAATGCAATATTATGTCAGTCAAAGAACCCAGATGAGGACAATATTATTTTTTGATATTTTCCTCGTCCAGGCATTTTAACAATTTTTGCTGGTTCCCACACAATCAAGAGCGTAGAACCTCACAGTTGTCAACCGGTCAACACAGCGTAGCACGGTACCATTGCACGCGGGCACGGACGCAGCGCGCAGCATGACATACGCGCATCATGATATACGCGCACTGTTGTCAACAGCCACAATGGCAGCTTCGAGCAGCGCAAAATTTGCTTCGGTAAGCAAAGAATATTCGGTGAAGTTTCAGAAATAAAGAGAGTGTCCATTTCTTGCTGATCAAGTATGCCTGATATAAATAATAATAATAGTTATATATCTATCTTTAGGGGGGATTGATATGCAAAGATCCATCATGAAATTACACACATGCACACAAACAAAAAAACGAATCTCAGTCAAAGGATTTCTTGATAACCAGAAATTTTTTTTAAAAAATTAACATAAAAATGCACAAGAAAAAAATGTCTGCCTTTAATACTGCAAAATACTGTACATATTTAGAGACCTTAAAAAGTTTAAAACCATCGGGTGAAAATCTACTTTGATTCACTAAAATAGTAGGAATAAAAAAGTTGCATTTTAAAGTAATGTAGTACTGTTTGATACAATGCAAGACATGGTTAGTAGATCAGACAGTAAACTTAGTGTATTGTATAGGTATATGAAATACTGGTTCAAATCTGGTTTGAACCAGTTCAAACCAGTCTCTACTGGTTTAAACTGGCCTAACTAAAGAGGCATACATGCATGCACACATTTGAGCGTACAGTTTTTGCAGAGTTTACACTGAAGGGCTGGTCAGTGACATTAATGTACATGTGTGTACATATATGTAAATATATTTTAAATATTGATTACAAATTCCTGGTATTTTAAATAAAAAATTTCTTTCATGATCAACTTCCTGAGACAGAGAAGTGCAAGATTTGAATAAAGAATTCTCAATTTTACCCAGTTGTATATTTTCTGTATTTTGTCAGATTTGTTTTTGTTAAATTTAATTGTATACATGTATATGTTTTTCCATAGAGAAAGGAATGGATTGTATCATTCAAATTCCATGAAAAGATACTTTAATAACGTTGTTGGCGTGAGGCGATTTTGTCTTTTAAGAACCAGGGCTTTCTCCATACAAGGATTTTGTTGTTTATTTTTACCCAACATTATCATACTTCTCAAGCAAGACAGCGAAGGCGAGATTCACATGTAAGTTGTCGTAAACAGTACTCTTTTCCACAGCTTTTAACACGTTTTCTCCAAAATGTTGGGTTGAAAAATCTAAGAGATTTCAGCTTTTTGGTATCTACATGCTTTTTCTGTAATTTGCAGAAAAGGATGGATTTTGGGGGTTAGTATTTTATAGCAAATATTGCTACACCGACTTGTTTGAAGTTTTATGTTTGTAGATGCTGGAAAAAAAACAAGAAAAACAATCATGTTCCTGTAGTCTTCAAATTTGGTTTGTGGGTTGCTCTTGGCAGCCTTATCAAGCCTGTTGCTTTTGGGGCCGACAGGTCAAAGGTCAAGGTCAATTTTGCTAAAACAATAGAAATCTTCCGTTTTGGTTACGGGCACTGACAAGTATCCGTACTAACTGACTATAAAATCTGCCAGCATGCCAGGGGGATTGCGCAAGTTTCACTCACGGAGTCCTTAAGCCCCTGGTTGTCAAAATCGTTTACATATCGACGAGTAAAGCTATTTCTTGTGTTTTCCCACCAGTTTGGAACCAGTCAATTCCCCCTGAGCTGTCCCCATACCACGACGGCGATCGTCTCAGCGAGCTGACTGCTCTGGTGCGCAAGTGGGAGCACCGGGGGATGTTCATGGACCGCATGCCGCCAGGGATCCAGCGCGTCATACGCGACAACAACCTCCAGTTCCTGTGGAACCGCGCCATCTATGACACCGATTACTTCACCTTTGTCCGGAGCCTTGCATCCTGCAATGTGGTGAGTCCAAAAACAG
Organism: Patiria miniata; assembly: GCF_015706575.1. Taxonomy (NCBI): domain Eukaryota; kingdom Metazoa; phylum Echinodermata; class Asteroidea; order Valvatida; family Asterinidae; genus Patiria; species Patiria miniata. The sequence goes on from NW_024037073.1 coordinate 9,378,417, forward strand.
CTTCAGGGATTTTTTTTGTTTACAAAAAAGTGCCAATTCTGGCGTGAAAACTTGTTTACCACACAATGATAATAGTTGGGCAGATCATTAAAATGTAAGTTAAGATACAAATGCTCAACACAACTATACCTTTCAAATTTGCTGACATTACTGCACGAAGGAATTTCAGGGTACAAAACTCAAAAATCCTCAAAAATCAAGCCGTTGGAGTACACTTCATCATACACACAAGCCCAACTTCTTTGGTTTCATGTGAAATACGCCCACCGTCAGCATGGGATTTTCTGCTATTACTAGATTTTCAAATAAACACCGCCCAAAAAAAGAAAAAAGTCCACACTCATTTTAGGGTCATAATTTTGAATCTGATCGTCTTATGATAACGTCATTGATATAGACCTGAGGGGAATTTAGCTACATTTTGATGCCCAGTTTGCTACCAAAGACTGTAAACTGTCCAACATTGACAATGGTTCATGAAAAATGATGCAGTTGGTAAATTTGCAAATTATATGTGAGAAGGTGAATGGAAGTTGCTGCGTGACAATGTTACAGTGCCCAAAACGAACGGCAGGGAATATTGATTGCGCAGTGCTTGTATATGCATGATAGCACGAGGAATTGAATTACCCGCGCTTTGTTCGGGCACTGTGCAGTTGATAGGCGCCAATTACGGGCGTGCAGTTTGCGCTGAGCAATTTCTCCTCGCGTAATCTTTAAATTTGCAACTTTTGGTATTTGCTTATAAAGTGTACCCCTAAATCATTACCCTGATCGAGAATACTTTAAAAAAAAAAAACTCCTCTTCAAAAATATTGCTCTTCTTGTCAATCTGCAGTCCTTCACACTGAGCAGTTACTACGATTCCTGTGCCGTCACCAGCCTGCAACTAGCCTTCCAGTTTCTATTCAACAATTACTTCCGAACCAAAAAGAAACCCAGGTGAGTTCTGAGGGCAGCATTCCATTTGACTCTTAAAGGGCCCTAGCCCCATAAATGTGGCCTATTTCCTGGACTGCCTCTGTAAACATAGGCCACACGTCCACATGTACAAAAATCGTGTCGACTTTGCCAAATTTTGATTTTCACATTTAGGCTTAGTTTGTAGGATTTTTTTGCTTTAGAAGCATACTCACCCACTTTATAGGCTATTCAGAAAGTGCTGCCTTTTTCAGATGTCAAATTTTTGTGAAATTTCATGTTGAAATTTTGATACGCAAACGTGTAAAAATGAATCTTGAAATTTCACAAAAAATATACATCTGAAAAAGGCAGCACTTTCTGATTAGCCTATAAAGAGGGTGAGTATGCTTCTAAAGAAAAAAAAAACCTACAAACTAAGCCTTCATGTGAAAAGCAAAATTTGGCAAAGTCGACACGATTTTTGTACATGTGGACGTGTGGCCTATGTTTACGGAGGCAGTCCAGTAAATAGGCCACATTTATGGGGCTAAAAGGGCCCATGCATTGTAGATAGCATTTATTTAATGCTATCCTTCAAAATGCATCTTTGTGTTCCATTTAACCTTATTTTAAATTTCATATTGCCATATCCAAGGGTATTTTGATGTCTTTTTGTTTTTATGCTAATTCAAATTACCGTATTCATGTGCAAACCTGTGATGTCATTCCGGGCAGAAACCACAATGTTACAGCTATTTCAGCACAAAAAGTTCCTATAATTTTGGATATTTTGCTGTCATAAATTTTCTTTTCTTTGGTGATTTGTTGTTGTGTAAGTACATGGCAGTTAACCAATGAGCATTCAGAAAAATTGAAAGTGAGGCTTGGAAGGCATAAATAGTCTGGCACCATCCCATTCAACAGTTGACAATTCATAAAATACATTCAGGGAACACGATCAAGAATGGCTTCCTCGTGCAAAAGATGGATAGCCTGAGCCGAACATTAGTATCGGCCAGGCCCCTAACCAGCTTGAAACCATGCATTTATAACTGCACCATCATACTTTGATCCCATTTATTATGACGTCTCCTCATGATAAAGTAAGTAACTTTATGTACCACATGGCTGCAAAAATCTATTATTGGTTTCAATGGCAGTAGGCCAATTTTTGATAGACCTGTTGCTAACTACTCAAATTTGGTGAGCAAAGCAACGTTTTTCACATGCAGTAGGAAGCAAATAAAATCTTATCAGTTTGATATGTCAGTTAAAACAAAACTTTCCAAAAAAAGAGAAAAAAGCCAACATATAAATAGTGATTGGTTGTGGTACCTGCTGCTATGGAGTAATGAAGTGTAACGTCATTTAGAACCAGAAAGTGTAGTGCAGACGAATGGAGTACGCGCGCGTGTTGGTTTTCTGGCTGAATCACGCGCTCATGTCTTTGACACACAATTTGTTCGCGTGACGTATTCACTTCGGTACTCCATATCAGTTTTAAACCAGCCAGCCGACCCAGGCAAGCTCGGTGGATGATTGGATAGACATCTGCACTCGTAACCAGTTGTGTAAGTGGGAGGTTGTTGGGTCGAGTCCCCCTGGAGTAAGCGTGTGAATTTTTTTTCTGGTAAGCCCTTGGACAGAACTGATTGGCATATCATAATATATTTTACAAATAGTAACTCCTCAGATCTAATTTCCGCTGTAATACCCAACGCAGGTCTGATATAGGCGAGTGGTGGGGCTGCATTGAGCAACTGGTCATCCAGAGCAAGGAAGGATCAACGTGGGCGCTGACTTTCATGGCCAGTCCGCAAGGCCAGACGTACATCAAGTGAGTAACTCTTCACGGTTGAATGAGTTGTGTGTATGTTGGCACATACATGTAATAAACACCCTCTCTTGTTTTACTATACTCCCGTGGACAATGCTTTGTGTTTTCCTTTGTCCCTGTAATAAAACACACTCCCATAGACTAAGCACACAAACCTACCGCAGAGGACCGTTTTGAACAAAAGACCCAACTCCCGAGGACTGAAAGGATCTGTTGTTGTCTCTTTGTGTGTCTGTCCTCGGGGGTTATCTTAGAACAAGTACACAAATGTTGTTTCTCGCACATCCGCTGAATCCAATGCAATGATAATATGTACGGCAGGAATTACGACTAGCACCCAACAGTGAAATTTTTGAGGCCCCTGAAATTTGTTCTTACAAGAATAACACCAAAACGTCCAGATTTTTATAGGGTGCGTTTGTTTATGGTGTAAATCGAGGGCACAAGTGCAACATCATCGATGAATTTAGGACAGGTGTAGCGTGAATATCCGACTCCATGAAATGTGGACTCATTGGTAGTATTGCGCACGCGTGAGTACGATACTATGCTATTTTTAGGATCGTTTCGGGAGAGTGACCAGTCACGTGCGAGGGATTAACCAATAATAGGGAAAAAGGGGTCCGATTTTCATAGGAGTCGGATTTTCATGTGACACAGGAACCAAATCGATGAGAGCTGTTGCGAAAAAAGTACAAACAAAGGAAAAGGGAAGAGGAACAAAAGGAAATCCTTGATTTACACCATAAACAAACGTGTGTGGTTGTGTGGATGTTTATGCTATAAATGTGATGCAATCAAGCTACATGAGTCGTTTGTCGGGAAGTTTCATTTGGAGATACAGGCCAAAATAGGGCCACTTCATCACATCACTTCATCTCATCTCTTGGTGTTCTGACTTCCATAATTTTTTAACTAAAGGTGGTATCTGCATGCGGTTTTCACAGCAGTAATGCTGAGATTGCGCTCTTTTCAAATCTGTAATAACAAAAATTTTGACCGGGGTCGACAAACGACTCATTCAGCTTGATCGCATCACAAATGCTCTCTTGGTGTGGTTTAAAGCCCAATTGGGCACATTACAGGACGTAATGTCAATTTACGATTGCCTTATTTTCTTTCTTCCAGGCAATTTTTACTCGAGTGTCCCACACGTGAGGTCCGCATCGCCTTTGGCCGCATCATGCAGTACATCCTGCAGAGCTTCGTCCACTTCAGTCCGGCCTTGGTGTCTAGTTCCCAACCTCTCAATAGCCTGATCGAGTACCTGCTCTCGCTGCTGGACAAGGAGGTGCCAGACCACTGCAAGACGTGCCAGCAGTACTTCTGGCTTCTCAGCTCCTACCTGGATGCGGTGAGTTCAATAAATGAAGAGGTTGCTTCCAAAATGCATTAAGCGCCACTTCCTTACCGTCTAGAATCCTGCCCTCTGCCCAGAAATTTGTTTCAACGGCTGTTAAATACTGAACCCTCCTTCTGTCTGAACAGTCACAGACAGTCAAAAAAAATCAATCTTCTTCCCCTGCCATGCCTTTTACACAGGCTAGTCACCAACAGTCAGATCATAAATCAAGCAAGCACTGCGACTAGTCAAATGAAGTCAACAGACAAAAACAGACAGGTGATTGGCACAGCTGGCATATTAATCACTCGCAGTCAAAGCATAGCTTTATCAAGTTACATAAACAGTCACAACCAGTCAATCCTGTGTTATGTAGACTGGGAACGCTTAACTGTGGAAAACAGTCACTTGATTGATTTTGACTGAAAGGACAACTTTGCACAGAATGTATGTTTGCATAGGAGCGTTACACAAAATTCAAGAATACATGTACAACAAAGCAAAATCTGTAGTTCAGAAACAGTTGTTATACTGTGTATGTTCTAGTTTTGGAGTTGGTCTGGAGCTGGGTGGAGTTCAACCTGGGGCAATATCAATCACAGGGTTGACACAGGGTTGAACATTTTCAGAAGTGAAATGCTGCATATTTTTGACCGTCCGTCAACCCTGTGTCAACCAAACCCCGAGATTTGTGTTAAAAGGCCTTAATGGTGTTTAAATTGCTACTAGAGGTTTAAAAAAGGTATCATTTAAAAATATGTTGTCTTTTCCACTCATAGGACATTGTATGCTGCAAACATCTGTTCACTAAGTCTGCCGTGCGGCGGATCGTAACGTTCCTCTTGGGCCCACACACTGCACAGAACGAGGAGGTATGTAAGGCAGTGAAAAACAGTTAAAACGGTGGTAGTGTTTAAAATTCCGTAACTTGAAAAGTACACGAGTGATTTGAATGATTCTTGTACTAAAAGAAAGCTTATGAATTGGGCTTTCACATTTTAGATTTTGAAAGTGCTACATGCAGAACTTCACTTAAACTACAGTCCCGACATTTGGGTTTCATTTTGTTTCACCCTGTATTAGGCAGTTCTTTTCTTAAGACTTTTATTGATTTTTTTGCCTGCGTAGGATGTTCAGACGAGGCGATGGACGTCCCTGCAAACCAAAGAGTTCACTTATCTCCACACGATGCTGGCTGTCATGATCCTGTACTGTGAGGTCTCCAAGTTCAGAACAATCGGTAAGTCTGGCTGTCTGGTGTATGGACTGTGCATAAGTACTGTACTACTCTACTGCCAGGAGCATGGTGTTTGTGCCCTTGGGCAAGACACGTAACTACAATTGCCTCTCTCCACCAAGGAGTATGAATGGGTACCTGTGAGAGGACCAAATGTACGCTGATATCGGCTGCTATGTGGTCTCGTGGCCTGATGAACGGAGAATATTTGTAAAGCATTTTGAGATCGTTGTTATAATGGAAAGCGCTATATAAGCATTACAATTTTGGCTAGGAACCATCCTCAATCCTCCAAAATCAATGGAGGAGTGACCATTGACTCAATCCTTTAAAATTCACTGTTAATGGGTTGAGGCAGTGCTGATGACATTCAGAAGCAGTGCGGATGATATTGAGCACAATGCAGGGCTCAGTAATGCATGGCTGCAAAATAAACAATGCAGGATCCAAAATGAACGGACACTTTTTGCCATTCAGCCTCAATCTTCCAAAATCCTCCTAAACTGCCATGAGGATTTTGGAGGATTGAGGATGGTTAGAGTTAATTTTCATATCAGAATAGCAATGATTGAATTGGACTTATTGTGGATTACTGTTAATCCCCAGATCAAGGGGATTATCCACCGAGGCAGCGGACATTGATCATCCCCACCAGTAAGCCGCTAGCCATGCCCAGCGACATGCAACAGATCCTCTTTGCCACGGAAGGCATCAAGTACATCCGGGAGGTGAGTTCATAGGTCGCCGAGGTGACCATTCATCTTACAAAAACCCTTCAAGGGTGCGTTTGGGCGTGTTACTCTTGCTACTCCTGAGTGCAGGAAAATGCTGCGTGCGTATCACTCTCGGTGCAGGAGTATACTCCCGGTATGACGGAGAGCATACCCTTGCTAACCCGCGGGTCGTACTCCTGCCGTTTGTGCGCTCAGGAGTATACCCGTGTTAACACGAGTAACATGCTCAAACACACCCCAAAAGTTTTATCAAGAACCGTTGGTATACTATTGGATGATTTCCTAAGTATGTCACGTTATCGTTGACCACGCGTACGTTGTGGGGAAGTTTTTTTGTTTGTTGGGAAACTTACGACCAAGTCGTTGGAAAAAACCTGACTTTTCTGAAATACATTTTGTTTGCAATCAGTTGCACATCCGTGAATGGGTGTAAGCCGGTTAGTCTGGTTCCCTGACCTGACAATGCCCCGCCAATTATAAATTGCTCCATTTCATCTGAAGTAGGGTCAGGGAACCAGGCTACAAGAGCAGCATGTTTTTTCTTGGTTTTTCCCAGCATCTATGAACATAAAACTTTTAATAGGTTAGTGTGACAATATTTGCTATGAAATATACTAACCCCCAAATCTATCAATTTCTGAAAATTGCAGAAAAAACAATTAGTTTATATAACCTTAACTTCCTATTGTAAGGTAGGAATGCTCCGAGTTTGTTGTCATTTTAAAGCTCATGATGTACCGTAGTGGTAACGTTGGTGAATACCCGGAAACGGACCAACTGATTTAATGACCAAAACCTTCTTCAAAGGTACCTAATACCCTGTGAAATTATTCCACTTGAAATGGTATTGTTTGGAAGAAAACAATCATTGAATGTGGTTATGCCCCATCGGTGAAGCCGAAGGGGCATACTGTTTCCGCCTTGTCCGTCTGTGTGCCAGCGTTAAGGGGAAGGTTTTTATTGTTAAGGAAATAAAAACCTAGTTATGGGGACTTTCTGCTGTCCCCATAGTGTCTTTGGCCCCATAATACCATGGGACAACAATTGTGTAGTCCCCACTGTTACGGACCAAGAACAAACGTGTGGGCGTACACTATATACATCCGAGGACTGACAGACAAAGGGAGGACAACAGATTCTTTGTTGACTTCAACGTTCATCATTTATGTGCTTAGGCTTTGGGAGAGTGTTATATTACAGGGACAAAGGAAAACACGAAGTTTGTAATTGTTAGGGAAATTAGGACTGAGTTATGGGGACTTTCTGCTGTCCCCATAGCGTCTTTGGTCCCCATAATATTGTGACGGCATGCCCGGGATCTCCCCCGGCCAAAGCGAAGTTGATAGGGACCAAGTCTGACTCATATTGGAGTGCAGCTGATCTTCCCAAGCCCAAACTTTCCCAAGACGAGAGACCACTCAGAGCGACGTCAAGGCTTAGGGAGCAGGTCTGTTTTGGAGGAAATTTACCGCCGATTATGATGATTGTGATTACTGTCTGTTAATTGTACAATAAACCTGCAAGAAATACACCTTGACAACAGGATTGTCAGCACAACAATTACAACTGTAATTTATTATACAATAATCAAGAACTATACAGTTATAACTGGGATCTAATTGGGCTGATCTATTACCAGGGTCACTTAATTATAGTTGGGAGACAACCCGACCACTTCTCATATAAGCAGCAATGCGCACAGCATCAACAATGTACAATAATGTAAACAAAACACACCAATGTAAGTAATACACACCAATGTAAGCAAGTGCACGCCAATGTAAACAACACGCGCCAATGTAAGTAATGTACAGCAATGTAAACAATACATCTACGCCAAAATAAACAATACATGCCAATGTAAATAATACACGCCAATGTAAGTAATACACACCAATGTAAACAATGCACGCCAATGTAAACAACACAGGCCAATGTAAGTAATGTACAGCAATGTACACCAATGTAGACAATGCGCGCCAAATATACAGCAATGTAAACAATACATTTACGCCAATGTAGACTATGCGCACCAATGTAAGTAATGTACAGCAATGTAAACAATACATCTACGCCAATGTAGACAATGCGCGCCAATGTAAGTAATGTACAGCAATGTAAACAATACATAAACGCCATGTAGACAATGCGCGCCAATGTAAGTAATGTACAGCAATGTAAACAATGCATCTACGCCAATGTAAACAACGCGCACCAATGTAAGTAATGTACAGCAATGTAAACAATACATCTACGCCAAAATAAACAATACATGCCAATGTAAATAATACATGCCAATGTAAGTAATGTACGTAAATGTAAACAATACACGCCAATCTAAGAATGTACACCACACCAGCATATAACCCGTTCAGCCTTGTACCTGATTACGCTTTTTTCATGCAAGCTAGTGTCAGCATCGCACAGTACATTCACTTGTATGGCTGCGCGCATCAGCATTATATACACAGCGTAACTTAAGCAAAGTCACGGCCTGAACACAGCTTAATGAAGCTTAACGAGTTAAGAACTCATGAATCAAAGGCAAAGGTCATTATGGTTAAAACAATAGCAATAGTTTTCCCCAGCATAGCACAAACAAGACTTGTCATATCAACTTAAAACTTGGTATTTTATTTAAGCTGGGGATCTTCTCATAAACCTGTCACTTTTTGGACCCCTTAGGCCAAAGATTAGGATTTTTATGATTATTAAAGACAGGAATATTTTTTTTCAACATACACATGTAACTCAGGAAAAACTTGGCATATCAAGTTGAGACTAAGTGCATTTGTGATCACAGCTACGTGGGTAGTTCTTAGGATTGCCAGTCGCTTTCGGACCCCATAGGCCAAATGTCAAAGTTCTAATTATTAAAAAAAAATGCATTCCGGATGTGCTCTGGATGTTTAAGCACAATACATGGCGCTAGCGAGTGCCGTGCTAGTAAATATTGGGGGCCTCGTCAGACAAAACACAACGGCGACTTGGTTTCAAGTTAAATGGTATGGGCTTATAGCAGCCTGGTATTAAATATGTTGCTTTTCCATAAATTAAGTTGCTCGTTTTCATGGAGCTTCATGATCATTTAATAAGGACTCTTTTATTTGGAAACGTTGCTGGTTTTTTTTGGAGGGGAAGGGTGTGGATAAAGTAATAACAAACCACTGAGCGGTGGAACTTATTCACTCAATTGTGCTTTCAAGGCTTGATCATTTTATGGATTTCAAAAATTTAGAAATCAAACTTGGGTATGTCAATATAAGCAGCATGTTAATCACAGAGTTGTGTTCGTACATGAAATTAAACATTATTGAACATGATTGCACACGGACAAACAAAGCATAATCTTGTAAAAAACGTGAAATGCGGGAAGTCCTATGTTCTGTAGACCTCTATTTTTATGCCCCGCGGCGAAGCCGAAGGGGCATACTGTTTCCGCCTTGTCCTTCCGTGGGTGGGGGTGTGTGTGGGTGAGCTTGTCTTACATACGCAGTGTGGACTTCCGAACAAAAGACGTCCACATAATGTAGGTAGCACCGACGTTGTGTGGACTTGCCCACGTCCACACAGTGTTTCCCCATTTCTGGAAAACAGGTTTAGAGGCATTTTTGGGTTAGGTTTATCTGTAGCAGAATGAAGAGAAACACTAAAGGGAATCATAGAAAAAAAATTGGGTTGAAAGAGTTTTCACAGTTTGAGAAAAATGAGTTTTTTCACTGGTTTTTCTTAACTACACGAAAGCAATGGAAAGTCCACACTAGTCATGTGAAACAAGTATGGGTGGGTGTGTGTGTGTGTACGGACAAATCTTGTCAGCGCGATAACTTGAGAAATACCTAACATATGAACTTCAAATTTGGTTTGTGGATTGTTCTTGGTAATCCGAAGAAGCCTTTTGCATTTGGGGCCAAAAGGCCAAAGGTCAAGTTCACAGTGGCTAAAACAATAGAAATCTTGTCAGCGCGATAACTTGAGAAATACTTTACATGTGAACTTCAAATTTGGTTTGTGGATTGTTCTTGGTAATCCTAAGAAGCCTTTTGCATTTGGGGCCAAAAGGCCAAAGGTCAAGTTCACAGTGGCTAAAACAATAGAAATCTTGTCAGCGTGATAACTTGAGAAATACTTTACATATGATCTTCAAATTTGGTTTGTGGATTGTTCTTGGTAATCCTAAGAAGCCTTTTGCATTTGGGGCCAAAAGGCTAAAGGTCAAGTTCACAGTGGCTAAAACAATAGAAATCTTGTCAGCGCGATAACTTGAGAAATAATTAACATATGAACTTCAAATTTGGTTTGTGGATTGTTCTTGGTAATCCTAAGAAGCCTTTTGCATTTGGGGCCAAAAGGCCAAAGGTCAAGTTCACAGTGGCTAAAACAATAGAAATCTTGTCAGCGTGATAACTTGAGAAATACTTTACATATGATCTTCAAATTTGGTTTGTGGATTGTTTTTGGCAATCCTAAGAAGCCTTTTGCATTTGGGGCCAAAAGGCCTAAGGTCAAGTTCACAGTGGCTAAAACAATAGAAATCTTGTCAGCGCGATAACTTGAGAAATACTTTACATGTGAACTTCAAATTTGGTTTGTGGATTGTTCTTGGCAATCCTAAGAAGCCTTTTGCATTTGGGGCCAAAAGGTCAAGGGTCAAGTTCACAGTGGCTAAAACAATAGAAATCTTGTCAGCGCGATAACTTGAGAAATACTTAACATATGAACTTCAAATTTGGTTTGTGGATTGTTCTTGGTAATCCTAAGAAGCCTATTGAATTTGGGGCCAAAAGGTCAAGGGTCAAGTTCACAGTGGCTAAAACAATAGAAATCATGTATTTATTCTGAGATTATAGGGATTAGGGATTAATTCATATAAAACCTACAGAAGACACTAATGCTGTCAATGAATGTTCCATGTGACCAAGGTACATGTAAGTTGATGTTAAAAGAGTGGTGTTATGTCATGGGAACTGTCACCGTTGCGGGGCATTTGTTTTTGTAAACACCTCTGACTTGTTTCTTCATTCCCTGCCTTTTAGTTTGATCGCTTCAATTTTCAATTTAATATAGGTTGATGTCTTTAAACTAATTTGTACATGTACATCCACAACCCTTTTGTAACTAATTTAAATGCAGGTGTGTATATGGTATCGATCAACTCACTCTTATGTATTATTATTTCAACATAATTGCCACCCGTTGTGCAATGGGAAATCTTAGCTGGGGAAATAATGTAATTGTCACCTGCATCATCACAACACAGCCCACAAGCAGAAGTGCATTTTCGTTGAAACAGTTTGTTGCCATGTTGTCTTGATTTTTTTTTGGATTCCTTGCTTATTTTGATCGTTTGAATTTGCTATTCCTGTTGGTTGATGTCTCTAAACCAAGTGATACATACCCATGTACGTGGTCAACCCTGCACATGCTAATTTATGTGCAGGTGTGTATGTGATAACACTATGATCCTGAGATTGCCATGAGCCAATGTACTCGCCATCTGCACTGAAATGGAGAAGTTTTCTTCTATTATATCCTTCTTTGTGTGAGGCAAGACAGTAAATATCACCTGCATCATCACAACACAGCCCGCCAGGAAAACTACCACTTTGAGTAAACAGTTTGTTGCCATGTAAGTCAACAGCCATCAGCAAACCCTCCTTGCTGTTGGTGTAAATAAGCTGCTTGTTGCTGAAGATCAAATGCGCATCAATCTTTGGAGCAGGCAGTGTTCTGACGAGGGAACCATCTGGGTTGTGTAGAGATATCTGTTCCTTGTCCTTGTAACCCACTGCTATCAGATTGCTGCTGTCCACTGCCAGGCACGTCGATGTGCCGTCCACGCCGGCCTCTTTACCTGGTAGAAACTGATGAAGGAGCTGGTATTCCTTGTTGAAGATCTTGACTGCAGGATTGTCTAGGATCAGAAGTTGATCATCCTTGTTGATGGCTAGAGCTGTTGCTCTCTGTATGTCATTAGGGTCATGGGGTTTGTTTGGTTTATCTGGGACAGGTTTGTAGGTCTTTGTAGACATCACCTTCCCCTTTGGATCCAATGTACGCAGTTTATTATAAAAGAAGTACGTCACAACTATTTCACTTGTGGAGTATGCTGCAAGATGGTCTACAAGATCTATAGCTGTTGAGGTTTCATCTCTCTCCCATTTCTCCTCCAAGAGCAGAGTCCCAAGCTGACCGTCCTCTTTACTCTCCTTAAAGCCAAGGAATGACTTCCCATGCTTGATATCCAAACTCTTATACACTCTCACCTGCTCATTCAATTCCCACAGCATTTTCTTCTTGGACTTTAGGATCTCATAGCACGTTGCTGTAGTCATCACTTCATTCACTTTACCCACAATCTGCTCAGACGTTTCTGCATATGCAAACTCTGTATCACGTTTAGTGGCAATGGCCCTGGCCTCCATTTTGAGTTGTTTTTCTTTCTCTCTGATTTTGGCAATTTCCTTTTCTGCTTTCTGTGAAATTTGAGAGTAAGTTTTTGCCAGCATCTTGTCAAGTCTGTAACGTGAATGACCTGAAGAGGGGTTGGCAGAAACAAATTTTTGAATGCATTCTTGTGTTTTAGACACGGATTCTGTTACTTCTTGTTTACATTTATTGAATGCCTCGTCGATACCTTCATAAGAATGCATGGATTCTTTGTGATCAATGTTTGTGCATTCATTGCATATGAGGACATCACATGTGTCACAATACAGACAGAGATCTTGATCTGTATGCTTGCGACACTTGGGAACTTTCTTGAGTTCAGTGTCCTCTGTTATTTCCTGAGACTCAACATGTAGCTCTGTCAAAGCTACAACCTTGTGACCCTTTGTCAGTACTGCCATTCGATTGTGTGCCTTCTGGCATTCTTGACAGAGATAATGCTTGCAATCCATGCATCGAGAAATAGCTTCGTTCTCCTCATCACATGCCTGACACATGACTTTTAACCCCTGACCTTCAGTCTGCTCCTGTTGATTGACTTCCTTTGATCCTCCAGGAAGCATGTCCACACCAGCTTCAGTCAGGGCAGTTTCCTTTCGACACAACGGACAGACAATTTTCTTGTCGTCCTTATTTTGTGTCACTCTGAGTTCTTGGAGACATTTCAGGCAGAAGCTGTGTGAGCAGTCTAGCATCCTAGGATCCTTGTACTCAGTGTAACAGATAGGACATTCTTGAAGTTCCTTCTGAGACTCATCCAAGACTAGATCGGTCACCCCTCCCTCTGCCATCTTGCTCAGTTGTACTCTACATGTACCATATAAGAGTGGAAAGAAAAACGAACTTTCAACTTATGCATACTATAAGATACTGTATAAATATAGACTGACTCATGTTCAGTATACAGTGGAACGCCACGATAACGCACATTGTTGGATCCACAGAAAGTGTTCGTAATAATGATCGCTCGGTATAGTGATTTTGAACTGCTGGTACCCTCTTTTGACCAATAGTGAACTGGCATTTCTCACATTCCGCCGCCGCAAGAGGAGTCGTCACGAAACGTTTAAGCAATGTGTGGTTGTCCCTTTTATTCCTTGGGCCGGGTGGTTTTCCCTTAATTTTATTCCTTGGGGAAATAATAGCCATCTGTCGCTTGTCGACATTCACACACGATGTAACTATGGGTCATTTGATGTTCGGGAATTAAAAGGGGCCCAAATAGTGTTTAATACATGTACAACCGGTAGATTTTTTGTTAAGCTATTGACTTTTTTCAACAACAATTAATGCTCGGTAGATATTGTACATTAAAACCGGGAGCCAAGGATGATGTTCGGTATAGCCGAATGTTCGGTATAGCGGTGTTCGGTATAGCGGCGTTCCACTGTAGTTCACTTACAGTTTAATTGTATACATGTAGATGTAAATATGTGTTTAAATCACTTCAATTTTATGCAGATTAAATCAGAAACATACATGCACATAACAATATGAAGTTAAATAATCAAAGAACATCATGACAGTCAATATTTCTTCTTCTTGGATACATGAGAGCACAATGCAGTCTGTCATGGTGTTATTCATTATATTCCCCTGTGCTGCTGCATTAACAACATTATACAACATTTGCAATCATCAACAAACAAAAGTACCAAATTATTTTGAAATATCTTACTGGACTGTTAGCGAATGACAGTCTAAATAAATCCTGTAAAATCATCGCACCTGGTGTGCTGACATTTTCACGAAAGTGGTATTTTTGTATAAATTTTAAACACTGGTGGGCCAACCAGCGTTTGAAAATGCTGGCTGTTTTTTCAAATACTGCCCCCCCCCCCCCCCCCCATTTACCATATTTAGTTAATCTGAATATTGTTTGCAATCGATCACACACCTATGAACGGGTACAAGCCTTCTAGACTGGTTCCCTGACCTTACAATTTCCGGACGTCTATAAATTGCTCCTTTTCAATTTAAGTTGCGTCAAGGAACCAGACTACAAGAACACAATTGTTTTTCTTGGTTTTTCTAGCATCTACAAACCCAAAACGTCAAACAAGTCAGTGTAACAATATTTGCTGTAAAATACTAACCCCCAAAATCTATCCATTTCTGAAAATTACAGCAAAGGCAAATGTTGTATATTCCCATAACATTGTCCACCTACCTACAAGTTCAACAGACCTGTTTATGGGCAGTTTGAACTAGTTTGTTGCATGCAATCTGTCAGCAAAATCAGCCACACCCTACTATTACTACAACAGCACGACTGTATGTTGTGTACACGGATTGTCCAATACTGAATAGTGTTGTGGATCAAGAATTTAAGTTTGCCTGAAGATAGAGATAGGACTGTCAGAAAGAATCAAAGGACAATCCATTTTGTCTGCATGGGATACAGGGCCCCAAAAGCTAATTACATTGGCTTATTCCATTCGGGTCCCATGGTGCTGTATTTCTCCTGTGCTAGCTTCATTATCATCCTCCACTTACCTACAATGTAGCTGTTTTATGGGTCGAGTTCAAAACTTGTCCCCCTTTATGCATACAGTCTGTCAGCAGAATCAGCCACACCCTACATACACTGCTACATGTACTACAACAGTGCTCACTGCTGTACTGTACGTGTTGTTCACGTTGTATAGTGCCTCACTACCACAGTCAAGTTCACTTTACTGAGTTGTAACAGCTTTCATTGCGACGTCACAATTGAACTGTTTCCTCGTGAACATTATTTCTCATCCTCCACATACCTACAATGTAGCCGTTTTATGGGTGCAGTTTGAAGTTTTTTCCTGCATACAGTCTGTCAGCAGACTCAGCCACACCCTTCTTGTACAGGTAGGCCCATGTATACTACAACAGCACGACTGTATGTTTTGTTCACGCATTGTCCAATATTACTGAATAGTGCCTCGCTACCACAGTCAAGTGCACAGCAACGGCTGTCGCTGTAAATGTTGAACTATTTCCTCATGAACACAATTCCCAGGTTTTTATGAATAGATTTTTATGAGACACCTCTGACCTCAAGCTAGGCCCAATTTCATAATGCCGCTTACATGGCTTAAGCACAAAATTTGCTTAAGCACAAAAAAATGTTACTTAATATGTTACCCACTGAAACTCTATGCGATTGTTATGCTAAGTAAACAACAGCTAAATACCGGTCACAAGCAATGTACATCCCATTGAGTTTTGGCCGGGAACATGATTATATTTAAAACAAGTTTTTTTGTGCTTAAGCATGCTTAAGCAGCTCTATGTAATTGGGCCCTTAGCTGTCCTGTACTTGCACATTGTACCGGGCTGCTCTTGTGCATGTACTGTAGGCAGAGGGATCGGTGTATTACAATTGATAAAAAGTTGATGAGGATAACCTGTATGGGTTATTCCACCGTGTTGGGAACAATGTGTGACATATGACCATATTATGAAAAGTATGAATACCTTGCTAGCAGTTGCTCTACATAATATTTTTTGTTTCACTACTGCCGAAAGTTTTTAAATCATTTGAATGTATTTTGCCAAAAATATGAGCAAAAATGTCATTCGGACGTCGCATTTGTCACTGTATGTACCGCTGAAGAACGAGACTGGAAGTCTGTTTTGAATTCTTGACCCCATTTTATTTGCATACCGCTGATGCAGGTGAAAGCTAAAGGAAAATACAAACATTCATATCAAATATTACAATCACATAAACATCAAAATACACGATTAAACAATTACATAAATAGATTAAGAGAGAATATTAGACCAATTGTGAACGGGCAGCACCTTATCGACAATATACTCGGTTGCGGAGGAGTCAACAATTAATTTTAATAAAATACAATTAATCCAATGAATTATTTAAATAAAGAAACCCACTGATATTAAACTTACAATTGTTCCCCGGGTAAGGAATCATCGGCACACAGTGAGGTATACGGGTGAAACAGTTGTTGGGTGTTCAGGGATTTACGGCGGCATTCTGGGATTCCCTTACAAAATAATGTGAATAGCAAATAAATAAACATACCACAATGAAATATAATTCACAGATATAAATTATATAATAAATTGGTATCCCCCAAAATCTATACTTTCTATTTCCATGTACCGGGGTGAAGGCCTATAAAATAAGGGCGTTGGCTCTAAGGAATCTTAGGTATTTTGGCATGAACTAAAACACACGTATCCATTATCGAGCCAGGCGCTAGTAATATAGTATACGGATAAATGCTTACAGGGAATTAAATCTTCAGAAATAAACATGATATTAATTAAAGTAAAAAAATTAATTCAAGTAAAAAATACTTACAAATTGTTGGCTACCGACAAGTGAAGTGAGTTGGTCGGGAGCGTGAACGCAACTGATTTGAATTTCCCACACGCCGGGGTGGCGCAAGCGAAAACATTACGTCATGGCGTACCATAGATTCCTAAGTAGGGTTGGTCGGGGACTGACTAGATTAGACTTGCAAATTATGTAGTTAAGGGTTCTAAATAGGGGAAATAGTTACTCAAAGGGGAGAAAATTAAATATGGGAATAAATACATAGCGGCGACGATAACAATATTTGCACTGTGTCAATGTCTATTAAGCCGGCGAGAAAAAAAGTGTAGAAAGTCTATAGGATTTGGGATAGAAAACATGAAGAATAAAAAAAATACAGCAACAAAGGCTTTTCTGCAAGGTTATGCGGAAAAGCCAATCAGATTTTCCACACATTTTTTTGTGGGCCGCAGAGAGGCCCATTGCATGTTATAGGCAGTCTGTTACATGGGCCCATAGCTCTGGTCTGGGTGACATGGGCGTCGCTAGGATTTTTTCTAGAGGTGGGCAAAAAATTTTTTTGCCAAAAAATGCTTGTATTTCTCTAGAAATTCTCGATTTATCAGTTTTAGAGGGGGGCAGGGACATTTTGCCCCCCCCCCCCCCCCCCCCCCCCCCCCCCGCACTCATTAAATTTACACCACTTTGTCTTCGCGCCTCTTTTTCGTTTTCTTTTTCTTTTCTTTTTTTTTTCTTCCTTTTTTTCTTTTTTTTTGTGTTGCTTTTCCGGGGGGGGGGGGGGGGGGGGGGGGGGCAAGTGCCCCCCCATGCCCCCCCCCCCCCCTCGCGACGCCCATGCTGGGTGACCATCCATAGTGGTTAAAACTCGAGATGAAACAGTAGTCATCTGCAATAACCAGTGTTTTTGGTAATCATTGTCAATGAAAGGTTTGTTTTCAGTTATGCAAAACAATGTTACACAATCATTGAAATGTAGGTTAAATAAATAAACCACAGCAAGAAGGAGAGAACTAGTCACACTGTTTGGGTAAATGAATGGAGAATCATCATTTTATTCTGAGGCTACAAATGCCTGATCAAGTTGAATGCTTGATCAAGTACCCAAGACCAAACTACTAAAACCAAAGGCTCCAATGCATACATGTGCTCATAATACAAAGCAGTATAAAAGTTAAGATAAAAGGGGCATTTAATTGAAAATGTTGGGCAAAACCAAGATACAAAGAGGGCTTGGTTGGGAAGTTAAAGTTAGTGTTTTTGAATCTCCAATAAGAAAGAAGCTGATCTACATTGTAGTCTCAAAAGAAATGTAATCGTTTGTATAGAACATTCCAAGGTATAACGTTACATTCTTATGGAGCTGGCCCTCGATGATTTGCGTTTATTTTGCAAATGTTTAGCAAATCTCTTTCAGCCCAATTTAAACATTTAAACCTTTAGCCATGTCACACAGGCTGCATGCCACCTGCACCAGTGTTTGCACTCAAGCATGTTAGTTACAAGAATATACATTAAATAGTTATGGTGCACAGCAAACGAAGGGCAGCATCGTCACTGATCTACAAAGAAGATCATTCATAATGGACTGTCTTTGCTTTGTAAATAAAATGGTTTAAAGTGGTCCTTTAGTATTATTAAATGTGTGTGAAATGCATACGAGGGCAGATACAGCAAACATATACAATGCGGGTTTGGTTTAAACATTTTGTTCAATTAATTGTAAATGGATTTAGAATGTTTATCATTTCAATGTTTAAACGGCACCCTTTACCACCAACCACGCACAAGGGCAACAGCATGTGCGCCTCTCATGTCCTAGCTGCTCTACTCATATTCATAATACAAAACAGTCTCAATATTTGAGAAAAGTGCACAGAAACTGCAATGAACCAAGTTACAAAGAAGGCTTGGTTTGGAAGTTTATCTTGCTGAAGTTTGTGTTTCTGAGTGTCCAATAAGAATAAAGCTGGTCTCATTTGTTTTAACTTAAAAAGGGATCTATTGAAAAGAACATGGAGTACATACTTCGTCTCATGGAGATAGCCCTTGATGAACAGACCATTCTATTTGGCACCGCCCACCATGCATGTAGGCAACAAATCGTTCACCTCTCCTTTCTTAATAAATACCGGTATTACATGTGCCATTACAAATTTGTACACATCTATGTCGGGCATAAATCATGGCCGTGATTGGTCAAAACTTCCTGGAGGGGGGCGTGTGGATTTGTCTATAATTGCCCACCTGTTTTCATGACAAATGGTGAAGTACGGAACATATGTACTGGTAGCTGGAAATATAAATGAATGTTGCACGATCAGTATTTACACTTGTACCGTATCTTTAAGCAATACAGGTAGAAGTAGAGAAGAACTTGCGACACATGCGGGTTTTTTTTTTTTCAAGACTGATTGAAAATATTAAGCTTTTTTTTCAACCTACAATGTACATAGAATACTTCATGTAAATATTTATTGTTATATTTCTGAGGCGATGGTATCAGTTTGGAACAAATTTTGTCATTTTGGGAAATGGGAAGTTAAAAAAAATATATCAAATTAGCACTCCCATTTAAACACATGGAAGTATGTACAACTGTACAAGCTCCAAATAAGTTTGCACATATGACTAAGGTTGATGTACATGTGTAAGATACTAAATGTAATATAACACATGCAAACTTTCTATGTACATGTTTACAATCCCATATCCTGCTCAAAGTGTTTCAAGTCTGTCCTGTTTGTGAAGTTGCAATCAGAAAGTTTTTGTACATTGCACATGTCCAATGTCCATGGATGCATGGAATTGTTTTGTAGAAACATTGTCTCGTTACCATTTTTGTACATTCGTTTATTTTTTATTCCTTGCCTTTTGTTTTGATCGTTTTAAAGGGAATATACAACATTTGCAAACATCGAAAAATAAAACTACCAAGTTTTTGCGAAATACCTTAACAGGATGTTGGTAAATGACAGTCTAAAGCATCCTGTAAAATTATGGCACCTGGTATACTGTCATTTTCAAGAAAAGTGGTATTTTTGTATCAGTTTCCAACGCTGATCGGCCGATCAGCGTTGGAAACAACTCCCTTTTTTTCAAATACTGGCCCGAATTGACCATTGCACTTGTTTGCAATCGATTACAAACCTATGAACGGGTACGAGCCAGCTAGACTGGTTCCCTGACCTTACAATTCCCCAATGTATGTAAACTGCTCTGTTTCTTCTTATATGGAGTCAGGGAACCAGACTACAGGAAAATGATCGTTTTTCTTGGTTTTTATAGCATTTTCGAACCCAAAACCTCCAAAAAGTCAGTGTAACTATATTTGCTGTATATTTCCAACCCCCCAATTCCATCCATTTCTGAAAATTACAGCAAAAGCAAATGATGTATATTCCCTTTAACAATTATGTGTTGGTTGATATCTCTAAACCAAGTGATGCATGTACATGTACACAAGATCAAGCTCCCGATCTGTACTTGCAACTGCTAATTTATGTGCAGGTGTGTATGTAATATCAGAACCATCCGGACAGTCCCATGAAGCAATGCACTTGCCATCTGCACTGAAATGGCAAATTTTATGTGAGGCCACAAGGTAAATATCACCTGCATCATCACAACACAGCCCACGAGGATAACTACAACTTTGAGTAAACAGTTTGTTGCCATGTAAGTCAACAGCCATCAGCAAACCCTCCTTGCTCCAAATGGCATACATTAGTCGCTTGTTGCTAAAGACCAAATATGTACCAATCTTTGGAGCAGGCAGTGTTCTGACGAGGGAACCATCTGGGTTGTGTAGAGATATCTGTTCCTTGTCCTTGTAACCCACTGCTATCAAATTGCTGCTGTCCACTGCCAGGCACGTTGGCGTGCCGTCCACGCCGGCCTCTTTCCCCGGTAGGAACTGATGAAGGAGCTGGTATTCCTTGTTGAAGATCTTGACTGCAGGATTGTCTAGGATCAGAAGTTGATCATCCTTGTTGATGGCTAGAGCTGTTGCTTTCTGTATGTCATTAGGGTCATGGGGTTTCTTCGGTTTAGCACGGACACGTTTGTAGGTCTTTGTAGAAATCACCTTCCCCTCTGGATCCAATGTATGCAGCTTATTACTGCATACCACAACCATTTCACTTGTGTAGTATGCTGCTATACATATATGTCCTGAGTACCATTCACGAAGTTCAACTTTTGGAAAGTTCTCATCCCTCTCCCATTTCTCCTCCAGGAGCAGTGTCCCAGGCTGACCATCCTCTTCACTCTCCTTAAAGCCAAGGAATGACTTCCCATGCTTGATATCCAAACTCTTATGCACCTCCACCTGCACATTCAAATCCCGAAGCATTTTCTTTTTGGACTTCAGGATCTCATAGCACGTTGCCGTAGTCATCACTTCATTCACTTCACCCAGAATCTGCTCAGACGTTTCTGCATATGCAAATTCTGTATCTCGTTTAATGGCAATGGCCCTTGCCTCCGTTTT
Source organism: Patiria miniata (assembly GCF_015706575.1). Lineage (NCBI taxonomy): Eukaryota > Metazoa > Echinodermata > Asteroidea > Valvatida > Asterinidae > Patiria > Patiria miniata. The sequence continues at coordinate 9,399,694 of NW_024037073.1, forward strand.
GAGTTGTTTTTCTTTATCTCTGATTTTGGCAATTTCCTTTTCTGCTTTCTGTGAAATTTGAGAGTAAGTTTTTGCCAGCATCTTGTCAAGTCTGTAACGTGAATGGCCTGAAGAGGGGTTGGCAGAAATGAATTGTTGAATGCATTCTTCTGTTTTAGATATGGATTCATGTACTTCTTGTTTACATCTGCTAACCGCTTGGTCGATGCTGACGTGAGAATGTATGGATTCTTTGTGGTCAAAGTTTGTGCATTCATTGCATATGAGAACTTCACATGAGTTACAATACAGACAGAGGTCTTGATCTGGATGCTTGAGACACTTGGGAACTTTCTTGAGTTCAGTGTCAGTTATTTCTTGGGACTCACCAGGTAGCTCTGTCAAAGCTACAATCTTGTGAGCTTTCATCATTACTGCCATTCGATTGTGTGCCATTAGGCATTCTTGACAGAGATAATGCTTGCAATCCATGCATCGAGAAATGGCTTCATTTTCCTCATCACATGCCTGACACATGTCTTTTAACCCCTGACCTTCAGTCTGTTCCTGTTGATTGACATCCTTTGATCCTCCAGGTAGCATGTGCACGCCAGCTTCAGTCAGGGCAGTTTCCTTTCGACACAACGGGCAGACAATATTCTTGTCCTTATTTTGTGTCAGTTTGAGTTCTTGTAGACATTTCAGGCAGAAGCTGTGTGAGCAGTCTAGCATCTTAGGATCCTTGTACTCAGTGTAACAGATAGGACATTCTTGAAGTTCCTTCTGAGTCTCATCCAAGACTAGATCGGTCACACCTCCCTCTGCCATCTTGCTCAGTTGTACTCTATATGAACCATATAAGAGTGGAAAGAAAAACAAACTTTCAACTTCTGCATACTATAAGATACTGTATAAATATAGTCCTTGGGGAATTATAGCCATCTATAGCTCTTTGACATTCAAACATGATGTATGGGTTGCTCGATGTTCGGGAATTAATAGTGGCCCAAGTAGTGTTTAATACATGTTCAACCGGTAGATTTTTTTTTTAATCTGTTGACGGTTTTCAACAACAATGTTCGTTATGTTCTGTACATTAAAACCAGGAGCCAAGGATGATGTTCGGTATAGCAGAATTTTTTTCGTATCCGCTCTGTTCACAGCTAGGTACCCCCTCGCCGGTAAAGAAAGTACAGTTGGGGGTGACTAAACGAAGCCATCTTGCTTGACTGCAATATTTTGCCGCGAAGGGCGGCCACTGCATGTACATAGTACAAATCCCCTGGTTTACGTGCATTACACAAGGAACGTTGGGCACATGTCAGCTAGCGATATTGATGTGTCCCACCCATTGAGCTCCATTAGTAAGATGTCCCGCTCATGGGACGTTGTTGCTAGGTAAAAGGGCGCCCTCTTTTGTTGGCGCATGGAACAGTTGGCATACATGTAGATGTAAATATGTATTTAAATCACTTAAATTTTATGCAGATGAAATCAAAAACATACATGCACATAACAATACGAAGGTAAATAATCAAAGAACATCATGACAGTCAATATTTCTTCTTCTTGGATACATGAGAGCACAATATGCAGTCTGTCATGGTGCTATTTATTATATTCGCCTGTGTGGCTGCATCAAAGGGAATATATACGGTACATTGACATTTGCAAACATCAAAAAACAAAACTTCCAAATTATTATGAAATACCTTACTGGACTGCTAGTGAATGACAGTCTAAAGCATCCTGTAAAATCATGGCACCTGGTGTGCTGACATTTTCAAGAATAGTGGTATTTTTGTATTAATTTCAAATGCTGGTCAGCCGACTAGTGTTGGAAAAAAACTGGCTTTTTTCAAATACTGCCCCCCATTTACCATATTTAGTTAATCTGAATATTGTCTGCAATCGATCACACATCTACGAATGGGTACACGCCTTCTAAACTGGTTCCCTGACCTTACAATTCCCCGACGTCTATAAATAACTCCATTTCAATTTAAGTGGCGTCAGGGAACCAGACTACAAGAAAATGATTGTTTTTCTTGTTTTTTTCTCAAATATCTACAAACCCAAAATGTCAAACAAGTCAGTGTAACAATATTTGCTGTAACCCCCAAAATCCATCCATTTCTGAAAATGACAGCAAAGGCAAATGTTGTATATTCCCTTTAACGTCATCCACCGGTACCTACAAGTTCAACAGACCTGTTTATGGGTACAGTTTGAAGTCGTTTCCTGCATGCAGTCTGTCGGCAGTATCAGCCACACCCTACTATTACTACAACAGCACGACTGTATGTTGTGTACACGGATTGTCCAATACTGAATAGTGCCTGGCTACCACAGTCAAGTGCACAGCAACAGCTGTCGTTGTGACGTAAATGTTGAACTGTTTCCTCATGAACACAATGTCTCATATGGGAAATTCCCAGGTTTTTATGAATAGCTTTTTATGAGACACATCTGGCCTTGCTTGCAGTTGCTCTACATAATATTTATTGTTGGGTGTTACTTTCACCACTGCAGAAAGTTTTTAATCATTTGCATGTATTTTGCCAAAAAAATATGAGCAAAAATGTCATTCAGACGTAACATTGACACCATGTCAATGAAATTTCTGTAAAGCATTTCCCAAATTCACTTTATGTATTTCTTACTATACATGCAACACACAAAGAAAAACTTTTTGTTATGGTAGTCGGGTATCAAATGGAGCAGAAATGATAGCTTGGTTGTGGACGTAACACCGTGTCAATCCCAAATGTCACACTTCCACTGAGTGATTTTGACACCGTTACGTCTACCTTAAGATACTGTTTCTGCTATATTTGAACCCTTACTATACCAAAACAAAAGCTTTTCTTGGTGCATTAGGTGTCCAGTTATAAATATGCAATGTCAGTTTGGGTAATATTTTACAAATGTGTGTAAAAAACGGCCACACTTGTGCGGGTGTACATGTGTGGCTTTACAGTAGAGGACAGACATATGAAGGGAGAACAAAAGATCCTTTCAGTCCTCAAGCGTTGGGTGATTTGTTGAAAACAGTCCACCGTATGGTTATGTGCTTAGTCTATGGGAGAGTGTAATATTACAGGGACAAAGGGAAACACAAAGCATTGTCCTCGGGCGTATAGAAATGCACAACTGCGTTTTCTTGTACGGCTTTATGATAGAGGACAGACACACAAAGGGAACAAAGGATTTTTTGACTTGTCATCGATCGTCACTCTCTACAAGTCTCATTCTTCAATCGTTTGTTAAAAAACGATCTTTGAATGTAAGTTTGTGATGTGTTCAGTCTATAGGAACAAAGAGAAACACAATGAAATACGTGTATGTTTCCTAAAAAAAAACCTGCGTATAGCACCAAAATTAATTGTGTCTTTGAAGCCCATGTATTAAACTACTTCTAAGTGAAAAAAAATATTTCCATTGCCCTACACGTTAAAATTTTATCACTATTTAAACAAAGTAACCCTAAATCAGGTTCGTCCAAAAAAGTAAGTTAAGTGCGTTGTGACTGAATGTTTGTTTCAACAACTGTAGGACACAATATCTTTATTAATAACCCTGTTTTTGGCTAACAATTCCAATGTGTCCCCACAGGTCATACTGATGTTCCGTGAAGTACCCAATGCAACCACTGCACTGCTGGACATGCTGCTGCATTGCTGCTACTGCAACGACACGTTCACCTTGTCCGTCATGATGATGATCCACGTAAGTACAATTCCTTACAATTCAAGTTGATCCAACAAATGTTTAATTTGTACTGTATGTTTTTATTTAAATCCTCCGAAAGACCAACATTTTTTTTTGCAGGGGGGGGGGGATGGATTGAGGACATCTGCAACCTTCGAGATTGTCGTTCAGCGAGTAATTCAAAATTTGTTAAGACGGGCAGATTTTTCATTCTATGTCTCATTCTTATGAATATTGTTTTAAATTTAGAGTAGATCATTTGCAGCTTTACAAAAAGTAACTGACAAAGTTATTGTTGAAAAGCTTACTTGGTTTAAAGATAATAATGGCACTAGACTCCCTGTGAAATTATTCCTTCTGGCACGCCGTCATTTTGAAGAAAACAATAGGAGGCCATTTCCAAAGATACGTCAAGTGACACATTTTTGGAAATTTCCGTAGTTGTTGATTTGTAATTCGGTGAATCTGTGAATGGGTGCCATTGGTGTTTAATTTGTGTCAAGAAAATGCTTTGTGCAGATGGTTTGTGCAGACGGTTTGCTAAACATTTCTCGATCGATATTACTGTGCCAAGCGATAATTTTTTACAGTCTGCAGTATTTGAATGTTATTAAAGGCACGTTTATGTAGGAATGTTGGCAATGACCCAGAAATGTATTTAACGACAAAAGCCTTTCTCAAAGTGAAGAAAAAAATGCACAGAAGTAAATGATCTTATGGACCTTTTAAATATATAAGGGAGATTGAAATTTTAAACGCTACATTATGTGCCAGATTTTTTCTCTTTGTCAATAATTTTTTTTCCATTTATTGTCTCTCCGCCCTGATTGGTCGATACAGGGTCAGGTGTCTTCAGCGCCGACCAATGAGCTGAAGCACATCTTGATTCTCCTCCTGGAGCTGTTGATGATGGAGGACCCCCTTCAGGGCAAGCGCCTCAAGCTAGCCGTGGAAGGCAACAACAACAATGGCCTCTTGGGTAAGGAGCACATCTCTGTATAGACTGACTGGGTAGGGTGAAGCCACTCGGACGCCATCTTGGGAGGCCAAGACATATGGGTTATTGTATCAATGTGGGGGCCACTTTTTCATGTGCCTGTTACATCTGATATCTGTGATTATATAATTCTGATGCAGTCATCCTCCAAGAGTGAATGTGAATTGCAAACTACCTACCCAACAAATAAAATGTTTAAAGTCATTCTTAATGCTATACTTAAATAAGGAAATGAATGTGTGCTTGGCTGGTTTTAAACAAGTCCGTTTAAGACTGGCTGGGGGAATGGACGCTGATAATAGCCTGAGCCTAAGGGAGGGATATTATTAGTGACCAGGCCCCCAGCCAGTCTTAAACAGACTAATGTTTAGTACCGGCCAAGCACATGCATATTTATTCCCGTTTATGAATACCTTTCAGTCAAAGAGTCAAAACAAGTCAAACATTTCCAGGGTGCTGAACTTGTAACTAACCTCATGAAGTTTCAGCTCAGCTTCAGCTGTATATTTCAAGAGAAACAACAACATTCTAGCATCTCGATTTCAAATCAAAAGTTGCTGAATCATGTTTTGCTTTGGGCCTGAATTAAGCATCCGAGACACGTTCTCACTTAGCTGATTGCAGCTATGCGATGTTGCACACTGATCCAATGAATTATCTAGGGCGCACGCGTGTGTGTCGTGTCAACCCTTGTGTGTGCTTCACCGAATAAAAAAACGAACTACTTATGGAAATTTCCAATGTGCGTCTTTAGATGCACTGTTGGAAAGGCCTTCTTTTGTTGATTTCTTCAAATTGACAGCTTGCCAGAAAGAACAATTTCACAGGGAGTTTAGTCCCATTACTATCTTTCAACCAAGTATGTTTTCCAACAATAATTATGCCAGTTTACTTTTTGGATAGCTGTAAATGATGGACTGCAGCTTTAATTGCCTTCCTTGCTGACTATTTCATTGTGGCTGATTTAAAATTAATCTCACTATTTCTTGTTATTGTCTCGCAGAGATCATCCGTAAATGTACGTCCACGGACAGCCGTCGGTCCTACCAGTGCATCAAATTCCTGGTCCATCTGTCCAACAAATGCTCCATGGCCAAAGAGTATTTGATGACCATCTCGGTCCGGTGGCAGTGGGCGGTCAACTGGCTCAAGAAAAAGGTAAGAACTTCTCTTCAACATGTAGTTTTTTGAAAGGTCAGTTAACCGGGTATAACATCTCCGAGTCAAAAGGTTTAATTTTCCAAGTTAACCAAGTCAAAAGACAAGCTAATTATATAAACTGTAGTTCATCCATGGTTACTTGTAAGCAAGCTGACTTGAAGGCACATAGGATCATTTGCATTTCTCCCAGAAGTAATCTAGCTGATTATTATCAAAAATCTTATGTATTAAACGCCTAGTGAATTTCTGTCTAACTTGCTGTCATTTAGAAGAAGTTAAGAAATGTAGGTGATTTCCAACGATCTGTCTATTGACTGATTTTTTTATTTTATACAAGGAAATCTATAGCAACTTTCTATCAAGACTAGACAATTAATGTGCTTATTTTGTTTATGTTGCTGTTTTGCATAGATGAGCGAGCACTACTGGACGCCTCAGAATGTCTCCAACGAATCCAGCACGGGACGGTCCTTCCAACGCACCATGAGTGCTCAGGACACGCTGGCCGAAGCCACCGCGCTGTTGGATGAGCTCAACACGCGTGACGACGACGGTGAACACATTGAGAACGACGAAGAGGAGGAGGAGTACGTCGAGGGGGACTCCAACACCAAGATGGAGGTCAACGGGTCGTCGGAGGGGTCAGAGGTCAACGGGAATGAAGACAGCTCCGAGTCTTCCAAGACGCTGGTCCAGGACGACGTGGGCGACTTGGACGACATTGATACATAACGGCATTTTTTTTTTCTGTTTCAGAATTTGTAGCCAATAGAAGATGGTTCCTTACTCCTGGGGTCATAAGTCAGAGGTCATCACAGGTCAGGTTGTAGGAAACCAAGGGCCAGGTTGCGTATTTATTTTTTTTGCTGTCACATCGTATTTTAACCAATCACATCACACACCCTAACATGAATATTTATCACGCTGTGTGGATGGAAGACACACAATAGGTTTTCGTAGTGTTTTCCCTGCAATTAACTTATGCCAACCAACAAAAATATTTCATAAAATTGGACAAGGGTTCAAACCATCTTGCGATCCATGGTTCACTTCACTATCCACTAGGTCAATCCTGCTTCAGCTAGGCTGGGAGCTCTCAATTGTTGAAAACAGCCACTTGACTGAAAGGACAACTTGGCACAGAAAGTCTGTTTGCATAGGGTGTTCAAAGCAGACAATGAATGCTTTTAAAATAACAATATGTTTTGCCCAAGCAAGTCAGAAGTTATAATAACTCGCATGCTTTGTACCTTGAGAAACCGGTTTTTGCTGAGCAGATATTTTCCGTGCTTACCAGATTTCTGTTGGCCACTGTTCCTGTTCCTGTTCAATCATTCACTCTAGTCACTGTAAGCCATAATTTTGTGTGTCGCACAATTTCTTCTATTTTAAAGAGGTTGTGGAATGCTCGAAGACATTTCCGTCATTTTTGGGGTATATGTAGCCTAAGGTGTGATGAAATAAAAACAACTATTATTTCTGTCATGAAATGAGTACAAAGGGTACTTTTGAGAGCTATTTTTCAGGTCCTGTTTCGACCCGAACGTGCAATTTCTGTAAAAGTCGTCATTGCGGGCAGCAAACAAAACACAGTAAATTGTGACGTAATAAACAGGACTCGTTTATGCTACTCTGCATCGGGAGTCCTGTTTATTACGTCACGATTCACTGTGTTTTGTTTGCTGCCCGCAACGACGACTTTTACACAAATTGCACGTTCGGGTCGAAACAGGCATGACAGGACTTGAAAAACAGCTCTCAAAAGTACCTTTTGTACTCATTTTATGACAGAAACAATAGTCGTTTTTATTTCATCACACCTTAGGCTACATATATCCGAAAAATGACGGAAATGTCTTCGAGCATTCCACAACCTCTTTAAGCCAATATAGGACAAACTTGGTTTGTTATTTTTTTTTTATTTGGACTTGAGTGTAGATTGTAGAAGCAATAATTTTATACGGACACAATTTGTAGCATGGTATGTGTGTCGTTTTACCGTAAAGTCTCACAGCAGTTTAGCAAGGGATGCAAAAGTGACAAAATTCTATAGAAACCCGAATTTAAATCTTTTGTCACACTGATTCTTTTTATTGGATGTTTTGCAAAGTAACTTGGTCGATTTCTAACTGTTACCACTCCCTGGTCCTACAAATTCCATCAGAATTTTTTTGATGGATTTTATAGGATTGAGGAAAGTTGGGCCTAGCTATTTTTTTGGCACAGGGGTTGATGCACCTATGAAGTTTCAAAAATGACCATTTGTTTTGTGCACTGTGTTTGATTTTGTAGGATTCAGGAATTTTCTATCAAAAGTGCTGCGGGATTTACAGTGAATTTCTTTTTTTTCTTCTGTTTATTGATTACCCCACTTGATTAAATCAAGTTGCCAAATAGTTTATGCATTGAAATAACTTTAGATCAAATAACTCTACAAAGATTTTTGAATCTGAAATCTATGCATAGAGTAAATTCTTCGCTGTAAAAATACTGAATTCTGGCATCTTCGAGCAAACTTGAATCCTCGATCCTGATTGGCTGATCCATGGCAACAACATTATCCATATCGCAGTCTGGGTATCGCACTATTCTTAGATGCGCACTGTACCTACTGCACGCATGTGTTAAAGGATAACCGCTGGAAAGTTCGTGTACAGGGTGCACGCGCGTTCAATCCAGCTTTACTGTGCGTCAAGTTGGCTTGAAGATAAATGCGTTTTCCACTCGCGCTCATGGAAAATGGAAAATTTGGTGCGTCTGTGTCCCACATACCACTTGGTCTTCAGCCTCGTGGCATTTGGTACTCAGACACACTACTTTGTTCCATGTTCCACTAAATGACTATGACATACATGTTTCATCATTATCTGCTGTAAATAGTTTTAAAAACAACAACAACAAAACGGGTTGTATTTTTCAAATGTTCACACAGCATGAGTACTCTAACAACTTTTCAAAACTGCCTCAGCTAAAAGAGAATTTGATAGTATTTTTGGATCTGGATTTGAAACTAGCTGCGACTGGTTTCAACCAGATAGATTACATGTATATCATTAACCTTTGACCGTGATGTGTTTCATGAGAACCAATCAGATTGTACCAGGAATGGCATGAATATTCATAAAAAGGAAAGCATCCAATACCAGGCGACTACCTTCACTCTTTCATCCAATCGCAACTGCGTGTGGTATCGCTATGGCAATACCTAATTAATATGCATTTTCGGTATCTTCCATGTAGATAGTTTGGTAGCGGTGTGTTTTAAGTAAAAATGAATAACTTATAGTTAAACACACCAATGCAAGTTATTTTTCAAGTAGCATTAAATACAATATGAATTTTCATATTTTTTTTCTTTTTTGGGGGGGATGTTTTGCTCAATACATTAACTGTTGAAGATCCATTTCTGTGTAAATTTAATAACATCTTCATCACTGTAAATATCATGCCTCACTATTTCATATGTAAATACTTTGTACATAAGAAAAAATACACCGTAGGTTTTTGTTAAAAATTCAAAATGTCAATTTTTCATTTTAAAAAAGAGATAAAGAGACCAATGAGATAAGTTGGGAAAAACCATTCTTGTTGTTCAGTTGTATGTGGGTTTTTTTTCAATTGAGAAGATGAAACCACCTGGCCAATGTTAAGGTCATATGGACATTTATGTAGGGAGCTGAGTTCTTGCACACTTTAACATAATTAACATCTGCACAACTTTTCTGTTGTTTTCCACATTTTGTTTCAAGTAGTTATGAAGTTTTACTTTTTCAATTGGTTCAGTAATTCCATTTGTTTTTAACCCGTTGTCAAATTCCATAAGAAAAAATCTGAAATCATATTTAATTTGAAGTTCATAGGATGTGGTGCTTTAATGCTTGTAGCATAAGTTGAAAAGTTGCATTTTTGTTTGTCTGTTGAATTGTTTGTAATGTTAACTGTGATTTAAATACTGACATGACATTACAAACTAGGCTTTTTATGCTACAGAAAAGTAGACCTTGCAGCAAAGGTTTCCACCTGAATTATTTTCATTTTCTGCAGTCAGTGAAGCAACCTTGATAAGCAGAAAAACTCTAGCCTTTTTTAATTTTAATTTTGTATAGGTTATGTGTGCAATGAGCAGATTATTCCAAAAATGCACCCGCCACATACGAACGCTCAAGTGATATATCTGTTCAAAGATCATATAGTACACATTGTTTTATTTCCGTTAATATTGAGGCAATTTATTTTGTATCCAAGGAGTTAAACCATATTATTATTATTTTTATCAGGCTTCCAGTGATAAAAAATAAATCACTGTATTGTATGCTTTCATGAAAAGTCCCCCGGATGACTGCAATATTATGTCAGTCAAAGTACCCAGATGAGGACAATATTATTTTTTGATATTTTCCTAGTCCGGGCATTTTAACAATTTTTGCTGGTTCCCACACAATCAAGAGCGTAGAACCTCACAGTTGTCAACCGGTCAACAGAGCGTAGCGCGGTACCATCGCACGCGGGCACGGACGCAGCGCGCAGCATGATATACGCGCAGTGTTGCCAACAGCAACAATGGCAGCTTCGAGTAGTGCAAAATTTGCTTCCGTAAGCAAAGAATATTCGGTGAAATTTCAGAAATAAAGACAGTGTCTTGAAAGGTATTTCTTGCTGATCAAGTCGGCTTGATATAAATAATAATAATAGTATTGGATGGCTTTTTTCCCAGGGGATACAAGAATATATTGCACTAGCTATAACAATATTGCCCTCGTCATAGCTCATGTAATATGTTCTTATATCCCCCTCAAAGCCATCCGATGTTATATATCTATCTTTAGGGGGGATTGATATGCAAAGATCCGTCATGAAATAAAACACAAACACACAAACAAAAAACGAATCTCTGTTAAAGGATTTCTTGATAACTAGACAAAATAAAAAAATTAACATAAAAATGCACAAGAAAAAAATGTCTGCCTTAATGCAAAATACTGTACATATTTAGAGACCTTATAAAGTTTAAAACCGTATAGGTGAAAATCTACTTTGATTCACTAAAATAGGAATAAAAAAAGTTGCATTTTAAAGTGATGTAGTACTGTTTGATACAATGCAAGACATGGTTAGTAGATCAGACAGTAAACTTAGTGTATTGTATAGGTATATGAAATACTGGTTCAAATCTGGTTTGAACCAGTTCAAACCAGTCTCTACTGGTTTAAACTGGCCCAATTTAAAGAGGCAAATGCATACACACATTTGAGCGTACGGTTTCTGCAGAGTTTACACTGAAGGGCTGGTCAGTGACATTAATGTACATGTGTGTACATATATGTAAATATATTTTAAATATTGATTACAAATTCCTGGTATTTTAAAAAAAAAATTTCTTTCATGATCAACTTCGTGAGACAGAGAAGTGCAAGATTTGAATAAAGAATTCTCAATTTTACCCAGTTGTATATTTTCTGTATTTTGTCAGATTTGTTTTTGTTAAATTTAATTGTATACATGTATATGTTTTTCCATAGAGTAAGGAATGGATTGTATCATTCAAATTCCAGGAAAAGATACTTTAATAACGTTGTTGGCATGAGGCGATTTTGTCTTTTAAGAACCAGGGCTTTCTCCATACAAGAATTTCATTGTTTATCTTTACCCAACATTATCACACTTCTCAAGCAAGACAGCGAAGGCGAGATTCACGTGTAAGTTGTCGTAAACAGTACTCTTTTCCACAGCTTTTAACACGTTTTCTCCAAAATGTTGGGTTGAAAAATCTAAGAGATATCAGCTTTCTGGTATCTTTATGCTTTTTCTGTAATTTGCAGAAATGGATGGATTTTGGGGGTTAGTATTTTACAGCAAATATTGTTACACCGACTTGTTTGAAGTTTCATGTTGGTAGATGCTGGGAAAAAAAACAAGAAAAACAATCATGTTCCTGTAGTCTTCAAATTTGGTTTGTGGGTTGCTCTTGGTAGCCTTATTTAGCCTGTTGCTCTTGGGGCCGACAGGTCAAAGGTCAAGGTCAATTTTGCTAAAATAATAGAAATCTTCCATTTTGGTTAGGGACACTGACAAGTATCCATACTAACTGACTATAAAAACTGCCAGCATGCAAGGGGGATTGCGCAATTTTTACTCACGGAGTCCTTTAGCCCCTGTTTTCAAAATCGTTTACATATCGACGAGTAAAGCTCTTTTTGTGTTTTCCCGCCAGTTTGGAACCAGTCAGTTCCCCCGAGCTGTCCCCGCACCACGACGGCGATCGTCTCAGCGAACTGACTGCGCTGGTACGCAAGGGGGAACACCGGGGATGTCATGGACCGCATACCGCAGGAGATCCAGCGCGTCATACGTGACAACAACCTGCAGTTCCTGCGGAACCGCGCCATCTATGACACCGATTACTTCACCTTTGTCCGGAGCCTTGCATCCTGCAATGTGGTGAGTCCAAAAACATCTTCAGGGATTTTTTTTTTACAAAAAGAGTGCCCATTCCGGCGCGAAAACTTGTTTACCACACAATGATAATAGTTGGGCAGATCATTAAAATGTAAGTTAAAGATACAAATGCTCAACACAACTATACCTTTCGAATTTGCTGACATTACTGCACGAAGGAATTTCAGGGTACAAAACTTTGCTCCTCAAAAATCAAGCCATTGGAGTACACTTCATCATACCCACAAGCCCAACTTCTTTGGTTTCATGTGAAATACGTCCACTGTCAGCATGGGATTTTCTGCTATTACTAGATTTTCAAATAAAGACCGCAAAAAAAACGAAAAAAAGGCCACACTCATTTTAGGGTCATAATTTTGAATCTGATCCTCTTATGATAACGTCATTGATATAGACCTTAGGGGAATTTTGTTGGCTACATTTTTATGCCCAGTTTGCTACCAAAGACTGTACATCGTCCAACATTGACAACGGTTCATAAAAAATGATGCAGCTGGAAAAGTCGCAAATTTAAAGAGTAGGCGAGTGGAAATTGCTGCGTGACAATGTTACAGTGCCCAAAACAAACGGCAGGAAATTTCGATTGCACAGTGTTTGTATATGCATGGGAGCACGAGGAATTGAATTCCCCGCGCTTTGTTCGAGCACTGTGCAGTTGATAGGCGCCAATTACGGGCGTGTGGTTTGCGCTGAGCAATTTCTCCTCGCGTAATCTTTAAATTTGCAATTTTGGTACTTAATTGCTTATAAAGTTTACCCCTAAATCATTACCCTGATCGAGAATACTTTAATAAAAACTCCTCTTCAAAAATATTGCTCTTCTTTTCAATCTGCAGTCTTTCACACTGAGCAGTTACTACGATTCCTGTGCCGTCACCAGCCTGCAACTAGCCTTCCTGTTTCTATTCAACAATTACTTCCGAACCAAAAAGAAGCTCAGGTGAGTTCTGAGGGCAGCATTCCATTTGACTCTTAAAGGGCCCATGCAGTGTAGATAGCAATTATTTAATGCTATCCTTGAAAATGCATCTTTGTGTTCCATTTAACCTTATTTTAAATTTCATATTGCCATATCCAAGGGTATTTTGATGTCTTTTTGGTTTTTATGCTAATTCAAATTACCGTATTCATGAGCAAACCTGTGATGTCATTCCGGGCAGAAACCTCAATGTTACAGCTATTTCAGCACAAAAAGTTCCTATTAGGCCAAAAAAAAAAATAAGTCGGTCTCTGGTCAGCGCGCGTCGATTTTAATCATGCGCGTCAATCTTTTTTTTTTCAAAATGTTCCGCGTTAGCTCCAACAGCGCCCTCTATTGCCGCACCTCCTCAATTTTTTTTTACCAAAGAGCACCAAGGAATGGGAAATTGCACCAAGGCAAATGATCAAAAACACCAAGGCAAATTATGGAGAACAGCAATGTACATGAGGACACCAAAAAAGCAAAATAGTACCCCACCTTGTCTGTACAATCCAAGCTTGAAAAAAAAAATTTAAAAAAGCCGCGTCGCCGCGTCAATTCCGGAACTTTGGTCTGACCAGAGACCGAATATTTTTTTTTTTTGCCTTATTTTGGATATTTTGCTGTCACAAATTTTCTTTTCTTTGGTGAGTTGTTGTTGTGTAAGTACATGGCAGTAAACCAATGAGCATTCAGACAAATTGAAAGTGAGGCTTGCAAGGCATAAATAGTCTGGCACCATCCCAATCAACAGTTGACAATTTATAAAATACATTCAGGGAACACGATCAAGAATGGCTTCCTCATGAAAAAGATGGATAGCCTGAGCCGAACATTATTATCGACCAGGCCCCTAACCAGCTTGAAACCATGCATTTATAACTGCACCATCATACTTTGATCCCATTTATTATGACGTCTCCTCATGATAAAGTAAATAACTTTATGTACCACATGGCTGCAAAAATTGGTTATTGGTTTCAATGGCAGTAGGCCAATTTTTTGCTAGACCTGTTGCTAACTACTCAAATTTGGAGAGCAAATATGGGAGTCCAGAGAGGCCACATAACCCAACCTAAAAACACATTAAAATTGTGCAGCAGCAAGATTCCAGTCAAACCAGTGAGTTTGGCAGTTTTGAGACATCATCTTTCATTGAAAAAAAAACTTTTTCATGTTGCCGACGCGCATGGCTACCAGTGTTGTAGGTCTCGAGACCGGTCTTGGTCTCGAGACCGGTCTCGAGAACACTTTTTGCTGGTCTCGGTCTCGGTCTTGGAAGCTGTGGTCTCGGTCTTGGTCTCGGTCCCCTTTGGTCTTGATATTTTGGCTGGTCTCGGGTCGAGACCGGCAATATGTAGCTTTTACAGCTCGATCAATTACTTTGTGTTCACTTCGTTCAGTACCGTTGTTAGTTAAAACATTTGCTAGCCTGTAGATCGATCAAGCTTGTTATATATCGTGGTCGGTTTGCCGGACTCGACTGCACGTTGGAAAGTCCCCAAAGTACATGTAAAGCTGCAGCAGTATACCAGTCACTGAACGATTTGGAGCAAGTTCGGCATTTATCTGTTGAGTCGGACACATAAAGCAAAGTATGAACTTGTAACAGTTTATGCAATAAGGGTCAACCATTTTCAGGGATTGTGTAGTTTAGCCCACCCCTGTGGGCGTAATCACTTGCATTTTGTATTCTAATAATAAATGAGGTGCTTCAAATTAGTTATATTTTCAACCCCACACAATGTTCTCTTCAATTTGGGACAGTATTTTGAAGAAAAAGTAAATTTTTCTACCTGATTTTCCAGCATTGAACTCACACACTCTTACCAGTTACCACTCACTGTTGCCATGAGAGTGTATGATGAGACCCCATTTTCTGGCTGCTCATTTTGAAGTACCCCATTATTCCTCAAAAATTAAAATCCCGTTCAGAAAAAAAAAAAAAATCCATATCCGGCACATTCTGGCTACCACCTCGCAACTTGTGGGTCTACATGTACAAGTCCACATTCTATGACAGAAATTTAAAAATTAATTCAACATTTTCTAGCTCCCATATTTTAAAATCAAGTACACAAGTCTTGTTAGAAGTTACATGTAAGTCCTATATTTATTTTAGGAAAAAAGAGGCACAATGTAAAATTTAAATTGCATCTTTAAATATCCGTTAGAAGTCATAGCTGAAACCAAGGGGTGACTGTGGAGTTTAGGATCCGAGTTCCTATAACAGATGAAACATCTACCTTTAACTTTTTACTTTTGTCACGATTGGGTGCAGACAACATGTCAAAGCCCATATTTCTTAAGTGTAACTACTTTTTGCTCAAGTAAGGTGTCATGTATCAATTTGTCAACACTGCCACTGGTCAACATTTTGGTCTGTATTCTTTGTGAATAGAAGGGTTACATTTTTCAACTATAATAACGTGTCTTGTGGTCTCGGTCTCGGTCTCGGACCACATTGGTCTCGGTCTCGGTCCGCCTTGAAGGGGATGGTCTCGGTCTCGGTCTCGGTCTCGAATCTTCAGGTCTCGGTCTCGGTCTTGGTCTCGGTCTCGGACTATCCGGTCTCGACTACAACACTGATGGCTACGCCGCTGTGACGCGCGCATACCAGAAACCGGAGACTTTTTTTTTTGGCCTTAATGACTTTGTTGTCTTTTTCACTCATAGGATATTGTATGCTGCAAACATCTGTTCACTAAGTCTGCCGTGCGGCGGATCATAACGTTCCTCTTTGGCCCACACACTGCACAGAACGAGGAGGTATGTAAGGCAGTTCCACGAGTGAAAAACAGTGCATTAAATGAAATCGGGTGACGGTCACCCAATAATGGCTGGTTCTTCATTACTCACTTCGAGCACAGATAGATCTAGTTGTGATATCAAAAGTTAATCATGGTTCAAATATAGTCTCACGAAATGATCACCTAATTGATGCCATAATTCACATGACTTTTAACCTGTGTTCAATAGTAGACATTTCTGTTACAGAGAATACAGGAGAAAGTGTGGATTCGTAATTTAAGAATTTACAAGGCGCGAAGCACCGAGTGAATTCGTAAATTAAGAATCCACACTTGTGAGTGTATTCTCTGACTTAAACCATTGCGTCAACAGAAGTATTGTCATTAACAGTCCAGTGAGTGGAGATGAAAAGACTTGCATATCTTGTATCGTGGCCATTTAATTCGGCGGAACTTACATTCAAGGGAGTTATCCGAGGCACTTATGTTATCAAATTTTATGTAAAGGAAATTAACATTGTGGCGTGTTTCTGTTAATAATGTGAATCCTAGTCGCCACACCCGTGCAACCACGTTATTTTGGGTGTAGACTCTTTCACGTCAACATGGATTTGAATCAAGTGAAAACAAATTGAAAATGTTCAAAATGTATTAAGAATGCGTAAAAAAAAGAGAATAAAATTAACGTGAGAAAGAATGTTGTATCCAGACGCCACGAACTGGTTGTGTACAGAGTCTACGGAGAGTCTATGAAGTATTTCCGAACAAAAATGGAAATGTTTCTTGGTCCCAGATTCATGTCTTTTCAACATTTTTGCTATGACTAACCTTTATTGAGATGATATATGAGGAAAAGAGTGGCGTCAGGATGCAACAGTCTTTCCTTAACGTGTCATAAGTTTCATGATGTCTATTCAGCTATATATGTTTTAAAGTACATTGTCCAAAATGCGGATTTGATATTCCTAATCCACACTCGACTGAAGAATCGTCGTTCCGAATCCACACTTTTAACAGTAGTGTGACGTCATGGCAATGGTTTTATTTCTTGAGACTACTTATTGATTTTTTTGGCCTGCGTAGGATGTTCAGACGAGGTGATGGACGTCCCTGCAAACCAAAGAGTTCACTTATCTCCACACGGTGCTGGCTGTCATGATCCTGTACTGTGACGTCTCCAAGTTCAGAACAATCGGTAAGTCTGGCTGTCTGTTGTATGGACTTTGTGCATAAGTACTGTACTACTCTATTGCCAGGAGCATGGTGTTTGTGCCCTTGGGCAAGACACTTAACTACAATTGCCTCTCCTCCCAGGAGTATGAACGGGTAGCTGTGAGGGTAGAGGACCGAATATACGCTGTTATATAACTGACATACAGATCCTAGTTCAAAAAGTTCAAATATATCAAATGACAAGGATCTTTATGTCAGTTATATAAAACAAATATTGAGTGGCTTTAAATTGTGAAATGGGAGGAATATTATCGCTTGGTAAAATCTGGACTTTTCCAGTTCACTCGGCTTCGCCTCGTGAACTGGAAAAGTCCAGATTTTTCCTCGCGATAATATTCCTCCCATTCTACGCTGAGCCACTCAATATTTGTATAATATCGGCTGCTATGTGGTCTCGTGGCCTGATGAACGGAGAATATTTGTAAAGCATTTTGAGATCGTTGTTATAATGGAAAGTGCTATATAAGTATTACACTTTTGGCTAGGTACCATCCTCAATCCTCCAAAATCAATAGCGGAGTGACCATTGACTCAATCCTTTAAAATTCACTGTTAATGGGTTGAGGCAGTGCTGATGACATTCAGAAGCAGTGCGGATGATATTGAGCATAATGCAGGGCTCAGTAATGCATGGCTGCAACATAAACAATGCAGGGTCCAAAATGAACGGACACTTTTTGCCATTCAGCCTCAAGCCTCCAAAATCCTCCAAAACTGCCCTGAGGATTTTGGAGGATTGAGGATGGTCAGGGTTAATTTTCATTATTAGAATAGCAATGATTGAGTTGGACTTATTGTGGATTACTGTTAATCCCCAGATCAAGGGGATTATCCACCGAGGCAGAGGACGTTAATCATCCCCACCAGTAAGCCGCTAGCCATGCCCAGCGACATGCAACAAATCCTCTTTGCCACGGAAGGCATCAAGTACATCCGGGAGGTGAGTTTATAGGTCGCCGAGGTGACCATTCATCTTACAAAAACCCTTCAAGGGTGCGTTTGAGCCTGTTACTGTTGCTACTCCTGAGTGCAGGAAAATGCTGCGAGCGTATCCCTCTCGGTGCAGGAGTGTACTCCCAGTATGACGGAGAGCATACTCTTGCTAACCCGCGGGTCTACTCCTGCCGTTCGTGCGCTCAGGAGTATACCCGTGTTAACACGAGTAACATGCTCAAACACACCCCAAAAGTTTTATCAAGAACCGTTGGTATACTATTGGATGATTTCCTAAGTATGTCACGTTATCGTTGACGATGCGTACGTTGTGGGGAAGTTTTTTTGTCTGTTGGGAAACTTCCGACCAAGTCGTTGGTAAAAACCTGACTTTTCTGAAAATTTTTTGTTTGCAATCAGTTGCACATCCGTGAACAGGTGTGAGCCAGTCTGTCTGGTTCCCTGACCTGAAAATTCCCTGACGTCTGTAAATTGCTCTGTTTCGTCTGAAGTAGGGTCAGGGAACCAGGCTACAAGAGCAGCGTGTTTTTTCTTGGTTTTTCCCAACATCTATGAACATAAAACTTTTAAAAGGTTAGTGTGACAATATTTGCTATGAAATACTAACCCCCAAATCTATCGATTTCTGAAAATTGCAGAAAAAGCAAATGTTTTTACTTCCTATTGTAAGGTAGGAATGCTCCGAGTTTGTCATTTTAAAGCTCATGATGTACCGTATTGGTAACGTTGGTGAATACCCGGAAACAGACCAACTGATTTAATGAGCAAAACCTTCTTCAAAGGTACCTAATACCCTATGAAATTATTCCACTTGAAATGATATCATTTGGAAGAAAGCAATCATTGAATTAGGTTTTATGCCCCGCCGGTGAAGCCGAAGGGGCATACTGTTTCCGCCTTGTCCATCAGTGTGCCAGCGTTTTGGGGAAGGTTTTTATTGTTAGGGAAATAAGAACCAAGTTATGAGGACTTTCTGCTGTCCCCATAGTGTCTTTGGCCCCCATAATACCATGGGACAACACGTGTGTGTTCTCCCCACTGTTACGGAACAAGAACAAACGTGTAGGCGTACACTACATACATCCGAGGACTGACAGACAAAGGGAGGACAACAGATTCTTTGTTGACCTCGATCGTTCATCTTTTATGTGCTTAGTCTTTGGGAGAGTGTTACATTATACAGGGACAAAGGAAAACACGAAGTTTGTTATTGTTAGGGAAATTAGGACTGAGTTATGGGGACTTTCTGCTGTCCCCATAGCGTCTTTGGTCCCCATAATATTGTGGCGGCACGCCCGGGATCTCCCCCGGCCAAAGCGAAGTTGATAGGGACCAAGTCTGACTCATATTGGAGTGCAGCTGATCTTCCCGAGCCCAAACTTTCCCAAGACGAGAGACCACTCAGAGCGACGTCAAGGCTTAGGGAGCAGGTCTGTTTTGGAGGAAATTTACCACCGATTATGATGATTGTGATTACTCTCTGTTAATTGCACAATAAACCTGCAAGAAATACACCTTGACAACAGGATTGTCGGCACAACAAGTATGACTATAATTTATTATATAATCAAGAAATATACAGTTATAATTGGGATCTAATTGGGCTGATCTATTACCAGGGTCACTAAATTATAGTTGGGAGACAACCCGGCCACTACTCATATAAGCAGCAACGCGCACAGCATCAACAATGTACAATAATGTAAACAATACACACCAATGTAAGTAATACACACCAATGTAAAAATTGCACGCCAATGTAAACAACGCGTGCCAATGTTAGTAATGTACAGCAATGTAAACAATACATCTACGCCAATGTAGACAATGCGCGCCAATGTAAGTAATGTACAGCTATGTAAGCAATGCATCTACGACAATGTAGACAATGCGCGCCAATGTAAGTAATGTACAGCAATGTAAACAATGCATCTACGCCAATGTAGACTATGCCCGCCAATGTAAGTAATGTACAGCAATGTAAACAATACATCTACGCCAATGTAGACAATGCGCGCCAATGTAAGTAATGTACAGCAATGTAAACAATGCATCTACGCCAATGTAGACAATGCGCGCCAATGTAAGCAATGTACAGCAATGTAAACAATGCATCTACGCCAATGTAGACAATGCGCGCCAATGTAAGTAATGTACAGCAATGTAAACAATACATCTACGCCAATGTAGACAATGCGCGCCAATGTAAGTAATGTACAGCAATGTAAACAATACATCTACGCCAATGTAGACAATGCGCGCCAATGTAAGTAATGTACAGCAATGTAAACAATACATCTACGCCAATGTAGACAAGCGCGCCAATGTAAGTAATGTACAGCAATGTAAACAATACATCTACGCCAATGTAGACAATGCGCGCCAATGTAAGTAATGTACAGCAATGTAAACAATGCATCTACGCCAATGTAGACAATGCGCGCCAATCTAAGTAATGTACAGCAATGTAAACAATGCATCTACGCCAATGTAGACAATGCGCGCCAATGTAAGTAATGTACAGCAATGTAAACAATACATCTACGCCAATGTAGACAATGCGCGCCAATGTAAGTAATGTACAGCAATGTAAACAATACATCTACGCCAATGTAGACAATGCGCGCCAATGTAAGTAATGTACAGCAATGTAAACAATGCATCTACGCCAATGTAGACAAGCGCGCCAATGTAAGTAATGTACAGCAATGTAAACAATACATCTACGCCAATGTAGACAATGCGCGCCAATGTAAGTAATGTACAACAATGTAAACAATACATCTACGCCAAAATAAACAATACATGCCAATGTAAATAATACATGCCAATGTAAGTAAAGTATGTAAATGTAAACAATACATGCCAATGTAAGTAATACACGCCAATGTAAGTAATGTATGTAAATGTAAACAATACACGCCAATGTAAGTAATGTACGTAAATGTAAACAATACACGCCAATGTAAGAATGTACACCACGCCAGCATATAACCCATTCAGCCAATGTACCTGATTACGCTTTTGCCATGCAAGCTTGTGTCAGCATCGTACAGTACTTTCACTTGTATGGCTGCGCGCATCAGCATTACACAGCGTAACTTAAGCAAAGTCATGGCCTGAACACAGCTTAATGAAGCTTAACGAGTTTAGACCCCATAAATCAAAGGCAAAGGTCATTATGGTTAAAACAATAGCAATAGTTTTCCCACCATAGCACAAACAAGACTTGTCATATCAACTTAAAACTTGGTATTTTATTTAAGCTGGCGATCTTCTCAGAAACCTGTCACTTTTTTGGACCCCTTAGACCAAAGATTAGGATTGTTATGATTATTAAAGACATGAATATTTTTTCAACATACACATGTAACTCAGTCAAACTGTTGGGATAAATAAATGGAGAACCATCATTTATTCTGAGGCTACAAAATACCAAATTGAATGCTTGATCAAATACCCAAGAGCAAGCTACTAAAACCAAAGGCTCCAATGCATACATGTGCTCATAATACAAAGCAGTATAAGATAAAAGGGGCATTTAATTTAAAATGTTTGGCAAAACCAAGATACAGAGAAGGGCTTGGTTGGGAAGTTAAAGTTAGTGTTTCCCAATAGTGTTTCTGAATCCAATAAGAATGAAGCTGATCTACATTGTAGTCTGAAGAAATTTAACCGTTTGTATAGGACATTCCAAGGTATAATGGTACATTCTTATGGAGCTGGAGCTGGCCCTCCATGATTTGCATTTATTTTGGAAACGTTTAGCAAATCTATTTCAGCCCAATTTAAACGTTTAAACTTTTAGCCACGACACACAGGCTGCATGCCACCTGCACCAGTGTTTGCACTCAAGCATGTTAGTTACAAGAATATACATTAAATAATTATGGTGCACAGCAAACGAAGGGCAGCATCGACACTGATCTACAAAGAAGATCATTCATAATGGACTGTCTTTTGCTTTGGAAATAAAATGGTTTAAAGGTGTCCTTTAGTATTGTTTATTTGTGTGTGAAATGCATACGAGGGCAGATACAGCAAACATATACAATGCGGGTTTGGTTTAAACATTTTTGAAAATTAATTGTAAATGGATTCAGAATGTGTATCATTTCAATGTTTAAATGGAACCCTTTACCACCAACCACGCACAAGGGCAACAGCATGTGTGCCTCTCATATCCTAGCTGCTCTACTCATATTCATAATACAAAACAGTCTCAATATTTGAGAAAAGTGCATAGAAACTACAGTGAACCAATTAAGTTACAAAGAAGGCTTGGTTGGGAAGTTTATCTTGCTGAAGATTGTGTTTCTGAAAGTCCAATAAGAATAAAGCTGGTCTCAATTGTTTAAACAAAAAAGGGATCTATTGTAAAGAACATGGAGTACATACTTCGTCTCATGGAGATAGCCCTCGATGAACAGACCATTCTATTTGGCAGCGCCCACCATGTATGTGGGCAACAAATCGTTCACCTCTCCTATGTTCAATACCGGTATTACATGTGCCAGACGTACACATGTCATACATGCCAATGCATGCACATGACAAATTTGTACACACCTATGTCGGGCATAAATCATGGCTGTGATTGATCAAAACTTCCTGGAGTGGGGCGTGTGGATTTGTCTATAATTTCCCATCTGTTTTCATGACAAATGGTGGAGTATGGTACATGTACTGGTAGCTGGAAATATAAATGAATGTTGCCTGATCAGTATTTACACTTGTACCATATCTTTAAGCAATACATGTAGCTCAGTAGAGAAGAACTTGCGACACATGCGGTTTTTTTTCTAGACTAATTGGAAATATTAAAAAAAAAATTCAACCTACAATGTACATAGAACACCTCATGTAAAACATTTATAGTTGTATTTCTGAGGCGATGTTATCAGTTTGGGACAAATTTTGTCATTTTGGGAAATGGGAAGTTTAGAAAAAAAATCAAACTAGCGCTTCCATTTTAAAAAAACATGGATGTATGTACAACTGTACAAGCTCCAAATATGTTTGCACATATGACTACGGTTGATGTACATGTGTAAGATACTGAATGTGATATAACACATGTAATCTTTCTATGTACATGTATACAATCCCATATCTGCTCAAAGTGTTCAAGTCTGTCCTGTTTGTGAAGTTGCAATCAGAAAGCTTCTGTACATTGCACACGTCCATGGATGCATGGAGCATCAATAATTTTCATGGGTGTTTTGTAGATAAAATGTCTTGATACCATTTTTGTATATTTTTTCTTTTTTTATTCCCTGCCTTTTGTTTTGATCGTTTGAACAATTACATGTTGGTTGATATCTCTAAACCAAGTGATACATGCACATGTACACAGCAACCCCACTGTACCAGTTCCTCCGTAATGTACATTTAACTGCTAATTTATGTGCAGGTGTGTATGTGATATCAGAACCACCCCGACAGTCCCATGAAGCAATGCACTTGCCATCTGCACTAAAATGGCAGATTTTATCTGAGGCCGAAAGGTAAATATCACCTGCATCATCACAACACAGCCCACGAGGATCACTACAACTTTGAGTAAACAGTTTGTTGCCATGTAAGTCAACAGCCATCAGCCAACCCTCATTGCTCTTGGTGTAAATAAGCCGCTTGTTGCTGAACTTCAAATATGTACCAATCTTTGGAGCAGGCAGTGTTCTGACGAGGGAACCATCTGGGTTGTGTAGAGATATCTGTTCCTTGTCCTTGTAACCCACTGCTATCAGATTGCTGCTGTCCACTGCCAGGCACGTCGGCATTCCATCCACGCCGGCCTCTTTACCCGGTAGGAACTGATGAAGGAGCTGGTATTCCTTGTTGAAGATCTTGACTGCAGGATTGTCTAGGATCAGAAGTTGATCATCCTTGTTGATGGCTAGAGCTGTTGCTTTCTGTATGTCATTAGGGTCATGGGGTTCGTTTGGTTTATCAGGGTCAGGTTTGTAGGTCTTTGTAGAAATCACCTTCCCTTTTATACCCAATGTTAGCAATTTATCACTCTGTACCACAGCAATTTCACTTGTGGAGTATGCTGCTATATGTCGATAGTCTCTACCTTGCACATATTCTGAAAAGGCCACATCTGTCTCCCATTTCTCCTCCAAGAGCAGAGTCCCAAACTGACCATCCTCTTTACTCTCCTTAAAGCCAAGGAATGACTTCCCATGCTTGATATCCAAACTCTTATGCACCTCCACCTGCTCATTCAAATCCCGCAGCATTTTCTTTTTGTTCTCCAGGATCTCATAGCACGTTGCTGTAGTCATCACTTTATTCACTTTACCCAGAATCTTCTCAGACGTTACCGCATATGCAAATTGTTTCTCTCGTTTAGTGGCAATGTCCCTGGCCTCCATTTTGAGTTGTTGTTCTTTCTCTCTGATTTTGGCAATTTCCTTTTCTGCTTTCTGTGAAATTTGAGAGTACGTTTTTACCAGCATCTTGTCAAGTCTGTAACGTGAATGACCTGAAGAAGGGGTTGCAGAAATGAATTTTTTTATGCACTCTTCTGTTTTAGCTACGGATTCATGTACTTCTTGTTTACATCTGCTAACCGCCTGGTCGATGCTGACGTGAGAATGTATGGATCCTTTGTGGTCAATGTTTGTGCATTCATTGCATATGAGGACTTCACATGTGTTACAATACAGACAGAGATCTTGATCTGGGTGCTCGCGACACTTGGGAACTTTCTTGAGTTCAGTATCCTCAGTTATTTCTTCGGGCTCAACAGGTAGCTCTGTCAAAGCTACAATCTTGTGACTCTTCAGTGCTGCAAATCGATTATGCGCCTTCTGGCATTCTTGACAGAGATAATGCTTGCAATCCATGCATCGAGAAATAGCTTCGTTCTCCGCCTCATCACATGCCTGACACATGACTTTTAACCCCTGACCTTCAGTCTGTTCCTGTTGATTGACATCCTTTGATCCTCCAGGTAGCATGTCCACGCCAGCTTCTGTCAGGGCAGTTTCCTTTCGACACAACGGACAGACGATATTCTTGTCGTCCTTATTTTGTGTCAGTTTGAGTTCTTGCAGACATTTCAGGCAGAAGCTGTGTGAGCAGTCTAGCTTCCTAGGATCCTTGTACTCAGTGTAACAGATAGGACATTCTTGAAGTTCCTTCTGGGTCTCATCCAAGACTAGATCTGTCACACCTCCCTCTGCCATCTTGCTCAGTTGTACTCTACATGTACCATATAAGAGTGGAAAGAAAAACAAACTTTCAACTTATGCATGTACTATAAGATACTGCATGAATATAGATGGACTAATGTTCAGTATACAGTGGAACACCGTTACAATGAACATTGTTGGATCCACAGAAAGTGTTCATAGTGACGATCGTTCGGTATAGTGATTTTGAACTGCTGGTTCCCTCTTTTGACCAATAGTGAACTGGCATTTCTCACATCCCGCAGCCGCAGGAGGAGTCCTCTAAACTTTAGCAACGGGTGGTTTTCCCTTTTATTCCTTGGGCCGGGTGGTTTTCCCTTAATTTTATTCCTTGGGGAAATAATAGCCATCTGTCGCTTGTCGACATTCACACACAATGTTACTATGGGTCGTTCGATGTTCGGGAATTAAAAGGGGTCCAAATAGTGTTTCATGTACAACCGGTAGATTTTTTGTTAATCTATTGACTTTTTTCAACAACAATGCTCGGTAGATGTTGTACATTAAAACCGGGAGCCAAGGATGATGTTCGGTATAGCCGAATGTTTGGTATAGCGGTGTTCGGTATAACGGCGTTCCACTGTAGTTCACTAACAGTTTGCATACATGTAGATGTAAATATGTATTTAAATCACTTCAATTTTATGCAGATGAAATCAAAAACATACATGCATATAACAATATGAAGGTAAATAATCAAAGAACATCATGACAGTCAAGATTTCTTCTTCTTGGATACATGAGAGCATAATGCAGTCTGTCATGGTGCTATTTATTATATTCCCCTGTGCGGCTGCATACGGTACAACATTTGCAAACATCAAAAAACAAAACATCCAAATTATTATGAAATACCTTACTAGACTGTTAGTGAATGACAGTCCAAAGCATCCTGTAAAATCATGGCACCTGGTGTGCTGACATTTTCAAGAATAGTGGTATTTTTGTATCAATTTCAAATTGGAAGAAAAATCAATTACTGCCCAGATACCATGTTTAGTCTGAATATTGTTTGCAATCGATCACACATCTATGAACGGGTCCAAGCCTTCTAGACTGGTTCCCCGACCTTACAATTCCCCGACCTCTATGAATTGCTCCATTTCAATTTAAGTGACATCAGGGAACCAGACTGCAAAAACATGATTGTTTTTCTTGGTTTTTCCAGCATCTACAAACCCAAAACAGCAAACAAGTCAATGTAACAATATCTGCTATAAAACACTAACTCCCAAAATCCATCCATTTCTGAAAATTACAGCAAAGGCAAATGTATATTCCCATAACATCGTCCACCTACCTACAAGTTCAACAGGCCTGTTTATGGGTACAGTTTGAAGTCGTTTCCTGCATGCAGTCTGTCAGCAGTATCAGCCACACCCTACTATTACTACAACAGCACAACTGTATGTTGTGTACACGGATTGTCCAATAGATAGTGTTGTGGATCAAGAATTTAAGTTTGCCAGAAGATAGAGATAGGACAGTCAGAAAGAATCAAAGGACAATCCATTGTGTCTGCATGGGATACAGGGCCCCAAAAGCTAATTACATTGGCTTATTCCATTAGGGTCCCATGGTGCTGTATTTCTCCTGTGCTAGCTTGATTATCATCCTCCACTTACCTACAATGTAGCCGTTTTATGGGTCGAGTTCAAAACTTTTCCCCCCTTTATGTATACAGTCTGTCAGCAGAATCAGCCACACTCTACATGTACTGCTACATGTACTACAACAGTGCTCACTGCTGTACTGTACGTGTTGTACACGTTGTATAGTGCCTCACTATACCACAGTCAAGTTCACTTTACTGAGTTGTAACAGCTTTCATTGCGATGTCGCAATTGAACTGTTTCCTCATGAA
This sequence comes from Patiria miniata, assembly GCF_015706575.1. Taxonomy (NCBI): domain Eukaryota; kingdom Metazoa; phylum Echinodermata; class Asteroidea; order Valvatida; family Asterinidae; genus Patiria; species Patiria miniata. The sequence continues at coordinate 9,426,962 of NW_024037073.1, forward strand.
CATTATTGCTCATCCTCCACTTACCTACAATGTAGCCGTTTTATGGGTACAGTTTGAGGTTTTTTCCTGCATACAGTCTGTCAGCAGACTCAGCCACACCCTTCTTGTACATGTAGGCCCTTGTATACTACAACAGCACGACTGTATGTTTTGTTCACGCATTGTCCAATATTACTGAATAGTGCCTCGCTACCACAGTCAAGTGTACAGCAACGGCTGTCGCTGTAAATGTTGAACTATTTCCTCATGAACACAATTCCCAGGTTTTTATGAATAGCTTTTTATGTGACATCTCTGACCTCAAGCTAGGCCCAATTTCATAGTGCCAGGTTAGGCCCAAAATTTGCTTAAGCACAAAAATGTTGCTTAATATAATCACGTTACCCACCGAACTCCATGCGATTGTTATGCTAAGTAAACAACAGCTAAATACCAGCCACAAGCAATGTACATCGCATGGAGTTTTGACCGGTAACATGATTATATTAAACAAGTTTTTTTGTGCTGAAGCAAATTTTGTGCTGAAGCAGCTCTAGGGAATGGGGCCCTAGTAGGTGTCCTGTACTTGTACATTATACCCGGCTGCTCTTATGCATACTAATGTACATGTACTGTAGGCATGCAGAGGGAGTTTATAAAAAGTGTATGAGGATAACCTGTATGGGTTATATTCCACCGGGTTGGGAATCATGAAAAGCATGAATGCCTTGCTTTCAGTTGCTCTACATAATATTTGGTGTTGGTTGTTTTACTACTGCAGAAAGTTTGAAGTCATTGGAGTGTATTTTGCCAAAGATATGAGCCAAAATGTCATTTCGGACAGAACATTGATACCGTGTCAATGTCAATGCCGGCAAGAAAAAAAAAATGTGTAGAAAGTCTATGGGATTTGGTTAGAAAAACATGAAGAAGATAAAAAAATAATAACAAGTACAGCAACAAAGGCTTTTAATTTCCCAAGGTTTTGCGGAAAAGCCAATCAGATTTTCCACACATTTTTTTTGTGTGTGGCAGAGAGGCCCAGTGCATGTTATAGGCAGTCTGTTACATGGGCCCATAGCACTGGTCTGGGTAACCATCCATAGTGGTTAAAACTCAAGATGAAACAGAACTCATCTGCAATAACCAATGTCTTTGGTAATCATTGTCAATGAAAGGTTTGTTTTCAGTGATGCAAAACAATGTAACACAATCATTGAAATGCAGGTTAAATAAATAAACCACAGCAAGAAGGAGAGAACTAGTCACACTGTTCCTGGGTAAGTAAATGGAGAACCATCATTTTCATTCTCAGGCTACAAATGCCTGATCAAGTTGAATACTTGATCAAATACCCAAGACCAAACTACTAAAACCATTGGCTCCAATGCATACATGTGCTTATAATACAAAGCAGTATAAAAGTTAAGATAAAAGGGGCATTTAATTGAAAATGTTGGGCAAAACCAAGATACAAAGAGGGCTTGGGTGGGAAGTTAAAGTTAGTGTTTTTGAATCTCTTATAAGAATGAAGCTGATCTACATTGTAGTCTCAAAAGAAATGTAATCGTTTGTATAGAATCTTCCAAGGTATAACGTTATATTCTTATGAAGATGGCCCTCCATGATTTGCATTCATTTTTTAAACGTTAAGCAAATCAATTTCAGCCCAATTTAAACGTTTAAACCTTTAGCCACGTCACACAGGCTGCATGCCGCCTGCACCAGTGTTTGCACTCAAGCATGTTAGTTACAAGAATATACATTAAATAATTATGGTGCACAGCAAACGAAGGGCAGCATCGACACTGATCTACAAAGAAGATCATTCATAATGGACTGTCTTTTGCTTTGTAAATAAAATGGTTTAAAGGTGTCCTTTAGTATTATTTATTGTGTGTTAAATACATACGAGGGCAAATATAGCAAACATATACAATGCGGGTTTGGTTTCAACATTTTGTTCAATTTATTGTAAATGGATTAAGAATGTTTATCATTTCAATGTTTAAACGGCACCCTTTACCACCAACCACGCACAAGGGCAACAGCATGTGCGCCTCTCATGTCCTAGCTGCTCTACTCATATTCATAATACAAAACAGTCTAAATATTTGAGAAAGGTGCATAGAAACTTCACTGAACCAAGTAACAACGAAGGCTTGGTTGGGAAGTTTAACTTGCTAAAGTTTGTGTTTCTGAGTGTCCAATAAGAATAAAGCTGGTCTCATTTGTTTAAACAAAAAAATGGGATCTATTGTAAAGAACATGGAGTACATACTTCGTCTCATGGAGATAGCCCTCGATGAATAGACCATTCTATTTGGCACCGCCCACCATGTATGTGGGCAACAAATCTTTCACCCCCATATGTTTAATACCGGTATTACATGTGCCAGACGTGCACATGTCATACATGCGAATGCATGCACATTACAAATTTGTACACACCTATGTATGGCATAAATCATGGTTGTGATTGGTTAAAACTTCGTGGAGCGGGGCGTGTGGGTTTCTCTATAATTGCCCACCTGTTTTCATGACAAATGGTGGAGAGCACTGTACATGTACTGGGAGCTGGAAATATGGATACTAAATGAATGTTGCACAATCAGTATTTACACTTGTACCATATCTTTAAGCAATGCATGTAGAAGTAGAGAAGAACTTGCGACACATGCGTTTTTGTTTTTTTCAAGACTGATTGGAAATATTAAGTTTATTTTTCAACCTACAATGTACATAGAACACCTCATGTAAAAAAAATTTGTTATATTTCTGAGGCGATGCTATCAGTTTGGGACAAATTTCATCATTTTGGGAAATGGAAAAATATCAAACTAGCATTTCCATTTCAACACATGGACGTATGTACAACTGTACAGGCTCCAAATAAGTTTCCACATATGACTAAGGTTCATGTATGTATGTAAGAACCTAAATGTAATATAACACATGTAAACTTTCTATCGTCACCGACACCACGAAGTACCACTCTACCGTGTTAAACCATATTTTTTTTTCGATTTTCAGGTTTTTTTTAATTTTTAAACATTATTCATCAAGGCCTACCATTGCACGACGTTTCCAAGCTTCAAGAGCTTTACTTTAATAATTACGCTAAGTATCCATGGCAACTTTTGCGCAAAAGTGACAATTTTCGAACACTCAAGTTCCATTTACCATTGCAATGCATGGCGCGCACTCTGCTCATAAGAGGGGAAAGCAAAAACGTTTTCACAAAGTAACACTCTTCTTGTAACAAGTTGTAAGAGCACGCGCGCGCTGACCTGAAGTTGCACTTTACTCGTGTTGAATACATTGAAGAGTGTCACTTCATGAAAACGAAAATTTACAGTTTCGCAGCCTTTTTTTTTTTTCACGAACTAACACTCATCTTTTTTCTCTTATTTCTTGTTTATTTAATACACAAACGGGTGAAAAACAGCAGATTTAATCAATTCAATTCATCAAGTGTCCACAACGAGAAACCCAATTGAAAATACTCTGTCGTTTTGATGCAAAGTGTTGTTTTAGAAGGCGTTCAACTATAGTTGCCGTTTTCTGCAATTGCTAGTTTTTACTGGTATGTAGATGGGTGTTACTTCATGGTGTCGGTGACGCTATGTACATGTATACAATCCCATATCCTGCTCAAAGTGTTTTAAGTCTGTCCTGTTTGTGAAGTTGTAATCAAAAAGCTTCTGGACATTTCACATTTCCAAGGATGCATGGGGAGCATCAATAATTTTCATTGATGTTTTGTTGATATAAATGTCTTGATACTGTTTTTGTATATTCGTTTATTTTTTATTCCCTGCCTTTTGTTTTGATCATTTGAACAATTATGTCTTGGTTGATATCTCTAAACCAAGTGATACATGTTCATGTACATTCTCTCAAAGTACACGCTCCGATGTGTAACTGCTAATTTATGTGCAGGTGTGTATGCGATATCAGAATTACCCTGACAGTCCCATGAAGCAATGCACTTGCCATCTGCACTGAAATGGCAGATTTTATTTGAGGCCAAAAGGTAAATATCACCTGCATCATCACAACACAGCCCACAAGGATCACTACAACTTTGAGTAAACAGTTTGTTGCCATGTAAGTCAACAGCCATCAGCAAACCCTCCTTAATGTTGGTGTAAATAAGTTCCTTGTTGCTGAAGATCAAATGCACATCAATCTTTGGAGCAGGCAGTGTTCTGACGAGGGAACCATCTGGGTTGTGTAGAGATATCTGTTCCTTGTCCATGTAACCCACTGCTATCAGATTGCTGCTGTCCACTGCCAGGCATGTCGGCATGCCGTCTACGCTGGCCTCTTTACCCGGTAGGAACTGATGAAGGAGCTGGTATTCCTTGTTGAAGATCTTGACTGCAGGATTGTCTAGGATCAGAAGTTGATCATCCTTGTTGATGGCTAGAGCTGTTGCTTTCTGTATGTTATTAGGGTCATGGGGTTCGTTTGGATTATCAGGGTCAGGTTTGTAGGTCTTTGTAGAAATCGCCTTCCCCTCTGGATCCAATGTAAGCAGTTCATCACTGCATGCCACAACCATTTCACGTGTGGAGTATGCTGCAAGATGGTGTGCACTATTTATGTCTGTTAAGGCCTTATACGTCTCCCATTTCTCCTCCAAGAGTAGAGTCCCAAGCTGACCATCCTCTTTACTCCCCTTAAAGCCAAGGAATGACTTCCCATGCTTGATATTCAAACTCTTATGCACCTCCACCTGCTCATTCAAATCCCGCAGCATTTTCTTTTTGGACTCCAGGATCTCATAGCACGTTGCTGTTGTCATCACTTCATTTACTTTACCCAGAATCTGCTCAGACGTTTCTGCATATGCAAATTGTTTATCTCGCTTAGTGGCAATGTCCCTGGCCTCCATTTTGAGTTGTTTTTCTTTCTCTCTGATTTTGGCAATTTCCTTTTCTGCTTTCTGTGAAATTTGAGAGTAAGTTTTTGCCAGCATCTTGTCAAGTCGGTAGCGTGAATGACCTGAAGAGGGGTTGGCAGAAACAAATTTTTGAATGCATTCTTCTGTTTTGGATACGGATTCTTTTACTTCTTGTTTACATTTATTGAATGCCTCGTCGATACCTTCATAAGAATGCATGGATTCTTTGTGGTCAATGTTTGTGCATTCATTGCATATGAGGATGTCACATGTGTTACAATACAGACAGAGATCTTGATCTGGATGCTTGCGACACTTGGGAACTTTCTTGAGTTCAGTTTCCTCTGTTATTTCTTGGGACTCAACAGGTAGCTCTGTCAAGTCTACAATCTTGTGAGCCCTCAGTGATGCCAATCGATTGTGCGCCTTCAGGCATTCTTGACAGAGATAATGCTTGCAATCTACGCACCGAGAAATAGCTTCGTTCTCCTCATCACATGCCTGACACATGACTTTTAACCCCTGACCTTCAGTCTGTTCCTGTTGATTGACATCCTTTGATCCTCCAGGTAGCATGTCCACGCCAGCTTCAGTCAGGGCAGTTTCCTTTTGACACAACGGACAGACAATACTCTTGACGTCCTTATTTTGTGTCAGTTTGAGTTCTTGCAGACATTTCAGGCAGAAGCTGTTTGAGCAGTCTAGCATCCTAGGATCCTTGTACTCAGTGTAACAGATTGGACATTCTTGAAGTTCCTTCTGAGTCTCATCCAAGACTAGATCGGTCACACCCCCCTCTGCCATCTTGCTCAGTCGGGCTCTACATGTACCATACAAGAGTGGAAACAAAAACAAATTTTCAACTAATATGCATACTATAAGATGCTGTATAATTATAGACTGACTTATGTTCAGTATACAGTGGAACGCCACTATAACGAACATTGTTGGATCCACAGAAAGTGTTCGTAATAACGATGGTTTGGTATAATGATTTTGAACTGCTGGTACCCTCTGTTGACCAATAGTGAAATGGCATTTCTCACATCCCGCGGCCGCACGAGGAGTTGTCACGACACTTTATAGCAACGGGTGGTTTTTCCCTTTAATTCCTTGGGCTGGGTGGTTTTCCCCTTTAATTCCTTGGGGGAATATGATCTGTCGCTCGTCGACATTCACACATGATGAAACTATGGGTCATTCAATGTTCTGGAATTAAAAGTGCCCAAATAGTGTTTAATACATGTACAATCGTTGTTTTTTTTTTGTTAATCTGTTGACTGTTTTCAACAACAATATTCGGTATGTTTTTTACATTAAAACCGGGAGCCAGGGATGATGTTCGGTATAGCCGATCCACAGAAAGTGTTCGTAATGGTGATTGTTCGTTATAGTGATTTTGAACTGCTGGTACCCTCTTTTGACCAATAATGATCTGGCATTTCTTACATCCCGCGGCCGCACGAGGGGTCGTCACAAAACTTTAGCAACAGGTAGTTTTCCCTTTTATTCCTTGGGCCGGGTGGTTTTCCCTTAATTTTATTCCCTGGGGAAATAATAGCCATCTGTCGCTTGTCGACATTCACACACGATGTAACTATGGGTCTTTAAATTGCTCCATTTCAATTTAAATGGCGTCAGGGAACCAGACTGAAAGAACATGATTGTTTTTCTTGGTTTTTCTAGCATCTACGAACCCAAAACATCAAACAAGTCAGTGTAACAATAATTGCTGTAAAATACTAACCCCCAAAATCCATCCATTTCTCAAAATTACAGCAAAGGCAAATGTTGTATATTCCCTTTAACATTGTCCACTTACCTACAAGTTCAACAGACCTGTTTATGGGTACAGTTTGAAGTCATTTCCTGCATGCAGTCTGTCAGCAGTATCAGCCACACCCTACTATTACTACAACAGCACGACTGTATGTTGTGTACACGGATTGTCCAATAGTGAATAGTGCCTCGCTACCACAGTCAAGTGCACAGCAACAGCTGTCGTTATGACATCACAGTTGAATTGTTTCCTCATGAACAAAATTTCTCATGGGAAATTCCTGGGTTTTCTATAAATAGCTTTTTATGAGACACCTTTGACCTCAAGCATATTGTTGTTGATTGTGGCTAGGTGTTCAGTACTTCGGGCTGCTCTTGTGCATGTACATGTAGGCAGATCATGGATTGGTGTATTACAGTTTATAAAAAGTTTATGAGTATAACCTTTTATGGGTAATATCACTGGGTTGGGAAACAATGTGTGACATATGACCATATTATGAAAAGTATGATTGCCTTGCTTGCTGTTGCTCTACATAATGTTTTTGTGGGGTGTTTCACTACTGCAGAAAGTTTTAAATCATTGAATGTGCCAAAAATATGAGCAAAAATGTCTTTCGGACGTAACATTTGTCACTGTATGCACCACTGCAAAACGAGACTGGAAGTCTGTTTTGAATTCTTGACCCCATTTTATTTGCATACCGCTGATGCAGGTGAAAGCTAAAGGAAAATACAAACATTCATATCAAATATTACAATCACATAAACATCAAAATACACGATTAAACAATTACATAAATAGATTAAGAGAGAATATTAGACCAATTGTGAACGGGCAGCACCTTATCGACAATATACTCGTTTGCGGAGGAGTCAACAATTCATTTTAATGAAATACACTTAATCCAATGAGTAATTTAAATAAAGAAACCCACTGATATTAAACTTACAATCGTTCCCCGGGTAAGGAACCATCGGCACACAGTGAGGTATACGGGTTAAACAGTTGTTGGGTGTTCAGGGATTTACGGCGGCATTCTGGGGTGCTGTACAAAATGATGCGAGTAGCAAATAAATAAACATACCACAATGAAATATAATTCACATATAAATTATATAATAAATTGGCATCCCCAAAAATCTGTACTTTCTGTTTCCATGTACTGGGGTGAAGGCCTATAAAATAAGGGCGTTGGCTCTAAGGAATCTTAGGTATTTCGGCATGAACTAAAACACACGTATCCATGATTATCCAGCCAGGCGCTAGTAATATAGTTTACGGATAAATGCTTACAGGGAATTAAATGTTCAGAAATAAACATGATGTTAATTAAAGTAAAAAATAAATTAAAGTAAAAAATACTTACAAATTGTTTGCTACCGAAAAGTGAAGTGAGTTGGTCCGGAGCGTGAACGCAACTGATTTGAATTTCCCACACGCCAGGGTGGTGCAAGCAAAAACATTATGTAATGGCATACAAGAGATTCCTAAACAGGGTTGGTTGGGGACTGAAAAGATTAGACTTGCAAATTATGTAAATAAGGGCTCTAAATAAGGGAAATAGTTACTCGAAGGCAAGAAAATTGAATAACGGAACAAATGCATAGCGGCGACGATAACAACATTTACACCGTGTCAATGTCTAAGCCAGCGAGAAAAAAAAAGTGTCAAAAGTCTATGGGATTTTGGATAGAAAACATGAAGAAGAAACAAAAATACAGAAACAAAGGCTTTTCCGCAAGGTTTTGCAGAAAAGCCAATCAGATTGTCCACTAATTTGTTTCGTGGGTGGCAGAGAGGCCCAGTGCATGTTATAGGCAGTCTGTTACATGGGCCCATAGCACTGGTCTGGGTAACCATCCATAGTGGTTAAAACTCAAGATGAATCACAACTCATCTGCAATAACCAATGTCTTTGGTAATCATTGTCAATGAAAGGTTTGTTTTCAGATATGCAAAACAATGTTACACAATCATTGAAATATAGGTTAAGAAAAATAAACCGCAGCAAAAAGGAGAGAACTATAGTCAAACTGTTTGGGTAAATAAATGGAGAACCATCCTTTATTCAGAGGCTACAAATGCCTGATCAAGTTGAATGCTTGATCAAATACCCAAGACCAAACTACTAAAACCAAAGGCTCCAATGGTACATGTGCTCATAATACAAAGCAGTATAAAACTTAAGATAAAAGGGGCATTTAATTTAAAATGTTGGGCAACACCGAGATACAAAGAGGGCTTGGTTGGGAAGTTAAAGTTAGTGTTTCCGAATCTCCAATAAGAATGAAGCTGATCTACATTGTAGTCTCAAAAGAAATTTAATCGTTGGTATAGAACATTCCAAGGTATAAACGGTACATTCTTATGGAGCTGGCCCTCGATGATTTGCGTTTATTTTGGAGACGTTTAGCAAATCTATTTCAGCCCAATTTAAACATTTAAACCTTTAGCCACGTCACACAGACTGCATCCCACCTGCACACTTGATCTGATACACCGTGCCCTGTGTACAATAGGGAACAAAAGATTGTATACGTCTCCACATGGCAATTTCTATATATGAATACGTCTCCACAAGGTTTTCACGAAATAGATATATTTTACTCATAAACTAGGAATTTCCAAGCTATATTGATCAGTCGCAAATGGAAGAGTTTTAGAAAAGGGATTTTAAGTCCAAAATTCAGCCAATGAAATTAATTCTGGTTAAAATAAGAGCATTTTTAAACTACACTTTCAAACTCGAAATCTTTAGTACATGAGAACAAAGGAATGTCTCCACAAGGATACAAATTCCAGTAAATATGTTTGCACTCGAGCATGTTAGTATGTATAGAAGAATATACATTAAATAATTATGGCGCACAGCAAACGAAGGGCAGCATCGACACTGATCTACAAAGAAGATCATCCATAATGAACTGTCTTTTGCTTTGTAAATAAAATGGTTTAAAGGTGTCCTCACAAGTATTATTATTTACATGTGTGTGATTGAAATGCATATGTACAAGGGCAACTAGCTTGGTACATACACAATACACATACATGTACACAATTTATGTATGCATTTTACAATGCAGGCTTCGTGTGAACAATTTTTGAAAAGAATTTAAGAATTTCAAATTTTTAAGAATGTTTAAATGACACCCTTTGACAACATGTTTGACCACACTCAAGGGTAACAGCACGTGCGCCTCTTGATCATGTCCTACCGTAAACAGTGTAAATATTTGAGAAAAGTGCTTAGAAACTATTAAATTTTATCACTTAAATGATCAAATTGTTTATAAGCAGGAATATCGATTCAACTGGGTCTGTTTTAGATGTCTGATAGTCGAGCAGTCCCTCTGCATGGCATATTTGTGCAACAAGCCCATACACATACGGCTGGGATACACGATACCTAACGGCTAGAATAAACCAATTAGAGCACGGGATTTCTAGCCAATGCGCAAGCAAGAAAAGTTTGCAGCATTCCATTCAGGATGAGGTGATTTTCAGCCAATGAGAAATGGGCGGCAACGCACATTTGGCGGCAAACCAAGCCGTGTTGCGCAATTTTGGCGGCAAACCGAGCATGCAGTCACTTTTGTCTCAGCCTCCAACGGACAAACACTGGATTAATTGAATGCGTCTCGATTTTCCCCATTTTGGGTTATTATAGTGGCTTATTATCTACATTAATTAAAGGAAGTATAACCACAATGTATATGTTATTGTTTATTGCATTAAGGTTATTAATTATAATCGTAGTTGTAACAGGTAGCAGCTTCTCCCTTGAGTCAGTTCAACAGGGGAGGAGCACCGTTCTTCCTTCTGTGAGTACAAACCAAGGAATCGAACGGTGCCTGGGAATTTATAGTTTATTGTTTATGGCATTTGGAGTGTGTATTGTTAAGTGTTATTCATCATTACATGCCATGACCTAGGTTGATCTGGTCTCCCGACCGGGTGTCCACTCCGCCTTATGTGGCACTCGTTAATAGCCACACTAAATGCATTTACGTTGATTGATGGTTCTGGGCTTCTGGTGCCCAGGGGCTTCTGGTGCCCATTGGCTGAAATGATTAATGGTTCTGGGCTTGTGGTGCTCAGGGGCTTCTGGTGCCCAACTCTGATATTGATATGGATATTGACAAATTATTTGGTGCTACACAATTGAAATAATACCCGGTGTCCCAATTGAAAAACGGTAGCCGGAGTAACAGTTTGAAGAAATGTTTTGAATAAACCGTTTGGCTGAGGCGTGTAGTCACACACACATTTGGACTGCGTGTTTCTTTCTTTATCTGCTTATAATGTGCAATGACCCAAGTTACAAAGAAGGTTTGGTTGGGAAGTTTCACTTGCTGAGAAGGGTTTCAAACAAGAACTAGAGATCTATGTCTGTTTGCAACAGAACATAGGGCTTTTCCGCATTATGATTTTTTTTTTATCAATAATACCCATCCCTGACTATGCATGAACATAAAATCTGTCAAAGTTAGCCGAAAATCGGCTAAAACGGTCACTGTGGACATGATTTGACCTCAGCAACACGTGCGCTGCGGGCTGACTGACATACGATGTATGTGCGTATGTACAACGTACGTGCATGTGCTATACACATTGTGGAAGTCCTGTGCATGTTTTACAGCTCTCTAGGGACTATGCTTATGCCAACTTTCAATGATATCTGACAAAGATTAATGCCAAAAGTGCTATAATACGTCCCTGTCTATGCGCATGCATGAACATAAAATCTGTCAAAGTTAGCCAAAAATCGGCTAAAACGGTCACTGTGGACAGGATTTGACCTCAGCAACACGTGCGCTGCAGGCTGACTGACATACGATGTACATATGTGCCTATGTACAACGTACGTGCATGTACATGTACATGTACATTGTGGACGTCCTGTCCTGTGCATGTTTTGAAGCAGAGGTATTGTCAACGTGAAGTTTTAAGCGTGCACACGGTATGTTCGAGTTCGCTTATCGCCTCGAAACTTTGAAATGTTTTAGACCTACCCTTCAATCAACAATTAAAGTAAAAACAAATATAAAAACTGCCATGGTTGATTTTTCAGGAATATTCAAATGAAAAAGGGTCTTTTCATTATAACTTCCGGTCTGATGACGTCATTCACCTAAAACTTCGCACATGTCTTAAGGTGGTAAAGGTCATTATATACACCAATATGTAGGCGATTCCGACAAACTTCGCCACAGACATCTATTCAAAATACATTTTTGCTAATTTTCAACCTGTCGCTAGAGGGCGCTCGAAGATTGCATGACGTCATCGGTAGATGATTTGAAGAATACTATTGGCCAAGAGACTAACACCGTTGAAAGCAAGTTCATTTCTATTACCACTTTCAAATAATAAGCTACTTCCGGTTTGGGCCTTTTTCGACCGGAAGCAAGGGTCACGTGATTGCACGCACACTGAATGAAATGAAGACCTTAATCTACTCTACCACTTGCTGGCAACAGAATGCTGCGGACGCGTACGGTTGATTTCTGATGCATTTTTAAATATTAAAAGTGTCACAATTTAATTGCCTATAAGTTAGCACAGGATGACGTCATCATGACGTCATCATTCCACAATGTTGTTTGAATTAGGGTCATTGCTTGGACAAAGAGTGGTGTAAATGTAATACTGGCAAAGAGTCGAGAATGCCCTTTGAAAATCGACAATTTTGTTTAAATGTTTGTGTACAAAGTCTATGGGAAAAATTAAATATTCAAAAATCTATAATAAATTAGTCGATGACGTCACGATGACGTCACTCTTCGGGGCACATCTCTGCTATAGGGACTATGACTATGCTAACTTTGAATGATGTATGACAAAGATAAATGTCAAAAGTGGCACTGAGAAAAAACGTGTACAAAGTCTATGGGATTTAGGCGACAAAAAGAAGAAGAAGAAGAAAGAAAAACTAGAGATCTATGTCTGTTTGCAACAGAACATAGGGCTTTTCCGCATGATGATTTTTTTTTATCAATAATACGTCTCTGACTATGCATGAACATAAAATCTGTCAAAGTTAGCCGGAAATCGGCTAAAACGGTCACTATGATCAGGATTTGACCTCAGCAACACGTGCGCTGCAGGCTGACTGACATACGATGTATGTGCATATGTACAATGTACGTAAATGTTTTGTCAAAGTTAGCCGAAAATCGGCTAAAACGGTCACTGTGGTCAGGATTTGACCTCAGCAACACCTGCGCTGCGGGCTGACTGACATACGATGTATGTGCGTATGTACAGCGTACGTGCATGTACATGTACATTGTGGACGTCCTGTGCATGTTTTAAAGCAGAGGTATTGTCAACCTAAAGTTTTAAGCGTGCGCAAGGCATGTTCAAGTTCGCTTATTGCCTCGAAGCTTTGAAATGTTTTAGACCTACCCTTAAATCGACAATTATAGTAAAAACTAATATAAAAACTGCCATGGTTGATTTTTCATGAATTTTCAAAGGAAAAAAGGTCTTTTCATTATAACTTCCGGTCTGATGACGTCATATGCCTAAAACTTCTTACACGTTCTAAGGGGGTCAAGGTCATCATATACGCCAATATTTAGGCGATTACGACAAACTTCGCCACAGACATCTATTCAAAATACATTTTTGCTAATTTTCAACCTGTCGCTAGAGGGCGCTCGAAGATTGCATGACGTCATCGGTGAATGATTTGAAGAATACTATTAGCCAAGAGACTAACACAGTTAAAAGCAAGTTTATATCTATTACCACTTTCAAATGATAAGCCACTTCCGGTTTGGGCCTTTTTCGACCGGAAGCAAGGGTCACGTGATTTCACGCACACTGAATGAAATAAAAACCTCAACCTATTCTACCACTTGCTGGCAACAAAATGCTGCGGACGCATACGGTTGATTTCTTATGCATTTTTTAATATTAAAAGTGTCACAATTTAATTGCCTATAAATACACACCTGATGACGTCATCATAACGTCATCATTACACAATGTTGTTTAAATTAGGGTCTTTGCTTAGACAAAGATTGGTGTAAATGAATTACTGGCAAAGAGTCAAAAATGCCCTTTGCAAATCGACAATTTTTTAAAAATTTCTGTGTACAAAGTCTATGGGAAAAATTAAATATTCAAAAATCTATAATAAATTAGTCGATGACGTCACCATGACGTCAATCTTCGGGACACATCTTTGCTATAGGGACTATGCTTATGCTAACTTTGAATGATGTATGACAAAGATTAATGCCAAAAGTGGCGTTGAGAAAAAACGTGCACAAAGTCTATGGGATTTAGGCGACAAAAAGAAGAAGCCAAAAAAAAAAAAAAAAAAATGAGAACAAAAACAAAGGCTTTTCCGCAACTTTGCGGAAAAGCCAAAAATGAGAACAAAAAGAAAGGCTTTTCCGCTTTTTTGCGGAAAAGCCAATAAAGCTTGTTCTTGTGTTTTAAGTCTGTTCTGTTTGTGAAGTTGCAGTCAGAAAGTTTCTGGACATTTCACTGCCCTAAAGATGCATGGAGCATCAGTAATGTACATGTGTGTGTTTGTGTAGATAATGTGTTGATATAAGTATGTATGAAATAAATACACCCCCCCCCCCCCCCCCCCCCCCCGCCTAGTATTGTGATCATTTGAATTTGTAATTCATGTTGGTTGACACATGCCTCTAACCCAAGTGATACCTTCTCATGTCCCACCCTGTACATGCTAATTTATGTGCAGGTGTGTATGTTATATCACAATGATCCCCAAGGTTCCATGAGAAAATGAACTTGCCATCTGCACTAAAATGGCAAATGTTTTTGTATAACTTATTCCTCACGTTAATTGAGGCATGAAGGTAAATATCACCTGCATCATCACAACACAGCCCACCAGGATCCCTACAACTTTGATTAAACAGTTTGTTGCCATGTAAGTCAACAGCCATCAGCAAACCCTCTGTGTTGTTAGTGTATATGAGTCCCTTGTTGCTGAACTTCAAATATGTATCGACCTTTGGAGCAGGCAGTGTTCTGATGAGGGAACCATCTGGGTTGTGTAGAGATATCTGTTCCTTGTCCTTGTAACCCACTGCTATCAGATTGTTGCTGTCCACTGCCAGGCACGTCGGCATGCCGTCCACGCCAGCCCCTTTACCCGGTAGGAACTGATGAAGGAGCTGGCATTCCTTGTTAAAGATCTTGACTGCAGGATTGTCTAGGATCAGAAGTTGATCATCCTTGTTGATGGCTAGAGCTGCTGGATTCTGTATGTCATTAGGGTCATGGCGTTCGTTCGGTTTATCAGGTTTGTAGGTCTTTGTAGAAATCACCTTCCCTGTTGTATCCAACGTTAGCAGTTTATCACTGCATACCACAGCAATTTCACTTGTGGAGTATGCTGCTGTATGTAGATAGTCTCTACCGTGCACATGTTCTGAAAAGGTCTCGTCTCTCTCCCATTTCTCCTCCAAGAGCAGAGTCCCAAGCTGACCATCCTCTTCACTCTCCTTAAAGCCAAGGAATGACTTCCCATGCTTAATATCCAAACTCTTATGCACCTCCACCTGCTCATTCAAATCCCGCAGCATTTTCTTCTTGGACTCCAGGATCTCATAGCATGTTGCTGTAGTCATCACTTCATTCACTTGACCCAGAATCTTCTCAGACGTTATAGCATATGCAAATTGTTTATCTCGTTTAATGGCAATGTCTCTGGCCTCCATTTTGAGTTGTTTTTCTTTCTCTCTGATTTTGGCAATTTCCTTTTCTGCTTTCTGTGAAATTTGAGAGTACGTTTTTGCCAGCATCTTGTCAAGTCGGTAGCGTGAATGTGCTGAAGAGGGGTTGGCAGAAACACATTTTTGAATGCATTCTTCCATTTTAGATATGGATTCTTTTACTTCTTGTTTACATTTATTGAATGCCTCGTCGATACCTTCATAAGAATGCATAAATTCTTTGTGGTCAAAGGTTGTGCATTCATTGCATATGAGGATGTCACATGTGTTACAATACAGACAGAGATCTTGATCTGGATGCTCGCGACACTTGGGAACTTTCTTGAGTTCAGTGTCCTCAGTTATTTCTTGGGACTCAACATGTAGCTCTGTCAAAGCTACAATCTTGTGATCCTTCATCATTACTGCCATTCGATTGTGTGCCATCAGGCATTCTTGACAGAGATAATGCTTGCAATCCATGCATCGAGAAATGGCTTCATTCTCCTCATTGCATGCCTGACACGTGACTTTTAACCCCTGACCTTCAGTCTGCTCCTGTTGATTGACATCCTTTGATCCTCCAGGTAGCATGTCCACGCCAGCTTCAGTCAGAACAGTTTCCTTTCGACACAACGGACAGACAATGCTTTTGTCATCCTTATTTTGTGTCAGTTTGAGTTCTTGCAGACATTTCAGGCAGAAGCTGTGTGAGCAGTCTAGCATCCTAGGATCCTTGTACTCAGTGTAACAGATAGGACATTCCTGAAGTTCCTTCTGAGTCTCATCCAAGACTAGATCGGTCACACCTCCCTCTGCCATCTTGCTGGCAGTTGGACTCTACATGTACCATATCAGAGTGGAAATAAAAAATAAAAAATGTCAACTTATGCATACTATAAAATACTGTATAATTATAGACTGACTCATGTTCAGTATACAGTGGAACGCCACTATAGTAAACATCGTTGGATCCACAGACAGTGTTCGTAATAATGATTGTTCGGTAAAGTGATTTTGAACTGCTGGTACCCTCTTTTGACCAATAATGAACTGGCATTTCTCACATCCCGTCGCCGCACGAGGAGTCGTCACAAAAATTTAGCAATGGGTGGTTTTCCCTTTTATTCTTTGGGCCGGGTGGTTTTCCCTTAATTTTATTCCTTGGGGGAATAATAGCCATCTATCGCTCTTCAACATTCAAACATGATGTAACTATGGGTCGTTCGATGTTTGGGAATTAAAAGTGGCCCAAATAGTGTTTAATACAACTGGTAGATTTTTTTGTTAATCTATTGACTTTTTTCAACAACAATGTTCGGTAGATATTGTACATTAAAACCAGGAGCCAAGGATGATGTTTGGTAAAGCCGAATGTTCGGTATAGCGGCGTTCCACTGTAGTTCACTAACAGTTTGCATACATGTAGATGTAAATATGTATTGAAATCACTTCAATTTTATGCAGATGAAATCAAAAACATACATGCACATAACAATACGAAGGTAAATAATCAAAGAACATCATGACAGTCAATATTTCTTCTTGGATACATGAGAGCACAATTAAGCAGTCTGTCGTAGTGTTATATATGCTTGCCTGTGTGGCTGCATCAAAGGGAATATATAAGGTACAACATTTGCAAACATCAAAAAACAAAACCACCAAATTATTATGAAAAACCTTACTGGACTGTTATTGAATGACAGTCTAAAGCATCCTGTAAAATCATGGTGTGCTGACATTTTCAAGAATAGTGGTATTTTTGTATCAATTTCAAATTGGAAAAAAATGGCTTTTTTTCAATTACTGCCCGGATACCATATTTTAGTCTGAATATTGTTTGCAATTGATCACACATCTGTGAACGGGTCCAAGCCTTCTAGACTCGTTCCCTGGCCTTACAATTCCCCGATGTCTATAAATTGCTCCTTTTCAATTTAAGTGGCATCGGAGAACCAGACTCAACAAGAACATGATTGTTTTTCTTGGTTTTTCTAGAATCTACAAACCCAAAACGTCAAACAAGTCAGTGTAATTTGCTGTAAAATACTAACCCCCAAAATCCATCCATTTCTGAAAATTACAGCAAAGGCAAATGTTGTATATTCACATTACAATGTCCACCTACCTACAAGTTCAACAGGCCTGTTTATGGGTACAGTTTGAAGTCGTTTCCTGCATGCAATCTGTCGGCAGTATCAGCCGCACCCTACTATTACTACAACAGCACGACTGTATGTTGTGCACACAGATTGTCCAATAGTGAATAGTGCCTTGTAGAGTCAAGTGCACAGCAACGGCTGTCGTTGTGACGTCACAGTTGAACTGTTTCCTCATGAACACAATTTCTCATTTGGGAAATTCCCAGGTTTTTGTGAATAGCTTTTTATGAGACGTCACCTCTGGCCTATTGTTGTTGGTTGTGGCTAGGTGTTCAGTGGTACTTGTACATTGTACCCGGCTGCTCCTGTGCATGTAGGCAGACGGATCGGTGTATTACAATTTATCAAATGTTTATGAGGATAACCTTTATGGGTCATTCCACCGGGTTGGGGCACAATGTGTGACATGTGACCATATTATGAAAAGTATGAATGCCGTGCTTGCAGTTGCTCTACATAATATTTATTGTTGGGTGTTTCACCACTGCAGAAAGTTTTAAATCATTCGCATGTATTTTGCCAAAAATATGAGCAAAAATGTCATTTGGACCTTACATTGACACCGTTTCAATGAAATTTCTGTAAAGCATTTCCCAAATTCACTTTATGTACTTCTTACTATACATGCGACACACCAAGAAAAACTTTTTGCTATTTTTTGTTATGGTAGTCGGGTATCAAATGGAGCAGAAATGATAGCTTGGTTGTGGACGTAACACCGTGTCAACCCCAAATGTCACACTTCCACTGAGTGATTGTGACACCGTTACGTCTACATTAAAGATATCATTTCTGCTATATTTGAACCCTGACTATACCAAAACAAAAGCTTTTCTTGGTGCATTAGGTGTCCAGTTATAAATATGCAATGTCAGTTTGGGTATTATTTTACATGTGTCCAAAAAAAACGGCCCCCCCAAAAAAAGTATTTGGTTGTAACATTGACACTGTCACCGTTACATTCGAATAATTCATTTTTGCTCATATTTTTGTCAAAGTCCATTCAAATGATTTCAAACTTTCACAATTATTAAAACACCCTCAGACAAATTTTATGTTAAGCAATTGTTTAGAATGCATTGATACTTTTAATAATATATCCAATTTTTTGGATGTACGATGCACTGTTTCCCAACCCGGTGGAATGACCCTTGTATCAGATGGTAATTAGTTGCACCTCGTATGAATTAATGCTTCAAGAAATGTTAAAACATTCAAATGTAATGAATGTACAAATGCTATTCTACCAAAACATTTGCAGGTCATACTGATGTTCCGCGAAGTACCCAATGCAACCACTGCACTGCTGGACATGCTGCTGCATTGCTGCTACTGCAACGACACGTTCACCTTGTCCGTCATGATGATGATCCACGTAAGTACAATTCCTTACAATTCAAGTTGATCCAACAAATGTTTAATTTGTACTGTATGTTTTTATTTTAATCCCCCAGAAGACCAACTTTTTTCGAGATGGGGGGATTGAGGACATCTGCAACCTTCGAGATTGTCGTTCAGCAAGTAATTCAAAATTTGTTAAGATGGGCAGATTTTTCATTCTATGTCTCATTCATATTGATGAACATTGTTTTAAAGGTAGAGTAGATCATTTGCAGCTTTACAAAAAGTAACTGACAAAGTTATTGTTGAAAAGCTTGCTATGAGTTGAATCTGTGAATGGGTGCAGACGGTTCGTTAAAAATTTCTCGTTTAATTTTACTGTGCCAAGCGATAATTTCTTACTGTCTGCAGTATTTGAATGTTATTAAAGGCACATTGATGTAGGAATGTTGGCAATGACCCAGAAACGTATTTAACGACAAAAAGTAAAAAATGATCCTATGGACCTTTTAAATATAACAAGGGTGATTGAAATTTGAAACGCTACAATATTTGCCAGAATTTTTTCTCTTTGTTGTATTGATTTTTTTTTCATTTATTGTCTCTCCACCCTGATTGGTCGATACAGGGTCAGGTGTCCTCGGCGCCCACCAATGAGCTGAAGCACATCTTGATTCTCCTCCTGGAGCTGTTGATGATGGAGGACCCCCTGCAGGGCAAGCGCCTCAAGCTAGCCGTGGAAGGCAACAACAACAACGGCCTCTTGGGTAAGGAGCACTCATCTCTGTATAGACTGACTGGGTAGGGTGAAGCCACTCGGACGCCATCTTGGGAGGCCAAGACATATCAATATCTGTCAAGCACATGCATATTTATTCCCGTTCATGAATACCTTTCAGTCAAAAAGTCAAAACAAGTCAAAATTTCCAGGGTGCTGAACAACTAACCTCATGAAGTTTCAGCTCAGTTTCAGCTGTATATTTCAAGAGAAAAAAACATTCTAGCATCTCGATTTCAATATCAAAAGTTGCTGAATCATGTTTTGAATTGGGCCTGAATTCAGCGTCCGAGACACATTCTCACCTAACTGATTGCAGCTATGCGATGTCGCGCACTGATCCGACAAATTATAGAGGGCGTGCGCGTGTGCGTCGTGTCAATGCTTGCGTGCACTTCGCCGTATAAAAAACGAAGTACTAACAGAAATTTCCAATGGTGCGTCTTTAGTTGCACTGTTGGAAAGGCCTTCTTTTGTTGATTTCTTCGAAATGACAGCTTGCCAGAAAGAATAATTTCCTAGGGAGTCTAGTCCCCTTAATATCTTTCAACCAAGTATGTTTGTCAACAATAGTTATTTAGTTACTTTTTGGATAGCTGCAAATGATGGACTGCAGCCTTAACTACAATCCTTACAGACTTATCGTGGCTGATTTAACATTAATCTCACTATTTCTTGTTTTTGTCTCACAGAGATCATCCGTAAATGTACTTCCACGGACAGCCGTCGGTCCTACCAGTGCATCAAATTCCTGGTCCATCTGTCCAACAAATGCTCCATGGCCAAAGAGTATTTGATGACCATCTCGGTCCGGTGGCAGTGGGCGGTCAACTGGCTCAAGAAAAAGGTAAAAACTTAACATGTATTTTTATGAAGGGTCGGTTAAGCGTGTTTAATATCTTGAAGTCAAAAGATTTACTTTTTCAAGTTAACCAAGTCAAAGGACAAGGTAATTAGATAAAATATGTTCTATCCCTGGTTATTTACAAGCTGACTTAAAGGCACATAGGATCAAGGGCGGATCCAGGGGGGGGGGGCCAAAGGGGGCCATGGGCCCCCCCCCCCAAAAAACGAAACCAATTTTTTTTTCTTTTATGTGACATTGCAATAAAGGCAGGCAATGAGTACACCACCATCTTTTCCTCAAAAAAACATTGGTTAAAGTGGTCAGAAATTGCCTCAGATCGCACCACAGAGCATCTAGAATCAAACAATTTTCGGGGCCCTTAAGCGGGCCCCGAACCCCACGCCGTAATTTTTTTGACCCACTTTTTGGGGGGGACCAAAATTGTTTTTGGCCCCCCCCAAAAAAAATGTGTTCTGGATCCGCCCTTGCATAGAATTATTTGCATTTCTCCCAAAAGTAACCTAAGAATCTATTAATAGCACCAACAGTCCTGAATCCTCAAATTTTAATACAAC
Organism: Patiria miniata; assembly: GCF_015706575.1. NCBI lineage: Eukaryota > Metazoa > Echinodermata > Asteroidea > Valvatida > Asterinidae > Patiria > Patiria miniata. The sequence continues at coordinate 9,448,041 of NW_024037073.1, forward strand.
TTTACACACCCCCTAGGGAGTTGGGTTGATATTAAAAAGTATTATTTTAAGCTATTTGGATTAAAAGATTGTACTGGTACTAAACAACCAGTGATATTATTCCGTCTGTCTTGACATCGTTTAAAAGAAATTAAGAAATGTATGATCCGTCAGTTAGTCCGTACGTTGGTTATTATATTTAGTTAGTAACAAACGAAAGCTGATAATCCAGGGGACAATAGCCGCATGCCTGCTGCATAGCAGCTCTGGAGATCTCATTCATAGACAACGGCCGTACACATTCCACGCAAAGTGCAACACAAATTTGTTGGGAATTGAAAAAATACTGTATAAATTCTTGTGTGATTTGGAATTTTCTCATTTTTTTCTAAATTCCCAGTTGCATGCCTGAGTAGTCACCCAGTAGTTTAGGCAGCAAATATTTCTGCCAAATTTGTATGATAATCGGCTAAGCAGTATGGAAAAATACATAGGTGTCCTTAGAAGACCAAAATACCCTAGTCCATTAAAAGTCTAGGATCATTTGCTTTTTGTGCATTTTGTTTGTTTCCATGCAATGATAACACCACTCAAAATCCAAAGAAGAAAGGTCAAAACCTAATCTGTTGGAATTTTCAGCTTAGTGGATATTACACTTTTTGAGAAAACAGTGAAAAACTGTGCATAACCTTTTGATAACCTAACACAATTTCGTCAACAGCAATCTTTATTTCAAAGAAATCAGTCAATTGACTGGAAATCACTGCTTGATTTCTTCTTAATGACAGCAAGCCAGACGAAAAGCGTTCACAGGGTGTTTAGTACCAGTAGGATCTTTGGTCCCAATAAGCTTTTTGATAATAATTCTGTAGGTGAATTATCCTAAATACCTTTTAATCTTTCATTTTCCCAGAGAATATTTCAAGAAGTTCATAGCAACTTTCTATCAAGACTAGACAATTAATGTGCTTATTTTGTTTATGTTGCTGTTTTGCATAGATGAGTGAGCACTACTGGACGCCTCAGAACGTCTCCAACGAATCCAGCACGGGACGGTCCTTCCAACGCACCATGAGCGCTCAGGACACGCTGGCCGAAGCCACCGCGCTGTTGGATGAGCTCAACACCCGTGACGACGACGGTGAACACATCGAGAACGACGAAGAGGAGGAGGAGTACGTCGAGGGTGACTCCAACACCAAGATGGAGGTCAACGGGTCGTCGGAGGGGTCAGAGGTCAACGGGAATGAAGACAGCTCAGAGTCTTCCAAGACGCTGGTCCAGGATGACGTAGGCGACTTGGACGACATTGATACATAACGGCATATTTTTTTTTCTGTTTCAGAATTTGTAGCCAATAGAAGATGGTTCCTTACTCCTGGGGTCATAAGTCAGAGGTCATCACAGGTCAGGTCGTAGGAAACCAAGGGCCAGGTTGCATATTTTTTTTTTGCTGTCACATCGTTTTTTAACCAATCACATCACGCACCCTAACATGAATATTTATCACGCTGTGTGGATGGAAGACACTTAGGTTCTCATAGTGTTTTCCATGTAATTAACTTATGCCAACCAACAAAACTATTTCATAAAATTGGATAAGGGTTCAAACCACAGATCTTGCGATCCATGGTTCATTTGATTGATTTTGACTGAAAGGACAACTTGGCACAGAATGTCTGTTTGCATAGGGTGTTCAAAGCAGACAATGAATGCTTAATAACAATATTTTTTGCCCAAGCAAGTCAGAAGTTATAATAACTCGCATGCTTTGTACCTTGAGAAACCTGTATTTGCTGAGCAGATATTTTCCATGCTTACCAGATTTCTGTTGGCCGCTGTTCCCGTTCAGTCATTCACTCTAGTCACTGTAAGCCATAATTTTGTGTGTCACACAAATTCTTCTATTTTAAGCCAATATAGGACAAAGTTTGTTTGTTATTTTTTTATTTTGACTCGAGTGTAGTTTGTAGAAGCAATAATTTTATAAGGACACAATTTATAGCATGGTATGTGTGTCGTTTTGCCGTAAAGTCGCACAGCAAGGGATGCAAAAGTGACAAAAATTTATTTAAACCTGAATTTAAACCTTTTGTCACACTGATTCTTTTTACTAGATGTTTTGCATAGTAACTTGGTCCATTTCTAAACGTTACCACTCCCTGGTCCTACAAATTCCATCAGAATTTTTTTGAAGGATTTTATAGGATTGAGGAAAGTTGGGCCTAGCTAATTGGTTTTTTTTTTGGCACAGGGGTTGATGCACCTATGAAGTTTCAAGTATGACTATTTGTTTTGTGCACTGTGTTTTATTTTGTAGGATTCAGGAATTTTCTATCAAAAGTTGCTGCGGGATTTACAGTGAATTTCTTTTTGTTTCTGTTCATTGATTACCCCACTTGATTAAATCAAGTTTCCAAATAGTTTATACATTGAAATAACTTTAGATCAAATAACTCTACAAAGATTTTTGAATCTGGAATCTATGCATAGAGTAAATTCTTCGCTGTAAAAACACTGAATTCTGGCATCTTCGAGCAAACTTGAATCCTCGATCCTGATTGGCTGATTCATGACAACAACATTATCCATATCGCAGTCTGGGTATCGCACTATTCTTAGATGCGCCCTATGACTACTGCACGCACGTGTTAAAGGATAACCGCTGGAAAGTTGGTGTACAGGGTGCGCGCGTTCCATCCAGCTTTACTGTGCGTAAAGTTGGCTTGAAGATAAATCCGTTTTCCACTCGCGCTCATGAAAAATGGAAAATTTGGTACGTCTGTGTCCCACATACCACTTGGTCTTCAGCCTCGTGGCATTTGGTACTTTGACGCACTACTTTATTCTGTGTCCCACTCACGCTCGTGGGATAAATGACTATGACATACATGTTTCATCATTATTGTCTGCTGTAAATAGTTTTAAAAACAACAACAACAAAACGGGTTGTATTTTTCAAATGTTCACACAGCATGAGTACTCTAACAACTTTTCAAAACTGCCTCAGCTAAAAGAGAATTTGATAGTATTTTTGGATCTGGATTTGAAACTAGCTGCGACTGGTTTCAACCAGATAGATTACATGTATATCATTAACCTTTGACCGTAATGTGTTTCATGAGAACCAATCAGATTGTACCAGGAATGGCATGAATATTCATAAAAAGGAAAGCATCCAATGCCAGGCGACTACCTTCACTCTTTCATCCAATCGCAACTGCATGTGGTATCGCTATGGCAATACCTAATTAATATGCATTTTCAGTATCTTCCATGTAGATAGTTTGGTAGCGGTGTGTTTTAAGTAAAAATGAATAACTTATAGTTATACACACCAATGCAAGTTATTTTTCAAGTAGCACTAAATAAAATTTGAAAATTTCATTTTTTTTGGGGGGGGGGGTGTTTTGCTCTATGTTAACTATTGAAGGTCCCTTTCTGTGTAAATTTAATAACATCTTCATCAAGTGCTGTAAATAGTATGCCTCACTATTTCATATGTAAATACTTTGTACATAAGAAAAGATAAAACGTAGGTTTTTGTTAAAAATTCAAACGTCAATTTTTCATTTTAAAAAGAGATAAAGAGACCAATGAGATTAGTTGGGAAAAACAATTCTTGTTGTTCAGTTTTATGTGGGATTTTTTTCAATTGAGAAGATGAAAATACCTGGCCAATGTTAAGGTCATATGGACATTTATGTAGGGGGCTGAGTTCTTGCACACGTTAACATAATTAACATCTGCACAATTTTTCTGTTGTGTTCCAAATTTTGTTTCAAGTAGTTATGAAGTTTTACTTTTTCATTTGGATCAGTTAGTCCATTTTTATTAACCCGTTGTCAAATTCCATAAGAAAAAAATCTGAAATTATATTTAATTTGAAGTTCATAGGATGTGGTGCTTTAGTGCTTGTAGCATAAGTTACAAAGTTGCATTTTTGTTCGTCTGTTGAATTGTTTGTAATGTTAACTGTGCTTTAAATACTGACATGACATTACAAACTACGCTTTTTATGCTACAGAAAAGTAGACCTTGCAGCAAAGGTTTCCACCTGAATTATTTTCATTTTCTGCAGTTAGTGAAGCAACCTTGATAAGCAGAAACACTTTAGCCTTTTTTAGTTTAATTTTGTATAGGTTATGTGTGCAATGAGTAGATTATTCCAAAATTGCACCCGCCAGATACGAACATTTGATATATCTGTTCAAAGATCATATAGTACACATTGTTTCACTTTCGGTAGAATTGAGGCAATTTCGTTTGTATCCAAAGAGTTAAACTATATTATTATTTATATCAGGCTTCCAGTGATAAAAATAATTGAGCGTATTGTATGCTTTCGTAAAAAGTACCTGGATGACTGCAATATTATGTCAGTCAAAGTACCCTGATGAGGACAATAATATTTTTTGATATTTTCCTCATCCGGGCATTTTAACAATTTTCGCTGGTTCCCACACAATCAAGAGCGTAGAACCTCACAGTTGTCAACCAGTCAACAGAGCGTAGCGCGGTACCATTGCACGCGGGCATGGACGCAGCGCGCAGCATGATATACGCGCATCATGATATACGCGCACTGTTGTCAACAGCAACAATGGCAGCTTCGAGCAGCACAAAATTTGCTTCGGTATAAAGCAAAGAATATTCGGTGAAATTTCAGAAATAAAGACAGTGTCTTGAAAGGTATTTCTTGCTGATCAAGTCAGCTTGATATAAATAATAATAATAGTATTGGATGGCTTTTTTTCCCGGGGGATACAAGAATATATTGCACTAGCTATAACAATAGTGCCCTCATCATAGCTCATGCAATATGTTCTTATATCCCCCTCAAAGCCATCCAATATTATATATCTATCTTTAGGGGGATTGATATGCAAAGATCCGTCATGAAATTACACACATGCACACAAACAAAAAATGAATCTCAGTCAAAGGATTTCTTGATAACCAGACAAAATAAAAATATTCACATAAAAATGCACAAGAAAAAAATGTCTGCCTTAATGCAAAATACTGTACATACTTGGAGACCTTAAAAAGTTTAAAACCATCGGTGAAAATCTACTTTGATTCACTAAAATAGTAGGAATAAAAAAAGTTGCATTTTTAAGTAATGTAGTACTGTTTGATACAATGCAAGACATGGTTAGTAGGTCAGACAGTAAACTTAGTGTATTGTATAGGTATATGAGATACTGGTTCAAATCTGGTTTGAACCAGTTCAAACCAGTCTCTACTGGTTTAAACTGGCCTTAATTAAAGAGGCATATGCATACACACATTTGAGCGTACGGTTTCTGCAGAGTTTACACTGAAGGGCTGGTCAGTGACATTAATGTACATGTGTGTACATATATGTAAATATATTTTAAATATTGATTACAAATTCCTGGTATTTTAAATAAAAATTTTCTTTCATGATCAACTTCGTGAGACAGAGAAGTGCAAGATTTGAATAAAGAATTCTCAATTTTACCCAGTTGTATATTTTCTGTATTTTGTCAGATTTGTTTTTGTTAAATTTAATTGTATACATGTATATGTTTTTCCATAGAGTAAGGAATGGATTGTATCATTCAAATTCCACGAAAAGATACTTTAATAACGTTGTTGGCATGAGGCGATTTTGCCTTTTAAGAACCAGGGCTTTCTCCATACAAGGATTTTGTTGTTTATCTTTACCCAACATTATCACACTTCTCAAGCAAGACAGCGAAGGCGAGATTCACGTGTAAGTTGTTGTAAACAGTACTCTTTTCCACAGCTTTTAACACGTTTTCTCCAAAATGTTGGGTTGAAAAATCTAAGAGATTTCAGCTTTTTGGTATCTATACGCTTTTTCTGTAATTTGCAGAAATGGATGGATTTGGGGGGTTAGTATTTTATAGCAAATATTGTTACACCGACTTGTTTGAAGTTTTATGTTTGTAGATGATGGAAAAAAAACAAGAAAAACAATCATGTTCCTGTAGTCTTCAAATTTGGTTTGTGGGTTGCTCTTGGTAGCCTTATCAAGCCTGTTGCTCTTGGGGCCAACAGGTCAGAGGTCAAGGTCAATTTTGCTAAAACAATAGAAATCGTCCATTTTGGTTAGGGACACTGACAAGTATCCGTACTAACTGACTATAAAAACTGCCAGCATGCCAGGGGGATTGCGCAAGTTTCACTCAGTCCTTTAGCCCCTGTTGTCAAAATCGTTTACATATCGACGAGTAAAGCTCTTTCTTGTGTTTTCCCGCCAGTTTGGAACCAGTCAGTTCCCCTGAGTTGTCCCCACACCACGACGGCGATCGTCTCAGCGAGCTGACTGCTCTGGTGTGCAAGGGGGAACACCGGGGGATGTTCATGGACCGCATACCGCCAGGGAGCCAGCGCGTCATACGCGACAACAATCTGCAGTTCCTGCGGAACCGCGCCATCTATGACACTGATTACTTTTGTCCGGAGCCTTGCGTCCTGCAATGTGGTGAGTCCAAAAACATCTTCAGGGAATTTTTTTTGTTTACAAAAAAAGTGCCAATTCTGGCTCGAAAACTTGTTTACCGCACAATGATAATAGTTGGGCAGATCATTAAAATGTAAGTTCTAATACAAATGCTCAACACAACCAAACCTTTCAAATTTGCTGACGAAGGAATTTCAGGGTACAAAACTTTGCTTCTCAAAAATCGAGCTGTTGGAGTACTACACTTCATCATACACACAAGCCCAACTTCTTTGGTTTCATGTGAAATACGCCCACTGTCAGCATGGGATTTTTTGCTATTACTAGATTTTCAAATAAACACCGCAAAAAAAAAAAAAAAGTCCACACTCATTTTAGGGTCATAATTTTGAATCTGATCGTCTTATGATAAAGTCATTGATATAGACCATAGGGGAATTTGTTTAGTTACATTTTGATGCCAAGTTTGCTACCAAAGACTGTAAACTGTCCAACATTGACAATGGTATGAAAAATTATGCAGCTGGAAAAGTTGCAAATTTAAAGAGTAGGCGAGTGGAAATTTGCTGCGTGACAATGTTACAATGCCCAAAACGAACGGCAGGGAATATTGATTGCACAGTGCTTGTATATGCATGGGAGCACTAGGAATTGAATTACCCGCGCTTTGTTCAAACACTGTGCAGTTGATAGGCGCCAATTACGGGCATGTGGTTTGCACTAAGCAATTTCTCCTCGCGTAATCTTTAAATTTGCAACTTTTGGTATTTGCTTATAAAGTGTACCCTAAATCATTACCCTGATCGAGAATTCTTTAATAAAAACTCCTTTTCAAAAATATTGCTCTTCTTGTCAATCTGCAGTCTTTCACACTGAGCAGTTACTGCGATTCCTGTGCCGTCACCAGCCTGCAACTAGCCTTCCAGTTTCTATTCAACAATTACTTCCGAACCAAAAAGAAACTCTGGTGAGTTCTGAGGGCAGCATTCATTTGACTCTTAAAGGGCCCATGCAGTGTAGATAGCATTTATTTAATACAATCATTGAAAATGCATCTTTGTGTTCCATTTAACCTTATTTTAAATTTCGTATTGCCATATCCAAGGGTATTTTGATGTCTTTTTGGTTTTTATGCTAATTCAAATTACCGTATTCATGAGCAAACCTGTAATGTCATTCCGGGCAGAAACCTCAATGTTACAGCTATTTCAGCACAAAAAGTTCCTATAAGTTTGGATATTTTGCTGTCACAAATTTTCTTTTTTTTTGGTGATTTGTTGTTGTGTAAGTACATGGCAGTAAACCAATGAGCGTTCAGAAAAATTGAAAGTGAGGCTTGGAAGGCATAAATAGTCTGGCACCATCCCATTCAACAGTTGACAATTTATAAAATACATTCAGGGAACACGATCAAAAATGGCTTCCTCGTGAAAAAGATGTATAGCCTGAGCCGAACATTATTATCAGCCAGGCCCCTAACCAGCTTGAAACCATGCATTTATAACTGCACCATCATACTTTGATCCCATTTATTATGACGTCTCTTCATGATAAAGTAAGTAACTTATTAATAATGTACCACATGGCTGCAAAAATTGGGTATTGGTTTCAATGGCAGTAGGCCAATTTTTGATAGACCTGTTGCTAACTACTCAAATTTGGAGAGCAAATATATTGGAGTCCAGAGAGGCCACATAAAGCTTATTCTCGACTATAACCCAATCTAAAAACACATTCAAATTGTGCAGCAGCAGGATTCCAGTCAAACCAGTGAGTTTGGCGGTTTTGAGACATCATCTTTCATTGAAAAAAAAAACTGTTTCATTTTGCCGACGCGCATGGCTACGCCGCGGTGACGCGCGCGCATACCAGAAACCGGATTTTTAATTGTTTTTGGCCTGAATGAATTTGTTGTCTTTTCCAATCATAGGATATTGTATGCTGCAAACATCTGTTCACTAAGTCTGCCGTGCGGCGGATCGTTATGTTCCTCTTGGGCCCACACACTGCACAGAATGAAGAGGTATGTAAGATAGTTTCACGTGTAAAAAACAGTGCGTTAAATGAAATCAGGTGACGATCACCCAATAATGGCTGGTTCTTTATTACTCACTTCGAGCACATATAGATCTAGTTGTGATAAGTTAATTATGCTTCAAATAAAGTCTCACAAAATGATCACCTAATTGATGCCATAATTCACATGACTTTTAACCTGTGTCCAATAGTAGACATTTACAGAGAATACAGGAGAAAGTGTGGATTCGTAATTTAAGAATTCACAAGGCGCAAAGCGCCGAGTAAATTTGTAAATTAAGAATCCACACTTGTGAGTGTATTCTCTGACTTAAACCATTGTGTCAAAAGGAGTATTGTCATTTACAGTCCAGTGAGTGGAGATGAAAAGACTTGCATATCTTGTATCGTGGCCATTTAATTCGGCGGAACTTACATTCAAGGGAGTTATCCGAGGCGCTTATGTTATCAAATTTTATGTAAAGGAAATTAACATTGTGGCGTGTTTCTGTTAATAATGTGAATCCTAGTCGCCACACCCGTGCAACCACGTTATTTTGGGTGTAGACTCTTTCACGTCAACATGGATTTGAATCAAGTGAAAACAAATTGAAAATGTTCAAAATGTATTAAGAATGCGTAAAAAAAAAGAGAATGAAATTAACGTGAGAAAGAATGTTGTATCCAGACGCCACGAAGCGGTTGTGGGAGTCTACGGAGAGTCTATGAAGTATTACCTAACAAAAATGGAAATGTTTCTCGTTCCCAGATTCATGTCTTTTCAACATTTTTGCAATGACTGACCTTTATTGAGATGATATATGAGGAAAAGAGTGGCGTCAGGATGCAACAGTCTTTCCTTAACGTGTCATAAGTTTCATGATGTCTACTCAGTGATATATGTTTTAAAGTACATTGTCCAAAATGCGGATTTGTAATTCCGAATCCAAACTTGACTGAAGATTCGTCGTTTCCGAATCCACACTTTGTGACCAGTGTAAGAGATTCGTAGTTCTGAATCTACACTTTTAACAATAGTGTGACGTCATGGCAATGGTTTTATTTCTTGAGACTACTTATTGATTTTTTGGCCTGCGTAGGATGTTCAGACGAGGCGATGGACGTCGCTGCAAACCAAAGAGTTCACTTATCTCCACACGATGCTGGCTGTCATGATCCTGTACTGTGACGTCTCCAAGTTCAGAACAATCGGTAAGTCTGGCTGTCTGTTGTATGGACTTTGTGCATAAGTACTGTGCTACTCTACTGCCAGGAGCATGGTGTTTTTGCCCTTGGGCAAGACACTTAACTACAATTGCCTCTCCTCCCAGGAGTATGAACGGGTAGCTGTGGGGGTATAAAGGACCGAATGTACGCTGATATCGGCTGCTATGTGGTCTCGTGGCCTGATGAACGGAGAATATTTGTAAAGCATTTTGAGATCGTTGTTATAATGGAAAGCACTATATAAGCATTACAATTTTGGCTAGGAACCATCCTCAATCCTCCAAAATCAATGGAGGAGTGACCATTGACTCTATTCTTTAAAATTCACTGTTAATGGGTTGAGGCAGTGCTGATGACATTCAGAAGCAGTGCGGATGATATCGAGCATAATGCAGGGCTCAGTAATGCATGGCTGCAACATAAACAATGCAGGGTCCAAAATGAACGGACACTTTTAGCCATTCAGCCTCAATCTTCCAAAATCCTCCTAAACTGCCATGAGGATTTTGGAGGATTGAGGCGAGTTAGAGTTAAATTTCATTATCAGAATAGCAATGATTGAATTGGACTTATTGTGGATTACTGTTAATCCCCAGATCAAGGGGATTATCCACCGAGGCAGCGGACGTTGATCATCCCCACCAGTAAGCCGCTAGCCATGCCCAGCGACATGCAGCAGATCCTCTTCGCCACGGAAGGCATCAAGTACATCCGGGAGGTGAGTTCATAGGTCGCCGAGGTGACTATTCATCTTACAAAAACCCTTCAAGGGTGCGTTTGGGCGTGTTACTCTTGCTACTCCTGAGTGCAGGAAAATGCTGCGTGCGTATCACTCTCGGTGCAGGAGTATACTCCCGGTATGACGGAGAGCATACCCTTGCTAACCCGCGGGTCGTACTCCTGCCGTTTGTGCGCTCAGGAGTATACCCGTGTTAACACGAGTAACATGCTCAAACACACCCCAAAAGTTTTATCAAGAACCGTTGGTATACTATTGGATGATTTCCTAAGTATGTCACGTTATCGTTGACCACGCGTACGTTGTGGGGAAGTTTTTTTGTTTGTTGGGAAACTTACGACCAAGTCGTTGGAAAAAACCTGACTTTTCTGAAATACATTTTGTTTGCAATCAGTTGCACATCCGTGAATGGGTGTAAGCCGGTTAGTCTGGTTCCCTGACCTGACAATGCCCTGCCATCTATAAATTGCTCCATTTCATCTGAAGTAGGGTCAGGGAACCAGGCTACAAGAGCAGCATGTTTTTTCTTGGTTTTTCCCAGCATCTATGAACATAAAACTTTTAATAGGTTAGTGTGACAATATTTGCTATGAAATATACTAACCCCCAAATCTATCAATTTCTGAAAATTGCAGAAAAAACAATTAGTTTATATAACCTTAACTTCCTATTGTAAGGTAGGAATGCTCCGAGTTTGTTGTCATTTTAAAGCTCATGATGTACCGTAGTGGTAACGTTGGTGAATACCCGGAAACGGACCAACTGATTTAATGACCAAAACCTTCTTCAAAGGTACCTAATACCCTGTGAAATTATTCCACTTGAAATGGTATTGTTTGGAAGAAAACAATCATTGAATGTGGTTATGCCCCATCGGTGAAGCCGAAGGGGCATACTGTTTCCGCCTTGTCCGTCCGTGTGCCAGCGTTAAGGGGAAGGTTTTTATTGTTAAGGAAATAAAAACCTAGTTATGGGGACTTTCTGCTGTCCCCATAGTGTCTTTGGCCCCATAATACCATGGGACAACACGTGTGTGTTCTCCCCACTGTTACGGAACAAGAACAAACGTGTGGGCGTACACTACATACATCCGAGGACTGACAGACAAAGGGAGGACAAGAGATTCTTTGTTGACTTCAACGTTCATCATTTATGTGCTTAGTCTTTGGGAGAGTGTTACATTACAGGGACAAAGGAAAACACGAAGTTTGTTATTGTTAGGGAAATTAGGACTGAGTTATGGGGACTTTCTGCTGTGCCCATAGCGTCTTTGGTCCCCATAGTATTGTGGCGGCGCGCCCGGGATCTCCACCGGCCAAAGCGAAGTTGATAGGAACCAAGTCTAACACATATTGGAGTGTAGCTGATCTTCCCGAGCCCAAGTTTTCCCAAGACGAGAGACCACTCAGAGCGACGTCGAAGCTTAGGGAGCAGGTCCGTTTTGGAGGAAATTTACCGCCGATTATGATGATTGTGATTACTCTCTGTTAATTGCACAATAAACCTGCAAGAAATACACCTTGACAACAGGATTGTCGGCACAACAAGTATGGTCGTAATTTATTATACAATAATCAAGAAATATACAGTAGTAGTTGGGAATGGGATCTATAATTGGGCTGATCTATTACCAGGGTCACTTAATTATAGTTGGGAGACAACCCGGCCACTTCTCATATAAGCAGCAATGCGCACAGAATCAACAATGTACAGTAATGTAAACAATACACACCAATGTAAGTAAAACACACCAATGTAATCAAGTGCGCGCCAATGTAAACAACACGGACCAATGTAAGTAATGTACAGCAATGTAAACAATACATCTACGCCAATGTAGACAATGCGCGCCAAATGTAAACAATACATATCTACCCCAATGTAGACAATGCGCGCCAATGTAAGTAATGTACAGCAATATAAACAATACTTGTACGCCAATGTAGACAATTGCGCGCCAATGTAAGTAATGTACAGCAATGTAAACAATACATCTACGCCGATGTAGACAATGCTCGCCAATGTAAGTAATGTACAACAATGTAAACAATACATCTACGCCAAAATAAACAATACATGCCAATGTAAATAATCCACGCCAATGTAAGTAATGTACGTAAATGTAAACAATACAAGCCAATGTAAGAATGTACACCACGCCAGCATATAACCCGTTCAGCCTTGTCCTTGATTACGCTTTTCCCATGCAAGCTAGTGTCAGCATCGTACAGTACGTTCACTTGTATGGCTGCGCGCATCAGCATTATATACACAGCGTAACTTAAGCAAAGTCACGGCCTGAACACAGCTTAATGAAGCTTAACGAGTTAAGAACTCATGAATCAAAGGCAAAGGTCATTATGGTTAAAACAATAGCAATAGTTTTCCCCACCATAGCACAAACAAGACTTGTCATATCAACTTAAAACTTGGTATTGTATTTAAGCTGGCGATCTTCTCAGAAACCTGTCACTTTTTTGGACCCCTTAGGCCAAAGATTTGGATTGTTATGATTATTAAAGACAGGAATATTTTGTTTCAACATACACATGTAACTCAGGAAAAACTTGGCATATCAAGTTGAGACTAAGTGCATTTGTGCTCGCAGCTACGTGGGTAGTTCTTAGGATTGCCAGTCGCTTTCAGACCCCATAGGCCAAATGTCGAAGTTCTAATTGTTAAAAAGAAATGCATTGATGTGCTCTGGATGTTTAAGCACAATACATGGCGCTAGCGAGTGCCGTGCTAGTAAATATTGGGGGCCTCGTCAGACAAAACACAACGGTGACTTGGTTTCAAGTTAAATGGTATGGGCTTATAGCAGCGTGATATTAAATATGTTGCTTTTCCATAAATTAAGTTGCTCGTTTTCATGGAGCTTCATGATCATTTAATAAGGACTCTTTTTATTGGGAAACTTTGCTGGGTTTTTTTTGGAGGGGAAGGTTGTTGATAAAGTAATAACAAACCACTGAGCAGTGGAACTTCACTCAATTGTGCTTTTAAGGCTTGATCATTTTATGGATTTCAAAAATTTAGAAATCAAACTTGGGTATGTCAAAGCAGCATGTTAATCACAGAGTTGTGTTCGTACATGAAATTAAACATTATTGAACATGATTGCACACGGATAAACAAAGCATAATCTTGTAAAAAACGTGAAATGCGGGAAGTCCTATGTTCTGTAGACCTCTATTTTTATGCCCCGCGGCGAAGCCGAAGGGGCATACTGTTTCCGCCTTGTCCTTCCGTGGGTGGGGGTGTGTGTGGGTGAGCTTGTCTTACATACGCAGTGTGGACTTCCGAACAAAAGACGTCCACATAATGTAGGTAGCAGCGACGAAGTGTGGACTTGCCCACGTCCACACAGTGTTTCCCCATTTCTGGAAAACAGGTTTAGAGGCATTTTTGGGTTAGGTTTATCTGTAGCAGAATGAAGAGAAACACTAAAGGGAATCATTGAAAAAAAATTGGGTTGTAAGAGTTTTCACAGTTTGAGAAAAATGATTTTTTCCACTGGTGTTCCTTAACTACACGAAAAGAAAGGAAAGTCCACACTAGGTATGTGAAACAAGTCTGGGTGTGTGGGTGCGTGGGTGTTCCTGCATGGCATTACGCCTGAGGACAGACAACAAAAGGAGCACAATGGGGCCATTGATCCTCGTAGGAAGGTGCCTATTGTCCTCGAACGCAGGTTTGTGTGCTTAGTCTATGGGAGAGTGTTATATTACAGGGACAAAGGAAAACACAAAGCCAATCCTCGGAAGCATAGCAAAAAACGACTGTGTGAGTTTGTGTTACATACCCTATGTGGACTTGTGAACAAAAGAGGTCCACATAATGCAGGTTGTGTTAACCTTATGTGGACTAAGCCGGGTCCACATAAGGTTTTGCCCTTTCTGGAAAACAGGTTTAGAGGCATTTTTGGGTTAGGTTTATCTGTAGCAGAATGAAGAGAAACACTATAGGGAATCATAGAAAAAAAATTGGGTTAAAAGAGTTTTCACAGTTTAAGTAAAGTTATTTTTTGTACCGAGTTTTCTTAACTACACGAAAACAAAGCAATGTCCACACTAGGTATGTAATGTAAGTCTGGGTGGGTGTGTGTGTGTGTACGGACAAATCTTGTCAGCGCGATAACTTGAGAAATACTTAACATATGAACTTCAAATTTGGTTTGTGGATTGTTCTTGGTAATCCGAAGAAGCCTTTTGCATTTGGGGCCAAAAGGCCAAAGGTCAAGTTCACAGTGGCTAAAACAATAGAAATCTTGTCAGCGTGATAACTTGAGAAATACTTTACATATGATCTTCAAATTTGGTTTGTGGATTGTTTTTGGCAATCCTAAGAAGCCTTTTGCATTTGGGGCCAAAAGGCCTAAGGTCAAGTTCACAGTGGCTAAAACAATAGAAATCTTGTCAGCGCGATAACTTGAGAAATACTTTACATGTGAACTTCAAATTTGGTTTGTGGATTGTTCTTGGCAATCCTAAGAAGCCTATTGCATTTGGGGCCAAAAGGTCAAGGGTCAAGTTCACAGTGGCTAAAACAATAGAAATCTTGTCAGCGCGATAACTTGAGAAATACTTAACATATGAACTTCAAATTTGGTTTGTGGATTGTTCTTGGTAATCCTAAGAAGCCTATTGAATTTGGGGCCAAAAGGTCAAGGGTCAAGTTCACAGTGGCTAAAACAATAGAAATCATGTATTTATTCTGAGATTATAGGGATTAGGGATTAATTCATATAAAACCTACAGAAGACACTAATGCTGTCAATGAATGTTCCATGTGACCAAGGTACATGTAAGTTGATGTTAAAAGAGTGGTGTTATGTCATGGGAACTGTCACCGTTGCGGGGCATTTGTGTTTGTAAACACCTCTGACTTGTTTCTTCATTCCCTGCCTTTTAGTTTGATCGCTTCAATTTTCAATTTAATATAGGTTGATGTCTTTAAACTAATTTGTACATGTACATCCACAACCCTTTTGTAACTAATTTAAATGCAGGTGTGTATATGGTATCGATCAACTCACTCTTATGTATTATTATTTCAACATAATTGCCACCTGTAGTGCAATGGAAAATCTTAGATGGGGAAATAATGTAATTGTCACCTGCATCATCACAACACAGCCCACAAGCAGAAGTGCATTTTCGTTGAAACAGTTTGTTGCCATGTTGTCTTGATTTTTTTTTGGATTCCTTGCTTATTTTGATCGTTTGAATTTGCTATTCCTGTTGGTTGATGTCTCTAAACCAAGTGATACATACCCATGTACGTGGTCAACCCTGCACATGCTAATTTATGTGCAGGTGTGTATGTGATAACACTATGATCCTGAGATTGCCATGAGCCAATGTACTCGCCATCTGCACTGAAATGGAGAAGTTTTCTTCTATTATATCCTTCTTTGTGTGAGGCAAGACAGTAAATATCACCTGCATCATCACAACACAGCCCGCCAGGAAAACTACCACTTTGAGTAAACAGTTTGTTGCCATGTAAGTCAACAGCCATCAGCAAACCCTCCTTGCTGTTGGTGTAAATAAGCTGCTTGTTGCTGAAGATCAAATGCGCATCAATCTTTGGAGCAGGCAGTGTTCTGACGAGGGAACCATCTGGGTTGTGTAGAGATATCTGTTCCTTGTCCTTGTAACCCACTGCTATCAGATTGCTGCTGTCCACTGCCAGGCACGTCGATGTGCCGTCCACGCCGGCCTCTTTACCTGGTAGAAACTGATGAAGGAGCTGGTATTCCTTGTTGAAGATCTTGACTGCAGGATTGTCTAGGATCAGAAGTTGATCATCCTTGTTGATGGCTAGAGCTGTTGCTCTCTGTATGTCATTAGGGTCATGGGGTTTGTTTGGTTTATCTGGGACAGGTTTGTAGGTCTTTGTAGACATCACCTTCCCCTTTGGATCCAATGTACGCAGTTTATTATAAAAGAAGTACGTCACAACTATTTCACTTGTGGAGTATGCTGCAAGATGGTCTACAAGATCTATAGCTGTTGAGGTTTCATCTCTCTCCCATTTCTCCTCCAAGAGCAGAGTCCCAAGCTGACCGTCCTCTTTACTCTCCTTAAAGCCAAGGAATGACTTCCCATGCTTGATATCCAAACTCTTATACACTCTCACCTGCTCATTCAATTCCCACAGCATTTTCTTCTTGGACTTCAGGATCTCATAGCACGTTGCTGTAGTCATCACTTCATTCACTTTACCCACAATCTGCTCAGACGTTTCTGCATATGCAAACTCTGTATCACGTTTAGTGGCAATGGCCCTGGCCTCCATTTTGAGTTGTTTTTCTTTCTCTCTGATTTTGGCAATTTCCTTTTCTGCTTTCTGTGAAATTTGAGAGTAAGTTTTTGCCAGCATCTTGTCAAGTCTGTAACGTGAATGACCTGAAGAGGGGTTGGCAGAAACAAATTTTTGAATGCATTCTTGTGTTTTAGACACGGATTCTGTTACTTCTTGTTTACATTTATTGAATGCCTCGTCGATACCTTCATAAGAATGCATGGATTCTTTGTGATCAGTGTTTGTGCATTCATTGCATATGAGGACATCACATGTGTCACAATACAGACAGAGATCTTGATCTGTATGCTTGCGACACTTGGGAACTTTCTTGAGTTCAGTGTCCTCTGTTATTTCCTGAGACTCAACATGTAGCTCTGTCAAAGCTACAACCTTGTGACCCTTTGTCAGTACTGCCATTCGATTGTGTGCCTTCTGGCATTCTTGACAGAGATAATGCTTGCAATCCATGCATCGAGAAATAGCTTCGTTCTCCTCATCACATGCCTGACACATGACTTTTAACCCCTGACCTTCAGTCTGCTCCTGTTGATTGACTTCCTTTGATCCTCCAGGAAGCATGTCCACACCAGCTTCAGTCAGGGCAGTTTCCTTTCGACACAACGGACAGACAATTTTCTTGTCGTCCTTATTTTGTGTCACTCTGAGTTCTTGGAGACATTTCAGGCAGAAGCTGTGTGAGCAGTCTAGCATCCTAGGATCCTTGTACTCAGTGTAACAGATAGGACATTCTTGAAGTTCCTTCTGAGACTCATCCAAGACTAGATCGGTCACCCCTCCCTCTGCCATCTTGCTCAGTTGTACTCTACATGTACCATATAAGAGTGGAAAGAAAAACGAACTTTCAACTTATGCATACTATAAGATACTGTATAAATATAGACTGACTCATGTTCATTATACAGTGGAACGCCACGATAACGCACATTGTTGGATCCACAGAAAGTGTTCGTAATAATGATCGCTCGGTATAGTGATTTTGAACTGCTGGTACCCTCTTTTGACCGATAGTGAACTGGCATTTCTCACATTCCGCCGCCGCAAGAGGAGTCGTCACGAAACGTTTAAGCAATGTGTGGTTGTCCCTTTTATTCCTTGGGCCGGGTGGTTTTCCCTTAATTTTATTCCTTGGGGAAATAATAGCCATCTGTCGCTTGTCGACATTCACACACGATGTAACTATGGGTCATTTGATGTTCGGGAATTAAAAGGGGCCCAAATAGTGTTTAATACATGTACAACCGGTAGATTTTTTGTTAAGCTATTGACTTTTTTCAACAACAATTAATGCTCGGTAGATATTGTACATTAAAACCGGGAGCCAAGGATGATGTTCGGTATAGCCGAATGTTCGGTATAGCGGTGTTCGGTATAGCGGCGTTCCACTGTAGTTCACTTACAGTTTAATTGTATACATGTAGATGTAAATATGTGTTTAAATCACTTCAATTTTATGCAGATTAAATCAGAAACATACATGCACATAACAATATGAAGTTAAATAATCAAAGAACATCATGACAGTCAATATTTCTTCTTCTTGGATACATGAGAGCACAATGCAGTCTGTCATGGTGTTATTCATTATATTCCCCTGTGCTGCTGCATTAACAACAATATACAACATTTGCAATCATCAACAAACAAAAGTACCAAATTATTTTGAAATATCTTACTGGACTGTTAGCGAATGACAGTCTAAATAAATCCTGTAAAATCATTGCACCTGGTGTGCTGACATTTTCACGAAAGTGGTATTTTTGTATAAATTTTAAACACTGGTGGGCCAACCAGCGTTTGAAAATGCTGGCTGTTTTTTTCAAATACTGCCCCCCCCCCCATTTACCATATTTAGTTAATCTGAATATTGTTTGCAATCGATCACACACCTATGAACGGGTACAAGCCTTCTAGACTGGTTCCCTGACCTTACAATTTCCGGACGTCTATAAATTGCTCCTTTTCAATTTAAGTTGCGTCAAGGAACCAGACTACAAGAACACAATTGTTTTTCTTGGTTTTTCTAGCATCTACAAACCCAAAACGTCAAACAAGTCAGTGTAACAATATTTGCTGTAAAATACTAACCCCCAAAATCTATCCATTTCTGAAAATTACAGCAAAGGCAAATGTTGTATATTCCCATAACATTGTCCACCTACCTACAAGTTCAACAGACCTGTTTATGGGCAGTTTGAACTAGTTTGTTGCATGCAATCTGTCAGCAAAATCAGCCACACCCTACTATTACTACAACAGCACGACTGTATGTTGTGTACACGGATTGTCCAATACTGAATAGTGTTGTGGATCAAGAATTTAAGTTTGCCTGAAGATAGAGATAGGACTGTCAGAAAGAATCAAAGGACAATCCATTTTGTCTGCATGGGATACAGGGCCCCAAAAGCTAATTACATTGGCTTATTCCATTCGGGTCCCATGGTGCTGTATTTCTCCTGTGCTAGCTTCATTATCATCCTCCACTTACCTACAATGTAGCTGTTTTATGGGTCGAGTTCAAAACTTGTCCCCCTTTATGCATACAGTCTGTCAGCAGAATCAGCCACACCCTACATACACTGCTACATGTACTACAACAGTTCTCACTGCTGTACTGTACGTGTTGTACCCGTTGTATAGTGCCTCACTACCACAGTCAAGTTCACTTTACTGAGTTGTAACAGCTTTCATTGCGACGTCACAATTGAACTGTTTCCTCGTGAACATTATTTCTCATCCTCCACATACCTACAATGTAGCCGTTTTATGGGTGCAGTTTGAAGTTTTTTCCTGCATACAGTCTGTCAGCAGACTCAGCCACACCCTTCTTGTACAGGTAGGCCCATGTATACTACAACAGCACGACTGTATGTTTTGTTCACGCATTGTCCAATATTACTGAATAGTGCCTCGCTACCACAGTCAAGTGCACAGCAACGGCTGTCGCTGTAAATGTTGAACTATTTCCTCATGAACACAATTCCCAGGTTTTTATGAATAGATTTTTATGAGACACCTCTGACCTCAAGCTAGGCCCAATTTCATAATGCCGCTTACATGGCTTAAGCACAAAATTTGCTTAAGCACAAAAAAATGTTACTTAATATGTTACCCACTGAAACTCTATGCGATTGTTATGCTAAGTAAACAACAGCTAAATACCGGTCACAAGCAATGTACATCCCATTGAGTTTTGGCCGGGAACATGATTATATTTAAAACAAGTTTTTTTGTGCTTAAGCATGCTTAAGCAGCTCTATGTAATTGGGCCCTTAGCTGTCCTGTACTTGCACATTGTACCGGGCTGCTCTTGTGCATGTACTGTAGGCAGAGGGATCGGTGTATTACAATTGATAAAAAGTTGATGAGGATAACCTGTATGGGTTATTCCACCGTGTTGGGAACAATGTGTGACATATGACCATATTATGAAAAGTATGAATACCTTGCTTGCAGTTGCTCTTCATAATATTTTTTGTTTCACTACTGCCGAAAGTTTTTAAATCATTTGAATGTATTTTGCCAAAAATATGAGCAAAAATGTCATTCGGACGTCGCATTTGTCACTGTATGCACCACTGAAGAACAAGACTGGAAGTCTGTTTTGAATTCTTGACCCCATTTTATTTGCATACCGCTGATGCAGGTGAAAACTAAAGGAAAATACAAACATTCATATTAAATATTACAATCACATCAACAGCAAAATACATGATTAAACAATTACATCAATAGGTTTAGAGAGAATATTAGACCAATTGTGAACGGGCAGCACCTTATCGACAATATACTCGGTTGCGGAGGAGTCAACAATTCATTTTAATGAAATACAATTAATCCAATGAATTATTTGAATAAAGAAACCCACTGATATTAAACTAACAATCGTTCCCCGGGTAAGGAACCATCGGCACACAGTGAGGTATATGGGTTAAACAGTTGTTGGGTGTTCAGGGATTTACAGCGGCATTCTGGGGTGCTGTACAAAATAATGTGAATAGAAAATAAATAAACATACCACAATGAAATATAATTCACAGATATAAATTATGTTATAAATTGGCATCCCCAAAAATCTGTACTTTCTGTTTCCATGTACCGGGGTGAAGGCCTATAAAATACGGGCGTTGGCTCTAAGGAATCTTAGGTATTTCGGCATGAACTAAAACACACGTATCCATGATTATCCAGCCAGGCGCTGGTAATATAGTATACAGATAAATGCTAACAGGGAATAAAATGTTCAGAAATAAACATGATATTAATTGAAGTAAAAAATAAACTCAGGTAAAAAATACTTACAAATTGTTGGCTACCGAAAAGTGAAGTGAGTTGGTCCGGAGCGTGAACGCAACTGATTTGAATTCCCCGCACGCCGGGGTGGCGCAAGCAAAAACATTACGTAATGGCATACCATAGATTCCTAAGCAGGGTTGGTCGGGGACCAGATTAGACTTGCAAATTATGTAAATAAGGGCTCTAAATAAGGGAAATAGTTACTCCATGGGAAGAAAATTTAATAAAGGGCATAGCGGCGACGATAACAACATTTACACCGTGTCAATGTCTAAGCCAGCGAGAAAAAAAAAAACGTGTAGAAAGTCTATGGGATTTGGGAAAGAAAAACATGAAGGAAAAAAATACACAAACAAAGGCTTTTCAGCAAGGTTTTGCGGAAAAGCCAATCAGATTTTTCCACACATTTTTTCGTGGGCCGCAGAGAGGCCCAGTGCATGTTATAGGCAGTCTGTTACATGGGCCCATAGCACTGGTCTGGGTAATCATCCATAGTGGTTAAAACTCAAGATGAAACACAACTCATCTGCAATAACCAATGTCTTTGGTAATCATTGTCAATGAAAGGTTTGTTTTCAGTGGTGCAAATTAATGTTATACAGTCATTGAAATGTAGGTTAAATAAATAAACCACAGCAAGAAGGAGAGAACTAGTCAAACTGTTTGGGTAAATAAATGGAGAACCATAATTTTTATTCTGAGGCTACAAATGCCTGATCAAATTGAATGCTTGATCAAATACCCAAGACCAAAGTACTAAAACCAAAGGCTCCAATGCATACATGTGCTCATAATACAAAGCAGTATAAAAGTTAAGATAAAAGGGGCATTTAATTTTAAATGTTGGGCAAAACCAAGACACAAAGAGGGCTTGGGTGGGAAGTTAAAGTTAGTGTTTTCGAATCTCCAATAAGAATGAAGCTGATCTACATTGTAGTTTCAAAAGAAATGTAATCGTTTGTATAGAACATTCCAAGGTATAACGATACAATCTTATGGAGCTGGCCCTCCATGATTTGCGTTTATTTTGGAAACGTTTAGCAAATCTATTTCAGCCCAATTTAAACGTTTAAACCTTTAGCCATGTCACACAGGCTGCATGCCACCTGCACCAGTGTTTGCACTCAAGCATGTTAGTCACAAGAATATACATTAAATAATTATGGTGCACAGCAAACAAAGGGCAGCATCGACACTGATCTACAAAGAAGATCATTCATAATGCACTGTCTTTTGCTTTGTAAATAAAATGGTTTAAAGGTTTCCTATAGTATTGTTTATTGTGTATGAAATGCATACGAGGGCAGATACAGCAAACATACACAATGCGGGTTTGATTTAAACATTTTGGAAAATTAATTGTAAATGGATTAAGAATGTTTATCGTTTCAATGTTTAAACGGCACCCTTTACCACCAACCGCGCACAAGGGCAACAGCATGTGCGCCTCTCATGTCCTAGCTGCTCTACTCATATTCATAATACAAAACAGTCTAAATATTTTAGAAAAGTGCATAGAAACTGCAGTGAACCAAGTTACAAAGGAGGCTTGGTTGGGAAGTTTATCTTGCTGAAGTTTGTGTTTCTGAATGTCCAATAAGAATAAAGCTGGTCTTATTTGTTTAAACAAAAAAAAGTGATCTATTGAAAAGAACATGGAGTACATACTTCGTCTCACGGAGATAGCCCTCGATGAATAGACCATTCTATTTGGCACCGCCCACCATGTATGTAGGCAACAAATCGTTCACCTCTCCTTTTTTAAATACTGGTATTACATGTGCCAGACGTGCACATATGTCATACATGCGAATGCATGCACATTACAAATTTGTACACACCTGTCGGGCATAAATCATGGCTGTGATTGGTCAAAACTTCATGGGCCGGGTGTGTGGATCAGTCTATTGCCCACCTGTTTTCATGACAAATGGTGGAGTATGGTACATGTACTGGTAGCTGGAACTATCAATGAATGTTGCACGATCAGTATTTACACTTGTATAATAAAGCAATACATGTAGAAGTAGAGAAGAACTTGCGGTAGAAGTAGAGAAGAACTTGCGACACATGCGGTTTTTTTTCAAGACTGATTGGAAATATTAAGGTTTTTTTCAACCTACAATGTACATAGAACACCTCATGTAAAACATTTGTTGTTATATTTCTGAGGTGATGTTATCCGTTTGGGACAAATTTTATCATTTTGGGTAATGGGAAGTTAAAAAAAAATATATTGTGACAAAAATCAGCTTTTTCTTTAAATAATCTTTCCGTACTAGTCTGGTTTCCTGAACATGAATCTCGTACGACAGAATGGAAATGAAACTTGTTGATTTTAGGCCATTTTCTGCCCTCAAATCCAACTTTATTCACCTACTAGACTTACCAAATATTCGTAGTATTTATAGAATAATTCCATAATGATGTGAAGAAGCCATTAACTTTGCTTTACACTGTTGTTTCTTTCAGGTACTTATGCAAGTTTTATAACGTTCAAGGCATTTGACGTATGTGCACAGTGTTATTGAATGCACCCATTGTTTGTGTGTTATTGACTTTTGCACACAGGTTAATGATGTACTTAACTAATGCAGAGATTTCATCATCAGGGTTGGTGACTCGTTTTGCATACGCCATACGCGATACGCGCACTTTTAGCCTATTGGAACGGGCGCGCTCACTGCGCCCCAGATTCAGCCCTGCCAAAAGTGCATAAAAGGCAAGCTGGAGCAGCAATCGAGCGCTCTGTTCGCCTCCAGAACAAGCCCTGTGGGACCAAGCGGAATAAGAAGAAGGAACAAGCAAGAGGGAATAAGCAAGAAGACGAAGAAACAAGAGGAATTGAAGTATCCCTAAACTTTGCAAAGCCTGTTACCATTGTAAACCGAGGGTATTGCAGTGAAGCAGAGTATCCAATCAGTCGTTATCCTGTTCCTAATCAGGATGAACTCCCACAAGATATGCAAGATCTCATCAATGAAGTAGCAGAGAAGTCTGGCTTTGTACCAAATGTCTTCAAAGCACTCGCCCATCGGCCTGATGAATTCCGTGCCTTCTTCATGTATTATGATGCACTCATGGCCAAAGAGACAGGATCCCTCACTAAAGCAAATAAAGAGATGATTGTTGTGGCAACCAGCTCCCTCAATAACTGCTTGTATTGCGTTATATCACACTCGGCACTGTTCAGGATCTACTCCAAGAATCCTACTCAAGCTGACCAGGTTGCTGCCAATTGGGAGTGTGCAGAGTTGGATTTAAGACAACGAGCAATTGTAGAGTTTGCAATCGCTGTCTGCAAGTCAGAGACAATCACCGAGGAACATTTCAAGAAACTCGATTTCTCCTGGTTATTAATCCCGGCGGGTTTTTAGGGATTCGTTGTACCCCTGGGTATATCGAGCCCCGGATTCCCGTTACAATATCAAATTACCACTTCCATTTAAACACATGGAAGTATGTACAACTGTACAATCTCCAAATAAATTTGCACATATGACTACGGTTGATGTACATGTACATGTGTAAGATACTAAATGTAATATAACACATGTAAACTTCCTATGTACATGTTTACAATCCCATATCCTGCTCAAAGTGTTTCAAGTCTGTCCTGTTTGTGAAGTTGCAATCAGAATGTTTCTGTACATTGCACATGTCCATGGATGCATGGAGCATCAATAATTTTCATGGATGTTTTGAAGATTTAAAATGTCTTGATACCATTTTTGTATATTTTTTCTTTTTTTATTCCCTGCCTTTTGTTTTGATCGCTTGAACAATTACATGTTGGTTGATATCTTTAAACCAAGTGATAAATGTAGATGTACACAAAACAAACGTACCCGGTCCACCTTTCTGTACTTGCAACTGCTAATTTATGTGCATGTGTGTATGTGATATCAGAATAACCCTGACAGTCCCATGAAACAATGCACTTGCCATCTGCACTGAAATGGCAGATTTGATCTGAGGCCAAAAGGTAAATATCACCTGCATCATCACAACACAGCCCACGAGGATCACTACAACTTTGGGTAAACAGTTTGTTGCCATGTAAGTCAACAGCCATCAGCAAACCCTCATTGCTGTTGGTGTAAATAAGTCGCTTGTTGCTGAAGATCAAATGCGTATCAATCTTTGGAGCAGGCAGTGTTCTGACCAGGGAACCATCTGGGTTGTGTAGAGATATCTGTTCCTTGTCCTTGTAACCCACTGCTATCAGATTGCTGCTATCCACTGCCAGGCACGTCGGCGTGCCGTCCATGCCGGCCTCTTTACCCGGTAGGAACTGATGAAGGAGCTGGTATTCCTTGTTGAAGATCTTGACTGCAGGATTGTCTAGGATCAGAAGTTGATCATCCTTGTTGATGGCTAGAGCTGTTGCTTTCTGTATGTCATTAGGGTCATGGGGTTCGCTTGGTTGATCAGGGTCAGGTTTGTAGGTCTTTGTAGAAATCACCTTCCCCTCTGAATCCAGTGTAACCAGTTTATTACTGCATGTCACAACCATTTCACTTGTGGAGTATGCTGCAAGATGTTGGGGATTGTAAATAGATTGTGAAAAGGCCTCATCTCTCTCCCATTTCTCCTCCAAGAGCAGAGTCCCAAGCTGACCAACCTCTTCACTCTCCTGAAAGCCAAGGAATGACTTCCCATGCTTGATATCCAAACTCTTATGCACCTCCACCTGCTTATTCAAATCCCGCAGCATTTTCTTCTTGGACTCCAGGATCTCATAGCACGTTGCTGTAGTCATCACTTCATTCACTTTACCGACAATCTGCTCAGACGTTTCTGCATACGCAAATTCTGTATCTCGTTTAATGGCAATTGCCCTGGCCTCCGTTTTCAGTTGTTTTTCTTTCTCTCTGATTTTGGCAGTTTCTTTTTCTGCTTTCTGTGAAATTTGAGTGTACGTTTTTACCAGCATCTTGTCAAGTCTGAAACGTGAATGACCTGAAGAGGGGTTTGCAGAAATGAATCGTTGAATGCACTCTTCTGTTTTAGATACGGATTCATGTACTTCTTGTTTACATCTGCTGACCGCCTGGTCGATGCCGACGTGAGAATGCATGGATTCTTTGTGATCAATGTTTGTGCATTCCCTGCATATGAGGACTTCACATGAGTTACAATACAGACAGAGATCTTGATCTGGATGCTTGAAACACTTGGGAACTTTCTTGAGTTCAGTTTCCTCTGTTATTTCTTGGGACTCAACAGGTAGCTCTGTCAAAGCCACAATCTTGTGACTCTTCAGTGGTGCCAATCGATTATGCACCTTCAGGCAGTCTTGACAGAGATAATGCTTGCAATCCATACATCGAGAAATGGCTTCATTTTCATCATCACATGCATGACACATGACTTTTAACCCCTGACCTTCAGTCTGTTCCTGTTGATTGACATACTTTGATCCTCCAGGTAGCATGTCCACGCCAGCTTCAGTCAGGCCAGTTTCCTTTCGACACAACGGACAGACAATATTCTTGTCGTCCTTATTTTGTGTCAGTCTGAGTTCTTGCAGACATTTCAGGCAGAAGATGTGTGAGCAGTCTAGCATCCTAGGATCCTTGTACTCAGTGTAACAGATAGGACATTCTTGAAGTTCCTTCTGAGTCTCATCCAAGACTTTATCGGCCACACCCCCCTCTGCCATCTCAAGTGCTCAGTTGTACTCTATAAGAATGACAACAAATCTTTAAATGTATGTTAACTTGGCCTAGAGTGGCTGATGTTTAGTGGCGTACTCCACTAACAGTGTATGCAAGAACTATTTTATGCTGATGAAATCAACATCATGTACTGCACATACAAACATGTAACAGTACTGGTTCAGATATGAATCAAAGGAGAGTCAATGTTCTCTTGGATACAGAGCCCATTGCCATGGGGGTTCCATGGTGCTTTTTTATTTTCTTTACTGCATACTGTATTACTATACCTCATACATATTCATGACCAAAAGCTGAAATCTTACTGGTCCATGCAACATCACGTGCCAGGTGCTATTTTTGCTGTTTACCAAACGCACGCATATTCACGCACAGGCTAAATACGCACAGAACGCTGGGACATGCTGATGAATTTACGCTCTGATTGGATAGATTTTGCGTGACCTGTGACCTGCAATCCTTCAGGGCCACGACCCTGCAAGGAATTTAAACGGCGGTTAAGACTAAGTCATCACTCTTTTATTCCCATTCATAAATGCTTTTTCATTGAAAAGCGTAATAATGTAGGAAAATTTGTAAAACGCTTCTGTTTTGTAAATTTTCCATTCTCGTCACTTGCTCAGGCTCCATATCGAAATCACGATGGGTCGAATTGCATATACTGCGACGCTCAAAATATGTCCACATGGTCCGCAAATCACATCCGGTATAGAATGTGTGCATTTCTATGGGAAAGTTTTCGGATAGCATTTGCGTGCAGTTTATTTGCTAACTGCGGTCTTAAAAGCTGCAGCCAGATGCTTTTTACATACCAGTAGGTCATGATAAGTTACCCAGAATGCCATCCCCACTTCCTTCACAAGATTCTGTGAAGCTCATCAGCGTGTCCCAGCGCCCTGTTTGCAGGGCGGGGGGTACGAGTGAAATATAGCTACACATGAAAAGATGGTTGCACACGTAAATGATAATTAGTGTTTTCTGGAGCTCAATGATGTCGAATTGGAGAATATATTTTTGACAATAAAGATGCCTCCTGTACTAATAAAAAGAAAAGTTGTTCACGAACAATAGTATATTTACAACCGTAGTTACTGTATTGTAAACGAACTGAACGTTTTGGAGGTATGAGCGTTATTTTTCTTGTGAGCTAGGCAAGTTTTTGTCAATTTTTTGCCTGCGAGGTGCACTGGGGGAATATTTGGCAATTGAATATGTATGAGGTATAGTAAAACAAATATAACATGGTTTATTTCGGGTGGACAGTCGATATTAGCTCCCCTCAGTATTGGAAGTTGACAAACTAGTTTCCGAGACAAAACTTCCAATACCTAGGGGAACGAATATCGACTGTCCACCCTCAAACCATGTTATATTTGTGTAATGCCATCCACTTACCTGTACAACGTATTGTAGTTGTTTTCTAGGTACAGTTTGAAAGTCTTTTCCTGTATGCACTCTAGCTGTCAGCAGATTATCAGCCACACCCTACTTGTACAGCACTACTGTACGTTTCTGCACACGTACTATGTACATGTACTAACATGCACCATCACTTCCTGGCAAAGCTTCCGTTGTGACGTCACAGTTGAACTGTTTTCCTCATGAACACAATTTCTCATCTTGGGAATTCCCCGATTTTCATGTAAACCTTTTCATAGGACTCGTACCTCTGACCTCAAGCATATACATGTACGGTACTTGTATGTTGTTGTCAGTTGTGTACGCACATATATGCCCATTCTTGTTCACTGTACCCGGCTTCTCTTGTGCATGGTGTATGGGTGGGGGGGGGCGACTGTCCCCCCCATGAAACCTAGTCGCCCCCCCCCCCCCACACCCACCCCACTGAGATTTTGAGTTCATAAAAAAATTATCATTGATCTACATGATGCCATGAGCATTATTATGTACTACAATGTATCTTTTGCTTAGAAAATATTGGTTAAAGTGGTCAGAAATTGCCTCAGATAGCACCACAGAGCATTTAGAATCCAAAATTTTTCGGGGCCCTTAAGCGGGCCCTTAACCCCATGCCTATAGCTCAGAATTCTGGTAGCTGATTCAATGACTCCAACCTCGAAAACAATGTTCATTTTCTTATGCCTTTAGCTGAGAAAACCTCGAAAATTATGTTTAAATTATTATCTTTTGTGCTAAGATAATTATTGGTTAAAGTGGTAAGAAATTGCCTCTGATCACACCACAGAGCATCGAGAATCCAATTTTTTGGGGGGCCCTTAAGCGGGCCCCGAACCCCACGCCTATAGCTCAGAATACCGATAGCTGATTCAATGTCTCCAACCTCGAAAACGATGTTCAAATAATTATCTTTTGCCAAGAACATATTAGTTAAAGCATGGAGGAAAGTCGTTAGAAATTGCTTCAAATCACACCACAGAACATCTAGAATCCATTTTTTTTTTCGGGGCCCTTAAAGCGGGCCCCAAACCCCACGTCGTAAGGGTTTTGCGGTTCGCGCTTGCATCAGTTATGATCAAGGTATGCCCCCCCCCCCCCACTTTTGAGAAGCGATTGACGCCCCTGCTTGAGGCCCCCCCATGAAATGTTCCAGCCCCCCCCCCCCAGCGCCCCCCCCCCCCTCTGAAAAATTCCTGGCTACGCCACTGCTCATATTTAATGTTTCAAGAAATATATAAACATTGAAGGGTCCACGAAATGATTTTTACTCTCTCTTGATTTTATCCATTCTTCTTCAATGTATAAAAACTATGAGACATCTTTTTTTTTTGGCAATTTATTTTGCAAAGTGCACTTTTTGAATCATTTAAAATGTTTTGTGCTTTTCCTGACCACAGAGGGCGTCTAGGGCTGCCAACTTTGAGTACGAGCTGAGAGTGAGAAT
The DNA here is from genome assembly GCF_015706575.1 of Patiria miniata. NCBI lineage: Eukaryota > Metazoa > Echinodermata > Asteroidea > Valvatida > Asterinidae > Patiria > Patiria miniata. The sequence goes on from NW_024037073.1 coordinate 9,477,629, forward strand.
TTGAAGATGGAGCTTGATCAGAACTAATGCAAGCGCGAAACGTGAAGCCCTAACGGTGTGGGTACGGGGCCCGCTTAAGGACCCCGGGAAATTTTGGATTCTAGATGCTCTGTGGTGCAATCTGAGGCGATATTCCTGGCTCCTTTCCCCTGAAGTAGTTGAGCAAAAGTGTTTAAGATTTTAAGGATTTTTTTTTTTAAAATATACCCTTACTTTTACAATTTTTAAGTTACTGTGTGCTTGAAACTCGAAAACCATGTATTTACGTCTTCATATTTTCTTGCATTTTATTTTGGATAAGGAATTGTATTGACTTAGTTTTGTGAATTGTTGCAACGATGTGTTGTGGCATTTTCTCCGAGGACTAATGCGCGGGTGGATCACGCCTGTCCTACGGCTTGGGGTCCGGAAAATTTAGAATTCTAGATGTTCTGTGATGTATTTTGAGGAGATTCCTGGCCCCTTTTTCCCGGAGTTCCCGGGACCTTCAACCAAGTGGGTTTTCTTTGAATAGTTAAATTTGACAACATTATCTCTATGAAAACACCTTTAAAATGTATCGCTATTATTCAAAACATAACGTTGATGATGAAAAATGTGGCAACATTGCTTCACCAAGGTTTACCACGCCCACTTCGGGTCAACATACAATTTGAGGTCAAAGTAATACAAATTAGTACATAACCCTTTTACCGTCGATCATTAGAATTCGTACAATATGAATATTCAAAACCTGACTGCACATGTATAATGAACCCTTCTGAAAAATACATCACTATTGAAGGCGCACTGATCCTTTGTAAGATTCACAGCAACATTCTACGATGATAAAGCCATCATGCTCGTTGATAAATCTGTCAAGTTTTCACTTTAGGATTCCACCCAGCTATAGCAGGTGCCATGACTCTACCCAGCTCATCGCGTGGCACCCCGCTAGTGTAAAAGCTCATGAACCAAATTAGTCAGGCAACAGTTAAGACACTAAAAACCAATCGGTATCACAACTTTAAATTAGTGACAAGTTCACACTTTCCAACCTTTCTTTTGGAAATAACTTGTAGGCCTTTACCTTTAATTTTCTTTGGGTTTTTTTTTTTAACATTTTGTGTATTAAAGCGTGTTTTTGAAACCCATAAAGTTGTAATGCATTAGAAAGTGTGTATCAAAGCCAGAAGAGATCAAATTGTCCACACATTTTTCCATGGGTGGCAGTGAGGCCCAGTGCAGTTTAAAGAGGCAGTCTAGTATCTGGACCCCATTTGTTGTGCTTGACCTGGGTAACCATAAGTAGTGGTTAAAACTCAAGATAAAGTAGTATTTTTTTCAATGGCAATCCTTGGCAATAAAAGGTTTGTTTTCAGTGGTGAAAAACAATGTTACGCCGTCATTGAAATGCAGGTTCAAAAGATAACAAACTACAGCAAGAATAGAAATAGTCAAACTGTTGGGATAAATAAATGGAGAACCATCGTTTATTCTGAGGCTACAAATGCCAAGTTGAATGCCTGGTCAATTACCCAAGACCAAACTACTAAAATGAAAGGTTTCTTATGATGCATACATATGCTCGTAATACAAAGCAGTATAAAAGTTGAGATAAAAGGGCCATTTAATTTAAAATGTTGGGCAAAACCAAGATACAAAGAGGGCTTGGTTCGGAAGTGAACTTGAAAGTTAGTAATTTGGAATCTCCTATAAGAATGAAGCTTGCCCTCCATGATTTACGTTTATTTTGAAAATGTTTAGCCAATCTATTTCAGCCCAATTGAAACATTTAAACCTTTAGCCACGTCACACAGACTGCATCCCACCTGCACGCTTGATCTGATACACCGTGCCCTCTGGAGACGTGTGTACAATAGGGAACAAAAGATTATATACGTCTCCACAGTGCAATTTCTATAGATGAATACGTCTCCACAAGGTTTTCACGAAATAGATATATTTTACTCAAAAACTAGGAATTTCCAAGCTATATTGATCAGTCGCAAATGGAAGAGTTTTAGAAAAGGGATTATAAGTCCAAATTTCAGCCAAGGAAATTAATTCTGGTTAAAATAAGAGCATTTTTAAACTACACTATCAAACTCGAAAACTTCAGTACATGAGAACAAAGGAATGTCTCCACAAGGATACAAATTCCAGTATGTGTGTTTGCATGTTAGAATATATATGAAATAATTATGGTGCACAGCAAACGAAGGGCAGCATCGACACTGATCTACAAAGAAGATCATTCATAATGGACTGTCTTTTGCTTTGTAAATAAAATGGTTTAAAGGTGTCCTTTAGTATTATTTATTGTGTGTGTGATTGAAATGCATGTACAAGGGCAGCTTGGTACATAAACATACACAATTCAATCCAGGCTTCGTTTTAACATTTTGAAAAATTAAGAATTTAAGAATTGTTATCGCTTAAATGTTTAAATGGCACCCTTTAACCACACACAAGGGCAACAGTACGTGCGCCTCTTGATCATGTTCTACCGGTACGTCCTCTACTCATATATTAATAATACAAAACAGTGTACATATTTGAGAAAAGTGCATAGGTAGATACTATTGTAATGACCCAAGTTACAAAGAAGGCTTGGTTGGGATGTTTCACTTGCTCATTTGTGTTTCTGACTGTCCAGTAAGAATAAAGCTTGTTCAGAGTGTCTTAAGTCTGTCTTGTTTGTGAAGTTGCAGTCAGAAAGTTTCTGTATATTTCAATGGCCTATGGATGCATGGAGCATCAGTAATGTACATGTGTGTGTTTATGTAGATAATGTGTTGATATATGAAATAAATTACTGCATCCCCCCCCTTCGCCTAGTATTGTGATCATTTGAATTTGCATTTCATGTTGGTTGATGTCTCTAAACCAAGTGATACCTTCTCATGTCGTGCCCTGTACCGGTAAATGCTAATTTATGTGCAGGTGTGTATGTTATGCCAGTATCACAACTTGCCATCTGCACTAAAATGGCAAATGGTTTTGTATACATGATTCCTCTCTTTAATTGAAGCAAGAAGGTAAATATCACCTGCATCATCACAACACAGCCCACTAGGATCCCTACAACTTTGGTTAAACAGTTTGTTGCCATGTAAGTCAACAGCCATCAGCAAACCCTCTTTGTTGTTAGTGTAAATAAGTCGCTTGTTGCTGAAATTCAAATATGTATCGACCTTTGGAGCAGGCAGTGTTCTGACGAGGGAACCATCTGGGTTGTGTAGGGATATCTGTTCCTTGTCCTTGTAACCCACTGCTATCAGATTGCTGCTGTCCACTGCCAGGCACGTCGGCGTGCCGTCCACGTCGGCCACTTTACCCGGTAGGAACTGATGAAGGAGCTGGTATTTCTTGTTGAGGATCTTGACTGCAGGATTGTCTAGGATCAGAAGTTGATCATCATTGTTGATTGCTAGAGCTGTTGCTTTCTGTATGTCATTAGGGTCATGGGGTTTGTTTGGTTTATCAGGGACAGGTTTGTAGGTCTTTGTAGACATCACCTTCCACTCTGGATCCAATGTTAGCAGCTTATCACTGCATACCACAACCATTTCACTTGTGGAGTATGCTGCTTGATGTGTGACATTAATTATCCCTAAACAAAATTTTTCAATTTTCCATTTCTCCTCCAAGAGCAGAGTCCCAAGCTGACCGTCCTCTTCACTCTCCTTAAAGCCAAGGAATGACTTCCCATGCTTGATATCCAAACTCTTATGCACCTCCACCTGCTCATTCAAATCCCGCAGCATTTTCTTCTTGGACTTCAAGATCTCATAGCAAGTTGCTGTAGTCATCACTTCATTCACTTCACCAATAATCTGCTCAGACGTTTCTGCATATGCAAAATCTGTATCTCGTTTAGTGGCAATGTCCCTGGCCTGTTTTTTGAGTTGTTTTTCTTTCTCTCTGATTTTGGCAATTTCCTTTTCTGCTTTCTGTGAAATTTGAGAGTACGTTTTTGCCAGCATCTTTTCGAGTCTGTAACGTGAATGACCTGAAAAGGGGTTGTCGGAAGTGAAATCATCAATACACGCTTCTGTTTCAGATATGGATTCATTTACCTCTTGTTTACATTTGCTGAATGCCTCATCAATATCTTCAAAAGAATGCATGGATTCTTTGTGGTCAAAGGTTGTGCATTCATTGCAGATGAGGATGTCACATGTGTTACAATACAGACAGAGATCTTGATCTGGATGCTTGCGACATTTGGGAACTTTCTTGAGTTCAGTGTCAGTTATTTCTTGGGACTCAACATGTAGCTCTGTCAAAGCCACAATCTTGTGATCCTTCATCAGTGCTGCCATTCGATTGTGTGCCTTCTGGCATTCTTGACAGAGATAATGCTTGCAATCCATGCATCGAGAAATAGCTTCGTTCTCCTCATCACATACCTGACACATGACTTTTAATCCCTGACCTTCAGTCTGTTCCTGTTGATTGACATCCTTTGATCCTCCAGGTAGCATGTCCACGCCAGCTTCAGTCAGGGCAGTTTCCTTTCGACACAACGGACAGACAATACTCTTGTCATCCTTATTTTGTGTCAGTCTGAGTTCTTGGAGACATTTCAGGCAGAAGCTGTGTGAGCAGTCTAGCATCCTAGGATCCTTGTACTCAGTGTAACAGATAGGACATTCTTGAAGTTCCTTCTGAGTCTCATCCAAGACTAGATAGGTCACACCCCCCTCTGCCATCTCAAGTGCTCAGGTGTACTCTATAAGAAAGACAACAAATCTTAAAATGTATGTTGACTTGGCTGAGAGTGGCTGATATTTAGTGACGTACTCCACTAACAGTAAATATGCAAGAACTATTTTATGCTGATGAACTCAACATCATGTACTGCACGTACAAACATGTAAACAGTACTGATAAAGATCATGAATCAAAGGAGAGTCAATGTTGTCTTGGATACAGAGCCCATTGCCATGGGGGTTCCATGGTGCTTTTTTATTTTCTTTACTGCATACTGTATTACTATACCTCATACATATTCATGACCAAAAGCTGAAATCTTACTGGTCCATGCATTCAACATCATGTGCCAGGTGCTATTTTTGCTGTTTACCAAACGCACGCATGAGTATTCACGCACAGGCTAAATATGCACAGAACGCTGGGATACGCTGCATGACCTGTGACCTGCAAGTCTTCAGGGCCATGACCCTGCAAGGAATTTAAACCGCCGTTAAGACTGAGTCATCACTCTTTTATTTTCATTCATGAATGCTTTTTTCATTGAAAAGGGTAATAATGTAGGAAAATTTGTAAAACGTATTTTTTTTTGTAAATTTTACATTCTCGTCACTTGCTCGGGCTCCGTTTCGAAATTAACGATGGGTCAAATTGCATATTATGCGACGCTCAAAATTTGTCCACATGGTCCGTAATGAAAAATAAATCACATCCGGTATAGGATGTGTGCATTTCTATGGGAAAATTTTCAGATAGCATTTGTGGGCATTGGCTAACTGCGGTCTTAAACAGTTAATCAGAATGCCGTCCCCACTTCCTTCACAAGATTCTGTGAAGCTCATCAGCGTATCCCAGTGCCCTGTTTGCAGGCCGGGCAGGGGGTACGAGCGAACCTATAGCTACACATGAAAAGATGGTTGCACACTTAAATGATAATTAGTGTTTTCCGGAGCTCAATGATGCCGAATTGGAGAATATATTGTGAACAATAAAGATGTCTCCTGTACTAAAAAAAAGAAAGAAAAGTTGTCCACAAACAATTGTATTTACAACCGTAGTTACTGTATTGCAAACGAACTGAACTTTACAGAGGTTGAGCATTATTTTTCTGGTGAGCTGGACAAGTTTTTTTCGAAGATTTTTTGGCCTGCGAGGTGCACTGGGGAATATTTGGCAACTGAATATGTATGAGGTATAGTAAAACACATATAACATGGTTTATTTGGGGTGGACAGTCGATAATCGCTCCCCGCAGTATTGGAATTGACAAACTAGTTCCGGAGGCGAAACTTCCAATACCTAGGGGAACGAATATGGACTGTCCACCCTCAAACCATGTTTATTTGTGTAATGCCATCCACTTACCTGTACAACGTATTGTAGTTGTTTTCTAGGTATAGTTTGAAAGTCTTTTCCTGTATGCACTCTAGCTGTCAGCAGATTATCAGCCACACCCTACTTGTATAGCACTACTGTGTGTTTCTGCACACGTACTATGTACATGTACTAACATGCACCATCACTTCCTAGCAAAGCTTCCGTTGTGACGTCACAGTTGAACTGTTTTCCTCATGAACACAATTTCTCATATTGGGAATTCCCCGATTTGTATGAAAAGCTTTTCATAGGACTCGTACCTCTGACCTCAAGCATACAAGCATGTACGGTACTTGTATGTTGTTGTCAGTTGTGTACGCACGTGTATATGCCCATTCTTGTTCACTGTACCCAGCTACTCTTGTGCATGGTGTATGGGTCTGTGTATTACAGTTTTTAAAAAAAATGGAAACAATTAAGACTTTATGATATGGTAACATTTCTAGCAAATGATCATGAATAAGGCCCACCTCATATTTAATGTTTCAAGAAATAGGCCTATAAAAACATTGATGGGTCCAGGAAATGATTTTTTACTCTGGAGCATATTTGAGGAAATTATCCATTCTTCTTATGTATAAAAACTATGAGACATCTTTTTTTTGGCAATCTATTTTGCAAAGTGCACTTTTTGAATCATTTAAAATGTTTCATGCTTTTCCTGACAACAGAGGGCGCACAGGGCTGCCAACTTTGAGTACGAGCTGAGAGTGAGAATTTGGCGATGGAGCTTGATCAGAACTAATGCAAGCACGAAGCGTGAAGCCCTACCAGCGTGGGTATGGGGCCCGCTGAAAGGGCCCCCCCCAAAAAAAAAAATTGATTGTAGACGATCTGTGGTGCGATCTGAGGCAATCTCTGACCACTTTAACCAATTTATTTTAGCAAAAGATCATCATTTAAACATCATTTTCCAGGTTTTTTGTTTAAGCGTGAGAAATCCTGCGGGGGTGTGAGAGAGTGTGAATCACCTGAAATGCGGGAGTGTCACTGTTATGCGTGAGAGTTGGCAGGCTTGGGCGCAGTTGTTGTGATGTCACTTTAGGCCCACATCCTTCAGATCAGATTTTTTCTTCAAATTGTAAACCTACAATTCTGCTTATTGAACACATTTGTGCTGATTACAATGTGAAGCTTTCTCAAATTAGTCTTGCTGTTATGTACTGAAATAACAACTGAATCACTGAAAGCAGAATAGTTACCCCATCCAACCCCCATACTTCTGGTGACTGTTGATGCTGAAGCAGATGTGACACAGAATTTTCTGTCTTGAATGAGGTACATCAAAGCAGTGATGTAGTGCCTTGATGCTGGGCCTTGGCCTTAAGGCTGCCTTAAGGCTGGATTTTAGGGCCTTGGCCTTGGCCTCGAGGCTTGAGGGCAAAAGCCTTGGCCTTGGCCTTGGCCTTGGCCTTGAGGGTTCAGGGCCTTGCAATTTTGAGTCAAGGCTCTTCAAGGCCCATAGATTTTTGCATTTTCCACCTAAATCTGTTCGAAATTTTGCTGTTACCATTTTAATCGTATTACCATGGAGGAGGGAAGCACCCTATAGATTTGTGTGTTGGGCACACTTTCACTTTTGTAGCATCACATTTTGTTACCATTGTAGTAGATTTGCTGAAAAAATATTCCGTACACTTGTGGGGCTAATGAGATGATCACTTGAATTGCATATAACTATGGAATAGATCTGATTGGTTGTATATGTCTCCCTGATAAGTGCTAAAGATTTGCATGTATCTGTTTTAGATAATGCTGATATTTCTGACCATGTTGGGCCAGCAAATAAATTCTTTCCCAAATCAGTTTCTTGAAGGGGCCATGCCCCCCCCCCCCAAAAAAACGAAACCATTTTTTTTTTATGTGACGTCGTAATAAAGGCAGGCAATGAGTACACCACTATCTTTTCCTCAAAAAACATCGGTTAAAATGGTCAGAAATTGCCTCAAATCACACCACAGAGCATCTCGAATCCAAATAATTTTCGGGGCCATTAAGCGGGCCCCGAAGCCCAAGCCGTTATTTGTTGACCCACTTTTTTTTGGGGGGGACCAAAATTTCTTTGCCCCCCCCCCCCACAAATTGTGTTCTGGATCCGCCCTTGTGTGATGATGTGTCACTCATGTGACTATAATTAGTTCTATATCAGTGGTCATTTCATAAAACAGGGCCTTGGCCTTGGCCTTGGCCTTGAGGGTCAAAGCCTTTGCTCCAACACTGCATCAAAGTTTTGCTCATAAAATTGGCCGGAGCATGAAAACCAAAAAGTCGCCCAACTGCACTAAAAATGGTGGCAGAATTCCTCAATATGAGGATTAAAAAGTAAAGTTAAATGGGACACCAAAACAATGATTGCATTAAAGCAAATTCCATTTTATGCCACTTAAACGTAATAGAAAACTGTTCATCTATCAAAACCCTTCAACGTTAAAATACAGTACATATTAAATAGTCATTTCACCGTTTAGTGTTATATCCCTCTTCCACAATTAAAATTCACTTGCATTCATCATCCAGTGGTCAATACCAATTCAGTAAAAAAATAATTGAAAATAGTTCTTTAAAAAATGGAGAAAAATTCGCCCTTCAGACTTATGCTATAGATCTTTATCGTGCTGCCACCATCTCAGTCATGTTCCCTGTGTCCAATAACAGTACTGAATGACAATGTTTTTTTATGCAAAAAGGAGCCAGACTATTTTCCCTTCCAGCCTCGCTTTGGTTAAGTTCATTTCAATGGGGAAAAATCACGATGGTGGCAACATGATAATGGTCAATATGACCAGAATAAACCATATTACTGAGGTGGAAGCACGTTTCTTCACAGGTACATGTAGTATGCGTGCATTCAGTACTCCGAACCTTCAACCAAGTGGGTTTTCTATAGCTAAAGTTTACAACATTATCTCTATGAAAACACTTTAAAATGTATCGCTATTATTCAAAAATAACGTTGATGATGAAAAATGTGGCAACACTGCTTCACCAAGGTTTACCACGCCCACTTGGGGTCAACATGCCAATTGAGGTCAAAGTAATGCAAATTAGTACATAACCCTTTTACCGTCGATCGTTAAAATTCGTACAATATGAATATTCAAAACCTGACTGCACATGTATAATGAACCCTTCTGAAAAATACATCACTTTTGAAGGCGCACCGATCCTTTGTAAGATTCACAGCAACGTTACACGATGATAAAGCCATCATGCTCGTTGATAAATCTGTCAAGTATTCGCTTTAGGATTCCACCCAGCTAGTGGGTGCCAAGACTCTACCCAGCTCTTCACACGGCACCCTGCTAGTGTAAAAGCTCATGAACCAGATTTAGTCAAGAAATAGTTTAGACACCAAAAACCAATCAGTATCACAACTTTAAATTAGTGAAAAGTTCACACTTTCCAACCTTTCTTCTGGAAATAAGGTGTAGGTAAGGTAATAAGGTAAAGGCCTTCACCTTTAATTTTCATTGTTGTTTTTTAACAGTTTGTGTATTAAAGCGTGTTTTTGAAACCCATTTTGTAATGCATTAGAATGTGTGTATCAAAGCCAGAAGAGATCAAATTGTCCACACATTTTTCCATGGGCGGCAGTGAGGCCCAGTGCAGTTTAAAGAGGCAGTCTAGTATCTGGACCCCATTTGTGGTGCTTGGCCTGGGTAACCATAAGTAGTGGTTAAAACTCAAGATAAAGTGGTATTTTTTTCAATGGCAATCATTGTCAATGAAAGGTTTGTTTTTACTGGTGAAAAACAATGTTACGCCGTCATTGAAATACAGGTTAAAAAAAAGAACATACTACAGCAAGAAGGATAGAAATAGTCAAACTGTTGGGATAAATAAATGGAGAACCATCAGTTTTTCTGAGGCTACAAATGCCAAGTTGAATACCTGATCAATTACCCAAGACCAAACTACTAAAATAAAAGGCTTCTTATGATGCATGTGCTCATAATACAAAGCAGTATAAAACTTAAGATAAAAGGGGTATGTAATTTAAAATGTTGGGCAAAACCAAGATGCAAATAAGGCTTGGTTGGGAAGTTAACTTGAAAGTTAGTGTTTTGGAATCTCCTATAACAATGAAGCTGGCCCTCCGTGATTTATGTTTATTTTGGAAACGTTTAGCAAATCTATTTAAGCCCAATTGAAACGTTTAAACCTTTAGCCACGTCACACAGACTGCATCCCACCTGCACACTTGATCTGATACACCGTGCCCTCTGGAGACGTGTGTACAATAGGGAACAAAAGATTGTATACGTCTCCACAGGGCAATTTCTATAGATGAATACGTCTCCACAAGGTTTTCACGAAATAGATATTGGATTTTACTCAAAAACTAGGAGTTTCCAAGCTATGTTGATCAGTCGCAAATAGAAGAGTTTTAGAAAAGAGATTTTAAGTCAAAATTTCAGCCAAGGAATTTAATTCTGGTTAAAATAAGAGCATTTTTAAACTACACTATCAAACTCGAAAACTTTAGTACATGATAACAAAGTAATGTCTCCACAAGGATACAAATTAAGTATGTGCGTTTGCACTCGAGCATGTGATTATATACAAGAAAGTACATGAAATAATTATGGTGCACAGCAAACGAAGGGCAGCATCGACACTGATCTACAAAGAAGATCATTCATAATGGACTGTCTTTTGCTTTGTAAATAAAATGGATTAAAGGTGTCCTTTAGTATTATTAATTGTGTGTGAAATGCATACGAGGGCAGATACAGCAAACATATACAATGCGGGTTTCGTTTCAACATTTTGGAAAATCAATTGTAAATGGATTAAGAATGTTTATCGTTTCAATTTTTGAACGGCATCCTTTACCACCAACCACGCACAAGGGCAACAGCATGTGCGCCTCTCATGTCCTAGCTGCTCTACTCATATTCATAATACAAAACAGTCTCAATATTTGAGAAAAGTGCATAGAAACTGCAGTGAAGCAAGTGACAAAGAAGGCTTGGTTGGGAAGTTTATCTTGCTGAAGTTTGTGTTTCTGAATGTCCAATAAGAATAAAGCTGGTCTCATTTGTTTAAACAAAAAAAGAGATCTATTGAAAAGAACATGGAGTACATACTTCGTTTCATGGAGATGACCCTCAATGAACAGACCATTCTATTTGGCACCGCCCACCATGTATGTGGGCAACAAATCGTTCACCTCTCCTATGTTCAATACCGGTATTACATGTGCCAGACGTACACATGTCATACATGCCAATGCATGCACATTACAAATTTGTACACACCTATGTCGGCATAAATCATGGTTGTGATTGGTCAAAACTTCATGGAGTGGGGCGTGTGGAGTTGTCTATAATTGCCCACCTGTTTTTATGACAAATGGTGGAGAGTACCATACATGTACCGAGAGCTGGAAATATGGATACTAAATGAATGTTGCACGATCAGTATTTACACTTGTACTGTTTCTGTAAGCAATTCATGAACAAGTACATGTCGAGAAGAACTTGCGACACGTTTTCTTTTTTCAAGACTGATTCGAAATATTAAGTTTATTTTTCAACCTACAATATACATAGAACACCTCATGTAACAAATTTATTGTTATAATTCTGAGGCGATGTTATCAGTTTGGGACAAATTTTGTCATTTTGGGAAATGGGAAGTTAAAAAAAATATATAAAATTAGCACTTCAATTTAAACACATGGACGTATGTACAACTGTACAAGCTCCAAATAAATTTGCACATATGACTACGGTTGATGTACATGTGTAAGATACTAAATGCAATATAACACATGTAAACTTTCTATGTACATGTTTACAATCCCATATCCTGCTCAAAGTGTTTGAAGTCTGTCCTGTTTGTGAAGTTGCAATCAGAAAGTTTCTGTACATTTCACATGTCCATGGATGCATGGAGCATCAATAATTTTCATGGATGTTTTGAAGATATAAATTGTCTTGATACCATTTTCGTATATTCGTTTATTTTTTATTCCCTGCCTTTTGTTTTGATCGTTTGAACAATTACATGTTGGTTGATATCTCTAAACCAAGTGATACATGTACATGTACGTGAACCATCCTAAACATGTAACTGCTAATTTATGTGCAGGTGTGTATGTAATATCAGAATCACCCTCACAGTCCCATGAAGCAATGCACTTGCCATCTGCACTGAAATTGCAGATATGATTTGAGGCCAAAAGGTAAATATCGCCTGCATCATCACAGCACAGCCCACGAGGATAACTACAACTTTGAGTAAACAGTTTGTTGCCATGTAAGTCAACAGCCATCAGCAAACCCTCCTTAATGTTGGTGTAAATAAGTCGATTGTTGCTGAAGATCAAATGTGCATCAATCTTTGGAGCAGGCAGTGTTCTGACGAGGGAACCATCTGGGTTGTGTAGAGATATCTGTTCCTTGTCCTTGTAACCCACTGCTATCAGATTGCTGCTGTCCACTGCCAGGCACGTCGGCGTGCCGTCCATGCCGGCCTCTTTACCGGGTAGGAACTGATGAAGGAGCTGGTATTCCTTGTTGAAGATCTTGACTGCAGGATTGTCTAGGATCAGAAGTTGATCATCCTTGTTGATGGCTAGAGCTGTTGCTTTTTGTATGTCATTAGGGTCATGGGGTTCGTTTGGTTTATCAGGGTGAGGTTTGTAGGTCTTTGTAGAAATCTCCTTCCCCTCTGGATCCAATGTTAACAGATAATCACTGCATACCACAACCATTTCACTTGTGGTGTATGCTGCTATATGTCCTGCTGAGCACCATGTAGCAATTCCAACTTCTGGAAAGGTCTCATCCCTCTCCCATTTCTCCTCCAAGAGCAGAGTCCCAAGCTGGCCAATCTCTTCACTCTCCTTAAAGCCAAGGAATGACTTCCCATGCTTGATATCCAAACTCTTATGCACCTCCACCTGCTCATTCAAATCCCGCAGCATTTTCTTCTTGGACTTCAGGATCTCATAGCACGTTGCCGTATTCATCACTTCATTCACTTCACCCAGAATCTGCTCAGACGTTTCTGCATACGCAAATTCTGTATCTCGTTTAATGGCAATTGCCCTGGCCTCCGTTTTGAGTTGTTTTTCTTTATCTCTGATTTTGGCAATTTCCTTTTCTGCTTTCTGTGAAATTTGAGAGTACGTTTTTACCAGCATCTTGTCAAGTCTGTAACGTAAATGACCTGAAGAGGGGTTTGCAGAAATGAATTTTTGAATGCACTCTTCTGTTTTAGACACGGATTCATGTACTTCTTGTTTACATCTGCTAACCGCCTGGTCGATGCTGACGTGAGAATGCATGGATTCTTTGTGATCAATGTTTGTGCATTCACTGCATATGAGGACTTCACATGTGTTACAATACAGACAGAGATCTTGATCTGGATGCTTGAAACACTTGGGAACTTTCTTGAGTTCAGTGTCCTCAGTTATTTCTTGGGACTCAACAGGTAGCTCTGTCAAAGCCACAATCTTGTGACTCTTCAGTGGTGCCAGTCGATTATGCACCTTCAGGCATTCTTGACAGAGATAATGCTTGCAATCCATACATCGAGAAATAGCTTCATTTTCCTCATCGCATGCATGACACATGACTTTTAACCCCTGACCTTCAGTCTGCTCCTGTTGATTGACCTCCTTTGATCCTCCAGGTAGCATGTCCACGCCAGCTTCAGTAAGGGCAGTTTTCTTTCGACACAATGGACAGACAATATTCTTGTCGTCCTTATTTTGTGTCCGTTTGAGTTCTTGCAGACATTTCAGGCAGAAGTTGTGTGAGCAGTCTAGCATCCTAGGATCCTTGTACTCAGTGTAACAGATAGGACATTCTTGAAGTTCCTTCTGAATCTCATCCAAGACTAGATCGGTCACACCCCCCTCTGCCATCTTGCTCCGTTGTATACTCTACATGAACCATATAAGAGTGGAAAGAAAAACAAACATTCAACTTATGCATTCTATATGATACTGTACAAATATAGACTGACTCATGTTAGTGGAACGCTGCTATTACGAACATCGTTGGATCCACAGAAAGTGTTCGTAATAACGATCGTTCGATATAGTGATTTTGAACTGCTAGCACCCTCTTTTGACCAATAGTGAAATGTCATTTCTCACATCCGGCAGCAGCACGAGGATTCATCACGAAACTTTAGCTAATGGTTTTCCCTTTTATTCGTTGGGCCGGGTGGTTTCCCTTAATTTTGTTCCTTGGGGGAATAATAGCCATCTATCGCTCTTCGACATTCACACACGATGTAATATGGGTCGTTCGATGTTTGGGAATTAAAAGTGGCCCAAATAGTGTTTAATCCATGTACAACTGGTAGATTTTTTGTGTGAATCTGTTGACTGTTTAACAATGTTCGGTACGTTTTGTACAATAAAACTGGGAGCCAAGGATGACGTTTGGTAAAGCCGAATTTTGGTATAGCTGCGTTCGGTAAAGCGGCATTCCACTGTAGTTCACTAACAGTTTGCATACATGTAGATGTAAATATGTTTTTAAATCTCTTCAATTTTATGTACTGGTAGATGAAATTAAAAACATACAGTATGCACAATCAATCAAAGGACATCATGACAGCTAATGTTTTTTCTTCTTGGATACATGAGAGCAACTAATGCAGACTGTCATGGTGCTATTTATTGTACTCGCCTGTGTGGCTGCATTAAATGAAAAAAACATATCTGAAAACATCAACAAACAAAACTACCAAATTATTTTGAAACACAAAAGTCTGAATATTATACAAATAATGAATGTTTGTGAGTGCAATGGTAAGAATAATTTCATCTATTGCACGAACGTGAATCGTTCATTATTTGTTTTAAATAACACCTGAATAAATCCTTGTCATCGGATTGGGTTGACTTCTAAAAGCCAATTTATTCAGGTTAAAAACTGTTTAAAAATTTGACAAGTTCATCATATTTATATTAATGCAAACTGTTCGACAGAATAAGAACAATCAGATTCAATTTATCTCGATCTAAAACAGCGCCACCACCAGCAGAAGTGACACCATGCAATGGAAGTTCTATTTACAGTGCAATAGAATTTCCATTCACAGTGCAATAGAACTTCCATTTTACTGTGCGCTGCGCGCCGTGCGTTGGTACAAATAATTCAATGACATGTGATCAACGATCCACCAAAAGATGACTGGGATTTATTCAGATGTTGTATAATGTTTGCAATCGATCACACTGTTCACTCATCTATGAACGGGTACAATAAGCCTTCTAGACTGATTCCCTGACCTTACAATGCCCCGACGTCCATAAATTGCTCCATTTCAATTTAAGGGAACCAAACTACACAGGACTGTGCATGATTATTGTTTTTCTTGGTTTTTCTAGCATCTACGAACCCAAAACATCAAACAAGTCAGTGTAACAACATTTGCTGTAAAATACTAACCCCCAAAATCCATCCATTTCTGAAAATTACAGCAAACAAAAGGCAAAGGCAAATGTTGTATATTCCCTTTAACAATGTCCACCTACCTACCAGTTCAACAGACCTGTTTATGGGTACAGTTTGAAGTCGTTTCCTGCATGCAGTCTGTCAGCAGTATCAGCCACACCCTACTATTACTACAACAGCACGACTGTATGTTGTGTACACGGATTGTCCAATACTGATTAGTGCCTCCCTACCACAGTCAAGTGCGCAGCAACGGCTGTCGTTATGACGCCACAACTGTTTCGTCACTAACACAATTTCTCATATGGGAAATTCCCAGGTTTTTATGAATAGCTTTTCATGAGACACCTCTTGACCTCAAGCATACTGTTGTTGGTTGTGGCTAGATGTCCAGTACTTGTACATTGTACCCGGCTGCCCTTGTGCATGTAGGCAGAGGGATCGGTGTATTACAATTTATAAAACGTTTACGAGGATAACCTGTATGGGTTATTCAACCGGGTTGGGAAACAATGTGTGACATATGACCATATTATGACAAGTATGAATGCCTTGCTTGCAGTTGCTCTACATAATATTTGTTGTTGGGTGTTTCACTACTGCAGAAAGTTTTACATCATTTGAATGTGCCAAAATTATGAGCAAAAATGTCATTGGGACGTAGCATTTGTCACTGTATGCACCACTGAAGAATGAGACTGGAAGTCTGTTTTGAATTCTTGACCCCATTTTATTTGCGTACCGCTGATGCAGGTGAAAACTAAGGGAAAATACAAAAATTCATATTAAATAATACAATCACATAAACATCAAAATACACGATTAAACAATTACATCAATAGGTTTAGAGAGAATATTAGACCAATTGTGAATGGGCAGCATCTTATCGACAATATACTCGGTTGCGGAGGAGTCAACAATTCATTTGAAAGAAATACAATTAATTATTGAAATAAAGAAACTCACTGATAATAAATGGAATATACATCATTTGCTTTTGCTGTAATTTTCAGAAATGGATGGATTTGGGGGGTTGGTAATATAGAGCAAATATTGTTACACTGACTTTTTTTACGTTTTGGGTTCGTAGATGTTATAAAAACAAAGAAAAACAATCATTTTCCTGTAGTCTGGTTCCCTGACTAAGATGAAACTGAGCAATTTATAGACATTGGGGAATTAATTGAAAGGTCAAAGAACCAGTCTTGCTGGCTTGTACCCGTTCATATGTGTGTAATCGATTGCAAACAAATGCGGACAAACTACATGTGGTCATTTCGGGCCAGTATTTGAAAAAAGCCAGTTTTTTTCCAATGCTGTCATGGTCGGCCATCCAGCGTTGGAAATTGAAACAAAAATACCACTTTTCTTGAAAATGGCACTATACCAGGTGCGATGATTTTACAGGATTAGACTGCCTTTCACTAACAGTTCAGCAAGGTATTTCAAAATAATGTGGTAGTTTTTTTTTTGATGTTTGCAAATGTTGTATTTTCTCTTTAAACTTACAATCGTTCCCCGGGTATGGAACCATCAGCACACAGTGAGGTATACGGCTGAAACAGTTGTTGGGTGTTCAGGGATTTACAGCTGCATTCTGGGATGCTGTACAAAATAATGTGAATAGCAAATAAATAAACATACCACAATGAAATATAATTCACAGATATAAATTATATAATAAATTGGTATCCCCAAAAATCTATACTTTCTATTTCCATGTACCGGGGTGAAGGCCTATAAAATAAGGGCGTTGGCTCTAAGGAATCTTAGTTATTTCGGCATGAACTAAAACACACGTAACCATGATTATCCAGCCAGGCGCTAGTAATATAGTATACGGATAAATGCTCACAGGGAATTAAATGTTCAGAAATGAACATGATATTAATTAAAGTAAAAAATAAATTCAGGTAAAAAATACTTACTAATTGTTGGCTACTGAAAAGTGAAGTGAGTTGGTCCGGAGCGTGAACGCAACTGATGTGAATTTCCCGCACGCTGGGGTGGCGCAAGCAAAAACATTACGTCATGGCATACCATAGATTCCTAAGTGGGGTTGGTCGGGGACTGACTAGATTAGACTTGCAAATTATGTAAATAAGGGCTCTAAATAAGGGAAATAGTTACTCGAAGGCAAGAAAATTGAATAACGGTACAAATGCATAGCGGCGACGATAACAACATTTACATCGTGTCAATGTCTAAGCCAGCGAGAAAAAAAAAGTGTAAAAAGTCTATGGGATTTTGGATAGAAAATATGAAGAAGAAAAAAAAATACAGAAACAAAGGCTTTTCCGCAAGGTTTTGCAGAAAAGCCAATCAGATTGTCCACTAATTTTTTTCATGGGTGGCAGAGAGGCCCAGTGCATGTTATAGGCAGTCTGTTACATGGGCCCATAGCACTGGTCTGGGTAACCATCCATAGTGGTTAAAACTCAAGATGAATCACAACTCATCTGCAATAACCAATGTCTTTGGTAATCATTGTCAATGAAAGGTTTGTTTTCAGATATGCAAAACAATGTTACACAATCATTGAAATATAGGTTAAGAAAAATAAACCGCAGCAAAAAGGAGAGAACTATAGTCAAACTGTTTGGGTAAATAAATGGAGAACCATCCTTTATTCAGAGGCTACAAATGCCTGATCAAGTTGAATGCTTGATCAAATACCCAAGACCAAACTACTAAAACCAAAGGCTCCAATGGTACATGTGCTCATAATACAAAGCAGTATAAAACTTAAGATAAAAGGGGCATTCAATTTCAAATGTTGGGCAAAACCAAGATACAAAGAGGGCTTGGTTGGGAAGTTAAAGTTAGTGTTTCCGAGTCTCCAATAAGAATGAAGCTGATCTACATTGCAGTCTCAAAAGAAAGTTAATCATATAGAACATTCCAAGGTATAACGTTACATTCTTATGGAGCTGGCCCTCGATGATTTGCGTTTATTTTGGAAACGTTTAGCTAATCAATTTCAGCCCAATTTAAACATTTAAACCTTTAGCCACGTCACACAGGCTGCATGCCACCTGCACCAGTGTTTGCACTCAAGCATGTTAGTTACAAGAATATACATGAAATAATTATGGTGCACAGCAAACGAAGGGCAGCATCGACACTGATCTACATAGAAGATCATTCATAATGGACTGTCTTTTGCTTTGGAAATTGTGTGTGAAATGCATACGAGGGCAGATACAGCAAACATATACAATGCGGGTTTGGTTTAAACATTTTGGGAAATTAATTGTAAATGGATTAAGAATGTTTATCGTTTAAATGTTTAAACGGCACCCTTTACCACCAACCACGCACAAGGGCAACAGCATGTGCGCCTGTCATGTCCTAGCTGCTCTACTCATATTCATAATACAAAACAGTCTAAATATTTGAGAAAAGTCTATAGAAACTGCAGTGAAGCAATGTTCAACGAAGGCTTAGTTGGGAAGTTTATCTTGCTGAAGTTTGTGTTTCTGAATGTCCAATAAAAATAAAGCTGGTCTCATTTGTTTAAACAAAAAAAATGTGATCTATTGAAAAGAACATGGAGTACATACTTCGTCTCATGGAGATAGCCCTCGATGAACAGACCATTCTATTTGGCACCGCCCACCATGTATGTGGGCAACAAATCGTTCACCTCTCCTATGTTCAATACCGGTATTACATGTGCCAGACGTGCACATATGTATGCGAATGCATGCACATTACAAATTTGTACACACCTATGTCGGGCATAAATCATGGTTGTGATTGGTCAAAACTTCCTGGAGCGGGGCGTGTGGATGTAATTGCCCACCTGTTTTCATGACAAATGGTGGAGTACCGTACATGTACTGGTAGCTGGAAATATGGATACTAAATGAATGTTGCATGATCAGTATTTACACTTGTACCATATCTTTAAGCAATACATGTAGAAGTAGAAAAGAACTTGCGACACATGCAGTTTTTTTTTCAAGACTGATTGGAAATATTAAGTTTATTTTTCAACCTACAATTAACATAGAACACCTCATGTACAAAAAATTATTGTTATATTTCGGAGAGAAAGGTTATCAGTTTGGGACAATTTTTTTCATTTTGGGAAATGGGAAGTTTTAGGGAAAAAAGCAAACTAGCGCTTCCATTTAAACACATGGAAGTATGTACAACTGTACAAGCTCCAAATAAGTTTGCACATATAACTACGGTTGATGTACATGTGTAAGATACTAAATGTAATATAACACATGTAAACTTTCTATGTACATGTTTACAATCCCATATCCTGCTCAAAGTGTTTGAAGTCTGTCCTGTTTGTGAAGTTGCATTCAGAAAGTGTCTGTACATTGCACATGTCCATGGATGCATGGAGCATCAATAATTTTCATGGATGTTTTGTAGATGAAATGTCTTGATACCATTTTCGTATATTTTTTTCTTTTTTTATTCCCTGCCTTTTTTTTTGATCGTTTGAACAATTACATGTTGGTTGATATCTCTAAACCAAGTGATACATGTACATGTACATGGTACACCCTCCTGTAACTGCTAATTTATGTGCAGGTGTGTATGTGATATCATATTTACCCCGGCAGTCCCATGAAGCAATGCACTTGCCATCTGCAGTGAAATGGGAAATTTTACCCGAGGACAAAAGGTAAATATCACCTGCATCATCACAACACAGCCCAAGAGGATCACTACAACTTTGATTAAACAGTTTTTTGCCATGTAAGTCAACAGCCATCAACAAACCCTCCTTGCTGCTGTTGGTGTAAATAAGCCGCTTGTTGGTGAAGATCAAATATGTACCAATCTTTAGAGCAGGCAGTGTTCTGATGAGGGAACCATCTGGGTTGTGTAGAGATATCTGTTCCTTGTCCTTGTAACCCACTGCTATCAGATTGCTGCTGTCCACTGCCAGGCACGTTGGCGTTCCGTCCACGCCGGCCTCTTTCCCTGGTAGGAACTGATGAAGGAGCTGGTATTCCTTGTTGAAGATCTTGACTGCAGGATTGTCTAGGATCAGAAGTTGATCATCCTTGTTGATGGCTAGAGCTGTTGCTTTCTGTATGTCATTAGGGTCAAGGGGTTCGTTTGGTTTATCAGGGTCAGGTTTGTAGTTCTTTGTAGAAATCACCTTCCCCTCTGGATCCAATGTACGCAGTTTATCAGTGTGTGCCACAACCATTTCACTTGTGGAGTATGCTGCAAGATGTTGGGAATTGAAACTAGTTTGTGAAAAGGTCTCATCTCTCTCCCATTTCTCCTCCAAGAGCAGAGTCCCAAGCTGACCATCCTCTTCACTCTCCTTAAAGCCAAGGAATGACTTCCCATGCTTGATATCCAAACTCTTATGCACCTCCACCTTCTCATTCAAATCCCGCAGCATTTTCTTCTTGGATTCCAGGATCTCATAGCACGTTGCTGTAGTCATCACTTTATTCAGTTTACTCAGAGTCTGCTGTGGTGTTGCTGCACATGCAAAGTCTTTATCGCGTTTCATGGCAATGTCCCTGGCTTGTTTTTTGAGTTGTTTTTCTTTCTCTCTGATTTTGGCAATTTCTTTTTCTGCTTTCTGTGAAATTTGGTTGTATGTTTTTGCCAGCATCTTGTCAAGTCTGTATCGTGAATGCTTCATTGAAACGGGGTTGGCAGAAACAAATGCTTTAATGTATTCTTCTGTTTTAGATATAGATTCATGTACTTCTTGTTTAAATTTGCTGAATGCCTCATCAATACTGATGTGAGAATGCATGAATTCTCTGTGGTCAAAGTTTGTGCATTCATTGCATATGAGGACCTCACATGAGTTACAATAAAGACAGAGATCTTGATCTGGATGCTCGCGACACTTGGAAGTTTCCTCCAGTTCAGTGTCAGTTATTTCTTGGGACTCACCAGGTAGCTCTGTCAAAGCTACAATCTTGTGAGCCCTCAGTGATGCCAATCGATTGTGCGCCTTCAGGCATTCTTGACAGAGATAATGCTTGCAATCTACGCATCGAGAAATAGCTTCGTTCTCCTCATCACATGCCTGACACATGACTTTTAACCCCTGACCTTCAGTCAGCTCCTGTTGATTGACTTCCATTGATCCTCCAGGTAGCATGTCCACGCCAGCTTCAGTCAGGGCAGTTTCCTTTCGACACAACGGACAGACGATATTCTTGTCGTCCTTATTTTGTGTCAGTTTGAGTTCTTGCAGACATTTCAGGCAGAAGCTGTGTGAGCAGTCTAGCAACCTAGCTAGGATCCTTGTACTCAGTGTAACAGATAGGACATTCTTGAAGTTCCTTCTGAGTCTCATCCAAGACTAGATCGGTCACAGTCCTCCCTCTGCCATCTTGCTCAGTTGAACTCTACATGAACCATATAAGAGTGGAAAGAAAAACAAACTTTCAACTTATGCATACTATAAGATACTGTATAAATATAGATGGACTCATGTTCAGTATACAGTGGACGCCGCTATAATGAACATCCACAGAAAGTGTTCATAGTAACGATCGTTCGGTATAGTGATTTTGAACTGCTGGTTCCCTCTTTTGATCAATAGTGAACTGGCATTTCTCACATCTCGCAGCCGCACGAGGAGTCCTCACGAAACTTTAGCAACGGGTGGTTTTCCCTTTTATTCCTTGGGCCGGGTGGTTTTCCCTTAATTTTATTCCTTGGGGGAATAATAGCCATCTATCGCTCTTCGACATTCAAACACGATGTAACAATGGGTCATTCGATGTTCGGGAATTAAAAGTGGCCCAAATAGTGTTTACTACATGTACAACTGGTAGATTTTTGTGTGAATCTGTTGACTGTTTTCAACAACAGTGTTTGGTACGTTTTGTACATTAAAACCGAGAACCAAGGATGATGTTTGGTTTAGCCGAATGTTCGATATAGCGGTGTTCGGTATAGCGACGTTCCACTGTAGTTCACTAACAGTTTACATACCTGTAGATGTATATGTATTGCAATCACTTCAGTTTTATGCGGATAAAATCAAAGACATACATGCACATAACAAAACAAAGGTAAAGAATCAAAGAACATCATGACAGTCAATATTTTCTTCTTCTTCTTGGATACATCAGAGCACAATGCAGTCTATCATGGTGCTATTCATTATATTCGCCTGTGCGGCTGCATTAACAACATTATACAACATTTGCAAACATCAACAAACAAAACTACCAAATTATTTTGAAATACCATTACTGGACTGTTAGTGAATGACAGTCTAATAAAATCCTATAAAATCATCGCACCTGGTGTGATGACATTTTCAAGAATAGTGGTAGTTTTTTGTATCAATTTCAAAAGCTGGTCGGCCGACCAGCATTGGAAAAACCTGGCTGTTTTTTTCAAGTACTGCCCCCCCCCTTTACCATATTTAGTTAATCTGAATATTGTTTGCAATCAATCACACATCTACGAACTGGTCCAAGCCTTCTAGACTGGTTCCCTGATCTTACAATTCCCCGACCTTACAATTCCCCGATGTCTATACATTGCTCCATTTCAATTTAAGTGGCGTCAGGGAACCAGACTACAAGAACATGATTGTTTTCTCGTTTTTTTCTAGCATCTGCGAACCAAAAACGTCAAGCAATTCAGTGTAACAGTATTTGCTGCAAAATACTAACCCAAAACGTCAAACAAGTCAGTGTAACAATATTTGCTGTAAACTACTAACCCCCAAAATCCATCCATTTCTGAAAATTACAGCAAAGGCAAATGTTGTATATTCCCTTTAAAATTGTCCACCTACCTACAAGTTCAACAGACCTGTTTATGGGTACAGTTTGAAGTCGTTCCCTGCATGCAGTCTGTCAGCAGTATCAGCCACACCCTACTATTACTACAACAGCACGACTGTATGTTGTGTACACGGATTGTCCAATACTGAATAGTGTTGTGGATCAAGAATTTAAGTTTGCCTGAAGATTGAGATAGGACTTTCAGAAAGAATCAAGGACAATCCATTTTGTCAGCATGGGATACAGGGCCCCAAAAGCTAATTGCATTGGATTTATTCCATTAGGGTCCCATGGTGCTGTATTTCTCCTGTGCTAGCTTGATTCTCATCCTCCACTTACCTACAATGTAGCCGTTGTATAGCTTGAGTTCAAAACTTTCCCCCCCTTTATGTATACAGTCTGTCAGCAGAGTCAGCCACACCCTACATGTACTACAACAGTGCTCACTGCTGTACTGTACGTGTTGTTCACGTTGTATAGTGCCTGACTACCACAGTCAAGTTCACTTTACTGAGTTGTAACAGCTTTCACTGCGACGTCACAGTTGAACTGTTTCCTCATGAACATTATTTCTCATCCTCCACTTACCTACAATGTAGTTGTTTTATGGGTACAGTTTGAAGTTTTTTCCTGCATACAGTCTGTCAGCAGAATCAGCCACACCCTTCTTGTACAGGTAGGCCCATGTATACTACAACAGCACGACTGTATGTTTTGTTCACGCATTGTCCAATATTATACTGAATAGTGCCTCGCTACCACAGTCAAGTGCACAGCAACGGCTGTCGTTGTGACGTACATGTAAACGTTGAACTGTTTCCTCATGAACACAATTCCAAGGTTTTTATGAATAGCTTTTTATGAGACATCTCTGACCTCCAGCATATTGTTGTTGGTTGTGGCTAGGCCCAATTTCATAATGCGGCGTAAGCACAAAAAACTTGCTTAATAAAATCACGTTACCCACCGAAACTCCATGCGATTGTTATGCTAAGTAAACAACAGCTAAATACCAGTCACAAGCAATGTACATCGCATGGAATTTTGGCCTATAACGTGATTATATTAAACAAGGGTTTTTTGTACATCATACCCGGCTGCTCTTATGCATGTACATGTACATGTACTGTAGGCATGCAAAGGGAGTTTATAAAAAGTTTATGAGGATAACCTGTATGGGTTATATTCCACAAGGTTGAAAAGCATGAATGCCTTGCTTTCAGTTGCTCTACATAATATTTGTTGTTGGGTGTTCCACTACTACAAAAAGTGTTATATCATTGGAATGTAATTTGCCAAAAATATGAGCAAAAATATGAGCAAAAAAGTCATTTCGGACGAAACATTTACACCGTGTCAATGTCAATGCCGGCAAGAAAAAAAAAACGTGTAGAAAGTCTATGGGATTTGGGATAGAAAAACACGAAGAAGAAAAAAAAAGGAAAACCAAAAAAGTACAGAAACAAAGGCTTTTCCGCAAGGTTTAGTGGAAAAGCCAATCAGATTTTCCACACATTTTTCCGTGGGCGGCAGAGAGGCCCAGTGCATGTTATAGGCAGTCTGTTACATGGGCCCATAGCACTGGTCTGGGTAACCATCCATAGTGGTTAAAACTCATACTTCATGCATACTTCGTCTCATGGAGATGACCCTCAATGAACAGACCATTCTATTTGGCACCGCCCACCATGCATGTGGGCAACAAATCGTTCACCTCTCCTATGTTTAATACCAGTATTACATGTTCCAGACCTGCACATGTCATACATGCAAATGCATGCACATTACAAATTTGTACACACCTATGTCGGGCATAAATCATGGTTGTGATTGGTCAAAACTTCATGGAGGGGGGCGTGTGGATATGTCTATATTTGCCCACCTGTTTTCATGACATGGTGGAGTATGGTACATGTTCTGGTAGCTGGAAATATGGATACTAAATGAATGTTGCACGATCAGTATTTACACTTGTACCATATCTCCTATGTTAAATACCGGTATTACATGTACCAGACCTGCACATGTCATACATGCGAATGCATGCACATTACAAATGTGTACACACCTATGTCGGGCATAAATCATGGTTGTGATTGGTTAAAACTTCATGGAGCGGGGTGTGTGGATATGTCTATAATTGCCCACCTGTTTTCATGACAAATGGTGGAGAGTACCGTACATGTACTGGTAGCTGGAAATATGGATACTAAATAAATTTTGCATGATCAGTATTTACACTTGTACCATATCTTTAAGCAATACATGTAGAAGTACATGTAGAGAAGAACTTAAGACACATGCGGGGTTTTTTTCTAGACTAATTGGAAATATTAATGTTTTTTTTTTTCAACCTACAATGTATATAGAACACCTCATGTAAAAAATGTATTGTTATATTTTTGAGACGATGTTATCAGTTTGGGACAAATTTTGTCATTTTTGGAAATGGGAAAAAATATCAAACTAGCGCTTCCATTTAAACATGTGGAAGTATGTACAACTGTACAAGCTCCAAATAAGTTTGCACATATGACTACGGTTGATGTACATGTGTAAGATACTAAATGTAATATAACACATGTAAACTTTCTATGTACATGTATACAATCCCATATCCTGCTCAAAGTGTTGAAGTCTGTTCTGTTTGTGCACTTGCAATCAGAAAGTTTCTGTACATTGCACATGTCCATGGATGCATGGAGCATCAGTAATTTTCATGGATGTTTTGTAGATATCAATTGTCTTGATGCCATTTTCGTATATTTTTTTCTTTTATATTCCCTGCCTTTTGTTTTGATCGCTTGAACAATTACATGTTGGTTGATATCTCTAAACCAAGTGATACATGTACATGTACATGGTGCACCCTCCTGTAACTGCTAATTTATGTGCAGGTGTGTATGTGATATCATATTCACCCCGGCAGTCCCATGAAGCAATGCACTTGCCATCTGCACTGAAATGGGAAATTTTACCCGAGGACAAAAGGTAAATATCACCTGCATCATCACAACACAGCCCAAGAGGATCACTACAACTTTGATTAAACAGTTTGTTGCCATGTAAGTCAACAGCCATCAACAAACCCTCCTTGCTGCTGTTGGTGTAAATAAGCCGCTTGTTGGTGAAGATCAAATATGTACCAATCTTTAGAGCAGGCAGTGTTCTGATGAGGGAACCATCTGGGTTGTGTAGAGATATCTGTTCCTTGTCCTTGTAACCCACTGCTATCAGATTGCTGCTGTCCACTGCCAGGCACGTTGGCGTTCCGTCCACGCCGGCCTCTTTCCCCGGTAGGAACTGATGAAGGAGCCGGTATTCCTTGGTGAAGATCTTGACTGCAGGATTGTCTAGGATCAGAAGTTGATCATCCTTGTTGATGGCTAGAGCTGTTGCTTTCTGTATGTCATTAGGGTCATGGGGTTCGTTTGGTTTATCAGGGTCAGGTTTGTAGTTCTTTGTAGAAATCACCTTCCCCTCTGGATCCAATGTACGCAGTTTATCAGTGTGTGCCACAACCATTTCACTTGTGGAGTATGCTGCAAGATGTTGGGAATTGAAACTAGTATGTGAAAAGGTCTCATCTCTCTCCCATTTCTCCTCCAAGAGCAGAGTCCCAAGCTGACCGTCCTCTTCACTCTCCTTAAAGCCAAGGAATGACTTCCCATGCTTGATATTCAAACTCTTATGCACCTCCACCTGCTCATTCAAATCCCGCAGCATTTTCTTTTTGGACTTCAGGATCTCATAGCACGATGCAGTAGTCATCACTTCATTCACTTCACCCACAATCTTCTCAGACGTTACCGCATATGCAAATTGTTTATCTCGTTTAGTGGCAATGGCCCTGGCCTCCATTTTGAGTTGTTGTATTTTATCTCTGATTTTGGCAATTTCCTTTTCTGCTTTCTGTGAAATTTGAGAGTAAGTTTTTGCCAGCATCTTGTCAAGTCTGTGACGTGAATGACCTGAAGAGGGGTTGGCGGAAACAAATTTTTGAATGCATTCTTGGGTTTTAGATACGGATTCTGTTACTTCTTGTTTACATTTATTGAATGCCTCGTCGATACCTTCATAAGAATGCATGGATTCTTTGTGGTCAATATTTGTGCATTCATTGCATATGAGGACATCACATGTGTCACAATACAGACAGAGATCTTGATCCGGGTGCTTGTGACACTTGGGAACTTTCTTGAGTTCAGTATCCTCAGTTATTTCTTCGGGCTCAACAGTTAGCTCTGTCATAGCCACAATCTTGTGAGCCCTCAGTACTGCCATTCGACTGTGTGCCTTCTGGCATTCTTGACAGAGATAATGCTTGCAATCCATGCATCGACCTTCAGTCTGCTCCTGTTGATTGACCTCCTTTGATTCTCCAGGTAGCATTTCCACGCCAGCTTCAGTCAGGGCAGTTTCCTTTCGACACAACGGACAGACAATATTCTTGTCGTCCTTATTTTGTGTCAGTCTGAGTTCTTGCAGACATTTCAGGCAGAAGCTGTGTGAGCAGTCTAGCATCCTAGGATCCTTGTACTCAGTGTAACAGATGGGACATTCTTGAAGTTCCTTCTGAGTCTCATCCAAGACTAGATCGGTCACACCTCCTTCTGCCATCTTGTTCAGTTGTACTCTACATGTACCATATAAGAGTGGAAACAAAAACGAACTTTCAACTAATATGCATACTATAAGATGCTGTATAATTATAGACTGACTCATGTTCAGTATACAGGGCAATTCCACACCAAAGTGGACATGACACCAAAAAATTCAAATGCATGTGACTTAAACAAGTTTGGGGTCAAATGAAAGCTAAAAGTCTATATTTTTAAGATTTGAAGTAGGAATTCTATTTTTGATACATTTCGGTACCAAAAAATAGGGTTACGTAATAATCCTGTTTTAATCCTAAAAATGTGATAAATAGTGATATGAAAGTATTCTACCAATACACATACAAAAATATGTACTCATGCCACCAGTTTCTGTCATGAGAAAGTATTGGTCTTCAAAAACTGACTGAAACTTTTTTTTTACGTTTTGCGTAATTTGTTTCGCTTCCGTGACTTCTAATATTTCAGCCTTCGAAAATGTCCTTCCGTTACCGAAAAAATACATATTTTTAATTTATTTTCAAAACTTGCAGTATGAATGCAATGAAAGTTATTGTGCAAAGCAAGTTTAGGTAGGCCTTCAATATGACATTATAACTGACACTTCTGTACTTCTCGTTTTTTAATTACAATCACGTCCTAAATCACGTCCTTCCGTTACCAAATTGGTAACAGAAGGACGGTAACGGACGGTAACGGAAGGACAAATGTTATTTTTATCAAATGTAACAACATTTGTGCTCATGTTTGAAAAATGAAAATCACTGCAACTACATGCATGTATAATGAGCATTGAAAGGACATTCATGTGACCCACCTTCACAAAGGTGGTATGAGCAGGGCCAAGGTGTTCATTACAAAGGATGGCACAGGCATATGTATAACATGTACAGTTGTGTACAATGTATATGTACATGTATGTCAATGTACCGGTACTCATACATGTATGGAGTAGTTGCAGAAAATCAAATCATTAAGTTGCTGCTATCACCATTTATGGACAATAGAGAAAGATACAATCTCTGTGAAGCCATTCCAGAAGCAAATTAAGTCAAAAATGAGATGGCAGAAAGTACCGGTATTACTGGGCACTTTCATACAATTACATGTGTAAGACATGTGAGGTGCAATTTTTGACAAATTAAGTTAACTTCAGGCTGGATGTTTATAAGTTAATTATTGTTAATACTCTAAATCATTATGATTTGATTTCAAACATTGAATTTAGAGTTCAATTAAAAGCAACACCTAAAACATTTTTTAAAGCATAATGTTGTGCCCCCCCAACTCTTTAGGTAAACCACTGAACCTACTGGTATTATTATTAAAAGTAGTTGGTGAACATGTAACCAATGTACTCAAGTGCTCAAATACTGTGTATTTAAACTTTTAAGGATTGAGGTGATGGGTTTGAAGTCCATTTCTGTAGTTGTCTTGTGTTCATGAATTACATGTTTTTGGTTGTTTTTGTTTTTCGTTTGTTATCATTAATTAGCAGGCTTCTATATCTTTATCTCAATAGTTTCTTGGGTATAATTATTTATGCCAGGTCTGCATATTGTTGATTTCACATTCAGTTACACATTTCAGCAATTTATTTCACTTGTATAATTAGTGTAAATTCACATTTTGTTCATGCTATAATTGAGTAAACCTTTTGTCCTTCCGTTACCGTCCTTCCGTTACCGTCCTTCCGTTACCAAATCAAAATCCACTTAAGACATTGTAATTATATTACCGAAACAATTACACAAGCTAATTACATTGGCTTATTCCATTAGGGTCCCATGGTGCTGTATTTCTCCTGTGCTAGCTTGATTATCCATTGGACCCCAGTGTATAATCCTCGAATTAAAAATGCAAGCAAATTGTGTTCGAGGCGTCCTATGCCCGAGAGTGCCAGGCGTTCCTTTGGAATGTGGATAAGTAATTATGACTGGGCTCAAGAGTTAGATCACACTAATATTGACACAAAATATGAAAAGTTTATTGAGACCTTGAACACAAAGATTGATTTATATTTTCCGGTTAAAAGAGTCAAAATTCATACTACTGATAAACCCTGGATGACTCCACAAATCAAAAGGTTAATTAAAGCACGACAGGTAGCTTTTCATTGTAATGATATGGTCTCCTGGAGAAGATTGCGGACGAAGATTATAGCAGGTATAGCCGTGGCAAAGAAACAGTATTATGCCACTCGGGTTGCAAAACTCAAACAGAGTAAACCATCGGCTTGGTTTCACCGAATTCGCATGCTTACTGGTAATGACAAAGACCATCCGTCAGTGTATATTCCAGGAGTTGATCCAGATAATGCGTTCATGATAGCATCTACTATTAATGAACATTTTGTATCAGTTGCATCAGATATGGATTGTGTTGACCTTAGTAGACTCCCAGCATATTTACCCTCTTCCCAACCTTGCCCGTATTTGTATCCATGGGATGTTTATAAGTCGCTCCAAACTATTAAACTGTCTACAGCTGGTGGGCCTGACAATATTACTGCACGGTTTATTAATCATTTTGCCATCGAACTCGCTACTCCCCTTACTCATATTTTGAATAAATCCTTCCAACAAGGAAGAGTGCCCGAAGATTGGAAACGAGCTATTGTGATACCCATACCCAAGTCCAGCCCACCCTCTGTTGACAAGTTAAGACCGATATCTCTGACTAACCACTTCGCAAAGGTTGCGGAGGGATTTATTGCGAAGTGGTTGTTGGAGGACATTGGCCCCAGATTGGACCCTGCCCAGTTTGGAAACCGCAAACATTTCTCCACAAATCATTATTTGATCAATATGCTTCACCTGTTGTATCGAAATGCTGATAAATCAAGATCGGTTGCTACTGTGACTACCACAGATTTTTCAAAAGCATTTGATAGGATTAATCACACAATAGTGTTGAATAAGTTAATCCATTTGGAAGTGCGCCCTTCTATCATTCCATGGATAGCTGACTTCTTAACCGCTAGAGAACAGTGTGTTCGTTACCACTCAATATGTTCCAGTTGGTTGACCTTTAATGCCGGAGTCCCTCAGGGAACCAAACTTGGCCCTATTTTATTTTTAGTTATGATCAATGATGTCAGACTTGAGGGTGATAACCTGGTCGTGTTCAAATATGTTGATGATTTATCGATTGTTGAGTGTAGACCATCTTCGCAGAATTCTTGCTTGCAGGACGCCATTGACGGCCTAACAAATTGGTCTATGCAAAATAGCATGAAATTAAATCCTAGTAAGTGCTTTCAAATGAATATTGATTTCTCTAGAAATAGCCCTGTAATGCCTGTTATTTCTGTTGATGATTATGAACTCTGTATTACATCACATATCAAGGTTTTGGGGGTTACTATCCAAAGTGATCTCAAATGGGACAAAAATGTGGACAGCATTGTCAAACGTGCTAATGGTAAAATCCACATGTTAAGGGTTCTCAAAAGTTACGGTTTGCCTCACAGTGATCTCATAACCCTCTATAAGAGCTTCATCAGACCATTGGTGGAGTATGCAGCCCCTGTGTGGAACGGAGCACTTACCCAGCATCAGGTGACTCGGCTTGAAAAAGTACAGAA
This sequence comes from Patiria miniata, assembly GCF_015706575.1. Classification (NCBI taxonomy): domain Eukaryota; kingdom Metazoa; phylum Echinodermata; class Asteroidea; order Valvatida; family Asterinidae; genus Patiria; species Patiria miniata. Next base: position 9,509,088 of record NW_024037073.1, read on the forward strand.
ACGTGCCTTGAAGATTATTCTTGGGGTCGAGTATTTGTCATACACCCAAGCTTTATCGCATTTCAGCTTAGATTCTTTGGCAAACAGACGTAATCAAATATCATTATCCTTTTTCAACAAAACCCTTAAACACACTGATCTTTTTCGTGAATTCTTTCCGCCTCAACATACTAGAATGCTGCGGAATAAACCATCCATCCCTGAAATCCGTTGCCGAACAAAACGTTATTATACCAGTGCGCTTCCTACCTTAATCAGATTGCATAACCAATAATAATAATTTTAATTTTTCGATATGTAAATTGTAATGGACATGTTTTTAACAGTATGCTTTGTACACGTGAACTGTAAAAGTCATTGTTCGTTTTTTAATGGTTTTTTGTTTGTGTGTGTAATTGTAATGGTGATTGTTGTCAAATAATTTGTTGATTTGGTGTTAAATAATTTATTATTTTGTTAAATCCATTGCAATTCAGTTTTTAACTGCGATAATGGATGAAATAAACCAATATGAATGAATGAATGAATGAATTATCATCCTCCACTTACCTACAATGTAGCCGTTGTATAGGTTGAGTTCAAAACTTTTCCCCCCTTTATGTATACAGTCTGTCAGCAGAATCAGCCACACCCTACATGTACCGCTACATGTACTACAACAGTGCTCACTGCTGTACTGTACATGTTGTACACGTTGTATAGTGCCTCACTACCACAGTCAAGTTCACTTTACTGAGTTGTATCAGCTTTCATTGCGACGTCACAATTGAACTGTTTCCTCATGAACATTATTTCTCATCCTCCACTTACCTACAATGTAGCCGTTTTATGGGTACAGTTTGAAGTTTTTTCCTGCATACAGTCTGTCAGCAGACTCAGCCACACCCTTCTTGTACAGGTAGGCCCATGTATACTACAACAGCACGACTGTATGTTTTGTTCACGCATTGTCCAATATTACTGAATAGTGCCTCGCTACCACAGTCAAGTGCACAGCAACGGCTGTCGTTGTGATGTAAACATTGCACTGTTTCCTCATGAACACAATTCCCAGGTTTTTGTGAATAGCTTTTTATGAGACACCTCTGACCTCAAGCTAGGCCCAATTTCATAATGCCGCTTAAGCACAAAATTTGCTTAAGCACAAAAAAATGTTACTTAATATAATCACGTTACCCACTGAAACTCCATGCGATTGTTGTGCTAAGTAAACAACAGCTAAATACCAGTCATAAGTAATGTACATTGCATGGAGTTTTGGCCGGTAACATGATTATATTTAACAAGTTTTTTTTGTGCTGAAGCAAATTTTATGCTTAAGCAGCTCTATGTAATTGGGCCCTTAGGTGTCCTGTACTTCTACATTGTACCGGGCTGCTCTTGTGCATGTACATGTAGGCAGATCATGGATCGGTGTATTACAGTTTATAAAAAGTTTATGAGGATAACCTGTATGGGTTATTCCACCGGGTTGGGAACAATGTGTGACATATGACCATATTTTGAAAAGTATGAATGCATTGCTTGCAGTTGCTCTTCACAATATTAGTTGTGGGGTGTTTCACTACTGCAGAAAGTTTTAAGTCATTTGAATGTGTCTTGCCAAGAAATATGAGCAAAAAATGTCATTCAGACGTAACATTGCCACCATGTCAATGTCAATGCTGGCGAGAAAAAAACGTGTAGAAAGTCTATGGGATTTGGGATAGAAAAACATGAAGTAGGAAAATAAAGGAAAACAAAAAAGTACAGAAACAAAGGCTTTTCGGCAAGGTCTAGTGGAAAAGCCAATCAGATTTTCCACACATTTTTTTGTGGGCCGAAGAGAGGCCCAGTGCATGTTATAGGCAGTCTGTTACATGGGCCCATAGCACTGGTCTGGGTAATCATCCATAGTGGTTAAAACTCAAGATGAAACAGAACTCATCTGCATTGAATTTCTTTGGTAATCATTGTCAATAAAAGGTTTGTTTCCAGTGGTGCAAAACAATGTAACACAATCATTGAAATGCAGGCTCAATAAACAAACCACAGCAAGAAGGAGAGAACTAGTCAAACTGTTTGGGTAAATAAATGGAGAACCATCATTTTTATTCTGAGGCTACAAATGCCTGATCAAGTTGAATGCTTGATCAAGTACCCAAGACCAAACTACTAAAACCAAAGGCTCCAATGCATACATGTGCTTATAATACAAAGCAGTATGAAACTTAATGATAAAAGGGGCATTTAATTGAAAATGTTGGGCAAAACCAAGATACAAAGAGGGTTTGGTTGGGAAGTTAAAGTTATTGTTTCTGAATCTCCAATCAGAATGAAGCTGATCTACATTGTATTCTCGAAAGAAATTTAATCATTTGTAGAGAACATTCCAAGGTATAACATTACATTCTTATGGAGCTTGCCCTCCATGATTTGCGTTTATTTTGGAAACGTTTAGCAAATCTATTTCAGCCTAATTTAAACGTTTAAACCTTTAGCCACGACACACAGGCTGCATGCCACCTGCACCAGTGTTTGCACTCAAGCATGTTAGTTACAAGAATTAACATTAAATAATAATGGTGCACAGCAAACGAAGGGCAGCATCGACACTGATCTACATAGAAGATCATTCATAATGGACTGTCTTTTGCCTGGTAAATAAAATGGTTGAAAGGTGTCCTTTAGTATTACTAATTGTGTGTGAAATGAATACGAGGGCAGACACAGCAAACATATACAATGCGGGTTCGTTTAAACATTTTGGAAAATTGATTCTAAATGGATTAAGAATGTTTATCATTTAAATGTTAAAACAGCACCCTTTACCACCAACCACGCACAAGGGCAACAGCATGTGCGCCTCTCATGTCCCAGCTGCTCTACTATATTCATAATATACAAATACTGAATGCTTCGAGTGGTGTAGTAGAACTAGCCTCCCGAGGTGATCCATGGACCATTCTATTTTCCCAAGGCGAAGCCGAGGGAAAATAGAATGCTCCATGGATCAAAGAGGGAGGCTAGTTTTACTACACCACGAGATAAAGCATTCACTATTTGTTTGATAACACTTCACCCACAGATTCTGCTTGATTTTAATATTTTAACTTTTTAAAATCTGAACACAGTTGAAATTAACTTCAATTTCATTACAAAATTGTTGGAAAATGTATTTCTCTCTTAAAAACTACCCCTTCACGAAATGTTTGAACCCAAGTCTGCGGCGCGCTCTCTTTGGAATAATACGCACAACGCACAACACGCACACCAGCATGCATTTGCACACAAATACTGTGGAAATAGCCGTGGAAATAGTACTTTGGTTACAATGGTATAGAACTTTGGTTGCTATGCACATAGTACTTTTGGCCGTGCACAGAAAGATAGCAAAATTAGAAAGTAAGATGTGACTCGCTCTCGGCCAATCAAGACACAGAATCTGTGGGTGAGGTGTTATAATGCAAAACAGTCTAAATATTTGAGAAAAGTGTATAGAAACTGCAGTGAAGCAAGTTACAAAGAAGGCTTGGTTGGCAAGTTTAACTTGCTGAAGTTTGTGTTTCTGAATGTCCAATAAGAATAAAGCTGGTCTCATTTGTTTAAACAAAAAAAAAGGGATCTAAAAAAAATTGAAAAGAACATGGAGTACATACTTCGTCTCATGGAGATGACCCTCAATGAACAGACCATTCTATTTGGCACTGCCCACCATGCATGTGGGCAACAAATCGTTCACCTCTCCTTTGTTAAATACCGGTATTACATGTGCCAGACGTGCACATATGTCATACATGCGAATGCATGCACATTACAAATTTGTACACACCTATGTCGGGCATAAATCATGGTTGTGATTGGTCAAAACTTCCTGGAGCGGGGCGTGTGGATGTAATTGCCCACCTGTTTTCATGACAAATGGTGGAGTACCGTACATGTACTGGTAGCTGGAAATATGGATACTAAATGAATGTTGCATGATCAGTTTTTACACTTGTACCATATCTTTAAGCAATACAAGACTGATTGGAAATATTAAGTTTATTTTCAACCTACAATGTACATAGAACACTTCATGTAAATATTGATTGTTATATTTCTGAGTCGATGTTCTCAGTTTGGGACAAATTTGGTCATTTTCGGGAAAAGGAAGTTTAAAAAAGTATATCAAATTAGCACATCCATTTAAACACATGGAAGTATGTACAACTGTACAAGCTCCAAATAAGTTTGCACATATGACTATGGTTGATGTACATGTGTAAGATACTAAATGTAATATAACACATGTAAACTTTCTATGTACATGTATACAATCCCATATCCTGCTCAAAGTGTTTGAAGTCTGTCCTGTTTGTGAAGTTGCAGTCAGAAAGTTTCTGTACATTGCACATGTCCATGGATGCATGGAGCATCAATAATTTTCATGGATGTTTTGTAGATATAAAATGTCTTGATACCCTTTTTGTATATTTTATTTCTTTTTTTCCCCTGCCTTTTGTTTTGATCGCTTGAACAATTATGTGTTGGCTGATATCTCTAAACCAAGTGATACATGTACATGTACGTGAACTTGTTCATGCTCCACTTTAATGCAACTGCTAATTTATGTGCAGGTGTGTATGTGATATCAGAATTACCCTGACTGTCCCATGAAGCAATGCACTTGCCATCTGCACTGAAATGGCAGATTTGAACTGAGGCCAAAAGGTAAATATCACCTGCATCATCACAACACAGCCCGCCAATATAACTACCGGTACAACTTTGAGTAAACAGTTTGTTGCCATGTAAGTCAACAGCCATCAGCAAACCCTCATTGCTGTTGGTGTAAATAAGTCGCTTGTTGCTGAAGATCAAATGCGCATCAATCTTTGGAGCAGGCAGTGTTCTGACGAGGGAACCATCTGGGTTGTGCAGAGATATCTGTTCCTTGTCCTTGTAACCCACTGCTATCAGATTGCTGCTGTCCACTGCCAGGCACGTCGGTGTGCTGTCCACGCCGGCCTCTTTACCCGGTAGGAACTGATGAAGGAGCTGGTATTCCTTCTTGAAGATCTTGACTGCAGGATTGTCTAGGATCAGAAGTTGATCATCCTTGTTGATGGCTAGAGCTATTGCTTTCTGTATGTCATTAGGGTCATGGGGTTCGTTCGGTTTACCAGGGACAGGTTTGTAGGTCTTTGTAGAAATCACCTTCCCCTCAGGATCCAATGTATGCAGTTTGTCACTGCATACTACAACCATTTCACTTGTGGAGTATGCTGCAAGATGGTGTGCAGCATTTGTGACTGTTAAGGACTTACACAGCTCCCATTTCTCCTCCAAAAGTAGAGTCCCGAGCTGACCAATCCTCTTCACTCTCCTTGAAGCCAAGGAATGACTTCCCATGCTTGATATCCAAACTCTTATGCACCTCCACCTGCTCATTCAAATTCCGCAGCATTTTCTTCTTGGACTTAAGGATCTCATAGCACGATGCAGTAGTTATCACTTCATTCACCTCACCCAGAATCTTCTCAGACGTTACCGCATATGCAAATTGTTTATCTCGTTTAGTGGCAATGGCCCTGGCCTCCTTTTTGAGTTGTTGTTCTTTATCTCTGATTTTGGCAATTTCCTTTTCTGCTCTCTGTGAAATTTGAGAGTAAGTTTTTGCCAGCATCTTGTCAAGTCTGAAACGTGAATGACCTGAAGAGGGGTTGGCAGAAACAAACTTTTGAATACAATCTTCTGTTTTAGATACAGATTCATTTACTTCTTGTTTACATTTATTGAATGCCTCATCAGTACTGACGTGAGAATGCATGGATTCTTTGTGATCAATGTTTGTGCATTCATTGCATATGAGGACTTCACATGAGTTACAATACAGACAGATATCTTGATCTGGATGCTCGCGACATTTGGGAACTTTCTTGAGTTCAGTATCAGTTATTTCTTGGGACTCGACAGGTAGCTCTGTCAAAGCCACAATCTTGTGACTCTTCAGTGCTGCAAATCGATTATGCGCCTTCTGGCATTCTTGACAGAGATAATGCTTGCAATCCATGCATCGAGAAATGGCTTCATTTTCCTCATCACATGCCTGACACATGACTTTTAACCCCTGAACTTCAGTCTGTTCCTGTTGATTGACATCCTTTGATCCTCCAGGTAGCATGTCCACGCCAGCTTCAGTCCGGGCAGTTTCCTTTCGACACAACGGACAGACGATGCTTTTGTCATCCTTATTTTGTGTCAGTCTGAGTTCTTGTAGACATTTCAGGCAGAAGCTGTGTGAGCAGTCTAGCCTCCTAGGATCCTTGTACTCAGTGTAACAGATTGGACATTCTTGAAGTTCCTTCTGAGTCTCATCCAAGACTAGATCGGTCACACCCCCCTCTGCCATCTTGCTCCGTTGTATATTCTACATGAACCATTTAAGAGTGGAAAGAAAAACAAACTTTCAACCTATGCATATTATAAGATACTGTATACATATAGACTGACTCGTGCTCAGTATAAAGCGGAACGTACGCCTCTATAATGAACATTGTTGGATCCACAGAAAGTATTTGTAATAACGCTCATTCGGTACAGTGCCTTTGAATCGCCAGATACCCTCTTTTGATCAATATTGAATTGGCACTTCTCACATCCCGCGCCCGCACGAGTAGTCCTCACGAAACTTTAGCAATGGATGGTTTTCCTTGTATTCCTTGGGCCGGGTGGTTTTCCCTTAATTATATTCCTTGGGGAAATAATAGCCATCTGTCGCCCGATCGTCGACATTCAAACATGATGTAACTATGGGTTGCTCTATGTTCGGGAATTTAAAGTGGCCAAATAGTGTTTAATACATGAACAATCGGTATTTTTTTTTGTTAATCTGTTGACTGTTTTCAACAACAATGTTCAGTACGTTTTGTTCATTAAAACCGGGAGCCAAGGATGATGTTCGGTATAGCTGAATGTTCGGTATAGCAGTGTTCGATATAGCGGCGTTCCACTGTAGTTCACGAACGGTTTGCATACATCTAGATGGAAATATGTATTTAAATCACTTCAAATTTATGCAGATGAAATCAAAAACATACATGCACATAACAATATGAAGGTAAATAATAAAAGGACATCATGACAGTCAATATTTCTTCTTCTTGGATACATGAGTCAGCACAATACAGTCTGTCATGGTGCTATTTATTATATTTGCCTGTGCGGCTGCATTAAAAAGAATATACAACATTTGCAAATATAAAAAAAACAAAACTACCAAATTATTTTGAAATACCTGACTGGACTGTTAGTGAATGACAGTCTAAAGCATCCTGTAAAATGGCACCTGGTGTGCTGACATTTTCAAGAAAGTGGTATTTTTATATCAATTTCAAACACTGGTAGGCCAACCAGCATTGGAAAATGCTGGCTGTTTTTTTTTCTTCAAATACTGCCCCCCCCCCCCCCATTTACCATATTGTTGAATATTATTTGTAACTGGTACAAGCCTTCTAGCTTTACAACTCCCTGACGTCCATTAATTGTTCCATTTCAATTTAGGTGGCATCAGGGAACCAGACTACAAGAACATGATTGTTTTTCTTGGTTTTTCTAGCATCTACGAACCCAAAACGTCAAACAAATCAGTGCAACAATATTTTCTATAAAATACTAACTCAAAATCCATCCATTTCTGAAAATTACAGCAAAGGCAAATGTTGTATATTCCCTTTAACATCGTCCACCTACCTACAAGTTCAACAGACCTGTTTATGGGTCAGTTTGAAGTCGTTTTCTGCATGCAGTCTGTCAGCAGTATTAGCCACACCCTACTATTACTACAACAGCACGACTGTATGTTGTGTACACGGATTGTCCAATACTGAATAGTGTTGTGGATCAAGAATTTAAGTTTGCCTGAAGATAGATATAGGACTGTCAGAAAGAATCAAAGGACAATCCATTTTGTCTGCATGGGATACAGGGCCCCAAAAGCTAATTACATTGGCTTTATGCCGTTAGGGTCCCATGGTGCTGTATTTCTCCTGTGCTAGCTTGATTATCATCCTCCACTTACCTACAATGTAGCCGTTTTATGGGTCGAGTTCAAAACTTTTCCCCCCTTTATGTATACAGTCTGTCAGCAGAATCAGCCACACCCTACATGTACTGCTACATGTACTACAACAGTGCTCACTGCTGTACTGTAGGTGTTGTTCACGTTGTAAGTGCCTCACTACCACAGTCAAGTTCACTTTACTGAGTTGTAACAGCTTTCATTGCGACGTCACAATTGAACTGTTTCCTCATGAACATAATTTCTCATCCTCCACTTACCTACAATGTAGTTGTTTTATGGGTTGAGTTTGAATTTTTTTCCTGCATACAGTCTGTCAGCAGACTCAGCCACACCCTTCATGTACAGTAAGGCCCATGTATACTACAACAGCATGACTGTATGTTTTGTTCACGCATTGTCCAATATTACTGAATAGTGCCTCGCTACCACAGTCAAGTGCACAGCAAGGGCTGTCGTTATGACGTACATGTAAATGTTGAACTGTTTCCTCATGAACACAATTCAAGGTTTTTATGAATAGCTTTTCATGAGACACCTCTGACCTCAAGCATATATTGTTGTTAGTTGTGGCTAGGCCCAATTTCATAGTGCCGCTAAAGTACAAAATTTGCTTAAGCACAAAAAACTTGCTTCATATAATCACGTTACCCACTGAACCTCCATGCGATTGTGATGCTAAGTAAACAACAGCTAAATACCAGTCACAAGCAATGTACATCGCATGGAGTTTTGGCCGGTAACATGATTATATTAAACAAGGGTTTTTTGTGCATAAGCAAATTTTATGCTGAAGCAGCTCTAGGAAATTGGGCCCTAGTAGGTGTCCTGTATTTGTACATAATACCCGGCTGCTCTTGTGCATGTACATGTAGGCAGATCATGGATCGGTGTATTACTGTTTATAAAAAGTTGATGAGGATAACCTTTATGGGTTATTCCACCGGGTTGGGAACAATGTGTGCCATATGACCATATTACGACAAGTATGAATGCCTTGCTAGCAGTTGCTCTACATAATATTTGTTGTTGGGTGTTTCACTACTGCAGAAAGTTTTAAATCATTTGATTGTGCCAAAAATATGAGCAAAAAAGTCATTCGGACGTACATTTTGTAACATTTGTCACTGTATGCACCGCTGAAGAACAAGACTGGAAATCTGTTTGAATTCTTGACCCCATTTTATTTGCATACTGCTGATGCAGGTGAAAACTAAGGGAAAATACAAACATTCATATTAAATATTACAATCACATAAACATCAAAATACATGATTAAACAATTACATCAATAGGTTTAGAGAGAATCTTAGACCAATTGTGAACGGGCAGCACCTTATCGACAATATACTCGGTTGCGGAGGAGTCAACAATTCATTTGAATGAAATACAATTAATCCAATGAATTATTTAAATAAAGAAACCCACTGATATTAAACTTACAATAGTTCCCCTGGTAAGGAACCATTGGCAGTGAGGTATACGGGTGAAACAGTTGTTGGGTGTTCAGGGATTTACGTTGGCATTTTGGGGTGCTGTGCACAATGATGTGAATAGCAAATAAATAAACATACCACAATGAAATATAATTCACAGATATAAATTATATAATAAATTGATATCCCCAAAAATCTGTACTTTCTGTTTCCATGTACCATGGTGAAGGCCTATAAAATAAGGGCGTTGGCTCTAAGGAATCTTAGGTATTTTGGCATGAACTAAAACACACGTATCCATGATTATCCAGCCAGGCGCTAGTAATATAGTTTACGGATAAATGCTTACAGGGAATTAAATGTTCAGAAATAAACATGATGTTAATTAAAGTAAAAAATAAATTAAAGTAAAAAATACTTACAAATTGTTTGCTACCGAAAAGTGAAGTGAGTTGGTCCGGAGCGTGAACGCAACTGATTTGAATTTCCCACACGCCAGGGTGGTGCAAGCAAAAACATTATGTAATGGCATACCAAAGATTCCTAAGTAGGGTTGGTTGGGGACTGACTAGATTAGACTTGCAAATTATGTAAATAAGGGCTCTAAATCAGGGAAATAGTTACTCGAAGGCAAGAAAATTGAATAACGGAACAAATGCATAGCGGCGACGATAACAACATTTACACCGTGTCAATGTCTAAGCCAGCGAGAAAAAAAAAGTGTAAAAAGTCTATGGGATTTTGGATAGAAAACATGAAGAAGAAAAAAAAAGGCTTTCCCGCAAGGTTTTGCAGAAAAGCCAATCAGATTTTCCACACATTTTTTCTTGGGTGGCAGAGAGGCCCAGTGCATGTTATAGGCAGTCTGTTACATGGGCCCATAACACTGGTCTGGGTAACCATCCATAGTGGTTAAAACTCAAGATGAAACAGAACTCATCTGCAATAACCATTGTCATTGGTAATCATTGTCAATGAAAGGTTTGTTTTCAATTGTGCAAATTATTGTTATACAGTCATTGAAATGCAGGTTAAATAAATAAACCACAGCACGAAGGAGGGAACTAGTCAAACTGTTTGGGTAAATACATTTTTATTCTGAGGCTACAAATGCCTGATCAAGTTGAATGCTTGATCAAATACCCAAGACCAAACTACTAAAACCAAAGGCTCCAATGCATACATGTGCTCATAATTCAAAGCAGTATAAAAGTTAAGATAAAAGGGGCATTTAATTTAAAATGTTGGGCAAAACCAAGATACAAAGAAGGCTTGGTTGGGAAGTTAAATTTAGTGTTTCCGAATCTCCAAAAAGAAAGAAGCTGATCTACATTGTAGTCTCAAAAGAAATGTAATCATTTGTATAGAACATTCCAAGGTATAACGATACATTCTTATGGAGCTGGCCCTCAATGAATTGCGTTTATTTTGGAAACGTTTAGCAAATCTATTTCAGCCTAATTTAAACGTTTAAACCTTTAGCCACGTCACACAGGCTGCATGCAACCTGCACCAGTGTTTGCACTCAAGCATGTTAGTTACAAGAATATACATTAAATAATTATGGCGCACAGCAAACGAAGGGCAGCATCGACACTGATCTACAAAGAAGATCATTCATAATGGACTGTCTTGTGCTTTGTAAATAAAATGGTTTAAAGGTGTCCTTTAGTATTATTAATTGTGTGTGAAATGCATAGGAGGGCAGATACAGCAAACATATATACAATGCGGGTTTAGTTTAAACATTTTGGAAAATTAATTGTAAATGGATTCAGAATGTGTATCATTTCAATGTTTAAATGGAACCCTTTACCACCAACCACGCACAAGGGCAACAGCATGTGTGCCTCTCATATCCTAGCTGCTCTACTCATATTCATAATACAAAACAGTCTCAATATTTGAGAAAAGTGCATAGAAACTACAGTGAACCAATTAAGTTACAAAGAAGGCTTGGTTGGGAAGTTTATCTTGCTGAAGTTTGTGTTTCTGAAAGTCCAATAAGAATAAAGCTGGTCTCATTTGTTAAAAAAAAAAGAAGGGATCTATTGAAAAGAACATGGAGTACATACTTCGTCTCATGGAGATAGCCCTCGATGAACAGACCATTCTATTTGGCACCGCCCACCATGTATGTGGGCAACAAAATCGTTCACCTCTCCTATGTTCAATACCGGTATTACGTGTGCCAGATGTGCACATGTCATACATGCGAATGCATGCGCATTACAAATTTGTACTCACCTATGTCGGCATAAATCATGGCTGTCATTGGTCAAAACTTCCTGGAGCGGGGCGTGTGGATTTGTCTATAAATTCCAACCTGTTTTCATGACAAATGGTGGAGTATGGTACGTGTACTGGTAGCTGGAAATATGGATACTAAATGAATGTTGCATGATCAGTATTTACACTTGTACCGTATCTTTAAGCAATACATGTAGAAGTAGAGAAGAACTTGCGACACATGCAGTTTTTTCAATACTGATTGGAAATATTAAGTTTATTTTTCAACCTACAATTACCATAGAACACCTCATGTACAAAAAATTATTGTTATATTTCGGAGGCAATGTTATCAGTTTGGGACAAATTTTGTCATTTTGGGAAATGGGAAGTTTTAGAAAAAAAATCAAACTAGCGCTTCCATTTAAACACATGGAAATATGTACAACTGTACAAGCTCCAAATAAATGTGCACATATGACTACGGTTGATGTACATGTGTAAGATACTAAATGTAATATAACACATGTAAACTTTCTATGTACATGTACACAATCCCATATCCTGCTCAAAGTGTTTCAAGTCTGTCCTGTTTGTGAAGTTGCAATCAGAAAGTTTCTGTACATTGCACATGTCTATGGATGCATGGAGCATCAACAATTTTCATGGATGTTATGTAGATATAAAATGTCTTGATACCATTTCCGTTTTTTTTTCTTTTTTATTCCCTGCCTTTTGTTTTGATCATTTGAACAATTATGTGTTGGTTGATATCTCTAAACCAAGTGATACATGTACATGTACATGTACATGCTCCACCCTTCTTCTGTAACTACTAATTTATGTGCAGGTGTGTATGTGATATCAGAATCACCATCACAGTCCCATGAAGCAATGCACTTGCCATCTGCACTGAAATGGCAGATTTGATCTGAGGCCAAAAGGTAAATATCACCTGCATCATCACAGCACAGCCCACGAGGATACCTACAACTTTGAGTAAACAGTTTGTTGCCGTGTAAGTCAACAGCCATCAGCAAACCCTCCTCGCTGCTGTTGGTGTAAATAAGTCGCTTGTTGCTGAAGATCAAATGCCTATCAATCTTTGGAGCAGGCAGTGTTCTGACGAGGGAACCATCTGGGTTGTGTAGAGATATCTGTTCCTTGTCCTTGTAACCCACTGCTATCAGATTGCTGCTGTCCACTGCCAGGCACGTTGGTGTGCTGTCCATGCAGGCCTCTTTACCCGGTAGGAACTGATGAAGGAGCTGGTATTCCTTGGTGAAGATCTTGACTGCAGGATTGTCTAGGATCAGAAGTTGATCATTCTTGTTGATGGCTAGAGCTGTTGCTTTCTGTATGTCATTAGGGTCATGGGGTTCATTTGGTTTATCAGGGTCAGGTTTGTAGGTCTTTGTAGAAATCTCTTTCCCCTCTGGATCCCATGTAAGCAGTTTATCACTGCCTGCCACAACCATTTCACATGTGGAGTACGCTGCAATATGGGTTGTGCCGAACACACTTGCAAAGGCCTCATCTCTCTCCCACTTCTCCTCCAAGAGCAGAGTTCCAAGCTGACCATCCTCTTCACTCTCCTTAAAGCCAAGGAATGACTTCCCATGCTTGATATCCAAACTCTTATGCACAACCACCTGCTCATTCAAATCCCGCAGCATTTTCTTCTTGGACTCCAGGATCTCATAGCACGTTGCTGTAGTCATCACTTCATTCACTTTACCCAGAATCTTCTCAGACGTTACGGCATATGCAAATTGTTTATCTCGTTTAATGGCAATATCTCTGGCCTCCATTTTGAGTTGTTTCTCTTTCTCTCTGATTTTGGCAATTTCCTTTTCTGCTTTCTGTGAAATTTGAGAGTACGTTTTTGCCAGTATCTTGTCAAGTCTGTAACGTGAATGATCTGAAGAGGGGTTGGCAGAAACAAAGTTTTGAATACAATCTTCTGTTTTAGAAACAGATTCATTTACTTCTTGTTTACATTTATTGAATGCCTCATCAATACTGACGTGAGAATGCATGGATTCTTTGTGATCAATGTTTGTGCATTCATTGCATATGAGGACTTCACATGAGTTACAATACAGACAGAGATCTTGATCTGGATGCTCGCGACATTTGGGAACTTTCTTGAGTTCAGTATCAGTTATTTCTTGGGACTCGACAGGTAGCTCTGTCAAAGCCACAATCTTGTGAGTTCTCAGTACTGCCATTCGACTGTGTGCCTTCTGGCATTCTTGACAGAGATAATGCTTGCAATCCATGCATCGAGAAATGGCTTCATTTTCCTCATCACATGCCTGACACATGACCTTTACCCCCTGACCTTCAGTCTGTTCCTGTTGATTGACGTCCTTTGATCCTCCAGGTAGCATGTCCACGCCAGCTTCAGTCAAGGCAGTTTCATTTCGACACAACGGACAGACAATATTCTTGTCGTCCTTATTTTGTGTCCGTTTAAGTTCTTGCAGACATTTCAGGCAGAAGCTGTGTGAGCAGTCTAGCATCCTAGGATCCTTGTACTCAGTGTAACAGATAGGACATTCTTGAAGTTCCTTCTGAGTCTCATCCAAGACTAGATCGGTCACACCTCCCTCTGCCATCTTGCTCAGTGTGTACTCTACATGTACCATATAAGAGTGGAAAGAAAAACGAACTTTCAACTTATGCATACTATAAGATACTGTATAAATATAGACTGACTCATGTTCAGTATACAGTGGAACGCCACTATAACGAACACCGTTGGATCCACAGAAAGTGTTTGTAAATAATAACGATCATTCGGTATATTTTGAACAGCCGGTACCCTTTTCCCACCAATAGTGAACTGGCACTTCTCACATCCCCCGGCTGCACGAGGAGTCATCACGAAACTTTAGCAACAGTCGGTTTTCCCTGTCATTCCTTGGGAAAATAATAGCCATCTATCACTCTTCCACATTCAAACACGATGTAACAATGGGTCATTCGATGTTCGGGAATTAAAAGTGGCCCAAATAGTGTTTAATACATGTACTACTGGTATATTTTTTGTTAATCTGTTGACTGTTTTCAACAACAATGTTCGGTATGTTTTGTACATTAAAACCGGGAGCCAAGGATGATGTTCGGTATAGCCGAATGTTCGGTATAGCGGCATTCCACTGTAGTTCCCTAACAGTTTGCATACTTGTAGATGTAAATATGTATTTAAATCACTTTAATAAAAAAGTTCATGCAGATGAAATCAAAAACATACATATGCACATAACAATACGAAGGTGAATAATCAAAGAACATCATTACAGTCAATATTTCTTCCAAAGGGGGCCATGGCCCCCCCCCCCCCCAAAAACAAACCAATTTTTTTTTTTTATGTGACGTCGCAATAAAGGCAGGCAATGAGTACACCACCATCTTTTTCTTAAAAAAACATTGGTTAAAGTGGTCAGAAATTGCCTCAGATCGCACCACAGAGCATCTAGAATCCAAAAAAATTTCGGGGCCCTTAAGCGGGCCCCGAACCCCACGCCGTAATTTTTTGACCCACTTTTTCGGGGACCAAAATTTTTTTGGGCCCCCCCCCAAAATTGTGTTCTGGATCCGCCCTTGTTCTTTGATACATGAGAGCATAATGCAGTCTGTCATGGTGCTATTTATTGTATTCCCTGTGTTGCTGCATCAAAGGGACAACATTTGCCAAAGTCAAAAAACAAAACTACCAAATTATTATGAAATACTTTACTGGACTGTTAGTGAATGACAGTCTAAAGCATCCTGTAAAATCATGGCACCTGGTGTGCTGACATTTTCAAGAAAGTGGTATTTTTATATCAATTTCAAACTCTGGTTGGTTGACGAGCATTGGAAAAATCTTGTCTTCTTCAAATTCTGCCCCCAATTTACCATATTTAGTTAGTCTGAATATTGTTTGCAATCGATCACACATCTATGAATGGGCACAAGCCTTCTAGACTGGTTCCCTGACCTTAAAATTCCCCGACGTCTTGCTCCATTTCAATTTAAGTGGCGTCAGGGAACCAGACTACTAGAACATGATTGCTTTTCTTGGTTTTCTAGCATCCACGAACCCAAAACGTCAAACAAATATAACAATATTTGCTATAAAATACTAACCCCCAAAATCCATCCATTTCTGAAAATGACAGCAAAGGCAAAGGTTGTATATTCCAATTAACATCGTCCACCTACCTACAAGTTCAACAGACCTGTTTATGGGTACAGTTTGAAGTCGTTTCCTGCATGCAGTCTGTCAGCAGTGTCAGCCACACCCTACTATTACTACAACAGCATGACTGTATGTTGTGTACACGGATTGCCCAATACTGAATAGTGTTGTGGATCAAGAATTTACAGTAAGTTTCCCAGAAGATAGAGATAGGACAGTCAGAAAGAATCAAAGGACAATCAATTTTGTCAGCATGGGATACAGGGTCCCAAAAGTTACATTGGCTTATTCCATTAGGTTCGCATGGTGCTGTATTTCTCCTGTGCTAGCTTGATTATCATCCTTCACTTACCTACAATGTAGCCGTTTTATGGGTCGAGTTCAAAACTTTTCCCCCCTTTATGTATACAGTCTGTCAGCAGAATCAGCCACACCCTACATGTACTGCTACATGGACTACAACAGTGCTCACTGCTGTACTGTACGTGTTGTTCACATTGTATAGTGCCTCACTACCACAGTCAAGTTCACTTTACTGAGTTGTAACAGCTTTCATTGCGATGTCGCAATTGAACTGTTTCCTCATGAACATTATTGCTCATCCTCCACTTACCTACAATGTAGTTGTTTTATGGGTACAGTTTGAAGTTTTTTCCTGCATACAGTCTGTCAGCAGACTCAGCCACACCCTTCTTGTACATGTAGGCCCATGTATACTACAACAGCACGACTGTTGGTTTTGTTCACGCATTGTCCAATATTATACTGAATAGTGCCTCGCTACCACAGTCAAGTGCACAGCAACGGCTGTCGTTGTGACGTACATGTAAACGTTGAACTGTTTCCTCATGAACACAGTTCCCAGGTTTTTATGAATAGCTTTTTATGAGACATCTCTGACCTCCAGCATATTGTTGTTGGTTGTGGCTAGGCCCAATTTCATAGAGCCGCTTAAGCACAAAATCTGCTTAAGCACAAAAACGTTGCTCAATATAATCATGTTACCCACTGAAACTCCATGCGATTGTTATGCTAAGTAAAGAACAGCTAAATACCAGTCACAAGCAATGTACATCGCATGGAGTTTTGGCCAGTAACATGATTATATTAAACAAGTTTTTTTGTGCTTAAGCAAATTGTATGCTTAAGCAGCTCTATCTAATTGGGCCCTTAGGTGTCCTGTACTTGTACATTATACCCGGCTGCTCTTGTGCATGTACTGTAGGCAGATCATGGATCGGTGTATTACAGTTTATAAAAAGTTGATGAGGATAACCTGTATGGGTTATATTCCACCGGGTTGGGAAACAATGTGTCACATATGACCATATTATGAAAAGTATGAATGCCTTGCTTGCAGTTGCTCTACATAATATTTGTTGTTGGGTGTTTCACTACTGCAGAAAGTTTTAAGTCATTGGAATGTATTTTGCCAAAGATATGAGCCAAAATGTCATTTCGGACAGAACATATTGATACCATGTCAATGTCAATGCCGGCAAGAAAAAAAAACCGTGTAGAAAGTCTATGGGATTTGGAATAGAAAAACATGAAGAAGATAAAAAAAATAATTACAAGTACAGCAACAAAGGCTTTTAATTCCCCAAGGTTTTGCGGAAAAGCCAATCAGATTTTCCACACATTTTTTGTGTGTGTGGCAGAGAGGCCCAGTGCATGTTATAGGCAGTCTGTTGCATGGGCCCATAGCACTGGTCTGGGTAACCATCCATAGTGGTTAAAACTCAAGATGAAACAGAACTCATCTGCAATAACCATTGTCATTGGTAATCATTGTCAATGAAATGTTTGTTTTCAGTGGTGCAAAACAATGTTACACAATCTTTGAAATATAGTTTAATAAATAAACCACAGCAAGAAGGAGAGAAGTAGTCACACTGTTTGGGTAAATAAATGGAGAACTGTCTTTTTTATTCTGAGCCTACAAATGCCTGATCAAGTTGAATGCTTGATCAAATACCCAAGACCAAACTACTAAAACCAAAGGCTCCAATGCATACATGTGCTCATAATACAAAGCAGTATGAAAGTTAAGATAAAAGGGGCATTTAATTTAAAATGTTGGGCAAAACCAAGGTACAAAGAGGGCTTGGTTGGGAAGTTAAAGTTAGTGTTTTTGAATCTCCAATAAGAAAGAAGCTGATCTACATTGTAGTCTCAAAAGAAATTTAATCGTTTGTATAGAACATTCCAAGGTATAATGTTACATTCTTATGGAGCTGGCCCTCGATGATTTGCGTTTATTTTGCAAATGTTTAGCAAATCTCTTTCAGCCCAATTTAAACATTTAAACCTTTAGCCACGTCACGCAGGCTGCATGCCACCTGCACCAGTGTTTGCACTCAAGCATGTTAGTTACAAGAATATACATTAAATAATTATGGTGCACAGCAAACGAAGGGCAGCATAGGCACTGATCTACAAAGAAGAAAATTCATGGACTGTCTTTTGTTTTGTAAATAAAATGGTTTAAAGGTGTCCTTTAGTATTATTAATTGTGTGTGAAATGCATTCGAGGGCAGATACAGCAAACACGTATACAATGCGGGTTTGGTTTAAACATCTTGGAAAGTTAATTGTAAATGGATTAAGAATGTTTATCATTTAAATGTTTAAACGGCACCCTTTACCACCAACCACGCACAAGGGCAACAGCATGTGTGCCTCTCATGTCCTAGCTGCTCAACTCATATTCATAATAAAAAACACTCTAAATATTTGAGAAAAGTGTATAGAAACTGCAGTGAAGCAAGTTACAAAGAAGGCTTGGTTGGGAAGTTTATCTTGCTGAAGTTTGTGTTTCTGAATGTCCAATAAGAATAAAGCTGGTCTCATTTGTTTAAACAAAAAAAAAGGGATCTATTGAAAAGAACATGGAGCACATACTTCGTCTCATGGAGATAGCCCTTGATGAACAGACCATTCTATTTTGCACCGCCCACCATGTATATGTAGGCAACAAATCGTTCACCTCTCCTTTCTTAAATCCCGGTATTACATGTGCCAGACGTGCACATGTCATACATGCAAATGCATCCACATTATTACAAATGTGTACACACCAATGTCCGGCATAAATCATGGTTGTGATTGGTCAAAACTTCCTGGAGCAGGGCGTGTGGATTTGTCTATAATTGCCCACCTGTTTTCATGACAAATGGTGAGTATGGTACATGTACTGGTAGCTGGAAATATGGATACTAAATGAATGTTGCATGATCAGTATTTACACTTGTACCGTATCTTTAAGCAATACATGTAGAAGTAGAGAAGAACTTGCGACACATACAGTTTTTTTCAAGACTGATTGGAAATATTAAGTTTTTTTTCAACCTACAATGTACATGGAACACCTCTTGTAAAATTTATTGTTATATTTCGGAGGTGATGTTATCAGTTTGGGACAATTTTTTTCATTTTGGGAAATGGGAAGTTTTAGAAAAAAAAGCAAACTAGCGCTTCCATTTAAACACATAGAAGTATGTACAACTGTACAAGCTCCAAATAAGTTTGCACATGACTACGGTTGATGTACATGTGTAAGATACTAAATGTAATATAACACATGTAAACTTTCTATGTACATGTATACAATCCCATATCCTGCTCAAAGTGTTTGAAGTCTGTCCTGTTTGTGAAGTTGCAATCAGAAAGTTTCTGCATATTGCACATGTCCATGGATGCATGGAGCATCAATAATTTTCATGGATGTTTTGTAGATATCAATTGTCTTGATGCCATTTTCGTATATTTTTTTCTTTTATATTCCCTGCCTTTTGTTTTGATCACTTGAACAATTACATGTTGGTTGATATTTCTAAACCAAGTGATACATGTACATGTACATGGCTGTGGGCCATATGCATGTAACTGTAACTGCTAATTTACGTGCAGGTGTGTATGTGATATCAAATATGTAATCACCCTGACAGTCCCATGACGCAATGCACTTGCCATCTGCACTGAAATGGGAAATTTTACCTGAGGCCAAAAGGTAAATATCACCTGCATCATCACAACACAGCCCACCAGGATAACTACAACTTTGATTAAACAGTTTGTTGCCATGTAAGTCAACAGCCATCAGCAAACCCTCCTTGCTGTTGGTGTAAATAAGTCGCTTGTTGCTGAAGATCAAATGTGCTTCAATCTTTGGAGCAGGCAGTGTTCTGACCAGGGAACCATCTGGGTTGTGTAGAGATATCTGTTCCTTGTCCTTGTAACCCACTGCTATCAGATTGCTGCTGTCCACTGCCAGGCACGTTGGCGTTCCGTCCACGCCGGCCTCTTTCCCCGGTAGGAACTGATGAAGGAGCTGGTATTCCTTGTTGAAGATCTTGACTGCAGGATTGTCTAGGATCAGAAGTTGATCATCCTTGTTGATGGCTAGAGCTGTTGCTTTCTGTATGTCATTACGGTCAAGGGGTTCGTTTGGTTTATCAGGGTCAGGTTTGTAGTTCTTTGTAGAAATCACCTTCCCCTCTGGATCCAATGTATGCAGTTTATCAGTGTGTGTCATAACCATTTCACTTGTGGAGTATGCTGCTACCTGTCGAGTTTTGAAACTGAGACAGAGAAGTGATGAAAAGTTCTCATCCCTCTCCCATTTCTCCTCCAAGAGCAGAGTCCCAAGATGACCAATCTCTTGGCTCTCCTTAAAGCCAAGGAATGACTTCCCATGCTTGATATCCAAACTCTTATGCACCTCCACCTGCTCATTCAAATCCCGCAGCATTTTCTTCTTGGACTCCAGGATCTCATAGCACGTTGCTGTAGTCATCACTTCATTCACTTTACCCACAATCTGCTCAGACGTTTCTGCATACGCAAATTCTGTATCTCGTTTAATGGCAATTGCCCTGGCTTCCGTTTTCAGTTGTTTTTCTTTCTCTCTGATTTTGGCAATTTCCTTTTCTGCTTTCTGTGAAATTTGAGTGTACGTTTTTACCAGCATCTTGTCAAGTCTGAAACGTGAATGACCTGAAGAGGGGTTTGCAGAAATGAATCGTTGAATGCACTCTTCTGTTTTAGATACGGATTCATGTACTTCTTGTTTACATCTGCTGACCGCCTGGTCGATGCCGACGTGAGAATGCATGGATTCTTTGTGATCAATGTTTGTGCATTCCCTGCATATGAGGACTTCACATGAGTTACAATACAGACAGAGATCTTGATCTGGATGCTTGAAACACTTGGGAACTTTCTTGAGTTCAGTGTCCTCTGTTATTTCTTGGGACTCAACAGGTAGCTCTGTCAAAGCCACAATCTTGTGACTCTTCAGTGGTGCTAATCGATTATGCACCTTCAGGCAGTCTTGACAGAGATAATGCTTGCAATCCATACATCCAGAAATGGCTTCATTTTCCTCATCACATGCATGACACATGACTTTTAACCCCTGACCTTCAGTCTGTTCCTGTTGATTGACATCCTTTGATCCTCCAGGTAGCATGTCCACGCCAGCTTCAGTCAGGACAGTTTCCTTTCGACACAACGGACAGACAATATTCTTGTCGTCCTTATTTTGTGTCAGTCTGAGTTCTTGGAGACATTTCAGGCAGAAGCTGTGTGAGCAGTGTAGCATCCTAGGATCCTTGTACTCAGTGTAACAGATAGGACATTCTTGAAGTTCCTTCTGAGTCTCATCCAAGACTTGATCGGCCACACCCCCCTCTGCCATCTCAAGTGCTCAGTTGTACTCTATAAGAATGACAACAAATCTTTAAATGTATGTTAACTTGGCCTAGAATGGCTGATGTTCAGTGACATACTCCACTAACAGTATATATGTATGCAAGAACTATTTTATGCTGATAAAATCAACATCATGTGTACTGCACATACAAACACGTAACAGTACTTCTAGATAACTAATCAAAGGAGAGTTTGTAAATGTTTTCTTGGATACACAGCCCATTTCCATGGGGATTCCATGGTGCTGTTTTTTATTTTCTTTACTGCATACTCTATTACTATACCTCATACATATTCAAGACCGCAAGCCGAATTCTCACTGGTCCATGCAACAGCACAACGTGCCATATGCAGGTGCGCTATTTGTGTTGTTTACCAAATGTGTGCGCGAGTATTCACGCACAGGCTAAATATGCACAGAACGCTGGGATACACTGATGAATTCATGCTCTGATTGGAGAGATTTTGCGTGATCTGTGACCCGTAAGTCTTCAGGGCCACGACCCTGCAAGGAATTTAAATGGCCGTTAAGACTGAGTCATCACTCTGTTTCCCATTTATAAATGCTTTTTCCATTGAAAAGGGTAATAATGTAGGAACATTTTTAAAACGTATCTTTTTTGTAAATTTTCCATTCTCGTTACTTGCTCAGGCTCTGTTTTGAATTCACGATGAGTCAAATTGCATATTATGCGACGCTCAAAGTTTGTCCACATGCATGGTCCGCAATGAAAAATAAATCACATCAGGTAGGCCTTATAGAATGTGTGCATTTCTATGGGAAAGTTTTCGGATAGCATTTGCGCGCATTGGCTAACTGTGGTCTTAAACAGCTGCAGCCAGATGCTTTTCACATGTGACCGGTAGGTCAAGATAAGTTACCCAGAATGCCATCCCCACTTCCTTCACAAGAATCTGTGAAGCTCATCATCAGCGTGTCCCAGCGCCCTGTTTTCAGGGCGGTGGGTACGAGCGAACCTATAGCTACACATGAAAAGATGGTTGCACACGTAAATGATAATTAGTGTTTTCCGGAGCTCAATGATGCCGAATGGGAC
Organism: Patiria miniata; assembly: GCF_015706575.1. Lineage (NCBI taxonomy): Eukaryota > Metazoa > Echinodermata > Asteroidea > Valvatida > Asterinidae > Patiria > Patiria miniata. Next base: position 9,531,756 of record NW_024037073.1, read on the forward strand.
AATATATTGTGAACAATAAAGATGCCTCCTGTATTAAAAAAAACAGAAAAGTTGTCCACGAACAATAGTATTTACAACCGTAGTTACTGTATTGCAAACGAACTGAACGTTTCGGAGCTTGAGTGTTATTTTTCTGGTGAGCTAGACAAGTTTTTGTCGTTGATTTTTTGCCTGCGAGGTGCACTGCAGGAAAATTTGGCAACTGAATATGTATGAGGTATAGTAAAACAAATATAACATTGTTTATTTTGGGTGGACAGTCGATATTAGCTTCCCTCGGTATTGGAAGTTGACAAACTAGTTCCCGAGGCAAAACTTCCAATTCCTAGGGGAACGAATATCGACTGTCGATCCACCCTCAAACCATGTTATATTTGTATGACATCATCCACTTACCTGTACAACGTATTGTAGTTGTTTTCTAGGTACAGTTGGAAAGTCTTTTCCTGTATGCACTCTAGCTGTCAGCAGATTATCAGCCACACCCTACTTGCACAGCACTACTGTACGTTTCTGCACACGAACGTGTACTATGTACATGTACTAACATACACCATCACTTCCTAGCTAAGCTTCCGTTGTGACGTCACAGTTGAACTGCTTTCCTCATGAACATATTTCTCATCTTGGGAATTCCCCGATTTGTATGAAAAGCTTTTTTTCATAGGACTCGTACCTCTGACCTCAAGCATACATACATGTACGGTACTTGTATGTTGTTGTCAGTTGTGTACGCACGTGTATATGCCCATTCTTGTTCACTGTACCCGGCTGCTCTTGTGCATGGTGTATGGGTCTGTGTATTACAGTTCTAAAATAAATATTGAAACAAGACTTTATGATGGTAACATTTCTAGCAAATGGTGATGAATAAGGCCCACCTCATATTTAAAGTTTCAAGAAATATAAAAACATTGAAGGGTCCATGAAATGATTTTTTACTCTGGAGCATATTTGAGGAAATTATCCATTCTTCTTAAATATATAAAAACTATGAGTCATCTTTCTTTTTTTTTTGGTGATCTATTTTGCAAAGCGCACTTTTTAAATCATTTACAATGTTTCATGCTTTTTCTGAAAACAGAGGGCGCCTAGGGCTGCCAACTTTGAGTAAGAGCTGAGAGTGAGAATTTGGCGATGGAGCTGGATCAGAACTAATGCAAGCACGAAGAGTGAAGCCCTAAAAGCATGGGTATGGGGCCCGCTGAAAGGGCCCCCCCCCCAAAAAAAAACAAAAATTCGATTGTAGACGATCTGTTGTGCGATCTGAGGCAATTTCCGACCACTTTAACCAATTTATTTTAGCAAAAGATCATCATTTAAACATCATTTTTCCAGGCTATTTTGTGTAAGCGTGAGAAATCCTGCGGGGGCGCGAGAGAGTGTGAATCACCTGAAATGCGGGAGTCTCACCATTATGTATGAGAGTTGGCAGGCTTGGGCACAGTTATTGTGATGTCACTTTAGACCCTCAACCTTCAGATTGGAGTTTTTCTTCAAATTGTAAACCCATAATTCTGCTTATTGAAAACATTTGTGCTGATTACAATGTAAAGCTTTCTCAAAGTCTTGCTGTCATGTACTGAAATAACAAATGAATCACTGAAAGCAGAATAGTAACCCCATCCAACCCCCATACTTCTGGTGACTGTTTATGCTGTCGCAGATGTGACACAGAAGTTTCTGTCTTGAATGAGGTACTTCAAAGTTTTGCTCATGAAATTGGCCGGAGCATAAAAACCAAAAAGTCGCCGAACTGCACTAAAAATGGCAATATAGGATTAGAAAGTAAAGTTAAATGGGACACCAAAACAATGATTGCATTAAAGCAAATTCCATTTTATGCCATTCAAATGTAATAGAAAACTGTACATCTATCAAAAACCCTCCAACGTCAAATACAGTACATATTAAATAGTCATTTTACCATTTAGTGTAATAGCCCTCCTCCACAATTAAAATTCACTTGCATTCATCATCCAGTGGTCAAAACCCATTCAGTTACAAAAAAAAAAAAGATTTGAAAATAGTTCTTTACAAAATTGGAGAAAAATTCGCCCTCCAGACTTATGCTATAGATCTTTATCGTGCTGCCGCCATTTCAGTCATGTTCCCTGTGTCCAATAACAGTACCGAATGATAATGTTTTTTGTTCAAAAAGGAACCAGACTATTTTCCCTTCCAGCCTTGCTTTGGTTACGTTGATTTGAATGGGGAAAAATCAAGATGGCAGCAACATGATAATGGTCAATATGACCAAAATTAAACATATTACTGTGGTGGAAGCACGTTTCTTCACATGTACATGTACATGTAGTATGCTTTTATTCAGTACTCCGGACTTTCAACCAAGTGGGTTTTCTATAGTTAAAGTTTACAACATTATCGCTATGAAAACACTTTAAAATGTATCGCTATTATTCAAAACATAACGTTGATAATTAAAAATGTGGCAACATTGCTTCACCAAGGTTATCCTCGCCCACTTGGGGTCAACATGCAAATTGAGGTCAAAGTAATACAAATTAGTACATAACCCTTTTACCGTCGATCGTTAGAATTCGTACAATATGAATATTCAAAACCGGACTGTACATGTATAATGAACCCTTCTGAAAAATACGTCACTATTGAAGGTGCACTGATCCTTTGTAAGATTCACAGCAATGTTATACGATGATAAAGCCATCATGCTCATTGAAAAAAACCATGACTCTACCCAGCTCATCGCGTGGCACCCCGCTAGTGTAAAAGCTCATGAACCAGATTTAGCCTAAGAGTTTAGACACCAAAAAACAATCAGTATCATAACTTTAAATTAGTGAAAAGTTCACACTTTCCAACCTTTCTTCTGGAAATAAGGTGTAGGCCTTCACCTTTAATTTTCATTGTTTTTTTTTTAACAGTTTGTGTATTAAAGCATGTTTTTGAAACCCATTAAGTTATAATGCATTAGAAAGTGTGTATCGAAGCCAGAAGAGATCAAATTGTCCACACATTTTTCCATGGGTGGCAGTGAGGCCCAGTGCAGTTTAAAGAGGCAGTCTAGTATCTGGACCCCATTTGTGGTGCTTGGCCTGGGTAACCATAAGTAGTGGTTGATTAACTCAAGATAAAGTGGTATTTTTTTTCAATAGCAATCATTGGCAATGAAAGGTTTGTTTTTACTGGTGAAAAAAACAATGTTACGCCGTCATTGAAATGCAGGTTCAAAAGATAATAAACTACAGCAAGAAGGAGAGAAATAGTCAAACTGTTTGGGTAAATAAATGGAGAATCATCATTTTTATTCTGAGGCTACAAATGCCAAGTTAAATGCCTGGTCAATTACCCAAGACCAAACTACTAAAATGAAAGGCTCCTTATGATGCATATGCTGGTAATACAAAGCAGTATAAAAGTTAAGATAAAAGGGGCATTTAATTTAAAATGTTGTGCAAAACCAAGACACAAAGAGGGCTTGGTTGGGAAGTTAAAGTTAGTGTTTCCGAATCTCCAATAAGAATGAAGCTGATCTACATTGTAGTCTCAAAAGAAATGTAATCGTTTGTATAGAACATTCCAAGGTATAACGATACAATCTTATGGAGCTGGCCCTCCATGATTTGCGTTTATTTTGGAAAAGTTTAGCAAATCTATTTCAGCCCAATTTAAACATTTAAACCTTTAGCCACGTCACACAGGCTGCATGCCACCTGCACCAGTGTTTGCACTCAAGCATGTTAGTTACAAGAATATACAGTAACTAATTATGGCGCACAGCAAACGAAGGGCAGCATCGACACTGATCTACAAAGAAGATCATTCATAATGGACTCTCTGTTGCTTCGTAAATAAAATGGTTTAAAGGTGTCCTTTAGTATTATTTATTGTGTGTGAAATGCATACAAGGGCAGATACAGCAAACATATACAATGCGGGTTTGGTTTAAACATTTTGGAAAATTAATTGTAAATGGATTAAGAATGGTTATCGTTTCAATGTTTAAACGGCACCCTTTACCACCAACCACGCACAAGGGCAACAGCATGTGCGCCTGTCATGTCCTAGCTGCTGTACTCATATTCATAATACAAAACAGTCTAAAAATTTGAGAAAAGTGCACAGAAACTGCAGTGAACCAAGTTACAAAGAAGGCTTGGTTGGGAAGTTTATCTTGCTGAAGTTTGTGTTTCTGAAAGTCCAATAAGAATAAAGCTGGTCTCATTTGTTTAAACAAAAAAAAGGGATCTATTGAAAAAAAACATGGATACTTTGTTTCATAGAGATAGCCCTCGATGAATAGACCATTCTATTTGGCACCGCCCACCATGTATGTGGGCAACAAATCGTTCACCTCTCCTATCTTAAATACCGGTATTATTGTACATGTGGGTGACTGCTCTATGTTCCGACACCCCTATGTTCCGACAACCTAGATTGTGTTACTCCCGGTTAGGGTTAGGGTAAGGGTTAGGGTTAGGGTTAGGAATAGGAACATGTGCAGTCGGAACATAGGGGTGTTGTAACATAGAGGTGTAACCGTACATGTGCCAGACGTGCACATGTCATTCATGGCAATGCATGCACATTACAAATTTGTACACACCTATGTCGGCATAAATCATGGCTGTGATTGGTCAAAACTTCATGGAGCGGGGCTCGTGGATCAGTCTATTGCCCACCTCTTTTCATGACAAATGGTGGAGCACGGTACATGTACTGGTAGCTGGAAATATAAATGAATGTTGCACGATTAGTAGTTACACTTGTACCGTATCTTTAAGCAATACATGTAGAAGTAGAGAAGAACTTGCGACACATGCGGGGTTTTTTTCAAGACTGATTATTTTTCAACCTACAATGCACATAGAACACCTCATGTAAAAAAATTGTTGTTATATTTCTGAGGCGATGGTATCAGTTTAGAACAAATTTTGTCATTTTGGGAAATGGGAAGTTTAAAAAAACATCAAACTAGCACTTCCATTTAAACACATGGAAGTATGTACAACTGTACAAGCTCCAAATAAGTTTCCACATATGACTACAGTTGATGTACATGTGTAAGATACTAAATGTAATATAACACATGTAAACTTTCTATGCACATGTATACAATCCCATATCCTGCTCAAAGTGTTTGAAGTCTGTCCTGTTTGTGAAGTTGCAATCAGAAAGTTTCTGTACATTGCACATGTCCATGGATGCATGGATGTTTTGTAGAAACATTGTCTCGTTACCATTTTTGTACCTTCGTTTATTTTTTATTCCTCGCCTTTTGTTTTGATCGTTTTAACAATTATGTGTTGGTTGATATCTCTAAACCAAGTGATGCATGTACATGTACCCAAGCTCAAACTCCCGATCTATACTTGCAACTGCTAATTTATGTGCAGGTGTGTATGTAATATCAGAACCATCCGGACAGTCCCATGAAGCAATGCACTTGCCATCTGCACTGAAATGGCAAATTTTATATGAGGCCACAAGGTAAATATCACCTGCATCATCACAACACAGCCCACGAGGATAACTACAACTTTGAGTAAACAGTTTGTTGCCATGTAAGTCAACAGCCATCAGCAAACCTTCCTTGCTCCAAATGGCATAAATTAGTCGCTTGTTGCTAAAGACCAAATATGTACCAATCTTTGGAGCAGACAATGTTCTGACAAGGGAACCATCTGGGTTGTGTAGAGATATCTGTTCCTTGTCCTTGTAACCCACTGCTATCAAATTGCTGCTGTCCACTGCCAGGCACGTTGGCGTGCCGTCCACGCCGGCCTCTTTCCCCGGTAGGAACTGATGAAGGAGCTGGTATTCCTTGTTGAAGATCTTGACTGCAGGATTGTCTAGGATCAGAAGTTGATCATCCTTGTTGATGGCTAGAGCTGTTGCTTTCTGTATGTCATTAGGGTCATGGGGTTTGTTCGGTTTAGCACGGACACGTTTGTAGGTCTTTGTAGAAATCACCTTCCCCTCTGGATCCAATGTATGCAGCTGATCACTGCATACCACAACCATTTCACTTGTGTAGTATGCTGCTATACATATATGTTCTGTGAACCATTCACGAAGTTCAACTTTTGGAAAGTTCTCATCCATCTCCCATTTCTCCTCCAGGAGCAGAGTCCCAAGCTGACCATACTCTTCACTCTCCTTAAAGCCAAGGAATGACTTCCCATGCTTGATATCCAAACTCTTATGCACCTCCACCTGCTCATTCAAATCCCGCAGCATTTTCTTCTTGGACTCCAGGATCTCATAGCAAGTTGCTGTAGTCATCACGTCATTCACTTTACCCACAATTTGCTCAGATGTTTCTGCATATGCAAATTCTGTATCTCGTTTAATGGCAATGGCCCTGGCCTCCGTTTTGAGTTGTTTTTCTTTATCTCTGATTTTGGCAATTTCCCTTTCTACTTTCTGTGAAATTTGAGAGTACGTTTTTGCCAGCATCTTGTCAAGCCGGTAACGTGAATGGCCTGAAGAGGGGTTGGCAGAAATGAATTGTTGAATGCACTCTACTGTTTTAGATATGGACTCATGTACTTCTTGTTTACATCTGCTAACCGCTTGGTCGATGCTGACGTGAGAATGTATGGATTCTTTGTGGTCAAAGTTTGTGCATTCATTGCATATGAGAACTTCACATGAGTTACAATACAGACAGAGGTCTTGATCTGGATGCTTGAGACACTTTGGAACTTTCTTGAGTTCATTGTCCTCTGTTATTTCTTGGGACTCAACAGGTAGCTCTGTCAATGCCACAATCTTGTGAGTTCTCAGTGATGCCAATCGATTGTGTGCCTTCTGGCATTCTTGACAAAGATAATGCTTGCAATCCATGCATCGAGAAATGGCTTCGTTCTCCTCATCACATGCCTGACACATGACTTTTAACCCCTGACCTTCAGTCTGCTCCTGTTGATTGACTTCCTTTGATCCTCCAGGTAGCATGTCCACGCCAGCTTCAGTCAGGGCAGTTTCCTTTCGACACAACGGACAGACGATATTCTTGTTGTCCTTATTTTGTGTCAGTCTGAGTTCTTGCAGACATTTCAGGCAGAAGCTGTGTGAGCAGTCCAGCATCCTAGGATCCTTGTACTCAGTGTAACAGATGGGACATTCTTGAAGTTCCTTCTGAGTCTCATCCAAGACTAAATCGGTCACACCTCCTTCTGCCTTCTTGCTCATTTGGACTCTACATGTACCATATAAGAGTGGAAAGAAAAACAAACTTTCAACTTATGCATACTATAAGATACTGTATAAATATAGACTGACTCATGTTCAGTATACAGTGGAACGCCGCTATACGAACATTTTTGGATCCAAAGAAAGTGTTCGTAATAATTATGATTGTTTGGTATAGTGATTTTAAACCACTCTTACCCTCTTTTGACCAATAGTGAACTGGCATTTCTAACATCCCACGGCCGCACGAGGAGTCAACACAAAACTTTAGCTATAGGTGGTTTTCCCTTTTATTACTTGGGCCGGGTGTTTTTCCCTTAATTGTATTCCTTGGGGAAATAATAGCTGTCGCTCGTCGCCATTCACACACGATGTAACTATGGGACGTTCGATGTTCGGGTATTAAAAGTGGCCCAGATTCAATACATGTACAATCGGTAATTTTTTTGTTAATTGTTTATTTGTTGACCGTTTTCAACAACAATGTTCGGTATGTTTTGTACATTAAAACCGGGAGCCAAGGATGATGTTCGGTATAGCCGAATGTTCGGTATAGGGGTGTTCAGTAAAGCGGCGTTCCACTGTAGTTCACTAATAGTTTGCATACATGTAGATGTAAATATGTATTGAAATCACTTCAGTTTTATGCAGATGCAATCAAATACATACATGCACATAACAATTCAAAGGCAAAGAATCAAAGGACATCATGACAGTCGAAAATTCTTCTTCTTGGATGCATGAGAGCACAATGCAGTCTGTCATAGTGTTATTTATTATATTCGCCTGTGTGGCTGCATCAAAGAGAATTTATACGGTACAACATTTGCAAAAAAACAAAAAACAAAACTACCAAGTTATTATGAAATAGTTACTGGACTGTTGGCGAATGACAGTCCAAGGTATCCTGTAAAATCGTGGCACCTGGTGTGCTGACATTTTCAAGAATAGTGGTATTTTTGTATCAATTTCAAATTGGAAAAAAGCTGGCTTTTTATACCATATTATTATGTTATATTCATATAACTAAATTTTCCATATTTAGTTAATCTGAATATTGTTTACAATCGTGATCACACATCTATGAACGGGTACAAGCCTTCTAAACATGTTCCCTGACCATACAATTCCCCGACGTCTATAAATTGCTCATTTTCAATTTAAAGGGAATATACATCATTTGCTTTTGCTGTAATTTTCAGAAATGGATGGAATTGGGGGATTGGAAATATAAAGCAAATATAGTTACACTGACTTTTTGGAGGTTTTGGGTTCGAAAATGCTATAAAAACCAAGAAAAACGATCATTTACCTGTAGTCTGGTTCCCCGACTCCATATAAGAAGAAACAGAGCAGTTTACATACATTGGGGAATTGTAAGGTCAGGGAACCAGTCTAGCTGGCTCGTACCCGTTCATAGGTTTGTAATCGATTGCAAACAAGTGCAATAGTCAATTGGGGCCAGTATTTGAAAAAAAGCCAGTTGTTTCCAACGCTGATCGGCCGATCAGCGTTGGAAATTGATACAAAAATACCACTTTTCTTGAAAATGACAGTATACCAGGTGCCATAATTTTACAGGATGCTTTAGACTGTCATTTACCAACATCCTATTAAGGTATTTCGCAAAAACTTGGTAGTTTTATTTTTCGATGTTTGCAAATGTTGTATATTCCCTTTAAGTGGTGCCAGGGAACCAGACTACAAGAATATGATTGTTTTTCTTGGTTTTTTCTCGAATATCTACAAACCCAAAATGTCAAACAAGTCAGTGTAACAATATTTGCTGTAAAATACTAACCCCAAAATCCATCCATTTCTGAAAATTACACCAAAGGCAAATGTTGTATATTCCCTTTCACATCGTCCACCTACCTACTAGTTCAACAGACCTGTTTATGGGTCAGTTTGAAGTCGTTTCCTGCATGCAGTCTGTCAGCAGTGTCAGCCACACCCTACTAATACTACAACAGCACGACTGTATGTTGTGTACACGGATTGTCCAATACTGAATAGTGTTGTAGATCAAGAATTTAAGTTTGCCTGAAGATAGAGAAAGGACTGTCAGAAAGAATCAAAGGACAATCCATTTGTCTGCATGGGATACAGGGCCCCAAAAGCTAATAACATGGGCTTATTCCATTAGGGTCCCATGGTGCTGTATTTCTCCTGTGCTAGCTTGATTATCATCCTCCACTTACCTACAAATGTAGCCGTTGTATAGGTTGAGTTCAAAACTTTTCCCCCCTTTATGTATACAGTCTGTCAGCAGAATCAGCCACACCCTACATGTACTGCTACATGTACTACAACAGTGCTCACTGCTGTACTGTAGGTATTGTACACATTGTATAGTGCCTCACTACCACAGTCAAGTTCACTTTACTGAGTTGTAACAGCTATCATTGCGACGTCACAATTGAACTGTTTCCTCATGAACATAATTTCTCATCCTCCACTTACCTACAATGTAGTTGTTTTATGGGTTGAGTTTGAATTTTTTTCCTGCATACAGTCTGTCAGCAGACTCAGCCACACCCTTCTTGTACAGTAAGGCCCATGTATACTACAACAGCACGACTGTATGTTTTGTTCACGCATTGTCCAATATTACTGAATAGTGCCTCGCTACCACAGTCAAGTGCACAGCAACTGCTGTCGTTGTGACGTACATGTAAACGTTGAACTATTTCCTCATGAACACAATTCCCAGGTTTTTATGAATAGCTTTTTATGACACATCTCTGACCTCCAGCATATTGTTGTTGGTTGTGGCTATATGGCCCAATTTCATAGAGCCGCTTAAGCACAAAATTTGCTTAAGCACAAAAACGTTGCTCAATATAATCATGTTACCCACTGAAACTCCATGCGATTGTTATGCTAAGTAAAGAACAGCTAAATACCAGTCACAAGCAATGTACATCGCATGGAGTTTTGGCCAGTAACATGATTATATTAAACAAGGTTTTTTGTGCTTAAGCAAATTGTATGCTTAAGCAACTCTATGTAATTGGGCCCTTAGGTGTCCTGTACTTGTACATTATACCCGGCTGCTCTTGTGCATGTACTGTAGGCAGATCATGGATCGGTGTATTACAGTTTATAAAAAGTTGATGAGGATAACCTGTATGGGTTATATTCCACCGGGTTGGGAAACAATGTGTCACATATGACCATATTATGAAAAGCATGAATGCCTTGCTTGCAGTTGCTCTACATAATATTTGTTGTTGGGTGTTTCACTACTGCAGAAAGTTTTAAGTCATTGGAATGTATTTTGCCAAAGATATGAGCCAAAATGTCATTTCGGACAGAACATTGATACCGTGTCAATGTCAATGCCGGCAAGAAAAAAAAAACGTGTAGAAAGTCTATGGGATTTGGAATAGAAAAACATGAAGAAGATAAAAAAATAATAACAAGTACAGCAACAAAGGCTTTTAATTCCCCAAGGTTTTGCGGAAAAGCCAATCAGATTTTCCACACATTTTTTTTGTGTGTGGCAGAGAGGCCCAGTGCATGTTATAGGCAGTCTGTTACATGGGCCCATAGCACTGGTCTGGGTAACCATCCATAGTGGTTAAAACTCAAGATGAAACAGAACTCATCTGCAATAACCAATGTCTTTGGTAATCATTGTCAATGAAAGGTTTGTTTTCAGTGATGCAAAACAATGTAACACAATCATTGAAATGCAGGTTAAATAAATAAACCACAGCAAGAAGGAGAGAACTAGTCACACTGTTCCTGGGTAAATAAATGGAGAACCATCATTTTCATTCTCAGGCTACAAATGCCTGATCAAGTTGAATACTTGATCAAATACCCAAGACCAAACTACTAAAACCATTGGCTCCAATGCATACATGTGCTTATAATACAAAGCAGTATAAAAGTTAAGATAAAAGGGGCATTTAATTGAAAATGTTGGGCAAAACCAAGATACAAAGAGGGCTTGGGTGGGAAGTTAAAGTTAGTGTTTCCGAATCTCCAATAAGAATAAAGCTGATCTACATGTACATTGTAGTCTCAAAAGAAATTTAACCACTTGTATAGAACATTCCAAGGTATATATCGGTACAATGCTTATGGAGCTGGCCCTCCATGATTTGCGTTTATTTTGGAAACGCTTAGCAAATCTATTTCAGCCCAATTTAAACGTTTAAACCTTTAGCCACGTCACACAGGCTGCATGCCACCTGCACCAGTGTTTGCACTCAAGCATGTTAGTATACAAGAATATACATTAAATAATTATGGTGCACAGCAAACGAAGGGCAGCATCGACACTGATCTACAAAGAAGATCTTTCATAATGGACTGTCTTTTGCTTTGTAAATAAAATGGTTTAAAGGTGTCCTTTAGTATCATTAATTGTGTGTGAAATGCATACGCGGGCAGATACAGCAAACACATATTCAATGCGGGTTTGGTTTAAACATCTTGGAAAATTAATTGTAAATGGATTAAGAATGTTTATCATTTAAATGTTTAAACGGCACCCTTTACCACCAACCATGCACAAGGGCAACAGCATGTGTGCCTCTCATGTCCTAGCTACTCTACTCATATTCATAATAAAAAACATTCTAAATATTTGAGAAAAGTGTATAGAAACTGCAGTGAAGCAAGTTACAAAGAAGGCTTGGTTGGGAAGTTTATCTTGCTGAAGTTTGTGTTTCTGAATGTCCAATAAGAATAAAGATGGTCTCATTTGTTTAAACAAAAAAAAGGGGATCTATTGAAAAGAACATATGGAGTACATACTTCGTCTCATGGAGATGACCCTCGATGAATAGACCATTCTATTTGGCACCGCCCACCATGTACATGTATGTGGGCAACAAATCGTTCACCTCTCCTATGTTCAATACCGGTATTACATGTGCCAGACGTGCACATGTCATACATGCGAATGCATGCACATTACAAAATGTGTACACACCTATGTCGGGCATAAATCATGGTTGTGATTGGTCAAAACTTCCTGGAGCGGGGTGTGTGGATCAGTCTATTGCCCACCTGTTTTCATGAAAAATGGTGGCGAGTATGGTACATGTACTGGTAGCTGGAAATATAAATGAATGTTGCGCGATCAGTATTTACACTTGTACCGTATCTTTAAGCAATACATGTAGAAGTAGAGAAGAACTTGCAACACATGTGGGTTTTTTTTTCAAGACTGATTGGAAATATTAAGTTTATTTTTCAACCTACAATGCACATAGAACACCTCATGTAAAAAAATTGTTGTTATATTTCTGAGGTGGTGTTATCAGTTTGGGACCAATTTTGTCATTTTGAGAAATGGGTAATTTTAAAAACAAAATCAAAATCCCATTTAAACACATGGAAGTATGTACAACTGTACAATCTCGAAATAAGTTTGCACATATGACTACGGTTGATGTACATGTGTAAGATACTAAATGTAATATAACACATGTAAACTTTCTATGTACATGTATACAATCCCATATCCTGCTCAAAGTGTTCAAGTCTGTCCCGTTTGTGAAGTTGCAATCAGAAAGTTTCTGTACATTGCACATGTCCATGGATGCATGGAGCATCAATAATTTTCATGGATGTTTTGTAGATATATAATGTCTTGATACCATTTTCGTATATTTTTTTCTTTTTTATTCCCTGCCTTTTGTTTTGATTGCTTGAACAATTACATTTTGGTTGATATCTCTAAACCAAGTGATACATGTACATGTAACTGTACCACCTTTCTGTAACTGCTAATTTGTGTGCAGGTGTGTATGTGATATCAGAACCACCCTGACAGTCCCATGAAGCAATGAACTTGCCATCTGCACTCAAATGGCAGATTTGATTTAAGACCAAAAGGTAAATATCACCTGCATCATCACAACACAGCCCCTCAGGACCACTACAACTTTGAGTAAACAGTTTGTTGCCATGTAAGTCAACAGCCATCAGCAAACCCTCCTTGCTGTTGGTGTAAATAAGCCGCTTGTTGCTGAAGATCAAACGCGTATCAATCTTTGGAGCAGGCAGTGTTCTGACGAGGGAACCATCTGGGTTGTGTAGAGATATCTGTTCCTTGTCCATGTAACCCACTGCTATCAGATTGCTGCTGTCCACTGCCAGGCATGTCGGTGTGCCATCCACGCCGGCCTCTTTACCCGGTAGGAACTGATGAAGGAGTTGGTATTCCTTGGTGAAGAACTTGACTGCAGGATTGTCTAGGATCAGAAGTTGATCATCCTTGTTGATGGCTAGAGCTGTTGCTTTCTGTATGTCATTAGGGTCATGGGGTTCGTTTGGTTTATCAGGGTCAGGTTTGTTGGTCTTTGCAGATATCAACTTCCCCGCTGGATCCAATGTACGCAGTTTACCATTGTGTGCCACGACCATTTCACTTGTGGAGTATGCTGCAATATGGTTTGTGCTGTACACTCTTGCAAAGGCCTCATCTCTCTCCCATTTCTCCTCCAAGAGCAGAGTCCCAAGCTGACCATCCTCTTTACTCTCCTTAAAGCCAAGGAATGACTTCCCATGCTTGATATCCAAACTCTTATGCACCTCCACCTTCTCATTCAAATCCCGCAGCATTTTCTTCCTGGACTTCAGGATCTCATAGCACGTTGCTGTAGTCATCGCTTCATTCACTTCACCCAGAATCTTCTCAGACGTTACCGCATATGCAAATTGTTTATCTCGTTTGGTGGCAATGGCCCTGGCCTCCAGTTTGAGTTGTTTTTCTTTCTCTCTGATTTTGGTAATTTCCTTTTCTGCTTTCTGTGAAATTTGAGAGTAAGTTTTTGCCAGCATCTTGTCAAGTCGGTAGCGTGAATGACCTGAAGAGGGGTTGGCAGAAACAAATTTTTGAATGCATTCTTCTGTTTTAGATACGGATTCTGTTACTTCTTTTTTACATTTATTGAATGCCTCGTCAATACCTTCATAAGAATGCATGGATTCTTTGTGGTCAATGTTTGTGCATTCATTGCATATGAGGACATCACATGTGTTACAATACAGACAGAGATCTTGATCTGGATGCTTGAAACACTTGGGAACTTTCTTGAGTTCAGTGTCCTCTGTTACTTCTTGGGAGTCAACAGGTAGCTCGGTCAAGTCTACAATCTTGTGAGCCCTCAGTGATGCCAATCGATTGTGTGCCTTCAGGCATTCTTGACAGAGATAATGCTTGCAATCAATGCATCGAGAAATGGCTTCGTTCTCCTCATCACATGCCTGACACATGACTTTTAACCCCTGACCTTCAGTCTGTTCCTGTTGATTGACATACTTTGAACCTCCAGGTAGCATGTCCACGCCGGCTTCAGTCAGGGCAGTTTCCTTTCGACACAACGGACAGACAATACTCTTGTCGTCCTTATTTTGTGTCAGTCTGAGTTCTTGCAGACATTTCAGGCAGAAGCTGTGTGAGCAGTCTAGCATCCTAGGATCCTTGTACTCGGTGTAACAGATAGGACATTCTTGAAGTTCCTTCTGAGTCTCATCCAAGACTAGATCGGTCACACCTCCTACTGCCATCTTGCTCAGTTGGACTCTACATGTACCATATAAGAGTGGAAAGAAAAACGAGCTTTCAACTAATATGCATACTACAAGATGCTGTATAATTATAGACTGACTCATGTTAAGTATACAGTGGAACGCCGCTATAATGAACATCATTGGATCCACAGAAAGTGTTCGTAATAATGATCCTTCTATATAGTGATTTTGAACTACTGGTACCCTCTTTTGACCAATAGTGAACTGGCATTTCTCACATCCCGCGGCCGCACGAGGAGTCATCACGAAATTTTAGCAACAGTCGGTTTTCCTATTTATTCCTTGGGCCGGGTGGTTTTCCCTTAATTTTATTCCTTGGGGAAATAATAGCCATCTGTAGCTTGTCGACATTCATACACGATGTAACTATGGGTCTATAAATTGCTTCATTTCAATTTAAATGGCGTCAGGGAACCAGACTGCAAGAACATGATTGTTTTTCTTGGTTTTTCTAGCATCTACAAACCCAAAACATCAAACAAGTCAGTGTAACAATATTTGCTGTAAAATACTAACTCCCAAAATCCATCCATTTCTGAAAATTACAGCAAAGGCAAATGTATATTCCCATAACATTGTCCACCTACCTACAAGTTCAACAGGCCTGTTTATGGGTACAGTTTGAAGTCGTTTCCTGCATGCAGTCTGTCAGCAGTATCAGCCACACCCTACTACAACAGCACGACTGTATGTTGTGTACACGGATTGTCCAATACTGAATAGTGCCTCGCTACCACAGTCAAGTGCACAGCAACGGCTGTCGTTATGACGCCAAAACTGTTTCGTCATGACAACACAATTTCTCATATGGGAAATTCCCAGGCTTTTATGAATAGCTTTTCATGAGAAACCTCTGACCTCAAGCATATTGTTGTTGGTTGTGGCTAGGTGTTCAGTGGTACTTGTACTTTGTACCCGGCTGCTCGTGTGCATGTAGGCAGAGGGATCGGTTTATTATAATTTATAAAAAGTTTATGATGATAATCTGTATGGGTTATTCCACCGGGTTGGTAAACAATGTGTGACATATATGACCATATTATGAGCAGTATGAATGCCTTGCTTGTAGTTGCTCTACATAATATTTGTTGTGGGGTGTTTCACTACTGCAGAAAGTTTGAAATCATTTCAATGTGCCAAAAATATGAGCAAAAATGTCATTCGGACGTAACACTTGTCTTGTATGCACAGCTGAAGAACTAGACTGGAAGTCTGTTTGAGTTCTTTACCCCATTTTATTTGCATACCGCTGATGCAGGTGAAAACTAAAGGAAAATACAAAAATTCATATTAAATAATACAATCATATAAACATCAAAATACACGATTAAACAATTACATCAATAGGTTTAGAGAGAATATTAGACCAATTGTGAACGGGCAGCACCTTATCGACAATATATACTCGGTTGCGGAGGAGTCAACAATTCATTTTAATGAAATACAATTAATCCAATGAATTATTTAAATAAAGAAACCCACTGATATTAAACTGACAATCATTCCCCGGGTAAAGAACCATCGGCACACAGTGAGGTATACAGGTTAAACTGTTGTTGGGTGTTCAGGGATTTACGGCGGCATTCTGGGGTGCTGTACATAATAATGTGAATAGCAAATAAATAAACATACCACAATGAAATATAATTCACAGATATAAATTATATAATAAATTGATATCCCCAAAAATCTGTACTTTCTGTTTCCATGTACCGGGGTGAAGGCCTATAAAATAAGGGCGTTGGCTCTAAGGAATTTCTGCATGAACTAAAACACACGTATCCATGATTATCCAGCCAGGCGCTAGTAATATAGTATATGGATAAATGCTTACAGGGAATTAAATGTTCAGACATAAACATGATATTAATTGAAGTAAAAAATAAACCAAAGTAAAAAAATACTTACAAATTGTTGGCTACCGAAAAGTGAAGTGAGTTGGTCCGGAGCGTGAACGCAACTGATTTGAATTTCCCGCACACCGGGGTGGTGCAAGCAAAAACATTACGTCATGGCATACCATAGATTCCTAAACAGGGTTCGTCTGGGACTGACTAGATTAGACTTGCAAATTATGTAAATAAGGGCTTTAAATAAGGGAAATAGTTACTCCAATGGAAGAAAATTAAATAATTGAATAAATACAAAGTGGCGATGATAACAACATTAACACCGTGTCAATGTCTAAGCCGGTGGAAAAAAAACTTGCAGAAAAACTAGGGGATTTGGGATAGAAAACATGAAGAATAATTTTTAAAATACAGAAAAAAAGGCTTTTCCGCAAGGTTTTGCGGAAAAGCCAATCAGATTTTCTACACATTTTTTCGTGGGCCGCAGAGAGGCCCAGTGCATGTTATAGGCAGTCTGTTACATGGGCCCATAGCACTGGTCTGGGTAACCATCCATAGTGGTTAAAACTCAAGATGAAACACAACTCATCTGCAATAACCAATGTTTTTGGTAACATCATTGTCAATGAAAGGTTTGTTTTCAATGGTGCAAATTAATGTTATACAGTCATTGAAATGCAGGTGAAATAAATAAACCACAGCAAGAAGGAGAGAACTAGTCAAACTGTTTGGGTAAATAAATGGAGAACCATCGTTTATTCTGAGCTGCTAGGTTACAAATGCCAAGTTGAATGCCTGGTCAATTATCCAAGACCAAACTACTAAAATGAAAGGCTCGATATGATGCATACATATGCTCGTAATACAAAGCAGTATAAAACTTAAGATAAAAGGGGCATTTAATTTAAAATGTTGGGCAAAACCAAGATACAAAGAAGGCTTGGTTGGGAAGTTAAATTTAGTGTTTCCGAATCTCCTATAAGAATGCAGCTGATCTACAGTGTAGTCTGAAAAGAAATGTAATCGTTTGTATAGAACATTCCAAGGTATAACGATAAATTCTTATGGAGCTGGCCCTCGATGATTTGCATTTATTTTGTAAACGTTTAGCAAATCTATTTCAGCCCAATTTAAACGTTTAAACCTTTAGCCACGTCACACAGGCTGCGTGCCGCCTGCACCAGTGTTTGCACTCAAGCATGTTAGTTACAAGAATATACATTAAATAATTATGGTGCACAGCAAACGAAGGGCAGCATCGACACTGATCTGCAAAGAAGATCATTCATAATGGACTGTCTTTTGCTTTGTATATAAAATGGTTTAAAGGTGTCCTTTAGTATTATTAATTGTGTGTGAAATGCATACCAGGGCAGATACAGCAAACATATTCAGTGCGGGTTTGGTTTAAACATTTTGGAAAATTAATTGTAAATGGATTAAGAATGTTTATCATTTCAATGTTTAAATGGCACCCTTTACCACCAACCATGCACAAGGGCAACAGCATGTGCGCCTCTCATGTCCTAGCTGCTCTACTCATATTCATAATACAAAACAGTCTCAATATTTGAGAAAAGTGCATAGAAACTACAGTGAACCAATTAAGTTACAAAGAAGGCTTGGTTGGGAAGTTTATCTTGCTGAAGATTGTGTTTCTGAAAGTCCAATAAGAATAAAGCTGGTCTCAATTGTTTAAACAAAAAAGGGATCTATTGTAAAGAACATGGAGTACATACTTCGTCTCATGGAGATAGCCCTCGATGAACAGACCATTCTATTTGGCAGCGCCCACCATGTATGTGGGCAACAAATCGTTCACCTCTCCTATGTTCAATACCGGTATTACATGTGCCAGACGTACACATGTCATACATGCCAATGCATGCACATGACAAATTTGTACACACCTATGTCGGGCATAAATCATGGCTGTGATTGGTCAAAACTTCCTGGAGCGGGGCGTGTGGATTTGTCTATAATTTCCCATCTGTTTTCATGACAAATGGTGGAGTATGGTACATGTACTGGTAGCTGGAAATATAAATGAATGTTGCACGATCAGTATTTACACTTGTACCATATCTTTAAGCAATACATGTAGCTCAGTAGAGAAGAACTTGCGACACATGCGGTTTTTTTTCTAGACTAATTGGAAATATTTAAAAAAAAATTCAACCTACAATGTACATAGAACACCTCATGTAAAACATTTATAGTTGTATTTCTGAGGCGATGTTATCAGTTTGGGACAAATTTTGTCATTTTGGGAAATGGGAAGTTTAGAAAAAAAATCAAACTAGCGCTTCCATTTTAAAAAAACATGGATGTATGTACAACTGTACAAGCTCCAAATATGTTTGCACATATGACTACGGTTGATGTACATGTGTAAGATACTGAATGTGATATAACACATGTAATCTTTCTATGTACATGTACATGTATACAATCCCATATCTGCTCAAAGTGTTCAAGTCTGTCCTGTTTGTGAAGTTGCAATCAGAAAGCTTCTGTACATTGCACACGTCCATGGATGCATGGAGCATCAATAATTTTCATGGGTGTTTTGTAGATAAAATGTCTTGATACCATTTTTGTATATTTTTTCTTTTTTTATTCCCTGCCTTTTGTTTTGATCGTTTGAACAATTACATGTTGGTTGATATCTCTAAACCAAGTGATACATGCACATGTACACAGCAACCCCACTGTACCAGTTCCTCCGTAATGTACATTTAACTGCTAATTTATGTGCAGGTGTGTATGTGATATCAGAACCACCCCGACAGTCCCATGAAGCAATGCACTTGCCATCTGCACTAAAATGGCAGATTTTATCTGAGGCCGAAAGGTAAATATCACCTGCATCATCACAACACAGCCCACGAGGATCACTACAACTTTGAGTAAACAGTTTGTTGCCATGTAAGTCAACAGCCATCAGCCAACCCTCATTGCTCTTGGTGTAAATAAGCCGCTTGTTGCTGAACTTCAAATATGTACCAATCTTTGGAGCAGGCAGTGTTCTGACGAGGGAACCATCTGGGTTGTGTAGAGATATCTGTTCCTTGTCCTTGTAACCCACTGCTATCAGATTGCTGCTGTCCACTGCCAGGCACGTCGGCATTCCATCCACGCCGGCCTCTTTACCCGGTAGGAACTGATGAAGGAGCTGGTATTCCTTGTTGAAGATCTTGACTGCAGGATTGTCTAGGATCAGAAGTTGATCATCCTTGTTGATGGCTAGAGCTGTTGCTTTCTGTATGTCATTAGGGTCATGGGGTTCGTTTGGTTTATCAGGGTCAGGTTTGTAGGTCTTTGTAGAAATCACCTTCCCTTTTATACCCAATGTTAGCAATTTATCACTCTGTACCACAGCAATTTCACTTGTGGAGTATGCTGCTATATGTCGATAGTCTCTACCTTGCACATATTCTGAAAAGGCCACATCTGTCTCCCATTTCTCCTCCAAGAGCAGAGTCCCAAACTGACCATCCTCTTTACTCTCCTTAAAGCCAAGGAATGACTTCCCATGCTTGATATCCAAACTCTTATGCACCTCCACCTGCTCATTCAAATCCCGCAGCATTTTCTTTTTGTTCTCCAGGATCTCATAGCACGTTGCTGTAGTCATCACTTTATTCACTTTACCCAGAATCTTCTCAGACGTTACCGCATATGCAAATTGTTTCTCTCGTTTAGTGGCAATGTCCCTGGCCTCCATTTTGAGTTGTTGTTCTTTCTCTCTGATTTTGGCAATTTCCTTTTCTGCTTTCTGTGAAATTTGAGAGTA
This sequence comes from Patiria miniata, assembly GCF_015706575.1. Classification (NCBI taxonomy): domain Eukaryota; kingdom Metazoa; phylum Echinodermata; class Asteroidea; order Valvatida; family Asterinidae; genus Patiria; species Patiria miniata. The sequence continues at coordinate 9,552,138 of NW_024037073.1, forward strand.
CGTTTTTACCAGCATCTTGTCAAGTCTGTAACGTGAATGACCTGAAGAAGGGGTTGCAGAAATGAATTTTTTTATGCACTCTTCTGTTTTAGCTACGGATTCATGTACTTCTTGTTTACATCTGCTAACCGCCTGGTCGATGCTGACGTGAGAATGTATGGATCCTTTGTGGTCAATGTTTGTGCATTCATTGCATATGAGGACTTCACATGTGTTACAATACAGACAGAGATCTTGATCTGGGTGCTCGCGACACTTGGGAACTTTCTTGAGTTCAGTATCCTCAGTTATTTCTTCGGGCTCAACAGGTAGCTCTGTCAAAGCTACAATCTTGTGACTCTTCAGTGCTGCAAATCGATTATGCGCCTTCTGGCATTCTTGACAGAGATAATGCTTGCAATCCATGCATCGAGAAATAGCTTCGTTCTCCGCCTCATCACATGCCTGACACATGACTTTTAACCCCTGACCTTCAGTCTGTTCCTGTTGATTAACATCCTTTGATCCTCCAGGTAGCATGTCCACGCCAGCTTCAGTCAGGGCAGTTTCCTTTCGACACAACGGACAGACGATATTCTTGTCGTCCTTATTTTGTGTCAGTTTGAGTTCTTGCAGACATTTCAGGCAGAAGCTGTGTGAGCAGTCTAGCTTCCTAGGATCCTTGTACTCAGTGTAACAGATAGGACATTCTTGAAGTTCCTTCTGGGTCTCATCCAAGACTAGATCTGTCACACCTCCCTCTGCCATCTTGCTCAGTTGTACTCTACATGTACCATATAAGAGTGGAAAGAAAAACAAACTTTCAACTTATGCATGTACTATAAGATACTGCATGAATATAGATGGACTAATGTTCAGTATACAGTGGAACACCGTTACAATGAACATTGTTGGATCCACAGAAAGTGTTCATAGTGACGATCGTTCGGTATAGTGATTTTGAACTGCTGGTTCCCTCTTTTGACCAATAGTGAACTGGCATTTCTCACATCCCGCAGCCGCAGGAGGAGTCCTCTAAACTTTAGCAACGGGTGGTTTTCCCTTTTATTCCTTGGGCCGGGTGGTTTTCCCTTAATTTTATTCCTTGGGGAAATAATAGCCATCTGTCGCTTGTCGACATTCACACACAATGTTACTATGGGTCGTTCGATGTTCGGGAATTAAAAGGGGTCCAAATAGTGTTTCATGTACAACCGGTAGATTTTTTGTTAATCTATTGACTTTTTTCAACAACAATGCTCGGTAGATGTTGTACATTAAAACCGGGAGCCAAGGATGATGTTCGGTATAGCCGAATGTTTGGTATAGCGGTGTTCGGTATAACGGCGTTCCACTGTAGTTCACTAACAGTTTGCATACATGTAGATGTAAATATGTATTTAAATCACTTCAATTTTATGCAGATGAAATCAAAAACATACATGCATATAACAATATGAAGGTAAATAATCAAAGAACATCATGACAGTCAAGATTTCTTCTTCTTGGATACATGAGAGCATAATGCAGTCTGTCATGGTGCTATTTATTATATTCCCCTGTGCGGCTGCATACGGTACAACATTTGCAAACATCAAAAAACAAAACATCCAAATTATTATGAAATACCTTACTAGACTGTTAGTGAATGACAGTCCAAAGCATCCTGTAAAATCATGGCACCTGGTGTGCTGACATTTTCAAGAATAGTGGTATTTTTGTATCAATTTCAAATTGGAAGAAAAATCAATTACTGCCCAGATACCATGTTTAGTCTGAATATTGTTTGCAATCGATCACACATCTATGAACGGGTCCAAGCCTTCTAGACTGGTTCCCCGACCTTACAATTCCCCGACCTCTATGAATTGCTCCATTTCAATTTAAGTGACATCAGGGAACCAGACTGCAAAAACATGATTGTTTTTCTTGGTTTTTCCAGCATCTACAAACCCAAAACAGCAAACAAGTCAATGTAACAATATCTGCTATAAAACACTAACTCCCAAAATCCATCCGTTTCTGAAAATTACAGCAAAGGCAAATGTATATTCCCATAACATCGTCCACCTACCTACAAGTTCAACAGGCCTGTTTATGGGTACAGTTTGAAGTCGTTTCCTGCATGCAGTCTGTCAGCAGTATCAGCCACACCCTACTATTACTACAACATCACAACTGTATGTTGTGTACACGGATTGTCCAATAGATAGTGTTGTGGATCAAGAATTTAAGTTTGCCAGAAGATAGAGATAGGACAGTCAGAAAGAATCAAAGGACAATCCATTGTGTCTGCATGGGATACAGGGCCCCAAAAGCTAATTACATTGGCTTATTCCATTAGGGTCCCATGGTGCTGTATTTCTCCTGTGCTAGCTTGATTATCATCCTCCACTTACCTACAATGTAGCCGTTTTATGGGTCGAGTTCAAAACTTTTCCCCCCTTTATGTATACAGTCTGTCAGCAGAATCAGCCACACTCTACATGTACTGCTACATGGACTACAACAGTGCTCACTGCTGTACTGTACGTGTTGTTCACGTTGTATAGTGCCTCACTACCACAGTCAAGTTCACTTTACTGAGTTGTAACAGCTTTCATTGCGATGTCGCAATTGAACTGTTTCCTCATGAACATTATTGCTCATCCTCCACTTACCTACAATGTAGCCGTTTTATGGGTACAGTTTGAGGTTTTTTCCTGCATACAGTCTGTCAGCAGACTCAGCCACACCCTTCTTGTACATGTAGGGCTTTGTAGGCCCTTGTATACTACAACAGCACGACTGTATGTTTTGTTCACGCATTGTCCAATATTACTGAATAGTGCCTCGCTACCACAGTCAAGTGTACAGCAACGGCTGTCGCTGTAAATGTTGAACTATTTCCTCATGAACACAATTCCCAGGTTTTTATGAATAGCTTTTTATGTGACATCTCTGACCTCAAGCTAGGCCCAATTTCATAGTGCCAGGTTAGGCCCAAAATTTGCTTAAGCACAAAAATGTTGCTTAATATAATCACGTTACCCACCGAACTCCATGCGATTGTTATGCTAAGTAAACAACAGCTAAATACCAGCCACAAGCAATGTACATCGCATGGAGTTTTGACCGGTAACATGATTATATTAAACAAGGTTTTTTTTGTGCTGAAGCAAATTTGATGCTTGAGCAGCTCTATGTAATTGGGCCCTTAGGTGTCCTGTACTTGTACATTGTACCGGGCTGCTCTGGTGCATGTACATGTAGGCAGATCATGGATCGGTGTATTACAGTTTATAAAAAGTTTATGAGGATAACCTTGATGGGTTATTCCAGTATGAATGCCTTGCTAGCAGTTGCTCTAAATAATATTTGTTGTTGGGTGTTTCACTACTGCAGAAAGTTTTAAATCATTGAATGTGCCAAAAATATGAGCAAAAATGTCATTCGGACGTAGCATTTGTCACTGTAAGCACCGCTGAAGAACGAGACTGGAAGTCTGTTTTGAATTCTGGACCCCATTTTATTTGCATACCCCTGATGCAGGTGAAAACTAAAGGAAAATACAAAAATTCATATTAAATAATACAATCACATAAACATCAAAATACACGATTAAACAATTACATCAATAGGTTTAGAGAGAATATTAGACCAATTGTGAACGGGCAGCACCTTATCGACAATATACTCGGTTGCGGAGGAGTCAACAATTAATTTTAATAAAATACAATTAATCCAATGAATTATTTAAATAAAGAAACCCACTGATATTAAACTTACAATTGTTCCCCGGGTAAGGAATCATCAGCACACAGTGAGGTATATGGTTTAAACAGTTGTTGGGTGATCAGGGATTTACGGCGGCATTCTGGGGTGCTGTACAAAATAATGTGAATAGCAAATAAATAAACATACCACAATGAAATATAATTCACAGATATAAATTATATAATAAATTGACATCCCCAAAAATCTGTACTTTCTATTTCCATATACTGGGGTGAAGGCCTATAAAATATGGGCGTTGGCTCTAAGGAATCTTAGGTGTCCACTTCTGGGACTCTCTTACCTGTTAAACCTTACATTTGCATATTTCTCTAGCCTAAGGCTGCCAATCGCTAGCGTTTTATACCACAGTAAATAGCGCCCTCAGCGCCCAGGCCCTCAGTACCTGTATCAGTCTGGTACCCTCGTCCTCTTTTTCTCTAGCGCTCACACGAGTGAGACGTAGATTTCTTAAGCTCTCGAAGGATTTGCCTTTTTCTTCCGTATATCGCTAAGTATTGATTAAAGTAACATTAAAATTAGTTGTACACAAAGTGTGTGTCGTCTTTTCATTTCTTGTGAAGAAAAATACCACTCCTTAGATATTTTCTTTGCCGTTTTCGTTACTGGAAAATCACCAGTTCTATCGTTTCGTTGTAGAATCATGGCGGAGTCACGCAAGATTAAGCACGGCATTACCCCGCCCAATTTTGTTACGTGCGGCGCTTGTCGCCACATTAAACCCCGGGCACGTGTGGACGCTCATGATTTATGCCCACGTTGCCGTTCATGCACCCCAGAAAATACCTGCGAGGTATGCCATACTTGGGGAGAAGACGAGTGGGACGCAGTTTCGGCTTGGCTTAATTCACGGTCGCCATCGGTGGACTCGGCCGTGAGTAATTCTCCCGGGTCATCACAACGCAAACGATCGACCAAAAAAAAATTGGGTACACCTTTACACCGGGGACACGCTTTCCGGGCCTCTGGCCCCCGCTAAGAATACCAAATACGCTGGGGCTGCGCCTTCCGGGCCTCCAGTCCCCATACGTACTTCAGACAGCAACCGACCAAGCCACCCATGTACCGGAGACACGCTTTCCGGGCCTCTGGCCTCCGGTACACCGGGTGCAGGGAATAGGGCTACGCCTGCCGGGCCTCTAGCCCCTACTCCCGGTAAAAAGAAAAGCAAAAAATCGGACCACGCCGCCGGGTCCGGAGCTATGCCTTCCGGGCCTCTAGCCTCCGGTGCCCCGGAGAGGGATAACAGGGTGGCTCCTTCCGGACCCCTAGTCCCGTCTTCCGGCAAAGCGTGCGGTAAGAAAGTGGGCCGAACCGGGGACGAGCAGACGTCCTCCGCACCCTTAGCCCCCGAGACGAGACGATCCGGGTAATTTCCGGGATACAGATCCGACCCAGATGGAAACCGGGTCGCCCGGGACTCACCGGAGCCGGAGAGATACGGTTTTGAAGGGTAAGCACCGCCATCACAAGAAACTCCGGCGCCGTTATTATAGCTCCAGTTCCTCTTCGGTGGAGTCCGTCTCGAGCTATTCTTCGGGCTCCCGACGCTCGCGTCGCCGGAGCTCTCGATCCAACAACATAAAAAAAATGTTGTTACAGGGTTTCCAGCAATTATCGGCTACGATAACATCGTTGGTTCCTAAACCGATTGGGCAAACTTCGGTTAACGAACCCGTTACTGTTAGCCCTTCACAGGATCATGAGTCCGGTGATCAGATGTCAGTTTTTCCCTCCGATAATTTATCTTCGGATTTTGACAACCGTCCACGTCCCCGTGCAGCCGTAGACAAACAATCGGCTTCAGCTGAGGGTCACAAAGATCAATTCGCTGAGCCCGAGTGCCGGGAGGAGGGCGAAATGCCCAAACTTCCCACGGTCGTCTCGTCCGATGACGAGTCTGCCATTTCGTTACCTCTTTCTGCTTCTGACCAAAGATTACGGGTTTTGATGAAAGACATGGTCAGAGTGCTCAACATATCACCGGCCGACGACCCGACGCCAGATGAAAGTGGCCGCCGATCCTACAAAAAACGTACCGGCCCGGCTGAATTCCGGGACTCAGGATTTCCTGGTCTTTCTGATTGATCGGTCTTGTGCCGATCGGATCAAGACATTAGCGGCGGTAAAGAAATGGCGCCCTCTTGCGAAGAGAGATACACGGCCGTTTCGGGTACCGCGGTCTGATTTTGAGGAATTTCTTTCAGTCCCGGCTATGTCAGATACAGTCAAAGATAAAATCGCGGCCGATTCTACTGGCCGTACGTCACGTAAATCTCCATTTGTCAGCCGTGAAAGAAATAAAATGGAGGATACTCTTGCAAAAGTTGACACAGCATCCCGAGCAGGGTTGCGAGTGTCTTGTTTTCTGCAACTATTGTCTGAGTTTCTTGTCTGTCCGTGTGAAGCAGACTCTCCAGTATCTCCTGAGACAACAGAACTAGCATTTCGTTGCTTGGACGATTGTCTCCGTATTTGCATGGACCAGTTTGTCCGAGTTTCCATGTGTGCTACTACAGCTCGTAGGGCCAATGTTCTGGATGCCATTTTTCTCCCATCAGAGGGAGCAAGGGCACGCCTTGAATCACTTCCCCTTTTGGGAACAGATTTGTTCAATGGGAAGTTTCAAGAGGCCATGGAGGCCGAGGCCAAACGTTTGGAGGCTAAACGTTTGGAGGCTACAGACAAAATAAATCTGCGAAAGCCTACAAGGGCAAGCACGACATCTGTTAGGGGGAATAAACAACCTGCTAATACTGGTAGCCAGCGGTTTCCCCGTAAGCCTTAATTTGAAGCCCTTTCGTGGGCGTGGCCGAGCCTTCACATCCAAACCTAGTCCACAGGATCCGGATAAATCAAATCCATCCAGTACAGTGCTGTGGCCTCGTGGTTAAGGGCACTGATTCGTGGTCTGCGGGTAAAGCTGCAGGTTGTGGGTTCGAGTCCTGGCGGGGTCATGGTGCGTGTGCACTTGGGCAAGGCACTTTGTCACTCATTGCTTCTCTCCACCCAGGAGTAAATGGGTACCTGTGAGGGCAGAGATGGTTATTGTGATTGAATTAGCTACCTTGCGCCTAACAGGCTGCATCGAGCTGTATACTCCCCAGGGAGCTGAGATGGTATTTGGAATGTTTCATGTGCCCAATGAGCAGGGGTAATAATGATGTAGCGCCTTGAGCACCAGTCCTGGTGGATACGTGCGCTTTATAAATAGCCAATATTATTATTAATATTATTATTATTCACCGGTTCGCGAGAGCGCACCTTTCGACCCTCATACACTCCCTGGCCTAAATCAAGTTATGGAGGCTACCGCCGGGGATCCTGGCGTAAATGACTATTCAACTACCACGGCCTACTACACAGGGCCAGTAGGAGGCCGTCTCAGACATTTCGCAGAGATTTGGGCCCTTTCCTGTCAAGACAAGTGGGTACAGGACACCATAAGGCAGGGGTATGCATTAGAATTCACAAGCACACCCCCATCGGGCTTTACTCCACATCCAACTCCCATTCCAACAGACAAGCAAAAACGCCTTGCACTGGAAAACGAAATTCAAACCCTACTCCAGAAACAGGCAATTCACCTGGTTCAACGGGGAGATATAAGGCACGGATTCCACTCGTCATTCTTCCTAACACCAAAGAAGAACCCAGGCGAGTGGTGTCCTATACTGAATCTGAAACCCTTAAACAGGTATATTCGGCCGAAAAGATTCAGGATGGAGACGCTGCGTACAGTCCTCGAGGCTCTACCGGTACCAGCTTGGGCATCCTCACTAGATTTACAGGATGCATACCTACATGTCCCAATTTCAAAGGACCATGTTCACTTCCTTCGGTTTCAGTACCACGGAAAAACTTACGAGTTCAGTTGCCTTCCATTCGGCCTTTCAACAGCCCCAAAGGTGTTTACCAGAATAGCAAAAACTGTTGCATCAATTCTGCGGAAAAGGAACATTCAGATTTTTGTTTACCTCGACGATTGGCTCGTCGTGGGCTCAACCAGAGAGGAGACTCTAAGGGCAATCAGACTAACGCAAGAACTAACAGTCCGGTTGGGTTTTCTGATAAATCAGAAAAAGTCTCATCTGGAACCTTCCACACGGCCAGTCTATTTAGGGGCCGAGTTGGATCTCCTGCAGGGCGTAGCTGTACCTACTCAGGAAAGAATTCACAACCTAATAGAGTGTGTAACACTTTTTCTGCCTGCCAAAATAGCCCCGGCCATAGCATGGTTACGTCTTCTGGGGCTCATGGCAAGTATGGTGGACATAGTCCCGTGGTGCAGACTAAGGATGCGACCCATTCAGCTCCATCTTCTTGCCCACTATCGGCCAAAACTGCATTCAATAACTCATCTCGTACCAGTCGTTCAAGATATTCAACCACATCTACGTTGGTGGCTGAATCCATCCAACCTCAACATAGGTCTGTCTTTCATTCCAACCAAACCGAAAATGACCTTAATAACGGATGCTTCCAACCACGGCTGGGGGGCGCATCTCGGCACAGAACCAGTTGCGGGGAATTGGAACCCAGACGAGAGGGTCCTCCATATCAACGTTCTCGAGCTGCTGGCTGTCAGAAAAGCACTGATCCACTTCCAGCGCACAATAAAAGGTCATGCAGTGCTAGTAAAGTCCGACAACTCCACCGTTGTCTCCTACATAAACCGTCAAGGAGGCACACGGTCCCCTCAGCTTTGTCTTCACACTTGGGATCTCCTAATGTGGTGCACCACGAACGACATAACGTTGACGGCACTTCACATTGCTGGCAAGCTGAACCTCATGGCAGATGCTCTCTCCAGGGGGAAAATAATCCCGACAGAATGGACGCTACATCCAACGGTAGTCCAGAACATTTTTCAAAGGCTCGATCGCCCGCACATAGATCTGTTTGCATCAGCCCTCAACAACCATCTGCCGGTATACTGCGCACGAAGTCCCGATCCCCATGCGTGGGCAATGGACGCCCTTTCCATAAGCTGGACAAACATGTTCGGATACGCATTTCCACCAATCTCTCTCCTTCCGAAGGTCCTGAGGAAGATAGAGTCGGATCATTGCAAAATAATCCTCATCGCCCCATTCTGGCCTCGTCAGCCTTGGTTTCAGAGGATAGTCAATCTTCTGATTCACACACCAATAATACTCCCTCAGAGGGTAGATCTTCTTGCTCAACCCCGCTCCAAAATTCTACTGCCAGAGCCAGAGACACTTCACCTGACGTGTTGGCTATTGTCGAACAGTCTCTCCGAACAGCAGGACTTTCGGCAAACGCTGCCACCATTGCTGCCCAAAGTCGTAGGGCCTCAACACGACAGTCATATAATAGCCGACTACGACATTATTATAAATGGTGCAGAGACAAGTCTATTGATCCATCCACAGCATCTGTAGGACAAATCAGTGATTTCCTCATGGAACGGTTTACACAAGGCCTCTCCGTTTCCACAGTTCGAGGCTACCGTTCCGCAATAGCGGCAGTTCATACAGGTTTTTCTGACGGATCAACAGTTTCAAACAGCATCCTCTTAAAACATCTACACCGGGGTATGTTTGTAAGTCGCCCACCGCAACAACGACTAGTCCCTTCTTGGGACTTGGGGTCAGTTCTGTCGGCATTGACAAAGCCGCCATATGAGCCCCTTGCTAATGCCTCTCTGCTAAACTTGACATTAAAAACAATTTTCCTGATAGCAGCGGCTACAGCCAGGAGACGCAGTGAGTTGCATGCCCTTACCATAGAACAGGGTCATGTACGATGGGAACCACATGGAGTTCGACTGATTCCTCATAAAATGTTCCTGGCCAAGAATCAGTCATCAACTTTCCAACCATCGGATATTTTTATTCCTGAGATAAAAACTATCTCTTCAGTCAGAGATGACAAACTCTGGTGTCCGGTTCGGGCCCTCAAGTGGTATTGCTCCCTAACCAAGCCCCTTAGGGGTGAGACCAACCAGTTGTTCATTACGACAACTCAGCCTTATTCAGGGGCATCACGGGACACGATCTCCCGATGGATAGTTAGGACAATCAACTCTTCTGTACCAGATTGGCCTACACGTTCAGAGAACACTGCCCATGCTCATGACACAAAAGCATTAACAACATCATGGGCATTTTTGAAAGGCGTTCCTCTGCCAAACATTCTACAGGCAGCTGCTTGGAAAACGCCATCAACTTTCGTCTCGTGCTACCTGAAGGACGTTCTATGTTCAGAAGGTCAAGCGGGACAAGTAGCCCTCTCGGCTGCCATGGCATCTCATCCCAACCATCAGGACAGGTTGACTGCCTCCAACACCTAGTCGACTAGAACTCCGTATACCTGTAGTAGGTGAGTCCTTTTCCACATACTTTGGTAATGTCTACCTATCAATTTTGGTGAGAACACGAGGGGACATACCAATCTAATTCAGGTAGTGCTTAGAACAGTAGTACCTATGGCAGCCTCGCCCTAGCCCTCCTCCTATAGACGGTGCTAATCTATGCAAATGTAAGGTTTAACAGGTAAGAGAGTCCCAGAAGTGGACTCCCCCAAACTAAAGGTGATTTGTGAGTCCACGAGGGGACGATACTTACCTGTTAAACCTCCCACCCTCCTTCCCCACTTGGGGCTCAGCTGGCAGGGATTACTAAGTGCTCGCGATAGAGATAAAGAGGACGAGGGTACCAGACTGATACAGGTACTGAGGGCCTGGGCGCTGAGGGCGCTATTTACTGTGGTATAAAACGCTAGCGATTGGGAGCCTTAGGCTAGAGAAATATGCAAATGTAAGGTTTAACAGGTAAGTATCGTCCCCTCGTGGACTCACAAATCACCTTTGATTTGGGGGAATTTCGGCATGAACTAAAACACACGTATCCATGATTATAGAGCCAGGCGCTAGTAATATAGTATACGGATAAATGCTTACAGGGAATTAAATGTTCAGAAATAAACATGATATTAATTGAAGTAAAAAATAAATTCAGTTAAAAAGTACTAACAAATTGTTGGCTACTGAAAAGTGAAGTAAGTTGGTCCGGAGCGTGAACACAACGGATTTGAATTTCCCACACGCCGGGGTGGCGCAAGCAAAAACATTACGTCATGGCATACCATAGATTCCTAAGCAGGGTTGGTCGGGGACTGACTAGATTAGACTTGCAAATCATGTAAATAAGGGCTTTTAATAAGGGAAATAGTTACTCCAAGGGAAGAAAATTAAATACGGGAATAAATACATAGCGGCGACAATAACAACATTTACACCGTGTCAATGTCTAAGCCGGCGAGAAAAAAAAAGTGTAGAAAGTCTATGGGATTTTGGATAGAAAACATGAAGAAGAAACAAAAAACCGAGAAAAAAAGGCTTTTCAGCAAGGTTTTGCGGAAAAGCCAATCATATTTTCTTCACATTTTTTCGTGGGCGGCAGAGAGGCCCAGTGCATGTTATAGGCAGTCTGTTGCATGGGCCCATAGCACTGGTCTGGGTAACCATCCATAGTGGTTAAAACTCAAGATGAATCACAACTCATCTGCAATAACCAATGTCTTTGGTAATCATTGTCAATGAAAGGTTTGTTTTCAGTGGTGCAAAACAATGTTACACAATCATTGAAATGTAGGTTCAATAAATAAACCACAGCAAGATGGAGAGAACTAGTCAAACTGTTTGGGTAAATAAATGGAGAACCATCTTTTTTATTCTGAGGCTACAAATGCCTGATCAAATTGAATGCTTGATCAAATACCGAAGACCAAACTACTAAAACCAAAGGCTCCAATGCATACATGTGCTCATAATACAAAGCAGTATAAAAGTTAAGATAAAAGAGGCATTTAATTTAAAATGTCGGGCAAAACCAAGATACCAAGAAGGCTTGGTTGGGATGTTAAAGTTAGTGTTTCCGAATGTCCAATAAGAATGAAGCTGATCAACATTGTAGTCTCAAAAGAAATCTAATTGTTTGTATAGAACATTCCAAGGTATAACGTTACATTCTTATGGAGCTGACCCTTGATGATTTGCGTTTATTTTAGAAACGTTTAGCAAATCTATTTCAGCCCAATTTAAATGTTTAAACCTTTAGCCACGTCACACAGGCTGCATGCCACCTGCACCAGTGTTTGCACTCAAGCATGTTGGTTACAAGAATATACATTAAATAATTATGGTGCACAGCAAACGAAGGGCAGCATCGACACTGATCTACAAAGAAGATCATTCATAATGGACTGTCTTTGCTTTGTAAATAAAATGGTTTAAAGTGGTCCTTTAGTATTATTTATTGTGTGTAAAATGCATACGAGGGCAGATACAGCAAACATATACAATGCGGGTTTGGTTTAAGCATTTGGAAAATTAATTGTAAATGGATTAAGAATGTTTATCGTTTCAATGTTTAAACGGCACCCTTTACCACCAACCACGCACAAGGGCAACAGCATGTGCGCCTCTCAAGTCCTAGCTGCTCTACTCATATTCATAATACAAAACAATCTAAATATTTGAGAAAAGTGCATAGAAACTGCAGTGAAGCAATGTACAACGAAGGCTTGGTTGTGAAGTTTAACTTACTGAAGTTTGTGTTTCTGAATGTCCAATAAGAATAAAGCTGGTCTCATTTGTTTTAACAAAAAAAGTGATCTATTGAAAAGAACATGGAGTACATACATCTCATGGAGGTGACCCTCGATGAACAGACCATTCTATTTGGGACCGCCCACCATGTATGTGGGCAACAAATCGTTCACCTCTCCTATGTTCAATACCGGTATTACATGTGCCAGACGTGCACATGTCATACATGCGAATGCATGCACATTACAAATTTGTACACACCTATGTCGGCATAAATCATGGCTGTGATTGGTCAAAAGTTCCTGGAGCGGGGCGTGTGGATTTGTCTATAATTTCCAACCTGTTTTCATGACAAATGGTGGAGTATGGTACATGTACTGGTAGTTGGAAATATAAATGACTGTTACACGATCAGTATTTACACTTGTACCATATCTTTAAGCAATACATGTAGAAGTAGAGAAGAACTTGCGACACATGCAAGGTTTTTTTTCAAGACTGATTGGAAATATTAAGTTTATTCTTCAACCTACAATGTACATAGAACACCCAATGTAAAAAAATTGTTGTTATATTTCTGAGGTGATGTTATCAGTTTGGGACAAATTTTGTCATTTTGGGAAATGGAAAAAACTATCAAACTAGCGCTTCCATTTAAACACGTGAAAGTTTGAACAACTGTACAAGCTCCAAATAAATTTGCACATATGACCACGGTTGATGTACATGTGTAAGATACTAAATGTAATATAACACATGTAAACTTTCTATGTACATGTATACAATCCCATATCTGCTCAAAGTGTTTCAAGTCTGTCCTGTTTGTGAAGTTGCAATCAGAAAGTTTCTGTACATTGCACATGTCCATGGATGCATGGAGCATCAATAATTTGCATGGATGTTTTGAGAATATAAAATATCTTGATACCATTTTTGTATAATTTTTTTCTTTTTTTATTCCCTGCCTTTTGTTTTGATCGCTTGAACAATTACATGTTGGTTGATATCTCTAAACCAAGTGATACATGTACATGTAAATGGCTGAGGGCCATATGCTGCTTGTAGCTGTAACTGCTAATTTATGTGCAGGTGTGTATGTGATATCATATATGTGATGACCCGGACAGTCCCATGAAGCAATGCACTTGCCATCTGCACTGAAATGGCAGATTTTATCTGAGGCCGAAAGGTAAATATCACCTGCATCATCACAACACAGCCCACAAGGATCACTACAACTTTGAGTAAACAGTTTGTTGCCATGTAAGTCAACAGCCATCAGCACACCCTCATTACTGTTGATGTAAATAAGTCGCTTATTGCTGAAGATCAAACGCGTATCAATCTTTGGAGCAGGCAGTGTTCTGACGAGGGAACCATCTGGGTTGTGTAGAGATATCTGTTCCTTGTCCTCGTAACCCACTGCTATCAGATTGCTGCTGTCCACTGCCAGGCACGTCGGCGTGCCGTCCATGCCGGCCTCTTTACCCGGTAGGAACTGATAAAGGAGCTGGTATTCCTTGCTGAAGATCTTGACTGCAGGATTGTCTAGGATCAGAAGTTGATCATCCTTATTGATGGCTAGAGCTGTTTCTTTCTGTATGTCATTAGGGTCATGGGGTTCGTTTGGTTGATCAGGGTCAGGTTTGAAGGTCTTTGTAGAAATCACCTTCCCCTCTGAATCCAGTGTAACCAGTTTATTACTGCATGTCACAACCATTTCACTTGTGGAGTATGCTGCAAGATGTTGGGGATTGTAAATAGATTGTGAAAAGGCCTCATCTCTCTCCCATTTCTCCTCCAAGAGCAGAGTCCCAAGCTGACCAACCTCTTCACTCTCCTTAAAGCCAAGGAATGACTTCCCATGCTTGATATCCAAACTCTTTTGCACCTCCACCTGCTCATTCAAATCCCGCAGCATTTTCTTCTTGGACTCCAGGATCTCATAGCACGTTGCTGTAGTCATCACTTCATTCACTTTACCCACAATCTGCTCAGACGTTTCTGCATACGCAAATTCTGTATCTCGTTTAATGGCAATTGCCCTGGCTTCCGTTTTCAGTTGTTTTTCTTTCTCTCTGATTTTGGCAATTTCCTTTTCTGCTTTCTGTGAAATTTGAGTGTACGTTTTTACCAGCATCTTGTCAAGTCTGAAACGTGAAAGACCTGAAGAGGGGTTTGCAGAAATGAATCGTTGAATGCACTCTTCTGTTTTAGATACGGATTCATGTACTTCTTGTTTACATCTGCTGACCGCCTGGTCAATGCCGACCTGAGAATGCATGGATTCTTTGTGATCAATGTTTGTGCATTCCCTGCATATTAGGACTTCACATGAGTTACAATACAGACAGAGATCTTGATCTGGATGCTTGAAACACTTGGGAACTTTCTTGAGTTCAGTGGCAGTTATTTCTTGGGACTTAACAGGTAGCTCTGTCAAAGCTACAATCTTATGACCCTTTGTCAGTACTGCCATTCGATTGTGTGCCTTCAGGCATTCTTGACAGAGATAATGCTTGCAATCCATACATCGAGAAATGGCTTCATTTTCCTCATCGCATGCCTGACACATGACTTTTAACCCCTGACCTTCAGTCTGTTCCTGTTGATTGACATCCTTTGATCCTCCAGGTAGCATGTCCACGCCAGCTTCAGTCAGGGCAGTTTCCTTTCGACACAACGGACAGACAATTCTTTTGTCGTCCTTATTTTGTGTCAGTTTGAGTTCTTGCAGACATTTCAGGCAGAAGCTGTGTGAGCAGTCTAGCATCCTAGGATCCTTGTACTCAGTGTAACAGATAGGACATTCTTGAAGTTCCTTCTGAGTCTCATCCAAGACTTGATCAGCCACAACTCCCTCTGCCATCTCAAGTGCTCAGTTGTACTCTATAAGAATGACAATTAACAAATCTTTCAATGTATGTTAACTTGGCCTAGAGTGGAGTGATGTCAAGTGACGTACTCCAGTTTTAAATATGTATGCAAGAACTATTTTATGCTGATGAAATCAACTTCATGTGTACTGCACATACAAACACGTAACAGTACTGATAAAGATTACGAATCAAAGGCGAGTTAATCAATGTTTTCTTGGATACAGAGCCCATTGCCATGGGGGTTCCATTGTGCTTTTTTTTTATTTTCTTCTTTACTGCATACTGTATTACTATACCTCATACATATTCATGACCGCAAGCCGAATTCTCACTGGTCCATGCTACAGCACGTGCCAGGTGCTATTTGTGCTGTTTACCAAACGTGCGTGCGAGTATTCATGCACAGGCTAAATACGCACAGAACGCTGGGATACGCTGATGAATTCACGCTCTGATTGGATAGATTTTGCATGACCTGTGACCTGCAAGTCTTCAGGGCCACGACCCTGCAAGGAATTTAAACGGCCGTTAAGACTAAGTCATCACTCTTTTATTCCCATTCATAAATGCTTTTTTCATTGAAAAGCGTCAGAATGTAGGAACATTTGTAAAACGTATCTGTTTTGTTAAATTTCCATTCTCGTCACTTGCTCGACCCAGGATCCATTTCGAATTAACGATAGGTCAAATTGCATATTATGCGATGCTCAAAATTTGTCCACATGGTCCGCAATGAAATATAAATCACATCCAGTAATAGGATGTGTGCATATCTGTGGGAAAGTTTTCAGATAGCATTTGCGCACATTGGCTAACTGCCTCCTTTAACAGCTGCCGCAGCCAGATGCTTTTTACATATTGGTAGGTCATGATAAGTTACCCAGAATGCCATCCCCACTTCCTTCACAAGATTCTCTAAAGCTCATCAGCGTGTCCCCGCCCTGTTTGCAGGGCGGGGGGTACGAGTGAAATATAGCTACACATGAAAAGATGGTTGCACACGTAAATGATAATTAGTGTTTTCTGGAGCTCAATGATGTCGAATTGGAGAATATATTTTCGACAATAAAGATGTCTCCTGTACTAAAAAAAAGAAAAGTTGTCCACGAACAATAGTATATTTACAACCGCAGTTACTGTATTGTAAACGAACTGAACGTTTTGGAGGTACATGTATGAGCGTTATTTTTCTGGTGAGCTAGACAAGTTTTTGTCGATTTTTTGCCTGCGAGGTGCACTGGGGGAATATTTGGCAATTGAATATGTATGAGGTATAGTAAAACAAATATAACATGGTTTATTTCGGGTGGACAGTCGATATTAGCTCCCCTCAGTATTGGAAGTTGACAAACTAGTTCCTGAGACAAAACTTCCAATACCTAGGGGAACGAATATCGACTGTCCACTCTCAAACCATGTTTATTTGTGTAATGCCATCCACTTACCTGTACCACGTATTGTAGTTGTTTTCTAGGTACAATTTGAAAGTCTTTTCCTGTATGCACTCCAGCTGTCAGCAGATTATCAGCCATACCCTACTTGCACAGCACTACTGTATAGGTTGCTGCACACATACTATGTACATGTACTAACATGCACCATCACTTCCTAGCAAAGCTTCCGTTGTGACGTCACAGTTGAACTGTTTTCCTCATGAACACAATTTCTCATCTTGGGAATTCCCCGATTTGTATGAAAAGCTTTTCATAGGACTCGTACCTCTGACCTCAAGCATACATACATGTACGGTACTGGTACATGTGTTGTCAGTTGTGTATGCACATGTATATGCCCATTCTTGTTCACTGTACCCGGCTACTCTTGTTCATGGTGTATGCGGTCTGTGTATTACAGTTCTACAAAAAAAATTGAAACAAGACTTTTATGGTAACATTTCTAGCAAATGGTGATGAATAAGGCCCACCTCATATTTAATGTTTCAAGAAATATTAAATCATTGAAGGGTCCATGAAATGATTTTTACTCTGGAGCATATTTGAGGAAATTATCCATTCTTCTTAAATGTATAAAAACTATGAGTCATCTTTCTTTTTTTGGTGATCTATTCTGCAAAGTGCACTTTTTGAATCTTTTAAAATGTTTCATGCTTTTCCTGACAACAGAGGGCGCACACGGCTACCAACTTTGAGTAAGAGCTGAGAGTGAGAATTTGGTGATGGAGCTTGATCAGAACTAATGCAAGCGCGAAGCGTGAAGCCCTAACGGCGTGGGTATGGGGCCCGCTGAAGGGCCCCTAAAAAACATTCGATTGTAGACGATCTGTGGTGCGATCTGAGGCAATTTCCGACCACTTTAACTACTTTATTTTAGCAAAAGATCATCATTTAAACATCGTTTTCCAGGTTTTTTGTTTAAGTGATATCCTGCGGGGGCATGAGAGAGTGTGAATAACCTGAAATGCGGGAGTCTCACCGCTATGCGTGAGAGTTGGCAGGGCTGGGCGCAGTTGTGTAGTCACTTTAGGCCCTCGCCCTTCAGAGTTTTTCTTCAAATTGTAAACCCACAATTCTGCTTATTGTAAACATTTGTGCTGATTACAATGTAAAGCTTTCTCAAAGTCTTGCTGTCATGTACTGAAATAACAAATGAATCACTGAAAGCAGAATAGTAACCCCATCCAACCCCCATACTTCTGGTGACTGTTTATGCTGAAGCAGATGTGACACAGAAGTTTCTGCCTTGAATGAGGTACATCAAAGTTTTGCTCATGAAATTGGCCGGAGCATAAAAACCAAAAAGTCGCCAAACTGCACTAAAAATGGCAGTATAAGGATAAGAAAGTAAAGTTAAATGGGACACCAAAACAATGATTGCATTAAAGCAAATTCCATTTTATGCCATTCAAATGTAATAGAAAACTGTACATCTATCAAAACCCCTTCAACGTCAAATACAGTTCATATTAAATAGTCATTTCACCGTTTAGTGTAATATCCCTCCTCCACAATTAAAATTCACTTGCATTCATCATCCAGTGGTCAAAACCCATTTAGTAACAACAAAAATTTTTTTCTTAAAAAAATGGAGAAAAATTCGCCCTACAGACTTATGCTATAGATCTTTATCATTCTGCCACCATTTTAGTCATGTTCCCTGTGTCGAATAACAGTACTGAATGACAATGTTTTTTATGCAAAAAGGAGCCAGACTATTTTCCCTTCCAGCCTCGCTTTGGTTATGTTCATTTGAATGGGGAAAAATCACGATGGCGGCAACATGATAATGGTCAATATGACCAGAATAAAACATATTACCGAGGTGGAAGCATGTTTCTTCACAGGTACATGTACATGTAGTAATACGTGCATTCAGTACTCCAGACTTTCAACCAAGTTGGTTTTCTTTGAATAGTTAAATTTTACAACATATCTCTGTGAAAACACTTTAAAATGTATCGCTATTATTCAAAACATAATGTTGATGATGAAAAATGTGGCAACATTGCTTCACCAAGGTTTACCATGCCCACTTGGGGTCAACATGCAAATTGAGGTCAAAGTAATACAAATTAGTACATCTCTTTTACCGTTGATCGTTAGAATTCGTAAAATATGAATATTCAAAATCTGACTGTACATGTATAATGAACCCTTCTGAAAAATACGTCACTATTGAAGGCGCACTGATCCTTTGTAAGATTCACAGCAACGTTACACGATGATAAAGCCTGATCATGCTTGTTGATAAATCTGTCAAGTTTTCACTTTAGGATTCCATCCAGCTAGTGGGTGCCAAGACTCTACCCAGCTCTTCACACGGCACCCCGCTAGTGTAAAAGCTCATGAACAAGATTTAGTCAAGAAACAGTTTAGACACCAAAAACCAATCAGTATCACAACTTTAAATTAGTGAAAAGTTCACACTTTCCAACCTTTCTTCTGGAAATAAGGTGTAGGCCTTCACCTTTAATTTTCATTGGTTTTTTTTTTTTAACAGTTTGTGCATTTAAGCGTGTTTTTGAACCCCATTAAGTTGAAATGCATTAGAAAGTGTGTATCAAAGCCAGAAGAGATCAAATTGTCCACACATTTTTCCATGATCAAATTGTCCACACATTTTTCTGAGGCCCAGTGCAGTTTAAAGAGGCATTCTAGTTTCTGGACCCCATTTGTGGTGCTTGGCCTGGGTAACCATAAGTGGTGGTTGAAACTCTAGATGAAGTGGTATTTTTTTTTCAATGGCAATCATTGGCAATGAAAGGTTTGTTTTTACTGGTGAAAAACAATGTTACGCTGTCATTGAAATGCAGGTTCAAAAGATAATAAACTACAGCAAGAAGGATAGAAATAGTCGAACTGTTGGGATAAATAAATGGAGAATCATCATTTATTCTGAGGCTACAAATGCCAAATTGAATGCCTGATCAATTACCCAAGACCAAACTACTAAAATGAAAGGCTCCTGATGATGCATGTGCTTATAATACAAAGCAGTATAAAACTTAAGATAAAAGGGGCATTTAATTTAAAATGTTGGGCAAAACCAAGACACAAAGAGGGCTTGGTTGGGAAGTTAAAGTAAGTGTTTCTGAATCTCCAATAAGAATGAAGCTGATCTACATTGTAGTCTCAAAAGAAATGTAATCGTATAGAACATTCCAAGGTATAACAGTACATTCTTATGGAGCTGGCCCTCGACAATTTGCGTTTATTTTGGAAACGTTTAGCAAATCTTTTTCAGCCCAATTGAAACGTTTAAACCTTTAGCCACGTCACACAGACTGCATCCCACCTGCACACTTGATCTGATACACCGTGCCCTCTGAAGACGTGTGTACAATAGGGAACAAAAGATTGTATACGTCTCCACAGTGCAATTTCTATAGATGAATACGTCTCCATAAGGTTTTCCCGAAATAGATATATAGATTTTACTCAAAAACTAGGAATTTCCAAGCTATGTTTGTCTGCATGTCGCAAAAATGGAAGAGTTTCAGAAAAGGGATTTTTTAAGTCCAAATTTCAGCCAAGGAAATTAATTCTGGTTAAAATAAGAGCATTTTTAAACTACACTATCAAACTCGAAAACTTCAGTACATGAGAACAAAGGAATGTCTCCACAAGGATACAAATTCCAGTATGTGTGTTTGCATGTTAGAATATACATGAAATAATTATGGTGCACAGCAAACGAAGGGCAGCATCGACACTGATCTACAAAGAAGATCATTCATAATGGACTGTCTTTTGCTTTGTAAATAAAATGGTTTAAAGGTGTCCTTTAGTATTATTTATTGTGTGTGTGATTGAAATGCATGTACAAGAGCAGCTTGGTACATAAACATACACAATTCAATCCAGGCTTCGTTTTAACATTTTGAAAAATTAAGAATTTAAGAATTTTTATCGCTTAAATGTTTAAATGGCACCCTTTAACCACACACAAGGGCAACAGTACGTGCACCTCTTGATCATGTTCTACTGGTACGTCCTCTACTCGTATATTAATAATACAAAACAGTGTACATATTTGAGAAAAGTGCATAGAAACTATTGTGCAATGACCCAAGTTACAAAGAAGGTTTGGTTGGGAAGTTTCACTTGCTGAGAAGGGTTTCAAACTGTCCAATAAAAATAAAGCTTGTTCTTGTGTTTTAAGTCTGTTCTGTTTGTGAAGTTGCAGTCAGAAAGTTTCTGGACATTTCACTGGCCTAAAGATGCATACGGAGCATCAGTAATGTACATGTGTGTGTTTATGTAGATAATGTGTTGATAGAAGTATGTATGAAATAAATACCCCCCCCCCCCCCCCCCCCCCGCCTAGTATTGTGATCCTTTGAATTTGCAATTTATGTTGGTTGATATGTCTCTAACCCAAGTGATACCTGCTCGTGTTGTATCCTGTACATGCTAATTTATGTGCAGGTGTGTATGTGATAGCACAATGATCCATATTAGAGTACCATGAAAAAATGAACTTGCCATCTGCACTAAAATGGCAAATGGTTTTGTATACATAATTCCTACCAAGAAGGTAAATATCACCTGTATCATCGCAACACAGCCCACGAGGATCACTACAACTTTGGTTAAACAGTTTATTGCCATGAAAGTCAACTGCCATCAGCAAACCCTCTTTGTTGTTAGTGTATATGAGTTGCTTGTTGCTGAACTTTAAATATGTATCAATCATTGGAGCAGGCAGTGTTCTGACGAGGGAACCATCTGGGTTGTGTAGAGATATCTGGTCCTTGTCCTTGTAACCCACTGCTATCAGATTGCTGCTGTCCACTGCCAGGCACGTCGGCGTGCTGTCCAAGCCGGCCTCTTTACCCGGTAGGAACTGATGAAGGAGCTGGTATTCCTTGTTGAAGATCTTGACTGCGGGATTGTCTAGGATCAGAAGTTGATCATCCTTGTTGATGGCTAGAGCTGTTGCTTTCTGTATGTCATTAGGGTCATGGGGTTCGTTTGGTTTATCAGGGTCAGGTTTGTAGGTCTTTGTAGAAATCTCCTTCCCCTCTGGATCCAATGTAAGCAGTTTCTCACTGCATAACATAACCATTTCACTTGTGGAGTATGCTGCAAGATGTGTGGCACAGAACACACTTAATGAAAAGGTATCACACTTTTCCCATTTCTCCTCCAAGAGCAGAGTCCCAAGCTGACCGTCCTCTTTACTCTCCTTAAAGCCAAGGAATGACTTCCCATGCTTGATATCCAAACTCTTATGCACCTCCACCTGCTCATTCAAATCCCGCAGTATTTTCTTCTTGGACTTCAGGATCTCATAGCACGTTGCCGTAGTCATCACTTCATTCACTTCACCCAGAATCTTCCCAGACGCTACCGCATATGCAAATTGTTTATCTTGTTTAGTGGCAATGTCCCTGGCCTCCATTTTGAGTTGTTTTTCTTTATCTCTGATTTTGGCAATTTCCTTTTCTGCTTTCTGTGAAATTTGAGAGTAAGTTTTTGCCAGCATCTCGTCAAGTCTGTAACGTGAATGACCTGAAGAGGGGTTGGCAGAAACAAATTTTTGAATGCATTCTTCTGTTTTAGAAACGGATTCATTTACTTCTTGTTTA
This sequence comes from Patiria miniata, assembly GCF_015706575.1. Taxonomy (NCBI): domain Eukaryota; kingdom Metazoa; phylum Echinodermata; class Asteroidea; order Valvatida; family Asterinidae; genus Patiria; species Patiria miniata. The sequence continues at coordinate 9,574,393 of NW_024037073.1, forward strand.
CATTTATTGAATGCCTTGTCGATACCTTCATAAGAATGCATGGATTCTTTGTGGTCAATGTTTGTACATTCATTGCATATGAGGACGTCACATGTGTTACAATACAGACAGAGATCTTGATCTGGATGCTCGTGACACTTGGGAACTTTCTTGAGTTCAGTTTCCTCTGTTATATCTTGGGACTCAACAGGTAGCTCTGTCAAGTCTACAATCTTGTGAGCCCTCAGTGATGCCAATCGATTGTGCGCCTTCAGGCATTCTTGACAAAGATAATGCTTGCAATCTACGCATCGAGAAATAGCTTCGTTCTCCTCATCACATGCCTGACACATGACTTTTAACCCCTGACCTTCAGTCTGTTCCTGTTGATTGACATCCTTTGATCCTTCAGGTAGCATGTCCAGGCCAGCTTCAGTCAGGGCAGTTTCACTTCGACACAACGGACAGACAATACTCTTGTCGTCCTTATTTTGTGTCAGTTTGAGTTCTTGCAGACATTTCAGGCAGAAGCTGTGTGAGCAGTCTAGCATCCTAGCATCCTTGTACTCAGTGTAACAGATGGGACATTCTTGAAGTTCCTTCTGAGTCTCATCCAAGACTAGATTGGTCACACCTCCCTCTGCCATCTTGCTCAGTTGGACTCTATATGAACCATATCAGAGTGGAAAGAAAAACAAACTTTCAACTAATATGCATACTATAAGATACTGTATAAATATAGACTGACTCAAGTTCTGTATACAGTCGAACGCCGCTATAACCAACATCGTTGGATCCACCACAGAAAGTGTTCGTAATATAGTGATTTTGAACTGCTGGTACCCTCTGTTGACCAATAGTGAACTGGCATTTCTCACATCCCACGGCCGCACAAGGAGTCATCACGAAATTTTAGCAACGGTCGGTTTTCCCTTTTATTCCTTGGGCCGGGTGGTTTCCCTTAATTTTATTCCTTGGGGAAATAATAGCAATCTTTCGCTTGTCGACATTCACACACGATGTAACTATGGGTCGTTTGATGTTCGGGAATTAAAAGTGGCCCAGATAGTGTTTGATACATGTACAACCGGTAGATTTTTTTGTTAATCTGTTGACTGTTTTCAACAACAATGCTCGGTACGTTTTGTACATTAAAGCCGGGAGCCAAGGATGATGTTCGGTATAGCCTAATGTTCGGTATAGCGGTGTTCGGTATAGCAGCGTTCCACTGTAATTCACGAACAGTTTGCATACCTGTAGATGTAAATATGTATTGAAATCACTTAAGTTTTATGCAGATGAAATCAAAAACATACTTGGACAAAACAATACGAAGGTAAAAATCAAAGAAAATCATGACAGTCAATATTTCTTCGCCTTGGATACATCAGAGCATAATTAAGCAGTCTGTCATATAGTGTTGCTTGCCTGTGTGGATGCATCAAAGGGAATATATACGGTACAACATTTGCAAACATCAAAAAACAAAACTACCAAATTATTATGAAACACCTTACTGGACTGTTAGTGAATGACAGTCCAAAGCATCCTGTGAAATCATGGCACCTGGTGTGCTGACATTTTCAAGAATAGTGGTATTTTTGTATCAATTTCAAATTGGAAAAAAAAATGGCTTTTTTTCAATTACTGCCCAGATACCATATTTAGTCTGAATATTGTTTGCAATCGATCACACATCTATGAACGGGTCCAAGCCTTCTAGACTGGTTCCCTGGCCTTACAATTCCCCGATGTCTATAAATTGCTCCTTTTCAATTTAAGTGGCATCAGGGAACCAGACTGCAAGAACACGATTGTTTTTCTTGGTTTTTCTTGCATCTACGAACCCAAAACATCAAACAAGTCAGTGTAACAATATTTGCTGTAAAACACTAACCCCCAAATCCATCCATTTCTGAAAATTACAGCAAAGGCAAATGTTGTATATTCACATTACAATGTCCACCTACCTACAAGTTCAACAGGCCTGTTTATGGGTACAGTTTGAAGTCGTTTCCTGCATGCAATCTGTCGGCAGTATCAGCCGCACCCTACTATTACTACAACAGCACGACTGTATGTTGTGCACACAGATTGTCCAATAGTGAATAGTGCCTTGTAGAGTCAAGTGCACAGCAACGGCTGTCGTTGTGACGTCACAGTTGAACTGTTTCCTCATGAACACAATTTCTCATTTGGGAAATTCCCAGGTTTTTGTGAATAGCTTTTTATGAGACACCTCTGGCCTATTGTTGTTGGTTGTGGCTAGGTGTTCAGTGGTACTTGTACATTGTACCCGGCTGCTCCTGTGCATGTAGGCAGACGGATCGGTGTATTACAATTTATCAAATGTTTATGAGGATAACCTTTATGGGTCATTCCACCGGGTTGGGACACAATGTGTGACATGTGACCATATTATGAAAAGTATGAATGCCGTGCTTGCAGTTGCTCTACATAATATTTATTGTTGGGTGTTTCACCACTGCAGAAAGTTTTAAATCATTCGCATGTATTTTGCCAAAAATATGAGCAAAAATGTCATTTGGACCTTACATTGACACCGTTTCAATGAAATTTCTGTAAAGCATTTCCCAAATTCACTTTATGTACTTCTTACTATACATGCGACACACCAAGAAAAACTTTTTGCTATTTTTTGTTATGGTAGTCGGGTATCAAATGGAGCAGAAATGATAGCTTGGTTGTGGACGTAACACCGTGTCAACCCCAAATGTCACACTTCCACTGAGTGATTGTGACACTGTTACGTCTACATTAAAGATATCATTTCTGCTATATTTGAACCCTGACTATACCAAAACAAAAGCTTTTCTTGGTGCATATGCAATGTCAGTTTGGGTATTATTTTACATGTGTCCAAAAAAAACGGCCCCCCCAAAAAAAGTATTTGGTTGTAACATTGACACTGTCACCGTTACATTCGAATAATTCATTTTTGCTCATTTTTTGTCAAAGTCCATTCAAATGATTTCAAACTTTCACAATTATTAAAACACCCTCAGACAAATTTTATGTTAAGCAATTGTTTAGAATGCATTGATACTTTTAATAATATAACCAATTATTTGGATGTACGATGCACTGTTTCCCAACCCGGTGGAATGACCCTTGTATCAGATGGTAATCAGTTGCACCTCGTACGAATTAATGCTTCAAGAAATGTTAAAACATTCAAATGTAATGAATGTACAAATGCTATTCTACCAAAACATTTGCAGGTCATACTGATGTTCCGTGAAGTACCCAATGCAACCACTGCACTGCTCGACATGTTGCTGCATTGCTGCTACTGCAACGACACGTTCACCTTGTCCGTCATGATGATGATCCACGTAAGTACAATTCCTTACAATTCAAGTTGATCCAACAAATGTTTAATTTGTACTGTATGGTTTTATTTTAATCCCCCAAAAGACCAACATTTTTCGAGAGGGGGGGATTGAGGACATCTGCAACCTTCGAGATTATCGTTCAGCAAGTAATTCAAAATTTGTTAAGATGGGCAGATTTTTCATTCTATGTCTCATTCATATTGATGAACATTGTTTAAAGGTAGAGTAGATCATTTGCAGCTTTACAAAAAGTAACTGACAAGGTTATTGTTGAAAAGCTTACTTGGTTTAAAGATAGTAATGGCACTAGACTCCCTGTGAAATTATTCCTTCTGGCATGCTGTCATTTTGAAGAAAACAATAGAAGAAGGCCATTGTAGTGTATGCAGACTGCAGTGATCTATTTATAGTGCAACCAGTGTATGACGTCATTTGTTGATCGTCTGTACATTCTAGTACGTGTGTACTCTAGTGTGTTATGAACGTGAATACAATACGAAGCAACCAGAAAAGTATCCCTAATCTCAGTCTCTCCTTAATCGGGTATTATTGACGTACGAACACAACAGTGGCGACGAGGATGAACCTTGAACACACGGGCTACGCACAGGGTTATCTACGGACTGTAATTGTGTGAAACGACGGTGAGTTTTCACGAACTTTTTGCAAAGTTTTCTCGACACGTACGGTGATAACTTTTGCACACACGATACGCGGTACAGTACAACGTACATGTACATCGCCATTGTTCCATGCATGGTTGACGACGCATAGTAACGATACGTTCTACGATAAACAATAATGGCGACTTTTCAGAGAACTGTGTTCGAGGAATTTAACCCAGTGGATGGTGATATTGATACATATTTGGAGAGACTTGATCAGTATTTCATTGCTGTGGACATTGCGGAGACAGAGGCAAACGCTGTCAAACGCAAGGCTATTTTGTTGAGCAGCATTGGTTTCACGGCATATAAGACACTTAAAGACTTGTCTTTTCCGCAACAACCCAAGGAAAAGTCATTCGAGGATTTGTGTAAACTGTTACGGGGACACTACAGACCCAAGAGACTGGCAGTCGCAGAGAGATTTCGATTTCATAATGCTAGACAAATGCCAGGACAATCGATCTGTGAATACGTTGCTCATTTGAAGAAAATGGCTGTATATTGTGACTTTGCGGGGGATCAACTGCAGGAGAGTTTGCGCGATAGATTCATCTGTGGGCTGCAGTCTGAGAGCATCCAAAAGAAACTGCTCGCACGCAACTACAATTTCCAACAAACTCTGGATCTCGCTCTTGCAGAGGAGGCTGCTGCAAAGAATGTGAGAGACATGGGCACCGTGGAGACTAAACCAGTGAATAGGGTGACTTCTCACTACAAGCGTAATCAAAAATGGCAAAAGCCAAGGTCATCGCAACCAAGGAAGCATTGCGACCGCTGTGGACTGAACAATCACAATCGCGATGATTGCCGATACAAGAGTGCCACATGCTACAAGTGCAAGAAAGTGGGACATTTGCAGTCAGAGTGCAAGTCTGATAGTAAATCAGGCCCTGCACCACCAACCACGAAATACACGCCCCAACAGCGAACCAAGCCCAAAGGACGCGTTCGCTATGTGGGAGACGACGAAAACGCTCGCGAACTGTACGATCCCACTGATGACGCATATCGCGATGACAGTACATTCGTCGACTCGGTTTTTACGGTTACGACTTCCGATAAGTCAAAAGCGGATACGTCAGGAGACACGACAGCTGATACGTACAGCCGTACTTCAACTATCAAGGTTCCTGTCAAGATCGCGAACATTCCCATACAAATGGAACTTGACACAGGTGCCGCTGCATCAATCATGAGCCAGTCAGACTATCACAAATATTTGGGGCACATTCCAATGCAACCGGTGAATCGTGTCCTACACGCTTACGCGGGTGCCCAATTGCGAATCTTGGGCCAACTGGTTGTCGAGGTTCAGTACGGCGACCAGAAAGCAACGTTACCGCTAATCATCGTCCACGCAGACAAGTACGCACCACCCTTGTTGGGCAGGGAGTGGTTGACAGTTCTCAAGCTGGACTGGCCTAATCTGTTTTCTCAGGGTCAATACGGTGTGAAATCTGACCCAATCGCCGAGTTGAAAAGTGAATATAAGGACATTTTTCAGCCAGAGTTAGGCACAGTACGTGGAGTTAAGGTAACACTGCACGTCAAGGAAGACGCTATTCCAGTTTTCCACAAGGCTCGCACAGTGCCATTGGCTCTTCGCCCCGCAGTCGAAAAGGAACTCGCCAGAATGGAGCAAGAGACAATCATTTACCCAGTTGATTTCAGCGAGTGGGCGACACCCCTGGTGTGTGTACCCAAAGCAGATGGCACGGTACGCCTGTGTGGGGATTACAAAAACACTGTAAACAAATCAATCCACACCGATCAGTACCCCATACCTACTTCGGAGGAAGTATTCAGCAAGCTAGCCGGTGGGGAGAAATTCTCCAAAATCGACTTGAAATGCGCATATCAGCAAATGTTGCTCGACGACAAATCCCAAGAATACGTCACGATTAACACGCACAAGGGACTGTATCGGTATACACGCTTACCATTCGGTATCTCATCGAGTCCTGCAATCTGGCAGAGATTCATCGAACAAGTACTAGCAGGTCTGGACAGCACATGCGCAATCATGGATGATGTGCTTGTTACAGGCAAGATGGATGAGGAACATCTCTGCAATGTAAAGAACGTTTTCCAGCGATTCCGGAAATACGGTCTCAGGTTGAAGACCGAAAAGTGTCGGTTCATGCAGGAGAGCGTAATCTACATGGGACGTCGAATTTCTGCAAAAGGGATTCAGCCAACCGACGACAAGGTTGACGCGATACGCAACGCTCCAGTTCCACAGAATGTCACAGAGCTTCGCTCATGGTTGGGGATGGTCAACTTCCAAGCGCAGTTCCTTCCCAACCTGTCGACAATGGCCCATCCGTTAAACGAACTGCTCGGGGATTGTCCTTGGCAGTGGACGGATGAATGTACCAGGGCATTTGAGGCAGTGAAGGACGCCATCAGTTCAGACAAACTTCTCGCTCACTACGACCCAGCACTCCCTCTCGAGCTCGCAACGGACGCATCACCATATGGACTTGGAGCAGTCATGCTGCATGTGTACGCTGACGGCTCCAGACATCCTATAGCATATGCTTCACGCTCACTCAATAAACATGAGAAGGGCTACGCGCAACTGGACAAGGAGGCCCTGGCAATCATGTTCGGTCTCAAACGCTTCCGCACATATCTCTACGGAAGGAAATTTACCATACGGACTGATCACAAGCCATTGGAGCGCATCCTTGGTCCCAAGACGTCGATTCCAACCCTTGCAGCACAACGTCTTCAGCGTTGGGCTGTAATGTTGTCCGCATTTGACTACGACTTGCAGTTCATTCCATCTTCGCAGAATGTGCTCGCAGACGCGCTCTCACGTCTCCGATTACCCACAATGGAGGAGGACGATGAAGACGCTATCTACAACATCGAGGACAAATGCCTCGATAGCCTACCTGTGACCAGTAAGGAGATCTCACACGCTACAAGAACTGATCCTGTGCTTTCGCGCGTGTTAGAGTTCACTAAAAGTGGATGGCCAGCAGAGGTAAGGGACGAACGCCTCAAACCTTTCTTCAATCGCAGACACGAACTATCCACGGAACAGGACTGTTTGTTGTGGGGATTAAGAGTTGTGATACCCTACAAGTACGAGAAGTTCATTCTGGGTGAGTTACATGATGCGCATCCAGGAATTGTCAGGATGAAAGAAATTGCACGAAGCTACGTTTGGTGGCCTAACATCAATCGCGACATCGAACAGACTGTTCGTCTCTGTGCTAGCTGTCAACAGACTAGACACCTTCCAGCTGTGGCACCCCTAATGCCATGGGTGTGGCCTAGCTCTTCGTGGCACAGAATTCACATCGATTTCGCGCAGAAAGATGGTCATGATTTCCTGATCGTCATTGACGCATACGCAAAATGGCCAGAGATCTTCCACATGAGTAGCACCACCGCGAATGCAACCATCACGGTGCTGCGAGACTTATTCAGCAGGTATGGCATCCCCTACCAACTTGTCAGTGACAATGGACCGCAATTCACAAGTGAGGAGTTCCAACGGTTCCTCAAGGTGAATGGTGTGAAACACGTGAGAGTTGCACCATACCACGCCGCAAGTAATGGTGCAGCAGAATGAATGGTTCAATCCTTCAAACGCGCTCTCAGCTCGAGCAAATCGAGTGGTCGGAGTTTGCAACAACGCATCGACAGTTTCCTGTTGACATATCGCACTACGACACATGCAACGACTGGTCGTACTCCTGCGAGTTTGTTCCTAGGACGCGAACTGCGTACTCGTTTGTCCTTGCTACGCCCGGACGTTGAACGCAAGGTGGTCAACATGCAGAGCAACCAAAAGTTGCACCACGACAAACAGACCCAACTCCGCGAGTTCTATGCGGGGGAGGATGTGTTGGTTAAGGATTTCCGCCGTAAAGAGACTTGGTGGCTGGCCACAGTCGCGGAGCGCACAGCCCCGAAGTCTTATGTGGTAATTTTGCAGGATGGTCGAGTGTGGAAAAGACACGTGGATCAGATGAGAAGAGCAGAACGGTCTACAACCAGTCATTCTCAGAACTCAAGGAATGGGATGCACACCTCAGCTCACCAAGATACTGATATGTCTGACCTAGCATCCATGCCGGTGTTTATCCCTACCGCTGAGACAGCTCCAGTCGTTGGCTCGCAAATTCCTCATACAGAACGTACACACGCGCCACCCTCAAACGTCACAAATGGTGAGCAAACTTCACAATCGGCGACACCGACCGTAACCGCAGGTTCCAGTGCTTCACCCAAACCCCTACGTCGCTCGTCAAGGGTCAGCAAACCCCCAGACAGACTCATTGAGACTATGGAATAACCTAACTGTTGTTCGCAGAGGCCTGCATGAGAGTTAAAAGGTGCATGCACTGCACTTTGAGTTGTTACAGTTGTGTTAATGTTTACATGTATCGTGTTACTCAAGTTGTTTAAACAAGTTTTTAGAGTTGCAGTTTTGAAACAAAAAAAAAGGTTGCAGTTGAAATTGTACGGTATTGGAATGTCATGGGTTAAAAAGAAGAAAAAAAATAAGCAAACAAGAAGGAAATCCTAAGGGAAGTTCCGTTTATTCAAATTAAGGGCAGGAAGAGAAAAAAAGCCATTGCTACCTTGTCTAGGGACTTGGATTTAATTATGGAAAAAAGGATTTTCTTTGTTTTGAACTTTGGTTTTCTTGCAACAAGTGTTTGTAGGATTAGCATTTTTTTTGTGAGGTGTGACATTGCTTAATAGACAGTATTTTCAGTCGAGGACATTTTCATAGGGTTGAAAATGATGTTTTTGTGTGTGTACAGCTTCCATATTAAGGGGGGAGAGGATGTAGTGTATGCAGACTGCAGTGATCTATTTATAGTGCAACCAGTGTATGACGTCATTTGTTGATCGTCTGTACATTCTAGTACGTGTGTACTCTAGTGTGTTATGAACGTGAATACAATACGAAGCAACCAGAAAAGTATCCCTAATCTCAGTCTCTCCTTAATCGGGTATTATTGACGTACGAACACAACAGCCATTTCCAAAGATGTGTCAAGTGACCCATTTTTGGGAATGTCCATTAGTTGTTGATTTGTAATTGTGAATGGGTGCCATTGGTGTTTAATTTGTGTCAAGAAAATGCTTTTCGTAGATGGTTTGTGCAGATGGATTGTTAAAAATTTCTGGATCGATATTACTGTGCCAAGCGATAATTTCTTACAGTCTGCAGTATGTGAATGTTATTAAAGGCACGTTTGTGTTGGAATGTTGGCAATGACCCAGAAACATATTTAACGACAAAAGCCTTTCTCAATGTGAAGAGAGAAACAAATGCACAAAAAGTAAATGATCCTATGGACCTTTTAAATATAACAAGGGAGATTGAAATTGGAAACGCTACATTATGTGCCAGAATTTTTTCTCTTTGTTGTATTGAATTTTTTTCATTTCTCTCCGCCCTGATTGGTCGATACAGGGTCAGGTGTCCTCGGCGCCCACCAATGAGCTGAAGCACATCTTGATTCTCCTCCTGGAGCTGTTGATGATGGAGGACCCCCTGCAGGGCAAGCGCCTCAAGCTAGCCGTGGAAGGCAACAACAACAATGGCCTCTTGGGTAAGGAGCTCTCATCTCTGTATATACTGACCTGGGTAGGGTGAAGCCACTCGGACGCCATCTTGGGAGGCCAAGACATATGGGTTATTGTGTCAATGTGGGGTCCACTTTTTTCATGTGCCTGTTACATCTGATATCTGTGATTTTATAATTCTGATGCACTCCTTGATGCAGTCATCCTCCAAGAGTGAATGTGAATTGCAAACTACCTACCCAACAAATAAAATGTTTAAAGTCATTCTTAGTGATACTTGAATAAGCGAATAAATGTGTGCTTGGCTGGTTTTAAACAAGTCCGTTTAAGACTGGCGGGGGGGATGGACGCTGATATAGCCTGAGCCAAAGGGAGGGATATTAGTAGCGACAAGGTCCCTAGCCAGTCTTAAACAGACTTGTTTAATACCAGCCAAGCACAGATTTATTCCCATTCACAAATATCTTTTCGATCAAAGAGTCAAAACAAGTTAAAAAAAAAAAAAATTCCATTGATTTTTTTCAACAATTTTACTTCATGTTTTTTTTTAAAACACCCCTCTATGTTATGGTATGTGCCTCTAGCCTCTTGCAAGTGGTCGTAAAGAACTCCTTTTATGGAGATTGGCCTGCTATGACTATGAAATTATGACTATAAAATAGTGACTCACTGGTAGTGTTGCACATTTCTAAGTGAGGATTGTGAACGTTCAACCAATAAAAGGGTAATTGGACCAGATTTCACAGGAGTCCAAAAATCGTGTGACACCTGAAAAGTGTTTTAGACCCGCCAGCCAATGTTGTATTGACTTTTTAAGACCAGCCACATGACAGGCTCTCGACCAATAGAAATGGGTAAACTGTCTAGGGTTTTTCTGAATGGAAAATTACAAAGTACCAAGGTAACAGGGGCAAGAAAATTGTCACACTTTGGACCAAAACTGTATAGAGTAGTAACATTCAAAGGTGTAGTCCATCATTTGTAATTTGTGCAATTTGTTAATGTATGACCCAACAAATGTGCTAAAATCTAAAGAAGGGTGCTGAACAACTAACCTCATGAAGTTTCAGCTCAGCTTCAGCTGTATATTTCAAGAGAAACAACATTCTAGCATCTCGATTTCAAATCAACAGTTGCTGAATCATGTTTTGAATTGGGCCTGAATTTAGCGTCCGAGACACGTTCTCACCTAGCTGATTGCAGCTATGCGATGTCGCGCACTGATCCGATGAATTATGGAGGGCGCACCAAGTGCGTCGTGTCAGTGCTTGCATGCACTTCGCCGAATACAAACACGAACTACTCACGGAAATTTCCAACGGTTTGTCTGTAGTTGCACTGTTGGAAAGGCCTTCTTTCGTTGATTTCTTTAAAATGAGAGCATGGCAGAAAGATTAATTTCACAGGGAGTTTAGTCCCCTTACTATCTTTCAACCAAGTATGTTTTTCAACAATAATTATGTCAGTTACTTTTTGGATAGCTGCAAATGATGGACTGCAGCTTTAATTGCCTTCCTTGCAGACTTTTTCATCGTGGCTGATTTAACATTAATCTCACTATTTCTTCTTATTGTGTTGCAGAGATCATTCGTAAATGTACGTCCACGGACAGCCGTCGGTCCTACCAGTGCATCAAATTCCTGGTCCATCTGTCCAACAAATGCTCCATGGCCAAAGAGTATCTGATGACCATCTCGGTCCGGTGGCAGTGGGCGGTCAACTGGCTCAAGAAAAAGGTAAGAACTTCTCATCTACATGTAGTTTTTTGAAAGGTCAGTTAACCGGGTATAACATCTCCGAGTCAAAAGGTTTAATTTTCCAAGTTAACCAAGTGAAAAGACAAGCTAATTATTATAAACTGTAGTTCATCCATGGTTACTTGTAAGCAAGCTGACTTGAAGGCACATAGGATCATTTGCATTTTCTCCCAGAAGTAATCTAGCTGATTATTATCAAAAATCTTATGTATTAAACGCCTAGTGAAATTCTGTCTAGCTTGCCGTCATTTAGAAGAAATTAAGAAATGTAGGTGATTTCCAACGATCTGTCAATTGACTGATTTTATATGTTATACAAGAAATCCATAGCAACTTTCTATCAAGACTAGACAATTAATGTGCTTATTTTGTTTATGTTGCTGTTTTGCATAGATGAGTGAGCACTACTGGACGCCTCAGAATGTCTCCAACGAATCCAGCACGGGACGGTCCTTCCAACGCACCATGAGCGCTCAGGACACGCTGGCCGAAGCCACCGCGCTGTTGGATGAGCTCAACACGCGTGACGATGACGGTGAACACATCGAGAACGACGAAGAGGAGGAGGAGTACGTCGAGGGCGACTCCAACACCAAGATGGAGGTCAACGGGTCGTCAGAGGGGTCAGAGGTCAATGGGAATGAAGACAGCTCAGAGTCTTCCAAGACGTTGGTTCAGGACGACGTGGGCGACTTGGACGACATTGATACATAACGGCTTTTTTTTTTTTCTGTTTCAGAATTTGTAGCCAATAGAAGATGGTTCCTTACTCCTGGGGTCATAAGTCAGAGGTCATCACAGGTCAGATTAAAGGAAACCAAGGGCCAGGTTGCGCCTTTTGTTTTTTGCTGTCACATCATATTTTAATAAAACACCTAACATGAATATTTATCACGCTGTGTGGTTGGAAGACACTTACGTTCTCGTAGTGTTTTCCCTGTAACTTATCCCAACCAACAAAAATATTTGATGAAAACGGACATGGGTTCGAACCACTGGTCTTGCGATCCATAGTTCATTCCACTATCCACTAGGCCACTGTGGCAGCTCGACGAAAGCTGTTCTTTGATGCATGACTGAGTGTGATAGCAATGGTGTGCATGACGTCATTGTTATTTTCTTATGAATAAACATCGACTAGCTGAATCATCACGATCCATTGACGATGTGTGCTGCAGATAAAAACACCGCGCCCAGGTTCAGGAATCTGCTAACCAGAGTCTGAGGCCCAATTTCGCGGACCTACTTGGCAGACATTATAGCTTTATCAAGTTACATAAACAGTCACAGCAAGTCAATCCTGCTTTATGATGGCTGGGAGCTCTTAGCTGTTGAAAACAGCCACTTGACTGAAAGGACAACTTGGCACAGAATGTCTGTTTGCATTGGGTTTCAAGCAGACAATGAATGCTAAATAACAATGTTTTTTGGCCAAGCAAGTCAGAAGTTATACCTCGCACGATTTGTAACGCTAGAAACCTGTATTTGCTGAGCAGATATTTTCCGTGCTTACCAGATTTCTGTTGGCCGCTGTTCCTGTTCACTCTAGTCACTGTAAGCCATAATTTTATGTCGCACAAATTCTTTTATTTTAAGCCAATATAGGACAAAGTTTGTTTGTTATTTTTTATTTGGACTTGAGTGTAGATTGTAGAAGCAATAATTTTATACGGACACAATTTGTAGCATGGTATGTGTGTCATTTGACCGTAAAGTCTCACAGCCAGTTTAGCAAGGGATGCAAAGTGACAAAAATTTATACAAACCCGAATTTAAACCTTTTGTCACACTGATGCTTTTTATTGGATGTTTTGCATAGTAACTTGGTCCATTTCTAACCGTTACCACTCCCGGGTCCTACAAATTCCATCAGAATTTTTTTGAAGGATTTTATAGGATTGAGGAAAGTTGGGCCTAGTTATTTTTTTTTCGGCACAGGGGTTGATGCACCTATAAAGTTTCAAAAATGACTTTGTTTTGTGCACTGTATTTGATTTTGGATTTAGGATTCAGGAATTGTCTATCAAAAGTGCTGCGGGATTTTCGGTGAATTTCTTTTTTGTTTCTATTTATTGATTACCCCACTTGATTAAATCGAGTTGCCAAATAGTTTATGCATTGAACTAACTTTAGATCAAATAACTCTACAAAGATATTTGAATCTGAAATCTATGCATATAGAGTAAATTCTTCGCTGTAAAAATACTGAATTCTGGCATCTTCAAGCAAACTTGAATCCTCGATCCTGATTGGCTGATTCATGACAACAACATTATCCATATCGCAGTCTGGGTATCGCACTACTCTTAGATGCGCACTATGCCTACTGCACGCACGTGTTAAAGGATAATCGCTGGAAAGTTCGTGTACAGGGTGCGCGCGTTCGATCCAGTTTTACTGTACGTCAAGTTGGCTTGAAGATAAATCCGTTTTCCACTCGCGCTCATGAAAAATGGAAAATTTGGTACGTCTGTGTCCCACATACCACTTGGTCTTCAGCCTCGTGGCATTTGGTACTCAGACGCACTACTTTGTTCCGTGTTTCACTCACGCTCGTGGGATAAATATATGACATCAATCTTGTCACCATTATTAAAGCCTGCTGTAAATAGTTTTTAAAAACAACAACAACAACAAAACGGGTTGTACTTTAAATTTTCACACAGCATGAGTACTCTAGCAACTTTTCAAAACTGCCTCAGCCAAAAGAGAATTTGATAGTATTTTTGGATCTAGATTTGAAACTAGCTGCGACTGGTTTCAACAAGATAGATTACATGTATATCATTAACCTTTGACCGTGATGTGTTTCATGAGAACCAATCAGATTGTACCAGGAATGGCATGAATATTCATAAAAAGGAAAGCATCCAATACCAGGCGACTACCTTCACTCTTTCATCCAATCGCAACTGCATGTGGTATCGCTATGGCAATACCTAATTAATATGCATTTTCGGTATCTTCCATGTAGATAGTTTGGTAGTGGTGTGTTTTGAGTAAAAATGAATAACATATAGCTACACACACCAATGCAAGTTATCTTTCAAGTAGCATTAAATGAGATTTGAATTTTCATTTTTTTGGGGGGGGGGGAATGTTTTGCTCGATACATTAATTGTTGAAGATCCCTTTCTGTGTAAATTTAATAACATCTTCATCACTGTAGATATCACGCATCACTATTTCATATGTAAATACTTTGTACATAAGAAAAATACAACGTAGGTTTTTGTTAAAAATTCAAAATGTCAATTTTTCATTTTAATAAGAGATAAAGAGACCAGTGAGATAAGTTGGGAAAAACATTATTCTTGTTGTTCAGTTGTATGTGGGATTTTTTCGATTGAGAAGATTAAATCACCTGGCCAATGTTAAGGTCATATGGACATTTATGTAGGGGGCTGAGTTCTTGCACACTTTAACATAATTAACATCTGCACAATTTTTCTGTTGCTTTCCACATTTTGTTTCAAGTAGTTATGAAGTTTTACTTTTTCAATTGGTTCAGTAATTCCATTTGTTTTAACCCGTTGTCAAATTCCATAAGAAAAAATCTGAAATTATATTTAATTTGAAGTTCATAGGATGTGGTGCTCTAATGCTTGTAGCATAAGTTGAAAAGTTGCATTTTTGTTCGTCTGTTGAATTGTTTGTAATGTTAACTGTGCTTTAAATACTGACGTGACATTACAAACTATGCTTTTTATGCTACAGAAAAGTAGACCTTGCAGCAAAGGTTTCCCCCTGAATTATTTTCATTTTTTGCCGTCAGTGAAGCAACCTTGATAAGCAGAAAAACTTGAGCCTTTTTTAGTTTTAATTTTGTAAAGGTTATGTGTGCAATGAGCAGATTATTCCAAAATTGCACCCGCCAGATACGAACAGTTAAACCATATTATTATTATTTTTGTCAGGCTTCCAGTGATAAAAAATAAATCACTGTATTGTTTGCTTTCATGAAAAGTTCACAGACGACTGCAATATTATGTCAGTCAAAGTACCCAAATGAGGACAATATTATTTTTTTGATATTTTCCTCATCCGGGCATTTTAACAATTTTTGCTGGTTCCCACACAATCAAGAGCGTAGAACCTCACAGTTGTCAACCGGTCAACACAGCGTAGCACGGTACCATCGCACGCGGGCACGGACGCAGCGCGCAGCATGACATACGCTCACTGTTGTCAACAGCAACAATGGCAGCTTTGAGCAGCGCAAAATTTGCTTCGGTAAGCAAAGAATATTCGGTGAAATTTCAGAAATAAAGACAGTGTCTTGAAAGGTATTTCTTGCTGATCAAGTCTGCTTGATATAAATAATAATAATAGTATTGGATGGCTTTTTTTCCCGGGGGATACAAGAATATATTGCACTAGCTATAACAATAGTGCCCTCATCATAGCTCATGCAATATGTTCTTATATCCCCCTCAAAGCCATCCAATATTATATATCTATCTTTAGGGGGGATTGATATGCAAATATCCCTCATGAAATAAAACACAAACACACAAACAAAAAACGAATCTCAGTCTAAGGATTTCTTGATAACCAGACAAAATAAAAAAATTAACATAAAAATGCACAAGAAAAAAATGTCTGCCTTACTGCAAAATACTGTACATATTTAGAGACCTTAAAAAGTTTAAAACCATCGGGTGAAAATCTACTTCGATTCACTAAAATTGTAGGAATAAAAAAAGTTGGATTTTAAAGTAATGTACGTAGTACTGTTTGATACAATGCAAGACATGGTTAGTAGATCAGACAGTACACTTAGTGTATTGTATAGGTATATGAAATACTGGTTCAAATCTGGTTTGAACCAGTTCAAACCAGTCTCTACTGGTTTAAACTGGCCCTAATTAAAGAGGCATATGCATACACACGTTTGAGCGTACGGTTTCTGCAGAGTTTACACTGAAGGGCTGGTCAGTGACATTAATGTACATGTGTGTACATATATGTAAATATATTTTAAATATTGATTACAAATTCCTGGTATTTTAAATAAAAATTTTCTTTCATGATCAACTTCGTGAGACAGAGATGTGCAAGATTTGAATAAAAAATTCTCAATTTTACCCAGTTGTATATTTTCTGTATTTTGTCATATTTGTTTTTGTGAGTTTTGTAGGTGAGGTCTTGTTAAATTTAATTTTACACATGTGTATGAGTAAGGAATGGATTGTAGCATTCAAAGTCCGTGAAAAGATACTTTAATTTTTTTACTTTAATTTTGTTCCAGAATGTCGTTGGCGTGAGGCGATTTTGCCTGATAAGAACTAGGGCTTTTTCCATACCAGGATTTTGTTGTTTATCTTTACCCAACCCACTTTAACATCTAATTAATGACTTTAAATGGAATGTACAACATTTGCTTTTGCTGCAATTTTCAGAAATAAATGGATTTGGAGGAGTAGCATGTTATACAAATATTGTTAAAATGACTTTTTTCACGCTTTGGGCTTGTAGATGTTGGAAAAACCAAGAAAACCAATCCTGTTCTTGCAGTCTTGTTCCCTGACCCCACTTAAGTTGAAACGGAGCAATTTATAGACTTTGGGGAATAGTTAGGGCAGAGAATCAGTCTAGCAGACTTGTACTCCTTCACATGTGTGTAATCAATTGCAAAGAAAATGCGGAATAACTATTTATGAAAATTCAGAGCAGTTTTTGAAAAAAAGCCATTTTTTTCCAACGCTGGTCGGCTGACCAGCGTTGGCAAAATACAATTTTTCAGCACACCAGGAGCCACGATTTTACAGGATGCTTTAGACTGTCATTCCCTAACAATCCAGTAAGGTATTTCGTGATAATTTAATAATTTTGTTTTGTGAAGTTTGCAAATGTTGTATCTTCCCTTTAAGCAATTGGCCAAACCACAGATGGCCAGTCCACATACTCTGACATGTCTGAACACCCAGCTCGTTTTTACTGTACTCATGATAGACTTGCCCCTTTCCTTCTTTTGTTCCCTTATGTTTGTACTCTAACTTTTTCTCGACAGCTCCCAGAAGGTTTGTACAGGAAATTCTCCCGAGGACTAGTGCTCAGGTCTTTGGGCCCATTGAAATCGCACACACCCCATTGTTCCAAGTCCTCAGTCTGATGGATAACCAATCCATGCATACACACTGCACGTATGGACATGGATCTACCGGTAGGTACAGTCCCACAATTCAGGATTTCCATTGTTCTTGCACCATTTTCAACGATTAAAGGGAAAATACAACATTTGCAAACATCAAAAAATAAAACTACCAAATCATTTTGAAATACCTTGCTGGACTGTTGGTGAATGACAGTGTAAAGCATCCTGTAAAATCATGGCACCTGGTATACTGTCATTTTCAAGAAAAGTGGTATTTTTGTATCAATTTCCAACGCTGATCGGCCGACCAGCGTTGGAAAAAAACTGGCCTTTTTCCAAATACTGGCCCCAGTTGAC
This sequence comes from Patiria miniata, assembly GCF_015706575.1. Classification (NCBI taxonomy): domain Eukaryota; kingdom Metazoa; phylum Echinodermata; class Asteroidea; order Valvatida; family Asterinidae; genus Patiria; species Patiria miniata. Next base: position 9,592,166 of record NW_024037073.1, read on the forward strand.
CATCGCACTTGTTTGCAATCGATTAGACACCTATGAACGGGTACAAGCCAGCTAGACTGGTTCCCTGACCTTACAATTCCCCAATATATGTAAACTGCTCTGTTTCTTCTTAAATGGAGTCAGGGAACCAAACTACAGGAAAATGATTGTTTTTCTTGGTTTTTATAGCATTTTCGAACCCAAAACCTCAAAAAAGTCAGTGTAACTATATTTGCTATATATTTCCAACCCCCCAATTCCATCCATTTCTGAAAATTACAGCAAAAGCAAATGATGTATATTCCCTTTAAAAAGAATAATACATGTAGATGGTTTATTGCTAAAAAAAAACCCCAAAAAACAGATTCACGGCATGGCTCCGTATTTGGTCTGATGTAATTCACGAATGTAGCTTCTAATTTGTCCTAGTTTCGGGAAACTAATCTCATGTGATTTGAATGATGGGAAAATCTTTAGTAACAAAAAGTGTAGGGCCGGTCATCGAAATTTCGTTGTACAACTCATTCGGACAGTGCATGGTCCCAGTATAACATTGTCCACAATTTGTTAGAAGTGGACAACTTTTTTAAGAAGTAAGAATGTACACATTCAACAATCACATTTTAGGGATTTCAAAAAAATGATTTATTTTACATGTTATATCAGAAGAAAATTCTAAAAATAAACTTTCACACATGGGTAAATAGAGCACATCTCTTATCAAACAGAAAGTATGGTATTGTCCAATGACCAAAAAAACCAAACCAATTTAAGACTTCATAAATTTTCAGAATTCAATTTTTATATGTAAGAATTACACCTGTTAATTCCGAGGGACAAACAATTGTAGTTAAAAAATGACTTAACGATAATTATTGTTTATAAAGTTGAACAAAAACACTGACTGGAACGCGGTTAGAAACTGAACTACAGATTGCCGTTCCAGTGCTCTACCAACTGAGCTATCCAGCCCCATGTTGGCGGTTCCCCATTTGTATTGGCGCAGATAAGGGACATATTTTGGGGAACTGTGCCTTTGATGATACAAGCATGGCTTTTGGCACACAGTCAGAGTATGTCTTAAGAAAGATATTGCAGATTTGTCCTTTGAAAAAATAAAGGTAGAATTACAAGCAATTTTCAAAATGGCTGCCATTGCTTGTTTTTCTACCTATATTATTTCAATTACAAATCTGCAATGGCCCTATGAGGTTCGTCAGTGACTTCGTCGTACATGCGCACACACCACTGATTACAAGCACCCATGGATAAACACGCAAGTTGCGTTAACTTCCGGTTCCATTCGTGCTATGCACATACTCTGACTGTGTGCCAAATTCCATGCTTTTATCATCAAACGAACAAACTCATCACCTATATGCCGTACTAAATGTCTTTGTTCAAGCGGCGCTAGTCAGAAGCCGCAAACCAGTATGTAGCCAGGGATCACACGCAAAGTCACGATGCTAGCAACATTAGCAATGCTGCAAACCTAGGAAATAGCAAACGGGGATCACACGGAGAGGATACGGCTTTTTAAAAATTAATACTAACCCCCTTGAGTGATTTACTAGGAATCTTCCTCACTCTTGCAAAATTCAAAACCACATGATAAACTCAACACCCAAACTGTTGGACTCAGATTATGGTGGTATGCCTGACCCCATGTAAAGCATAATTAGTTTACTAGTGCAGTACTCACTCCAACAGAATCCAACAAAACATGCAGTTGGATTTTGAATGGTTGGGTTGGTTAGGGTTAAGGAAATTTTATTTTAACACATCAAGGTAGCTATTTAGCTAGTTCTTTGTCACTTTTTGTAACTTTTCCTAAATATCTCAAAGGAAAGAGTCACAAGTATTGAACACTGTGACTGATCCGTATTATTTTACAGGGTCGAGTCCAAACATTTTTAGGGCTCAAGTAACAGATTTTTTTGTTTTCATTTTTGGCAATGTTCTATTTTGAGGAAGGAAATTAAATATTTTTCATTATTTTGTTTAATAATTGTGTTCTGAGAGGTAAGAAGGTTGCTAGCCATACAAACCTACTTGCATACTAAATCAACTTGGACATAGGCCTACACATGCATAATTCGCATTTTCTTTTCATAATAGGTCATATTTATCAGTTATGTACATTAGACATGATTCAAATTCATCGACAGAACTGATGCAAATGATAAGCAACTGGTGGTGTCTTAATTATGTTACAGTTAAACACCCTATACTTAAAATATCTCGGATACATGTATGTACAATATCTCTCAATTTCAGGTGAAAACATATGGAAAAAAGCAAACAAAATACACTTCAGTAAAAAAAAACCCCACAGTATTCAAAGGTTTATCTGTAATTGTTTCAGAGAGAATTTTAAAAAATGAGTCCATGTCATGATGTTGGAATATTTGTGAAAATCATCATGTTGATGGTTTCAAATTTACACATTACGCAACCAAAAACAATTTACATACGGCAATGTTTCGTTCAAGTTCACAAATTCTGATAAGAATTTGAACATAATGGCTCTGAACACTCTCTTCAATCCTCTAACCTCTTCGCTTTTTCAGTTCAAATTCGGGAAAGAAGTGGAGCTAGCAAGACATTCCAAAAACACCTGGAGATGTAGTCTAAATTTTCTTCCACAAAAAAAATAAGAAACAAAATTTCATTTTTTTTTTAATTCTCTAAAATATTCTCATATGACACCACGTTGGTTGAATACTATTCCAGAGTGATATCCACAAAGCAGCTCGATGCACAATTTTGCTTTGCACAGAATGTATTCTTGCTTAGCATAAAAAACAAGACACCAGCTAGGGGACATTTCAATTCATTTCCGGGACGAATTCCGGACAAGTTGTGGGTAGAATCATTGACTTTGTCCGTAACAATCTCCGCATCTGTCCCGGACATGTTCCAGGGAAATTTTCATTAGCAACTGCTTGACTCACTAATACTGATGACTTCATTGCGGGAAGATTGCGGGGAAGTTGTTCAGAATCCTGCAACTTATACCTGATACAATGTCCGCAACTTGTCGGAACTCGTCCCTGATATGAATTGAGACGGGCCGTAAGATATCATGCAGAGTGCATATTTATCATTTTTGACTGGTCTGGTCAGCTTGAACTTATCAATTCGCTAACCAATATTGCGTGCTTAGAGCTCCACTGACTTGTTTGGGGAAGCAGGGGGCGTTCTTTACACTAATTCTTGGCAGGTACAAAAGCCTGAAGTCCAGTGATGCTTCGTCCAAGGATCAGCGCATGGATGTCATGGGTGCCTGAAAATCAACAGCAAAATCAGAATGAGCGGGGAAATATAAGGAACAATGTGCTTTATTTTTCAGGCCTATAAGTAACTTTTCATTGAGTTAAAAGGGAAAATACAACATTTGCAAACAACAAAAAATAAATCTACCAAATCATTTTGAAATACCTTGCTGGACTGTAGTGAATTACAGTGTCAAGCATCTTGTAAAATCATGGCACCTGGTATACTGTCATTTTCAAGAAAAGTGGTATTTTTGTATCAATTTCCTATGCTGATCGGCCGACCAGCGTTGGAAAAAACTGGCTTTTTTTTCAAATACTGGCCCCAATTGACCATCGCACTCGTTTGCAATCGATTACAAACCTATGAACGGGTACAAGACAGCTAGACTGGTTCCCTGACCTTACAATTCCCCAATGTATGTAAACTGCTCTGTTTCTTCTTATATGGAGTCAGGGAACCAGACTACAGAAAATTGATTATTTTTCTTGGTTTTTATAGCATTTTTGAACCCAAAACCTCAAAAAAGTCAGTGTAACTATATTTGCGACATATTTCCAACCCCCCAATTCCATCCATTTCTGAAAATTACAGCAAAAGCAAATGATGTATATTCCCTTTACATCAAGCATTTCAGAATTTAATATATACCGAACGATTTTCCAAGACAAATTTAGGGCTTTCCATGACCAACTCTTCAGCTGTTTTGGCATCTTAGGAGCCTATTTACGATACGCTGGCCAGTCATCACACTGAGGCAAGGGACACCACTCCCTTTCAGCCTTCCAGTTTGACACAAGACCACTGAGCACCACAAAAGCAGCACAAAAGGTCTCTCTCAAAGATGGGCCATCTTTGTAGGAGAACTGCAACTGCGTATTTTATGCAATCAAGCACACATTGCGCAGTGTTGAAAATGTTCCCAACACACGGGCTTGTTGCTCGAAATGTGTTTGAAATATGACGCTGCTGATGCGCATTATGCTAGTTGCTATGCTAGCTCAAAATGCAGATGCACATGGCTGCAACAAGTATTGAGCATACATGCATAAAGACAAAGCATAGTAAACTGGAATGCAAACTGGAAGACTGCCATAGCTAAATGTTATGCATCATCCTGTAATGGGTCGTGCAGGATTCCATGACTTTTTCATGATTTTTTTTCTTGGAAGTTCAATTTTCCATGATAGCTTTATTTTCCAAACTTGTTCCATGACTGGGGAACCCTGTGTACTCCTCCCTGGAATTGTCACAAACTGTGGCAATGGAACAATGCCACCATTTCTAGCGATACTTAATATTTATTGTTTGTAACTAAAGCCATGACAACACCACTGTATTTGAAGAGCGCCCTCTAGTGCTAATTTCTTCCCTCACCTTCATATGTGTTGACAGCTTCCAGGTTCATGACGTGTCTGATGATGTGATACTCGTCTGAGATGCCGTTGCCGCCCAGCATGTCCCGCGCGTTCCGGGCAATATCCAACGCCTTGCCGCAAGAGTTGCGCTTGATCATGGAGATCATCTCTGGTGCAATTCTGACCAAAACAAGAACAGGTAAATTTGCACTTTGACCTGTGGGATTCTAGATCAATTGGCTTCTGTAAAACTTCAACACCAACCCATACAAAGTATTTCTCAAGATATTTTCTGAAATCTTGTCATACGTTTTAACCACAAAAACCTTGACCTTTGACCTACAGGGGTTCAAAAATTAGCAATCTATCAACAAAGACATTGAAAAATGTGGAAGATCACAAACAGATGGCTAGAAAGCTCAGTTGGTATATCAGCGGTTTGGTGAAAGTCAGTCGGTCGGGTTCAATGAGGACTACAGACTTGCTGAAATAAATCTGTTCCTGAGAAAAAGATTACTATAATTTTTTGGTTTTGGTGTTGTCTCTCTTACTTGTTTTCGTCCTTGAGTCGTCCAACTTGAACGCAAGCCTGCAGTCCCAGCGATATCTCGGTCAACATGTCGGCGAGCTTCTTCTGGATAAGCTGGTTCTTGGCAAGCGGGGATCCAAACTGAATTCTGGACAAGGTAAACAATATTGGTTACCAACACAATTTTATACAAATATCTTTATTTCGACCTGCTAAAAAATGCCGTGGGTATTAGGGTTAACCCCAGCCAGACGCAACACGGTGCATCAGGTGCAAAAGTCTGTGGGACCTGCACCCGATTTCACGAAGCGCTGCGACACGTCGCAACTCGAGTTACGACGTGTAACACGTCGCAACTCGCGACGCGTCGTATCTTCCATTTCACTAAAGTTGCGATGTGTTGAACGCGTCGTAAGTTCCTTGACAACGGCTTAAAACACGTCCCAAGTTACGACGTGTCTAGTGGTCATCGCAAAATAAGAAGAGTCATTTCTAAGCCAGTTTTATGCCATAAACATTACATTAACGAGATTATAATACCAAGGCAATGTGTGTAAAGTTGTAAATAGAAAATTCATTGACTAATTATGAATTAGACCGGAATATTAGAGTTGAAATTTCAAAGTAGCTATACAGTCCAATGTGAGCTTGTTTTCCTTCAAAATTGCATCGCATGGCCGCCATTTTGTTTTACGCTTTAACAAATTTCAGGCCGAGATCCGACGACTCTTTGTTGAATATCAGACGACTATTTACTGTACGCTGACGAAAGACATAAAACAGTCACCGAGTTGTGCTATAAATACACCTACGACGCGTCGCACTTACGACATGTTTAGTGAAATGGATCGCAGTACGCGTCGCAGCTGCGATGCATCGTAGAGATACGACGCGTCGCAGCGCTGCGATGCATCGTAAGTTACGAAGAGTTTGATGAAATCGGGTGCTGGCTGCATTTAGCCATAAACACCAGTGCATAAACAGCCAATTCTGAGACAATGAGAGCTAGTCCCATTGAACAATGCCACAGTTGTATCCTGCTGCAGCTGGTGACCACAGACTCTGAGGCAGTTTGCCTTAGGAAGTTTTGGTTGGATCTTGCTACACTGGGCAGGCTTCTCAGCTTGACAACTGTTACTTTTTTTTGCACTGGGTGTGGTTTCTAAGCAAAAAAGACCCTCGATGATAAGAGTTGGCCCCAAAAAATTCAAGGGTGAATATATATTTTATTTAAACTGATAACAAACCACTCAAGTTTTCCTCAAAATATAGCTTCAAGTTTTACTTCAAATTTTACACCAAATTTTATTCTGAAATTTACTCCAAATTTTAGTCCAACTTTAACTCTAAATTTTACTCCAAATTGAGTCAACATTTTACTCCAAATTTTACTTCAAACTCCAACTTTTACTCCAAATTTTACTCCACATGTTATTCCACATATTACTTTAAATATTACTCCAAATATTACCCCAAGTTGGACTCCAAATTGGACTCCAATTTTTACTCCAAATTTTACTCCACATACATGTATCACTCTAAATGTTACTCCAAATATAACCCCAAATTGGATTCCAAATTTGACTTGAACTATTACTCCATGGGTGAGTGGTTACCTGTCCAGCGTGTACTGCCTGGCAGCTTCTAAGCAGAACTCGGCTGCCCCGAGAGCTCCCCATGATATGCCGTAACGGGCACTGTTCAGACATCCAAAGGGACCCTAGAAAGACAGAACAACAAGATCCATAGAATGAATGTAAATGCAATGCCCCAGCTATAGCATCGCCCCACCTATAGATGGGACAGTCCCGTTGGGACCATCCTAACTCTAGTTTAGGACTGTGCCCTAGTTGGGAACAATTGATGCTATAGTTGGGACATGTGTGATTCATATTTTTCTGTTCTACTCTGGTTGCGTGGTGAAATGTCTGCACTAGTTAGCAGGAGGTTCTGGGTTCGAGTTCAAACTGAGTGAATTTTTCCTCAAAAGCCCTAAAAGAAGCATTGAGCATATAATTTATATATGGAATAAATCAAAATATTAAAACACGTTAATATATCAAAAATTCACACATGTGAGGCGTTCTGGCAAAAATAAATGGAACTTGGTACATTGCCAACAAAAATAAATGGTGGTGATTTTTTTTTTTGATTTTGAGATTAAGTGATATCTGTAATCTTTATATGTCTGCAGCACATACTTTAAAGAATTAGTATAAAATCGTGGAATAAAAGTGTTTTTAAGGAAAACAATTGGCATTTTTCATGTTCATGACTACAAAATAGTAGAATGTTGAAAAGCCTTTTCTCAGTATTTTACTTTTATGTCCTTTCAAAGTGTTTGCTTTAAACAGCTACAACTTGTCAACAGAATGTCCGATGGAAGTGCAACCAACATTTTTTAAGGAGAATTTTGTGGGCAATTCCACGGTTACTCACGTTACTGTTTTGATGTACTTTTGAGTTTCCTTGGGCTGTAATAACCTTACTGAAAAGGTTTAATAACTGTTATCCCCATGGTAGATAGAGTAGACCAAGACCTACCTAAGCACCAAAGATGACATCCAGAAAAATGTGTTATGTTTGATAAAAAAGACGCACAAAATTGGTTACTCACGTAAAGAAAATGTAACGAGAGTAACCGTGGAATTGCCGTTATTCTCTTTCCTAATAACCCTCATTTCAACTTCTGCCAACTTCTGTCTCATTTTGCCAGAACTTTGTCTGTTCTACTCACCCCGAGGCCCTGAGCGTTAGGCAGCATGTTCTCCTCTGGTATCTCCACGTCTTCCATCACGATCTGACCCGTCGTGGAGGCCCGCAGAGAAAACTTGCCCTCGATGACCGGGGCTGACAATCCCTTCATTCCCTTCTCCAGGATGAAGCCACGAATCCTTCCGCCCTCGGCTTCATTCTTGCCCCAAACCACGAAGACGTCGGCGATGGGAGAATTTGTGATCCTATCATTCCCAAAAAATAAGAAAAAGGACAATATTAAAACCCTAAGCTCCTAGGCCCTTTTTGCTAGAAACCATCCTCCATCCTCCAAAATCCTCCATAATTTTGCACTTATGTTCAAATGAAGGATACCCACTGCCCCATTCCTTTACAATCCTCCAACAGTCCTGCCTCTCAAAATGCATTCAGCCTCAATCCTCCAAAATTCTCCTTTTCTTCAAACACCGTTCATCCTCAATCCTCCAAAATCAACCGGTTCTGAATGTCCATGTGCCCCCAATCCTCCAAAACTGCATGTTGCATTCATCCTCAATCCTCCAATATCCTCCAAAATCTTCCAAAACTGCATGTTGCATTCATCCTCAATCCTCCAATATCCTCCAAAATCTTCCAAAACTGCATGTTGCATTCATCCTCAATCCTCCAAAATCCTCCAAAATCTTCCAAAACTGCATGTTGCACTCATCCTCAATCCTCCAAAATCCTCCAAAACCACCCGGAGGACTTTGGAGGATTGAGGAGGGTTGGGGTTAAACAAATTGGAAAGTGCTTAAACTTTCTCACCATGACTTGGCGCCGTTCAGGGTATAGCTCTTCCCGGCCGGGTTGTATCGTGCTCTGGTTTCCATGCCAGCAGGATCACTCCCATGGTTTGGTTCTGTCAGTCCAAAAGCACCCACAAGTTCACCCGTTGCTATGGTAATGTAAAAAAAACAACCTTGTTATATACTTTAATAAATGGACTTTGAAATCGGATAACGTAACAGAACAGGTGATCAACTGACTTGTAATGACTTTATTACATCTAAGTCGAAAACTGGTGAAATATTTTTTTATGAATGAGTAATGAGACTGTTTACTATTGCCCCACCCCTCCCTCCAAAACAAAAACAACTCCAAGATATCCTCGTATTTAATTGCAGCAGTCAACACTGAGAATAAAGCTTTTGGACAACATGCTTGAAAACGAACGATTGACCAAGTGTTTGCTGTAGGAGGCTATATATTCACTTGTCCGTCCTTTGTTTTATCCAAGACCACACAAACATCAATGCATTTGGGAGCCACAAAAATAAACATCGTTAACATTAAGATATTCCAAATTAGGAAGAAGTGCCACAGTCATTGTGGACTTTACTCATAATGCGCTGTGAAAATGTACATGTCTGTAGTAAGTTGTGCATTATTTGTTTTAATTATTTAGTTATTATTTTTCAAATTGAGATTGGATCAAATAAATAGAAAATTTTAAATACACCAAGTTTTACATGTGCAAGACTTAATTGCGTGAGCTGGTCAGAAGTTGCACTTGCCATTCAGGAAGTGCGAATTTAAATTTCTCAAATTGGGATATTAAAATGGCTTCTAAGGGGATATGCGTACACCTGTCTACAACTGATAATGAGCTTATTTTTTTTTAGAACATCACCTAGGTTTTGATATACAGGGTGAGTAAAACAAGCAAAACGCAAAAGTCGGGACCATGGTTTTAGTGAAGTTCTGCATATAGCACTTTGTGGAGTGTGATGGCCTAGCGGTTAAGAACACCGGACTCACGTTCTGGTGTTTCAGAGGCAACAGTGACGTGGGTTCGAGCCCGCTGGCGGACACTTGTGCTCTTAAGCAAGGCACTTAACCATTATTGCTTCGTCCTTCGGATGGGACGTTAAGCCGTAGGTCCCGCGTGTTGTATAAATGCACGTAAAAGAACCCAGTAAACACTTATCGCTAAGAGAAGGGGTTTGCCCCGGTGTTTCTGGCCTCCTGTATAAACTCCCACATGGAGTATTTAGGAGAAGAACCAGACAAGAACCAAGAACCAAAATCTAGGATATGAAAGCCCGTTCATTAGCTTTCTTTTAGTACAAGAATGATTCAAATCACTCATGTACTTTTCAAGTGGTTTTGCAAAACTTGAAGGGTTGTGAATTGCAGAAGACAAGGAGGGTTAAGAAAGAAAGACACTCTTACCCAATTTTGGGAGGTACTTTTGTCGCTGTGCTTCCGTTCCGTACTCGTGGATTGGGTGCATGACAAGTGATGACTGGACACTCATTGCCGAACGGTAGGCGGAGTCAACCCTCTCCACCTCCCTGGCGATTAGACCGTAGGCGACTGAGGACACCCCAGCACACCCATAGCCCTTAATGGTAGGGCCCAGGACCCCCAGCTCGCCCATTTCATTAAAGATCTCCCGGTGGAAGACTGCATTCAGTAACAGGTAAGACACATGTAAAATCAGTCAAATACATTCCACTCATGACTTTTCTGAGACCTCACACAAATGTTCGTATATAATCAGATTCAAGTAAGTCTCACTTGGATATAATATGCAAAGACTCTTAATGGTTTAACATACAAATCGGTAAAGTTATTTCAATATTAGAGTAGAGCCATTTGCAGCTATCCAAAAAGTAACTGACCAAATTATTTTTAAAAGGCTTATTTGGTTTAAAGATAGCAATGGCACTAAACTCTCTGTAAAATTGCTGTCAATGCTGTCAATTTGAAGAAAACAATAAAAGAAGGTCTTGAAAGATGAGTCAAGTGATAAATTTTTGGAAATTTCCGTTAGTAGTTGGTTTGCAATTGGGCGAATCCGTAAATTGGTGCGTGCAAACGTTGACATGATGCACACGTGCGCGCGCAGTTGCTATTATTTGTTGGTTTAGTGCGTGACATCACGTAGCTGCAATTGGCTGAATGAGAACCTGTTCTGGATGCTGATTTCCGGCGCAATGCCTGGCACTCGCGGGAAGAGTTTGAGTTTGAGCTATGAGTTTGTGTACTTGTTCTGCATAACCCCCCAAGGACAGACACACAAAGGGAGAACATCAGATCCTTTCAGTCCTCGGGAGTTGGTCTTTTGTTGGAAACAGTCCTCTGTGGTAGATTTGTGTGCTTAGTCTATGGGAGAGTGTTATATTACAGGTACAAAGGAAAACACAAAGCATTGTCCTCGGGGGTATAGTAAAACAAGAGTGTGCGCACGTGTAGTGTGTCCTACCCACTGTATTTTTTTTAAAGTGGCCACAAAGCAACATGTATTGTTCGCGCAATGAGTCCTTACAAGGCCGAAATTTAGAATATTTTTGTTTGGGTTTCACAATGTCTCCTTGACAACTGATTGTAAAGCCACAGATGTAGCCAAGGCTGAAGACCAAACCCACGCTTTCACAAACACCCACAAAATCCCAAATTTGACCAACCTTCATTTCTGTTGCCCATGAGGACCCGAGGCATGAGTTTGTCCTGGCAGTAGGCGTTCATCTGATCGCGAACCATCACTTCCTCCTCTGTCAGGTGACGCTCTAGATTCAACGCATCCTTCCAGTTAAATTGAACCTTCTCGGCTGAGGCTTCAGCTTCAAGGTAAACAGAGTCAAGGGGAATAGGGCACTTGTACTTTTGGGTGTGGAATTTGGAAAGATTCCCATACCTGGACATCACTTGCCACTCTGTGCACAAACCCTATGAGACTGGTCTGACAATTTCTAAGTGTTTTCTCAATAAATGCTTTCCCTGCTAAATTTGACTTTTTTGAGGACATTTATCCCTTTTTGATGGCAGATAGGTCACTGTAGGGAAAAATTAGTGATGGCCAGATATGGGAATCATTCCTGGAATGTACAACTGGTTGGATTACAATGGATCATTATTTTATAGGGTAAACTCTTTGTTTTGGTTACCTCTGACATGAATTTCAAAACTCCAGGGCACATTCTGTGCTCTAATACTTGTGAATTCCAGGAATGAGTATATTTAAACTTCTTACCCAACAAATAAATAGAGCTGTCCCGAATATACCAAATATATTCAATCATCAAATGAACATTCGTATACATGTAGCTTTTTGACGGTTTAAATATTTGAAAACCAAAAAACTAAGCACATACTGTTTACACACACGACTGCGATTTTATTTTATCGTGAAGTTGCGGCGATTTACTGTCAGGTGCCACTTTTATCTTTTTAGCACAAATTTACCGACTGTGCCTACATTTACTTAACCACCTGAATAAATTGAATTGAATCAATGCAATACAAATCACACTTTTTTTTAAATGGCACAACATCAGGTCAAGGATATCAATTATCATCATTGTTCATCTTCATTTGTCCATATACATGTATAATGGGCCTACTTAACAATTACATCTAATCATTTTCAAGGTTTTTAAAATGCAGTGGCTATCGTTACGGCAGCCGTAACGCAATTTTCAACTACTATCGTTACAGCATCATCTTGCTTCCTGACCTAACAGTAACAGTAATCAGTGTCAGGATCTTTGGCTGTTGGAACCAGACTTATCATTCAACCAAATGGTTCTCAGACTTTATTTCCCTTTTAAACAAAAAATCCTCCAAAGCCACGGATTAGGGAGAAAAACAAATCTACTTAAACAAAAAGAACAATTTGATTAAATTTAAAATCATGAAAGTAAACTGTTCTAAAAATATTTTTAAAATGAACAAAACAATCAACAAAAAATTTACAGGGTGGCAGCGGATTTCAACCCAAATCACCGGCTCCGTAGTCGAACGTGTCGAATGTGTATTAAGTCGTCACGTCAGTGCAACAAGGTCGTAACTTGATTCTGCAACAAAGTCGTATCTCTTGCAAATACGCTCTGTTGTCTGTGTAACCATGGAGCTATAGGTCGTATCTCGCGTATCGCGACGTCTATTGACTTTGTGCGTACAACTGTACATACTGGTTATTTTAAGCGAGGTAAGAACTTTGACATTGAAAACGGTACAACTATAGAATGCAGGGCCACTTTACTCTACATCCGCGCCTCCGTACGGCTGCGTGGAGGCGTGGAGCCGCAGTCGACCTACCTCCGAAAATCGATCGTGGAGTCGTGGAGCCGGCCGCAGTCGATATCTCCGAGAATTGCGCCCTCTATCGGTGAGCTTCTCTGCGACTCCGCGCCTCCGCCACTCCAGAGTGCCCCGCGTCTCCGCCGCGACTCTAAGACTCCGCGACTCCGCGCCTCCGCCACTCCAGAGTGCCCCGCGTCTCCGCCGCGACTCTAAGACTCCACGACTCCGCGCCTCCGCCACTCCGGACAGTGCCCCGTCGCCCTCCTCCCTTCCTAATTTGCGAGCCCATTTAAAATGGATACGGATGCTTCGTTCTCAATAAAATTCCGCCGAGAATTGCGCCCTCTATCGGCGCGAGTCTCTGCGACTCCGCGCCTCCGCCACTCCAGAGTGCCCCGCGTCTCCGCCGCGACTCTAAGACTCCACGACTCCGCGCCTCCGCCACTCCGGACAGTGCCCCGTCGCCCTCCTCCCTTCCTAATTTGCGAGCCCATTTAAAATGGATACGGATGCTTCGTTCTCAATAAAATTCCGCCGAGAATTGCGCCCTCTATCGGCGCGAGTCTCTGCGACTCCGCGACTCCGCGCCTCCGCCACTCCAGAGTGCCCCGCGTCTCCCCCGCGACTCTAAGACTCCACGACTCCGCGCCTCCGCCACTCCGGACAGTGCCCCGTCGCCCTCCTCCCTTCCTAATTTGCGAGCCCATTTAAAATGGATACGGATGCTTCGTTCTCAATAAAATTCCGCCGAGAATTGCGCCCTCTATCGGCGCGAGTCTCTGCGACTCCGCGCCTCCGCCACTCCAGAGTGCCCCGCGTCTCCGCCGCGACTCTAAGACTCCACGACTCCGCGCCTCCGCCACTCCGGACAGTGCCCCGTCGCCCCAACACATTTACAAGCACGCCCTCCCTTCCGATCCTTCATGAGAAGCTCAGAAGACAAGTGCATTCGCTGTACTTAGCACTTTTTGCAGGTTTGCATATCTATTACTCCTATCCATCCACGCCTCCACGCAAAATAAAAAACCTTGCTCCGGCGTGGCCCTGCATTCTATAGTTGCTCCTTGAAAACTTGCGTTTCACGTACATGACGTCACACGCCATAGGAGATACGACCTTGTTGCATGGACATGACGAAGTGTAACCAATCGAGCTACCGAAGCGTTCTGGTTGGACGGGTAGTTATGAATGTGATAAAGATTAGCAACAGTAATTTTGCAATACCGTAACGGTAGCAGTTGAAAATCGCATTACGGCTGTCGTTCCGCCGTAACGATAGCCCCTAGTTAAAAAGGATACGATTACGAGTTTGCGTACTTGCTGCCGTTGCTGTCGTGCCTTGGAATCGCTGCGATATTGAGGCAAGCGGACGCCACATCTGTCTCATCGCTAGTTTGTTCAGCGCCATATTTCACTTATTTGTTACAAGTAGACTCTATATTTCAGTAGAATGTTAACGACAATCTCTTAAAGTTTCAAATTTACGAAGATCAGACGATTTCAGCGGCGTTCGGTGTTTCGAAGTCCAAATCCCGTCGTCAGTCACGTAACTTTACTGCACTAGACACTAGCACTGCACACAATACTCGTTGTATAATTGAGTCTGGTACCTGTTGGTCGCATTCGATTCTGCATATCTCAGTCGTGTTTCCAAACGTCTAATTTGACGTGTACTGATGACACTGAAGGACATGTACCTTGACGAAAAGAAGGGTTTTTGCAAACCGTCCGTTTTTCCCTCCGACTAGAAAGTAATGAATATTCATGAATGGAATTAGCCGCTTGATTTGGTGTCAAGAAAAGAAAGAAATTTTGCTGCTGATTTTACTGATTATTTCTGAGGTTGTGTCTATTGGGAATGAACATTTGAGTTTATAGCATCAGATGAGAGAGCTGCTTGTTGACGGCGAAGGAGAGCTGGAATTTGTGGGTATGTTCCCTAACTTGTTTCCCCATCAATTTGATCAAAATAATGTTCAGAGTTTTGTTTTTATTTGAGGGAATGGGAGAGGGCGCTGTTTTGGTGTGTGTTGTTTTTTATGCTTTTTTTGGGGGGGGGCTTTTTTTTTTTTATAGGGGTTGTTGTTTTTGTGAGGTTTTTAATCAACTATTTTCTTTGATAAATTTAAAGTTTTAATATTTATTCATGGAATTACCTTTTTTCGTTCTAGCGCCATATTTATTAACAAAGGGCCTACATTACAACTACAAGAGTTTAAAACTGGCTTGCCTTTGTAATAATGTACAATAGGCCCCCCCCCCTATATGGCATTGGTACTTTAATATCTTGTGTTGTGAAAGTAACTTAACATTTTCAAATTTAAATTATAATTTATATACATTGTATGCATCGTGCATTTGATTGATTTTTTTTTGTAATTTTTGTTTAAATCTTTTGTTCCTAACTAGACTAGTGCTTGATCACCAAGCATGCAACGACGATCCATTGATGCCTTTTTGTGTGCATTCTTTGTGCATACCATTATTTATATTATTTTTCATGTCTTTTAGGTCATACATTGAAGCCTTTTTTAAGCTTTTGCCATGGAATAGTTGAAAGTTCACAGAAAACTGAAAAGTTAAGCTATAGTCCATCATTTGCAGCTATCCAAAAAGTAACTGGCGTAATTAGGCGAAGTAAAAAAAAAAACATGTTTAGCGTCCCCGCCCGCTTCCTTTTTAGAGGCTGCCTCCTTTTTTTTTTTTTTTTTTTTTTTTTTAAAAGACAAAAATTGATAAATTTTAACGATCTCTGACGAGGAAATAGTCAGTGAGTCCAAGTGGCGGCCATTTTGAAAAAAGCTGGTCTCCTCCTTCCTTTTTGTCAAAGAGGCAGGACGCTAAACATGTTTTTTTTTTTTTTTTGCCTTATTGTTGAAAAATATACTTGGTTGAACGATAGTAAGGGGACTAAACTCCCTGTGCAATTATTATTTCTGGCATGCTGTCATTTTGAAGAAATCAACAAAAGAAGGCCTTTCCAACGGTGCGTCTTAAAGTGCGCCACCGTTGGAAATTAAAAATAGTAGTTTTTTTTTTTTATGCGACGAAGCGTGCCCAAGCGTTGGCACGACGCAACAAGTTGTTGGATCAGTGCGCGACTTCGCGTAGCTGCAATCGGCTCAGTAAGAACGTGTCTCGGACGCTGAATTCAGGCCCAATTCAAAACATGATTCAGCAACTTTTGATTTGAATTCGGGATCCTAGAATACTGTTTTTCTCGGAAAATACAGCTGAAGCTGAGCTGAAACTTCATCAGGCTAGTTGTTCAGCACCCTTCTTTAGATTTTGAGCACGTTTGTTGCTTCAAACGAACAAAATGCACAATTTTTATACAAATGATGGACTCTACCTTTAAATGTAATACTAATAAGAGAACCTTTAAACAAAAAAAAGAAAATAGGCCTATGTTTTATTACAAAACCACATCAAAAATAAATGTAGAAAATTTAGTCGAAAAACTTATTAGCCTCCCTATCATTATAAATATTGTGGAGCAGATTTTGTCCATGCATGCATGATGCAACCATGGGTTCATAAGCTCACTCGTATAATTATTTTTGTCACTAGCAGTATTATGTCAGTGCCACTTTAAGTCTCCCTTTATGATTATTCTGGAAGAATTACGATTGTTAATTGGTCCCGTGAAAAGTTCTCAGCATTTATCAAAAAAGTATCAGGACTTATCACAAGTTTATTTGGTCAGCCAGATTTGTTGGAATTCATTCAAGGAAAATCACATGACAAAGTTATCCGCTGTGTTGTTGTCTGATGCAAGAATTTGCATATGTTGCACTTCTACCTAGTTGCCTGGCCCAATTCTCCTGTACCTAGCCTGAAATCCATACTGTTGCCCAAGTCTGTCTGCAATTTTACAGTGTCCATCATTATTATTGGAGCTGAGTGCCAAGCTAGCTGTTATGCAAATAGCTTTGAAGTAGTGCCAAGTCATGTGACAGTTGCCAGTGGTGGTGTTTATGTGTGCGTTGGCACGTCCCACGTCAGCAGGCTTCTTCCACGTCACCATACAATTAGGACATGTATGGCACAGTCCATTCTGTGGAAGGGGTGTGTGACCTTGGGTACACAGGCTTCTTCCACGTCACCATACAATCAGGACATGTATGGCACAGTCCATTCTGTGGAAGGGGTGTGTGACCTTGGGTACACTTTTCTTTTTGTACTCAGAATTTGTGTCCACACACACATAATATACTGATGTACCAAGCAGTGAATTCTCCATTCTGCTACAAATAATTTCCAGACTGCAGTTTTTCACTGAACAGGAATAAGTTTACCTGACAGTGGTGATATTGAAATTGAAAAGAATAAACTAGTCATAGTTTAAAAAAAAAAACAGGGTTCAGAACATTCTTACATAGGAAAGCAGAGACACTGTTGTTTAAGTCTTATCAGTCTATTTTAAGGAATTGGAAGTGTGAATTGCCAGAATTGGATAATCCCATTACTCTCCTGAAGACGGTCAGAGCATACTGACCGGAACGTCGAGTTTATACCTCGGGTTCTTTTCAGAACCATTCTCTTAGTTGAGAAATTATTTGCACATGGTGTTTCCGCAAACCTTTCATTATTTAGTATCTCCACCATGCATTGAAGCCTCAAATCTTACTAATCCCATTACATATAATGCTTTATTTGTCAGTATATTTGTTATCATAGTGTCTTGAGATGGCACGGTTTCCATTCGTTTTTTGAGGAACTTTATGTCAAGACCAAATGGCTGTAGATTATTTACAGTTGTTCTCATTCTGCCGACTTCCGGGACATTTCCAGTTCATTGGATGAAACAGTATGTACCGCCTATCGGTACCAAGGCTGTAGATCCTGAAATGAAACATTGCAATGCATGATGTGTTCCGTCCTGCTCTAGTGATGTTATATTGTGTGCCGGTACTGACGAAGAAAGAAGAAAACTTTCATGATTTCACAAGGTTTACTCATGTTGCTAAATAGAGCCATCTCGAAATTAGCCTATTAAACTTACAATGTACATGTATGTGTATCGGACTGGGTGTGTGAACCTGTGTGATAAACAAAAGAGGGACAATAGGGGGTCCCCGATTGCAGGCAAATACACTATATATAGGCGTATTCTAATGCCCTTTTTTCACCAGTGCTCAGGCTTAACCTCCCCCCCCCCAATATTGTGTAAGTGCCCATTTTTTTTTTAAGAAGTGCCGTTTTTTTCTGAACAATTACGTACGTACGTGAGTGTCCATTATCGTCGGTTTTGAACAGCGCCCCCACCGACCGATCAGGCCCCCCCCCCCTCCCCCTTTTAAAAGAAATTGTACAAAGGCTTAGCAAAGTGCCCGGAGGAAAAAAAGTGTCTACATTTCACCAGGGCTGTGCAAGTGCTCTTTTAAAAAAAAAAACTTACCCCCCCCCCTCCAAAAAAAAAAAAAAATGACCTTGCGGCTACGCCACTGTACATACTTTAATTGTATGCACTTGTGTACATGTACAATTGTACACATTGTAAAAATTTGCTAACCTCCTTGTAATTTGAATCAATTTGGACACTTGTCTCCTTTGTTCAACCATAGCTCCATGGTTCAACATCCTCCATGGTTCAACTGTTTTGAAAAATGATCATATTTGCACAAGTTTCCTTTGTGTGCTATGAGTAGGTCAAGAATGCATGAGCCCAAACAACTTGCTTGAAACTTTGAAAACACAACTGTTTGCTTCTTTATCTGTTAAACTTTTAGGGAACCGAAGTCAGGAAGCCCACCACCCCTACACTCATCAATCATCTGTCCAGTAAAAGCTGCTTATTATTTTGCCCCATGGTTCACTCTGTGCATACGTGATCATTCACCCACACACATAACCAGTAAATTTCGCTTTCTTGGAATTCACAGGGGGGTGCATAACAAATCCATCTGCTTTCCATATCAGGTGCACTACCTCCCCCCTCATGAATCATGGATCATTCCAGTTATGCATGTATGTAAACAGAGCTACCCTAAACTTGTACAAGTCTACAGGGTTCAGTTTATTTAAGACCTTCTGGCTCAGAATTTAGAGCTGTGCCTTAAATTGTCTTTGGTCTAAAAAAAGTGGTCAAGTGAAACTGGATAATTTGATCAAGTTTTTTAATTTTGATTTATGTAGAATTTTACTTTTCATTGCTAACATTGAAGGCTAGCTTGGTATTTGGCATAGAAGGAAAGCATGCAAGGACTTGGACAAGTTTAGTATTTTCAGAACAAGGGACCTCTACTGACTCTGGGCCTGTGTTTATCAACACAGACATCAGGCTTTGCATGAAACGCTGCTGCAGCGCTAGCTAGCCAGTTCAGTGCTAGGTTAGGTGAGCGAGCGATCAGGGGCCCTGTGCTCCATTGTCGGGTATAGACTAGTCTGAACGTTGTTGTTTGGGGCTGGTTTCATGAACACTCTGTTTTGGAGTGCTCATATTTTTGCCTTGTCGGACTGGCTTGTGAATCGTACTCATTACAGCGACGTTTGCTGATTACCGATCAGTTTGTCTGAGTGCCTTGAATTGACATCCACTTTACATTTCTTACTCCGTTTGGCTGTTTTTTTTGACAACCTACAGTCACATTTGAGTCGAGAACTGAAGAAAGGAACTCAAATTTTGAGGTAAGAGCAGAGCCCGATTCTTGTATCACTTTGTGATGGTCACAGAATTAAAACACTTATCCAAATCATTAAAAATCTGCCTTCTGGTTTTAAAAACTCAGTCATGATTGTTGTTCTCAAAACAAAACAGAAAGAATGTTGCAGCTTGACGTCACTTTTTTTCATTATCAGTCGATGAAGGTCAGTCATTGCAAAAATGTTAAAAAAGACATGAATCTGGGACTGAGAAACCTTTCCAATTTTGTTAGAAAATACTTTGAAAATGTTCTTGACTCTCCATAGGCTTTGTACACAACCAGTGATGTGGCGTCTGGATACTACTACACTCTTTCCAACAAAAGTGTTAAGGATTATTTGTCACAGCTTTTGTGCGGGCTCGAAATCTGTTTGTCCTCTTACTGTGTCATGTTTGTAATTTGTAGGAAAAACATGTAAAAGTAGAAAATACCTACCATAAAGCTCTTAATATTATTGTCTATAATTATTGTATATTTTGCACTCTCTTCACATAAAGCGGTTACAGAATTGTTCTGGTTCCAAATGAATAATTAACATATACTTGAACTTGATTCAAAAAGCCGCCTTGCACAAAGATAAATCAAGTGGAACTGGTGTTTTGGGCGTTCACCCAAATTCAAACCGAGGTGCATGGCCATGGACATGTGTGAATTTCAACAAGCTTCTTGAATTGTTTTATTTATGTGAAACTCGGCCTGAATAAGTATCACTAAAAAGTAGACAATGCCTACTTGCTAGAAAATATATAAAAATTGTAAAATTGTTGTAAATGCTTGGTCCTTGATGTTACGCATCGTCAGGTTTTTGTATTAGAAACGCCCATATTGGAGGCATGGACTAGAGGGTCACTGCCACAATATTGCATCAATAGAACTTTGTGTATGAATGAATGCACACTTCAAATGCAGTTCACCCAGGTCCCGAGGCACAGTGGCAAGTTCTGTGAAAAACATGTTTTTTTTACAGAGCTTTTTTCTTTTGCTGCCCCCAAACCACCCTGAATTCTCCAAAGAAACACCCAATTTTGTTAGATTCAGGACTGAATTGGCATATCATTCAATTTTGTGTTACATGTTTAGTGCCAAAAAAAACCTAGTTGCTATAACAGTGGTGGAACCAGGATTTTCCAAAGTGCGTTGACTTGGGTGTTGAAGTCCAAGTTGTTGCTGTTGTTTTTAT
Organism: Patiria miniata; assembly: GCF_015706575.1. NCBI lineage: Eukaryota > Metazoa > Echinodermata > Asteroidea > Valvatida > Asterinidae > Patiria > Patiria miniata. Next base: position 9,612,920 of record NW_024037073.1, read on the forward strand.
TGGGGGGGGGGGGGGATCGGTGGATTAGGAGTTACAGTTAATGCGTACTTTAAGACCAAACATGCCTGAATCAAGATTTGCAATATTAAGTGATGCTGTTATTCTGGGAAGTTATGGAAATTAGGGATTTTTCTATTGTCCCGTAAATAATTTTTTTTTGGGGGGGGGAGTCACCCAACCACCCCCTGGGGGGGGGGGGGAAGGGAGGGGATAGTCACCTCAACCACCCCCTGGGATCTGTCTTTGTACTAAATGAACATGACTGCAGTGTTTGGTTTCTTAACTTCGGTTAATAATTTTAATAGTTCGACTGTCTGTGTTTCCAAGACAGATTATTTTGAATATAAAGAAAATTTGAATTGTCATAATGTCAATCGTCATAATGTCAATCGTGAACAACTTTTACACATTTTGTAGTACGAAGTAGTAGGCCTAAATGTATGCAAACCTTTGCTTCTGTGTCCATGTATGTATAACATGTATATTGTTTATTGTGGGAACACTATTTTATAAGTGGATAACACTTCTACATGTAGCCTATCTGTCTGTGAAAAATGCATAATTTATGTATGTGCATGTGCAACATGTCAATCTGCATATTTGTTTGAAAACTTCCACTTCACAATATATTCACTTAAATATTAGAAGTTGGGCAATATATAGTTGGGCGAAGAAGGAAGTCTTGAACAGTTATAGTAGATTTTTTTAATGGAAAAATACCACCCTCGTGACGTCATTGATGTTAATTTTAGTTTCATGAAAGTGATTTTGAAAGCAATCTGGGGCTTTCCCAAAGCAACATTGCGCAAGCTTTCTTTTTTGGTTGTGAGAAACAGAATGAACGTTGCTCAATCACATAACTTCCGCATATTTTTTACAGTAAATTCTCTTTATTTGACTCCGGATCGTGGTCTCTGGATTCAGTTATGGTTCAGTGCCTGAGCACTGTAAATTACTGTATACAGCGCCAGCTCCATGTTGGACCCGTGCCAATTCTAAAGACCGCAATAATATTCCCCCTGCAAATTGCAACCCTGGGATGACTCAATTAGGGTACATTCCCTCAACGTACACATGAAAATTGGGCAAGATGCAGAAAAAAAAACATCTTTATATTGAAAGGGGAAATGTAACAACAAAAAGAAACGAGCCCCTACGTGAGGGAAAAAAAATTCCCCTGCTTGCAACTAGGGTCTGTTGCAATCAACATCAGGAGATGAAGATGTTTATGGCAAAAATACTTTGTCCCCGATGCACTGGAGTGACAGATTATGAGGCCCGCTATTGTGCCGGAGATGGGCTGGCTGCCAAGTTTCCTCTCAAATTGGATTTTGGAGGTTCTCTCTGTATTTGATTATATCCCAGGGCCATAGACATGTCGTGATCATGTTAATGTACGTACATGTATAAGGGTGGCAGTTGTGTCTGTAGTGTTGATTTCTCGCTCTGTAAATATCAGAGACGCATCCCCCTGGCTTTCAAGCCAGGGGGATATTGCGATGGTGTTTTCCTTCTGTGTGTCTGCGTGTGCGAGTTTGTTTCTGCATTCAATAGGGGACATTGAACAATAGAGGACAATAGGGTCCCCAATTCCCGAAGGTCCCCAATTTGGCGATGTGTACAAAACATATGGGAGGTCTTCCTAAAAAGTTAGTGCAAACAAAAGAGGGACAAATGTGTTCCATTTCACTGTAAAGTTCAGTCATTAATCTCATCCAAACTTGAAAGGTTGTCTGTGCAGAGAAGGCCTAGCTACGTCGAAAAAAAAAAGCCTTTCCAATATGGATATTTACGAGGTCTCTGGAGAGCTCAGCTCAGTATCAGCTCAGTACTACTTATGACTCTAACATACCGTATGTTAGTTTGATGTCCCAAACTCTCCATTCAACTGAGAACTGGTACCTGCCGGGTGGACAATCAAGGCCGTCACTGAAAATTGTCCTTACTACATGTAACTGCCTAGGTACAAACTGCCAGGATGTCCGGGGGGGGGGGGGGGGGGTGCGCAAGTTTTACTTGCAGTATTGTTTCAGTCCTCTGTGCTGCATCAGATGAAATTTTGAGAAAATGAAAGTTCTCTGCAGACTGCAGACTTGGCACATCTTTTAAGAAAACAAAATTAATTTCAGAAGCTTTAGCTGCTGTGTGTACTGAGTCGCTGAATAAGCACAACCTTAAGACACAGAAACGTTGCAGCATAATGTGACATTAAGAAAAAAATCAGAATTACAGTGGGGAATGTTTTCATTGCCGCCAATTGGTATGGCTGTGTGTGATCTGAACATGCTCAAGTGACAAAATATACATCCCTAAGTACATGCACATTTTATGTAAACAAATATGTACATAAATAGCTACGTGTACTTATACAGGTAGCATTTTTTGTATATCATCAGAGTTCTAATGTAATTTTTGAATAACTCGGGGGTGATGTAAATTAATACTGATGATGATCAAAGCCTGCTTTTAAAATTAATGTCGGATTTGTTTTGAGTAATTTCATATACTACACTACTGTGTTCATACATCATACATTAAACATTAATACAGTACAAATTTTCCCGCTATTGTTGACACAACACGCAGTACATGTGTATGTAGCAGCTGTACTACACGAATACGTACAAGTACATGTACATTGTACATTTACATGTACATGTACATGTAGTGTTGCACAATTGAATTTGTAGCATTGTTTTTTTTTATTAAATCAATATATTGTGTGATTCATCAGATATTTTGTGACACCTTTGTTTGACTTTATTTCAATGGTTAAATGACTACAAAACGTAACTGCACCTTACTCATAAGAATTCTTCTTTTGTTACGATATCATTGTTCTGATGTCTATAAAATAGAACAAATCTGTCTTGCACATTACAGCTGAATTGGCTAATAATTTCTTGTTGGAACACGTCTATTAAAAGCACTGATCTTATTGTGTGATGATGTTGCCCCTGAAAAATGCATCCATTGTATGCTGATGATGATACTGGATGAGGCAATGGAGCTACAGTGCATGTCAGTTCATGTACATGTACATGTATGGGACAACTGACAATTACTGCAGTGTATGCATACTTTGCCTTCGTTTAAAGGAACCAGAGCATATGAAATACGCGTAGGTTACTACCGGTAGATGTACTGGTAAGTTAAGTTGCATTCCCCATCTTCATCAACAAATTGGATTTTTTGTTCTCTTTTAAAAAAATTTCAACTTGTATGTTTTTATATTCCAACCAAAAAAAACCCTCTCCTTTTTTTTTCTTTTTGGGCGTCTGCAAAAAAGGACTGGCTCCCTGTCACTACGTTATCGATACAGACTGTGGTTGGGAACCAGCCTACCCTGGGAGAACGAAATCATTGTTCAGCTGCCAGTAATATGAAATTTGTAAAGTCATGATTATAAATAAAAGGGCCCTATGGGCTGATTTTTTTCTTTTTTTGGTCTATGTTTCATTCAAAAGTGGATAACTTTTGTATCAATTGCTAGAAACATGGCAATTAACAAAAAATGAATCTTTTTTTTTTGGGGGGGGGGGATGAAAATGGCACGGAGAATGCAACGTTAGCCCTAATCCTTTCAGATACCCGTACTTCAAACTGTCTAGCTGTTGATTTTGGAGGATTTTACAGGATTTTACAGGATTTTGTGCCCTCCCGTCTTGGCAAATGATGACCGCTGAATGTGTAAGTGAAATGGAAAGTTATGAAAGGGGATTGCTTCCCCTTCTAAGCAGCCCACATCATGATTGCGTTTTGGTTTCAATGTGAAGTATTTTGCATTACAGAAATGAAAACTGAAGTTGTAGAGTTATGTTTATATTCGGGAGCAGTACTCGCGTCACGTGCAGTGTATGTAACGTAACAAAACACACTTTTTGTTGATTTTTGCGTCGAGCGCCATTGACGGTTATGAAAGTTCTTTTGTCCTTCAGGAAGTCTAATTATGTTTTCTTCTTTATTTAATTCCTCAATCCTGATTTTGTAATTTATTTTTTTTAAACTTTTTTTGGACTTCCTTTATTTAATATTTCTTTCAGTTTCACTCAAATTATAAAATTCCATGACGCAAACGACTGAGCTAAAGTTACTTTCCTTAGAGTGTTTGTGATTTCGTTTTCACAATTCTTGATGTTGCAGCCAAAACAACGGAGACGTATCAAAAAAATCCCTCTGCAATACAATTTCAGTTTTGGCGTGCCAGCCAGCTAAAATATCAATGAAGTTTTGAGTTTCTTTTGCTCATGGGAATATTTCATCACGGAGCTAAATTTGAACATGTTTTTGCATTTACTGTCTCCTAATTTTGTGGACATTTTGGTTTGTTCGGCTGTTATTTAAAAAATATACCACAAAATACAAATAAAAAAAGATGTGCCTGGAATAGAAAAAGTTTACCCAAAGGCATCCAGTTGCAATACCTCTGGCTTCTCAAAAAATAAAAATATACACATTAAAAATCATGGATGTTTATATACATTTTGACAAATTATTTGGTGGTTCCAGCATATAAATTATTTGTTCCCAACAAATTTTGTGTCATTTCATTTCAACACACCCAGTAATTTTGGATTCTAGCGTCCCGTGTTAGTGGTGGGACATTTATTTTGTTGGGGAAAACATTTGTAATAAGCGAACATGAACAAGTACTAGCAGGAACATACATACATATTGAACAATTGAACAATGTTTTGACATTACATTTATGTTCAATGTGTACAGTATTAAAGGGAATGTACATGTACATCATTGGCTTTTGCTGTAATTTTCAGAAATGAACTATTTGAGGGGTTAGTATAGCTCCATGGTATAATAGATCAAATATTGTTTAAGTGACATGTTTGAAGTTTTGTGTTGAAAATGCTTAAAAAACCAAGAAAAACAAAAATTGTTTAAGTAGTCTGGTTCCCTGACTCCACCAAAGATAAAATGGGATCAATTTATAGATGTCGGAAAATTGTAAGGTAAGGGAACCAGCCTAGCTGGCCTGCCGCGCACCCATTCATGAACATGTAACCAATAGCAAACAAAATTTGTACGGAAAAAAATGTTAATTTGGAGCAGTAGTTGAAAAATAGTTAGGTTTTTCCAACGCTGGTCGGCCGACCACCGTTGGAAATGTATACAAAAATACCATTTTCTTGAAAATGACTTGACACCAGGTGCCATAATTTTACAGGATGCTTTAGACTAGCTGTCATTTACCAACATCCTAGTAAGGTATTTCGTAAAAACTTGGTAGTTTTATTTTTTGATGTAAATGTTGTACATGTGTATATTCCCTTTAAGGGAACTCTTGATAATAAGGATGGGAATACTGATGTCCTAGACCAATTGACATTTTGCCCACATCCTTGAGGGTTCATTCCGCTCTTTCCCATACTGTTCTAGAACCTTCCTGTCCGTTCCTTGAAAACAGTGGGAAACCATTTATTTCATCATGTAGGATGTCACGTTTACCATGTAGGCGGGAGAGTTGCTCTTGTCTTGTGTCATAAAAGAAGAGATATTTGTATCAGATGGTATTATTCATAGTTTAGCAATATTTTAATCAATAAAAAATAGGAGCAGTCTACACATCCTGGGCATTCTTTTGTAGTTAACAATTGCTTAGAAATAAGCAAATAGGCTGGTTGCCTCCCCTCTGCAAAGAGTTGATGTTCCCATGGTCTATGGTAAGCGGTTAAAACCATTGGTAAAATGGGGAGGTCTTTAGTTGCAGGACACTGTTGGGAGCGGATGGATGACTCATAGGCTTGTGCGAGGTTAAACTTGTGCTAGTCATTTGGGCGAAAATCTTGATGTTTTGGTACAAACACGAATGTGACTTTGGATTCAAATATTCTTGAGTTTACAACTTGGATTGTTTCAGCATGTTTTTAAAAAACACACACGTATTGGAAGAGGACACATGCATTGTGTACCGCGATTGGGAAATACCAAACTCGCACTTGCTTTGTTTGTCGTCCAGAAAGAGAGCAACAAAGGGACTTGAGCAAGTCTATTGCCACATCACTGTTATTATTTCCCCTTATGATGACATGCTAATAGCATACGTCAGCGCTCAGCGCTCAGGGATATGGCATGTTGCAATCTATTTTGGGCTTCCGTTCAGTTCCTCCTTGGACACCAACAAGAGAAGACGACCATCCCAGAATGTGCTTGCGTGATTGTCAAACGATTTCAGTAGAATTGGAAGGTAAAAAAATATGTTCACTGTAGTAGAATACAGCACCAATCTGTATTGATGTTGGGGATATTCTTTTATATTCAAACTTAGAATCAAGAAAAATAAAGCTTTTTTTAAAAATAAAAAAATATATAAATCAATGTAAAATGTATTCTATGCTGATTTTTTTTCTTTTTCTAAGCTTCCTTTTCTATGCTTCCTTTTCTATCCCTTGTTTTTGTGTGTAGGCCTCGCCCTGAGTGGCTCTGCATAGGGCCTTGTGTGTGATGGTCGATTTTCATATTAAAAAAAAGGAATTGAAAAAAATAATGAACTAAAAATTTGTGTGAAATTGCAGGTTGCCTTTCCCTGACTTGTGCAATTTCTTCCCAAAATTGCTGAATAACCTACATTTTAAAAATCCTGTTTCAATTTCATCATGGGATGTAACCATGGTAGAACTGCCTGGAACTATGTACAATATGTTACAACATTCTGTTGAAAATACATGTACCAGTATATGATGTTACTTTGAGGATTTCCTTTGTGTGTGATTCCATTTCATTAATGTTAGGCAAATTCTAGCCTTATGTCGGCACGTTTGACATTGTCCCCTAGTTGGCCACTAGGCTCATGGTAAAAACAAGTATGGCCTTGTGATGGGCGTTTCTCATTTTAAAAAAAACGGGGAAAAAAAAGAAACAAAATGTTGTATACAATTGCAGGTTTGCCTTAATTTCACTGACTTGTGCAATTTCTTTCTGAAATTGCTGAACAAACTGATTTTAAGAAAATCCTGTTTCAGTTTCATCATCGGATGCAACCATGGTAAAACTGCCAGGAACTACATGTATGTGCAATATGTCACAAAATTCTTTTGAAATCGTACAATGTACATGTTTTTTTGACGATTTGCTTTGTGTGGGATTGTATTTCATGAACGTTACGCAAATTCCAGCCTTGCATTGGCACGTTTGACATCGTCCGCTAGTTGGCCACAGACACGCAGTGACTTATAAACTACATACAGTACATGTACTATGTATCGGTATGTATTTTCAGGTTTGTAACCAAACCTTGTCGTTACGTAAGTGACCAGAATTAATCTGTGTTCAATGTCATCCTATACATTAAATCCAGCGGCCTTAATTTGTGCTTGTCTGACCATCATTGAGATTGCGTGATGTGGTCACCGTCCCTGAGATGGCCTCAGTTATTTACTTTCACATTGTCGGCAAATTGGAGTCCGACTGCGTGTGTACTTCACAATATTGATTAAAGTGAACTGGATAGTGTGAGTGCGATCAATGTCGTCACGTCGAGGTAACAGTGAAGTGCAGTGACCATCACCGAGTTCAATACTGTTCAGTCGATCGGTTTGCCGACACGTTCGGCTTTGTCTATCAGATGCCTACGTTTTCTTCGCTTTGTTAGTTGACTTGACGTCCCATTGTGGAGCTGATCTAGACCCCGTTCCCACTTGATCCACCAATTGGGGGATCTGATCCACCTTTTGGCAAATTGCCGGATCAGATCCCCCAATTGGTGGATCAGATCCGGCAATTGTGTGTAGTGGGAACGCTAACCGTTATAAGGTGGATCAGGATCAGATCCACCTTTTCTGATCCACCTCTGGACCAGGATACAGATCCCCCAATTGGTGGATCAGATCCGGCAATTGCCGGATCACGATCAGATGGGAACGCAAAAGGTGGATCTGATCCGGCAATTTGACCTGTTAACATCCGCCCGGTGCACGAGTGGCGCGAAAATGTTGCGGTCTCATGAACGAAGAAACACGTTTTCAGGCGTGTAGCTCATGTGAACATTTCCAGCGTATACAACATACACAATAAACAACCGCTGAACTACGGGCTAGCACCGCGCATGCAAAAGCGCACGCGGTATCCTAAACTACACACTATAGGCCTTATTTTTGTTGCGTGTTCGTCCATTACTAAACCTTTTTCATTCCTGAAATTTTACTTATTTTTCCATCCATAAATGACTCTGAGTCCGCACTCACCAAAAGACTTCACTTTGGCACAGAATCATGGAAAAGCTTACGAGTATGCGATGAGAATAGTGCCGATAACGCGGTACGTACGGAGGTGACAAATCTGAAGTATTGATTACAGAAAATTGGAAATTGATGTCGTTGTACATCTTGTGACCGTTTCTAACCAATGAGAAGCTTCAGAACCAGGGAATCCCTTATCGATGCATTGGTTTCTGCCGTGATGTCACACAATGAGCGGCTTTGTTGGATTTCACCTGTTAATTTATGCACGCACGGATCCTCTACGGATCCGTGATTTATGTAGGTGAATTCGCGTAATTTTTGTCGGTGAATTCTGATAGTGCTATTTGAAAGCTGACCCATCATGGCCTAGCATGCAACCATGCAACAATGGCACTCCCACAGAGCGCGCGTAATTCCGAACTCAGTGACCTTTCGGACCCAACATTTCCGTACGAAAAGGTGGATCAAGCATAAGTGGAAACGCGACTTGCGGTTTCGTTGCGGTAAGATAACGATCACACCAAAATGCTGGATCTTGATCCACCTTTTTCCAATTCAAGTGGGAACGCGGTGCTAGTCTCAATGTGCTCTTGTTTGTCTAGAGTAGGTTTTCTTGCTGTATGGTCAATGCCATTTTTCAATCCATAGTGACCTTAAACAATAAACATGCTTAAGCCATTTGCAAACATACATTCCGTGCCAAGTAGTCCTTGCAGTCAAAACCAATCAAGTGATGGTTTTCAGCAGTTAAGAATTCCTAGCCTACATGAAGCAGGACTGACTGGCTGTTGAGTAGCTTGATGTAGCTTTGCTTTGACTGTGGGTGATTGATAAGCCAGCTGTGCGCACAACTTGCCTGCTTTGTCTGTTCATGGTCTGTTGACTGAGTTTGACTGGTCCCATGTGCTTGCTTGACATATGATCTGACTGCTGGTGACTAGCCTGTGTTAAAAGTAAAGCAAGGGAAGTGAATGGAGATTTTGACTGTCTGTGACTGTTTATACAGCAGGAGGGTATTATGATGCATGTGTAGTGGATTGCAACATGAAAGGATAAATGACATCATATATTGATGAATAGAACATGTGTTCAACAGAATAAGATATTTGCTTGTACAATGTACATGTACCGTACCGGTACGTCTTGCACTACACTTGGATGGGTAATTTTGAAGTCAAGAGGTTAGACCCTATATTTTTATTTCATCGATATTACAAGACTCTTACGTGTACCTTATGTTTGTCCCAATTCTAAACGAAATCTACATGAGGGTAGAAAAGAAATGTATTAATTCACCGACAGCCAGATGTTATGCTAATTTAGGATGATCATTATTAGGCTATACAAGACATGTACTGGTAGGCGCTTGCTAGAATGAATAACAATTTCAAGAACACTACATTGTACCTGTGGACTACATGTATTTTAGACTCATTATTATAATACAATCATTCACTGAGTGGTGGGGCATTTGTTAGGGGTTTTCAGTTTTCTGACCAGCTTCTTTGTGCTAGTCAAATCCTGGAAGAAGGAATCCACCTCACCGACCACAAAAATGTTTGTTGTTTATCAACTGGGATTAACAGCACAATAACCTGTCCATGAAAAGAACAGTGTTCCTTGTTGTGTGTTGCATGCTCTCCTTGGAAAACATCTAAACTGGGGATGACCTCGCTGGCTTGGTATAGATTGGACATGTAGGACTAAAGCATTGTGGTCGGATTAGTTTTAATCCTGTCCACAATCCACATGAAGATGTTTACTTTGTCCTTGTTGGGCCTATGTACCTGAATGTAGATCAATATTCAAAGCATGGACCAACTGGGAGGCCTTTGTGTTGTGCCATTGAAGGAACAAGTGGCTATAAATAGGTGTGCACTACTGCCTAGAAGTTTCTCCTGGCATGGGGGTCTGTTGCATCAGCTTGTGTTGTTGGCAGAGGCTGTGTGGGCCAGGGAGAGTGATGATGTGGTCTCGGTGGTGTTGACAAACTTGCATATTGTGTTGGAGACGTTTATCAATAGTCCTGGAATCTGCTGTGCATATTTCTAAATGTCCTGTTTTGATATGACTCTTTTAGAAATACAAGGCACGCTTAAGAACAATTCATAGTTGGCATGAAAGGGAATGTAAGTTGTCTTGGCCAGTATTTTTTCCCTGTAAATTCCCAAATGTTGAACGTATTTCAACTTGCGCAAAATTGGAGAAGAATCTGTCAAATGCGAATTCACTTCGCAGAAATTTGCAAATTTGCATTATTAATGTAAATTATGAACCTACAAAAGGTTGTGTCCGTGTTTTTTGTGGCCTTTAAGTATTTTTGTGAATTCTGTATCTGAAAGTAAAGCAAGCCGGGAATTGTAAGCAATTTGACAGGACTAGTAAATTTTAGCAAATTGTTAAAAACTGCAATTTAATCAGTACATGTATGTACTTATTCACATAAACATGTGCTCACTTGGTCTTTCTATCGCTTAAAAGAAATGTGTTTTTGTGTTGAACTTCATTTGTTGTGATTAGGGAGAATTGTTGACGTTTTTGTTGTTGTTTATTTTTATATAGGCTATGCCAGGACCAGCGAAGGCTCACACGAAAGGAAACCAGGAGATGAACCCACTACAGAGTGCATTTACTGTGAGTAGTCCTGGGGACTGTTTACAACGAGAATTAGCTAGCTGAATCAATTCCCTTAATTTCCTCCAAATTAGAAACAGTTATTCAAACTGTCCAAGAAATCTTACTGTGTAAGTCTTCCCATGTAAATGGTCGTAGCTGTGTTACGCAGGAACTGAAGCTCCAAGGCCCCAACTATAGTTGGGACTGCTCCAACTATAGTTGGAACTGTGAATGTTCCAACTATAGTTTGGACATTCCCAACCTGTTGGGACAGGCCCATCTAGAGTTGGGACAGGCCCATCTAGAGTTGGGACAGGCCCATCTCGAGTTGGGACAGGCCCAACTAGAGTTGGGACAGGCCCATCTAGAGTTGGGACAGGCCCGACTAGAGTTGGGACAGGCCCGACTAGAGTTGGGACAGGCCCATCTAGAGTTGGGACAGGCCCATCTAGAGTTGGGACAGGCCCATCTAGGGTTGGGACAGGCCCCGACTAGAGTTGGGACCATGTTGTAGTTGAGGTGTAACAACAATTCAAAATTGTCCAGTTTGCAAAGCCAGAAAATATTCATTTTGCTTGAGTCTCATGATCACCTTGCCCCCCCCCCCCCCAAAATGGAAATAGGTTTTAATCCCTAAAACCAATAAGTGGACTAAATCGGGCCCTTTGTGTAGCCGGATGCTTGATAAGACTTCCATTGAATAGCCATTCTGATTTCTGAGTCAATTGAATATAATTGACCTATCACGCTAGAATCGCGTCAACGCAGCTTGTGAAATATTATCCAATTACATGATATACAAAATGGACGCGGAACTCGCAAAATCTGAGACAAACAAAAAAAGTCAGTGTACAAAAATTCCATAGGGTTGTCTTAGGGGAGTGGCTAACTAGCAAACGGCGATAGGTCAATTGTGTGCACTCTGCAGGCATGCAACTTTTCCTCGGATCAGCTGATATCCTCTTTTTTTTACTTCCCATGTGTGCCATTGAAAATAGAAAAACACTGTACAAAGTCTGGGAAAAATTTGAATTTCCTCTTTTTTTGTGATTTCCCAGTTGCATGCCTGACTCTGGGACCAGCTCTTTTTGGTTTTGTATTTTGTTGAGCAGATTTCTTTGTTGAGCATTAAATTGAAATCTTGACGTACTTTGTCTTTTTGGCCAACTAGTTCAAGACATCCAGCACTCCAATGGATGACAACTATCAGGCCGTGTCGGGGCGGATAGCCTCCCTGCCCATGGACATCAAGCAGACGTCGACGTCTTGCCATCACGACGCCAACCTCATCAACAACAACTTGCCTGTCATCCTCAGCAACGTCATCGGTAAGTGTAGAGCCCAAAGTCCCTTTAAGGCACATGGGAACATCGGTAATAGGTCTCTCTCAAATGACTCAATATTCTCCTGACATCAAAAAAAAAAGTTGTACAGAAAATATTTAGGTCTCTCTCAAATGACTCAACATTCTCCTGACATAAAAAAAAAGTTGTACAGAAAATATCGGTGTGTCGTGTTGGTATGGTGTGGGAATTTTAGATTGTACGACAGATGGTTTGATGAGTCATCGTCTTTTTCCTGAGAAATATCAGATGATTTATGCTTTTTATCAACTGACACTGTTTACTGTTTAGTTCGGGAAGTTTCCAGCCTCGTTTGGTGGTTGTTAAAAATAATCAGTTGGTGATTTTTTGCACTAGAGGGCAGCAGACATAAAAATCAGGGCCAAATTTCCTGAAGCTGTTAAGCCGAGAGTAAGGCTGTGTCTGTATTAGTTGACTGCGGCTTGAAATTACACACGAGTCTACGGGAAGCGGCTATGACTTGAAATTACACACAAGTCTATGGGAAGCGGCTATGACTTGACATTACACAAGAGTCTTTGAGAAGCGGCTATGGCTTGAAATTACACACGAGTCTATGGGAAGCGGCTATGGCTTGAAATTACACACGAGTCTATGGGAAGCGGCTATGGCTTGAAATTACACACGAGTCTAAGAGAAGCGGCTATAGCTTGAAATTACACACGAGTCTATGGGAAGCGGCTATGGCTTGAAAATACACACGAGTCTATGGGAAGCGGCTGCCATAGACTCGTGTGTAATTTCTAGCTATAGCCAAGTAATTTAGGACACAGCCTTAACCTGCTTAACCAATTTATATGCTGAGCAAAAATCAGCGGGGAACCAGTTGTACAGAATATGCTTTGAATGCTTTGTTGGTTGGTAACCTATTTTTGTTTAGCACATTATGCACTGTTCTTAGCATATTCCTTTGCTCACCGGCTTCAAAATTAGATTGGCCAAAAAACCTTACTTTTTCTTCGGTTTTTTGTTTGTTTTGTGTGTTCATGGAAGAATTGCTAGACACATGCGGCTAAGTATTATGATGTTTATTTTTAAATACTGCCATTTGCCCCGGGCGAAATTCCCTCCTGCGGGAGAGTTATTGAAACCCGCACTGTACAGTTGGAAGAAATGGATACATTTGAACTGTGTTTTCATATAAAACTGAAAAGGTTATTCATGAATGTGTAAGACTAGATATCGAGATGGATTTTCAGTGGGGGGGGGGGACCTACTGATGATAAAAGGCTTGTCGAGGCTTGAATGCGCCAACGAATGGCAATTTGTGGATCTATAAAAAAATCGCTGAGCCCTTTTTAATTTGGATGTTTGGTTAGTCTATAGGATGGCAGTGTGTTGCTGGTCAAATTGTCAGATTGGCTGCTCCGATTGTTCAGGTTTCTTTTTTCTTCGTTTTTTTTGGATGTGGGTGGGTTGATATATTTACAGTGCGTTCAGTGCAAGAATCGCAGAGCCCACTCTTTCGAGATGGCGGCCGGTCGTTACATGAAGCGGTGTTCATAGAGATGGCATTCGGATGAGATTTTTTTTCGACACCAAAAATGAAATATCAACGTAATCCTCGATTAAAATATCCGGCATAAAAAAGTCTCTCCGTTAGTAAGAGTGCAGTTGTTACTTTCGGTGTTTGACATCGACGACATGGATGCCGTTTTCCGCTCTCGTAAACCGCCGACTTTGGTGTTCACCTCCTTCATAGATTCCACGGAGAGTCAGCTGGCCCAGATGTCGCTCTCGTCGTCCACGGACGAGGTCAACCAGACGGTACTCGGCTTGGACGGTAACCAGAACAACAACCGACGACGGAGGAAGAAGAAAAGACGGTCTCCTGTGGGACCTAGTAAATTTGAAGGTAAAATTCTCTACCCGTTGTCACCCTAAAAAAGAAAAACGACTGAGCACGGTGTTTTCCTAATCTGGGCTTTGTTGTTGGCCTTTGCTTCAAACTGCAGTTCTATTATTTTTCAGTGTCTGACATGGGCAATTCCAGTGTTGTATGAAAGAAAATGTAATGAACTTGACCGGGCCAATTAAACCATGGTTAATAATGATTCAGAGAAATTATCACAATCTCCTAGTCTGTAATCTCCTTGACCAAACTAGATACGATAGATACATGAGATTTGAAAATTTATGCACTGAGCTTTTGTAAATACAAAAACATGTTTTGTGATGTATTTGAGGCTTGAATTCCCCTAATGAAAAACATGCTCAGTATTGGACACATTGTCTACCACCAGGTATCATATCGTCAAAATATGTTAAGGCCAAGTAAAAGATTGCATGCATTAGGTTCGAGAATTAAAGGTTCCTAAATTATTTTGGAATAAGAAACAAACCCAAACCCTTGATTTTTTTTCCCTAGCTAGACAATGTTAAACAGAAATTTCAGAAAGGTTCTAAGCATTTCGGTGCTGAATATGGGTTTTTATTGGAAAGGGATTTTGTTTTTAAGATGAATGCATTAAGTATTAAATTCTCAATAAGCTAAAATAAAGTTGTTCAAGAAAAATGTAACAACAAAAACTTTCATCTGTAAATGATGAATATTTAAGGGGAAAAAAAATTTGTTTTAGAAAAATCGATAGCCCCCTTTACCGAAAAATACAATTAAGAAAATTAAGACACATGGATTGAATTTATTCCAAAGTCGGCTCAGTCTTATTCAATCTGTCTTTTTTTAGAAATTTGACGCACAAAAAAACTAGCGGAAATTTAATACCTTTGCATAAACAAGTTGAATGGAGAGTTGCCGACCTCGGGATAATAGACCGGTACCGCTGACATTTTCATCACTGGTAACCTGACTCGTTTAATGCTGCATCGGTCCATAACACCCCCTAGTTTGTTTGAGCGCTTGATAAATTGTGTGGCTCATGCCACGCAACTGCGGTGCGTGCTCTGAATAGGAAAACTGATCAGTTCGGTTGTTTGCACGGCATTAGAAGAAGAAAAAACCCTGACATTTACTTGCTAGAATTCGATATCTGGATGTGTTTGCAGTGTGGAGCGAGATTTAATTTTGGCGCAGATTGTCCAGTCTGGCACTGATTTATGTAATTTTACGCAGAAAGCAAAACAAGTGAAATTAATCGTTCAATAAATCTAAAAAAAAAAATTGCAAAATTATTGCTCAGAAATAATTGATCAAATTCTTTGAATTATTCAATCCTAACAAGTCTCCTGGAAAATCATGTGAAATTTTAAAATTATCAACTGATTTTTTGTTATAAGAATAAAAACCACTTTATTTAATTGTAATAATTTCTTTTTCCAGATGTCTACCTCATGACAGATGAAGTACTAGGGACAGGGGCCTATGCGTCAGTCATAACCTGCACCCATATACCATCAGGGAAAAACTATGCTGTTAAGGTGAGTAGATTAATCAACTAGTTAGCTTCCAAGCAGATTGATTAAATAGTTAGTTTCCAAGCAGATTGATCAACTAGTTAGCTTTCAAGCAGATTGATTAACTAGATAGCTTGTAAGTGGATTAATTATTTAGTTAGCATCTAAGCAGTTTAATTAACTACTTTACTTCCAAGCAGATTGATCAACTTGTTAGTTTCCAAGCAGATTGATTAACTAGAAGCGTTTTAGCAGATTAAGTCACCAGTTAACTTCTTAACAGATAAATTAACTAGTTAACTTCTAAGCAGATGAATTAACGAGTTAGCTTCCAAGCATATTGATCAACTAGTTAGCTTCCAAGACATTCATTAACTAGTTAGCTTCCAAGCAGATTGATTAACTAGATAGCTTCCAATCGGATTGATTAACTGGTTAGCTTCCAAGCAGATTGATTAACTAGAAAACCTCCAAGCAGATTAATTAACTAGTTAGCGTCCAAGCAGATTGATTAAGTAATTAGCTTCCAAGCAGACTAATGAACTAGTAAAGTTGAAGTTTGCCAAAAGAAAAAACCATGTTTTACAGTTTTGATTTAACAGTCTGGTTTGACCAAAACAAATCAAAGTCACTGGTTTGCTTTTGTGTTGTAATCTGTCAGTTGTTATTTGTTGACATAAAGGGAACTTTGGTTCAGCGATGGTGGGAACAGAGCCCTCAAAGTGTCAATAAAGGATTGTCTGGTTATCATATCTTGATCAAAGCTTTCATTTCATATCAAAGTCACTGTACTCGTGTCTTCAGAATTTGCACTGATATTTACCTTAATATGATCAGTAAATATAACTTGATGGATTGAGATTTCAAAAAAGAAATGTCTTTGATGTGCATTTTTTATTATTGAAAATAAAAGAATGATTTTGTGGTTTTATATTTTGATGTGTGTGAAATCATTCCATTCAAACATGGTCTCTTTTTGCTTGTTACTGGGTATGTCTTTAAAAAAAAAATTTTTAAGGCCAAAAAAAAAAGGTCTCCGGTTTCTGGTATGGAGCTTGCCCAAAAAGTGATGCGGCGACGCGGCTTTTTTTTTTTGTTTAGCTGACTTTTTTGCTTCATATGTGTGCCGATGACTGCAAACGGTGTCCGACTAAACTTAGTGCAAATATATGGGAGTCCAGAGAGGCCACATAAAGCTTATTCTCGACCATAACCCAATCTAAAAACACGTTAAAATTGTGCAGCAGCAGTATTCCAGTCAAACCAGTGAGTTTGGCGGTTTTGGGACATCATCTTTCATTAAAAAAAAAACGTTTTCATTTTGCCGACGCGCATGGCTACGGCGACGCGCGCGCATACCAGAAACCGGAGACTTTTTTTTTTTGGCCTAATAAATGAATTATTTATAAGTAACTAGATATATGTTTGTGGACAAACACATGGTTTTTTTTTTGGCATTTTGTTATTGTATGTTTATGTCATGTTATAGACAGATAGAACAAACACATGCAGTAGAAAAATGCAGAGTGATCAGGACCAATAGTTATGTGGGCATAGGCCTTAGAAAAGGTTGAAGAGGTTGAATAACAAAAATGAAAGACTAAGAGAAATGCATTGAGAATGAAAACAAACAATTCACACAATTTAGAGGCATGCCTCTGACTTATTGTCAAATAAGATACTTTAATTTGTTGGAGATCAGTACAAAAATGATAATTTTTGTCTGATTTTTCTTTTGCATAGATGATCAGGAAGAGACCGGGTAACAGCCGATCCAAGGTCTTCAGGGAAGTGGAGACCCTATACCATTGCCAGGGACACAAGAACATACTGCAGCTCATTGAGTTCTTTGAAGATGACGAGAGGTAAATATACCTCACTTCTAGTACATTGTATTACATTGTATTTATTCCCTTAACCCTCCTATGCAAACTTACATTCTGGGCCAAGTACCCTAGTCCTTTCAGTCAAAATCAATCAAGTGGCTGTTTTCAACAGTTAAGAATTTCCAGCTGGCATAAAGCAAGATCGACTGGCTGTGACTGTCTAAGAAACTTGATACAGCTATGCTGTGACTCCGGGTGAGTGATAAAACAGCTGTGACCACAACTTGCCTGCTTTGTCTGTTGACCCAGTTTGACTAGTCACAGTGCTTGCTTGATATATGATCTGACTGCTGGTGACTAGCCTTTGTTAACGGTATAGCAGGGGAAGTGGAGGTGAATTTTGACTGTCTGTGACTGTTTGAGTAGCAGGAGGGTTAAGAATCCGTAAAACGGAGTGCTCGGGCAGCTTTGGGTAACACAAGGAGTAATAGGCAGGGCAAATTTGGGGCGGTACAGGGACTTTATGGGTTAATTCCACAGATCTAGCTTTTCTCTTCAAACAATCCCCACGAATCCTGAAACCATTTTTTTTTTGTCGTGCAGGTTTTATTTGGTGTTTGACAAGATGGAAGGCGGTGCCTTGCTACACCATATTGAACAGCGTCGGACCTTCACGGAGCAGGAGGCCAGCATGGTGGTGCGCGACATTGCCAGCGCCCTCACCTTCCTACATAACAAAGGTAACGTCATCATGAAATCTTCCCCAAGGCATTTTTTTGTTCTAAAAGAAACTGTCATTTGCCATTCAGCCTCAATCCTCAAAAAACCTCCAAACCCGCTTGAAAGATTTCGGAAGATTGAGGAAAGTTACGGTTAAAGGGAAAATACAACATTTGCAAACATCAAAAAAATAAAACTACCAAATCATTTTGAAATGCCTTGCTGGACTGTTAGTGAATGACAGTGTAAAACATCCTGTAAAATCATGGCACCTGGTATACTGTCATTTTCAAGAAAAGTGGTATTTTTGTATCAATTTCCAAGGCTGATCGGCCGACCAGCGTTGGAAAAAAACTGGCTTTTTTTCAAATACTGGCCCCAGTTGACCATCGCACTTGTTTGCAATCGATAACACACCTATGAACGGGTACAAGCCAGCTAGACTGGTTCCCTGACCTTCCAATTCCCCAATGTATGTACACTGCTCTGTTTCTTCTTAAATGGAGTCAGGGAACCAGACTACAGGAAAATGATTGTTTTTCTTGGTTTTTATAGCATTTTCGAACCCAAAACCTCAAAAAAGTCAGTGTAACTATATTTGCTATATATTTCCAACCCCCCACAACATAGGTGGCTAGTGTTAATGCACATTGGTGCATAAGTTTCGGCCCAAGCGCCATAAAAACAACACTCAAGGCAATATTCTACAATGGAAATTTACTGACTTAAACCGTTCCCGGATGTCAACATTACTTGTTTGCACAATGTGTTTATTTATAATGCTGGCATCTGAGGATAAACAGACAGGTCAACAAGATCAGACTAATTCAGTTATCAAAGGCTGAAGTCCGCCAACAGAAATACATATCACCTGATTCAGACGAACGCAAAGTCCAATACCCCCCCCCATGTTATGATTTTTTATCTGATTAGGAATATCAAGGTTGTTTGCACTGATGGGTGCATGTACCAATGGCCGTGCTTAATGTTGCTAAATGGAGTTAATGGGCCATTGTTGTACGTGTATTAATAAATGGGCACTGATTATATTGTCAAAAATAACAACAAAATTGTTATTTTTAAAAGTTCATGTCTGTGAGTTCTATTTGGGAAATTTTCTCTTTCAAAAATGTGTGCTTCCCTTTAGATACATGTACATGTATATATACTTCAACTCAATTCAGTTCAATTTGATTTTATTCATCATGCCAGCATTACCGTATTGCTCGGTTTGCACATAATTAAAAATACAATAAATTGAATATTAAAGCAGATGGTATACAGGTTAAAACATTCAATAAACTGAAAATTAATTTAATAATAGAAGTGTTACATACAATAAATACCAATGTAGGTAACATGTGTACATGTAAGCGTTTTATGTGACGTTTTACTGCACTATACAATTGTTCAGCCATTTACTTTTTTCGATTACATTAAAGTTGCATCAACAGAGGGTTACAATTATTCCATTTAAAATGTGTGTTTGTTCTGTATACCGTACTACCTTAAAAGCCATTTTGTTGGGGGGCAGAAAAAATTTACCCGAATCAAGGTAATTTTTGTCAGTGTATGAACAAGGAGTACACATGATCAAGGTATGACATTGATATCTACCTCAATCAAGGTGTTTTGTTGCATGTTCCCTGATCAAAATTAAAGAAACAATGTACCTCAAGCAAGGGAATTTTTGTCAGTGTGTGCAAACAAGGGTGCACATTAAGACGCTGATCAAGGTATAACATTGATATTTACATGGTGTACCTCAATGGAGGTGTTTTGGGGTAATGTGTGTAACATTGAAACGTCCCTGAATCGGTGTCATTTGTTTCACTTTCTACCCCGATCCAGGTATCGCCCATCGAGATCTCAAGCCAGAGAACATCCTGTGCGAGAGCAAGCATTCCATCTCACCGATTCAGATCTGTGATTTTGGCCTGGGCAGCGGCATTCACATGAACAGCAGATACAACACGCCACTCACCACCCCAGAACTACTCACACCGGTAAGCTCAATTGATCCAAATTCTTTAAGTTCTTTGTAGCCCTTTACCGTGATGGCAAAAAAAACCAACCGGACAAGGCAAGCCTGGTACAGTTTGTCCAAGAGTTAACAAAATTATATTCAACTGATTCAGAATGGCTGTTCAATTAAAGTATTTTAACTCTAACTCCCTAGGCGTTTTTGCTAGGGTGCAACCGCGATCCTGCAAAATCCTCCAACTGCCTCCAAGTAAAAATTGCATACAGCCTCGTTATTTCTTGAATGTGGTCCTTGGAGCAGAAACCACTGCCTCAATCCTGTAAAATCCTCCAGCAATCACTGTCAATATGTTCAGGCAGAGCCAGTGACATCCTGGAGCAGTGCCGAGGATTTCAAGTATAATATAATTTATGCACGGCTGAGCTTAAACAACACAAGGTCCGGCCTAAGACCTTGAAACAGTGCATCCTGCGAAATCAGCCACATATTTTGCCATATAGCCTCAATCCTGCAAAGTTCCCCATTAGGCAAAGAGGATTTGGGAAGGTTAGGGTTAACCCTAACCCACCTCACTCCTCCAAAATCCTCCTGGCGGTTTTGGAGGATTCTAGAGGATTGAGGATGAATGGTGATTGAAGCACATGAGGATTTTGGAGGATTGAGGATGAATGGTGAATGAAGCACAAGAGGATTTTGGAGGATTGAGGATGAATGCATTTTGAGGCAGGACTGAGGACTGTCTGATGATTTTGAACAATTTAGGCGGAGTTGAAAAATTTTGGAGGATTTTGGAGGATTGAGGATGGTTGTAAGCAACAAGGGCCTAGGGGGTTAGGGTTAATGAATCTGTTTACGGGGTAATCCTATATGATAGCACTGCCCAGCACTGTTCACCAGTTACAAGAGGGAGGCAGTCAGTCAGGGAGATAGGTACAACGGGGACACTAGGCTAGTCCTCTGTGACCAGGATAAAATTCATGAAACCTCCCAAACCTAGGAAATGGCAAATTTTATTTTGACCACTTTTTCTTCTTAAAAAAAACAGGTTGGTTCGGCCGAGTATATGGCTCCGGAAGTTGTGGATGCTTTCATTGACGACGACGAAGCCTCGGCCTACGACAAGCGGTGCGACTTGTGGAGTCTGGGCGTCATCCTGTACATCATGCTGAGCGGCCAGCCGCCGTTCGTCGGTAACTGCACGGAGGATTGCGGGTGGGACAACGGCGGCGCCTGTCAAGAATGCGAGGTAAGTTACTCCGTATCAATAGGGGCGTTGTAACAATGCATATTGGGATAACGCACATAAGAGAATCCATGGCAATTGAAATTTGAAAGTTTAATACATGTTACCTTACTTCGACATTTTTTGTAATCTTTAATTATTCATTCTTGAAAAGCTGAACAAAGAAGTTGAGTGGAGTTGAGTTTGAACCTGGAACCTCCGGATTGTCGTTCTGGTGCTCTACCAACTGAGTTGTCCAGCCCTAAGTTGGCAGTTCCCCATTTGTCAGTTTCTTTGTTGACAACATAGGGAACCACCACTCAGGGCAGGACAGCTCAGTTGGTAGAGCACCGGAACGGCAATCCAGAGGTCACAGGTTCAAACTCAACTAGGCAGAAGCCATAAACCCGTTGTAGCTAGGGATCACACTGAAAGTCACAATGCTTATTTTGGTGAATTTGTGGCTTGCCTCTCAGGATATGTTGCTGCACAGCATCCAGGCCGGCATCTACGACTTCGACGGCGCCGAGTGGGACACCATCTCCGACGACGCCAAGGACCTCATCTCCAACCTCCTGGTCCGCGACGCCAGCAAGCGCTACACGGCCGAGATGGTGCTCGGCCACCCCTGGATCCAGCGCGCCCCCATGACCCCCCTCCACACCCCCTCCATCATCAAGCGCAACAACTCGGCGAAGGACCTGTGCCAGTTTGCCGCCGAGGCGGTGCTGTGCAACCGCCTGGTGGCCCAGAAGGAGGAACAGGAGGAGGAGTTGTCGGAGTCCACGCCCACCAACGACTGGAACATGCGGCCCGCGTTGCCCTTTGGGTTATCGCCACCGGGCGAGTCGGCGCTTGCCAAACGCCGGGCAGCGTTGCACAGCAGCAGCAACGGCGGAGGTATCTGCATAACTGTCAACTCGGGTGGAACTTGACTTCCCTAAACCCACATCCCTTCCAATGTCGATAAAACTCCCAACCATTTTCCAAATATCACTTTCTTTGTAGCCTCGGCTTCATGACAACTTCCGGAATCATTTATTTTACAAATGGAAGCAAGCAGAAAATACTACAAAACTTTGGTTTTGAATTACACAGTTTGATCCTTCCAAAGCAGAAAAACAGAATGTACATTGAGTCGGGGCCTCATTCAGAAGCTCAAAATCATGAAGCCGAGGCAGTGAGTCAAACCCAGAAACGAAACGGAGGTTGGAGAAAACCATTCATTTGTATGCAACCCAGTCCAACAAAATAAGTCTAACAACTAACAAAAAAAACCAGTTGACGATTACAATCCCTTAAACATGAATCGCAGAACGACAGTTGTTTCGAATTTTGAAGATTTTTTAGCCAATTTATCAAAGTGTAGACCTCACTTATGCAATTTTTGTTTGAGAAAAAAAAAGACTCATTTTGTTGGACCTGGTTAGTTACTTTTTTGGTCATTTTTTTTGTTTTTGTTTTTTGGTGCTGCATTATTGATTCATTTGCAATACTTCTGTGGAAAAGACGCGTGTTGTGTTGTCGGTATGCTGGCGTGGTTACCAACTAAAAGTGCTGTGTTGAAATAATGGGAAAGTTTTGGCTGGTTGCCTGACCTTCAGGCTGAGGCCAGAAAGATTTGGCGAAAAATGCTGCAAAGGTCTAGCGGGGAAACGTTACCTGCAGGAGTTGTACATTTATGTAAATATTTTGAGACGTGAGTTGCTTGATAAGAAAGTGTACAGAACACGCGAGAGAAAGTTATTGAAAAAAAGCGTGATATTTTGCCGGCGGCTAACTTTATTTTCTCCATGAGAAAAGAACAAAAATGCCCCCTGCGTTGTCCCTCCTTTGTCCAGTTTTTCTTTTCCGATTTGCCCTATTTGTTATATTTTATTACAAGAACATCTTCCACCAAATTTGTACTTGCGGTTGTGTAAAAACAGAAAAAAGATTGTTTATTTATTGCATGCTTACTTTTTTAAACCAGAGTTTTGAAGAGTGACATTGCAGGAAAATGTTTTGAAGTTTGGCAGTATTTTGTACGAATTAGGTTGTTTTTTTAATGACTCAAATTTCTTTTCAGTAATAGCCTGAATTTGGCTCTTCGTTCATTTGAGAGTTTTCAACATAAAACACCTAACTGTGAAGTAGCTTGATCTACCTCAAAAAAGTGGTACCGTTTGGATTTTCTTTTTCGTAAATCTCTCTCGTTATCCTCAACTTGGTGTTTATGCAGTACCAGACAAATCTTGATTGTATATCATGTATATTGGCTAACCGTCCAAAGATAAAACAAAATGCCCCACTTTTAGGGGCACAAAAATGTTTTACAAACTTCCAAAATTAACCTAGTCGTGTGGTTTGCTCATCTGAATTCTATCGGTTCGCTTCGAGTTCAAGCCGATCATTATTTGGCTTTCAAAACCTGAGAGAAGTTGTATTTTCTGATCCAGTTTAAATAATCTGCTTTATATTTGAAAGGAACTAATTCAGTCACCATAGCAACTGTAATACAAGAGAACGTGTTCAGAAATTGTTTTTTTACAGCGTTGGGAAAAGACCTTTTGTTTCTGTAAATACTGTACATTTTTTGTTAAAATATGATCAGAGAACGGATGTTAATTTATGAAAAAGGTGCCTCCGTTCGCACTAAATTTTGGACGCCTGTTACGCCCTTTTTGTTAATACTTTCATAGTTCACCTATTTATATTGCGCGTTGTTGTCCACACTTGTCATTCATTTATACCGTTGGACTAAAAATTCCTTCCACCTAGATTTAATAAGAGAGTGGTTTAAAACAAGTGTATTTGAAACTTTGACTGTATTTGAAGCATAGAACTGCACTAATTGCAAGGATCTATGCTTCGTACTGTACATTGTTTCAAATTTCACACAAAATTTCATATTTTTTTCCCATAAAACTGGTTTATTGAAATATACCTTTTGATAATTTTTTTTTCTTTCTATTTTGTGAAAGCGGATATTTTTCAGCTATTTCGTATGACATCCATTCCTTTTGTCAAATTTATCATTTTTAAATCAATATTTTCAGACAAAAAAATTATTTCATTTTTTGCCAAAACGTCAGAAGTAGAGAAAAAGTTAAGTATTATGTTCCCATTTTTTTTATTTTGGAGTAGAAGTAAAATACAAGGGATTTTGAACCTTCAATTGTCATATTTTTTTGATTTTACAGATAATCTTTAAAGTATTATTGAAGAAATAAGATTTATTGTTAAAATACTGGTGAAGAATCGTTTTTTTGTGGGAGGGGGGTGTCACCAATTGCAAACAGGCAATTACAGTTTTTGGGGTTTTTTGATTTGTTTTTTTTTCTTCAAAATCTTTGATTATCCTTGCCTTGGTTGTTTACAAGAAAAATATGTGTTAATTATATTTTTTTTTGTTATTGACCATTTCTTTTTTACACAAATGTCCCCTTTTTTATTTAAGTTACAGTTTTCACTTTTTCAGAAGTCTGTTTTTAATTCATTTTTTTGTTACAGTTGTATTAATGCAAAATACCATACAAAATTTCAGACGTGTACAAAATTGAACTATTTTTCTATGTCCATCAGAACTTATTGTAGAGGTGTTAACATTTTGTGTACACAAAATGTACTTCTCTTAGAGTTCTTCTTCACAAACCTCTTTGGAATTTTGTATGGAATTTTGTTTGAAAGAAAAAGGAAACTTCTCATAAATTCTTTAATATGCAAGGAACAAAGAATTTCTGAGACTTTTCGGTCGTTATTTTATCAGAACTGCAGGAAGTTATCCGTAATTTAAAATAAAGTGCAATTGAATTACAAGTGTTGTGTTCTGAGTGTTAAGAGGTATAATTGAGTTTAAAGAATGTTTTAAGTAAATTGGAAGAAACTTAAGACAAGCCCATAGCCAGAATGAACAGTCCATATCCATACTGGCAAAATGAGTTAAGATTGCGCCCAATACTTCGATTAAAAATAGATTCTTCAGTTCAAAATAGATTCTTCAGTTAAAAATAGACCATTCAGTTAAAAATAGACCATTCAGTTAAAAATAGACCCACTGAAGTCTTTGTTGGGGGCTCTTATCTGAAAAATTGAAGTCATTGCTTTTTTTTGCAATTAAGAGATAAGAATGAAACAAAAATTGCTCTGGCTATGGGCTTGGGGTTGTGCAAGTAATGTTATAAAATATGACGTGATGACTATTGAAAAAATATTTACATACTTCTGAAGCATTGCTTTCCATTTCCACATAGACGCAAGTCAGCGACATGGGTCCTGGATCAAAATTAAAAGTAGTAGTAGAAAAAAATGCTGCTTATAAATTTTTGACCCAAGCAAATATCGACTGGGTACCAGTCCCATGCATTGACATCACATGACATCTTGGCTGGTAACCGTGTTTCTGTTGAGCGCATATTCAATTATCTTTGCGGTCTTAAGTGTATTCAGGGCTCAGTGAAATCGACAAAACCCTTATCGCTTAAAAAAACAAATCAAAGTTTTGTTTGTTCAAGGCATTTTGGCCACATGTCCTTTTTTCCTCTTTATGTGGAAATGGAGAGCGAGAGATTTATAAAACAAGGATTCCATGAAAACCCAGAAATGTCTGTTTCAGACACCTTTTCCAGACCGGTGTTCCAGAGTTGCGCCAAATTATTCCCCCAAAAATTAAAAATAAGTTGGACATCTAAAGCAGTAAGGAGCGACTACATGCAAAAGATCAATTGCTGCAGTTATTTTTAACCACTTCATGTCGGATGAGGTTTTGCGGTATTTGGAATGGATGACGGATAAACACGCAATGATCGAGGCCAGAAATATCTGTCTGTGACCCGCTTGCAGCGAGCGAGGCTGGAAATATCAGAGTGTGCTACCCGCAGATGATGGCCTGAACCCGTCTGGTATCGAGGTTCGTGAAAAACAACCCCATGCCTTGGTCCGGTCAATGTGAAAATAATCCCGGCGCGAACTGGTTAACTAACCAACAACTTCAGTCAATGGACAATAAGTACGTAAAGTTCGCACGTCTGAAACCGAATTCTGTTTTGGTTGAATCGAGTCCCTTAATGCATTCTGGTTTGGTTTAACTCTGGAAGGCCAATCCGAAATGGTTGTAAGCCACCAGTGTCAAAGACCGCGCTAGTGGCGGTCTTGGCTTTTGTGACATCCACGTAAATTCCAGGCCTGTTCCTGACCCATAGGGATCCATTGTTGTCGCCCAAAAACTGCAGGGTTACTGGTAGTTTTGGCAAAGGGAAGGGAGGCTAGCAGTTAAGGACTTGATTTCAGAAATGTCGGTAGTTGAAGCAAGCATGGGCATGAGAGACACTTGCAGGGTTTGATCTAAAAGCCTCCCTTTTCTTATTGCTGAAAACTGCACCTGCAGAAATAGACCCTTTGCATGTGATGTCCCATCTGAGGGCAGGTCTTCGGTTCCTCTGTGATAGGCATGAGAAGACAGTTTGTACTTTTCATTGTCACAGAATTGAAATAACAAAATCTGTCTTGAGTGAGGGCGCACCGTGCAATGGGTCTATACATGTACTTCCATAAGTAATGGTTGCATTGGACAAGTGGGCCATATTAAAGCCTTTCGGGGCTTTTATACATTTTGGGGGGTGGGGAGAGGGGGACAGTGGGGACAGTGGAGAGGGAAGGGGCACGGGAGGGGAGGGGAGGGGGACAGTGGGGGAGGGGTTACAGTTGGGGCGGGGGAGGGGTAGGGGTGGTGTAGAGGGTTCAGTAACTGACCAGACTTGTAGGTGATGGTTAGTCATATCATGTTTTGAGTACATAACATGTATGAGTGTTTGAGATAGGTCTGTATAAGATAGGTCTTGGGATGGGGTGGGTAGGGTAGGGTAGGGTAGGGTAGGGTGCCTTGGGGAGGGACAAGTTGGGCGGGGTAGATTTTTGTTTCTTGAGTTTTGGGGTGGGAGGGGAACATGGGGTTTGGTAGGGTGGTGGTGGGTGCTTTCGGGGTCGGGATGGATTAGGTGGGGTTTCGGGGGAGAGGTCAGGAAAATGTCTTCATGGGAAAGGGGGGTATACTTGTTGCTTGGGAAGTTTTAGGGAAAGTAGGGGAAATGCTAGGGAAAGCAGGGGATTTTCTGACATTTTCTGGCATGAGCCTTAAAACCTGGGCATTAAAGGGATTATATTGCAGACTATGTTTGATCTACAGAAAGTCAGGGAGTAACTCTTACACATGTACATATACTTGTGAACTGAAGAGCCTATTGCCATATAACCAAAATATTGGTTTAAAAATATGGGTTATACACTTCAGTGATGTATACATACTGAGAAGGGGTCCTTAACTGCTTTTGTGTAGATTTACATGTGCATGTACTGTATATTTTGTAGTCGAAAAAGATACGACATACACTGAAAGTTGCTGTAAGGGCTAAAATTGCTGTTTTCGTCATACAAAAAATTGGTTTGGTTCTTTGCTCAAATGGAAAGGCAAGAACACTTTTTTTTTGGGGGGGGGTTGTGGAACCATTTTGTTTTGTTTGGAGATTTGTTTAGTTGTTTTGTTTTGCCTTTTTGGGGGGGGGGATGTTCAACAGCAGTATTTCAAACCATTAACGACACTACACAAAAGTTACAGGGAATATAATTCAGATGTTTTTGATTTTTTTTTTTTTCAATGGTAATATTTGAAACAACGTTGTCACAAAAAAAGATTACAGGGCATGTAATTCCGAGTCGGATGGGATAGTTGGCAGCATTTCTTATTTGATCTTATTTTGACCCAACATGGGTATGGGGAAAACACTTTCATATACATGTATTTGATATGCTTTTCACAAACATATTGATGTGATTTGTAGTTATTCTTGGACTTGTTGATTTGGAGGTTCTATAGTTCTGCGGGTCAGGGCTGCCTTTTTTGATAGTTTTCCTAGTTGTACAAATACACAAAAAAATGTTACTGTATGAAATGTTATTTCTCGTGGGTTTTTGGTGATTATGTTTGCAATAATCTGACTGTTCAGAAATGCACTTGTTCCAGTTTGTTTTTATCAAACACCATTTGTTGATTTGGGCTAGCTGCTAAGCACATTATTTCTGCTTACTGAGCCTGTTTTTCTTTTCTTTCTACTATTGGCTTCGTGCACGAACAGAGAGGGCGCTATTTTGCCACTTCCAAGAGCCCATAGTGGGGTGCTGTGGTCCAATGGTTACGGTGTTCGACTCATGTGCCGTGGTACATGCGTTCGAATCCTGACCGTGGGAACATGGTGCTTGTGCTCTTGAGCAAGGCACTTTTACCATTATTGCTTCGTCCTTCGGATGGGACGTAAAGCCGTAGGTCCCGTGTGTGTTGTGTAATGCACGTTAAAGAACCCAGTAACACTTATCGCTAAGAGAAGGGCTTTGCCCCGGTGTTTCTGGCAGTGGCTGCAATATGCGCCGCAGCACCTTGTAAACCCTTATAAGGTGCTGCATAATGGGTCTCATTTTTCTCATATACTTTATTTACCTTTCTTTAATAATAGACATATCCCCAGCGCCTTGAGTACCTAATAGTTGGTAGATACGTGCACTATATGAGACTCCGATATTATTATTATTATGGATGGGACGCTACGCGAGCGTACTGGTTCGCACCCGTACAGCGCGAAGTTCACACAACTTACGTTATTCCGAAAGTGCACAAAAGCCAAAGCGTCTTCGCGCGAGCATCAGGCGTCATCGGCGATGCGTTCCAATGTCTCTCCCAGTGGTCTCCCCCAACTCTCCCTTTCTTACCGTTGAGGGGGTACTTGTGCACGGAGCCCACAGTCAGAACAATCTGCGTGCCGGACTACACGCAGATTGTGCCAGTACACCAGAGCGATGAAATTGGCCACCGTACTAAAAATGCCAATTGCTGATTGCCACGCATTTGACATGGATAATTCGTATGAGGTTTTAAATTGATTAAACCAATCAATTATTTACAGGTGTTTTTTTTTGGGGGGGGGATTGATGCTTAGTCTTGTATTTAAAGGGAATATACATCATTTGCTTTTGCTGTAATTGTCAGAAATGGATGAAATTGGGGGGTTGGAAATATATAGCAAATATAGTTACACTGACTTTTTTGAGGTTTTGGGTTCGAAAATGCTATAAAAACCAAGAAAACAATCATTTTCCTGTAGTCTGGTTCCCTGACTCCATTTAAGAAGAAACAGAGCAGTTTATGTACATTGGGGAATTGTAAGGTCAGGGAAACAGTCTAGCTGGCTTGTACCCGTTCATAGGTGTGTAATCGATTGCAAACAAGTGCGATGGTCAACTGGGGCCAGTATTTGAAAAAAAGCCAGTTTTTTCCAACGCTGATCGGCCGATCAGCGTTGGAAATTGATACAAAAATACCACTTTTCTTGAAAATGACAGTATACCAGGTGCCATGATTTTACAGGATGCTTTACACTGTCATTCACTAACAGTCCAGCAAGGTATTTCAAAATGATTTGGTAGTTTTATTTTTTGATGTTTGCAAATGTTGTATTTTCCCTTTAAACATTCACAAAGATTCATGGTTTTCAGTAATCTGAGTAACTAGGACTCTACGAATCACCTTTTTTAACATTTGAAATTTCAAAAAATTGACTGGCATCAGACAGACAAAATCACAGGGCACTTTTGGTCACCTGGATTTGTCGCCAAGGCGACCAATCAAAGTGCCCTGTGATTGGTCTGTCTGATGCCAGTCAATTTTTCCTGAATTCAACATGGCAGCCTCCAATAAGGCGTTTGTGACAAGGATGTTTCCCAAATTGAAGGTGAAATTTCTCTTTTCTTCCCAAAGGTATGTGCACATAACATCACTTCCCACTGAAGCCTACAGGGGCGCATCAGGCAGTTTGAGGACTGTTTTGGGGTCGAAATCTGAATATGTTGATAGGGAGTACGAGTGAAAATGGTCAAAATAGGTTATTGGTATCGCCATGTACTCTAAGATCCTTGGACCCTACTATCGCCGGACCATCTCCAAATGTTAAAAAAGGTGATTCGTAGAATCTTAGTTACTCGGACTAGGTTTTCAGCATCATATGCAAAGAATGTGACCCATGTTTAAAGAGGTTGTGGAATGCTCGAAGACATTTCCGTCATTTTTCGGGTATATGTAGCCTAAGGTGTGATGAAATAAAAACGACTATTGTTTCTGTCATGAAATGAGTACAAAAGGTACTTTTGAGAGCTGTTTTTCAGGTCCAGTTTTGACCCGAACGTGCAACTGTGTAAAAGTCGTCGTTGCGGGCAGCAAACAAAACACAGTAAATCGTGACGTAATAAACAGGACTCCCGATGCACAGTAGCATACACGAGTCCTGTTTATTACGTCACGATTTACTGTGTTTTGTTTGCTGCCCGCAACGACGACTTTTACACAGTTGCACGTTCGGGTCGAAACTGGACCTGAAAAACAGCTCTCAAAAGTACCTTTTGTACTCATTTCATGACAGAAACAATAGTCGTTTTTATTTCATCACACCTTAGGCTACATATACCCGAAAAATGACGGAAATGTCTTCGAGCATTCCACAACCTCTTTAAATAAATTAATTTAAAGACCCTTCTCCATTACATATGCTTTAAGAAACAATAGGTATCTTCACTCAAATATCCCCCCTTTTTTTTCACTGGGTGTACTTTTCATATTGATGTACTTGTCATATTGTGTTCCATGAATTAATGTGCAGAAAACATTGTTCAAGAAATACCTTAGCTCGCTTGCAGGCATTTTGAAAACCGTTATTTTGTCACATCATTACAATTTCTTAAATGTTTCTCGGTAAACAACTTTTGCCAGTCATGTTCATGTTTGCATGACAACTGTTTGATTTGTTTTTCTCCCCATGATGTTGTCACTTTGGTAATTATTTCCTGTCACATCAAATGTTGATTCAAAACCATAGTTTATTACAATACAAGTCACGTTTGATGCTTATGCAAGGTCGCAGAATAAAGACACTTTTTTGTAGACACCGGATCTTTTGTAGTGTTTCGATTGTCCAATTTATTTTGGTCTCCATAATCTGCAAATGTTAATCCAAATATAGTTTAAAATGTTTGGATATATATAATTTTTATGAAACATAATTCACACTGCAGACTTTATTTGTTTCCATCTTTCTTTTAGGGGTAGTTCAAATAAAATATCCAGAGCAAATGAGCGATAATCCGTAGCTGTACTGGAACCACACCAGGCACGTAAGATAATTCGCAGTGTCATGGCCTAGCGGTTAAGAGCACCGAACTCATGCTCTGGTGTTTCAGAGGCAACAGTGGCATGGGTTCGTGCCCGGGCCCGGACACCTGTGCCCTTAAGCAAGGCACTTGACCATTATTGCTTCGTCCTTCGGATGGGACGTTAAGCCGGAGGTCCCGTGTGTTGTATAAGGCCTAACGCACGTAAAAGAACCCAGTAACACTTATCGCTAAGAGAAGGGGTTTGCCCCGGTGTTTCTGGCCTCCTAGCTATACTCCCTTGTGGAAGTCCTTAGGACAAGAACCAACCAAGTACCAAGTACCTCAGATGTAATTAATAAAGGACATAAACCTTACTCAAAGTGAAGATGGGACTGGTATCAAATACCCGGTGAAATTATTCCGCATGAAATGGTTTTGTTTTGAAGAACACAATCACAGAAAGTGGCTTCAAAACAAGCTCGATCGGAAATATCTCGGAAGCTGCGGGAGAACGAATTCGTGTTCATGCATGAGTCACGTGATTGTGCCATGTAACTTCTGGAAGGAGTAGTGTTTTGAGTTAAACAAAAATAAATCAGTTTTTGACCCCAGTGACCCCACGATGACCTTTGACCCCAGTTTGGTCATGTGACATGTAGAGGCTGGGCTACCGATACTTTTAACAAAGTTGGGTTGAAATCGGTCAAAATATGTAGGAGCAATAGACAATGTCAACGTTTGTTAATAACTTTCAAATGGAATAACAGAGAGACGTGATGATTTGTTGAGCTGCTATCCAACAGCTAAAAATGGTGTCCACGCGCACAGGTGCCAGTCGACAGTTTTTGCTCAAATATCTCTCTCGGAGATTTTTCCCAAGGCCCCAACTCTTCATTTGTAACTGTTAAGGAGGTACTTGTACACAATGTCTATAGCTTTCCAATTCCTGTTATTCTTTAGTTAGTTTCCTCGCTGTAGCTGGCTGCTATGCCCGTCCTGCCTTCTACTACTTTGCTGACGGGCGTCTGGCCAAGCTGCTGCTCCAGGCCTTGCCATGACCTGCCTGCTAGGAATTCACCTGTAGAGATGGGAAAGTAAAAAGGGAGTTAAAAACTGATGCACCTTTAACAGGATTTTTTGGGGGAAAGTATTTCAAAGAGTTTGTTCACGAATGTAGGGCTTGCACTGTCCGGTGTGCATACGATATGTGCTGTACTGTTGTGGAGTGCCATGGCCTCTTGGTCTAGGGCATTGCGTTCGTGGTCTGTGGGTAATTCTGCAGGTTGTGGGTTCGAGTCCAGCCTGGGGTTATGGTGCGTGTGCCCTTGGGCAAGGCACTTTGTCACTCATTGCTTCTCCCCACCCAGGAGTGAATGGACACCTGCGAGGGCAGAGATGGTTATTGTGGTTGATTTAAGCTGAAATGGCTGCTTGAGTTGTATAAACTGAGATTGTCTTTGGAATGTTTCACTGGCCCAATGAGTAGGGTAATAATGATGTAGCGCATTGAGCACCAATAATGGTGGATGTATGTGCGCTTTATAAATATGCATTATTATTATTGTACTGGAAGTGCAATCATATGGCAACAGGCGAGATATAGGGCCTTTAAGATTCGTGATAATTGTCTGACCTTTTTTAAAACTACCATTATCACTTACTCGCATTAGCATGTACCGTGCCCACTGTCGTTGTTTCGTCCCGCCTGACTAAGACCTTGGATGCCGTCGTCTCAGATGACTCCTGTGTTTTCCCTAAGGACCTCAATTTACCCGTCACCAAGGAGACGTCTGTTGTTGAGTCCTGTTCCGTCGTGTCATCGGCAGGAAGCTCTACGTGCTTGGCTGCTCCTGTTTGGGGTCATAGAAGGGTGGAAACAGAGTGAGATTGCAAGAATGGAAAAACAATGGTCATCAACAGATTTGATTTTTGCGGCAGCCGCAAACACTTTTTGCCGGTTCTAGGAAAAAAAAGGATAGTACAGAAAATATAATTACCTGGTAAAATTTGTCGGAAATCTGTTATGTATTCTCCAGTCCATTCACGCGCTCTGTTGCAAGCGATCTCCATTTCAAACGGCGTGACGACGGGCTTGTAAAACTCCTGCGAATCAATGAGGCTGTTCTCCGGACACGAGACCAGCACGTAGATGTCCACCTCCATGAAGTTAGCGAGCTTGGCCACGTTGAGTTTACCCACCACGAACGTGTAGGTTTTCTTTCCGGCCTTCTTCAGGAGGGTTTTCAATCGGTCGATGACGGCTAGGTAGTCCTTCACGCCGAGCGTGCCCGCGACGATCCCGACAACGTTGGCGTCTCGCGCCCTCTCTATTAGGTAGTACCGCTTCATGAGTTGACGGTTGACGTTCAGAGTCTCTCGTAGGCCCTGCCGATGCTCGGGGTCGTAGGTGAAAAATGGACACCGGTTGTAGGTCATCATGAGATTGGTGAGTGTCGAAGTCGGGGCACCGACATAAAACACCGCGTAGTCCTCGAGCGCGTGCTGGCGCCCAATTGTGAACCGGCGCCCAAATTGGAAGTACGTGTTTGAGTTGGTCAGTAAGGCTAAATCAATGTCCGTTCCATCATCATCGTTACCATTACTAGTCCTACTGTCGGTTAAATTATTTCTCTCAAAATCGACTCCGGGATCCAGGATTCTTGATAGGACAACCGACAGTAGGGTTTCTGTTAGCCTCTTTGTGAGGGAATCTGAGAAAACAGAATGAAACAGGATTACATTTCATCCATGGGTCGTCTAAATTTCACTTTGCCTTATATCAGTTACTGAAATAGATATTGCTATATCATGGGTCACTTCAATATTAACTCGCCCACCTATGACACTGACCAGACTGTCAGTCCGTCAGTCAGGCATTATGAACCAGCTGACAAAATTCTCCACAATTTTCATGAGGCAAAGACATGGACCTCAGTATTTCACCAGCCAAGTTTGAAGTCTCAATTCAATTTTAAAGGAGACATTTCTTCAACATTTTGCACCTGAGAGTGAAGCCAAGTGATTTCAATTTGAAGCCTAAGACTAGACTGGTACATGTCCAACTGTTTGAAAAGATTGACCCTTCAGTAGTCTGGTGGCAGGACTATAGAGAATGTGTAGAAATAAAGCTAGGTACTAGATCTCTCTTGACACAGGTGATTGATGCAGTATTAAAGGGGTGTTGGACTGGTTGTTTCATTTGCCAGTCTATTTTCTTGTGTTGCATGTTTTTACCACCTTAATTTTTGGGACTCTCACAAACAGTATTGAGAGTCCCAAATTTTCGGACTGATTATGATCATACCTATACAATGCGCGTACACTACATCGTACATGACTATGACTGGCTGGGAACCGTCGGCGAAGAATTCCTGGAAGATTTGGCAGCAGTGGTCTTCATCAATGGGTCGCTGGCCGAAGATGTAGAGGACAGGAAGGCGCGACGTCGGGCTGAGGCAGGCCCGGCCGAAATGGATGATGCTGTCTGCATTGGCATGCTGGGCGGCTATCTCATCCACACAACAGCTGTAAACATGAAGTCAGATTTCACTCAATTTACAAACGGGAATATTAGTGTGGTGGAGCAGTTTTACATGTCTGGTTTAAAACTGGTTAAAGATTGGTTGCTGAAATTTTAACTGCAGTATTTTACTCTCTTAATTAAGCCATGCTTTGTTCCTCTTAGACAAGTTTGACTTAAAGGTACTATACAACACTTGCAAACATCAAAAAACAGAATTACCAATTTATTATGAAATACCTTACTTGACTGTAAGTGAATAATAGTCTCAAGCATCCTGTGAAATCATGGCACCTGGCATGCTGTCGTTGTGTCAAGAAAAGTGGAATTTTTGTATCAATTTCCAAAGATTGTCAGCTGACCATCGTTGGAAAAAACTGATTTTTTTTTTCAAAGACTGTCCCAATTAACCAAATTTAGTTAGTCCACATTTTGTTTTCAATCGGTTGCACATTTGTGAATGGGTGCAAGCCAGCTAGTCTGGTTCCCTGACTTAACAATTACCCGACGTCTATACATGTTTCCCCAATGTCTATGCTTTGTTTCATCTGAAGTAGGGTCAGGGAACCAAACTACAAGAACAACATTTTTTTTCAACCATCTATGAACACACAACTTTCTACGGGTCAGTGTAACAATATTTGCTATATAGTGTGAACCTTCCATATGAAGTGTCAGCGAGAATGAAGACCAGAGCATCTGTTTCCTGCTGAAGAAACTTGACGATTGACGTGGAGTCCAGTAGGAGCTCATCGGGAAACTGCAATGCAACCTAAACAAATAATTGTCAAGGTTGTTATCGCTACATTCATGTGTAGGTTGTATGTTATGCTCTGGTGTGGTTTTGTTTTCAACACAGTTATTCACTTTTAAAGGAGAAATTATACCCCAAAAAATCCAACCGTCTTTGGTATTTACTTTACAAATATCAAATTATTTGGGACCCATCAATAATTCAGGCAGTTCTTTTTGAGGTATTTTCAGAGGGTGGAGGGTTGAAAGCATCCAAAATATATTTTTTTTAAAAGAGCTTTTTCTTTTTAAATAAATGGAACTTTTGTGAGGAAAAAGAATTAAATTTATGTTGAGGAACACAGATGGAGCAACATCAATACAAGAATATCAAGATTATAATAAAAAAATATCAACTGTGTAAATATAAACTGTTTGATCAACAATTCTGCAATTTTCGTCATACCTTTATGAAGACATTTTTCCTGATGAATTCTACACAGCGGGGTATCTCATATACAGAATACAGATCTGTCTCTGACGATGCCTTTGCAATGTTGACCTCTATTGACCTCTGAATGACCTCTGACCCATCAGGACTGAATGCTGTTGCCATTGTCTGTAATTAGCGTAAACAAGTTATCAAAGATAAAGGAAAGAATGTTGCATCCTGAGGCCACTTCAGCAGTTGTGTACAAAGGCAATCCTGTACAAAGTCTATGGAGAGTCAAGAAAATTTTCCAAGTAGGGCCTAGCCTAGGCTAGGCCTAGGGGCCTACAACTTTATGACAATGTACATTTCATGGATTCATGTTTTTTCAACATTTCTGCAATGACCGACATGACTGACCTGAATTGAGATGATATATGAAGAGAAAAAGTGGCGTCAGGTTGCAACATTCTTTCCAAAATAAAATTTCTTAATTAATAACCTAGAGGCAGAGCGCTCCTACTTTCTAGAAGTAGGGCGCCCCCAACCAAGTCTCGCAAAGAAGTGCGCGTGTAAAGCTTGAAAGTGAAACGAGCTGCTGACAGTGACACGTAACGAGTGCCACGAACAGACAAGAAAACTCACCATTTTACCTACTAAATTAATATCAGACGGTAGAAAAATTCTGATTGCCCCAACTGATAACTTAAGAGAAAAAATCTTACTTGTTCTTGATTTTTTTTAATCAAAATATCCTCACAGTCACACGACACACTTTATTTTGGTCAGATGGACGCTGCCATTTTGAATCGCAAAGGTTTATGGGAGATTCTGCGCGTGCGCACATCTACCCAACCGTCGATTCAGGCGCCGTTTTTGACTCCTGCAGTTTTGTGCTGCGAGCATTGTCGCCTTCAAAACATCGGATTTTTCATCATTTTTATGGCATAAAGTGAAGTTTCAACATGTACATCAAGGAGATTGTCATAGATGGGTTTAAATCCTACGCCCAGAGGACTGAAATCAAAGGATTTGACCCGCTTTTTAATGCCATTACCGGCCTGAATGGATCGGGAAAATCCAATATTTTGGACTCCATTTGCTTTCTGCTGGGGATCTCCAATTTAACACAGGTAACATGGCGGGGTTGGCCGGCCTATTTAATTTCTGCTTTTTTTCTGAAAAGGTAATTGTGCTTATAATCGCTGTCAAGAATAAAAACACAATGTTTACATAGGCACAAACCGATATAAATTATAAACAATAAAATTAGACCTATTTTAATTCATCACCACTCAGACATGTCACTGTCAGACATCAATTTTTCATTTTGCAGAATTTTGTTCGGCAATGAGCAGTGGCAATGCACAGTCCGGAAAAATTCTGCCAACCGGACACCACTTTTTTCAATTAATTTTCTAGCGCCAAAAGTTACCTCTTTTATGGTTATTCCCTCCACTTTCCCTCCTCTACTCTCACCCCCTCCTTTCCTTAATTTTTATTTATCAATCAGTCCCTCACTTCATCGAGATTCGAACCTCGGACGCTTGCTTGATACACGAGTCTCTTAAACCGCTAGGCCGCACACGATCGCTGTTGCAATGATCAATCTTTGGACGTATTTGAAGTATCCATTGAAATAAACTAAATATTCATGAGAAAATAAATATTCATAATGACGTATGGAACTATCATTGGCCGGCTCATGCGACATCTCAAGAGACGTCATGGTTATCGATGTCATGCGTATAACGTACCGCTGTTCCAGACACTTCAATCAGTTTTGACCGGCTGCTTCAACTCAGATCTGCACTACATGTGCATGCAAAATGTGCTCCAAAAACACATTTTTACCAATTTTTTTTCGCATGTCCACTCTTTCCTGGATTCCTCTTGGTTGAAATCACACGGTAAGGTGAAAATTTGGATGTTTGGCGGCAGGTAAGTGGTGTCCGGTTGGCAGAAATTTCAATGAAGAAATTTATCAGATTTGTTTAAGTGTTAAGTAGGGGGCCTAGGTCTGTTTTACATGGTAAAATCTGAACTTTGCTCACCATTCCAACAAAGATGTATTTGAACATGTTGAATATTTTTTTCAGATGGTCGTGTATCTGGAACCCGTAAACGCTTAAATTAGCGCAATATGTAAGGGAGCAGACTAATGACCGATGACCAGCCTTGCAGCACAGGCACTATGTCAATGTCGCTGTATGGTCTGACGTTACCCTTTTCTCTGATTTTGTCTTGACTATCCAAATTTCCCAAAGAATGTTCGTGTCGGTCAAGATCGTAAGTGGGTGCAGAATTATCAAGCCTTGTCATGCTTATGGCCTTACTGGGGTCACCTCAAGCTCCACCCAGAAGAATATTTTTGAGAGTTTTAAGGAGATCAAAGCATCAT
This sequence comes from Patiria miniata, assembly GCF_015706575.1. Lineage (NCBI taxonomy): Eukaryota > Metazoa > Echinodermata > Asteroidea > Valvatida > Asterinidae > Patiria > Patiria miniata. The sequence goes on from NW_024037073.1 coordinate 9,651,451, forward strand.
CTGCAACATCAGCCGACATTTGAAGAAATAAAAAGTAGGGGGGGGGGGGGGGAAATGCGTCGCCGCACCGCTTTTGGGGCAAACCCCATACCATTACCAGAAACTGGAGACTTTTTTTTTTGGGCCTAAGGAAATAATCTCAGGTACATGTATAATACATGTACAGTGTACCTGAGATTATTTCCTTACAAGAAAATGGGCAAAGTAAAATGTTTTGGCATTTGAATAATCTGAATTGCCATATTCGCCGAAAGATTTCTATAAGACAGTTGCGGATCACCCATGCATGGTATGCAGTCTGCAGGCATGATACATAAGAAGCGCTGAGCACGCCTTCAAGTTATGAATTATACAATGTATGTATGAACGAGAAAATGGGGAAATTTTACTACGAAATGATGTTACTTGGACACGGAAACTCCGCACATGAGCGGGTGTACAGCAGTTTGTATAAAAAGTGATCCGGAACCGTGGCACTCACTATACATTCAAATATATAAAGGCCCTCACAAGTTTTTTCTTCTTTAAACAGGATAAACAAGGTTACAATTGTATCATGAAATAGGCCTACTGTATGCAAACCTGTAATGTTCCGGTCTTTTACTTTTTTTGCTTTGTGGAGGAATACAAAATAACAACAATGAAAAATTCTTTTGCATGTTTATTGGTTGTTAGTTCACATGAAGGTTTCAGTTCAATTGACAAAGTTGCAAACTTTGAATCAATCATATGTAAAGTTTTTGGATTTTGGATATGTGCATTTTTATTTCAAATGACAGTAACCCTCCTATGCAAACACACATTCTGTGCCAAGTAATCCTATCAGTCAAAATCAAACAAGTGACTGTTTTCAACAGTTAAGAATTCCCAGCCTACAAAAGCAGGATTGACTGGCTGGGACTGGTTAAGTAACTTGATGCAGCTATGCTTTGACTCCTAGTGAACGATAAAACAGCTGTGACCACAACTTGCCTGCTTTGTCTGTTGACCCAGTTTGACTAGTCACAGTGCTTGCTTGCCATGTGATCTGACTGCTGGTGACCAGCCTGTGTTAAAAGTATAGCAGGGGAAGTGGAAGTGAATTTTGACTGTCTGTGACTGTTTAAATAACAGGAGGGTTACTAAAGAGCAGTCCTCAACCTGTTACAATTTCTGTATATAAATTATTATGATTCATTATTTTTTTTCAAAGCAAAACAAACTGAATTTTTTTTTTATAAAAATGCTGCGAATATACTGGTAAATTTATGAAAATTTTGGGTTGCTCTTCTCATTTTCTTTCCACACTTACATTGAATCACTCAGGTCCGTGCCGGCAGTCTACAAGAGCTTGTGTACAAAGGCGGCCAGGCTGGTGTTACCAAGGCAACCGTTACCATCACTTTTGATAATCGGGACAAGAAGCAGAGTCCGTTGGGATATGAGACGTTTGATGAAATCACCGTCTCTAGACAGGTAGGTCTAATCAGGCAATTTCACCCAGAATGGTCAAAGATGCGAAGATTTATTTGCATTAACCCTAACCGCCCTGAATCCTTCAAAAACTTCTTTGCCAAAGTGGAGGAATTTGCAGGATTGAGGTTACTTTGCAAGAGTGCGTTGCTGATTTCAGAGGAAGCACTGTGTCAAGGTCTTGGGCCGGACCTTGTGTTGTTTATGCTCAGCCTAGCATAAATTTAGTCCTTGATTTATACTTGAAATCCTCCGCACTGCTCCAGGATGTCACTGCCTCTGCCTCAGCCTATTGACAGTCATAGCCGGAGGATTTTGCAGGATTCAGGCAGTGGTCACCTCTCCACGGACCATATTCAGGAAATAATGAAGGAATTTGCAGGATTGAGGCTATATGCTATTTTTCCGTGAGGCCAAATTGAGGATTTTGCAGGATCGAGGCTACATCCTAGCAAAAAGGCCTAGGGAGTTGGGGTTAAAAAAGTTAAAGGCATAGTATTATTTGCATTTATCCCAAAAGTAACTAACCAAATTATTATCAAAAACTTACTTAGATTCATGATCGTACTGGTACTAAACACCCCGTGAAATTATTCCATCTGGCTTGCTGTCAGTTAGAAGAAATCAAGAAATGTAGGTGATTTCCAACGATCAGTCAGTTGACTGATTTTTTTGGAATAAAGAGTGTTATTGATGAAATCATGTTTTGTGATCAAGAGATTGTGCATGGTGTTTCGCTGTTTCCTCGAAAAGTGTAATATCCGCTGAGCTGAACTACAACAGGTTAGGTTTTGAACTTTCTTCTTTGGATTTTGAGTGGTGTTATCATTGGAAACGAACAGAATGCATGAAAAGCAAATATCCTTTGCCTTTTTTAAAGAACAATATCTAAATTTTATAAATTATCTAATTTCTTCTTGTCTGGGGATTTCAGTTTTTCTGTTGTGTACATTTTGTCACCATTTGATGTTCTCGTAAAAAGGGCAAACAGTTTCAAAATAAAGGTCATAGTTTTGTTCATTTAATGGATAGATTTTTGGTGAAGTGAAAGAATTGCTATTATCATCTGATATTAGGGTACTTTGACTCCAAACAATTCCAAGTTATGAAATTGAAATATATTGAAAGTTTTGTAAAATTGTTTTTTTTTTTTTTTTTTTGGGTGCTGAGGTTTTGAAACTAGCAGAATCAAAGAACTTTTTCCTTTGCAGAAGAATACTACTCAAATTGAATCATCAATTTCATCAGCTTATTATTTCTTAATAAATTATAACAAAATTTGAATAATTATCGCCACAGGTTGTGATTGGTGGTCGTAACAAGTACCTGATCAACGGCAGCAATGCTAACAACAGCAGGGTCCAGGATCTCTTCTGCTCCGTCCAGCTCAACGTCAATAATCCCCACTTCCTCATCATGCAGGGACGCATCACCAAAGTGCTAAACATGAAGCCCCCAGAGGTTTGTGTATTTTACCCATTTAAAAAAATATTATGTTGGCTTTTCATAAACTTTGTAATGATAGTAGACTCCATTCATTAGCAGAAGATGGTGCTTTGTCATCACTCAGTGCCAAATCTGGTCACTCCACCGTCAATTACCAACCGTTATTGCAACTAAGTTGAAAGGTGCATGAAATCGATGTTTCTTTAGAAACATATTCTGTACAACTTTCTACTTCTCCTCAGATGTATGAAAAATATTTGACATCCCTTTTTCGGTTAATTTTTTTGGAACTTTATAAAAACATTTAAAATTGTCCATGCTTTTCCAGACAACTGAGGACACTGTTGCTTGTGATGTCATTTCAGGAAGACACTACTCAATTTAGGGATTTTCTGTTCAAATTGTAAACCCAAAAATGTGCCAATTGAAAACATTTTGTGAGAAAAGTTTGCTCATTGGCTTAGGCCAAAAAAAATAGTTCTGCTTCCGATTACATTTTTTGGGGGGGGGGGGGCAATTTTTTTGTGTACGATCATATGGAGGCATCTGCACATAGTCAAGGGTTACAGGTAGTAATTGATGGTTTTGGGTGTTTTTTCCTCAGTTCTTCCATAAAAAAATTAGGGTAGGGGCTGTCAGAATAGGGTAGGTAGGGAAACTGGGAGCAGAACTATTTTGTTGTTGGTCTTACTGCCATGTACTGTCAAAACGAATCACCAAAGGAGAGAAAATTTATGACAACAAAAATATCAGAAATTCTGACAACACTTGGTGCGAAATAGCTGTAATATTGAGGTTTCTGCCTAAAATGACATCACACTTTTGCTCATGAATATATAGAAATTAGGATAAGTATTAAAAAAAAACACCAAAATGCACCCAAATTCCCTTGAAGATGGCAAAAACGAAAATTGAAAATAAGGTAAAATGGGACACAAAGGTGCATTTTCAAGGATTGCATTTTGAAAAATTACATTGCATGGGCACTTTAATTTTTGAGACCACAAGAGTATGATTTTGAAAATCTTGAAGCCATACATTTTTATTTGATTGTATGTGGAGGTTAACTCCAATAACGCTACTTCTGCGTTGACAGATTCTGGCCATGATTGAGGAGGCAGCAGGAACAAGGATGTACGAAAACAAGAAAGCTTCGGCTCAGAAGACCATCGAGAAGAAAGATGCTAAACTCAAAGAAATCGACTCGGTAACAACTATTTTCTTGATTTTTTCCCCTTAAATTTCTATAGTTTGCCTGCCACTATCTAGACTTTGTTAGTTTGTTTACTTTGTATTGTTATAGATTCATTTCAAAAACACAGCAATGCTAATGAACACTGAAGGTGTTTTATTGACAAAGCATTGCACGGTTTTAATGTTTAAATATGATGTGCATAAATTAGATTTGCTTTGATTTAAGAATGTGCAATTTGAAGAATTCACTGAATGTGCACAAAGTTGTAAATATTCATGGATCAGATACTAAAACCAAGGAAACGAACGTGTCCTAAACGAAGGGATATGTTATATTTTCAAGTATTTTTAATCAAGTAATCAAATTTGTTATATCGTGTGCTGAGATATTGTAATTTCATCTGTCATGAACGGCCACGTGTCTAGTCTGTAAAATTGCATATACAGTGGTTGACCTCTGCAGAACCTGCGTGCGCGTGTAGAACCTGCATGCGCGCTCGTGACTGAGAACTGCAAGCAAAGCGCAACCACTCAGTCTCATGTCTGGTAGGAAAGCTAATCGGAATAAGCTTGGAACGGTAATAAATTGAGGACACAATGAACAAGTGCTTACATAATCTCAATGCTTCACTCCACATTAACCCTAACCGAACTGAACCCATCAAAGTTCAACAGCAGGTTTTGTTCATATTTGGGATAGGTACAGTACCCCTAAACTGATGGTCTTTTACACTGGGGTTGGCATACCTCCAGAAACTAAGTCCAACAGTGTGTGTGTGTGTGTACGATTTACCATGTGGTTGTTGGAATTTGCCAGAATGGGTATGGTTCCTAGTAAATTAGGCTGGGGAGTTAGGGTTAATGAAATTTGCATGATCTATTCAGATTAGCTGTGACATAATTCTGGTAAATACATTTTGGCCACCCTTATTCATTTCTGAGAAAATTGACTCTGATTAAAACTCGCCCTGTATTGCTAATCAACATTTGTTTGTGATGTAGATCATGTCGGAGGAGATCACGCCCACCTTGACGCGTCTCAAGGAGGAGCGCTCCAACTACCTGGAGTACCAGAAGGTCATGCGAGAGCTGGAGCACCTGTCCCGTCTCCACATCGCTTACCAGTTTGTCGGCGCCGAGGAGATGTCCAAGAAGTCGGCCGAGGATCTGGCCAAGATGGCCGACCAGATGAACCAGCTCAGAGACCGGCTGAAAGAGGTGAAGGCCATACCTTAAAAAAAGTTGTAATCATTGTTGATTGCTGTGAGGAAGTCGTGGCATTTTTTCTGAACCTAAAAAAGGCCAGCAGCTATTGTCCTGACTGATTGACTGTCTGTCTGACTGATTCGTTGAGTATAAGTAATGTCATTAACTCGGACTAGGCCAGCCTTAGTCCAGCCTCTACTCCATGGTCGTGGGCACGTTCCTTCACTAACCCCTGGCCATGAGGAATGGGTAAACGACGCAGATTGACTACATGACGTCGCTTCCTATAGATTGTCACGTGCATCAGCATCAGCAAATTTCGTGATGCGCATTGGCTGCACCATATTTCGAAGAAATTTCAAGCAACACGTTTAGAACATTTTGCACACTGCGTGCAAACGCACCTGATGGCGTTGAACACGCTGTTGTAATTTTCTTACGAAGTTGGCTGTCGATGAGAAAGGTCTATTCAGAGTGTTCTGCGCACATATTTCGAAGACTGCATGCTCTGTGTATGTGCTCGCGTTATCTCCTGCACGTCACGAACGATCAGTTTTTTCAAGACTGCGCAATCCTGTACGATATGGATTCTAGAAGCCTAGTTTTAAAAAAAATATATATATATCTTGTGTTGTAAAAGGGATGACAGAGGTAGGTACAGTTAATATAAATCCTTGCTCTATAACACGACGTCGAAATATCATGTTTGAAAGGATTGATTGTACAAAAAACAAACCTTTTAAGATTGCATGTGTTCTTGGATAGCTCACATAAAATTATGATGTGCTAACACGGTGAGCAAAGATAGGTGACATTAAAGTTGCATACCCCATACTGTTCAAAAACGAAATTTGAATTTGTATATTTTGTTTAAAAAAAAAAGTTCCTTTATTCCAATTTGTGACAAATGAACTCAGCCTGCGGGAGCTGAATTATTCTCTGTAGAGCTGAATTATTGTCTGGCAGCGTGTAATTTGAATTTCGAGAAGAATTAATTCAATAACTAAAAGTCAGTGGATTTTTCATTCAATGTCTCATTAAAAAGTGAATAACTTTTATATTGCTACGAAAACAGCAAAAATGTATTTTTCAAGGTAAAACTCAAAAATAGGAGGAATCATCTTTAAACATCACACACCATGATATTAAAGATGATCCATGAAATTTGACAAGTTCATTACCAATGTTCTTTTCATTTCCTTACCAAGATCGACAACAAAATTGCCGAGCTGGGCCAGCTGATCAAGGATCTGGAGAAGCAGCGAGACGCGGAGGCAGGCGGCCGGATGAAGGAGATCGAGAAGGCGTTGGCGGAGAGACAAAACGTGGACACCAAGATGCAGAGCTCTGTGCAGCATCAGAGAGAAGCGCTGGCTAAAGAGAAGAAGAACAAGAAGGCTGTACTCAAGAGCTATGACGAGGTTTGTAATTTTGTTTTTTTGGGTTTTTTTTGTCAGGTGCACCACAAAGTGACAAATACCATAGGTTTGCTTACATTGTGAGTGGCACAATGTCTGTGGACTTTGTGTACATGTACACGGTACCTCACTTTGTGTACATGTACACGGTACCTCACTTTGTGTACATGTACACGGTACCTCACTTTGTGTACATGTACACGGTACCTCACTTTGTGTACATGTACACGGTACCTCACTTTGTGTACATGTACACGGTACCTCACTTTGTGTACATGTACACGGTACCTCACTTTGTGTACATGTACACGGTACCTCACTTTGTGTACATGTACACGGTACCTCACTTTGTGTACATGTACACGGTACCTCACTTTGTGTACATGTACACGGTACCTCACTTTGTGTACATGTACACGGTACCACACTTTGTGTACATGTACACGGTACCTCACTTTGTGTACATGTACACGGTACCTCACTTTGTGTACATGTACACGGTACCTCACCTTGTGTAATGTACACGGTACCTCACTTTGTGTACATGTACACGGTACCTCACTTTGTGTACATGTACACGGTATCTCACTTTGTGTACATGTACACGGTACCTCACTTTGTGGGGCAGCACCCATTCATGATACGTCACTTCTTGGTGCGACCAACAATTTTTGTCAAAGTCAGGATGCGCCATTTTCAAGTGTTAAATTTTTTTTTAAAGGAACGAGTTTCTTAGAGCTGCTTTCACCAAAAAAAAATGGTTTGAAGTTTTTTGGTAGTATATACAACATGGTTTGGGAGAAGTAGTTGGAAATTACTGCTGCCAAGTTGGCTGATTTTGAGGCCTTAGTCCAGCCACTGTAATTCCAAGAGCTTAGTTTAGGATGGAGCACAAGTGTTGTGAGTACAGAACATGCCAAATGAGGCTTATGATGCTGATGAAAGCCTTCAAACGTCCTACTTTTATCCTGATTTTGTCCTCCAAAATTTTTATCCTACTTTTTCACCTGGGGCTGCTTGAAATCCTGTCACAGGAATCCAGCAAGCTCCTGAAAAGGAAAAGAGTATATTACTCAAATGTTAACTTACGTAGGTCTCTCTCGGTACAGCACTAAATATTAAACAGAGAATGGTGTAACGTGGTGTTTATATCAACTCCCATTTCTGTTTTCCTATTACGAAGTTGTGTGTCTTGATCTTTTCCAATTAGACCAAAAAAGCTTGTGACAATGTTATTCTAATGATTTATTGATTACCGTCCCTTTCTAGGACCAAGCCACCTTGAAGAGCAAAGAGAAGGACATTGATAAGAACAGCGCCAACTTTGAGAAGGTGGCATCCTCCTACAAGGCGCACACGGAGGCCATAGCAGCAGCCCAGAAGCACCTACAGGCGGTGTCTGCAGGCCTGTCAAGCAGCGATGACGGTGGAGAGGCCAAGACACTGGCTGACCAGCTCATGGGTAAGTCAAACCTGGAATGTTTTTACCTGTTCCAAATAGTCCTGAATTTTTGGTATTATCCCAAGAAAGTTCTAGAGGCATTAACGGGAGCCCAGAAGCACCTGTAGGCGATGTTTTGTGAGGATGATTGGGACGCCAAGACACCTGCTGACTAGTCTTGGCCCAAAACATCAGTGATTAAGAGAGATAGTTGCATTGTTGTGTAGCGCCAATGCATAATTGTTTTGTTTTTTTACTTTTTCTCACCAACGTCTTGGTCATTTCGTAGCAATAGGGGCAGGCCATTTTATGCAAATAAAACCATCTGTATGATTTCGAACAAGCACAGTTCCTTTTTATAGCTCCGTGCTTGATCACCGCACATATAGCGCATATGTTTACAACCGTTGGGCAAGCCATTGAACCTTTTCTCGCTCGCTGATTGGTTCCGTAGGAAAGCCTATGGAGAAAATAAAGAAAAAGTCAAACCGCCGACACGAAATGGCCTAGACGTTAGTGCGAGTGGGCCCGCTGGTCTAATTGTTGTGCCATTAGAGGGCGCACTGTGTACCGTCCACTATCGATCACAAGCGTCTTGGGCCAGGACTACTGGCTGACCAGCTCCTGGGAAGGCTTGAGCTTCTGGACTTGTGACATGTTCTAAAAGGTCTTCAATTTTTTGACTAATCCTAAGAACTATTCATAAGATGGAATTTTGCGGTTGGGTGATGTAAATCAAATTAGGTTTTGCCCTTCACCGACGTATAAACACTGTATGCTCAGTGTGATACTAGAAAGCAGGAGGTCGTGGGTTCGAGTCCCACCCGAGTGATTTTTCCAACTTTCACTCGGGAGGATCACACTGAGTATATAGAGTGTTTATACGTCGGTGAAGGGCAAAACCTAATTTAATCCTAAGAACGTTCCGGACGCTGTAGCAGCAGCTCAGAAGCACCTGCAGGCTGGTCTGTGGGCCTGTCAAGCAGCACAGCAAGGATACTGGCTGACCAGCTCATGGCAGGTCACTCGAGAACAGGGTTTACAAACACACCCAATAGTCTTCATGATGTGCAGTGTTCCTGCTTGTAACTCTTTTCCAGCCTGCAAGGATGAGATGAACTCGGCCGAGACCGGACTGAAGCAGGCCCAGAGCACGCTGAAGACGGCCCAGGCAGAGCTGAAGAAGAAGCAGTCGGAGCTGAAGAAGACTGAGAAGGAATACCAGAAGGATACGGCCAACCTAGAGGCAGTCCAGAAGAACAAGGCTAAAGTAGAGGTAAGGTTTGGGTCTCAGTTACATGGTTTGATTGTCCGGTTTTTTGGATACAGGATATCGTTTAGCGTAGTTTCTGGTCTGTCTTGTCGTGAAACAAATTAATATGTTCTTGGCAAACTTTGCTTGTGCAAGTTGATGTAAAACACTCGATACCCCTAACCCCCTTGGGGTTTTTTGCTAGAAACCCTATAAAAAAAACCCACAAAAACAGGCAGCACTTGTCAAAATGACAAGCCTGCTCAGTGCAGCAAGATCCTTCAGGTGAAAAATCTCCAGGCCAAACTGCCTCAGAGTCTGTGGTCACCAACTGCAGCAGGATGCAACTGTGGCATTGTTCAATGTGACTAGCTCTCACTGTTTCAGAATTGGCCGTTCATGCACTGGTGTTGATGGCTCAACACTTGAACACCTGATGCACTGTGTTGCGTCCGGCAGGGTTAGGGATAATAGGTACAAATAAAATTAAGAAAGTAAAAGACACCAGGCAGTTCAATTGTCACAAAATTTGTGAAATGTGACAAATAGCCCAAATTTTCCAAAAACTTTGTTCACTTTGGCCCTTTGCAGCACTCCAGAAATTTGTTTATTTCAGTGATATATATGGCCAGAGGAAAGATACCTTGGATATTCGTTTCAGATCTTGTTGAAAAAGTGTGCAACTTTTCCTCGGATCCGCTGATTTCCTCGTTTTTTTTACTTCTCATGAATGCCATTACAAATTGAAAGACAATGTACAAAGTCTTGTGTGGTTTGGAATTTCCTGCACGCCTGCAGCATAGGAAATGAGTATTTATTACGCATATTCAAATCGATTCATCATTATTCATATGGATGAATATTCATTATGATTAGGCGGAAATGAAGAAGCTGGGTTTTGAGGACGGGAAGGAAGACGCCTTGGTGAAGCAGAAGAAGACAATGGGAGAACAGGTGCAACAGCTGCAGGATAAAGTCAACACACTGACTGCTAGGTGAGCGAGAATATGCCTTAAATCTAACCTTCCCAAATCCTCCAAAACACTCTTTGCAAAATGGAGGATTTTGCAGGATTGAGGCTATGTGGCAAAAATGTGTGGCTGATTATGGAGGATGCACTGTGTCAAGGTCTTGGGCCAGACCTTGTGTTGTGCCGTGCATAAATGGCTTAGATTATACTTGAGATCTTCCGCACTGCTCCAGGATGTCACTGGCTCTGCCTCAGTGTATTGACAGTGATTGCTGGAGGATTTTGCAGGATTGAGGCAGTGGTCACCCCTCCAAGGACCACATTTAAGAACTAACAAATGATTTGGCAGCATTGAGGCTGTAAGCAATTTTTACATGGAGGCAGTTTAAGGATTTTGCAGGATTGAGGTTGCATCCTAGCAAAAATGCCTAGGGAGTTAGGGTTAAACAATGAAATAAACAAGATGTTCCATCATTTTTGTACAGTTCAATGACAGACATTTGCACAGCATATGGCATCTTCAAAACATGAGCTATTTGTTATGAATTTTGGGGGTTCTTATTTCCTGAAGTAATAAAGAGTATTGAATTAATTCACAATGTTTGATAAAATGAGGGGTGTCATCACTGATCTCTGGAATACTGATGACTGTGCCCATTCTCAATCAGAGCTGAATAATCAATGTCTTAAACGTCAGCATTTTTGACGGACATGAACGACTTATGAATCCTAGCCACTTAATAATTACATGTAGCAGGAAGTACAAATTGCCGCCGTATTTTTTTAACAGGTTCATAGGTGGTGGCAGATGAATAGTATTTACAAATTGTAAAAACCATAATCACGAAATTCCAGTGTACGTCTCACAGGTATCGGTAGGAGACCTAGAAAATATGCCGGTACTGTTGGGGCGTTTTAAAACAACTACTGAATGATCCCTTTGATTTGCAGTGGTAGCCGACAAAATGTCCGCAAAATGTACACAATCCACAAACCATACTAAATGGTCTGTGTTGTGCTGAGAAGTTGTGGTTTCAAGTTATCTGGGTTCAAACATTTTACTTCAAACTTCCAACGAGTCCGACTCCGTTTGATTTGCAGTGGTAGCTGACAAAATGTCCACTAAATGTACACAATCCACCCAATTATCCCCGTATGATCATTTTAATAAAGTTGAAGGTGCAAGTTGGTGTTTTAAAGTCATTATTTTAGCAGTTTTGAAAAATGACATGTGGACTTGTGTCTGGGTTTATCTTTTGAGTGATGTAGCTTGAAATTTATTGCTGAATCTCATAAGCTGAAATTGCTTTAGGTGGTATGAATCCCGTATCAATATATTTTTCCTCCAAGGTTTCCCAACCTGCAGTTTGAGTACAGAGACCCAGAGAAGAACTTTGACCATTCTAAGGTGCATGGTCTGGTAGCCCGCCTCATTCAAGTCAAAGAAGTGCGCAACGCAACAGCTCTAGAGGTCACAGCTGGTCGGAAAGTAAGCTTAGTTTTTTTTTATATTTGGTGATGCCCCTCACAGACGTAATATTTTCAACATCTTCAGTAAATATTCAGTGGCCTGTCCTTACTGGTTTCCCTGACTGTACAGGGTGAGCCAAAAAAAGCAAAGCCCAAATGTCGGGACCATTGTTTTAGTGAAGTTCTGCCTGTAGCACTTTCAAAATCTAGGATATGAAAGCCCAATTCATAAGCTTTCTTTTAGTACAAGAATCATTCAAATCACTCATGTACTTTGAAAGTGTACTACGGAATTTTAAACACAACCACTGTTTTAAGGTTCTGTCCACGGATCACAAAAAAGTTCAGTGCTCTTTCAGCGAAACGAAAACAAACCACATAGGGATGTGTGTGAATTGTTTTTGTTTAGCTGAAAGAACCCACACCTTTTTCTGTGATCCGTGGACAGAACCTTAAAACGGTGGTTGTGTTTAAAATTCCGCAACTTGAAAAGTACATGAGTGATTTGAATGATTCTTGTACTAAATGAAAGCTTATGAATTGGGCTTTCATATCCTAGATTTTGCAAATGCTACAGGCATAACTTCCCTAAAACAATGCTCCCGACATTTGGGTTTCGTTTTTTTTTTACTCACCCTGTATATTCAGTGGCCTGTCTTCACTAGTTTCCCTGACTGTACTTTCAAGCACACTTTGCTGCCTCATCACATCCATTCGCTGTTAAAGTTTATAAGACTAGTAATGCGCTTATCAAATGTTTCCCCCACGCGCTACCCCAGGTCCAATGTCGGGATTTGGTCACGTTTTTCATGCCCCAGGGCGGGGATTTTGGTCACTCAAAACATTGCTACTATAGCCGTTTTCCAAACCCCGGCGTCGGCTCCGTATCTGGGTCCAGCCCCATTGCCAACCTGCATGAATGGAGCCAGAGATCTAGCCCGAAGCCAGGGTTTGGAAAAAGGCCATGGAAAGGCATCAATAGACCTTTATCATGCTGCCACCATTTCAGTCATGTTCCCTGTATCAAATAACAGTACTGAATGATTATGTTTTAGTGCCAAAAGGAACCAGACTATTTTTCCTTCCAGCCTCGCTTTGGTTACGTTGAATTGAATGGGAAAAAAATCAAGATGGCCGCAATATGATAATGGTCTATAGTGTGCCCCATGTATGTATGTTGGAGATTGTCACTTAAATTTTGCCCGAGGGGTGGGGATTTTGTCACTTCAAAAGTGACAATCCCCACGTCTTGGGTGGGGGGGGGGGACAATTGATAGGCGCATAAGTGTGTGCACTTCAGAATGGTGCGATATGCCGAGTGCAATATGGACCATGCTGTATTTGATAATATCACACAGTTATCATGGATCAACCATACAGGATTGAGGATTCAAAGTTGCTTGAAGATAATACGTAAAGTTTGCCTGACTGAAACGGGCAAACTGACATGACTTTTTCTCGTTTCTTTCCCGCTGAAGTTGTATAATGTCGTCGTAGACACTGAAGTCACCAGCAAGAAGCTGCTGCAGAAGGGCGAGCTAAAGCGTCGCTACACCATTATACCACTCAACAAGATTGCTGCTAGGTCACTGGCTGCTGACAAGATCAAAGCTGCACAGAACCTGGTAAGAGATTGACATGTCTGAATGTTTCAAAGTTGAAATGGACTGAGTAAATGAATAAAATAAAATAGATAAATTGTAATACTTTTATAGCGTTTTCTACCATATCAACAATCGTAAAGCGCTTTAACAATTAGTCCTCAATCATCAGACCACGGGGTAGCTGATATCGGCGCACAGTTGGTCCTCTACCCTCACAGGTACCCATTCATACTCCTGGGTGGAGAAAGGCAAATGTAGTCAAGTGTCTTGCCCAAGGGCAAAAACCATGTTCCTGGCAGGGTTTGAACCCACGTACCATCGTACATGAGTCAAACACCGTAACCACTGGACCGGGGGTTGACAACTTGATGAACTCGACTTCTTTTTCTTTGACATAAACTGAAATGGAAAGTGTAACGCACTCGTGATTAGTATGGACTGTGTGCACAAGTATCCCCTCAACGGTTGCAAAGGGAGAGTTGGGGAGACCACTGGGAGGGACATTCCAACGCATTACCTATGTGGCGCCTGACGCTCACGTGAAGACAAGTCTTTTTTAAAAGTTGAACAAAGAAATTGACTGGAGTGGGGCTTGGACCGTGCCGTGCCAGTGATCTAGTTACTACCAACTGAGCTATCCAGCCCTATGTTGGCAGTTTCCCATTTTGTCAATGTCTTTGTTCAAGGGGCGCTAGCCAGAAGCCATAAACCCATATATGTCATGTTGCGAGGTATCACGCCGAAAGTCACGATGCCAAAAAATAAGCCGTGCATACGTCACACCTTACGCAAACATGTCTCTCAAAAGTGGTCAAAAAGGGTCATCTACCATTCGTAGCAACATGCATGCACTCAAAATCTCAACTTTTTTTTCAAACTTATCTATTTTGTAACCATATTTTCGTCTTTCCTGCAGGTTGGTAAGGATAACGTGCACTCTGCCCTGTCATTGGTGGGCTTCAGGAAGGACGTGGAGGCTGCCATGCAGTTTGTCTTTGGTGGATCTCTGGTCTGCAACCAGATGGACTATGCTAAGAAGGTACAATGCAACCGGACCAATTTTTGTGGTTTTGCTCACTGTAAATATAAAAGTTTTGCTGTCTGTAGAGGAAAGTTTTGCAACTTATCAAGGAATGGCCCAGTAAACAGGTTTTAGGCCAAGCTGCTTGGCCTAAACCTTGGCTGCTTGAAGCAGCTGATTTCACGAAACAGTGCGCAACTTAGGCCATGCGTCGGACTTGCACAACAAACTAAATAATCTTATGATCAATTTCACAAGACTTGGTGTATCCGTACAATGTTTTAAATAGTCTAGACATCTTGGATGACAATAATAATAGCATTTACGTCGGCTTTTTTGTGTATCATTTTGTTCGTTCATGAAATAGTTGTTGAATCATGCACCTCCACGCCATTTTGAAATACTTTTGTCTGACTTTCTGCGGAATCGTTCGGCAACTCTAAAAATCTGTCACGAGTAAAAAAGCTGTGAGTGTTGTATCAACGCTGATAAGTTGTGCAATAAGAGGCTCCATGACGATCACCATTTGCTTGCAAAATAGGTCATTTTCATTCACTATGCCACAACTTACGCCACCTAAAATGATTGTGCAAGTTACGCCATCATTTAATGCGCAAGTTGCGGGCTTATGCACCATGAAACTTTCATGAAATTGTCATAATTGAAATGTTGTGCAGCCTGAAATATTGCTCAACTCGCGCAATAAATTGTGGCGCAAGTGGACTTATGCCATTGCGTAAAGTTTCATGAAATCGGCTGCAGGAAAGCTATCTGCTGAACAACTTGTTCTCCTGTCAAGAGCTGCTAAGCACACAAGCTTGCTTGAAGTTATTTGTTTCGCAATAAAAAAACCCTAGGTTACCGGCTAAATTGCCTTGCAACATATGCTGCTTGCAGCTGGTTCTCAACCGATTTATGCTTAGCGCATCAGTTTGCTACATGTAAGCAATGTTTCCACCTTCGTAGCTCTACGAACTTGGGTCTTGGTGCACCCACCACTCAGAAATATGTGTGGACAACATTTGAGCTTTAAATAGGGCTGTGATGTTAACATCTGGTTTGCAAATTTCATCTTTATTTTCATTCCTCTTGATGAAAGGTGACCTTTGACCCCAAGGTCAGAACTCGAACTGTGACCTTGGCAGGAGATACCTTTGACCCCTCGGGAACACTGACTGGAGGTGAGTTTCATTGAGGAGTTTACTTGGTACTGAAATTCAGTTTCAAATTTTGTTTTTAGTTTTTAATTTTATATTCAGTACATGCTTTCCTTGAATGGCTTGGGAGGACATGAAATGATGAAAATAATGACATTCAGAAGAGCATTTGAGAAAAGAGGCAAACATTTTCCTTTTTTCTTTCAAACAATTTGGTTTTACCTTTTTCGAAAACCCTACGTAAAATCGGTCACAAGCCAATATAGACCAATAGCCCGGCGTAATGCCCAGCTAATGCTGGTAGCCATTTAAACTCGTGGGTGGAGAGAGGCAAGTGGGCCGAAGTGGCTTGCCCAAGGACACCACATATGGTCAGCGGATGGATTTGAACCTCTGATCAAACCTAACCACTTGACCAAAATCCTCCAAATATTGCCCTTTATTTTACACTATGTAAAGTCTGTCATGAGCTCATCAGGACAGCGTATATCTCCGGTGTCCTAGGCATGAAACGACTTAACTGTATGATTGCATTATAAGAATCTTCAACATGTCATACACAGGGATGTGATTTCTCCGGTTTTATCCGGAAATCCGTTTTTTTTGGGCCTCAAAAGTCCACCAACGTGAATCGTGTGAATCCGTTGAGAAAATAGGGGGGTAGAATGTGCTAATTAATTATTCATAATGAGTTTTGCTTGCCGAAATATCCGAAATTTACTTACGAGTTACGGACATAAACTTCGTTGATCGATATGTATGCCGCACGCACATATTGAACACCCAATGTGAGAACGAAGTTGAAGACCATGCGGTTGCCATTAGTGCGATTATGTGATTTTTCGCTCGGGGCCGAGGTTGTGGTTATGCAGGTCTAGTTCCTGTGTCGGTACTTGAGATGCACGTGTTGCGCTGGTCATGTGTGCAGACGAGTGCAGCATGGTACACTGGTACCCTTCGCGCGCTAACAGAATCAATGCTATGATGAAGGATCGGAACCAGTGACTACTGCAAGTATACTCACGTCACAGGTTCGTTTTCCGTGCGGAATCAATCGGCCGAAGTTGGATCGTAAAAATAGTAAAACGACCATCGATGGAAAAAGAGGATTTCTGGAAATTAATTCACAGAACGTGATCTTCATTTTCTGTGTATGTATTTTTCATTGAAATGACGAGATTGCAAAACTCGAGCCTGTGGAGAAACATCGTAGCATGTTTCTGCAGTCTGGCAGAATTTTCGGCCACACGGGATGGGCCGTTCACAGTGCAGCAATCCACACTGATACCGCGCCGGGCCGGCCGTGTGTACGGCGCGATGTACGGCCGGCCAGACTGAATGTTTGCGGCGCTAGTGGCCATGATGTACGTTAAGCATAATTGTGGAATGACCCACCTCAAATATATTTTTAAGTAGGTGAGGCAAGTTTTAATCACTTTTAATGGCTAGTTTTGATAATTTTTGTGGCGCAAATGAGAATAATCCAGGCACAAAATACATGGAATATAAACGATTCCTTGCTTTACTACAAATTAGCTTGAGTGACTCCAGCTGACATGCTCATATTCATTCACATGAATATGAGCATGTCAGCTGGAGTCACTCAAGCTAACTACAAATATAGAAATGGTTAAATAATTTTTTCCAACAATACTACCGACGCTATTTTGATAGGCATGTTATCGGAAGCAGAAGTGATTTAAGTTTACAATTTAGATTTTTTTTTACAAAAAAAATACAAGATCTCCTCTGAAATGCTCTAAAATGCACCAGAAAGCTTCTAAAGTTCAAAAATTTTCAGGGCCCTTAAGGGGGCCCCGAACCCACGCTGTGGCTTCGCGGGTTGTTGTATCACAACAAAAATTCCCCCCACAGGTTTGAAAAAATCCTGGGGAGAACAGCATGGTTCTCAACTTTGAGTACAGAAAAAACTTTATTAGAACAAGAGTACATTTTAACAAATAAGGGCAAATTCTTCATAAAATTACAACAAATTCTGCTTCAGAATTTCAGAGGAAAGTGCCCAGTAATTGCCTCATATTGCACCACAGAGCATCTAAAATCAAAAATTTTCCGGGGCCCTTAAGCGGGCCCCGGACCCCACGCTGTAATGGCTTCGCGCTTCGCGCTCGCCGGAGTTTGCACTTCATGCATACAATTTTCAGGTTTTTTTGTTACAGACCAATCACATCCCTGCATACATTGTTTGGAAATAGGATGTTGGCTGTCTGCAAACCGTTTTGGTCACTAAAAGGTTTTTGATTTTGATCAAGTATCTTCTTTTTTTGGTATTTGATTTTTTTTCCACTCCATTTTCTAAGGTGCACGTGCGAAAGGCTCGACGGTCCTGGCCAAGCTGACTGAGCTTCAGGATGCAGAGAGTCAACTCCGGCAGAGAGAGCAGGAACTGTCGGCCGTGGACAAGGAGCTTAGCACCCTCAGAGGGGCTGCCGACAAGTTAGTAATCCGTCTCACAAATCTTGTGATTTCTTGGTCTGTCTGTGCATTGTCTATAGGCTGGTTTACGGACTCAATCTATTTGTGCATTGTCTATAGGCTGGTTTGCGGATTCCATACAGGAACTGTAATTGAAGTGGAGTCCGGCAAAAGCCCAGTCACAAGTCCATTCAAAAGTCCTGTCACAAGTAACAGAGGATCAGAGATGCCACTTTCCGGTTTTAACCGGAATTCCGGTTTTTAAAAAATAATCTCACAAAATTCCGGTTTTTCCGGCCGTCAAATTAACCAGAAAAAGAGAAGAAAAACTGTGAAAATGCGTTGATTTTTACCTCGATTTAGTACATTTAGGCGCACGCATGGCACAACGTTGTTCGTTGAAGTAGTCTTAAAAACAGTCTTTGTGTATGTTGTTGCCGAGCCTGCATGCGATACAAACGGCCAACGTACTTAATTGCACGCAGTATACAACGGCGCCTCGCACGTGCTTCACCGCGTGCGGGCGTGTTGTGTGCTAAGCACACGTAGCATTTAGCCTGGAAATCAAGTCTATCATTTCAGCTATCGGTGGTTTCCGATCGCAGTGATATATGTGAATACAAAAAATGCGGGTGCCAACCATGTTTTCGTTAAGCGCAATATTACGTTGGAAATTCGGGTAGGCAGAATAAATATTAGGATGAAAAAAGTCAAAGTGATTGAACGAACCGACAGCTTTAAAGGCCATAGAAGTAAAATTAAAAAATAAACAGAACTTGGCTTGGCTACAAGATAAAGATGACAGTGGTGACTTTGTGTCGGACACGGAGTGGCTTTTTCACACACACACAAAAGTCCGTTTTTTTTCAAGCAGCCGTTCCGTTTTTTTTTTCAAGCAGACCCAGTTCCGTTTTTTTCAAGCAGACCCTGTGGCATCTCTGGAGGATTGCCATTGTCACAGTTGATTTGAATAGCTTGTGATTTGACTTGGGACTGCATGACTTAATTATGAGTTGTGATTGGCTCATGAAGGGCTTCACATGTACCCACTTGTACTCCTGGGTAGAGAGGGGCAATTGAAGTTAAATGTCTTGCCCAAGAACACAAGCATCAGCGCAATCTGGTCTCTACTCTCACAGGTACCCATTTATACTCCTGGGTAGAGAGGGGCAATTGAAGTTAAATGTCTTGCCCAAGAACACAAGCATCAGTGAAATCTGGTCTCTACCCTCACAGGTACCCGTTTATACTCCTGGGTGGAGAGAGGCAATTGTAGTAAAGTGTCTTGCCCAAGAACACAAGCATCAGTGCAATCTGGTCTCTACCCTTACAGGTACCCATTTATACTCCTGTGTGGAGAGAGGCAATTGTAGTAAAGTGTCTTGCCCAAGAACAATAGCATCAGTGAAATCTGGTCTCTACCCTCACAGGTACCCATTTATACTCCTGGGTGGAGAGAGGCAATTGTAGTTAAATGTCTTGCCCAAGAACACAAGCATCAGTGAAATCTGGTCTCTACCCTCACAGGTTCCCATTTATACTCCTGGGTGGAGAGGGGCAATTGTAGTAAAGTGTCTTGCCCAAGAACACAAGCATCAGTGAAATCTGGTCTCTACCCTCACAGGTACCCATTTATACTCCTGGGTGAAGGGAGACAATTGTAGTAAAGTGTCTTGCCGAAGAACACAAGCATCAGTGAAATCTGGTCTCTACCCTCACACGTACTCATTTATACTCCTGGGTGGAGAGAGACAATTGCCATAAAGTGTCCTTCCAAAGAACACAATCACCATGTTCCCCAGTCGGAGTTTGAAACCATGACACATAAGACGAATACTGTAACCATTGGACCGTGGTGCTGATGTTTCTCTCTTTAAAACAACCCCAAAGTATGAAATAATTTCTTGAAGCATGGAACATCACCCATCTGACTTGAAATCTTTGGATTTTTTTGTTTTTTTGTTTCAGATTCCGTCAGTTGAAGGAGCAGTATGATCTGAAGGTGCATGAGGCAGCGTTACTGCAGGAGAGACTACAGCAGAGCTCCCATCATAAGCAACTGGAGGAGATCCAAGCATTAGAAGCCTCAGTTGGTAAGTCTATCCCAGTCTCAGTTTATCTCTCCATTAAATTTCTCGGGTGGATTGCAATACCGCGGTCTTGGTCAGCCAGCTTAGCCAGTCCAATTTCAGCCGGCAATCGCTCTTGTGGGGTCTTGGATAAGTAGCTAAACTTAGCCCATTGCAATCAGCTGGGCTTTACCAAGCTCAATATTATTTAGCCAGATTTTGAAAGAAAACAATCATCTGGAAGAAAACAATCATTGAAAGGGGTTTGAGAAAGTGTGCCGGCGGGCACAGTTTTTTGTGTGTGTTAGCAACCGAAATCCAGTTATCAGGCATGCAACTTTTCCTCAGATCCGCTGATTTCCTTGTTTTTTACTTCTCATGAATGCCATTACAAATTGAAAAACACTGTACAAGGTCTTGTGTTGTTTGGAATTTTCTCGTTTTTTTCTAAATTCCCAGTTGCATGCCTGAGTTATGAGACCCCAAAAAATTGTGCATGAGCTGAAACTTCAATAAGTTAGTTTAAATGCACCCTTCTTAAGATTTTGAACAATTTTTTTCTTTAAACGATAAAAGTGCACAAATGGCAGATGATCCTATGCACCTTTAAAGGTAGAGTATATCATTCATCATTTGTGCATTTTGTTCATTTGAAGCAACAAAAGTGCTCAAAATCTAAAGAAGGGTGCTTTAATAACAACCTGATGAAGTTTTAGCTCAGTGAATGCGGTATGTACAGAGAAAAGCAGCATTCTAGGATCTTGATTTCAATTTAAAAGTTGCCGAGTCATGTTTTAAATTGCGCCCGAAATCCACATCCGGGATATGTTCTCATTTAGCCGATTGCAGCTATGGGATGTCACGCGCTGAACTGACGAATAATAGCAACCACACGCACGTGTGCGTCCTGTCAACGCTCCACCCATTCACCGCCTCAATGAATTAAAAACGAACTACTTGGGGAAATTTCCAAAAAGGAATCTTTAGACGCATCTATGGAAATGACCTTCTTTTTTGGTTTCTTCAAAATGACAGCACGCCAGAAAGAATATTTCACAGGGAGTTTAGTGCCATTACTATCTTTCAACCAAGTATGCTTTTCAACAATAACTTCGTCAGTTACTTTTTGGATAGCTGCAAATGATGGACTCTACCTTTAAAGAGGACAAAGTATTTACACGATGCCTCATTTTTCTCACAGCGGAGCAAGAAGCCGCCATCCCAGCAGCCAAGGAGAAGCAGAAGGAATTGACAGAGAAGTGCAAGACACTTGAGGCTAAGATCAAGGATGCCAAGTCGGTCAGGGAGAAGGAGCTGAAGGAAGCAGAGGCCGGGGTGACCAAGGCCAAGAAAGCCGCCGAGGAATCCAACAAAGCCATGAAACAGAAACAACAGGTGAGAGGGGTGGGACGGTGGGCTAGAGGTTAGCGTTTAGATGTGGGATATTATTGGTTTATTTCTTTTGTAATTTCACAAATATCTGTGAAAATTTGTAGTATGGCAACTGTTGACTTGATAGGCTGATGGGTTGAATTCATGCACACAGTAAGTAAAACAATGGAAAAAAGGAAAACATTATACTAAGAGTTTAGAGAGGTATTATCCTACTTGGAAAAAGAAACCAAAAAGGTCACAGTTTAGAACAAAATACGTGAAACTTTCTCCACAACTCTGAAAAATGGCACACTACAAAATGCTCAGATGGAGAAATACAATACAAAGGAGAAATACAATACAAATAACCCATGAACTCATTGTTCAGCCTCAAGCTGCCCTTGCTTTTTACTCGCCGTAATAGCCAAAACCTGGCTGAGTACTCTTATGATTTTATTGATTCATCAGTGAATAAACACAAAGAAATACAATTTTGTACTGGAGCTAATTGGTTAAAGGGTGCGCAGATAATTAGGGGTGGAATTGGCCCAGGTTGGACGACGTCCATTACGACCGACATCCATTATGACCGACATCCAGGGTATGAACTTTGCTGCCACAGCAGAAAAAAAAAATAGAACTTTCTTTCATATTTATACCTGATGGAGTAAGCCAATATTTTGTATACATATTCCTTGTGTCCAGAATTACAAAGATGCTTGGTTTAGAAAAAGTAAATATGTTCGTGTTTTACCAAAAAGAAATCGCAGATCCACTCTTTCGTTGTAAACAATTTCAGTACGAACTTCCCGTGTGAAGACTTACGCGCGCGCAGGCACGCCCTGCATAGCAACTGTGTTGAATGCGCGGGAAGTTCACACGGGAAGTTCGTACTGAAAATGTTTACGATGAAAGCGTGGATCTGAAATTAATTTTTGGTAAACACATTGCCCTCGCACATATTTACTTTGTCTAAACCGAGCATCTTTTTTATTCTGGACACAAGGAATAGATAACAAAATTTCAGCTTCCTCCATCAGGCAAAGATAGGAAACAAAATTTGTTGTAATTTCTTTCACTATGGCAGCAGAAGTTCATACCCTGGACTCCCTCCCGTGTTCACAACGGAGGAGTCTAACTTAAGCTAGGGTGGAATAAAAGGTCCCACTAGAAAAACACAAAACTGTAGCAACAGACTCCAAGCCCCTAGTGGTTAACATTTGAAGGGCAAGAAGTGTGTGAGTAGTTACCTTTTCCACATGCGCTCCACAAATTTACATTTGTTAACCCAAGTCATTCGGATGATGCGTCATTCGGATGACGCGGGATGAGTGTTGTCACTAAGCATGTACACTTTGTTTTTGTGCAGGAGATGGACACTCTACGCCTTGAAGTTGAAGATCTGAAGAAGGAACTTACTAAGTACGACGACCAACTAGCGGCTGTAGACAAGGCTATCCAGGGTTTTGAAGAACAAGTCAAAGAGATGGAGGGAAAAGCCAAGGAAACCAAGGTACATTATTAGCGGCTGGGAAGGAGTCTAAAAGCTTTTGTGAAAAGGTTCAGCCACGATCAGAATGAATCCAGATTATATATTCCAAGAAAACAATATTCAAGGATCTCGATTTCAATTCAAAAGGTGCCGAGTCATGTTTTGAATTGCGCCTGAAATCAGCGTCCGGGACACATTCTCATTCAGCCGATTGCAGCTATGCAATGTCAAGCACTGAACCGACGAATTATAGCTCACGCATGTGCATCGTGTTGACGCTTGCACGCACCCATTCGCGGCTTTGCCGAATTAAAAACGAACTACTAACGGAAATTTCCTTCTTTTATTTGGAAATGACCTTCTTTTATTCTTAAAAATACAGCATGCTAGAAAGAATAATTTCACAGGGAGTTTAGTGCAGTTACTATCTTTAAACCGAGTATGCTTTTCATAATTTTGTCAGATACTTTTGGGATAGCTGCAAATGATCTACCTCTTAAACTTATAATTAAACTTACTTTACCTTTAAACTTATCTGCACTTACAGTACAAAATTTGACTGGGCACGATCATATTTGTTTGTGGGTTTGTTTTTTTTCCCAGACAAAAATGATAAAATGTCATATCGTCCTCCATGTGCATTCCAGTTCGTTAGTAAAAACATCATACACGCGCATTGGATAAACACTTGAGTTGCGTTAACTTCCGGTTCCATTCATGCTATGCTACACCATGTGAAGTACACATGGTTGAATTGAGATGACGTCACACTAACGAACCGGATTCCCTTCAGTGACACCAATGTCTTTAACCCATCTGCACCTGTATTTCATTATATAACATTGTATTTATTCCCTGATGACAACATGAACCAGACAGTACCAGGTTATTCAGGACAGGACAGGGAGTAATAGGAAGAGAGGTTCTAGGGTAGTACAAGGACTGATAGGTTAACTCGTGTGACAAGGAAAAGGTCGTAAGCAGCCCAGGCACGCAAAAAGCACTTTTGAAGATAATCGAGTTCAAGGGTTTTGTGCTGCCATTCCTTGATTCAAAATCACAGAAAGTTGAAATTTTGACTGATGAAATTGGTTAATAATTCAAATAACATTGTGCATGTTAATGTCAAAACTGTGAAGTTATTTCACATTTTTTGCTAACAACCTTTTACTGGGAACTTCCCAAGCCTTAAACGTACGCTTAATCGGCATAAAATCCTTAGGACCTTTTGCCGGGAACAAAATTGGCTTTGCGTACCCACTTGAGTGGGACCTTAGCGCACTTGGAACATTTTTTGTTACATTAGAATTGCACGCTTACGACCTTTTGCCAGGCACAATAATGAAAAACCTCCTTCCATTTTTGTTTGCTGTTAATTATGTCAGAATGACGTAGCCCCTTGAAACAATATGCATATCAAATGAAAGATATTACCGAGCTCTATCGATTACCCGAAAAATCCAAATTTGACCTTTTGACCCATTTTTCGCCCTTAGGACCTTCTTCCAGGCACCGTCGAACTGTACATTGTTTTTTCTTTTCTATTCTAGAATGCTGTTGCGGAGACCAAGAAAGAGCTGGAGCGACAGAAGGAGTTGTTGAAGGAACGCAACCAGGACATCCAGGCCAAGATAGCCCAGCAGCACCAGCTAGCCAAGGAGGACCAAGACACGCAGGTGGAGATGAAAGAACTCGAACACCAGATGGCCAAGTACCAGCGAGACAGCAAGGATGCTGCTAATAAGGTAGGCGGGTCACCGGCCACTGTTACCCCTGATCATCATGCCAATATCCATTTCTGGAAACTAGTGGGATTTAATGGTTTTTCCATATGGGATTAAATAATCCACTCTATGCATTCAAAATTGCAGAGGGTACCAGTGTAAAATCAAAGAGTTCTTTTTTGAAGTTCAAAATTCTGAACTGGACTGCACCATGTTCTACTGCATTTTTGCAAGTGCCAGTTAAAGTTTTGGGTATTGCATTTCTTGAGCTGATACATCTCTACATACGTTATCCCCCCAAAACACATTCAAAGGCAAAAGTACATCCTGAAATGTATGCAGTAGGTTTTTGGACATGTGAGGCATTTTGACAAAATGAGACAGAACTGGGCAGAGGTCAAAATGAGGGTTTGTGGGTATTAGGAAAGAATAAAATTCTCCTCACAATACTGTTTGTTGAAATTCAATCGGACATTTAGTTGACAAGTTATGGCTGTTTATGGTTTGCATTTGTCAAGATGTCAAAAAAGTAGAAAATACAGAGAAAAAGGTCATTAATTAAAGTTTAAAGTTTTGTATTCGTGAAAATGAAAGATTCTAATTTTTTTCCATAGAAAACACCTTTTTTTCACATTTTTATACTAGATTTTTTAACATGTGCAGTAGAAATTTCAAAGATCAGGCCCAAATGCGCGTGCGTCGCCGTAGCCATGCGCGTCGGCAAAATGAAAAAAAATTTTTAAATGAAAGATGATGTCTCAAAACTGCCAAACTCACTGGTTTTACTGGAATCCTGCTCCTGCACAATTTTAACGTGTTTTTAGATGGGGTTATGATCGAGAATAAGCTTTATGTGGCCTCTCTGGTCTCCCATAATATTTGCATTAAGTTTAGTCGGGCACCATTTGCAGTCATCAGCCGACATTTGAAGCAAAAAAAAACAGGTAAAACAAACAAAAAAGCCGCGTCGCCACACCACTTTTTGGGCAAGCTCCATACCAGAAACCGGAGACTTTTCTTTTGGCCTTACAAATATGAATAAATCTGAAAATCAGGAAAAAAAATCAACCCCAGTAGTTTCTTGCATGTTTCTCCACTACAGCCTGTGCCAAGTTCCATCTCATTTTGCCAAAATGCCTCACATATTTGGAATCACAAATTTGAAGGAAAAAAAACCACCAAAATCAGAGTACAAAATCAGCCCCAACTTATTTTTCAGTCACATCTCAATTTCAAGTTCTATCAAGGAGTGTCTGGTTTTGACGTATTAACTCATCACACATGGATTTGAATCAGAATCAACCAATTCAGGAAACCTCGCTACGTTCATTGGCTTTTTTTTATCATAATCTTAAGGTGGAAACCTTGATGGCCAAGTACGAGTGGATCGCGACTGAGAAGCAGTATTTCGGCCAGCCCAACACGGCCTACGACTTCAGCAACAGCGAGCCGAGGGAGGTGGCACGCCGCCTGCAGAAACTGCAGGAGACGAAAGAGAAACTGAGCCGCAACGTCAACATGAGGGCCATGAACATGCTGAGCAAAGCTGAGGAAAAGGTGGGTGGGTTGGGTGGGTTTTTAAGGCTGCAACTACGTTTAATTCCCACAACATTTAAAGAGGTTGTGGAATGCTCGAAGACATTTCCGTCATTTTTCGGGTATATGTAGCCTTAGGTGTGATGAAATAAAAACGACTATTGTTTCTGTCATACAATGAGTACAAAAGGTACTTTTGAGAGCTGTTTTTCAAGTCCTGTCATGCCTGTTTCGACCCGAACGTGCGATTTGTGTAAAAGTCATCGTTGCGGGCAGCAAACAAAAAACAGTAAATCGTGACGTAATAAACAGGACTCCCGATGCAGAGTAGCATAAACGAGTCCTGTTTATTACGTCACGATTTACTGTGTTTTGTTTGCTGCCCGCAACGACGACTTTTACACAAATTGCACGTTCGGGTCGAAACAGGACCTGAAAAATAGCTCTCAAAAGTACCCTTTGTACTCATTTCATGACAGAAACAATAGTCGTTTTTATTTCATCACACCTTGGGCTACATATACCCAAAAAATGACGGATATGTCTTCGAGCATTCCACAACCTCTTTAAAGGCTCGTAGGAACATTTGCAAATACCAGGAAACGTACCAATCGATTTAATGAGAAAGTCCTTGCTCAAAGCGAAGATAGAACTGGTTCCTCACACCCTGTGAAATTATTCTGCCTGAAATGGTATCGTTTGGGAGAAAACAATCATTGAATGTGGTTTAATAAAGTGTGCTGGCGGCCACAGTTTTGTACATGCATTGGCAATGGAATCTAATCACGAGACCGAAAAAATTGTGCATACATTTCTCAAAATGTTCAGCATCCTTTGAGCTGAAACTTCAACAGGTTAGGTGTTATGCACTCTTCTTAAGATTTATAGCAACTGAAACGAAAAAATGCACACACACATACTGGAATTTGTATCCTTGTGGAGTCATTTTTTTGTTCTCGTGTGATAAAGTTTTCAAGTTTGAAAGTGTAGTTTCAAAATGCTCCTATTTTAACCAGAATTAATTTCCCAGGCTGAAATTTGGATTTAATATCCCTTACATAAAATACTTCAACCCACCTTGGAAATCCATAGTTTTTGAGTAAAATCCATATATCTATTTCGTGATAACCTTGTGGGACGTATTCATCTATAGAAATTGCCCTGTGGAGACGTATACAATCTTTTGTTCCCTATTATGCACATGTCTCCACAGGGTACCGTGTACCAGATCACAAAAACAAATCCTTTGTACCTTCAATCCTCAAAGATTCTTAAACCCAAATTGAGGAAGATCAAAACTTGGTTGCTTTCCCCACCAAGCGAAGCATCAAATGTCACACAAATTATATTGTTCCCATTCCTCCCCACCCCCCCCAGTACAATGACTTGATGAAGAAGAAGCGCATCGTGGAGAACGACAAGAAGAAGATCATGGCCACCATCCAGGAGCTGGATGAGAAGAAGAACGAAGCTCTCAAGAAAGCCTGGGCACAGGTCAACAAGGTTAGTAACTCGGAGCTAACAGTAAGGCCGAATTATATTACTGAGCTTCCGCCAAACAAGACAGGGAAAAGACAAGGAAAAAACAGGGAATTTGACTCAGAAGAAATAGGCCTGTTTAAGTCCTTTTTTTATTATTTAATTTTTTTCTAAGCTCTGGCAGGAGCTTCAACATGTCACTTAGTGGTCGGTCTGTCGGATGGTCTGTCTGTTTGTCTGTCCCCGAAAATTGACCAAAAGTATGGTGTTCCATATGTGCCATCGGCGTCGCATTTTTCGGCATTGTATTTTTCGGCATAGTATTTTTCGGCATAGTATTTTTCGGCATAGTATTTTTTAGCTGTCGGTCTGTCAGATTGTCTGTCCGTTTGTCTGTCCCCGAAAATTGACCAAAAGTATGGTGTTCCATATGTGCCTTCAGCGTCATATTTTTCGGTGTTTTTTTTTTAAGTGGTCGGTCTGTTGGATGGTCTGTCTGTTTGTCTGTCCCCGAAAATTGACCCAAAAATATGATGTTCCATATGTGCCATCAGCGTCGCATTTTTAAGCTCTGGCTAGGGTCATTTTGATCATTTTCAGGCAAGACTTTCATGCAAGACTTTCATGCAAGACTTCTGGCAACACGGCCAGAGCTTATTGTGCACTCACACTTTTTGTTTTTCTTTTCTTGTCTCTGTTTTATGGAAGAGAGAGGATTGTGTTACAGCATAAAAATATTATATGAATGCTTTGAAAGTAACATTTGCTGTCTTCATCTTTGTCACCCGTTTCAGGACTTTGGTTCGATCTTCTCCACCCTCTTGCCCGGCACTCAAGCCAAGTTGCAGCCCGTTGAGGGCCATTCCATTCTGGACGGGTTGGAAGTGAAGGTTGCCTTTGGTGACGTGTGGAAGGAGAGCTTGGCTGAATTGAGTGGTGGCCAGAGGTAAGTCTTGACCAAAAATTATTCCCAGGTTTAGAAAAAACACATCTCTTTTTTTTTTACCCCGTTCAGAACTTCTTTATGAAAATATTCTAGATATTTGATCAAATTGCTTTTTTTTGGGGGGGGGGGATATGTATGCCCCCAAAACATCAAATGTGAAAAATACAGAGGCATCATTTATTCAAATAAAATGAAGGTTTGATCCAGGCAGTAACAATTTGGCTGTGAGGAATACGTAAATTACGCTATTCAGAGCGTACTGCGTGTGTATTTCGAAGACTGCACGGCTATATGCGCTCGCGCATTATCTCCTGCACGTCACGTCACATACGAACATAGTTTTCAAAACTGCGCGATGCCTGTAGGAAATGGATTCTGGCACCTCGTTTATTGCCTAAAAAACCTGTATCTTTTTTGTAAAAAAAAATGACAGAGGTACGTACATTTAATATAAATCCTTGCTAAATAACGTGACATTGAAATCTCATGTTTGAAAGGATTGATTTTACGGGGGAAAACAAATTTCAAAATTTTAAGCACAGCATCGCGTGTTAGATACATCAGCTGCAGTCATAATTTAAATGTGCCACTATTTGGCACGTTTAAATTACACAATTCCAGGGGTTCAGATCGCGCAAGGCATGATGGGAATGGGATTCAACATGGCGCAGCAAGATCTCGTACCCATGGAAACAAGGTTGGGTGAGCATCCATTTCTGCATTGTATGTAACAGGGAGATGGTCATGCGTGTTCTCATTCTTGTTTCTCCCAGGTCCTTGGTGGCTTTGTCCCTCATCCTGTCCCTTCTGCTGTTCAAGCCGGCCCCTCTGTACATCTTAGATGAGGTGGATGCAGCGTTGGATCTGTCCCACACCCAGAACATTGGCCAGATGTTACGCACTCACTTCAGGCACTCGCAGGTAAGCCGTCAAATCAGTCGGGAATCCCTTCCAGTATATCCAAATCCCAACAATAATTGTGCAAGTTTTTGAAGGTTTCGGGAATATTGTTGATATTCCCGAAAGCCCCCGTCACACATTCACGGTTTGGAGCTATGGATATCCACGGTTTGAAATTCGTGATAAACCGTTGGAGTACCGTTTTCATCCTTGGTACATCCGTGCAAAGAGGCTACGGAAGTTTTAAACTATTCATAACTTCCTTGGTGAATCGTCATGAAAATCAATCCGTAGTGCAACCGTGGGACATCCGCAGGACAACCATACTAATTCGTGTTATTTGTGGCTATTCGTACATATTCTTAGAGATTCGTAGCTCATTAGTGGTAGAAATTTCGACGAATTTGCTACGAATGACATACGGATATGCCCAGATGTGCTAGGATTCTGTTAAGGTTGTACTATGAATATGCTTTATTCGTAGGAGAACCTTGGTCATCCGTGGCCCAATCGCAGACAACCGTGGCATTAAGGTCATTATTCTTAGTGATACCATCGATATTCTTCACCAATCTGTCCATATTCTTGACAAGCCGTGGTGTACTCGTAGACAGTTGTGGCTATCGTCCTGAAACCGTAGTGCATTCTTAGAAAGTCAATTTCTCCACAAATCTCAACAGTTCGGGATCGATTGGTTCTTGGTAAACCGTGGATATTCGTAGCGCCAACCATGAATGTGTGACTGGGGCTTTGATTTTGGCCTCTAGCGCCTTCCTAGAGCAAAAATGTTTTACCTGAAATTTCATAGTAAGTGAAATTTCATCAGGCTCTAAACATTCCCAGTCATAAATTGTGAGATCTTCTACCCGTTACACAGTTGGCAGAGAAATTTACTTTGGCGTGATTTTCGGATTTTATTTCGAAGTGCACAGTGAACCCTTTGGAAATGTGCCCAAAAATAAGAAAATTATTTTCTATTAAACTTCTAGTTGGGTTTCTGAGTGGAGATAATAAATATTGGAATTTTTCAACTTGAGAAAGATATTCTTAAATGTTAACTTCAAATTTTCTGAGATTTATACAAGTGCGCCACGTTAGGTAAAACTCAGCTAATTATGTGCCATTGTTTTTTTAATTTTGGACTAAAAAATGTCATGACACTGAAATAGTAGCCACCGTTTTAATTTTGGACAAAAAAATGTCATGACGCTGAAATAGTTCAAAAAGTTCAACAACAAGCATTAAGGTAAAAGTACCAGTATTTTGTCAACAAAGACATTTGGCAACACTGCATGAGGAATGTCGGGGGGAAATGTCGAATTTCGACAGTCATCATGGTTTTGCAATTTTTATTCCGTGCACTTGAAGCAGGATCAATGGGCTCCGTGCGCCAATGAAAGAGGGCGCCCTTTTACCTAGCAACGATGTCCCATGGGCGCGACATTTAGCTGGTTGATGCGCATCGTTCCTTATGTGTGACGCACGTACACCAGGCGATTTGTACTATGTACACGCAGTGGCCGCGCTTCGCGGCAAATGAATTGCAGTCGGGCAAGATGGCGTCGGTCGGTCACCCCTTACTGTACTTTCTTTGCCCGGTGAGGGGGTACTTGTGAACGGAGCAGATAGATAATGCCCTCTATTGAACCTCAAGAAAAAAATTGTACCCAGGAATGAAGGTTGTTTTGTGCATTTTTCTCTTCTTGACAGTTCATCGTGGTGTCGCTCAAGGACGGTATGTTCAACAACGCCAACGTCCTCTTCAAGACCAAGTTTGTGGACGGGGTCTCCTGCGTGACCCGCTACGCCCAGAGTCCCTCTTCTTCCTCCGCCGCTGGCCGTTCTGGATCCAGCGGGAGTGTCTCCGGAGGGAGTGTCAGCAGGGCTAAGGGAACAGCCAAGAAGGGGTCCGGAGCCAAAAAGGCTAGGATAGAACCACTCATGGAACAAGGCCAGTGATTTGTTACAAGAGTTCTTTCAAATTCCACTTTAATTTTAATACCGGTAGTCTTCTTTTTACTTACCAGATCACAAGGTATTAACCCTATACCTCACCTAAAACACTACTAGTAAACTGTAATATGAAATACTTCAGCATTTAAGTGTGCACAACAGTCACAGTACAATATTCTGTATTCTGTTCTTTATCCCAAAGTAATGGCTAGGACGTTAGGGTTAAAAAATAAATAGATAATTACTAATGGGTGATATGACAATTGGACATTAAACATTTTCGCACGGAGCAGTTTTTGATCCAATCGGGAACAGTGAAAAGTGGCATCGGTACTTTTGACATCGCATATTCAAAATCAAACACGCTTAAATTTTGAAATGAATTGTGTAGTACATGTATCTCCCTTACTCGAAGTAAACTATCAAAACAATATCACTTGAATTCGTGGAGTAGTTGAGCCATAAGTAGACTGAATAATGTTTGCGATCCGTAACTAGGAAAACGCCTGCAGGAACTTATTCCAGCAGTTTTGGGTCCTTTTTCACTCTCATAATCACCCTTTTAATGCAGAATCTTACAAACAAGTTCTAAAAAAAAAAGGAATTCTAAAGCAAATAGATAGTTGGACACTGAACGTAAAAGCGCTTTGATCTTAGTTAAAAGCGCTATATAAGCACCCATTATTATTATTATTATTTGAATAAGCTTTGAAAACTATAAATAGCACTCTTGACATTAAGCAACACTTGTCATCGAATTTTTTGTTGGAAAATACAAAATGTAACAAATGTACATCCAATGTATTCCTCTCTTTATTCTTAGTCTGATCGTTGCTTTTTTGAATCATGATTTTGTAAATGTTTAAAAATTACTTCATTGTCCCTTTTTCTTTGTAGACAACAAATGCAATCTTAGAGATAGTTTCTCGTTTGGTTTATTGGAACGTAAAATGCTAAATGTAAATATATGAGGTAATTACTTACGCAGATCAGATTTATTTCCTGAAAACATTTAAATATTTTAGTCACATAATTGTTGATATTCTGTGTGCATAAGAGGTTAAGATTTTATTGAGGAAAAGTTTGCAGTGCGAAGTAAGTAAACAGGCTTGGGACTTGGAATATTTATCTTAAAACCTGCACACAAAATTTAAATGATACATCAACCATTTCAAACATAAACTGAAGTTACCAACTTAGCCCTTTCCAAATTCATAGCACATGTAATTTAATATTGCACCTTTTAATGTTATTTTGGTAGTGTGTAGTAGCAGAAGGGTAGAAAGGGACGAAGTATTAAATATACACTATTATAACACATACGTGTGTGCGCCTCGGAATTCTTCTGTTGATGACCACTCAGATTTGACTGGTTCACGTGCGCTGTTCAACGGTAGGAACCAGTGAAGTGCGAACACATCCACATCTGGCTTGTTTGCATGTGCTTTTGCCATGCGTTTAGAACCGCGGAATACCAGGGAAGTGTCCAACACTGACAGCATTGTTTCTCATTTTTTCCGCCACCGATGAGGAATTTGCGTGCGTAGTCCATGGGTCTTGCTGCTATGATGGGGAATTTGCATGCCTAGTCTACGATGAGGAATTTGCACGATGTCACCGATGAGGAATCTGCGCGCCTAGTTCATGGGTAGCAGCAGCTGCTACGAAGAGGAACTGCCGCACCTAGTCCATGGGTCCTGTGCCACCGATGAGTAACTTGCACGCCTAGTCCATGGGTCCTGTGCCACCAATGAGTAACTTGCACGCCTAGTCCATGGGTCCTGCTGCCACCGATGAGGAATTTGCATTAAAGGGTCCATGGGTCATGCTGCTACGAAGAGGAACTGGCGTGCCTAGTCCATGGGTCCTGTGCCACCGATGAGTAATTTGCACGCCTAGTCCATGGGTCCTGCTGCTCCCGATGAGGAATTCGCACCGATGAGGAATTCGCACCGATGAGGAATCTGCGTGCCTAGTCTATGGGTCCTGCTGTTACAATGAGGAACTTGCGCGCCTAGTCCATGGGTCCTGCTGCCACCGATGAGGAATTAGCGCGCCTAGGCCACAGGTCCTGCTGCTACGATGGGGAATTGTCACGCCTAGGCCATGGGTCATGCTGCTACCTGTAGTAGCGTTGTACCCAGCAGCCTCTGAATGATGTTGCTCGGACGTCAATTTCACCAAGCTCCAACTAAATGGAAGCAAAAGAAAGAATGACGTACATTATCAAACAGTGTGAATTTTGCTCAATTTCTTCTTCTTCTTCTTACAAGTGCAGACTTCAAGGCTGAAGATAATTGCACTGCCAGAAACGCGGGCAAACCCCTTCTCTTAGCGATAAGTGTACTGGGTTCTTTAACGTGCATTATACATTATACCACACATGGGACCTACAGCTTTACGCCCCATCTGACATGTCCGAAGGACAAAGCAATAATGGTTAAGTGCCTTGCTTAAGGGCACAAGTGTCTGCCCGGGTTCGAATCCAGACCACTGTTGCCTCTGAAACACCAGAGCATGAGTCCTGTGTTCTTAAGCGCTAGGCCATGACAATTTTTATGTATGTTTTTCTCAATTTATCTTACAGTCGCTCTTCTTCAACATTAGATTTTTTTCTTCCTAATAAATATTCAATTGTACGTTTTATTTAAACAAGATATTGTTTTAATTTTAGGATTGCTTTTCCACCCATAATTCGCCTAAATTTATTGAACTTGCAATTAAATGTTACTTAACATGGGCTGATTTGCTATTCAATGTCTAGAAAATAGCAATTTAAAAACAACATCTATTTAGTTTTTGGGAGAACCTCGAAAACAGCACCAAGACTGAGAAAGCGACGTTAAGCTGCCCAACTCAAATTAAAAAGATGTCTTTGGAACACCCCCAAAACTAAGCTACAATTTAACCAAAATAACCAAAATTTAACCAAAATATATCGAGTATTTCTCAAGTATAAAGTACGCATGTGCATAATGTACATGTACATGTGCATAATGTACATGTGCATAATGTACATAGTAGTACATGTGCATAATCTGCAATATACCCCGGTATGCGTGCACAATGTACCGGTACATGTACAAAATGTACATATACAAAATATACATGTACAAAATGTATGTGTCCAACGCGAAAGCACTGTGCTGGCTGTTGTTAAGATAATTCTATCACAGGGCAGTTGCTTTCTACAATACATTGTAACGTGCACACTGCACAATGGTTTCTCAACATGTACATAATGTACATGTACATGTGCATAATCTGCATAATGTACATGTGCATAATCTGCAATATGTGTGCACAATGATGCTTGTACAAAATGAACATGTACATGTCCGATGCGAAAGCACTGTGCTAGCTATTGTTAAGATACTTCTGTCACAGGGCAAAGTACAAGTTTACAGTCATTTGTTTACCTATAATGCAGCCAATAAATATAATAGCTCGTTGAAATCTCAAAGAAACGGCCTTCAAACAAATTGTTCACCTACACGTACAGTGTACGTGAAAAGTCTATTTATGGCAACAGAAAATTTCCCATTTGTGTTTTTTTTTATTTTAGGCTTTCACAACAGGTACGATCCACTGAACACAACAAGGAAACACAACCCATAGGAAACACACATACTGTCTGGATCAGGTTTCAGTACTTTCACAATGATGTACTTTTTCACCAGACGGATCAATAGACAGTTCAGTGACACAGGAATTTATTCAAACGTCTGGACGTGTTCGACAACAACTGCACAGAGCCAGAACTATGCACATATGCAACATCTTGCAAACTATCAGCAAAATGATAGACTGTTGACCAAAACGAGCTACGTGTAGAATGGAACCCATTTCTACACTGTCACTGTCTGCAACTGATGACATGCTGCGGGATGACTTTCTCTGCAACCGTTGACTGTGCAGGCTTTTGTGATTAGGCGACCCAACCAATGCCACCACTTTTTGCTTGCTGTGAACTTGTATCGTTCTGGAGAAATGCCGCGGAAAAGTTGCCATCACATGTAAGAACAGATGTGTAGACACACAATAGCATGTACTCTTCCTCGGCTAGCTTGATGTGTTTTTTGTGTTGACAAGTTTAGCTTCGTGGTGAATTACTTGTAAATATTGGTTTTTCTCCACAGACATGCTTCACAAGCACTGATTTCGGAAACTGCGAGGGGATATATTTACAAGCTTGAAGCTTGAGAGACTTGATTGACCCAAAGCGCAAAATGCCTTTCTTTGTGATGCGTTGACTCACAAAGTCTACAAGGAGTTAATGCATGTTTTGAACCAAAAAAACTAAATACAGGACAATCACATGTACATATATACATGAACATTGTGTGTACACTTTAAAGTTTAAGTGCCTATGATATGCAAGAACTACTGCACTGCAATTGTTGTTACATGTAAGCAGCGATGATTTCCTCTCACGTAGTCCCAGATGATGTTCCCTTACATTTAGCCACCAAGATCGTCTTCAGCATTATTGCCGCGCTGGGCATCGCGGGCAACGGCCTGGTGATCTACGTTTTGGCCTCTGCGGTCGCCTCCCGCAGGGGCAATATCAACATCCTCCTGATCAACCAATCCCTGATTGACCTGATTACCTCGATTCTGCTGGTGCTGTGTTTTCTCACCCCGGGACAGAGGCCCCCATCGCCTACTCCGGCCGCGGCAGCATTCATCTGCTACATCTGGAACTCCAAGTACCTCTTCTGGGCAACCACCATGGCCTCCATGGTAAATCTGCTCTTGCTGACGTTTGAGCGTTACTATGCCACCCTCTACCCCTTACAGTACTGCAACAGGTCCTTCCTAAAATGGCCCAGGTCCTTGGCATTGGCTACGCTGCCCTGGATATTGGGCTACCTGCTGGAAATCTACACGGTACTCGGGCATACTGTAGACAAACATAACCAGTGTAAGTTGAAGCACTTCCCAACCTGGTCTGTTAAGATCATATACTCGGTGGCCGTGCTGGTCTTTGATTACCTAGTGCCCCTGGGCCTGATGGTGTTTGCCTACGTCAGAATTTACCGGGCGTTGCGGGGGAATACGGCAGCGTCTGGTGACTCTCCAAACGAGCGGACGCCGATCGTCCAGCCAGCCAACCAGCATGGAGAGTCAGCGTCCCGCAGCCTGGCGCGCCGGAACGTCATCAAAACCCTGGTCACCGTCTGTGGGGTCTTCTGCCTGCTCTGGCTGCCAAACCAATTTGCCTACTTTTACTACAACATCAGTGATGAAGTCCATTTGAATATGGACCTGTACGGAGCCAGCATCATCTTTGCGTTCCTGAACATGTGCGTCAACCCCTTCATCTACACGTTCCAGTATCATCAGTTCCGGGAGGGGTTGGGGCGGGCTATACCCTGCCTGGCGAGGTTTAGGATAATGAGAATACCAGAAACTAGGAACAATCTGGCACCTGCTTAACTGTGATTTGAATGGATTTCCACATATACAAACACCCTAAATGGTAGTTCAAAGTTCAAAGCATTTGTGTTAAAAATAAACCCTATTGCCGCTGTTCATGCTAATCTAGTGGCTTTTTGGCACATTACATTGGGCAATGGGGGAGTGTGACCTAGTGGTTAGGGTCTGTGACTCATGATCAGAGGGTCAGGGGTCCGAATCCAGCTGCTGGCCATATGTTGTGTCCTTTGGCAAGCCACTTCACCCCCACTTGCCTCTCTCCACCCAGGAGTATAAATGGGTACCGGCATTAACTGGGGATTAACCTGCGATGGACTAGCATCCCATCCAGGAGGAATAGAAATATTCTTGGTTGTTTCATGCTACTGAAACCGGAGATAAACGCCAGCCTGATGGGCCGCTTTGGCTCGTGACAGACTGTACTTTTACTTTAATTCAAAATCGTCTCACTGGCACTAGTTAGTCAGTTAGAATTTTCCCTAAATATATATGTTCAAGCAAAGTAAAACTTTGGGATGCCTAACGTGCTACTGCATTTATCTCCAAATCAAAAAGTGAATTCACGTCAGTACTTCTTTGTTATTAGTCTGAGGCTCTGGAAATTCTAGTGCATTGCTACATGTACAATGTAGAACTGTACATGTTACCATTAATTAATTTGTAAAAAAAAAAAAACACTGCAAGTAAAACTTGCGCGATCCTCTTTGCATGCTGACAGTATACAGTCAGTTAGTAAGCACACTTTTCAGTTGACCTAACCAAAATCAGCAATGACCTCATTTGACCCCTTGATGACCTTTGACCTCAACTGTCTCAAGTCATCTGAAGTCCCCTTACCCAAAGATTATTGTCACCAAGTTTGGTTGAGATCGAAGTCTGATTTTTCATATGACAGCACTAAACAGTTAACCTAACCAAAATGGAACACACAGATGGAATGCGCTATTGCAAATTCCCCGGGCTTAAAATTGGTCAATGACAAAATGACAAAATGACAAAACTTTTACAACATTCTTGAACTGATCCAAAAAAACAACAACTAAAAAACAAACAAGCAAACTAACAAAAAGATCAAAATGTCTGAATCACCTCAAAAGTGACAGCAACGTCAGAAGGAAATACAAGTGTTTAAACTGCAGGGAAACTGGACTAAACAACATCATTAACCAGGAAACTATGCAATATCATTTCCTAAATGATAGCGTGTACAGAATTATGAAAGTAAATAAACTCGTGCCGAAACTACTTGTTCCTGTTTCTGAGGTCCATGCACGCATGTGTACTAGATTGTTTGACTTAAAAGGTGCATTCCCCATGCTGTTTCGA
Organism: Patiria miniata; assembly: GCF_015706575.1. Classification (NCBI taxonomy): domain Eukaryota; kingdom Metazoa; phylum Echinodermata; class Asteroidea; order Valvatida; family Asterinidae; genus Patiria; species Patiria miniata. The sequence continues at coordinate 9,689,756 of NW_024037073.1, forward strand.
GTTTCACAATGCAAAATCACTTCTTTATTTTCAGTTGCTAGTTTAAAGGTAGGGTAAATAATTTGCAGCTATCCAAAATGTAAATGACCAAATTATTGTTGAAAAGCATACTTGGTTTAAGTAAAAATAGTAATGGCACTAAAACTTCCTGTGAAATTATTCTTTCTGGCAAACTGTCATTTTGAAGAAAACAATCAAAGAAGGCCATTTCCAAAGATGCGTCAAGTGACGCATTGTTTGAAATTTCCTTTAGTTGGTTTGTAATTTGGCGAATCCGTGAATGGGTGTGCACAAGCGATGAAACACGCAAGCGCGCTTCAGTGCGTGACATTGTGTAGTGGCAATCGGCTGAATGAGAATGTGTCCCGGACGCTGATTTCGGGCGCAATTCAAAACATGGACACTTTTGATTGGCAAGCGAGATCCTAAAATAGTGTTTTCTTGGAATATACAGCATTCACAGAGCTAAAACTTCATCAGGTTGTTAAGCACCCTTCTTTAGATTTTGAGCATTTTTGTTGCTTCAAACGAAACAAATTTATGCACAATGACAAATGATCTACATTGAACATGTATATATTCTACCTTTTAATAATAATAATAATACCAGAGTATTATAGAGTATGTAACCAAAAATAGGTACTCAAGGCGCTGGAAATTATGTCTTTTACAGGTAAATGAAGTTTATTATGTAGCACCTTATAAGGGTTTACAAGGTGCTGCGGCACATATTATAGCCACTGCCAGAAACACCGGGGCTAACCCCTTCTCTTAGCGATAAGTGTTACTGGGTTCTTTAACGTGCATTACACAACACAGGGGACCTACAGCTTTACATCCCATCCGAAGGACGAAGCAGTAATGGTAAAGTGCCTTGCTCAAGAGCACAAGCACCATGTTCCCACGGTCAGGATTCGAACCCATATACCACGGCACACGAGTCAAACACCATAACCATTGGAGCACAGCACCCCACAATAAATTAACAGTTGCATATTTTTTCCCCAATGTTTTGAAGTGGGGGGTTTACATTAGGCCAAAACAATAATAGTTCTGCTTCCGAATACATGGCTTCCTAAAATAGGGTAGGTAGGTAGGGAATTTTTTTTTTTATGCCAATTTTTTTTGTGTACAGTCATATGGAGGCGTCTGCGCATTGTCAAGGGTAAAAGGTAGAAATTTATGGTTTGGGCGTTTTCTTTCTCATTTTTCCCATAAAATTTTTTAGGGTAGGGGCTGTCAGAGTAGGGTAAGTAGGGAAACCGGAAGCAGAACTATTATTTTTTTGGCCTGAGAAATATGAAACCCATTAACCAGCACCTTATAAGGGTAAAACTTACAAGGTGCTGCAGCACATATTACAGCCACTGCCAGAAACACCAGGGTAAACCCCTTCTCTTAGCGACAAGATGCACAAAATCGGTTACTCACGTTACATTTTCGTAACGTGAGTAACAGGTTTTCTGCGTCTCGCTTATCATACATAACACATGTCATCTTTGGTGTCATCTTTGGTGCTTAGGTAGGTCTAGGTCTACTCTATCTACCATGGGGATAACAGTTATTAAACCTTTTCAAGCCTTTTCAAGCCCAAGGAAAATTCAAAAGTACATCAAAAATGTAACGTGGGTAACCGTGGAATTGCCCATAACCATTGGACCACAGCACACCCCCACAATAAATTAACAGTTGCGTATTTTTTTCCCAAGGTTTTGAAGTGAGGGAGTTTACATAATTGTCTATTTGAATTTATGTTCTGATCCTTGCTCAATTTCCCCATGGTAGGCTACGTCTGAATGACATGACACGACTATGGTTAGGAATAACGCACAGGTCTATGGGAAGTGGCTGCAGCCGCTTCCATAGGCGCGTGTGTAATTTTAAGCCATAGTCGTGTAATTCGGTCATAGCCGTAGTACCAACCTCATCATGAGCGTACAGCTCTTGGTAGCAGTCTGGTGCTATGCACTTGCGGGCACAGCGCGTCATATCCAAGCCTTGCATTTGACTGCAGTCAGTGCTCTGTTCACATTGCCTGATACTAATCTTGAACTGTCGTTCCTGGGTAAAAACATCATGCAGAATATAGGTAGAATGTACCGTGGATTGGGAAATATTTTTTTATGAATCAATATAACTGTTCAAAATGTTCACTCATATTACATGTTTCCACACCTTTCCCACCTAATCCTCCTTTTGTGTTTCTTCTTTCATCCCTGCATGTTTGTGTGCACCCCCATGTTAATGTATGTACCTCTGTCAATTCTGTTTTAGCCTCTGAAGAAGAACTTGCTAAGTTCGCAACGTCAGGCCACATTAATTTTTAGATTTATATATTTCAGGTCCACCCAGTCAGTAAGCAGTTTGCAGCAGTCTTACTTTTTTCATATTACATGTATTAGAATTAGATAGTGGATATTTTGCTGGCGGCAATCCCGGCAAGCTAACGTTTACTAAAGGTTTGCCGGCGGCAATTTCTATCAACTGAGGGCGCTGTACTCTCTAAGATAGGGCTGAATAAAATTTAAAGATATATTAAATTACTTCCAATGGTTGTGTAGCACCAGTGGCATAGTGGATAAGCAACGGATCTCATGAGCAGGAGGATCCGGGTTCGATCCCCACTGGCGACAATTCTACGTTCTTTCCCCCATCCCCCAAAAATAAGAATATTCTTCTTTTATTATTTTAACATTTTTCAAACATTTTATTACAGAGTATTACATTTTCTTTTTCAGATTTGTGGCCCTGGAGGAATTTTTTCAGAAATTGGAAAATGGTCTGATTCCCATCTTGTGAATACAAAGTTACAACGATAATGTTGGCATGGAGCCAGACTAAAATTTGGCAAAATATCCACTGCCTTGCGTAGAATTAAAACGATGGCGATTCAAATTAGGCAGTGTATATTTTGCCGGAGACGGCAAACCTTTAGTAAACGTTAGTTTGCCGGATATGCACTGAACATGCGCAGTTACTGTTTTTTTTTACTTAAACATTTTCCGAACACAAGTTTTAGTCTGGCTCCATGCCAAAATTATCGTTGTTACCTCGTATTCACAAGATGGGATTCAGACCATTTTATAATTTCGGACTTTATTTCCCTTTTTAAAAAAATCCTCCAGAGCCACAAATCTGAAAAAGAAAATGCAATACTCTGCAAAAAATGTTTGAGACATGTTAAAATAATAAAAGAAGAATATTCTTATTTATTTGGAGATGACAAAAAAAAACCTTAAAAATGTGGTGCGGTCGGAATCGAACGCGAGTCATCCCGATTACTAGAGCCTTTGCTTAACCATTACACCAATCGTGCTACACAACTTTTGGTGGGAATTTAATACATCTTATAATTCCGCCCTATTTTAAAGAGTACAGTGATATGGATTGCCGCCGGCAAACCTTTAGTAATCGTTAGTTTGCCGTCATTACCTCCGGCAAAATATCCACTATCTTATATTAACCCCGCCCCCAGTATACGAGCAACACCCGATGATTCGGCACATTGCAAAGTGGACTTCTTACGTTTTTCGGCTTTTTCTTGAAGGGGTATCTCGCAAATACGTATGGGACTCTCTGCCCCTCCACGCAAACGATGAAACATTCACCGAAGAGGAGTGAAAACAGGATTAAAACTACGATTTTGTACCAACTTTCGCTGGAGCAGAATCCCATTGCATCTCGCTCGTGGTTCGGTTATAAAGATGAATTGCGCCCTCTGTTGGCGTAATCACTGTATTTTTCGCACTAAAAGTTTTACCTCCGGGTTGTTTGGGCTGTATTATTTCAATTAGTTGACAATTTCTCTTGACATTCAACAGATTTGTGTTATTATATCGTGTCAAATCACCAGATGTTATTTCAGTTCGATACATGAGGTAATTCTTGAGTTATTGTCTGGAAAACGAATATGTTGTTTTGATACTTGCAATTGACTTTTGTTTGGACTAGTGAGTGTATTTTTCGCACTGAACACACTGGATTGTTCGGGCTATATTATCTTGACATTCAACAGATTTGTGTTATTATATCATGGCAAACCACCAGATGTAATCTCAGTTCGATACATGAGGTATTTCTGGAGTTATCGTCTGGCAAACGAATATGTTGTTTTTGTTACATGAAATAGAGGTACTGATGACGACTCAAACATATACCCCTAGAACTATGGGTATTACTTGTAATATACCCATAGTTCTAGGGGTATTAAACATACGCATGCAAGGTTCACCCCTTATCTGAAAAATTTCAAAAATGTCTGATTTTGCCCAATTTCGATCAAAATGCAAGGTAAACTCCTTACCAATAAAAAAATTTCATAATCGTCTGATTTTGCCCAATTTCGCTCAAAATGCAAGGTTAACCCCTTACAAATTGAATATTTTCAAAAACAACTGATTTTGCTAAATTTTCCTAAAAATGCAAGGTTAACCCCTCACAAATTGAAATTTTGCATTAACGTCTGATTTTGCCCAATTTTGCTCAAAATGCAAGGTTAACCCCTTACAATCTGAAAATTTTTAAAAACGTCTGATTTTGCTAAATTTTCCTAAAAATGCAAGGTTAACCCCTTACCAATTGAAAATTTTTAAAAACGTCTGATTTTGCCCAATTAATTTCGTTCAAAATGCAAGGTTAACCACTTACAATACGATATTTTGCATAAACGTCTGATTTTGTCAATTTTTTAGTTCAAAATGCAAGGTTAACCCCATACAATCCGAATTTTTTTCATAAACGTCTGATTTATTTATTGAAAATCAGTTGTTTCTGAAAATTTTCAGATGGTAAGGGGGTTAACCTTGCATTTTCAGCAAAATTTGGCAAAATCAGACGTTTATGAAAGTTTTCGGATTGTAAGGGGTTAATCTTGCATTTTGAGCGAAATTGGTCAAAAATAGACGTTTATGCAAAATATCGTATTGTAAGGGGTTAACCTTGCATTTTGAGCGAAATTTGGCAAAATCAGACGTTTATGAAAATTTTCAATTTATAAGGGGTTAACCTTGCATTTTAAGCGAAATTGGACAAAATCAGACGTTTATGAAAAATTTCGTATTGTAAGGGGTTAACCTTGCATTTTGAGCAAAATTGGGCAAAATCAGACGTTTTCGAAAATTTTCGGATTGTAAGGGGTTAACCTTGCGTTTTGAGCGAAATTAGACAAAATCAGACGTTTAAGAAAAATTTCGCATTGTAAGGGGTTAACCTTGCATTTTGAACGAAATTGGGCAAAATCAGACTTTAATGCAAAATTTCAATTTGTAAGGGGTTAACCTTGCATTTTTAGGAAAATTTAGCAAAATCAGTTGTTTCTAAAAATTTTCAGATTGTAAGGGGTTAACCTTGCATTTTGAATGAAATTGGACAAAATCAGACGGTTATGAAAAATTTCGTATTGTAAGGGGTTAACCTTGCATTTTTAACGAAATTGGGCAAAATCAGACGTTTTCGAAAAATTTCGGATTGTAAGGGGTTAACCTTGCATTTTGAGCGAAATTTGGCAAAATCAGACGTTTATGAAAATTTTCAATTTATAAGGGGTTAACCTTGCATTTTAAGCGAAAATGGACAAAATCAGACGTTTATATAAATTTTCGATTTGTAAGGGGTTAACCTTGCATTTTGAGCAAAATTGGGCAAAATCAGACGTTTTCGAAAATTTTCGGATTGTAAGGGGTTAACCTTGCGTTTTGAGCGAAATTAGACAAAATCAGACGTTTAAGAAAAATTTCGCATTGTAAGGGGTTAACCTTGCATTTTGAACGAAATTGGGCAAAATCAGACTTTAATGCAAAATTTCAATTTGTAAGGGGTTAACCTTGCATTTTTAGGAAAATTTAGCAAAATCAGTTGTTTCTAAAAAATTTCAGATTGTAAGGGGTTAACCTTGCATTTTGAATGAAATTGGACAAAATCAGACGGTTATGAATAATTTCGTATTGTAAGGGGTTAACCTTGCATTTTGAGCGAAATTGGGCAAAATCAGACGTTTATATAAATTTTCAATTTGTAAGGGGTTAACCTTGCATTTTTAACGAAATTGGGCAAAATCAGACGTTTTCGAAAAATTTCGGATTGTAAAAGGTTAACCTTGCATTTTGAGCGAAATTGGACAAAATCAGACATTTATGAAAAATTTCGTATTGTAAGGGGTTAACCTTGCATTTTGAACGAAATTGGGCAAAATCAGACGTTTATGCAAAATATCGTATTGTAAGGGGTTAACCTTGCATTTTTAGGAAAATTTAGCAAAATCAGTTGTTTCTAAAAAATTTCAGATTGTAAGGGGTTAACCTTGCATTTTGAATGAATTGGGCAAAATCAGACGTTTTTAAAATTTTGGTATTGTAAGGGGTTAACCTTGCATTTTGAACGAAATTGGGCAAAATCAGACGTTTATGCAAAATATCGTATTGTAAGGGGTTAACCTTGCATTTTTAGGAAAATGTAGCAAAATCAGTTGTTTCTAAAAAAATTCAGATTGTAAGGGGTTAACCTTGCATTTTGAACGAAATTGGGCAAAATCAGACGTTTTTAAAAATTTTCAATTGGTAAGGGGGTTAACCTTGCATTTTTAGGAAAATTTTGCAAAATCAGTTGTTTCTGAAAATTTTTAGATTGTAAGGGGTAAACCTTGCACTTTGAGCAAAATTGGGCAAAATCAGACGTTTATGAGACAAATTTGGATTGTAAGGGGTTAACCTTGCATTTTGATCGAAATTGGGAAAAATTAAACGATTATGTTAATTTTCAATTTGTAAGGGGTTAACCTTGCATTTTGAGCGAAATTGGGCAAAATCAGACGTTTATGAAAATTTTCAATTTGTAAGGGGTTAACCTTAAATTTTGAGCGAAATTGGGCAAAATTAGACGTTTATGTTAATTTTCAATTTGTAAGGGGTTAACCTTACATTTTGAGCGAAATTGGGCAAAATTAGACGTTTATGTTAATTTTCAATTTGTAAGGGGTTAACCTTGCATTTTGAGCGAAATTGGTCAAAAACACGTTTATGCAAAATATCGTATTGTAAGGGATTAACCTTGCATTTTGAACGAAATTGGGAAAAAATAGACGATTATGTTAATTTTCAATTTGTAAGGGGTTAACCTTGCATTTTGAGCGAAATTGGGCAAAATCAGACGTTAATGAAAATTTTCAATTTGTAAGGGGTTAACCTTACATTTTGAGCGAAATTGGGCAAAATTAGACGTTTATGTTAATTTTCAATTTGTAAGGGGTTAACCTTGCATTTTGAGCGAAATTGGTCAAAAACACGTTTATGCAAAATATCGTATTGTAAGGGATTAACCTTGCATTTTGAACGAAATTGGGCAAAATTAGACGTTTATGTTAATTTTCAATTTGTAAGGGGTTAACCTTGCATTTTGAGCGAAATTGGTCAAAAACACGTTTATGCAAAATATAGTATTGTAAGGGGTTAACCTTGCATTTTGAGCGAAATTGGGCAAAATCAGACGTTTATGAAAATTTTCAATTTGTAAGGGGTTAACCTTGCATTTTGAGCGAAATTGGGCAAAATCAGACGTTTATGAAAATTTTTAATTTGTAAGGGGTTAACCTTGCATTTTGAGCGAAATTGGGCAAAATCAGACGTTTATATAAATTTTCAATTTGTAAGGGGCAAAATCAGACGTTCATGAGAAAATTCGGATTGTAAGGGGTTAACCTTGCAATTTGAACGAAATTGGGCAAAATTAGACGTTTTCGAAAAATTTCGGATTGTAAGGGGTTAACCTTGCATTTTGAACGAAATTGGGCAAAATCAGACGATTATGCAAAATATCGTATTGTAAGGGGTTAACCTTGCTTTTTGAACGAAATTGGGCAAAATCAGACGTAAATGCAAAATTTCAATTTGTAAGGGGTAACCTTGCATTTTTAGGAAAATTTAGCAAAATCAGTTGTTTCTAAAAAATTTCAGATTGTAAGGGGTTCATCTTGCATTTTGAACGAAATTGGGCAAAATCAGACGTTTTTTTAATTTTTCAATTCGTAAGGGGTTAACCTTGCATTTTGAGCAAAATTGGGCAAAATCAGACGTTAATGCAAAATTTCAATTTGTAAGGGGTTAACCTTGCATTTTCAGCAAAATTTGGCAAAATCAGACGTTTATGAAAGGTTTCGGATTGTAAGGGGTTAACCTTGCATTTTGAGCGAAATTGGTCAAAAACAGACGTTTATGCAAAATATTGTATTGTAAGGGGTTAACCTTGCATTTTGAGCGAAATTGGGCAAAATCAGATGTTTTCGAAAAATTTCGGATTGTAAGGCGTTAACCTTGCATTTTAAGCGAAATTGGACAAAATCAGACGTTTATGAAAGGTTAACCCCTTACAATCTGAATTTTTTTAACAACTGATTTTGCTAAATTTTCCTAAAAATGCAAGGTTAACCCCTTACAAATTGAAATTTTGCATTAACGTCTGATTTTGCCCAATTTCGTTCAAAATGCAAGAATAACCCCTTACAATGCAAACATTTTCATAAACATCTGATTTTGCCCAATTTTGCTCAAAATGCAAGGTTAACCCCTTACAAATTGAAAAATTTAAAACACGTCTGATTTTGCCTAATTTCGCTCAAAATGCAAGGTTAACCCCTTACAAATTGAAATTTTGCATTAACGTCTGATTTTGTCCAATTTCGCTCAAAATGCAAGGTTAACCCCTTACTATCTGAAACTTTACAGATAATAACGGGTATGTATTCCATGGTCCCTTAGATACGTTTTCTGCAAGTTTGAAACATTTCATTTTTTTGGCCAAAATTGGAACAAATGCAATGGGTTAGCCTTACATTGTTAGTTAAATTTGGTCTAAATGACACTTGGCACAAAAATTTCAACTTTATAATTTTCCTTTTACATGTATTTAGTGGAACATAATTAAGGTGTGGTCGCACAGAAAACTTTCACTGTTCTATAATAAAACGTGCGAAAAGAAGACAGAATGTCAGAGCTTGGAAGAGAAAAACTCGAACTCAATCATGGTCAATGATTATTCAAATCATTACAATAAATATACGTTTAAACAAATACGAACTGCTAGCTAGCAAAACTGATAAAAATGTTGATTACATGTAAAGCACCAAGCAATAACTAAAGTTGGAAAATACACCAAACTATTTTTTATGGCAAAATACTTTCGGATTGTTTGTATTTTTTTTTATGTGCACCCATAATCTTTTAGTGAACAAATTGGTTTTTTTTTGTCCAGAGAGTTTAAGACACCAAATATTAAAATGTAAAAACGATTTTTTGAAAAACAGGGGCAGTACATATTTTTAAAAGAAACGACCATACGAGCTGCCATATCTTTTGCAAGATCTGCGCACTTTTTGGGGTAAAATTTGGTAAAATGTCAATAATAAACCGTGAATACTCACCAGGCGAACAGCTCTAAATGCCACTATAAGCATTAACATCCACAAAATATAACTAGATTTATAGTTTTCAGAGAAGTATCATCTAAACATATAAACAGAAACAGACTAATACACAAAAGCAACGTAAATAAGTTACTTAAATAGAAAGATAAATGTTCCAATAAGACAGTAGCATTTAAGCAAGCCTCAAAATTGTTATGCAAGATAAAACAGCATTTTACCATGTACTTTAAATATCTCACTCTATGTTTTTCTATAATTCTACTTCTGCAGAATTTCTTCTGCATTTGTTCCTCTTTAAAACACACCAACTCTAAAAAATATTTCCACAAATCTAGCCGAAGGATCATAAAATAAAACTGTCGCGACAGCTACAAGATTTCAGATGTTATTATTGGAGGACTAAAGTTAATTTGGTAATGCCATTTGTAAGTGTGAGTTAATTATGAAATAACACAAGAAGAAAGCCTAACTATTGTGAAAGACTGATCAACGACGGATCTACATGTAATTTTGAGCTTCATTAATATGTTCTGTAAATTCTACAATTGAGTCAAGTTTTAAATGTCTTATAAAGTGTCAGTGTTGGAAACTTTTTTTTCATTTCTTGTAGTTACACTTGAAGTTTTAAAAACGGTTACAAAAATAACTTGCCTATTTCCTTAATGAAAGCCAATTTTAAAAGAGTCTTTTTTTTTTTAAATACTAAAAACGTATTTCTGTTTTACATATTTAAGTTTTAGCACCATATTTAATGTATCAAAAAGGACAAAATGCTTTACATTGGAAGTATCCTGTACAGGCTTAATTTCTTATAAAGAGTTAAGACATTTGTACTACAAGGTTTTGGGTTCGAACCCCACCTGAGCAAGATTGTCAAGTTTTCGCACAAGTTCCCCAACAGCACAGGGTTTGCAGTGCTTATACAGGGTGAGTAAAAAAAACGAAACCCAAATGTCGGGACCATTGTTTTAGTGAAGTTCTGCATATAGCACTTTCAAAATCTAGGATATGAAAGACCCATTCATAAGCTTTCTTTTAGTACAAGAATCTTTCAAATCACTCATGTACTGTACTTTTCAGGTTACGGAATTTTAAACACAACCACCGTTTTGAGGTTCTGTCCACGGATCACAAAAAAAGTTCAGTGTTCTTTCAGCAAAACGAAAACAAATCACATAGGGATGTGTGTGAATTGTTTTCGTTTTGCTGTAAGAACACGCACACCTTTTGTGATCCGTGGACAGAACTTTAAAACGGTAGTTGTGTTTCGTAAATTGGAAAGTACATGAGTGATTTGAATGATTCTTGTACTAAAAGAAAGCTTTTGATTTGGGCTTTCATGTCCTAGATTTTGAAAGTGCTGCATGCAGAACTTCAATAAAACAATAGTCCCAACATTTAGGTTTTGGGTTTTTTTTTACTCACCCTGTGTAAATTACGTTGGTGACGGAGATAAAGCATTTGTACAAATTTACATCTTCAGGGTTCCCATGGTTATGGAAAAATCATGGAAAGGCCTGGAAAAAACGTCCTGGAAAGTCATGGAAAACTGGAAAAAATAAAAAGTCATGGAAAGTCATGGAAATCGAGATCATGTAAGGGTTTTTTTGTTTGACGGGCCGCTTTAAGGATGGGCCATTTCTGGCGGAATTATTTCACAGGGTATGTTGGGACCAGCCCTGTCCTCACTTGTAGCAAGGTTTTTCACTAAATTGGTAGTTGCAATACAGGGTAACTGCCGACGTTCCTACTAATTTCCACTCTCACGTGGCTTCCTATACGACTGCATACATGTCATAATTACTTTCAAGTTGGCCAAGATCGTCACACGGGCTACAAAAAAGAGCCTTCATCATCGCAGCCGTTTCTCGCAGACGTACTGCTGGCTGTGGTTGTCGCATTTCTTCTCAATCCATCGGAAGCGGGTGTTCTGCGAGACGCAGTTGCGGTTACCGTGGGTGCCGGGGACCGGTGAGCCGACTTTCCAGCGCGTGAAGGTCACGGGTTCGCCGGAGGCCCACTCCCATTGGCCGAGGGTGCGCTGGTCATTCAGGCCTGAAAATGAATAAAAAATCAAAGGGGAAAAACATAATTTTAGCTGGACTTTTCATTTGCAGGGCCCAACTTCACAGTAAGCAGAAAAGTTGTGGTGACTACAGCAGAAACTTGTGCTAACCTTAAGTACTATTTCACGGCGTGATATGCTTATGATTGAGCTTGCAATGGAGATTTCTACAGGGTGTCCCAAAAAAAGTTGTGCAAGCAGACACCTTTAATTTCTCAAAAACTACTCAACATGAGTATTTCATCTTGATGGAGAACATTAATTATACTCCTGTGTATAATCAGTGATATGCTTTGAAAATCTGTTCATGCAAACCAGACATCCAACAGATTTTAAAAGGCTATGGGTTTTTCACCAATTCCAATTGGATTTGATTTACACACTTAACTTAATTTAGATCAGAGTGAAAAGACTTATGACAATCATTGTGCAGACCAGATGCTTGAAAAGACTTCAGTGAGAAGCCATTCTGAATCAATGGTACAGCATTTTAAGCACTCTGTCTGATTTATTGCGTCTCACCTATCCAAAACTCTCTTCTCTCCACCAGTGGCCGGATCCAGTTGTAGATCTCACTGGTTGACACTGTCACGAGGTTGCCTTGGTAACTGGAGGAAGAAAGAACAAATACTTCAAAGTATCAGTTACTCTACTTTGCGTTTATTTGCCAACAGGTGTTTGAAATTGGACCATTACCCCTTATCAGAGTATTTTAAGAATTGTCTGGAGATAGCGATGTTACGTTCAGACATCAGAAATTTTCTGATCATTTATACCAAAACTGTCTGCAAAAAAGTGGATGTATTCAGTCAATATTCATCACCATTGTAATGCTATTGGGCCTCATTTACGAGTCGGCCATGTTGAATTGAAAGTGAGGTAAAATCTTCAGTTTTGGAACTTGCGAAGAGAAATGAAAGCAAGTACATTACTAAATAATTCAAGTCTGCTTAAATGAATAATTCAAAATTTGTAATTTAACATTCCTTAATGTTTTAACATGTTTAAGCCATATTAAACAGAAATATGAGAGTACAAAGCTGCACAAATAGTCAACAGTTAACAATTTATGAAATACATTCAGGGAACATGACAAAAATGGCCAACTCGTGAATAAGGCCCATGATTGGGCTAAATCGAGCCCGTTGTGTCGACCAGAATTATGAAACGACTTGCCTTGAATAATCAGTCTGAATCGACTGAATAGAATTGTGTGTTCTCAGAGACCAACTGTGCCAGGCTTGCCTTGTCTACAAAGCTGTTGGCTTACCTTTCTCTGCAGATTCTCTGCGCGTCGTCCCAGGTTTCGGGTTCCGTGGCCAGAAGGTAGCACATGCCATCAAACTCATGCCAACCTACACCAAAGAAAGGAACAACAAAATATCAAATTGATTTCTTCATTTTTTAAATTGATTATCATCCCAAATATGTGACCAGTTCAGTCAAAAGCAGACGCTTCTGGGCAGAGGTTGAAATTGAGATAGGGCCAAAAAATGATGTGGGGGTGATTTTTTTCGATTGTCTAATTTTTGCATATTTGTAATCTTGAACATGTCTAGAATATACTATAAAAGTTTAAAACCCTTAAAACCCTATTTTAAACTCTAAACATAGTATTTTTGATGATTTGTTAAGGTTTATCAGTTAAAGAATGTCACTTGAAACAGGTCTTAAAATAGACCCCAAACTTTTACTGCCATTTTCTCCGTTTCTACTTTTCGTCACAATGAACTTCAAAATAGCATAACTTTGCCCAGGAATGACCGGTTTAAAAAATTAAACCACCTATTAAAAGGAAAATGTAAATTTTTTAACAATAAACAAAACTCTCATTTGTAACCCTTTGCCCAGAAAAGTATGATTTTGACAGAACAGGTCACATATGTGACCTGTCATCACAAAGTGAGCTGAAAGCCAGACTTTTTAACCCTAACCACCCCAACTCCATCAAAAACCATCGCCCCATTTTGGTGGATTTTGGGGGACTTGGTCCAGAAGGCCTGGCGTGACTAAATATTGATGGAGTATGATGGACTTGGGCCTAATGGCCTGAAGCAGTGCTAGGGGTATCCGATTGATTTTGCCTAGCTTCCTGTACTGCTATTGTGATAAAAGCCATGTGTAGCAAGTCCGTGAATGTCAACCAGTGCGTCAGTGGTGGATTCCATTATGTCATGCACAGTTTTTTATTGGACGCAAAGTGATTGATGGATTTTGATGGAATTGGTCAAGTTCCTAGTAAAAGACGCTAGGGAGTTAGGGTTTAAAGTATTGAGATATAAATAGATCTGGATTGTGCAGGACAAGAGCTTTCCGATGGTATACAACATTAAGGGGTGCTGAGTTCAGAAACAGAAATATAGACCACCTATTTACTTGAACTTATAAAACTGATTCTTGAGAAAATGGCATCTAAAAATCCTGCAGTTGTGCTACAGTGAAGAACAGTCAACTTATAATACAGGTATGAAATAGGTTTTAACCCTTTCATTACCACATTGTTTATTGACTTGGCTCTCCCCAGGACCAAATTGTTTGCTTAGTCATGCGGAAATCACTAGAGCGTGAACAAAATGACCACAAGCCGAAAACTCACTTTTTTTCAACCCAGATTTTCACTGCCAAGGAGTGATTAAAATCATAGGTGTTGTGTGGAAAGTTTGTTCCTTGAACCTTACCCTTTTATGTGATGTAAAATTGAAGTCCATATGTGCAAATCTAAGAAAGTTATACCTTTTTGTTCATCTGGTCCCATTTATCAAACTGCAAGCCATTTCACCACATGACCAAATGGCACTCCATACCTCAAATTGTGCGTGAATACTTCTGAAGCACTTTTCTCAAATGGTAACACTATGAATAAACTACACCATTAGAGCGATCCGAAAACACCCTTTCAGCTGGTAGGATGGAACGCCGTATTATCGCGGTACTTATCACGTTTCTCGTTCGGAATAGAGATTGCCCACTAACCTTCCAGAATTGTCCTGTCTTATGTGTAGTATAACTCTTCCTTTTTAAATTAATATAAAAAAATCGGACAGGTGGTGTGGTTTATTCCGTGTCCGATGCCTGTGAAAATAGACATGCGCGGCGTGTGCGAACGGAGGTGGACTCCCTATTATCGCTGTATGCGGGAAGTGGTTTTTATAATGATCCCAATTTTTTTGTTCATAGTTTATGTTTGACCAAAACACCCCACGAATAAAGTCTGATATTTTCCCCGTAACGTTCAAGTTGATTAAAGACAAATTTTCTGCAGGATGATTTCTTAAGACCCTGCCCTTCCCCCGAAAGGAGAACACAAATCCCTGAGGCAAGTCTACTGATCGGCGATTGAGGGCGCCATTCACTTTACACGGTGTGCCGTTTTATTTTCGCTAACGCGCGGTGCTTATTTTGATTCCGTAAAAGTTGTTACGATTTCGCGCTGCAAATATCGTCATTCGACTTCATTTTACATTTGCAGCTGAAGAATGGGAACCAGACAATGGAACTTTCATGGACAGAGCGCAATTAAAGATTTATGTTAAAATATAAACGGTACCTTTTAGCAGACACGGTGAGGGAAAATTTTGCAAGTTTTGGAAAACGTTAATATTTATTAAAATCGTTAAAAGTCCCGAAAGACACAACATTTTTTAATCGTCCTTTTTATACAACTCGGCAGAAAATCCTTGATGACTGGTGAACTGGATAAAAATCGCCACTTGAAGGAGTTTTGACACTGCAAAAAGAGAAATTTCCCATGCCGCGATAATAGGGATGCCGCGATAATAGGGAGTCCGACTATATATGGTTGATGTATGGGTGGCCAAACATATCAACATGCTGCCTTTCTGAAAATATATCTGTGTTGAGGGTGTTCTGTGTGTGGTTTCCTGGGCGACTATAGTCGCCCATGGGAATCAGCAGGGGGGTACTTCTTGACGACAAAAGTCACCAATGGTAAGGAAAGGGTTAAAGATGTTTGATGTTTGACAGAACAAAAAAAACTGAGTTAGGTAAAACAAGACTTGCAGATTAAGGTTTATCTGAAAAAAAAAATATCGACCACCCTTTCAAATTTTGGCTTTGCCCCACTGTACTTGCAAAATGGCAATTTCTGACTTAAAGCTCATTTTGTGGTGACAGGTCACACATATGCAGGTTGTGGGTTCGAGTCCAGCCTGGGGTTATGGTGCGTGTGCCCTTGGGCAAGGCACTTTGTCACTCATAGCTTCTCCCCACCCAGGAGTAAATGGGTACCTGTGCGGGCAGAGATGGTCTTGTTTTTGATCTAGCCGATTGCGCCGATGTGGCGGCATTGAGTTGTACAGGGTGGATAAAAAAAAACCGAAACCGATATATTATTGCTAATTGGAACAGAAGTAGGGCACATGTGAATCAAAGGGAGATATCCTCTGTTAGGGTTGAATCTCCTCTTTAAAATGACACCCTGATCACGTCATTACATTCACGGTTGACTGAGCAGTGACCAATTATATGAAAGCGTCTATTTAGAGAATTGCGCCACTTTTCAATTGTGGTTTTTGTGGTGTCATTTGTCACAGAGGGAAAGACTATGGTTGCCAATCAAGGCAGGTGGGGAAAAAAAAAGATTTCACCATGAAAAGTGGCGCAATTCTCTAAATAGACCCTTCCATAAAAGTGGGCACTGCTCAGTCAACCGTGAATGTAATGACAGGATCAGGGTGTCATTTTAAAGAGGAGATTCAACCCTAACAGAGGATATCTCCCTTTGATTCACATGTGCCCTACTTCTATCTCGGTTTCGTTTTTTCTTATCCACCCTGTATAACTGAATCAGGAGTTGAATCCGGAAGTTGAATCAGGAAACATCTTGTGTCCGTTGAAAGAGTTGCTTCTGTTTCGGCTCAGCTCTGTACAATGCTGCTTTACGATTGGTCAGTTTATTCTCACCGTCCCCGCATCCGACGTCCTGATTGGTGGCGTCGTCTGCTTGTATGTGGCTCCACTCCACCCGGACCCACCGGTTCCCGTTACACTTGTACATGCTGCCGGTGGATTCCTCAATCAGAAAGTCATCCTTGCTGGTAGTCGTGCAGCCCGGCGGAAGTTGAAGCTGTAAGGGAAACATTCAACAAAATCAACATTGCCGAAAATTTAAAAATGTTTAAAGGCAAAATTTTCCAGCCAAGTTCTGATATACAGGGTGAGTAAAAAAATGAACCAAACCCAAATGTTGGGACCATTGTTTTAGGGAAGTTCTGCATGTAGCACTTTCAAAATCTAGGATATGAAAGCCCAGTTCATAAGCTTTCTTTTAGTACAAGAATCTTTGAAATCACTCATGGACATTTTAAGTTACAGAATTTTAAACACAACCACCGTTTTAAGGTTCTGTCCATGGATCACAAAAAAGGTGTGTGTTCTTTCACCAAAACAAAAACAATTCACACACATCCCTATGTGATTTTGTTTTGTTTTGCTGAAAGAACACTGAACTTGGTTGTGATCCATGGACAGAACCTTAAAACTGATAATTCGGCCATGGTAAGGAAAGAGTTAATGAGATAGCTCCTTACCAGAGTGTCAGTAGCGTATCCAGCGGGGGGGGGGGGGGGGGGGGGGGGGGGGGGGGGGGGGGGGGGGGGGGGGGGGGGGGGGGGGGGGGGCACTTTGGCCCCCCGACGGATTTTTTTGACAATTTTTTTTGTCAGCAATGATTTAAATACATTTTTCTAGAGTGTTTCTGACATTAATCCCACCAAAAAAACCCAGCTCAACAACCATTACAATGAAAAGTATGCATAATAATGGTCAGTTTCGAAGAGCGCCCCCATTTTGGAAGATGGGCACCCCCCACCCCCCCCTTTGATTTAACGGAGGTCAAGTGTCCGGAGAAAAACATGTGTACATTTCAGCGCGGATGTGCGGTTGCCCCCCCCCCCCCCCCACAACAAAAGCTGTATACGCTGCTGCAGAGTGTGGAGATAAGTGCTACTATTGTGAATTCTTTGGGCATCAAATAAAGTTAGGCTAGTGCAGACGAAACTTACAGACTGATCGGCAGGTAAGGCTTCATCAGGGTGAACCTCTTCCTGGCTAGGAGGTTGTTCGGGCACATCCTCTCCGATGGGCTCAGGCTCACTGATGGGTACAGGCTCGCTGTCTGGGTCTACGCCTGACTCCTGTACCGATGCCGTACTGGGTCGGCCCTGTACTACAGCAGGGAATGGCTGAAGTTGATGGGAGGAGCTTGAAGACGATGATGATGAGGATGAGGAGGAATGGCCACGGACGACAGTCGGAGAAGATGCTATCCCGTGAAGCTGTATGTGCAATTACATGAAAGTTGCGCGAGTCACAAATATAGGTTTACATCGTTTTAGGTACTCAGGACTTTCACAAAGCACTACAATCTATTAGGGCGCCTACTTCGTTCACTAAAAAAAAAAAAAAAATCCAGTATCTTTAAAAGAAAATGTAATGATTCTACAGGTAGTCCTCAAATTGCAAATGGCTAAGATTCAGCAAAAAAAGAAAACAGTATCATTCTTGGGACTGTTACAAAATTGCCACAAATTTGATAGCTTTTTTAGACTTTGCCAAATTGGGGCTACTTACTGTCCAGATAGTAGTTGAACCATTGGTCCATATTCCTACTGGTTGGCCTTGTACCTTACTGCCTGGTCTAGAGTGAATGCTCTGTCCATTGGAAGCTCTGCCTGGTATTTGGGGCCTGCTGCCGACTGGATTAGGGTTTGGGTCTTCACCAGCGTAAACTGGAGCTCTGCCGGCTGACTGGAAGTTTTGTCCAGAAGATGGGAACTGATGGTCAGGTCCTTGACTACCAGCATGGCTTCCAGGAAGGTAGGGGTTGCTTTCTGCAGGCTGTTGATAGGGGTACTGGGCAGGAGTTCCAGGATAGTAAGGATCTCCAGGGCGGGGTTGGTGGCCTGTTCCAGCTGAGGGGTCCTGGGGATTCCAACCCTGGCCTGATGGATACTGAGGTACGGCACCTGTTTGAGCTGGGTACTGTGGATTACTGCCTCCTTGATGATAGGTTCCTCCACTGGAGTCTGAGCTGAAGGCATCCTGACCTTGTTGGTAAGGCCTTCCAGGACCTTGATAGGGGCTCCCTTGGGAATTGGTGGCAGAAGCGGGATCTCCGCCTTGGTCAGGATAGTACGGTTGGCCATCTCTGGTGAAGTAGTAGGGCCATACTGGTTGCCCTTGGGCATCCGGTTGTGGAGGGAGTGACCCATCTGGATATGTTCTGGGTGGGACATCCCCACCCCAGTTTGGTGCTGCCCCCGCTGTTGGGGTAACCTGGGTTCCACTGACCTTGTTGTGTGTTTGCATCAGGATACTGTGGTTCTGAGCCGGAGTCCTGTGGGTACAGTGAAGGATCTTGCGGGTAACCCCCTGGGTTCTGTGGATACACTTGTGGGTTTTGTGGGTAAACCTCAGGGTTTGTCTGGTGGGCCCCAGCGTTTTGCGAGTACACTCCCGAGTCCTGTGGGTACGCTCCTGGATCATCTGGGTACACCAAGGGGCTGTGGGGGTTAAAGCTCACCCCTGGCTGCTGAGGTTGATAAGGCCCGTACCCTGGATCAGGCTGTTGAGGGTATATATGACCTGTTTGCCCTTGTCCAGGAACAGGGTCTGGGGGACAACACTCCACCTCTGGATTGGGTACAAACCCAGGGTCTTCCCCAGGATAAACAAATCCTTGATCTGGAACAAATTCACCCCCATAAGGAAGGTACCCTTCAGGCGATGGGTGCGACCCAGGTACAAACGGGTACTCTGGGGGTAGACCAGTGTCGCCTGGCTTGGGTTGGTGACTGAAAGGGTCTTCGACGGGTATGCCGGGGTTTTGCTGAGGGATGAGGGGTCCTGGATAGGGGATTCCTTGCCCTGGGTCAGGGCAGCAAGAGGGTAGGCCCTCTGGAGGAACAGATCCTTGGCTTGGGCAGCAGGATGGTAGAGTATCTGTGATGGTTACTCCGTGGTTCTCACCCTTACAAGCACCTAGGTGGGAAATAAAACAAAACTTTGAAAGCATTCGCTTTAAATAATATTCCTTATTGTCATGATGGTAACCTTTAAGTGAACAGATGTTTATCATCTTAACGCACGTAGTACAGGCTTGGATAAGTCAGTGCAAAAATAAAATAGAATCAATGCCAAACTCAAAATTGGAGTCGTAAATGTTTTAGAAATCCACTCTCTGTAGTAGCCAATTCTAGAACCCTAAGAGATTCCAAGCAGCACCCAACAGAGCAACAGTCAGAACGTATTCCAGGCAAGCACTGTGACTAGTCAAATTTAGTCAACAGACAAAAGCAGGCAAGAAGTAGGCACAGCTGCCTTATCAATCACATACAGTCAAAGCACAGCTGTATCAAGTTACATAAACAGTCACAGCCAGTCAATCCTACTTTATGTAGGCTGGGAGCTCTTAACTGTTGAAACAGTCACTTGATTGATTTTGACTGAAAGGACAACTTAATGTGTGTTTGCATAGGAGGGTTAGCTAATGATTGTGTTGCAAAAGACTAGTGATTGACTTGTGTGGCCTCGTTTTTTTCAACTTACCATCTTTAGAATCCTTGATGATCACTGTCAATTTGTCGTGCTCCCCTAGGACGGCATTCACCGGGGAGGTCAGCGTCAGGCGGAACCGCTCTCTGTTCTCCTCCAGCTCATCGGCGATGATGTCAACGTCCCAGGTTGCCATGTTAACCCCGGGGTCAAACTGGAGCTGGCGGGCCCGCGGCGGGGCGTAGTCCTGGCCGGCCACGGCCGTCAGGTCACTGACCTCGATGTCGACGAAGGAGGACAAGGAGTGGTAACCGGCACGCATGATGTTAATCTGCAGGGTACCGACCGCCTCGCACACCATGTAGTCGCCGCGCGTGAACTGGATGTGCGGCCACCTGAAGTCAAATCTGTTGAGAAAGACGCAAGAATCTCAATGCCTGATAAACTTGGGGACTATGATTTGTGATAAATTTACTACAGCAGCAGCAATATGTGTTTGCGTTTCTAATAGTAGTCTCCTTGTCTACCCTTGGGCAAGGCACTTTGTCACGCATTGCTTCTCTCCACCCAGGGGTAAATGGGTACCTGTGAGGGCAGAGATGGTGATTGTGGTTGATTTAGCTGCTTTGCGTCGAAAGGGCAGCATCGAGCTGTATACTGCCCAGGGAGCTGAGATGGTATTTGGAATGTTTCATTGGCACAATGAGCAGGGTAATAATCAGCCCCTTGCATCCTTTGGCAATTTGGTGCTCTATAAGTACAGTTATTATTATTATTATTATTATAACCCAAAAATGGAGAATACACACAAGAGGGTCACAACAGTGACAAAATGATATTTGGCAAAGTTGTAGTTAACGGGAATATACAACATTTGCCTTTGCTGCAATTTTCAGAAATGGATGGATTGGGGGGCTAGTATTTTATAGCAAATATTGTAACTCTGACTTGTTCGACGTTTTGGGTTTGTAGATGCTGGAAAAAACCAAGAAAAACAATCATGCTCTTGTAGTCTGGTTCCCTGACCCCACTTAAGATGAAACGAAGCAATTTATAGACGTCATGGAATTGTAGTGTCAGGGAATCAGTCTAGCTGGCTTGTACCAGTTTACAGGTGTGTCATCGATTGCCAAGAATCTGCGGACTAACTAAATATGATAAATTGGGAGCAGTATTTGAAAAAAAGAAGTTTTTTTCCAACGCTGGTCGGCCAACCAGCGTTGGAATTTGTTACAAAAATAACACTTTTCTTGAAAATGTCAGCACACCAGGTGCCATGATTTTGCAGGCTGCTTTACACCAGACTGGGACATGGAGTGCGATGAAAATTGCAAAACTAAATCAGGCCAACTTTACTCACTCTTTTCCAAAATTTCCATTGGGCTATAAAGAAAAGGTCCTCAGTATTTCACCAACCAAGTTTGCAGACTCAATTTAATTTTTAAAGGAGACATTTCTTTAATATTTTGCACACGAGATGAAAGTCAAGTGATTTCAAAATGAGGCTAAAGACTAGACTGGTACATGTCCAACCATGGTCCAACTACTGGAACAGACTGACCTCTTCATTTATTGTCATTAGTCTGGTGGCTGACTATGGAGAAATGTGTAGTCAATAGAGACTAGTTTATGATATGCCACATGTTTCTTTTGGCACAGTTGATTGATGCAGTACTGAAGCAGTGTTGGACTGGTTGTTTCAGGTGCCAGTCCATTTTCTTGTATTGCATGTTTTCAATACCTTAAGTTTCGGGACTCTCATACACAGTATTCAGAGACCCAAATGTTCGGACTAGCTTTAGACTGTCATTCACTAACAGTCCAGTATGGCATTTCGTAATAATTTGGTATTTTCTTTTTTATGTTTGCAAATGTTGTGTATTCCCTTTAAGATAATCACAAGTCAGATCACAAGTCAATCACAAGGTCACAAGCACCAGGGGATGAACAGCAATTTAACAAGCATTACTGGACCAAGCCCAGTCTAATGTGGCTTTCGCGAACCCGGGATTCCGGGGTTCGCATTCATGAGCACCCTACTGAGATAATGGCTTCTCAATCAGTTAACGACAATAAATATGTTCACACATACGGTGGGAGTGCATAGTTTGTCCTTGATCATACCATGGAGCTTTTTTTGTAGCTTCATGATCATACAGTCAGGCTATCCCCAATGTATGTACGTTGTTGTGTCCAGAGCCACCTGCCTCCCCATCAGAATTTGAGTGATGAGTGACGAACCAGTTAAGTGCTGGAGAGCTACCTACATCTGAGAAAGCCACATTAGACTTGGCTCAGTCCAGTAACTGAAATACCTTTGCCACAGTTCATGTGAATAGGTTGTGATTTGGCTCGAGAATGAAGGACTTATGATTGCCTTGTGAGGGCTTACCTAAAGTCGCTTGGAACCAAACTTGTCGATAGTGGGGTAGCCCATATTACTGTGTCTTCACAACAAAATACCAGTCAATCAAATTAGATTTTGCCCTTCACAGACATACAAACACTGTATACTCAGTGTGTTACCTCCCGAGTGAAAGTTGGAAAAAAATCACTCAGGTGGGATTCGAACCCACGACCTCCTGCTTACTAGTGCAGACGTCTTACCACTCGACCACTGAGATGACACACCGAGTATACAGTGTTTATACGTCTGTGAAGGGCAAAACCTAATTTGATTTACATCACCCCAACACAAAAAATACCATCTTGTGAAAATACCAGTCAACCTACCTTTGGCCCATCAGTGCATTACCGTTGCAGTCATAGATGGAGAACATGAAGCTGTCGTTATTGACATGAATGTTCTCGTTCATGATGTACATGATGCTGCGATCGTTGATCTCTTGTTGTGTGAACTGTCCCTGGACACGCCTCCTCGTGACCAGGTTCTCTAGGTAGCCATGCTGCGGTTCTTGGATGATCATGTACGTGATTCCATCGGCCGCACACTGGTCTTCGGCATAGAGGGTCAGCTGGCTCAGGATGAATGCGTAGCGGCCGTTCCGGCTTTCCATTTTGATCGGGATCTCGTTGGTGATCAGCCGCGGTGGCTCGCTGTCCAGCCGGTCAATGTTGATGGTGAACTTCACCGGCTGGGTCGCGACGGAGTCCTTGATGAGGAAACCTTGATTGGTGTTATCCGTAACGACGAAGTAGAAGCTATCCGTGTCGGTTTGTCCGAGGTGCGAGAAGTGCTGGTAGGATAGGTCGTAGTTGTTCAGATCGTGCTGAGTGAACCGATCGGTGACGGGTATCCCGGCGAGGAGTAGGCGTCCGAACTGAAGAGGGTGCGTGATGATGAATGTCACGATGTGCGGCGGAGTGTCTTGGTCGATGGCTTCCAAGTTGGATGGCGGGATGATGAGAGATCCTCCTTCTGGGACCTCCAGGGGTTCGTTGATGATCAGAGACGGGAGGGCGTTGTCCACAGGTATCACTACGATGTGGAAGGTGTCGTTCCGCGTCTGGTAGCCGTTGGTCACGCTGAACATGAAGTTGTCGTTCCGGATGCGGTCTGTCCGCTTGTGCACGTAGATGACCCGTTGTCCGATGATGGATATCTGGGAGAACGCCGAGATGGGGATCCCGGGCCGTGATATGTCCTCCAGCTGCCCCTCGGTCGGAGGGTTGTTAATCGTGAAGGAGATTTCGGCTGGATTGTTGCTGTTGTCAAATGCCGTCAGGCACTCTGGGGGTATGATGACGAATTCACCCTCCAGGACCTCTACGCCCGAGTTGATCAACTGTAATGGCTCTCGTTTGGTGTTGGTGATGTCGATGCGGAAACTTTGCTTCCCCGTGGAGTGGACACCGTCCGTGACATCAAACCGGAACCGGTCCAGACCTTTGGAGCCTAAATCAGAGGTGTGGAGGTATCTGATGAGGTTCAGGTCCAGCTCTTCCTGAGTGAAGTTGGAGTTCAACATGGCTATATCCATCCAGGTGTTGTCGGGGAGCTTGCGTTGGAGAACACCTCGTCTAGGAAGGGTCAGGATGCTGTAATAGAGCTGATCGGCTGCTGTGTCCCCGTCCGTTGTCAGAAGGACAACTGGCGAGATGATCCGACTCTCCTTTATATCCAGCGTGATGCCGGCATTTTTTATAATCTCTGGTGGTTCGTCATTGACCTGAGTAATTGTGACGAAGACTGACTTCTGCACTGTGTGCTTCCCATCCGTGACCCGTATGGCAAAATCGTCGCTGGAGCTCTCCGAGCCATCATGGATGTACGTGAGGCGCAGCGTGTTCAGGAGTTGATTGAGGTTGAAATCGAAGATGGGAAGGCGGGATTCAGCTGGCAAAGCCCAGTCGACCAGGCTGCCATATCGCGGGGACTTGATGACTGAGAACATCAGCATCTCCATAGGAATGTCCAAGTCGGAGGCCATAATGTAGTCCGTGTTGAGCTTGAAGAAGGAATTCTCATAGACGGTGAAGTTTTGAACAGTCAGAACTGGCACTTCATCGTTCACTGGGATAATGTTCACGGTGAAGGATACATTAGGAGAGAGGTGTTCCCCATCTGAGACATACAGGATAAATGAATCAGCCATGGGTTCGATACCAGAGTGATTGAATTGGACGTAGTTGATGTTGCCATTTACAATGTCTTTGTATCGAAAGAACACAATTGGCTTTCCGGCGTTGCTCTTCTCGTACCCAGGGCTCGGCAAGATGTTCTCCACCAGGCCCCACTGTGGCTGGCCAACGATATGAAAGGTCAGCTGATCGAGATCCGAGTCCCTATCGATGGCACTCAGGACATCCAGAGTCAGCGGCGCCTTGCCACCCTCGTTGACGAAGTATGGATTCCCGAAGACAATCCCGGGAGCTTGGTTGTCGACCGGGGTGATAGTGATTTGGATATCGTGCACAGGGAGGTTGGGAGAGGATGGGATGCTCTTGTCAGAGACCACGAAGCTGATGGAGTCCTGGACGGGGACTTTACCCGTCTCCCCGCCCATGTGGACGTAGCTGATGCTCCCTTGCCGGACGTCCTGCTGCGTGAAGCGGTTGACGATGATGCCATTGCGAAGCACCACGCCCCGCTTGGGATGCTGCACCACAATAAAATGCAGCAGCATGTCGTTGGTGTCGACGTCCGTCGCAGCTAGGACCTCCGACGTGATGGGTATCTCCCCTCCCTCGGCAATGGTCAGCCTTGTGATCAGGCCCGGGAGGATCTCTGGGAGCTGGTCATTCACCGGGGACACACTCACAAGGACCTTACGGGAGACGCTGTGGACGCCGTCTGACACGGCAACTGAGAATTCATCGCTGGGTACTTCGGACCCGCCATGGATGTATCTGTTGGAGATAAATATGAAAATAATAACTTAACATAAAATGAAACAATCCTTCCTAACAAAAAGCTCCTTAACCCTAACAATCCCCATCCAGTCAAAACTCAAAAACCATGGTTTGTTGGAATATGTTGGAGTGAGTACTGCACTAGTAAACTCATTATGCTTTAAACATAAAATGGGGTCGGCATACCACCATAATCAGAGTCCAGCAGTTTTGTTTACAGTTAACGACATGGTATTGGAATTTGCAGGACTGAGGAAGGTTCCTAGTTAATCACTATAGAGGGTTAGGGTTAATACCCAACATTCCTCATTCATTATACAACAATATCATTACGAACTCACTTCTAAAGTTATTGGTTTGCTCGTTTGTTGGGGTATTTCCACATTATTTTGTTTTCAAAATTCAAGTAAATTCCATGAAAATTTGACATGCTGGTTTAATCTTTCTCAGTGACTCCGTTCAGGAAGTTTCATCCTAAAGTTTACATTTACAGAATCCTCCTTAAAGAATTAAACTGCTGTTTCAAGTTTGGGTTAACCCTAGCGTGCGACACACATGAAACAGTTAAGGAACTTTCCTGAATTACAGTATAATCTTGGATCACAATCTTAGGATACTGTGCTAATGTTCCAGATCAAGCACATGTGTGGGGAAAATCGATTGCAGGGTGGGGAAATTGTACCCTTCCGCTAGCAGTGTTAACACATGTAGCACTACCAGGCCAATGTTAGGTGAAATATGGGTTAACTGAGTATGTAATGTAGGTGACATATGGGTTAACTGAGTATGCAATGCATTGCAGGGTAGGGAAATTGTACCCCTCCGCTAGCAGTTTTAACGCATGTAGCACTACCAGGCCAATGTTAGGTGAAATATGGGTTAACTGAGTATGTAATGTAGGTGACATATGGGTTAACTGAGTATGCAATGTAGGTGAAATATGGGTTAACTGAGTATGTAATGTAGGTGAAATATGGGTTAACTGAGTATGCAATGTAGGTGAAATATGGGTTAACTGAGTATGCAATGTAGGTGACATATGGGTTAACTGAGTATGTAATGTAGGTGACATATGGGTTAACTGAGTATGTAATGTAGGTGAAATATGGGTTAACTGAGTATGTCATGTAGGTGACATATGGGTTAACTGAGTATGTAATGTAGGTGACATATGGGTTAACTGAGTATGCAATGTAGGTGAAATATGGGTTAACTGAGTATGCAATGTAGGTGAAACATGGGTAAACTGAGTATGTAATGTAGGTGACATATGGGTTAACGGAGTATGTAATGTAGGTGACATATGGGTTAACTGAGTATGTAATGTAGGTGACATATGGGTTAACTGAGTATGTAATGTAGGTGACATATGGGTTAACTGAGTAGGCAATGCAGCGGGGAGTGTGGCCTAGTGGTTAGGGTTCGTGACTCATGATCAGAGGGTCAGGGGTTTGAATCCAGCTGCCGGTCATATGTTGTGTTCTTGGGCAAGCCACTTCACCCCCATTTGCCTCTCTCCACCCAGGAGTATAAATGGGTACCGGCATTAGCTGGGGAGTAACCTGCGATGGACTAGCATCCCATCCAGGGGAAACAGAAATATTCTCAGTCATTTCATGTTACCGAAACGGGAGACAAACGCCGGCCTGATGGGCCACATTTGCTCGTGACAGAGTTTACTCTTTTTTTTACCAGAAGCACAATAGGCTGTCCCTTTTAAAAAAAATTTAATATTTGTTTTTCGAAACTGCGTTTGAACGAATATTTAAATAGTCGAAACTCACCGATCAAGTTTAAACACGCCAGCAAAAAGTGCGTGCCGCGCCCGTCAAATGTTGCTTGCAAAGTGCGCTTGGTAAAACTTTACAATTACGTTGTAAAATAACATCACACTCATGTACATAGGTTTTCTTCCGAATATTCAAACCGGTTTTTCGAGTCTTCTGTTGATGATCGAATATTTGAATAGAAGTTATATTCGAGACAGCCCTAAAACACAACATTTACATTAGTGGATTTATTGTAAGTCCCTGCAAGTCCATCACAAGTTCTCTACTCCCAATTCTGGTTACAAGCTAATCAAATGAGATTTTACATAGACATTCCGTTCTCATTTTACATCCCCTGTTATTTATGACTGGACTTGTGATTTACCGGTACTTGTGACTGGACTTGGGATGTGCTTGTGACTGGACTTGTGATTTACTAGAAACTGGACTTGTGATTTACTTGTGACTGTCCTTGTGATGTACTTGTGACTGGACTTGTGACTGGACGTGTGATTTACTTGTGACTGGACCTGTGATTTACTTGTAAATGGACTTGTGATGTACTTGTGATTGGTCTCGTGATTTACTTGTGACTGGACTTGTGATTTACTTGTGACTGGACTTGTGATTTACTTGTGACTGGACCTGTGATTTACTTGTAAATGGACTTGTGATGTACTTGTGATTGGTCTCGTGATTTACTTGTGACTGGACTTGTGATTTACTTGTGCCTGGACTTGTGATTTACTTGTGCCTGGACTTGTGATTTACTTGTGACTGGACTTGTGATTTACTTGGGATGGACTTCTGATGGACTCTACAACATCCCTGAAGAAAACATCGCATTTTTCAAGTTGATACCTTACTCTGCCAGCACTGAGATCGCCAACCGTGAATGTTCCGCCAACTGTCAAATTGACGTTGCCGACTACGATGACTCCGTACTCTGGCAGTGAGGTCAGTGTGATCACGAGGTCATTCACTGACGTGTCCATGTCCGTGATCATGAAATGGGTTGGCAGTATCCTCAGGATACCACCCTCGGCTACCATGAGGTTATTGGTGAAAATCACCGGGGCTCGGTTGTTAACGGGTAAGACGGTGATGTCAAAGGTCTGACCGAGCACGACGTTGCCGTGCAGGTCCGACACTGAAAACAGAAACCGGATTTCGCGTGGATCGGGGCCGATTTCTTTAAACGGTGGCATGTAGGCTATCGTGTGGTGGTCGATGTCCCGCTGCTGAAAGGTGCGAACTGCGGGGATGGTAGGGTCTTTCATGGGCATGACCACGCCCGTGGTGGAGAAAATCCTGCCCGCATCTGTCAGGCTGTGGGTGGAGATGACATAGGGAGGGGTGGTGATAGTGTATCGGAGGTCTCCATCGTCTGACTCGGTATCAGTGTATCGGAGATGCTCCCGCGTGATGAAGGCGATCTCCGTTTCCTTGACGGTGATGGATAGTGTGGCTCCTGGGAAGACTTCTGGAGGGAGGTCATGGACGGGAGAGATGCTGACTAGCACGACTTGGGTTGGAGAGACGTTTGGCGGAATGCTGTTGTCCAGGAGGACGATATCAAAGGAATCCATGAACTGCTCTTGGCCGAGGTGGTGGTAGTAGATCATGCCACGGAACAGGTCTCGTTGGGTGAAGTCGGTGACGGGATATCCAAAGCTGTCGGCCGAGTACTTCTTCAGGATTTCACCTGCCTGGGGAGGGGTGGTGATCCTGTACACGATGTAGTCATCGTTGGAATCCTTGTCGGAGGCCAGGAGGGCAAAGCGGGTGACGCGCACCGTCTGGCCTTCGTTGACCTCAATTTGAATATTGCGGATGAGCGTGGGGGCGCTGTCGTCATTTGGGAGGATGTTGATCGGGAACGAGGTGTGAACGGTTTGTGACATGTCCGTGATGCGCAGCTCGATGCTGTCTTTTAAGGTGTCGCTGTTGTCGTGGCGGTAAACCACCGAACCTGCGGCGATGTCGCGTGGAGTGAACATGATCATCGGCCGATTGTTTAAGAGTACCCTGCCGTGACGTGGGCCACTGACGACTTTTATTCTGACTCTGTCCAGGTTATCGTTGTCCACGATCTCCAAATTTTGCGGGCGGATTGGGCGGGACTGTCCCTCCAACAATGTAAGCCCACGGTTGACCGATACTCTTGGGGCATTTGTCTGGGTGGGCTGAACGGCAACCGTTAATGTGACGGGGTCACTCTTTGCAAAATATTCGTCATAGACTACAAATTCAATCTCGATCAATCTGACAGTTGGGTAGCTCCTGTCTGGCGCTTTGTACGCAATATTCAACCGCGATAGGTCGGCCTGGCGGAACGATTCGATTGGCCGGCTTTGGTCGTCCAGGTGCACAATGTTGCCCTCCCCCGGGCCTGGGGGTTTACTGACGTAGAAAATCAGATCACCGGAACGTGTCTCGTCATCTGATCCGGACATAACGTCGGTGGTGATCGTGGTCAAGATGAACTGATCCACGTCAAGGATGTACTGTGCCAGGAATGCCTCCACTGGATGCTGATTCTCAAACGCCGGCACGATGTCCACTGGAAGGTAAAGCCGCTCTGTGAACGGCTGGTCGTGTTTCTGGGGGTCGTCCACCTCTATACTGAGCGGGATGTAATCCATGTTGGGCGACGGGGGTAAGACGTGCTGGTACCGCAAGTTGAGGTACAGGAAGTCGTCGCAGTTTTCGTACAGCGCCCTGACGTCCTGCGTTTCATCTCCTACCCCCCTGATCAGGTGTCCGTAACGCGGCAGCCCGCTGGTGACTGTGTTGACGCGCACGAAGCAGGAGGCTTCCGGCGAGCGGTCAAAATCAAAGTCCAGGATGCGCATGTCGATGGGGTCTGAGATGCCGTTGAATTCGTCCACCGCGATGTTCATCATGGGCTGGACCACGCGGTAGGGTGCCTGAGTCACGTTGACCGTGATGTAGAAGGTCTCAATGACAGTGTCGGTGTCTGTCAGCATGTAGGCACGGAGCTTGATGATGTCCTGGTCCAGGAGCGGTGATCCTGAGTGGATGTACCCGATGGTGCCTGGGAAGAACTCGCAGTCAAACACCTGAGAGAGAAGAATGAGAACAAAAGTTATTTTCGAAGTCGGTTCATCTATACTTTCTGGTAAAACAGATTTTCAAAATGAACTGCTCAACTTCTACATGAACATGTACCTGCAAATTAGAAACATGTTTCTTAGGAGCTTTCAAACATCGAGACATTGCAAGAAAGACAATTTCAAAATGACAGATTTGAAATTTTGAATGTCCCGCTCCGAATTCCTAAAACACAATTAAAGAACTACCATATTATGGGGTAAAGATCGCGATGGAAACAATATTGTTGGAAGACCAAATAAAGTGTGGGTGTAGTAAATAGGGTGGGAGAAATTGGAGATTTGAAAATCCGGTTACCCTAAATTTTTTCAAACTGAATTCCCATCCAGCTTATCATGCTAACAAAAAGTGACGAGTGGGTGCCGCATGAAATGCCCTCCTAAAGTCCTAATGATTGGGTACAGTTTGCAAGATTCAACGACCCCAGGGGTCGTAGGCACTGTGACCAGTCAAATTCCATCAACAGACAAAAGCAGGTGACTGGTAGGCACAGATCAATCTCCTACAGTCAAAGCATGGCCATATCAGGTTTTATAACAATCACTGCCAGTCAATCCTGCATTATGATGGCAGGGAGCACTCAACTGCTACATATGGAGAACTTTGCCCACCCATATGTGCAGAAAATCAAAGCCCTGCATGCTCTGCGGTCACACACAACGGTGCATTGACCCGGCGACCTGCATAGCCCCACTGCGTTGACCGGACTATACATAAACAGCAGGTCGATCCTCAGAACAAAAGCGATGTCTGCTTTGACAAGAAAAGTGCCCCTTGTTCTTCTCAACCAATCAAAACGGTTGTTACATGAATGGAAAGCTTATTGTGTTATCTTTCAGAAACCGTGCGAGGTAATTGTATGCGACCGGGTTCACACGTGTGCTGTTCGAAGAAGTAAACCCGCACCCTCAAAAATCGGGGAAATGTGCCGTGACCTCCATAGGAAACGCAAAATATTCACTGAGTTGCCCGTTTTTCAATGAAAAAGTGCACATAATTATTCGCCTTTGATCATGAAGAAATTATATTCATGTGGAAGAGGAAAATCTGTATTTCGTGATGCGATGCGAGGAAGTAAGTTAAACCAACACACTTTCCGCATATTAACGAAAATTTGCTCAGAGCGCCTAGACATGAGCCAGTCTTCCCACGTAAACAGAGCTCCACTAGTGGCCAGTGAGCAAATGCTCCCTAGTTCTCCATATGAAACAGACACTTGATTGATTTTGACTGCTGGGCTGGCCTTATTGAAATCGCCAACCAGAGAGGGAGTGTTTTAATGAATAGTGAAGTTTACGGCACTGTGAAGGTATTCCTTTTTCACATCTATCATGTAAAACTCACAGTTGCAATTGCTTCCGGTTGTCTCAAATTGTGTGTCCAAACTTATATTTCAAGACAAATTTTTCGAGGGAAAAAAAATCATGTTCTACAGACAGATTACAAGTCTTAACGACCTGTCATTGTGATTAACCGCTAGTCATGCAGACTCTTTATACAGGGTGAGTAAAAAAAACCGGAGCCCAAACCCCAAAAAATACATTTCATACTTAAATAAAACATGTAGCACCAAACATAATAATGACTGAAAAGTCCATTTCATAAGCTACTTTTAGATGACAAAATTACTGAAATTGCTCAATTCGTTCAAGGGATATCACCATTTAAACGCAATGACCCTAAAACCTGTTTCGTCCAAAAACATTTTATTATGTATTCTGATTGTTTGAAACAACAAAGAAAATGACACAGAATACTTGTTTCAACAGCTGTCAACAACTGTAGTGCACAATATAATTATTAACAACCCTGGTTAGGCAAACAATATGATTCATAAAATCCACCTTTTTTTTTAAAGACGGGCCTTCAAAAGGACTTTGTTGAATATTTTTAACTTTTAAACTGAGGTTTTATCGCTGGTGATGTTTGAAGACAATTGTTACAACGATTCTTCAAATTGCATTTTTGGACGAAAGAGCTTTTAGGGTTATTGCATTTAAATAATGATATTCTTTGAACGGATTGAGCAATTTCAGTAATTTTTTCAAAAAGTAGCTTATGAAATTGGCTTTCAAGTCATTATTATTTTTGGTGCTACATATTTTTTAAATATGAAATATAATTTTTGGGTTTGGGTTCCGGTTTTTTTTACTCACCCTGTATGGCTGTAGATGGAGGTTTTTCCAACATTCTTTCTTTACCAGATAAAAAAATTAAATCGATTCTAAAAATGTCGGAGTCACTCAAAACTACAGGAAAATTCATCAAGTTTAAATTGTTCAGCAAAGCAAAGCCTGGGCTAAATCTTTGGTGCAATCTGCGGCCCTCAAGTGTACAAAATGCCATGGACTATATCAAAGCAGACATGTATTGCAAACAAATGTTTAAAGTTTGACCCTTTTAGGGTTTTGGGTTTCAGGTGCTTTGACTCAGAAAATCTGCCCTTCAGTTGCTTTACTTGTGAACTCCCAATGGGACCATAAAGTAAATCACTGGAGTGGACTTGACTCTGCGTGTACCCTTAGGAACTCTCTAAAAATTGGCTTGTTGAAGGACTTACATGTACACATGTACAAGTACCTGTACAGTATATATTGTGCAAAATGTATGATGTACCCACACATATATCCAGTGTCCAATGCACAACTTTTAGACTATTTCTTTAAGTCCCTTCCAAAAAGTTCCAAATTATGAAGCCCGGGAAGGGACAGGGGGGAAAGGTTTTTTGTAATTTGCTAACTCGTTGACACGAATTGCTAACTTGTTCGCACAAATTGCTATTTCGTTCGCACGAACTGCTATTTCATTCGCACGTTCTTGCCATACCCTACTTGTGGGGTGATGTTCCTCTCAGAACACATCACCCCACTATTTTAACAATAGAAAAACATCACCCCAGAAGAGGATCTTTAGAAAAAGGGATAAAAGGAACACAATGCTATCACCCCACAATTCCGTCTGGCTGGTGTGTCCGAACTGCTATTTCGTTCGCACGAATTGCTATTTCGTTCCCACGATTTTCTAATTCGTGGGAACGAATTGCTTACTCGTGGATCCAGGAACGCGTTAGTAATTCGTGGGATTTGGTAATTCGGCGAACGAATTAGTAATTCATACGAACAAAATAGCAATTCGTGCGAACGAGTTAGCAATTCGTGCGAACGAATTAGCAATTCGTGCGAATGAATTTGCAATTCGTGGGAACGAATTAGTAATTCGTGGGAACGAAACAGCAATTTGTGGGAACGAGTTAGCAATTCGTGGGAACGAATTAGCGATTCGTGTGAACAAATTAACAATTCATGCGAATGAATTAGTAATTCGTGGGAACGAAACAGCAATTTGTGGGAACGAGTTAGCAATTCGTGGGAACGAATTAGCGATTCGTGTGAACAAATTAGCAATTCATGCGAATGAATTAGCAATTCGTGGGAACGAATTAGCAAATTACAAAAAACATTTCCACCCTGTCCCTTTCCGGGCTTCATACCAAATATTCCTTTTAAAATGTATCAAATGGGTTTATTGCAACTGACATTCAACACTGGGACATACCATGTACATGTATTTGCATTCAATTTACACAGAAAACTGAGGAACATGTTATGTGAACGTCATTTTTATTCATTTTAGTTCAATTAAATTCAATATAAGATATTTTATTTATCCTTAAAAGATGTAAAACAGCAATTCTATAGGGCTGGGCAGCTCACTCTTAAAAACACTAACAGTTAATTACAAACATAGATAAGAACAGCTCTGTTGGTTAAAACAGAACATCTCTGTTGGCGTAATTAACAGAACAATGTGTTTTGAGCTTAATTCAAGAAAAAGATGCGATAATTCAAGAAAAAGATGCCATTTATAAATGTTTGGATCAGGTTTTGAACATCTCTGTTGGCGTAATTAACAGAACAATGTGTTTTGAGCTTAATTCAAGAAAAAGATGCGATAATTCAAAAAAAAGATGCCATTTATAAATGTTTGGATCAGGTTTTGACCATATACATTGTATGTTGACTGGAAAATCATGTCACAAACATGATACGGTACCTTCAGTCGTTGAATCACCTCAGCCAGCCATTTTGAAAATATTGTGTCTGACTTTCTTAAAAATAAGCCTCTAAAAGCCAAAGCTGGATGTAAAAACCGTGGTTTCAAAACAAGCTAAGTGTGGCGCTACCATGGCTACACAAATGCACACAAGATTCTGAGTCATGCAGTGTAGTGGCTGGAAATGCCACGTCAATGAAAAGCCGTGCAAATCCGGGGAATTTGGTGAGGAAATTGCATGAGGTTGACTCCTGTAAGATCCTGGCTGGGCCGGGGAACGGATGTCTGGACATATCACACAAGAACCACTACAGAATAAGGAGTTAGCTTCTAAGCCACGGCTTAAGTCATGAAGGTTTCTTAGTCGGGCATCTTTTAGACGCCCAGTGGGCTACAGTTGGTCGGCTAGAAACCTCCACGCAAATAAAAGAGCTTACATTTTATAGGGACATCCTTCATTTGAAGACACATTTAGAAACTTGTTCCCCTTCTACGTTGAACCAGACTGCAGAGTGAGCCATATGCCCCCATTTGAATTGCACTGCAAATCATGAATTAGGCAAGGTGGAGCCTCTTAGACACCAAAAAATGTCAAATGAAAAAATTCCTATGTGTGCTTTGGCTGAAAGAATGAATTACAGTGGAACACCGCTTTACCGAACACCGCTATACCGAACATTCCGCTATACCGAACATCATCCTTGGCTCCTGCTTTTAATGTACAAAACGTACCAAACATTGTTGT
Source organism: Patiria miniata (assembly GCF_015706575.1). Classification (NCBI taxonomy): domain Eukaryota; kingdom Metazoa; phylum Echinodermata; class Asteroidea; order Valvatida; family Asterinidae; genus Patiria; species Patiria miniata. The sequence goes on from NW_024037073.1 coordinate 9,724,762, forward strand.
TGAAAAAACTCAACAGATCAACAACAAAAAATCTACCGGTTGTACATGTATCAAACACTATTTGGGCCACTTTTATTTCCTGAACATTAAACGACCCATTGCTACATCATGTTTGAATGTTGAAGAGCAATAGATGGCTATTATTTCCCCAAGGAATAGAAGGGAAAACCACTCGTGAGAAATGCCAGTTCACTATTGGTCAAAAGAGGGTACCGTCAGTCCGTCGGTTCAAAATCTCTACTTATAGGCCGAAGCGTTTTTTAATTTTTGATTCTACAACTGCTGTTGCAACACATGATGTAAAGTCTACCCGCTTTCAAATTTATAAAGATATTTCAATAAATTACAATTTTGGGGCATCATCCGAACCTCTCAAAGTTTCAGACTATACTTTCAACACGGAGCAAAGCATTTAGGATGCATGTCAGTATAAGCAATACTGGCAAGAAAATCTTGGCCATGTAACCGCTGGCTATATGTAGGCCCAAAACACAATATTTTTCTGAAAATGGCAAAGTCACAAATATTCTTTTGTGAAGGACAAAGACATTTAAGAAGGCAATGAAAGGTCAGGGAGGTCATCGTCTTGGCAATTTAAAGACCATGACCTCTTTGAAATTTAAGGCTTTTACAGTCAAAGATGACTTTTGGGGATAAACTGTTCACCAAATGCATAATCAATCAAATTGAGAACATTTTTTTTAACAAAGTACAGAAAAGTTTACACAAAACATGTGTCAGGTTTTACAGTCTTCCTTTAAAATCTTCCAACTTCCCTTATGAAAAAACAACATGAACTGGCACATGTACCCTATTTCCTTTTTTTTTTTAATGCATGAAAACTAAGATATATGTACATTAATTTATCTCCTGTGTTTATTCCCGAGCTAGAATTTTTTTCAGAAATGGATGGACTTCGGGGTTAGTATTTTAAAGCAAATATTGTTACACTGACCTGTTTAAATTGTGTGTGCATAGATGCTGGAAAAACCAAGAAAAAATGCTGTTTTTGTTGTCTGGTTCCCTGACCCTACTTCAGATGAAACAGAACAATTTATAGATGTCGGGGAGTTGTTAGGTCAGGGAACCAGACTAACTGGCATGCACCTGTTCACGGATGTGCACCGAATTGCAAACAAAATGTGGACCAACTAAATTTGGAAAATGGGAGGCAGTATTTGAAACAAAGTTAGGTTTCTTCCAATGATGGTCGGCCGACCATCATCGGAAATTGATACAAAAATTCCACTTTTCTTGAAAATGACAGCACACCAGGTGCCATGATTTCACAGGATGCTTGAGACTATTATTCACTTACGGTACAGTCAAGTAAGCTACAGAGTATTTCATAATAATTTAGTACATGTAGTTCTGTTTTTTGATGTTTGCAAATGATATAATTACCTTTAAGCAGCGGCCTGGTAAATTTGAATCATGTTTCATGTCCCTATCACCTTGCGTGTGTATATTAAGGGGGGGGGGGGGGTAAAAAGGGCACAACTCTGCTTGTCACATTAAATTGTCCTTGACAATGGACTGAAGAACACCAATATCTTTGAGATCAACCAACCTGAGGACACACAGTCTGCAGACTTAGTGATAAATGGGCCAAAACATGACCAACACCCTGCGCCGATTGTAAATTAAACTCATTCTTGGGGTTTCATTAGGTGAACCATGAACATTCGTGAATGGGTAAATGTTGCTTGGCTGCTGTAAATGTACCAGTATTTCGCTAAATCTAAGATACAGAATCTATACAGTAGCCCCAATTTCTAATGAGCTTTGAAAACTTCACATTTTTAAGTAGGAAGGTTGAGCTCAAATTTTGCACAACTCTTTTAAGAATTTCTAGGAAATTTTCATTCTTAGAAAAGGGTTTGCATTTACAGGTTTTATTGGAACCATGTACCGTTTCTGTAACGGTTGGGTACTTGTACAAGTATTCTTTTGTACAAAGGCCCTTGTTTTTCTTCTATTTTTGGCAACTTTTCAATAAAAAGGTTTTCTTTCTGTTTCGGAAAGACTAGTGTTGTATCTGTAAAGATTCTTCACTTATGGTAAAAAAAACGAGAAATTGGGCTTTTAATCCTTCCTCTAACAGTCTCAAATCCTCCAATTTTAATACGACTTTTCATACAACCAAGATGCACTCCACGTGCTCTTTTTGAGTTTCACCTCAAAAACTAGGAGTTTTTTTTCCAACATATTGAATTATGTAATTTCCCAGTTGTTAGATTACTACCTACAGCAATGGGTGGCTTTCCCCTTCTATTCCTTGGGGAAATAGCAACTTGTCGCTCTTCTGTTGACATTTTGCTACAACAATTTTCGGTAAAGTTTTGTACACAAAAATCAGGAGCCAAGGACGATTTTCAGTATAGCCGAATGTTCAATATAGCAGTGTTCGGTATAGCGACGTTCCACTGTACTTATCTTGAAGAGCACAGGGCATCCAATTTGAACACATGGTTGCTAAATTTTAGATTTTTTTTTTAGGATTAAAGGGAATATACAACATTTGCAAACATCGAAAAATAAAACTACCAAGTTTTTACGAAATACCTTACTAGGATGTTGGTAAATGACAGTCTTAAGCATCCTGTAAAATTATGGCACCTGGTGTGAAGTCTTGTTCAAGAAAATTGTATTTTTGTATACATTTCCAACAGTGGTCGGCCGACCACAGTTGAAAAAACCTGACTATTTTTCAACTACTGCTCCAGATTTATCAATTTTGTTCAGCCCAAATTTTGTTTGCTAATTGGTTACATGTTCATGAACGGGTGCAGGCCAGCTAGACTGGTTCCTTTACCTTACATTTTTCAGGCATCTATAAATTGATCTATTTTATCTTTAGTGGAGTCAGGGAACCAGACTACTTGAACATTTTTGTTTTTCTTGGTTTTTCCAGCATTTTCGAGCACAAAACCTCTAAACATGTCAGTGTAACAATATTTGATCTGTTATACTAACCCCTCAAACAGTTCCTTTCTGAAAATGACAGCAAAAGCCAATGATGTACATTCCCTTTAATTACCTGTGGATCAAGCTTTCCCACTCGTTGATAAAACGGTTCGTCCACAGCCACCTCCACTTTACACTGCTCTCCCTCCCCCGGCACCTGGAATGCCAGCACGCTCTCATCCAGCAGAGCGGTCCGGCCAATCGCAACCTCCAATGGGCGGTTGACGAGCACCAGCTGGCCAATCACGGCGGCCGTTAGATGGAGAATTACGAGAAGCGTCGGTAGGACGGTTCGCGGGAAGGCGGCCATGTTGGATGTCCCCGCTTCACACTATGCAGCTTGATGATTGGACTCCAACTGCAGGCGACACGAGCTGATTGGCTAAGACATGTCAGTGACCAAGCAGAACCTGAGGGTTTGAAAAAGGAAATTATCAAAGAAGGATATTTACCAACTTTATTCCTTTTTTTTGGTGGGGGAGAAGGGCGGGTTTGGGGGCAAAAGAAAGATGTAACTTTACCATGAAGCCCTGATTATCGATGTAATTGTATAAAAGATGCAATCAAACCACCAAATTCATACCGAATTCTGTTGCAAATTCTCCAAACTGTACCTTTCAAAATGTAAAAAGGTGTTAGATGCAGTTTTGGGTCATGCTGAAGTTTAAATTTATTAACTGTTTTTTCTTTTCAGAAAATTTTGTTACAAAAAAATATGAAAATACATACATGTATATGTGTCTGTGGCATGTCATGAGTTTTCAGAAAATTTTCAGAAAATTTTCAGAAAATTTTGTTACAAAAAAATATGAAAATACATACATGTATATGTGTCTGTGGCATGTCATGAGTGACATTGTGCCAACTAAACTGACGATGTTGTCACCACACATACAACCTAGACTTCAGCATCACCGCAAGTTTTGTAAAACTGCCTTTAAACTAACCAGGCAAATCCAGGATTTTTATTCAGACTTGCAACTCGTTACAACAAACACTCTCTATAAACGCCGCACACAGCGCGTCACATTTCATAGCTTTTGCACTTATTAAAGCCTTGATGTCAGATATCAGCGCTTTTGTGTTTACAGGGCCAGAACTGTCGCGCTGTGCTTAACAACTTCGGCAAAAGAACCTTGAAAGCTAGAGATTATCCATTCAGACTTCATCCGGATGAAAAAAAAAAAAAACACTTGCTGACTGTATGGTTTTCATAGTTCCTGTAAATAACCCAAAAATAATCGAACAGAATAATGGACAACTGGTTTTGTGTTTTTTATTACGCCCCGTACATCTTTAGGAATCAAATGCGCTCTTCTTTCATTGGTCACACTTAACAATTGTGGACTGCTGTGATGTGGAATATGACCTTTTTAACACCCGAGGGGAGCAAGCGCCATTGCCCCCAAGGGAGTTAAAAACAGCATTTGTTGATGCGCTGGAGACGGTGTCATGCCTTGTTTTGCATGATCTGAAAGTTTGGTTTAATTCCACTGGTAGGCCTACACAACAGAGTTATTTAAGATCAAAAGTAGGACATGTTTTTCTTGACACTTATATACATTGTACCTTTTAGCAATGTTTAGTAAAAATAGTAAATGCAGTGCGACTTGCTCTTGGCCAATCAAGATACAGAATCTGTGGAAGAGCTGATATCAAAAAAACGTTCACACCATGTGGGCCGTGCCGGTGCCAGACTCTCCAATGGGGGGGGGGGGGGGGGGGGGGGGGGCAAAGAAAGAATTTGGGGGCAACATAGACCCCGTTCCCACTTGATCCACCAATTGGGGGATCTGATCCACCTTTTGCCAAATTGCCGGATCAGATCCCCCAATTGGTGGATCAGATCCGGCAATTGTGTGTAGTGGGAACGCTAACCGTTATAAGGTGGATCAGGATCAGATCCACCTTTTCTGATCCACCTCTGGACCAGGATACAGATCCCCCAATTGGTGGATCAGATCCAGCAATTGCCGGATCACGATCAGATGGGAACGCAAAAGGTGGATCTGATCCGGCAATTTGACCTGTTAACATCCGCCCGGTGCACGAGTGGCGCGAAAATGTTGTGGTCTCATGAACGAAGAAACACGTTTTCAGGCGTGTAGCTCATGTGAACATTTCCAGCGTATACAACATGCACAATAAACAACCGCTGAACTACGGGCTAGCACCGCGCATGCAAAAGCGCACGTGGTATCCTAAAACTACACTAGGCCTTATTTTTGTTGCGTGTTCGTCCATTACTAAACCTTTTTCATTCCTGAAATTTTACTTATTTTTCCATCCATAAGTGACTCTGAGTCCGCACTCACCAAAAGACTTCACTTTGGCACAGAATCATGGAAAGCTTACGAGTATGCGATGAGAATAGTGCCGATAAGCGGTACGTACTGAGGTGACAAATCTGAAGTATTGATTATAGAAAATTGGAAATGATGTCGTAGTACATCATGTGACCGTTTCTAACCAATGAGAAGCTTCAGAACCAGGGAATCCCTTATCGATGCATTGGTTTCTGACGTGATGTCACACAATGAGCGGCTCTGATCTGTTGGATTTCACCTGTTAATTTATGCACGCACGGATCCTCTACGGATCCGTGATTTATGTTGGTGAATTTGCGTAATTTTTGTCCGTGAATTCTGATAGTGCTGTTTGAAAACTGACCCATCCTGGTCTAGCACGCAACCATGCAACAATGGCACTCCCACAGAGCGCGCGTAATTCCGAACTCAGTGACCTTTCGGACACCACATTTCCGTACGAAAAGGTGGATCAAGCATAAGTGGGAACGCGTCTTGCGGTTTCGTTGCGGTAAGATAACGATCACACTAAAATGCAGGATCTTGATCCACCTTTTTCCAATTCAAGTGGGAACGCGGTGTATCACCGCGTTTCCACTTGAATTGGAAAAATAGACAATTATGGGGGGGGCCCTTCATTTGACGCTTGGAGGGTCTGTTCAATAGAGGGTTCCCAGTCTTCATTCAATGTAGTAAAATATTGACTTGGAGTCACTCCCTTTTTTTACCTTAATTTTTTTCTCTATTTTGTCTTGTTTTCTTCTTTGGGGGCAAAGGGGGCAAGAAAGACAACTCCCCCCCTAGCGCCGCCCTAGCGCCACCACTGAATGTGGTCCTACAGATAAATCTTTGCCAAAAGGTCGTGATGCTAGCCACATTAGCAACGCTGCAATGCAAGGAAATAGCAATCTGAGACCAGACAGCCGGTTTCATCCAATAACCACAAAGGGAAACTGACAAGGTTGAATTCATGCTCTGGGAATTGCTCATCATAAAATTGATTGAAATAGATGTCAGGTGCAACAGGGACAGGGGAAAAAAGTGGACAACAAATTTATAGCATCACCCGGTAAAGCGACCCCTAAAATGTATCTGTTTTCTCAAAAAGAATCTTAGCCACGGAGCTGAAACTTGCACAAAAAATAGTTGCTATGCACCTTATTGAATATTTTGAGCAATTTTGCACAATAACCCAATGGTCCTACAGTATACCTTTAACAAGACACCATTATGCAGTAAAGTCAAGTTCTACTCTCCAGAGACCCCCAGCCCACGTGAAGGACTGTAATTCATTTAAGTCAATGTCTCCCCATTCCGTTTATAACCCCCGCCCCAACCCTCACACATCGACGTAACCTGAAAGGAACCTAGCACGTTCTCTGTAGCCTAGGGACGGCTGGGCTAATGAGACACATTTCCCCCCTGGCCTCCGGGCTTTCCTGTACGCATTACAGCCACTGATTAATCATACCCAAAAGCGGTTTTCTGGATGAGTCTAACATAGCACCCCCCCCCCCATGGCTTTGGGCAGACAACCTATTTTAGGGAACTGACTTGTTTTATGCTAGACTTAGGTATTTTTTCAGTGGCTAATCTAGTGGGATGAGGGGGGGAATCATGTCCCCCCCCCCCCAAAGTGACCGAATTGTTCTCAAATAATGCCATTTTTTATTTGGGAGAGTCTTTCCATCCCCCCGGCACATCCTCCGCCCCTACTCCCCCCCCCCCCCCTAACCTCCCTGGGTCCACCCTTGTTTTTGGAATCAACGTTTTATTTTGTAGGCTATTGTCTCGCCTACATGTTTTGAAATCGACAAAGGTCCAACATTTAAACAAAACTGGATAACATCTAACACGGCCAGGCAAGGCATAAATGATAGGCTACTGTTAATACTGCAACGGTGTGTACACAGAATTTCTCTGTCTCACTGACTGCAAACCATAGGAAATCATTAGACTTTAAGTAAATTCATGTTGATATGAATTCAATGTAATATTTATATTCAACATGTTCTAGTGCGAGAAATTTCCAAGGCCCAATTGGGGTTCACTGGATTTTGATAACTTTACAGCCGTTTCAAACTTTCACAAAGCTAGTTGAGTTCTCCTCTGGAATCCTGATGCCCCTCGTCGAAGAGGTCGTCCCAACAAGATGACCCTGAAAACATCCATCGAGCTAGAAACTGGTCTGAGCGGTCCATCTCTTTCCAACACTATGCTTGATATGGACAGTTGGGCCCAACTCATCAATTAGTCATCCATGAAAATGAATGAATGAATAAATGTGTGCGAAGCCAATTTCAGATCACACCTCCTTTTCACATGCATAAAATGAGCCATTTTATCAACAACAACCCCCTCTCCCCCCCCCCCCTAACTTAAAGTGGTCATATTTGGGAGAAAATGAGAAAATGACACCTCAGGAATTCTAGTGTGAAATCCTACAGTAATAAACTATCCCCCTAAAAAAAATAATTCAATTTCCACCATGTATTTTTTAAAAGATTGACACCTTCACGCCTTCACAAACCATCATCTCTATTAAACAACGCTTACGACCAAGTTTTACACAACTTCATAAGAAATCTATTACCACTAGCACTTTCTGTCTGAAGCTGTAAATGTTCTCGACTCAAAAGGAGGGAAAACGACTATTAAAACCTGGAGTAGGGGGAAGACACAATGAATTTTGCGCATTAAATCGCAAAACAGCACTTCAAATTGCCACTTCAAGGTTCACGCCAAGCATTCCTCAAATGAATGGGGGTTTGCAGTCTGCTGGGTTGTTTGTCGCCTACAGTTGAATGATGTGTTACCTAGGGGCAGTAGGGGCTATTACCTGTAATAACCATCTGGGTGATTGTGCCGTCAACCATGCGCGTAATTGGTCAATGGGCCTTAGAATTCCTTATTGGGGGCCAATCACAGGAGGCTTTCGCTTCGAGGTCAGGAGTTGTGCCGCAGAGTCAACAGTTATGCCGTTCAAGTGAACACAGTGAATACACTAACTACAGTACATCAGTTTTGAGTTATTTTATTTGGGATATGTATATATTGATGTTGTATTCAGGTCCTAACAGCGTGGAGTTAAATACACTTAGTTCCATGCTCACAGATGGAGAATTTAGACATAATTTAAACTTCTCCAACGACATAAACTAGTAAAACAATCAGTTGGTAGAATAGACTGTTTTGTCATTTGTGCATTTCTTTTCGTTTGAAGTGCACAAAAATACTCAATATCTAAAGATGGATGCTTTTAAAACAACTAACCTGATGAAGTTTTAGCTCTGTGAATGCTGTAGGGCCTACATTTCAAGAAAATTCAACAAAATATTCTGGATCTCGAGTTCAGTTCACAAGTTGCCACGTCATAGTTTGGATTGCCCCTCTTTGTGACACAATCCCGAAATCAGCATTTGTGACATGATTCTCAATCATTCAGCCGATAGTGAAACGATGCCACACACTGATCCGACGAATAATAGCAGCCTCACGCACATGCATGTGCATCGTTTCAATGCTTGCACCCATTTACGGATTCACCCAATTACAAACCAACTACTAACGGAAATTTCCAAAAATGTGTCATTTGACACATCTTTGTAAATGACATTCTTTTATTCTATTTTTTTTTCTCAGAATGACAGAGGGAATAATTTCCCAGGAAGTTTAGTCCCCTTACTATCTTTCAACCAAGTACGCTTTTCAACAATAATTACGTCAGTTACTTTTTGGATAGCTGCAAATGATGGACTGTAGCTTTAAAGGTACACAGGATCATCTGCTGTTTGTACAATTTCTTTCCTCCACAGAATTGCTCAAAATCCTACCAAGGATGCATAACAACTAAACCGGTTGAAAATTTAGCTTAGTGGCCCCTGGACATTTAAAAAAAACAGGCAAAACCTTCAATGTACCCGTCTGTATGCATGTGTGCAAAATTGTTGGGGTCACGTAACTGGGTTGGGGTCACTATAAAGCAGGGTTACACATAACAAAACTGTGCCCATTGGCAAACTTTCTTAAAGGTATAGTACATCATTTGTAATTTGTGCATTTTGTTCGTTTGAAGCAACAAAAGTGCTCAAAATCTAAAAAAAAAGGGTGCTGAACAACTAACCTGATGAAGTTTTAGCTCAGTGAATGCTGTATATTCCGAGAAAAACAACATTCTAGGATCTCGATTCCAAATCAAAAGTTGCTGAATCATGTTTTGAATTGGGCCTGAATTCAGCGTCCGAGACACGTTCTCACTGAGCCGGTTGCAGCTACGCGATGTCGCGCACCGATCCGACGAATTATAGCAACTGCGCGCGCGTCTGCATCGTGTCAACGCTTGCGCGCGCTTCGCCGAATAAAAAAACGAACTACTAACGAACATTTCCAACGGTGCTTCTTAAGACGCACCGTTGGAAAGGGCTTCTTCCATGATTTCTTCAAAATGACAGCTTGCCAGAGAGAATAATTTCACAGGGAGTTTAGTCTTCTTACTATTTCAACCAAGTATGTTTTCCATCACTAATTACGTCAGTCACTTTTTGGATAGCTGCAAATGATGGGCTTTGGCTTTAAACCACCTTCAAAGTTCAATGATTGTTTTCTTCCCAAGCAATGATACCATCTCAGGCTCTGGCGGAATAATATCACAGGGTATTTGGTACCAGTCATATTGTTACTTTAAATCAGTACCGGTAGAAGTTTCCGGGTAATTTGCACATGTTTCTACTTCTAAAAATTTGTTTACATGCCCTTTAATACAGATAGAGAAAATTAGACATAAAAACTGCTTCTACAGGATAAATCAGCATAATTAGTTTCTAAAAGGTACATATAGGATCACCTGCTCCATTTTCTTTCTCTTTTTGATTTATTGGAACTTTTTTTTCAACAAAATTGCTCAAAATCTTGGTTAGGATCCATAACATACAAAAAAAATTCCATAAAAAAAAATGCACTAGCAAAATGTAAGAATTTGACATACATGGGAAAGGTCTCCCCCTAAATGAGAAGGGTGCATTTGTAAACTTTTAGTTAATATAGTGTGCCTGATTGTAGGATTTATCAGCGCTCCCCATTGAAAATATTGGCACGAGAGACACCAGACCATGCCGGAGCTGGGGTTGCGAGCATAAGGCTTGCCCCGAATCACGTGATATAGTAACAGTCTCTTTGGTCGGGAGAATGCAAAGTTAAAACGTGCAAAGCATTGGATTAAGTCAGCGTTCCAGATTTTTATTCAAATTTAACCTACAAATGGGATTGTGTGCTGCGACGCTAGGTTGCACGAATAGCACGCCAGTAAAAATTGCCGTGCGACAATTGATATGGGATGCCTGAGTGTTTTGCAGTAAGTATTTTATAAAGATGTGAAAGATGAACCGTCATTGACCAAAAAAGGTTACCGTTGACAAAAAAAGATGCACCTGACAATAAAGCGTCGGACCTACCGGTATGAGGCATCAGACGTATGATACGGACCCAAATTTATAGTCAATCCAGTGTTTTGTGTGAATGAAAAAGCTATTAAATGACACAAAATTAACTTTCTATTCTGTTTGTCTTCTTAAATTAAAATAATGTTCCCTTTATCCAAATACTGCACGATGAAAAACATGGTGGAATGGACCAATGAAATACCACAGCTGCCTGATGAATATTTATGAGCTTGAGGTATAGTAATACAAATCCAACATGTTTTTGCGAGGAAATAGTGAAAACAAATGATCCCTCGATGTTGGATGATTGGGTTAGGGTCATTAGTTTTCACTATTTCCCCACAAACCATGTTGTATTTTATTACTATCTTGACAGCAAATATCCGGCTACAGCGCTGCGTAGCTAGCGGCGCTAGTATGCGCTACAGCAATACACTATATAGTCATGTTCCCTAACGAGGCGCACTTCGAAGCTTACCCGACTTTCCTCGTGTAGTGTTGCCAAACCTCTTTGTTGACATGACAAACCTCAAATTCATGCAGTAAAATACTAGTACTTTTACCTTATTAATGCTTGCTATTTAATCTCCGTGAACAATTTCGGTTTCATAAAATTTAATCCGAAATTCAAAAACGGTGGCGTCCGGAAATTGGGCACAAATTGGCGGAGTGTTCCCTAACGTGGCGCACTTGAATAAATCTCAGAAAATTCCAAATTAACATTTAAGAATTTCTGTGAACTTGATAAATTCTGATAAATAATTATAATCTCTTCTTACATACCCAGCCAGCTGTTTGTCAGAAAATTATTTTCTTATTTTCGGGGCATTTTCAAAGGGTTCACTTTGCACTTGAAAATAAAATCGGAAAATCACGCCAAAATAAATGTTTCTTCTAACTTTGTTACGGGTAAATAAACTCGTGATTTATGAACAGGAGTGTTTAGAACTTGATGAAATTTCACTTTCTGTGAAATTTCAGTTAAAACTTTTGCTCTAGGTAGGTGCTACAGGCGTAAAATCAAAGTGCGCCACGTTGGGGGCCGCGCCACGTTAGGGTACATCAACAATAGTAGCCTACAGCTTATACAGTTGTATACCACTCAACGTACGTGTAAACGACAACTGCGATTTTACGAGCCTACAAACACAGACCCAAGTACAATCTAATGACACTTATCTCGTCTGCAGGAAAATTTACAAACAAGACGTGAACAATGAAGCTTTATGTCACCATTGGTCTTCCAAATAATTAGATTTCTTACCTCAATCTCAGTCACGTCAGAGCATGCAGAGCAGCCCATCTATCTGCATCATCAGCGGTGCTTCAGCTCTCAAACTACACCTGTTAACTTACAGGCTACAGGCGCTGTATGTCCCGATATCGTCCGCGATGTATTACAGCACACAAAAGTACAAACTTACTTTATTACTATGGAGCGCAAATTCGTCCATAAAATAATACTTTTAATACATGTATACATTTTGCACACATTGTTGCTGCCGGCCCCGGGAGTTAATTATCCAGGAGCTTTCTTCAGGAAAAAGTTTATATTCTGTTACTTCTATCAAAGGATTCACCAAAATTCCCACACCTCGATTTCCATCCTTATTTATTCAGCGGGGGCACAAGGTCACTAGGGTGTTCGCTCGTACCCCCCCCCCCCCCCCCCCCCCCCCCCCCCCCGCCAAGAGCAAAACTAGGGTGGGGCAGGGAGGGGCAGGGAATCATATTTAGGAGGGGGAAACTGAATGGATTTTTATCAAGAAAGTCAATGTTTTCTAAATGTGTCTTGGTGGTCGGTCGGTCTGTCCCCCAAAATTGACCCAAAATATTTGACCAAAAATGAGCAAATGACGCGTGGTCGCAAAAATGCACTCTTGCAAATAATTTGTAAAGTTGGTCATGAAAATTTTGTAAATGGAGGCAAGAATATGTGCAGCTGGTACCGCGCTTTCTAGCACACTATATTTTATGGGAAACTTAAGAAGCTTATTTTTGTCAATTTTCAGAGACAGACTATAGCGCAATAGCGCAGCGTGGTTTTCAAGTGGGTACGGCGGCCCGGGCTAAATTGTACGCACAATCATTTCATGCAAGACTTTCATGCAAGACAGCCAGAGCTTATTGTGCACTCGCACGTGTTTCTAAATCAAGGGAAAAGGAGTCACCGTCATCTCAAAGTACCATTTGAGTCATAAAAAAAAATCTTTAATTTTGTCTTTCATGGCTGTCCATACCGATTTTGTCGACCGTGGGATACAATGAGACCGGATAAAGATGTTACCCGAAATACAACCGCGGCTGGTAATGGCCTTTTGTTTGCCCAAATCACGGGAAGTTGCGGTCGCGCGCTTATGGTCCGCTAGTCTTTTATGAATGCCTGCTAAAATCCTTCGGCAAAGCAAACAGACTGCTGTCCTTGTTTGAGCAACAAATTGGGTTGTTTATTTTGACTGGAGGATGCATGATGGAACTATCAACACAACAGTGATGGCATTTGGTCTACTACCTTAGGGGCGGGGTTGAGCAATGTCTTGGGGGGGGGAGGTTGCAGGCTGTTTTCCAACTTTATATCTTCCCCAATACAGAGAAGGAACCCCCTCCCAACAAAAAACAAACAAACAAAGAAACAAACAATGTGGTTTTACTTTACCAGGCGCGGATCCAAAGGGGAGGGGATAATTAAGGGGTAAAAAAAAAACCAAAAAAAACCCAGCTGTCCAAAAAAAAAAAAATAATAATAAATAAATAATAGAAATTCCTTAAAAATAATCCGACCCCTGTTCCCGACACCCAAAAAAATTATACTGGTAATAATGTCTACCTTTGCATATAAAATACGGACAGAGCCAGCTTAGTTAGGGGGCATTTTTACACTATTCTGTACTATAGTGCTAATAATTGTTGGAGTTGAACAGCGCCCCCATGGAAACTATGATACGACCCCCCCCCCCCCCCCCCCCCCCCCGAATAACCTTATTCCCTCATTCTTTTTTTCCTATTTTGGATAAACTATTTTTTTCAACAATTTTTTTTTTTCAACATGATCCAAAAGGTTTGTAACTCACACAAAACTGAGCATTGCTATCTGTTCCCTGCTCTATGTTATCACAGGTTACCAATCATTCCAAGTACCCAGACGTTACCACGCCTTAAAAACAACATTCCAGGGTAGTCTGGTTGGCGTAGCAGTTCTTTCCTCAACTTCCACTGCTGTGCAGGACCAGGGTTCGATTCCCGCCTGGTCCAATATGTGGATTGAGTTTTCAGTCCATACCAGATTCTGTGGGTTTTCCCAAGAATATTCTTCTGGGGTTTTCCTCCCACCTCTAAAACTGTAATTTCTTATCATTGTCTTCTCTAGAATTCTTCAGGCTTGCGAGCTACAGTGCCTAGGGTGCTTTTTGAGGAATCCTTGGTTTCAATACCAGAAATAATTAATAAACAAAATACTTTTTAAAGCCTTGCGAATAATTACAATCAAATATCACATCGACAACACAATAATTATTGCTGAAAACATTTATCAATCTTTTATTTTCATAATTTGAAAATTAAATATATCACTTTGCCTTTACTTCAAGTGAGTTGTACAATTGGGTGCTGTACTTAGGCTACATTATATTTGCACAACCCGACTGCCCTGTCCAAAGAGGCAATAGAGGGACGGCTTCTTTCTATTTTCTTCACAATTTTGTGTGTGTGTGTGAGAAAGAGATCAGCCATTACCAGCACAATGGACAGGGCAGTGGGTTTGGCACAAAGGCTATGGAGCTAACATTCAGAAACTATGCTAGGGCTGTGCATTTCCGAATAGTTTAGTATTCGATTATTCCGGCTTGATTGATCGAATATTAAAATATTCGATTTTTAAAACGGACAGATCAATTCAAACTTAGCATAAACTGGCTGCCGATCCGGATTTGGGTGCACCTGCATTCTGTCGAAAATTGACGGAGTTTATAAAAATTTAAAAGTACAGGTAGCAGAAAGGCTGATGTTTGCCCGATTTTAAAGAAATTTGAGCTCATATTCCTCACGGAAGCTCTGAAATCATGCCCGAAAGTGGTTTTTAAACAAAAGTGTGGCATTTGACAAACAGTAGAACCAAGAAATGTGTCTTTTATCATGTCCTCGAGCTGCTCACGTCTTTTTGAATATTTGAATTGGAAAAAAAAAAATTCATACGGATATTCAGATGATGATCGAATACTTGAGTATTCGGATATGCGGCACAGCCCTAAGATATGTGCCCTATATTTTATGCTAGTTCTGGACTTTTGGAGCCATTTGAATTAATTTAACAGTTAAATGAAAAGTGTTTTCAGAGAAAATGTCACCAATAAGTCAATTTAGGTACAGAGTAAATTTACTCTTGTTTTGATAGCTCAATAAAAAAAAACCCATATTTTTAATTTCAAAAAGTTACCAAAAATTCTATAATTAAGTAGGCTGCAGTGAGGATTTGTGATTTATTATTTGTGTGTACCTGAATTTTTGTGTTTTAACATGAACATTCTTTTGTGAAACATGTGACCTTGCGCTTTGAACAACCACGAACCCATAGACAATGGAAAAAGTGAAACAAAAATGCTAAAACATAAACTTAACATAACACAGAGTATTTATAATTACAGTAACAGGGATAGAATACATATATGGTGATGTTGAAGTCGTGTCCATCACAAGTCCAGTCGCAAGTAAACCACAAGTGTTTTCACAAGTCCAGTTACAAGTAAACCACAAGTTTTTTCACAAGTCCAGTCACAAGTAAAAGAGCATGCACAAATGACAAAGGAATGCTTTTTGGTCACAGATGGTCTGAATATCTTGTGACTTCAGGCTGGATTACTTGTAAGGACTTGTGAGGACTTGTGAGGACTTGTGAGGACTTGTGAGGACTTGTGAGGACATGTGATGGACTTGTGATACTTGTGAGGGACTTGTGATACCTGTGAGGACTTGTGAGGACTTGTGATACTTGTGAGGATTTGTGATTGACCTGTCAGGACTAGTGAGGACTTGTGAGGACTTGTAACAGACTTGTGAAGAGCCTGCGAGGACTTGTGATGGACTGGTGAGGACATGTGATGGACTTGTGAGGATTTGTGAGGACTTGTGATGAACTTGTGATGACTTGTGGACTGGTGAGGACATGTGATGGACTTGTGAAGACGTGTGAGGACCTGTGAGGACTTGTGATGAACTTGTGAGGACTTTGGGGAAATTGTAAAGGCATTTGATGGACTTGTGAAGACTTGTGATGGACTTGTGAGGACTCGACTGCAACACTGATACACAGTTATATAAAATTGGAGTTTCAAGGTATTCGAAAAGTAGACTATTTTTGTGAAAACTTAAAAACCTGCAAATCTAATTTGGGGTCCTGTTCTAAGAAAAAAAAATCGTTTATTCAGATTAAAAATGTCTGGTGGGTTGAACTCGTTTAATACCTGTCTCAATACTGCCATCGACTTTACCAATTTAGTTAATTTACACTGAGGAATTTTATGTATGAATGAATTGAAGTAACTTTAATGTAAAACTGAATAGACCAACTGTAGAATGAAAGTTGTGGTTGTTTTCAAACGCCAAATAGCAGGAGTTATCATTTAGGAACACTTATGATGAATAAAAAATTTCTCTCAAAAATGTATCTTGTTGAGTATATACACAGAAAAAACAGTGCTGTGGCCACTTGCCCTATGTCACAGCCTTTCTTAAATTCTCTTGTTGGCTCAAATATAAGCTGAATATTATGTACACTTTTCAGAACAAGTACATCTGGTCATGGGAGAAGATTGCATAATTTTTGTTTCAAATAATACATAACTGACAACATTTGTCAAACAAAAAAATAGTATCACAGTTTCATGGGATTTTTGTTTTAATTACATATATGACAAAGATACTTTTGACAGTGAATTGCAGATTGTCACGGAAAACTGGTCGATAAATGAATTTTTTTATGAACAATAGGCAGGACAAATAGAACTTTTTAAAAACTTAAAGGGAATATACAACATTTGCAAACATCGAAAAATAAAACTACGAAGTTTTTGCGGAATACCTTAATAGGATGTTGGTAAATGACATTCTAAAGCATCCTGTAAAATTATGGCACCTGGTATACTGTCATTTTCAAGAAAAGTGGTATTTTTGTATCAATTTCCAACGCTGATCGGCCGATCAGCGTTGGAAACAACTGGCTTTTTTTCAAATACTGGCCCCAATTGACCATTGCACTTGTTTGCAATCGATTACAAACCTATGAACGGGTACGAGCCAGCTAGACTGGTTCCCTGACCTTACAATTCCCCAATGTATGTAAACTGCTCTGTTTCTTCTTATATGGAGTCAGGGAACCAGACTATAGGAAAATGATCGTTTTTCTTGATTTTTATAGCATTTTCGAACCCAAAACCTCCAAAAAGTCATTGTAACTATATTTGCTTTATATTTCCAACCCCCCAATTCCATCCATTTCTGAAAATTACAGCAAAAGCAAATGATGTATATTCCCTTTAAGTTTGACAAATTTCAAAAGGTGTCAAGTTTAAATTTGTACAATTGCATGATTTGTGGCCTTGTTTATTTGTCTGTGCAGTTGTCGTAACGACCAGATGTTATCCTATATTTACTGTGACTAAAATTACTAGCACGGTGATTGGTACTTTAATGCGAACAATGCATGCAGTGTGTGTGTCTCTATCAGAACAATATCATTTGGCAAAACTAAATTACCATAGAATGCTCACCACTTCTTCACTCTTGAATAATAGTGTGATTAAATTTTAAGGCTAAGAACGTGACAGATGGTTAGACTACAAGGCAGCAAATTTTTACCCATGATTTCAGTCCTTCGTATGGATTTGTGCACTCAGGACACTCAAAATGGCCATAAGTAGTGGTGTGGATTTACGGGTAGTACGGATACCGGGTACTCTATTGAGGTAAAACATGGACACCCGGGTACCAGCCATAAAAGAATCCCAACCGAAAATTCAAATCCCGGAAGTTGTCTAAAGAGCTTTATAGCTTGACAGTGTAAACTGCAACTTTCGTGAGCGTCATTTGTCGGGCATTAAAATGCACATAAACGTGAAATCTGTTTCGGTTTTTCCATGTATCTCGGTTTTCATTTTGAAAATTTCCGGCAAATGGCTTTCCAAACCTGTCTTTTTCATTGTCTGAGAAGTTGCTAAATAATTTGTAAAGTTGGTTCCGGGTACCCGATTCCATAATCTGGAACCGGTTCCTGACATCAGCGGTCGGGGAACCGGATACCCGGTTCCGATGCACACCCCTCAGTCAGATTTTTTTCCAAAGAGTTGCTCTGCTTAGCCATTGTTCAAACAGGTCTTTATTAAGGGGGTGGTTTGTATACAATTGAAAGGTTTGGAAAGTTTGGTGGCCATCAGCTGCAAATTAAAATCGACATTGGAGATCATGTTCCTCTTTAGTTCCTCAACAGTTTTAACTTAGTGGGGGGAAAAATGAGGAACTTTTAAAAATTAAAGAATTTTGAAATTTTCCAAGAATGAAACATTGCTGTTAGTTTGAGTCTTTTAACCCTGGCAAAAATTCTCACTAAAAGTGTCAACCATGGGCTTATGTGTGGTTTTCACGACTCGGCACGGATGCAAAATTTTAACTTCAACTTCAATTCCCAACCAACTTTTAAGTAAACTGAAACAGCCTTTTGTTTACTGCATACAAACGACAATTGATGCAGTCTTCAAACATACACTAGTGAATTCCAACTTTACATCAGTGTGTGACACTAACATTTGGCAGGTCAAAATTTCAGAGGCGGACACTTTTCTCTCAAAAAGACCTTTTTTTCTGGATCAAAACCAACTCCAGTTTGTTACTGAGACACTGACTGAATGTTTCAGTTTATCAAGGTTTTCACACGCCATACTCTGGTGACTGCCACTTATAATCAAAAGAGGGCGCCCTTCATGTAGGCGTGCGACGTCAGCTTTCACAAAATTAACTACAATCACCATTTACAACAATCATCGTTAAATTACTCATCCAACAAAATTATTGCACATTGTTTAAGAACTTTTAAATTAGTTGCACGATTTTTTTTTCCCACTACAACATATCTCCAGTTTTGTTTTTTGGTCTTCTTTCATCAACTAAGACATTTTTTTTTTGCATAAACGCCATAACAGCCATGTTCATATTTACAAATATCAGCAATGCGATAATCCTGTGGTTTTTTCTACTAGAGAAAAATAGGGCAACAAGAAAGAACCCCAAAACGCCCAAAACAAACAAGTATCTAGCCAAATTGTTTTTGTAAACCTTTACGAAAACTACAGTGCTGAAAAAAAAGGAAATTTAAGTTAATTTAAGTCTCATTGATTCCTTCGCTTAAAAAATAAATCTGACTACTTTTTACAACATTTTTTTCAATGTAATAATATAACTTCTCAATAACCTCTTTCCCGTTTTTAATTATTTTTTTCTCATTACGGCAGCACTATTCTATAAGTAAACGTGTGGCATTGATTTCGTAAAATTTGAAAACAGTTTATAAAATTTTGTCACGTGTGCTGACACAACTTACTTAGGATGTAAGTTTAAGGATCCGATCAGTTTTTTTTTTATAAAACGTCCAATTGCAGCTTTATGTAAATATTGTGCAACAATCATGCTATAAATTACAAAGGTAAAAAACAACCGCTTTTCAAATTGCTTTTCCTTTACATGTCTTCAACTCAGTCCCAGGCAACTCAATCAGTTTCGAATCCTTCAGTTGAGCAAATATTTAGTGTGGCATTCTCTTAAACTGCATAGCCCCACGCAAACAAAAAATTGAAATTAAACAAAAAAAACATGCCTGAAAGGTAGGGTAGATCGTTTGTCATTTGTGCATTTTTTTCATTTGAAGCAACCAAAGTGCTCAAAATCTAAAGACGGCCAATTAACAACTAACCTGATGAACTTTTAGCTCTGTGGATGCTGTAAATTCCAGAAAAACAATAATCCTAGGATCTCGGTTTCAATTCAAAAGTTGCCAGCCATGTTTTGAATTGCGCCCAAAATCAGCATCCGGGACACGTTCTCATTCAACCGATTGCAGCTATGCAATGTCAAGCACTGAACCAACGAATAAAAGCAACCGCACGCATGTGTGTGTGTGTGTGTGCGTCGTGTCAGAGCTTGCGTGCACCCATTCACAGATTCGCCCAATTACAAACCAACTACTAACGGAAATTTTCAAAAATGCATCACTTGACACATCTTTGGAAATGGCCTTCTTTCATTGTTCTCTTCAAAATGACAGCATGCCAGAAAGAATAATTTCACTGGGAGTTTAGTGCCATTACTATCTTTAAACCAAGCAAGAGTTTCAACAATAATTTGGTCTGTTACTTTTTGGATAGCTGCAAATGATCTACTCTACCTTTGACTACAACATAGGACGAGAGTCCCATGTACTGGATCAGTGTATCTGAAAGCAAGAAACTTATCAGGTAAGAGAAAGGTTTTCCCCAGCTTTGAATCTGGGGGAAAGGCATGCTTTATGTGGCTGGTATTAAACAAACAAAAATCTACCTGTAAGATTTCAGAGTTTTAAGTCTATCTTACAACTTAACATAGAGTTTTTAATTGTGCACATGTAATTTGCATAACAAATTATTCTAGTTCTTTTCATCTCTACAAACCAACAATTTGCAGCAAAAAAAAATTGATAAGTACTATAAATTAAATGCCGGCTGTCCAATCAGCTTTCAGGCCTTCAATCATCATGCATTTTGGATGGCAACTGTTGGCCAAAATTAAAACCTGGAAGTGCAGGCTATCAACTGGCAGTCCAAAAGTCAACGGCCCAAGTAAGAATTTAGGCCCGATTTCATGACGCTGCTAAGCACACAATTTTCTGCTAACTGAGCCTTAGGTCTATTTCACGGAGACCGTAAGCAGTAAGCACAGCAAGAGGCATGCTAACCTCACAAAAAAAATTTGCTAAAAAATAAGTCACGTTACAATAGAAATCTCTATGGCGCACGCAAACTCATGAATATTCACGCTGTGAAATAGTACTTAAAGGGCCCATGACATGTAATTTTTTTAAATGCAATCCTTGAATATGCACATTATTTGGGTCCCCTTTAAACTTACTTCCAATTTTCGTTATGCCATTTTGAGGGTATTTTGGTGCCTTTTTGGTTTATATGCTAATACAAATTTCCATATTCATGAGCAAAAGTGCGATGTCATTTCAGGCAGAAATCTCAATGCTACAGCTATTTCAGCACCAAACGTTGCCAGAATTTGGGATATTTTTCTGTTGTAAAATTTTCTTTTCTTTCGTGATTCGTAATCGTGTCAGTACATGGCGGTTACCCCATTGAGCGAACTTTTCTCACAACTGTCTTTAATGAGCAAATTTTGAAGTTCACAATTTGAACAGAAAACCCCTAAACTGAACGGTGCCTTCCTGAAATGACATCACAGCAACAGCGCCCTCAGTTGTCCGGAAAAGCATGGAAAATATTTTAATATTTTAAAGTAGTGCACTTTTCAATAAAATTATCCAAAAAGGATGTCAAATAGTTGTCACACAAGAGGGGTAGAAAGTTGCACAAAATATGTTCCTCAGAAAAATTAATCTCACGGACCCTTTAAGGAAACCAGAAATAAAATTGGCCCTTGCTGGCTACAAGTTTGAGGCTGTGGCTCAACTTCAGGCGAGGTCACCAATAAGCAAAGAAAATAGTTGCTTAGCAAAAACAGGTTACCAACCAAAATGCCATTTGATTTATACAGCTTGTAACTGGTCCCCATCTGATTTTGGCTTAGCACAAAAATAAGCTAAGCACCATTTTTCGCTTAGCAGTTATACAAAATCGGCTCCCGGTTACCAGTTAACAACTCCATGCCATTCAAGCAAAGGCCAGAAAGCCGGGCTACCAGTTTCTCTTATCCTAACCCAGCTGGTGCTAAAAAGATACACACCCAAATTGTATAAATTTGTAAACAATGAAATCCTGATTATTGGCAGACGACGGACAGAACGTTACTCGTTTCTTCCAGTTGTTTGCCTGCCTCCACAACTCCTTGGATCTCTTTGGCTTCTTCAAACAACTGCAAAACACAAAGTTTAAAAAAATGGTTGGAATTATTCTTGAGTAATCACAAATAAATATAGGTTTTCCAGGCCAATTTCCCAAAATGTTCATTCACTTCTGAAAATCGGTCATTCATATTCGTCTGAATTTGAGAATCGCTCTGAACACGCGTTTCATTTTCGCTACCAGAGCATTCGATTCCATTTCAGTTCAATCATTAAGTGATTGAGCAGCAACTTTCGTTTTTGTCCATTCATATTTGTTGACTTCTTTTTCGCTTTTAGAGGGCGATTTCAAACATTCACCATTCTATTTCACTTTTAGTTTAATGCATTCGGCACCAGATAAAATTAGGGGTTTCTTTTTCATTATCCATCAATTAAATTAGCTGTAAAAATCAAGTTAGAAAAGGTATGCTTGCGTAAATGAATGCACAGGTAACGTAATTAGCCGTCTGTTTCTCAAAACCGAATGCACGGACAATGAAAACGATTGAACTTTCGTTGAATTGAAATGGGATTAAAGACGTGCATTCAAATTCAGACAAAAAGGAACGACCGATTTTCAAATGGGAATGAACATTTCAGGAAAGTGGCCGGGAAAACCTATATTAAAGTTTTTGAGACTCGGCACATATCATCAAGTTGTTCACACTTAAGTGAATGCCAATGTGAGGCAAACATTCTTGGAAAAATTCGCAGGAGTTGACATTTTTTGCAACGTTGGAAAATTTGCAGCATGAACATGGATGTCATGAAGTTGCGTTCACACTTCAGTGCAGAGTATGAACCTTCCTTATCTCAGGGCTAGAAGTTTGTTGTCGACAAACCGACAAGATCGATCGGATCTCGGAAACTGCAGGCCAAGAAAGCGTGTTCATGCATGAGTCATGTGATTGTGCCATGTAATTTCTGGAAGGGGCAGTGTTTTTAGATTAAAAAAAAATCAGGCTTTTGATCCCTTCAAAAAAAAAAAAGCAGTGCGGACATGGCTATAGATGAAGCCAAATGCAAGAAACGAAGGTGAGAGTTTTGAAAAACATCAGTCTTACCAATGAGTATTTCAGATCTTGGAATAGCTCCTGAATGAAGCGTCGGGCCGACAGGCGATAGCTACAGTTGCCGAGAAGGTACGCCACGTCAGAATACAGGCAGACATTCTCAAATGTGGACGGGAATTTCTCTTTCAAGCTGATTATAAAAGAACATGTTTAATCAAATAATAGCTCACATGTTACACATAATTAACCAAAGGGTTTGTACAGGGTGAGTCAAAAAAAAAAGATTGGGACTATTGTTTTAGTGAAGTTCTGTATGTAGCACTTTCAAAATCTAGGATATGAAAGCCCAATTCATAAGCTTTCTTTTTTAATAGCAGAAGAATCATTCAAATCACTCATGTACTTTTTAAGTTATGGAATTTTAAACACAACCACCGTTTTAAGACTCTGTCCACGAATCACAAAAAAAGGTGTGCGTTCTTTCAGCAAAACCAAAACAATTCACACACACATCCCTATGTGATTTCTTTTCGTTTTGCTGAAAGAACACTGAACTTTTTTGTGATCCGTGGACAGAACCTTAAAACGGTGGTTGTGTTTAAAATTTCGTAACTTGAAAAGTACATAAGTGATTTGAATGATTCTTGTTCTAAAAGAAAGCTTATGAATTGGGCTTTCATATCCTAGATTTTGAAAGTGCTACGCGCAGAACTTCACTAAAAAAATGGTCCCGACATTTGGGTTTCGCTTTTTTTTACTCACCCTGTATATGCATGCCTTCAAATCAAAAGTAAAAACAAATTTGAATATCATTTAAAAAATCTCATTCTTAATGCTTGAAGTCTCAACAGAGAACAATCAGTGTCCCTTAACCTTGGTGGGAAGGTAACGGTGTTTGACTCATGTGGACTTGCACATGGGTTCAAACCCTGACAGGGAGCATGGGACTTGTGTTTTGGGGCAAGACACTTTACTACAATTGCTCCTCTCCACCCAGGAGTATAGATGGGTACGTGTGACGGTAGAGACCAGATTGCACTGATGCTTGTGTTCTTGGGGAAGACACTTTACTACGATTGCCTCTCTCCACCCAGGAGTATAAATGGGTACCTGTGAGGGTAGAGACCAGGTTGCACTGATGCTTGTGTTCTTGGGCAAGACACTTTACTACAATTGCCTCTCTCCACCCAGGAGTATAAATGGGTACCTGTGAGGGTAGAGACCAGATTGCACTGATGCTTGTGGTCTTAGGCAAGACACTTTACTACAATTGCCTCTCTCCACCCAGGAGTATAAATGGGTACCTGTAAAGGTAGAGACCGCATTGTCTTGATCTCTATCTGCTGCAGAAAAATGGTCTCATAGCCTGATGAACAGTGGTAATGATTGTGTCTGTGAAGCACTTTCAGACTTTGGTATAAAATGCTATACATATATCATAAAATTATTATTATAATAACATGCACACGAGCGAGGCGCTACTTCACTAATTTCCATTGGTGGAATAGTCTATTGGTTTAAAAGATGAGTGCATTAGGCCAAAAAAAAAAAGTCTCCGTTTCTGGTATGCGCGCGCGTCGCCCTAGCCATGAGCGTCGGCAACATTAAAAAAAAAATTTTCAATGTAAGATGATGTCTCAAAACCGCTAAACTCACTGGTTTGACTGGAATCCTGCTAATGCACAATTTTAACTTGTTTTTAGATGGGGTTACGATCGAGTATAAGCTTTATGTAGCCTCTCTGTGCTCCCATTTATTTTGCACTAAAATTAGTCGGGCACCATTTGCAGACGGTGTTGTAATTTTGTAATTGTGCGTCTGGAAGCCAGACTGACGGAGCACTGTCGTGTATCTGGAACCTGTAAACGCTTTTTAGTTAGCTCAATATACTTCTCAAGCCTCATGGCCTTACTGAGGTCACCTAAAGCTGCACTCTGAAGGATATCTTGAGAGTTTTAAGCAGAGATGCCACCGATATATCAATAAAAAGCCTGAAACACTACTAAAAAACCTGAAACTACCCTTACCCCCTTTCAAAAATGAGTTTTCTGGATGTTTCAGACCAAATCCAGCACTTTTAATTTGTCACATTTTTGTGAAAAAAACTGAAGTCAGGTTAAAACCTGAAAAGTGGCATCTCTGTTTAAGGGGATCGAAGCGTCATCTGCAACATCAGCCGACATTTGAAGAGAAAAAAAATTGGGTTAAAAAAAAATTTAAATTTTTTTTAAAAACACGCGTTGCCGCACCACTTTTGGGGCAAGCTCAATACCAGAAACTGGAGACTTTTTTTTTTGGCCTTGGACACATATTTTGTTTTTCAGCACTGTCATTCAATTTTCTTATCTTTACCTCAACAGTCCTTGCTCTTGTGCCTTCATCCCAACAGAGCTACCCAAGTTGATGACGAGGCGTAGGACCTCTTTCCGGATCATGGCGCGGCCTTTCGGCGTGTCCTGCCGCATGCGGCTGGACTGGTTGGAATCGGAGCTGCTGTGGCCGCTGCCTGTGCTAGTCGACGACATGTCGGCGCTGTTTGGCGTGTAGCGTCCGCTGGCCGCGCTGGAGCCGCGCAGGCGGGGTCGGGTCGGGGGCAGGTTGCTGTCGGCCTCGCTGATGGACCGCAGCCGGTCATCTTCTGTCAAACAAAGAAGGTCATCAAATACGGGCAGTTCCACAGATTTAGAAACCTCAATGCCAACATTTCCAATTGATCCCAATGAAAAACGTGTATATCAGTTTGAAGCTTATTATCTGCATTTTACCGTAATGTACCTGAATCCATCAAAATCCACACCCCTGTTTTGGAGGATTTCGGCGGATAACCTCCATATTGAAAAAGTTGGGGGATTTTGATGGATTCAGGACATTAAGCCTAGCGATACTGCAGGATTTTGATGGATTCAGGATACCTCCATATTGAGCAGTTGGGGGACTTTGATGGATTCAGGATCTCAACAGTTTAACTCCTTGGCCATATGTTTGGTGTGTACGAAGATTCTGATGGACTCACTGGTGGATTCTGATGGACTCAGGACACCAACATTTTTGGCATAACAAAATTGGTGGATCTTGGCGGATTCAGGATACTTTCTAGTAAAAGTGCTGAAGGGGTTAGGTTTAAACTGTGTTATGGTATGTGCCTCTCGCCACTAGTCGTTAACAAATCCTTATATGGAGATTGGAGAAAGCATGGCACGTACTGCGCGATGTGGTGTAGAACACGGCGGTGCTGGTGTAGTGTGAATTTAGAACTCTCCAAATACGGACTCATTAGTAGTATTGCGCATGCCTAAGCGAACATTGTGAATGTTCAACCAATGAAAGGGTAAAAGGGACCAGATTTCATGGGAGTCCAAAATTCATGTGACACCGGAAAAGTGTTTAAAACCAGCCGGTGTTTTATCAACAGTTTAAGACTGGCCACGTGACAGGCTCTCGACCAATTGTCTCAGGTATTTATGAATGAAATACAGTTTAATTCTGTTCCAATGTTCAACAGTTCAGGCGTTGCTTGCAACTGAGAAGAATTAACTAATGGGTACACAAAAAATCAATTTGTCCGAGTGCTTCCAACACCAGAATGTTTTGAGCAGATTTCTACTACAGCAAAAAAGTTGGATGTATTTTTTTTTTATTAAATCATATTCATAAATACCTCAGACAGTTTAGCTATTCCTATTGGTCGAGAGCCCGTCACGTGGCCGGTCTTAAACGGATGATAAAGACATGGCTAGCTGGTCTTAAACACTTTTCCAGTGTCACATAAAATGTGGACTCCTAAAAATCCAGTGCCTCTTACCATTTCATTGGTTGAACGTTCACAATCCTCACGTAGGCATGCGCAACACTACCAGCGAGTCAGAATTTTATAGTTCTAAATTCAAAACGCAACGCCCCAGGTGCGTTCTGCGCGACATCGCGCAGAACATGCTACGCGCGCGTCAATCTCCATAAAAGGGTTGTTTACATCTTACTCGCCAGCTGAACACTCCATTATTTTGCTAGAGGGATGTTTCAAAAAGCATGAAGTGAACTTGTTGAACAAAACCGGGATTTTGTGAACGAATTATTTGATTTTTTTTTACCGAAAAGGTATTTATGAATGGGAATAAATGTGTGCTCGGTCGGTATTTATCACTCTGTTTAAGACCGCTTAGAGTCTGGGTGCTGATAATTACCCTCGCCTCCGGCTCGGGTAATTATCAGCACCCAGACTCTAAGCGGTCTTAAACAGAGTGATAAAAACCCTTGGAGCACACATTCATTCCCTTAGTAACTGATTGATGAATTTTAACTGTAAATCTCCATAAAAGGGTTGTTTACATCTTACTCGCCAGCTGAACACTCCATTATTTTGCTAGAGGGATGTTTCAAAAAGCATGAAGTGAACTTGTTGAACAAAACCGGGATTTTTTGAACGAATTATTTGATTTTTTTTTACCGAAAAGGTATTTATGAATGGGAATAAATGTGTGCTCGGTCGGTATTTATCACTCTGTTTAAGACCGCTTAGAGTCTGGGTGCTGATAATTACCCTCGCCTCCGGCTCGGGTAATTATCAGCACCCAGACTCTAAGCGGTCTTAAACAGAGTGATAAAAACCCTTGGAGCACACATTCATTCCCTTAGTAACTGATTGATGAATTTTAACTGTAAATAAGCATACTGTTGAGTTGTACATCTGACACCGTGGAACTGCCCATAAATAAATAAAACTATTTGAAAAAAATTAACAGTAAGCTGGTGGTAAATACAATACCTTCTTCGTCAGCTTCGTAGGTGCTGCGCGCCCTCATTTTAGTGCACAGCAGGCAGTGTTCTGCCTGATGCTTGGTGTCCTCCGTGAATTCCACCTCGGCTCGCGCCGCGCCGCTTCCCTTGCGTCCCCGATACTCGCTCTGCGTGTCGTAGCTAGCGTCGACGGGGGGCTCGGCGAAACGGGAGATATCCGAGGGCTCCATCGGGTTGTCCGAGTCGCTGTCCGAGTCGGCCTGCCGGTGGCGTTCCTCGTGACGGAGCCGGCCGTCGGGGATCAGCGCCGAGGGGTCCAGGCAGGAGAACTCCTGGAAGCCTGAGGTGTTGGAGGAGGTACGGGACGGTGGCCGGCGTCCACCGCGGTACTGACTCTCATCAGTCTAAGGTCATAGAAGAAGAAAAAAGACACAAAAGGTTCAATCAAGTCTCTTAGGGGTGATATTCGGGAAAAAAGAAAAATCTGTGAAACAATTGGGGGGGGGGGTTGAAGGTTGGCGATGGCCCCAGAGCAATGCAGGGTCCACGATGTACAAGTTTGTATTTCCCTGAACGATGATTTTTTTCAAATACCGCCCCCAATTTACCAAATTTAGTTAGTCCACATTTTGTTAGCAATTGGTTACACATCCGTGAACGGGTGCAAGCCAGCTAGTCTGGTTCCCTGACCTGTTGATTTTCCAATGTCTATAAATTGCTCCGTTTCGTCTGAAGTAGGGTCAGGGAACCAGACTATAGACAAAAACAACATTTTTTTCTCTTCATTTTTCCAGCATCTATGAACATACAACTTTAAACAGGTCAGTGTGACAACATTTGCTATAAAATACTAACCCCCATACTAAAATCCATTCATTTCTGAAAAGTACAGCAAAAGCAAATGTTGTATATTACCTTTAAAACTCATACAAATTGTATATTTAAGGCCAAAAAAAAAGTCTCCGGTTTCTGGTATTGAGCTTGCCCCAAAAGTGGTGCGGCGACGCGGCTTTTTTTTTTTTTTTTTACTTTTTTTTCCCTTCAAATGTCGGCTGATGACTGCAAATGGTGCCTGACTAAATTTAGTGCAAAATGTATGGGAGCCCAGAGTGGCCACACAAAGCTTATACCCGATCATATCCCCATCAAAAAAACACGTTAAAATTGTGCAGCAGCAGGATTCCAGTGAAACCAGTGAGTTTGGCAGTTTTGAGACATCATCTTACATTGAAATTTTTTTTTTTAAATTTTGCTGACGCTCCTAACTACAGCGACGCACACACATACCAGAAACCGGAGCCTTTTTTTTGTTGGCCTAATATAAAAACTCACATGAAATATGAGACTGACGTCGACCGGCAGGCACAGCCCGAGGTACTCTCCGCCATGTGACTGGGAGAGAGTCTGTGTGTTGGAGCGTGGCTTGGGCATTCCTAGTATGACATCCAGTGAGTTGATGCTCACCGTCCCGCTATTGTTGGACAGACAGAGGGATAGACATTGAAACACACTTTCAGACAGTTCAATATTAGGTGCAGTGGAACCCTGCTGTACCGAACACCGCTATACCAAACATTTGGCTATACCGAACATCATCCTTGGCTCCTGGTTTTAATGTACAAAACGTACCGAACATCTTTGTTGAAAAAAGTCAACAGATTAACCAAAAAACCCTACTGGTTGTACACGTATTAAACACAGTTTGGGCCACTTTTAGTTCCCGAACATCAAACCATCCATGGTTACATCAAGTTTGAATGTTGAAGAGCGATAGATGACTATTATTTCCCCAAGGAATAAAAGGGAAAACCACCCACTGCTTAAGTTTTGTGACAACTCCTCGTGCGGCCGCGGGATGTGAGAAATGCCAGTTCAGTGACTTCACTATTGGTCAAATTTGGCGGTTCAATCGCTATACTTAACGATCGTTATTACGAACACTTTCTGTGGATCCCACGCTGTTCGTTATAGGGGTGCTCCACTGTATAAACACTGCATACTCAGTGTGTTACATGCCACGAGAAATTGAGAAAAAATATCACCCAGATGGGACTCGAACCCACAACCTCCTGCTTTCTAGTGCAGACAACTGACCACTCGACCACCGAGCTAACGGGATCGGCTGGCTGGTTGGAATCCAATGTAGCAGCGGGTACCGCAATGAAACTATTCATAAGATGGAATTTGCGTCGGGGTGATGTATAGGGTGAGTCACAAAAAACGGAAACCCAAATGTTGGGACCATTGTTTTAAGGAAGTTCTGCATGTAACATTTTCAAAATCTAGGATATGAAAGCTCAATTCATAAGCTTTGTTTTAGTACAAGAATCATTCATATCACTCATGTAAAAAAGTTCAGTGTTCTTTCAGCAAAACGAAAACAAATCACATAGGGATGTGCGTGAATTGTTTTTGTTTTGCTGAAAGAACGCACACCTTTTCTGTGATCCGTGGACAGAACCTTAAAGCGGTGGTTGTGTTTAAAATTCTGTAACTTGAACAGTACATTTGAATGATACTTGTACTAAAAGAAAGCTTATGAATTGGGCTTTCATATCCTAGATTTTGAAAGTGCTACATCCAGAACTTCCCTAACTCAATGGTCCCAACATTTGGGTTTGTTTTTTACTCACCCTGTATGTAATTGAATATTAGGTTTTGCCCTTCACCGATATATAAACACTATATACTCAGTGTGTTACCCTCCGAGTAAACAAATTTTGCTGGGTTCCACACAATCAGTGTAAAACATTGAGGACTGGCACAAATATTATCTGCTTCGTTTGGTGAAACTATACCTCCAAGTCAGCAGGTCATGGGTCCGAGTCCCACCCGAGTATGCTTGTGTATTTTTATTTGAAAGACCTTGGACTACACAGAGTATACAAGGTGAGTAAAACAAACGAAACCCAACTGGCAGGACTAATTTTCTTATGAAGTTTTGCCTTTAGGAAGTGTTCTTTCAGCAAAACGAAAACACTTCTCATAGGGATGCATGTGAATTGTTTTCGTTTTACTGAAAGAACACATACCTTTTTTTGTGATCTATGGACAGAACTTCAAAACAGTGTTTGTGTTCAAAATTCAGTAACTCGAAAAGTACATGAGTGATTTGAATGATTCTTGTACTAAAAGAAAGCTTATGAATTGGGCTTTCATATCCTAGATTTTGAAAGTGCTACAGGCAAAACATTGGTCCTGCTGTTTGGATTTCATTTTTTTTTACTCACCCTGTAGTAGTGCTTATAAATACATCAGTGAAGGGCAAAAATCAAATACTGAATTCTCTCTGACGCAACTTCCATCTTACAAAAATAGCCTTCGGGTGCTACTTTGGTTGCTAAGCATATGGTACTTTTTCAGCCATTGTATAGTCTTTTGGCAAAATAGTAAAACATAGCAAAAAACATGTGATGTGCGCTTGGCCAATCACAACACAAAATTTGTCAATGACTGTTTAATGAAAACACACCCTTGGAGTAAAAAAAAATATATTGAAGAGTAGTTTTACAACAATTTAAAATTTAGTAGAAATTCATATGCAATCTCCCAAACTTTGTTATGATGAAATTATAACACCTCACCTCATGAAAATTATAACACCTCACCGCATTATAACACCTCACCCACAGATTCTGTGTCTTGATTGGCCGAGAGCTAGTCACATGTTACTTCCTATTTTTGCTATCTTTCAGTGCCAGCCAAAAGTACTATACCCATAGCAACTAAAGACCTTTACCCGTAGCAACCAAAGTACTATACCCACTGTGTGCAAAAATGCATAGGGGTGTTTGTGTTGCCCGTTGCGCATTGCCCGTTGTGCGTATTGTATCCAAGCGCGCTACAGAGCTGGGTTCAAACATTTCGTGAAGGGGTAGTTACAAAAAGTGCAAGTTAATTTTCAACTAATTTCGTATTCAAATTGAAGTTAATTTTTATTACATTCAAATTAAATTAATCAGTTATCGCCTAAAATCAAGCATAATCTGTGGGAGAGGTGTTATAAAACAAATATTGACTGCTTTATCTCGTGGTGTAGTAAAACTATCCTCCCTCGGTGATCCATGGAACATTCTATTTTCCCTTGGCTATGCTTCATGGATCACCTCGAGAGGCTAGTTTTACTACACCACTCGAAGCAGTCAATATTTGTATACTAGCTGACTCTATAGTGAGCAAAAATGCGAAACTGCGAAACATTAAATATTTCCTGTCTACAGTATTTGCACAGAAATTACTTACTCAACTAAGAGTCCTTTCTTCCTCTCCTGCACATGATAGGCCAGTTCATCATGGCTACCTATAGATGCCGGTCTCGGGGTATTTTGACTTGATGGGTCCCCTGACACCTGACGATGAATACGCAATGCCTTCAGGGCTGCATAGCCATGCGCGTCGCGACTGGTCGTGAACACGGCGCTCGTTTCCAACACATTGGAATACGGCGTGTTGAAGCTGGAGGAGACGGTCTTGGACAGCCGCCTCATGAAGCTGGGAGTCCGGTTCAAATTGTGCTTCCGTCGCAGCGTGTCGGAAGAGTGGATCCCTTTAACGGTCTGGCTGCTGGTGATGGTGTTGACGCTGGAGTTGGAGGATTCCGGCGGGGGGCTGTTGGGGTTGGAGTGGAGGGAGCTGATTCCGCTGGTCTGGGTGGTGTCGGTGGCAAAGCTCTCGCTGCGACTCTTGGTCCCGAAGCTGCTGCGTCCGCTCTCATTGCTGTCGCAGCGTCGGTTGAACGTCCGCTCCCGCATGGAATGCGCCCGGAGCCTCTCCGGGGTGCTCTGCGATTGGAAGCGGGCCATGTTGGGGTTGGGCGAGGCCGAGCGGTGCGGCTTGGAGCTGGCGTCGCTGTTGCTGCGGAGCTTGGTCAGCCGTTGGCCGTTCTTCCGCTGGCCGTTACCGGGCTCCTCCATCGCGGGCATGGTGGCCACGCGGCGCAGGATGCTGCTGCGCGGCAGGGCCCCCGTGTGCCCGATGGTTGCATATTTGGCGTATCTTGCATTGTCGTGGTTGGGCGTCCGCTGCGGCAGGTCGCTGTGGGAGCCCGACCGCGTCCGCACCACAATGTCCGCGCTGATGCCTCGAGTCCTCATCTCCACCTCGCTGGAGCTCATGCGAGTCCTGTGCTCCACAGCCAACATTTTCGTGGGGCTGGATTTAGTCCGGTCCCTCCTCCCAATCCTCTGGACGGGAGGAGCCAGGGATGGTGACTTCTCGTCCGTGACATACTGCTGGTCCCCTTCCTCCTCCTCCTCCTCCTCCGAGAATCCCGGCTGTGGGCTGGCGCTCCGGTAAGGACTCACCTCCCCGCTAACAAAAAACACATTCTTCCCATCCGGATCGTTCTCGACAACTAACTTCGGACTCTCAAGCTCGGGGAGCTTCTCCGCCAATTCCATTTTGGGGCTGTCCAGGGTGTAGGTTGACTCACTCATGGTGGAGTAGGGGGACGCCGGCGGGCCCGTGGGGTCTGTAAACCGGCCCAACTCGTCGAAGATGTTGTTCCGTTCTTCCAGGACTGGGAAGTAGGCCATGCGGGTGTGGCGAACGCTCTCCCAACCCAGGGAGCTCAGGAGGTCTGCACCCGGACGAGTCTTGGAGAAGAGGCCCAGCACATAGAAGCACGTTCTGCAGATGACAAACAGCAACAATGACACAACGTTCTCTCACATAATCATCATTTGCCCTGAACCCTTTTGAGAGGAGTATGCTTTTGCTCAACACGAATATTCACAACAGGACCTTTTTTGCATTAATTGTTAATGAATTAAAGTAACAAAACAAACCTCCGAGATGGCTGATGAATGCAATCATTCTTTAGGTCACATTCAAATGACGTCATTTCCTACAGACCATCCACGTGCACCGTGCATAACACGCATTGTGCTTGATTGCGTAATATATGGGCAATTCCACGGTAACTCACGTTACATTTTTGATGTACTTTTGAGTTTCCTTGGGCTGTAATTACCTGACTGAAAAGGTTTAATAACTGTTATCCCCATGGAAGATAGAATAGACCTAGACCTACCTAAGCACCAAAGATGACATCCTGAAAGAAGTGTCATGTATGATAAACAAGACGCACAAAATCGGTTACTCACGTTACATTTTCGTAACGTGAGTAACCGTGGAATTGCCCATATGCAGTTGAAGTTCTCCTACAGAGATGGCCGTCATTGAGCAAGCCCTATAGACTATTCTGTCAAACAAAATTAGAAGCCGTTTTTGAGGTGGAACCACGTCTGCGCATCTAGCCCCCCCAAAAAAGCCAATGATTAGTAAGATTTGAGGCTTTGCATGGTGAAGATACTAAATAATGAAAGGTTTGCGGAAACACCATGTGCGAATAATTTCTCAACTAAGAGAATGGTTCTGAAAAGAACCAGAGGTATAAACTCGACGTTCCGGTCAGTATGCTCTGACCTCTCCTGAAGACGGTCAGAGCATACTGACCTGAAGACGGTCAGAGCATACTGACCGGAACGTCGAGTTTATACCTCTGGTTCTTTTTAGAACCATTCTCTTAGTTGAGAAATTATTCGCACATGGTGTTTCCGCAAACCTTTCATTATTTAAGCCAATGATTGAAAATGGTTTTTAAAAAAGTGTTGTGCCCAACAATACGCGCACGTCTTCTCAACATGTATAGTAACCGCAGAGCTAAAAATTCAACAAGTTATTTGTTATGTGCCCTACTGCGGATTTTGAGCAATTTCGTTGCTTCGAACTAACAAAATATAGAAAGAGCAATGACCCTACCAGTATGTACCTTTAAGGACCTATAAGAGATTTTCAAGATTTTGGGAAGATAGGGTCAGATATACATTGGTTTTATAGTCAGATGATTGCGGTCTTACCCTCTTACTGAGAAGACTTCACATTCCTCTGCCAGTCGGATGATATCAGGTACGATAGATTCCGATGACAGTAACTGGAGTCCGTACGAGGCAGTTCCTGTGTGACCCTAGGGGGGCACAAGGGGTGCAAAAATATTTGAGGCAAGCAATGGAACATAAGAAACATCAAGCATGGCAGCAATATAAATTTAGTTTGATTTCCAATTTTCGATTGAACAAGTGTGAATCAAACCTGCCACCTTACAGGTAAGGGACAAAATTTGAAAAAATTCAAAAATGAAAGTGTCAAAATATCATGAAATGTCCTACTTGATTGAGAGTAAATAATAGGTCAAGCATTATGTGAAACCAGCGTACCAGAGTGACGGGTTTGAATCCTCACTCAAGTCAACTTACTTTGCAATGCCCAAAATTGCGAACCTACAATCCTGGCCAAATCTCACTGGGCCCCCAACCCCCCGTTCAATGTTGTCTGTCATTGTGCGGTGTGTGCTCCATCAGCTGAAGAGAACAACATTGACCGGGGGAGCGGGGGAGTGGGTGACCGTGGGTGGCTAAGGCTATTTCCAAGTGTCCCGACCATTTTGGCCGGGATTGTAGTCAGTACCCCATGTGGTCAATAACAGTTAATACATCAATCCATTGTTCTCTCCCCCCCCCCTTTCCAGCAGTGCCCCTGGATGGCGATTTTGGTGCCCCAGGGTGGTGATTCTGGTGCCCCAGGGTGGGGATTCTGATCCCCTCCAATCAATGCGAAATAAACATCACTCCTTACCCGAAAAACCAAGTGTTCTTTTATTGGTCTATTTATATGGAATAAGGGCCTTTTTCCACTGAAGAACTCAATTTCCCCAGCATAAAAATCATTAAAAACCTTCCCACCAAAATATATTTTGCCCTAGTAAATTTTATTAAAGCTGCCCAATTATTTATGTCAGTGTTAAGATCATCTACTCAATGAGCTGTCGGCTTAAAGTTCATTGTTGCATAACATTACATAACATAACAATCAAATGTCATGCCCTTTCAAATGTTAAGATGGGCTTCATTGTTAGCACGTTTTTTCAAATGATAATGTTCAAGCATGCATTGGTGCATTTTGTGTTAACAGTGTTTCAATGCCCGAGAGAAAGATGGTACCTTTATTTATATTTTGATGATATTAAAGTAACACAACGAAAAGAAAAAGAATTTGAAATAGCAATCCTTGTTTGAAGTGTGCTAATATTGTGCCTTCAAATAAAGCTCCGATAGCTGAGCTCAGTCAAGCGAAGGGAATGTATACCTCTGTGGACAAACAGGTTTCGCACATGAAATGTTCAAATTAGCACAGCTCAACAACAAAATGTGCAAATGCAATGATTTTTTCTTCACATTTGCTTAAAGGCCAGTACTTTAATAGCTACTAATCGACAGTTAAAAATAATTTTTAAAAATAGGTGAAAATTGCTGTCAAATTTGGGTGTCATTTTTTTGAACCACCCTGTACAGTTTATGAAGTTACGTCGGTGGAGAGTAAACCCCAATATTAAATTGACATTTCCCGACATAAAAAAAAAAAAAAATTCCATCATATGAACAGAATGCATACCAGTGCCCACAGAGCAGCTTTAAGACTGAGAATGCTGGAGTAACTACTGATGTCTCCATACCGAACGATGTCACATAACGTATGAAGGTGTTGCTGTAGGTAGGAAAAATAAAAAGTTTCAAAGTGTGAAGAAAAAAATTATGTCATGATAATTTATATTGTTAATAGCTGAATTAATAAATGAGATATAAGCTGTTTAAATAAATGCTACGCTTTAAGACTTTAAACATTTTGATTTCAGTATGCAATGATAAAAAGTCTGTGAAGTTTCTTGCAAGAACTTTATGAAATAACTATGTTGTGGTGCTGCCAGGCTGGTCATTAGTCTGCTCCCTTACATATTGCGCTACTTAACAAGCGTTTACAGATTCCAGATACACCACCATCGCTCCCCCAGTCTGGCTTCCAGACCAATAATTACAAAATTACAACACCGTCTGCAAATGGTGCCCGACTAAATTTAGTGCAAATACATGGGAGCCCAGAGAGGCCACATAAAGCCTATACCCGATGGTAACCCCATCAATTGTGAAGCAGCAGTCAAACCAGTGAGATTGGCGGTTTTGAGAGATCATCTTACATTGAAAAAAAAATACTTTAAATTTTGCCAACACGCATGGCTACTGCGATGTGTGCGCAGACCAAAACCAGAGACTTTTTTTGGCCCAAGATTAGCACTTTTAGACTCCTTGCCTGTTTTTCCAATGTCTCTGAGCCCCCTCTATGCTGCACCAGCTGGCCGTACAGATGAACAGGCACGTAGACGTCCCGTCGTTTTCGTTTCTCGTTTTGCGACCGTCGCACAAAGCCGCCCTCGTAGACTGGTTTCTGGTAGCACGTGAACGCCTCGTTGATTTCCGTCTCCACCAGCGTGACGTACTTGCGGTTGTAGACTGAGCGCCACTTCTCCAACTCATGGGTGACGAAGTTGACTTCCGAGAGATACTTGAAGCCCTTGGGTGTCGACAGAAACCTGAAAATTTTATGAATTTGTTTCCTAGTTTAATTTTCTTCTTTCTGCTCTTAAGGGTTACTAAAAAGTGCAGCGGCTGCAGCCTCACAGCCTGAGGAAAAGTACCAAGAAAGACAAATGAAGAAATGTTCCTTTTAGATGTTGGAAGAAAACACCCTGGGGATGATATTCCTGTGAAAACCTACAGAATCAGGTAGGGACTGAAATATCAATGCACAATGTCAGTCTGGGTAGGATCTGAACCTGGAGCACAGACGATGGAAGTGAAAAAAAAAGGCCCCAGCTAGTGAACAATAACATATATTATTATTATTGTTTGTTTATTAAAATTGAACTTGTTGCCAATGGCTAAATTGAGTCAATTTTTACAATACCCAAATTATAACCCTTCTAATCTCCCAAACCTTGTTGGGAGTAGCACCCCTCCATCCCCGATATTCATTGGAGAGACTCCCTTCCCATCCCAACCTCCAGTTATTGAAGCTCCCCTAAATCCCCGTATCTTGTTAGGAGTAGCACCCCTCTGTTGCAGGAGGGACTCTCCTCCCATCCCAACTTCCAAATTACAATCCCCTAAAACCCATACCTTGTTAGGAGTAGCACCACTGTCCTCTATATGCATAGAGACTCCCTCCAATATCACATAAAGAAGTGCCTTGTTAGGAGTAGCACCCCTCTGTCCCTTCTATGCATAGGGGAAACTCCCTCATAACCCAACCTCCAAATAAACTTCCTTATCAAACCGTGCCTTGTTAGGAGTAGCACCCTCGTCCCCCATGTGCACAGGACACCCACCTCCATTCCAATATCCAAATAATAACCCTTCTAATCTCCCATACCTTGTTAGGAGGAGCACCCCTCTGTCGCCCATATGCAGCAATGAGGGCCTGATCTGCACCAAGCTATGCAGGTTCGTGTCATCCTCGCAAGCCTCTTCGATGATCTCGACGGCTTCCGATGCCACCGTGGAGCTCTTGTCGTAGAGCTGCGTGACCAGCATCTCCATACCCCAATTCTGAAAGAATGGAATCTGGGCGCGGAGTTGCACCCTCAGGTGACCCGTGGCGTACAAGCGCATGGACTGGGTTTGGGTACAGAAGAAGAGGTAACATTTAAACACCTGAGTCAAGCGAGGCAGAACCTTTTTTTTAAAAGCCTGATGTGCCATGATGCATCATAGAGGGCGATAAAAATACTTTTGTTGTACCTCTGTCTTGAATACTGTATTTTCATTGGTCTAGAACGATCCGGTGTTAAGTTTATAAAAAGTCATGTCGCACTCTCTGTGGATATCACGTATGTGATATCCCACAGGGAGTGTGCTATGACTTTGTACGTATGGTACATACATGTACAGTGTGAAATGCTTGTATCGTTGGTACCCATGCTATTTTCACCATGATTTCACAAATGAGTGGGAGCAGCGAACTAGCAGATGATCAGCTTCGCCTCGGGTGCTATCTGCCCCTTGGGTGTTCAAAACATCATATCCCACATCACAGCAGTCAACAATTGCTAAATATGCCCATTTGTATTAAAAGACGTATCCTCTCTTGAGTGATCCCAGGTTTGAAGTCTTGCTTGTATTGATAGCATCGTGACTTTGGGCATGATCCCTGGCTACATGACAAATAAGGTTTATGGCCTCTGACTAGCGCCCCTTGAACAAACTCATTGACAAAATGGGGAACACCAACATACGGCTGGATAGCTCAGTTGGTAGAACACCGTAAGGCCAAAAAAAAGAGTCTCCGGTTTCTGGTATGGAGCTTGCCCCAAAAGTGGTGCGGCGACGGGTTTTTGTTGTTGTTTTTTTTTACTTTTGTCTTCTTCAAATGTCGGCTGAGGACTGCAAATGGTGCCCGACTAAATTTAGTGCAAAATGTATTGGAGCCCACAGAGGCCACATAAAGCTTATACTCGATCATAACCCCATCTAAAAACACATTAAAATTGTGCAGCAGCATGATTCCAGTCAAACCAGTGAGTTTGGCAGTTTTGAGACATCATCTTACATTTTTTTAAATTTTGCCGACGCACATGGCTACGGCAACGCGCACATACCAGAAACCGGAGATTTTTTTTGGGCCTAACAGCAATCTAAAGGTCACAGGTGCAAGCCCCGCTACAGTAATTATCAAATATACACCCATTTTTGAAGAAAGTGTGGACTTGTTACCTCTGACGTTGAGGTGAGCAGTTTACTGAGGATGGTTCTACCCAGGCCTTCCCGGCTGCAGTTCAGGCAAGTGGTGATGAGCTTCTGTAGTACCTCGGGACCCTTGGAGGAACACAGGTCCAGAATGCTGGTAGGGAAAGATACAAACCTTATTCATAAATATCTAATACAGTTTACCCATTCCTATTGGTTAAGAGCCTGTCACATGGGTGGTTTTAAACAGCTGATTAAACATTGGCTGGTTTGAAACACTTTATTTCTGCACCGCTGTATATAAAGGCCTCTTTTATCGACATGTCAAAAAAGTAAAATATTGAGAAAAAAAAAGTAAATGATGAAAAACAAAGGCCATTAAAGTTTCAAGTTTTCAAGAAAAAAGATGCCAATTCTAGCGTGATTCTACCGCGATAGGTCAATCGATACGGACTTAAAGGGAATGTACATCATTGGCTTTTGCTGTAATTTTCAAAAATGAACTATTTCAGGGGTAAATATAATAGATCAAATATTGTTACACTGACATGTTTGAAGTTTTGTGTACGGAAAAGCCAAGAAAAACAAAAATGTTCAAGTAGTCTGGTTCCCTGACTCCACTAAAGATGAAATGGATCAATTCATAGATGCCGGAAAATTGTAAGGTAAGGGAACCAGTCTAGCTGGCCTGCATCCGTTTATGAACATGTAACCAATAGCAAACAAAATTTTAACTGAAAAAATGGTAAATTTGGAGTAGTAGTTGAAAAATAGTTGGGTTTTTCCAACGGTGATCGGCCGACCACCGTTGGAAATGTATACAAAAGTACCATTTTCTTGAAAATGACTTCACACCAGGTGCCATAATTTTACAGGATGCTTTAGACTGTCGTTAACCAACATCCTAGTAATGTTTTTCGTAAAAACTTGGTAGTTTTATTTGTTGATGTTTGCAAATGTTGTATATTCCCTTTAATAAAAGTGGTACAGACGGAGAAATTAACATTCACAAAATCCCACTCAGTTCTGGACTTACTACTGGAACATGCCGGTCTTCTCCATGAGTTTTTCGCCCTTGGAGGAGTGGCAGATCTTGCCGATGAAGAGGAAGTAGTCCTGACTGAGAGTGGTCTGGATGCTGATGGGGCTGAAGACTGCCTCTGGAGGGATGTTGTTGTTGGGGACCATGTTGATCTCCAGGAAGCAGTCGGCGATGTCCTGGGCCAGGTCCCGGAGAAGGAACTGGGCTTCACTCTGGGCAAGAATTTTTAAGACAATTCAAATGTTAGATGAAGGAAAATAAAAAATAAAAGTACTGTATTGTCGCTCTTCCCATGCTATTTTCACCCTGAAAAATAGGCTTTGTTTTTTACTGGTATTTGTTTTTTACTGATATTTTTCTAGTAAATCAAACTTTTTTTTTGAAATAGATTTTGAGCCAAAAATAATCGAATTGTGAAATGTTTACTTAACAAATTTTAAAATTAGAACGCTTCACATTTACATGTGGGTTGAAAAGCTCCTTTCCTTTCCTTTGCTGGACTTATTGTTTTTCCGAAATGGACTCCGTTTACAAACATTACTGTGCGTATTGGTATGCGTGCTTATGTCAAAAAGTACACACAACTTATTTCATTCTGAACGTGCACGAGCTGTAGCGTCATCGAGTGAGCGCCAGGCCCTGTCTGTAAGGTGCTCCTATGGGTGCAGACCAGTAAATCGGTCCAAAATTGCCTACGCCGGCCAAATCACGATTTGCATGCCCTCAAATTCTTCGGTATAAGAGCATTTTGTGGGCCATGAACTTGAGGGTTTGTAAAAAAGAAGCAGTGCACAGAACTGTGAGCTTGTATTTCTGTGAAATTTGGATGAAATTGGGCCCTACAAGAGCTCTATTTTGCTATGGAGAGTAGGCATAGTTTTTTAAAATGGCGATGGGCTTCAGGATTATTTTTAGAGGTGATCATCTTCGGAAAGTCATTGGATAGTAGAACAAAATTGAACAGAAAATGAATGATGATGAAATAAGCTTTAATTTGATATGTATCTCGAACAACTCAGAGAGTTGTGTGTATTTTTTCATAATTTTGGGAAGTGCACGTAATTAGCACTAAGGTCTATGGCAGTCTATTTACTGGTCTGGAACCCTATGTCCCTCCCAGTGGTCTCCCCCAACTCTCCCTTTGTAAACAATTGAGGGGGTACTTGCGCACCGAGTCCATACTCACCTCGTCTCCGTCAAAGAGGAACTCAACGAGCTGACAGCCAATGAGGGTGTGCATCTGTAGACTGGGGGGCCTGACAAGCGACTTGGGTAACTCGACGCTTGAGAATTGCTTACTGGTGGGTTTGTAGAACTCCACTAACCGTCGGAAAAACCTGCAAGACAACAACACACAAAAAACAATTTTAAAATTGATTTTGGGTACTGCATAGAGTAGATTCTAACTTAAAGGTAGCGTACATCATTTGTCATTTGTGCATATTTTTTTTTGAAGCAACAAAAGTGCTCAAAATCTAAAAACAGGTGCTTATCAAATAACCTGATAAAGTTTTAGCTCAGTGAATGCTGTATATTCCAAGAAAACAAAATGCTAGGATCTTGATTTCAATTTAGAAGTTGTCGAGTCATGTTTTGAATTGCGCCCGAATTCAGTGTCCGGGACACATTCTCATTCAATCAAATTAAAAACAAACTACTACCAGACATTTCCAAAAATGCGTCTTTAGGCGCATCGTTGGAAAAGGCTTTCTTACATTGTTTACTTCAAAATGACAGCATGCCAGAAAGAATAATTTCACAGGGAGTTTAGTGCCATTACTATCTTTAAACCAAGTGTGCTTTTCAACAATAATTTTGTCAGTTACTTTTTGGATGGCTGCAAATGATCTACTCTACCTTCAAGGGCATCCGGTTCATACTGCACCCGAATGCGAATTAAATTTTTGACTTCACAAAACATTCCCTGCGAATTTTGCCTGAGTTGAGATGTGTTCAACTTTTGAAAATTAACAGCGTGAAAACGAATAGGGCTGTCTTTTTTCAAATAATTTGGTATTTGATTAGTTAAAACTGTGTTTGACCAAATGTTCGGATATTCGAAACTACCAGCTGCAACTGCGGGCCGTGCCGGTCAAAAGTTGCATGCAGAGCACGCCAATTAAAATTTGCGTGTGGCAATCAATTTTGGAGTGTTTTGCAGTAAGTATTTTATAATTGTCAAGGGATTTAACCTGCTAAAAGGATAGAAACAATGAACCGCCGTCGACAACAAATTTACCGTCGACAAAAACAGTGGCACCTGACAATAAAATGCCACAAATGTTTATAAGGTATGTCGGTAAACATTTTTTCCTATCCATTTTATATTGCACGTAGGAATGAAACTTACCGAACAAAAAAATCTTTACAGTTACATTTCCGTTATAGCCTGCATGTTGGTTAACATGTTGAACAGTTTTGAAGTGTTCAAGTAATGACAAACTTTTCAAGTTTGATTTGTAACAGCTAGGAGATACTATTCTGTTATCCTTTTTCATATACTCACCTACTTATATTAGCATCTTCAAATTTTCTTAGGCAGGGTCCTCCTTTCTGTGAATCAAGTGTAAAAATGTTTTAGCAAGTATTTATTTTGTTGTGTTTTAATTCTTAGTGTCAGTATTGTCAATCACACAACTTGTACCATGAGGACAACGACTGTTCTGTCTTC
Organism: Patiria miniata; assembly: GCF_015706575.1. Lineage (NCBI taxonomy): Eukaryota > Metazoa > Echinodermata > Asteroidea > Valvatida > Asterinidae > Patiria > Patiria miniata. The sequence goes on from NW_024037073.1 coordinate 9,767,589, forward strand.
TAAGCTCCAGATAAAAATAGGCAAAGCCGATTCCGTTTGCAGACTGGAAAATAACAGCGTTGCTGTTGAAACCCCTCAGCCAGAGTCAAGTTATCATCCGGAAACCATTAACCTTTAACTCAACGTGGTGACCTTGACCTTTGGCCTTTGACCCCAGAACCAGTCCCAACATGCCTGTACCAATGGGAAACCCCCTACCGAAGTTAGACACCAACATTTCATTTCTAACTCAAGTTATCATTCGGAACCATTTACATTGAACTCACCACGGTGACCTTGACCTTTGACCTTTTGACCCCAAAACCAATCCCAACTTGCCTGTACCCAAGGGCAAACCCTACCTCAGTCAGACACCAAAATCTCATTTCTAACTCAAGTTATCATCCGGAAACCATTTACCTTTAACTCACCATGCTGACCTTGACCTTTGACCTTTTGACCCCCAAACCAATCCGAACTTGCCTTCTCCCAAGGGGAACCCTCTTCCAAAGTTAGACACCAAAATCGAATTTCTAACTCAAGTTATCATCCGGAAACCATTTACCTTTAACTCACAATGGTGACCTTGACCTTTGACCTTTTGACCCAAAAACCAATCCCAACTTGCCTACTCCCAAGGGCAACCCTCTACCAAAGTTAGACACCAAAATCTCATTTCTAACTCAAGTTATCATCCGGAAACCATTTACATTTAACTCACCACGGTGACCTTGACCTTTGACCTTTTGACCCCAAAACCAATCCCAACTTGCCTACTCCCAAGGGCAACCCCCTACCAAAGTTAGACACCAAAATCTCATTTCTAACTCAAGTTATCATCCGGAAACCATTTACATTTAACTCACCACGGTGACCTTGACCTTTGACCTTTTGACCTCAAAACCAATCCCAACTTGCCTACTCCCAAGGGCAACCCCCTACCAAAGTTAGACACCAAAATCTCATTTCTAACTCAAGTTATCATCCGGAAACCATTTACATTTAACTCACCACGGTGACCTTTGACCTTTGACCTTTTGACCCCAAAACCAATCCCAACTTGCCTACTCCCAAGGGCAACCCCCTACCAAAGTTAGACACTAAAATCTCATTTCTAACTCAAGTTATCATCCGGAAACCATTTACATTTAACTCACCACGGTGACCTTGACCTTTGACCTTTTGACCCCAAAACCAATCCCAACTTGCCTACTCCCAAGGGCAACCCCCTACCAAAGTTAGACACCAAAATCTCATTTCTAACTCAAGTTATCATCCGGAAACCATTTACATTTAACTCACCACGGTGACCTTGACCTTTGACCTTTTGACCTCAAAACCAATCCCAACTTGCCTACTCCCAAGGGCAACCCCCTACCGAAGTTACAACCCCAAACAACATTTCTAACTCAAGTTATCATCCGGAAACTAAGCTGCCCGGACGGACGGACGGACGGACGGACAGACATACATCCGGACGGACGGACGCCCTAGGCGATGACAATACCCCTCGAGCCTCTCGGCTGAGGGGTAAAAATGAGCCACTTCAATGAAAATGGCATAACTCCTCACCACAGCCACTAATTTGAAAAATTCAAAATTTGTATGGAAGACAAGGTAATAACCATTCATATGAAAAACTCAGTTTTTTCCTGTCTATATACTCTACTTGCCACACACAAAAATGGTGAAATTGGGTCCAGATCATTCCGACTCACCCTATAAAAACATGTTACATGTTTTCTGCAGCCTTGCTCACCTTGATTATACAGCTGATGAGGTCCCAGTTCCAAAAGGTGTGGTCCTTACCGGACAGAACCTGCGTCTCTTTTATACTGGCCTGGGTGCTGATATCATCCGTGTCCTGAACAGACAAGACAAAAATATTAAAGGTATAGTCATTCATTTGTAATTTGTGCATTTTGTTCGTTTGAAGCAACAAAAGTGCTCAAAATCTAAAGAAGGGTGCTGAACAACTAACTTGATGAACTTTCAGCTCAGCTTCAGCTGTATATTTCGAGAAAAACAACATTCTACGATCTCGATTTCAAATCAAAAATTGCTGAATCTTGTTTTGAATTGGGCCTGAATTCAGCGTCCGAGACATGTTCTCACTGAGCCGATTGCAGCTACGCGACGTCACGCACTGATCCGACGAATTGTAGCAACCGAGGGCGCGTGTGCGTCGTGCCAATGCTTGCACGCGCTTCGCCGAATAACAAAACGAACTACTAATTTGAATTTCCTACGGTGCTTCTTAAGAGGCACCGTTGGAAAGGCCTTCTTTTGTTGATTTCTTCAAAATGACTGCTTGCCAGAAAGAATAATTTCACAGGGAGTTTAGACTCCTTACTATCTTTCAATAAAGTATGGTTTTCAACAATAATTATGCCATTTACTTTTGGGATAGCTGCAAATGATGGAGTCTGGCTTTAATACTCAAGGGCAAATGATTCCGATCTCCAACCACATCGGCCTTTTTTCACAACATGCAGGATTTTTTACACAGCTTACATTAACACAGCACTGAAACTGACTAACCCTCCTACCATTTATGAGGTCACAATCAGTCAAAATTTTCTTCCTCGCCTCCTGGCATACTGAGTTCAAACCAATGGGAGTCTTGACCAATATTGACCCAAGTAATAACAAGGCTGACAATGCATGTTTCCAAAGGAGTGTTAAGGCATGGAACTTGGATACAGTGTCCAAAAATGTTGTGCTCAATTGACAATTGTGCAGTGATGTGTGACTGAAATTAAATGAAACTCATAGGGGTTGAGGCCAAAGATTTTCAAACTTGACCTCATGGTTTTGTAGTTATTTTTTAAAAAAGGCAGACAGACACTTTTTTTGACATTCTGTAGAGTTACCTTATTCATGCACTGTTTCATCTTATCCCGGTTGAGCTTGGATTTTCTCTCAGCCATGAACGTCTCCGATCGGCTCATGATGAAACTCAGGAATAGGCTGCAGGGGACGGGCCCTCTCTTGTTCAACTCGTGGAGTCGGTCTAGGTGCGTAATGGCGGCACTTGCACGACTGGGAAAGAAGCACAGATTTTGAAGCACAGAAATGAAAAGCATTTTCTGACAATTTGTCAAGTAAAGGACTGCAAACAGGAAAAAAAGAAGTGGAAATTTCCAACAAAAGTGAGAAGATTTGCAAATGACCTTTACAAATAGTGGCAAGATTGGACTTACTTTCTTTGGAGCACAGGGACATCACATGACGCTGCTAGGATCATGAGAGTTGGCAGGCAGTGATGATGCTGCTCACATTCTGAGGGTAGAAGACGATCCGCCTGAGGAAATCACAAGAGAATCGTAAGTCAATCACAAGTCAATCACAAGTCATTCACAAGTCCATCACAAGTCAATCACAAGTCCATCACAAGTCATTTACAAGACAATCACACGTCAATCACTAGTCAAATACAAGTCATTCACAAGACAATCACAAGTCAAATACAAGTCCATCACAAGTCAATCACAAGTCCATCATAAATCAATCACAAGTCAATCACAAGTCCATCACAAGTCAATCACAAGTCAATCACAAGTCATTCACAAGTCAATCACAAGTCTATCACAAGTCTATCACAAATCAATCACAAGTCAATCACATGTCAATCACAAGTCAATCACAATTCAATCACAAAATCAATCACAAGTCAATCACAATTCAATCACAAGTCAATCACATGTCCATTACAAGTCAATCACAAGTCAATCACAAGTCAAACACAAGTCAATCACAAGTCAATCACAAGTCAATCACAAGTCAATCACAAGCCAGTCACAAATCAATCGTAATTCAATCACAAGTCAATCACAAGTCAATCACAAGTCAATCGGAATTGTGATTTGACTTGAGATGGACTTCATTGTAACTCTAGTGTGTCCCACTCACCATATGTAGCAGCTCCCCCAGCAGTATAGTAGCCATGTTGGATAGGTGCTCGCTACCCGACGAGATCACCTCCACAATGCTCTGGGGGAAAAAAGGAGCCAATGGTATCCCATCATGTATCAAATGCAATGTTCCCTGCCGAATCAGCAGACTGGATGAACTGATAACCCAAAAACTTAAAGGGCCCATGCAATTCAAATTTTGTTAATACAGTGGAACGCCGCTTTACCGAACACCGCTATACCAAACATTCGGCTGTACCGGTTTTTACATGTATTAAACACTGCTTGGGCCACTTTTAATTCCTGAACATCAAACCACCCATGGTAACATCGCGTTTGAATGTCGAAGAGCGATAGATGACTATTATTTTCCCAAGGAATAAAAGGGAAAACCACCCGTTGCTAAAGTTTTGTGACAACTCCTCGTGCGGCCGCGGGATGTGAAAATGCCAGTTCAGTGACTTCACTATTGGTCTGAAGACGGTACCGACAGTTCAAAATCACTATACCGAACGATCGTTATTACGAACACTTTCTGTGGATCCCACGATGTTCGTTATAGCGGCGTTCCACTGTACAATCCTTCAAAACACAGCTGTGTGTCAAATTCAACTCCATTGGTGTATTGGTGTGTGCTTCAACTTACCTCCAGCAGTCCAGCGTTAGTGAATGCCAGCAGTATGAGAGCTAGGTGGTTCTCCGTTAGGTTGGTTCTCGTGGCAGCGCGGTGGGGTAAGATTGCTTTGCCTTCCTCGGCGACGAAGCCTTCGCTCAGTTGCCACGGCGGCTGCATCTCGTAGCGATCTGCTCACCAAAACATAATGTTATTTGGAATTAGGGATTTTTGAATCATCAAAATTGTGTTTTGCTCTTCACAGATGTCAAGGTATCTGCACAAGGAATGCAGAAGGCTGTGAGCTTGAGTTACACCTTGTTAAAAGGTTGTTTTTCACACTTCATGCAAATGCGAAGCGAATTTGATGTAATAAAACGTTTTCTGCGAATTTCTCCAGAGATGAAATGTGTTCCTGGCGCAGATCAAGGAAAGGTAAGGGGAAGGGGGTAATCTGTCAAACCTCATCATGGGGCACTGGGGTCAAAAACCCGACTTTTTTACTAAAAATACTACTCCTTCCAGAAATTACGTAGCACAATCACGTGACTCATGAATGAACACGAATTGGTTGGCCCGCAGCTTCCGAGATATTTCCGATCGAGCTTGTTACAATATAATTTACTTGATATTGTCTTTGTGAGGCATCCTAAATGAATTTTTCACAAACAGTTTTGGTTTTTCTTGGCCTTAATGCATTTTTTTTTTTTACCTATACTTTGTAGGGCAACATCAAAGTCGTCAGTCCACTCTGGTATGGGGATGTAGAAGATATCAAACAGAACTTGTAGGAGATATTTCTGCAAAAAGGAAAAAGCCAAATCTATGCATTAGGCCGATTGTATCTTGGTGCGGTGCCTATTCTGAATGTAGGTCCTACAAGGAAAAGTACGAAAAAAAGCTTTATGAAGAATCCTTTATAGTTACTATTGTTAATACATGTATATGAGCATACACTCATGAACAACTTGTACAGAATTCATTATCAAATTAAACTAATTACCATCTTTAGGCCAAAAAAAAAAGTCTCCGGTTTCTGGTATGGAGCTTGCCCAAAAAGTGGTGCGGCGACGCGGCTTTTTTTTTTTTTTTACCTGATTTTTTTGCTTCAAATGTCGGCTGATGGCTGCAAATGGTGCCCGATTAAACTTAGTGCAAATATATGGGAGTCCAGAGAGGCTACATAAAGCTTATTCTCGACCATAACCCAATCTAAAAACAGGTTAAAATTGTGCAGCAGCAGGATTCCAGTCAAACCAGTGAGTTTGGCGGTTTTGAGACATCATCTTTCATTGAAAAAAAAACTTTTTCATTTTGCCTACGCGCATGGCTACGGCGACGCGCGCATACCAGAAACCGGCCTTAGCCTCCACTTTTAAAAAATGTGGCTCCGCCCCCCCCCCCCCCAAAAAAAAAAACATGCAAACTTCTTGAAGCAAATATTTGCTAGTAATGTTAAAACTTGGGTTATCTGTCCAAATGCCGCCTAGAAACGTGAAATTATCTGATTTGTTTTTGCGCGGGAAGCCCCCACTTTTTAAAGTCATGACCCCGCCCATAAAAGGGTTAGAAAAAATGGCATCAAGTAGTTTTGAACTTGTTGAGGTATCTGTAAGTGATCCTCAGAGTTTCAAAGGGTGTACCCAAAAATGCATATGGGCAATTCCACGGTTACTCACGTTACATTTTTGATGTACTTTTGAGTTTCCTTGGGCTGTAATTACCTTAACTGAAAATGTTTAATAACTGTTATCCCCATGGTAGATAAAGTAGACCTAGACCTACCTAAGCACCAAAGATGACATCCAGAAAAATGTGTTATGTATGATAAACAAGACGCACAAAATCGGTTACTCACGTTACGAAAATGTAAAAAAGTAACTTAACTAATCTTAACTTTATAACTTAACTTACCCGATGCACCTCATTAGGTATGCACAGGATGGACATGAGTGACTGGAGCCCACTCGCTTCTGGCCGACAAAGTCGTATCATTCCTGTAAACAGATATGACGTACAGGAAACAACAGGTCGTATAAATTCATATACAGCGTGTGTCAATAAAAACGCAGGATTAGAAACAAAAATATTAAGAATATAAACCACCCCTATTCATCATAATGTTAACCCTCTTTTCAAAGTACCTTTCCTTCTCTTCACTATGCTTTTTATCCCATCTCATTTGGACAATCCTGTCCAGAGATAGAGTACATTGAAGAAGGGTTATAAATTCCAAGCTGGTCTGATTTGTGAAATCACACATACCTAATGAAAGGTTTGAATTCAGCACAGGTGAAAGTATTTGTGGATCACAAAGAAGGACATGTGTGGCAGGATTAGGCTTACATAATCCTTTAGTCCACAATCAATGTTATTAGTCAATAATTCATGATGCTTTGAAACAATGATAGTCCAGTTATTAAATTTAAGTGATACTTATCATCAGTTGTTTCAAAGAAAGTTTTGTTCTGGTTTAATTGTCTTCAATGCATACCTGCATTGTACATAACTGGTCGTTGTGTTAAGGTCATTGAATCAGACCAACCCGCTTCAGAAGGGCTTCACAAAACTTGTCATAACTTTTGAACCAAAAGTCCAAATTCCACCAAACAAAAATCTTGTCAAAGATGACATTATGGACAATCAAATCCTTATCAAATTAGGCACACCAGTAGCATAATTTTCTCAGACAAAAAATCGCTTTGAATCCTGCGTTTTTATTGACACACGCTGTATTTGAACAAGAACATGAGTTCACAATTTGCTCTTTTCACACTTCCGCCACGAGCATGCACAGCCTCGATCTGGCAACTTTACACAATAAATATAGCCGGTTCAGTGATTCCCGCGTCGGGGTTCAGATCACTGAACCGGCTATTTTAATTGGGTAAAGGTGCCAGATCGAGGCTCTGCATGCCCAATGGCGGAGGGTGAAAAGAGCGAACACACTGACAAATTCCATTTCGGGCACATGCTGCTGCGTTACTTGCATACCGAATTCATGCCAATATCACAAAAGTTAAGCAAGCCGTTTAAACAATAGTGGTCATTCCAGTAATGCGGGTTTTTTTTGCTCAAAAAGTTGATCCTAGCATGTGTGCGCTAGGACCACTATTTGAGTAAGTCTGAAACTAGTGTGGGACCTGTTATCCCACTGATGACTTGTCACTTATATGTGATATAATTTTACATGGCGCCAGACTTATTTTGACAATTTTTCATCTGCCCTTTGTTTGTCTTTCAACTCCATTCCCTTTGATCTTCACCCACGTTGGTCTGTTGCCATATTTAATCCCTCTTTTGTGTTTCTCCTCCCAGCCCTGCATGCTTGTTAATGTTTTTTATTTTGATCAAAATTTGATGGTTTTATTCCCTGCAAGACATACAGGGTGATTTTTTAAAAAAACGAAACTCAAATGTCGGGACAATTGTTTTAGTGAAGTTCTGCATGTAGCACTTTCAAAATCTAGGACATGAACATGATGAAAGACCAATTCATAAGCTTTCTTTTAGTACAAGAATCACTGAAATAACTCATGTACTTTTCAAGTTACGGAATTTTAAACACAAACACCATTTTAAAGTTCTGTCCACAGCAGAAGAAAAGCAGGTGTTTTTTTTTACATTTCCTACATAAACCTCAGACATTTTGATTTTTTGTGACCAAGACCCTTGACATATGATGAGTTAACAATGAAAAGCACTACGTTTTGTACCGTTCACGTCAAATCTCTTACCTGGCCAAGACCTGATGAGGGTTACGATAGCCATGCGGCTGGCACAATAACGCATCTCTTTCTCCTCGCTGGAAAAGAAAAAGGCAAAAGATTGAAAGGTTTTTCATGAGTAACATTTTAATAATAATAATCATAACAGGCATATCAAAGCGATTTACAATCATTATCACCCCTCGTCAATGGGCAAACACTCCTGAAACCTTCTCAACTCCCTGGGGAGCATACACGGCCGGTAGGCAGCCATTTCGGCGCTCTTGGGCATAATCAACCTGTCACAGTAACCAACTCTGCCTTCACAGGTACCCATGTACTCCTGGGTGGAGAGAAGCAATGAGTGACAAAGTGCCTTGCTCAAGGGCACACGCACCATGACCCCAGGCTGGACTTGAACCCACAACCTGCATAATTACCCACAGACAGGTGTTATTTTCCCTGTTTCAATGGGCAAACACCCCTGAAACCTTCTCAACTCCCTAGGGAGCATACACGGCCGGTAGGCAGCCATTTCAGCGCTCTTGGCCGTAATCAACCTCACACAGTAACCAACACTGCCCTCACAGGTACCCATCTACTCCTGGGTGGACAGAAGCAATGAGTGACAAAGTGCCTTGCTCAAGGGCACACGCACCATAACTCCAGGCTGGACTCGAACCCACAACCTGCAGAATTACCCACAGACAGGTGTTATTTTCCCTGTTTCAATGGGCAAACACTTCTGAAACCTTCTCAACTCCCTGGGGAGCATACACGGCCGGTAGGCAGCCATTTCGGCGCCCTTGGCCGTAATCAACCTCTCACAGTCACCAACACTGCCCTCACAGGTACCCATTTACTCCTGGGTGGAGAGAAGCAATGAGTGACAAAGGGCCTTGCCCAAGGGCACACGCACCATAACCCTGGGCTGGACTAGACTACATGTATCTTAGATGTTGGTGTGGAAGAATGCTGGATATTTAAAAAATCCCTATAAATAGGTCTCTACCGGTATCTGTATGAGCGTTTTATTTCTATTAATGTCACTTACTTTGTCTGTTCATTGTTGTCTCCGTTGTGCCTGTAGTGACAGTCCGTGTATGGCGCTATTACTTGCTGCAAATCAAAAGAAAACTTTGGTGAAATTTTCCCACCACAAAAATTAAAAGGTAGCGAAAAGTAGAAAAATCCAGTCACCGTTCACTTGGAGACTTGACTTACTGCATAGTCATGGATTAAGAAAACACATGAAACAAGCGGCGCCTGACTAATAAATGTGTGCTGCAGATAGTACATGATTTTATACAAATATTGAGTGGCTCAGAGTGAAATGGGAGGAATATTATTCAGGTAAAATCTAGACTTTTCCATTTCACGAGGCGAAGCCGAGTGAACTGAAAAGTTCAGATTTTACCGAGCGATAATATTCCTTCCATTTCACAATTTACATAAAGCCACTCAATATTTGTTTTATATAACTGACATATAGATCCTTGTCATGTGATATATTTGAACTTTTATTTCAACATAAAATTGGTGGAAAATGTATTTCTCTCTTCCAAACCACCCCTTCACGAAAATGTTTGAACCGAACTCTGTAGCACTGGCTCTTTGGAACAATACACGCTACGCGCATCGCTGATCGCGCACACCAGCATGCATTAGCTCACAAATACTGCGTCATGGAACAAGAATTATCCTAAATTGTTCTGTTGAATAGTATTTCCCTTTCCCCATGGGCGAATGGGACTTTTTGAGCCCTAGCGTGAATGGGAGCAATAATGAATGTCACGTGATGTGAGTTCCACCAATCAAATGACAAGGATCTGTATGTCGGAATATAAAAACATCCACACAACCATCCTTAAAAAAAACAAACGAATGGCCGTTTTTGTGTTCTTCTTGTGAGAACGAATTTCGGGGGTCACAATTCCGGCGATTCACAAGGCAGTACGCCACCAAGAGTTTCCCACAGAGAGTTCATTTTTCCCAGTGCATTGTGGGAGACGGTCCACAAATTCGCGGCGCGGGACATTTTAAATTGTTAGATTTCCCGGCCAATAGTTTCGTAAGCGCATGCTTCCAGTATATTGTTTGCCCTTTTCTTTTCTTTTTTTACAATATGGTGTTTTTTTGTAAGGCGGCAATGGAATGCTATGCCCCAATCTATAACAAATGAGCTCAAGTTGTCTACCGACACTCGTTCAAATGGGCCATGTTTTGTCGGCCATAAATTTGAAAAATGGACTCTCTATGGCAAACTCTTGGTGGTGCACTGCATTGTGAATTGCCGGAATTTTGACTCTCAAAAATCGAGCTGTTTGGGTGCTGATATAAACATCAATACCCCAAAAGCTTAAATCTGCTCCCAGACCGGTGCAAGTCATATTGAGTCAGTCAGTGAGATAGGTAACCAGTCTAATTCGCAAGAGACAGTGAGTCAGTCAGTCATTCAGGTTCAAAGAGAACTTTAGGGGCGGAGCCAGGGGCAGATCCAGGGGCGGGAAATTGTGAACAATTCCCCCCCCCCTCCCCCCCCTCCCCCCCCCCCCCCCCCCCCCCGGATCTGCCCTTGGCTCCGCCCCTGAAGTGGCATCTTACCTCTATATCCACATTGAGTCTGATGTACTTTCTGGTGTGTGGATGGTTGAGTAGGTGCAACACTGTTAGCATGATAGCCTCGTTGATGCGTAGATGCTGCGTGTCCAGTATGTTCATGATCAGCGCCGACAGGCCGCCCGCTGCCGCAAACACCTCTGTGCTCTTTATTGCTAATCAGAACAGATCAACAGTAATAATGATGTTACTTAAATAGTGATAAATATTGGTTCTAAACCTAATTTAAAAGCATTTTTATAAGTAGAGTACTTAGATCATTTGCAGCTATCCGAAAAGTAACTGACCAAATTATTGTTGAAAAAGCTTCATTGGTTTACAGATAGTAATGACAATGAACTCCCTGTAAAATTATTCTTTTTTGATGAAAGGCCGCTTCCATAGATGCGTCAATTTTTGGAAATTTCCGTCAGTAGTTGGTTGCAATTCTGCGAATCAGTGCATGCGTGTGCGCAAGTGTTGACACGACGCACACGCGCGCATGGTTGCTATTACTCGACGGTTCAGTGCATGACATCGCGTAGCTGCAATCGGCTGAATGAGAGCGTGTCCCAGATGCTGATTTCGGGCACAATTCAAAACATGACTCAGCAACTGTTGAATTGAAATCAAGATCCTAGAATATTGTTTTCTTGAAAACAGAGCTAAAACTTGAGTAGATCATTTCTAATTTGTGCATTCTTTTCATTTGAATCAACAAAAATGCTTCAAATCTAAAGAAGGTTGCATAACAACTAACCTGATGAAGTTTTAGCTCAGTGAATTCAAAATTGCCGAGTCATGTTTTGAATTGCGCCCGCAATCAGCATCAGGGACATGTTCTCATTCAGCCGATTGCAGCTACGCGATGTCACGCACGGAACCGACGAATTATAGCAACCACGCGCGCGTGTGTGTCTTGTCAAAGCTTGCACGCACCCATTCATGGCTTTGTCTGATTAAAAATGAACTACTAACAAAAATGCGTCTTTAGACGCACCTTTGGAAATTACCTTCTTTTATTGTTTTCTTCAAAATGACAGCATGCCAGAAAGAATATATCTACAGGGAGTTTAGTGCTGTTACTTTCTTTAAACCAAGTAAGATTTTCATCAATAATTTTGTCGGTTACTTTTTAGATAGCTGGAAATGCTTTCAAACTCAAGAATAGCCAGACAGTTACATCTTTAAGCTACACAGTTACTGTCTGCTAGGGGAATGCCCAGGATTTCCAGTGTCGCTGGGGCATGCCCTGGGACGCTGACTCACTACAACTCACCCAGTTCGCTCAGCGTCTCCAAGGAGGGACGCACCATCCTGTCTCTCTCCTTCATGCCGTCGTTGGCGATGGCAACCAGCGTGTGGACCAGAGAGATCGGGCACAAAGACGGGGCCACCGCTATTATCTAACGGCAAATAAATAAACAAATACAAAGATCAACAAATGCACCACAACAGAAACTGAGCTGGCGACAATTTTTTGTTATTCTGATTAAAGGCATAAAGGATCATTTGCATTTAACACAAAAGTAACCTACCGAATTATTATAAAAAGTCCTACGTGGATTAACCCTAACCCCTTGAGTACTTTTACTAGAAAGTATCTTGAATCCGCCAAAATCCACCAATTTTGTCATGCAAAAAAATGTTGGTGTCCTGAGTCCATCAGAATCCACCAGTGAGTCCATCAGAATCCACCAGTGTAGTACCTATACCTCGTACAGTACACACCAAACATATAGCCAAGGAGTTAAACTGTTGAGATCCTGAATCCATCAAAGTCCCCCAACTGCTCAAAATGGAGGTATCCTGAATCCATCAAAATCCAGCAGTATCGCTAAGCTCACTGTCCTGCATCCATCAGAATCCCTCAACTTTTCCAGTATGGAGTTATCCTGAATCCATTGAAATCCTCCAAAACAAGGGTGTCGATTTTGATGGATTCAGGTACCGGTACGTTATAGTTAAAAGAACATACTTAAATAACAGAATGAAAATCGTTGCCAATCTCCATATAAGGAGATGTTTATGACTACTCGCGAGAGGCGCATACCAGTACCATCACAAAGCCAGTGTTGCAAAAAACACGATGTGAAACTGTTGAACAAAATTGCTGGAAATTTATAATTGTCAACTTGTTTTGACTTTTTGACTCAAAAGGCACATGTATTTATGAATGAGACTAAATATGTGCTTGGCCGGTATAAAGCAAGAACATGTGCATTTATAACCGGCTTAGGGGACTGGTCGCTGTCCAGGCACCTGAGCTGGTTTTAAACCTACTTGTTTAATACCGGCCAAGCACAAATTTGTTCCCTTATGAATACATTTTAACTTGCACCCTTTGGGACCAGTCTTAACTTGACTTGGTCTGCCTTGTCTTGTTTAAAGAATCCTCTTTCATTTCTATCTTACCCATTAATCAAAAACCGTCATAGAATTTCCAACGTCCGGAAAAATTTCAGGATTTGTTTTTTTTTCCTCGGTATAATCTTGAACCCATTCGTCAAAACAAATCTGCGCTCTGACAAGTCCTGACAGCACGAAATGATTCATGGCAATGTGGCACGTCCTCTCTGCATAACAGGAACACGTGTGCATGTTCCGCACACGGCCGCGAGGGATGCATACAATGTATACTATGTGTCATTCGGTGGTATTCCCCGGTCCCCGCCAGCCTGGCTAACATGACCTACTTCATGCATCCCACGACGAATTTGCCAAGAACTGACGAACGAAACTGACTCCAATTCACACATGTTCATGTACTCTTTTCAAGACTTTTAGTCATCTTTTTTTTTTTACTAAGGGAATAAATGTGTATTAGGGAGGTGCCCGAGGCGAAGCCCAGGGTAATTATCACCCATCCAGACTACCACCGGTCTTAAACAGAGTGTTTAATACCAACCGAACACATATTTATATTCCCATTCATACATGTAAATACCTTTTCGGTCAAAAAACCAAATCTTTTCGGTCCAAAAATCAAAACAAGTCACAAACTAGACTAGCCAACCATTTTGTTCAACAATTTTACTTCATGTTTTATGAAACATACCTCTGACTATAATATGGAATGCCCCTCCCACAACTCGTTACCTTTTAAGGACATTGGCGTGCGCGTCGCGCATACTGTGCGATGTCGCGCAAAACGCAGCTGGGCTGGTGTAGTGTGAATTTCGGACCATGAAATACTGATTCACTGGTAGTACATTGCGCATGCATACGTGAGGAATGTGAACGTTCAACCAATGAAACGTTAAAAGGCACCGGATTTCATGAGAGTCCAAATTTTACGTGACACTGGAAAAGTGTTTAAGACCAGCTAGCCATGTCTTTATCATCCGTTTAAGACCGGCCAAGTGACGGGCTCTCAACCAATGGGAATGCGGAAACTGTTTTAGGTATTTATGAATGCCTATTCATAAATTTATATCTGAGACAGTTTACCCATTTCTATTGGTCAAGAGCCTGTCACTTGGGTGGTTTTGAACCGCTGATAAAAACACCGGCTGGTTACGGTTTTTGACTTATGTACGATGGTGCGTGGGTTCGAACCCTGCTAGGAACATGGTGTTTGTGCCCTTGGGCAAGACACTGAACTGCAATTGCCTCTCTCCACCCAGGAGTATGAATGGGTACCTGTGAGGGTAGAGGACCAAATGTGTGCTGACATCGGCTGCCACGTGGTCTCGTAAAATTACCAAATTTCGTCGAGAAAGGATAAGGTAAACTTGGGTTAGGTGACAGTTTAGGTTTGTGCACAAGTCCATGGGAAAGTCACCCTATTATAGCATTAGTTGAAATTATACATGAAATGGTACCACTAAGGAGAAACGGTATCTTAATTTCTTTGCACGATGGGAGACATCGGTCATTAGGGAGACATTTTCATGTCTCCCTTATCCCTTATGTCACAGCCCCCCTTTAGAGGCACAATTTTATTGTCGCAGTTAGGTTATAGTTGTTGCTCGTGGTCTAATTAGTGAACATACCGAAATTTGTGGAAAAAGGACAAGGGAATACTGGGTTAGAGCACATTTAAGTTTGAAATTTTATGCACAAGTCTATAAGAATGTCTCCCAAATGACCCATTTTCCGTAATAATTATTACCCTGGATTGGACATTTGGGAGACATCCCATTAATTTTTCAAACTTAATTTTTCAAACTGTGCCCTAACCCAATATTCCCTTGTCTTTTTTCCCACAAATTTCGGTATGTTTACTAATTAGACCACGAACAACAAATATAACCAAACTGCGACAACAAAATTGTGCCTCTAAAGGGCTGTGACATTAGGGCGACATGAAAATGTCTTCCTAATGACCGATGTCTCCCATCGTGTAAAGAAATTACGATAACGTGTCTCCTAAGTGGTACGTTTACACGTATAATTATTATTAATATTATTTTTTTTAACTTACCCTTCGGATGAATCGTAGGGCCTGGACCCTCTCTATGTCATTGGCTAGACAGATGTCGAGTGACCTCATGACCAGGTAGTCTATGTGTAGTCTCATCATAGCCTCGACGGCCGCCTCGTCTTGTAGAAGGTAACGCAGCGCACGGATGCCTGCACTACGCACCTCCTTGGTGCTGTGAAGCAGAGACAACCTCAAGCTGAAAGGAAGGAAAAAATAACTAAATGTTACTCATTGATAACAAGACTCAATACCCAATGCTCAATGGTCAAAACTAATTAATACAGCGCGAGTCAAAACTAACGAAACCCAAATGTCGGGACAATTGTTTTAGTGAAGTTCCGCATGTAGCACTTTCAAAATCTCGGATATGAAAGCCCAATTCATAAGCTTTCTTTTAGTACGAGAATCATTCAAATCACTCATGTAATTTTCAAGTTACAGAATTTTTAAAAAACACAACCACCGTTTTAAGGTTCTGTCCACAGATCACAAAAAGGTAAGTGTTCTTTCAGCAAAACGAAAATAAATCACATAGGGATGTGTGTGAATTGATTTCGTTTTTGCTGAAAGAACGCACACCTTTTTTTGTGATCCATGGACAGAACTTTAAAACCGTGGTAGTGTTTAAAATTCCGTAACTTGAAAAGTTCATGAGTGATTTGAATGATTCTTGTACTAAGAGAAAGCTTATGAATTGGGCTTTCATATACTAGATTTTGAACGTGCTACATGCTGAACTTCACTAAAACAATAGTCCCGACATTTGGGTTTCATTTCTTTTTACTCACCCTGTAGTGGGTTCGAGCCCCGCCATGGCCATACGTGTTGTGCCCTTGAGTAAGGCGCTTTACCTCAATTACTTCTCTCAACCCAGGTGTTAAATGGGTACCGGCATTATCCAATGCTGGGAAGGTAACAGACTCGCTGTGGAGGAGGTGTGGCGATCTCCCCACAGCAGCATTTCATGGACTCGAGTCTGGCCAATCACTTCGAGAGATGGGCACTCCGTTCCTGTGAACACAGGTTCACCCACCCCCCTCCCCTGCTTTACTTTATTCACCAGCAGTCAGATCGTATGTCAGGCAAGCACTGTGACTAGTCAAACTGGGTCAACAGACAAAGCAGGCAAGTTGTGGTCACAGCTGTTTTATCACTCACCAGGAGTCAGAGCATAGATATATAAACAGTCCCAGCCAGTCAATCCTGCTTTATGTAGGCTGGGAAGTCTTAACTGTTGCAAACTGTCACTTGTTTGATTTTGACTGAAAGGACAACTTGGCCCAGAATGTATGTTTGCAAAGGAGGGTTAATGGCTGCATTGAATTGTTCAATTCCCAGAAATCTGAGGTGGTGCAGTGTAAGAAATGTCTTGTGGGTCAAGTGAGTAGGCTAATAATAATTTCATTCGATTTGATCTTCATTTAAAAGTGCTGTACTTAACACATGAAAACTCTCTATTGCTTGATCAGTTACAGACAGTCGAAATGTTCTTCCACTTCCCATGCCATGCATTTGTATACAGACTAGTAAAAACAGTCAGATCACATTTGTGTAAAAACCGGTGTTGTAGTCGAGTCACAAACATCGAGTACGAGTCCGAGTCCCGAGTCACAAGCCTCGAGTCCGAGTCACGAGTCACTTGTTCTTAGTTGTTCACGTGACACTCTTTGGTACTGGACACTTTTCGGCATGACACCGGGCCCTGGCATGCCTGGTGCTCGTCGTGCAGGCGCTAGGCATGCGTGCACAGCCCCTGGATACAATTTTTCGCGGCGCCTTGTTTTGTCTATGAAGTAAAAAGAATGTTACGTCCGTCGCACAAATATGTAACGCTGTGTTTTTTTCTTTTGATGAAAATACGTGACTCGAGTCACGAGTCACCAAGCTCAAGTCCGAGTCATCATGGCCATCCAAGATCAAGTCCGAGTCATTTTCAAATGTGACTTGAGTCGAGTCACGAAAAATGTGACTCGAGTCCGAGTCCTGGACTTGAGTCCTACAACACTAGTAAAAACTGTGACTAGTCAAATCCTGTCAACAGACAAAAGAGGTAACTGGTAGGTACAGCTGGCATATCAATCACCTCCAGTCAAAGCATGCCTATATCAAATTAACAAGGGCATTCTTAATAGTTAAAAGCAGTCACTTGATTGATTTTGACTGACTGTGCTGGTGTAGCTATAATAAATTATTGTTATAATTACATTTTGTGGGGATTTTTGACTGTCCCGGCCACCATGTGTTTGGTCCCAACAAAACCAATCATGCAACTGGTGTTATCCCCAAAAATACTACATTCCAAGCATTTGTTTATGGTGTAAATCGAGGACACACACGTGCAACAGCATCAGTGAATCAAGGTCAGAAACCGAATCAGGACTCCTCGGTTGGAAAACGTGTACAAAACCAATGAGAGCTGTTGCGAAAAAGTACAAACAAAGGAAAAGGGAAGAGGAACAAAAGAAAATCCTCTACCGGTATTTACACCATAAACAAATGTGCTAGTACATGTATGTGTGTTCGCTTGCATAAATATGCACAAAACAAACATGTACATGAATGTGCATGTGGTTAAAGGGAATGTACATCATTGGCTTTTGCTGTAATTTTAGAAATTAACTATTTGAGGGGTTAGTATAATAGATAACATATTGAAGTTGAAATTTTTTTTCGAAAATGCTGGAAAAACCAAGAAAAACAAAAATGTTCAAGTAGTCTGGTTCCCTGACTCTACTAAAGATAAAATGGATCAATTTATAGATGCCGGAAAATTGTAAGGTAAGGGAACCAGTTGTAGCTGGCCTGCACCCGTTTATGAACATATAACCAATAGCAAACAAAATTTGGACCGAAAAAAATTGTAAATTTGGAGCAGTAGTTGAAAATCAGTTAGGTTTTTCCAACGGTGGTCGGCTGACCATTGTTGGAAATGTATACAAAAATACCATTTTCTTGAAAATGACTTCACACCAGGTGCCATATTTTTACAGGATGCTTTAGACTGTCATTTACCAACATCCTAGTAAGGTATTTTGTAAAAACTGGGTAGTTTTATTTTTCGATGTTTGCAAATGTTGTATATTCCCTTTGATGCTCAGTTCAAAAGTTCAAACAAGTGCATGTACAATGTACACAAGTACATGTGCATGGTTAATACATTAGTCAATCTCCATAGATTACAGCTGTACATACTGCAGCACTGCCAGAAGTATGGACCTTCAACTGGGCCGACTCCTGTCGCCTGTGCAAAGTTTGTTGTCTGCAGGGCACTGGACTTTGCACTTACTGCATACGATTGTGCAACACATTACAATGGCTGTGACAATGGGAGGTGCACCTTGAATCCAAACATAACTATTTTTAAAATAGTAACACCAAAAAAACCCCCAAAAAACAAGGAAAAAAAACAAACAAGTCAATGCCTATTTTTAGATTGAAATTTTGCTAAGGATTTGTGTTTCAACCTATCAACTGATCTATCACGGTAGAATCGCATTAGAATCATGTCAACGCAGCTTGTGAAATATTGTCCAATTACATGATATACAAGTGGACGTGGAACACGCAAAATCAAACGAGACAAACAAAACTTAGTGTACGAAAACTCCATAGGGTTGTCTAAGGGGCGTGGCTAACTCGCAAGCGGCGATAGGTCAATTTGATAATGTGTGTAATTAAAGGGAAAATACAACATTTCCAAACATCGAAAAATAAAACTACCAAGTTGTTAGGAAATACCTTACTAGGATGTTGGTAAATGACATGCTTAAGCACCTTGTAAAATTATGGCACCTGGTGTGAAGCCATTTTCAAGAAAATGGTATATTTGTCTACATTTCCAACGCTGGTCGGCCGACCACCGTTGGAAAAACCTAACTATTTTTCAATTACTGCACCAAATTTACCATTTTTTTTAAGTCTAAATTTTGTTTTGCTAGCTATTGGTTCCATGCTCATGAACAAGTGCAGGCCAGCTAGACTGGTTCCTTTACCCTACAATTTTCTTGTACGATTGATCCATTTCATCTTTAGTGGAGTCAGGGAACCAGACTACTTGAATATTTTAGTTTTTCTTGGTTTTTCCAGCATTTTCGAACACAAAACATGTCAGTGTAACAATATTTGATTTATTATACTAATCCCCCAAATAGTTAATTTCTGAAAATTACAGCAAAAGCCAATGATGTACATTCCCTTTAATGGTGAAAAAAAAGTTTGTGCGACTAAGGACAATTCATCATAACATTACAATTTTTCTAAACATGAAATTAATTTTCAAAGGACCTTTGTGGACACTCTTGCAAAACTTTCATTATAGGCATATTGTCTGTACATATTTCATTAATGAATGCAAAAAAAAGACCACAAAATTACACATGTACAGCGTGTGTCAATAAAAACGCAGGATTCAAAGCGATTTTTTTTCTGAGAAAATTATGCTACTGGTGTGCCTAATTTGATAAGGATTTGATTGTCCATAATTTCATCTTTGACAAGATTTTTGTTTGGTGGAATTTGGACTTTTGGTTCAAAAGTTATGACAAGTTTTGTGAAGCCCTTCTGAAGCGGGTTGCTCTGATTCAACGACTTTAACACAATGACCAGTTATGTACAATGCAGGTATGCATTGAAGACAATTAAACCAGAACAAAACTTTCTTTGAAACAACTGATGATAAGTATCACTTAAATTTAATAACTGGACTATCATTGTTTCAAAGCATCATGAATTATTGACTAATAACATTGACTGTGGACTAAAGGATTATGTAAGCCTAATCCTGCCACACATGTCCTTCTTTGTGATCCACAAATACTTTCACCTGTACTGAATTCAAACCTTTCATTAGGTATGTGTGATTTCACAAATCAGACCAGCTTGGAATTTATAACCCTTCTTCAATGTACTCTATCTCTGGACAGGATTGTCCAAATGAGATGGGATAAAAAGCATAGTGAAGAGAAGGAAAGGTACTTTGAAAAGAGGGTTAACATTATGATGAATAGGGGTGGTTTATATTCTTAATATTTTTGTTTCTAATCCTGCGTTTTTATTGACACACGCTGTAGTGTAGTTTTACAGTTGTCTTTTGGAAATCTGTGTAAACAAATGTAAGGAAGAAAAGAAGTTTCAGCCACATAAAAATGATATAATTAAATGACAAGTGTACATTTTTCAAAGGTTTGAAAAATGCTACATTTATTAAAGATGCGCGTCCTGTGCTGTTCCAAAAAAAAAAATTCCTAACTGCCAAATGAATGTTAAATTTATATTAAAATTGTATTACTGAAAAAAAAATCTTTTTCCAATTTTAGGCTCTCCAACCCTCTGAAAAAGGACTGTTATTTTGCACAAATGAACCCAACCTGCCTGAGCCAAATTAATAGAGCCTGAAATTTGACCCCTGGTGGAGCGCTTCTGAAACCTTGAATAGGAATATTAACGTACTAAAGATTTAAAATTTTTATTTATTTTTGGTACACTGATTTAAAGGGAATGTACAACATTTGTTTTTGCTTCAATTTTCAGAAATAAATGGATTTGGAGGATTAGTATGTTATAGCAACTATTGTTACACTGACTTGTTTCACGTTTTGGTTTCGTAGATGCTGGAAAAACCAAGAAAACCAATCATGTTCTCGTAGTCTGGTTCCCTGACCCCACTTGAGATGAAACGGAGCAATTTATAGACTTTAGGGAAATGTAAGATCAGAGAATCACTCTAGCAGCCTTGTAGTCTTCAAAGGTGTGTAATCAATTGCAAAGAAAATGCAGACGAACTAAATATGAAAAAGTAGGAACACTTTCTGAAAAAAAGCCAGTTTTCTCCAACGCTGGTCGGCCGACCAGCGCTGGAAAAATACAGTTTTTCTTGAAAATGTCAGCACACCAGGAGCCACGATTTTACTGGATGCTTTAGACTCTCCGTCCCTAACAATCCAGTAAGACATTTCGTGATAATTTGATCATTTAGTTTTTTGTTGTTTGCAAATGTTGTATCTTCCCTTTAAGAAAATCACCCTAAAAAAAAAGGCTTTTGCAAAATTGTTACTAGCATCTCAATTTATGGAAACTGAAAAATCACCCGACGTGAAAGAGAAATATCGTGCCAAAAGTTGAACTCTCACTTCCGAAAATCTCAAATACATGTGGACTAGTGGAACTTGGTGTACTCAAGGCGGTCATTGGATGAAAACTGAAACTTAAATAGGACACTAAAATGTCTTTCAGGATATTGACTTCAAGGGAATATACATCATTTGCTTTTGCTGTAATTTTCAGAAATGGATGGAATTAGGGGGTTGGAAATATATAGCAAATATAGTTACACTGACTTTTTTGAGGTTTTGGGTTCGAAAATGCTATAAAAACCAAGAAAAACAATCATTTTCCTGTAGTCTGGTTCCCTGACTCCATATAAGAAGAAACAAAGCAGTTTACATACATTGGGGAATTGTAAGGTCAGGGAACCAGTCTAGCTGGCTTGTACCCGTTCATAGGTGTGTAATCGATTGCAAACAAGTGCGATGGTCAATTGGGGCCAGTATTTGAAAAAAAGCCATATTTTTCCAACGCTGGTCGGCCGACCAGCGTTGGAAATTGATACAAAAATACCACTTTTCTTGAAAATGACAGTATACCAGGTGCCATGATTTTACAGGATGCTTTACACTGTCATTCACTAACAGTCCAGCAAGGTATTTCAAAGTGATTTGGTAGTTTTATTTTTTGATGTTTGCAAATGTTGTTTATTCACTTTAACTTGAAGGACTCATTAGCATTTACAAAAAATTCTGAAATGACCGCTGATAAGGACTGCATTCAAACCAGCTCGACTAAATCTAGAACCCATCGGCTGTTGGTAGATAAATCTTCGCGTCGTCATACATTTTCATTCTCATGCAAGTACGCGATGTGAAAACAAATGTGAATGAATAAGGAGACCTACATGTACATGATGTAAGAACAAAAATGCCGGATGTGAAAGGTCGTAAGTAAAATTCGTTTTTACCATCTTCAAGAGATTTCTCGTCTTTTTTTCTTGAGGAATACCAAGATAAAATTCCGACATGAATGTTTCTTGGGGTAATCACGGTTAGAAATCATTCTTTCCAAAATTATAGCAAGAGAAAGGGCAACCTAGAGTAAAATGCCCATAGGCGGACATTTTACTTTCAAGCTCTAATGTTGTCCGACAATAAAAAAATTAACTAAACGTTAGTGAAGTTTTCATTCAATTTCTCATTCACATGTGAATAACCGTTACATTGCTAGGAAAATTGCAATTTCGGGGTAAAATTTGAAATAGCATAAGGAATGCTAAATGTTAATGCATTTACTAACCTGACTCAGAAACGCCCACATAAATGCTTCTAAAATGTCAACATTCTTAATGTGATTTGAAAGCATCCTCCCAGACTCATAAAGAACAGGAAGCCCTTCCTAAAAAAAAACCTAAGTAAACATAACGATGCTGTAATTATGAGCAGAATTTGACGTTCTGCGTTATATGCTTCAGTGAACTCAAATCGTTTTGTGATTCCCAAAGGCAATGAGTGATGCCAGACCTAGTCTCATTTCAAGACGTTATTGGTAATTTGTTCATTTTTTTTTAGCACCAAGGCTTAGGGAAGTGATAGTGACGAGGGCATCATGTGCTGGTGAATAGGCTACAGCATACACCGCACTCAGCAGCATATCTAGCTTCGTGCCAGGGTGGACAAAATGACTGTATCGACATCTGAACTGTCTTAACCAGTTCGTGTTGGAGGACATGATAACACGCACTGGATGTTTTTGTACCCAGGCACGGCTGATGGGTTAAGACGTCAAGATTGCCTCGACTCGCCTCCGGGTGACGTCTAAACACGCTA
Source organism: Patiria miniata (assembly GCF_015706575.1). Lineage (NCBI taxonomy): Eukaryota > Metazoa > Echinodermata > Asteroidea > Valvatida > Asterinidae > Patiria > Patiria miniata. The sequence continues at coordinate 9,790,700 of NW_024037073.1, forward strand.
ATCCCTCGTGTCTTTTGTGCACACACAAAGTCTGTGAAGTCTGTGGAGGCGGACCGTGTGTTGATCTTGAATTGGCTGTTGTGTACGGTCTATTGTTGTACTAATACAAAATTTTGCCTTTTGCCAAAATAATCCTGGCGCAAAGTGGTTAAAACCGTCTAAAATATACTGTTGTTATTTTTTTTATATGCCATCAAATGCCGACAGCCCCCCTCCCCGTGTTTATGGTAACAATTGTGTACTTGTCCTATAAGATTGTTTACATGTACTTGAAAGGAAAAGAAGAAGAAAGGAGAAGATTGAAAAGTTCCCTTTTAGAGGTAAGTGAATTTCCTTGAATGACATTCCAGGGGTGAACCACAGAATTAGACCAAACAAACAGGGACTGAAATCTAAATCCACATGTTGGTCGGAGTAGAATTCGAACCCAAGCTCAAATTAAGCACAGAGAAAGTTACTGGTACCCCGTGCCAGCATGACTCAAGGTACAGTACAAGGATAGACAGTGGCGAGTGGATACCGGTTAAGGTTCAACAACCTCTTCCTTCACTTTAATCACCTCTGCTGAAAAGGCAACCATGTACCGCCTTAAAAAAAAAAAAATCACAAAATCCTAATCAAGACTCCAAGAGCAAAAATGTCATTACAATCTCGAAGCACTTAGGCGCGGTGACGTCTCCGGCTGGAAACCGAGACCGACACTCGTCCCACGCGGAGAGCTGCGTATCTTATCGTTGGCGCGTCGCGAGTACTATGAAAACATACAGCGGTTCTCCCCGGAGTAATTAATCATGTCAGACGTTACTTCGTGGAAGTATGACATACATAAATTGCTTCGTACAAGCTAAAAACAAATTACTATTCTTTCCAATAATCAAATGTGATAATATCTTGGGAAAACCCTCCACAACGCGTATCAATTTAAAGTTGTGCTCTTACTTGAACCGGTTTAAATTACTTTCATACGACCTCTCCAGTGAAAGTTCTGATCATGTGAAGATTTGGACTTTTTTTGCGAGAGCAAGTTATGAGAATATCAGGTTTCAGAGCAGAAAAAAAAAATCGAAATTGAAGAAATACTTTTAAACACCTACCGGTACAGCGTACATGAATTTAAGCAAACCAGAAGATACAAGTTTGTGACAACATGCTTGTCGTGTGCTTGGATACTGTAATTTCATTGGTCTAGAACGGCCACGTGTCTGGTCTATAAAAATGCATGTCACACACTTAATAAGTTATCCCGCGAGTGTGAGTGGAACACGGAATAATGTAGTGCGTCTGTGTCCCTCATACCACGAGGCCGAAGGATATGTGGGACACAGACGCACTACATTTTCTGTGTTCCACAAGCGCGAGCGTGATAACGAATTTATCTTCAAGCAAACTTGACGCACAGTAAAGTCGAACCATCGCTTTACACGAACCTTTTAGCGGTTTAGCGCATGCAGCTGGAATGTCGCTCGCATCTTGGAATAGCGCAATAAGCAGGGTGCGATATGGACCGTGCAATACAGCCTCATATCACACTGTTGTTGCCATGGATCGGCCAATCAGGATCGAGGATACAAGTTTGCTTGAAGATAAATATCCATATCGCACTGCATTCATTGTGCGCGTATGGAACCTGCCAGGGCGCTAGCTTCGCGTAATAAAGAACTGCATCGTCAACCACTCAGTCTCATGTCCGGCAGGACAGCAAAATTTTCAGTAATATCAAAGGTTTAATTTAATTCTCAGACAGTAAGTTACATTTTTGTACAACCTTTTATCTTTTTGACTTATTGGCGTGGTATAACTGCTGTGATGTTGACTGCTGTGATGTGCGATATGCCGTTTTTAATCTCCTCGGGGCGCATAGCACCCGAGGCGAATATGCCAATGTCATCATCAGCACTATAATAATGACAACTACCACACTGTTTTCAAATTCATGATCGATTTAACCACCGTCAGTGGCAGCGCCAGACTCTAAAATTTGGGGGGGGGGAGGAAATAATTGGGGGGGGGGGAGCAGTCAAAAAAAATCTCAAGCCTGTGTATGCACGTACCATTGTCAATGGTCCCGAAATAAGCCACTCGAGCAACTTATAGAGGTGTAGTCGTTTTTTATGCATGAGAAATGTATCAAACTGCAGAACGGTGTATAACTACAAATACGTTGGCTGTCCTAATTTTTTTCGTTTAGGTGACAAAATATGGGCAGATCTGATGGTAAACTAATATTTTCTTTGGTCGGGCCCTCGTCTCAATATAAGCTTGTGACAGTCTTGGAATAAATGGTGTTGACATGCAAAATGACTTGACATAAACTTAGCTCTAGTTGCATGTGGCGCCTAGTCATCTAGTGTTAAGCGCTAAAAATGGACGAGCGATATAATTACAACAACACCATTGCTGTTCACGGGCCGAGGCGCAGAATAACTTGTGGTGGCGTTCTGAGTAGAAAATGCGCTGTAAACAAATTGGACAGTCCATCATGCCAGTCCCAAATTCAATCATAATTCTTTTCAAGCGAGAAATGTTTCCCGCGGGCGATAAGAAATGTCTGCGGAATGCATTCATGTCACGGTGTGTTAAATCATGGATAAACGAACATGACAAATGTGATGTCAGAGTGTTGATGGCGAAATGTTTGGTTGGTGCTAGGGGGGAATCCACACGAAAAGTCACACAGATTAAAGATAGGATCGTTTCCTTTTTGTGCATTTTCTTTTTTGAAATTTAAACCAACAACCTTGCTCAAAATCTTACAGGGCCCATGTAATGTAATATTTTTTAATGCAATACTTGAAACTGCTCCTTTGTGTCCCGTTTAATCTTATTTCCACGTTTCATTTTGCCATTTTTAAGAGCATTTCGGTGACTTTTTGGTTTTTAAGCTAATGCCAATTTCCATGCTCATGAGCAAAAGTGTGATGTCATTTCAGGCAGGAAAAGCATGGACAATTTTTAATGTTTAAAAAAGTGCACTTTTCAACAAAATTAACCCAAAAAAGGTTGTCAAATAGTTTTCATACATTTAAGAGGAGTAGAAAGTTGTACAAAATATGTTCCCAAGTAAGATTCATGTCATGAACCCTTTAAAAGTAGGGTGCATAACCTGTTGTAGTTTCAGCTCAGTGCATACTACACATTTTTGAGAAAACAGAGGAAACCAAGGCACATTTTTTTGCCAGGATTAAAACGTTAGGCCCTCTCAGTTATGAAACTATGGTCAGACATTCACTCACTTTTGGGCCCTTTAACAATTTACAACGAAAATGCTGACATGTTGAACTGTGATTGCAATCAAAAGTAATGAATGCATGACATCTCAAATTTGGTTGTGAGGTTTCATTTTGTCCGAACAGTTCATTTTTGCGTTGAACTAAAACTGATGTTGAAGATGAAACAGTAAACACACAAGCGCATGTCAAATTCCAATCCTTGTGTCAACACATTTGTTTTTCACAAAACGATTCTTATGGGCTGATTTTTGGGCAGTTAGCGACCCCTGCCCACATTTCTATAAATAGACGGTCCCACGCAAGGGCCCCGTGTTTTTACATGTATAAATAGATGTGAGAGTGCACGGCGTGGTAGCCTGCGCCCTGGTTCCCATCAATGATTGACTAAGACGGTCGCGGTCAGTGCGTACCCGTGTCTGTGTATCAATTCTTACCTTGATTTTACACCAGATAACATTGAACGGTACTTGTAATATAGTTTGTTTTTTTAACTCTAACTCCCTAGGCTTTTTTTCTAGGATGTTGCCTCAATCCTGCAAAATCCTCCAATTGGCCACATGGAAAAATATATAGCCTCAATCCTGCAAATTCCTCCATTATTTCTTGAATATGGCCGATGGAGGGGTGACCATTGCCTGAATCCTGCAAAATCCTGCGGCAGTGACTTGTCAATATGTTGAGGCTTGGCCAGTGACATCCTGGAGCAGTACGGAGGATTTCAAGCGTAATCCAGGAATATATTTATGCATGGCTGAGCAAAAACCAACACAAGGTCCGGCCCAAGACTTTGGCAAAGGGCATCCTACGAAATCAGTAACACACTTTTGCCATGTAACCTCAATCCTCCAAATTCCTCCACTTTGGCAAAGAGGATTTTGAAGGATTTAGGGCGGTTAGGGTTAATGCAATCCTTTTAACCCACCCTCTCTGGCTGGCAATTTCAACAAGGCCAGCCTAGCAGTCAAAATAAATCAAGTGACTGTTTTTTAACAGTTGAGTGCTCCCTGCCTTCATAAAGCAGGATTGACTGGCTGTGATTGTTATGAAACCTGATACAGCTATGCTTTGACTGTAGGAGATTGACAAGCCAGCTGTGCCTACCAGTCACCTGCTTTTGTCTGTTGATGGAATTTGACTGGTCACAGTGCCTATTGAAATATGATCTGACTGTTGCTGACTAGTTGGTGTAATAGGCATGGCAGGGGAACAGGATTGAATTTTTGACTGTCTGTGACTGATCAAACAAAAGGAGGGTTGCATCCCATCATATAGCCATTTTCAAGTCTTTTTAGTACCTTTTACGTTTTTATGGTAATCGATTTTCCATATTCATGAGCCAAACTGTCATTTACGGCAGAAACTTCATTGTTATACCTGTAGCTACATGTACTTCAGCACCAAAAGTTGCCAGATATTTCTTTTAATTTTTTTTGTTGCTACAGTGGTAACTTTTTTGTTTAAATGATGACTCACTTTTGATTTAGCGCACGACAGCGAGTCAATGCGCACATTTATTTTCTAACAAATGTTTTCAATGAGCAAATGTTGGGGTTCACAATTTGAACAGAAACCCCTATATTATGCTGCTGGAGAATTGGTTGACTTTTGCCTCTAAAATGTTTTTCCTTTTGTTTATACTTTCGAACAGAGTTGTAATGACTCGAGTCAATGACTCGACTCAAGTCCGACTCGAGTCACAATTTTTGGTGACTCGACTCCACTTGAGTCCCTGAGGGCAAATGACTCAACTCGAGTCACTGCGAGCAAATGACTCGACTCAACTCGAGTCCCTCATCAGAATGACTCGACTCGACTCGAGGAAGGCTAATAAGACTCGAGTCCCAAAAAATGAAAGCAAAACTTTGCGAAAAAATATTTGTAATGACTTACGCCGGTGCCAGTTTTTGTTCATGTCCTGTTAGAATGTTCGCGAATAATGTATACATATACATACGTGGTTTGATCGGTGTCCCCATTAGTTGAATGGCGATCAGCTGGCACCCCCTTTTTATTTTCATTAAGAGCCAAATGTGGTGTCACCACATGTAGTAGCCCGAATGTAAATTAAAGAAACCAAAAAAGTGACTTCTCTCTTGTGTTTATGAATAGTGTTCAAATATTTGTGACTCGAACTGACTCGAGCTAAATACTTGACTCGACTCGACTACACACTGTGACTCGACTCGACTCGACTCAACCTTCTTGACCTAATGACTCAACTCGACTCGAGTCACTTCTTTAAAATGACTCGACTCGACTCGAGTCACAAAAATCAGTGACTCGTTACAACTCTACTTTCGTATCTTCATTAGGTACATGTACGGTATGTTACTTTTGCTTAGGCCAATCAAAAAAATAAGTCGGTCTCTGGTCAGCGCGCGCGTCGATTTTAATCATGCGCGTCAATATTTTTTTTTCAAAAATGTTCCGCGGTAGCTCCAACAGCGCCCTCTATTGCCGCACCTCCTCAATTTTTTTTACCAAAGAGCACCAAGGAATGGGAAATTGCACCAAGGCAAATGATCGAGAGCACCAAGGCAAATTATGGAGGACACCAATGTACATGAGGACACCAAAAAAGCAGAATAGTACCCCACCTTGTCTGTACAATCCAAGCTTGGAAAAAAAAAAAAAAAGCCGCGTCGCCGCGTCAATTCCGGAACTTTGGTCTGACCAGAGACCGAATATTTTTTTTTTTTGGCCTTAGCGTTCATGTTTGTGTACTCTGTAAAACAAATATCCCCCTCAAAACTGAAGTTAGAAACATTAATCCTAACTCCCTGGGCATTTTTGCTAGGATGCAACGTTAATCCTGCAAAATCCTCCAACTGTCTCCATGTCAAAATTGCACACAGCCTCAATCTGCAAAATCCTCCTTTATTTCTTGAATGTGGCCATTGGAGTGGTGACCACTGCCTCAATCCTGCAAAATCCTCCGGCAATCAATGTCAGTATGTTGAGGCAGGGCCAGTGACATCCTGGAGCAGTGCGGAGGATTTCAGGTGTAATCTAGGCTGAATTTAAGCACGGCTGAGCATAAAGGTCCAACCCAAGACCTTGACACAGTGCAACCTCTGCAATCAGTCACACACTTTTGCCATATAGCCTCAATCCTGCAAATTCCTCCATTTTGCAAAGAGGATTTTGCAGGATTTGGGAAGGTCAGGGTTAATTAATCATAAATGTACCTACCAGCCAACCATCTCCATAATAGGGTGCCCTAGCTTCTCAATACTGGACACATGGTTGATGACCTACAAGGGTAAAGAAAGGAGAAACTAAGTCACAATAATTTGAAAATAGCTACGAATGAAGACACGTTTCAAGACAAAAAAAATTGTAGTCATTTTGTGTTTGTTGAATAGTTAGACCCTACTACACAAAAGACACAAAAACGGACAACACAATGCGCTTAAGGAAAGACTGCTTAAAGGGAAAATACAACATTTGCAAACATCAAAAAATAAAACTACCAAATCATCTGAAATACCTTGCTGGACTGTTAGTGAATGACAGTGTAAAGCATCCTGTAAAATCATGGCACCTGGAATACTGTCATTTTCAAGAAGAGTGGTATTTTTGTATCAATTTCCAACGCTGATCGGCCGATCAGCGTTGGAAAAAACTGGCTTTTTTTTTTTCAAATACTGGCCCCAATTGACCATTGCACTTGTTTGCAATCGATTACAAACCTATGAACGGGTACCAGCCAGCTAGACTGGTTCCCTAACCTTACAATTCCACCATGTATGTAAACTGCTCTGTTTCTTTTTATATGGAGTCAGGGAACAGGACTACAGGAAAATGATTGTTTTTCTTAGTTTTTATAGCATTTTCGAACCCAAAACCTCAAAAAGTCAGTATAACTATATTTGCTATTATTTCAAACCCCCCAATTCCATCCATTTCTGAAAATTACAGCAAAAGCAAATGATGTATATTCCCTTTAAAGGTACAATGTACACCAAAAATGTAGGGTACTGGGTAGATCATTTGTGAATTTTTTGGTTTGAAGCAACAAAAGTGCTGAAAATCTAAAGACAGGTGCTTAACCACTTCACGCCGGGATTATTTTGAACTTGACCAGAGCCAGGCACGGGATTTTTTTTCACGAGCCTCAATGCCAGATGGGTTTAGGCTGTCATCTGCGGGTAGCACATCCTGATATTTCCAGCCTCGCGCGCTGCTGGGCTGGCCTCGTTGGCCAGCCAGAGAGGGAGGGTTGAATAATTAAAAAAAAAAAAAAAAAACATGTTTACTTGACTGTTTAAGTAACTTGATACAGCTATGCTTTGACTCCGGTTGAGTGATAAAACAGCTGTGACCACAACTTGCCTGTTTTGTCTGTTGACCCAGTTTGACTAGTCACAGTGCTTGCTTGACATATGATCTGACTGCTGGTGACTAGCCTTTGTTAAAAGTATAGCAGGGGAAGTGGAAGTGAATTTGGACTGTCTGCGACTGTTTAAATAGCAGGAGGGTTAAATTGAAAGTTTCACACGTGTTTTCAAAGATTAGCAACATGAATGATTTTCCCAGAATCTCAATATTAGCAAAAAAGACATATCATTTTTTTTTTTTGCCTATCCCTCATTTTGAAAATCCTCCTAGTCACCTTTGATTTGGACATGCTATTACTCAATTACTGCTTGCACGCTTAAAATAGATTTCTTCTGTAATCCAACAATATTCCATTCTTACTTTTGTACATAGAATATTGTTTGTTCAGTGCTAAATTACATATCTGCAATAAAAAACAAAAACATTGAGCGATCATGCTCCTCAAAAAAAATATATGATTTCATAACACATACTCGGGGGACTCATATTTTAAGGTTACAATTTCAGGGAGATATAGCGACAATAGGGATGACACATGCTCACACAGACCCCTGCCCCCCCCCCCCCTCAACCCCTTCAACTCCAGCGTCCTGTCATGTCTGTCCTCGGCTCAGCCCACGCGAAGGAGGGATGCCATCGCCCGTGATACCGTTCCCCATTCATCATAAATGCTTTTATGAATTCATGCATTCAGAGTAAAATGTCAGCCGTGCTTAGAGGGGGGAATAGAGGTTTATTTTTCCCCCGTGGGCCCCGGGAAAAAAAAGCCTTGATCAATGCATTCACAAAGGGAATCCCTCAGCAAATCATGTTTTTTCCCAGTTTTTTTTTCTTGTTTTTGTTTGATGGTTTACGTTCAGAGAGATACTGTAATTTAATGGGCATCGTGAAGCATTTAGAGAGACATTAGTGCTCAGACGAATTAGTGATTAAGGGAATTCAAATCATGTTTTTTTTTCCCCCGTTTTTTTCTTTCTTGTCTTCATTCGATGGTTTACGTTCAGACATCAGAGAGATACTGTAATTTTAATGGGCATCGTCAAGCATTTGGAGAGACATTAGTGCTCAGACGAATTAGTGATAAAGGGAATTCAAATCATGTACTTTTTCCCCAGTTTTTTTCTTTCTTGTCTTCATTCGATGGTTTACATTCATAGAGATACTGTAATTTGATGGGTATCGTGAAACATTTGGAAAGACATTAGTGCTCAGACGAATTAGTGATTAAGGGAATTCAAATCATGTTTTTTTTCCCCAGTTTTTTTCTCTCTTGTCTTCATTCGATGGTTTACATTCAGAAAGATACTGTAACTTAATGGGCATCGTGAAGCATTTAGAGAGACATTAGTGCTCAGACGAATGAGTGATTAAGGGAATTCAAATCATGTTTTTTTTCCCCAGTTTTTTTTCTTTCTTGTCTTCATTCGATGGTTTACATTCAGAGAGATACTGTAATTTGATGGGCATCGTGAAACATTTGGAGAGACATTAGTGCTCAGACGAATTAGTGATTAAGGGAATTCAAATCATGTACTTTTTCCCCAGTTTTTTTTCTTTCTTGTCTTCATTCGATGGTTTACATTCAGAGAGATACTGTAATTTGATGGGTATCGTGAAACATTTAGAGACACATTAGTGCTCAGACGAATTAGTGATTAAGGGAATTCAAATCATGTACTTTTTCCCCAGTTTTTTTTCTTTCTTGTCTTCATTCGATGGTTTACATTCAGAGAGATACTGTAATTTGATGGGCATCGTGAAGCATTTAGAGAGACATTAGTGCTCAGACGAATTAGTGATTAAGGGAATTCAAATCATGTTTTTTTTTTCCAGTTTTTTTCTTTCTTGTCTTCATTCGATGGTTTACGTTCAGGGAGATACTGTAATTTAATGGGTATCGTGAAGCATTTGGAGAGACATTAGTGCTCAGACGAATTAGTGATTAAGGGAATTCAAGTTTTGTATGATCAGCACTGTATCAGTATGTACCATGCATGTACAAAACATGCACTCTTTTACAATAGCCTTGAGGTACAATGTACACAGAGTAAACGTATACATGCAACTGAATCCCCATTGAAAATGCACACATTCATGTTGTGAATACAAACGTGTACACCTGCATGTACCGGTACATGTACATAATTGAACATTCATGTTATATTGTACGTACATGTACATGTACATGTATGTACAGGGTGAGTCAAAAGTTCACCGTTTTTTGGGTGGCAAATAGAGTATATTGAGAAAAAAACTGGGGGTTTTATATGAATGGTTATTACCTTGTCTTCCACAGGAATTTTGAATTTTTCAAATAGTGGCTGTGGTGAGTAGTTTAAATGCCATTTTCATTGAAGTGTCTCATTTTCCAGTCTGCACACGGAATTGGTTCTGCCTTTTTTAAACGTGTCAATAACTTCAAGTGAGTCAGTCACCATGACAAGGTTTTTATTTGTTACACTGTTTCACGTCAGTACGCGATTTCAATAACTTCGTTTTTTAGCTAATGTTCTTTGCTAGCGCTTGTCTCAAAATGGTACAATGGATATAGGCCTACATGAAACTTTCATCAAACATGTCCAACATACCGTACCAGCCTATAACATATCTCATTTGCAGTTGTTTTGATAATTGCTACATGTTTAATATTTTCTTTAATTTGGGTCCAGATCATTCTGAATCACCCTGTATGTGTGTACATTTCTCAATGCTTCTAAACGAGGTGGTTTTATTGAGCCACAAAAAAGGGAATACAAATATTGATGATTTTGTAAATACAATGTGACAGGAGCCTCATTGCATTATGAGCACAAACACACTGTGTGGCGTGCGTGCGTGTACAGTACATGTATATTACAGGTTTGTACAATGTACTTGCAACCACATCGACGTGTACTGTACAATTGCACGTTATCGCACTGGATCAGAATATGTTGAAAGAAAATAAAAATAACATAAATTTCCCTATGATTATGAAATTTAAAGCTTCAATTTTAAACAAGTGATCCACGGATCGTGTGTGACGCCTACAAAGTCACATTTTGGGAATTTTTAAACGACCTGTACGACATGTATACAGGGCTACGGGTCTACAGTCATACAGAATTTAGGACTGGTAAGTGTCTCCCAAAACTTCATTTAGGCGACATAAAAATTGAATGACTTTGTACTGTAACAGCGCTGTAATAATCTATTCTGTGATTCAACCCTTTAGCTGAGCAGTAGCATGGTGCTTGTGTTCTTAGGCAAGACACCTTACATGTACTTCAATTGCCTCTCTCCACCCAGGAGTATAAACGGGTACCTGTGAGGGCAGAGACCAGATTGCGCTGATGCTTGTGTTCTTGGGCAAGACATTTTACTTCAATTGCCTCCCTCCACCAAGAAGTATAAACAGGTACCTGAGAAGGTAGAGACCAGATTGCGCTGATGCTTGTGTTCTTGGGCAAGACACTTTACTACAATTGCCTCTCTCCACCAAGGAGTATAAACGGGTACCTGTGAGGGTAGAGACCAGAGTGCGCTGATTTCGAGCTGCTGCAGAAAAAATGGTCTATGTGGCCTGTTGAGCAGGGGTAATAATTATGAAGCATGTTGAGACGTTGGTACATGTATAAAGCGTTTTGCTATATCGTGTGCTTGGATACTGTAATTTCATTGGTCTAGGACGGCCACGTGTCTGGACAACAAACATGCATGTCACACACTGATGTGGCACTGCTTTCATTGCGCGCGTTGCACTCACGCGTGTGGAACCTGCCAGCGCGCTAGCTTTGCGCAATGAGAACTGCAACGTCAAACGTCCAGTCTCATGTCCGGCAGAACATCAAAACCTTCAGTTATCAAAGATAATACATCGCAGTGGTTTAATTTATTTCTCAGACAGAAAGTTACAACCATTCATCTTTTGAGTTAATGGCACGATATAACAAAACATTTGTTGACTGATGTGATGTGGGATATGACGTTTTTTTACCCCCTGGGGGGGGGGCATAGCATCCTTGGCTTCGCCTCAGGTGCTATGCTGGAGTGTTAAAAACTCTTGGGTGTTAAAAACTCTCAGCCTCTTGAGTGCTGTGGCCTCGTGGTTAAGGGCACTGGATTCGTGGTCTGTGGGTAAAGTTGCGGGTTGTGGGTTCGAGTCCAGCCGGGGTCATGGTGCGTGTGCCCTTGGGCAAGGCACTTTGTCACTCACTGCTTCTCTCCACCCAGGAGTAAATGGGTACCTGTGAGGGCAGAGATGGTTTTTGTGATTGAATAAGCTTGCATCCAGCTGTACCGGTATACTCCCCAGGGAGCTGAGATGGTACCGGTATTTGGAATGTTTAACCCTAAATCCCTAGGCCTTTTGGCTAGGATGTAGCTTCAATCCTGCAAAATCCTCCAATTGGCCTCATGGAAAAATAGCATATAGCCTCAATCCTGCAAATTCCTCCGTTGTTTCTTGAATATGGTCCATGGAGGGATGACCACTGCCTGAATCCTGCAAAATCCTCCGGCTTTAACTGTCAATAGGCTGAGGCAGAGGCAGTGACATCCTGGAGCAGTGCGGAGGATGTCAAGTATAATCAAGGACTAAATTTATGCACGGCTGAGCATAAACAACACAAGGTCCGGCCCAAGACCTTGACACAGTGCGTACTCCGAAATCAGCAACGCACTTTGGCCATGTAACCTCAATCCTGCAAATTCCTCCAATTTGCAAAAAGGATTTTGGCGGATTCAGGGCGGTTAGGGTTAATTGGCCCGATGATCAGGGGTAATAATAATACTGTAAGCGCTGTGATTTAGTTTACTAATAAGAGCGTTCTTAAATGCCGATTATTATTATTATTATTATTATCATTATTAAAAACATCATATCCCACATCACAGCAGTCAACAATTGTTAAATATTAGCCCCACATTACTAATTATTACTACCGTGATGCCAGAGTGTATAATAGTGAATAAACAATACACGTATGATTTGTTTAATGATATACCAATATATTGTATGGCACTTTTGAAATATTGTATGGCACTCTTGATCTACATGTAGGTTTTCAAATAAGGCCTAAAAAAAAACGATTTGACATTCATACCCTTCCCCCAAGAAAACAAATCAATGGAGAAAATTTCCTTATTCACACGAAATTCTTTTGGCCATGAGTAATTCTTTCCCCTTTCCGAAGCCAAATTAAATCTGACATATATATGCATGCTTGCGCAACTTCCAATACAAAAATGCCAAACGGTGGTTGACGGACGTACCGGGCTGCCGCGGAGTGTAAGAGTGTGAACACTGGCGAGAATAATAAAGTTAATAATCTGACAGTCATAACTGACACGTACCGTGGCCAGCGTGAATATTTTTAACACATGGCGTTCAGTGGTTAAAAAAACAGCTCGCAGTTAGAGCTTCTCTGAAATCGCACGTCACAACACCGATCGGGTGTGTTGACAGTAGGATCTCGCATTTCGGACATTCATGTGCATTGACCTTTTCTGGTACAAAATTAGAACCCGAATCCGGAAAGCTGTATGAAAGGGCACAAATAGGTTAAATATAGCTTCATCTGTTATTTACAAAAGTGTACATGTATAATTTACGCATGCACCCTGTAACGTGAACAATAAAGTCACATTGTAAACACTATCAAAAATTGACAACCTGATCTCCTATTTTTTTCAAGGACAATTGTCTGATTTGTCATCATGTGCCAATTTCAGGCAAGATTTTTAGGAATTTTTTTTTTTTTCAAAGGCTAAGCTCACAAATACTTTTTTTCTTCTGTGTTGATTTTGATCTTTCTTTTTCACATTTTTTTTTCTCTTCCAAAATAATACAGTGAAATCTGGACGTTTGTTCCCATGGCAATGACTTCAATCGTCTCCTAATCCTCGATGTTTTGATTGCCATATAAAATGCAAGCACTCAACCAATCTGAGCTTCCTTAGTCTTACTTCATCACAAATGATGGTCTTTCTTTTTCGCATTTTTTTTTCTCTTCCAAAATAATACAGTGAAATCTGGATGTTCGTTCTCATGGCAACGACTTCAATCGTCTCCTAATCCTCGATGTTTTGATTGCCATATAAAATGCAAGCTCTCAACCAATCTGAGCTACTTTAGTCTTACTTCATCTGCCTGGAAAAACTGTTTCACTCAGGCTACGCGACATCGGACGCACGAATGAAAAAGACTACGCTAAGAAACAACCCTTTTTTCCCCCAATTCAATCAACATCCGTCTTGCATATCACCGCCTGACAAAACCGGGACCATTAACGTGACGCGACCGGGTGACCAGGCTACGCGGTCGCTAAAATGCCCTGCGCAGTCTGAAGGAACGCCTTCACACACGCTGACATGCGAGCACAAGTTTAATATATATATCGTATCTGGGATTTGATTTTTTTTTCTTAAGTGGACGGGACACTTTTGCAACACAGCCACCGGTACGAGGACGTCTCATTAAACTTGATGACCGTGAGGGAATTCTGTGGATTTTTTTTTACATTTAAAAGACCGACGGGATAGGATACAAGATATGAATGCGTAAATCCGTCCGTCAGTGACCCGTCTGCAAAACTGCAGAGTCACAAATTTGTGAAGGATTTTGAAGAGTTTCTTTAAAATTGCCAGATTTTGGCCCCTGCAAAGAACGTGAACATTTTTTGGAACCTTTCGTTATAAACAGATTTTGAATCAAATGAGGGGAACTTTGCACCAGAAATTGTCCATAATGGTGCAACAGTTCTACGATGTAAGTTATAAACATTTGAAAAAATGAAGTACGGTATTTTAAAAAAAAGATATATTAACCCTCCTAGCGTTTAAACAGTCACAGACAGTCAAAAATTCCATCCACTTCCCCTGCCATGCCTTTTACACAGGCTAGTCACATTTCAAGCAAGCACTCTGACTAGTCAAATTCAGTCAACAGACAAAGGCAGACAACTGGTAGGCACAGCTGAATTATCAATCACCTACAGTCAAAGCATTAGCAGTCACAGCCAGGCAATCCTGCTTTATGAAGGCTGGGAGCTCTTAACTGTTGAAAACAGTCACTCGATTGATTTTGACTGAAAGGACAGTAGAGAATGTACCCGGTATGTTTGCATAGGAGGGTTTTAGGCACGATAAAGGTCAGTAGAGGTGGCCTAACCAAAAAAATGTGTGTGCGGCTTGCAGAGTTACATGTACATTGTGTACAACAGACAGACAAACAAACATCTACTATACACGAGGACAAAAGGGCCATTTGCAATTCCATGCACTCAAAGTTACCAATAAGGAATTACAAATAATGCAGTGTACAAATTTGATGGCTTAACTCCCTAGCGTCTTTTACTAGGAACTGGACCAATTCCATCCAAATCCATCAATCACTGTGCGTCTAATACAAAACTGTACATGACATAATGGAATCCACCACTGACGCACTGGTTGACATTCATGGACTTGCTACACATGACTTTTATCACAACAGCAGTACAGGAGGCTAACCCCTAGCACTGCTTCAGGCCATTAGGCCCAAGTCCATCATACTCCATCAATATTAAGTCACGCCAGGCCTTCTGGACCAAGCCCCCCAAAATCCACCAAAAATGGGGGGATGGATTTTGATGGAGTTGGGGTGGTTAGGGTTAATAACAAAAATCAGAACAGCAGAGAAGATACAATTTGACTTTTCGCTTACAAGTACATATGTGACCTTATACAATGTTCAGTACATGTACATTGTATACTAGACGAGCAATATGCGCCGCAGTACCTTGTAAACCATTATAAGGTACTACATAATGGGTCTCATATTTCTCATAAACTTTATTCACCTTTCTTTGATAAAAGACATAATTTGCGCCAGGAGTGTCATATTGACAGATATGGCGCGGTATAAATATTCACTATTATTATGATTATATTATAAAAGCTTCATACATGCATTCACACACTCGTGTTTGAACAGTGCCCCTAAGGCAGATGACAATCATCCCCTGCAAACTTATCAAATTTTCCGATCTGCTTGTCCCGTCCCCCCTCTTCCTCGAAATGCTGACAAGAAATAACACTCCTATCATCATCCACTGTGACAAGTCAAACTGAGGTTCTAGGCAACATCTTACCCCAACCCTAACGAGAGCATCAAGTGCTTCCACTCACCTTAACAAAGTTATTGAGATAGGCCACCCGCCTGCCCCTGTTGATGTTGCGCTCTTGCACGACGTGAACAAGGATGTCACGCACGTTGTCGGCCGGCTCTGAAAATTTCAAGAAAATCATGATTTTTTTGTAACTCTCAAAAAAATATGATCCGGCACTGTAAATTTCTGAAGCTGCACTGACGATCAGCGTTTGGCAAAATGACCACTGGCCTTAACACAGACCTGTTTTTTTATATTCTAAAAAAAGAATTGGGTTTTTTTTTTTTCTTTTTGGCCATTACTGCTAGCAATGGGAAATCATATAACTAAATGAGGTGGTTTTGAGATCTGTTACTGATAATGAAACTGTAGGACTGATTCTGCGGGCGAGCTCGTCTAAAGGTTAATAGCGAAGGAAAAACAAAATCTCTGATAATGACAAGTCATTAAATAAACATTGCCCAAAACCTCCCAAGCTAGTTAAGTCAACACCTTCCAATAGGGCACGGTTTCTGGAAAATGCTGCAAATATCAAGGTTTATTTTTTTTTTTAAAGGATCAAGGAATGCACGGGAATTAGGAATTCATGAATTTTGCGCTGTTTGCTTGGAATTTTTCACACTTAATATTCATAGAGGGGGCTTTAAATCATGCATGCGGTGAATTTTTCTTAGGAACACATTTTATGCAACTTTCTACTCTTCTTAGATACATTAAAAATATTTGACAACCCTTTTTGCTTAATTTTACTGAAAAGTACACTTCTTTAAAAATTTAAGATTTTCAATGCTTTTCCGGACAACTGAGGGCGCTGTTGCTGTGACGTCATTTCAGTAAGACACTGTTTAGTTTGGGGGTTTTCTGTTCAAATTGTTAACCCAAAAGTTTGCCAATTGGAAACATTTTATGAGAAAAGTTTGCTCATTGACTTACTGTCATGTACTGACACAACGAATCACTAAAGAACAGAAAATTTACGACAGCAAAAAATCCAGCAATATGGTGCTGAAATAGCTGTTAACACTGAGGTTTCTGCCTGCTATGACATCACACTTTTGCTCATGAATATGGAAATTTAGATCAATTAGCATAAAAAAGGAACCACAATACCCTGGAAAAGGGCAAAGTCAAAATTGAAAACAGGGTTAAATAGGACAAAGGTGTTTTTCAAGGATTTCATTAAAAAAAACCTGCAAGTTAAACTTGCACGATCCCCTGGCATTCCCGCAGTATTTATACAGTCAGTTAGTTAGCACACTTTTTAGTTGACCTAACCAAAATCAACAATGACCTCATTTGACCCTTGATGACCTTTGACCTCAAATGTCTCACGTCATCTGAAGTCCCCCTACCCAAAGACTACTGTCACCAAGTTTGGTCGAGATTGAAGTCTGACTTTTCATTTGACAGCACTTTCCAGTTTACCTAACCAAAATCAACAATGACCTCATTTGACCCTTGATGACCTTTGACCTCAAATGTCTCAAGTCATCTGAAGTCCCACTACCCAAAGATGAATGTCACCAAGTCTGGTTGAGATTGAAGCCTAACTTTTCATCTGACAGCACTAAACAGTTAACCTAACCAAAATGGAACGCACGGACACACAGAAGGAATAACACTATCGAAAGATCCCCCCTTTCGCAGAAGCCCTTAAGAGCCGGGGGGATAAAAATTACCTTGCATGGGACCTTTAAATTTCTGCGACAGATTACACTGTCCATGCATATTGTATGTTTAACCCTGAACACATGAATTTCCAAGTTGAATTGGTCATTTATATCATGGGCTTTTCGGTGAGATATGGAAATGGAAACGTCAGTCTGCGATACGAAACAAATTAACTTTCATTTCAAATTGTCAATTCGAAGTGTTTTATTCCTAATTCCAAAGGTCTCAATAGACTGCAATGTCATTTAAACCCGAAACCCTCCTGAATCCTCCAAAGTCCTACGGGCGGTTTTGATGGATTTTGGAGGAATGAGGATGAATGCAACATACAATTTTGGAGGATTGAGGGCACATGGACATTCAGTATCGGTTGATTTTGGAGGATTGAGGATGAATGGTGTTTAAAGAAGAGGAGGATTTTGGAGGATTAAGGCTGAATGCATTTTAAAATAGAGGGTTGTTGGGGGATTTTGAAGGATTGAGGCAGCGGGTATCCTTCCTTAGAACAAGTATATGCAAAATTTTGGAGGAATTTGGAGGGTTGAGGATGGTTCCTAGCAAAAAGGGCCTAGAGGAATAGGGTTAATCCATGCACAATCCTGTTAAATCCTCCAGTTCCTCAATCCTTCAAAATCCTCCATTATGCAAAGTCACTTTGGAGGAATGGGGAAGGTCAGGGTTAACAAATAAAAAACATTTATCGACTATCATTCCACCCTGATTTCATTTGGTTTTTACCATTCACAGCCACAAAAAAGGAAATACATTTTATCCACCCACCCACAAATTCTATGAAAATTATACTTTTCTATTATTAGATACATGTTTGTACGCAGGTCTATAAATAGCCACATTAGGAACAAATGCATTTAATTGAATAGAAAACATCTGTATCAACCCCTAAAAGACTGAATCGTTAATTTAATATTTGAATGCCTCATCTCCAAATAAAGCTATTTTCAGCCGAAGAAAACCGACAAATTTCCTTTTTGCCAATTATGAAATTAAATATATGCAGGACATGTATTGTGAAGGAAGGTCATTTCGATGATAAATAGGACTTGTGTAAAGACACTTCAAATACATGTGTGGGGACAGATTTTAATAATGATAAACAATGTCCTGTGATCCGTTGCTCTTCAAATTGCTGGCACCAAGGCCTAGTGAGGGCATGAGAGGGACAGTAGATTTTACAGGGTGACGGTAAGGTCATGCCCAAATTCTGCTAAATGCACTTCAAAAACCTGTCAGATTTATCAAAAATCTGCCAAATTCCCCAGAATCACTTGAAATACACTATAAAAACTTAAAATACTGGAATTTGCATCCTTGTGGAGACATTCCTTTGTTCTCGTGTACTAAAGTTTTCGAGTTTGAAAGTACAGTTTCAAAATGCTCTTATTTTAACCAGAATTAATTTCCTTGGCTGAAATTTGGACTTAACATCCCTTTTCTAAAACTCTTCCATTTGCGACAGATCAGCATACATGTAGCTTGGAAATTCCTAGTTTTTGAGTAAAATCCATATCTATTTCGTGAAAACCTTGTGGAGACGTATTCATCCATAGAAATTGCCCTGTGGAGACGTATACAATCTTTTGTTCCCTATTATGTGCATGTCTCCAGAGGGCACGGTGTATCAGATCACGTGTTGTAGTATTGCCTTAATTAAGGCTCAAATTACATAATAAACAATCTATTGTCACATGATGTCATGAAATTGTGTAAATTTCATGCAGGCAAAACGTGGTTGCGTCATGACGAAGTCCGGTTCCAAGTTAACCTCAACACCTACCGGTAGACCAGGCAACCTGTCCCATTACGCAAGGGTTTGTTTGGAAAAGATTGTACTTTGTGTTGTGTAACATTACAAAATTCATTATAGGGCATACACGACTCAAATAAATCAAATATATCACAATGATACATTTTATTTCTATACACAATTGACCAAGCTGAGTGAATTGTCGTTTAAACGTCGCCAGATCTGCAAACATGTCCCTGACACATTGAGAAGAACTCCCCATGTAACGGAATGAATGAGTCCTCTTTTGCATAGAGGTGCGCGATTGGGTCTCACCGCAAAAATGCACTGCATATGTATTGCGCTGCTTGCATATATGATTGACGGTGCGAGAACGTTATCGTCAAGTCGTATGATATGTCGCAACTCGGCCGATTACGTACTAGTCTTATACCAGCCTCGCCGATGGAGTTCGACTGAAGTTCACAGACAAAATACGACTATCTAATGACTTGTCATCAAGTCTAAGGCAGGCCCTGAACCCACGCCAACATTTTTTTTGCCCCCAAAATTGTGTTCTGGATCCGTCCTTGGGACGGCACCATCAGGTACATATGTACATTTGTTCAAAGAGGACTGTAGGCTGGCCCCTCCGGTACCAGCAAAAACCTGTTTCAATTAGAACAATAATGTGTAAAGTTCAAGGAGCTTCATCCACTGTTCATTTGGCAACTGATGTGCCTGGCAGTTGTCTCCTTTTTCAGTGTTGACTTTTGACGAGTTAATCATTTGGAGCCAACCTGCAAATCTGAAAGCCAGACTGCACAACTTGCAGACGTCAATAAGCTTGTATTGTGACTTTGTTAGTCACAGTGCTTGAGAATCAATATAGACTACGCAAGCCTAGTAAAACTGGTCCCAGACGAGTCAAAGGCAAAGTGCACAAAATTATGTTTTAGAACCCTAACCCCTTGGGTATAATTACCAGAAAGTATCCTGAATCCACCAAAATCCATCAATTTTGCCATGAAAACAAAAACATTTGGTGGCCAGTGAGTCCATCAGAATCCACCAGTTTAGTCGGGAGTAAATCTGTTGAGATCCTGAATCCCGATCAAAGTCCCCCAACCAACTTCTCAATATGGAGGTATCCTGAATCCATCAATATCCTGCAGTACCGCTAGGCTTACTATCCTAAATCCATCAAAATCCCCAAACTTGTTCAATACGGAGGTATCCTGATTCCGCCGAAATCCTTCAAAACAGGGGTGTGGATTTTGATGGATTTTGGTACGTTAGGTTTACCCTAACCCTGTAGGCCCTTTTTGCTAGGAACCATCCTCAATCCTCCAAAATCCTCCAAACTTTTGCACATATGTTCAAATGAAGGATATCCACTGCCTAAATCTACTGAAATCGTCCAACACCCTACATGTACATGTAGCTGTATCTCAAACACCATTCATCCTCAATCCTCTAAAATCAATCGGTTCTGAACGTCCATGTTCAACTTTTTCAATATGGAGGTATCCTGAATCCGCCTAACTCCCCCGAAACAGGGGTGTGGATTTTGATGGATTCAGGTACGTTAGGGTTAATTGATTTAGAATGGCTATTCACTGGAAGGTTGCATTCATGCGTATTCGGTCTACACAAGGGGTTTGATTTAGCCATTCATTGGGGTTATGGGGTAATCCTATACAAGAGCACTGCCCAGCTAGCTTCACCAGACTTCAACCAGTCTGCATGAAAGTCACAAGTACCGGTAACAGTCAGTCAAATAGGACCAATTTCACAGAGCGGCTGAAACAAAGAATTTTTCTACAAGAAATTAGAACAGAAAATAGTTGTAAAGAAAAATAATTTGGTCACCAGTCCAAATGTGAAGCAATCTAGTCTAGGGGCTCCGTGCGCCAGCGAAAGAGGGCGCCCTTTTACCTAGCAACGATGTCCCATGGGCGGGACATTTCGCTGGTTGACGCGCACCGTTCCTTGTGTGCGACGCACGTACACCAGGGGATTCAGTTGTACTATGTACAGGCAGTGCTAGTGGTAGCCGCGCGTCGCGGCAAGCAGTCAGGCAAGATGGCATCGGTCAGTCACCCCCAATTGTACTTTCTTTGCTGGTGAGGGGGTACTTGTGAATGGAGCGGATATTTTGTTGCCCAGCACATAAAATTTGCTTAACATTTGCTAACTTCCATCCACAAACTGCACGAAGATGGTTCGTGTGAATTTAATTTGATTCATTCATAGTTTATACGGCGCTACAATGTATCTAAATGTGTGTACTGTCGATTCGGGCGATTCACAAGGCAATGCGCCACCAAGAGTTTGCCATGGAAAATTCATTTTTCCCAGTGCATTGTGGGAGATGGTCGATAAATTCGCAAGCGCGAGACTTTTTAATTGTTAGTTTTTCTGGTCAGTAGTTTTGTAAGCCTATGATTTGAGTGTCTGAATGCCCCTTTTCTGTTCTTTTTATAAATATGGTGGGTTTTTTTTTTAAGGTGGCAGAACGCTACATTGTGTACATGTACATTCTGTTCCAATCCTTAACAAATTAGCTCAAGTTGTCTACTGATACTCGTTCAAATGGGAAGTGTGTTGTCGACCGTAAACTTAAAAAATGGACTCTCCATGGCAAACTCTTGGTGGCACACTGCATTGTGAATCACCCAAAATCAAAATGATATGAATCTATCAATCCAATCTTCTGAAGAAAAGAAAAAAAAATTAAGAAAAAATGGTAATTGCTCGGTTCACCTTCAAGCACTGCTTTGTTGTCTGAGCAACATCAAATTAATGACGGTAGTTGCAAATTGAAAATCTCAATTTCAAGAAAACATTGGAGTTCTGGACTTCAGACTAAATTTCTCATCAAGGATCAATTTCATGCAAATTGTTTTTACTGTTTTTTTACGAGGAGATGAGTTTTCAAAATATCTGACCTTTGAGAACTGCAAGTAACTAATTTTAACAACATCCTAGCCAATACTACAAAAATTATGTGTGCAGGCACCAAACACCAAAAAATACTATGAGTGCTGTGCCCACTTATATGCTGAAGTACTGCATACTACAGTTCACTACTAGTAGTACCAAGGGTATTTTGTAGCTTTAGGTGAGGTTAGGGTTAAGCTTAAAGGGAATGTACATCATTGGCAATTGCTGTAATTTTCAGAAATGAACTATTTGAGGGGTTAGTATAATAGATCAAACATTGTTACACTGAAATGTTTGAAGTTTTGTGTTCGAAAATGCTGGAAAAACTAAGAAAAACAAAAATGTTCGAGGAGTCTGGTTCCCTGACTCCACAAAAGATAAAATGGATCAATTTATAGATGATGGAAAATTGTAAGGCAAGGGAACCAGTCTAGCTGGCCTGCACCCGTTCATGAACATGTAACCAATAGCAAACAAAATTTGGACTGAACAAAAATGGTAAATTTGGAGCAGTAGTTGAAAAATAGTTAGGTTTTTCCAACGCTGGTCGGCCGACCACCATTGGAAATGTATACAAAAATACCATTTTCTTGAAAATGACTTTACACCAGGTGCCATAATTTTACAAGATGCTTGAGACTGTCATTTACCAACATCCTAGTAAGGTATTTCGTAAAAACTTGGTAGTTTTATTTTTTCGATGTTTGCAAATGTTGTACATTCCCTTTAACCCTGACGTACCCAAATCCATCAAAATCCACACCCCTGTTTTGGAGGATTTCGGCGGAATCAGGATAGATGGATTTCAAATTTGGTTGGAGGCGTCTGACGTTGTGTTGGAATGAGAAGTTTTTTCTATCACTCACAAAGTCTGCACTTAAATTTTTCAGGTATCTTCTAATTTTTACAACCATCAACCAGATGACGTAACAGCCACCCGGCACACGGAGCCTCGCAATTGAGTTGCTTGGCAAATGAAGCGCAGTCATTAATTTGTTATTTCCACAACGGTTGGTAAGGGAACATCACAATCTTGTCACGGTGCTACAAATTAATCTCTTCCTTTTGGACAATAATGGACAGCACATTTTTCCGCGCATCAAAGACGATGACAGGATTTCGGCTTGCTGTAAGACAAAAAACAGCTGAGAGAACAGTTGTTTTCCAAGATAATTGCTTATATCATAGCTGCCAACTTTTCAAAATTCCAATTAGTAATCAACCCGCGCGGTCATTTTCAACTGCTCGTATATGTACCAGCTTTACCAATATCAAGTACAGGTACACGGTTAACATGTACACATACATGTGCATACCCTTCTTGTGTTGTGATTAATAATGTACTGTAGGCCATACGGAAATTAAAAAAATTTAAAACAAATTTTTTTTTTTTTTTACTCTATGTATTTGTTTGTTGAAGTCTAATAAATAATAACAATAATAACATGTGCGCATTTTTTTTTGAGATGCATGCTATCGATGTTGAGTTTCGAGTTCGTATCATGTTTTTACACACAATGATCTAGGGCCACCGTATGCAATAGAAATATTCCGCCAACATACCTTTCAAACGCATGCTGATTTATCTTTTCTGGACGTTGTGATAAACTCAAACTCTATTACCAATTCTTCCAACCATACTCTTATTAAATTCCATGATTAAAATCTCGCACCGATGGGTCTCATCCCGGCAGTAAGCGACCAATTGTGCTCACCACCGTCACTAAAAAGTAGTCACAGTACACACAACCACACATCCACGAGGTGCACACAAAATTTAATGACACACCATTGAAACATATTTTTAGTCTGGTCCTCAAGTACTCCACTGCACACACCGCATTGATGTCTATCAGGTGCTTGACCGCATTGCTTATTATACTTGTCACCAGTCCATCCATTATCGCAACATTTCGCCAGAAGTTTTCGGGCAAAAATGATACTTTACAAGTATTTTTTTTTCGTTAGGTAGAAAATGGGAAATTCGTAATGTTTTAGTGGCAATTTGTATTTTCGTAATGAAAAATTCGTAATAGTTGGCAGCTATGTTATATCATAAAATAAAATATCATAAAAGTATGATCAGGCTACGATTTTGGTTTGAGTTTATGAAACGGAGGCCATTCAAAGGGCCTTAACTGATTACACTTGGCACTGTAGGGGCTATACTTTGGGCGGCACAAGTATTTAAAGTTTGGAGGTCATGCTAATTAGTCAAAAGTTTGTTGACCCGTATCTCAAAAACTAACAAGCCCAAAAAAAGTTCTGGGGATTCTGATATCTATAGACAAATTATTACACCAAATATGTCAATCTGTGAGGGTCAGGTGATAAATTGTGTTGATTTGACATGGAATGACCCCACTGTCATCTACTGTAAATCTCTTTAGAGTCTAACCACCACCCACCCCACCCCCACCCCACTGCAAACTGTATGTGAGGATCAGAAAACAAAAAGTGCTGAGAATGAGACTGTGAAGTGGAAGAAATACAGCTGCAAATCATTCTAGTCATTTAGTACATTGTACCGGTAGGTGTTGTACAAACTGACATAAAGTGAATGTTAATTTATCTATCAAATGTTTATATTTATATCCTATTTATATCTTATAATAAATGTGTAAACTGAAGTGTGGTACATACATGTACAATGCTTGTACATGGGACCTAGAGTTGAACTTTTTCCATAACTAATCTCTTCAAACAAGGAATTGAAGAGAAAAATTACCAGATTTTAAGTTTTACAAACTGAATCTTGGAAGTGGGCACTTGGTATAAAAAAAAATGTATCTACTGACTTTGATGTTGTCTTAAAATTGTAAACAGTGATGTATACATGTATATAACCCAGACTATGGTAAAGCCAAAAATATCCAACCAAGGGCAAAGTCTGCTGAAATTTAATTCTAAATTTAATTCTAAAGAATAAACAAGTTACATTCTAAATGTTGGACTCCGATTCAGCAGGCTCAGATGTTTCCTTGGCAATTGATTTTGTTTGGTTCTGCAGTGCGAGTGTAAAAATTCTAAAGGGATTTTCTTGTTAATAATGTCCTCAAGTGACGCTTTTAAGGTGTGGAACCCAAAAAAAAACACAGATGGGAGGGAAGTGGACCTGAGTTTTTATAACACAGTATATCAAGACATTTAATATGCTTCATGAAATAGCCGTTAGTATTCCCGCCAAAAAAAATATTGGGGGGTGGGGAACACGCCCCATGTCCCCCCCTTCAAGATCGCTGCCCATGGTAATTGTTATCATTTGTCAAAACCATCATTGATTAAAGGGACGTCCTGAAATTAGCCCAATTGGGCTAAAAACGCATTTAAAGGAAACGACGTTTATTGGAAAGAGCATTTAAAATAGGATTTATAAACATCCACAAAACCATTCTTTAAAAACTGAGCGTTTTTGCATTATTATTGCGATGGCATGCGAGAACAAATTTGGTGGGGGTTCACAAATTTGACTCTGAAAAATTGAGCTTTTTTGGTGCTGCTAAGAGTGCTAGTCGTGATTACAGTCACACACTCCTTTGAAAACATTTCTCAAAAACGCTTGTGCATTTAAATTAATATAAATCATATTCCATCACATTCATTTCTGTCATGTCTGTCAATATCATCACTGCTAACATCGTATACTCATGGAGGAAGATACGGAAAAAAAATCCATACTGGGCCACCACTCAGACTCCTGCACAAAGTCTATGGGCCATGACAGAACATTTTACAGTATTATCAAAGAATTTTTGGGAAAAAATTCCATACTCGGACGTCACTTTTTTCAATTAATTTTCTAGCGCCAAAAGTTACATCTTTTATGGTTATTCATCCACTTTCCCTCCTCTACTCTCACCCTCTCCTTTCCTTAATTTCTATTTATTAATCAGTCAGTTACTTCATCAGGATTCGAACCTCTGACGCTTGCTTGATACACGAGACTCTTAACCGCTAGGCCGCGCACGATCGCTGTTGCAATCATCAATCTTTGGACGTATTTGAAGTATCCATTGAAATAAACTAAATATTCATGAGAAAATAAATATTCATAATGACGTATTGAACTATCATTGGCAGGCTCATGCGACGTCATGGTTGTTGATGTCACGTGTATAACGTACCGCTGTCTTTTCAGCCACTACAATCAGTTTTGACCGGCTGCTTCAAGTTAGTTCTGCACGACGTATGGATCCAAAATGTGCTCTAAAAACACATTTTGAGTACATTTTTTTCACCTTTACACAGCTTCCTGGATTTCTTTTGGTTCAAATGACAAGGTGAGGTGACAATAAATATGTTTGGCAGCAGATAAATTGACATCCGAGTATGGAACTTTTCCCAATTTTTTCACTCCTTAAAGTTAAACAGTGTTTCTTCATTAGATTCACAACTTTTGGTACTTTTCAGGTCATATTAACTTAAGGAATATGAGTAGTGGCCCAGTATGGAATTTTTTCCGAAGATACTCATGCTCCATGGTATATTGTTGAGTAGGGATGTTGATTCATGATGATCATCATCATTATCTTGGCATAGGATAGGGCTTCAATCATGATCATTATCATCATCATCAAAACATGTTCAAAATTCAACATAATCTTGCTTGTGTCTGAATGTCACATTTATGATTGAGGCATTGATGACAAGTGTGTTACTTAGTGCTAGCTATGTGCAGGATGATGAATCGGTTGTTATTGCATACGTCAATGGCTGTCATTCAACACCGGCCAAGGTTTATGCGGCTGACATTTCAGTGCATTGAAAATGAATGACAGTGCATGACGCCGTCACATCACAACTTCACAAGAAAATCCACAACGAAAGCCTACCTTTGTCTAAATCAAGTGGCACATCCGCATCTCCGCTATCATGGCGACCTGGAAAGAAACAGTCAAGTCATCATTGATTCCTTCATCAAACTCTCGCAAAATAATCACAACTTTCGAGCTAAAATTCGTAAGAAATGGGCCTTACCTTTTGGACGCCTGCCACTGCGTCTCGGATACATGGTCGCCGCCATACTAGATGACACAATAGCGCATGTGCACTACTCGGGATGGTTTCGATCCAACTCGGACCCAAACCAACTCGGACCCAAGCCAACTCGGACCCATGCCAACTCGGACCCACTACCAACTCGGACCCATGCCAACTCGGACCCACTACCAACTCGGACCCACAACCAACTCGGACCCACTACCAACTCGGACCCATGCATGACCAACTCGGACCCATCGTTTTCAATCATTCGACATCGTTTTCAATCATTCATTTCATAAAGTTTGTCCACTTCTCATCTGTTATTACAATGATGCTGTTTAGTATAAATTTTCATTGTAATTGTAAGGTAAATTATCTCATATCTGTATTGCAGCAGTATAAAATTTTTGTCGTTGTAAAGCGCATTGAAATGCTATTTTGAAATGCGCTTTAAAACTGTAATTAATTATTTATTATTTGTATTTGTTTCCATTAAAACATATTCCACTTTAAAAGTTTAACCAATTATTTATTTTCATTAAAACGTATTAATTGACATCGTTCACACCATCTTGCTAAATTTAACAGCAATTTATTTCGTTTTTAATCCAAACTTCAACGTAACGAGTATACAAATTAAGAACAGATCTTCATAGAAAAATAAAATTGGAAAATATGGCATTAAAACATAAACACTTTCAAACATAACATTTTTAACTCAATAAATATAAGTAAACATTATTAGTCAATAAATAAAATAAATAAGATTTAAAAACGAAGTCTATTCTAATCTCTATTTAAAAAAAAACACATGAACACCATTGCATACACTGCAAGAAAAACGAAGGTTCCATATTAAACAAAAAAGTTGAATCAAAAAAGTATAAAAAGTTAATCGGATTCGTAAAAAAAAAACCCACAAAATTCAAAGCCAGCATGTGAATTAAAAAATGATCAAGTTTAATCCCCTACAAATAGATGCAATGTCAATCATCAAAAAGGAGTATTGGAGCTCTGGGAAGATTATCCTTCAAGGCCTTACAGGTAGCTGCCTGAATGTTCCACTATGATGTTCCACGGGGGGAAAAAGTTAAATCAAAAAATTATTAAAAGTTAAACAGATTCATAAAAAAATCCCACAAAATTCAAAGCTAGCATGTGAATTAAAAAAACCCAAACAATTACATGAAATGAAAGGCCTAAATAGTTATTTCAAATTAATAACTTCCTCACTGAAACAAAATGTGCCACATAAAACCACTTGTTACACGACACAAAGGCCTGCAAAAACAAACAAGTAATTTATTTTTTACTGAAAATTATAATCCTTTGAATTTCGTTTGGAAAAGAAAATCGAGATTTTGAAAAAGCACGTATATATCAAGTTGTACAAATGACATACGATATGCCTAACCTATACTATACGCTATTAATACCTCTTGGTTTAGCTTCACAGGTCACGGTTTCAAAAAGCTAAGCACGTTTAGTTTCATGACGTTCAAAACGATAAGCGTTTGGCAACAGTATTTACTGTACGCTTCATAAAATACCGCTCCACACAGTGGCAATAACAGAAAACAACAAAACTAAAAGCCCCATTCTGCCCAATGTAATTACAGAATATCTTCACTATATAAGCACTAACATTAAGATCACCTATAAATATAATCTCTGAAACTAATGATTGAGTCATTGTTGGGTCCGAGTTGGTCGTGCTTGGGTCCGAGTTGACCTGATACCCTCGGGATGTGGCAAATGAATTAGTCTGGCACTTCAGTCGCTCCCGCTTTGCGGCTACTAACTGTCATTATTGTAGAGCAAACCGATTGACGGTTGTTGAATCGGTGCAAAGTTCACCAACAGAAGTACAAGTGTGATGGAACTAACATCACGCATATAGTTCTATGAAAGAAGAACAAATTGCCGCAAAACTATAATACGTCAAGCATCCAATGTTGACGGCCGATAGCCAATTGGGCGGAGCCTGCCTTGGAACCCCCCCCCCAAAAAAGGTCAACATTTCCGACAATTTCACACAATAATTCTGTGAATGTCCCGTTTTATTATCCACTTTTGTACCAGAGACGGCCGGATCCGCCCTTTACCACTTAGTACCCTACAATTTTATACCGATTCCCTTAGCTAGCTGGAAAGAGAGAAAGGAAAAGTGACGGGCGATAAAAACAAAAATGCGGACTGATCCGGAATGGATTCCGAAACATAATTATGCAAAAGCGATACAAAATCCAAATCAGACCAAAACTAAAAGGGATTAAACGTTTTAGACTTAAATTCATTCAATCGAATAGATCGAGTTTTCTCCCTCGCCTTTTCACTTGATTCTTTTTTTTAAGTATTTAAATCTGCAATTACAAGTATTTTTCACTCTAAAGTCCCGTTGTAGATGTTAATTTCATTCAATAAGACATCGTAAACAAGAGAGTATATTATTCCTGTACATTATGACCCGTCAGTTTTAATTCGAATTACACCTCAAAAAGTCAAAACAGATAAAAGTGGCCTGATATTTGCCTTACCAGTGCCTTCCTCAGACGCAAATGACGGACGAACACGAAACAAACATAATGGAGACACAAAAGCGTGCAGGGTTGGGAGATGGGGGGGGGGAGTCAAATGGGATAAGGGAACAAAGCTGTGTGCGGTGGTGTGGTATAAGTGTTTCCTAATATCTCCTTTGGTCTTCACCCACACTGGTCCCCCCCCCCCCCCAATGGACCGATCAAGTATGCACCCCCCCCCCTCCCCCCCCCCCCATGGTATTCTGACCAATCACAGCCGTGATTTATGTCCGACATGCGTGCACAAAAGTCCGACATGCGTGCACGCGCGTATGATGCGCGCGGCAGGAAAATCCGGTTCGTTAGTAAAAACGTCATACACGCGCGCACACCACTGATTACTAGCGCCCATTGGCTGCAAACGCTCGAGCTGCGTTAACTTCCGGTTCCAATCGTGCAGAAAGTGCTGGAGGTGACGTCACACTAACGAACCGGATGCAGCTGCGTGGCATTGGAGAGGAGCACGTGTTAATTTGCCCACGTGCGCAGTGGGAGGGGCTTACTGGATCGGTCCATTCCGCGCATTTGTGTTCACGGTTCTCCTTCCAACCCTGCATGCTTGTGTGTCCATAGTGTACAAGCATTACATTCACTGTGTGGACTTCCGAACAAAAGATGTCCACATAAACCAGGTAGCAGCGACGTTGTGTGGACTTGCCCACGTCCACACAAGGCTTCCGGATCCCCTCTCTGGAAAACAGGTTTAGAGGCATTTTGGGCGTTAGGTTTATCGATGGCAAAATGAGGAGAAACACTCAAGGGAATCATAGGTTGAAAGAGTTTTAGTAAAATGCGTTCTTTTAGGCCAAAAAAATAATAAGTCGGTCTCTGGTCAGCGCGCGCGTCGATTTTAATCATGCGCGTCAATCTTTTTTTTTTTCCAAAATGTTCCGCGGTAGCTCCAACAGCGCCCTCTATTGCCGCACCTCCTCAATTTTTACCAAAGAGCACCAAGGAATGGGAAATTGCACCAAGGCAAATGATCGAGAGCACCAAGGCAAATTATGGAGGACACCAATGTACATGAGGACACCAAATAGTACCCCACCTTGTCTGTACAATCCAGGCTTGAAGAAAAAAAAAAGCCAAAAAAAAAAAAAAAAAAAGCCGCGTCCCCGCGTCAATTCCGGAACTTTGGTCTGACCAGAGACCGAATATTTTTTTTTTGGCCTTATCAAGGGTTTTTCTTAACCACGCGAAACAAAGGAATGTCCACACTAGGTATGTAACGTAAAAATGTGTGTCCCTATGTTAGTTTCTTGTTCTTCTATCATTTGCCGCTGAAGGCCTTGCTAGGGCTAAATGTTTTGATCATATTTCAGGTCAATCCAGTTAGGCAGGTAGCAGTTTAATTGAAGCAGTTTAATTCACTTTTACCTCTAAAAGTTGGAGAGAAATGAAATCATTTCATGTAATCGTTACTAATCTGTTATCTTTTTAAATACAACATCTCGTGGCGATATATTTTAAATTAAGAACGATTGATGATCCAAAACTATATTGGCTGGGATCTCCCCCCCCCCCCCCCCAGAATTGTATTACCATATTATGCATGGATGGAAAAAGCTCCTATATACCTGCTTACGAATCTAGGAGCAAAAGCAACTGGGTTCCCAATTAAAATAACGAGACTTAACATGTGAAGTTGTGAGCTAGCTGGGCAGTGCTATCTAACGGGATTACCCAATAAACATTAATGCTTCATCCGGTCCATTGTACAGACGATGTCTGCAGAATGGACTAGAATTTGGAACGCTATAATGGCCTTTGTACTTTTTAGGAACCCTCATTTTCTTTATCAATAATTTATTATACGAATTAGTTAATCCGGGAAAGCCAAATTTGACAGACGGTATTTGCAAATGGGATGAGATGAGATAATAAGTCGGTCATTAAACCGGCGAAAGTGCACGCACGGCGGACCACCTACGCAAAGAACCTGGGCAAGTCTTATGGGACAATGGGGAAATTACCGAGGTTTTTTTTCTCCAGTAGTAGTCTATCCGCTGATTAAATTGTGGCACGAGGGGCCTCATATACTGTCATTATGCCTAACCATGAGAAGGGTGTCCGCAGAGACTCGATAAAGATTTATCATCAGTGCAGAATACAGTAATGTACGGGGAACTTGGAGAAGGAGCCTTATTTTGTGGAGGTGGCAGTCGCTTGGTTTTGGGAAGAGAGGTGATGTGGGAGCTGGGAGGCCTTAACTTGCCGGTGTAACGGTCTCAATCAGTGGCGTAAATATGTGCCGGCGGGGGGGGGGGGGGATAGGAATGATCAAAATCCAATAATTGCCCGACCGTAGAAATTCGCAAAACGGTGGGGGGGGGGGGGGGGTTGCTGGACACTTCATTACACTGGGGGTCCTCTTCAGGATATATATCAATATGTATACTCGCGCTTACTTCAAAAAAGCTTTTGTACTTTGTTTATCCATCACCTTTCAGTGCTATTGAATACATTTTGGCTGTTGGGATGCTCGACAAATACTACGAATTCTGCATTTTGTTTCTCATCACGGAAAAGTGTGTATGTGTGTGTGTGTGTGTGGGGGGGGGGGGGGGGGGAGATTCAATAGCGCATCCCCCCTGGTCGAAAAGGGGGGGGGGGGTATATGAGGCCCCTCGTGCCCTGGGATTTACGCCCGTGGTCTCAATCATCGGGTCTGCTGGTCTTTACGGAAACCAAATTTTGGTAAACGCATGTGCAAAGTTGCGCGGTGATGCTTATGGATGCCAGCTTTGTGTTGTGTGCTGAGTTCCTCTGGCCATGGATGATTCATATTCCTCCATGCCCTGGCGTACAAGCAACTTTTATTGCCCGCGCCCCCTACTGGCTACGGGTGGTGTTTCCAATGTCCATGTAGTACCGACTCGATTTTCAAGAAAACTCTCCGTCCTAAACGTCTTTTCGGCATTTCTGCAACGGCGGATTTGGGGGGGGGGGGGCAACGGGGGCCATGACCCCTGCCCCCTAAAAAACCCAAAGACGGACCAGGGACCCCAAAAAGGCAGCCACTGCGTACGCGTACACAACCCACAAAATTCAACAAAAGCAATACATGGACACATTTTGGACCCACTTTTTCGGGGAACACAAAAATGTTACCCCCCCCCAAAAAAAAAATGTGTTCTGGATCCGGCATAGAGGAAGGAAAACAGATGGGATTTCAAGGGCAATTGAACTTATTTCCATAGAAAATTCAGAAAGGTTTCTTGGAAAAATTCCACTTCCCAACAATAAGTTTCTAGTTTACCTTAAAGGGGCCCCGTTCCTCCCTCTCCTACCCACCCCCATCCTCCCTAACTTAAGGTAAAATTTATAGAGGGCGCTGTTATTCTTCAACGGTCCGCGGTCGCGGACTCGTTAAGTGTGCGCGACGACTTGAGTTAAGGTTAGCCCCCTTCTACCGGCGTTGATTATTCTGTTGCTAAAACTTGTGGAAAACACTCTTCAAAATGTCTATGCTAAGAAACATACTTAGGTTATCTGGCTCCGTAAGGACATGCCAAAGTAGACTCAGAGTACCACAGCCGGTTAGATTCTATGCAGAGGATGCAGCTAAACCAGTAGCGGCGACGCAAATGTCGTTTACATTTGGCATGCCGGGACAGGTAAATGAAAATGTGTTAAGCATGTTAAGTGTAGTATTAATGGTAAAGGCATTTATTTCCGACAGTCAATTAAATAATGGAAGTGGCAAGTCACTAAGTGAGCAAGAAAGACTCATTAAACTTCAAGATGGACGTTTTACGTTGTAGAGTGTTGTGTTTCGTCATGTCAGAGAAAATTAGCCCAACAAATACCATCAGAATCGGATCGTGTGCTGATGTAACGACTAACGTCTGTCTGTCGTGTGCTTCATTTTGGCACAATGGCAGTTTTTGTTTTGATATTTAATTTGTAGGCCTAGGTCTACAATCATGTTTGTATATTAAAATTATTAATAATATATTTACCTCCGGTTTGATGACATCATCGGCTTAGAATATGCAGAGTGAAAGTTGAATGAGGATCAGCATGATCAGGTAAACAAACTGAAGCATGACAAAAATTAACTACACCAGTGAACAGCAGCATGCATCTGAAACCACTCATTACAACGTTACGCTTAACTTGACGATTGTTGATTTCCTCAACAGATGTTTTACAGTGATGCAGACGTGAAGCAGGTGGATGTACCCTCGGGCACCGGAACCTTCGGCATTCTTGCCCAACACGTCCCCTCACTGGCTGTCTTGAAACCTGGTGTCCTCAGCGTACTGGAGCATGATGGCTCCATCAATAAATTTTTTGGTAAATTAAATACGCAAGATACCTGTTGGCACGATCGGCAGGTCTGCACTACCAGCCGATAGCGCTGCGCTACGGCCCAATCGCGCTGCACTATTGACGGATCGCATTGCACTATTGGTTGATTCTGCTACACTATCGCCCGATCCTGATGGCACTGCTCTATCGGTTACGCCTGTTCCATATCCATTTATTTTTAAATCGCAGTATCACGAAAAAATTGATGGTGTCGCGCCACCGCCAAATCGCGCTGCGCTATCGATCAATCATGCCAGCATAGGTCAATCACACTGCTGTCAGTCAATCATCATGTCTTTCCAATTTATATGTTTTAACCGTGAAAGGGCAGGGGGAGGGGGGGGGGGGGTTTCAACTTTTTGCATGGATACCCTTGCAAGAAAAAAATTCCAGGCCCAAGCTTTCCTGACTTTTTAGCCTCGAGTCTTGCACATCTTTTGATACCAAAAACATAACATTCCGACCTTGGGTTACCGCGCACCAAATTTTTTTTCAAACTGAATTTCTCCATGTAGTGTACACAAAGCAGAATTACCATGGGTGCATATGAATAATTAATTAACCCATAATTCCAAAACCCTTTAACCTATAGTCATGAAATTTCTTGGGTATGTTCATATTGAATTGTTCTATGCATGCACTAAGTTTCATAATTTTTCGTCACTCGATGGCCTACTCCTTAATGAAGTCTAGCTCAAGCTGTTGACTTCAGAAAATCTATAAAAGCCAAAATCCTGGTACAGTTTTTCTGTCTTTGGAAGACGTTATTACATGAATTACAATATATTTGTTATTGCAGTGAGCAGTGGTTCTGTGACAGTCAACGAAGATTCATCAGTGCAGATCCTAGCAGAGATGGCCGTGCCTGTAGACAAACTAGATCCTGCAGTAAGTTAATCCGTTAGGCCCCAAGGCCCAAAGGGCACTGCCTGTTACTCATTATATCCCCCAACCCCACCATCTTGTTTTCATCCAGGAGTAAATACAGAGTAATACAATGTAGAAAAATGTGATACAAGTGCTCATATCTGTGTTTCAACACGAAATAATCAACTGAAAGGCCTGTAGTGTCTATTTGGACACTTTCGCACGAAAACCCCTTCTTGAAGTAAACAGAGAAGTGTTTCAAAACACCATGTGAATCTATTTCGTCTGACTTTCCGTTATTTTATATGTATCACAAGAAATCAAGTATTGCAGGTAATTTAATTTAAAATAAGGACATTTTTTCCCAATTACGTCGCGTCGGTGCAACAAGGTGGTAACTGGATTCTGCAACAAAGTCGTGTCTCGCGCGAATACGCTCCGCGCAACAAGGTCGTATCTCGCGCATCTTGACGTCCATTGACTTTGTGAGTACATCCGGGTTATGTTAAGCGAGACACGACCTTTTGACAGTGAAAACTTGCGTTTCACGTACATAACGTCACACGCCATTTCAGGAGATATGACCTTGTTGCACGACGATTTGATAAGTTTGCCGGTCTCCAAACTTGACCTGTATTTTCAAATAATTTTTACAAAAGTTTGAGATGAAATTGACGATCTCCTCTTTTTGTCTTGGGAAAAAATGCAGGCAGTTAAAGAAGGCTTGTCCAAGGCCCAACAAGAACTAGCCGCTGCCAGCACAGACCTAGCCAGAGCAGAGGCCCAAATAGCCATAGATGCACACGAAGCTATGGACCAAGCCATTGCTGGCAAATAAAGAGGCTAGCGTCCGGTCTTCTTGTGTATAGAATATGGTGAGCATAGCAGTGTTTTATCAGAGAGCCCCATAGACCAGAATAAACCTCACTGCGTTTGTTCAAAGCATGTAGGATCATAGCTAATTTAACCGAAACGTACCTACCAATTTTATGAGTAAAGCCTTTGTCAAAGTGACGATAAGTCTGGTCCAAATACCCTGCGAAATCATTCCGCCCGAAATGGTTTCGACAGAAAAGAATTGAAAGAAAATATGAAGTTGAAGATAAGCAACGGATTTCAGTTACCAGAACCCCCCCAAAAATTTCACGTTTTTTTCACAACGTTTAGTAGCCACCGAGGTAAAACTTAAAAACAGGTTAGTTGGTATGCACCGTGTTTGAGATTTTGAGCAAATTTGTTGCTTCCAAAAACCCCCCAATGAAAGAAAGAAATGCGCCCCCAAAACAGGAACATTGCCCGATCGAACCAGGGACACATAGCTGTATCCTCAAAGCATTTTGAAAGTTAAATGGCCAAAGAATGAGCCATTTTTGTTCCCACATTGGGAGATTTCTGAGAATGTTTGAAGGTTCGTGGCTGAAAAAAAAAGGCCCTGAAAATTAAGGTGACTAAATATCCACTGCAATTCTAACTTGTAATAATTTTTTTTTTCTTCGTGTTTGCTACAGATTTTAGTTTTCTGGAGGTTAGCAACGGAAGGACGTTTATCCAAGGCTTGAATTTGGTGGTTTTTTTTTCTGAAACTGAGCGACAGGCCAGCCAGTGGTTTCTTAGAAAGTGTTGTGCAGTTGGATGAAAGATGAAATCAGGCTTAGTATATACTGATAGGAATATCAATATGAATTACTACGCCATTTTAAAAGTTTGTCAGAACATTGATTTTGTTTAATTGGGCGTCAGTCTCAATGAAAAGTGATTTTTGTTCAAACAATTCCAACTTGTTTTCCAATAATTCCTCACTTTAGTTCCACTTTCCGAAACAAGAGAACGTTTGCGTTGAAAAAAATATACAATTCCAACAGGATGAAATACAATGAACTTCCTAGTTTGCATGTACATGTAGTTGGAAAAGTTGTCCCTTTTGTCAAAAATCAATTTACACAAATATAGAGTTTCCCATAATTTGTTCAGATTAATTTTAACAGCAACCCCATGTCCCACTTTCTCTTAAGTTGATTTGTGATTTTTGGTTACGAGATAAAGATTTATGACAATTAAAAAATGACCTGTTGAGTACTTGTCAGTCCTCTTTTGTACTGTGTTGAATGAAATTAATGCAGTTAATTACGAGTGAGAACAATGTAAGGAATTA
Organism: Patiria miniata; assembly: GCF_015706575.1. Classification (NCBI taxonomy): domain Eukaryota; kingdom Metazoa; phylum Echinodermata; class Asteroidea; order Valvatida; family Asterinidae; genus Patiria; species Patiria miniata. Next base: position 9,827,656 of record NW_024037073.1, read on the forward strand.
ATTGTAAGGAATTATTTGGACCGATTTAAAAGGCGCAATTAGTTTCAGAGCGGATCTTGGCATTTCATGAGGGTGCCATATTAACTCCATATACTGGCCTGCTCTATACATTTTTGTACATAGTTAAGCAGCATTAATGGACACCATTGGAGATTGAAAGTAATCGGAATATTTCACCATCAAATCAACTAGAATATGTATATACTATTCATAAATACTTGGGACAGTTTACCCATTTCTATTGGTTAAGATCTCGTCACATGGGTGGTTTTAAACCGCTGATAAAACACCGGTGTGTTCTGGGCCGCATGGTGCAATACGCGCCGTGCGCGTCAATCTCAAAGGGATATTTAGCACTACACATACCATAGACATGGCGAAAGGATGGTTTCACAAAACACAAAGTAAGATTGCATGCTATACAAAATCGTTGAAAATTTGTGAAATCGGCTTGGGCCAATATCAGCGTCCAGGCCACTAGATGGTTTTAAACGTACTTGTTTAAAATATATTATTTTCTCTTACAAAGATATCTTTTTTTGATAGGGGGGGGGGGGGGGTAGAGAGGTGGGGGGCTCTTCTAATAGCCAAGACAGTTTGGGGGTAAAAGGTAATCACAAGGCTTTAGGGCCCACCAGGCCGGCATTAGTCTGCAGTTGCAGTGGCATTAAATATTGGAATATTTTTATTTCCCGTGGATGGGATGCCAGTCCGTTGCAGGTTATGCCCCAGCTAATGTTCACAAGTCGGCCATTATTAAAAGCAAAGTAAAATCTTCACTTTTTTGAACTTGTGAATAAAAATTACAGGAATGACATAAAAGTTAATTACAAATTAATACCTGTCTGCTCTGATGAATAATCAAAAACTTGTGATTAAACATACCCTAATGTTATAAGCCACAATTAAAAAAAAATTAACAGTGAGGCTTGGAACGCATAAATAGTCTGGCACCATCCCATTCAACAGTTTACAACTTACAAAATACATTTTGAGAACACAATCAAAAATGGCCTCCTCGTTAATAAGGTGAACACTCCTGGATGGAGAGGACACCGCAACTGGCCAGCAGCTGCAGTTGAGCCCCTGACCCTAGCTAATCACGAGTCAAGAACTACTTGATTTCAGACATCGGTCAAGTCAAAGGAACATAAGTGCATGAAGTTGGTCTGCCTAAAAAGTCAAGTCTATTTGGGTCGATTAGATTCTTAGTACATGTACTTTATTGGTTCAGTGGCCAGTTTGAACCGGGCCTAAGCCATGGTCTGTTACATATGAACAGATTCGATGATTAATTAGGCAAGATCACGGCATCTTGAACCCTTGATTTTGACCAATCAGTGGGCGCTTTCTATGTCCGGTCTTCGGTCATTCACCTTTGTTGCGTCTGGACATGGACAAAAATAACCCCGCTAGACACAGCAACAAGGGCATTGGTCACACGCTATTTTGTTATGCACCACGTATGCGCGCGGCTGTTGTTGCATTACAAAACACTGCATTCGAATTGACCGATCAAACCATTAGTCCTGATTTGGGAATGAAATGACATTACAATTTTGTAAAGTCGACTCCGATTGGCCGAGGTGCGACGTCGCATAAATCTGCATGTATTGACACTCCAGACGTTATACAGGACACTTGGCTCCATGGATAACGGGTGATACTCGGACTACTAGTGAACAGGACTACACATGCATGCAGTACCCGCTGCTATGTACATCAGATTCGAACCAGCCAACCGCCCCTATAAGCTTGGTGGTTGATAATAATAATAATAATAATAATTTGGGAGGCTAATCATCCTTACTCGCAGCTGGTATGCTAAATTGCGAAGGACGCGGCTACAACGTGGTCGGGCCACTGGCACGTAAAGGCGTCTATGGCTGCCGGCCACATCGACCCATAAATGACCACGGACCACAGCCCGAGATCGAAAGTGTTTGATTTTTCCGGAGGGAGGAAAACTGGAGGGCCCGGAGAAAAACCCTTGTGGCACAGGAGAGAACCAACGCACAACTCTACTCACATGTGATCCATGGTCAAGCCAGGATCCACGGCCAGGATTCGAACCGTGGTCACCTTGGTGAGAGGCGAGCGCTTTACCCACAAGCCACCAATGTACGCTTTACACACAAGCCACCAATGCCACCACTGATGTCTGCACTAGAAAGCAGGTCTTGCGTTCGAGTCCTACCCAAGTGATTTTTCCAACTTTTACTCAGGAGGTAACACCGAGTACACAGTAGCGTGTTACCTCCTGAGTGATATACGTCAGTGAAGGGCAAAACCTAATATTGAACAACTACACACATCTCAAGAGAAGATATTCGACAAATAACTCCACAACACACCCGCCACAATGTGAATGTTACCAATCTGGTTTAATAACTGTATCCTAAAACTTAAAAACGATTTCACATTCAATCCACATCAAAAACTTCAAAATCAAAAGAATTCCAATTTCTTTTTTAATCTTTTAAATACAGCCTAACATCAACGAACAATGCAACTTTAGATGACGGCTTCTGTAGTTCCTTCAAATTCAACTCGACAACCCATGAACTTTAGAAAAGCAAAATGCTGCAAATGCGTTTGGCATTTGAACCTAATACCGGTCTTTGGAGAATGTAATTTGAACGCTAAATTTATAGATGTCAGATGCAGTATTTAACCCTATTATGTTAACGTTTGTGATGGTCCATGGTCACCATATCTAGAGTTACAACCTACGCAAATGTTCAAAATACTGTAATACAGAAAGTTACAGCCTACATGTGTGCTGAAATTAAGTATGCAGTCAAAATCACAGTTTGAAAAATGATCAATTTTGTGAAAGTTTTTTTTCTATCCCACATTTAGCGAGACATAAGCCACTCATTGTACAGTGTGTAATGAATATCAACAGCATAGGGTTGATCAACAAAAAATTCAGTTTTGTTACTACCCAAATCTATCAAAGATTACTTCTGAAGAATATTTCGGTAATTGAAAAATGAATCCGTGTTCCAATGCTACAACATCTTGATCATGTTTCCTATTGTTCTCAACAATCACAATTTTGTTGCGGAAAAGACAAGAGTTTGTGTTTTGAGCGGAGCCATTGGAGCTTATTCCACCAATCTGCTGAGCACGGAATACCGCTAAACACAGAACAATTGCAAATGCATGTACCAATTAAAAGCCTACATTGACCGTTTGATTTTTGGGGGGATTTTTGCTTAGAACATAAATTCTTTAAGCAATTGGGTCCTGTAAAGACATCTGTATTTTTCCAACACTGACAAATCTTTAGAAAAAGAAATCTCTACATGACATGCAGCAAGGTTTGGTGGATGCGTTGTAGAATGAAGTGCCTGAAACCCTGTGGTGTGTGTGTGTGTGCGCATTCGGGATGAAGAGTACACTGGGAGTATGGGGATCAATTGAAGTAACAGTAGCCTAGATGTTCACGTCATTTCACATGCTTGAAGATCTTTTCGGAAGCCTGAAAAAAAAACATTAAAAAAAATAAAAAAATTAACCCATTAGGCCAAAAAAAAAAAGTCTCCGGTTTCTGGTATGGAGCTTGCCCCAAAAGTGGTGCGGTGACGCGGCTTTTTTTTTTTTTTTTACCTGTTTTTTTTTTTTTGGCTTCAAATGTCGGCTGATGACTGCAAATGGTGCCCGACTAAACTTAGTGCAAATATATGGGAGTCCAGAGAGGCCACATAAAGCTTCTTCTCGATCATAACCCCATCTAAAAACATGTTAAAATTGTGCAGCAGCAGGATTCCAGTCAAACCAGTGAGTTTGGCGGTTTTGAGACATCATCTTGTATTGAAAAAAAAAACTTTTTCATTTTGCCGACGCGCATGGCTACGGCGACGCGCGCACATACCAGAAACCGGAGACTTTTTTTTTTGGCCTTAGCACCTGTAATTCTTTGTATTACACTTGTCTTTATTCAGTAAAAGATCAATAAAACCATATAGGCCATCAGCCTAGGGGTTTGGTCAGTATTAAATCAGGGCATAAATGATTATAGTGTGCATGCGCAAGGAATACCGCCCCTAGAGCGGTAACAAGCATTTTGATGGACATTTTGAAAAGAAAGGTGATAACACCCAAAAAGCTGCCACTATTGCAATGCTATTACATATTTTCCAACTCTGGAGGTGTATACCTTGCCAAAAATCGCTATGACGATTATTCTTCTCATTTTATACCGGTGGCCAAAATTTTGGACCGAGGCTGATGGCATACTAGACAGTGTTGTAGTCGAGTCCTTTTTTCCGAGTACCGAGTACTGCCGAGTACTTAGGTTGCCGAGTACGAGTACGAGTACTTGTACCTCCGAGTACAAGTACAGGTCTCCGAGTACTTGTACTTCCGAGTACGAGTACGAGTACTGGTACTTCCGAGTACGAGTACTTGTATTTCCGAATACGGCCAAACGGCAAATGGTTCATTGTGCGTAAATGGCCCAGGCCCAGGCCCAGTCAGACCAATACGCAGACCCATTTTTGGGGACAGATATGCAAAATATCCGTGCATGTGCATCGATTGAAACGAAACACGTGTTCCAAAAATGTTCATCAAGAGTGCATTTTAAGACCACGGGTATGGCAGTTGGTCAATTAGTCAATTATTTGTGGTCAAATATTTTTTCGGTCAATTTTCGGGGACAGACAGACAGACAGACCGACCGACCACCAAGAGAACTTAAAGGGAATATACATCATTTGCTTTTGCTGTAATTTTCAGAAATGGATGGAATTGGGGGGGTGGAAATATATAGCAAATATAGTTACACTGACTTTTTTGAGGTTTTGGGTTTGAAAATGCTATAAAAACCAAGAGAAACAATCATTCTCCTGTAGTCTGGTTCCCCGACTCCATATAAGAAGAAACAGAGCAGTTTACATACATTGGGGAATTGTAAGGTCAGGGAACCAGTCTAGCTGGCTTGTACCCGTTCATAGGTGTGTAATCGATTGCAAACAAGTGCGATGGTCAATTGGGGCCAGTATTTGAAAAAAAAGCCAGTTTTTTCCAACGCTGGTCGGCCGACCAGCGTTGGAAATTGATACAAAAATACCACTTTTCTTGAAAATGACAGTATACCAGGTGCCATGATTTTACAGGATGCTTTCCACTGTCATTCACTAAATCCAGCAAGGTATTTCAAAATGATTTGGTAGTTTTATTTTTTGATGTTTGCAAATGTTGAGTTTTCCCTTTAAAGAAGGAGAGTTGAGGGAGACCGCTGGGAGGAAAATTTAAACGAGTTGCCGATGACACGACGCTTATTCGAAGACGCAAAAGGGTTGTGCACATTCAGAAAAAAAATAGTTGTGCATCAATCAATAAGCGGGAACCGGTGCACGCATGGCGTGTCCCTCCAACTTTGGTTCCCGAAAATGGTCACAAAGCGCCCTCTAGTGTTTGCGCGCGGAGTATTTATGTACACTCACACAGTGGTCGACGCAGTGCAGGAAGTCAAACAGCTCTTGGGTGCACGTCTCCTCGGTATTGCTGCGGCTGGTCACCCGCTCCTGGCACACCTCCAATTCCTGCTTGAAACCGGCGCAGTGGCTGTCTTCCCGGCAATTTTCCAAGATCTCATCCCGAGGATCCTACAAAAGGTGAATCAGTGGGATGGATTACAGTTAATAAAAATAAAAATAATAATATCGGAGTCTTATATAGCGCACATATCTACCAACTATTAGGTACTCAAGGCGCTGGAGATATGTCTATTATTAAAGAAAGGTAAATAAAGTTTATGAGAAATATGAGACCCATTATGTAGCACCTTATAAGGGTTTACAAGGTGCTGCGGTGCATATTGCAGCCACTGCCAGAAACACTGGGGCAAACCCCTTCTCTTAGCGATAAGTGTCACTGGGTTCTTTAACGTGTATTACACAACACACAGGACCTACGGCTTAACATCCCATCCGAAGGATGAAGCAATAATGGTAAAGTGCCTTGCTCAAGAGCACAAGCACCATGTTCCCACGGTCAGGATTCGAACCCATGTACCACGGCACACGAGTCTAACACCATAACCATTGGACCACAGTACCCCACAGTTAAAGCTAGTCCATCATCTGCAGCTATCCAAAAAGTAACTGACGAAGCTATTGTTGAAAAGATACTTAGTTTAAAGATGGTACATTTATAAAGTCCCTGTGAAATTATTCGTAGCTGCAGTTGGCTGAATGACGTGTTCCAGATGCGGCAACTTGTGATTTAAAATCGTGATCCTAAAATACAATGTTTTGTTTTTCTCGGTATATACAGCCGGAAGGATTTCCATATAAGAAGTTCACTAATTTTCCTCTGTATTGACTAACAAGCCCCCAGATAGCAATTTCATGTCATCAAAGTCAATTTGAGCAGTGAGAAAATACAAGCATTTTCTTAGAAAACACTTAGAATTTTTCAGTCCACTCTCATAGGGTTTGTACACAGGGTGTTGAGTGAACTTCTTATATGGAAATCTTTCCTATACAGCCTTTACTGAGCTGAAACTGCATCAGGTTGGTTGTTAAAGGTACAGTCCATTATTTGTAATTTGTGCCTTTTGTTCGTTTGAAGCAACAAAAGTGCTCAATATCTGAAGAAGGATGCTGAACAACCAATCTGGTGAAGTTTCAGCTTAGCTTCAGCTGCATTTTTTTAGAAAACAACATTCTACGATCTCGATTTTAAAATCAAAAGTTGCTGAATCATGTTTTGAATTGGGCCTGAATTCAGCATCCGAGACACGTTCACTGATCAAATTGCAGCTACGCGATGTTACACACTGATCTGACGAACTATAGCAACTGCGCACTTGTGCGTCGTGTCAACGCATGCGCGCGCTTCGCCTAATAAAAAGCGAACTACTAACGGAAATTTCCCAACGATGCATCTTTAGACTCTTCATTGGAAAGGCCTTCTTTAATTGGTTTCTTCAAAATGACAGCTTGCCAGAAAGAATAATTTCACAGGGAGTTTAGTCCCCTTACTATCTTTCAACCAAGTATGCTTTGCAACAATAATTACGTCAGTTACTTTTTGGATAGTTGTAAATGATGGACTGTAGCTAAAAAAAAGCTGGTGCAGCCAATATGACAATTAGATATCAGACAATCAGAGAATGCCTCTACGAAAGTAACGGTTACAAAACGGAAGCCAGCAATGGCCAAATGTCAGCTAGCTTAAAGGGAAAATACAACATTTGCAAACATCAAAATAAAACTACCAAATCATTTTGAAATACCTTGCTGGACTGTTAGTGAATGACAGTGTAAAGCATCCTGTAAAATCATGGCACCTGGTATACTGTCATTTTCAAGAAAAGTGGTATTTTTGTATCAATTTCCAACGCTGGTCGGCCGACCAGCATTGGAAAACACTGGCTTTTTTTCAAACACTGGCCCCAATTGACCATCGCACTTGTTTGCAATCGATTACACACCTATGAACGGGTACAAGCCAGCTAGACTGGTTCCCTGACCTTACAATTCTCCATTGTATGTAAACTGCTCTGTTTCTTCTTTATATGGAGTCGGGGAACCAGACTACAGGAAAATGATTGTTTTTCTTGGTTTTTATAGCATTTTCGAACCCAAAACCTCAAAAAAGTCAGTGTAACTATATTTGCTATATATTTCCAACCCCCCAATTCCATCCATTTCTGAAAATTACAGCAAAAGCAAATGATGTATAGTCCCTTTAACCCTTACCCTACTTGACCCTCCAATGCATGCCAATTGTGCCTCAAGAAAATCTCCTATGTTTTTTGCATGGCCCTCCAATATCTGCCATGTCATTTCAAGGGTAACTGGACAGGCACTCCAATACATGCCACAGAGAACAATGAGAGTCCTCTGATAACAAAGTGAGTGCCCCCAGCTGGTCAGTATCAGGCACCCTCCAGGGCCTCCAACTCCTGCCAATTGGAGCCTTCACTGCTACATCAAAGTATCCTCCAATAAACTGCAGCTGGAGGGCATTGGCATAACCAACTGACATGCAGTAAACTACCCTCAGAGAGTAAGGGTTAACTTATTGAAAGTAGGCCTAATGATTTTTGATGGTTTAGTAATTATTTCAGGGATAATTTCTTACCACTATGTCCTCTTCATCTTCTTCCTCCTCCTCTTCTTCTTCCTGACAATGTGACCGAGACAAAACAAGCCATGTATCCAGATATTTTAAAGGGAATATACAACATTTGCAAACATCGAAAAATATAACTACCTAGTTTTTACGAAATACCTTACTAGGATGTTGGTAAATGACAGTCTTAAGCATCCTGTAAAATTATGGCACCTGGTGTGAAGTCATTTTCAAGAAAATGGTATTTTTGTAAAAATTTCCAACGGTGGTCGGCCGACCACCGTTGGAAAAACCTAACTATTTTTCAACTACTGCTCCAAAGTAACCCTTTTTCTTTCAGTCCAAATTTTGTTTGCTATTGGTTACATGTTCATGAACGGGTGCAGGCCGGCTAGACTGGTTCCATTACCTTACAAGTTTCCGGCATATGTAAATTGATCCATTTTATATTTAGTGGAGTCAGGGAACCAGACTACTTGAACATGTTTGTTTTTCTTGTTTTTTCCCCAGCATTTTCGAACACAAACCTTCAAACATGTCAGTCTAACAATATTTGATCTATTATACTAACCCCTCAAATAGTTCATTTCTGAAAATTACAGCAAAAGCCAATCATGTATATTCCCTTTAAGAGCAATCTTTTTATGAAACGTAGTGGCTATTATTATTTTCAGTGGCCATCATTATGGCACCCCCCCCCAAAAAAAAACCTCACCCCAAACAAACCATGTATCACATTAACAACCGGACTTTTACACCATCTTCAAGGTAATAGATTTAGCTTGAGAATACCGTTTGTTTCATTGAGATTGCTTTTGTAAATCCAAAGATATGTTTGAAAAACGGCAAAGCCAAGAAACTCATTTTGTGCCATTTTCTGTGAAGCAGTTAAAATCAGTATATAGTCCTAGTCTAAAACCACATCACTTTACTGTTAGTGATTTTAACATTTGTAAGCAGAGTGTGCAATAGGCAAAAAAAAAAAAAAGTCTCCAGTTTCTGGTATGGAGCTTGCCCAAAAAGTGGTGCGGCGACGCGTTTTTTTTTGTTTTTGTTTTTACCGTTTTTTCTTCTTCAAATGTCGGCTGATGACTGCAAATGGTGTCTGACTAAACTTAGTGCAAATATATGGGAGTCTAGAGAGGCCACATAAAGCTTATTCTCGATTGTAATCCCATCTAAAAACACGTTAAAATTGTGCAGCAGCAGGATTCCAGTCAAACCAGTGAGCTTGGCGGTTTTGAGACATCATCTTTCCTTGAAAAAAAAAACGTTTTCATTTTGCTGATGCGCATGGCTACGGCGACGCGAGCGCATACCAGAAACCAGAGACTTTTTTTTTTTGGCCATATTTATTTATATTTAATTGAACTCTTTTATTGAAGTTTTAAAGAAGTGAACCTTTCTGTACTATTGAATTGTTTCAACATAAGAACAAAACCCTCTTGTCGTGTGAATGGAATGTTTGTCTTACACCCATTGGGATAATCTAATCAAAAGAGCCATACTGGCATTGTCTGATCTTTGAAGCACTCGCTTCCTAAAAGTGGCACAGAACTTTTTTTGGGCTTTGCGGATATTCAAACATTTCTCTGGATTTACAAAGGCAATCTTAATTAACCAAATGGTATATTCTCAAGCTAAATCTGTAACCTTGAAGATCGTGTAAACATTTGCAGTAAATTCCGGTTGTAAATTGGTGAAAATGGCGGGGTTTACATGCACCATTATTTTCAGGACGCCCTGTAGAGCACTTTGGTAGCTCAACTTAGTAAATGTTGGACTACAATTCTGAAAGTACCGGAGGTTCAGAGATTTTCTTTTTTAATAGTTCACTTTTATGTCATAAATCATATCTTACTGGGGGCCCACTTCATGTAAATATCTGCTCAGTCACCTCGCGCCTGCATATTACATCCCTGCTGAGGAGATTAAGTGCAGTATTCCACCAGAACCAGAACCTACTGTTCCCGAAGTGTTCAAAGAACCGCGAACCGGTCCCACATTTTGTCCACTAAAAAAATAAAAGGGAGTCGGGAACTAGCTTGAACTGGTTTCCGTCCATAAAAGCTGCCCTAGTTCCCGACTCCCTAGTATTATCGTTCGAAATGCACTTGTGTTTACAAACGAGATCCAGTCTACTAATTGATGCATCGCGCGCGCTCGGTAACGGAATCGCACTCGGGATACGGGGACCATCGAGTGAATGCTGGGCATGACTACATCGCAATTCAAACAGGAGTTGGAAATTTAACGTGTTCAAGATCGCAAGGGGAGCTCTTGGAATTGAACAGGAAATTTCATTTTTCATCCGGATCGTAACTAAGTAGGCCTAAACTTCAGTACAACCATCTTAATCATCGATATCTACTAGTACTAGTACCTAAGGTGGCGTATCTAGTAATTTGGAGGCCGTTTTGAGGGTGAAATCTGATGTTTTTGTTGGGCAATTGTTGGGTTTTTGGGTCAATGACAGAATTGTGTTGCTCGGCATATACGAATTAGCTTGGACCCTACTACTATCGCCAGACCGTGTCCGAATGTTAAAAAAGGCGATAGGGCCTAGATCAAAGTTGGGTCCAAGTTACTCGGACTACTACAGAGCTTGCAATATAGTAAGTACTGTACGGCCAGATGCAGTCGGGCTACCATATTAAAGGATGCAACTTTTTGGTGCTTGAAAATTAATTGCAAAAAGTGGTGGCCCAGTACGGAATTTTTTTTCCCACAAGTTTCATTTCTTTCTTCTTTCTTTATTATTTTTACCACATCTCATTTCATTAACAATTAAGTGACAAGGCATAAATACATGCATGTAGTTTTAGATATTAAGAAATTTGAACTGGTTTTACAAAATATATTTATACACTTTGAGCGCATTATTTTTAACGAAGTGGCTATCGTTACGGCAGCCGTTGTTTAGCGCCTTCTACGATACTTTTTTGATACGCACGCAGGTATATAATTATTTGTTTCCCCACGTTTTAGCGAGCAGTGCGACAGCTCAGTCGATAGAGGGTAGGATTTTGCACCGCGAGGTTGCGGGTTCGCATCTCAGTTTTGCACTCGAATTTTTTTCCTTTTCTAACCTGAGGCTTTGGAGGATTTTTTTTAAAAGGGAAATAATGTCCGAATTTCATAACGTTCAAATTCACTTTTTTCCTTCTAATTTTATATTTTCTTCTCATGTTTTTATAAAAGTTGCAGTCTACTGTAACGATAGAAAATGGGAAATGCGTTACGGCTGCCGTAACGATTTTGGGTCAACTCGTACCCGAGTTAACTCGTACCCGAGTCAACTCGTACTCGAGTCAACTCATACCCGAGTCAACTCGTACCCAAGTTAACTCGTACCCGAGTTAACTCGTACCCAGGTTAACTCGTACCCGAGTCAACTCGTACCCGGGTCAACTCGCACCCAGGTCAACTCGTACTCCCCTCCTTTTTTAGTTTGGAAGTACGGATGGATGGTTAACAAAACTTCCGATTTTACCCTCAAAAACGGCCACTGAGAAATAGTAGTTACGCCGCCAGAAATACAAATAAAGTTCAAGGATTAGTTGAAGGCGGTGGTATCAAATGTTGATCACAATCTGGATGAAAAGGGAAAATGTACCGTTCATCGGCAAGGGCTTCATCGCGAACGGACGGGTACCGTGCGGAGAACATTTTCAAAACGGCATCAGTGTGGTACTCGCGAGTCGACGGAGCCCTCGCTGATAAACGGTAAATTTCACTTTTCATCCAGATCATCAGATGTGTTATTTTTAAATTTGTGTAGTATTTTCTCTTAGTAATGATGTTTTTTCTTTCTTTTTTCAGAGACCCTGGATCACTGAGCGAACTGCTACGTCTTTTTTTTGTTCGGTCGAACGAGTTTTAAGGGCATAGTTTTCTTTTTACGAATTTAGTATTTGAGACCTTTTTTTTTTAAAGAAAGCTGCTATTAAAAAATGAATTTTGTAATGTAAAAGTAATATTTTTCAACGTTCACTCACTCCATTTTTGGCATCATTTATTGAATAATAACTGCACATGGCACAAATCTCTTTGGGAAGATTGGGGGCCCTGAAAGTACAAATCTGAAGAGAAAATATATTACAGGAAACTTAAAAGAGTCACACGGACATCGTTATTTAATTTATAATGATTCTTTAATATGTTGGTCATTTTTTGTACAATTAGTTCGTTAAATGTCATAAAAAAAATCTTGTGCAGCTTAAATAAAGTTTCTGCGATAAGTTCAACTAGAATATTATTTTGGTAACAGAAATGTAGGATTTAATTATTTGTTTACATTTGAGGCATCAAGGAAGTAAACACGATAAAGGAAAATGGTGGCTCGTTTCATTCAGAGATGCTCTTTCTATAAGTTTTAGGGGACCAATTTGTTAGTTGATACTTGGGTGTGAAAGATTGTTTGACATTAGCAAATTGTAATTCAAGTGCAAGAGAAAGTTTTATTATCTTAAACAAAACTGAGCTAATCGGGTTTCGTCCTCGAATTTGTCGAAACTTGACATCCGATTCGATTCATCATGAACTGTGTGACAGACCATCCGATCGATCGGATTGAGCAGCTGAAATGGTTCATCGGAAAACCACAGGATCATCTGTAAGGCCAAAAAAAATAATAAGTCGGTCTCTGGTCAGCGCGCGCGTCGATTTTAAGCATGCGCGTCGATCTTTTTTTTTTCCAAAATGTTCCGCGGAAGCTCCAACAGCGCCCTCTATTTCCGCACCTCCTCAATTTTTTTTACCAAAGAGCACCAAGGAATGGGAAATTGCACCAAGGCAAATGATCGAAAGCACCAAGGCAAATTATGGAGGCCACCAATGTACATGAGGACACCAAAAAAGCAAAATAGTACCCACCTTGTCTGTACAATCCAAGCTGAAAAAAAAAAAAAAGCCGCGTGGCCGCGTCAATTCCGGAACTTTGGTCTGACCAGAGACCGAATATTTTTTTTTTTTGGCCTAATATAAAAATAAAATAAATTGATAAAAGCATGCATACGTTGGCCGATGAGTGCGCGCACAGGCCCGGCAAAAACGATGTCACCGTGCACGGTACGACCACGTTGGCCGATGAGTGCGCGCACAGGCCCGGCAAAAACGATGTCACCGTGCACGGACGACCACGTGGACCGGCGAGTGCGCGCACGGGCCCGGCAAAAACGATGTCACTGTGCTACGACCACGTTGACCAGCGAGTGCGCGGGGTCGCACTAAACAGCGTCAACACAGCGTCAACACAGCGTCAACACATGACAGAAGCGTCAACACACCGTCAACACATCCAAAACACATTCTGAATTGACAAAAAGGGCATATAATTGTGAAACATACAATAAAAGAGAATTTCCATTGGATTGAGTTTCCATTTCGTTGTTAAAAATATCGTATTTTCACGCGAAAAAAATGACCTTAACTTGCACGGCCGTTGTCCGCCATCTTGACTTTAGCACAAAGCTTGGACTACACCATTTCAAGTAGGGGTGTGTAGGTAATGACATTATCTTGTCATAAACAACAGAGGGCGCCTTGCTGCAGACTAGACAGGGGGATACCGGCCGCGTCCCTCTCTGTTGGTTTATTGTACAACGCTATCACCCTTTAGAATAATGGTATGGTCCGCGCTGCCACTGAGGCAACATGGCGGGTGTTCGGCAGCCGATTTCGGAGCGGCACGGAGAGCCAATTTTCTTGAACTAAAAATCGCGATTTTCAGACGTTTAACCTATTGATTTTAAGCACAAATCTTGTTTCTGTCCATACTGTATGGGTTACATACTGCTTTTGTCAATTTTAATGCATTTTGGATGTGTTGACGCTGTGTTGACGCTGTGTTGACGCTTTGGAGTGTGTTGACGCTGTGTTGACGCTGTTTAGTATGACCGAGTGCGCGCACAGGCTCGGCACAAACGATGTCACCGTGCACGGACAACCGGCCATATCCCTTCGATCTTCCGTTCGTTTCACTGATTTTCTTTTCGAAAATGGGCAACTATTTTGAGCTGCGGGCCGGGTACGAGTTGACTCGGGTACGAGTCAACTCGGGTACGACTTGACTCGGGTACGAGTTGACTGGGGTACGACTTGACTCGGGTACGACCTAACTCGGGTACGACTTGACTTGGGTGTCAATTTCGGTCATACTAAACAGCGTCAACACAGCGTCAACACACTCCAAAGCGTCAACACAGCGTCAACACAGCGTCAACACATCCAAAATGCATTAAAATTTACAAAAGCAGTATGTAACCCATACAGTATGGACAGAAACAAGATTTGTGCTTAAAATCAATAGGTTAAACGTCTGAAAATCGCGATTTTTAGTTCAAGAAAATTGGCTCTCCGTGCCGCTCCGAAATCGGCTGCTGAACACCCGCCATGTTGCCTCAGTGGCAGCGCGGACCATACCATTATTCTAAAGGGTGATAGCGTTGTACAATAAACCAACAGAGAGGGACGCGGCCGGGGTCGCCAGTGTTAAAAATATCTGCAAAGACCAAAACATAAACACAACTCACAAAATAATGATCTACCACTCCTCCGATCCTTAGTCCTCACACAGATCTGGTATCCCTCTGTCTAGTCTGCAGCAAGGCGCCCTCTGTTGTTTATGACAAGATAATGTCATTACCTACACACCCCTACTTGAAATGGTGTAGTCCAAGCTTTGTGCGAAGTCAAGATGGCGGACAACGGCCGTGCAAGTTAAGGTCAGTTTTTTCGCGTGAAAATACGATATTTTTAACAACGAAATGGAAACTCAATCCAATGGAAATTCTCTTTTATTGTATGTTTCACAATTATATGCCCTTTTTGTCAATTCAGAATGTGTTTTGGATGTGTTGACGGTGTGTTGACGCTTCTGTCATGTGTTGACGCTGTGTTGACGCTGTGTTGACGCTGTTTAGTGCGACCCGTCAATTTTGGGGTACGAGTTGACTCGGGTACGAGTTAACTCGGGTACGAGTTGACCCATTTCCGCCGTAACAATAGCCACTGTGTATTTTTAAATTAGATGATGGAAGGGGATCCCCAAAAAGCAAAAGGTTTGCTTCTTTTTAAAAAAAGGTACGAGTTGACCATTGTTGACCTGAGCACCACTAGCACTTTGGGGTAAGGGTACGAGTTAGCACGGTTGACCTTGCAGGGTACGAGTTGACCTGGCACTGTCTGTGCATGTGGCAGCAGGCAAAAATTGTGACCGAGCAATGAGGCGCTTTCAGTGGGTTGCGGGTTCCTTGGCTGCGTTTCCAAAATTGGTAAGCCAAGGATTCTTATAATCTTAACGTTACTTCATGAGTTCACCCACAGTGCAAAGATTAATAATAATGTGTCCACACACAACCATAGTAATACCCTATTTTCTGACAGCTTGTGGTTGCAATTTAGAATTATGAATGATTATTATTTACCTCTGGAGGATCGTTCTCGAAAAGTCTTTCGTCGTCGATCGCCATGTTGCAAGATATTGATGCTTGCGAATTGCCGGTATAGGCCTGTAATACGCCGCGCCTGATTGGTACGAAATGCCTCATGGTTAATTTTTTATCCAATGAAAGTTGTCGTTACATTGAGGCTAAGTATCCGAAAAACTTTAATGCCACTTGAGGGCGCTATGATATGCAAACTTTCGTCAAATCATACCGAGCCGAGTTCCTATGTTGTTCAAGCCGATTTTTTTTTGCAAGTCGTGAAAAAAGTTCCACTTTATTAACTTTTTTTGGTAAAATTATGTACATGTAAATGCATAAGGTACGGTGGCCCACAACTGTCACGGCAAAAGCAAAAGCGCCACGGCAAGCGCAATAGCGCCGCGGCAAGCGCAACAGCGCCGCGGCAAGCGCAACAGCGCCACGGCAAGCGCAAAAGCGCCACGGCAAAAGAAAAAGCGCCGCGGCAAAACAAAAAGCGCCGCGGCAAAACAAAAAGCGCCACGGCAAAACAAAAAGCGCCACGGCAAAACAAAAAGCGCCGCGGTAAGCGCAAAAGCGCCACGGCAAGCGCAAAAGCGCCACGGCAAGCGCAAAAGCGCCACGGCAAGCGCAAAAGCGCCACGGCGAAAGCAAAAGCGCCACGGCGAAGGCAAAAGTGCCACGGGTTTATTGGGAAGGGGCGTAATCATACATGCCGCTACTACATCAAAAAATAAAATGGGAAGGAGAATGGCCGCCACCAGGAATTCTTATTAAGCACAGAATTTAATTCTTTGAGAAGTGATTTTATGGCTGAGAAAATAGCAAGGCCAAGGAAAACCGGTCAGGAAATAAATCGTCGATATTAATTTGTTGTAGGATAATTATTATTCCAAGAGAGTTGCTGCCGTGAATCAGAGTTTATCAAGGAGTGGGACTCGCTATCAGCACCATCAGGGCCGTTCCTCATTTCTTTACATTTCTTGGGATGCAAACAATTACGAGGACGGGAGGCTCTGTGAGCTGATGCATTTTTTTGAAGAGTTTTTTTCCTTCCGACTAGCATGCAGAGAAGAGTTCCGTTAATTTGAGACTTAGTTCACCCATGGGCGTCGCGAGGGGGGCAAGGGGGCGCCCCCCCCCCCCCTGGAATAGCACACAAAAAAGGAAGGGGAAAAAACTGAGAGAAAAAAAGAAAAGAAAAAGAGGCGCGAAGTCATAGTGGTGTAAATTGAATGAGAAATTGAATAGAAGAGCTTAGAACTGTGCATCTCAACGATAACACTTCTCCTTTGTTTAGTGTCTCTCCCTTACCCCCCCCCTTTTTTAAAGTTAATTTCTTTCTTTCTTATTCTATATCCAAAGTCTTCGCCTGTGTTACGTTCCTTACATGAAATCCACGACCTAACCTCCTCTGTCGAAAGCGTTGCAACTGTCTAATAGAACGATCCATTTCTCGATTTGTGAGTTATCTTCAACTCAGTCGTGTTTATTGGGAAGGGGCGTAATCATACATGCCGCCACTACATCTAAAATTAAATGGAAAGGAGTATGGCCGCCACCATGAATTGAGAAGTGATTTTATGGCTGAGAAAATAGCAAGGAAAACCGGTCAGTGCAAGCAACGTTCAGCGAAGAGTTTTGAAATTCCCGCTCTCTGGGAATTTCTAACCTAATGGGCCCGCGGGCGAGTTACGTGTTGACAAGCCTTACCCACCCACTGCCGCAGCCCTGCAGGAGAGCCTTAATCGACTTCCTATAGATGTGTATGATATACTGAAAAAGAAAAAAAAATTAACTCATACACTCTGGGCAGCTCACTTTCGTGCCTACACTGGTATACACACCTGTGAAAAAAGGCTCAAATTAACGGAACTCTTCTCTGCATGCTAGTCGGAAGGGGAAAAAAATGTTTTCAAAAATGCATCAGCTCACAGAGCCTCCCGTCCTTGTAATTGTTTGCATCCCACGAAATGTAAAGAAATGAGGAACGGCCCTGATGGTGCCGATAGCGAGTCCCACTCCTTGATAAACTCTGATTCACGGCAGCAACTCTCTTGGAATAATAATTATCCTACAACAAATTAATATCGACGATTTATTTCCTGACCGGTTTTCCTTGGCCTTGCTATTTTCTCAGCCATAAAATCACTTCTCAAAGAATTAAATTCTGTGCTTAATAAGAATTCCTGGTGGCGGCCATTCTCCTTCCCATTTTATTTTTTGATGTAGTAGCGGCATGTATGATTACGCCCCTTCCCAATAAACCCGTGGCACTTTTGCCTTCGCCGTGGCGCTTTTGCTTTCGCCGTGGCGCTTTTGCGCTTGCCGTGGCGCTTTTGCGCTTGCCGTGGCGCTTTTGCGCTTGCCGCGGCGCTTTTTGTTTTGCCGTGGCGCTTTTTCTTTTGCCGTGGCGCTTTTTGTTTTGCCGTGGCGCTTTTTCTTTTGCCGCGGCGCTTTTTGTTTTGCCGTGGCGCTTTTTCTTTTGCCGTGGCGCTTTTGCGCTTGCCGTGGCGCTGTTGCGCTTGCCGCGGCGCTGTTGCGCTTGCCGCGGCGCTTTTGCGCTTGCCGTGGCGCTTTTGCTTTTGCCGTGACAGTTGTGGGCCACCGTAGATAGTGGAATATCCAAAACTCAAACGTCAGGGGAATTGGCTAAAATTTTGAGTTGAGCGAGTTTTGATTTAGCAAATATATTTTCTATTCAACAATTGACGGGAATAAGTTTTACTTTTGAGTTGGAATGTTTTTGAGTGAACAGGTTTTGACTTAAAGAGATTTCACTGTAGTGTAAGTGAAAAGTAGGTGTTAACATGTCCAAACAACTTGAAACACTCGATAAGTCCAAGTCCTTTTGCATTTTTCCCTTCATTTTCTGTGCCAGTTGTGTGTTTAACAACTAAATATACTCCTCATTCAAAATAATAAGACTGAAAAATAATAGCATCATGATATTTTTTTTTTTACATTAGCGAGTTAGCTGTGGTTCATTCCTTTTTCGTATATGGGGTAGGGAAACAATCACAAAGTACGCAATCACTCAAAACTTGGAATAAACATGGTTTTGTGCCACTGGATTTAATTTATGCATACGAACCTATGCAGTACTACGTCACAGTGTATTTATTATAAAATATTCTGTACAGAGTATACACACAGTAGGCCTACAGGCTTGTTCAGAAAAGATCTGTTCTTCATGAAGCAGTAAAAAAGGTTCATTGGAAAGTTGTAACATATTGTATTTTATGTACAAAACCTTGAATAAAGCACTATAGGCCTACAAGCAAAGTTTCGGATGCACCGTATCTGATGCAAGTTTTACAGAAAGCAAAATCTGTCATTTAAAATATCCATAGCTGCAAACTTAAAAAAAAAATATGCAATCCCATATTTCAGTATTTGTAGCATTTAGATGAGAAGGTTATGCATAAAGTTCTTTAAAATAACTGCTGATTTGCAAAAGGGAAATTAAACAAAGAAAATTGTGTAAGTATAAAACTAGGAGTTATATACTTTCGTGTAAATAATTACACTGTATAGAGCAAGTATACATGTATGTGATAAATGTATTAAAATTAAATAGCTATGTACATTTGAAATAAAACTATCCATTGTATTTTCGCTTGGGGACTGTAAAATTAAATAACATGAATATGTCATTTTATTCCAAGAGCAGTTAAGAAGGTTCATCGGAAGTTTCAGTGATGCATAATGATTTTGATTTTGGTATTAACCCCAACTCCCTGGGGGTGTGCAAAATCATATTGAAATTGGAGGATTCAGGACTGTTGGGCCCCCAAAAAATAAGTCGGTCTCTGGTCAGCGCGCACGTCGATTTTAATCATGCGCGTCAATCTTTTTTTTCTTCTAAAATGTTCCGCGGTAGCTCCAACAGCGCCCTCTATTGCCGCACCTCCTCAATTTTTTTGTACCAAAGAGCACCAAGGAATGGAAAATTGCACCAAGGCAAATGATCGAGAGCACCAAGGCAAATTATGGAGGACAACAATGTACATGAGAACACCAAAAAAAGCAAACAAGTACCCCACCTTGTCTGTACAATCCAAGCTTGAAGAAAAAAAAAAAAAAAAAAAAAAAGCCGCGTCCCCGCGTCCATTCCGGAACTTTGGTCTGACCAGAGACCGAATTTTTTTTGGGGGGGGCCTTAGGGCTTTGTGTTATTCAACATACTGTGTTCAACTTGGATGGCCCAGTAAACGTTTGCACTATGGATCCTGTGCATGGACATTTAATGGTGCTTTGTGACCACTTTTGAAAGTCCGGTGTGAGGTACACACTGTGTGTGCATACTGGTTCATGCTTGATGGCGCAAAGTAATTATATTCTGAATTCTACACAAGCCAGTAATGTCTTTGCACGAATGTCGTGCGTCGTTGGCAATGCATTCGAATGTCTACCCCAGTGGTCTCCCCCAACTCTCCCTTTCTTATCGTTGAGGGGGTACTTGTGCACGTAGCCACTGATCTCTATATAAAGACTGGATAGCGGATATGCATACAACATTCACACAGTAGACTTTGCATATTGACCAATTCGCCACCGGTCTCACGAAGATGGCCGCGTATAATACGAACGTTCTACGCATAAATACGCGCGCGTTGTATCAACAGTTGACGCGCATTTTGGTCACGTACACATATTATGATGTTCTAAAAGGGACACACATTTCCGTAGTGATTATTATTTCAAAAACGCCGAAAAAGTGATTTGCGGCATTATAAAAGTAACCACGACGTTAGAAAAATTGTAGTAAACCTTGGTCAGTTGGTCAGTGGTGGTGGCCAAAATATAAGTCAAGTGAACCGCGACGTTACAAAAGAAATCATGCTGTCTATAAAGACGGCAACTTGTCCTTTGTAGATCACCAGCCGGTCTCACCAATATGGCGTCAAATTCATTCATTGTGCGGCTCTTTATTAGCTATCCAGTCTTTATATAGAGATCAGTGCTCGGAGCCCATAGAGCTGCAGCCGATTTCACAAAACCTTAACCCCATGGCGCAAGCCTACTTGAGCCACAATTTCATGCTGTGCAACATTCACCGTTCACATGATGACAATTTCTTGAAAGTTTGTAGTGCGCAAGTCCACAACTTGTGCAACATATTATGGTGCAACTTGTGCAATAATTTTAGGTGGTGTATTTTGTAGCGTAGCGACTGAAAATTACTTATTTCTCCAGCAAATTGTGATCGTTGTGGAGTCTGTTATTGCACAACTTATCAAGGCTGATACAAGACATGTACTCACAGCTTTGTGTTTGAAGTAAAAGATTTGCTATTTTACTCGTGACAACTGATAAGAGGTTTTAGAGTTACCGCATGAATCCGAAGAAAGTTGGACATTTTTTTTCTTTCAAAATGGCAGGCTGAGATGATTCAACGACTGTTTCCAAATCATACCTAAACCGTTGTAAATGCTGTTATATTCTCGTCCAAGGTGTTTAAATTATCTAAAAGGTTGCGCAGCTACGCCAAATTTCGTGAAATCGATCGTAACTTTATTGCGCAGTTTGCGCCAGTCGCACAACAAATTTATGGCGTAATTCCTATGCATGGCGTAAGTTACGCACTGTTTCATGTAAATCAGCTGCTGGCATGTTAGAATCTGGTGTACTGGTCTTGAGCTAGCAAACTGAGCTAAGGCTGTACATGAATAATACCTTTGATCATTGCAAATTTATTTACATGTGCACAGCTCTTTATTTTGAAAACATTTGAGAGACAGGTCTATACACTCCTGCAACCGAACGCGATCATCGCATCAGACAGATCTAGCGAATGCTTTGCCTGAGCTTAAGGGTACCGGACGAGGCTTTCTGCGTGCTTCCCTTCTTGGCCGTCTTCTGCTGCTGATCCACCTGGAAGCATTTCCACAATCGCAGTGTCTCGTCACCGGCGGCTGTGGCTACGGTGGTGCCGTCTGGACTCATGCACATGTGCAGAATGCGCGACGTGTGACCTGTTTCGGAAAGGGAAACATTGAATAAGAAAAAGCAAAGTCAATATAGATGTCTTTAAGTTGAAATTAAAATGCCCCCTTTTTTTACCCAACTGTTGTCTGTGTACTGTCATTTTGTAGGTAATTTATGGTTTTGTTTTGCACATCTCTGTAGGAGAACTGCAACTGCGTATTTACGCAATCGAGCACGCATCGCGCAGTGTTAAAAATGTTCCAAACACGCCTGCTTGTTGCTTGAAATGTGTTCGAAATACGACGCAGCCGATGCGCATCATGCAAGTTGACGCTCAATATGCCGATGCACGTGGCTGGTCGTAGGAAATGACGTCATTTGAGGGAGACCTACAGGGCCCTCTCTATAACCAACGTCTGATACAGCTGAGCAATGCAAATTTTGTGTGACCCCATGCGCCAGCCACTTGGAGCTCAGGGTCGACTTTGAAAATGGGCAGGATTTCTTCCGTTTTTTTAAAACGTTTGAACATTTCCAACACATTTCCATTTATAACACTCTGGTACATTGTGATGGCTCTGGTGTTTTTAGATGTAAAATGGTTGCATATACCAAAAAAAATATGTCGTACATCAGCAATATATCTGCCAAATATCGGTGTAACAATTTTGAAATCATTCAACTGAACCTCACATTTGCTAAATTTGATGTCGTTAGGGGTGGGGGTTGGGGGGTTGGAATAATTCCCAGTATCAGTATTTAAAGCCATTTAGGCCTTTGCTACATCATATTCAATGTGATGCTGAACGGACCTATGACTTGTTCAGAAATGTCAAGGGATCAAAAGGGGAACCAGACAACTAGAGGATAACTTGAAGCTTACCGAGCAGCTCAGATATTCTGTTCATGGTCGGATACTTCCAGATGATGAGTTGATTTTGAGCGAATCCGTGTGCTGACACTAACTCCCGGTGTTCTTTGGACCAGAGAACCGAGCAGACCTATGCAATAACAAAGACGAACAAAAAAACCCTAGTTTATTATAACCTTGGTTGGCTTTAAATTGGGGCTGTTTCACAATCACACTATCGTCTTGCAGTCCACCGTGAGTGGAACTGGGTCTGAGTCAAACACAGGCCAACAAGGCATACCACTTACATCTGTTTACAAAGTGGTAAGCTGGTAGATTTAAGAATTTCTACGTGGGTAGACCCTTGACATGAAGGTCTCGATGGATCTCGATATGACGGCCAAATTTATAAAATTGTAGCTTAAAGAGGTTGTGGAATGCTCGAAGACATTTCCGTCATTCTTCGGGTATATGTAGCCTAAGGTGTGATGAAATAAAAACGACTATTGTTTCTGTCATAAAATGAGTACAAAAGGTACTTTTGAGAGCTGTTTTTCAAGTCCTGTCATGCCTGTTTCGACCCGAACGTGCAATTTTGTAAAAGTCATCGTTGCGGGCAGCAAACAAAACACAGTGAATCGTGACGTAATAAACAGGACTCCCGATGCAGAGTAGCATAAACAAGTTCTGTTTATTACCTCACGATTTACTGTGTTTTGTTTGCTGCCCGCAACGACGACTTTTACACAAATTACACGTTCAGGTCGAAACAGGACCTGAAAAATAGCTCTCAAAAGTACCCTTTGTACTCATTTCATGACAGAAACAATAGTCGTTTTTATTTCATCACACCTTAGGCTACATATACCCAAAAAATGACGGAAATGTTTTCGAGCATTCCACAACCTCTTTAAAAACTACATAGGTTACAAAAACAAAATTTACCCGTTATAATTCCTGATATCTTCAGGTAAAAACAACCCAAAAATCTATAAAATTGGACAATCAGTTCTAAAGATATCACTAAAAATGCAACAAGCTTCATAACATCTGGCAATCACAAAGCTGGCCTTCTTCAGAGCCTGTGTGGAGAGCATTCTCCTCTATGGAGCCGAAACCTGGACCATGAAGAAGGAGCTTCAAGATCGCATTGATGGCATATACGTGTACACCAGGCTTCTTATGAGGGTGCAGAACATCCCATGGCGTGAGCACAGGACTAGAGAACAGATTTATGGAGACATTCCACTTATCTCTGCTATTGTTGCTCAACTCCGTAACACTGGCTCTTGGGAACAATACGCTCTACGCGCAATGCCCAAAGCGCACACCAGCATGCATTTGCACAATACCGCACCATTGAACAAGGATAATCCTTACTGATTGAATAGTAAATCCCATTCCCCATGGGCGGATAGTACTTTTTGAGCCGGGGCGTGAATGCGAGCAATAATGAATGTCACGTGATGAGTTCCACCAATCAAATGACAAGGATCTGTATGTCAGTTAATGCTTGAATCATTATACAGCCGATTCCTACCTGCGACTTAGTGTCTACGCTGTTGAGACAGGTGCCAGTGTTGACGTTCCAGAAGCGTAGGTACCTATCGGCTGTACCTCCTCCACTAACAAGAACGCTGGGTTGCCAGGGGCACCATGCGAGAGCCTGCAAGGCAAAACAATAAATGTGCATGAAGACATCATTACCATTGGTCCTCTTGCTAACAGCTGTTATGAATATATGCAAATTGAAGCCACAAAAGTGCTCAAAATCTAAAGACGGGTGCTCAACAACTAACTGATGAACTGTTAGCTCTTTGAATGCTGTATATTCTGAGAAGACAATATTCTAGGATCTCGGTTTCAATTTAAAAGTTGCGGAATCATGTTTTGAATTGCACTTGAAATCAGCATCCGGGACACATTCTCATTAAGCCGATTGCAGCTGTGCGATGTCACACACTGAACTGAGGAATAATAGAGGGCGTGCGCATGTGGGTCATGTCAACGCTTGTGTGCACCCATTCACGGATTCGAAATTACCAAAAATGCGTCACTTGACACATCTTTGTTGTTTTCTTCAAAATGACAGCATGCCAGAAAGAATAATTTCATAGGGAGTTTAAGTGCCATTACTATCCTTAAACCAAGTAACCTTTTCAACTTTTATTTTGTCAGTTACTTTTTGGATAGTTGCAACTGATCTACTCTACCTGTTAAAAAAAATCAATGGGTACTTTTTCGGGTAATCCCTTGTCCGAAAATATGGGACTCTCAATACTGTGTATGAGAGTCCCAAAACTTGAGGTACTGAAAACATTGCAATACAAGAAAATAGACAGGCACCTAGACAACCAGTCTAACACAGCTTCAGTACTGCATTAATAAACTTTGCCAAAAGAAACATGTGGCAATTTAGGAACTGGTCTCTATTTACTACACAATTACCCATAGTCAGTCGCCAGACTGATGACACTGAACGAAGAGGTCAGTCTTTCCAAACAGGTGGACCATGGTTTGACATGTACCAGTCTATAGCTTTTAGCCTCATTTTGAAATCACTCGACTTTCCTCTCATGCGCAAAACATTGAAGAAAAGTCTCCTTGAAAAATTGAGTTGAGTCTTTAAACTTGATTGGTGAAATACTGAGAACTTTTCTTTGCCCAATGACAATTTTGGAGAAGTTGGCTGACAAAAGAGTGAGTAAAGTTGGCCTGTTTTTCTTTTGCATGTTCTTGAGCACTAAAGGTCCCATTCTGGGTAATTTCACATGGTCCTACTTGGCTTCTGACAAACACTCACCTTGACGG
The DNA here is from genome assembly GCF_015706575.1 of Patiria miniata. Classification (NCBI taxonomy): domain Eukaryota; kingdom Metazoa; phylum Echinodermata; class Asteroidea; order Valvatida; family Asterinidae; genus Patiria; species Patiria miniata. Next base: position 9,852,769 of record NW_024037073.1, read on the forward strand.
CAGCTTGGTGTTGAGTGAAGGTGTGTACGGGCGTGGTGGGATCCCCCTGCGCGGCCGAGGGCCAGATATTGAGCAGGTTATCGTTGCCCCCGCTGGCAAGGTAACGGCCCTCTGGGGACCACTTCAGCCCACATACCTCCTGGGTGTGGCCGGCCAGGGTGGCTACCTGGTGGTTCTGGACGCGCACGTCGTGATGGTGGATGGCTCCCGATCGCGAACCACTGTGTTGCGGAGTGAATTTTAAAGATAAAATATCTGGTATGATGGATTTTTTTTTATCACGTGGGGAAGATTTACTCGTCTGTCCTCTGATACCAACTTATTTTGCTGAGTGAATTATTGATCCTGGCAAATTTTGAATTAGATATGACTCATGTTTGGGTTGAATTTTCTTTTCAGGGATTGAAACGAAGTTTCTCATTATAAACTACAAAAAGAAAAAAAATTAAAGGGCCTATGCAATATGATTTTTTTTAATGCAATCACTGAAAATGCGCCTTTGTGTCACATTGAACCTTTTTTTTCTTCAATTTTCGTTTTGCCATTTTCAAGGATATTAACGCAAATATCTATATTAAAGAGCAAAAGTGTGATGTCATTTCAGACAGAAACCTCTATGATACAGCTATTTCAGCACAAAAAGTTACCAGAATTTTGGGTATTTTTTTGTTGTACAGTTTCTTTTCTTTGGTGATTCGTTGTTGTGTCACTATATAGCAGTAAGCCAATGAGCAAACCTTTCTCACAAATGTTTTCAATGAGCAGATTTTTGGGTTCATATTTGAACAGAAAACCCTAAACTGAGCAGTGTCTTCCTGAAATGACAGCACCTTCAGTTGTCCGAAAAAACATGGAAAATTTAACTGTTTAAGAGAAGTGCACTACTGAATAAACTTTACCAAAAAGGGATTTCTTAGACACTTTAATCAAATGTCGTACACATTTTGACACGCACTAACCTGCTGAGTATGAAGTTGTTCCATGCAAGGGAACCCACTCTGGCTGCATGGCCTGACATATTACGTAACCGCTTTGTGGCAGCTACATCCCAAAGCTGAAAAAAAGACAGACCCAAAGCAAAATATCAGATTTGTCGGCAGTAAACTGATCCACTATAGTTTACTTGTTGTGATATAGTTAGGGCAGTGATTTTCCAAATAATTTAGTAATCGATTATTCCAACTTGGACTTGATCGAATGTTCAAATATTCAATTTCAAAATGCACTGATCATATTAAGCATTCATTAAACAACCTAAACTGGTGACCAATCAGAATTTGCGTGCACCTGCTGTTGTCAAAAATTGACAAAGGGGTTACTAAAAAAGAGCAGGTAGCAGAATGGCTGATATTTGAACAATTTTGAAGAAATTTAAGCTAATATTATATCAGCTCAAATTTCTTCCTTAAAATTAGTCTATATTCTTCATGGAAGCTCTCAAGTTTCCAACAAAAGTGTGGCATTTGACAAACAATAAAACCACATTTAAAATAACATCATGGAAGTTTTACAGCGCGTCCTCGAGACCACTCACACTGTTTGAACATTTGATATGGAAATATGCTACTCGGATATTGGTTGACGATCAAATGTTCTAATATTCTGTAAAGACGGCACAACCCTCCGTGGGTTTTGGTTGTATCCTTGGGCATACGAAATTCCATGACCCACATCGCAGCAAACATTATTATAAAGGACAGCTCATACTCATTACGAAACCAAATGCGAATCTGTGATGTCACGGTAAGATTTCCAGCTGTGCGCGAATTTGAAAGAGTTTAACACATTTGAGCATTCACACTCGCTTTCACGTTAAAGATATAGTCCATCATTTGTAATTTGTGCATTTTGTTCGTTTGAAGCAACAAAAGTGTTCAAAATCTAATGAAGGCTACTGAACAACTAACCTGATGAAGTTTCAGCTCAGCTTCAGCTGTATATTCCGAGAAAAACAGCATTCTAGGATCTCAATTTCAAATCAAAAGTTGTGAATCATGTTTTGAATTGGGCCTGAATTCAGCGTCCGAGACGCTTTCTCACTGAGCCGATTGCAGCTATACGCGATGTCGCGCACTGATCCGACGAATTATAGCAACCGCGCGCGCGTGTGCGTCGTGCCAATGCTTGCGCATGCTTAGCCGAATAGCCAAATGAACTACAAATTTAAATTTTCGAAAGGCCTTCTTTCGTTGATTACTTCAAAATGACAGCTTGCCAGAGAGAATAATTTCACAGGGAGTTTAGTTCCCTTACTATCTTTCAACCAAGTATGTTTTTCAACAATAATTACGCCAGTGACTTTTCGGATGGATGCAAATGATGGACTCTAGCTTTCAGTAAGAACTGGACGTGAGATGGACAGGCACAGTGAAGCTTGACAGACCTGGACGTCCCCGTTGCTGGTCCCGACGCCCAGAAAGTTGCCTTCTTGTACCCAGGACACCGAGCAGACGTAGTCCTCCTCGCCTTCCAGCTGCATCAGGTGGTTGATGCTGCCACTGCTGGCATCCCACAGGTACACGTTGTTGCCTAAGGCTACGGCGAGGTGGTTGTGCAGGCTCCAGTCAATCAGATTCAAGTCTGGCAAAGGGGGAAAGGTTTGGACGATACTTTATAAAATTACTAGAGAGCTAACGCCTTATTGAAGTTATTCCCTCGTGATGAATACCTTGGATGCGTCCTGGGTGTAGACTAGACTTGGACATTTCTGGAGAATGTGCGTGGTCGTGGAACATTTTGATAAAATTAATAAGATAGTTTGGAATTTCACTGGGTAGTTCTAAGTCATGGAACATTTGGAAATGGCGTGGTTTTCGAAATATAAAACAGAAACTTCAGGCCATGGTGCAGTATTTGCTCATTTGCCACTGATGCATTTCAGTTCTGGGCTTATGGGCTTCAATTAAGCCTCAGCTTCGAATACAAATGCAGATATTGAAATAGCGATTCCAAAGCCGTACAAAGTTTTCCATAGGTGTGTATGGCAAGTTAGCTCTCTGGTACTTAAATACAGTTCAGTGTATTAACACTAATAACAGTGCCATAGTCGAGTCCACCGCAAGTTGTCACAATTCCATCACAGATCAATCACAAGTCATCCAGTCCCAAATCAACTCACAAAAACTATTCAAATGAACTGTGACAATTTAAGCATTCTTTCATAATTCTTCATTCCCTGTTGTGATGGTCTGGGGAAAGCATTTGCGGGTTTCTCAACTATACAGTGAACTGATGTCTACCGGTACATGCTTAAAATGGCGCCGACCAGAGACTGCAAGCCAATATATATAGCTCAAATGGCATAGCCCATTTTTTTTTTAAATTTCAGTCTAATAAAGGTTCAGGAAAGTGCATTTCAATGAGCATCAATTTAAGTTAACCCATTAGTTCTGTGCTGCCCAAAACTGCCCTGGCCTTTTACACCCTGTAACACCCAAACCTCCTGGGCACTCTGGTTTTATGTGCATACTTTGCGCCACACGCGCACGAACCAGTATGTGTAATCAGTGTGCCCCTCTGTATTTGTAAAGTGTTCGTGAAGCACCCATCTACTGCTTGTGCTCGGAGTGTTAAAAGCTAGCCATTTGAGTAGCTAACAGTCTCTATGGAGAAAAACAACATTCAATAAAAAAAGGACATGTGATGATATTTACAGTAATCGTCAAGGATGTCCGGTGCATCCAGAATCCTTTCTGGGACCTGGGGTATGTGCCTCACTGACTTCTTGGTCGAGCCTGGTGTCTTGGTGTGACTGTACAACACCCGTAAGTTGTTCTGGAAGCCTGCAAAGACAAGAAACAAAAGCTCAATTAACCCCCTTAGTGGGAAATCAATATTTTGAGGAATGCGTAAAATCCTAAGTGAAGGTGCTAACTCTATGGGCAAAAATGCAATACTTGAAGATTTGTGAAGTGCAGAAGACCAGTAGGGTTAATAGCAAAATACAATTAAAAAAATTATCAATCTGGGAGTGTTTAGGGTGAATGTATTTTTCAAAATGTGGATTTCGAAGAGCTTAATTTTTTCAATCTAAACAGAATAATAATCTTATGGATGAAAAAAATGGCAGGAAAGGAGTTAATATGCCACTAATTTTTGTTTTCAAGTAAACTGCTATTTTCTGTCTTTTCAATATGAATATTAAAGACATTCTTTTTTCGAAAGGTTAAAATATAATTCTTTTCACTCTAAGTGAAACTCCACAGTTCAGTTGAAAGGTGACTTAAGTTAGGAAAACACTCTGTATAGTGCCCTAACCAAGGGCACTGGTGCCCCTGGGTCAGCACTTCTTAGCGCACGAAATCCACACAATTTTGCAGCAAGTGACCCACCGACAATGCCTGTTAAAGAAACCCAACATCACAATTCAAATCTCGGAAGTTGCTGCTCAGATTGTTCGTAAAGGTCCGCATGATAATACTACTGCATCGATGCAACAGCAAGATACAAGTGTGTACACTGTACAGTGAGCTTTATAGTGTAAACTGCAACTTTTGCGAGTGTAGTAAACATGAAATACGTTTTGTTTTCTCATGTGGGCTGGTTTTCATTTTGAAAATTCCCCACAAATGACATTCAAAACCTTTCTTTTTCATCGTCTGAGAAGTAACTACATGTACTATAATTTGTAAAGTTGTAAGTTACGGGTACCCAATCCCTTAATGTGGAGCTTGTTCCTGACATCGTCGGGTACTTGGTTCCAATGCAGAGCCCTACTGCGTTTCCTTCATTTTTATGAAGGAAATGCAGGACTGTTGTCACAAAGATTTGTCGGTAGGTCACTTTAAGGTAAAGGTTCCATAGCCATTACTGACCGTAGGGGCCGGCAGTGGGATGTTAGAGGTCCACTGTGTCTTGGGCACGGCATATGAGTGGCAGTGCCCAGTCCTCTCCTCTCGCCGTCTCACCTTCCCTGAATGAATCAGGTACCCATTTTACTGTTGGGTCGTCCAAGAGAGTTTTCCAGTTTTTGGTCCGAATGGGATTCGAACCGCCAACCTTCCACTCCATAGCTCCACGCTCTAGCCGCTCGGCTACGAGGCCCCTATAGGTCACGTGCCATAAAATTTTGTGGATTTCATGCGCAAAGAAGTGTTGACCCAGGGGCACTTGCTTTACAAAAAAGTTCCAAATTAGAGCCCTCAGGTATGGTTGTGGAATGAGCAAATGTGAATCCCTTCTTTGATCTAAGTACCTTCGGGTGCTACCGGCGGCCTGTTTTTGTAGGACAGTATCTTGGCATTCAGCAGGTCGCCGTTCAGATTATCTGACATGGTCTTGCAGTAGTCCAGCTTCTGGGGGCTCTGGGTCTCCTGGTTCTCCTGGTTGCTGACAGACGAGTTCAGGAGCTTGAACGCGCTGATGTCAAAGTTGGTGCCGCTGCGATTGGGGATGAAACGATCGCCTACGGGCAACTTGGAGGGGGTTTTGCCTGTAAAATAAAATTCCCAAACCAGTCAGAATTGCTTATGTTTTTCTCAACTAATTAGAACCTTTAAACCTGCTGAATCCCACAGGATCCAACTATATCATATACCCGATGGAGCCTGTTGGATTGAGCAGTAAAACCCCTTGTGTACATTCCTGATGCAAAATGTTGGATTCAGCAGGCAACTGAACAGCATTATAATGCCAAGTTGGACTCCGTTGGATTCAGCAGACAACTGAAAATAAGGCACAGTGGATTGTGCGGGAAATAACTCCGGTTCGACTCTGTTGGATTTAATTAGCAGGGTCGTCCTGAGGAGATTATGATGGTTTGGTATGGAGAAAGCTGCATAATGCAGACACTGAACAGGAAATCCCCACCAAAAGAAATTAAATACTTTAGACAATCAGAATCTTGTATGAACTAACCTTTTAAGACAAAAGTATTCGGAAAGTATTGCCGAGTACTTTTCAAGTACTTTTAACGTACTTCTTACCCAAAAGGTAAATTAACAAGGGGTTTTATGTAACCAAAGTCTCAACTTAATTTGTTTTCTAACACTGACTTCATTTTTTTGTCTGCTATCAATGTTTCTCTTGCGTTGTTCGCAAGAAACAGCTCAATACTTGGTAATAAACAAAGTACTCGGAAAGTACTCGATTACAACTCTGCTTTCTACCTGGAGTTTTAGACTTCTTGCCACTGGGAGTCCTGGACTTTGAAGGTGTCTTGCTGAAGGAGTGATTGGACGTCTTCATGGGCGAGATGCCGCTCACATTGCCCAGGCTCTTGCTCAAGCTTCGATTCAGGCTCTTGTTTAAACTCCTGTTCAAGGAGGCATTGCACATGGACGTCTCTGTGGCCTTGCGCTGCCACCGCATGGCAGGGCCGCCCATGGGTCCATCCAGCCTTAAGAGACTGTTGACGTCACTTTCAAAGTTGAGATGTGTCATTGTAGTTCTTTCTCACAAGCAGCTAAATGTCTATAAATTAAGGAAAAAAAAGACTTTGTCAAATAATAAATTTTCAAATTTGTCTCCATTTAGCCTTAAGAGACTGTTGACATCAATTTCTAAGTTGAGATGTGTCATTGTAGTTCTTTCTCACAAGCAGCTAATGTCTGTAACTGGAGGTCAAATAAACCTTCACATTTTTGGCAACTTGAACACAGTCGAACACCTTATAAAAAGGTCCTTGCGACTTTACAAATTACCTTGGTATAACAGGTACCTTGTATTAACAGTAATGGAAAACAATCATGTTATATAACAGGTACCTTGTATTAACAGTAATGGACAACAAACAAAAACAAAGACTTAGGACCTAATATTTTGCTCGTTATAAGCAGAATGCTGTATTAACAGTGCTCTTCTTATCAGGATTCGATTGTAACACAATTTTTTAATGCTGTGGCTATTGTTGTATGTGTCGACCGTCTGGTTCCCTGACCTGGCAATATTCAATGTCAGGATCGTTTGGTCTCGAAACCGGACATCAGCCGAATGGTACTCAGACTTTGTTTCCCTTAAAAACCAAAAATGCTACAAAGCCACAGATCACTAAGAAAAAATTGAAGTCTACTTCAAAAAAAAGAGAATGATTTGATGTATAACATAAAAGTAACGAAAACTGGTACCTTTTGCTTGGTAGTCCAACGTTTACCCAATTGAGCTAGCAAAGCACTATGGTTGGAATTGTGTAATTATAAATGTGATATAATGTTTACTAATTCTTTTGTTTTTTTGGCAAGTCCATAACAATAGCTGTTGTCAATCACGTTACGGCTGCCATAACGATAGCCTCCTTTTTGTGTTTTTTTTTAATGTTGCAGTAATTCTTGTGTATCTGTCTTTGTTGTAATACAAAGATTTGAACAAGAATCAAAGCTGAACACTTGAAACATTCGAAAATCTGTAAAAACGAATACATGCATTGTTTGTAGGCCTATCACTTGAAAAGTATTCATCTCTCCAAAGAAGGCTTTTCCAAGTTCTGTTAAATTAAGTTAACTAATTTTAAACAAATTTTCAAACTGCACGTAAATGGTGTAGGCCACTAGTCACTACTTTAAATTTCTTCTGTTTTGTATAAAACAGTAAATTGTAATAATTTTAATAAAATAAATAACTTGTGATGCTTTACACTTTCCATGCATCACCAATCTCCACGCGCTTAATACAATTACAATTGTATCAATCAATGTCATCTTTATAAAAAAAATTGACAAAGTTACATACACTAGGTTCCAAATTGTAAAAAAATATCGTTTTTATGGCAGATTTTCAATGCGATTTTCAACTGCTAATGCTATCGTTACTGTATTGCAAAATCACCATTGTGAATCTATTATACCCATCCAACCAGAACGCTTTGGTGTCTCGTTTGAAACCGTTACCGCGCTGCTCATTAAATAAAAAAAAACAACACCAATTTTAATAGTTTTCTTTACTTTCATGTCATGTTTTTAATTTTAATCAAATCACTCTTTTTATAGATTTCCATTTATTTCAGTAGATTTCAATTTTCCCTTCATAATTCGTAATTCCGTGGCAATTGGCATGAGTTTGGAGGAATTCTGGAGAGAAATTTGCATCCTGACGCCACTTTTTTTCATGAAAAAAAAAATGTTTTTCAGTCCCAGATTCATGTCTTTGCAATTGTGTATTTGCAATGATGACCTTTTATGGGCAATGGTAGGCTAGTTAAAAGGTCATCATTGCTAATTCACAATTGCAAAGACATGAATCTGGGACTGAAAAAGCATTTCCAATTTTGTTACAAACTCGCGTTGCGGCTGCCGTATCGATAGCCATTGCGAAACATGCCAAGAGTTGCCAAGAGTCAAGACATGAATTTTGAAAGATGAAATGGTGCGAAGTGACGCAGTAGGCCATACAGTTTCGTCTTACATGTCTTAGAAAACGACACCGAACAACCTCCATGGAATAACACAATGGTAAACAGAATAGTTCTTATGCTGAAATAAAACAGTCATAAACACAATTGTTCGTTAAATCATGAATGCATTCTTTCAAAACACAATAAAACAAGACATTTATGTAACGACAAATTACCTCCTCCTTCGGAATTTACATCAGCAGCTGTGTACAGTGTATGCATCATATCAGTGCATGCGCTATGCATATTATGCGTGGTCCGGTCCAGTTGTTATTTTGTCAATGGGCATTTAAATGACCCGCGTTGTGATTGGTTCGCAGCAACGCACATATCGTTTCCGTGATTGGTCCGTTACGAGACCATGGAAATAAACCTACGCTACGTGGCTTGAGAACGGGATTAAAAATGTTATCCATACTTCTTGATATCTGTTACTTTTGAAATTGCATACTTTTGTTTCCAATTTATGTTTGCAATTAATCTTATATTATTCATTTTGCTAACCATTCTGTTTTTGTTATGTTTAGTGAAAAGTACGTTGTAAAATCTCACCACTTGCGAGATTTGCCAAAACAAGATGGCAGCCCCCATGAGTAGTTTGACGTGTCAAAAGCGTGTTCGGTTTTTGTGCTCTGTTTATGCCGTTTTCATAAGCACTTTCCCAATTCTTGCTTTTGCAGATTATCATTTCTATTCTTTTTCTGCCAACGATCCAAGAGGCATACAAGTTTCTTTAAATGCATTTCGTGGAAAGGTGATGATAAATTTTCGGCACACACGCCGTGCATGCCCAGATACTAACCTGCTAATCGCTATAGTATAAACGAGTTACGTAGACCATGGAGGAATGCGTAGACCATAGTGCTCTATGCGTAGACTACTATGCTAAAGCCGTAATGATATAGGTCTACATTACATGTACTACACTAGAACTAGTAGTAATAAGCAGGTTTGCCTAGCATAACAAATTAACATAGGGCCAACATGATAGGCCTAAATCATGCTACGATGATGTTGTGCATACTACTAATGAATTTCGGCATACATCCTTTTGGGTCAAATGTTTTATACTAAATTGCACAATCATGGAGCCCAATACATTAACACTTCAAAATAAGCCGTTTTTAAGAAGTGACATTGCATGAACATTTGTAATGATTTTTTTTTGAGTTAAGACCGTAGTTTTCCGCAGTATTTTTTTCATTGACAGACTATATACTGACTTATTGAGATTGCCCTAAATTTGGTGTATTTCAACGTTGTCAAACATAAAGAAAACAAATATCTACCATGACTGATGTGAATGTCTGGATATTCCTAAAAACACTTTATTCTACAGAATTTATAGAAACAAACCCTTTCAAAAAGATATAGTGTACTATTTGCTGGATATAAACTTGACTTTATTATACAAAATTCCTTGAATTTCAAGTTGTGGGTTTTTAAGCAGACGGTGTAGATATTCTTAATGTCTGAATTCAAATTTAAAAGTGACTTCCTTTTTTCTGTTCTCTGCTTATGCAGAAAATCATTGGCAGCCAGTGCAATATCAGTGTTTGTTTTAACTTTCCAGTTTGAACCTGAAACACAATGAGTAGGACTCCATTTGCTGTGGAAATGGCTTTCTTCTTGGCTTCAAGTAGGTTAAACTTTTAAGGCAGCATTAAATATTTTTCGGCGATATTTTATAACACTTTGTGATATTTTTTCGTATATTATGTATATAAATAATGCTTATAATGTTCTGAAACATTAAAGTTTTAAAAAAACTTATATTAAAATCTTACATCTCAATTGATCCACAAATATCCCATAATAAATGCCAGCATGTTACTTGACTCATTGTCCCCACTTATTCACTGCACAGTGCATTTTGCAGCGAGCATCTTTGCATGCCTCCCATAAGCAATCAAGCGTTCATGACTTCTCTTTTGTCGCACTTGCTTTTGTCCAGAATGATTGACGTCATGTCCCTTTGTGCATGCCCCTCATCCACTTCCTATTGATGCGCTGCATGCATGATGCGCTGCATGTCAAGGTTTAAGCATGATAAATGGTCGTACCTTCAGAAGCGTTTAACGCTTTCTGAACTAAACGTGAATGTGAAACTTTATGACCGTTTTGTAACGATAATTTGAAAGCTTTATCTCGAGGTTGAATTTGCATTGTCATTTTGTCCGAGTTGTTTCATTTGCTAGCTTTTTTTGTAAATTATTACGATCTCTATGTCTTTCATAACTGTACCAAAAGCGTTTATTTCCTTTATACAGGGCGAGCACAAACAAAACGAAACCCAAATAGCAGGACCAATTTTTGAATGAAATTTTGCCTGTAGCAAAATCTCGGATATGAAGCCCAATCAATGAGATTTCTTTTAGTACAGGAATCATTCAAATCAGTCATGTACTTTTCAAGTTATATACGGAATTTGAACACAAACACCGTTTCAATTAACTTCTGTCCACGTATCACAAAAAAGGTAAGTGTTCTTTCAGCAAAACGATAACAATTCACATGCATCCGCATGATCAAAAACCCAATCTAGGGAAATCCCGACAACTTGTTATAATTTTTACAGGATTTATGGTGGAAGGGGGCACACAATTAACAGAACTTCCTCTGTTAGCCAAGAAATACAGGCAGCCCCTCCCCCCCCCCCAAAAAAAAAATTCAACCCTAAAACATTTGTCTTAAAAAAGGGATTTGTTGATTTTTATGTTTTGGGTATCGGATGAAAGCTGGGAGCTTTTTCTTTCAAATACTAAAAAATATCATGAAAATGGCACTGGGTTGTTGAGAAAATGCCAATGATGTAAAAGTCGGCTATTTTTCATCCTGTTCACAAGTACTTCAAACATTGAAACATTTTACTGTAAGCCTACTGTGCAATTATCCTTCCTTTTGTGCAATTTCGTTTTTAGTATTTTGATATATTCATGATGCTGCAATTATGGGTTTAAAATAAGACTAAAAAGGATGAAGTATAAAAGGCATTTCCATCAAATTAATTTGTGCTCATGTCATATTATGTGCCGTGTTGTTTGTAAGGATAAGGACATGCACAAATATGTACATGTAGAGTGAAAATCCCTTACTGCAGTAAGGGATTTATGTAAAAGTACTCATTTATCATCCTGTACACAAAACATAACCACAGTATACTGTGGTAATGTTTTGTGTACAGGATAACAAATGAGTACTTTTACATAATTGGCATTTTCTCAGCAACCATAAGTGATTGTTACTTGCTTTTTTCAGTATTTGAAAGAAAAAAGCTCTCAGCTTTAATCTGATGTATCAAAAACATACAAATCCACCAATCCCTTTTTGTTTTGTTTTAGGGTTGTATTTTTTTTTGGGGGGGGGGGGGGGGGGTCACACTGTATTTTTCCCAGTGATCCTACAAGAAAATTGTAAGATGTGCATAACGACACTGATGCAGCAATGAACATTGTATTTATCAGTTGCATTTTAATTTTGGTCTTTCTCTCTAAACACAGCCTGCTCTAATTGTTAACGTAGCCAGTGAATGTGGTTACACCAAGAGCCACTATCAGGATTTGGTTTGGCTCAGCCAACAGCCAGAGATTGACGAGAAACTGCACATCTTGGCCTTTCCATGCAACCAGTTTGGCCAGCAGGAGCCGGCTAGCGACCGGGAGATCCTGGCTCATGTCCAGGAGACGTACGGGGTGGCCTTCCCGGTCTTCGGCAAAATTGACGTCCTCGGGAAATATGCCCACCCAGCTTACACATATCTGATCAGTAAGGAAGTTTATTGCACGCTCTATGGGCCTTATTCACGAGTCGGCCATATTGAATTGAAAGTTAGGTACAATCTTAATTTTTAGAGCTTGCGAAGAGAAATGAAAGTAACTTAATTTATAATAAATTCCAGTCTGCTTCAATGAATAATTAAAAATTTGGAATTAAACTTTCCCTAATGTTTAAAGCCATATTAAATAAAAATTACAGTAAAACAAGGCTGCACTGTGCCTACATAAATAGTCTGGCGCCTTCCCATTCAACAATTAACAAATAATGACATACATTCTTGAAGTTGTAGGGTTAAGGTGAGACACAATCGAAATTCCATTCATTCGCTTTCGACCATATATTTTGTTTCGTGATTTTTTTTTTTTGGGGGGGGGGATTTACCTTAAAATATCTTAGCATATGTGCATACTCTTGTTGAATTTGGAAAATATTAGCACTGACCGCCCGTATTTATTTATTATATTTTCAATGTTATTTACGTCATCTTTAATGAGGGTAAACTCCGATCAGTGCAGGCATGGTGCAGGACACTGCTTTTCATGGAGGCCCTCAATATGAGAAATATGAGACTCATTATGTCGCACCTTTTGTCAGGTGTATTACGTTACCTACATAGGAAAATGTATTTGGAAATATCTAGAGGGGGATAAAATATTCAGAGGATCAACGCCTTTTTTAGGTTGACTTTGTAATGCAAGAAAAACAGTGGCGGTTTTACTCATTTATGAGGAAGCCATTTCCGATCGTAGACCCTGAATCGATGTTATAAATTGTAAACAGTTGAATGCGATGGTGCCAGACTATTTTATGATTGGAGTGCGTGTCAAGCCTCACTTTCAATTAAGATTTTTTTTTTATGTGGCTTAAAACATAATAGGTTATGTTTAATCGCAGATTTTAAATTATTTATTATACCAGACTCGACTGGTATTAATTTGTAATTAACTTTAATTTCGTTGCTTTCATTTGTATCCGCAAATTCCAAAATGAAGACTTAACCTCGCTTTCAATTTGATATGGCCGACTTGCGAAGAGTAAATAGGCCTAAACCCATCCGCCGAGCTCATGAATAAAAGTTATACATGTACTATCAAAATATTCTACTAAAAGATAGTTCTGAAAGCCATACAACTTGGGAAAATGAAGAGATATGGCAATGAACCTTAGGCTCAGATCATGCTCGGACGGACTTGGAGATTCCAGTTCTGAGCGTTTTGGATGCAATCGGGCTCGAAACCCTGGCGTTATTTTGCCATTTTGCTATTTTGTGGAGGGATCGTTTTTCAAGATGGCTTCCTTTCCGCTTTGGGAAAAATAGGGGTCGTCTTCTTTGGGTGACAGTTTCTCAAAAAGTCAAACGTCAACCCACCAAAAAATTGAAAAGAAAATGAAACATGACTTCGTTTTTCTGTGCAGCTTAAATACCTGCGAATGATCCGAGTATTTATAAATAATTTTTAATACATGTGTATGGGCATTTAGCACTGGTGTCTATAGGAATTTTAGTACATGTGTACAGGGGTGCATCCATATACATTGTCTTGCATGTACCATGTACCACCAGTTTCTGTAACACACTGCAGTTGTGCACCTAATGGACCCAGTAAGCTATGAGCCGGCAATTTATAGCTCTTGTTGGGCTTGGATCTTTTGTGCCATTGTGATCAATGTGTTTGTGTTTGTCATCTCTTACGTAACAATGCGAGGTTCTAATTCCCTAACTATCCATGAAAAGCAATACATGCGCATGCGTGGCTTATTATAGTATGCCGAGTATAAAGCTAAAATGCGTTTAACATAATAACAAGTCATTTAACATTACTGCACATCTGGCCTCTGTTTGCAAAACTTTCATAAACAACTTTACGAATCAAAATAGAAAAATTGCGTGTAGAACGTCTAGTTCTACACTCAACCAACCGTTTTTTTTTCACATGGCGTTACCCGCCATTTTTCTATTTTAGAAAACCTTCAAGGCATTTAACTACATTCAACCAACTCCGGTTCTTTTCAGAACCACACTTCTTCTTAGAAGAGATTTCTTTCCACATAGTGTTACCCGCCAATTTTCTTTTTTAGAAAACCTTCAAGTCAATTATAGCTTTACGAATAGTCAAACAATTTTTAAGAGTGTATTTTCTGACGACTGCATAGCATGCATTTGGTCAATTATTTTTGGTCAATTTTCGGGGACCGACCGACCATGAAATTATATGTAGAATCTTAAAAGTCGTCACGTTTGTAGGGCCTATGCCAATGTGAAGAATTTTATTTCATATTGTCCTAATAGGAACTGTGTTCTAATACAAATTAGAATATTGATGACACGTGGTTATATTGTACTTGACAAATTATTAAGATTCCGCCAATTTTCCGTCCAGATGCTTCGGGAAAACAGCCCAACTGGAACTTCTGGAAGTACCTAGTGGACCGGCAGGGGCGAGTCATCGATGCCTGGGGGCCCTCGACCAGCGTGCGGGAAATATACGGCTTTCTGGTGGCAGCGACGAAGACCGGGTCTGGACGACGGGACGAGTTCTAGCTAACTGCTAGAATCGGTATTAACCCCAACTCCTTCGGCATTTTTGCAAGGATGCAACTTCAATCATGCAATATCTTCCAACTGACTCCATGAAAAAAACAGGTGTATAGCCTAAGGTGTATAAACACACAAGGTCCGGCTCAAGACATTGACACAGTGCATCCTCTAAAATCAGTCAGCCACGCATTTGTGCCATAGAGCCTCAATCCTGCAAAAGCATCCATTTTGCAAAGAGGATTTTGAAGGATTTGGGAAGGCGAGGGTTAATACACATCATGAACACATGAGTATGAAACCTCTTTTTGTTCTTTTGTTAAAGGTTAAGAGTCTTCCAATGCATATTGTAACCAACCAACAAAAAAATAACCATTTCGAGTGTGGATGTCGTTTTTCCAATAAAATCAAAGGGAGTCTTTTTTTTTTGGAAATTAATTTGCAACTTGCATGGACCACTGCAGTTGGGTTTGGCCCTTGTTGATTTTTTTTCAGTTCTAATAATTTCGCCACGATTCTTGCCAAGAAATCAGCAACGACATGTTATAGACGAACATATATATGTTATGGTAACATTATATGAAGTGGCTTAATATATTTATTGAGCGTAGAAACTCGTATTGTAGTTTTTACATTCACTATAACAAAATAGTTTCCGTAATCCGTATGCAATTAAAAAACAAACCTCAAGACACTTGTGTGCATTGACAAGTTAAAGATCATTTCAGATTTCATATAGTTACCATTTAATTAACATCTAGCTTAAGCTCGTGGCCTTTAATTATTGAGGCAAATGAAAAATGAACCTTGATCCAAGCATTTTGAAAGCACCAGTATAAAACATGAATGCGATTTATAACAATGTTGTGTACGGTCCGTATTCAGTCATGGGTGCAGTAAATTATCTTTAAGCGGAATAAAATAATTGCTCTTCTTAAATGAATGTGCTCCTATAACTATGTTACATAGCCGATCTACATTCAGTTGCTTTACGTATCATGTACATGTACATGCACAAGTACACTGCACATAACTGATTGCCACGTGCTATCAGAAATTATTAGCATATATTATGAAACAATTCATTTTTGTAAAAAATACCGTTTTCACCGAAAACGTAAACCCATTACAGACCCGTATACACAAGGAAGAGGTAATGACATGAGCAAAAGTGAATAAGTGGAAACACAATTTTTAGTGGTGTGCATGAACGGGTCTTGCGGGAACAGCAGGTAACCTATTTATTAGTACAACACAGGGTTCAAGGTACCCGTAAAGGAACCCAACCCTAAATTCAAAAACCCAGGAAGATGTCTGAAGGCTTTCGTACAATGTAGCTTTACGGTGTGAGCTGCACGTTCAACTTTTGTGGGGTCATCTTTCGCGCGTTTAAATGCACACAAAACGCGAAATCTGTTCAGTATAGAAGTTTTTAAAAACTCTCCATCAGAAGCATTCCATTTCCACACTATTTTTGTCCAAGAATTGTAAATACGGTCGAACCCTCATAAGAAGAGCACCGTTAATACAACATCCTGCTTAAAACAAGGAAAATGTTAGGCCCCAAGTCTTTTTCTTTGTTTTCCATTACTGATCATACAAGGTACCTGTTATAAACAGGTAATTTGTAAAGACCCAAGGACCTTGCTATAAAGGTGTTCGACTGTATTATATTGAAGCAACTTGTAAGTTGGTTACGGCTACCCGATCTCATAATCTGGGTATAGCCTATAGGCCTACTCGGGTACCCGGCTCCGATCAGGCACACCGACACGACACGAATGGTGTTCATTTAGTGTCGAGTCGCTGCAGTGGATGATTCTTACAAGTGCATAAATGGCAATATGTGAGCACAGCTGAGAATTTGAATCAAACAGCTATGCCAACATCTTGCCTTCTCCACACCCGATCTGTGATCCAAAGCGTAGTTACTCAAGCATCACTGCCTCTGCATATCTGTGGAGACAAAAAATATCAAGTACCTTGAGAGTATAAACGTACAGTCTCACTGATGGTTGGATTCGTTCGCTGTGCTGTCGACAACTGCGAAGATTGGGCAAGTGGACAAATGGCAATATGTAGGTACAGCTGGTTTTTTGGCAACAACAGCTATGCCAACATCTTGCCTTTTCTACACTCGCTAATTTGAACATGTTCTTTAGCAGCTTCAGTGGGCTCCACAACAACCAGCGATGACCACTCAAAAGTTACGTAAGATTGTGTGCACGTCACATGGGCACGCCTGGCGAAGATCAAACATTGCATGAATAGGCCAAATGAACACAAGAGGAGAATGGCGGGCTTGCAGTTTGTACAAGAACAATACATGTTTAAAGTGATGGTAAGAACATGGTCGTACAGAAAATCAATGTTACGGTGTATAGGAATTGTACTCGGAATTCGGTGCACATCCTGGAAGGTTACTGTTCCTCCTGAAGGCATTTACAAGTGACAAAATGGCAGTATGTAGGCACAGCTGAAAATATGTCGTTGGACACAGCTATGCCAACATCTTGCCTCTTCGGCACTCAAAAGTATCAATGGAGAAAACCTGGCAATGGCAGAAACAGCAAAATTTTTAAATTTTTCGAAGGTGTATGCTGGTATGTTTCCCCAGGCCCCATGGTGCTATTCAAAAGGAATTGCTCCACGGTTGTCAGGCGAGATCTTCAAGCAACAGGTCGTTGGCAACTGCACCCATGATAAGAGTTCTGAGAGCATAACATCGATATGCGCATAACAGAGAATTAACAGAATTTCATTAATTAAACGACATGTGCGCTACATCAATTATCAGTACACACGTACAAATGTACAGTGGGTTTAATATAATCAACAATACCCTGACCTTCCATGTCAAAACGACAACATGACATACCAAAATCGTGTGAGATTTTAACCTCGGCACAGCAACATACCAACATGCAGACACGCTGTTAAACAAGTGGGCTAATGTACATCCAAAATAAGACACCACCGATATAATTAAGGCACCATTAATTATACCAACCATTAGCCGCATCAAGCCTAACCAACAACGGAGATGCAGGCCTATACTATAAATAAATGCAGGAAAAAAAACCGGCAGTGTTACGGATAACTAGCGTGCGAACTGACCTTGAGTGCGATACCAGTGTTTAATTACGGCCCAGCGCTAAACGCTCATACACACTACGCAGCGCAAAATGGACCACAATTCCACAGCATATTAGCAACGGGCCAAAGGTCCTTTTTCTTTGCATTGTGATAAAGATAAGCCGGGGTGTGTTCTATGTATACAGGTTGATTTTAAACCGTAGCGTGGCATATTTACCTTATTGATTGAGCCGTACCACGTTCCGTTCAAATACTGAAATCGCATGCGCGTAGGAATTGATAAAAAAAAACCACATCAAACCCGAAACCTGCCTGAAATTTAAAGTGAATCCTGAATTTTGTGCATACCTTCTAAAACCACATCTTGCTTAAAAATGTTGTGTGGATGTTTTGCGATTAAAGACAGTAAATTGTCCAAGATGGTACAGAAAAGTAATTCGATTTTGTAAGCCAAACAATAAATGGTACACTTAACTTTTTTCCTTAGGGAGTAAAGCTACAAAAAGGAAGCCAGATCGTTAAAAATGCAGCGTTTTGTTTCCATGACATGAAGAGCTTCCTTGCTCCATGCATGCATGGATACCTTCATGTACATGTACAGTATATCATGGTATGGATTTTTTTTCATCTGCAAATACCACGATAAGACCATTACGTAACAACCAATTGTGCCAACCCGCACGTTGAATAGACAGTATTGACTGAAAGCATTTGCGGTACAATCACTACCTGCGTGACGGAATCATTCCCATAGTGCTAGACTTAAAGTGCAGAGGATGATAATGTGGGATTTCTTAGAAACACAAATTGGCGGGAAACTGTTGACCGCAGAGCCAAACTTCGCATTCAGCAAATGGTTAAATTCGAGCATTTTGGTGACAAATTTTATTTCACAAATCCCCGGAGTGACAATTGGCTTGTCAAAAAGCACACGTTTGCCAAGAAATTGTCAAAAAATAAAGGTTTTTCACAAAAGATTTCGTAATGGTTCCATTGGTAGGTCAAGGTTCACGGGTTGAAGCGCAACTCGTGGAACTTTAAAAGATCTCGATCAAAAGGACAGTTCTACAACTTTGAGAACTTCAATGAGAATTTTGTTTTGGAACTGTAAAAGATCTTGATCAAAACATGGAGGAAGGAACAAAAACATGATCAAAAGGACAATCTACAGTACAACTTTGAGAATTTCAATAAGAATTTTTGTTTTGTTTTATGTTGGTAGACCCATGCAACTACAGTATGGTTGACCTCTGTATCGTATACGCGTAAAGAAACGTTGGTAACATTTGAGCACCAGTCGTCGACACTAGTACAAGTACTCGCGGGAAAATGACGACGCACTATTCACGAACCCCCAATGCAGTATTAACACGATCAGATGAATGGTTCAACAATGGGGCTATCGGGTCACTGAGCAATCGATATAGCGTTAGTGGTGGTTGGTGGCATGGTACAAACTCGCATGATATTCGATTGGGAAAATGGCCTCTAAATTTCATGGACTACGAATATAAAATTTGTGCATGGCAACATTAAATTTAGGCAAACTTGGGCGGCGAGGCGCAGGCTATACGCATAAAGGTAGCGCAGAGATGCAACACGTGTAGTTAAAAAAACGTGATAAAACTTCACATTATTTTGTACTGCTAGTTTTAATGATAAACGAAAACTGTTAAGTAAACGGAAAAAACCAAGCAGAGGGATTTGATGGATACCATAAGTTCAATTATCTTTTGCAGTTCTACATGGACACTGTATATGCAGGATGTTAATCACAACTTACCATCACGTCACGGTTGGCTCAGTGGGGATGACACCGTTGGATTGCCGGTCGATTTTCCTCTCGGTATGCGGTAGCGTAGGACGTGACGCGGTGAATGGCGGTTGTGGGTAAAGTACGGCTACGAGATGATCGCCATCGCTTCCATGTCACGAATGCCACCACGAGGCACCGGAACCGCCTTTAAATTCGCACGGCCCAGTGGGTTTTCTCTGTGGGTACGGACGCAGGGCGTTCCACCACTCATCTGTGTTTTCAACAGGTGAATAATGGAGGCTAACACCACGCCGTGACCGGTCCCCCACCCGATCACGCAGTAGGCCTTACTCGCCAACCACCCCATGCCAATAAAATGCCGCATTCCACTGCACTATTGTTTGCTGGTTTTTGTATTATAGGCGTTCTACGTGCACCATTGACATTCAAATCACTTGGCTTTTGTGTTTTCTTGGTGACCCAATCCATGGTGGTGAATGTAGGGTAACGACAACCACGCATCACTGCTTACGACCATAGAGTAACCCTGCTGCACAACAGAGATCCTTCCACTCGTTGTATAGCATTTTCGCAGTGTATACCACCTCGCGTGTACTGTATGTGACCTGTGCCGTGGTTGGGGGAAAATGGGCGGGCTTTCTACAGCTGACCAGCAAATAATGAAGCGAAGGGTTAATTACTCAACACAGCCAGGTTTTTAATCCGGTTTTTCAGGGGTCTCATGCATAACAATAGTTGGCTCGATGATGACTGATTGTGTTGTCTAGGATACAGCAAACGAACGGAGGGGTCTTCACACACAAAAAGCCATAGCTCTCCCAACCCTAATACAAACACTCTGCGTTTTAGCCACTCGCACGCTCTATCATGTGGATTAAAAAAGAAAAGGCTTTTAGAGCTAGACTTAGCTTTTTTTTTCCTTTTGGCGCGAAGCCTGCTTATGCAAAGAAAGAGTGTAATTTGAAAGTTTGCTTTAATTTGCCAGTCGTATGGTGATTAGCGACTTAATTGACGGCGGCAACCGGAGGGGGGGGGGGACTTTTGTTTAGAACGCCAGTAATTTGACAAGGATGCAGACCTTGAAAAGCCATTATTAATAACAGGTCAATTATATGCTGCCCAGTACCCTACCGCGCAATTTTTTAATTTCGACCAAATTTATTTACAATTTGTCAAAACCAACGCTAGAGGGAAGATACAACATTTGCAAACATCACAAAACGGAATGATCGAATTATCAACAAAATACCCAGCTGGATTGTTAGGGAATGACAGTCTGAAGCACTCCCTGTAAAATCGTAAAATTATTTAAACAATATTTGCTATGACATATTCTAATCCTCCAAATCCATTTATTTCTCAAAACTGCAGTAAAAGCAAATGTACTTTTCCCTTTAACAGTTGTGTGTTCTCATCTATCACACTCAGAACTATTTTAACCATCGCAAACGAGGATTAAATGATTATTCACATTCGATCGACAAACCTTACACATGTGAAGATAACACCAAACTTTAAATTGATGCGATCTTTGTTTTGGATAATGTATCGTGTAATTCTCAGACCAATAGTTAATTTGCATTGGTCTTCGAATATCACGTGGTCACTTGATTTATATCAGCAATACCGGTCTGTCACAGATATATCAAATCTGCGAATAACTTATATTCCATTCTTGAACAGAATGAATACGGATCGAACACAATAAACTTGACTGTTCGTTCCATCGTTGCCATAGAGCAACATCATTGAGTGTACTTTGGATTTCTGCGTTTATATTACTAGCAATAAACAAGTTGCTATGAGTTTAACATTGGCTAAACTTTTTTGGTTAATATAGGCCAGTACTGTTGACATACACTTTAGCTGGAAAAAAATAAAATGTTGAGAGTTCTCAGTTTTGCTTCGGTTACCATGCATCAGTTATAGTCCAGGTAACAAACTTATATCGAAAGTAATCAGATATATCTAAACTTCGAAAGTCAGAGTGTACGTTACAAAGAAATCATGCTTGACATGCCATGCAAGAAGGCCAGAGGCGTTGAGTCAAAAACACTTCCTATTCCTTCACTATATAACACCGCATAATATGCTCAGAAATTCCTCAGCTTCCATCTTTTTTTTTCAAGCGATGAAGTCATGTACTGAAATGACTTTCTTTTCACCCAGAAAAAACGGTGATGGCACTGCAACTTGGTTTCCTGTCTGGTCCCCATCATTCGATGCAACATCACCGCGCGCTATTCTGGAGCTGCCGTAGTCTGGTGCCCAGACCAAAATTTTCTGATTATTTCTGATGAATCTTAGTTCAGATATAGCCGCTAGTATATCTATACAAAATATATATGCGGCA
Organism: Patiria miniata; assembly: GCF_015706575.1. Classification (NCBI taxonomy): domain Eukaryota; kingdom Metazoa; phylum Echinodermata; class Asteroidea; order Valvatida; family Asterinidae; genus Patiria; species Patiria miniata. The sequence continues at coordinate 9,874,634 of NW_024037073.1, forward strand.
CGTGACTAAAACGGGAGGAATGCCTCCTTTTTCCGAAAATGTCCAAAGTTTGCCGAATTCATTTCGTCGACAATCGGAAAGCGCCCGCCGGGTGTTTCCGAGTATAATATAGGTTTTATTAACTACCTTGCTTATTAATAACTTTACAAAATGAGTTGATAATTAATAATCATTGCTTGCATTTAGAAAACTTGAAATTCAACGACGATTTTGGGCATCAAGTAAAAACAAGTATGCACTCGGATCGTACGAGGGGCGAACTTTAGTGCGTCATCATGTACTAATGATTTGACGATCGTAACAGGGATGTACCAAAACTCGGTGTGGTCTCCACTCGGCTCCGCCTGCTAACAGTGCTATTTAGGTACCTCACTTTGAAGATTCCAGGTCATCATTAGTCAATTACAGAAACATAAAACTGTATATCATAACTGTAAGATATATGAAGCAAGTGATTTATTTAAAAATTTGACATACTTCATTTGTGCATCAATTTTGAATTTTTTATAGAATATAAAATCTTCACTCCGGTTCACTTTCTTTTGAATATTTCACTTTTTACCTATATGTGTCCTGCATTTACCGTTAAAATTATTATCGTCTTGCTTTCAAACGAATCGCAGACGTCGGGAGACTGGGAAGAGGGTCACTCATTACTGGGTGGCAACATCCACTAGAGGTATGCACGCCAAGAATCCTCTCAAGTGCTCTCAAAGTTGCATGAGGTTTGCACTATCGTTTCTTGCCTCCCAAAATAACTTGATGCATGTGAAAGACCGTGTGAGTGTTCTGTTGAAAGACGTCTGCAAACTCACAAACACGTAACTCCCACAGTACTTGGTTTGTTTGACTCAAACAACAGTTTTTTCTTCAACCGTGTGGTTTACTTAAGGGCTTAAGGAGAAGAATGTATACAGCGCGCAAAAAATAAGACTGTTCAATCATGGGTTCCAAGTTACCGAAAAAGTGCTAAAATCAAAGTGCAGATCCCGGACTAAACGGGCCAAGAATTTCGAACTAGGTTCACGGTTAATCTTCTTCACAAGAATAAGTACAGCCATTGCTGTAACATCCCAACTATAACAATGGACCCACCTATAGTTGGGACTGCCCACAGCTTTAATTGGGACATCCCAACTACAGTTGGACAGTTGCAACATCACTGATGATATGGAACGAGCAGAAATAGTAAGCCGTAATGAACAGCCAATGGACCCAACTATGGCTGGGACTACCCCAGCTATATGGGTCCCATCCCAACTATAGTTTGAACGGTGCTATAGTTTGGTTGTAACATTACTGATGATAGAACGAGCAGAAATAGTATAAGCCGTAATGAATAACCAATGGGCCCAACTATGGTTGGGACTACCCCAACTATAATTGGGTCCCATCCCAACTACAGTTTGGACAGCTAGCTTGGTTTATGATCACTGATGATGGAACGAGCAGAAAGAGTACGCCGTAATGGCTATAGCCAATGGTAGTGAACGCTGCATTTAGAGTAGGTTTGTGTTCGGTATGGGTGGGGGAAGTGGAAGAACACTCAATCGAGTACATGTAGTCGGGTCCATAAGTCCGCGCTAGTCCTCACAAGTCTATCACAAGTCTATCACAAACTTGAGTCAAGTTCTCCAGTCGAACCACAGCCATTTCAACAGAACTTTGACAAAAGTCTTTGCTTTTTTTTCTCATAAAGTCCATCCCTGTCTCTTGTGACTGGACCTGTGATGGACTTGCGCGTGATGGAGTCAACCAATACCCTATCCCCGAGTCCCCAACTTTCCCACTTGGCGTTACGTACGCCACTGATGGTTTCGTTCTAAAAATACAAACGCAATGCCCCGTTCTTTCGCTTTTGCAATATTTACATTTCTTGTAGCAGTTTGGAGGACCATTCTTGGAGACGAGTCCCTCATTCGTGAATTCACGACCACTCAATTTCAATAGCCTATACAAAACAGAAAAGGCGGGGGGGGGGGGGGGGGGGGGGGGCTTGATTCCATCAGGCAAGGGGCAGGATCTAGCATTCTGTACACAAAAGGGGGCGGGGATTGAGCCTAGTATGTACACAACCCTGTCTTTTGTCATACTTCCTGCGCATGTGACATTCGATTAGTTTGATAATGGCATGGCACTTTTGAAAATATTCTGAGTTTTCTTTCCCTTTGAATACCTCGACCGGACAAAATATTTTGGAATTTTCATCAAGTTGAAAAGAAAGCTCAGGTTCTCTAAACGTAATTAACCAATAACACCTTTTTTTCTGGACGGATTATGTTTGTTTGCTGTTGTTATTATGTCGGAGGTTTGTCTGGTTGTTTTTCTGCTCAGAACATGAGCGCCGTGCCCATATCCACGGCGTCAAACGTTCGCGCTTTTTTGGAACGCACAAATATTTGAGCAAAGGATTCTGGACAAGTTGTACTGTTGTTTGTGAGTGTTGTTCGCATGGTATACAAGTAAGGTCAGTTTAATCTTCGAGTTTGCAGAGCAAATCCCCGCTTTGGCATGAGATAAAAAAATGTGTCCCAGGGAATTTCGTGGCGGAATTTTCAGAAAGAAGTGATGATCAACTGCAATAAAGGTCCATTTTGGGGAATGAGATCGTTAAAGGAAACATACAATAGGATTTTTATGACTTATATACATTTAAAGGGAATATACATCATTTGCTTTTACTGTAATTTTCAGAAATGGATGGAATTGGGGGGTTGGAAATATATAGCAAATATAGTTTCACTGACTTTTTTGAGGTTTTGGGTTCGAAAATGCTATAAAAACCAAGAAAAACAATCATTTTCCTAGTAGGCTGGTTCCCTGACTCCATATAAGAAGAAACAGAGCAGTTTACATACATTGGGGAATTGTAAGGTCAGGGAACCAGTCTAGCTGGCTCGTACTCGTTCATAGGTTTGTAATCGATTGCAAACAAGTGCAATGGTCAATTGGGGCCAGTATTTGAAAAAAGCCAGTTTTTTCCTACGCTGATCGGCCGATCAGCGTTGGAAATTGATACAAAAATACCACTTTTCTTGAAAATGACAGTATACCAGGTGCCATGATTTTACAGGATGATTTACACTGTCATTCACTAACAGTCCAGCAAAGTATTTCAAAATGATTTGGTAGTTTTATTTTTTGATGTTTGCAAATGTTGTATTTTCCCTTTAAAGCAGCTTTCTTGCCATGTTACTTTGACTTTCCACCTCCTTTGTAGCAGTAAAAGGGAGAAATTTTAACATTTTAGTTTTTATGATGACAATTTCACTATTCATGAGCCAAAGCGTGATGTCATTTCATGCAGAACAGTAGTGTCTCTATAGTGTCTCTTTCAATTCTGAGCATTTTGGATGCTATTGGGCTCGAAAGTTGCGCTATTTTGCCATGTTTATTGTGGAGAGATCGTTTTTCAAGATGGCTACTTTTCCGCTTTGGGGAAAATAGGGGTCGTCTTGTTTGGGTTAGAATATCTCGAAAAGTCAATGTTCAACCCACCAAAAAATGAAAAGAAAATGAAAGAGGACACATTTATCATCATTTTTCTGTGCAGCTTGATTACCTGTGAGAGTTCTGAGTATTTTTAAAAGAATTTTGAAGTATGCGCATTTAGCACTAGTGTCTATGGGATTTTTTGCAGGGTTGCACCCTGTAGTTCCCGTGTCGTCTCTGCCAACTTGAACAGCGCCCCCTAGACAACTATGATTAGTGCAATCTGAAAATACATATGTAAGGCATAACTATGTCACTCTCGATGTTCGGGAACAATCAACTTCATGTCGCAAAAGTTCATCCCGATATAGTAGCACTATTCGGCTTCCGCAGATTTCTGAGTTTAGTGATCAATGTCACGGATACAACACAACAGTAAGATAATCAGACAAAATCTACGAAAGGTGATGTAAAATGTATGGCTTATTTATAAAGAATAATGAATAATAATAACACAAAACATTTTAAAAACTCCATGCTTTTTCAGACAACTGAGGGCGCTGTTGCAGTGATGTCATTTCAGGAAGACACTGTTCAGGTTAACCGGGGTTTTTGGTTCAAATTGTGAACTAAAAAATGTGCTTATTGAAAACATTTGTGTGTTACAATTTCATTTATTCACTGAAGAATCCATGAAATCATTGTTCGCCTAATGCGATTTCGGGCGCTAGAGGGAGTATTGGTTTAAAGGGATATGCACTGTAATTGTTTTTAATGCAATCCTTGAAAATGCACCTTTGCGTCCCCTTTATCCATATTTTTAAATTTTGGCTGGCCAATATTCAAGGGTATTTTTGTGCCTTTGTATTTTTATGCTTAGTCAAATTTCCATATTCATGAGCAAAAGTGTGATGTCATTCTAGGCAGAAACCTCCATGTTACAACTAGGTTTCAGCACCAAAAGTTGCCAGAGTCTTGGATATTTCGCTGTCGTAAATTTTCTTTTCTTTAATGATTCGTTTGTAGTACATGACAGTAAGGAAGTGAGCAAACTTTTCTCACAAATGTTTTCAATGAACATTAATTTTTTGTTCAAAAACAGAAAACACCTAAAATGAACAGTGTCTTCCTGAGCCGCTGAAAAGACACTCGCGCGTAACAGCACCCTCAGTTGTCCGGAAAGACATGGGCAATTTTATATGTTGAAAGAAGTGTACTTCTCAATATATGTAGTGCAAAAAAGGACGTCATATATTTTTTTTTATACAATTGAGAGGATTCGAAAGTTGCCTAGGCCCTTTAATATCACAATAAAGCACAATACAAATTTTAGTATTAAGTCATGAAAACATGTAGGCCTATACATAAATGTCTGTTAATAAAATATTAAATCTGTACCCTGTATAAATTGTACAATTACTCAATAAAAACACGTAGGTCTATTTCTAAATATCTCTAATTAAAATATGAAAGATGTACCCTGGCTGTATACATTTTAGAATTAGTCAAATGTCTCTAAATACAAAGATTAAATATACACCCAGCCGTAATCATTTAAATATAAGAACTTAAATATGATCCAAACATGATATGATACAGTGACCCGGCACCCCAAATTCAAAACTATTACAACACTAAAAGGGAGGCTTCTATGAAAAACACATTAGGCATCATAAAAGAATACAAATTTATACGTTATACCTAACTAAAACCCCACACCACACACATAAAACACTATAACCTTATTTCAACATGCAAAATGAAGACAGTATGGTTGAATCATTACATTTAAGAATCCTTTAGCGATATTACGATGCATGCTATACATGCAACAGAAACGTAATACAAGTTCACATCGTGAACCTCAATTTATCAAGCAAAATTACCAACACTGTTGCAACATTCAACCTGTTCTTAAAGAGGTTGGGAAATGCTCGAAGACATTTCCGTCATTTTTCGGGTATATGTAGCCTAATGAAATGAGTACAAAAGGTACTTTGAGAGCTGTTTTTCAGGTCCTGTTTCGACCCGAACGTGCAATTTGTGTAAAAGTCGTCGCTGGGGGCAGCAAACAAAACATAGTAAATCGTGACGTAATAAACAGGACTCCCGATGCAGCGTAGTAGTATGTACAGTCGACTCTCGTTATAACAAACTCGTTTGGACCTTGCCGCATTGTTTGTTATATCAGAATTTTGTATTAAGAGGAACATCAGTCCCATTCATTGTGCATATAAATGCACAGTCGGGACCAAGGCTTTATGTTTGTTAAAACCAGAATTTTGTATTAACAGAGTTTGTACTAACGGGAGTCGACTGTACATTTACATACGTCAGTTTCCTCATGATGTTGCCATGGTGTCCACAAAATCCCCATGGTGTTCCCATGGTGTTCATAAATACCCCATTGTGTTCCAATGGTGTCCATAAAATACCCATGGTGTTTCCATGGTGTTCATAAATTCCTCTATGGTGTGCCCATGGAGCTCATAAAATCTCCATGGTATTCCCATGGTGTCCATGCAATCTCCATGGTGTTCCCATGGTGTTCATGCAATCTCCATGGTGTTCCCATGGTTTTTCCATGATGAGCATAAAATCTCCCATGGTGATCATTTTAACTAACATGGTGTTATTGATGACCCCGTGGGCATCCCATGGGATGCCCATGGGACATTTCTGTAAGGGAGGCCTTAAGAATGACATCATGCGTAACTTGCAAATACACATGTATGGTGCATCTGAACATACTCAACAACTATTCCCAGGCTACATTGTTGTATGTTTTCTCAGTCGCAATAGACCGATCCATTCAGCCCGTCTACGAAAATTTGACCAATCGCATCAGCCGTGACCGCTTAACCAAAATAATGTCCAGCGAAAATAACAGTCTAAACACTAATTTTAAGTACGACGCGCGCGTCTGGAATAATGCAGTATGTGCGCAGTGGGAGGGGCTTAGTGGATCGGCCTATTACCAATAGGTCATAGTTTTCAGCGACTGAGGGCGATGTAGTCCAATTGTTGCTGTAATAAAAAAAAACCCAGTTTACAAGTTGTAAATTTTATGAATGAAATGTTAAACGTGATATTCTTAGTGTCTGTACCATCGATGTCCATATCCAGAAAATGGCGTCAGTACAGTGCGCCCTCAAGCGCTCAATTATGGCCTATGGAGGTATAAATATGGCGGCGTTATCTCTGTACCAGCAGCTTATAATGGAACGGGAAGGCTTGATCCACCCGAGCCAGACAATCCACGAGACCCAAACCTCCTGTGCAAGGGAATGCCAAGCAACGCTGCCGACGCACAGACAAAGATGGCGGCGATGACAAAAATGCCGAGGACGTAGTCACCCGTGACGTCATACAATACACCTAGCAACGAGATCGAAACATACGAAACACAAATGAACAAGTTTTAAACCTTCTAATTTGCATGCTGCATCAACTGAAGGAAAATGAAGATTTATCGGGGCTCAAAATTCTTGTGCCAACAAAACCATGTTCGAAAAACTTCGGGTATTTTCAGGGAATGCTATCGTTTCGGTTTGCGGTAACACCATGTGGTAATAACTACTGCTTAGAAGATATTTAGTTCTGAAAAGAACTTGTCCTGCTTATTATCAACTTTCGCGACGTAGTTTTAGTTCTGAAAAGAACAGTCCTGCTTTAAATTATAACAAACTTGTCTTTGGTCTCAACGTTTCGACTAGCCTGCGCTAGTCATCGCCACAGCTTAAGAGCACAAGGGCGGATCCAGGGGGGGGGGGGGGGGGGGGGGGGGCCAAAGGGGGCCATGGCCCCCCCCAAAACGAAACCAATTTTTTTTTTTTTTAATGTGACATCGCAATAAAGGCAGGCAATGAGTACACCACCATCTTTTCCTCAAAAAAAATTGGTTAAAGTGGTCAGAAATTGCCTCAGATCGCACCACAGAGCATCTAGAATCCAAAAAATTTTCGGGGCCCTTGCGGGCCCCGAACCCCACGCCGTAATTTTTTAGACCCACTTTTTGGGGGGACCAAAAATTTTTTTTTGGCCCCCCCAAAAAATGTGTTCTGGATCCGCCCTTGTAAGAGCAGCCTTTACCGTTGGCAACATCGGCACGCGCAGCAACCGAATTCAGCGTGGCCATCCATCTAATTAGAAATTCCCAAGATGTCCTCTGAAAAATTCCCAAGATTTCCCAAGATATTAGCACTATGCATCACAATAACAGCACCATATTTTTATGTGAATGGGGCTCACAAAGTGCCTCAGATAACATTTTGCGCATGCGCAATCTATACTTTTGTGCGTTCACAGTATGCAAAAAAATCCTAAGGCTCAGCGACATATTCCCAAGGCCTGTCCTAAATTCCCAAGATCGGATTGGGCAAAATCTCAAGGAGAGGCCATGCTGACCGAAATTGGTCACCGTTGCGTTAGTCCGTGCGTTAGCTAGTTAGTTAGTGAGTAATAGTAACAAAAACGTTGACATTGTCTATTGCTCCTACATATTTTGACCAATTTCAACCAAACTTTGTCAAAAGGATCATCAGTAGCCCAGCCCCAAACTGTTACATGACCAAACTGGGGTCAACTTGAGGTCATCATGGGGTCAAGGTCAAAATAACGTCAAATTTCAAAAAAGCTCAAATGGCCATGGTCAAATCCCCTACCTCCATATGGTCAAACATTAAAAAGATGTCCATTGTCACCTCTTCATCTGACCTATACAGTTATGAGGTCAAAGGTCAAAATAATGTGAACGGGAATTCGTTTTTCCGCAGCTTCTGAGATCCGACCGAGTTTGTTTTTCTTACACCTTGAGAACATTTCACACTTTGATCAACTTTACCTGATACAGGTGCACTTATCAGCGTTCCGATCCCCGGTGGCACAAACGATAACACCTCGACAGTATGGGCGCCATATGCCTCGTGAAACAACTGCGCTGCACTTGGAATAGTTGTCCCATAGATACACGATCGCAGTAAGCCGGACACTAAAATGGGGAAAAAAGAAAACATATTCGTTGTTTTTTTTTCGTCCAAAGACGCGTTGGCAATAGGGTGCCGGGGTGGGTTTACTGGGGCGTGATGATTCCAGTGCCGGTGCCCTGGGTGAAACAAAATAAAACATTTGTCATTAATATCCCCACACACAAAAAAATACTTCCTTACCTAATTCAATTAGAAATTAGTCTAACTACTCTCATGGGCGGATCCAGAACACAATTTTTTTTAAAAATTTTTGGGGGGCCGCTCAAGGGCCCCGAAAGTTTTTTTGGATTCTAAATGCTTTGGTGTACACAGATGGTGGTGAACGCAGTGCCCGCCTTTAAATTTATTGCGACATCACTTTAAAACAAATGTTTTTTTTTTGGGGGGGGGGATCCGCCCTTGACTACTTTTGACGAGCCGTGTCAAACAAATTTGGCACAATGGAAATAAAAAGGAACTGTCAACACCTTTACTGACATTTTATTCCTTATAATCATCAAGTATATCAACATGAAGAGCCAGTAATTTGTTCATGTTAAAATAAATTTAAAAATAAAATGTTCAATAGACTTTTCTTCGTAGGATCTGGTTGAGTTCGTTCGGTCTCCTATACCAAATGGGAAAAAAGACTATGAGCAAATTCGGGCGGGAGTTATATCTAGTTATTAGTTCGACTAAATTCGCTCAAAATAAGGCGGGATGGTTAGACTGTATACTCTAATCGACTATTTGGAACCGGACCACAGGGCACATTTCCATCGCTTGTTACCAATAGGCATGCGCATCATTATCCACAACTAGGAGCCAGGACCAACACGTTTTGTGTTGACGTTTCGACCATCGTTTGACTAGAGGAGTTCGCACGTTGCTATTAGTGCGCAGACGCAATTAACGTCACAAATAACCCAGTCGACTAATGGCCCTCGCCCGAACTTGCTCTAGGCCGCCCATGAATTACTATACAGTGTGAGTAAAAAAAAAAAAAGAAGCGAAACCCAAATGTCGGGACTATTGTTTTATTTTTCTGCATGTTGCACTTTCATTTAAATCACCCATGTACTTTTTAGTTGCGGAATTTTAAACACAACCACCGTTTTAAAGTTCTGTCCACGAATCACAAAAAAGGTGTGCGTTCTTTCAGCAAAACGAAAGCAATTCACACACATCCCTATGTGATTTGGTTTCGTTTTGCTGAAAGAACACGTACCTTTTTGTGATCCGTGGACAGAACTTTAAAACGGTGGTTGTGTTTATAATTCCATAACTTAACAATTACACGAGTGATTTGATTGATTCTTGTACTAAAAGAAAGCTTATGAATTGGACTTTTATATCCTAGATTTTGAAAGTGCTACATGCACAACTTCACTATAACAATAGTCCCGACATTTTGGGTATCGTCTTATTTTTACTCGCCCTGTATAGGTCGAAGCATTGAACAACTTACCTACAGCGACGACAGCAACCGTTGTAAAAGTCTTAACAATGGCCAGCAATCCCAGGACGACAGTTCCAAAGATACACGATATAACGAGCAAGTACAAGGACATGAAGGGCAGACGATCTCCGATCACACCTATGAGCAATTTCCCGCCAATCTCCCCACAAGCAAAGAGCATAATGGCAGAGGCTGTCTGGCTGCTGCTGAAATCAAGTCCTTCCATGAAACTGGCCTTTATTAAGAGAAGACAGTTCGTTAGTGAAAAACATCATGCGTTGGTACGCCAAGGTTGGCCCTAGACTCACTTCCATTTCACTCTATTTTTTTTTAAATGTTCGTTATGTCATTTCCAAGGGTATTTTACTGCCTTTTTGATTTTTATGCTGATGCTAAATTCCATATTGACGAGCAATAGTGTGATGTCATTTCAGGCAGAAACCTCAACGTTACAGCTATTCAGCAGCAAAAGTTGCCAGAATTTTGGGCATTTCTCCGTCGTAAATTTTCTTTTCTTTGGTGATTCGTTGTGTCAGTACCGGCAATAAGCCAATGAGCAAACTTCTCTCTCAACATAATAGTTTCAATAAGCAATCGCTGGGGTTCACAATTTAAACAGAAAACCCATAACTGAACAGTGTCTTCCTGAAATGACATCACTGCAACAGCGTCCTCAGTTGTCCGCAAAAGCATGGACAATTACATTTTTTATTTAAAGAAGTGCACTTCTCAATGAAATTAACAAAAAAGGTATGTCAAATATGTTATATGTAATGCACTTGTTACCCCTAAAAAGAATGTTGTATTTGTATAATAAACCTTTCATATTATTTCAGCCTGCTCAGGCGTTACATTTAGGCTACTCACAAAATTGATATTGAAGAAATTCCACCCAAGGTAACTGAACAGCACACCAATGGACCACAACCAGACCTCAAGGCTCTTAATAAGGTGCAGAAATCCAGAGTTGTCGATGTTGTTCACTTGGAGATCAATGTTCCCTTCACTTAAGTCAGCACCGTGACCCTTGCTGCTTCGCTTTTCATAATCAGACCCCTCGGTGCCCCCTTCCGGAACTTGCTTCACCTTGTCCATGTTCTCCAGTTCGTGTTTTTCGTCAGGAGGCTCATCATCGGGCGCCGCAGTGTAGTCTTCAGTTGGTGGGTCGGTCAGAAACATGCCGTTCGCGACGCCCAAAACGAGGATGCCACCGCCCAGAATTCTCAGTGCACCGCGCCATCCGTAGTGACTAATGCACGTCGTTAGCACGGGACTGAATACCAACATACCTGTAAAAGGTAACCGAGAATTAATACTTAAATTTTCCGAGACGAAAGCCCCAATGGCAACAAAGGAAGTCTGCAATTTCCTGAAAAGACTTTTCATTGGCAAGAGTGCATATCGATCGACGCCCTGTTAATAATGACAGAGCCTGGCCTGACGATTCGGAAGCTATCATTTTGAAGTTTAAAAAAAATACTGAAATTGTACAACTTGAGAAAGTACGAAAAAATCAACGTCACTTTCATAATAGCGCATTCAATTCTGTATTAGTTTAAACGTATTAAAAACGAAATAACGACAGAGCCCTCAATCGGTGAATAATTACGGGTAACAACTACATGTGATTTTAATTATTCGCTCGTACCCCACCCAAACAGGGCGCTGGAAGGGCTAATTTCTTCAGGACCCACCCTCATGTCCTTGTCGCGGTAGAATCGTGTCAATGCAGCTTGTGAAATATCGTCCAATTCGCGATATACGAATGGACGCGGAACGCGAAACATCTGAGACAAACAAAACTTAACGCACAAAATTCCAAACGGCGACAGGTCAATTTCGTCGAGCCCTCATTTTATAGATTTTTGTCAGAGCGCTGAATGTGCATGTGGTGGCTGCTCTATGTTCCGACACCTATGTTCCGACACCCCTTTGTTCCGACACCTCTACGTTCCGACAACTCAACCTATGTTCCGACACTCCTATGTTAATTCCGACTGCTCAACCTATCTTCAGACACTACCCTATATGTTCCGACACTCCTATGTTCTGACAACCTGCACAAAATATTGTGTTACTCCCGGTGAGAGTTATAGGGTTAGGTTTAGGGCTAGTTATAGGGATAAGAATATGTGCAGTCGGAACAGTGTCGGAGCACGGTCGAGAAGTCGTAACATAGGGGTGTCGGACCATAGGTTGAGTTGTCGGAATATAGGGGTGTCGGAACCTAGGCGTGTCGGAACATAGAGGTGTAACCGCTGAAGGTACGTGCATTGATTAAGGCAGCAAACTACCACAGTGCTTTGCAACGCCTGTGCTTCCTTCACATAATTTTGTGAAAGAGACTAGCCCTTCCCCAGCGCCCTAGCAGTTTGGGCGGTGGATACGAGCGAATCTATAATTACCGCAAGTTGATCCTAACAAAGTAAAGACCATTGCACGGGAGAAATTCTTTCTCGCAAACCACTCCAAAACCACTACCATTGTGGGCTGGTTGATGAAGTTCGCACCGACCCCCGTCATAACTCCAAACGTGAAATAGGCGTAGCCTAGGGCCGGAACGAATGACGTCACGAACAGTCCTGCGCTGAAGACGACAACTCCTAGGTTGACAATAGTTCGCTTGCTCAGCTTGCGTTCGAGGATGACCGTGAGAGGGCTACAGAGGCCGGTAAGGGCTATAGCCACGGAACCAACCCAACCTGAAATTTAGCAAACAAATTGAGCGTCCTATAATTAAACACATTCAGTGGCTCAAGTGCACGCATAATGTGTGGATATTTGGAACTTTTGTGTTGGAACTAAAGGCCGAAATGTGAACACTTAATTTTTGGGTGCATAACAACTAACCGAAGTTTCAGTTCAATGGCTTATACACTACAATTCGGAAAAAAACACAGACAACAAACGCACATGTGCCGATATCGTCACTGGATTTCGCTGCCAACGCACGGCACACGTTTTTAAAAACAAGTGGTCCGCGGACCGCATGTCGCCTTTTTCCGCGGTCGATCCTTATATGTGTTGTGTTCTTACAAAAAACCCACATTTGGGGCATTTTTCAACGACCACAAATGACCCCTAGATGACCTTTGACCTTCAATTTTGGAAGAACTGTGATGAACCCCCACCCAAGGGATTACTCCATCCAAGTGACATTACAATCCATCAAATTCTGTAGACAATATATTTGAAGCATATTTGAACAATGACCTCTAATGACCCCTACATGACCTCTGGCCCCAGTAATCCGATGAAGAATTGTTTTCCTACCCAAGGGTCACTGCATGCAAGTTTCATCAAAATCAAGGAAAGCACGTACAATGTTGTAAACTTTCCCCCAAAACTGTGCATTACATCATTATTAACCTCAGTTGACCTATGACCTGAAATAAATTCCACATTATCTTTGCTACTCAATGATGCTCGTGTCCAAGTTTTATGCAATTCAGGTGAATGTTTAGGAAATAAAAGTAATTCAAAAAACTTTAACATATACATACGGTCATACAGAATTTAGGACTGGTAAGTGCCTCCCTCAAAGAAAACCTCTTCTATCAATGGTTTGTTTCTTCCGAACGATACCATTTCTAGCGGACTAATTCCACACGGTATTTGATACCGTCCCCGTCTTCACTTTGAGCGAGTTTTTTTCTCATTAAAGAGTATCATTTGCAAATGTCAAAAAAGTCACTGACAAAACTTGTTGAAAAGCTTACTTGGTTTAAAGATATAGTAATATGGCACTCAAACTCCCTGTGAAATTGTTCTTTCTGTCATGCTGTCATTTTGAAGAAAACAATAAAAGAAGGTCATTTCCAACGATGTGTCTAAAGACGCATTTTTGGAAATTTCTATTAGTATTTTGTTTTTCTAATTCGGCGAAGCGCGCGCAAGCGTTGACAGTACGCACACGCGCGCGCGGTTGCTATAATTCGTCGGTTCATTGCGCGACATCGCGTAACTGCAATCGGCTGAATGAGAACGTGTCCCGGACACTGAATTTGGGCGCAATTCAAAACATGACTCGGCAACTTTTGAATTGAAACCGAGATCCAAGAATACTGTTTTCTCAGAATATAGGACTACAGCATTCACTGAGCTAAAACTCCTCCAGGTTAGTGGTTCAGCACCCGTCTTCAGTGTTGTAGGTCTCGAGACCGGTCTCGGTCTCGAGACCGGTCTCGAGACCGGTCTCGGTCTCGAGACCGGTCTCGAGACCACTTTTTGCTGGTCTCGGTCTCGGTCTCGGATGCTGTGGTCTCGGTCTTGGTCTCGGTCTCGGTCCCCTTTGGTCTCGATATTTTGGCTGGTCTCGGGTCGAGACCGGCAATATTGTAGCTTTTACAGCTCGATCGATTACTTTGTGTTCACTTCGTTCAGTACCGTTGTTATTTAAAACATTTGCTAGCCCGTAGATCAAGCTTGTTATATATCGCGGTCGGTTTGGACTCGCCTGCACGTTGGAAAGTCCCCAAAGTACATGTAAAGCTCCAGCAGTACCAGTTACTGAACGATTTGGAACAAGTTCGGCATTTATCTGTTGAATCGGCCACATAAAGCAAAGTATAAACTTGTACATGTAACAATTTATGCAATAAGTGTCAACCATTTTCGGGGATTGTGTAGTTTAGCCCACCCCTGTGGGCGTAATCACTTGCATTTTGTATTCTGATATTAAATGAGGTGCTTCAAATTAGTTATATTTTCGACCCCACACAATGTTCTCTTTTATTTAGGACAGTATTTTGACAGTATTTTTAAAAGTAAATTTTTCTACCTGATTTTCCAGATTTTAACTCACACACTCTTAGCGGCCATTCAGAATTTTCAGTGTTTTAAAATTTCGATCTTTTTCCAAATTGTGGGTGGGTGGGTCAAGCTAAATAATTGAAAATCGAAATTCACTTTCCAGGGAAAAAAAGATACAAAAACAAAGAAAGATAGATCTTTTGACTTGCAAACGCGAAATATCGCGATGCGTGTTTCTTTTCCAACTTCGTCCCCTGTATGTACTGTCAGTGGCATAGCCAGGAATTTTTCAGTGTGTGTGTGTGTGTGTGTGTGGGGGGGGGGGGGGGGGGGGGGGGGCTTGAACATTTCATGGGGGGGGGGGCGTCATGTAGATCAATGATTTTTTTTTCGAAACTCAAAATCTCAGTGGGGGAGGCGACTGGGGGGTGGGCGACAAGGTTTCATGGAGGGGGGGGGGGGAGGGGGGTGGCGCCTCCCACGCCCCCCCCCGTGGCTACGCCACTGCAGGTCATACAGTTAAAGTTATGTAAACTTGTATGAAAAGTCAAAGAAAAGTAACTCTCATGATCTATTTGACACCAAGTTTGTGTTAACTTTCCGGTAACGCCCTAAAAAAATTATCCAGACAAATATGTTTATTTTGTAACATTTTTTGTTCGTCTGTCGGTCTTCTATGGTGTTATGTTTACTTTTAGGTACCTTCAATGGTACTATGTTTAATTAACCTGTTCATTTGTTTAATTAAACTAATAACGCACATATAGTTGCCAAATATGGCACTAACAAGTTTGAGGTCGGCAATTTCGTCTTTAAAAATCTTGGTACGTCGGGTTACCGTACACACAATTGTCCTGGAAATAACAGTACCAAAGTACAGAAAGTCGTACGCAAGAGCTCCCCAGCAAGTATCGCTGACGCCATTAGGCCTATGATTCCAAAAATGTTCACTGTGTCACACAGTGAAATAACTAAAAAGCGTCGTTGTATTGTGGACACATAAAAGCATTCAAGTCGCGTTCTTGCACACTTTCTGCAAGTCGACTGGATATCCTTGAACCACTGCCCCTGCTTTGCATAACAAGTGCACATGAATGAACGATTCGTTTTTTATTCAAAGAAATTTCTATGTACAGTCACCAGACTCTATTCAGTAAAGTCCCCGTCAAAACGAAAGTATACAATCCACGTGCATAACGCACGGCTACACCATCGTACAGTGTGGCAGGGACACCAACAAGTAAAACAACAATTAAACATTAAAAAAAAAAAATGGATAAATATTCTGATTGAATTTCGTTAAAAGATACTTTTTGGTGAGGTATCACACATTTTATCACATAAAAGAGGATGACCAACAACTTCACGCCGTCACTGAACTAGACACACATGTACATGTACATGGTGTTCAAGTACATGTACATGCAAGTGCATGTACATGTACAGTCATGTTCAGTTTTTTTATTAATCGAAATTAGGGGTGGGTGGGTGGGTCAAAATAATTTGGAAAAAAAGTCGAAATTTTAAAACATTGAAAATTCTGAATGGCCCCTTACATGTACAAGTTACCACCCACTGTTGCCATGAGAGTGTATGATGAGACCCCATTTTCTGGCTGCTCATTTTAAAGTACCCCATTATTCCTCAAAAATTAAAAATCCCGTTCAGAAAAAATTAAAAATCCATATCTAGCACATTCTGGCTACCACCTCGCAACTTGTGGGTCTACATGTACAAGTCCACATTCTATGACAAAAATTTTAAAAATTAATTCAACATTTTCTAGCTCCCATTTTTTAAAATCAAGTACACAAGTCTTGTTAGAAGTTAAGTCCTAATTTTATTTTAGGAAAAAAGAGGCAATGTAAAATTAAAATTGCATCTTTAAATATCCGTTAGAAGTCATAGCTGAAACCAAGGGGGTGAATGTGGAGTTTAGGATCTGAGTTCCTATAACAGATGAAACATCTATCCTTAACTTTTTACTTTTGTCACGATTGGGTGTAGACAACATGTCAAAGCCCATGTTTCTTAAGTGTAACTACTTTTTGCTCAAGTAAGGTGTCATGTATCAATTTGTCAACACTGCCACTGGTCGAAATTTTGGTCTGTATTCTTTGTGAATAGAAAGGTAAATTTTTCAACTATAATAACGTGTCTTGTTTTTTTTAATTTCGACTTTTGTTATTCATTATCAGCGGTCTCGGTCTCGGTCTCGGCAGAGTTGTAATGACTCGAGTCAATGACTCGACTCGAGTCCGACTCGAGTCACATTTTTTGGCGACTCGACTCGACTCGAGTCCCGACGGGTAAATGACTCGACTCGACTCGAGTCACTGCGAGCAAATGACTCGACTCGACTCGAGTCCCTCATCAGAATGACTCGACTCGACTCGAGGAAGGCTAATAAGACTCGAGTCCCAAAATAAAAGCAAAACTTACTTGCGAAAAATATTTGCAATGACTTACGCTGCGCCGTTCGCGTTGCCAGTTTTTGTTCACGTCATGTTAATGTTCGCGAATAATGTACGTTTATATACAGCGGCAGTCTGTTTCCTTCCTCCATAATGAAACAACAAACATACACCGTGTCGCGGACTCCCACCTTGTGGTTCTATAGCATGTAATGCTAAACCCGGAACCAGACTTAAAACGCATTTCTCAATCCGTGGTTTCATCATTGGTTTCGGGCGATTTTGAAGTTCTTGGTGGAACGCTGGCTAAATTCATGTCCCGATTTCACACACAAAAATGGATACGGACGGGCCCACCTTTAAATAATCAGAAACAGTTTTGTATGCAATTAGGTTTTAACGTTGTCAGCGATCAGCGAACAATAAAATCTAGACCCGAAGCCAAACCAGTTATAAGACCGAAGTTTCACATCTTCTTATCTGTGACGTGAGCTAGCAATGAAAACTGTTGGTTGGGTACCATACAGCATACTTTATGTCTTTGGATTTCCGTAATAGACTGGTGCCTTGTATTCTCTCTCTTGTGTTTGTTGCTTTTTATTGTAATTAAGTGTTCAAATATTTGTGACTCGAATTGACTCGAGCTAAATACTTGACTCGACTCGACTCGACTCGACCACACTCTGTGACTCGACTCGACTCGACTCGACCTTGTTGACCTAATGACTCGACTCGACTCGAGTCACTTCTTAAAAATGACTCGACTCGACTCGAGTCACAAAAATCAGTGACTCGTTACAACTCTGGGTCTCGGTCTCGGACCATATTGGTCTCGGTCTCGGTCCGCCTTGAAGGGGCTGGTCTCGGTCTCGGTCTCGGTCTCGAATCTTCAGGTCTCGGTCTTGGTCTCGGTCTCGGACTATCCGGTCTCGACTACAACACTGCCCGTCTTAGGTTATGAGCACTTTCGATGCTTCAAACTAACATTATGCACACATTACAAAATGCTGTACTCTACCTTCGGGTTGGTCCACTTCAGGTATGTTTTCAATTCCTACGTGCCTTTAACTAATTCTTTATTCCATAAGGGCCGCACGCGCGTGCACCTTATCCCAAAAAGGTGCTATACTTCTAACGTT
The DNA here is from genome assembly GCF_015706575.1 of Patiria miniata. NCBI lineage: Eukaryota > Metazoa > Echinodermata > Asteroidea > Valvatida > Asterinidae > Patiria > Patiria miniata. The sequence continues at coordinate 9,892,797 of NW_024037073.1, forward strand.
TGGGTGTTTAGCCTACCTGTTGCTGCGGATCCAGCATGGAATTCCTCCTTCAAACTCACGAAGAGTATGCTGTAGTTGTACAGAAGTCCGAGACAGAGAAATGTCACATTGAATGCCGCTAGTGTGACTACCCAGCGCCACCACCAGCACAGGCAGGCCATGACTTGAGGTTGAACTTGAGCTGGAAAACAGATCTATGGAAGGATGTTGAAGCCCTTGCTCAGCGCATAAACAATGTAGCTGAAAATCAGTAACACAAACCAAACGCTTCTTCACCAACGCTTGCAATATTGAGCTTCCTGTGACAGCATTGGTCCGAAACTGTTCCGTTTGGATGCAATGTTAGTCTATGAATGGCCCCGAACTTCCGCGGGCATCTATAATGAAGCGACATCAGGTACGGTTGTGTCATCTCCACAGGGGAAGTAGGCCTATTACTATAACATCTGAATAATCACATGCACATGTTCTCCAATTCCTGTTATTTCATCACATTATCATGGCACAATATATTTTGTCTGATAATTGTCAGAAAACAACCCTTTACATTTTTCAGGAACGAAAACATCTTAGTCCGAGACTTCTGGGTTATACATGTATTCCAGTCGGACAAATGTATTATTGTGTTTTGAGCTTCAGTGACGTTAAACTGGAACACGAAGGGAGAGCATGGGCGCAATCAACTCAGCTAAGGCAAAGTGCACCCCCAACTCAGAAATTGTGGGAAATAAAAAAAGACAGCTTTTTTCCCCATCGGTTGTGCCCATTTCATGTTTTCATTGTTTGTGAGTTACCCACGAAAAAAACAAAGACCACTTCCCAGGTGTACCCCGGCCCTGTGCGACAAAATGGCACCAAGCAGCAGATAGGCCTACGCCATCTGTCATCAAGTCAACTCGATATCATGATTAAAAAACGGATTCACAGTACAAGTTATATTAGCTTTAAAGGTTTCAGTGATCATCCAAAGTTTAAGGTGATAATAATCATTTTGTTCTTACTTACAAGTTAATCGTTCTTTCGCCGCCGCTACAGGATAAGTACTCCAATGGCGATATACCGAAACTCAGATGTACACGTACAGTGTGCAATAGATGCATCGCTCAGCGCCGCATATTGTTGCTTTGCTTATTGTTAAGTGCAGTTTTTGAAGTTTACCCAACCGTACTGCAATTGTATAAAAGCATCCACCAGGGATAGAAGTTGTTTATCATTCTCTTATTGTACGCATGTTTACAAAAAAATACTGGCTCAGCGCATGATCGATGATCTGTACCCCTTAGACTGTTTCCCGGCCCCCATCCATCCCGGCTCTCCCATTCAAAGCCATTGACTGGATCACCTTTGCACGCACGCACCATATTTGTTTATTTTCAAATCGCGGTTGAGCTCTCTGTGCACAGACGGTGATTGAACACACGATTATAAAAAAAACCTCACTCTTTGTCTTGCCACAAAAAGTACGCAAAATCGTTAGTGACTCCATGAAGGTAACTTTCTAGCATTTCAACTGCATAGGTTTTAAATACTGAAGAGTAATTTTGCTCTCTTTATTGATATTTGCCAGAGACACTTTCGAATTCAGCAAAAATCGAAGCTTATCACCTCTGAAAATGCCATTTTGCAATAGGATGGTTGCGGACAAACATTGCGTGATTCAGGAGGCGGGATTCAGACCTGTAACGGGTCATGCATAATAAATTTCCATACATCAGAGCGCTTCTATACCGCTTGCTACCTGAGCTGTCCCTATATTTGAAGTCCGAACTTAAAAGGGTGCAGACCAGTAAATACACCACCATATAGGCCTTAGTGGTAATAACGCGCACTTCCCAAAATTATTAAAAATACCCACAACTCTCCAATGCGTTTGAGATACATATCAAATTAAAGCTTATTCCATAATCTTTCACTTTCTGTTCAATTCTTGTTCTAGTTTTCGGGGGAAATTTCATCCAACGATGATCACGCAAGTTACACCGTGCACCCCTAAAAGCAGGCCTGAAGCTTATACCCATCGCAATTTTGAAAATGGACGCCAACGCTCCTTTGCAAAATAAATCCATTTTGGGCTAACTTCATCCAAATTTATACGAGCTTACCACACACACAAAAAAAGATCGTCACTTGTCATATGTTTGCATAAAAGGGGATAGGGTACGCCATCCTCTTTCGTGTAGGCCTATTTGTTTTTTTATTTGTAGAAACAAAATTGCAAATGTTGAATGCATGACAACTAAGCTGCATGAAATTTTAGCTCGTGGCTGCAGATAAAACAGATGCGTTATTTGATGCGTGTCTTGAACACCTCAGAGAGTTTTGAGTATTTTTTATAAAGTTGTAATAATTTGGGAGAACGCGTAACTACCACTAAGGTCTGTGGCAGTCTATTAACTGGTTGGGTAGAACCCGTTAACCTTAGACGGCAGTCTACTTCTCAACTCTAACCTGTGGCTCCAAGTAACTGTTCGGCATGCGACCATGCCGGTTGGGCAAGGTTGAGGGTAGCCAACGGGTTTCAGACCTTCTGGTGATATTGCACCAAGCATCTTGGTGATTGAGGGCTTGCCTACCCTGAGCATGCAAATACTGGTTTTCGGCTGAATGTGCAGAGGAGACTCTAGTGATCCGACGGGCGGGACGGCGATACCAACACGCTTTGTGGAAAGCTGTAAGTTGGATGGGGCACAGAAAACATCCAGACCATCCACTGCACCCAGATTTATCTCCAGCTCTCTTGGCTCTGTCTTGCAATATATGGTCTCGGGCGAGAGAGTGAGGTCAGCGCAGCGCAACGCCACCTCTCTATAATCCAAGCCATCGTGCAGTCATGACTTCACCCTTCCATTCCCATGACATCATCGTCTCAAGATCCTGCGGCGATGGGGAAATGACAATGCGGCAGGTGTGGACATACTGAGCCGTAGCAACAAACCCGCACATAGGCGGCTCGGGCCATATGGTAGCCTTCCAGTGACCAAAGGCAGCGCTGGAATTTGGCAGCCCAGGTGACTGAGCAGCCCTCTTCAGGGCCGCACTGCTCATTTCCCTGGCATGAGGAGTGGGCTAGAAAAGGTGCCCAAACATTGACTGCCTCACCGATTCCTGGCCAGGTGGCCGCGGCTGGCAGGAGTCCCAGTACCAGTGGTAAGCAACAAGGGGAAAAACAAAAAGAAAGGTGACATTGATCACCCAAGCGAATGGAATGTGCGCACACTGGCGCCCCTAGACCAGAAAGAGATCTGCCTTGATCGCCAGAGAACTGGTCAGGTATGGCATCCAGATCGCCGCCCTGAGTGAGACCCGCCCTCCAGGATAGGGTCAGCTGTCAGAAGTCGGTGCTGGCTACACTTTTTTGGATCGACCGTAGCGAAGCAGAGCGACACGAGGCAGGGGTTGGCTTTGCTGTCAAAACCAACTTGGCAGCAAGCTGGCTGTACCCCCTAAAGGTGTCAATAACCGGCTGACCATGAGACTGCCACTCCCAGGTAAACGTTTTGCCACGCTCATCAGTGCCTACACTGCCACGATGACCAACCTTGATGATCTGAAGGAGAAGTTCTATGAGGACCTTACCTCCACCATCACTGCAGTGCCCAGGGCAGACAAGCTCATCATTCTTGGTAACTTCAACGCCAGAGTCGGCACCTGCCATGAGTCATGGGAAAGTGTCCTCGTCAAAAACCAGCATTGCTAGCTGCAACACCAACAACAACAGCACCCTTCTTCTAGAAGCATGCGCGGCACACAAGCTCTTGATCACCAACTCCGTCTTCTGCCTTCCAACGGTGTAACAGGACTTCCTGGATACACCCACCCAGGAGACCTCAAGGCACCAAAGCCCAAAAGCGTATCAACGTCTCCAGGCTCCCAAGCTCACCCGTTAGACAGTTCATGACTGAAGAGCTCTCCAGCAAGCTACAGAACCCCAGTACCTAAGGAAACACTGAAGAGGAATGGGGTCCTTTCAGAGGCATCATTAATGCTGTTGCCCTCGATGAAGTAGGACCTACAGTTCGCAGGCACCAGGACTGGTTAGATGAGAGTGACGACAACATCAGAGATCTTCTCCACGAGAAGCAATGTCTGCACAGAGCCCTCCTTAACGACCCAATATCTGCTTTAAAGCAGTCTGCTTTCAAGATCAAATCAACCGTCCAAAGGGAGCTGTGTCATATGCAGGACGCCTGGCTGAACAGGAAAGCTGATGAATCACAGTCCTACGCAGACCGGAATGACAGCAAGAACGTCTACAGCACCCTCGAGGCTATCTACGGTCCCACTTCATCAGGTTCATCCCCCCTCCTCAGTCCCCTACACAGAGCCCTACATCACCGTGGACGACGGACGTGGCAGACAAGTTCGTCTACCTATAGGCAGCACCCTGTCTCGCATTGGCAACATCGACGATGAGGTTGCCTATAGGATCGCTCTCGCAAGCACTGCCTTCGGCAGACTTCACGCCTCGGTGTGGGAGCTTAGAGCAATTACCCTTAAGACTAAGCTCAAAGTCTACCGCCCTGTTGTGCTCCCCTCCCTCCTTTAGGCCTGTGAAACCTGGACTGTATACAGCCGGCATGCCAAGCAGCTCAATGCCTTCCACATGAGATGTCTCAGGAAGCTTCTCCACATTAAAAGGCAGGACAAACTTCCAGACACGGAGGTCTTACACAGGGCTGAAATGGAAAGCATCCACGCCACACTCAAGCATTCCCAGCTGACATGGGCCAGTCATTTCCGTCGCATGCCAGAGGAGCGCCTGCCAAAGAGACTGCTCTACGGCGAACACTGTCACAAAAAGTGCTAGCAAAGTAGCCAGAGGAAACTTACAAAGACACCCCTAAAGGCCTCCCTCAAAAGTTGCAGCATAGATCCAGAAACGTGGGGGGGGGGGGGGTGTTTTGCAGCACCACACCAACTGGCGTAATTTGGTCAAGCACAGCGTGACGAAGTATGAGAAAGGCCACATCTGTGAGGCCGAAAGGAAACGACAGCTCTGCAGGAACAGATCAAGTTCCTCCTTCTCACCTAGTCAGCCCCCAACCAACACTTGCCCTCACTGCAACCAGTCATACCGCGCGAGGATCGGCCTTATCGGGCATCTTCGCACACGTCATGGGTCTTCTTCGCATGCAAAGGACGAACATCATCACTGGTCTGGACCCCGAAGGGTGCAGAAAGGTAAACCGACTCCCAAAGACCTCAGCGATAATTACACTTATTAAAAATACTCACAACTCTCCAAGGTGTTTGAGACGCCCATCAAATAAGCTTATTTCATCATCTTTCATTTTCTGTTCACTTCTTTTGGGGATAACCCAATGACTTTTGGGAGAAGATTCCATCCAAAGATGCTCACCCCTAAAAGAAGTTCTGAGGCCCATCGCCATTTGAAAAACAGGGCAAAATAGTGCACGGCTTCCACCCGTCTTTATTTACAAACCTTCAATTCATGGTCCTCAAAAATAACAGTAACAAATTGAGGGTATACAAATCCTGATTTGCCGTGCATAGGAAATTCTAGGCCTTTTTAGGTCTGCACCCGTTCCCTAGGCCCTTGTCTCCCATGACCACGCAGGAAAAATGTAAAGGAAATGAACACCTCCCTCTTTTTCTAAGAACAATGCAAGATTTTGCAATTTGCTAACAAGGGCTCGTCCTTGTCAAATATCGAGATTTATTGCAATAAGTTGCAAGACCAGAATGATGAAAAACACAGTATTGTTTAATGCTTATTCAGTCATTTATTTAATTTGCACTCACTCCAGGAAAAAAAACCCTAAAATTATTATACACTATAATATTTTAGCAAAAATAGTCACAATATCTTTTTTACAATGATGTTTGTGTCAAAACATGAGTTTAAGAAAATATTTTGTTCACTTATTCATTCAACATGTAGGACTTAATAAACTCAGCTTTTCAATTGGATAATATCGTCACAAAGTTTGACATTTTGCTGAAGTTTGACAATAATATGGATGAAAAGAGTGCGACATCTCTTTAAGGCCAAAAAATAAAGTCTCCGGTTTCTGGTCAGCACCCGCATCACCGTAGCCTGGTGTGTCAGCAAAATGAAAATTTTTTTTTTCAATGTAAGATGATGTCTCAAAACTGTCAAACTCACTGGTTTGACTGGAATCCTGCTGCTGCACAATTTTAACATGTTTTTAGATGGGTCAAATTTAGTTCAAGTCGAAACCATTTGCAGACGGTGTTGTAATATTGCATCTGGAAGCCAAACTGAGAGAGCGATGGTCGTGTATCTGGAACCTGTAAACGCTTTTTAATCAGGGCAATATATAAGGGAATAGACTAAAGACCAGCTGTATGGTCTAACATTACCGTTTTCTCTGATTTTTGTCTTGACTTTATCCAAATTCCCCGAAGAATATCGGTTGAGATCGTAAGTGGGTGCAGACTTCTCAAGCCTCATGGCCTTACTGAGGTCACCTCAAGCTCCACGCTGAAGGATATTTTTGAGAGTTTTAAGGGGATCGAAGCTTCATCTGCAACATCAGCCGACGTTTGAAGACAAAAAAAAGTAGGAGAAAAAAAACCCTGTGTCGCCGCACCACCGTTTTTTGGCAAAGCTCCATACCAGAAACCGCAGACTTTTTTTTGGCCTAAAGGTCTGTTTTCCGAAAGTAGACTTAGTGACTTCCAAAATCACTTTGTATGGTTGGACCGTACGTCAGATTTCAGGTCACTGCAAAGTTTCATTCTGCAAACAAAATTCCCCCTCAATAAAAATTGAGAATTATAAATTGCACAGGACACATATTTGCTGGTAATTGCTAGACCTTGATAGTGTATTTTATCCTTGGATGGAATGTGTTTCGTGCGAACACAGACCACGTGATCGAATCCTCCTGCGTAGTGGAATGGCCAGCAAGGCCACCGAGCCGCAAAGAAAGATGGCGGCAATGACGATCAGACTGAGGACGTAATCACCCGATATGTCGTACAAGATGCCTGGAAACGAGAGAAAAAAGCAAGAGGGAAAAAGACTTGTCAACTCAGAGACGCGATTACACTGCCAAACACGTCTCATATTTGATGGGTGTGTGATCGTTGGATTTGTGCTATAACTCAACTGCGCAGAAATACGTTTGCGTTGATCCTGTATGAAGTTACTACCCTTTCTGAACTCAATCCTCTTGAGCCAGCCATGAATTAGAAAGAAAAGGCTGATTGATCGATGGCAGTGCCCAACGCATCACCTATAATCACAACCTCCCAAAAATCTGAGGGCACTGATTAATACTACTTTCGTTGAAGAAATCTCGTGGAGGAAATGCAAGCTTTGCAAGGCATTATGGGTATCATACTGCTTTGCTACAAGTGTTGACCCAAGATCACAACTAAATATTGTTTTTGTTGGTCCGAGAAGCGCCAGCCTATGGTCCTTTTTGCACCTCACTGTGTCACTTTTGGGTTCTCCAATAAGTCTCACCTTGGCCCAAAAGTTTTGAATACGATTACCCCATACGCCAATGAATGGGCTAAATCTGGTGTACTGTGCAGGCCACATGCCACAGACAGGCCCGTATGCTGGGATGGGTTGGGGGGGGGGGGTTGTGTGTGAACATATAAACACTGCCTTATGGGGTACCGGAACAATGGGAGGTGCCCCACAAGGAATGCCCACCGACTTGCGGGGTACCGTTTTGGTACCCCACAAGGTTTTCACGAAATAGATGGATTTTACTCAAAAACTAGGAATTTCCAAGGTGGGTTGATCAGTCGCAAATGGAAGAGTTTTAGAAAAGGGATATTAAGTCCGAATTTCAGCCCGCCAGGAAATTAATTCTGGATTTTACTCAAAAACTAGGAATTTCCAAGGTGGGTTGATCAGTCGCAAATGGAAGAGTTTTAGAAAAGGGATATTAAGTCCAAATTTCAGCCCAGGAAATTAATTCTGGTTGAAAATAAGAGCATTTTGAAATTAGTGTGCAACATTGCAAAATTTTAGTACATGAGAACAAAGGAAGTACCCCACTTCTATGCCTGTGTAAGGCTGTTCCTGCATGGCATTACGCCTGAGGACAGACAACAAAAGGAGCACAAAGGGGCCATTGATCCTCGAAGGAAGGTGCCTATTGTCCTCGAACGCAGGTTTGTGTGCTTAGTCTATGGGAGAGTGTTATATTACAGGGACAAAGGAAAACACAAAGCCAATCCTCGGAAGCATAGCAAAAAACGACTGGGTGTGTGTGTGTGTGTGTGTGGGGGGGGGGGGGGGGTGGGGGAAGGGGTCGAACGAAACTATTAGCTTGCCTTGTTTTTTTTTTCAACAGAAGCCAGTTTTGTTTTCAACAGAAACCAGTTTTGAAGTGAACTCATCACTACTACATGTATACAATAAAGCGCAAAGAGTGCGTAAGTATGTGTGTACATGTACATGTTCAGAAATTTATCGCGCTTGAAGCAGGCGACTCGATTGCCCGCTAAGCTAGTCGCAAAACTGTGTTCCGTACCTGATAGAAGTCCACCCAATAGGGTTCCAACACCTATGGGACACAAGTACAGGGTCAGGGTGCCGTTTGGTCCGTAAGTCTGCTGGAACAATTCTGTACTGACAACCAGGGACGTAGCATTCACACCAGCACGCAAGAAGCCCGAAACTAATGACAGATCAAAAAACACACATTTAGGTAAGAATGCACAATTAAGCAGGGAGCAACTTGACGTTTTCCTCACGAATTTACGGGGTTATACGCGGTACCTCCGGTTACGGCTTGTATAATTGTTCCATGCTTCCCCGTACAATGTATGCACCACTCAGTTAATTGTGTTTGGGGAGTTTAAACATGCCTCCCTCATATGGGCGTCAATCGGTGGGGGACGGGGGGAGCAAGTCCCCCCCCCCCACTTTTCAAAGTGAGGGGGATATCATATAGTTTGTCCCCCCCCCCCACTTTTTCATCCGCCTCCAAAAAAATGTAGCCTACATATGATTTTATAGCTCAGAATAGCTAATTCAATTACTCCAAACTCAAATTATTATTATTATTATTATTTGCTTAAAAATTTGAAATTGCATCAAATCGCACCACAAAGCATCTACAATCAAAAACTTTTCGGGGCCCTTAAGCGGGCCCTGAACCCCACGCCGTCAGGGCTTCGGGCTTCGCGCTCGCAAAAGTTCTGATCAACGAATGTCGCCCCCACTTTTGAAAAGCGATTGACGCCCTTGCTCCCTCACAAAAAAAATCTCAAAAAGTAACACACAAACAAAATTACCCAAACAATTTTAATAAAAAGTAAATAACAAAAGGTGCAAGATGAAATACTGAAAAAGAAAAGAAGAGGGATTAACCAAGTCAGATGTATTTCAATTTGAATTTCACTCTAAAGCTTGCAATAGGAAGTGCCAAGAAAGTGTGTCAGATGAAGAGTGGCTAAATTCAGCCCATTGTGTAGGCCACATACATGGAAAGACTTCCAGTGAACAGCCATTCTGAATAAGCCATTTGCGAGTTAAATTTGAATAAAATCGGGAACGCTGACTGAATCCAATGCTTTGCACATTTTAACTTTGCATTCTCCAGACCAAAGCGACTGTTACTATATCACGTGATTCGGGGCAAGCCTTACACTAGCAACCCAAGCGCCGGCATGGTCTGGTGTCTTTGTGCCATTCTCACCCATTGTGAACAATGTATTAGTGCTGAGTGTCTCTTACGTAACTATGCAAGAGCTTGCCCCGAATCATGTGATTAGCAATAGTGTCTTTGGTCTGGAGAATTCAAAGTTAAAATGGCTTATTGATTGACTAGAATTTGTTTGTGATGTATGAATATCTTCATCCCTTAAAAATTCGTTAAAGAGCCATTTTCCCTTGAAATTACAGTTAACTAAATTTTCGCGGATTTTTCAACATATTAAGCCAGATTAGGAGTCCGTGAAAACACCTTTAAGAAAGCCCTTTGTTTACCCATGGAGATAGACCCAGTGTACCGTTATGAATAACCAATGATAACCTCAGTGGCCAGGGTCATTAAAAAACCGTGAAAATACATTTATACAGGATTAGTCCTATATAAGCCCCATGTAAACGTCCGTGAAACATCTCTTAAAGATTCTTTTCACGGAGAAATGGACTTTTAATGAATTTTTAAGGGATGAAGATGTTTATAGTGATCTGGGACCAGTTTAGTTCATAGTGATCTGGGACCAGTTTACTAGGCTTGTCTTGTCTTGTTACTCACCAACAGCAAGGACTGCTATTGCCGTAAATGTCTTAGCAATAGAGAGTAAGCCGAGTGTCACGGTGCTTAAAATACACGATCCGGCGAGCACGTACAGATAGGAGAAGGGCAGCCGGTCGCCTACCACGGCCATCAGGACTTTGCCACCGAGTTCCCCGCTAGCATAAATCGCAATGGACGAGGCTATCTGGTTGACATCAAAATGGAGCCCTTCCAAGAAACTGGCCTGCAAAAAAAAAATCACATACACTGTAATCAAATCAGACAATATAAGTCATTTTGAGATATGACAGACATAATAGGAGGGCGCTAGTTGGAAAGGCTAGCTAAAGCTAGAGTCCATCATTTGCAGCTATCCAAAAAGTAACTGGCGTAATTATTGTTGAAAAACATTCTTGGTTGAAAGATAGTAAGGGGACTAAACTCCCTGTTTAGTTATTCTTTCTGGCAAGCTGTCATTTTGAAGAAATCAACAAACGAAGGCCTTTCCAACCGTGCTTCTTAAGACGCACCGTAGGAAATTTAAATTAGTAGGTCGTTTTGTTATTTGGCGAAGCGTGCGCAAGCATTGACACGATGCACACGCGCGCGCAGTTGCTATAGTTCGTCGGATCAGTGTGCGACATCACATAGCTGTAATCGGCTCAGTGAGAACGTGTCTCGGATGCTGAATTTAGGCCAAAATCAAAACATGATTCAGCAACTTTTGATTTGAAATCAAGATCCTAGAATGCTGTTTTTCTCAGAATACACAGCTGAAGCTGAGCTGAAACTTTATCAGGTTAGTTGTTCAGTACCCTTTTTCAGTTTTGAGTTTGTTGCTTCAAACGAACAAAATGCACAAATTACAAATGATGGACTATACCTTTAAATAAACTAAGTAGGGGGCTCATAGCATTCTTGCTACCTGGCAGCTGCATATGGCAGAACCCCCAGAATTAGGATTTAATACATACATCTTACAAAAATAACAGATGGCAGCATAATAACAGATAAGGAACCATTTCATTGGATTTGAAATCAAATCAATCATAAGTACAATCAAAAGTAAACTCACAAGTGAATCACAAGGCAGGTAACAAGTATAAACAAATTGTTTTTATCAAAGTTCGTTTTCAACAGTTTGTCTCTTGAGACTGAAGTACATGTGATTGACTTATGATTAATTTGTGACGATCTGCTGTGAAAACATCCATTCAAAGAACCACAACCATGTTTACAGAATCATTTTGATCAATATTAAATGAAATGTCCACTTACAAAATTGATATTGAAAAATGACAGACCCAGATAAGCTAGAAGTTTCCCAATGGTCCAAAGCCATGGTTCTGGGTCCTTAATCATGGCCAGCAATCCATAGGAGTTTGCAGTGTCCACGTGCATGGGTTCCTTCTGTGGGGTATTAGTGTCATCTGCTTCTGTCGCCTTTATCACGTTCGTATTATCACCCTCCCCATCATCTTTGTTGCCATCGTGGACGTCTTGAGAGTTGGGGTCAGCTGCCTGCACTTCTCTTTCACCACTATCTTCCATGCCACCATTGTGTATCTGCTGCATCGCTAATGCATTGTCGGCACCGTTTTTCTGGTCTTGAGAGGTGCCTTTAAAGGCGATGGAAAAACATATAAAAAAAAAAAATCCCAAATGAAATTGTCAATATATTATGTAAACAAAGCTTAGTTGGTTATAAGTAAACAGTAGCATCATGTGGAATCGTAGCATCTGGTATGCTGCCATTTTAAGAAAAACAAAAATTGTAGCATTTTCCAACAATAGCCAGCCAAGCAATCGTTGGAAGAAAGGCAATTGACTACATGTACCTCCTTTGCAGGGCAAGCCAGCTATTGACCTATCGCCGTTTGCGAGTTAGCCACGCCCCTTAGACAACCCTATGGAATTTTTGTACGCTAAGTTTTGTTTGTCTCAGATTTTGCGCGTTCCGCGTCCATTTGTATATCATGTAATTGGACAATATTTCACAAGCTGCATTGGCGCGATTCTACCGCGATAAGTTAATTGACCTCTAGAGTACGCTGGCATACCAGAGTTGAGTTCTAGAGTTGGGGGAGACCACTGGGAGAGACACTCATGTGAAGACGATACAGATTTGTAGTAAATATTCAGAGCAAAATTTGTTTGTACGTACTTCGCGTTGTACGTGCCAGCCAGTGGTGTGCCCCTCTCAATGGGGTTATCGCAAGTTATAGAAAAAGCACCATTTTGTGTTCATGCACGGTGTTCAGTCCATTAAAACAGATTGACATTCTTTCTATGTACCTTGAATGATGCTGTCGTTCTGATCCTCACGAGTGGGTGGTTCAGCGAAGAGCAATCCAGTCAGTGTGCCAATTGCGAGTATCCCACCGCTAAATATCCTCAGCGCCCCGCGCCAGCCATAATGGGCGATGGCAGCCGTCAGCAAATAGCTGAAGCTAAGCATGCCTTTAACAAAAAAGAAATCAAAACTAAAGTTTGTTGAGTTACAAACACAGAGTGATTAGGCAGACAACTATTTCGTTAATTTTTTACTGCACAGTTAATTTGTGAATATTTTTATCAGTGTCAGAACAGAAAAAAAGGATCACAAAATTCAGCCTTTCTAGTACAACCATTTTTTTTGTTTAGAAAAAAAAAAGCTTTGGGTATGATAAATTTCAGTATACAGGGTGTTTAAAAAAAAAAGAAACTCAATTTCAAAGGATGAGTATGGACAGACGATATGTTTACTGGCTATAAAACTGGTATCATCTGAAAGCGTAATCTCTATGCTTTTCAATGATACAGTGTTCTGAGTCATGCATCACTGAGCATCATTGTCTTGAAAACTGGATGCAAAAATGCAGTTGGTTCACTTTCATAAAAAAAAACACTGGGCACGGTGTGCCTATTGTTACGGAAATGTCTGTGAAATGACTTGATTGAATGTTAATCCTCGGGAAAATGGCACATTGTTTTGAACATGGCTTGGTCAAAACGAGAAAATCATGGCAAACAATAAAATCCAGTTTTGAAACCAACCCGACTTGTTTTTTGGTTTCTTTTTATGCACTCGTGTCTTCTTCTTGAATACTTATTATCATGCACACCATGCCTATTGTGTTTGACATGAAAGTGAACCAACTGCAATTTTGCATCAAAATCTCATGACAGTGGCGCTCAGTGATGCATGACCCTGGAAATGTAAACAAGGTATCATTGAAAAGCATAGAGATTACGCTTTTAGATGATACCAGTTTTATAGCCAGTAAACATTTAGTCTGTCCATACTGGTTCTTCAAAGTTGGGTTTCCTTTTTATTGAAACACCCTGTACATTTCATGTACACGTACAAGTTATTGCTGGCTTGATGATGTCATCAGTCAAAAAGGGGACAATAAATACTAATATAGTTTTGAGAGGATACAAGTTCATCATAAAGTAAACAGAACCTCTGAAAATGTGGAAATTGTCCGTGCATGTACCGGTATTAATAAAGACCTCACAGTACTTGGAAGCCAACGGTCAACATTGTACCGGATATCATTATGATCGAGACACGGATCAAATGATGGATTAAAATTTGTCAAAATGATCATTTTCAAATTCTCCCTGAAGTAACTCCCCGTCTGATGACGTCATGATTTTGAAATCTTATAATAATGGGTGCTTTTAACTGAGATCAAAGCACTTTACATTATTAAATACAACAGACATCTTAAAAACCTGGACCGGCGATTTGTCCGAGATTTCGGTATGCTTAAATGCTGTGTCACGTGAACACTCATCAAAGGTGAAGGACGAGCCGCAGGCATAAATAACATGCATGTCATGCGACCGTCTCCTTGCGTGTTCCCGCACCTTGGACGAGTGTTCGTGAGCCAAAGCGTTGTGTAAGAAAATTATGGGGCAAATCGCCGGTCTAAAGGTATTTAAGATGTCTATGGTATATACCAAGGGGTGTCTAAACCAGATAGCGCCCTCACATTGTGTCCATCATATTTTTAAAAGGAGAATGTGCGTGTTATTGACCGTTCCCAGCAAGCTATATATTCATTTGTCTCTTATTTTAACTGGGTATAGCCCATTCAGTGGAATCCACTTGTCTCCCATGGGGCCCAGTAAAGAGAAAACAATGTGACGAAATGACAGTTTTAGATGTGGGAGGAAAACCCCATTATTATTATTATTAAACAAAACGAACCAGGTAGAGTGGGAAAAGTGCAAGCACTGTAAGTTGCTTTACTGAGCAACCCCATCGACGAAGAAACAAACTTAAGAGACAACTGGTTTTCCCGAGAAGAATATTCTGAGTTAAACCCCCGGAATCAAGCAGGGACTGAAAATCCAATCCACATATTGGCCCAGGCAGGAATCTAACCTTGTTCACAGTGGTGGAAGGCAAGGAAAGTACCGCTACGCCAACTAATTGACTCCCCATATCATTTTACACTCCACAGGCGGATCCAGAACACAATTCTTTTGGGGGGCAAACAATTTTTTTTTTGGCCCCAAAAAGTGGGTCCAAAACAAATTACGACGTGGGATTCTGGGCACGCTTAAGGGCCTTGAAAAAAAATTTGGATTCTAGATGCTCAGTGGTGCAATCTGAGGCAATTTCTGACCACCTTAAACAGTGTTTTTGAGGAAAAGATGTTGGTGTACTCATTGCCTGCCTTCATTACGACGTCACTTTAAAAAAATGGGTTCCTTTGTTAGGGGCTATGGCCCCCTTTGCCCCCTCCTGGATCCGCCCTTGGTACACTCATGGAGCCCCCCTTCAATGGCAAACTCATTGTGCCAGCTACTGTTCAGAGAATCCGTCATGGGGCAGTTAATTCGCAAAATATCTCCCCACTATGCTTTCGCCGTCGAAGGAGGCCTCCGTGAATGTACAGTCATAGCCTGCTCTCAATGGTCTTTAAGATTTAAGAGTACGTCATTGTATTTACCACACGTTGGTCCCATGATACCAATGGCGGCAGCTCGGGAATAGTTTCCCGTAGCAAACCAGTCCAGCAGCATTCTTACGCAAGCGCTGGTAACGAGGTTACCGCCCACTCCCGTCAGGACTCCATATGTCACAAAGGCGTAGCCCAGGGCGGGCACCAACGACGTCAAGAACAGTCCTGCGCAATAGACGGTCATCCCAACCAGGGCGACCGCTCGTCGGCTCAGCTTTAGGTGGAGTAGATTGCTGATTGGGCTGAGGAGACACAGCAAAGCAATGGACAGAGATCCCAACCATCCTAGGGACAAAAGTATACAAAGAACCAAGATGACCGTTTTAGCCAATTTTCGGCAAACTTTGACAGATTTTTTTTGTAAAAAAAACATGTTTGACAGAAAATTTGACAGATAAGATTTTTGGGCAGATTTCTGGCAGAAGTCTGCAAAAATGAATCTTTGACAGAAAAATATAGCAAATTTGAAAAGAAATGGTACATTTGTTAAGAACAAGCTTCAATCTTTACACAAACCCTTGCATTATGGAACACAATTACTGCATATTTTTTACATAAAAAAATTGATGATACCGCCTTCAACTTTTCTGTGTTGTACCATGTGGGAATAACAATCCTGATGACTATTTTCCGTCGGATGTGGCCAGTACACCAGGCCTACACAACCACTCTGCCGATGGACTTATTTACAAACAAGTCTGAACCCAAGCCCTAGTTCTTGATAATTTAAACTGGCCAGTTTCAATTTTCAAGAGTTAAAATTTTCAGGAGTGAACTAAAACCACAACAAAATGCTGGTTTTGACAACGTAGTGAAATCACGACTTTGGGAATCGCTACCTATCCCACCCCGGACAAAGTAGGATCGGGAGTGAAATAAACCAAGACAAAAATCAGGATAAAAAAAATCAGGCAAAAACTGCAACTTACATGCCAAAGGAGGGTGGTATGGGGGTTTGGAAACTTAAATGTTCATAGTCATGACATGGCTTTTGTGTGAAATTGCAATGAACTTGCTCTTCTGTTTGAGTTTCACTTGATCCAATTACACTGATTTCAAATTTGATTTCAATGTAAAATTCAATAAATATTCAAGCATTTTTTCTACCCATTCTTAATACTGATAACCTAACAATTTCAACTTTGATAAAACAGGAAGAAATTTGTGAACATAGGAAAGCAGCCTTGCAACAATTTACAATTATGTCAAACATAATGATACAATCCCTTTTCAAAAATAAAAATGAGAAAGAAAACCGGAGAGTTCTCGACTTTTGAGTGCAGAAAAAAACTTTATAAGAGCAACAGTATAAAACAAAATAATGAAATAAATTCTCCCTGTAATCTTAAAATTTCTTGCGTACAAAAGTCAGGTCAAAATGGCCATGAATTGCCTCAGGTTGTACCACAGAACATCTAGAATCCAATATTTTTCAGGGGCCCATCTAAGGGTAGTCTATTACATATCAAAACAGATTCGCCGATTAATGAGGCAAGACAACCACATCTTGACCTCTAGATTTTGACCAATCAGCGGGCGCTTTCTATGTCGGGTCTTTGGTCATTCACCTTTGTCGCATCTAGACATGGATAAAAATCTATTATATTACGCGCTATTATATTACGCGACACGCGTGCGGCTGTTGTTGCATTACAATACACTAGCTGTATTCAAATTGACCAATCAAACCATTAGTCCTGATTTGGAAATGAAATGACGCCACGATTTAATAAAGCCGACTCCGACTGGCTGGCACGCAGCTTGCATATATCTGCATGTTTAGGTCGGGGCCCATCTAAGGGTAGTCTATTACATATCAAAACAGATTCGCCGATTAATGAGGCCAGACAACCACATCTTGACCTCTAGATTATGACCAATCAGTGGGCCCTTTCTATGTCGGGTCTTCGGTCATTCTCCTTTGTCGCATCTAGACATGGATAAAAATAACCCCGCTAGACACAGCAACAAAGGCGTTGGTCACGCGCTATTATATTACGCGACACGCGTGCGGCTGTTGTTGCATTACAATACGCTAGCTGTATTCAAATTGACCAATCAAACCATTAGTCCTGATTTGGGAATGAAATGACGTCACGATTTAATAAAGTCGACTCCGATTGGCTGGCGCGCGGCTTGCATATATATATCTGCATGTTTAGACATATAAGACGTTACACAGGAGACTTAGCTCTGTGGATAAGGGGTGACACTAACCTAAGGGCCCCGAAACCCATGCCACAAGGGCTTCGGTGCTCCGGGCTCACATTTTTATTTCAGGAAATTCCAGCACCCCCTGGAAAAATTTGTTCCAGTGGGGCTGGGTATATCGATAGCCTAGCTTGAGTGATCATTCCCCACATACGGTTTTTGGGATATTTTGACCAATAACAATTTTTTGTTATAAGATGAAATTTCGCGTCTGGGTGATATTAATCAAATTAAATTTGCCCTTCAATTTTTTGGGTTACCTGTCAGTGCTGCCCCGGATTGGAATTCGTCTTGCAGACTCACAAACAGAATGCTGTAGTTGAACAGAAGCCCCAGGCACAGGAAGAACTGAACAAAAAACAGGAACGGGACGACATAACGCCACCATCTGCAGCGGGCTTGGGGAAGGCAGACCATTGGAGCTGATGGGCACCACTCACAGATGGCCACGAGTCTGTTCTGCTGTTTGGATAAAAAATATGAAACTTGATCGAAACTTAACATTTCCAACATGGCTAATTCGAATGTTGTGGGGGGCGGGGGGAGGGCGGAGTCTCAGTGTTAAATTACTACAAACAACTTGAGGAAAAATCCCAAATGTCGTTCAATGGCAGGAAAAATCAATTTTTTTCTGCAGACAATTTGTTATCCTGCGAGGGGAAAATTGGAGAAAGTTTGCGAATGAAATGACTGTCGGATTTTTACAGGGACGAAAATGCGTTGCTGTGTGGTGCTCATGATATGGGCTGGGGTCGGGGGTGTGGGGGTGGTTTTGCTGCATAATAATGATGCCATATTCAGTCAGACCCGGAAATTGGAACTCAATTCGAAAGCAGGCCCGACGGCTACATTTGGCATCATTAGTAAATACTATACTTACTACTTAAAACAACAATTATGAAACTTAATATGTGACCCGCTCCACAAAAATGAGTCTGTTGTGGCAAAACTGACATTTTGAGTTAACTACATTAATAAAATGGGAATGAAGTAAGCAATAATTTGGTATATCATGGGCCTCTCTAGGACGTTTGGTTGTTGTGCCTTTTTTAATTCTGTCAAGTTTTTGCAAAGCAAGAAATGTCTCAATGAAGAAAAAAGGGTTTAAAAATTACAAATACACTGTAACTAACCAAGAAAATCACCAAAAATCATAAATTTGTTAGTCTTTTTCTTACAATATTTAAATTTCTGTGTAAGATATCTGAACTAAAACTATCAAACAACCGAAATAAAACAAAAACAAAAAATCCAAATTTTGAGCAAATTTTCACTGTTTCCATTTAAAAGTGGTGAAAGCTGGAATTCAAGCTATGCGACATCAGACTCATTTTTGCAGAGCGGGTCACATATGGCAAGTGTTAGTATTTTGTTGGCATCTGTGTGTATATGACGTCATCAATCCTATACAACGATGCACAACATGACCTCACTGAGGTCAAATCTCACATGAATTTACTGTGGGAAAAAATGGATGATGCATACCTCACACTGAAATTACTTTCTGCAGCTTTGAACTGCTGAAAATTGTGCTGCTGATGACCTTTGCTTTTCTATACATCCAACAGTTCTCATACACATCAAGCAGCCAGCTCAATCACTGTCATTGTGCACAATTGGCACAATACGTTTAAACCACATGATAATACAAAACTCATAATAAGCCCTGTCACAGACACCTGAACAGAGTGTCAGCTCAGCCATAACGGTGAAGGCCGGTCCATGCATGTACAGTATTGCATGTGGTGGTTTTGCCAAAAGGCCATAATCGAGCCCGAGTATAGTTTCTGGTCAGTGGTGGAGACAGAGGGGCTAGTGTTGGTGGTCAGGATGTACGTGTTCATCTTTTCAAATTGTGGACGAAAAATACCAGAGAACAAAAGAGAACAATATTGTCCACGATTCCCAGCACACGTCCGCGATTGGGCCGTGTGCAAAACCTATGGGAGTCTTCCTAAAAAGTTAGAGTACAAACAAAAGAGGGACAATAGGATGCCCACGATCAGTGGTGAACACATGTGTGGGTGTGTGCTGGAATTTACTACCTTACGGAGACATGAACACAATAGGGAACAAAAGATTGTGTACGTCTCCAGAAGAACATTTCTATAGATGAATACGTCTCCACAAGAATTTCACGAAATAGATATATGGATTTTACTCAAAAACTAGGAATTTCCAAGTTAGGTTGATCTGTCGCAAATGGAAGAGTTTTAGAAAAGGGATATTTAGTCCAAATTTCAGCCCAGGAAATTAATTCAGGTTAAAGTAAGAGCATTTTGAAACTTCAATTTCAAACTCGAAAACTTTACTACACGAGAACAAAGAAATGTCTCCACAGGAATACAAATTCCAGAATGGGTGTGTGTGTGTGAGGTGGGAGTGGGTGAAGCTCCATTTTTTGCTTGATTATCACCCAGTCCCCAAATTCTCAGAATTTGGTTCCACACGGCTGTTTCAGTATACCTGTGAATGACACAGAATTGTTGCCGTTTCACAAAGCTAGTTCTACACAAAATATCTTCAAAGGCTTCAACTAAAGAGTGAGTCCCGCCCCCCCCCCATTCTGTCTGATTTCTGGATCCGCCCCACCGAGTCCACGGTTTTGTTGATGTCCGGGTATATACTACATGTACATGGCACAATGTTACGAAAAGGTGTTCCAAACTAGCATTTTTTTTTATCTATGTTCATGTTGAACCTGCAATCAGAAAACATTCTTTTAATGTTTTACAACAGGACTGCAAATACATTAGCTTGAGAATTCTGGATCTAGTTTTGTTGGACAAATTGTGTCCAAGTTTCAGTGACGGTTAAAAAACTGGAACACCAAGGGCACTGGGGCCCAACCATCTCCAGCTTGAGCCAACCCCAACTCAGAATTTGTGGGAATGCCCCCCCCCAAAAAAAGTGGGTTTTTTTTCATTGGTTGTGCCCATTTCATGTTTTCATTGTTTGTGAGTGACCAACGAGAAAACGATCCCCCCCCCCTGCACCCCCGCCAATAGGGCACCACCAGCAAATACACCACTGTCAAGTTGTTAAGTCAAACCATATAACGTGCTAAAACGGGTTCACAGCACAAGCTATTATAGCTTGAGTAACTCCAGCTGACATGCTCATATTCATTCACATGTAGCTACATGTGAATGAATATGAGCATGTCAGCTGGAGTTACTCAAGCTAAAGCTATTATAACTTTAATGGTTTCAGTGATCCTCCACCGTTAAAGTTAATACATGTACAATCATGTGAGAATTTTCTGTATCAAAAAACTTACAAGTTAATCGTTCTTTTGCTGCCGTTAGAATAAGTACTCCAACGATGATCTGCTGCTGAAACTTAGGTGAACACATTTGCTGACATGCATTGGGTCCGTATTCACATGTAGCTACATGTGAATGAATATGAGCATGTCAGCTGGAGTTACTCAAGCTAAAGCTATTATAACTTTAATGGTTTCAGTGATCCTCCACCGTTAAAGTTAATACATGTACAATCATGTGAGAATTTTCTGTATGAAAATAACTTACAAGTTAATCGTTCTTTTGCCGCCGTTAGAATAAGTACTCCAACGATGATGTAGCCTGCTGCTGAAACTTAGGTGAACACATTTGCTGATATTGGGTCGGTATTATGATCCTTTCTGTAATGGACCGACGAAGTGGGCGTGGCTGCAAGGGCGTCAATTGCTTCTCAAAAGTGGAAGAGGGAATGTACTTTGATCCGAACAAATGCTATAGTGAGTACATTAGTAACAAAAATGCTAAGGATCGTTACACAGTGGACAAAATTAGCACCATTTTTTCACCAAAGCATCTCCATGGTATACCTTTTTGAAAAAAAGACGGACGCAAAAAATTGGATGATGGAAAGGGCATGTATGACGTCATTATGACGTCATCAGCTAATTATTACATGAAAAAAATATAAATTAATAATAATCTTCAGAACTGCAAGCTTCTCAACATCAAATTTGGTATCAAATTAAAGGGGACAACAAGATCTTTCATTTGAGTGGTATGTCATTGGGATGGAATATAGTTGAGGGTGATTTTGTGGGTCAAAAAAACCTTTTTGGTCAAAAAAGACCAAAAAGAGTTTTTAAGTCAGAGAGAAAGGCTCAAATTCTATGCCAAAAGAGTTTTTGTAATTGATTATTAGTATCTTAAATGTTTAAACTTGTTCCAAAGATAAGCGGAAAAGTGAGGTACCTTAGTGAGAAAATCGTGACACGGGTGGACAAAAGCACCATTTTCACACCAAAGCATCTCCATTGTTTACCTTTTCGAAAACAAGGTAGGATACAAAAATTGGATGATGGGAAGGGCCATTTATTACATCATTATGACGTCATCGGCTAATTATTACACACTTATACATTAAAATTGAGATATTAGTTAGGAATATAAGCCATGGATTGTTTTTTTACATTTAATATACGTTTCTGAGATCAAGGAAATCAGTGCAGTTGCCAATTTTGTTCTTAGTTCTTTAAAAGATTTAAATACAAATAGTTTGATAAAATGAGGGATGTTTTCTAATTTAATGTATTAAATTAAACATGTATGTACATGTACATTTGACCCTCGCTCCTATCCCCTGTTGTGATCAATGATTCGTTAAAATGCAATGTCTTACGTCATGATTATCTCATCAATGTTACCTCAGGACTGATGCCACGAGGCATTATTTTCCACAAACGTTTCCACTGTCCCTTAGGCTCCGTATTCTACATCAACTGGCAATGCATTTATTGCCCTAAACCCTTCAACATTAGCCAGGAATTGAGCATATACTTCTCCGGCGTTACAATTTAAGCCTTTTTGTGGACAACGTAGTTTTTCTGGTGTAGTTTGCATGCAGATAATCCAAGCAGTCCAATCCATGATGACTGTCCTGGAAATACGATAGTAACAGTTCACATAAGCAATAAAAAGGTAGAATGTTCAAACCAATTATACGTTCCAATGTTGCAAAATAATACGTTTTGTGGAAGTTTGTAAACTTGCAAAGGTATATTTTACGCAAGATGAATTATATCTACAATTTCTACAAAGACTTCTGTTCATTTTTACCAAAATCTCTAATAATTAATAAACAAGACTACAGATGAAGCTTTTTTAAAGATTATTTATTTGCACGATCTCAGTCGCAATCCAGCTTTGTGGAAACAAGAAAGGATAAACTACTCACACAGTGGACCTTCAGAGATGCTCTGCTCGTGTCACACAGAAGATGATGTCTGATGGATACTTCAATAGGATAGACGGTCCATCAACGACAAGGATGGTGCATTTAATCGAGAAACACACTTGTGCTTGTGCATCATGGATAATTGTTTGTCTTTTTCACGTCCCAAACTAAAAACCTTTACAAACTGCAGGACATGACTTGCTGCACTGGTATTGTGTTTGTAATGGTTACAGCCCGATAGTACGAAGGTTCTCTAGTCCGAAGGGTCATTAGTCCAAAGGTTCGTTAGTCCGTAGGTTCAATAGTCCGAAGGTTCGATAATCCGAAGGTTCGATAGTCCGAAGGTCCCATTAGTCCGAAAATAGAATACGGTTAATTAATCCGAAGGTTCGATAGTCCGAATAGATGATAGGGTTCGATAGTCCGAATTGAGAAAAAGGTTCGATAGTCCGAATTGAGAATAAGGTTCGATTGTCTGAATGGGCAATACGGTTCGTCAGTATGACTCTTCGGACTATCGGACCTTACTGTTGATTCGGACTATCAGACCTTATTGTCGATTCGGACTATCGGACCTTACTGTCGATTCGGACCATCGGACCATCATAGAGTCTTTCGGACTATCGAACCTTATTGTCAATTCGGACTATCGAACCTTCGGACTATTGAACCTTATTTTCAAGCCCGCTGGAACAAACTTTTGCCAGGGGGTGCTGGAATTTCTAAAGGACGGACAAAATTAATGCGAACGTGGAGCGCAAAGCCCTTACGGCGTGGCATGGCCCCTAAAAGTTTTGGAATATGGATGCTCTGTGGTGCAATATGAGGCGAATTCTGGCCACTTTCATATGACTTTTTTAGCAAACGTTTTTTTGAGATTATTAAGACAATTTATTTCACTTTTTTGTTTAGAATATACTGTTGCTCTTATAACGTTTCTACTGTACTGAAAAGTCGAAAACCCTGTATTTTTATCTCCATTCTTTGTTCCATTTAATTCTGGACAAAGAATTGTATCATTATGCATGACATCGCATGTAAATATTATTGTTGCTAGGCTGCTTTCTTACATTTAGTAAATTCCGTCCTGTATGTTTTGTTTTATTTTCCGAGCCCTTACAGCGTCGGGCCACAGGGCAAGGGGCCTGCTTTAAGGCCCCTGAAAATGTTGGATTCTGGATGCACTGTGATGAAATATACTGAAGTATATACTTACACTTATAAAACCCGAAAGGGTGTTTTTTGGTTCAAGTTAAAACAAAATGGTTCCACTGGAAGCGGGTGAATTGTTCCACTGGAAGCGGGTGAATTTCTGTTCATAAAAATACTCACATAGGCCTAAACGATGTAGCTCTTGATATAGTTGCAGTGTTATTTGTTTGTTACAGGGAATGGCAAATATAAAAGACTAACAGACCAAATGCATCTTTATGTTTATGATCGGTAGGTGGCAAATTTGGGGCTAGGCAAGGATTTATCGGTCTACTGAGTTTTTATGAGAAAAAACTTGCAAAGGGTAACACATGAATAGCTTTTTTATTAAAACGAAACTACACTGGAACTAGTTTCAATGGAAGCCCGTCCCACTCCTATTAGGTTGGGATGTGTGTGAACTTTGATATTTGTTAATGTTGAGTACAGAATGCTAGCAACGTCAATGAAACTTTTAAATGAAAAGAAAAACCTTCAGGGGAAAGGTATGAACTTTGCCCCTATTGAAAGATCGAAAGAAAAAAATCGTGGCAAGCATAATCAACTTTGCCACCATTGTCATGGCCGAGGTTATTTTTTTCGGGTCAAAGCTTCCATCATGGCGGAAATATATCATAGACATGTCATGATTTTAGATACATTGAGAGAAATATCGATTCTGCACTGCCTGAAAATTTAGAAAATACCTCCTCCTGATATTTTACAGTATTACTTTGTGCTAGACGTTCTAAGCGCCGCGCTTAGCCGCGGCAAAACTAGAAACGAACAAAACGAAGGAGATATTTTTAGAGCAAGCATAATGTATAGCGCAGTGGCGCAATTTCAACGTCGTAGAAAACTGCTGGCTGGAACACATTTTTGCCCGGGAGTAGGGGGTGCTGAAGCATATTTCAGCACCCCAATCCAAAAAGTTGGGGGTGCTGCAGCACCCACAGCACCCCCCCGTTCCCGCGGGCTTGTTATTTTCGTTTCCGACTATTGAACCTTCGGAATGATTAACCTTATTCTAAATTCGGACTATCGAACCTTCGGATAAATAAACCTTCAGACTGATGAACCTTCGGATTAATGAACCTTCGGACTATCGCATCAAATGTTCGGATTAACGAACCTTATTTCATTTTCAGACTAACGAACCCCCCTTATCATGGAAATTTTGTGCATTTGAACTATCGAACCTTCGGACTAAAGAACCTTCGGACTATTGGACCTTCGGACTATCGAGCGGCCCCCGTTTGTAATACATTGTTAAAAGACGTACCATCACCATTTCCGGCCAATCTGTTAATCTATTTCAGGTTACCACGTTCCTTTCTGTCTGGCTCCTAACCCATACCTCATTACCCATTATATACAACACATATAAGAATGTTACGTCTTCCAGCTATAGTAAATGGTCAAAACAAATGGATGTGGTAAAGACCAAATTCAAGGAGCCGCACAATTTCACACAATTTATTTTCTGCGTGACAAATACCGTCATTGTAGCACTTTTGTCCATAATCAAAAATGCTTAGATTTTTCATGAAAATTTGAAAATAGTGACGTCACTGCAACAGCAAATCAGCTTATTGTTACTTAAATGTCACTGATTATATCACTCTTCAATTCCCCGACCCTCAAAATGTCAAATTAATTACTTGGAATCTCATCACAACGCTTCACGACCTTATTTTCTACAATTAATTACTGTACGAGCTCGGTAGTATATTGTGATGTCATTATTACGTCATAAAGTACCCTTCCTGTCATCTGATTTTTGGCATCCTACCCTATTTTTGATCGTAACACATTGGCAAAGCTTTGGTGAAAAAAATGGTGCTTTTAAATACCATGTAACGATCCTTAGCATTTTTGTTACTAATGTAGCTCGCTATAAGATGCCTCACTTTTCCGCTTATCTTTGGAACAAGTTTAAACATATTTATGATACTAATAATCAATTACAAAAACTCTTTTGGCATAGAATTTGAACTTTTCTCTCAAACTTAAAAACAACATCTCACAATACCACTTACTGTTTGCATGTTTAAACAAAGTGTCAATGTGACTACCCAAAATCCATGATTTTAGCCTAAAAAACATGTCTTTTGACCAAAAAAGGTTTTTTTTGACCCACAAAATCACCCTTAACTATATTCCATCCCCATGACATACCACTCAAATGAAAGAGCTTGCTGTCCCCTTTAATTTGATACCACATTTGTTGTTGTAATGCTTGTAGTTCTGAAGATTATTATCAATTTATATTTTTTTCATGTAATAATTAGATATGCCCTTCCCATCATCCAATTTTTTGCGTCCGTCTTTTTTTCGAAAAGGTATACCATGGAGATGCTTTGGTGAAAAAATTGTGCTTTTGTCCACTGTGTCACAATTTTTTCACTAAGGTACCTCACTACTAGACGCTCTGTGGTCCGATCTGAGGCAATTTTTGACCAGTGCAACCAACTTTTTGGGGGGTAAAACGATCATCAGTTTTACATTTTGGGGTTGAAATGGCGTGCAGAGGGGGATTTGGCTAGACATCATTAATATGAAGGTGATCTTCATTGCGACATCACTAGACATCTGACACTACGTGGCGCTATTCATGTGACGAATCACATTAAAATGGGAATCTCCTGACAAGATTAACCCTAACACAGGCCATTGACTTCACAAACAAAATTTGCAAACATTTAAGTGTTTTGGAGAGTGAAGCAAAGCAAGGGATATCTTGATGGTTCGTTATACCGACTGAAAAATGTCGACTGAAAAATTACCGGGGGTGGGTAAACCCTCTCCCTAGGTCCATTATGACCACACAGGAAAAATGTAAAGGAAATGAAAGCCTCCCTCTTTTTTTCCCCAGAATGCAAGATTTTGCTAACAAGGGCTTATCCTTACGAGATGACATTGACAAGTCAAAAATCGAGATTTATTGCAATAAGCTGCAAGACCAGATTGACAAAAACACAGTATTGTTTAATGCTTTTTCAGTCATTTATTTCAATTTGCACACACACCCTAGGAAAAAAACACCCTGAAATTATTCTATACTACCTGTATATATAATATTTTGTCAAAATAAATAGTCACGATTTATTTGTATACAAAATGTACAACACACTGGTGCTTAGCTCAAAACCTGAGTTTAAGGACATTTTTGTTCACTTATTCATTTCAACATGTAGGCCACACTTAGAAGAGTAAACTTGGCTCTTCAATGTAATAATATCACACACTTCGACATTCCATTGAAGTTGGACAATATGTGGATAAAAAATGTGTGACATTTTTACAAAGGCCTGTATCTCAAATGTAGCTTTGTGACTAATTAGAAATCGCTTCGTATGGTTGGGTCATATGCCAGATTTGAGGTCACTGCAGTCCGAAGCATTTTTAATAGACTTTTATTTATTTCTCAATATTTGAAGCTTCATCCTGCAAACAAAATTATCCCCAAAGGAAATTTTTCTTTTTCCAGAATTACATTAGGACACATATCTGCTGAAATTTGCTAGACCTTGAGAGTATATTTCGTCGGGTGCCTGGAAGAAGGTCGTAAGGGCAAAAAATGGGTCAAAAGGTCAAAGTCAGATTTTTCGGATAATCGATAGAGCTTGGAAATATTTTTCATTTGATAAACATACTGTTTCAAGGGGCTACGTATTCTGTAGTAATTAACAGTAAACAAAAGACGGAGGGCAGTTTTCATTATTTGTGCCCGGCAAAAGGACGTTAACGTGTAATACTAATGTAACAAAAAATGTTCGAAGCGAGCTAACTTCCCACTCAAGTGGGTACGCAAAGCCAATTTTGTTCCCGGCAAAAGGACGTAAGGATTTAACATGCTGCTTTAAAAACGTACGTTTAAGGCTTGGGAAGTTCACGGTAAAAGGACGTTAGCATGAAAATTGAAATAACTTAAGTAATTTTTTGACATAAAAATTTACAATATTATTGTAATTATTAACGAATGTCATCAGTCAAAATTTCAACCTTATGTGATTTTTAATCAAGAAATGGCAGCACAAAAACTTTCAACTCGATTATCTCCAAAAGTGCTTTTTGTGTGCCTGGCCTGCTAACGTCCTTTTCCTTGTCACACGACGATTTTATCCTTGGATGGAATGTGTTTCGTGCGTACACAGACCACGTGATCGAATCCTTCTGCGTAGTGGAATGGCCAACAAGGCGGTCGAGCCGCAGAGAAAGATGGCGGCAATGACGATCAGACTGAGGACGTAATCACCCGATATGTCGTACAAGATGCCTGGCAACAGGAGAAAAACGCAAGAGGGAAAAAGACTTGTCAACTCAGAGACGCGATAACACTACCAAACACATCTCAATTGTACATTTGCTCAATCGGTGTGATCTGTGCAGGATTTGTGCTATCACTCAACTGCGCAGAAATTTTGTCGTGCTCCTTAAACGTGGCACACTTTGATGTTTCCCCTGACTTTCCTCATATAGTGTTGCCAAACTTCTTTCTTGACGAACTTCAAATTCATTCAGTAATACATACTGGAACTTTTACCTTAATAATGCTCACTGTTGAACCTTTGCCAACAATTCCAGTGTCATCAAATTTAGCCCGACATTCAAAAACAGTGGCGTTCGGAAATTGGGCAAAAAATCAGCTGATTGTTCCATAACGTGGCGCACTTGACGAATCTCTGAAAATCTCAAGTTAACATTTAAGAATTTCTTTCAAGTTGAAAAATTCTGATAAACCATTATAATCTCCACTCACATACCCAACTTGAAATTTGTCAGAAAATTGTTTTATTATTTCTGGGCGCATTTTCAAAGGGTTCACTTTGAAATAAAATCGGAAAATCAAGCCAAAGTAAATTTCCCTGCTACCTTTGTAAGGGGTAGATAAACTCACAATATATGACAGGAATGCGAAATTTTTGCTCTAGGCAGGCGCTAGAGGCGAAAAATCAAAGTGCGCCACGTTATGAGACATCAACAATATTTCCATTTAAGAAATCTTGTGGAGGAAATGCAAGCTTTGCAAGGAATTATGGGTAGCTTACTGCTACAATCATGTATAGTGTCATCAAGGTCAGATCCAGAGCCAAATTTCTTGGGGGGGGGCGGAGGACTTAAGTATTTTTTTTTCAAAAAGGGGATTAAGAATATAGATTTGTGCGCTATTTCGGCATTTAATATTGAAACTAAAAGGTATGTGTAGCAGGCGCGGTTCTAAAGCCAATATATTTGGGGGGTTAGCAGGGTGGATCAAGAAATTGTGTTCATGTACCCGGTAGGCGTGCTGAAATGTAGACCCGTTATTTTCTCCGGACACGTGGGCTTCCGAAAATCAATTGGGGGGGGGGGGGGGGGGGGGGGGGGCTTGTGCCATATTCAATGGGGAGCGCTGATAAAATTCTACAATCAGGCACACTATATTAACTAAAAGTGTACAAATGCACCCTTCTCACAACTATTTATCTAGGGGAGACCATTCGCATGTATGTCACATTCTTACATTTTGCTAGTGTAATTTTTTTTTTTTATGGAATATTGTTTTTTTTTGGGGGGGGGGGGCTTTAGCTTTAGGCGAAAGAGATTAAAACTACGTTCGCGATGATTATAACGTGCCATTTCCATCGACTTTTCATCGACATTTCTTTGAAATTATGATTGAAATAAAATGACATTTTGTGAAAAAATCGTTACAAAATCAAATTTTGTGGAACACACTGTAAAAAAATCAGAAATTTCGTTGGGAAATCCAAAAAGTCGGATTTCCGATTAAAATCAGAAAAGTTTCATCTCTGAGTTGGACCTGATCGAGAGCCTTGGTTCAGTCGTCGGCGAAAGCTTATGTTTTTCTTTGTTTTGCGCTGGATTTCTAGTGCACGACCTCGTATGCGAATACAGATAATGTGTAGGCGGGGCCAATATGTGGAGTGTCCAATCACGCCTTGGTAAATCCTGACGTCATCAAATTATTTGCAGCTATTCGCCTTTTGCGAACGTTACAGAAACCACATTTTTTGTGCATTGGTGCTGTGTGCAGAGCCACACAACGTTTGTCATGTTTGTGTATGCATTATGTACAGTGCCACGTTGGCACCGCTATGCAAGTTTCCACGCAACTATCAACCAATAAGAAAACGACATTTATGGTCAGCTTAGGCTATTAGCATAATGAGCACCACCCCCAAAACCTCATATGGACGATCGATCCAAGGCTTTCGATCGGGTCCAACTGATTTGCATAAAATAGTGGCCGCATGAGGTCGCTGTTCGCGCTGTAATTTTTACATGCACTGCATATAGCGCGCGAGGATATGCCGCCGATTGATTACTGCGATTATAACGACGAGAGCCTTGACCAAGGCTAGCCTACAGACCTCTTTACACCTCATTGGCTCACTGCCACTTGTAAATGACACTTGCTAAGTCTCAACTGGGCTCAAAGTTTGTAATAGGATTACCCCGTAACGCCAATGAACGGACTAAATCTGGCCCACTGTGTAGGCCACATGCAACTCTGAATCGAATGAAAAGAATTATGTGTGCTCTGGGAAGAGAGGCCTGCCTTGTTTTGTTTTCAACTTGTCTACCACAGGAGGCGATGGGAACCAGTTTTGAAGTGAGCTTATTATTAATCACTACTGGCGCAGAAAGTCTCTTTACACACAGTGGCGCTCACATCGGTCCACCACAAAACTCAAATGAAAAATGAGATTCGAACAAGTGTGTGTCCTACCTGATAGAAGTCCACTAGCAAGGGTTCCAACACCCACCGGAAACATGAACAGGGTCAGGCTGCCGCTTGTTCCGTAGGTCTTGTGGAACAATTCTGTAGCGACTACCAGGGACGTACTATACACACCAGCACGCAAGAAGCCTGAAACTAATGACAGATCAAGAAACGAGAGCATGCAATTAGGGGAGAATGCAAAATTAACTCATGTGCTAACTCAAGGTTTACTTAAAGATGTTATGTGGGTATACGTGGGGGGGGGGGGGACGTCTCTTTAGTCCGAAGTCCCATTGGTCCGAAGTCCCATTGGTCCGAAGTCCCATTGGTCCGAAGTCCCATTGGTCCGAAGCCCCATTGGTCTGAAGTCCCATTGGTCCAAAGTCCCATTGGTCCGACGGTCCATTGGTCCGACATCCCATTGGTCCGAAGTCCCATTGGTCTGACGGCCCATTTCTCTATGTTCCATCGGTATAAATGTCCCATTGGTCCGAAGTCCCATTGGTCTGAAGTCCCATTGGTCTGAAGTCCCATTGGTCTGAAGTCCCATTGGTCTGAAGTCCCATTGGTCCCAAGTCCCATTGGTCCCAAGTCCCATTGGTCCGACGCCCCATAGGATTAGGGTTAGGGTTAGGGTCAGTCAACCTGAACAAGTGGAACTACACAGTACATTGTATTATGTTTCGTCGGACCAATGGGACTTCAGACCAATGGGACTTCAGACCAATGGGACGTCAGACCAATGGGACTTCGGACCAATGGGACTTCAGACGAATGGGACTTCAGACCAATGGGACGTCAGACCAATGGGACTTCGGACGAATGGGACTTCAGACGAATGGGACTTCAGACCAATGGGACGTCAGACCAATGGGACGTCGGACCAATGGGACTTCGGACCAATGGGACTTCAGACCAATGGGACTTCAGACCAATGGGACGTCAGACCAATGGGACTTCGGACCAATGGGACTTCGGACCAATGGGACTTCGGACCAATGGGACGTCAGACCAATGGGACGTCAGACCAATGGGACGTCGGACCAATGGGACTTCGGACCAATGGGACTTCGGACCAATGGGACTTCGGACCAATGGGACTTCAGACCAATGGGACTTCAGACCAATGGGACTTCAGACCAATGGGACGTCAGACCAATGGGACTTCGGACCAATGGGACTTCGGACCAATGGGACTTCGGACCAATGGGACGTCGGACCAATGGGACGTCGGACCAATGGGACTTCGGACCAATGGGACTTCGGACCAATGGGACTTCGGACTATCGAGACTAACCCTACGTGGTACCTCTGGGTTTATCCTCCAGTTACAGCTTGTTTAAAAGGGAATATACAACATTTGCTTTCGCTGTAATTTTCTGAAATGGATGGATTTGGGGGCTTAGTATTTTACAGCAAATATCGTTACACTGACATATTTGAAGAGTTGTGTTCGTAGATGCTGGAAAACCAAGACAAACAATCTTGTTCCTGTAGTCTGATTCCCTGACCCCACTTGTGATGAAACGGAGCAATTTATAGTCGTCGAGGAATTGTAATGTCAGGGAACAAGTCTAGCTGGCTTGTATCCGTTCATAGGTGTGTAATTTATATTTTTTTAAATTTATTTTCCTTTCTGCATTGGGGGAGACGTCGTCATCGTTTGGACAGACACCCATAACTAACCTCCGTCATTTGGCCTTTAACCCTAACCGCCCTGAATCCTCCAAAATCCTTTTTGCAAATTGGAGGATTTTGCAGGATTGAGGTTACATGGCAAAAGTGCGTGGCGGATTTTGGAGTACGCACTGTGTCAAGGTCTTAGGCCGGACCTTGTGTTGTTTATGCTCAGCCATGCATAAATTTAGCCCTTGATTATACTTGAAATCCTCCGCACAGCTCCAGGATGTCACTGCCTCTGCCTCAGCCTATTGACAGTCATAGCCGGAGGATTTTGCAGGATTCAGGCTTTATGCTATTTTGAGTCCAATTGGAGGATTCTGCAGGATTGAGGCTACATCCTAGCAAAAAGGCCTAGGGAGTTAGGGTTTTAAAGAAGAATTTGTTAAGTTTGCAATGTCAGGCCGCATCAATTTTCTAGATTTGTATATTTTCAGGTCAATCCAGTCAGACAGCAGTTTGCGTGACTACAATTTTAGGCTTGCCTTGTCTTGTTACTCACCTACAGCAAGGACTGCTATTGCTGTATATGTCTTAGCGATAGAGAGTAAGCCGAGTGTTACGGTGCATAAGAGGGTTGATCCGGCGAGCACATACAGATAGGAGAAGGGCAGCCAGTCGCCCACCACAGATATCAGGACTTTGCCACCGAGTTCCCCGCTAGCAAAAATCACAATGGACGAGGCTATCTGGTTGTCATCGAAATGGAGACCGTCCAAGAAACTAGCCTGCGCACAAATAATATCACACAATCAAAACAGACATTAATAAATCGGTTACTCACGTTACGAAAATGTAAGGTGAGTAACCGATTTTTGGCGTCTTGTTTATCATACATAACACATTTTTCTGGATGTCATCTTTGGTGCTTAGGTAGGCCTAGGTCTACTCTATCTACCATGGGGATAACAGTTATTAAACCTTTTGAGTAAGGTAATTACAGTCCAAGGAAACTCAAAAGTACATCAAAAATGTAACGTGGGTAACCGTGTAATTGCCCATTTGCTTAAACAGGAAAATAATTACTTTTTACCTTTTAGCTTTTGCTACACTATAAGCGTTTACTTTGTTTCTTATGAATATAAAAGGGGTAAATGCTTCAGATTTCAAATATTTACTTGTCATATTTCAAGGCTGGGTTGGGGCTACCTGGAAAATATAAATGCACATAATTTTGTGCAAAAATTACTGCATTTATTAAAGTTAATCGCGAAAAATTAATATTAACAAAGTTCATAATAAGTACAAATAATACCATACGGTAGTTCGTATGAATAAAAACTGGCATTTGCATTACTACCAATTTTTTTAGCATTTACTCCCATCTGTATGAATAAAAATTCAGCAAAGGCTTTTACTGAAAACCATTTGCTCTTGAGAAAAATGGCCTGCACAATGTAAAGGTTTACACGTTTAGGCCTATAAGTTTGCAGAAAATAAAATTATCGTAACCGAAACGGAAAGCGGCAAGTGTATGCGCAGCGCTTACATACTCGGTGCGCATTTCTAGCTTCGCGCGCATTGAGCTAGGTCACGTTCTGGAGGACATATTTAGCTATAATGAATGAGAAAAGTGGAGATGTTGCATAGCACTATGGAGCATAATTATGACATACTGAGTTAAAATTATAAAAGTGCTCACCGGAAAATAACTCCCAAAGCTTTCGGTGCGTACACCTTCTTCAGGGGATTAAGCCATAGCCCCCTGAAGAAGGTCTACACACCGAAAGCTTGAAAGTTATTTTCCGTTGAGCACTGTTATAATTTGAACTTTATGTCCTACTTAAGGCTATAAAGTTAGGCTAATTTTTTGCCAACCACAAGAGAACACAAAAATGGTGCACATTTATCGCACAGTGAATGGGGCATATGCACGCGCTGCCGATTTAGTCATTTTATTCTATATCTATGGACGTAATACAGACTGCAACCGCGCCGCCGCACTCGCGTTGCATTCCAGGATGAGCTACATGTACACTGTATATAGAATCTATTTTTTTAAAATGTACTCGATTTGTACTCCCGAGTACTGGGGTCAAGTACCGAGTCCAAACCAACAAGTCCGTGCCAAAATTCGAGTAGTGATATCGAGTACGGGCCGAGTACTTGTGTGTACTCGAGTTGTACTCGAGTACGAGTACTCCAACACTGCTACTAGCTCATTATTACTTTTTGTGAACTTTGTACACAAACTTTATATTATAATGTACATCACTGCACATCGGCTAAACAAGCATGAAGTCATACATCATTTCATTTAAAACGTGTTTAGCAGCCCAATTGGGCGCATTCCAGGATGTATTGTCCCTTAACTTGTGATTACTCTGCTGTAAAAAGACATTTGCAGATAAAAAAGACATTCATTCGAAGAACTGCGACCAATTGTTTACAGAGTTATTTGGCATAACAAGAATGAAAAGTTCACTTACAAAATTGATATTGAAGAATGTCACGCCCAGAAAGGCCAGAAGGTTCCCAATGCTCCAAAGCCATTGCTCTGGGTCCTTCATCATGGCCAGATATCCATAGCTGATCGCAGTGTCCACGTACACGGGTTCCTCCCGTGGGGCAGAGGTGTCGTCAGCTTCTGTCGCCTCGGTTTTATCAACCTCACCCTGGTCTTTGTCGTCATCGTGAAGGTCCAGAGGGTCAGGGTCTGTTGACTCTGTTCCCTGTACTTCACTGTACCCACTCTCTTCCATACCACCTGCGCGTATCTGCTGCATCGCCACTTCGGTGTCGGCGCTGTTTTTGTGGTCTTGAGAGGTGTCTTTAAAGGGAAAATACAACATTTGCAAACATCAAAAAATAAAACTACCAAATCATTTTGAAATACCTTGCTGGACTGTTAGTGAATGACAGTGTAAAGCATCCTGTAAAATCATGGCACCTGGTATACTGTCATTTTCAAGAAAAGTGGTATTTTTGTATCAATTTCCAACGCTGATCGGCCGATCAGCGTTGGAAAAAACTGGCTTTTTTCAAATACTGGCCCCAATTGACCATCGCACTTGTTTGCAATCGATTACAAACCTATGAACGGGTACGAGCCAGCTAGACTGGTTCCCTGACCTTACAATTCCCCAATGTATGTAAACTGCTCTGTTTCTTCTTATATGGAGTCAGGGAACCAGACTACAGGAAAATGATTGTTTTTCTTGGTTTTTATAGCATTTTCGAACCCAAAACCTCAAAAAAGTCAGTGTAACTATATTTGCTATATATTTCCAACCCTCCAATTCCATCCATTTCTGAAAATTACAGCAAAAGCAAATGATGTATATTCCCTTTAAAGGAAGAGGACAACGTTCGCCCAAAAAATGTTTTTTGTCAAACTGTTACGACAAAGCTCACTTGGTTGGAAGTACCGGTAAACGGCATCATCATGTGAAATCATAGATTTGGCACATGTTGTCATTTTAGGAAAAGTAAAATTTTGTATCATTTTCCAATAGTTTTGGCCAAGCAAATGTTGGAAAAAACAGCTTACTAGATCTGTTTAGGGGGCAAGACAGCTATTAACCTTGTGCGTTTGTGCAGATACAGGTACAGGTAGGAATTTTTTTCCCAAGACAAAAACGACGCACTCAGGCATGGCCTGTAACCGTTGAATCTCACCCGAGACAAGTTGCAGCAACTGTAATTTTGATGTTGCAAAACCCCACCATTTTTGTTTGTCTTTTTCTGGCACCTATATTCACACAAAATGTTCAACTGGTCAGTGCAGTGATATCTGCCATAAATTACTAGTCTTGAAATCATTCGATTCACATTATGGGACTCTGTGCACAAGTACCCCCTCAACGATTAAAAAGGGAGAGTTGGGGGAGACCACTGACGCTCACGCCAAGACAGGTTTGCTGTGCACATTCAGAACGAATGTAGTCACGTGTATTTCGCGTTGTTTGCAGTTGAGCCAGTATGTTCACCCATGTGTGTACATTTTTACTGGAGCTCTCGAAAGAGGTAAAAAAGCGCCCTCTTGTGTTCAAATGTTGTCCATTACCTTTAACGACGCTGTCGTTCTGACCCTCAGCCTCAGCAGTGGGCGGTTCAGCGAAGAGCAATCCAGTCAGTGTGCCAACCGCGAGTATCCCACCGCTAAATAGCCTCAGCGCCCCGCGCCAGCCATAACGGGTGATGGCAGCTGTCAGCAAAGGGCTGAAGCTAAGCATGCCTTTAACAACAAATAAATAAAAAATAATTTCTTATGTAAAGAAACACTCACTCATCTCATGGCAATTTTTTTCTACTTGGTTAACTATGGTCCTTGATCAAACTTGCTCCCAGATTTACCCAAAGCAAATGGCGCCCTCCTATTGTGTCCGTCCCATCAGAAAGAAGAATGCACATCCACCGGATGTGATTGACCATTCCGAGCACGCTATCATTGTACACTCACAGAGGCCCTTGGTTAATCCTTCGCACGTGACAGGTCACTCTTACATTATGATCCTAAAAATAGCATATTATCGTACTCTCGCATGCGCAATACCACCAATGAGTCCATATTTCATGGTATACAAATATTGAATGCTTCGAGTGGTGTAGTAAAACTAGCCTCCCGAGGTGATCCATGGACCATTCTATTTTCCCGAGGCGAAGCCGAGGGAAAATAGAATGGTCCATGGATCATCGAGGGAGGCTAGTTTTACTTCACCACGAGATAAAGCATTCAATATTTGTTTTATAACACTTCACCCACAGATTTTGCTTGATTTTAATATTTTAAATTATTTAAATCTGAACACAGTTGAAATAAACTTCAATTTCAATACAAAATTGGTGGAAAATGTATTTCTCTCTTAAAAACTACCCCTTCACGAAATGTTTGAACCCAAATCTGCGGCGCGCTCTCTTTGGAATAATACGCGCTACGCACATCGCGCACACCAGCATGCATTTGCACACAAATACCGCGCCGTGGAAATAGTACTTTGGTTGCTAATGGTATAGTACTTTGGTTGCTATGCGCATAGTACTTTTGGCCGTGCACAGAAAGATAGCAAAATTAGAAAGTAACATGTGACTCGCTCTCGGCCAATCAAGACACAGAATCTGTGGGTGAGGTGTTATAAAGTCGGATATTCACGCTACACCGTCACACAATATCTCGCACAATGCTTTCGCCACTGAAGGAGGCCTCCGTGAATAGCCTGTTCTGATTGGTCCATAAGTACGTCATTTGCATTTACCACACGTCGATCCTGTGAAACCAATGGCGGCAGCCCGGGAATAGTTTCCCGTAACAAACCAGTCCAGCGTCATTCCTATCGATGCGCTGACGACGAGGTTACCGCCCACTCCCGTCAGGACTCCATATGTCACAAAGGCGTAGCCCAGGGCAGGCACCAACGACGTCAAGAACAGTCCTGCGCAATAGACGGTCATCCCAACCAGGGCGACCGCTCGTCGGCTCAGCTTTGGGTGGAGCAGATTGCTGACTGGGCTGAGGAGACACAGCAAAGCAATGGACAGAGATCCCAACCATCCTGGGGACAAAAAATATACAAAGAACCGAATTTTGCAAATGTAGTGGCTATTTTCACGGCTTCCGCAACGTGATTTTCAACTGCTATCGTTACAGTATTGCAAAATCACCGTTATGAATCTATATCACATTAAACCCTAACCGAACTCAACCCATCAAAGTTCAACAGCAGGTTTTGTTTAAATCTGTTGGGATAGGTAGAGTACCCCTAAACTGATGGTCTTTTGCATTGGGTTTGGCATACCTCCAGAAACTAAGTCCAACAGTGCGTGTGAACAATTTCCCATGTGGGTGTTGGAATTTGCCAGAATGGGTATGGTTCCTAGTAAATTAGGCTGGGGAGTTAGGGTTAATAAAAACCGTACCTTGGAGAGTTGATAGCTTCCGTTTGGTCAAGACTCGATCACGTGGGGTGTATTAACATGTGATATAAAGACCGGCTTCAAGACTAAATAGCCCCCTACGGTAGCTTGTAACAATACAGCCAACAACTACATACATAGTTACGCGGGCGTAAGAGTCTACACAGCATGTTCGTACTGAGGATGTTAAATGCGGATATATTTTGACGAAATTCATCATCTGTAAACATGTCGCTCATTACGTTTTCGTAAACATCAGGCGTTATACAGGAGACTTGGCTCATCCGTGGATAACTGGTGATACTCGGACTAATTTATGGCATCACCCACATACAATTGGGATATTTTGACCCACAATCATTTTTTTTCTCGGTTACCTGTCAGTGTTGAACCGGATTGGAATTCGTCTTGCAGACTCACAAACAGAATGCTGTAGTTGAAGAGAAGCCCCGGGCACAGGAAGAAATTAACAAAGAACAGGAACGGGACGACATAACGCCACCATCTGCAGCGGGCTTGGGGAAGGCAGCCCATTGGAGCTGACGGGTGTTCACCACTCACAGATGCCCACGAGTCTGTTCTGTTGTTCGGATAAAAAGTATGAAAGTTGATGGTAACTTCACATTTTCTAACATGGCTTTCAAACGTTGGGACCGTATGGGGGGGGGGGGGGGGCGGGGAAGGTGAAGTCACAGTGCTAACTTTAAAAAACTTGAGGAAAACAATTCCAAATGTCCGACCGATGGCAGGAAAAATCTACTTTTTCTGTAGATGATTTGTTGGATTGGAGAAAGTTTTGTTTGGAAAGACGGAAGGATTTTTACAGGGACACAAATATACATTGCTGTGTGGCTCATGATATGGGTAGGGGGTGTGGGGGGGGGGGGGAGGGGTGGGTTGGGGGGGGGGGGGAGAGATGCCCCCCTTCCTCCCGGTTTTGCTGCGTAATAAGGAGGCCACACTCAGTCAGACCTGGAAATTGGAACTAAATTTAGCAATATTTAGCAGGCCTCACATTTCCTAAATTAGCATGATTATAGTAAATACAGATCCTTATAATGTCATTTAATTGGTGGAACTCACTTCACGTGACATTGGTTATTGCTCCCATTCACGCCGGGTCTCAAAAATTCCCAATTGCCCATGGTGAATGGGATTTACTATTGAACAGTTAGGATCATTCTTGTTCCATGGTGAAGTAAATGCATGCTGGTGTGCGCGTTGAGCTTGGCCCGTATTGTTCCCAAGAGCAAGTAGCTACAGAGTTGGGTTCAAACAGTTCATGAAAGGGTGGTTTGGAAGAGAGAAATACTTTTCCCACAAATTTTGTATTGAAATAGAAGTTCATTTTAACTGTAAATCAAATGACAAGGATCTGTCAGTTACACAAAACAAATATTGAGTGGCTTTAAATTGTGAAATGGGAAGAATCTTATCGCTCGGTTAAATCTAGACTTTTCCAGTTCACTTGGCTTCGCCTCGTAAAATAGAGAAGTCCAGATTTTACCTTGCGATAATATTCCTCCCATTCCACTCTGAGCCACTCAATATTACTATTGCAGTAGGATTTCAGGAAAAACAACTCTTTGTAATACTTAAAGGGAATATAGGCGCCTACAAACATTTGCAAACATCAAAAAACAAAACTACCAAATTATCCTGAAATATACTGGACTGTTAGTGTAATAGTGAATGACAGTCTAAAACATCCTTTAAAATCATGGCACCTGCACCCGATTTCACGAAGCGCTGCGACGCGTCGCAACTCGAGTTACGACGTGTAACACGTCGCAACTCGCGACGTGTCGTATCTTCCATTTCACGAAAGTTGCGATGTGTTGAACGCGTCGTAAGTTCCTTGACAACGGCTTAAAACACGTCGCAAGTTAAGACGTGTCTAGTGTATCGCAAAATAAGAAGAGTAATTTCTAAGCCAGTTTTATGCCATAAAAATTACATTAACGAGATTATAATTTCAAGGCGATGTGTGTAAAGTTGTAAATGGAAAATTCATTGAATAATTATAAATTAGACCGGAATATTAGAGTTGAAATTTCAAAGTAGCTACACAGTCCACTGAGAGCTTGTTTTCCTTCAAAATTGCATCGCACGACCGCCATTTTGTTTGACCTTTTAACAAATTTCGATGCATCGTAAGTTACGAAGAGTTTGATGAAATCGGGTGCTGGTGTGCTGACATTTTCAAGAAAATAAGGTATTTTTGCAGCCTCGACTCCGTGGGCGCATGCGCGTTCCTTCACTAACCCCTTGGCGGCCAGCTGCGAGGACCACGGAAACGATGCTGACCGGCTATTCAGAGCGCACTGCGCGCGTATTTTGAAGACTGCACGCCCTATATCTGCTCGCACCTCATCTCCTGCACGTCACATCACGTACAATTTTTTTTTTCAAATCTACACGATGCCTGTACGATATGGATTATGGAAGCGTTGTTTTTGCCCCCCAAAACCTGTATCTTGCGTTGTAAAGGTACCGGTACGACAGAATTACGTACAGTACAGTTAGTATAAATCCTTGCTAAATAACGCAACGTCGAAATATCATGTTTGAAAGGATTGATTCTTCAAAAAAAAAACATTTTAAACACTACGTTAGGCCAAAAAAAAAATAAGTCGGTCTCTGGTCAGCGCGCCCGTCGATTTTAATCATGCGCGTCGATCTTTTTTTTTTCCAAAATGTTCCGCGGTAGCTCCAACAGCGCCCTCTATTTCCGCCTCTCCTCAATTTTTTTTTACCAACGAGCACCAAGCAATGGGAAATTGCACCAAGGCAAATGATCGAAAGCACCAAGGCAAATTACGGAGGACACCAATGTACATGAGGACACCAGAAAAGCAAAATAGTACCCCACCTTGTCTGTACAATCCAAGCTTGAAGAAAAAAAAAAAGAAGCCCCGTCAATTCCGGAATTTTGGTCTGACCAGAGACCGAATATTTTTTTTTTTGGCCTTAGATAGATACATCGACTGCAGTCCAATTAAATGTGCCACTGTTTGGCACATCTAAAGTACACAATTTCAGGGGTTAAGATCACCCAAGATCATACCCGTGGAAACGAGTATGGAAGACGAAAAGTGGCCATCTGCTTTTCTGCAAGCAGAATTTGAATTTTCTACTTTCCTGATTTAGCACATTTTACTTTCCCTCCTTTTTCAGGCGGACGAAAAGTGGCCATCTGCTTTTCTGCTATCAGAAAAGTAGAAAAGCAGATTGAACATTTTGTGAGAATGCATTTTTCCACTTTTCTGCCACCTGAAAAGTAGATTTTACTTAGGTGGCCGAAAAGCGGCCATCTGCTTTTCTCCTTTCAGAAGAGCAGAAAAGTGGATTGAACCTTTTGACAACTGTGCAATTCCACTTTTCTGCTTTTTGGATAACGGAAAAGCAGATTTTACTTAGGCGGCCGAAAAGTGGCCATCTGCTTTTCTGCTACAAACTGACATGACTGAGCAAATAATGAGAGCTGGATAGGGTTTAATCAAAATTTCGGGAACAGGTCCCCTGATTGTTTTAAAGCATAGTATCACCGACCCTCTTCACAGAATGGCCAGTCTTAAGTTTCACTAGATCAAAGGCCCATTGGTAGCAGAAAAGCCTCTTTTCATCCTCCATAAACGAGGTTGGTATTTTTTTTTATCAATTCCCAACGCTGGTCGGCCAACCAGCATTGGAAAAGAACTGGCTTTTTTTCCAAATACTGCTATAAATTTATATTTAGTTAGTCTGCATCTTCTTTGCAATCAAAAGTACACAAAGTGAATAGATACAGGCCATATACACTGATTCCCTGACCTTACAATTCCCGACATCTATTTGCTCATTGGGTGAAGTTAGCTTGAGTAACTCCAGCTGACATGCTCCATATTCATTCAAATGTGAATGAATATGGAGCATGTCAGCTGGAGTTACTCAAGCTAGGTGAAGTGGGGTTAGCATGGTCATGATGGTCAGGGAACCAGATAACCCCATAAATGTGGCCAATTTACTGGACTACCTCTGTAAATAAAGGCCACACTTCCACCATGTACAAAAACATGTGTCGAACTTTGTAAAATTTTGATTTTCACATTTAGGCTTAGTTTGTAGTTTATTTTTGCTTTAGAAGCATACTCACCCTCTTTATAGGCTAATCAGAAAGTGCTGCCTTTTTCAGATGTCTAATTTTCGTAAAAAAATTCATGTTGAAATTTTGATACGCAAACGTGTGCAAACGAATCTGGAAATTTCACGAAAAATAGACATCTGAAAAAGGCAGCACTTTCTGATTAGCCTATAAAGAGGGTGAGTATGAAACTGCAAACTAAGCCTAAATTTGAAAATCAAAATTTGACACAGTTCGACATGTTTTTGTACATGGTGGAAGTGTGGCCTTTATTTACGGAGGTAGTCCAGTAAATTGGCCACATTTATGGGGCTAGGAACCAGACTGCAAGAACATGATTGTTTTTCTTGGTTTTCATTACGAACCCAAAACGTCAAACAAGTCAGTGTAACATTTAATATTAATATTTGCCATAAAACCCCAAAATCCATCCATTTGTAACCAGGTCGGGTTTCAGTACTTACTTTCACCCGACAGGTTCCTTACTCCAGCATTCATATCAATTATCATAACTTCTTAACTTCGTGTTTGTGTCGATTCAGTCACAAATGTGAGCAGCCATTACGATCATGCTTTTTGCCTAACGCCCTCTCGCGGCCAACTAAACTTTTTTTACAGCGCGCGCCGCCTAGAATTTTGCTCAAAAATGCAATGGGCGTAGCGAGCAGGCGAGGTTTGCATTCCACCGCGCTTTGTTTAAGAGAAATAGCTGGCATTCCGGGCGTTTCGGTTAGTTTTCTTGTAAGGCCTGCTGCGAAATAACTTTGATTTCGATCCAACACCTTGTTGCGTTCAGACCATCATTTTGCGAGCTCTTACACTCTCCACTTACATCTACAAATTTTGAGAGAGGCTCCCTATAGCAGTAAAATATTTTCATCTATTTTCACTGCTGAACTTCGATTTTGACATCGGACACGGAGAAGGCATGAACGTAGACCATCCCAAGTGGTGAGTAAATCCCTTGTCTGATATTTCACTTTTTATGCCTAAAACCTTTTTTATGCCTGAATCTTTTTATGCCATCATTTATGAAACATTCTGGTCTTTTGTATGCTTTGTTAATTGCCATTTAAATAATTCTTCTGTTTGGGCAACAATCATTTTATGCCACAGTTTGTTCCTTTACTGATGCATGTATAAAAAAGTGTTTTGATTTACAAATAAGGAAACCAGTTTTTCCCAAACTTCTTTGAATTAAATATCGTTAATAATGTATTTTGATATGGAAGTTATTCCCATAATTCATTAATCATTTATTGTTTTTATGCATTTCAGATACCATCCTTGGAGCGACTTCATTAGCCTATTTTCCCTTTTTGACTGTCGTTTTTATAGACCCAACAAAGTTTCGTTTGATATACCCAAAGTTCATATATATATACTGTAATTCTTTTGTAAATACCTAATAATTTGTATATTGTCTCATATTTGTGCTGTAAATAAAACATTTGATATTATTGAGACGTAGACAAACAGAAACTTCGCTCCACCCAAATTATTTTTAGTGGAACCACTCGGTTGTAAGGAGGGTGCCACATTTTAAACTAATAAATCCCACTCTCCCCGGTTACACATTTCTGAAAATTCCGACCATGAAAGCAATTTAGCAAAGGCCCCGAGTGAAGTGTCAGTATTTTAATTGTTTATTGTTGGCTTCAAATTGGCTCACAACATTGAGATCGCTAAATTTCCTCGATCCTCAGCTTTGAACCAGAGCTGAAACTTGTGCTTACCTCCGCTTTAGACAGTTCTCACAAAATAAAGCAGTCAGCTCAGCTCAGTCCAAATGGCAAATGCACGTACAGACGTACCGGTTGCGCTGCCCAACTGAACTAAAGGCTGAACAATTAAGTGTCAAGCAAGGTCGGCGTCGGTCCATGCAGTCTGCAGCCACACTAGCCTTTCGCCGGGTCAAGGCCATTGTGGCTTAAAGGGAATATACAACATTTGCAAACATCGAAAAATAAAACTACCAAGTTTTTACGAATCACCTTACTACTAGGATGTTGGTAAATGACAAGTCTAAAGCATCCTGTAAAATTGTGGCACCTGGTGTGAAGTCATTTTCAAGAAAATGGTATTTTTGTATACATTTCTTATGGTGGTCGGCCGACCTCCGTTGGAAAAACCTAACTATTTTTCAACAACTGCTCCACCTTAAACTTTTTTTT
Organism: Patiria miniata; assembly: GCF_015706575.1. NCBI lineage: Eukaryota > Metazoa > Echinodermata > Asteroidea > Valvatida > Asterinidae > Patiria > Patiria miniata. The sequence continues at coordinate 9,937,109 of NW_024037073.1, forward strand.
CAGTCAAAATTTCGTTTGCTATTGGTTACATCATACATGTTCATGAACGGGGATATCCGGGTGCAGGCCAGCTAGACTGGTTCCCTTATATACCTTACAATTTTCAGGCATCTATGAATTGATCCATTTTATCTTTACTGGAGTCAAGGAACCAGACTACTTGAACATTTTTGTTTTTCTCAGGCATGCGGCTGGGAAGTCACAAAAAAAGAGAGGAAATTCACATCTTTCCAAGACTTTGTACAGCGTTTTTCTATTTTCAATGGCAAACTTGAGAATTAAAAAAAGAGGAAATCAGCTGATCCGAGGAAAAGTTGCATGCCTGTTTTTTGGGTTTTTCCAGCATTTTCGAACACAAAACTTCAAACGTGTCAGTTTAACAATATTTGATCTGTTAAACTAACCCCTCAAATTGTTCATTTCTGAAAATAACAGCAAAAGCCAATGATGTACATTCCCTTTAACTTGCCGGAATTAGACAAAGCCGCGAATATTCTTAATATTTTTGTTTCTAATCCTGCGTTTTTATTGACACACGCTGTAGTATATATCTTGAAATAGTTATAAGGGGATAATATTAAGTGTGATTAAGCAGTTTCCATGCATACAATATTCAGCCATTATGGTTGCGAGGGTGAAGCTTGGCTGGTTAAAGCCTATCCGATTACGTACTTTGACGCTGTAACAGAGCAGTGAAATTCGTGAACCCCCAAAACATGTCCTTTTGAACGTTGTGTTTCTCAGAAAATATGTTCAGTATGATTGAAATGTTAAATTATAAAGGAAGAAGAAATTCTAAACTTCATGTCAGTGAAAAAATCGCCGTCATCGATGCCAAAACCTCAGTACTGGTTACTGGTACGGTAAAGCAGACCTTCAAGTCTGGAAGATATCGTTCGAATACGTCCCCAAATCTATGTATTTATATCAATTTCTAGGAATTTACGAAAGTTGTTATTTCACGAGTAGTTGAACATTTATATCATCTAAGTATATTCCGAATTTCAGCTTAATCTGTTGGCGCTAACGCTTGTGTTACAGCTCAAAATATCTCCTAAGGAAAATCTCGACGAGGATTTTTTCGACCCAACCCACTTGCATGGTTTTCATAGCGCCGTAGGCGCTACGGTTGACCAATTTCGGCCTGGCACAGCGCAATAACGGTGGGTATATTAATTAGCATAATTAGCGTCACCTGGCGTGACTTGCGTGGGTCTCGGTATCGACCAATGCATGGAAGCCGGCAAAAAGGGTGATATTTATCAATTAAAAACTCGTGAAGAAGGCTTTAATGCAACTGCACACTATAATGGGTAGGAACCTTATTAATATTTGTAAGGCTTGAAAAGATTAAAAGACATTGCTAACGCCAGTGTTACACTTACAGCTTTCAAATATGCACGTAGCCATGTGGGCCTATTTTTCCAATTTCAACGACAAGTAAAGAAGATATCACAACGATTTTAGCACATTACTTGGATCATTATAAGGGAAATAAACCCTGAAAGTTGCATGAAGATACGGTCTTCCAAACGGGAGAAATTAATTTTCAAAGATTTCGCCCGCCTGTGTGAACATGTGTGTACATGTAGTTTCATTCAAAATAAAGTGTTACGTAACCTTTAGAAATCGCCTTTCGCAACCACATGGCTATATTCGTGTGGTAAAAGCCAGTTAGGCACCTGACCGGCGATAATTCCTGAGCCGAATCTTAGGCGCAGGGTGACCGTAAGGTCATGGCAAAATTCTGCTTAAAATGCACTTGTCAAAAATCAGCCACATTCCCCAGAATTACTCGAAAAAACACCGTGAACACTTACAATCACATGCAGATGTTGTAGTATTTCCTTAATTAAGGTTCAAATTACATTATAAACAATCTATAGTCACTCAAAGATGTTACAAAACTATTGCGTAAATTTCAGGCAAAACGCGCGTCACGACGAAGTCTGGTTCCCAGTAAACCTCAGCACCTAGACCAGCCAACGTCCTGTCCCATTATGCAAGGGTTTGTTTAAAAAAGATTGAAGCTTTTTATACAAATGTACCATTTTTTTTCAAATTTGCTATGGTTTTCTGTCAAATAACCATTTGTGCAGAATTCTGCCAGAAATCTGCCAAAAAATCCATTCTGTCAAATTTCTGTCAAACTCGTTTAACAAAAAAAAATATGTCAAAGTTAGCCGAAAATCGGCTAAAAACGGTCACCGCGACCAGTTTACCCTGACGTAAATGACGTGACCAGTGTTTTACCGGCAGTTTAACCACCCACGTGACGGGCTCTCGACCAATAGGAATGAGTAAACTGTCTCAGGTAAAATATTTATATGAATGAAAAGATTAAGAAAATGGGGGAAAGAAAGGGGAAAAGAGAATATATGACTATGACCCACAACAGAACCAACAATAAATTAACCAATCCAAAACATCCCAATTCTTATTACGTTTAATTATCAAAAGTCAAAAATCGAAATCAGAAATCATAAAAAAAAGTATTTGCTAAAATGCACCCTGAATAAAATTATGGCGTGTAAAAACCAGACACTATTTTTTTCTGCCGAATCTGTAGACCACTGCACGTGGACATCGTGGATTCTTAATAACTGAAATAATTTTCAGAAAGAATGAATTGTACTTTCGATTGATTGCACATTGCGAAAAGCAGTGGTATAATGTTGATGCATGGGCCGTGTCTATTAGAAAAAATCGGGCACGAGTCAGTTTGATGGGGGCCCATGGCATGTTCGCTTAAGGTTGCAGACCAGTAAATCGGTCCGTTATTGCCTACGCCGGCCAAATCACGATTTGCATGCCCTCAAAATCTTCAGTATTTGAACATGCTGTGGGCCATGAACTTGAGGGTTTGTAAAAAAAAATATGGGTGGAAGCCATGCACAGGACTCTGAGCTTGTAGTTTTATTCAATTTGGATGAAATTGGGGCCCTTAAAGCACTGTATTTTGCAATGGAGTGTACGCATCGTTTTTCAAAATGGCGATGGGCTTCAGGACTATTTTCAGGTGTGATCATCTTCGGATAGAAATTTCTCCTAAAAGTCATCAGTTGACCCCCCGAAAATTGAAAAACAAATGAAAGATGATGAAATAAGCTTTAATTTGATGTGTGTTTCGAACACCTTGGAGAGTTGTGAGTATTTTTCCCGAATTTCTGAAGTGGGAGCATTTACCATTGGGGTCTATGGAAGTTTATTTACTGGTCTGCAACCATAAATGACGAATTCAAACACACTGCCTTATTTCAGTGTCGTGCCGATATGTCTAGTCATTATCGTAAACCAATAATGCTATCGCTTTTATCACCGTGGGACCCCCTTCAATGGCAAAAGCACTATGCTATAGCTATTGTTCATCCGTCGAGGGGAAGTTGCTTTGTACATTAGGGTGCACAATAGTTTCTCCATTGAAGGGGGCCTCGGGAGTGCACAGCGATCAAGTGCACGGATTCGTCTGTGTTTGAAACAAGTAGGAATACAAGCTTTATGAGTTTGTCTAGAGGGTGGGCGTGTTTACACTAACATGCACGGCCTGATTAATTCTCCTCCTTACTGGAATAAATATATAGGCGGCTGAAGCGCAAACGAAGAGGCCGGCAATGATGAGTAGACTAAGAACGTAGTCACCCGTGACATCATACAGTACACCTAGCAACAAAAAAAAGAGAAGAAAATAAGCTTTAAGAAAGTCAGAGAGAAATTTTGTACAAGACAATGCAAGAAAAGCTGCTCACTAAACGCACAAAATTCTTGGATTCAGAATGGCAATTCCTATTTGGTACTACAAGAGACTTTTCATGTATCTGTGTAAACAATGTGACAGATTTAGCACAGTCGTCGGCATTACAGGGTAATCCTATACGATAGCACTGCCCGGTGAGGCAGTCAGTCAGTGAAATAGGTGTAAAGTGGCCCTCAGGGACCAGATATTATTATATTACCGAATGGTACTTTTTATGTCAAATAAACAGTCTCTTTGTAATTAAAATAAAATACCGGCTTTTACTCAGTGTACGCCTTTTGTGTTGAACTTGAGGTATTTACCTGCTAATGGTGCACTGATCAGTACTCCGATTCCGGTGGGAACTAACGTCATAACCATGACACCGTTAGTGCCATACTGCTCGTGGAAAAGTTCTGCTGCAGCTGTAAATTGTGCTGTATAGCCTGACCGTAGAACCCCAGAAACTAGAAGCCATAACAAACAAACAAACAAACAAACATGAAACAAAACAAAGTGAAAGCTGTCCACGCGGACGTTATGAAGTCATGAAAGAACGAAATAATGGAAATTTTAGCTCTGTGAATGCTGTACACTACGACAACACGATATTCTAGGACTTCAAAAATTGCGCCCGAAATCAACATCCGGAACACGTTCTCAGTCAGCCACGATTTAACAAGCGTCTTTTTTTCTGAGCCGCATAAGTATCTAGTACGCGATTTATGGTCCATACTTTGGCAACAAGAGATCAGCTGTGTTGGACGTAATACCAGTGAACATGAGTTAACTTACCCACTGTAAGAAGCACGATCACATCAAACGTCTTCGCAATGGTCAGAAACCCCAGAACGATGGTTCCAAAGAGACATGAGGCCATCAACAGATACAGAGCCAAGAAAGGCAGATGATCTCCAATCACGGCTATCAGGACCTTCCCGCCAAGTTCCGCCAAAGCAAAGTACATGATGACAGAGGCAATGCTGTTGCTGTCCAGACCAAGTCCGTCCATGAAACTAGCCTGCAAGAACCAAAGCAAGTTTATTTTTAAGTTGAATTCAACCTTAGAGCCGGTTAGATCAAGAATATTGGCTATAAACCATTAGTGGGATAGCTGGGGGGGGGGGGTCCATCCAGCCCAAAATAACCCCTCAACAAAACAAAGGAACAAGACATTTGAAAAGTGGTACGAGGAAGCTGCATGATGATGACTTTGTTCAAACTACCTACTGTGTATTGGAGATCTATGTAACAAAAAAATACAAATATTGCAAAGAGCTAGTGTATCAAACATGGTAATTCCAAAATAATAATTTAGCAGTGATATGAAGGAGGTTCGAACCTCCTTAATTCATGCTTTATCAACAATCCAGATGAACTTATTCAAAGAGATGTCCGTAATTCTAATTATGAATTTCAACACTCGCCATTTCGTTGCATTTCAGTGGTTATACGTTGATGAATTGCACCACAGCATAATGGCTGAGCATCATCGATTCAAATATAACAGCGTTGCTGTTGAAACTCCTCAGCCAGAGTCAAGTTATCATCCGAAAACCATTAACTCAACCTTGACCTTTGACTCAAAACCAAATCCCAATTTGCCTGTACCCAGGGCAACCCCCTACCTAAGTTGGACACCAAAATCTCATTTCCAACTCAACTTATCATCCGGAAACCATTTACCTTTAACTCACCACGGTGACCTTGACCTTTGACCTTTTGAACGTCAAACCAGTCCCAACTTGCCTACTCCCAAGGGCAACCCCCTACCAAAGTTAGACACCAAAATCTCATTTCTCTAACTCAAGTTATCATCCGGAAACCTTTTACCCTTAACTCACCACAGTGACCTTGACCTTTGACCTCAAAACCAATCCCAACTTGCCTACTCCTAAGGGCAACCCCTACCCAAGTTTCAATCCTAAACAACATATCTAACTCAGGTTATCATCCGAAAACTAAGCTGCCCGGGCGGACAGACGCACGGACATCTGTACGGACGGATGGACGCCGTAGGCGATGACAATACCACTCAAGCCTCTCAGCTGAGGGGTAAAAACATAAGGTAAACCCCATCTTCTTTACAATTCGAACTGACGACTTGAGAGATATCCTTCCAGTTACATTCTTCTTGAATTTTAAAATTCTGATCAGAAGCAATATTGGACCTTCTCAAAAACCAAAGCTATTAAACTAAACATGCTAAAAAAGTTAACAATTTCCCCTAAATGTGGATTTGTGGGCAACGTACGTAATTAATATTGAAGAAAGTCCAGCCCAAAAAAGAGAAAACTGTAGCCAAGTACCACGCCCAAGCCTCAGGGTTCGTTAAAGCACTAATTAGCCTTCCACGAAAATGTCTCTCTTCTCCAAGTTCGGGAGATCCTTGATTTGAAATGTTTGCTTCCTCGTCATTGGTAGTTCTGTCGTCAATTTCTCTTGCATCATCGTCAGTTTCAATGCAGCCGTCATCATGAACCTGCTTCCCTGGGACCATGCTCTCCAATTCATGTTTCTCATCACCAGGAGACTCATCAGGCGCCTTAGCGTAGTCCTCGGTTGATGGTGGGTCAGCCAGCAGCAGACCGTCAGCTATCCCGATCACGAGTATTCCACCGCTGAGAATTCTCAGCGCATTACGCCATCCGTAGTGAGTTATTAAGGCTGTCAACAAAGGGCTAAAGGCAAGCATACCTGCATACCCCACGGAGTTAAAAGAGAAAATTTCCATTAAAAATCATGTTAATTATCCACTGTTAAATTTAAATGCAATAATTCAAAATCCTCCCTTCCTGTATACAAGTTCGACAATATTGCCTGACGTTGGCCATTCAAAACAAAGGACATCAGCTTTTTAACATTATTCAAACCAGTCATTGCTATAAACTGGGTTATAATTTTGATTTTCAATTTTAGATATAGGGTTTTGTTCAGTCAAAAACGGGGACCACAATCAGAAGCCAATATTAAGGTGGCACCAAAAATCGCAGGCATGAGGTGGCAGGCCTCCCATAAAGGAGCACAGAGTGCGTCCCAACGACCCGTACGCGAGCATCGTGCCACCTCAGTAAATGGCCCCCATCGTGGTCGCCACATATAATTAATTCACAGTGGTCGGAGAAAACAAATTGACCACGTATTACCGCATGAGGATCCCAATAGAGCGAGGGCACTCGCCCGCGAGAAGTTCGCCTTGGCAAACCAGTCCAGCAGCAGGGCAAAGGAGGCATTCGTGGTCAGGTTGGCGCCCACGCCCGTCAAGACCGAATACGTGAAGAAGGCGTATCCCAGCGTTGGCACGGGAACGAATGACGTCGTCAACAGTCCTGCGCAGAGGGCAATGACCCCCAAGATTGTGACGATTCGACCACTCAGCTTGTGTGTAAGAAGAGAGCAGAGAGGACTAGCAAGGCCAGCCAGTGCAAGTGACAAAGACCCTAGCCAACCTGAAAACAAAACAGATACATGTACTAATTTATGTATAAAGTAATCATCATTCCTCTTATAGACAAGGCAAGCCTAGCGAAGCAGGTCCCAGAGCACACAAAATTATATTCAATTGAATCAGAATGGCTACAAAGTTTGTGGAACAAGGTAACGTGGTACATGTATTAAAGTGATGGTACTCAATAATCTCCTTTCGTCCTTCACATGGAGACATGACATATCATCCCTTCTCAGTGGCGTAAATCTGTGTCGGCGAATGGCGGATAGGGGGGTGACCAAAAGTCCAAAAACTGCCTAAGAAAATACTAGCCGTGTCAATTATAACACGATTACCACAATATATTACCGCCAGGCCCGGAACGTGGAATTGTGACGCAAAAGTCTCACTTTAGTAAACGACGGTGGGTAGTTGGACCGGGTGGACTTATTTGCTACATGTATTTTGAAAGTAGCTTTAATATATGAAGCAAGTGGCGCCCGACTAATGCACATGATGCGAGGTAACATACATGAACAGGCAAGTCTCGGCTTATCCCCGACCACTTTAAGAGACAGTCAGTCCTATTCATATAAATGACAGCGTGTCAGTCAGTGTAGCTAGGTACGACGAGGATAATATAGGCTGGCCCAGTTGAATCAGCAAATGCCTAACGCATTCGTAAACGTACACGTTTTGTTGAGCACAGCCTGGTTAAGCAAAGTGGCAAAAGGCTTTACCAGTACAAACCACTTTTTGGTACAATGCTTGTTACCACATGCACATTGCCTGTGACTACATGCATAACATTAACCTTTGCTTACAGCAGCACTAGTTTTGTTCACAATAGGAGTTAAGTTCTCATCTCGGTGCACTGTATGTCGGGACTAACCTGTCAATGCCGAGCTGGAATGGAAATCCTCCTGCAGGCTCACAAACAGTATGCTGAAGTTGAACAGGAGTCCAAGAGTGAAGAAAAACTGACCGAAACACGCGAATGTGACGACCCAACGCCACCATCCGCAACGGGATCCTGATGGGCACACCATATCGGCCGTACCGGTCTCACAGTACGCAACCTTCACCGTCACTTCTCCTTGATGTTTTTAGACGACCATCTAGAGAATAACAAGAAAGTGACTCTGGCAGTTCTGAGTGTAACGTACTCATGTATTTACGGGTGGGTTCTGAAGCAATGCTTTATTACAATGTTCATGTTGTGAACATAGTAGTACAAAAAATGTATATCGGTACATTGTACGGGAGCTTCAAAATGATACGTCATATATGACATCTCCCTGTTTTATACAAGGAGTTGTAAAATTGTAACTTTAACTGTAAACTTTTAACGGTCAACTTTAATTATAAACTTAATAACTGTCCATTTAATGTTTGTAAGTATGTTTGAATAAACATTTGCAATGGAGGTGAACGGCAAAGGTTTAACAATGGCCATGTGCGAGTTTCCAATAAAATCTGGCACTTGATGTGAAGGAAACGGACTTTGTGTGACCGAGTTGCATTTGTGGATTGTGTTTGTTGTCTAACTTAATTTGAGAATACGACTTACTTCAGTATGAGTATTAGTAGTTTGTGATACTAGAGTGTTCAGGTCCAGTTTAAAGTCCATGTGGACGGGGGTCTGACGATGTGTCTGGTTATGTAGGGTGGCTTTGTGGGTTGACTGATGCCTTGGTTTGCTGGTTTGGGGTTCGCGACATTTCGCGTTAGGTTTGGGGGTCTGGCCAGGTGTGGTCGTCTGAGGAATTGATGGATGGTCTGGCTTTGGCTTTTGGAAAACTGCTGGTGGGGGTGGTTTATTGGCCAGGTAGGTAAAGAGACGAAGGTATCGTCAATTGTGTCAGTACTTGCAGTGGCCATACTGAACTATGCACGACCTTGGTGCTTCATAGTGATCTACCACTGTGGCTGGAACCCACTGCTTAGCTCCTGAAAATGGTGCCATCCTCATCGGGTCTCCGGACTTAAAGCTATAGTCCATCATTTGTAATTTGTGCATTTTGTTTGTTTGAAGCAACAAAAGGGTTCAAAATCTAATGAAGGATACTGAACAACTAACCCGATGAAGTTTCAGCTAAGCTTCAGCTGTACATATCGAGAAAAACAGCATTCTAAGATCTCAATTTCAAATCAAAAGTTACTGAATCATGTTTTGAATTGTTTTGAATTGCAGCCATACGCAACGTAGGGCACTGATCCGACGAATTATAACAACCGCGCGCGCGTGTGCGTCGTTCCAATACTTGTGCGCGCTGCGCTGAATAACAAAACGAACTACTAATTTAAATTTTCCTACGGTGCTTCTTAAGAATCACCGTTGGAAATGCCCTCTTTCGTTGATTACTTCAAAATGACAGCTTCCCAGAAGGAATAATTTCACAGGGAGTTTAGTTCCCTTACTATCTTTCAACCAAGTTTGTTTTCAACAATAATTACGCCAGTTACTTTTCGGATGGCTGCAACTGATGGACTTTAGCTTTAAGTGGTTGTAAGTCATGTCCTTTCTTGTTGAAGTAATGTTGTTGTTGTTTATCCTTGTCTTGGTTGATTTGATGTTTTATGTCAGATGTCTTCTGCGCCTCGGGACGAAGCAGAGTTCGTGCAACAGGTAGCTTGTTTGGAGGCCTGCGTCCCATGAGCAGCTGAGCATGAGCAGGTGAGAGGTAACAGCTTGCGAGATGGGGTAGTGCGATAGTCAAGCATCGTGAGGTGTTTTATCCTGACCTTTCTTTTACAAGTGCTTCACTGTCTGAATGGCACGTTCAGCTTCCCTGTTGGACTGACTGAGGATGATGAAGATTTTTTTTCTTGATTATATAATTTTTTTTTTAAATCATTGTTTTTAACTCATTATTTTTCCATCATTAGGGCCTATGTCTTTATAATCACTTTTCTCAACTTTTTTTTCTTTCGCATATTTTTTGTATTTTTCTGTCTAAATTCAGTGTTATTTTCTGTCTTTTTCCTATCATCCTTCCCCCTTCTTATATTTTGTGTGTGTGTGTCTGTTGATCACGGTAATTATCTCCGGTGTATCATTTTTGTATTTAATGTTTAACTTTTTCTTGTCACTTTTAACTTTTGTAACTTTTTCTGTTTCTTGTCAGTTTTGTTGTTTTGGTTTTTGTTTGTTTCTGCTTTGCTTTTTTATCCTCCCCACTTAAGTCACCTAAGACGTTTTTCGACGTTTCAATTTATTCATTTTTTTAGTAGTTTTTTGTTTGCCTTTTCAATCATCCTTCCTCGTTTCAGTCTTTTTTGTGTGTTTGTGTGTGTGTGGGTATGTGCGTTTGTACGTGAACTATATACACCCCGAGGACAGACAGACAAAGGGAGAACAACAGATTCTTTGTTGTCCTCGAGAGTTCATCTTTTGTTGAAATCGGTCCTCGGTCGTGGGTTTGTGTGCTTAGTCTATGGGAGAGTGTTATATTACAGGGACAAAGGAAAAGACAAAGCATTGTCCTCGAGAGTATAGTAAAACACGACGGTGTGTTTATGGTGTAAATCGAGGACACACACGTGCAACATCATTGGTGAATCGAGGACAGGAACCAAATCAAGCACGACCTCGATTAGAAAACGTGTTCAAAACCAATGAGAGCAGTTTAGAGTACAAAAGAAAAGGGAAGAAGAACAATAGAACATCCTTGATTTACACCATAAACAAATCTGGGTGTACGTGTGGGTTTGTTTGTTTTCATTTGCTTGTTTTTGTTTGTTTGTGTTTTTTGTTAGTGTTTTTTTTTGTTATCTTGGTAATCTCCCTTATACATTTTTGTGACGGTTAGTGTTAAAATTCATTGTTTTTCTCTGTCAGTTTCTTATCTTACGAAACGCCCCGCCAACCTCAAATTTCAAATGCTGTTGCGCAAGAACGAAAAGTCATAGAGACCCCAAATTTTCAGAATTTGCATTTTCCCTAAGTATCTTTCAGTTCACCAACAAAGAAAACAATCCAAGAGGTGATGGTGTGCACCATTTGTTGAGTTGGCATGGAATGACCCTGCTGTTCTAATCTCTTCCATTCTTTTGGCAGATCAGGTGCTGTTTTTCTGTTAACTTGACATGCCTGATATAGGCCTCCGTAGTTTTGTTTTCGGCCGTGAGATTTTGCAGACAGATTTGGACAGTCTAGCAGTGAATCTCTTTACAATGAGTTTTTCATTGCTTTAGAGATTCTCGGTTTCAGTTCCTTTTTCCATTTGAAACTGTCTTCCGAAGATTTGTTGCACTGCAAAACTAGATGTGAAATTTTTCACGAAACTGATAAAGTACAATGTTAATCACGAGCTGCCATGCGTAACGGTTGACGTTTTATTTTTGAGTTTGGACTACAGTTTCTGTTACTCACTCATTGGATGTCTTTTTCAGATGCTTTCCTGCCATGTACTACTACTAGACAAGTTCTGGTTGCTTCATTTCCCGGCACAGTTGCAGAATACCCCGCCACTCGATCTATCCACCTCGTAGCCGGCTACAAGGTCACGGCTGATTGACCTCAATAAACATTCTCAGCGCTACTTGTAATTGTATGTACTATGCGTCATGCTCCATTGCACTACCACTTCGTGACCGCGTAGCCGCCAACAGGGTAGTTGGTTTGGACTTTTTTCAGCAACTCCCATTCCTTTTGTGTTGCTTCGTTCTCAAGCATATTCAGGGGACTCCCACTCCGTAGCCTCGTAGCCGCCAACAGGGTGGTTGCATGGTTTGGACTTAGAATTTTTTTCAGCAACTCCCATTCATTTTGTGTTGCTTCGTTCTCAAATAATGGACCCCCACTCAGTTCGCGTAGCTGGCATGCAATGGACTTGAATTGTTTCTTTTGCAGTGATTCCAACCTCGTAGCCAGTGATTTTGGGGGTGTATTTCCGAGTGGCGGGTATTACTCTTAATTGACTCGCGGTGTATTTACGTGTGGGTTATGCGCTAGCATATCGGTACGGGAGCCTCAAAATGACAAATGTGACACTGAGTATACAACGAGGTTATAGTTGCCAAGAAAGGTGTCAGGCGGCCCCCTCACGGCAAACTTAGGGTGTAACTTCAATATTGACGTTTTTGATATAAAGTCATTTTTGAGTTATTGAGGGCGCTGTTTCCATTAAACGAACCCTTAATTCCACACGGCCTTCCGTTTTAAAGATAGCGGGGTGTATCTCGTGCACAAATATGTGCTCGTTTGATTCAGTTTCTTTGACAAATAGTGCATATTGAGACGCCCTGTTTTGTGCTAGATGTGACCAGATGAGACAAGAAACAAGGAATCCTGGAACACAACGTATTTGTATGTGTCTCTCCTCACAAAGTCTGGTTTATATGTACAGGAGCATAACAAAATTGTATACCAAACCATCAGCACACAAGCATTCACAAACAATTAAATCTGCCCGTCATCTTTCTAAAGCTAAATTATCAGAACTAAAAGTCCTATGGGTCGGACCAGTTGGCTCCTCAAACTTGCCTGCCAAATTATGCTAAGTAGGTTAAATGCTGGCTTCTGATTGGTCATTGCGATTACGTTCTATCAACTATCCAGACGATATGCGTAATACCGGCCGCTCCCTTTCATATGTGCTATGTCCGTCGTGTGCAATGCAGTCACATCACGAGGGGAATTTTTTGAACTATGCCGCTCTGCATTTGCAAGACTACTATAATATAAATAGGCATTACAACAAAAATGATTTCTGACAGTTACTGTTGTAGTGAGTGTAGCCTACTGTAATGTACATGATGTAAAAGTCTTTTCTTATAATGCAAAATTACTCACGTGGTCGTGTCTGTCAATTGAAAGAAAGGATTCACACAATGTCGAACGTCATGTGGTGCATGTGGAACACCCAATTTGTGTGTGCGCGTTGCACGTTGTGCGTAGGGCCTATTTATTGCAAAGAGAGCGCGCCGCAGACTTGGGTTCAAACATCTCGTGAAGGGTAAGTTTTTAAGAGAGAAATACATTTTCCACCGATTTTGTATTGAAATTGAAGTTTATTTCAACTGTGTTCAGATTTAAGTCATGTAAAATATTAAAATCAAGCAGATTCTGTGGGTGAAGTGTTATAAAACAAATATTGAATGCTTTATATCGTGGTGAAGTAAAACTAGCCTCCCTCGGTGATCCATGGACCATTCTATTTCCCCTCGGCTTCGCCTCGGGAAAATAGAATGTCCATGGATCACCTCGGGAGCCTAGTTTTACTACACCACTCGAAGCATTCAATATTTGTATACTATATCGTAGTACAAAGAGACATGATGACTTGAAGAGCTGCTAATTGCATAACAAAGCAAATGAAAATAAATAATTTGCAAGTGACCATTTCAGAAATTACATAGACTTCCTTTTCACAGCCTCCCCTCCCCCCCCCCACCCGGGGGCATTGCTAGGGGTTGAGGGTTGGGTGTGACCACCCACCAATAACTTGGCTTTGTCGGTAAAATCATTACCACATGGGCAAAAATCATGTATTTGCAAGCCGCAATGAATAACAATGGCCATATCCATTGAAATACATGTACTTTAAAACAGCTACCACTGTAGTGAAAACTCAAAACGGCTTCTATTTTGATTGATATCATTGATTGGCGTTGTTAGGCAAGGCTAATCCGATTATGTACTCAGACGCTATAATACGCAGTGAAATCCATGCGCCCCAAAAAACATGGCCTTTTGAACGTTTTGTCTCTAAGAAAATATACTTAGTGTGATTGAAATGTGAAATTATAACGGAAGACGACATTCTAAACTTCATGTCAGTGAAAAAAATATCGGTCATCGATGCGGAAACGTCAATACTGGTTACTGGTAAAGCTGACCTTCAAGTCTGGAAGAAATCGTTCGAAAACTTCCCCAAATGCATGTATTGACCTCAATTTCTAGGAATCTCTCCAAGTTGTCATTTAAGGAGTAGTTCAACAGTCAACACTTATATCATCTAAGAATATTCCGAATTTCAGCTTAATCTGTTGTTGCAAACGCCAGTATACCAACCAGAACCATCTCCATGGAAATTTTCGACGAGGCTTTTCTGTTGACACAACCGACGTGCCGCAGTCGCGGATCTCAGGGGCGGATCCAGGAATTTTCGCAGGGGGGGGGGGGGGGTTCGTCAGCAAAAAAATCTGAAAATGTACACAGGTTTTTTTTTTTCCGGACACTTGGCCTCCGTGAAATAAAAAAACTGAGGGAGGGGGGGGGGGCTGTAGTGTGGGGTTTCGAGTTATTTTTTAGGAATTTGTATGATAATTTTTTTTGGGACAGAGCGTGAAGGAGGCTCTTCTCCAAATTTATACTGCATACCACAATGAATCGGAACCCATTATTATGCTATCACTTGTATCACCGTGGGACCCCCTTCAATGGCAAAAGCACTGTGCTAGCTATCGTTCAACCGTCACGGGGCAGTTGCTTTGTAAACTAGGGTGCACAATACTTTCTCCATTGAAGGGGGCCTCAGGAGTGTACAGTGATCACGTGCCCGGATTCGTCTATATTTTTGAAACAAAATTCGGGACACAAGCTTTATTAATTCTTAAAGGGGCGGGCGTGTTTACACAACATGTTTTATTCTCCTCCTTACTGGAATAAATATATAGGCCGCCGAAGTGCAAACGAAGAGGACGACAATGACAAGTAGACTAAGAACGTAGTCACCCGTGACGTCATAAATTGCACCTAGCAACAGGAAAAGAGAAGGAAATAAGCATCAAGAAAGTCTGAGAGAATTATGACAGACAGCGCAAGCATAGTAAAGCAGCTGCTCACTAAATGCACAAAATTCTTTTCAATTATTGATTCAGGTTGTGTGTTCACACTGGAGGAGACTATTCATTTATCTGTGTACAATGGACCAGATTCGGCACATTCATCGGCGTTACAGACAGTCAGTAAAATAGGTGTAAAGTGACCCTCTGGGACCAGATATATTACCGAATGGTACTTTTTGTGTCTATTAAACACTCTCTTTCTCTAGTTGAACTATAACTTCTTTTTACTCAGTGTATACGCCTATGTACTTAAGATATTTACCCGCTAACGGTGCACTGATCAGAACTCCGATTCCGTCGGGAACTAACGTCATAATCATAACACCTTTGGTGCCATACTGCCCGTGGAACAGTTCAGCTGCAGCTGTAAATTGTGTTGCATAGACGCTTGACCGTAGAAACCCAGAAACTGGAAGCCATTACAAACAAACAAACAAACAAGCAAACATAAGACGACCAAACTAAACAGTGTGAATCAAACATTTCCACTGACGTTACAAATTTGTGTGACTTAGTGTTTTTAATAGACTCTCAGATCAAAACAATGGAAATGTTTGACGGTTTCAAGAATTTTCGTTGGAAGTCAATGCCAGCCAACATGTGGCGACCATTCCCCCCGAAAGACACAAAATTGTTTTCATGTGCATATATTCTATCGTTTTGCTTCATCAGCGCGCGAGTGGCAAAAATGTTGAACCTCCTACCACATCATGATTCCCTCATGAATAACGCGTATGTTAAAGAGAATAGGCCTATACAAGAAAGTGTGGATTCGTAATTTAAGAATTCACGAGGCGCGAAGCGCCGAGTGCATTCGTAATTTAAGAATCCACACTTGCGAGTGTATTCTTCGACTTAAACCACTGCGTCAACAGACGTATTGGAAAGAAATGTTGCAACCTAACGCCACTTTTTTCTTCATATATCATCTCAATGAAGGTCATTCGTTGCAAAAAATGATGATAAGACATGGATCTGGGACTGAGAAATGTTTCCAATTTGTTTGGAAATACTTGAAATGACTCTCCATAGACTTTGTACACAAGCGCGGAAGTGCATGGCGTCAGGTTGCAACATTTTTCCTGGCGTGTTTAGCATATCGCCACACCCGTACAGCCAAGTCATTTGTGTGTATAGGCCCCTTACGTCAAAATGGATAGTTCAGACGACGATTCCTTTCTGACTAAAAATAGTTTTTTGCAGTGACGGCGGAGAATCTGACAGTGAAGATGCATTGGTAATTTTCGGAAAGCAAGTTTTCACGCAGACGGTCCTATTCATGCTCATTATGGAGAACAATTGCCCGACGTGTTCAAAGTGAGGATTCGTAATTCCGAATCCACACTTTACTAAAGATTCGTAGATCCGAATCCACACTTTTAACAATAGTGTGACGTCATAGCAATGGTTTAATACATAATTATCACACAGTGAACAGTGCAAGTTTACAGGCTGTGAACGTATTTTTTCCGGGGTATTTACATTTCTCGATTGGAATACAGCTCACTTACTTGTCCTGCCTTTTTGTTGTTAACGGGTAGAATAGGTCATTTGTTATGCATTTGTTTCGTTTGGAGTAACAAGTACTCAAATCTAAAGACGGCCGGGTGCTTAACAACTAACCTGATGAAGTATTAGCTCTGTGTGAATATGTACATTCCCAGAAAACACTAATCTAGGATCTCGATTTCAAAAAGAAGAAGAAAAGAAATAAATTGCCCGAATTCCGAGCATCCGGAAAGTGTTTTCAGTCGCATACGTATTTCGTACGCTTGCCATTTCAATATAGCCCCTACGTATCTCGAATTCGCATCAAGAGATTAGCTGTTGTCTTGCACTAAAAACCAGAAAACATTATGCCTGGACTTACTCACTGCAAGAAGCACCATCACACCAAACGTCTTGGCAATGGTCATCAACCCCAGAACGACGGTTCCCAGGAGACATGAGGCCATCAATAGATAAAGATACAAGAAAGGCAGACGATCTCCAATCACGGCTATGAGGAACTTCCCGCCAAGTTCCGCCAAAGCAAAGTACATGATGACGGAGGCAATTTGGTTGCTGTCCAGAGCAAGTCCGTGCATCAAACTAGCCTGCAAGAAAAAAACCCAAGTTTACTTTTATATTCCAACTTTGAGCCGGTCAGATCGAGAACGTTGGCTTACCAAAGTTGGGTAGAGACGACGGGGAGGGGGGGGGGGGGGGGGGGTTGTGCGTTCGAGAAACATGACCCCTCACCGAAAGAAGCTGCACAAACTGCATGTACAAACCGTCTATAGACGAGACCTTATACAGCTGTAGTACAAATATTACAAACTGTTCATGTATCAAACTTGGTTGTCCCAAACTTATAGATTAGTATGTTATAGTTTAGAATTTAAACAGTTGATGTGTGGTTACATTATTTTGAGATGGTGGTTCAGAAGCTTTACGTTTATACTGTACAACAGCATAAATAGATGACTGAGCACCATTGATTCTAACACATCAAGCAAAACCAATCTTCTGTAACATTTTAACTGACGACTTGAGATTGCCTTCCAGTTACATTCTTCTGAAATTTTACAATTCTGATCAGAACCAATTTTGGACCTCCTCAAAAACCAAAGCTATTAAACTAAACATGCCCCAAAAGGTTAACAATTTCCCCTACATGTGGATTTGTGGGAAACGTACGTAATTAATATTGAAGAAAGTCCAGCCCACGTATGAGAAAACCGAAGCCAAGTACCACGCCCAAGCCTCAGGGTTCGTTAAAGCACTAATTAGCCTTCCACGAAAATGCCTCTTATCTCCAACTTCGAGAGATCCTTGATTTGAAATGTGTGCTTCCTCATTGTTGGTAGTTTTATCGTCAGTTTCTCTTGCTTCATCGTCAGTCTCTTCAATGCAGCCGTCATCATGAACCTGCTTCCCCGGGACCATGCTCTCCAATTCATGTTTCTCATCACCAGGAGACTCATCGGGCGCCCTAGCGTAGTCCTCGGTTGATGGTGGGTCAGCCAGCAGCAGACCGTCAGCTATCCCGATCACCGTATTCCACCGCTGAGAATTCTCAGCGCATTACGCCATCCGTAGTGAGTTATTAAGGCTGTCAACAAAGGGCTAAAGGCAAGCATACCTGCATATCAGACAGATTAACAGAGCAATTTGCAATTACAATAACATTAAAATAGTCTACAGTAGACTAGAATATAGTACACTATATAGAATAAATCATACAGTTCCTTTCTGTATAAGGTCCACGGCAGTGCATTATGGAGTCAATCATTAACCTGCACGTCTCTACCGACTTTTAATAACTCTAACCGCTAGAAATTGGATCAAAACTGCGTTTAGTTCTATAAAAGACAAGAAAAAACTGTGTGTGTCTACATAGTTGTGGGAAACTATCATCGCATTTACCGGTTGTGGATCCCATTAGAGCGAGGGCGCTTGCCCGCGAGAAGTTCGCCTTGGCAAACCAGTCCAGCAGCAGGGCCAAGGAGGAATTCGTAGCTAGGTTGGCGCCCACGCCCGTCAAGATCGAAAACGTGAAGAACACGTATCCCAGTGTTGGCACGGGAACGAGTGACGTCGTCAACAGTCCTGCGCAGAAGGCAATCACTCCCAAGATGGCGACGGTCCGACTGCTCAGCTTGTTTGTAAGGAGATAGCAGAGAGGACTAGCAAGGCAAGCCAGTGCAATTGACAGAGACCCTAGCCAACCTGAAAGCGAAACAGGCATTATATAAAATAATCCTAAAGCATACTTGTTGTACCTTCACAATAATTCTTTTAGTAGACACTTTTTAATATTTGTACCACTTCAAAGAGGAGACACTGTTTTTAAATACTATGTAGATGCTATTCGACCCCTGGTTAGTCTTAAATCAGAAATCTAAAGAAGTCTTTATTTATTTAATTAGGCTAAATTTGTTGTTCTATTTCTGGTTACGTGTACTCTTGTCAGTGTTCTTATACGCCTATTTGTACATTTACGTTATATGTTTTTTTGGTTTTAATGTGAAGTTTTTAAGTGTTTTATACATTATATTTGTGTGCAGAACGAGGAGACAAGTTTCATGTTTTTACATGATGAGAATAAATAAATAAATAAATAAATAAATAAATAAATAAATAAATAAAAATAAATAAATAAAGTCTGGTCCCCTGCGACTAACCAATGTTAACATAATGCAAAAAAAAAATAAAAAAAATCCCTGAATATAAACGTCACCACCCTTGCAAACCTTGATTCATCGCTTTACGCATGCAGACTGTTTTTTTGGCAGCGCTTTAGTTTCCAAACGCTGCTTGGCAACGACTTCGAACGGCCCGGCTGTAGCCAGCATCAGGCATGCCCAAATCAAGTTCTCATCTCGCTGGATCGTATTTCCGTACTAACCTGTCAACGCCGAACTGGAATGGAAATCCTCCTGCAGGCTCACAAACAGTATGCTGAAGTTGAACAGGAGTCCACGAGTTAAGACAAACAGACCGAAAGTCGCGAATGTGACGACCCAACGCCACCATCCGCAACGGGACCCTGATGGGCACACCATGTCAGCTGTACCAGTCTCAGAATACGCATCCGTTACTGTCGCAGCATTTCACTCCGGCCTTCAGTCCTTCCTGTTCAAAAAATCATAAAATTGGTCACTTCCTGAAACCGATGAATTCTTGAGAAAACTTAATGTTGTTTCCAGACCAAAAGATTCCGCCATATCTGACGGATAACTTAGGAAATGTAGATGTCAATGTCGCATGACCAAACAGACACGGAACAGCGTTGAAACTCAAGTACACGATCGGACGAGAACAGGGCGATTTACTGTGTCGTGCTCTATTTTTGAATGTGACGTCTACACCAACAAATGATCTATAAAAGACGTCATTGGATCGTTCTCATAAGAGCAATGAAAAGACTTCAGGCAGTCAATCCGGTGTTTGCTCGTCACGGTTCCACACCATAAAACCAAGCCACTACATGAATTTCTTACCGTTTTGCCAAAAAGGAAATTCACGCTGTTCAAAGTCTTCTTAACATGAGTTTCTAATGTCGCACATCGATGTTGCACAATACAATTCACAACAAATGTCTTTGCAGTGTTATTATGATGCGAAAAGACAGTGTGTGCCCTCTCGGTGTCCGGGTTCTATCGATGGTTTCTGCAAAAAGCCTTTGAAAATAAACAATGGTAGCGTTTGAGCAAAGGTCAAGATAATAATCAGCGCGATAAAGTGTATATTTGTATTAGTCCCGCCAAATAACAATAAAAATGGACTGGTGGCTTACCTGGCCGCCGATAAAAAAAATGACCGAGCCTATCGGAGTCGGGACGTCGTTGTTTGAACTCTGATCGGTGTTAAAAGTCTACCCACGTGGCGGGCTATTGGCCAACAGGAATGGGTAAACTGTCTCAGGTATTTTAATATGAAATAATTAAAGTGAGGAAGGAATATTTCTCAAAAGACGTGAAGCCTATCTTGGGTTTGTGTTGTGGAGAACAAGGCATTAGATATGCATGTAATGGACCAAACAGAAGATGGGATATGAATGTCGCTTGGGATAAAAAAGATTCGCGGGCCAGCCAGGCCTTCTTATCCCCCCCAACCCATTTCGTTTCCGAAGCCACCTGGGTACATACACATATACTGTAGTGGAGACCAGCTAACTAAAATAATTTCAAGAATTTTATATAATAAACAAAGTTCATTCAGTGTTAATTCTGTTTTGCAAGGAACGATCTAAGGGGGAAACTTTAAGTCTCCTGTGGTTTTTTATTCTATTTCCGAGTCCAACTACTGCATGATCCACAACAGATCCAGCCAACAACAATAAATCCACTCAAAAGATACCAATTCTCATTAGGAGGTCCACGTTTAATAATCAAGGCAGTCAAGAAATCCAAATCGGAAATCATAAAAAAAGATCGCTAAAATGATAACAGTAATGTGGTGCTTATATATAGCGCTTTATACCAAAGGTCTCAAAGCGCTTCAACAATATTACCTCTGTTCGTCAGGCCACGAGACCAGTTTTTGCAGCAGCTGGAGCTGAGCGTATTCTGGTCTCTACCTTCACCGGTGCCCATATAATACTCCTGGGTGGAGAGAGGCAATTGTAGTAAAGTGTCTTGCCCAGAACACAAGCATCATGTTCCCCGTAAGGGTTCGAATCTGCGTACCACGGCACGTGAGTCGAACCATGGAGCAAGGAAATCCGTTTTCCTTGCTCCATGGTCGAACACCGTAAACATTGGACCGCAGCGCTCCAGCCTGAAAATACACCCTGAATATCAGCCATATGGTTGCGAAGGGCGATTTCTAAAGGTTACGATAACACTTTATTTTGAATGAAACTACATGTTCACAGACATGGTCACGTTGGCGGGTGAAATCTTTGAAAATTAATTTCTCCAGTTTGGAAGACCGTATCTTCATACAACTTTCAGGATTTATTTCCCCCATAATGATCCAAGTATGTGCTAAAAGTCGTTGTGATATGTTCATTACTTTTCGTTGAAATCGGAAAAATAGGTCTCGCTACGTGCAATTTTGAAAATTGTAACACTGGCGTGCGCAATATCTATCAATCTTTTCAAGCCTCACGAATATTAATTAGGTTCCTATCCATTACGGTGTGCAGTAAACAATGGGATAAAAGCCTCCTTCACGAGTTGTTAATTAACAAATATCACCCTTTTTGCCGGCTTCCATTGGTCGATGCCGAGACCCACGCCATGTCACGCCGAGTGACGCTAATGAATATGCTAATATGCCCGTCATCAATGTGTGCTGGGCCGAAATCGGTCAGCCGTAGCGCCTACGGCGCTTTGCTGAACAATGCACACGGGTTGGGTCGGCAAACAATTTTTTTGTTTTTCTTCCCGATGGAGATTGTTGTAACACTAGCCTCCGCAACAACAGATTAAGCTGAAATTCGGAATATACTTAGACGATATAAGTGTTCAACTCACTCCCAGTTCAACAACTGGGATAAATTCCTAGGAATTGGGATAAATACATACATTTGGGGAAGTTTTCGAACGATTTCTTCCAGGCTTGAAGGTCAGCTTTGATAGTAACCAGTACTGAGGTTTCGGCATGGATGACCGCGATTTTTTTTACTGCCATGAAGTTTAGAATTTCTTCTTCAGTTGGAATGTAACATTTCAATCATACCGAGCATATTTTTCTGAGAAACACAACGTTCAAAATGCCATGTTTTGGGGGGTTCGTGAATTTCACTGCTCAGTTATAGCGTCTGAAGAATGAATTGTAATTTCGATAAATTGCACATTGAGAAAAGCAGCGGTATAATGTTGATGCATGGGCCGTTTGTGTTTAAAATATCGGGCACTTTGATGGGACGCATGGCATGTTCGCTTAAAAATGACGGATTCAAACAACTTATTTCAGTGTCACGCCGATGTTCTATTCATATTATCGTAAACCATTATTATGCTATCCTTTTTTTCACCGTGGGAACCCCAGTGATGGCAAAAGCATTGAGCTAGCTATCGTTCTGATAATCCGTCACGGGGAAGTTGCTTTGTACATTAGGGTGCACAATGGTTTCTCCATTGAAGGGGGCCTCGGGAGTGTACAGTGATCACGTGCCAGGGTTCGTCATTATTTTTGAAACGAAATTCGGGACACAATCTCCAAATTCGTATAGAGGGCGGGCGTGTTTACACAACATGCACGGCCTGATTAATTCTCCTTCTTACTGGAATAAATATATAGGCCGCTGAAGCGCAAACGAAGAGGGCGGCAATGACAAGAAGACTAAGAACGTAGTCACCTGTGACGTCATAGATTGCACCTAGCAAAAAGAAAAGAGAAGAAAATAAGCACTTATGCTAGACAACGCAACATAGTAAGCTGCTCACTGAATGCACACAATTCTTTCTAATAATTCAGGCTGTGTGTTCACACTGCATGGAGGAGACTGTTCTTGTATCTGTGTACAATGGGCCAGATTTAGCACATCCACCGGCGTTACAGGGTAATCCTATATGACAGCACTGCCTGGTGAGTAGGTCAATGAGTGAAAAAAGTATTGCATGTATTACCGAATGGTACTTTTTGTGTCTAATAAACTCTTTCTCTAGTTGAAATAACATGTACACCCATGTGTTGGACGTATTTACCCGCTAACGGTGCACTGATCAGAACTCCGATTCCGGAGGGAACTAACGTTATAACCATAACACCGTTAGTGCCATACTGCCCGTGGAAAAGTTCAGCTGCGGCTGTAAATTGTGCTGCATAGACGCCTGACCGTAGAACCCCAGAAACTGGAAGCCATAACAAACAAACATAAGACAAACAAACCGAACAATGTGAATCAAACACTCCACGGACGTTATAACGTTGTGTGACACAGTGTTTAGGCTTTTCAAGAACGAATAATGGAAATGTTTGACCGTTTTGAGAATTTTCGTTGGAATACAATATCAGCCAACATGGAGCGGCCTTTAATTGTCTTGATGTGCATTCTATCGTTTTGCTTCATCAGCGAGCGAGTGGCAATTCTTGTTTGAAACTCTGTCTACTGATTCCCTCATTAATATTGCGTATTACACTTCTAGATCACACAGTGAACAGTGCAAGTTTAGGCTGTGAACGTATTCGTACCGGGCACCACTTAGGACGGGACGCTGTATCAATCGCGGCACGTATCACGTTTCTCGATCGGAATACAGCTCACTAACCTTCCGGAATTGTCCTGTCTTTTTTGGTTGTTTACAGATCATTTGTCATCTGTGCATTAGCAATAATTAAGAGATAAGTTGTTGTCTTGCACTAAAAATCTGAGAACATGCCTTGACTTACCCACTGCAAGAAGTACCATTACACCAAACGTCTTGGCAATGGTCAGAAACCCCAGAACGACGGTTCCCAGGAGACAGGAGGCCATCAACAGATAAAGATACAAGAAAGGCAGACGATCTCCAATCACGGCTATGAGGAACTTCCCGCCAAGTTCCGCCAAAGCAAAGTACACGATGACGGAGGCAATGCGGTTGCTGTCAAGATCAAGTCCGTCCAGATAATTAGCCTGCAAGAACCAAAGCATTGTTTTTTAATTCAAACTTTGAGCCTGTAAGATCGAGAACGTCAGCTAACCATAGATGGGTAGAGACGATGGGGGGGGGGGGGGGGGCTGTTGTGCGTTCGAGAAAACTGACCTCTCACCAAAAGAAAGGAAAAATAAACCAAGTTTATGTTTGTGGACAAACACAGGGCTGTTTCGGCATGTTTTTGTTGCATTTTTATGTCATGTAATAGACTGATAGAAAAACGCAGTTGAAAAATGCAGAGTGATCAGAGCCAATGGTTAATAAAAAAAATCGTTGGAAGCAAGTGCGCATATTTTACCACTTTCAAATTACAAGGCACTTCCGGTTAAAACCGGAAGGAAGGGTCACGTGATTTAGAACGTTATATCAAAAAACAAAATCAGATCTCTCACAGTTGATTTTATATTGATTTTAAAAGAGTAAATCTAGAAATCTTTGGTTGCTTGTAATCTGATACTTAATTACCTCATTGTAACGTCATTACCAAAAAGCTCGAGAACTATGCTAACTGTGCTATTTGAGGCAAAAAACAGGAGTAAATTTCGTGATTTTCGGTGACGTCATCAATTTTTCTGCCCTTCGCCATACACATCAACTGATTATTTATTTTAAACATTTTTCAACCTGCCGCTAATAATATCTTATGATGTCACCAGAATTTTTTTTTGAAGGACAACCTAGCAAGAGACTAACATCGTTGAAAGCAAGTTCACTTGTTTTTCTACTCTCAAATTACAAGGCACTTCCCCCTTGGACCGGAAGGAAGGGTCACGTGATTTGACACACACGAAAAAAAAAATGAAGATCCTGGATATTTCATCAATTCCCGCAAAAGTCAAGTTCAGGTCTCCCACGGTTGATTTTATACTTTAGCGTGACATCACGTGACCCATGATGATGTCATCATGACGTCACTCCATTTGTCATTTAAAACACATCCCGGTCTAGGTACATACCAAGTTGCACTCCAATCGGACATGTAGTTCCGGAGATATAGACGTTCTAAATATGCACCTTTATTGTGACGTCAAGTGACACGTGATGATGTCATGATGACGTCAATATTTGGCACACATCTGCAGCTGTTTGTCTAAGTGTGCCAAGTATAAAGGCAATCGGATTGATTTTAGAGGCCAAAGTGCCAGGAACAAAAAAAAACGTGTACAAATGCTATTTAAAAATGACTTTTCCGACCTATTCCGAATGACACCTGCTTTTGTAATTTAAGAAAGTTTTTGAAGGTGGAAAATGCGATTTTCTTGCGCAAGTTACGTTTCGGCTGGGTCAAAACTACCCCAACCCCTATCCCGCCGCCAGGCGCATTGACGTGTATAAAGGGATGTTGCGCAATATCGCATTTCTTGACCAGTTAACCCCAGATTTCGGCTCAACAAAAAAAGCCTGCAATCTGTCTACGACATGGCTGTTCACAACAAAAACGTACAAGTATAGATTGTGTTCAGCCATCGGGAAATGTGTCCCATACTCCACAATCGCAATAAAAGAGCAAAAACAATGGCTGGTTCGGCTGTTTGCCGAAACAGCCAAATCAGAGTGGTCTGTACAAACTGCACAAACTGCATGTACAAACCGTCTATAGCGGAGACTTAAAAACGTCCATAAACAGTACAAATATTACAAAGAGTGTGTCAAACATAGGTAATCCAAAACTAATAGATTTTGCATTTGAGATGGTGGTTTAGAAGCTTTACGTTGATTCGTAATTGCACAACAGAAGTAATACATGACTGAGCACCATTGATTCTCACACATACGGCAAAAAACATCTTTTATACAATAGGAATTGCCGACTAAATTAACCTTCCAGTTACATTCTTCTTGAATTTTACAGAAACAATATTGGACCTCAATAACCAAAGCCATGAAACTAAAGGCGCTAAGAAAAGGGCAACATTTTCCCCAACATATAGATTTGTGGGAAACATACGTAATTAGTATTGAAGAAAGTCCAGCCCAAAAATGAGAAAACCGCAGCAAAGTGCCATGCCCAAGCCTCAGGGTTCGTTAAAGCACTAATTAGCCTTCCACGAAAATGCCTCTCATCTCCAACTTTGAGAGATCCTTGATTTGAAATGTTTGCTTCCTCGTTGTCGGTGGTTTTGTCGTCAGTGTCTCGTGCATCATCGTCAGTCCCTTCAATGCAGCCGTCATCATGAACCTGCTTCCCCGGGACCATGCTCTCCAATTCATGTTTCTCATCACCAGGAGACTCATCGGGCGCCCTAGCGTAGTCCTCGGTTGATGGTGGGTCAGCCAGCAGCAGACCGTCAACTATCCCGATCACGAGTATTCCACCGCTGAGAATTCTCAGCGCATTACGCCATCCGTAGTGAGTTATGAAGGCTGTCAACAAAGGGCTAAAGGCAAGCATACCTGCATAAATTATCGAACAGAGTAAGAGAGAACATCAATTGCCATGAATTATATTAAACTATCATCATACAGTCGCTTTCTGTAAGGTACGGTGCAAGATAATTTTGAACGAATTAAACATTTTACTTTACCGAATGTGGATCCCATTTGAGCGAGGGCGCTTGCCCGCGAGAAGTTCGCCTTGGCAAACCAGTCAAGCAGGAGGGCCAAGGAGGCAGTCGTGGCCAGGTTGGCGCCCACGCCCGTCAAGATCGAAAACGTGAAGAACGCATATCCCAGCGATGGCACGGGAACGAATGACGTCGTCAACAGTCCTGCGCAGAAGGCAATCACCCCCAAGATGGCGACGGTTCGACTGCTCAGCTTGTGTGTAAGGAGAGAGCATAAAGGACTAGCAATGCAAGCCAGTGCAAGTGACAAAGACCCTAGCCAACCTGAAAGCGAAACAGGCATAACAATGATAAAATAACCCCGAAGTATACTTTTAATCTTTATAGCAATCATTCTGTTAGTAGGCCTAGACACTTTTAAATAATTTTACCACTTCAAGAGGAGAGACTGTTTTTAAATACAATGTAGATGCTACTCGTCCCCTGGTTTAATAGTCTGGAATCGGGAATCTAAACAAATCTAGGCCCCTGCGACTGCCCAATGTTAACATAATGCAAATTAACATAAAGCAAAAACTCTTTCATGAAGTTCCCTGCCGGTAACGTCATCACTCTGTCTTGCAGACCTTCATTCACCGCTTTAAGCATGCGGTCTTTTTATGACAGACCTAAGCTTCCAAACGGCTTGCCAACGACCACGAACGGTCCGGCTGTAGCCGGCATCAGGCATACCGAAATCAAGTTATCATCTCGCTGGATCGTATTTCCGTACGAACCTGTCAACGCCGAGCTGGAATGGAAATCCTCCTGCAGGCTCACAAACAGAATGCTGAAGTTGAACAGGGGTCCGAGAGTTAAGAAAAACTGACCGAAAGTCGCGAATGTGACGACCCAACGCCACCATCCGCAACGGGACCCTGATGGGCACACCATGTCGTCGGTACCAGCCTCAGAATACGCATCCGTTACTGTCGCAGCATTTCATTCCGGCCTTCAGTCCTTCCTGTTCAAAAAATCATAAAATTGGTCACTTCCTGAAACCGATGAATTCTTGAGAAAACTTAGTGTTGTTCCCAGACCAAAAGAGTCTGCCATATCTGACGGATACTTAGGAAATGTAGATGTCATGTCGCATGACCAAACAGACACGGAACAGCGTTGAAACTCAAGTATATTAATTCACGATCATCGGGACGAGGGCCGGGCATGGCAAATTTCCTGTCGTGCTCTATTTTTTTAATGTGACGACTACACCAACCAGTGATCTATTAAAAGACGCCATTGGATCGTTCTCAAAAGATCAATAAAAGGACTTCAGGCAGTCAATCCGATGTTGGCTCTTTCCACACCATGAAACCAAGTCACTACATGACTTTCTTACCGTTTTGCCAAAAAGGAAATCCGCGCTTTTCAAAGTCTTCTTAACATGAGTTTGTAATGTCGCACATCGATGGTGCACAAAACAATTCACAACAAATGTCTTTGCAATTTCAACATGATGCGAAAAGACAGTGAGTGCACTCCCGGTGTCCGGGTTCTATCGATGGTTTCTGCAAAAAGCCTTTAAAAACAAACAATGGTAGCGTTTGAGCAAAGGTCAAGATAATGATCAGTGCGATAAAGTCTGACAAAGAAAAAGGAAATTCAAAGGGTACAATTGCACAATCGCTGGCATAATCGACAAAATCAAGTTCAATCTCTGACTCTGGCTTTCCAACTGGAGTTCGTACGACACAGACTTTTATATTTGTATTAGTCCCACCATATAACAATAAAAATGGATTGGTGGCTTACCTGGCCGCCGATCAATAATGACCGAGCCTATCGGAGTCGGGACATCGTTGTTTGAATTCCGATCGGTGTTAAAAGTCTACCCACGTGGCGGGCTATTGGCCAACAGGAATGGGTAAACTGTCTCAGGTATTTTAATATGAAATAATTAAAGTGAGGAAGGAATATTTCTCAAAAGACGTGAAGCCTATGTTGGGTTTGTGTTTTGGAGAACAAGGCATTAGATATGCATGTAATGGACCAAACAGAAGATGGGATATGAATGTCGCTTGGGATAAAAAGATTCGCGGGCCAGCCAGGCCTTCTTATCCCCCCCAACCCATTTCGTTTCCGAAGCCACCTGGGTACATACACATATACTGTAGTGGAGACCAGGTAACTAAAATAATTTCAAGAATTTTATATAATAAACAAAGTTCATTCAGTGTTAATTCTGTTTTGCAAGGAACGATCTAAGGGGGAAACTTTAAGTCTCCTGTGGTTTTTAATTCTATTTCCGAGTCCAACTACTGCATGATCCACAACAGATCCAGCCAACAACAATAAATCCACTCAAAAGATACCAATTCTCATTAGGAGGTCCACGTTTAATAATCAAGGCAGTCAAGAAATCCAAATCGGAAATCATAAAAAAAGATCGCTAAAATGATAACAGTAATGTGGTGCTTATATATAGCGCTTTATACCAAAGGTCTCAAAGCGCTTCAACAATATTACCTCTGTTCGTCAGGCCACGAGACCAGTTTTTGCAGCAGCTGGAGCTGAGCGTATTCTGGTCTCTACCTTCACCGGTGCCCATATAATACTCCTGGGTGGAGAGAGGCAATTGTAGTAAAGTGTCTTGCCCAGAACACAAGCATCATGTTCCCCGTAAGGGTTCGAATCTGCGTACCACGGCACGTGAGTCGAACACCGTAAACATTGGACCGCAGCGCTCCAGCCTGAAAATACACCCTGAATATCAGCCATATGGTTGCGAAGGGCGATTTCTAAAGGTTACGATAACACTTTATTTTGAATGAAACTACATGTTCACAGACATGGTCACGTTGGCGGGTGAAATCTTTGAAAATTAATTTCTCCAGTTTGGAAGACCGTATCTTCATACAACTTTCAGGATTTATTTCCCCCATAATGATCCAAGTATGTGCTAAAAGTCGTTGTGATATGTTCATTACTTTTCGTTGAAATCGGAAAAATAGGTCTCGCTACGTGCAATTTTGAAAATTGTAACACTGGCGTGCGCAATATCTATCTTTTCAAGCCTCACGAATATTAATTAGGTTCCTATCCATTACGGTGTGCAGTAAACAATGGGATAAAAGCCTCCTTCACGAGTTGTTAATTAACAAATATCACCCTTTTTGCCAGCTTCCATTGGTCGATGCCGAGACCCACGCCATGTCACGCCAAGTGACGCTAATGAATATGCTAATATGCCCGTCATCAATGTGTGCTGGGCCGAAATCGGTCAGCCGTAGCGCCTACGGCGCTTTGCTGAACAATGCACACGGGTTGGGTCGGCAAACAATTTTTTGTTTTTCTTCCCGATGGAGATTGTTGTAACACTAGCCTCCGCAACAACAGATTAAGCTGAAATTCGGAATATACTTAGACGATATAAGTGTTTAACTCACTCCCAGTTCAACAACTGGGATAAATTCCTAGGAATTGGGATAAATACATACATTTGGGGAAGTTTTCGAACGATTTCTTCCAGGCTTGAAGGTCAGCTTTGATAGTAACCAGTACTGAGGTTTCGGCATGGATGACGGCGATTTTTTTTACTGCCATGAAGTTTAGAATTTCTTCTTCAGTTGGAATGTAACATTTCAATCATACCGAGCATATTTTTTTCTGAGAAACACAACGTTCAAAATGCCATGTTTTGGGGGGTTCGTGA
This sequence comes from Patiria miniata, assembly GCF_015706575.1. Taxonomy (NCBI): domain Eukaryota; kingdom Metazoa; phylum Echinodermata; class Asteroidea; order Valvatida; family Asterinidae; genus Patiria; species Patiria miniata. The sequence continues at coordinate 9,967,335 of NW_024037073.1, forward strand.
ATTTCACTGCTCAGTTATAGCGTCTGAAGAATGAATTGTAATTTCGATAAATTGCACATTGAGAAAAGCAGCGGTATAATGTTGATGCATGGGCCGTTTGTGTTTAAAATATCGGGCACTTTGATGGGACGCATGGCATGTTCGCTTAAAAATGACGGATTCAAACAACTTATTTCAGTGTCACGCCGATGTTCTATTCATATTATCGTAAACCATTATTATGCTATCCTTTTTTTCACCGTGGGAACCCCAGTGATGGCAAAAGCATTGAGCTAGCTATCGTTCTGATAATCCGTCACGGGGAAGTTGCTTTGTACATTAGGGTGCACAATGGTTTCTCCATTGAAGGGGGCCTCGGGAGTGTACAGTGATCACGTGCCAGGGTTCGTCATTATTTTTGAAACGAAATTCGGGACACAATCTCCAAATTCGTATAGAGGGCGGGCGTGTTTACACAACATGCACGGCCTGATTAATTCTCCTTCTTACTGGAATAAATATATAGGCCGCTGAAGCGCAAACGAAGAGGGCGGCAATGACAAGAAGACTAAGAACGTAGTCACCTGTGACGTCATAGATTGCACCTAGCAAAAAGAAAAGAGAAGAAAATAAGCACTTATGCTAGACAACGCAACATAGTAAGCTGCTCACTGAATGCACACAATTCTTTCTAATAATTCAGGCTGTGTGTTCACAATGCATGGAGGAGACTGTTCTTGTATCTGTGTACAATGGGCCAGATTTAGCACATTCACCGGCGTTACGGGCTAATCCTATACGACAGCACTGCCTGGTGAGTAGGTCAATGAGTGAAAAAAGTATTGCATGTACATGTATTACCGAATGGTACTTTTTGTGTCTAATAAACTCTTTCTCTAGTTGAAATAACATGTACACCCATGTGTTGGACGTATTTACCCGCTAACGGTGCACTGATCAGAACTCCGATTCCGGAGGGAACTAACGTTATAATCATAACACCGTTAGTGCCATACTGCCCGTGGAAAAGTTCAGCTGCGGCTGTAAATTGTGCTGCATAGACGCCTGACCGTAGAACCCCAGAAACTGGAAGCCATAACAAACAAACATAAGACAAACAAACCGAACAATGTGAATCAAACACTCCACGGACGTTATAACGTTGTGTGACACAGTGTTTAGGCTTTTCAAGAACGAATAATGGAAATGTTTGACCGTTTTGAGAATTTTCGTTGGAATACAATATCAGCCAACATGGAGCGGCCTTTAATTGTCTTGATGTGCATTCTATCGTTTTGCTTCATCAGCGAGCGAGTGGCAATTCTTGTTTGAAACTCTGTCTACTGATTCCCTCATTAATATTGCGTATTACACTTCTAGATCACACAGTGAACAGTGCAAGTTTAGGCTGTGAACGTCTTCGTACCGGGCACCACTTAGGACGGGACGCTGTATCAATCGCGGCACGTATCACGTTTCTCGATCGGAATACAGCTCACTAACCTTCCGGAATTGTCCTGTCTTTTTTGGTGGTTTACAGATCATTTGTCATCTGTGCATTAGCAATAATTAAGAGATAAGTTGTTGTCTTGCACTAAAAATCTGAGAACATGCCTTGACTTACCCACTGCAAGAAGTACCATCACACCAAACGTCTTGGCAATGGTCAGAAACCCCAGAACGACGGTTCCCAGGAGACAGGAGGCCATCAACAGATAAAGATACAAGAAAGGCAGACGATCTCCAATCACGGCTATGAGGAACTTCCCGCCAAGTTCCGCCAAAGCAAAGTACACGATGACGGAGGCAATGCAGTTGCTGTCAAGATCAAGTCCGTCCAGATAATTAGCCTGCAAGAACCAAAGCATTGGTTTTTTAATTCAAACTTTGAGCCTGTAAGATCGAGAACGTCAGCTAACCATAGATGGGTAGAGACGATGGGGGGGGGGGGGGGGGGGCTGTTGTGCGTTCGAGAAAACTGACCTCTCACCAAAAGAAAGGAAAAATAAACCAAGTTTATGTTTGTGGACAAACACAGGGCTGTTTCGGCACGTTTTTGTTGCATTTTTATGTCATGTGATAGAAAAACGCAGTTGAAAAATGCAGAGTGATCAGAGCCAATGGTTAATAAAAAAAATCGTTGGAAGCAAGTGCGCATATTTTACCACTTTCAAATTACAAGGCACTTCCGGTTAAAACCGGAAGGAAGGGTCACGTGATTTAGAACGTTATATCAAAAAACAAAATCAGATCTCTCACAGTTGATTTTATATTGATTTTAAAAGAGTAAATCTAGAAATCTTTGGTTGCTTGTAATCTGATACTTAATTACCTCATTGTAACGTCATTACCAAAAAGCTCGAGAGCTATGCTAACTGTGCTATTTGAGGCAAAAAAACAGGAGTAAATTTCGTGATTTTCGGTGACGTCATCAATTTTTCTGCCCTTCGCCATACACATCAACTGATTATTTATTTTAAACATTTTTCAACCTGCCGCTAATAATATCTTATGATGTCACCAGAATTTTTTTTTGTGAAGGACAACCTAGCAAGAGACTAACATCGTTAAAAGCAAGTTCACTTGTTTTTCTACTTTCAAATTACAAGGCACTTCCCCTTGGACCGGAAGGAAGGGTCACGTGATTTGACACACACGAAAAAAAAATGAAGATCCTGGATATTTCATCAATTCCCGCAAAAGTCAAGTTCAGGTCTCCCACGGTTGATTTTATACTTTAGCGTGACATCACGTGACCCATGATGATGTCATCATGACGTCACTCCATTTGTCATTTATAACACATCCCGGTCTAGGTACATACCAAGTTGCACTCCAATCGGACATGTAGTTACGGAGATATAGACGTTCTAAATATGCACCTTTATTGTGACGTCAAGTGACACGTGATGATGTCATGATGACGTCAATATTTGGCACACACCTGCAGCTGTTTGTCTAAGTGTGCCAAGTATAAAGGCAATCGGATTGATTTTAGTGGCCAAAGTGCCAGGAACAAAAAAAAAAACGTGTACAAATGCTATTTAAAAATGACTTTTCCGACCTATTCCGAATGACACCTGCTTTTGTAATTTAAGAAAGTTTTTGAAGGTGGAAAATGCGATTTTCTTGCGCAAGTTACGTTTCGGCTGGGTCAAAACTACCCCAACCCCTATCCCGCCGCCAGGCGCATTGACGTGTATAAAGGGATGTTGCGCAATATCGCATTTCTTGACCAGTTAACCCCAGATTTCGGCTCAACAAAAAAAAGCCTGCAATCTGTCTACGACATGGCTGTTCACAACAAAAACGTACAAGTATAGATTGTGTTCAGCCATCGGGAAATGTGTCCCATACTCCACAATCGCAATAAAAGAGCAAAAACAATGGCTGGTTCGGCTGTTTGCTGAAACAGCCAAATCAGAGTGGTCTGTACAAACTGCACAAACTGCATGTACAAACCGTCTATAGCGGAGACTTAAAAACGTCCATAAACAGTACAAATATTACAAAGAGTGTGTCAAACATGGGTTATCCAAAACTAATAGATTTTGCATTTGAGATGGTGGTTTAGAAGCTTTACGTTGATTCGTAATTGCACAACAGAAGTAATACATGACTGAGCACCATTGATTCTCACACATACGGCAAAAACCATCTTTTATACAATAGGAATTGCCGACTAAATTAACCTTCCAGTTACATTCTTCTTGAATTTTACAGAAACAATATTGGACCTCAATAACCAAAGCCATGAAACTAAAGGCGCTAAGAAAAGGGCAACATTTTCCCCAACATATGGATTTGTGGGAAACATACGTAATTAGTATTGAAGAAAGTCCAGCCCAAAAATGAGAAAACCGCAGCAAAGTGCCATGCCCAAGCCTCAGGGTTCGTTAAAGCACTAATCAGTCTTCCACGAAAATGCCTCTCATCTCCAACTTTGAGAGATCCTTGATTTGAAATGTTTGCTTCCTCGTTGTCGGTGGTTTTTTTCAGTTTCTCGTGCATCATCGTCAGTCCCTTCAATGCAGCCGTCATCATGAACCTGCTTCCCCGGGACCATGCTCTCCAATTCATGTTTCTCATCACCAGGAGACGCATCGGGCGCCCTAGCGTAGTCCTCGGTTGATGGTGGGTCAGCCAGCAGCAGACCGTCAGCTATCCCGATCACGAGTATTCCACCGCTGAGAATTCTCAGCGCATTACGCCATCCGTAGTGAGTTATGAAGGCTGTCAACAAAGGGCTAAAGGCAAGCATACCTGCATAAATTATCGAACAGAGTAAGAGAGAACATCAATTGCCATGAATTATATTAAACTATCATCATACAGTCGCTTTCTGTAAGGTACGGTGCAAGATAATTTTGAACGAATTAAACATTTTACTTTACCGAATGTGGATCCCATTTGAGCGAGGGCGCTTGCCCGCGAGAAGTTCGCCTTGGAAAACCAGTCAAGCAGGAGGGCCAAGGAGGCATTCGTGGCCAGGTTGGCGCCCACGCCCGTCAAGATCGAAAACGTGAAGAACGCGTATCCCAGCGATGGCACGGGAACGAATGACGTCGTCAACAGTCCTGCGCAGAAGGCAATCACCCCCAAGATGGCGACGGTTCGACTGCTCAGCTTGCGTGTAAGGAGAGAGCATAAAGGACTAGCAATGCAAGCCAGTGCAAGTGACAAAGACCCTAGCCAACCTGAAAGCGAAACAGGCATAACAATGATAAAATAACCCCGAAGTATACTTTTAATCTTTATAGCAATCATTCTGTTAGTAGGCCTAGACACTTTTAAATAATTTTACCACTTCAAGAGGAGAGACTGTTTTTAAATACAATGTAGATGCTACTCGTCCCCTGGTTTAATAGTCTGGAATCGGGAATCTAAACAAATCTAGGCCCCTGCGACTGCCCAATGTTAACATAATGCAAATTAACATAAAGCAAAAACTCTTTCATGAAGTTCCCTGAGTAACGTCATCACTCTGTCTTGCAGACCTTCATTCACCGCTTTAAGCATGCGGTCTTTTTATGACAGACCTAAGCTTCCAAACGGCTTGCCAACGACCACGAACGGTCCGGCTGTAGCCGGCATCAGGCAAACCCAAATCAAGTTATCATCTCGCTGGATCGTATTTCCGTACGAACCTGTCAACGCCGAGCTGGAATGGAAATCCTCCTGCAGGCTCACAAACAGTATGCTGAAGTTGAACAGGGGTCCGAGAGTTAAGAAAAACTGACCGAAAGTCGCGAATGTGACGACCCAACGCCACCATCCGCAACGGGACCCTGATGGGCACACCATGTCGGCTGTACCAGCCTCAGAATACGCATCCGTTACTGTCGCAGCATTTCATTCCGGCCTTCAGTCCTTCCTGTTCAAAAAATCATACAATTGGTCACTTCCTGAAACCGATGAATTCTTGAGAAAACTTAGTGTTGTTCCCAGACCACTTGAGATTCCGCCATATCTGACAAATAATTTGTAGATGTCAATGTCGCATGACCAAACAGACACGGAACAGCGTTGAAACTCAAGTACACGATCGGACGAGAACAGGGCGATTTACTGTGTCGTGCTCTATTTTTGAATGTGACGTCTACACCAACAAATGATCTATAAAAGACGTCATTGGATCGTTCTCATAAGAACAATGAAAAGACTTCAGGCAGTCAATCCGGTGTTTGCTCGTCACGGTTCCACACCATAAAACCAAGCCACTACATGAATTTCTTACCGTTTTGCCAAAAAGGAAATTCACGCTGTTCAAAGTCTTCTTAACATGAGTTTCTAATGTCGCACATCGATGTTGCACAATACAATTCACAACAAATGTCTTTGCAGTGTTATTATGATGCGAAAAGACAGTGTGTGCCCTCTCGGTGTCCGGGTTCTATCGATGGTTTCTGCAAAAAGCCTTTTAAAATAAACAATTGTAGCGTTTGAGCAAAGGTCAAGATAATAATCAGCGCGATAAAGTGTATATTTGTATTAGTCCCGCCAAATAACAATACAAATGGATTGGTGGCTTACCTGGCCGCCGATAAAAAAATGACCGAGCCTATCGGAGTCGGGACATCGTTGTTTGAACTCTGATCGGTGTTAAAAGTCTACCCACGTGGCGGGCTATTGGCCAACAGGAATGGGTAAACTGTCTCAGGTATTTTAATATGAAATAATTAAAGTGAGGAAGGAATATTTCTCAAAAGACGTGAAGCCTATGTTGGGTTTGTGTTGTGGAGAACAAGGCATTAGATATGCATGTAATGGACCAAACAGAAGATGGGATATGAATGTCGCTTGGGATAAAAAAGATTCGCGGGCCAGCCAGGCCTTCTTATCCCCCAACCCATTTCGTTTCCGAAGCCACCTGGGTACATACACATATACTGTAGTGGAGACCAGCTAACTAAAATAATTTCAAGAATTTTATATAATAAACAAAGTTCATTCAGTGTTAATTCTGTTTTGCAAGGAACGATCTAAGGGGGAAACTTTAAGTCTCCTGTGGTTTTTAATTCTATTTCCGAGTCCAACTACTGCATGATCCACAACAAATCCAGCCAACAACAATAAATCCACTCAAAAGATACCAATTCTTATTAGGAGGTCTACGTTTAATAATCAAGGCAGTCACAAAATCCAATGTGACGTAATAAACAGGACCCGTGTATGCTACTCTGCATCGGGAGTCCTGTTTATTACGTCACGATTTACTGTGTTTTGTTTGCTGCCCGCAACGACGACTTTTACACAAATTGCGCGTTCGGGTCGAAACAGGACCTGAACAATAGCTCTCAAAAGTACCTTTTGTACTCATTTCATGACAGACACAATAGTCGTTTTTATTTCATCACACCTTAGGCTACATATACCCAAAAAATGACGGAAATGTTTTCGAGCATTCCACAACCTCTTTAAAAATTACGGATTCTGTTCTATTCATATTATCGTAAACCATTATTATGCTATCCCTTTTTCACCGTGGGAACCCCAGCTATGGCAAAAAGCACTGAGCTACAATCCTGGCCAAATCTCGCTGGACCCCCCCCGTTCAATGTTGTCTCTCATTGTACGGTGTGTGCTCCATCAGCTGGAACCCCAGCTATGGCAAAAGTACTGAGCTACAATCCTGGCCAAATCTCACTGGGCCCACAACCCCCATTCAATGTTGTCTCTCATTGCGCGGTGTGTGCTCCATCAGCTGGAGAGAACAACATTGACCGGGAGACCGGGGGAGTGAGTAACCGTGGCAGGTTCAGGAAGTGTCCCAACCATTTTGGCCGGGATTGTAGCTATCGTTCTGATAATCCGTCACGGGGAAGTTGCTTTGTACATTAGGGTGTACAATGGTTTCTCCATTGAAGGGGGCCTCGGGAGTGTACAGTGATCACGTGCCAGGATTCGTCATTATTTTTGAAATGAAATTCGGGACACAATCTCCATATTCGTATAGAGGGTGGGCGAGTTTACACAACATGCACGGCCTGATTAATTCTCCTCCTTACTGGAATAAAAATCAAGGCCGCTAAAGCGCAAACGAAGAGGGCGGCAATGACAAGAAGACTAAGAACGTAGTCACCTGTGACGTCATAGATTGCACCTAGCAAAAAGAAAAGAGAAGAAAATAAGCACTTATGCTAGACAACGCAACATATAGTATAGCTGCTCACTGAATGCACACAATTCTTTTCAATAATTCAGGCTGTGTGTTCACACTGCATGGAGGAGACTGTTCTTGTATCTGTGTACAATGGGCCAGATTTAGCACATTCACCAGCGTTACAGGGTAATCCTATTCGACAGCACTGCCTGGTGAGTAGGTCAATGAGTGAAAAAAGGTATTACATGTATTACCGAATGGTACTTTTTGTGTCTAATAAACTTTTTCTCTAGTTGAAATAACATGTACACCTATGTGTTGGACCATGAATTACCCGCTAACGGTGCACTGATCAGAACTCCGATTCCAGAGGGAACTAACGTCATAACCATGACACCATTAGTGCCATACTGCTCGTGGAAAAGTTCAGCTGGGGCTGTAAATTGTGTCGCAAAGACGCCTGACCGTAGAACCCCAGAAACTGGAAGCCATAAGAAACAAACAAACATAAGACAAACAAACCGAACAATGTGAATCAAACATTCCACGGACGTTATAAAGTTGTGTGACACAGTGTTTAGGCTATATGCCAGAACGAATAATGGAAATGTTTGACCGTTTCGAGAGTTTTCGTTGGAAGACAATATCAGCCAACATGGAGCTGCCTTTAATTGTCTTGATGTGCATTCTATCGTTTTGCTTCATCAGCGAGCGAGTGGCAATTTTTTTTTGAAACTCTGTAAAGACGGGTGCTTAACAGGTAACCTGATGGGTATATGCTGTACATTCCGAGAAAACAATATTCTAGGATCTCGATTTCAATTCAAAAGTTGCACCCCAAATCCGAGCATCCGGAACACGCTCTCAATAACAGAATGCCTACCATTTCTATATGGTCCCTAAGTATCTCGAAGTAGCAATAATTAAGAGATAAGTTGTTGTCTTGGGCTAAAAACCTGAGAACATGCCTTGACTTACCCACTGCAAGAAGCACCATCACACCAAACGTCTTGGCAATTGTCATCAACCCCAGAACGACGGTTCCCAGGAGACATGAGGCCATCAATAGATAAAGATACAAGAAAGGCAGACGATCTCCAATCACGGCTATGAGGAACTTCCCGCCAAGTTCCGCCAAAGCAAAGTACACGATGACGGAGGCAATTTGGTTGCTATCCAGAGCAAGTCCGTGCATCAAACTAGCCTGCAAGGAAAAAAACCCCAAAGTTTACTTTTATATTCAAACTTTGAGCCGGTCAGATCGAGAACGTTGGCTTACCAAAGTTGGGTAGAGACGACGGGGGGGGGGGGGGGGGGAGCTATTCAACTAAACATGCCCCAAAAGGTTAACAATTTCCCCTACAAAGTCATGTGGATTTGTGGGAAACGTACGTAATTAATATTGAAGAAAGTCCAGCCCGAGTATGAGAAAACCGAAGCCAAGTACCACGCCCAAGCCTCAGGGTTCGTTAAAGCACTAATCAGCCTTCCACGAAAATGTCTCTCAGCTCCAACTTCGAGAGATCCTTGATTTGAAATGTGTGCTTCCTCATTGTTGGTAGTTTCATCGTCAGTCCCTTCAATGCAGCCGTCATCATGAACCTGCTTCCCCGGGACCATGCTCTCCAATTCATGTTTCTCAACACCAGGAGATTCATCGGGCGCTCTAGCGTAGTCGTCGGTTGATGGTGGGTCAGCCAGCAGCAGACCGTCAGCTATCCCGATCACGAGTATTCCACCGCTGAGAATTCTCAGCGCATTACGCCATCCGTAGTGAGTTATTAAGGCTGTCAACAAAGGGCTAAAGGCAAGCATACCTGCATATCAGACAGATTAACAGAGCAATTTGCAATTACAATAACATTAAAATAGTCTACAGTAGACTAGAATATAGTACACTATATAGAATAAATCATACAGTTCCTTTCTGTATAAGGTCCACGCCAGTGCATTATGGAGTCAATCATTAACGTTCACGTCTCTACCGACTTTTAATAACTCTAATCGCTAGAAATTGGATCAAACTGCGTTTAGTTCTATAAAAGACAAGGAAAAACTGTGTGTCTACATAGTTGTGGGAAACTATCATCGCATTTACCGGCTGTGGATCCCATTAGAGCGAGGGCGCTTGCCCGCGAGAAGTTCGCCTTGGCAAACCAGTCCAGCAGCAGGGCCAAGGAGGAATTCGTAGCTAGGTTGGAGCCCACGCCTGTCAAGATCGAAAACGTGAAGAACATGTATCCCAGCGTTGGCACGGGAACGAATGACGTCGTCAACAGTCCTGCGCAGAAGGCAATCACTCCCAAGATGGCGACGGTACGACTGCTCAGCTTGTTTGTAAGGAGAGAGCAGAGAGGACTAGCAAGACAAGTCAGTGCAATTGACAGAGACCCTAGCCAACCTGAAAGCGAAACAGGCATTATATAAAATAATCCTAAAGCATACTTGTTGTACCTTCACAATAATTCTTTTAGCAGACACTCTTTAATATTTTTACCACTAAAAGAGGAGACACTGTTTTTAAATACAATGTAGATGCTACTCGTCCCCTGGTTAGTCTGGAATCGGAAATCTAAAGAAGTCAGGCCCCTGCGACTAACCAATGTTAACATAATGCCAAAAAAATCCCTGAATATAAACGTCACCACCCTTGCAAAGCTTGATTCATCGCTTTACGCACGCAGACTTTTTTTTTGGCAGCGCTTTAGTTTCCAAACGCTGCTTGGCAACGACTGCGAATGCCCCGGCTGTAGCCAGCATCAGACATACCCAAATCAAGTTCTCATCTCGCTGGATCGTATTTCCGTACTAACCTGTCAACGCCGAGCTGGAATGGAAATCCTCCTGCAGGCTCACAAACAGTATGCTGAAGCTGTACTGGAGTCCACGAGTTAAGACAAACAGACCGAAAGTCGCGAATGTGACGACCCAACGCCACCATCCGCAACGGGACCCTGATGGGCACACCATGTCGTCTGTACCAGCCTCAGAATACACATCCGTTACTGTCGCAGCATTTCATTTCGGTCTTCAGTCCTTAGTCCTGTTCAAAAATTTATAAAATGTGTCACTTCCTGAAACCGATACATTCCTGGGAAAACTAGTGTTGTTCCCAGACCAAAAGATTCCGACGTATCTGACGAATATTAAACTTAGGTACAGTAGATGTCAAGGCTGCATGACGAAACAGACATGTAACAGCGTTGAAACTCAAGTATATATATAGGCATAATTATTGACATACGATCGGACGAAGGCCGGACTGCGTCGTGTTCAATTTTTGAATGTGACGTCTATACCAACCAACCAACCATCTATTAAGAGACGTCATTTGATTAATAATCAGGGAACTAGACTACGAGAAACTTCGCCAGCGTACTACTGCATGTACACATTAAAGCAATAAAAGGACTTCAGGCAGTGAATCCGAGGTTTGCTTGTTCCACACCATCCAACCAAGCCACTACATGAATTTCCTACCGTTTTGCCAAAAAGGAGATCCGGCATTTCAAAGTGCTTCTTACCATGAGTTTCTGATGTCGCTAACTGATGTTGCACAAAATAATTATGCATGACTAATTCTTTGCACAGTTGTTAACATGATGCGAATAGACTGCTGTGTGTGCACTCTCGGTGTCCGGGTTCTGCATAAAAACCTTTAAAGTAAACAATGAACCTAACGTTTGAGCAAAGGTCAAAATAATACGATAAAGTCTGACCCAAAAAAGAGAGAAAATTCAAAGGTTATTCCACAATTGCTGGCATAATCAACAAAATCAAATGCAATTTTTGTCTTTCTTTCTAATAGCAGTTCGTAAAAACACAGACTTGAATTAGTCCCACCGTATCACTCTTAGCGAACGATTATCGAAAAAAATAGCACAGTGCTTTTGCCATTGAAGAGGGTCCCACGGTGATACAAATGATAGCATGATAATTGTTTACGAAACTATGGCTACAACACACTGAAATAAGTTGTGTTTGAATACGTCATTTATAAGCGAACATGCCATGGGCCCCATCAAAGTGTAGACACGGCCCATGCATCAACATTATACCGCTGCTTTTCTCAATGTGCAATTAATCGAAAGTACAATTCCATCTTTCCGCATATTAATTCAGTAATTAAGAATCCACGATGTCCACATGGTCTATAGATTCGGCAAAAAAAAAAGAAATGAGTGTTTGGTTTTTATGCACCATATAGTCGCGGTTTTTTTTCAGGCTGGAGCGCTGTGGTCCAATGTTTACGCTGTTCGACTCACGTGCCGTGGTACGCGGGTTCGAACCCTGGCGGCGAACATGATGCTTGTGTTCTTGGGCAAGACACTTTACTACAATTGCCGCTCTCCATCCAGGAGTATATATGGGTACATGTAAAGGTAGAGACCAGAATACGCTCATCTGCAGAAACTGGTCTCGTGGCCTGCCGAACAGGGGTAATAATGGTGAAGCGCTTTGAGGCCTAACGTATAAAGCGCTATATAAGCGCCACATTATTATTATTATTTTAGCGATCTTTTTTAGGATTTCCGATTTAGATTTTTGAGTGTCTTGATTATTAAACGCAGGCCTCCTAATAAGAATTGGTATCTTTTTGAGTGGATTTATTGTTGTTGACCTGTGTTGTGGATCATGCAGTTGTTGGACTCGATCGGCAATAGAATTCAAAAACCCACATGAGACTTTTAAAGTTTCCCTCCTGGAAATTTGACTTGCTCTTTGTGTGGGGGCCGCTGGAGTGTGATGTGAGAATAAATAAATAAACACACCAACACCCGGGTTCGAGTCACTCCTTTAACTCACCTGCTGTTTAAAACGGGTCACAAATGGTCAAAATTTTCTTCCACTTCCCCTGGCCAACTTTTAACAAACCAATGAGTCACTTGACCAATATTGACCTAAGTAACAGCATGGCTCAGAATGCATGTTTCCATAGCATATAGGACGGTTTTATTCTGTTAAAAGCGAGCGGTGCGCAGGCCAGCCGCAAGGGAGACAGCACGTTGGGGAAACAATTAAACAATTAAAAACAAGGACAGAAAACTTTGACCAGTAATTATGATGAAAACACCGTGATTCAAAGCGACATGTCAAATAAACTTTCTCAATGTGAACGCAAGAGGGCCTCCATCAAATTTCATGAGCAACGGAGAGCTGAGCTGAAAATCCTAAATTACGCCAAGTTTCATAACAAAACTTGATCTCTCTACTTCATTATATTGTGACAGAGTCCCTAATATGTTGAAATATTGCTGGTTCATGAATGAGGATTCGATGATCATCAAGGAAAATGTTTACATGATAAAAGCAAGCGGTGCGCAGCCTGGGCCAGCGGCAAGGGAGAATGCACATTGGGGAATGGTGTAATCACCGCTTGCTGGCGCTGTCAAGGGGGGGGGGGATAAGAAGGGCCTGGACTTTTTACTATACCTTATATTCATAAATACCTCAGACAGTTTAGCTATTCCTATTGGTCGAGAGCCCGTCACGTGGCCGGTCTTAAACGGATGATAAAGACATGGCTAGCTGGTCTTAAACACTTTTCCAGTGTCACAATAAAATGTGGACTCCTAAAAATCCAGTGCCTCTTACCGTTTCATTGGTTGAACGTTCACAATCCTCACGTAGGCATGCGCAACACTACAAGCGAGTCAGAATTTCATAGTTCTAAATTCAAAACGCAACGCCCCAGGTGCGTTCTGCGTGACATCGCGCAGAACATGTTACGCGCGCGTCAATCTCCATAAAAGGGTTGTTTACATCTTACTCGCCAGCTGAACACTCCATTATTTTGCCAGAGGGATGTTTCAAAAAGCATGAAGTGAACTTGTTGAACAAAATCGGGATTTTTTGAACGAATTATTTGATATTTTTTTACGGAATAAGGTATTTATGAATGGGAATAAATATGTGCTCGGTCGGTATTTATCACTCTGTTTAATACCGCTTAGAGTCTGGGTGCTGATAATTACCCTCGCCTCCGGCTCGGGTAATTATCAGCACCCAGACTCTAAGCGGTATTAAACGAGTGATAAAAACCTCCGGAGCACACATTTATTCCCTTAGTCATGATCAAAATTTGATCACTCCATTTGCCGATTCCACCGCGCGTTCGGGAAGTAAACATGACACGCGCCCATGTCAAGGGCGGATCCAGAACGCAATTTTTTTTAGGGTCCAAAAAATTACGGCGTGGGGTTCGGGGCCCGCTTAAGGGCCCCGAAATATTTTTGGATTCTAGATGCTCTGTGGTGCGATCTGAGGCAATTTCTGACCACTTTAACCAATGTTTTTTTGAGGAAAAGATGGTGGTGTACTCATTGCCTGCCTTTATGCGATGTCACATAAAAAAAAAAAATTGGTTTCGTTTTTTTTTGGGGGGGGGCCCATGGCCCCTTTGGCCCCCCCGGATCCGCCCTTGCCTGGGTACATACACGTATACTGTAGTGGAGACCAGCTAACTAAAATAATTTCAAGAATTTTATATAACAAACAGATAGTTCATTCTGTGTTCATTCTTTTTTGCAAGGAGCGATCTAAGAGGGAAACTTTAAGTCTCCTGTGGTTTTTAATTCTATTTCCGAGTCCAACTACTGCATGATCCACAACAGATCCAGCCAACAACAATAAATCCACTCAAAAGATACCAATTCTCATTAGGAGGTCCACGTTTAATAATCAAGGCAGTCAAGAAATCCATATCGGAAATCATAAAAAAAGATCGCTAAAATGATAACAGTAATGTGGTGCTTATATATAGCGCTTTATACCAAAGGTCTCAAAGCGCTTCAACAATATTACCTCTGTTCGTCAGGCCACGAGACCAGTTTTTGCAGCAGCTGGAGCTGAGCGTATTCTGTTCTCTACCTTCACTGGTACCCATAATATACTCCTGGGAGGAGAAAGGCAATAGTAGTAAAGTGTCTTGCCCCAAAACACAAGCATCATGTGTAGGGACCCGATCTGCTCCTCCCCACACAAAATTGTTGCACCCCTATTTTTATTTTTGGAATAGTCCTACTAGCTAGTACTTGTACCTGCATAACATGTGGCCTACTTGTGGTCATTCTTGAATAAGACCACACTGAGAGAACATCATATTCATCTCTCCCTGTTGCAGGTATGTTGAAGATTATTCTATTTAATTTTGATACATTTTAGTTGACAATACTTTGCACTTGTATATATTTTCTCTCTTTTTAATGCATTTTAGTTGAACTAGATAACAGAATTAGCCATTGGAGAAGGTTTTGATCTAGGAAGATACTGTGTTCTTGAGATGGTGTTTAACTGAATAAGGATCATGGCTAAGTACAAGTTGAGAACAGAAGTAACAGTGATTTATCAGTTCTTTTCTAATTCAAGTTTATACTTTTGTAACATTACTTTGTAGATTTCTTTATTAATCATCTCTTTAACTTTTATCTAGTTAGCATATAAGTTACTTTTAAATCTAGTATTAGAAGTACAGTATTTCCTGTACTGAGTGCACCTTTAAGTATTAATAGTTAAGATGAAATGGAAGTTATGGTTTGTCCCCAGTACTGAATTTAGACCACTTGATAGATAGAACGAGATGGAGTTAGAATAGAATAAGTATTGTAATTTTCACACTTTTCTGTGCAGTCTTTTGACCAAGGACATTTGTGTACAGAGGAACGGTTTGTGTAGTGAAACAATGTTGCTAGTGATTATGCCTCAGGCACTTACACTGTTGAGCATGGGCATGGTAGAAAGTGTTGGTGCATAAATAATTAGTTGGCCAGAAACCCCCCCTGGGGTGGGACCACTACTGTATATAGAGGACTGCGGTCCAGCACCAGATGTTAAATCCATTATCTAAGACAGTAGTTCTTTGTTTAGATAAGGAGACCAGAGCTCAGTGCTGCCAAAGCTCTAGGCAATGTATCCATGGTAACAAGACTTTTGGCCAGAAGAATTCTGCACGTTGTTACTCAATTGCTAAATAGGCTAGTCTTGTGTATGGCCACACCAGTTATTTTAGTTGTTTTCATTAGCTATGTACGTCTGTTATATCATGTTATATGTTAAACTATTATTGAATAATGTTATTTCTATTGTGTATCATTGTAAAATGATTGATTCTTGAATAAGACCACACTGAGAGAACATCATATTCATCTCTCCCTGTTGCAGGTGTAACACATGTTCCCCGTCAGGGTTCGAATCCGCGTACCACGGCACCTGAGTCGAACACCGTTAACATTGGACTACAGCGCTCCACCCTTAAAATACATCCTGAATATGCATGAATATAAAAACCAGACGCTCATTTCTCTGCCGAATCTATAGCAGGCGCGGTTCTAGGCGTGCTGAAATGTAGATAGGTTTCTTTTCCCCGGACACTTAGGCCTCTGAAAATCAATACGTGGGGGGGGGGGGGGGGGGGAGGGGGGTGGGGGTAGGGGGTCGTGTCGTGCCATATTTTCAATGGGGAGAGCTGAAACAATCCTACAATCAGGCACACTATATTAACTAAAAGTGTACAAATGCACCCTTAGGGGGAGACCGCTCCAATGTACGTCAAATTCTTGCATTTTGCTATATTGCATTTTTTTTAATGGAATTTTTTTGAAAGGGGGGCTAGACAAAAATGGGGGGGGGGGGGCAGGGGGGCTAAAGCCCCTCCCCTAGCCACCCCCCCCCCCCGTAGAACCGCCACTGATCTACAGACCATGCGGAGATCGTGGATTCCTAATTACTGATTTTGCGGAAAGAATGAACTGTACTTTCGATTAATTGCACATTGAGAAAAGCAGCGGTATAATGTTGAGGCTTGGGCCGTTTCTGTTTAAAATATCGGGCACTTTGATGGGACCCATGGCATGTTTGCTTAAAAATTACGGATTCTGTTCTATTCATATTATCGTAAACCATTATTATGCTATCCCTTTTTCACCGTGGGAACCCCAGCTATGGCAAAAAGTACTGAGCTACAATCCTGGCCAAATCTCGCTGAACCCCCCCCCCCGTTCAGTGTTGTGTCTCATTGTGCGGTGTGTGCCCCACCAGCTAGAACCCAAGCTATGGCAAAAGCACTGAGCTACAATCCTGGCCAAATCTCACTGGGCCCCCAACCCCCCGTTCAATGCTGTCTGTCATTGCGCGGTGTGTGCTCCATCAGCTGGAGAGAACAACATTGACAGGGGGAGCGGGGGAGTGGGTGACCGTGGCAGGCTCAGGAAGTGTCCCTAACATTTTGGCCGGGATTGTAGCTATCGTTCTGATAATCCGTCACGGGGAAGTTGCTTTGTACATTAGGGTGCGCAATGGTTTCTCCATTGAAGGGGGCCTCGGGAGTGTACAGTGATCACGTGCCAGGATTCGTCTTTATTTTTGAAACGAAATTCGGGACACAATCTCCATATTCGTATAGAGGGTGGGCGTGTTTACACAACATGCACGGCCTGAATAATTCTCCTCCTTACTGGAATAAAAATCAAGGCCGCTGAAGCGCAAAGGAAGAGGGCGACAATGACAAGAAGACTAAGAACGTAGTCACCTGTGACGTCATAGATTGCACCTAGCAAAAAGAAAAGAGAAGAAAATAAGCACTTATGCTAGACAACGCAACATAGTAAAGCTGCTCACTGAATGCACACAATTCTTTTCAATAATTCAGGCTGTGTGTTCACACTGCATGGAGGAGACTGTTCTTGTATCTGTGTACAATGGGCCAGATTTAGCCCATTCACCGGCGTTACAGGGTAATCATATACGAGAGCACTGCCTTGTGAGTAGGTCAATGAGTGAAAAAAGGTATTGCATGTATTACCGAATGGTACTTTTTGTGTCTAATAAACTCTTTCTCTAGTTGAAATAACATGTACACCCATGTGTTGGACGTATTTACCCGCTAACGGTGCACTGATCAGAATTCCGATTCCGGAGGGAACTAACGACATTACCATGACACCGTTAGTGCCATACTGCTCGTGGAAAAGTTCAGCTGCGGCTGTAAATTGTGTCCCAAAGACGCCTGACCGTAGAACCCCAGAAACTGGAAGCCAAGCATAAGACAAACAAACCGAACAATGTGAATCAAACATTCCACGGACGTTATAAAGTTGTGTGACACAGTGTTTATGCTATATGCCAGAACGAATAATGGAAATGTTTGACCGCTTCGAGAATTTTCGTTGGAAGACAATATCAGCCAACATGGAGCGGCCTTTAATTGTCTTGATGTGCATTCTATCGTTTTGCTTCATCAGCGAGCGAGTGGCATTATTTTTTGAAACTCTGTAAAGACGGGTGCTTAACAGGTAACCTGATGGGTAGATGCTGTACATTCTGAGAAAACACTATTCTAGGAGCTCGATTTCAATTCAAAAGTTGCACCCAAAATCCGAGCATCCGGAACACGCTCTCAATAACAGAATGCCTACCATTTCTATATGGTCCCTAAGTATCTCGAAGTAGCAATAATTATATAAGAGATAAGTTGTTGTACAGTATTGCACTAAAAACCTGAGAACATGCATTGACTTACCCACTGCAAGAAGTGCCATCACACCAAACGTCTTGGCAATGGTCAGAAACCCCAGAACGACGGTTCCCAGGAGACATGAGGCCATCAATAGATAAAGATACAAGAAAGGCAGACGATCTCCAATTACGGCTATCAGGACCTTCCCGCCAAGTTCCCCCAAAGCAAAGTACACGATGACGGAGGCAATTTGGTTGCTGTCCAGACCAAGTCCATCCATATAACTAGCCTGCAAGAACCAAAGTAATTTTGTTTTGTTGTTGTGCGTTCGAGAAACATTACGCTTCACCAAAAAGAAGGGAAAAATAAACCAAATTTATGTTTGTGGACAAACACAGGGCTGTTTCGGCAATATTTTGTTGTATTTTTTATGTTATGTTATAGAATGATAGAAAAATGCAATAGAAAAATGCAGAGTGGTCAGAGCCAATTGTAATTTTCTTTTTAAAACATCGTTGAAAGCAGGAGCATATCTTTTACCAATTTCATATTACAAGGCAATTTAAGACAACACCAGTATTTTTTGTAATTTACAATGTAGCAAGAGGCTAACATCGTTGAAAGCGAGTTCACATGTCTTCTACTTTCAAATTATAAGGCACTTCCGGTTACGGAGAAAAACATGGAAAAACGTACAAATAATACAAAGAATATGTCAAACATGGTAATCTCAAGAGATGGTGGTTTAGAAACTTTACGTTGATTCTTAACCAACATCATTAGCAGATGACTGAGCACCATTGATTCCCACATACATCTTCTGTACAATTTCAAGTGACGACTTGAGATTACCTTCCAGTTATATTTGTCTTGAATTGTATAATTCTGATCAGAAACAATACTGGACCTCAATTACCACAGCTATAAAACCAAAGCTCCTTAGAAAAAGGCAACATTTTCCCTAATATTTGGATTTTTGGGAAACGTACGTAATTAGTATTGAAGAAAGTCCAGCCCACGAATGAGAAAACCGCAGCCAAGTACCACGCCCAAGCATCAGGGTTCGTTAAAGCACTAATCAGTCTTCCACGAAAATGTCTCTCTTCTCCAACTTCGAGAGATCCTTGATTTGAAATGTGTGCTTCCTCATTGTTGGTAGTTTTATCGTCAGTTTCTCTTGCTTCATCGTCAGTCCCTTCAATGCAGCCGTCATCATGAACCTGCTTTCCCGGGACCATGCTCTCCAATTCATGTTTCTCGTCACCAGGAGACTCATCGGGCGCCCTAGCGTAGTCCTCGGTTGATGGTGGGTCAGCCAGCAGCAGACCGTCAGCTATCCCGATCACGAGTATTCCACCGCTGAGAATTCTCAGCGCATTACGCCATCCGTAGTGAGTTATTAAGGCTGTCAACAGAGGGCTAAAGGCAAGCATACCTGCATATCAGACAGATTAACAAAGAAAATTGCCATTAAAATGAAATATAAATTAGTCTAGTAGACTAGAATATACTAGTGCATTATTTAAATGAGTCAAACAATCATTAACGCTCTTATCTTTAATTATCTTAAACACTCTCATCGCTAGAAATTGGATTCGTTCTTTAGAAGACAAGGAAAAACTGTGTATGTCTACAAGGGCGGATCCAGGGGGGGGGGGCCAAAGGGGGCCATGGCCCCCCCCCAAAAAAACGAAACCAATTTTTTTTTTTTTTTAAGTGACATCGCAATAAAGGCAGGCAATGAGTACACCACCATCTTTTCCTCAAAAAAACATTGGTTAAAATGGTCAGAAATTGCCTCAGATCGCACCACAGAGCATCTAGAATCCAAAAAATTTTTTGACCCACTTTTTTGGGGACCAAAATTTTTTTTGGCCCCCCAAAAAATTGTGTTCTGGATCCGCCCTTGTATGTCTACATAGTTGTGGGAAACTATCTTCAAATTTACCGGCTGTGGATCCCATTAGAGCGAGGGCACTCGCCCGCGAGAAGTTCGCCTTGGCAAACCAGTCCAGCAGCAGGGCCAAGGAAGCATTCGTGGCCAGGTTGACGCCCACTCCCGTCAAGATCGAAAACGTGAAGAACGCGTATCCCAGTGTTGGCACGGGAACGAATGACGTCGTCAACAGTCCTGCGCAGAAGGCAATCACTCCCAAGATGGCGACGGTTCGACTGCTCAGCTTGTGTGTAAGGAAAGAGCAGAGAGGACTAGCAAGACAAGTCAGTGCAATTGACAGAGACCCTAGCCAACCTGAAAGCGAAATGGGGATTATAAAATTACCCTGAGGTTTCTTTTTTACCTGAACAAATATTCTTTTAGTAGGCATTAAACAACTATAGAAGAGAATCAGAGACTGCTTTTAAATCGATGCTATTCGTCCCCTTTCTATAGTCTACGGAATCGTGAAATCTGAATGATCAGGCCCCTCCGACTGACCAATATAGTATATTGCCCCCCCCCCATTTTTTCTCTCTCATTAAGATCCCTTAATGACGTCATCACTCTGTCTTGCAAACCTTGATTCACCGCTTCAGGCCTGCGGTCTTTTTTATGGCGGCTCTTAGTTTCCAAACGCTACTTGGCAACGCGGTCCACGAACGGCCCGGCTCTAGCCTGCATCAGACATACCCAAATCAAGTTCTCATCCCGCTGGATCGTATTTCCGTACTAACCTGTCAACGCCGAACTGGAATGGAAATCCTCCTGCAGGCTCACAAACAGTATGCTGAAGTTGTACAGGGGTCCAAGAGTGAAGAAAAACTGACCGAAAGTCGCGGATGTGACGACCCAACGCCACCATCCGCAACGGCACCCTGATGGGCACACCATATCGGCCGTACCATGCAGCCTCAGAATGCGGAGCCTTCACCGTCGCTTCTCCTCGATGTTTTCAGACGTCCGTCTAGAGAATAGAAAGAAAATGACTCTGGAATGGTATACTGAAGTTGAACAGGGGTCCAAGAGTTAGGAAAAACTGACCGAAAGTCGCGAATTGCACGACCCAACGCAACCATCCGCAGCAGGACCCTGCTAATGATGGGCACACCATATGTCGGCTATACCGGTGTCGTGCCAAAAACCGTCCGGTGCCAAATAGTGTCCGCTAATTAGCATAATGCGATCTGATTGGTCATACGTCTATGACGTCACATTGTTTACGGACGCTTGCCAAATAGTGTCCGCGCTTAGCGTGCATCCTATTGCGTGCCTTGTCGAGCTGTCAATACTCGTATAGAAAAGATCTCTTTTCACCTGAATTTGCTTTTTACAATCTGTTTTAACGTTTTCCTTGTTATCTGTGATAACTATCTGACTTGGTTTCCCTAATAATATATTTGTGCAAAATGTTTGTGTTTTTTCGCGTCAGTTCACCTGTTTGGCATGCAGTACGTACGTAGACCTAACGCCGTGTGAAGTGTGTGTAGTACGTACTGTGCTGTGTGTAGCATTATAACCAACATTATATTTTACGGTTTCTCCCACCTAATACTGTCCGATTTTTCCTGCCAAATATTGTCCGATTTTTCCTGCCAAATATTGTCCGATTTTTCCTGCCAAACTGTCCGATTCCTCCTGCCAAATATTGTCCGATTCCGCCCTGCCAAATACTGTCCAATATTTCCAGCCGAATACTGTCCGATTTTTCCTGCTAAACAGTGTCCGATTCCCCCTGCCAAAATAGTGTCCGATTTCCCTGCGAAAAAAATGTCCGATTTTTCCTGCTAAATACTGTCCGATTCCCCCTGCCAAATATTGTCTGATTCCCCCGCTACTGAATATTGACCGATTTTTCCTGCCAACAAATACTGTCCGATTCCCCGCCCTGCCAAATATTGTCCGATTTCCCCTTGCAAAATACTGTCCGATGTTTTCTGCAAAATACTATCCGATTTTTTTCTGCAAAATACTGTCCGGCAGGACGTACGTACGTACGTGCGCCCTTGTTCTCGCTCGATCGACGGCGCCCGGACACTATTTGGCACCGGACACTATTTGGCATGTATTACATGCCAAATAGTGTCTGGCGCCTATTGCGCATGCTCAGCGGACACTATTTGGCACCGGACGGTTTTTGGCACGACACCGGGCTCAGAATTTGTCGCGTTTCATTGCGGTCTTTAGTCCTTCTTGTTTAAAAAATTGATAAAAATGTGTCACTTCCTGAAACCGATGAATTCTTGGGAAAACTTAGTGTTGTTCTAGATGCCAAGCAAGGTCGCATAACAAAGCAGACATAAAATTATAACAGCGTTGAAAGTCAAGTGGGCATACACGATTGGGCGAAGGCCGGGCAGGGCAATTTACTGCGTCGTGTTCAATTTTTGATTGTGTCGTTTGTATCAACCAATGATCTATTAAGAGACGTCATTGGATCGTTTAATCAGGGAACTAAGAAGAAACTTCACCAGGGTATACTGCATGTACTCATCAGAGCACTTAACTTCAGGCAGTCAGTCCGTTGTTGTGGTAGTTCAACACATCCAACCAAGCCACCACATGAATTTCTTACCGTTTTGCCAAAAAAGGAAATCCAGCATTTTAAAGTTCTTCTTACCATGTGTTTCTGATGTCGCACACTGATGTTGCACAAAAAAATTATTCATAACAAATTTCTTTGCGCAGTGTTTAACATGATGCGAATAGACTGCTGTGTGTGCACTCTCGGTGTCCGGCCTCTATCGATGGTTTCTGCAAAAAGCCTGTAAAATAAACAATGGTCGTAACGTTTGGGCAAAGGTCAAGATAATAATCTGTACAACAAAGTCCGAGAAAAAAAGGAAATTCAAAGGTTATAATAATATTGCACAATCGCTGGCATAAGCAACAAAATAAAGGGCAATCTCTGTCTCTCTTTTTCTAATTGGAGTTCGTAAAACACAGACTTTTAGAATTGTATTAATCCCACCATAAGTGTTACCCAACGATTATCGAAGAGGTTAAAGCATGTGACTATTTAATACTGTGGCGGGTATATCTGTCACCCGATCCGTCCCTTTACCCAGACAACCTAGCTTGGGATCAGTACCCCAGCAGCCGGGAATGCAGGCCCGTTTGGATGGAAATATACCGCCCTATACGCGTAGCAGCACTCACCCACGCCCCTCAACCTCCTGGACAAGGACAGACAATTTAGTACACAACAGTCAATGACCTCCATTACTGATTGATTTATTTACACAGAATCATGTCATATGCTGGACCTCTCGTTAAATTAGCCTCTAATAAGTGATTGGTCTCTGAGTCTCTCAATTATCTCTACATGAGTGGCCTCGCATTAGGCCCCAAAAAAGTCCCCGGTTTCTGGTATGCGCGCGCGTCGCCGCAGCAATGCGCGTCGGCAAAATGAAAACGTTTTTTTTTCAATGAAAGATGATGTCTCAAAACCGCCAAACTCACTGTCCCCAGTGACATCAAACTTCTTGGTGGCCAGACTTTCTCATCCCGACATTGAGCCAATCACGTTGCAACCTGATGCTCAGGTCAATTTTTTTCTGCTTTTCTTCAATAATTTAGACAGCATACACGTTTTCATATAATTATTGTCATATTCATTTTGAATATATCAGCCATACTTATGGCCGTTCCATGGTTCAGATCTTCGTAAAAACAAAGTATTATAGAAAACAAACTCATCAATCACACGTGAAAGTTCTATGAGCTCCGTGCGCTACCAAAAGAGGGCGCCCTTTAACCTAACAACGACGCCCCATGGGCGGGACATTTCACTGGTTGACTCGCACCGTTCCTTGTGTGTGACGCACGTATACACCAGGGGATTTGTTCGATTAACACGAAGTGGCCTCGCTTCGCGGCAAATGAATTGCAGTCAGGCAAGATGGCGTCAGTCGGTCACCCCCAACTGTATTTCCTTTGCCGGTGAGGGCCGGGGTGCTTGTGAACGGAGCAGATACCCGGCGGCTCGGAGTTTATTAATGACACGCGCCTACTGCAGCCACTCCTTACATTGACCGCGTGTTTTTTCCATCCAGCCGCAGCCAAGCAAATCGGACACGACCTTACTTTCCGTCAAGAAGGATCATGACTGGGGGAGGGGAGGGAACCCCAAAAGACGGCATTAAACAAATTACCAAAGAACGAGTGAAGAGGCCTGTTGATTTAAGAACGAAATTGTTGTCTACTTACCTAATAACCCCTATAGAATCTTGAAAATAGGTGGCCGGATTATACAAATATAGCATGGTTTGAGGGGAAGTAGTGGGAATTACTGGTCCCAAGGTGTAGGTCAGCTTCACTACCTCCCAATGCGAACCATGTTGTGTTTCGGTTTTGCTACACCTCATGAATAGTAGCCTCACTGTCTTTTCAGTAGCCTCACTGCCTTGTCGATAACGGCCTTCGTAGATTTTGCACCTTGATTCAGCACAAGATATTGAAGTTCTTCGTAAGTACATGAAATAGTCTGGTGTCAGCACTGTCAAATTTTGATCATGACTATTAAGATGTAGTAAAAAGTCCAGGCCCTTCTTATCCCCCCATTGACAGCGCCACCAATCGGTGATTACACCATTCCCCAACGTGCATTCTCCCTTGCCGCTGGCCCAAGCTGCGCACCGCTCGCTTTTATCAGGTAAAAATTTTTCTTTATGATTATCGAATCCTCATTCATGAACCAGCAGTATTTCAACATATTAGGGACTCTGTCACAATATAATGAAGTAAAGAGATAGAGTATGTTATGAAACTTGGCGTAATTTAGGATTTTCTTGCTCTCCGTTGCTCATGAAATTTGATGGAGGCCCTCTTGCGTTCACATTGAGAAAGTTTATTTGACATGTCGCTTTGAATCACGGTGTTTTCATCATAATTACCGGTCAAAGGTTTTCAACTGTAGTTAAATTGATTGTTTTTGTGTGTAAAATCAAAGTACAATAATTCTCTAGGTCAGTCTCATTGTATTTAGTTGATAAATTCACAGAGTGTGCTGAAGTTGTACAGGAGTCCACAAGTTAAGACAAACAGACCGAAAGTCGCGAATGTGACGGCCCAACGCCACCATCCACAACGGGACCCTGATGGGCACACCATGTCGGCCGTACCAGCCTCAGAATACGCATCCGTTACTGTCGCAGCATTTCATTTCGGTATTCAGTCCCGAGTCCTGTTCAAAATTAATAAAATGTGTCACTTCTTGAAACCGATAAATTCTTGGGAAAACTAGTGTTGTTCCCAGATCAAAAGATTCCGACGTATCTGACGAATATTAAACTTAGGTACTGAACAGTAGATGTCAAGGCTGCATGACGAAACAGACATGTAACAGCGTTGAAACTCAAGTATATATATAGGCATAATTATTGACATACGATCGGACGAAGGCCGGGTAGGGGAATTTACTGCGTCGTGTTCAATTTTTGAATGTGACGTCTATACCAACCAACCAACCATCTATTAAGAGACGTCATTTGATTAATAATCAGGGAACTAGACTACGAGAAACTTCGCCAGCGTACTACTGCATGTACACATTAAAGCAATAAAAGGACTTCAGGCAGTGAATCCGAGGTTTGCTTGTTCCACACCATCCAACCAAGCCACTACATGAATTTCCTACCGTGTTGCCAAAAAGGAGATCCGGCATTTCAAAGTGCTTCTTACCATGAGTTTCTGATGTCGCTAACTGATGTTGCACAAAATAATTATGCATGACTAATTTCTTTGCACAGTCGTTAACATGATGCGAATAGACTGCTGTGTGTGTACTCTCGGTGTCCGGTTTCTGCATAAAAACCTTTAAAGTAAACAATGAACCTAACGTT
Organism: Patiria miniata; assembly: GCF_015706575.1. Taxonomy (NCBI): domain Eukaryota; kingdom Metazoa; phylum Echinodermata; class Asteroidea; order Valvatida; family Asterinidae; genus Patiria; species Patiria miniata. The sequence continues at coordinate 9,993,149 of NW_024037073.1, forward strand.
TGAGCAAAGGTCAAGATAATATGATAAAGTCTGACCAAAAAAAGAGAGAAAATTCAAAGGTTATTCCACAATTGCTGGCATAATCAACAAAATCAAATGCAATTTTTGTCTTTCTTTCTAATAGCAGTTCGTAAAAACACAGACTTGAATTAGTCCCACCGTATCACTCTTAGCAAACGATTATCGAAAAAAAATAGGTAATTAGTTATAGCACAGTGCCATTGAAGAGGGTCCCACGAAAAGTGATACAAATGATAGCATGATAATTGTTTACGAAACTATGGCTACAACACACTGAAATAAGTTGTGTTTGAATACGTCATTTATAAGCGAACATGCCATGGGCCCCATCAAAGTGTAGACACGGCCCATGCATCAACATTATACCGCTGCTTTTCTCAATGTGCAATTAATCGAAAGTACGATTCCATCTTTCCGCATATTACTTCAGTAATTAAGAATCCACGATGTCCACATATGGTCTATAGATTCGGCAGAAAAAAAGAAATGAGTGTTTGGTTTTTATGCACCATATAGTCGGGGTGTATTTTCAGGGTGGAGCGCTGTGGTCCAATGTTTACGCTGTTCGATTCACGTGCCGTGGTACGTGGGTTCGAACCCTGGCGGTGAACATGATGCTTGTGTTCTTGGGCAAGACACTTTACTACAATTGCCTCTCTCCACCCAGGAGTATATATGGGTATATGTGAAGGTAGAGATCAGAATACGCTCATCTGCAGAAACTGGTCTCGTGGCCTGCCGAACAGGGGTAATAATGGTAAAGCGCTTTGAGGCCTTACGTTTAAAGCGCTATATAAGCGCCACATTATTATTTTTATTTTAGCGATCTTTAGGATTTCCGATTTAGATTTTTGAGTGTCTTGATTATTAAACGTAGGCCTCCTAATAAGAATTGGTATCTTTTTGAGTGGATTTATAGTTGTTGGCCTGTGTTGTGGATCATGCAGTTGTTGGACTCGATCGGCAATAGAATTCAAAACCCACATGAGACTTTTAAAGTTTCCCTCCTGGAAATTTGATTGCTCTTTGTGTGGGAGCCGCTGGAGTGTGATGTGAGAATAAATAAATAAACAAACACACCAACACCCGGGTTCGAGTCACTCCTTTAACTCTCCTGCTGTTTAAAAGGTCACAAATGGTCAAATTTCCTTCCACTTCCCCTGGCATACTTTTAACAAACCAATGAGTCACTTGACCAATATTGACCCAAGTAACAGCATGGCTCGGAATGCATGTTTCCATAGCATATAGGAGGGTTTTATTCTGTTAAAAGCGAGCGGTGCGCAGGCCAGCAGCAAGGGAGACAGCACGTTGGGGAAACAATTAAATTATTACAAACAAGGACAGAAAAGGGAGAAAAACGAAACGAAAACCATAAAATGTAACATCGTTCCTGAGGGAGACCCTATTGTACATAAATTATAAATATCTAGGAGAGTATTTCACTTACGAGAAAGAGTTGTCGAGGTGTCAGAGCACAATACCCACCCTAACTGTAAAATTCTTCAAGAAACACATAAATTTCATTGTAAAAATCAACATTTTCTAAATTGACAGTGATAACAGGGAATTAATTCAGCCTGTCTTTAAACAGTCATATATTAAGCTATACAGTAAAAGTAAAGACCGTGAATCAATTACAAACTGTAGCAAGGGATTTCTCTCTAAAGACAATAATTATTTCAGAGATTAAATCCAATTCATCGAAATTCTCAGATTATTTTGTGTCACTCATAATCTGCGAATTTATCAACTAAATACAATGACACTGACCTAGCGATTTAATGCACTTTGATTTTACACACAAAAATAATCAATTTATCTACAGTTGAAAACCTTTGACCGGTAATTATGATGAAAACACCGTGATTCAAAGCGACATGTCAAATAAACGTTCTCAATGTGCACGCAAGAGGGCCTCCATCAAATTTCATGAGCAACGGAGAGCTGAACGAAAATCCTAAATTACGCCAAGTTTCATAACAAAACTTGATCTCCCTACTTCATTATATTGTGACAGAGTCCCTAATATGTTGAAATATTGCTGGTTCATGAATGAGGATTCGATAATCATCAAGGAAAATGTTTACATGATAAAAGCGACCGGTGCGCAGCCTGGGCCAGCGGCAAGGGAGAATGCACGTTGGGGAATGGTGTAATCACCGCTTGCTGGCGCTGTCAAGGGGGGGGGGGGGGGAATAACAAGGGCCTGGACTTTTTACTACACCTTATACCTATAATTAATAGTCATGATCAAAATTTGATCACTTCATTTGCCGATTCCACCGCGCGTCCGGGAGGTAAACATGGCACCAGCCCATGTGACGTCATCAAGGTGAGTATCCAGCTCGTTGCCGTGCGTTTTTTCCTTCTTTCTGGTAGCACCAAAAATTCCCTTGGGAATTAACCCGCCTCGTAGACATGTTGTCTATGGCATGTTATCTTTACGGAACCAGTCTGTTGTTGTAGTCCGTCTTGTAACTACTGCAGTGAAGACAAGCGGTGTTTCGGCTGTTGAAGTCTCCGCATACAAAGGAGTTGCGGGTATCGTTGGAAGGAGCTCATTTTCTACTGGAGGTGGCTTGCGGTTGCAAAAATGGGTACCCATAGCTTCGGAGGTGGTCGATTGGATAGCATGGGGTACTAAGGAGCATTTGCCCACTCGATCGCCACTGTCTACTGGAGCTATGTTTACGTGGGAAGACTGGTTTGTGTCTAGGCGCTCTGAGCATGCAAACTTTCGTTAATATGCGGAAATTTGTATTGTTAAACTTTACTCCCTCGCATCGCATTATAAAAGAGGTTTTCCTCTATCAAATGAATAGAATCTCTTAATGGGTAAAGTCGAATAATATATGCACTTTTCCTCTGAAAAGCGGGCAACTCAGGTGAAAATGTCGTATTTCCTATGGAGGTCACGGCACATCATTTTCGTCTATTTTTGAGGGTGCAAGTTTACTTCTTCGAACGTGTGAACCCGGTCGCATACAATTACCTCGCACAGATTCTGAAAGAGAACATAAGCTTTCCTTTCATGTAACAATCGTTTTGATTGGTAAAGAAGAACCAGGGGTACTTTTCTTGTCAAATCAGACATCGCTTTTGTTCTGAGGATTGACCTGCTGTTTATGTATAGTCCGGTCTACGCAGTGGGGCTGTGCAGGTCGCCGGGTCAATGCACCCTGTGTGTGACCGCAGAGCATGCAGGGCTTCGATTTTCTGCACATATGGGTGGTAAAAGTTCTCCATAATGCTGAGATTTCAAAAGACTGCCGAATGTTGGATATTTTGGTGCCTTGTTTGACCTTGGAGGCGATACCATGTTTTGTGTGTTGTATACTAGTAAAGCAGATCAGATGAAAGCCTTCGATGAGTAGTTGTTGATCTTCTGTTTCGCAGTGTGTTTCTTGGATGCAGATAATGTTAACACCGTTCTCTTAGTGCCTTGCGTCTACATACGTGGACGTTACTATTATCATCATTTCAACATACATGCCTATCTGAGAATACTGCAATTTGTCATACCTCTGTCTTTATACTGTATTTTCATTGGCCCAGGACGATCACCTGACCGGGCGATAAATATGCATGGCACACTCCCGTTGTATATCACATTGTGATATCACATGCACGTAGACTAGTCCCCGCCCCACAGTCCAAACCATTATGCGCGGACCGCGTTTAAACCAGACTATACTTGTACTCACTGGTACCCCGCAGTACTTTCACGTTCCACAATATAACGTATAGCAGTGAGGGAGCAGTGCATTTGCAGACGATATTTACTTTAAATTGGCGGCCAGCGACGAGCGGCGGCATTAAGATTATGTTTACGTTTTGACTGACTCTAGTAACGGTGCCTAGGCCTTCAGAACTTCGGAAATCATGCAGAGCTGACACAGTTAGTTTTTTCGTATACGATCCTTATCAGCCTCAACATGTCAGCTGAGCCCGGAGGCACAGATTCTCCGCCCCCAAAAAGGTTTTTGAGCCGCTCCAAATTAAACAACAAATAAAAGATTTAGCTTTTGAACAAGACTCATCGAACACCAAACGTTGTACCGACTACGCAGTCCGCGTAGTTCCTTCAGCTCCTTCAGATTGCCACCCTTAATTTCCCTTAGAAAAACAAGTAAAACACATCATCAAGACAGAGGTATGACAAAACAGTTGTTGACTGATGTGATGTGGGATATGACGTTTTGAACACCCTCGGGGACGCATAGCACCCTCGGCTTCGCCTCGGGCGCTATGCGTCCCTCGGGTGTTCAAAACGTCATATCCCACATCACATCAGTCAACAACTGTTAAGTATTGCATAGTGATCTCTGTACCCCAAAGTGATCATTTGTGACCATAACTATCAAAATGTGGACAATTGAGGGGGCTATATATACAACTCATCAAAATGGCAGCCTCCACTAGTAAAGTTTCGTGGTGAGTTTCTTAAGATTTTGTTTTAGAAATTCTTCTTTCTCTAAGTAATGGTCAGTTGGTGGCCAATTTATGTTGATGTAGTGATTCAGGAATGTAAGGGGACACTTTACTTTGTAAAATATCATATATTTTTATGTGATTTATATCGTCCACTTTTGTGGACACGGGGCACTATAGGGCGCCTATCAACATATTATGTGGACGTCGGGCATTGTGGCACTGTAATTTGTGTGCACCTACATGTACTTCTATAAATGTTATATCAACAACAGTGACAATCTCGAAAATACTTATATTCTTGTTTTGTTTTGTACTTTCCTTAGTGTTCATCACTAATTGTTGTATGTTGATAGTTATTTTTCATTTGTCTATTTAACAGTATTTTAAAACGCATGTCGGATGAGAGCGAATTCATGAGGAATATAGTGTATAACGCAACTGTAAATGCCAGATAGACGACATGTATGCCTGCTCAGAATTTTACATTATTTCCACATTCTATTCTTGCCATTTTCTGCAATTATTGCCAGAATGCTTGTCACTAACCATCTTAATGAATAAATGTTGCAACTGAAGTTGAATTTTACACCAGACACGTGTCCACAGCGCAGTTTATATCAGTCCTAATTCATGAGGAATATAGTGTATAACGCAACTGTAAATGCCTGACGTCCACATATGTGGACGTTTCGTAAATTGAAAATTAAATATGCAAATTGGCAAATGTGAATATTTCTCCAATTAGTGAGCCTATAGTGAGACACACAGCCAGTAGTATCAATTTTAGTAGCCAGCAAGTACTCTCAGGCACTAAAGGGCTAGCAAAACGTTGAATCAGGTCTCGTTTCGGGCGAGTAAGGCCTTTCAAGTTTACGTTGAATCGGAGTACCCAGGTACCAGTCTAAGGGGTTTTTCGAAACTTTTGCTTCGGCTTCGGCTTCGCCTCCTACTTCTAAATCACTGAGAGGCAAACTAAACGAAATTATTCCAATTTTTGTCTTCATATATCAACCGATTGAATGTTCCTGAAGCATAACAGGCACCAAAATGTAGCTGGAGTCCCCGAAGTCGGGGGCCTAAAATGTCATTAAGCCGAAAACGAACCAAAGCCAGTCGTTTCGAAAACGCTCATAGGCTTGACAGCTCGTCCTCATGAGGGCGCGTGCTCCAATGAACTGCGCAGGAACTCTTGTGAAGACGTAAAGCTGTATACATGTATCTGCATATATTATTGTCGGTAAAGCATCCCGGGGGAAACATGACACCAACTAATAGAGAGAAGACAATGAGAAGAAATTACAGTTTTAGAGGTGGGAGGAAAAGCCCAGAAGATATTCTGAAGAAAACCCACGGAATCAGGTAGGGACTGAAAACCCACATATTGACCCAGGCGGGATTCGAACCCGGGCCACAGCGGTGGAAGGCGAGGAAAGTACTGCTACGCCAACCTGACTCCCTTAAGTCTTGAGATGTAATGGCGAACAAATCACGATAATAACGACTTCAGGGTGTTGCTCCAGTTTGACTTAATACGTCATAGCAGGATCGCCAACGGGAAGGTAGCAACATTATGATCCCAGAATGTATTGAATAGTCACATGCTTTAACCTCTTCGATGGTAACACTTATGGTGGGACTAATACAATTCTTAAAGTCTGTGTTTTACGAACTCCAATTAGAAAGAGAGAGACAGAGATTGCCCTTTATTTTGTTGATTATGCCAGCGATTGTGCAATATTATTATAATCTTTGAATTTCCTTTTTTTATTGTACAGATTATTATCTTGACCTTTGCTCAAACGTAACGATCATTGTTTATTTTAAAGGCTTTTTGCAGAAACCATCGATAGAGGCCAGACACCGAGAGTGCACACACAGCAGTCTATTCGCACCATGTTAAAAACTGTGCAAAGAAATTTGTTATGAATAATTTTTTTGTGCAACATCAGTGTGCGACATCAGAAACTCATGGTAAGAAGCACTTTGAAATGCTGGATTTCCTTTTTTGGCAAAACGATAAGAAATTCATGTGGTGGATTGGTTGGATGTGTGGAACTACCAAACAACGGACTGACTGCCTGGAGTTTACTGCTCTGATGAGTACATGCAGTATATATACCCTGGTGAGGTTTCTTCTTAGTTCCCTGATTAAACGATCCAATGACGTCTCTTAATAGATCATTGGTTGATACAAACGACACAATCAAAAATAGAACACGACACAGTAAATTGCCCTGCCCGGCCCTCGTCCAATCGTGTATTACTAAATTATGCCTACTTGACTTTCAACGCTGTTATATGTCTGCTTTGCTTGGCATCTATACCTAAGTTATTCGTCAGATAATTCGTCACCGTTTTCACGAAGAGCCACATATCTCCAAAATTACAATTTTTTTCGATTTTGATTTTTTTCGATATTTCGCATTAAAACAATGTACTTAACCATTTTGACATGTGTCTGTAAGCAAAACATCATTAATTTCTAAGTTACATTAATGTTGCAAGGGGCAAAAATCTCGATAACTGCATTTTGCGTTTTCACGAAGAGCCACATACATTTTGGCCCTTTGAACGCGTGCAAAACCCATTGCACGGAAATACGTAAAAGTAGGTCAAATGAGATTTGCGTTTTCACGAAGAGCCACATATCTTTGTTACATTTTCAGGCGCGCGCGCGTACTCACGCGCGCCTATGGAAATACACGTTGAACAGAAAGGGCCAATATGTCGGAAACGTGAATTTGCGTTTTCACAAAGAGCCACATATCTTTACTAATTAATTTCTACTAATTAACTGCTTTATTAAGTCTTATTACCGGGTTTATGTAAAACTTCAGCTCACGTAGAATCGTGTGATGGTTTTCTTGCTGCACAAAGTTGTTGCAAAGTAGTATTTCTTGCAGTTTTAAAATATAAGAAACTTCTTTTGTGATTATCTCGAAAACACTTTACTTCAAAATCAACATAATATATATAGTATGTGGCTGTTCGTGAAAACGGTGACGAATTGTCGGAATCTTTTGGTCTGGGAACAACACTAAGCTTTCCCAAGAATTCATCGGTTTCAGGAAGTGACACATTTTTTAAACAGGAAGGACTAAAGACCGCAATGAAACGCGACAAATTCTGAGCCCGGTATAGCCGACATGGTGTGCCCATCATTATCAGAGTCATGTTGCGGATGGTGGCGCCGGGTCGTGTCATTCGCGACTTTCGGTCAGTTTTTCCTAACCCCTGTTCAACTTCAGTATATACCATTCCAGAGTCATTTTCTTTCTATTCTCTAGACGGACGTCTGAGAACATCGAGGAGAAGCGACGGTGAAGGCTCCGCATTCTGAGGCTGCATTGTACGGCCGATATGGTGTGCCCATCAGGGTCCCGTTGCGGATGGTGGCGTTGGGTCGTCACATTCGCGACTTTCGGTCAGTTTTTCTTCACTCTTGGACCCCTGTTCAACTTCAGCATACTGTTTGTGAGTCTGCAGGAGGATTTCCATTCCAGCTCGGCGTTGACAGGTTAGTACGGAAATATGATCCAGCGAGATGAGAACTTGATTTGGGTATGCCTGATGCAGGCTAGACCGGGCCATTCGTGGATCGCGTTGCCAAGTAGCGTTTGGAAACTAAGAGCCGCCATAAAAAAAGGACCGCAGACCTGAAGCGGTGAATCAAGGTTTGCAAGACAGAGTGATGACGTTATTAAGGGATCTTAGTGAGAAAAAAAAATGGGGGGGGGGGGGAGGGGGCAATATACTATATTGGTCAGTCGGAGGGGCCTGATTATTCGGATTTCACGATTCCATAGACTATAGACAGGGGAAGAATAGCATCGATTTAAAAACAGGCTTCTCTTCTATAGTTGTTTAATGCCTACTAAAAGAATATTTGTTCAGGTAAAAAAGAAACCTCAGGGTAATTTTATAATCCCCATTTCGCTTTCAGGTTGGCTAGGGTCTCTGTCAATTGCACTGACTTGTCTTGCTAGTCCTCTCTGCTCTCTCCTTACACACAAACTGAGCAGTCAAACCGTCGCCATTTTGGGAGTGATTACCTTCTGCGCAGGACTGTTGACGACGTCATTCGTTCCCGTGCCAACGCTGGGATACGCGTTCTTCACGTTTTCGATCTTGACGGGCGTGGGCGCCAACCTGGCCACGAATGCCTCCTTGGCCCTGCTGCTGGACTGGTTTGCCAAGGCGAACTTCTCGCGGGCAAGCGCCCTCGCTCTAATGGGATCCACAGCCGGTAAATGCGATGATAGTTTCCCACAACTATGTAAACATACACAGATTTTCCTTGTCTTCTATAGAACGAATCCAATTTCTAGCGATGAGAGTGTGTAAGAGTCGGAAAAGACACACGTTGATGATTGTTTGACTCGTTCAAATAATGCACTAGTATATTCTAGTCTACTAGACTAATTTATACTTCATTTTAATGGCAATTTTCTTTGTTAATCTTTCTGATATGCAGGCATGCTTGCCTTTAGCCCTTTGTTGACAGCCTTAATAACTCACTACGGATGGCGTAATGCGCTGAGAATTCTCAGCGGTGGAATACTCGTGATCGGGATAGCTGACGGTCTGCTGCTAGCTGACCCACCATCAACCGAGGACTACGCTAGGGCGCCCGATGAGTCTCCTGGTGATGAGAAACTTGAATTGGAGAGCATGGTCCCGGGGAAGCAGGTTCATGATGACGGCTGCATTGAAGAGACTGACGATGATGCACGAGAAACTGACGATAAAATTACCAACAACGAGGAAGCGAACAATTCAAATCAAGCATCGCTCGAAGTTGGAGATGAGAGACATTTTCTCGGAAGGCTGATTAGTGCTTTAACGAACCCTGAGGCTTGGGCGTGGTACTGTGCTGTAATGTTCTCATACGTGGGCTGGACTTTCTTCAACATTAATTACGTACGTTTCCCACAATTTGTGGTTTACCTGTATCAGCAAAGCAAATTAGGCCTATGTATTTTGACTGCTTTCGTTTGACCAGGCATGGTGGAGCAAAATTTACCTCACATGGCTAAATTAAAGTTGATAGGTCTTTGTGAACATACCTGCATTACTGTGGTCCTTTGACGGTCGACAACATTTATATCACATTTTCATAAATCGACTTAGATAGTAAATGCCATTGCAATGCACCAGTTTATCGTATGAGAAATGCCGATTATTAGAATATAAAAGGCAAGTGCAAGTAACAATTGTAAGTTTGGTACAATAGGCTCCATAATGCAGCATGGACTGATGTTAGACTGAATATAACTTGCTTTGGTTCTTGCAGGCTAGTTTTATGGACGGACTTGGTCTGGACAGCAACAGCATTGCCTCCGTCATCGTATACTTTGCTTTGGGGGAACTTGGCGGGAAGGTCCTGATAGCCGTAATTGGAGATCGTCTGCCTTTCTTGTATCTTTATCTATTGATGGCCTCATGTCTCCTGGGAACCGTCGTTCTGGGGTTTCTGACCATTGCCAAGACGTTTGCTGTCATGGTTCTCCTTGCAGTAGGTAAGGCATTGCATATAATTCTGATCTCTTATCTTTCGAGGTCCGTTTATGTGCAGAACTGACCTGGTCCATCGAGTACACGAGCCATTGGAGACACACTCTTAAACGTCTCGGGTGCAATTATGTACTTTGTCTGCAACGAAGTATAGTACTAGTCAATGACCATAATGCGAATGCATCACTTGGTATAGCGAAATAAAAAAAATTCTCCAGACCCACGAATCAGAAAAAAGTAACATTTCATCGATCAGTTATACAACATGTACTAGAAGTCTAGAACTCATTTACGGGTGAACCAGGTCTTTTGGCTTAACAGGCGTCGTCTGGTTTTACCCTGTTAAACTATTCGGAACCCCGTTCTCGAGTGACTCGTGAACAGCGTTGTTTTCAGGTTCCCGATTACGAAATGTGGAGTGCAACTATGCGAAATTTCAAGATGGCAGCCGCCATATTAAAACGCCGAATGAGAGTGATGGGAAAGTAATGATCTTATGAAAATTATTTAAATCTGGGACAGCTTTAAAAATTGGCAAAGACAAACCCACTCATTGATCACGAACAATTTTTTTGTATCATCTGCACATGCTGCTCCTGCATTGAATGAGTGCTTTGAATCTTATGCATACAAAATTAACGCAAGTTGCGATAGGGGCCTAAGCTCCACTTTTGTTCTTAACGTTCTTCGTCTACTACCCGATAAGTCATGGGGAGTGAAAATCATTCAAAACCCATTCGAAAGCCGTTCTCGTGTTCATTAGACACAAGAACTGGGTTTCGAATACGCCCTATCTGCAAGGGCGGATCCAGAACACAATTTTTTTGGGGGGGGGCAAAATTGTTTTGGTCCCAAACAAATTACGGCGTGGGGTTCGATAGTTTTTTATTCCAGCCAGTGCTCTGTGGTGCGATCTGAGGCAATTTCTGCCCACCGTGACCTATTTTTTTCGGAGGAAAAGAGGGTGGTGTACCCAGTGCCTGCCTTTATTGCGTCGGCACTAAAAAAAAATGGGTTCGTTTTTTTTTTTTTTGGGGGGGGGGGGGGGGGAAGGCAATGACCCCATTGGCCCCCCAGATCCGCTTTTGCCCATCTGTAAAAGGTTTACTGTACCTGTATAAAGTTTGCGTCAGGGTATAGAAGTTTTGAATGCTGACGCTATGCATGAGCGCATAAAGTTAGCTCAGAGTAGAATCAGAGCCATGAAATTGGTCATGTAACTTGCAGGCGTGCAGAGAAAGCGTCAAAATATGCTAAGACAAAAAGCAGTTTGTCATGCAATATTATATTGCCTCTCAGAGAATTCTTGTTTAGCATATCAATTTTGCTAAGTTATTATATATATTTTTATTGTTTTAGTTTCTGGATTTCTACGATCGGGCATCAACGCAACACTTTTCGTCAGCGCAGCAGAACTTTTCCACGAGCAGTACGGGACCAAAGGGGTCATGGTTATATCGTTTGTTCCAAATGGAGTGGGCAGTCTCATCAGTGCACCCTTAGCAGGTTAACTTAATCATCTTTAATTTCACACTATGGATAATGTGTACATAGTACCACCTCACTCGGTTTCAAAGCTATCAAAGAGAGTTGGAACGTATGCCGTCTGCACGCTTGGTGCTCATGTGAAGACGTTCTCATTTAGAACAGTGGTGGATCAACGGGGTATTGATGGGAGGGGGGTGTCAGGGGTCTTATCCCCCCCCCAGTTTTGAGCCGAAACAATAGGAAAATAAAGCAGGAAAAAAAGCAACACACGTCTGCTAAACTACCCCTTAAAGCTAACCCCGCCCCCAGCCAAACTTTAAGCTGGACCCGCACCTGTAAAATCAAACAAGCCATGCGAAATTCGCGGCATTCGCTTAAAAAAGTGCTAATTTGTTGAAGTTCACCATCAATATTTTGTGTTCCTTCTAGAAAAGAAGGGATCAGTTGCCTTGAAACCTGCACTATACAAGTCCTTGTTTGCAATTGCAATTTGAAACTGAATAAGATCATTTTTTTGTACTCGTTTCTTGTTACTAGGTGCACTGTATGACGCCACGGGTGACTACGTCCTCAGTCTTCTTGTCATTGCTGCGATGTTCCTTTGCGCCGCCGCGGCCTGTTTATTCATACCACTACGGAGGAGATTTCGTCGACGTGCTGCACACAGATCAAGCCCACCCTCTGCAAACGTTACAAGCATATAAAGTCATAGCGTCGTCAAATCATATAGGTCCGGCAGGATACTGAACTGGAAAATGATGTGACAATCACAGAAGTGGACCTCATCAGATGACGATACCTAAAATAGATCTTGGCCATATTCCAAGATGGACACTACCTAACTAAATGAATAATGCACATTATGTGCATTATTCATTATAAGGCCCGAATCATAACAGTAGCCCTTTGATATAATCCAGCAGACGTTTTTTTTACAGGGTTGCAGATGACGAACATACAGTGCGAGTAAAAAAAAACCACTATACACTTGTAAAATTGGCCATAGTTTTATTCTGTAGCAATAAAGATAAGATATTTTCATATGTACTTTTAGAGTAACTCTTCCTGCTTCTTTTGGTGACATTTTCACTGGATTAATTTTTCATGCATGACTGCACAGGAGACAATTAAAGGGGTCGGGTGAAATCTGACTTGTCTCCTGTGCAGTCATGCATGAAAACTAATCCATTGAAAATGTCACCAAAAGAAGCAGGAAGCGTTACTCTAAAAGTACATATGAAAATATCTTGTCTATATTACTACAGAGAAAAAATATGGCCAATATTTTTTACTCGCACTGTATTGGAAACAGAAATTTGCTAGGAGAAAAACTATGTTCAAGAGCACATACGAGGAGAGCAACTTTCAATATAAAGAAGTAAACACATCGGTACGATACTTTTTTAGTTTGCTGCAATCGTCAACAGCAAAGGCAAGGGCCACTGAAGTTGACAACTACAAACAAGAAGTAAAGTATTAATTTAAAGAGACAGAAATCAGTTGATATTTTGATTGAACTGTGATAAGTTATGAGAAGCACGCTCTTTCCGTACGAGGAAAGACGCTTGTAGATATACTTCAGTAGAAAAAACGGTACTAAACAATTGTTGACTGCTGTGATGTGGGATAGGCCTATGCCGTTTTAGCATCCGATGGGCGCATAGCACCCGAAAAGGAAACCGCGCTTAGGCTCAGTCCGTGCCGTACTGTTATAGATACAAAGTCATGTAGTCTCATTCATAAAGGTTAAAGTTCTCGGGATTTATATTACGTTTTTGTTAAAAATAAAGATTTTTCAGGACGAAACAGCATACAAATGCGCGTGAGTGTATGGGTTACTTATAGTGTATAAAACCAAGTTGTGATATATACCACAGCCTTAAAGCAGGTTACATTATTACCCCAAACTGCTGTGGTATGCAGCAAGCAATATAATGCCATCGTATAGGTCATCGGTCCCATTTTATAAAACACGCAACTTTTAACGTGAAGACATGAGTCAGATTCTCTTTCAACAATTAGGGGGGGGGGGGCCGCGCTATCAACAATTCTCGATAATTGTTATTCATTAATCAAAACAGAACAGTTCAAAATGATATTGTCAGGTCTCAATTGCTGAGTTCAGTATTGACGGCAACCATCAGACCAATACGTTACATCCCAGCTTAGGTTACAGAAAGTTCAAAAGCAAGGAAATACATATAACCGATTTGTGGAAAACTGATTTGTGGAAAACTCACTGGGATCCGGTGGTTTTTCTAAAAAATAAAAAAAGGCTTAAAAGCTGAACCCTGCATGGCTGTTACTGAATACTTCTGTATTCAGTATTCATATTCCGAGAAACCAAATACAAATTGAGTTACAGACAGCACTGGTAATTAGGCCTACCATCCGTTCTAAAACTCGAGAAGAATATTCCTATTATACTCATTGAAACCCTTTGCATGAAACAGGTCAAAATTAAAGCTTCCTCCCACTCCATGATGACTGTTGGGTTCACTTTCATTTAAACATCCACAGAAATTAATGCATTTTCACAGTACAGAAAACGGTAAAGTATTGGCCCACTTGCCTTCGACCGGCAATTCTCTCTTGATAAAGAGTTTTGTGGCTCCTGAAATTGAGGATTTGTAGTACAGAAATGGGAAGTATATCCAGCTGGCTTGGGTGAAATTTGGCAAACTCTAATCCCGTGATGAAGAGCTCCCACAACGCTGGAAAACAAAACCAAACAACTGAGAGATCTTTAATCAGTGTAATTGTTCCGGTGCTCTCTTACGGTGCTGAAACTTGGTCAGCAACCAAGAGACTGGAGAAAGACCTACATAATATATGAGTCACAGACAGAGAGCAATGGACAGAATCTGGATTGGTGTTACAAGAAAGGACATGCAGAGTTAGCAACCAAGACCTGAAGCAGAAAACAAAAGATATAATACAAGGAATTAAATTAAAGAAGTGGAGGTGGGCTGGTTATCTATCTAGAAGACAGGTGGACCCATAAGCTGCAGCTGACAGACTGCACACTTGCGCATATCAGGCAGACTAAACAGAAGGTGGATAGATGTCATCAGAGAATAATGCGTTACATGGAAGGGGCCTGAGAACAGCACAGGACAGAATATTGATGAAGGGGTCTTCCTTCTGCATGCAGTGGAGTGAAATAGGCTGGAAAGAAAGGTAAGGCCAAAAAAAAAGTCTCCGGTTTCTGGTATGGAGCTTGCCCCAAAAATGGTGCGGCGACGCGGCTTTTTTTTTTTTTTACCTGGTTTTTTTTTGGGGGGGGGGGCTGTCCAGAGAGGGAGTCCAGAGAGGCCACATAAAGATTATTCTCGATCATAACCCCATCTAAAAACACGTTAAAATTGTGCAGCAGCAGGATTCCAGTCAAACCAGTGAGTTTGGCGGTTTTGAGACATCATCTTGTATTGAAAAAAAACTTTTTCATTTTGCCGACGCGCATGGCTACGGCGACGCGCGCGCATACCAGAAACCGGAGACTTTTTTTTTGGCCTAACAAAGGGTCAGTAATACCGGTCTTTGAACTACTTGGCAATGGACCCGAAGGACGCTCACTTCATTTTTGCAGTGATTGTAATGGTCGGCGATGGGCTTTCGGGAGTACTATAGTCGGGATTACTTTGAAGGCCGGATGATGATCATCTTAAATTGGAGGGGAACAAATCAGCCAAAAATCATCGGCAACCCAAAATTGGAATAGAAGGTGAACGAGGGTAAATCAAGTTACTTGGTGTATTTCTGGAAGTTCTTTTAAGAATTCAGAGTATCATTTTTCCCCCGATTGCTTTTGAAGAGATTTATGTCTATGGGAAGTTGACTCAGTGGTTTGCACATGTTGTGGTCGTGAAAAACCGAATGAGGGCGCGACGTCGGGCTGTCATGGCTGTGAGAATGGTACACAGTACGTATTTACTGTATACGCCTACAGGTTGGCATTATTACTTCCTGCTTCCCGATCGGTAAGTCATCAGATCGGATTGTAAACAGGTAAGAAATTGATCTCTGAATTTCGTACTATACCGTGTATTTGTTTTCTAGCTTTTTAAGGAGAGAGTTTACATTGGCGAACTTTTGTACTATTGTAGAACTAGAAAGTGACTGATCAATGATCAAACCAACAAACCTCATGTAGAACACGTGGTCATTGTGCAGTGATACTGGTACGTACGGTAGGCTATACTGTACAGCGTACTGAGAAAAGTTGCGTTCAACATGGTTCCTCCATGGGTCGACGAAGGCCCAACAACTGTACACTACAGTTTGTGTATACACATGTTGAGTGTAAATGGGCATGCGCACATTATGCTACGTGGGTGTTTGGGGGCATGGGGGGGGGGGGGGGGGGGGGGGGGGGGCAGGAGCTTGAAAACATTTATTTTATATTTGCACACCATTTGGTGTGTCACCATTCACTGTCAGCACATCAGACTCACTTCGGAACCATTGAGTTTCAAGAACACATGAGGTCTAAGTTAATGTAAAATTATTTTGTATGTATTGTCGGTGCTCATCACATGATGCCTATATGTATACCAGCTATTTTCTCAAAATTTTACTAAGGCCTGACACCAGAAAGTTGTATGGATCTGTGATAAGTTCAATTGCAGGTTTAAGCCTTTAGTCTAGAGCCATATTTGTGGGAAAGAATGTTGCAACCTGACACTGCTTTTTTTTTTATATATCATCTAAATCTCAATGAAGGTCAGTTGCAAAATGATGATAAATCTGGGACTGAGAAACATTTCCAATTTTGCTAGGAAATACTTGGAGAAACTTTTCTTGAGTCTCCATAGGCTTTCCATGGCAAACTCTTGGTTGCAACATTCATTCCTATTTGCCTTTTCATAACTGTTTATGTTTGGAATATCCAGCTAAAATACCTTCACTCCGTTTGTATTCTTTTAAGAATAGGGAGTTGTAAAAGGTCACAGTGGGACTTTGACATGCAGAAAAACCTGTAAAACAGTGGAATCGGACCAACTTTATACTCACTCTTTAGCCAACCAAATTCTCCAATATTTTCATGAGTCAAAGACAAGGCAGTATTTCACCAGCCAAGTTTGAGGTCTCAATTCAATTTTTAAAGGAGACTTTTTTAAAGACATTTTGCACATGAAAGTGAAGTCAGGTGATTTCAATTTGAAGCCTAAGACTAGACCGGTACATGTCCAACAAGATTGACCCGTCAGTAGTCATGGTGGCATGACTATGGAAATGTGTAGAAATAGAGGCCTGTACCAGATGTTTCTTTTGACACAGTTGACTGATGCAGCTACATGTAGTACTAAAGATTGGTTGTTTCATGTGCCAGTCTATTTTCTTGTATTGCATGTTTTTACAATCTTTAGTTTCGGGACACTCATAGTCATATATACACAGGATATATTCGAGAGTCCCAAATTATTCCGACTAAAGGGTAAGAAACTGTCGAATTCAGATTTCTCACTTAATTTCATTTTATGTATCTCAAAAATAGATGGACTTCAACGGGTCAATCGGTTAGATGGCATCATCTAGCTTGATCATCTGGCTGTACTGGTCTTGTATTGTGCTCATGTTGCCATGGCAACCCGCATCCGTTCTGGCTCCAACCACTACCTCTTACAACTGCACACTTTGTAAGTTAGCACGCAGCAATAAATGGAATTAAATATCAGAATTGGAAAATATTAATGTACATAGTGAAAAAAAAGTAATCATAACTGATCATCACAACTTTAACACAAAAGATACATGTTATCACTGTAGCGGGGGGGGGGGGGGGGGGGGGGGGGGGGGGGGGGGGGGGGGGAGTAACGTGCCTTCCCCCAAAAGAATCCCAGTGCCACCCCCCCCCCAAGGTACTGGTACGTGCCCCTTCTCCCACAAAAAAAACCCAAAATTTAAAGTATCTTTTTGAGATCTATACTTGTATTACACAGAAGAAGAATGTAATGACTATTTTTTTAAATTGATTCTAATCCCCTTAACTCCCTTAACCCTATGGCTTTATGAAACTGAAATGAATTGGTTTAAAAAAAAAAGCACGTCTGGCGTCACATGAGGCCCCCCCCCAGTCGGTGCCCTGAAATTCGGGAATATTTTTGATGCAGGACTGCCCTTGGTGCCCAAGCCCTTGGTGTCCCCCCCCCCCCCCAAATATTCTGGCTACGTCACTGTGGTGAAGACATACCCGCATTACAATATACAAATTCATCCTAATTATGTGAAGTTTGATTCTTGTCAATCCCAAATTTTTTCTGTAAGTACACTGGTCCCTCAGTATGAAACCAGGCTTAAAAAAAAATTTGGGATTTTGCTTGGTGGGGGGGGGGGGGGGGGGGGGGAGGGGAGAAGCAACTTAGCAGATTAAGCAAACAGCTGTGAACACCTCATCTCCTGACGCAGTCCCATGCATATTCCCTGTTTAATTGTTTGTTTTAATGTTTTTGGTGTTATCTTTATTACTTTTCAACTGAGGGGGGGGGGGGGGGCCTGGCACCATGCCCCCCTTCCCATTAAAATACTCCACTGCTTGTGTTCTACTTGTGACTGACCCATGATTAACCTAAAATTGACACAGT
This sequence comes from Patiria miniata, assembly GCF_015706575.1. Classification (NCBI taxonomy): domain Eukaryota; kingdom Metazoa; phylum Echinodermata; class Asteroidea; order Valvatida; family Asterinidae; genus Patiria; species Patiria miniata. Next base: position 10,011,193 of record NW_024037073.1, read on the forward strand.
GACAAATCTTTTACATGCAGTGACCCTGGAGGCTGACCCCAAGGTCGCCCAAGCAGGCAGCACTGTTCGTCTCAACTGCAGCCTTGGCTCGCAATCAGACCTGCAAAGAAGGCCCTACATGTACAATGCCAGCAACGTGCAGTGGTTTCACAATGGCAGCAGCCTGATGCCGGGGGTCCGGATCCAGACCGTGGAAGCTGCAGGCACTTCACAACTGATTTTGAATGGAGTGGGGATTGAGCATGGCGGAAGGTACAGCTGCTGTCTCAATGCATCCTGCGCCGAAGAAGCTTGCTTTGCCAGCCTAGACATCCTCGTAGGCTGTAAGTAAATGGTTAGCAGTGTTCTCCAACTTTGAAATTAAAGGTCGGTGCGCTGTCAAAAAGCGGAGGGGGGGGGGCACTATAATTATGTTAGGGGCGCTATTTGCAGTCATACATTTCTTTATGCTAGGGGGCGCTATTTGCAGATGAACATGTACATTATGTACGGATAACAGCTTTTAGGCCATTTCTAACACAGTAACAGATACAAATAACAAATAAGTACAATACCGGCTCAGCATCATCTTTTTTAACACATCATTGACCAGGGACTCTGAGGCAGTTTGGCCTTGAAACATTTGATTGCTACAATGGACAGGCTTGTCAGTTTGACAAGTGTTGCATGTTTCTGCTTTTGGCAGAGTTTCTGGCCAAAATGTACCCTGGAGGGTAAGGGTAGTCCCAATTGTTTTTCTTTTTTATTACTTTTTCCTTTTTTTTTAAGCGTGGCGGGCAACTTTTTAAGCTTGGCGGGTGCCTCAGAAAGCTTGGCGGGGCACCAGGTTATATTAACAGGTTGGAGAACACTCCAACCGCCTTCTAGTTGGTAACCCCCCCCCCCCCCACCCTGAAAACAGAACTCTTTCAAAATCAAAAAGTTGGTGGTTTAAAGCTACAGTCCATCATTTGCAGCTATCCAAAAAGTAACTGACGTAAAAATTGTTGAAAAAAATACTTGGTTGAAAGAAGGTAAGGGGACTAAACTCCCCGGCAAGCTTTCATTTTGAAGAAATCAACGAAAAAAGCCCTTTCCAATGGTGCGTCTAAACCGTTGGAAATTTCTTTTAGCAGGCCTATAGTTCGCTTTTTTTTTGTTCGGCAAAGCACGCGCAAGCGTTGGCACGATGCACACAGGCGCGCAGTTGCTATAATTCGTTGGATCGGTGCGGGACATCGCGTAACTGCACTCGGCTCAGTGAGAACATGTCTCGGACGCTGAATTCAGGCCCAATTCAAAACATGATTCAGCAACTTTTGATTTGAAATCGAGATCCTAGAATGCTAATTTTCTTGGAATATACAGCTGGAGCTGAGCTAAAAGTTCATCAGGTCAGTTGTTCAGCACCCTTCTCTAGATTTTGAGTACGTTTGTTGCTTCAAGCGAACAAAATGCATGAATTACAAATGATGGACTGATAAACAAAAACAGTGAAAAAGTTACTTGTAGTACAAGCCAACTAAAAAAAAAAAAACCCTGGAGGAAACCATGTGGAAACATATGTTCCATAATGAAGGAAGATCCTGTGTTTCTTTTTCTGTGTGTTTTTCACATTGTTTATGTAAAACTTACAAGAACGTTAATTAATGGAACTGAAGAGTTTAACCAGAGGTGAAGAATTCATATGAAACTAGCACAAATAATAAGAAAAGTATAAATAAAAAGAAATGCAAAATTAGAAGATGGTTAATGACTTTAGTGCCAATATAAAGTGAGTAAGAAACAGAAACAGGGATATGAATCCCAGAGTTTTGATCGGTGTTGACCAGGCATTGATTTCGTGATGCAGGGCCGCCGGAGAAAGCGAAAGATTTGCGATGCACAAGCAACGATCTCAAAATTGCAAACTGCACGTGGACGAGGGGTGGACAGCACAGTAACCTCCCAAGCAAAGATGTCCTTAAACGCAAAGCAAGGTAATAAGGCCCCCCAAAAATTAAAATGGTTGTGTTACCCTCACATGAAAAGTCATATCGGGAGGGTCGGTCGGTCGGGGATTACCCCCCCCCCCCCCCCCCCAGCCTCTGCATTTTACCAACGTACTCGAAACATTTAGGCTACATGTACTGCATGCGCCAACTACACATGCATGCAATACAATTGACAGTACAGTTTTTGCCATTAACCCTAACAGAACTCAACCCATCAAACCCCAACAGCATGATTTGTTGGAATCTGTCAGGATGGGTACAGTACCCCTAATCTGACAGTCTTTTACATTGGGTTGGCACACCTCCAGAAACTAAGTCAGAAATATGTGTGTGCAGTTTCCCATATGATGTTGGAATTTGCCAGGATGGGTGTGGTTCCTAGTAAATCATGCTAGGGAGTTTGGGTTAAGGCCAAAAAAAAAAATATTCGGTCTCTGGTCAGACCAAAGTTCCGGAATTGACGCGGCGACGCGGCTTTTTTTTTTTTTTTTCAAGCTTGGATTGTACAGACAAGGTGGGGTACTATTTTGCTTTTTTGGTGTCCTCATGTACATTGGTGTCCTTCATTATTTGCCTTGGTGCTCTCGATTATTTGCCTTGGTGCAATTTCCCATTCCTTGGTGCTCTTTGGTAAAAAAAATTGAGGAGGTGCGGCAATAGAGGGCGCTGTTGGAGCTACCGCGGAACATTTTGGAAAGAAAAAGATTGACGCGCGTGATTAAAATCGATGCGCGCGCTGACCAGAGACCGACTTATTTTTTTTTTTGGCCTAACGATGGATTTGCCCCTTTGTTTTCCAGTAGAAAAGAGTGGCAGCTGTGCAATGATGAGGCAGATGCCGTCTGCACGGCCACATCCTGTCATTTGTGCTGCTCTGAAGCCAATATGTGGCACACGTATCGTGTGGAATCCTCCAATGTGCTTGCTACCGTCTACTCCAATGAAACCATCTTTAATCTCGACACTGAAAGTAAGTACTGCTCCTAGAATTGAAGAATTGTGCGTGAATGAGTATCCAGAGCATGATTTTGAATGCTTGTGTTATTTTGAATGATAGATTCACGAAGCGTTTTCATACAACATGCACATACATGTCAGAAATTGAAACTAAATTAATTTTTGGAATTTGTTTTCTTATGTGATGTATTACAAATGATTATTGTTCACTAAAGTAGTAAAGTGTTGCTAGTAAGTAAAGATGCAAAGTTCTTAAGATGTGTCATAAGTTGGTCTTTCCTTGCATAAGTTAGCATAAGTTTAAGTACAAAATGTCACACACGTGACCGTTCAAAATGTCACACACGTGACCGAACAAAATGTCACACACGTAACCACAGCACAATTTCCATTTAGTAAAAGTAAAACAGGCTGTGAATGCATTCTGTAAATCACAAAAGACTATAGTCTTACATCAAAATAAGTATTGGTGTTCGAGTCCTTAGAACTTTGGAAAAAGTGTGAATGTCCAGTATGGGCTGGACAACATATTTATGTCTGATGTCACGCACGTGACCAAACTTTGATGTCCACTCCAAATATTTGGACACTGTTTGTGAAAGTAGAAACTATACTCTGAGGAAGGGAGTAAAATTTACTAACCTGATGAATCAGTGAACATGGTGAAAGTAATATGCCAGATGTAGTTAACAAGGGGCAAAGCTTCAAAAATCAGACAAGCCCAATTTTACGTCACACAGTGACCAAAGATTAAAGAATGGCCCAGGTAAGTTGTGAAATAAATGTCCAAAATAAAGTCTGGCAACAATTATGTATTTTGGTACATTAACTTGTACAGTTCATGTATTTCTACATGTACTTCTACTCTAAAGATAAGTATATTTGTATGAAACTATAAGAAGAAAAGCATAACCAAGCTGCACTTTCTTTTCTGACAACATTAGAAACACTACATTTTGTGGCCAAACTTTAAACAAAAAGAGTATTTTGTCAACTTATAATCCTAACCAGTCTGGTTCCCCCTTAATCCCAAGGGCCTCTTTAAATTGAGTTGGCTGTTGTAAATACATAAAACTGTAGATTTTCTTTTTCAAAGCTGCTGTCACCAGATAACAAGGCCTATATGTCACATGTACTGTTCCCTTGGGTTACAATACACATCAGCAGAGTTGGCCAGCGTAATGTTTTAATGCACACAAGGTCCCAGTCTGAGAATTGCCCACTTTCACTTTGGATATTACAGCATACGTACAGTATTTAGCAACATGGCACAGTAGCCAGCTCCTTTGTAGGCCCATTGCATTACTGGTAGCAGTCTAAAATGGCTCCCATTAGCACAGGGGTTGGTGACACCGATAAGATACATGCAGTTAAAGGGGCCATTACGGACTGAAATCCCTGAATGTTTTGAACTTTATGAAACTTCCCGAAATGGAATGAACATTCTTTCTGATTGAATGAACAAGTTGCAAAATTGGAGGGGAACACCTATAGATAATAAAACATTACACATGTTTGACGTTTCAAGTATAGAATGTCTGAAAGCAAAGGAAATAACATGTGGCATGATCGATAAAATGAAAAAAAAAGGAACAAACAATCCCCTAAGATTTGGTATCAGGTGTCTGCAGCCATTTACTACGTATACCAAGCGCATCACCAGGCTCGGGCCAAGTCTAATTTCAGCTTGAGCATGAAAAAAGCGCAGTATACTGAGCTTTTTTTTTCAAAGGAATCACTACCTCTTAAAAAAATATAGAAAAATTTGAAAAATCACAGGAATATTAACATTAATAGCAACCCCATCCCCAAAAGCGCACCTTTTACAGGATGAAAATAATAATAAAAAAAGAAGGCATGTTTCAGGTTTCAAATTTGGGAAACCTAGACATGCTAGAATTTCTGAGAATATAACAGAAATATCAATTGAAATGAAAGATGACATGAAAACAAAGAGGAAAAACCAAACCCCAAATTTTGTATCGGGTGTCAGTAGTAATATTATACTGCACATGCCAATCCCAACACCAGACTCGTGCCAAGTCTAACTTCAGCTGTTTAAAAAAAAAAAAAAATCCTTTCCTCTAAAACGAAGCACAGCTTGAAAATATCATAGGGATATTAGCTTAAAATAAAAAAACAAATTTCAGAGAACAAGAGAAATACCGTGTGTATTTTGGGCTGTTTTTTTTATCACAAACAATTCCACCCAACGAATAGACTGGTTTCTTTTCTTCCACAACTAAACCGGGCTGAATTTTTGGTTGGATGTCTCATTCCAAAGTGAACAACTCCTGCATTGCTAGAAATAAAAAAGCAGTTAATTTTTTTAAAAAAATCCAACTTTGGGGGTGAAAATAGACACTTCGGACAAGTACCAGAACATCTTTAAAAGGGCCACAATCTTTTTAGTGTCAACATTGCCTTCCTCGGTCAGTCTCCCGACAATGACAAGAGCAGGCTAGTTGAAACATTGACACCAAAGACAATTTTGTTTAGAACTTAACGCAGGACTGTTCTTATCAGAACTAAAACTTCTTAGCGAAAGTTGATAATAAGCAGAACAATTTCTTATCTGAACTAAATATTTACTGAGCGACAGTAGTTATCACCACATGGTGTTACTGCAAACCAAAATGATATGATCTCTCTCAACAGCAATACCGGATCCTCCGACAGGTGTAACTGTGACCAACAGATCCTACTCCTCCCTCAACGTTCACTGGTCCACCCCCCCGGCATTGGCCCACCATCATACCGAGGAGGGGGCCCTAAACCTTATTGGCTTCTGTCTCCAATACAAGTGGGAGGGCAGTAAGACTTTCACCAAAATCAAGGTACATCTAACTATAAATCCCAGGAATCTCTGTGTGTCTGTCTGTACTTTGATTATCTTAGTAATAAGTTCAGTTAGTAATTTCATATCCCAAAATGTCACCCACCAATGTACCGGTACAAGCCTTTGTTCGTGCAAGAATTTGGTTAACTGGAAATTTTGTTAACTGGAAAAGTTCCTCAAATACTCCATTGTGAACCCTTGTTTTGTTTTTTTTATCAAACTAGAGATGATTTCAAGAAAAGTAACTGAAGCTGTAAAAGTGCGCTGAAAAATCGGACCGATCTGACTGTTCACAAGACGACCGCATAAAATCAAACATGTTTGATTTTTTTCGCATCCGATGTCACCGGATCGGATGTCATCGGAAAGGTGTGTGGGCAGCGCACCATTCCCGTGACATCGGATGCCATATTTTATGCAATATTTATGTTAACCAATCAGATTCACGAAGGAAGTCGCATGATTTAAAATTGACGGCTGCTTCTTTGCATCATGTTACTGGTCATCATGTGTCTGAACATCATGTGACCAATTATAAAACGTATTTGGGCACGTGTGCTGGTAACATTGTGGTGTAACAGCAAGAGTGAAAAAAAAATATCGGATATGTGGTCAACTGGTAAAATCAGAAATGTGTGCTGCAGGTTTTAGAAGAATTTTTGATTAAATGAAATCTGTCTCTTTGTACTTTGGCAGTTTTGTACGCCACAGAATCGCACTGAAGTAGCAATGAAATATGTGTACTTTTTTGCCCTTCCCAATCCCACCAGGCTGACTCTACGGACTACACAATAAATAACCTAACACATCCATACGGCCTGTACCAAGTCAAGGTTGGAACCTTCTTAAAACACACTGAAAAAAAAAAATGCTGGAAGTTTTCAAAAAAGGTCTTTGGTCATACAACAGAAGTTGGTAAGTTTCTCAAGTTTTATTTCCTTTATTTCCTTCTCCTTATTTGTGGGACCCAGAGGGCCAACCTACTGTCCATTTTTAACCTGACTGACTGACTCCCCGACTGACTCACTCCCCGACTGCCTCAGCCCACTGATCTCTATATAAAGACTGGATAGCTTATAAAGAGCCGCACAATGAATGAATTTGACGCCATATTGGTGAGACCGGCTGGTGATCTACAAAGGACAAGTTGCCGTCTTTATAGACAGCATGATTTCTTTTGTAACGTCGCGGTTCACTTGACTTAAATTTTTGCCACCACCACTGACCAAGGTTTACTACAATTTTTCTAACGTCGTGGTTACTTTTATAATGCCGCAAATCACTTTTTCGGCGTTTTTGAAATAATAATCACTATGGAAATGTGTCCCTTTTAGAACATCATAATATGTGTACGTGACCAAAATGCGCGTCAACTGTTGATACAACGCGCGCGTATTTACACGTAGAACGTTCGTGTTATACGCGGCCATCTTCGTGAGATCGGGGGCGAATTGGTCAATATGCAAAGTCTACTGTGTGAATGTTGTATGCATATCCGCTATCCAGTCTTTATATAGAGATCAGTGCCTCAGCCTCGACTCCATGGGCGCGTGCACATTCCCTACACTAACCCCTGGCCGTGATGATGACGTAAATGACGCTGATTGGCTATTCACTGCGTACTGCGCGCATTTCGAAGATTGCACGCCGGGCGCGCCCATAATGCGCTCGCGTGCTTTGCACGTAAACGTCACGTTCGAAAAAAAAGTGTTATTCAAAAGTCGCGATGCCTGTACGATATGGATTATGGCAGCCTCGTTTTTCGCTAAAAAATCCCTGTATCTTCGGTTGTAAAGGGACGAAAGGGGTACGTACATTTAATACAAATCTTTGCTAAATAACGCAACGTCCAAACGTTATGTTTGAAAGGATTGATTCTTCAAAATCACAACTTTTAACATTTTAAGATGGCGTCGGCACGTAAAACGGATAAACTGCAGCCTAATTATAATGTGCCATATTTTGACACATTTAAATTACACGATTCCAGGGGTTAAGATCGCGCAAGGCATGATGGGAAACAAAATGGCGCAGCAAGATCGTACCCATGGGGAATGAGGTTGTGACTGCCTCACTGTCACTCGTGAGTTGGACTTGCTTAAGTCTCTTCTCGGCCAAAATATTTGACACTGATGGATATATTATAGGCCCCTTAGGCCAAAAAAAAAAAGTCTCTGGTTTCTGGTATGAGCGCGCGTCGCCGTTGCCATGCGCGTCGGCAAAATGAAAAAGTTTTTTTTCCAATGAAAGATGATGTCTCAAAACCGCCAAACTCACTGGTTTGACTGGAATCCTGCTGCTGCACAATTTTAACGTGTTTTTAGATGGGGTTATGATTGAGGATAAGCTTTATGTGGCCTCTCTGGACTCCCATATATTTGCACTAAGTTTAGTCGGGCACCATTTGCAGTCATCAGCCGACATTTGAAGCAAAAAAGTCAGATAAAAAAAAAAAAAAACCGCGGCGCCGCACCACTTTTTGGACAAGCTCCATACCAGAAACCGGAGACTTTTTTTTTTGGCCTTAGGGCTTGGCTCTAAATATATCAATATAGGATTTGTAACAACTTCCCTGCAATCTTCCCCCAATTAAGTAGATCACCAGTATATCTTACCCAAATATACCGAATATTCAATCACCACCTGAATATTTGAATAGCTTTACCCCGGTTTAAATATTTAAAAAGAAATAAACATGCACGTGCACACAAGACTGTGATGTTTTTTTGATTGTAAATTTGTGGGTTTTTTAATTGTCGGACACCATGTTTTTTTTGTAGACCGTATCGTTTTTGTTGACGCCTATTTATTGGTCCCATTCTTTGGTCCAAGTCCCTTAGCAGTTATAAAGCACTTACTGCAAAACCTCCAGTGGCCCATAATATCCATTGCTATTTGCAAATTTTAATCGGCGCGCTTTGAATGCAACTTTCAATTAAAACCCTGCGCAGCGTTTACAAAAAAACTATACAACTCGTCAACGGGGGCCCTCTGGGCAGCAGGTATTTCCCGCACTACGCAAGACCCTATTCATAGCAATACAACAAAAAGCCACGTGCCAGACAGTGTCCAGACAGTGTCCAGACAGTGCACTGGAAAGATACTTGACTGGTGGCCTAGGTATGCAGTAATGAAGGGAGATGGCTGTGTCAAGTTACAGGTCTTTGTTGATGTTTCAATGAGACTTGGCAGGAGGCCTGTTTGAAAGTTTGTTGACACGGCCTGGGTGAAGCCCTGGCTGCAAAGTTCATTGAACCAGCTGATTTGGCAAGGGTTGAATGAGGATTAGATAGGAGGTGACCGTCATTGGCAATCAATTTTTTTTTTTATTCAAAAAATTCGGTCACCTGATGCCCCAGGGGCATCAGGTCACTCCGCCCAGGGTTCCCAGCGAGGAAGGCAGCTGCAGCTGGCGTGTGTAAAACTTGATCGGCAAGTTTTGAATATTCGAATATTTGGTCAATTGCGGTTTCAAATAATCAAATACTTAATTATTGGAAAACCGATAGCCCTAGTATAAACCTTCAAACCTTAAAATGTCTTTCCAAGTTTTGTTTTACACCAGATCAAGTAAATTGCAAAACTTGAGTGACTGGTACATGTACACGTATTTTGGAGGTCACATGTTAAACTCCCTTGAAGTTCTTTGTTTTGCCTGAAATCAATGAAAATGAGCTTACTCACTCTTCCCTTTGTGGTTGATCTGGCAAATTGCTCTCCCCTCCCGTCAACAGCGCCTGTAAATTCTCCTGGGAGTTTCACTTGTCCAGTCTCTCTTGACCAGGGGGTTGACCAGGAGGATATCCAGAACGTGGATCTCAGCTGGAAGGTAATAATTCAGGTTCAGATAGATCCGCAAGATACTTGCACTATAGGATGAGTAAAAAAACCCCGAAACCCAAATGTTGGAACCATTTAAATAGTGAAGTTCTGCATGTAGCACTTTCAAAATCTAGGATATGAAAGCCCATTCATAAGCTTTCTTTTACTACAAGAATCATTCAAATCACTTGTGTACTTTTCAAGTTACAGAATTACAAACACACACACCGTTTTTAACTTCTGTCCACGGATCACAAGAAGGTTTGTGTTCTTTCAGCAAAACAAAAATGAATCACATAGGGATGTTTGTAAATTGTTTTCGTTTTGCTGAAAGAACGCACACCTTTTTTTGTGATCTGTGGACAGAACTTTAAAACGGTGGTTGTGTTTCAAATTCCGTAACTTGAAAAGTACATAAGTGATTTGAATGATTCTTGCACTGAAAAAAAACTTATGAATTGGGCTTTCATGTCCTAGATGGGTCATTCTATAAATTTGGGGTCCAAAGTGTGACATTTTTCCCGTCCCTGTTACCTTGGTACTTTGTAATTTGCCATTCAAGCATCATTAAAAGTGACTTCAAATGATTGTTTATTTGTTGGGTAGGTAGTTTGCTATTCACAATCACTCTTGGAGGATGACCGCATTAAGGAGTGCATCAGAATTATACAATCATAGACATCAGATGTAACAGGAACGGGAAAAAAAGTGGACCCCAAATTTATAGAATGACCCAGATTTGGAAGTGCTACATGAAGAACTTCAATAAAATAATAGTCCCAACATTTGGGTTTTCCTTTTTTTGACTCGTCCTAGTATACTAAATAACAATGGCTGCGTCCGAATTACTTAGCCATACGGCTGAAAGTAACACACGGATCTACGGGCAGTGTGGGGAGTGTGGTCTGGTTGTTAGGGTTTGTGACTCATAATCAGAGGGTCAGGGGTTCGAATCCAGCTGCTGGCCATATGTTGATTTCTTGGGCAAGCCACTACACCCCCACTTGCCTCTCTCCACCCACTAGTATAAATGGGTACTGGCATCAGCTGGGGACTAACCTGCGATTGATGAGCATCCCGTCAAGGGGCAATAGAAATATTCTCAGTCATTTTGTGCTACTGAAATGCTGGCCTGATGTGTCACATTTGTTTGTGACAGAATTGACTTTTGACTTTACTCTATGGGAATTGGCTGCATTGGTCTGCTTCCATAGGCGTGAGTGTTATTTTCAGCTGCAGCCAAGATAAATTTTGAAATCCTATTAAATTTTTTCAAAAACTTGGACAAATACTTGGTAGATGTAACTTATTGAGTGACTGCACCATAAATAACCCAAATGCAATGGAATCAAATATCCCAAAACCAAATGGTACGAAAATCAAACATCCCCACAACTGGGGAGAAAAACAGTTGAATCCCCACATATTTAATACACTCTGACGACCACAAAGAAATAGACGCAACACTAAAATACAATCTTTAACCACCCCAAATAATTGGAAGTTCTCATTTTTATTCAAGTAATAATCAAACCAGTTCAGTGTTAAATTGTACCTTTCACCGACGTGTTTATAAATTGGTGAAGGGCAAAACCTAATATTGATTATCACGCAAACACAAAGTCCGTCTTATGAATAATCAAACCGACTTAGTTTGTCGGTAATAGCAATGATGTATATTTACCATTTTAGAATTTTGTTTTGATCCTGTCGTCATGTGAAATGAATGGTTTGGGAAATACGGTACATCCAACAAAATTATAACAATATTGATGAGTCCATAGTCAAAAGAATGAAAAGAAGAAGACAATGCAACATGTTTGAAGTCTTTGGAACCTTCTCTGAAATTTTCCAGGCAGTGCCCAATGAGTACAAACAGAATGGAGAAATCCTCGGCTATCAGATTGTGGTTCATAACCAGAATGTGAAGCATCATGTTACGGAAGTGGCCGTTGGACCTAACATCACCAGTCACAGGATCCAAGGTGATTTGAAGTTCGATGCATTTTTTTAAAAATCAGCGGGAGGTGGGTTGCAGGCCAAAGCCAAGGAAAATGCAAGAAACAGAGTCGACTATTTTTTCTTCTCAACTTACTTTTTCTTCTCAACTTACTTTTTCTTACAAATTCACTGTTGGGGTTCGCTCATTTTCCTGTTCCTATTAACATCCGACATCTGTGATTTTATATGTCCGAGGTATTAAGTCTTCCTTAATGCAGTCGTCCTCCAAGAGTGATTATGAATAGCAAACTAGTGGGTTTGCCCCAGTGTTTCTGGCAGTGGCTGCAATATGCGCCACAGCACCTTCTAAACCCTTATAAGGTGCTACATAATGGGTCTCATATTTCTCATCATTATTACCCGGTATTTCCCTGTAAAAGACATTGAGTACCTAATTAGTAGATACCGTACGTGCACTATATAAGACTCCCATATTCTATTATATTATTATTACCTACACAACATTGAATAGAATTGCACAGCTCCCCCTACTTGGCTGAACTTCTTTCCTTTCATGAACCTGGTAGGGAGGGGCTCAGGTCTTCCGACAACAATCACCACCAAGAGAACAGGAGACAAAGCATTCTCCATTGCAGGTCCAAAAGAATGGAACAATATCCCATCACACATCAGAGACTCCCAATCTATCCAATTTTCAAGAAGCTTCTCAAAACCCATCTCTTTGCTCTTACCACCAGCTCTTCTTGATTGTTTCTTTCTTTTCAATGCTTTGATCTTGCTAAAAGCGCTATACAAATCACCAGTTTATTATTTATATTACATACTTGAATGGCAAATTACAAAATACCAAGGTTACAGGGACAGGAAAAATGTCTGTTTTTGGACCATACCGGTACATTTATTGAATTGACCCAGTAACAAAAAAAAAAGAAGAAGAAAGAAAAAAGAATCACTTACACTTGTATGAATCGGGCGCAACCCTCTAATAGGTGGAGCCAGCCTTTTATTGAACTCAGAATCAAAAAGTGTGACTTTCCTGTTTGAACCATGTTTAAGTTGATTTGTTCACAAATATGCATATTTTCGATAAAATGTCAATTTGGTGCAACTGGGACTAGTGTTGCAGAAGTCACAAACTTGCCCAACGTGCAAAATGTTTCTCAAGTGAAGTGACAGATGTTGCGCAAGGCAGTGTTGAACTAGTTAAGCAGGATCATGATTTATTTCTTTTAATGACCCTGCAGGCCTGCTCACTGGTAGACATTACAACATCAGCTTACAGACACGTAACTCCATGGGACTGTCTGACCCCAAGTGGTGTTCTGTACCAAGCATTTCACCAGGTAATGTTTGGAATCATATCAGAAACTGCACAGATATCCAAAAATGTATGCATATACAGGAATCCATGCATTTGAGCCAAATCCTGCATGACTTTTATCTTATGGTCACCTTCATAATAAAAATACAAAGCTTTATTCGGACCTTTTTAGGTGCGTCCTTGGTGTCATACACTGGGCATTATGGTCACCTTAATAATAATGTAAAGCTTTATTTTGACCTGTTAAGGTGCATCCTTGTGCCATACACTGGGCATCATGGTCACCTTAATAATACAAAGCTTTATTCTGACCTTTTAAGGTGCGTCCTTGGTGCCATACTCTGGGTATTATGGTCACCTTAAAAATAATACAAAGCTTTATTCTCACCATTTAAGTTGCGTCCTTGGTGTCATACACTGGGCATTATGGTCACCTTAATAATAATACAAAGCTTTATTCTGACCTTTTAAGGTGCATCCTTGTGGCCAGTGTTTGTGTCCGTACCTATCCTGTGTGTCCTGCTTGTTGCGTTGTGTATGGTTTGGGCCAAGAAGAAATACAAAAGCTCCATCAGGAGATGGCCTGCAGCCAGACTGCCCACGCAATTCATAGTGAGTGTTGTAATGGTCTCAAAACTTAGATGTCTTAAGTTTGAATAAATCCATGTGTCCACCATGCATTAAGCATATTGTGTAGTGCGTGGTGCATAAAAATATGTTTGAAAAGCAATTGGCGCATGTTTTCACGTTCCGTTATCTGTTTTAATTTCACGCACTCTGTTTGCAATTAAAATAGGTGGTCCCTTCCAATACACACATGCTCTTTTTGGAATAACTCAAAGAAACAATGTAGTGGTGGGATGGAAATATAAATATTAATGGTAGGCCTAAAAAGGAAGCACTTTTAGTGTTTCAATTTTATTGGAAAGAACTGGGACCTGCTCTGGTTTTCATTTTTCAATTTTCTGTTAATACTCTGTTAATACGTTATCAAGATTTTTAATTTTGTTAATTTTTTTAAGTTTAATTTTTCGTAAATCATGTACTTTGCCAACGATTATCTAATGTCATTATAACTTGTTTATTTTATTTGCGACCTGCTGAGTGTATATGCACCAGTGGATTTTCAGAATAGGCTTCACAGATATGCAACCAGTTAACGCACAATGCATTACGCACATTGAAAATGGACACATGATTTTTGCCTGTATTAAAAAACCCACTAGTTGCACCATTTTTTGCATTTGTGCTTCTATGTACTGCATGCTACTGTGTAGGTGCTGTGCTTTTTTGTGCATGTTGAAATGGAAATGAATCGCACCAACTTAATGTTTGAGGTTTTACTTCAGTTCAATGCTAACCAGAACTCATGTACCTCCAAGGAAATACAGTTGGAAGTAAGAGCTCTCTCAACTTGTCCAACTTGGAGCCCATACCCTTCATATAAAGTCAGATCCTCATGTGGTACAGTTTAGCCATCTAAATGGTGAAATTCATTGATGGCATTGCTGTGAAAATTATACTAAAAAATGGACATCCAGCCCATAACGCCCCCCAAAAATTCTCTAGTTTCTGGTATGGAGCTTGCCCCAAAAGTGGTGCGGCGACGCATCTTTCTTTTTTTGACCTTTTTTTCCCTTCAAATGTCGGCTGATGACTGCAAATGATGGCCGACTAAATTTAGTACAAAATGTATGGGAGCCCAGAGTGGCCACATAAAGCTTATACTCGATCGTAACCCCATAAAAAAACACGTTAAAATTGTGCAACAGCAGGATACCAGTCAAACCAGTGAGTTTGGCAGTTTTGAGACATCATCTTACATTAAAAAAAAAACATTTTAAATTTTGCTGACGTGCATGGCTACGGCGACGCGCCGCATACCAGAAACCAGAGACTTTTTTGGGGGGCCTAAATACAATTAAAATTTTCTTAGAAAGAGCAAATACAAAAGTATTGAGCAAAATTAAGGTTGGGGAAAATAATGCTCTTGGCTCATTTTCACTGTAAAGTGAAGCAGTTTAACCCTAACTCCCTCTAGAGCATGATTTACTAGGAACCATACCCATCCTGGCAAATTGCAACACCATATGGGAAACTGCACACACATACATTGTATTTCTGACTTTGATTCTGGAGGTGTGCCAACCCAATGTAAAAGACTGTCCATTTTTACTGTGCCCATCCTTACAGATTCCAACGAAACATGCCGTTGGGGTTTGGTGGGTGATCTGTTAGGGTTTATATGCCCTCCACCGTGTATTTTATCTTGTATGTGAAAATTCTTCCTTTTTTTATGGTTATGCAGAATAACAACATTACCCATGCTCGGGGTCTCACGCTGGTCCGAGAGAGGGAGGTGTTTGATGAGCTGCCTATCAAAGAGCAGGTCCCCAGCGACAGTAGCCAGGATGGAGGATTGATTCTGATTGGGGCTCACAGAGGCGCTTGTGGTGGGCGATCACAACCTGTAGCATTGGAATTGCAAGGCCTCGGCCAAGTGAATGCGGGCAGTGATACAGACAGCTTAAGTACCATCTCGCCAGGCAATAAGCAACTCCCTAGCAGCCGCATCAGGTATCCCTCGTCAGAAGCCTCCTCGCCCCACAGTCCATTGAGCGTGGCCAGTGGCGGCAGCTACATGATTCTAAAGGATCCCATCCACTCTCACATTCGGGAGGGTCTTTCTCCGGTTGACAGGGATCGACAGAGGATGGGAAGCGATCCGTCACCAGGCCTTGTGGTCAAGGATGATGTCACTGGGTCGGCCTCCCGCTTTGTTTGGGATGAAGGGATCATTGATGGACGATCCTTACGTCTTGGTAGCTTCACAGAAACTGGTGACCATCCCTTGGGGTCACCTACTTCTTCTTTAAATAGCCCTAAAAAATGCCCTCATTGCCACTCAATCATTCAAGGTAAGAGACACGCACCTAATGAGTCCCAAACTGATGCCTCAGTCACAGGTGAAAGTAGGTCTCCAGGACGGGGGTTAGTACCAGTTGCTGAGGAGAAAGATGAGAAGGAAGAAACACATGAGCAGAGAGAAAATCCAGATGTTTTCTTCGATTGGGGGGAGCCTTCAGTAATGTGGGAAAGCCTTCCCAATATCCCAAGAAGTGATGCTGCAAGACCGAAAACAGAACCGCTGATGGATTCTAAGAGAGGAGAATTAAATCTTGCAGCAGGTTACTGTGGGATGAATCAGGGGGGCTCAGAGAAAGTGGCCAAAGTAGAAAGAACAGCTGCATCAGATTATTGTAAGATGAAGAGCCAGATTGGCGTGGATGAATCTGTCAAGTCTCCAGAGGGAATTGATGGAAGTGTTTGGTCACAGTGGCCTAGGGATGCATGTCATACCGAGGGTTTTCTTTCCGACCAAGAGCCCCTGCTCAGTCCAGATTCGACTGTTTCTTTGCCCATCGACTATGAGAGTCTGAATTATGTCTCTGTTTGCACAGATGGAAGTGATGAAGACATGGAGGAACAGGAAGCAAGTTCACAGCTTAACACGAGCAAGCTTCTCAATGATTCCGATGATTTAGCTACACAACGGGACAACAGTTCAGCAGGTTGTCGGGCTGAAGGTAACGGCAATCCAAACCAACCGTCTCTTGCTCCTCCAAGAAAGAATGACGATTCATTGGTTGCGTCCGAGACAGGAGAATTATCCCCTTCAGAAGGTTACTGTAGGATGGACCAGGTGGGCTCAAAGAGAGCCACGTCCGAGGGAGAAAGCACTCCTGCATCAGATTACTGCGAGATGAACCCGATTGGGTTGAATGAATTCACCGAGACTTTAAAAGGAAACAACAAGGGGAGTGATTGGTCACAGTGGAATAGGGATACAGGTGATGGCGAGGTGTTTCCTTCTGAGCAGGATCCCCTACTCAGTCCAGGTTCCAGCATTTCCTCACCCCTTTGTGAAGATGGCAGTTTACACGGTTCTAGTCTTCTTAAAGATTATGAAAGTCTGAATTATATCTCTGTTTGCACGGATGGCAGTGATGAAGAGGAGGAGGAACAACAAACAAGTGAGGCCTCACGGTCCCTTCACAATTCCGATGCTTCAGTCATGCAAAGGGACTCCAGCCAGGGCATTAATACAAGTTCAGAGGACTGTCTTGCTGAGAGCGATAACAGGCCAAGCGATGTAGCTCTTTCTTCAGATGAAGGCTTCGAAGAACAACAAAGGCAAGTACCGGTAACATGAACTGCAGCTTCATCTCTTTCTGTTTTTGTTTAGTCCTGGGCAAGACGACGTTGTGGTTTGATATGCGATAAGCCACCGCCGCGAGGGAGTTATCACAATGAACTGCTATCACCCACGAACCGCGAGCCAGCAACAATGTGTAGGGAATCTTGTTTATCTTCTAGATTTACAAGAGCGCATGTGCTACTTCTGTACGGTCTATTTTCTTTCCCACAAAATGCCACAAAAGAGCTGCCCAGTGGTTCTCAGATTTATAATAGCTTACACATTCCAGTGACACAGCATCTGGTCGACAGTGCAACTATCTTGAAAATCAAGATCAAGACATATTGCATAGGAAAGCTTTCGCCAGGAATCTCGGTTGCTCGGGAAAGCAGAGCTGAAAAATTATGCTAGACAACATCCTTACATGCATATTTGAGAAAACAGTATGAGACGTGTGTATTAAATGAATGCTTTAGATCACATTTGCATATAATACTTTGCCAACTAAGTTACATTGAAAAAAAGTGGATGTTGTTACGGCTTTTTGCTTGCCATGTATATAGTTACCATTCTGCCATTTTTAACATTCCATGTTTTATAAAATAATGCTTGCCTCACAGTACATGTAATGTATGTATTTTATGAAGAAGTAAAATTCCTATTTGCAGTCAAACCACTTGCCAAAAGAAATCATGCCAACAGTATTTGAAATCAAGACCGTCCAAGTTTGTGTGTGTGATGAATTACATGTAACTTGTGATCAGCCAGTACACAATAGGTCAAATATTTAAGAGGCATAAAAATGTACATATGTGTAGAGTATAAACAACTGAACTGTATACTAACTGGACTAGATGCTATACCTGATTTGCACTTTGAAGCAGCTGATTTCGCCATCTTGGATCCCCAAAATGCCACGCTGTAACATACAATGTACATTGTTCTACAATTGATATTTTTTTTTACTTAAAACAACAATTCCCTAATAATCTGTTATTCTTTGTATGTTGGTACGAAAGCATCAAAGTGCCGCAAGCAATTTCAAAAAATCTCAATTTGTATCTTGCCGTGGCAATTTACTATCTCACCGCAGGGACTTACCGGTACTATCTCACTGTGACAATTTGGTATCATGCTGTGCCGAGATGTTATCTCGCCGTGGCGAGATGCTATCTTGCTGCTGCAAGTAAATGTTCCCGTAGTAACTTGCCGCAGCAAAATAGTGTCTTGCCACGGCATGATACTATCTCGCCGTTTTGTACACTTGAGCACAATACCCGATGTACACTTAAAAAACCTGCGTCATGTGGTTGATTCAATATGGCTGACGGTTGCTTCATTGCACAGGCATTGACATCCATTCCACTTTAAGACCAGTGGTGTAAACAGTTGACTTAATACTGGAGTGAAGTTGTAAACTTTGAAAGTTTACTGAAATTTGTGGATGGAAAAAACATTCAACATATAGCTGGATGTATATTTATTGCTTGTCGAGATTAATGCAAACTAGTGTAGGGCTAGTCCGAAAATTTAGGACTCTCAATACTGTGTATGAGAGACCCAAAACTTAAGGTACAGTGCCATATGGAAGCATGCAATACAAACAAATAGACTGGCACATGTATGAAACAACCAGTCCAACAACCCTTCAGTACTGCATCACATTTTTCCATAGACGGTCAGCCGCGAAGAGGTCAGTCTTTTCAAATGGTTGGATCATGGTTGGAAATGTACCAGTCAGGTCTTTGGCCTCAAAATGATATCTCTTGACTTCACTCTCGCGTGCAAAAACATTTTTGTTTTTAAAGAAAAGTCTCCTTTAAAAATTGAATTTAGACTTCAAACTTGGTCAGTGAAATACTGAGTCATCATCATCATCATCTTCCTATACTGTGCAGAAACCTCCGCTGGAGTATACTCGCACATTGGTTGAAGTGCAAACAAGCAGGTGCAGACATAACTCGAGGCATAAAAAGACAAATATGTGCAAGTAAAAACAGCTATTTTGGGACAGGTTGGTTATCTGAAGGTGACACCGTTCACTCTGGTCTTGAAGACATCCAGGGTTGGTGACTCAACAACTTGCTGGGGCAGTGAGTTCCACAGGCGGATGGTGTCTGGGAAGAAGGAGCCCTTCAGTAAGGTTGTACGGGTGGGTGGGATGAGGAATTTCTGGCTGTTGCCTCTGGTAGATGAGTTGACCGGGATAAGGTGGTTGTCTGGGATGTCGATGAGTTTGTTGGTGATCCGGTACATCATTGCAACTTTAGAGATGGCTCTTCGGTGTTGTAGAGACTCCCAACCCAGTTTACTCAGCATGGTGTTGACACTGCTGTCTCTGGAGTAGTTATTCATGATGTACCGGGCAGCACTACGCTGGACAGATTCAATTTTGGTGATGTTCCTTTTTGTGGAAGGGTCCCATACGCAACTGGCATACTCAGCAATAGGCCGCACAAGGGTGGTATAGCAGCGGGTCTTTACTTCACGAGGGCAGTTGCTCAAGTTGCGTCGTAGGAAGCCAAGAGATCTCAAGCACTTCTTGGAGGTGGTGTCTACATGTCTGTTCCAGGATAAGTTGTCAGTGAGTTCTACCCCTAGGTATTTAGCTGATGGTACTGCCTTCAGAGGATGGTTGTGGATGGAATAAGTGAACTTTACCGGTTTGCGACGTTTGGTGATGCGAAGTCTTTGCCTTTTCAACAATTTGGAGAATTTCGTCAGCCAGAGAGTAAAGTTGGCCTGAATTTGTTTTGCATGTATTTCAACACTCAAGGTCCCATGTGTGGGGCGTAAACTTGAGGTCATGTTCTTTTTCTTTTATGGGATGTAAAAAATATTCTGTGTGTGCCATTTTTGAGTTCCACTAAAAAAAAATGGTTGAAAAGTACACACATGGGGAATTATATGTACATGTATTTGCTGCCAAACATTTGTTAATATCTAATACAGGCTAGACTGGTTCCTGCCCCCAACTCAGCATCATTAATGTGGGGTCTAGGAACTAGTCAACTTGCAGGGTGGATCCGGTTGTGTGCAAAAGCACCCCAAAGTAGATGCAAACCTTTTTACAGAGGGATTTTGCCCAAATCAGAACTGTATTTTGGTAAAATTAAAAATACAAAAATTGGGGAGTTCTGGACAGCACGGCTTATGTTTGGATCAAGGCATCATTGTTGTTGGTAAACCCGGGAAAATTATCACAAAAAGTGTGGCTTTGCCCTAGTGTTTCTTACCAATTGATTGATTTGTATCGAAACAAAAAAAATAAATAACAATTAATATTTTTTTGTACATTGTTTAGATAACTGTTTTATATGTTAACTGCAATATCGACATTTTGTACATGTATGAGGTTTGACATGCAATGGTTCAATTTTCTTTTTACAAAATTAAGAGCTATTGAAAAATAGGTGCTACACAAACTGCTGTGTAAATTAATGCCATAAATGCAATTAAGATACAATTAGATATGTATTTATGCAATTACTGCAATTTAGAATTAGCTTTACCGTAGATATACATGTACTTCAACAATCCAAACTTTGATCTTGATACGTTGAGTATTTTTCCTCCTGCTTACGTGCAGTGGCGTCACCAGACTTTTCAGTCTGGGGGGGCACAGGGGGGGGCACCAGCATTTGATGGGGGGGGGGCACTTAGGTGGATACGGATCGCCGTCCTGGGGGAGGGGTCTAAGGGGAGGGGGTGCCCCCCTCCCCTTTGGAAAATTTTCGCATACGGAGGATGGGCTAGATGCAAAATGGTGCCACATTTGATGCTAAATTCGATCTGAAGATATCTCCAGAAATTGCTATTTTTGAGGTAATGATTTTAACAACGCGCAGAATTTTGCAGAGGATAGGGGGGCACCAGCATTTGATGGGGGGGGGGGGGGGGGCACGTGCCCCCCCTGGCCCCCCCTTGGCGACGCCACTGCTTACGTGTAAATATGTAGTTTTATAGCTTTTTTGACAGATTCTTGGACTTACTTTGACCTAAATATGTGAAATTATTCTTAAATTTTCAAAGAAGACACATAGGGAAACTGACTAGGTGTATTATAATTATTTTAAGGTTGAACAAAGAAATTGACAGGAGCAAGGTTTGAACCTGGGACCTCCGAATAACTGTTCCAGTGCTATACCAACTGAGCTATCCAGCCCTGTGTTGGCGGCTCCTCATTTTTAAACAGTGTCTTTGTTCAAGGGGTGCTAGTCGGAAGCCATAAACCCGTGTGTGCCATGTAGCCAGGGATCACGCCCAAAGTCACGAGCACCGGAATGGTTATCCGGAGGTCACAGTTCAAACCCCGCTCCAGTCACTTTTCTTTGTTCAAACTTTAAATAATTATTCTGAACTTATCTTGCTGACAGTATTTTACTACATGTATTGCAACAGCTAGTTGCCATAATGTTTATTATGCAGTTTTATATCATAAGCTGCATGCTATTGGTGCTAATCCTGTTTAGGGATATTGATGCTCTTTGACGAATGTTATTAATATTTTACCAAATGTCCTAAATACCAGATTGAGTATATTGTTGATATAAGAACATTTTTTTTGGTGGACAACCCACATACAGGTACTTAACAACTTAATGTTGTGTTTTGTCGCAGCTGAGAACTGCCTTTATTTTAATACAACAATCAGACGGGCCTGTGTACATGTATACATATCACATGAACCAATTACAATCTGATAAAAAAAGTGTGTTAAAGACACCCACATGTGCGTGTAGGAACATTTGTAGTTGACAGGAAATGTACCTACATGTACCTACCTACATGTACATGTATTAAACACAATAGGACTGGTACCCAATACCCTGTGAAATTATTCCGCCTGAAATGGTGTCATTCGGAAGAAAACAATCATTGAAGGTAGTTTAACCTAACCTCAACTTCAGGTAAAGCTACAAAACACTACTATAAGTAAACTGTAGTACCTGTATGCAGTACTTTCATTATTTAACCCTAAAAGGGCCGGGGGGGGGGGGGGGGGGGGGGGGGGGGCAGAATCTGCCCCCCCTCAACTTTTTCCAAGATAACCTTGAATTTTTTTTTTTTTCGCGACCCGAGCTGTAATGACTTTTTAGCCTCGAGCCTTGCGCATCTTTTGATACCAAAAACATAAAAAAAAATTCCGGCGCTATGCGCCGTGAAAACTGAATGTTCCCGTATACGTCGTGTACACAGAGCAGAATTGCCATTCGTACATAATCAATTAGCCATAATTCCAAAACCCTTTGACCTATAGTCATGAAATTTCTTGGGTATGTTCATGTTTCGTGAAACACCCCTCTGGCCACTTCCATGGTACGAGCTGTGCGCGTGTAGTGCTGAAAATGTCGATCGACATGTGCGGGGCTCGTATTGCCCAACTGGGTGCAGAACGCAGCTCGGTGCAGGAGAAAGTGTTTAAAACCAGCCAGTGTTTTATCCGCGGTTTAAAACCACTCCCATGACGGAGCTCAACCAATCGGAATGGGTAAACTGTCTACGGTATTTATGAATGTAAATTAAAGTTCCTGCAGCTCTTTCTGTGACACTGGTGTTTTGTCTTTTTTACACTAAAAACATAAGCATTTGGTTTTTTTACAGGTACTATAAGCTATGTTAAGAAACTTTAAAGCCCTTTGTAACATTGAACTGGTAGCTTATTTTACTTTAACATGTTAAATGCTCATTTGTCATAACCTATTTTACAAAATATAACTCAGTATTGGTATGGATCGAATGTTCCATCACAAATGTTCTTTAAAGCAACAAACCACTCAATGTTAGTAATAATTATGGAGAAGTTAATGAACATTTAAGGATTTATGTCAAACAAAATATACACATTTATTTTTAGCCTTAAAAAGTTGAAATTTACAGTTCTATTAAAAAATTATAAAAAAACATTACTTTCTTCAGAATTGGTTCATTGTGTATCATAGGGCCAATGATTTTCCATTTCATGAACCCCTAATCTTCTTAAATGACTGATACTAGGAACTTTCCTTACACTTGCAAAATTCAACACCATATGGTAAACTCAACCCCCTAACTGTTGGACTCTGATTAAATGGTGGTATACATGACCATGTAAAGCATAATCAGTTTACTAGAATGTCCAGCGCAGTTCTCACTCCAACAGAATCAAGCAAAATATATATATGTGCTCAACAGGTAAGATTCCATCACCGCGCCCCAACCCAGCAGAGACGCATCTGTCGTGATCAGGTGGACTGGAGGGCTGGAAAAAAGGCCCGATGGATATTGTCTGGTTGGATCCACCACCGGAGATACGACCAGATATGCTGTGAACAGATATGCGGTACCACATGGGAAACAGGATGGGACAGAAGATAGAATTGAAGGGGTCGCATATATAGGCGGCACAGCGGAAGTAAGTCCTCAAAGCTCACAAGTAGGCCACGAAATCACAACCATGTCAGGGTTGGTGCTGTTGGCACATTGACAAACATTGGCGATTCGCTCCTGCGTCGGGTAAGTCATGCCCCGTTGTAGATCGAGGACGGTGCTGAGATAAGTGGACCGTTGAGATGGAATTGGCTGGGATTTGGACTTGTTGATGAGAAAACCTTAATGAATGGCTAGAGCTCTCTAGGGAATAATGTACCCGTAGTGGTTCTACAGGTAAGACGAGCGCAGAACTGGAAAACTTTCCTCCCGGAGAAAGCTGTTAACATCCCTGCATGGCGTGAAGGTCATGCTACGAAGGCACTTTACGCACGTGCTTGCCTGATTTCTTGTGCTTGCGTTTCAATCATTTTACACAAACTGCACTGGATTTTTGTGTTCATTTCCGAAACAAATCATTGTAGTATCGTGTACACATTAACAAGGCATATTCACTGATATAAGCGTATAATGTTCCAGTGTCACAATGAACATAATGTAGGACAGTCGTTTGTACAGATACAAAGTTTACGCCCAGCTCGGATACTTTTTCCATGGTCTCGGTAAATTTTCCTAAGAAAAAAGTTTTCAAGTACAGACCCTGCTAATGATTTGCCAATACGGATTTAATCATCATCTCCTTAAAATCGCAGAAAGTGTACTTTTTCAGCTAATATTTGTTTCTAAAACGGATTTAACCATCATCTCGTTAAAATCGCAGAGAGTGTACTTTTTCAGCTGATTTTTGTTTCTAAAACGGATTTAACCATCATCTCGTTAAAATCCCAGAAAGTGTACTTTTTCAGCTGATTTTTGTTTCTAGAGCCCCGTTGCTTGGCAACTGACTTCCCACAGCTGTTTTGCCAGTGCCTCATCTGTTGCCATGGCAGCCTCGTTGCAAGGCTGACAATCGACAAAGTAGGCTCCCGTGTGTTCCTTGACCGAATCGTCGATTGCGCAGTGGATCACGCATTGGGCTCCGGCGTCGGGAGTGCGCATGAGCAATCTAAAGTGCCAACACAAAGAGAGGCCAAAACCAAGGGGAAATAAAAATAATAAAGTAAAGAAATAAAATTGGTACAGTGTAGACCACGTTTGCCTTGTTTTTATCATGTTGATAACATGACTATTCAAGGGGTATGGGATTTGGTGGGGGATGGTAAGGATGGGTAACGATCCCCTACCGTCTAACCAATTTAAATTTTATACGTAGCTGGGAAAAATTATTTTCCCGAAACATGTGTAAAGTCGTACAATAGTGCAAATTGTATTACGTGAAAAAAATCTCAAGTGCATAGCAATGCACATGTACGTTTTGGTGATCAAAGATGGTCAATTAGTTACTTTGAGGTGTTTTGGCCGATCAGCGTTTCGCAGCTAGTCCAGTAATTATAGAGTGCAGTGATTCGCAAGGAACAAGGTTCTTACCTGAACAATGGGATGAGTAGCTTCCTTAAGCAGCCTCTACGTAACAGACCATCGATGGCCCCCGTGTAGACTATACCCGGATGGATAGAGCACACCGTCACCTGGGTGTCCGCCAACCGCCGGCTGAGCTCGTGCGTGAACAGGTTGACCGCCATCTTACTGATTGGGTAGCTGGCCAGCTTAGGGTAGCGTACCGCACCAGTTTCGTCTGCTTCCGCAAAGTCAAACTCCGGCGAGAACCTGTGGGCCAGGGAGGTCAAGTTGATGATGCGACTCGGCGCAGATCGCTTGAGCAGATCCAGGAGGAGGTTGGTGAGAAGGAAGGGGCCAAAGTGATTGACACCAAACATGAGGTCAAAGCCATCTTCTGTTTTCCCCTGTTGACCTATACCTGCAAGCACAACAGGTTCAAGTTGAAAAAAGAGATATAAGATATTAATCATCATTTAAGAAAGCTACAGGGTAATTCCATGGTAACTAGTGTTACATTTTGAAGGGGACTTTGGTCAACTTTCTACTGCTATTTTATGAAGTCAAAGTATTTAAATGTATGTAGGGTGTGTTGTTCTCAAGTTGGACCTTTAAAATTAAGTGACTTAAAGTACATTTGTACCAAATAATAATCCGGCAAACAAAATAAAATTTTGTTGGTTTGGCAATAACTTTTCTTATTGAACTACTGAAAAGGAAATAAAATTAAGAACCATGCTTCTGAAAATTTCCTCATACTGTGAACTGGTGGGAAATTTTTTTCAGTGCCCTTAATTATGTCATTTAGGGTATATGTCATACGGTACCATATCACTTATTTGTCCATCCATCTTTGGTGCAAGATCAAACATACCGGAACATTATAATCTCAAAATATAAAACCAAAATCTCACAATAACACTTGTAATTTGCGTGTAACGACAAGGTGCCAAAATGACTACCTAAAGTCATAATTTTATCCCCTCCCTAAAAAAACCCCCAAAACAACAAAAACCCAAGGTTTTTAAGAAAAAAAACCAACAACACACACACACACACCCACACACCCATCTTTGTTCTGTGGACAACACAAGAGTTGTCCCATGGTACTATGGGGACCGAAGACGTTGTGGGGACAGCAGAAAGTCCCCATAACTCGGTCCTAATTTGCCTAACAAAAAAAAAAATCCCCATAACACAGTGACGGCCCGCCCACAACCACGCAGCGTTACACATTGTGGGGAAGACCTTTGTTTCCTTTCTTTTGTTTTCCTTTGTTCCTATTGAAATCTGAAACTCCTCAACGTTTCCCTTATGGGGTAGATTGATTTCTAAAGACTTCCTCATGGGGTCTATTGTTCCATTGTGTTTTCTACCCCATAAGGAACACTGTACATATACACATATCCCATCTCAATGGTAGACCACTCAAATGAAAGTTCTTGATGTTCCCTTTTTTAATTTGATTCTCATTTGAAATTGTGATGCTTGTAATTCTGAAGTTTACATTAAAGTTCCCATTTTCAGCCATGCCAACTTTCTTATGGAATTGCGAATTGAAACTAATTTCTATAAATATAGTCTAATTAGTTGAGTCATTGTAACAAGTTGGAGAAAGGAATACAGTACTTTTAATAGTTTCATAGATTAGTGTGGTGGAGGAGTTACATGTATCTCGCATCAGTAAACTGACTGATTAAAGATGTTCTGTCCATGCTATTCAATATTTTTCAATTTTGTCTCCTAAATTAGACCTAATTTGACTGTTAAAATACATTATTTTCCTCTATTTTTGGTGTCTGGAATCCTCTGACAAAGTCTTATTTTAGATTGCTTCTGTGAACAAATAGTTTCAGCCTTTGAGAAGACTGGTTATCCCTTCCCTCTTATCAGGCAAAAAATAACAAACATTTGTAAAGTAATTGTATCATAACTAAATTTGGGCCATTTTTTTTGTAAATGATTGACTCATTCAAAACTAATGACATTTTTATTTTGAGAAATAGGGTAATTTACAAAAAAAAACATTCAAGAATTCTTAATTGTTGTACGCATAATACTTGTAATTAGTGTACATGTAGGTTTTAATGGTTTCATAGTTTCTTGACTACACATGTACATGTACATGTAAGTTATAATTTTGGCCTTACTAAGCATTTGCTCAAACAGTTAGTACCGGCCCTCATACAATGTTCAATGTAAAAATCAACTCTTAAAGGGAATATACATCATTTGCTTTTACTGTAATTTTCAGAAATGGATGGAATTGGGGGGTTGGAAATACATGTATATAGCAAATATAGTTACACTGACTTTTTTGAGGTTTTGGGTTCGAAAATGCTAAAAAAACCCAAGAAAAACAATCGTTTTCCTGTAGTCTGGTTCCCTGACTCCATATAAGAAGAAACAGAGCAGTTTACATACATTGGGGAATTGTAAGGTCAGGGAACCAGTCTAGCTGGCTCGTACCCGTTCATAGGTTTGTAATCGATTGCAGACAAGTGCGATGGTCAATTGGGGCCAGTATTTGAAAAAAAGCCAGTTTTTTCAAACGCTGATTGGCTGATCAGCGTTGGAAATTGATACAAAAATACCACTTTTCTTGAAAATGACAGTATACCAGGTGCCATGATTTTACAGGATGCTTTACACTGTCATTCACTAACAGTCCAGCAAGGTATTTTAAAATGATTTGGTAGTTTTATTTTTTGATGTTTGCAAATGTTGTATTTTCCCTTTAATACAAGATCTATAGGCTACATACCGGTACGATACTCGATAGAGAGTAGCAGGTACAATGTACAAGTACTGGGCATATGTACACAACCATCAACAAAATGATAAGAGGAATTTCCAATTATGAGAAATTGTGTTCTGAGGAAACATGCAGGCAATTGTGGCGTCACAATACATGTATGCAGTGGCTGTGTACTTGACTGTGGTATCCAGTTCAGTATTGAAAAATCTGTGGACAGTAGTGCTGTAATACGTACACCTATGGTGTGGCTGATTCTGTTGACAGAGTGCATACAGGAAAAGACTTCCAAACTGTACCGGTACCATTGCAATAAAACAACTACATTGTACAATAAGTAAGTGGATGATGATAATGCAGCTAGTACATGAGAAATATAATAAATAGCGACGTGCACGCGGGACCCCTATGGAAATATACCAATGGGCTTTTGGGCCTTGCACACATGTACTTGTAAGCATGTTGTTGAGTTCATCTGCATAAAATTGAAGTGAATTGAATACATGTACCGTATGTAAACTGTTAGTGAACATGAGTCAGTACATATATCATAGTTACATGAACATGTAGTGTGCATTAAAATTTATTTTCATTCTTATGTATGAAGCGTACAACTGAACAAGATGGCAGAAGGGGGTGTGACTGATCTAGTCTTGGATGAGACTCGGAAGGAACTTCAAGAATGTCCTATCTGTTACACTGAGTACAAGGATCCTAGGAGGCTAGACTGCTCACACAGCTTCTGCCTGAAATGTCTGCAAGAACTCAAACTGACACAAAATAAGGATGACAAGAAAATTGTCTGTCCGTTGTGTCGAAAGGAAACTGCCCTGACCGAAGCTGGCGTGGAAATGCTACCTGGAGGATCAAAGGATGTCAATCAAAAGGAACAGACTGAAGGTCAGGGGTTAAAAGTCATGTGTCAGGTATGCGATGAGTTGGAGAACGAAGCTATTTCTCGATGCGTGGATTGCAAGCATTATCTTTGTCAAGAATGCCAGAAAGCACACAATCGATTTGCAGCACTGAAGAGTCACAAGATTGTTGCTTTGACAGAGCTACCTGTTGAGTCCGAAGAAATAACTTAGGACATTGAACTCAAGAAAGTTCCTAAATGTCGCAAGCATCCAGATCAACATCTCTGTCTGTATTGTGACACATGTGAAGTCCTCATATGCAATGAATGCACAAACTTTGATCACAGAGAATCTATGCATTCTCATGTCAGTATCGACCAGGCGGTTAGCAGATGTAAACAAGAAGTAAATGAATCCGTGTCTAAAACAGAAGAGTACATTAAAGCATTCATTTCTTCGCACCCCGTTTCAACAGACCATTCACGTTACAGACTTGACAAGATGCTGGCAAAAACATACAAACAAATTTCACAGAAAGCAGAAAAGGAAATTGCCAAAATCAGAGAGAAAGAAAAACAACTCAAAATGGAGGCCAGGGACATTGCCGCTAAACAAGACAAAGAATTTGCATATGCAGCAACACCACAGCAGACTCTGAGTAAAGTGAATGAAGTGATGACTACAGCATCATGCTATGAGATCCTGGAGTCCAAACAGAAAATGCTGCGGGATTTGAATGAGCAGGTGGAAGTGCATAAGAGTTTGGATATCAAGCATGGGAAGTCATTCCTTGGCTTTAAGGAGAGCAAAGAGATTGGTCAGCTTGGGACTCTGCTCTTGAAGGAGAAATGGGAGAAGGATGAGGCCTTTTCATCAAGTTTATTTTTTGATGATGCCACAGCTCATGTACAGGTACCAGTAGCAGCATACTCCACAAGTGAAATGGTTGTGGCAGACAGTGATCAATTGCATACATTAGATCCTAAGGGGAAGGTGATTTCTACAAAGACCTACAAACCTGACCCTGATAAACCAAACGAACCCCATGACCCTAATGACATACAGAAAGCAACAGCTCTAGCCATCAACAAGGATGATCAACTTCTGATCCTAGACAATCCTGCAGTCAAGATCTTCAACAAGGAATACCAGCTCCTTCATCAGTTCCTACTGGGTAAAGAGGCCGGCGTGGACGGCACGCCGACGTGCCTGGCAGTGGACAGCAGCAATCTGATAGCAGTGGGTTACAAGGACAAGGAACAGATATCTCTACACAACCCAGATGGTTCCCTCGTCAGAACACTGCCTGCTCCAAAGATTGATGCACATTTGATCTTCAGCAACAAGCGGCTTATTTACACCAACAGCAAGGAAGGTTTGCTGATGGCTGTTGACTTACATGGCAACAAACTGTTCAATCAAAGTTGCTTTTCTCCTGAGGGGCTGTGTTGTGATGATGCAGGTGATATTTACCTTCGTACCCCAAATAACTTTTGCCATTTCAGTGCAGATGGCAAGCGCATTGCTTCATGGTACTGTCCAGATAGTCCTGATATCACATACACACCTGCACATAAATTAGCAGTTACAAAGTGGAACAAGTGGAGGTCAAACACATACATGTATCACTCAGTTTAGAAATATGAGCCATAACATGGACAATTTGCAAATTCAAGCAATGAAAATAATAGGCAGTGAATACAAATTCAAATTCATTTATTTTGTACAAAAATGATATCAACACATTGTAATATCTACATAAACATGTACATTATTGATGCGCCATGCACCCATGAACATGTGCAATGTAAACTTTCTGATTGCAACTTCACAAACAGGACAGACTTAAAACACTTTGAGCCGGATATGGATTGTGCAAATAGAAAGTTTACATGCGTTATAAAATCTTACATTTGGTATCTTACATTAATATTTGGAGCTTGTATATATGTGTTTTAACAGAAGTGCTAGTTTGATATTCCTTTTTTTTAATTCCCAAAATGACAAAATTTGTCCCAAACTGATAACATATTGCCTCAGAAAAATAACAATAAATTTAACATGAGGTGTCAGCCTTAAAAAAATACCGCATGTGTTGCATGTTCTTCTCTACTTGTATTGCTATCTATAGGCCTACAAGTGTAAATACTGATGGTTATCGTGCAACATACATGTACCGTATTGTCCTCTTTGTCAAGAAAAGAAATGGAAAATTACAGACGAATTCAAACACCCCGCCCATGAAGTTTTGACCAATCATAACCACGCATGCATTCACATACATGTGCACGTCCGGCACATGGCACACGATTGGTTGCCCACATGGTGGGCGGTGCCAATTAGAATGGTTTATTCATCAAAGGCTATTTCCAGACCATGCAGCTTTATTCTTATTGGACATTCAGAAACAGTAACTTAAACAAATTAAACTTCCCAACCAAGCCTTCGTTGTAACTTGGTTCACTGCAGTTTCTATACACTTTTCTTAAATATTGAGACTGTTTTGTATTATGAATATGAGTAGAGCAGCTAGGACATGAGAGGCGCACATGCTGTTGCCCTTGTGTATGGTTGGTGGTAAAGGGTGCCGTTTAAACATTGAAATGATAAAAATTCTTAATCCATTTACAATTAATTTTCCAAAATGTTTAAACGAAACCCGCATTGTATAATGTGACATAATTTGTATGTTTACTGTATCTGCCCTCGTACCGATACGTATGCATTTCACACACACACACGCAGTCGTTTTTTGCTATGCTTCCAAAGATTGGCTTTGTGTTTTCCTTTGTTCCCTGATCTAAACCTTTCCCATAGACTAAGTGCACAAACCTGCGTTCGAGGACAAATAGGCACCATCGTTCGAGGATTAATGACCCCTTTGTGCTCGTTTTGTTATCTGTCCTCGAGCGTAATACAATACAGGAACTCCCACACACACGTGTGTAAATGCCGGCAATCGTGGATATGCCCCATTGTCCCTAATCCTCTTTCCTTTGTTTGTACTCTCAACTTTTTAGCGACAGCTCTCATTGGTTTTGTACATGATTTGAGATCGTGGACGTTCGGTCAATCATGGACGTATTGTTTGCGCCCCAATTCTTTTGTCCTCCACGATTGCCGGTGTTTACATACTCACGCACACACACACACACAGTCGTGTTTTACTATACTCTCGAGGACAATGCTTTGTCTTTTCCTTTGTCCCTGTAATATAACACTCTCCCATGGACTAAGCGCACAAACGCACGACCGAGGACCGATTTCAACAAAAGATGAACTCTCAAGGACAACAAAGAATCTGTTGTTCTCCCTTTGTCTGTCTGTCCTCGGGGTGTATATAGTTCACATACACGCACCCCCCCCCCCCACACACACACACAATAATACTAAAGGACCCCTTTAAACCATTTTATTTACAAAGCAAAAGACAGTCCATTATGAATGATCTGCTTTGTAGATCAGTGTCGATGCTGCCCTTCGTTTGCTGTGTACCATAATTATTTAATGTATATTCTTGTAACTAACATGTTCGTGTGCAAACACTGGTGCAGGTGGCATGCAGCCTGTGTGACGTGGCTAAAGGTTTTAACGTTTTACATTGGGCTGAAATACCCCCGGAAGATGTGCTAAATGTTTCCAAAATAGATGCAAATCATGGAGGGCCAGCTCCATCAGAATGAACTGTTATATAGGCCTACCTTGGAATATTCTGCACAATCGGTTAAATATTCTTTTGAGATAAGATCAGCTTCATTCTTATTGGAGATTCAGAAACACTACATGTATCAGAACTTTTATACTGCTTTGCTTTGTATTATAAGCACATGTACCGGTATGCATTGGAGCCTTTGGTTTGGTAGTTTTAGTTTTATTTACTTTAATAGTTTGGCTTTATTATTGATCAAGCATACAATTTGATCAGGCATTTGTAGCCTCAGAATAAAGGACGATTCTCCATTAAACCTAAACAGTTTGACTAGTTTTCTCCTTCTTGCTGTGGTTTATTTATTTAACCTACATTTCAATGACTGCCAAAGACATTGGTTATTGCAGATGAGTTAATTCTGTTTCATTTTGAGTTTTAACCACTATGGATGTGTAACCTGGAAAAATGACACACCTGGGGAACTCGCGAAAACTAATACAACTATGGGGATTCTAACCAAACTAAACTCAGGATCTTTGAAGAGAAAAGGCGCGAGGAGACTGAATTAATAGGGACAAGGGACACAATTCTAGATTTCGAACAAAAAAAAGACAAAAGGAATTTATTTACAAGAACTTCAAATCAAAATCAAAACAAAAGATGAAGACCAAAAACTTAAACCTAAAACCAAAGACTCAAACCAACACAGTGTGTATATTAGTAGACCTTAAAGACACTTCTGGCAGAAAATCTGTAAAACAAGATAAGAGAGTAAAGAACATAATAAGAAACAGTAAACAATGCAAACA
Source organism: Patiria miniata (assembly GCF_015706575.1). Taxonomy (NCBI): domain Eukaryota; kingdom Metazoa; phylum Echinodermata; class Asteroidea; order Valvatida; family Asterinidae; genus Patiria; species Patiria miniata. Next base: position 10,044,141 of record NW_024037073.1, read on the forward strand.
ACTCAAGCTACACTAGGTCTAAAGTAATATAAACAATGCCCTGTGGACTTGCTATACAGTCTTGCCAAGAACACCAAAAATCTCTTGTGAATACCTAATGAGCAAGATAAACAGTGGTCCCTGTCTTCTGAATGCCAGGTGGGACTAATCACCAAGGGGCTAATTCGCATTCCTGAACAGTAAACTTGCAAAGGTCCAAAGCAGATAAGAATAACTAAATGAAACAGGTGGCTAAATACAAAATAAAGGAAATGCAAGTCTACAGTAAATGAACAGCTTGGACAAGTCTAACTAATGAATAAACATGGCAAACTAATCAGTAAGAAGTCTGTGGGAAAACCACTCCTCTTGGCTTTATACATGTACAATCTATATATATAAGAGAGAGTTTAACTCGGCCTCCGAGACGATGTTTGCTCATGAAAGGATCCGAGACCGCGGGCTCCCGCGGCGCCAAAATCGCTCCACGTCCGTGGAAAAATACGGAGGGTGTCTTCCGCCGGGTCGGACACTTCGGGTCGTCCTGATTTTCCCGTACGGACCGGCGATCCTTTTCGTCGATTTTTCGTGAAGCATTTTGCACAGGAATTTGCCGTCGTGTGCGCTTTCACGTTGACTGCCTGGCCGCCCCCTGTGCTGGCTTTTCTGCGAGTCTAGACTGTGCGAGGTCAGCGAGGTCAGCGAGGTCAACGTAGGGGTTTCGTTTACGTGTTCTAACTCAGCCGTACTGCCAAAGCGTTCACCAAATTGTGATATGGGGTGACCTTGGTAAAATATTTTTTCTCCATGGTGCGTGGCCACCGAGTGCCCCTATTCTTTCATATGCTTCGCTTGCCGCCCCTGCGCCGAGTGCAACGAATACTCAGAAGGACTACACATTAAGTATGCCTTGCGCGGTCTGACCAATCGAAAGTCTACACTGCGTAGTATATCCGGGCTATGCAAAACTGTCGATGGCAACGCGTACTGCAGCCTGCTCCACACCCTGGAAACGAGGTTGGGTCTACGGTGCTCGCTATTTGCATGATTTGAAGCACAAGCATGTGAGTGACGTGTATAGTGCTCTGTTGCTTCCATCGTGTGTTAATACAGCTCCATGCTTCCACCAAGGCTGAGCGTTGTGAGTTCGCTGCCCGCCACAGTGTTGCGTTATAATTTCGGGGGCCTGTCTGGGATCAACGAAGGATCGATGCATTGCTTCAAACATCGCGATCTTAAACGCAGTCACACAAACAATCCACGAAAATGTGTCCGATCCGGCGGAAGACACCCTCCACATTTTTCCACGGACGTGGAGCGATTTTGGCGTCGCGAAAGACCGCGGTCTCAGATCGTTTCAGGAGCAAACATTTCTCGGAGGCTGAGTAAAATTTGCTCTTATATAGATGGTTGACCCAAGTTGAATAACAGTTGACTCGACAAGTTCCTCGCAGACAGTCTCGCAAATTGTAAGACGTTCAAGTTTACGTTTGTTGAAGAGTCCAATATACTGAAACTTAATTATGACCTTCTTAATCAGCCTTCGCCTGTGTACTACGGCAAGCATTTCAAGTACGTTTTCTCACAAATGCCACTGCCTCACAAAATGCCAATTTAACAGACCAAAGGGAACATTTACAGACTGTTGCCATGGTACATAATTATCATGGGCGTCAATCGGTGGGGACGGGGAACCCCTCCACCCCCCCCCCCCCCATTTTAAAGCGGTGGAGACTTTTTTGGTCCCCCCCCCCCACTTTTCTTCCCCGAATAAAAATTGTAGCTACTACATGTATAATGATTCCATTACTCAGAATAGCTGATTCAATGACACCAAACTCGAAAATGATGTTTAAAAGATGATCTTCGTTTTCCAAATGCGACTGCCTCACAAAAAGCAAATTTAACAGACCAACGGCAACATTTACAGACAGTTGCCATGGTACATAATTATCATGTGCGTAAATCGACGGGGGACAGGGGAACCCCCCCCCCCCACACACACACACACACACACATTTTGAGGGGGGACATTGTTTGGTCTCCCCCCCCCCCCCCCCACACACTTTTTCTTCCCCGAATAAAAATATTGTAGCCTACAATAATGATTCTATTGCTCAGAATACATGTAGCTGATTCAATTACTCAAAACTCAAAACTTTCACAGATGATCTTTTGCTCAAATTGGTTTTAGTGATCAGAAATTGCCTCAGATCACACCACAGAAATTGATATTCTTTAACTGCATGTCTCACCAACTATATCCCCCATTTACATTTAACTCCCCACATTTTCATCCCCAACACTACGCCCTACCCGATCTATGATCGGGTAAACCAGCTTGTAAAACAATAAAGGTGAAGAAAACACCATCCAAAATACTGAAATCAGATGTCAAAAGAAAAAGGCAATGCAATGCATCTATCCAAGTCATTCCTCGGAAATTAAGTCAATGAAATAAATCAAACTTCTGACAACACAGTTTTCCTCGAAAATAACAGAACTCTAACATGTCTAATGATCCTGATCAATCAAAATCAAACAATACAAGCTAACTTTCTTCAAGTAATTTCTAAATAAACCCAATCTCAAAACTTCAAGTGATAATTCCTACAACTTACAAGGCTGTTCAGGAATTCTATAAAACTTGATTGTCAAAACTCTGAACAATACCAAAACAGATCAAAACTTCTAAAAAAACTTAATAATACACTTAATGAGAAAATACAAAAAACATATATCAGAACTCACCAATAACTCGAGCAGATAAACTCTCACACAGGGCAAAGCGCACCCAAGAAAATCAAGGGGGAAAGAGAGGTAATAAAATGCACGGTCCTCTCTCTACTGCCGCTGGTCTGCTACTGATCATGAGGGGTCTGTGGTCTTACAGGGTGAGTAGGGCACATGGTCTTGAGACAGGGGGAACCAATGGCATGGGAACAATTTACATACAATGTGAACTGTTACTGGGGAAAGCTAATCAGGGGTACACACTTCTATGAAAGGGTAGGGGACATCTAATAAAAGGGGTGATTTATTCAGGGGACCTACTCCTATCCTAAAACACTACAAAAAAATACAGTAAAAACTACAAGTAAAACTTGGCCCTGCCACAGATGGTTACCCAGACCAGTGCTATGGGCCCATGTAACAGACTGCCTATAACATGCACTGGGCCTCTCTGCGGCACACGGAAAAATGTGTGGAAAATCTTATTTCTTTTGGCTTTGATACACATTAATGCATTGGCAACTTCATTGGGTTTAGAGGCACACTTACACAGACTGGTAGGGCTGTCCCAATTATACAGAATATTCGATCATCAACTGAATAATTGAATAGCGTTTTGCTGGTTGGAATATAATACGAAAACAAAACAACTGCGCATGTACTCACACGACTGTGATGTTATTTTATCATAAAGATCAGCGCTTTATTGTCAGGTGCAACTTTTTTTGTCGATGGTAATTTTTTGGTCACGGCAGTTCATTTTCACTATCCTTTTAGCATGTTTAGCAGGTTAAACCCAAGCTTGACAGTTATAAAATAATTACTGCAAAACACTTGCATGCAACTTTTGACCGATGTGGCATGCAGTTGCAGGTGGTAGTTTCGAATATCCGAATATTCGGTCAAACACAGTTCAAGAAATCGAATACTAAATTACTCGAAAATGGACAGCCCTACAGACTGGGTACTGACATGAATGAGATAGGAAAATTAAACTAGGCATTTCAAGATGTCTATACCTACATACATAATTTCCTGAGGATGAATTTTAAACTGTGATAGAATGTTTGCATCAATTGTTTTTGTGTGTCTTAGAGAAGTACAATCTTGATTAATCAGGTTGCCAAGCTTTTTCTACAATTTCTTACAAATTTGAGGCATGCCTATAATTTGAAAACCATATTAGCACAGAGTGTATGCAATACTACCTGTGTACAAGCGTGGTGCTAGTCTTGATCCAAGAACTGGATTTGGATTGTATTCCCCTCATAAGGCCAGTTCATGACAAGCGAGGTCGCTACCAACAAGATGAATCAAATCCAGTCTGGGCAATATTGGCAGTGCTACCCAGGAAAATCTGATACCTTACACGCGCTTTATACGATCGAGTTAATGCCTGTGCGTGAGGTTTGCTCAGAATTTCCCAGGAAGTGCTGCCAAATATTGCCAAGACTATAGATTCGATTCATCTTGTTGATAGATGCCTCCACTGCCATGGCAACTGAACAGTATTGTCACGGCACTGGCTGCAAAATAGGAGAATCAAAATAAAAAATCCAAGTCTTGAACAAAGACTAGTGTGGTGCCACCTCAGCAATGGTTTATTTTGGTCATTGGATAAGGCTGTAGGGAGTTAGTTTTTGTGCTTTTTTTCTCCAATTCTAAGGATATTGTTTTCAAAAGAAATTGTTTGTCTAATTGGATGGGCCTCGACTACTGGATGGTGTTTTATAGATCAGTGTGTTTCATTGATCTGTGTGGGAGCTATGGATATTGCACTAAATGTCTTACAGAAATCAAGTGCATTGATTATTTAATATGTGCACACTTTTTTGGTAAAATATAGTATAAATTTGTATAATATGTTCTATTACATTTTAATGTTTTAACGTTCCTTAAAGCATTAATTCATATGAGAAGGACCTCATTGATCACCATTTGCTAGAATGGTTACCCTCATAACGTTTAAACAATTTTTTAAAAAATAAACTGTAATACACAGATCCATACGCCTACATGCATGCACAAGCAGTTGGGTGGTGTACAAGTATTATGTGCACACAGCGACAACATCGTGTATGCTTGAGGTCAGAGGTGTCTCATGAAAAGCTATTCGTAAAAACCTGGGAGTTTCCCATATGAGAAATTGTGTTCATGAGGAGACAGTTCAACTGTGACGTCGCAATGATAGCTGTTGCAACTCAGTAACTGTGAACTTGACTGTGGTAGTGAGGCACTATACAACGGGTACAGCACGTACAGTACAGCAGTGAGCACTAGCGTAGTACATGTAGCAGTACATGTAGGGTGTGGCTGATTCTGCTGAAAGACTGTATGCGAGAAAAACTTTCAAACTGTACCCATAAAACGGCTACATTGTAGGTAAGTGGAGGATGATAATCAAGCTAGCACAGGAGAAATACAGCACCATGGGACCCTAATGGCATAAGTAATTAGCTTTTGGGGGTCTGTATCCCAGATGAAATTGATTTTTCTTTGATTCTTTCTGACTGTCCTTTCTCTATCTTCAGGCAAACTTAAATCTTTGATCCTGATTCATGGCCAAACAGTGTGGTATTATCCCATACAACATATGATCCCTATCGCACTGCACATATTGCGATATTCTACGATGCGCGCACCATTCCTGCCACAGCGCACGAACGAGTGATATGATTTACATACAACTGCTCAAGGTTCATGCTTGTAAAGTTGTACATGTATGTATGGTGAGTGTTCCAACATTACTGTGCATTAAGTTTGCTTGAAGATAACTTTGTTATTGCACTCGCGGAACACAGAAAATGCGTCTGTGTTCCCTATGCCACTATGGTCTCGAGGCGAATACAGAGGCACTACTATATTGTGTGTCTTACTCACGCCTGTTGAGTTGCATGTTGTTGATTTCTTCTGAATGGATTAAAAATTGAACATTGAAGTGAGTTGAATAAAGTGTTCATGTGCATGTAAACTGTTATAGTGGACTCACTGAACATGAGTCAATCTACATGTACATGTACATGTACATGTACTGTATGTTCACATGCATAATCCTTCAAATATTTATTTTTCATTCTTATACAGGACAACTGAGCAAGATGGCAGAGGGGGGTGTGACCGATCTAGTCTTGGATGAGACTCGGAAGGAACTTCAAGAATGTCCCATCTGTTACACTGAGTACAAGGATCCTAGGATGCTAGACTGCTCACACAGCTTCTGCCTGAAATGTCTACAAGAACTCAAACTGACACAAAATAAGGATGACAAGAATATTGTCTGTCCATTGTGTCGCAAGGAAACTGCACTGACTGGAGCTGGCATGGACATACTACCTGGAGGATCAAAGGATGTCAATCAACAGGAACAGACTGAAGGTCAGGGGTTAAAAGTCATGTGTCAGGTATGCGATGAGGCGGAGAACGAAGCTATTTCTCGATGCGTGGATTGCAAGCATTATCTCTGTCAACAATGCCTGAAGGCGCATAATCGATTTGCAGCACTGAAGAGTCACCAGATTGTGGCTTTGACAGAGCTACATGTTGAGTCAGAAGAAATAACAGAGGACATTGAACTCAAGAAAGTCCCCAAGTGTCGCAAGCATACAGATCATGATCTCTGTCTGTATTGTGACACATGTGAAGTCCTCATATGCAATGAATGCACAAACTTCGATCACAGAGAATCCCTGCATTCTCACATCAGTGTTGATGAGGCATTCAGCAAATGTAAACAAGAAGTAAATGAATCTGTATCTAAAACAGAAGAGTACATTAAAGCATTCATTTCTGCCAACCCCGTTTCAGTAGATCATTCACGTTACAGACTTGACATGATGCTGGCAAAAACTGACTCTCAAATTACACTGAAAGCAGAAAAAGAAATCACCAAAATCAGAGAGAAAGAAAAACAACTCAAAAAAGAGGCCAGAGACATTGTCATTAAACGAGATATGGAATTTGCATATGCAACAATACCAGAGCAGACTCTGAGTAAAGTGAATGAAGTGATGACTACAGCAACGTGCTATGAGATCCTGGAGTCCAAGAAGAAAATGCTGTGGGAATTGAATGAGCAGGTGGAGGTGCATAAGAGTTTGGATATCAAGCATGGGAAGTCATTCCTTGGCTTTAAGGAGAGTGAAGAGGACGGTCAGCTTGGGACTCTGCTCTTGGGGGAAAAATGGGAAAGAGATAAGACCTTTAGATCAAGTTTTCCTGATTCCCCTTACCTAGCAGTATACTCCACAAGTGAAATGGCTGTGGCACACACTAATCGACTGGCTATATTGGATCCTAAGGGGAAGGTTATTTCTAGAAAGACCTACAAACCTCACCCTGATAAACTAAACGAACCCCATGACCCTAATGACATACAGAAAGCAACAGCTCTAGCCATCAACAAGGATGATCAACTTCTGATCCTAGACAATCCTGCAGTCAAGATCTTCAACAAGGAATGCCAGCTCCTTCATCAGTTCCTACCAGGTAAAGAGGCCGGCGTGGACGGCACACCCACGTGCCTGGCAGTGGACAGCTGCAATCTGATAGCAGTGGGTTACAAGGACAAGGAACAGATATCTCTACACAACCCAGATGGTTCCCTCGTCAGAACACTGCCTGCTCCAATGATTGATACGCATTTGATCTTCAGCAACAAGCGACTTATTTACACCAACAACAATGAGGGTTTGTTGATGGCTGTTGACTTACATGGCAATGAACTGTTCAATCAAAGTTGCATTTCTCCTGGTGGGCTGTGTTGTGATGATGCAGGTGATATTTACCTTCGTGCCCAGACAAAAATCTGCCATTTCAGTGCAGATGGCAAGTGCATGGCTTCATGGGACTGTCGGGGTAATTCTGATATCACATACACACCTGCACATAAATTAGCAGTCACAGAAGGGTGGAACACGTACATGTACATGTATCACTTGATTTAGAGATATTGTAGCGTTTGACCAATAGATTCAAGATGATGGATGTGATTTTCCAAGGAGTTTGCCGACAGAGTACTGTAACACAATGACAGACTAGACAACACGTTGACATAAACGAAATAAATCTGACCAGGAGACAGTGCCTTATCAGTCAAGTTTTTAACATTTAATCCTCAACAAATCACAAATATGCCAATCACTTTATAACAATAATTACTGGTTATTTGCACACTGATTCACCTTAATTTAAGCAGGGGGGTGAGCTATCCGTCGGGGAAGATTCGGGCTCGAGTCCTTTTTTGGAAGTTCCGCAGCACATGACTGTTCAATCCAAAGCTAACACAACAACCTTTTCGCACGTGAAGTTAATCAACACAATACATTATCCTGCGCTGCTAATCTGCACGTGCGCGACTGGCCCCACTCTCCGGACGGACAGCGCCACATGTGATAATCGCTACAGTACCTTACACATACTGGTACATGTACTTACATCAACTGCAGTGTTATAAATATTCCGGTACATGCAAACTTATTTGGACCTTGTACAGTTGTACATACGTACCGGTTTCATGTGTTTAAACTAAAACTTAGTTGTTGTTTTTTAAAACTTCCCAAAATGACAAAATTTGTCCCAAACTTGTGGCATATTGCCTAAGAAATTTGTGCATGAGGTGTTCTACATGGTACATCAAGGTTAAAAAAAAATTATTAGAATTTCCTTTCAGCCTTGAAAAAAAAAAAGGAATGTGTCGCATGTATATTTTCTACTTCTACATTTTTTGCTATCTATACAAGTGTAAATACTGATGGTTATCTTGCAACATTTAGTATCCATATTTCCAGCTACCGGTACAATGAAGAGACCGATGAATAGTACAGTGACACCATACTCTCCTCTTTGTTTAAACAGGTGGGTTTGTAGACTATTCCACACGCTCAGCCCGAGGAAGTTTTAACCAGTGCCTGACACGTATGCACAAATTTGTAATGTGCATGCATTCGCAAGTCCGGCACATGGCACACGATTTAATTTGCTGCCCACATGGTGAGCGGTGCCAAATGGTATACAAATATTGAATGCTTCGAGTGGTGTAGTAAAACTAGCCTCCCTCGGTGATCCATGGACCATTCTATTTTCCCGAGGCGAAGCCGAGGGAAAATAGAATGGTCCATGGATCACCGAGGAAGGCTAGTTTTACTTCACCACGAGATAAAGCATTCAATATTTGTTTTATAACACTTCACCAACAGATTCTGCTTGATTTTAGTATTTTACATTATTTAAATCTGAACACAGTTGAAATAAACTTCAATTTCAATACAAAATTGGTGGAAAATGTATTTCTCTCTTAAAAACTAACCCTTCACGAAATGTTTGAACCCAAGTCTGCGGCGCGCTCTCTTTGGAATAATACGCGCTACGCACAACGGGCAACGCGCACACCAGCATGCATTTGCACACAAATACCGCGCCGTGGAAATAGTACTTTGGTTGCTAATGGTATAGTACTTTGGTTGCTATGCGCATAGTACTTTTGGCCGTGCACAGAGAGATAGCAAAATTAGAAAGTAACATGTGACTCGCTCTCGGCCAATCAAGACACAGAATCTGTGGGTGAGGTGTTATAAAATAGTCTATTCATCAAGGGCAATTTCCACGACACATAGTATGTACTACTCAATATTCTTTTCAAAAGATCCCTCTTTTTGTTTTTAAAAACAAATAAGACCAGTTATTCTTATTGGGCACTCAGAAACACTAACTTCAGCAAGTTAAACTTCCCAACCAAGCCTTCTTTGTAACTTGGGTCATTGAACAATAGTTTCTAGGCACTTTTTTCAAATGTCTTTACTGCTTTGTATTATGAATATGAATATGTGGAGTCTTTACTTAAACTCAGTTAAAGTAGTTATTAGCCTTGTGTAATTGATCAAGTATTCAACTTGATCAGGTATTTGTAGCCTCAGAATAAAGGATGGTTCTCCATTTATTTACCCAAACAGTTTGACTAGTTCTCTCCTTCTTGCTGAGGTTTATTTATTTAACCTACATTTCATGATTGTGTAACATTGTTTTGCATCACCGAAAACAAACTTTTCATTGACAATGATTACCAAAGACATTGGTTATTGCAGATGAGTTGTGTTTCATCTTGAGTTTTAACCACTATGGATGGTTACCCAGACCAGTGCTATGGGCCCATGTAACAGACTGCCTATAACATGCACTGGGCCTCTCTGCCACCCACGGAAAAAAGTGTGAAAAATCTGATTTCTTTTAGCTTTGATACACATTAATGCATTGACAGCTTTATTGGGTTTGGAGGCACACTTACACAGACTGGTAAGGCTGTCCTGTATATACACCGAATAGTCGATCATCAACTGAATAATCGAATAGCGTTTTGCTGGTTGGAATATACGAAAACAAAACAACTGCGCATGTACACACGACTGTGATGTTATTTTATCATAAAGATCAGCGCTTTATTGTCAGGTGCAACTTTTTTTGTCGATGGTAATTTTTTTGTCAAGGCAGTTCATTTTCGCTATCCTTTTAGCATGTTTAGCAGGTTAAACCCAAGCTTGACAGTTATAAAATAATTACTGCAAAACACTTGCATGCAATTTTGACCGATGTGGCATGCAGTTGCAGGTGGTAGTTTCGAATATCCGAATATTCGGTCAAACACAGTTCAAGAAATCGAATACTAAATAGTTCGAAAATGGACAGCCCTACAGACTGGGTACTGACATGAATGAGATAGGAAAATTAAACTAGGCATTTCAAGATATCTACCTACATACATAATTTCCTGAGGATGAATTTAAACTGTGATAGAATGTTTGCATCAATTGTTTTTGTGTGTCTTAGAAGTACAATCTTGATTAATCAGGCTGCCAAGCTTTTTCTACAATTTCTTACAAATTTGAGGCATGCCTGTAAATTGAAAACCCTATTGCTTTAAGGAGCACAGAGTGTATGCATACTACCTGTGTACAAGCGTGGTGCTAGTCTTGATGCAAGATTGGATTTGGATTGTATTCCCCTCATAAGGCCAGTCCATGACAAGCGAGGTCGCTTTCAACAAGATGAATCAAATCCAGTCTTGGCAATATTGGCAGTGCTACCCAGGAAATTCTGATACCTAACACGCGCGCTGCATTCAAGCTAATGCCTGTACGTGACGTTTGCTCAGAATTTCTCGGGAAGTGTTGCCAATTATTGCCAAGACTATAGATTTGATTCATCTTGTTGATAGAGGCCTGCTGCACTATAACTATGTTTTCACGGCACTGGCTGCAAAATACGGGAATCAAAAACGAATCCAGTCTTGAACAAAGACTAGTGTGGTGCCACTGTCACATGAAAATCTGACTCCTATGAAAATCGGACCCCTTTTCCCTTTTATTGGTTAATCCCTCTCACGTGACCAGTCACTTTCCTAATTACCATACTTACGCACGCGCGGTATTACCAATGAGTCCAAATTTCATAGAAACGTAAATTCACGCTACACCACCTCAGCAATGGTTTATTTTGGTCATCGGATAAGGCTGTAGGGAGTTAGTTTTCTGTGCTATTTTTTTTCTCCAATTCTAAGGATATTGTTTTCAAGAGAAACTTTTTTATTTAACTGGATGGGCCTGGACCACTGGATGGTGAAATCATAGATCAGTGTGTTTCATAGATCTGTGTGGGAGCTATGGATATTGCAGTTGCACTAAATGTCTTACAGAAATCAAGTGCAGTGATTATTTAATATATGTGCACACTTTTTTGGTAAAATATAGCATTTGTATAATATGTTCTATTACATTTTAATGTTTTAACGTTCCTTGAAAATTTAATTCATATGAGAAGGACCTCATTGATCACCATTTGCTAGAATGATTACCCTCATAACGTTAAAATTTTTTTTTTTTTTAAATAAACTGTAATACAGATCCAATCCATACGCCTACATGCATGCACAAGCAGTTGGGTACAATGTACAAGTATTATGTGCACACAACCGACAACATCGTGTATGCTTGAGGTCAGAGGTGTCTTATGAAAAGCTATTCGTAAAAACCCGGGAGTTTCCCATATGAAAAATTGTGTTCATGAGGAAACAGTTCAACTGTGACCAGGTGATGTCGCAATGAAAGCTGTTGCTATACTCAGTAACTGTGAACTTGACTGTGGTACATGTAGTCAGGCACTATACAACGTGTAAAACACGTACAGTACAGCAGTGGGCACTGTTGTAGTACATGTAGCAGTACAAAACCTGGTGTGGCTGAGTCTGATGACAGACTGTATGCAAGAAAACAATTTCAAACTGTACCCATAAAACAGCTACATTGTAGGTAAGTAGAGGTTGATAATCAAGCTATACCCACAGGAGATATACAGCACCATGGGACCCTAATGGAATAAGTCAATGTAATTAGCTTTTGGGGCCCTGTATCACATCCAGACAAAATTGATTGTCCTTTGATTCTTTCTGACTGTCCTATCTCTATCTTCAGGCAAACTTAAATCTTTGATCCTGATTGGTCAATCCATAGTGACAACAGTGTGGTATTATCCCATACAACATATGATCCCTATCGCACTGCACATATTGGGATAATCTACGATGCGCGCACCATTCCTGCCACAGTGCACGAACGAGTGATATGATTTACATACAACTGCTCAAGGTTCATGCTTGTAAAGTTGTATGGTGAGTGTTCCAATGTTACTGTGCATTAAGTTTGCTTGAAGATACCGTAACTTTGTTATTGCACTCGCGGAACACAGAAAATGCGTCTGTGTTCCCTATGCCACTATGGTCTCGAGGCGTATAGAATTACAGAGGCACTACTATATTGTGTGTTTTACTCACGCCCGTTGAGTTGCATGTTGTTGATTTCTTCTGAATGAATTGAAAATTGAAAATTGAAGTGGGTTTAATATTTAAAGTTTTCACGTGCATATACACGTACATGACATTTGTAAACTGTTATAGTGGACTCACTGAACATGAGTCAATCTACATGTACATGTACTGTTATTGTACATGTTCACATGCATATAATCCTTCAAACATCTATTTTTTTATTCTTATAGTATACAGTGCAACTGAGCAAGATGGCAGAGGGGGGTGTGACCGATTTAGTCTTGGATGAGACTCAGAAGGAACTTCAAGAATGTCCAATCTGTTACACTGAGTACAAGGATCCTAGGATGCTAGACTGCTCACACAGCTTCTGCCTAAAATGTCTGCAAGAACTCAAACTGACACAAAATATGGACAAAAAGAATCTTGTCTGTCCGTTGTGTCGCAAGGAAACTGCACTGACTGAAGCTGGCGTGGACATGCTACCTGGAGGATCAAAGGATGTCAATCAACAGGAACAGACTGAAAGCCAGGGGTTAAAAGTCATGTGCCAGGGATGCGATGAGGAAAATGAAGCCATTTCTCGATGCGTGAATTGCAAGCATTATCTCTGTCAAGAATGCCTGAAAGCACACAATCGATTGGCATCACTGAAGAGTCACAAGATTGTAGCTTTGACAGAGCTACATGTCGAGTCCGGAGAATTATCAGAGGACATTGAACTCAAGAAAGTTCCCAAGTGTCACAAGCATCCAGATCAAGAGCTTTGTCTGTATTGTGACACATGTGACGTCCTCATATGCAATGAATGCAGAAACTTTGACCACAAAGAATCCATGCATTCTCACGTCAGTATTGACCAGGCATTCAGCAAATGTAAACAAGAAGTAAACGAAAGCGTATCTAAAACAGGAGAGTACATTAAAGCATTCATTGCTGCCAACCCCGTTTCAATAGATCATTCACGTTACAGACTTGACAAGATGCTGGCAAAAACGTTCAACCAAATTTCACAGAAAGCAGAAAAGGAAATTGCCAAAATCAGAGAGAAAGAAAAACGACTTAAAAAAGAGGCCAGGGACATTGCCGCTAAACGAGATACAGAGTTTGCATGTGCAGCAACACCACAGCAGACTGTGAGTAAAGTGAATGAAGTGATGACTACAGCAACTTGCTATGAGATCCTGGAGTCCAAGAAGAAAATGCTGCGGGATTTGAATGAGCAGGTGGAGGTGCATAAGAGTTTGGATATCAAGCATGGGAAGTCATTCCTTGCATTTAAGGAGAGTGAAGAGGCCGGTCAGCTTGGGACTCTGCTCTTGGAGGAGAAATGGGAGATAGATGAGACCTTTCAAATAAACTTGTACAATTTTGAAGATCTAGCAGCATACTCCACAAGTGAAATTGCTGTGGTATGCACTGGTAAACTGCTAACATTGGATACAACAGGGAAGGTGATGTCTACAAAGACCTACAAACCTGCTAAACCAAACCAACCCCATGACCCTAATGACATACAGAAAGCAACAGCTCTAGCCATCAACAAGGATGATCAACTTCTGATCCTAGACAATCCTGCAGTCAAGATCTTCAACAAGGAATACCAGCTCCTTCATCAGTTCCTACCGGGTAAAGAGGCCGGCGTGGACGGCACGCCGACGTGCCTGGCAGTGGACAGCAGCAATCTGATAGCAGTGGGTTACAAGGACAAGGAACAGATATCTCTACACAACACAGATGGTTCCCTCGTCAGAACACTGCCTGCTCCAAAGATTGATACGCATTTGATCTTCAGCAACAAGCAGCTTATTTACACCAACAGCAAGGAGGGTTTGCTGATGGCTGTTGACTTACATGGCAACAAACTGTTTACTCAAAGTTGTAGTTATCCTCGTGGGCTGTGTTGTGATGATGCAGGTGATATTTACCTTCTTGCCCCAGCACGCACATTTTGCCATTTCAGTGCAGATGGCAACTTGTGCACTGACTCATGGAAATATGATTCTTCTTCTTACATGTGTATCTCAACATTCATCACATACACATCTGCACATAAATTAGTACTTACAACTAGGACTGGGATGATAAAAATGTTCCACTTGGTTTAGAGACATCAACCAACATAAAATTGCAAATTCAGGCCAACAAAATATTAGGCAGGCAATAAAAAAGGCATTGAGGCCTATTTAATTACAAACTTAAAAGCAAAATGATTATCATCATACCCGTAGATGTATAGTATGGATGCTCCATATGGAAATATATATGTGTACATTCATGAACAGGATGTCCAAAAAAAAGTAACAAACAAACAGGGGGATAATTTGAAGAGGTTGGGCAATTCCACGGTAACGGAAGGACGTTTTCACTCATTAAACAAAATTTCAAATGTGTGCATCACAAACACTGTTCATAGTTACAGCAAACAAATGTCACAATTGTATTGCTATAATGCTACTTTCATTTTCCACACTATTGGGGGGCTTGAATGCCTCCCGTTTATGAATTATGAATATTAATGAGGTCGGTGACGGAAGGACGGTAAAACGGACAACTTACTCGCGTTTTGCGTAAACTCTGTGAATTTTATGGGGCAATTATATTTTAAAGGTAAGAAATGGAATCCCTGAAGCTTTATCTATACTATACCACCTTTCATTTGACTTTAAGTGTTTCGGTAATATAATTACAACGTTTTAAGCAGATTATAATTTGGTAACGGAAGGACGGTAACGGAAGGATAAAAGTTTTACTCAATTATAGCCTGAACAAAATGTGAATTTACACTGATTATACAAGTGAAACAAATTGCTGAAATGTGTAACTGAATGTGAAATCAACAATAAGCAGACCTGGCATAAATAATTATACCCAAGAAACTATTGAGATAAAGATAGAAGCCTGCTAATTAATGATAACAAAAGAAAAACGAAAACAACCCAGAAACACATATTTCACGAACACAGGACTACTACAGAAATATACTTCAAACCCATCACCTCAATCCTTAAAAGTTTAAATACACAGTATTTGAACTCTTGAGTATATTGGTTACATGTTCACCAACAACTTTTAATAATAATACCGGTAGGTAAAAACATCTACTGGTAGAACTGATGGCTTCAGTTAGGTGTTGCTTTTAATTGAAATCTAAAATCAATGTTTGAAATCAAATTACAATGATTTAGAGTAGTAACAATTAATTTATAAACATCCAAACTGAAATTGTTAACTTGGGCATAATTTGTCAAAGATTGCACCTCACATGTCTTACACATGTAAATTGAATGAAAGTGCCCAAAAGTACCGGTACTTTCTGCCATCTCATTTTTGACTTAATTTGCTTCTGGAATGGCTTCACAGAATTTGTATCTTTCTCTATTGTCCATGAATGCTGATGGCAGCAACTTTATGATTTGATTTTCTGCAACAACTCCATACATGTACAAGTACTGGTACATCGGCATATATGTACATATGTACATCATTGTCATGTCCACTTTGGTGTGGAATTGCCCAGTTGTAAATTTAGTGGCCGTTATCATGATTTTATCATAAACTAGGGGCAGTAAGCTTTCCATTGATATCTTGGATGCATTCCTCTGGTCATGCATCACTGAGTTCCATTGTTTTTAAAGTTAGCATAGTAACTCTGTGTATTTGTTTTGTTATTGTTTGTAGAAATGTATAGATCTCCGAACATATCCAATAGGTTGCATTATTAGGTGTCCACAACATTGCAGCAATGTTCACAGAGTGGTAGAAACGTGTGAAAAGGTAGCAAAAACCTGTCGACTAAGTTGCAGTAATGGGTCCACAAAGTTGTAGAAACGTGCCTTTAAAGTTGCAGTAACAATCCCATAAAGTTTCAAATACATGTCCACAAAGTTGCAGCACTAGGCAATTACATGCCCACAAAGTTGCAGTCTCAACATGTCTATTAAATTGCAATTACGTGCCCACTAAGTTGCAATTACATTACCAGTGTAGTAACATGCCCATAAAATAGTGAAGGGTACAACGGAAAGTGGCAAGCGTATAGTGTCATGGGGCCATGTGTGTCATTTTGATATCACATACACACCTGTACATCAATTAGTCTTCACAACAAAGCTCATACATCATGTACATTGGGAGGGCATGTTCAAGGGTCATTGCATAAATAAGGGGTCCAAAGCGGGACATTGTTATGTCTGGTTGCAAAATATATTCTTTAACCTTTGCAGTTTAAATTTGTAGGACTGGTTGATCTTAGTACTTTAAACATAAATTGTTCATCTTCCGACTTGATTTTCTTCTTTACATGACGCAAAACATGGTTTACCGTGTAACAGGGACACCAGCATGTTACATGTGAAATTTGTGACTTATTGTGCCATACTTCTGTTGGTTTTCATTAAAAATGTCTAAAATTCATATTATATAAAACAGTCAAGATACTTGTGTCTGTTATGAACATTTGACTTTTCAATGACAGGCTTACCCTTAAGAAATACCGGTATAGCACAAATAAGTTGCTAATGTCACAAGTAACAGGGACACCATGGTGTCCCCCCAAATGTCTGTTACAGTGTTAAGCAAAATTTGGCTTTCTTTGAAAATTTCTGAATTACATACATTTCATAAGCTAATAAATGACAGTTATTTTCAGATGGATATATTGCACAAAATATTTAGAGGTCGGTGTCCCCACATGTGAAACCATGTAACTTTTATGTACCATACATGTATATCTTACGCTTACGTTTTTCATTCAAAATGTCTGAATTTCTTTTAGTAGGCCTATATAATCATACCAATTAGGTACGTTATGAAATAATGAATTTCAGACTTTTTTTATTGTAATCATGCAGATACATGTATTTATGACAAAACAAGACAGTGATTTAACGAGGACACCAAATTTAGTGTCCCCGTTACACATGAAACAAAGTTTTTCATCATGTTTGAAGAAGACAAGTTTAATTTGTATGATTCATGTTTTGAGTGACAAGGACAAACCATTACCATATTGAAACTGGAGTGCAGAAAATACTTATAGTACAAAGTTACGCATATAAGATACATTGGCACCCTTATTTATACGGACATACTAACATGCGAGTGCAACCATACCGCAGCAGCCTGTGATGTGAAGTGGCTAAAAGTTTAATTGTTGAAATTGTGCTTTAATAAATAGATTTTCCAAACGTTTTCAATTTAAATGCCAATTCCCATCCATAGTCATGATAGTGGGCGGTGCCAAATGGATCAGTCTATTCATCAAGGGCCAGCTCCATAAGAATGTACACATCTACCACAATACCTTGGAATGTTCTATACGGTTAAATTTCTTTTGCGACCCATGAGATCAGCTTCATTCTATTGGACATTGAGAAATACTTACTTTAACAAGTTAACTTTCCAACCAAGCCCTCTTTGTATCATGGTTTTGCACAATAGTTTAAATTAAATGCCCCTTTTATCTGAACTATTGTACTGCTTTGTATTATGAACACATGCATGTAAAGGACCCTTTGGTTTTAGTGGTTTGGTCTTGGGTAGTTTACCAGGCATTCAATTTGATCAGGCAGAACAAACGATGATTCTCAATTTATTTACCCAAACAGTTTGACTATTTTCTATCCTTCTTGCCGTAGTTTGTAAAACTTTTGAACCGACCTGCATTCAATGACAGCGTAACATTGTTTTTTTTTACCACTGAAAACAAACCTTTCATTGGCAATGATTACCACTAAAAAAACTAGCACCATCAATGGGGCCCAGATACTAGACTGCCTCTTTAAACGGAAGTGGGCCTCACTGCTGCCCATGGAAAAATGTGTGGACAATTTGATCTCTTCTGGCTTTGATACGCACTTTCTTATGCATTACAACTTAATGGAGTTTAAAGGCACGCTTTTAACACAAACTAAAGGTGGGCTTTTCAAGAAGTATATTTTCTAATTACCGTACTGGTACTCTACATGTGCATGTACACTTGCTTATTTCCAAAAGAAAAGTTAAAAAGTGTGAACTCTGCACTAATTTAAAGTTGTGATACTGATTGGTTTTTGGTGTCTAAACTGTTTCTTGACTTAATCTGGTTCATGATCTTTTTACACTAGCAAGATGCCGTGTGAAGAGCTAGTGGAGTTGTGGCACGCGCTATACCGTAGCTGGGTGGAATCCTTAAGTTAAAACTTGACAGATTTATCAACGATGATGAATTAGGCTAATCATCGTATGACGTTGCTGTGAATCTTACAAAGGATCGGTGCGCCATCAATTGACGTATTTTTCAGAAGGGCTCATTATACATGTACATGTACATACCGGTATGTATAGTCAGGATTTGAATATTCATATTGTACGAATTCTAACGATCGACGGTAAAAGAGTTATGTACTAATTTGTATTACTTTGACCTCAATTTGCATGTTGACCCCAAGTGGGCGTGGTAAACCTTGGTGAAGCAATGTTGCCACATTTTTCATCATCAACGATATATTTGGAATAATACTGGTAGCGTTACGTTTTAAAGTGTTTTCATAATGTTGTAAAATTTAACTTTTCAAAGAAAACCCACTTGGTTGAAGGTCCGGAGTACTGAATGCACGCATACTACATGTACCTGTGAAGAAACGTGCTTCCACCTCAATAATATGGTTTATTCTGGTCATAGACTATTATCATGTTGCGGTCATTGGGATTTTTTCCATTCAAATCAACGTAACCGAAGCGACGCTGGAAGGAAAAATAGCTAGTCTGGTTCCTTTTTGCACAAAAACATTATTATTCATTACTGTTATTGGATACTGGGGACATGACTGAAATGGTGGCAGCATGATAAAGATCTATAGGATAAGTCTGTAGGGCAATTTGTTTTGTTTCCCCATTTTTTTTTTAAGAACTACATGTATTTTCAAATCAATTTTTGTTACTGAATGGGTTTTGACCAGTGGATGATGAATGCAAGTGAATTTTAATTGTGGAAGAGGGATTACACTAAATGGTGAAATGATTATTTAACATGCACCGCATTTAACGAAGGATTTTTGATAGATGACAGTTTAAATGGCATAAAATGGAATTTGCTTTAATGCAATTGTTGTTTTGGTGTCCCATTTAACTTTACTTTTTTAGTCCCTCATATTGCCATTTTTAGTGCAGTTTGGCAACTTTTTGGTTTTACGCTACTGCCAATTTCATGAGCAAAACTGTGATGTCATTCAAGGCAGAAACTTCTGTGTCACATCTGCGACAGCATAAACAGTCACCAGAAGTATGCGGGTTGGATGGGGTTACTATTCTGCTTACAGTGATTCATTTGTTATTTCAGTACATGACAGCAAGACTTTGAGAAAGCTTTACATTGTAATCAGCACAAATGTGTTCAATAAGCAGAATTGTGGGTTTACAATTTGAAGAAAACTCTGATCTGAAGGGTGTGGGCCTAAAGGTGACATCACAACAACTGCGCCCAAGCCTGCCAACTCTCACGCATAACGGTGAGACTCCCGCATTTCAGGTTATTCACACTCTCTCGCGTAGTGGCGTAGCCAGGAATTTTTCAGTGGGGGAGGGGCAAGGGGGGGGGGGCTGGAACATTTCATGGGGGGGGGCATCATGTTGATCAATGATAATTTTTTTAGAAACTCACAATTTCAGTGGGGGGCGACTGGGGGGGGGGGGGAGGGGGCGACAAGGTTTCATGGGGGGCTGTCGCCCCCCCCCCCACGCCCCCCCTGGCTACGTTACTGCTCTCGCGCCCTGGCAGGATTTCTCACGCTTAAAAATAATCCCAGAAAATGATAATTATCTTTTTGCTAACAAAAATTGGTTAAAGTGGTCAGCAATTGCCTCAGATCGCACCACAGATCGTCTAGAATCCACGGTTTTTTGGGCCCCTTCAGCGGGCCCCATACCCACGCCGTTAGGGCTTCACGCTTCGCGCTTGCGCCCTATGCGCCCTCTGTTGTCAGGAAAAGCATGATCACATTTTAAATTAAAAAAGTGCACTTTGCAAAATATATTACCAAAAAAAGAAGTCTCATAGTTTGTATACAATTTAGAAGAATGTATAATTTCCTCAAATATGCTTCAGAGTAAAAATCATTTCCTGGACCCTTCAATGTTTTTATATTTCTTGAAACATTAAATACTTGAGGTGGGCCTTATTCATCACCACTTTCTAGAAATGTTACCATCATAAAGTCTTGTTTCAATTTTTTTTAACTGTAGTACACAGACCCATACATCTACACGGACAACAACAGCTGGGTATTTACATACATGTGTACATCTACAATGAACTTGAAATGGGCACACACCAACAAATGTAAAAGTATGTACGGTACATATGTATGCGAGGTCAGAGGTGTCCTATAAAAAGCTTTTCATTCAATACCGGGGAAATCCCAATGAGAAATTGTATTCATGAGAAATACAGCTCAACTGTGACGTCACAACGGAAGCTTTGCTAGGAAGTGTTGGTGCATCATAGAGCTGTATGAACATAGTACATGTACGTGAGCAGAAACGTACAGTAGTGCTGTACAAGTAGGGTGTGGCTGATAATCTGCTGACAGCTAGAGTGCATACAGGAAAAGACTTTCAAACTGTACCTAGAAAACATCTACAATACGTTGTACAGGTGAGTGGATACAATTACAGTATGCGGTAGAAGAAGAAAATAAAAAACAGCACCATGGAACCCCCATGGAAATGGGCTCTGTATCCAAAA
Source organism: Patiria miniata (assembly GCF_015706575.1). NCBI lineage: Eukaryota > Metazoa > Echinodermata > Asteroidea > Valvatida > Asterinidae > Patiria > Patiria miniata. The sequence goes on from NW_024037073.1 coordinate 10,065,389, forward strand.
AAACATTGACTAACTGTCCAATTGACTTACCGGGAGTATCTTTACCAGCTGTTACATGTTTGTATACGCAATACACATGATGTTGATTTCATCAGCATAAAATAGAATGAAATTGCATATTTTTTTTTCTTCACACTTATTTATTTTCTGAAATCGTAACGTATGTAACATGGTGTCCTGTTTGTGCTATAAACAACATTTATGAGGTTGATAACTTGTGATAGTGAAATGCGTTGGCATTAGTCAGGGAGCCCAATACTTGAAATATCGACCTATGTGGACCAGGACTTTGGATTATAGAGAAATGGCCAGTTGATTAATGTACTGAAAGACGCTGTCACAAACGTTACACAAAATGTACAGAAAACACTTCAAATTTTGCTGTTGGTAAATTTTAGTTACTAAATGTTATATTATTACAATCAATTTGTCATTTGAAGTACAGAAATGTGCTATAATATTGTACATACCATGTTGGGAGATATTTATTAAACGTTAAAGGGAAAATACAACATTTGCAAACATCAAAAAATAAAACTACCAAATCATTTTGAAATACCTTGCTGGACTGTTAGTGAATGACAGTGTAAAGCATCCTGTAAAATCATGGCACCTGGTATACTGTCATTTTCAAGAAAAAAGGTATTTTTGGATCAATTTCCAACGCTGATCGGCCGATCAGCGTTGGAAAAAACTGGCTTTTAAAAAAATATTGGCCCCAATTGACCATCGCACTTGTTTGCAATCGATTACAAACCTATGTACGAGCCAGCTAGACTGGTTCCCTGACCTTACAATTCCCCAATGTATGTAAACTGCTCTGTTTCTTCTTATATGGAGTCAGGGAACCAGACTACAGGAAAATGATTGTTTTTCTTGGTTTTTATAGCATTTTCGAACCCAAAAGCTCAAAAAAGTCAGTGCAACTATATTTGCTGTATATTAAACCCCCCAATTCCATCCATTTCTGAAAATTACAGCAAAAGCAAATGATGTATATTCCCTTTAATGTCAGAATATCTAACGTACGTAACAAAAGACACCAACATCCACAAAACATGTAAAACCGCATAAAACACAGTGACTTATGGAATAGGCTAAAAATGAACATTAAAATGAAGATTCTATACATTTGCTTATAACTTAGTAATCAAAATATGATGTAAAATGAAGCCTAATTAAAAAAAAATCCCATTTAGCTGTAACATATGCAACAAGTGTCAATTGTGTGGACACCAAAGTTCATCCATGCACCTATTCTTAATTTATATTTGAATGTTTTGAATTGTGAATCGTACAAGATGTATTCATGGGTACCTTCACTTCAAATATATTTTAAAGCGAATTGTTTCAATTTGCTTCACTCTATGTAGGAGGAAAAATGAAATGTTACGTATACATGTAACAGTTGGACACCAAAATGATTTGTGTTCTTAACGTGATTTTTTTTGTACATGGAAAGCACATGAAGACGATAATTTTTATTTAATAATATGTCATAACTTCTGATGGTTGTCAACGTTGTCCTAGAAACAGATCACTGAACGCTTCAGTAATTTAGAAGTATCTCGTGTCCGTATAGTCCGTGTGTATTGTCCGGGTCGTCTTATACGTTTTTGCATGTAGATTGTAAATACTAATAAATAATGCATGTTAGCTTGTAATATTCATGTTGCCATGGTCTGGTCTTTTATGTTGTTTGGGCGTTTTTAGGTTCTTTGTTTAGCCTGATACATGTAGTCATGTGACGCGAAAGCCCCGCGTTTTAAAAAACCAAGAAAAAGGAGAAGAGCTCCAACGCCGATCGCCATCAAAATTATGGCAAAATATTATTGCAAGCTTGCATGAAAATTAATAGATCCGCCGATGACCAGGTCTTGAACCTTCGGTGGACTCCTGGAGCTAATTCTGACATCTCTGCCAGCAGACCGTAAGTTTGAGCTTATTTGTAACTATTTTCTCTAACAAATTGCGTTTGGCTTACTTGTTAATTCAATGGCAGTTATCGTAATAATCATTGCTCCTTGATAAGGTACATGTACCTTGTTTTATATAATGTACCCACAACCTTGATTTAGCCTTAATTATGTGATTACATGTATTATTATGGTAAGCTCTTCATAGCAATGGCAGGCAATCAATTATAATTTGATCTTTAGGGGTGCATCAACTCTTAAAAATTGCTATAAATATTACAGATGGCAACTTGGCCTTACTAGAAGCCATCCCTGACCGTCCAGGCTACGCGAGACAGACAGGTCCACGACAGGCCGTATCCCTATTTGGTGAGGAGACCGTCCGTCGTGCGAGGCAGACAGGCCCCTCGACAGTACAGCCAATAGTGCTGACAGAGCTACCGGTCTCCACAGAACCACACACCTACACAGAGGTTGCGCATAATACCGGTAGCTAGGACAACGACGGTCAAGTTCAAGTGAGGATATCACAGACACCCACATTTCAGGCGGGCCCATTTAATATATTGCCGGCTTAGTTTAGGATAATTTATTGTTTATTTTATTAATAAGTTACTATAAGTTGCCTTATTAGTATTACAATGTATTAAGATTTATTAGATTAGGATTAAGTTATCATTCGATAAATTATCTAATTCCTATAAGGCCAAAATATTCGGTCTCTGGTCAGACCAAAGTTCCGGAATTGACGCGGCCACGCGGCTTTTTTTTTTTTTTTTGCTTTTTTTTTATTCTTCAAGCTGGGATTGTACAGACAAGGTGGGTACTATTTTGCTTTTTTGGTGTCCTCATGTACATTGGTGTCCTCCATAATTTGCCTTGGTGCTTTCGATCATTTGCCTTGGTGCAATTTCCAATTCCTTGGTGCTCTTTGGTAAAAAAAATTGAGGAGGTGCGGAAATAGAGGGCGCTGTTGGAACTACCGCGGAACATTTTGGAAAAAAAAGATCGACGCGCATGATTAAAATTGACGCGTGCACTGACCAGAGACCGACTTATTTTTTTTTTTGGCCTAACGTATATCGTTTCATTAAGTTTTCGTGAATTAGAATTAATTTATTGTTCCACCAATTAACCAGTTAAATTATTGTTGAAATGCTTAGTATAGGATTTATTGTGAGATCTAAGTTCTGCTAATTGATTAACTTAATTCCAGTTTAAAGACTCCACCCACATATTAATTTAGAGTTATTCGTTCTGTACATATAATTATGTAAATACCAAACAATACGTGTAAATACTCAAGAGGAAGTTGTACATATTAAATAATTTGTAAATACTTAAGAAAATTCTGGACATTTAATTCTTGAAGTATTTACGAAGTTTGCGGGTGGGAAAATCAATCCCGAAATTTATTAGCCGTTTTCTGGGGCAGTTGTGACGATGGTTCACAATCACTCCACTTTCAATCAGGACTTGTCTGTTTTCAGTTGTTGTTATGCCCATGTTACGTTTGTAACATATCGGACACCAAATGTTACAAACGTTAGAGTTTTCATATTTCCTCATTTTTATCAGAATTTTCAAGTATTTTCCATAGGAAAGTCTGGTATTTATAACAAGAACCATTTATGGGGGAAAAAAAATCGGTTGTCAAAAAGAAGTAAAATAGATAACAGTTTATCAGGAAATAGAAGAGTTCTAACCCCTTATGTTGCATGTCACATTTTTGGTGTCCATTTTGTGCCCTATTTTCACACTAAATAACTGATAAAAATTAATTCCCATGTCCAGTGGTCATAAAGTTATCTCCTTTATATCTCTCACTATACAGGTATCACAAGTCCTAAGTTCCCCCCAACATTATTCTTAATTAATGAAATAGAAATGCACGATTTCAACAATATCCCAAATGCAAATGACAGAGGGCACTCTTCTGCCCATTTTGTGAAAAAATGATAGAAATCCAATCACGCATACCAACACGAAGCTCATTTGAATGAAAAAAGTGCCAATAAAAAAAGTTGCAGTAAATAGCATTGCTCCAATGTACTGGTTTGAGTGATCCTGCAAGGCAGGGTAGACTTTCATTAATTAATAACTTTACCTTACAAAAGTTTCCTTGTTTAAAAGGATGTTTAACTAAAACAAGACACAATCTTGGTAATCTAACAGATAATTATAGATCTTTTAATGCAAAGATGACAAAGAAAATGCAAATTAAATGTAACATTTTTGAAATTGGTTTTCTTGTTCTTCCTCTTTCAAGTAGAGACTCCTGTTTTTACATGGGAAATTTCAAAAATGTTACATTAATTTGCATTTTCTTTGTCATCTTTGCATTAAAAGGTCTGCAATTATCTGTTAGATTTTTAAGATTGCGTCTTGTTTTAGTTAAACATCCTTTTAAACAAGGAAACTTTTGTAAGGTAAAGTTATTAATTAATGAAAGTCTACCCTGCCTTGCAGGATCACTCAAACCAGTACATTGGAGCAATGCTATTTACTGCAACTTTTTTATTGGCACTTTTTTATTCAAATGAGCTTCGTGTTGGTATGCGTGATTGGATTTCTATCATTTTCTCACAAGATGGGCAGAAGAGTGTCCTCTGTCATTTGCATTTGGGATATTGTTGAAATCGTGCATTTCTATTTCATTAATTAAGAATAATGTTGGGGGAACTTAGGACTTGTGATACCTGTATATGCACATGAGAAAACAATAAAAAGACCAAAAGGTAACAAGAAGGTTATTTTCTCACCCCAAAGTCTCTCCAGCATCAAATACATATGTAAACTGTTAGTGGAGTAACTGAACATCAGCCACTCCAGACCAAGTTAACATGCAAGTTAACATTTAAAAATTTGCTTTCATTCTTATAGAGTACAACTGAGATGGCAGAGGGAGGTGTGACCGATCTAGTCTTGGATGAGACTCAGAAGGAACTTCAAGAATGTCCCATCTGTTACACTGAGTACAAGGATCCTAGGATGCTAGACTGCTCACACAGCTTCTGCCTGAAATGTCTGCAAGAACTCAAACTGACACAAAATAAGGATGACAAGAATATTGTCTGTCCGTTGTGTCGAAAGGAAACTGCCCTGACTGAAGCTGGCGTGGATATGCTACCTGGAGGATCAAAGGATGTCAATCAACAGGAACAGACTGAAGGTCAGGGGTTAAAAGTCATGTGTCAGGTATGTGATGAGGAAAATGAAGCCATTTCTCGATGCATGGATTGCAAGCATTATCTCTGTCAAGAATGCCAGAAGGCACACAATCGAATGGCAGTTCTGATGATGAAGGATCACAAGATTGTGGCTTTGACAGAGCTAGATGTTGAGTCTGAAGAAATAACTGAGGATACTGAACTCAAAAAAGTCCTCAAGTGTTTCAAGCATCCAGATCAAGATCTCTGTCTGTATTGTAACTCATGTGAAGTCCTCATATGCAATGAATGCACAAACATTGATCACAAAGAATCCATACATTCTCACATCAGCATCGACCAGGCGGTCAGCAGATGTAAACAAGAAGTAAACGAATCCATATCTAAAACAGAAGAGTGCATTCAAAGATTCATTTCTGCCAACCCCTCTTCAGGTCATTCACGTTTCAGACTTGACAGGATGCTGGTAAAAACGTACTCTCAAATTTCACAGAAAGCAGAGAAGGAAATTGCCAAAATCAGAGATAAAGAAAAGCAACTCAAAACGGAAGCCAGGGACATTGCCATTAAACGAGATACAGAATTTGCATACGCAGAAATGTCTGAGCAGATTGTGGGTAAAGTGAATAAAGTGATGACTACAGCAACGTGCTATGAGATCCTGGAGTCCAAGAAGAAAATGCTGCGGGATTTGAATGAGCAGGTGGAGGTGCATAAGAGTTTGGATATCAAGCATGAGAAATCATTCTTTGGCTTTAAGGAGAGTGAAGAGGTTGGTCAGCTTGGGACTATGCTCTTGGAGGAGAAATGGGAGAAAGATGAGACCTTTTCAGAAGAGGTGTTTGGCAGAGACTATCTACATACAGCAGCATACTTCACAAATGAAATTGCTGTGGTATGCAGTGATAAACTGGTTACACTGGATCCAGAGGGGAAGGTGATTTCTACAAAGACTTACAAACCTGACCCTGATAAACCAAACGAACCCCATGACCCTAATGATGTACAGAAAGCAACAGCTCTAGCCATCAACAAGGATGATCAACTTCTGATCCTAGACAATCCTGCAGTCAAGATCTTCAACAAGGAATACCAGCTCCTTCATCAGTTCCTACCGGGTAAAGAGGCCGGCGTGGACGGCACACCAACGTGCCTGGCAGTGGACAGCAGCAATCTGATAGCAGTGGGTTACAAGGACAAGGAACAGATATCTCTACACAACCCAGATGGTTCCCTCGTCAAAACACTGCCTGCTCCAAAGATTGATGCACATTTGATCTTCAGCAACAAGCGACTTATTTACACCAACAACAATGAGGGTTTGCTGATGGCTGTTGACTTACTCAGCAACAAACTGTTTAATCAAAGTTGCTCTTCTCCTGGTGGGCTGTGTTGTGATGATGCAGGTGATATTTACCTTTGTGAGTCAGGTAACATTGGCCATTTCAGTGCAGATGGCAAGCGCATCGAGTCAGTGTCCAGGTACACTACTTTTGTTTGTTTTGCTGTTACATGTACATACACACCTGCACATAAATTAGTAGTCACAGTAAAGGATTCAGGGTTAGGCATGTTAGGGAATAAAGACAAACCATATGTCATGCATGTGTATCACTTGGTTTGATGACATTAACCAACATGAATTCAGGCAATTGACATATAACTAATAGGCAAGCAATCAAATATTTATTTTATTACAAAAGTGCTATCAGGATCATTACAATTATATAGTAAGCTTTTGAATGCAACTTCACGGACAGGACAGACTTAATCATTTTTGAACCAGATTTTTTTATTGGATTGTGAGAATATGTCTAGTATAGAGTTAGTATACATGTAAATCATACATAGCATTTTGTACCTGACTACATATGGAAACGCTTGTCCGGTTTTGTCTCCAAGGGGCCTACGATATAGTCACCAACTTTTTTGATAAGAACTTACTGTACAGTACAAGCAGCTGTTGCAGAAAGCTAATAACCCTGACCAAATTACTCGCATTTTATTGAACAGTGCACAATTTCTGATGAATGATTCTGCAATTTGAGGTTGGAAAAAACATACGGTCCCCACAGACCATTCCGAGCACTATCGCTGTACATGCATGCACACTGTACTGGTACATTCACAAAGGCCCTCTTTTATGGCAAACATGGCAAAAGCATTCAACAAAGCAATTGTCCCATGACTGATAACAGTGACATTCTGAACAATAGCTGGCATAATGCTTTTGCCATTGAAGGGGCCTCTGTGTTAAAGTGCACAGTGACTGCGTGCTCAGAATAGTTTTTCGTTTGGGGAAAAATGTTGCAACCTGACGCAACTTCAGCGGTTGTGTACAAAGTCTATGGAGAGTCAAGACAATTTTTAAAGTATTTCCTAACTAAATTGGAAATGTTTCTCAGTCCCAGATTCATGTCTTATCATCATTTTTGCAAAGACTGACCTTCATTAAGATGAAGACAAAAAGTGGCGTCAGGTTGCAACATTTTTTCCTTCATTTTTACTGAGCTGGGTTCACACAAACAAAATTGAAAAACTATTATGAAGAAAGATGTGTTTAAGATTAACGACTGATGTAGCGTGTGACATAATGTACAATGTTACATTGTACATTGGTAATTTTGAGTTTAGCATGTAAAAATTACTTTAAAATTTTGTATGCAAGTAATTTGTCTGTTTAACTCAATTGTACGTACACTCTAAATGTATGCCTCTAAAAATGCTGCCTGGTTGAAATAAAAATGTAGAAGACTAGTCTATTTACATGTACATGTATCTGCTCAGTGTTGCTGGACTTTAACATGTACCTATTCACTCAGAATTGGTGTAAATGCAAAACAAGTACATGTACAATTCGGGCGATTCACAATGCCGAGCGCCACCAATAGTTTGCCACGGAGAGTTATTTTTTCCCAGTGCATTGTGGGAGATGGTCGACAAATTCGCAGCGCGGGACATTTGAAATTGTTTGGTTTTTTTTGGTCATTAGTTTCGTAAGCGTGTGATTCGAGTATATGTTTGCCTATTCTTTTCTTTGTACATGTATCAATATGGTGATTTTTGGTAAGGCGGCAGAACGCTCTGCCCAAAGCTCAAGTGTCTACTGACACTCATTCAAATGGGCCATATTTTGTCGACCGTAAACTTGAAAAGTTGACTCTCCATGGCAAACTCTTGGTGGCGCACTGCCTTGTGAATTGCCCGAATTACAAAAAAAAAAGACATTTAAATGTGCCCTTTTGCCAGTCAACCATGTTTAATGCAACATTAGCAAGTGAATTCATTCCTTGTTTATAGTGGGGGAGTGTGGCCTAGTACCGTAGTTAGGGTTCGTGACTATCATGATCAGAGGCTAGGAGTTCGAACCCAGCTGCTGGTCATAAGCTGTGTCCTTGGGCAAGCCACTTCACCCCCATGGGTACTCACATTATACATGTAGCTTGGGAGTAACCTGCGATGGACTACATGTAGCATCCCGTCCAGGGGGAGTAGAAATATTCTCAGTCGTTTCATGCTAATGCAACCGGAGATAAACGCCGGCCTGATGGGCCACATTGGCTCAAGACAGACTTTACTATACTTATTTCTTAGTAAGCCCATATCCAGCAAGGGGGGGGGTATATTTGTTTTGGTTTTTTTAAGGAAATGAATACACAGCATCCCACCCTGAACTGCATTTTATCTACATGTAACTGTATGTTTGCAATTTTTTATTTTTTTTAAAATGGAGCCATTTTTGTTGAAAATTTTTACACTTTGCCCCATTAATTGACCGAAAACCTGGACATATTGGGGAGGCCTGGTTGCCTCGACCAGTATGAATGTAGATGTTGAATCCATTTGTAAATGTGAAGTTGTACTCAATAAATACACCTTAAGCTTTTGCTGGAAAGTGTATGGATTTCAGTTCCACAGCACTCTTCTCTTAAAGCTATAGTCCATCATTGCAGCTATCCGAAAAGTAACTGGCGTAATTATTGTTGAAAAACACACTTGGTTGAAAGATAGTAAGGGGACTAAACTCCCTGTGAAATTATTCTTTCTGACAAGCTGTCATTTTGAAGTAATCAACGAAAAGAAGAAGGCATTTCCAACGGTGATTCTTAAGAAGCACCGTAGGAAAATTTAAATTAGTAGTTCGTTTTGTTATTCAGCGCAGCGCGCACAAGTATTGGAACGACGCACACGCGCGCGCGGTTGTTGTAATTCGTCAGATCAGTGCGCGACCTTGCGTATAGCTGCAATTCAAAACAATTCAAAACATGATTCAGTAACTTTTGATTTGAAATTGAGATCTTAGAATGCTGTTTCTCTCGGAATGTACAGCTGAAGCTTAGCTGAAACTTCATCAGGTTAGTTGTTCAGTATCCTTCATTAGATTTTGAACTCTTTGGTTGCTTCAAACGAACAAAATGCACAAATTACAAATGATGGACTGTGGCTTTAAATGTGCCTACCTGCGTTATTGATCAAAATATCAATGTGTGATTCCTCCTGGATGATTTGCTCGGCAAATTTCCGCACGGATTGCAGGCTTGCAAGGTTCAGGTGACGGTATAAGATCTCCGGTCCTTGAGGTACCTTCTGCTTGACCTCGCTGATGACTTGGGCCGTCTTTTCTTCGTTTCGGCAGGCGAGGATGAGGTGCGCCCCGCGACGGGCCAGACCCAGGGCGGTGGCTTTTCCAATGCCAGACGAGGCTCCTGCAAAATCATGGAAATGTGGGTTGCACTGAACTAAAATGTGGAATAGATCAATTTATTAAATTTGTTATTAATGAACTCTATGGAAACTTAAAAAAAAAAAAGAGCACTTATTAGGCCAAAAAAAAAAACAAGTCAGTCTCTGGTCAGCGCGCGCGTCGATTTTAATCATGCGCGTCAATCTTTTTTTTCTCCAAAATGTTCCGTGGTAGCTCCAACAGCGCCCTCTATTGCCGCACCTCCTCAATTTTTTTTTACAAAAGAGCACCAAGGAAAGGGAAATTGCACCAAGGCAAATGATCGAGAGCACCAAGGCAAATTATGGAGGACACCAATGTACCGTACATGAGGACACCAAATAGCAAAATAGTACCCCACCTTGTCTGTACAATCCAAGCTTGAAAAAAAAAAAGAAGAAAAGCCCCCCCCCCAAAAAAAAAGCCGCGTCCCCGCGTCAATTCCGTGACTTTGGTCTGACCAGAGACCGAATATTTTTTTTTGTGGCCTTATTGACATTTAAATTTGTTTTTTAATTTTTAGATAAAAACGTGGAAAATCACTCCTAAAAGCTAGGAAAAAGTTATTCCGAGTAACTTCAGGTAGGACTGTATGAATCGCCTTTTTTTAACATTTGGAGATGGTCGGGCGATAGTTAGTAGGTCCTACATACGTGTACATGTACATGTAGGATCATAAAGTACATGGCGTTACCAATAACCTTTTTTTGACCATTTTCATTGTACCCCCTATCAAAATCTGCAGATTTCACCCCCAAACCAGCCCTCAAACTGTTCACATGTACTTTGGGGAAGAAAAGAGAAATTTCACCTTCAATTTTTCCTAAATTCAAAATAAAAGCCTCAAACAAGGCGTGTGCCACAAGGATGTTTCCTGAATTGAAGGTGAAATTTCTCTTTTCTTCCCAAAGGTATGTGAACCTAACCATCACTATTTGTATTTCCAATACCCACTGAAGCCTACAGGGGCGAATCAGGCAGTTTGAGGACTGTTTTTGGGGGTGAAATCTGAAGATTTTGATAGGGAGTACAAGTGAAAATGGTCAAAAAAGGTTATTGGTAACCTTGATCCTAGGACCTTACTTTCGCCCGACCATCTCCAAATGTTAAAAAAGGCGATTCGTAGGCCGAGTTTGGGCGGTCTGTTTTTGACCCGGATATATTGTTCTGGCACTCGAACGGCGGGAACACGACCCACGAACACTGCACTCGGAACAGGATCACACACCACCGACATTTGTATCTGTCAGGGTTTTGCAAGAACAATACCCGCGTCAAGAACAGTCCGCCCAAACTCGGCCGTAGAGTCCTAGTTATTCAGGCAATGAGTACACCACCATCTTTTCCTCAAAAAAACATTGGTTAAAGTGGTCAGAAATTGCCTCAGATCGCACCACAGAGCATCTAGAATCCAAAATTTTTTCGGGGCCCTTAAGCGGGCCCCAAACCCCACGCCGTAATTTTTGACCCACTTTTTGGGGGGACCCAATTTTTTTTTTGGCCCCCCCCAAAAAAAATTGTGTTCTGGATCCACCCTTGAATGTAGGTTGATCCCCAGAGTGGCTACACAACCACGGAGTGAAAGTGTGTCGGGGATGGCCAAAAGAGGGTGCTATCTTCCCTTTTATGAAAAAATTCTCCAACACTAAACAGTCAAAACAGTGCAGATTTGAATGGGGACGATACTGGCACGACTGGGGAAGATAACATTTACAGTTTGAGTGAGAATTAAGATTTTTATATTGAGGGTGATCAACCATAACTGTAGCTGGCTACGAGCAGCCGGGGTTTCCTCAAATTTGGGACATTTCATTTAACTCACTGAAATGTTAAGTATTATTTGGATATCAAAAAAGTATTAAATCTGGCCCAGTTTTGAGGGGTCATTTGCAGGCCATATGGCTATAAAACGCAGCATGTTTTGGAGGCCTACAACAAGTTACTTTAAGTACTAGAAGTACGTCAGGCTGTTAGCCCAGGTTGGACGAAGTCTTCATTGCAATACGTAGGGAGGAAAGGGAGTCCACCAGGGCTAGTCAGGCTGTCAAATTTTACATTGTCATTATGTCAACTAAAAATAAAGTTGTACTCCCTGAAATTATAGGCATAGGCCTATTTACTTCTTCCAGGCCAGACTTGTCGTACCTGTTATAATTATTGTCTTGCCTTTCATTGACACACTGCTGGAAGCGACTCGGTACCGGAGAACGAACCAGTAATAAACAAAACTCAGTAGACACATCACGGCTAAGACGGAGCCGATGACAACCAGCGCGACTGCCCAATCTTCCAGCGCCATGATGCTGTCACCGTCAACATATCCCGCGTCGTCTGCTCGACCTGTCGGCCCCGGGCACGAATCTCCACTTTCACCTGTGCCTTTGTAAGCTACTCCGTGGAGTGCTTCCCGATCCTCCACACATTCCATTATTGGACAATCGATATTGTAGTTGTACAGGTATTATAAAAACTGCTGAACAACCTTCATCGCTGCACTGTTCATTTGACTTCGTTATGTAACTTTTCTGTGTGCCGCGCATAATAGGCCTCGCCACCAGGCACGTGTCCCAAAGAGCGCCCTCCTTCGTTCAAGTACGTACATATGGTGGGTGGGTGGGGAACAGGCCTCAAACGTGGGGGGGGGGGGTCTACCCCTAGGTTCCTGCATACCCCTCCCCTCCCCACCCCGACCAACACAACCCAATCCAAAGCCAGTAACCCATACAGAGAATCAATAACATTTATTTTTATTCCTCAAAGGTACACCAACAACCACTCATCCACACAGCCCACCCAAATGAACTTACAAATACTTAAACAAAAGAGAAATCAAGTCAAGTAAGTCCAAAAAATATGTAAAAACTGGGACCTTTGAAAAGTAAGTGTTTAGAACAGGGAGTCTTGAAAAAGTTTCAACTTGAAGCAACATCCTTGGGGTGGGGAGAGGGGTTGGGTTAGGGTGGGGTGGGGTTGGGTTGGGTTGGGGTGGGGTTGGGTGGGGCAGGATGGGGTTGGGTTGGGGCAGTTGGGACAGGTTGGGGTGGAGTGGGGTTGGGGTTACAGAATTGTTGAATGAAGTATTCCACACACAACATATAGAGCCAAGGCCTTTACTTTTAATACACACACGTACATGAATAAGAACATTAATTTGTACACCCCAAGTAATAGATATGCTCCGATAGATATACTTTTTAGAATAACTTTTACATAAACACACTTAATATTAAACAATTTGCTGTAATTTTTTACAGTATGAAATAGAATTGATATCAGATAGAAAGAGTGATTCATTAAAATCATTAGAAAATAAAACATTTCAAACAGCTGCAAACACATGTCATTAGTACAATTTCAAACAATCGCGACACAAAAAATGGGGGAAAACAAAGAAGATATAATTTCAGCATTACAATTAACCATAGATTTTTACAAGACATCTTTCTCCAAGCAAATACGATAGACATTGATTTTTTTTTTATATAAATTTAAATATTTACATATTCACAACACAAAAAAGTACATTATATATTCTGTATTCATATAATACTGTTAGAAGAATAGACTGAATATACTCCATTGTTATTTTCAGTGAAATTTTTGAAGCCAGAATATTGGTTATAAACACTATTCACAATTGTGAAGCCACCATGACAACTGCTAATAATACTCTTCTTTTGTATAGCCATATCAAGGTTCATCTTATTTACAAATATTCAGAATTCCGCAAGCATGAATTATTCTACCACTTGTTACATACGTCACATTTTCACGACAAGAAATTCTTAGCAGAATCATTGAAACTGAATGATTTTTACCGTGGGCTCTTTCTTTTTTTATGGCAATAGTAGATCATTTGCAGCTACCAAAAAAGTAACTGATGAAATTGTTGTTAAAAAGCATTCTTGGTTTAAAGATAGTAATGGCGCTCCCTGTGAAATTGTTCTTTTTGACATGCTGTCCTTTTGAAGAAAACAATTATAAAGAAGGTAAATTTCCAAAGATGCATCTGAAGTTAAAACGCATTTTGTGAAATTTTCGTTAGTAGTTTGTTTTCAACCTGGCAAACCGTGAATGGGTGCACGCAAGCGTTGACATGATGCACACATGCACGGTTGTTATCAGTTCAGTGCGTGACATTGCGTAGCACTAGCTGCTATAGGCTGAATGAGAATGTGTCCCGGATGCTGATTCTGGGTGCAATTCAAAATGTGACTCGGCAACGAATTGAAATTGAGATCCTAGAATATTGTTTTCTCGGAATATACATGCACAGCATTCTCTGAGCTAAAACATACACCGGGTTAGTTGTTAACCATCCTTCCTTAGATTTTGAGCACTTTTGTTGCTTCAAAAGAAAGAAAAATGCACAACCTACAAATGATTTACTCTACCTTTAAGCATACCCACAATGATACAATTGACAGATTTTTTGGGGTCACTGTTGTTCTGTTACATTTTGGGAGCTCAATTTATCTAAAATTACTTCAAATGTGAAAGTGAAAGCATCCATTCCAAATAGCTTTCTCACTTTCTTTTCAATTAAAAAAAGGTGTTTTTTTATGTAGCATATTTATTTTAATTTTGTGATAATCTGCTCTTACATGTAGGAATCTGTGGAATTTTTTTGAGGAAGGCCATCAACGACATTCTGATTGTGGATCAATGCCAAAGTTGAGTAGAACTTCTACACTTGTATACAATAGGATGGTGTGGACATCCAGGAACTTCTGAAATCTACTTATCTCATTCCCAGACCCATTTTCATAAAACTGAATGGTTCTTGAGTCGTGAGCCTGGAGCTGAAGGCCATGGGTACTACAGATGGCAACAGGTGAAAATTTACGTGTTAATGAAAAGATCTTTTCATCGGCTCGGCTGATCACGATGTACAACAGGTAATGCCACACTGCCCTACATGCCCTATGGATGGAATTCTGGGTTTCTGTGCAATCGCTCTCACAATTCTTGAACTGAATTCTTATACTGCCTCACTGATCACTTATGTACAAAAACCAGAGCAATTGTACTGGACAAATAATATACAAATTGTACAAACAAATGAACAAATTGATACGTGGTATCACTCTTCATGATTTTTACATCTGCACACTGTACAAGTATGCCACAATTTGGATTTTTTTTACAAAAAGATTTTTCATGTTCTTTTGTATACATGTAGTCTTATTTAATATTTACAATGTACAAAAAAACATGGTTTGAGGGCGGATAGTCGATATTAGTTTCCTGAGATATTGAAAGTTGACAGACAAGTTCCCCAGGCAAAGCCGAGGGAGCTACTGGTAGTCTGTCAACTTCCAGTATCTTCAAGCAAACTTGAATCCTCGATCCTGATTGGTCGATCCATGGCAACAAGCCGTGCTACATATAACCATGTAGCACGTCCTCGGTTCATACCGCACTCCGCGTATTGCGCTTTTCTAAGATGCGAGCGCCATTCCGTACAACACGCACGTGCAATAGGATAACTGCTGAAAAGTGTACAACGTGCGTGTTCCATCTTTACTGTGCGTCAAGTTTGTTTGAAGATAAATTCGTTATCACGCTCGCGCTCGTGGAACACGGAAAATGTAGTGCGTCTGTGTCCCACAAACCACTCGGCCGTATGCGGGACACAGACGCACTACATTATTCCGTGTTCCACTCGCGCTCGCGGGATAACTTATAATACTGAGAGGAGTTAATGTCAACTATCCAACCGAAATAAACCATATTTTACTTTACTACACCGCATACATATTCACCACAATTTTGTCGAGTAATGCATCACTGCATCAGTTTTCTTGGCAAAACATTGCTGTACGTGCGTGTGCCCTTATCTTTACACAGAGCTAGGGGGATGTTTGCACATGCGCACTTCCCCCATGCGTTACTTCCACAATTGCTTCGTTACAAGAGCACATGCATAGTACACAAGCGCACGAGTACATGGAGTAGCCCGTGTGCTAGTCTACTATGCATGCCATTTTAACCTGTGCGTGAAACCTAGTGTGTGCCATTGATAAACTGCAAAACTAGCTATTGATAACATGTGATGGTGAATGAACCAGTAGGAAATCAGCTCCTGATCATGAATATGTATGAGGTATAAGAATATGGAATAATCCAAGTTTGCCATTGCTGTATTGGTTTTGGCCGCTGTTGGGATGCTACAGTGTGCAGTGCAAATCACACACACAACACACAAAATCTACTCATCTTCAAAGACATGTTTTAAACCTGACAAAAAAAGGCACACGTGGTGTCAGTTTTCTGTGATGTGCACTTGAGCACAGGGGCATCCAAAAAGAGCATCCCAAAATGGTCCCAGTGTCCCAGCAATGGGAAAATTGGGTTATTCTACAAACGTCTACATGGCTATATCTTTACAAAGGATTGTCTGAAACATTGAGTTCAATAAAAGCTACTTAGAGAGGACAATTAAAGGGTATATACATGTACAACATTTGCAAACATCAGAAAACAAAACTACCAAATTATCACAAAATACCTTACTGGACTGTTAGTGAATGACAGTCTAAAAGCATCCTGTAAAATCATGGCACCTGGTGTGCTGTCAGTTTCAAGAAAAGTGGTATTTTTGTATCAATTTCCAATGCTGGTCGGCCAAAAACTGTTTTTTTCCCTTCAAATACTGCCCCCAATTAACCATATTTAGTTAGTCCGCATTTTGTTTACAATCAAATACATACCTATAAATGGTTACAAACCAGCTAGATATGTTCCCATACATTACAATTCCCCGATGTATATAAATTACTCCGTTTCATCATACGTGGGGTAAGGGAACCAGACTACAGTTACAAGACTGTTTTCTTAGTTTTTCCAGCGTCTACGAACACAAACCTCAAACAAGTCAGTGTAATAATATTTGCTACAAAATACTAACCCCAAACCCATCCATTTTTTGAAAAACTACAGCAAAAGCAAATGTTGTATAGTCACTTTAAGCATCACAGATTAAGTTTCACTGAGACAACACCGTAACTCAGCTAGTTATAAAAATAGTATCATAATACGTATTGTATCATTAAAATTGCTAACTTTACACCCCCAATATTCATACTATGTACAATTGTGTGCGTAATTCAGTGAAGAACTCATTACTAGTTGAAAATGAAGAGTTTATATCCAAAACGTCATTTTTCTCTTCCCTGTTTAAAGGGAATGTACATTATTGGCTTTCGCTGTAATTTTCAGAAATGAACTACAAATATTGTTACACTGACATGTTTAAAGTTTTGTGTTCGAAAATGCTGGAAAACCAATAAAACCAAAAATGTTCAAGTAGTCTGGTTCCCTGACTCCACTAAAGATGAAATGGATAAAAAATGCCGGAAAATGGTAAGGTAAGGGAACCAGTCTAGCTGGCCTGCACCCGTTCATGAACATGCAACCAATAGAAAACAAAATTTGGTCTGAAAAAAACCAGGTAAATTTGGATGAGTAGTTGAAAAACAGTTAGGTTTTTCCAACGGTGGTTAGCCGACCACCACCGTTGGAAATGTAAACAAAACTATCATTTTTTCTTGAAAATGACTTCACACCAGGTGCCCTAATTTTACAGGATGCTTTAGACTGTCATTTACCAACATCCTAGTGAGGTATTTCGTAACAACTTGGTAGTTTTATTTTTCAATGTTTGCAAATGTTGTATTTTCCCTTTAAGTATAGAAGCCGGCGAAATTGCTTTTGGGCAGCCAGAAGAGAGCAGGATTCTAAATGGGAACAGAATGAAGTGTATCGCATTTTGGAAATAAACTCTTCAACTTTTTACTCAATACACAGGGAAACTATTTATATATTTTTGGTCACTAGACATTGTTTACCTGTACCGTGTGTATGCATACAACAACCACAATGACAACGTTACGGCCAAAAAGAAAAATACACTGTACATGTAGGCCACCACAGCACAATGTACATGTACACCCTGGTAAAGTGGTATCTGAAGAAAAAATGGTCGATATAGATGTTATTATTTTTTTTTCAATTTAAAAGATAAAGGTACATCATATGTACAGTATGTACACGTGCCTACAAATCTTATATATATTTTTTAATCTTATATACACCTGTATATAATATATTAACACGTACAATAAGAAAATATTGTGTATGATAAAGTGGGGTCCGCTCATAAGTCCAACGCCTCATAAGTCCGACAAAATCGTATTCCCCAACCAAATAAAGGCCCATAAGTCCGACGCCTCATAGGTCTGACACCTCATAAGTCCGACGCCTCATAGCTCCGACACCTCGGACCTATGAAGAGAATAAATAAATTTTATGCCTCATAAGTCCGATGCCTCATAAGTCCGAAATTTTGGACTTATGAGGCGTCGGACCTATGAGGTGTCGGACTTATGATACGGCCCCGATAAAGAAACAAAAAACTTGTGACTTAGAGATACTGTCTGTGCTTTCCAACAAATTTATTCTTTTCTATGAATGCCAAGTTTCATTTTCTATTTTGGTGTGTTTAATCCTCTGAATAAAGGCATTGACTTTAACACACTAACATACACACCTAAAACTAATCTGGCCCATACATTACCAATTCTGATGGGGATGAGGTAGGAACCACTCTAGCCTGCGAGAAATGATCACCCCAGGCCGAAAATAGTTCAATATATGTGAAGCGTTTATATTCACATCTACATGTGTGTGTACAAGTAGAGGTGCCAACTTTTTGGTTTCACGTCTCACTCAAAGGTGAACAACTTTTGTATTGCTATCAAAATAGCAATTTCATCACAAAATTCACATTCCAAACCTTTCTGTAGCTGTTACTGTTCAAGGTGCGTCCTTTGTACTGCTTTTTATCATCTCTCGCAATTGTGCCTCGGTAACATAGTCACTGTTCGTATCATTGGACGCATCGTTCTCCAATCCATTGCACTTTGTGTTTGCCGCTTTTGGCACAGCCCACTTGGCTACCTCATCTGGGCTGACGTAACTGCCCATTTCAGAATCTATTTCACCATTGCAACTGGTATCCCCAGTGCCAGAGTCGGCCGCGCTGCTAGCTTTGGTCAGGGATTGTAGCTGGTCTGGCGTGACGTAAGGACCATCATCCACATTTGGATTAGCACATTTGTCACCGTTTACGGCACTGGCTGAGGCTGGTGGAGGCAGCTGACCCACAGTGATGTAGCCCCCTTCACCATTAGCTGTGCTGGAACCAGTACCAGGCTCACTACCAGCAACAGCCGCGTGATTTGCCCTGCCCTCTTCATCCGATGGAGAGGAGCGTTCAGAAACGTCACTGTCATTCAACATGAGAGGCGTGCTCTCACTCAACGAATCCCCATTGCTCAGTGAGACGGAGGAACTGCAGTCGCTATCCTGACTGGGATGACTCTCACACAGGGGCTGAGGTGAGGCTGCATCTGGACGTGGATTCGCCAGCAATGGCTCAGCACTACCAGACAGAACACAGGTGTTCAAGACATATGGCTGGATGTCATCCTGTGAACTGTCTGGCGAGTCCAACGAGCTCGGCGCTTCGACACTTTGGTTTGGAGGGGACAGAAGCCGGGAGTGGCCAGGCAAACCCTGCACTGGATTCTCAGTGGGATCTGTGTCACCCCTGGGTTGTGTGGGTGAACAAGATTCCAACAGTCTTGGAGTTGTCCTGCCAGAGGGGTTAGGTCTTGGAGATCCGGACCGAGAGGACGGAAGTTTGGGAGACGGAGACAGAAACAATCCCTGCTGGACGTAATTTCCAAGGGTATTGCAAGGGTCGTCCTGAGCAGCTTCAAGAGACTTGTCATCAACAGCACAAGGATGAGAGTCACTAAGAGATTTGGGGTCATGCTGACTACCTGGCAGGTTCTGACGAGGTTGGTCCCTTAATTCCTGGCTCCCTTTCCTTTTCATATCGATGTAAGAGGAACCATGGCCGTCATTTTCAGGAAAGCCAGGATGCTGGGACAAGTTCCCAGATCCTCCTTTGACATTGCCAATACCCATGACAGTGTAGGGACATTCAGAAACATCTCGAGGTAGCTGCTCCAGGTCTGGTCTGTTGGCACCATCTTGTGGTAATGATTCTGGCCTGGTTTCCTGTGCATCCCCTAACCTATCCTTCCCCACTCTTTGGCCGTCTTCGCTGATAGGGGTCAGCCCTCCATCCGTCATGTTGGAGTAGCTGGCAGCATCTTCCTCCCTCAGATGCATGTAGCTGCCACCGCTGCGGATACTTAGAGCACTGTCTTTCCAGCCGCCATAGTGGTGGGAGTAATCTCCCGACGGCTCTTCGCACTTGTCAGGCTCCACCTCCGGCAGGAATGGGTCGTCGCTGAGAAGGGCCTCTTGCTCTGTCGGAGCCAGTGAGTAGTTCTCGTTGACCAAACTGTTGGTCCTCCTAGCGCTTAGCAGCGGGTGTTTGCGCCGGTTCTCCAGGGGCTCCAAAATGGGTTCTTTGCTCTGGCCCTTGTCAATGACAAAGCCATTGGTCATGACTCCATTGCAGCAGGGATCACAGCTGTCTGACTCTGGAGTCAGATCCACGAACAGGGTAGAGTTGATCAACTCATCGTAACTCTCTTTCTCACGGATGGGGCCCCGATGGGGACCTCCATATGTGTACAAGTTGTCCGTCTGTAAACAAAAAAGAAATTTAAAAATGTACTTTACTTCTGAGGACCCTTATTTGATGTCTTCTTTTGTTCCAGTTGTTTGGACTTTTTCTTGACATCTCGCATAAGTTTGTACACAAAACCCTTCTGAGGTCTTGGGCTCCTATTGTCCTTCCATAGTTTATACTCAAGTTTAAAGCTATAGTCCATCATTTGCAGCTATCCAAAAAGTAACTGGCTCAGTCGACTCAGTGAGAACGTGTCTCAGATGCTGAATTCAGGCCCAATTCAAAACATGATTCAGCAACTTTTGATTTGAAATTGAGATCCTAGAATGTTGTTTTTCTCGGAATATACAGCTGAAGCTGAGCTGAAACTTAATCAGGTTAGCTGTTCAGTACCCTTCTTTAGATTTTGAGCTCTTTTGTTGCTTCAAACGAACAAAATGCACAAATTACAAATGATGGACTATATCTTTAAGTGAAGAACTCCCACATGTTTTGTATTTTGTTTACTGGAAAGGAGGTTTGCGGTAACACAATGTGGATGATTTCTCTTTGTGAGTTGTGTGGTTCTGAGAAGAACCAGTTGGATTAACTCGACATTTTGAACTTGTTTTTTGCACGTAGCCGCCTTCTAAAAAACCAAAGTGCCATCTGCGGTTTCTGCACAGAGTTCATAACTTTACCTGGATGTAGTTTGGCAGTCTGATGTCTGGGATGTGAACCATTGACTTCTTGACTCTCTGCCAGGCATAGACCAGAACGATGATACAAACAATGAAGAGGAGTGTCGCCACTATTATGCCTGCAACCACTGGGGTGGAACTTTCAACAACTGGAGCAAAAAAAAGAAGATACCAAAAAGAAACCCCTATTTGTTCAGCAAATTTCAATATTGGGTTTTGCCTTTTACCAACAGAATACTTTTCAGCATCGCACTTCCTCTGAGAGTTTGTGCAAGAAAAAATTTCACAAGTGTACACGGGAGGGACTAGTAGAACCCATGACCTCTTGCTTATCATCGCAGAGTTCTTGCTGGATCAGGTCAAATTAAACAATACAAAAATACATTTTGGGGATTAGTCATCCTTACTCGTAGCAGGAGCTGAATTGCGAAGGATGCAGTTACAACGCGGTTCAGTTGTGGGGGGAGTGTGGTTTTGTGACTCATGATCAGAGGGTCATGGGTTCAACTCCAGCTGCTGGCCATATGTTGTGTTCTTGGGCAAGCCACTTCACCCCCACTTGCCTCTCTCCACCCAGGAGTATGGGTACCAGCATTAGCTGGGGAGTAACCTGCGACGGACTAGCAATCCGTCCGGGGGAATAGAAATATTCTTAGCCATTTCATGCTACTGAATACGGAGATAAAAAAAAAGACCAAGCAGGCAAGTTGTAGTCACAGCTGTTGTATCACTCACCCAGAGTCAAAGCATAGCTATATCAAGTTACATAAACAGTCCCAGCCAGTCAATCCTGCTTTACATGTATGTTGGCTGGAAATTCTTAACTGTTGAAAACAGTCACTTGATTTTGACTGCAAGGACAACTTGCCACAAAATAAAAATGGGTATTTATAAAGCGCACATATCCACCATTATTGGTGCTCAAGGCGCTACATCATTATTACCCTGCTCATTGGGCCAATGAAACATTCCAAATACCATCTCAGCTCCCTGGGGAGTATACAGCTCGATGCTGCCCTTTTGGCACAAAGCAGCTAAAATCAACCACAATAACCATCTCTGCCCTCACAGGTACATATTTACTCCTGGGTGGAGAGAAGCAATGAGTGAAAAAGTGCCTTGCCCAAGGGCGCACGCACAATAGCCACAGGCTAGACACAAACACACAACCTGCAGAATTACCCGCAGACCACGAATTCAATGCTCCAGATCACGAGGCCACACCACTCAACAGAATGTATGTTTGCATAGGAGGGTTAATGTCAAAGGATAGAAATATTCTAATGGCTTTACCTGCAGGCATGGGATGCACTTCACAAGTATCTTCGTCTGTGGCACCAACAGAGTTGAACCCGACAATAGAAATTTGGTAGTACTTGTATGGGTTTAGACCTGTACCCAAAACAAAACAACAAAACAATTGAAAGGAGTCATTATCAAAAGCTGGGGAAAAATGCTGAATTATTATTTTTGGATTTGTTTTACACTAGTTCGAAGCCGGTTATCACGTCAAGTTCTTGCATTGCGCATGAATAAAGTCAAACTGAATGTGCACAACACACCTATGCACACTCTGTGCCCTTGTGCTAATACAGTGGAACGTCGCTATACTGAACACTGCTATACCGAACATTCGGCTATACCGAACATCATCCTTGGCTCCTGATTTTTGTGTACAAAACATACCAAACATGTTGTTGAAAAATATCAACAGATGAGCATCTAGTGGCTATAATTTCCCCAAGGAATAGAAGGGGAAAGCCACCAATTGCTGTAGGTAGTATGCTCAAAAACTGTGTGATCAAATTAACTCAATAGTCGGCATGTAGTCTGAAGGGCGCTATTTATTGAATAGTCAGCTTCACAGAAATTATAATAATGTTCGACATAACAGCGTTTCACTGTATTTGTGGCACAGAAATGCAGGACATGGTGGAGCAAGCTGGAATGTTGCACAACCTCATGCATCCATTTAAAGTTATAGTTGCAAGAACTCTGTTTACAAGTACTCCCTCAACAATTCAGGCGATTCACATTGCAGTGCGCCACCAAGAGTTTGCCATGGAGAGTCCATTTTTCAAGTTTAAGGTCGACAAAACATGGCCCATTTAAATGAGTGTCAGTAGACAACTTGAGCTAATTTGTTATAGACTTGGGCATCGCATTCTGCCACCTTACAAAAAACACCATTTACGAAAACAAAAGGTCAAGCATATATACTGGAATCATACGCTTACGAAACTGCTGACCGGAAAAAATAACAATTTCAAATGTCCCGTGCTGCGAATTTGTCGACCATTTCCCATGAAGCACTGGGAAAAATGAACTCTCCGTGGCAAATTCTTGGTGGCGCACTGCATTGTGAATCGCCCGAATTAAAAGAGAATAAGCGAGTTTGGTATTCTCCCCCAAAGACCACCCCCAACACAAAAGGTATTTCCCAAACTGAAAAATTAGCTATTTGAAAAAGGATTCCCTCCACAACATAGCTAAGCAGAGCCACTTTCAGACCCAATTGCATCCGAAATGCTCAGAATTAAAAGCCCCAAGTCCAGGCCAGAGGTGCAGTAATGTCTTCAACCCCCACTTCCATGGCTCAGAACTCTAATAATAATAATAATAATAAACAGTCTTATGTAGCACATAACACATTAAGTCTCTTTCTCCCCTGTGCAAGTGAGCAGGTGAGTTTTAACAAGTTGTTTGAATTGATCCAAGGTGGGACAGGTTTTGATATGGTTAGGGAGATCATTCCATAGTTTGGGAGCAGTGAATTGAAAGGCACGTTGACCGTATGATTTGGTGGTAACTGGATAAGGAGTAAGAAGATCTTTGGAACTAGAGCGGAGGGTTCTTGGTGGTTGATATTTGTTGATTAATTCTAGGAGGTAAATTGGGGCTAATCCATGTATGCATTTGAAAATCAGAACCAGTAGTTTGAAAGTGAGAGATACAGAATGATTTGAATGTATAACAATTATTCACGAGCTCGACGGATGGATTTTTGGCCTTTTTACATATACATGGACTTGGTTGCACCCCCAGCTGCCCCACATGGAACCGTGTGCGTGTACGTGGTGCCTCTCTCACTGGAGCTCTCATGACTGGCAGAAGAGCGCCCTCTACTGTTCATGCACAGAGCCTGTTACCACTGGTTCTGCTACACGTACTCACCTCTTTCCAAGTGACTGCTGGAGTTTCCTGTTGCGTTAAATAACGAGCCATTGACGTTGATCACATAATACAGAACCAATCCATTCATCTTGTACTCGGGCAGTGGCTGCAAGCAAGCAATAGACCATTATCATGTTGTGGCCATCTTGATTTTTTTTTCCCATTCAGACCAACTTAACCAAAGCGAGGCTGGAAGGAAAAATAGACTGGTTCTTTTTTGCACGGAAAACATTATCATTCAGTCCTGTTATTAGATACATGACTGAAATGGTGGCAGAGTGATAAAGGTCTGTAGACCATTTTGACCAATCAGCAGGGGCTTTCTATATCCAGTCTTCAGTCATTCACCATTGTCGCGTCATAGACATGGATAAAAAACCTAGACACAGCAACAAAGACTTGTGGTCAGGCGCTCTGTATGATGTTACGCGACACGCGCCCGGCTGTTGTATAACAAAACACTGCATTCGAATTGACTAATCACAGTTTTAGTCCTGATTTGGCTATGAAATGACGTCACTATTGAGTAAAGTCGACTCCGACTGGCTGTGGCGCGAGATCGCAAAAATCTGCATGCTTTGGCATATCAGACGTTATACAGGAGTCTTGGCTCCGTGGATAACGGGTGATACTCAGACTACCTACCTGCCAGAACAGTTGGACATTCCTCTCTGCTGCAGTTGCTGTCTTGTTGACTGCTATACAAGTTAGGCCCAGGCTTACTCCGGACAGTGGAGCTAAAAGAGAAAAGATAAACAATTACAAGAGCCACAGAATAAACAAACCGTTAACGTCCTTAGTATTGTTTTAGTGAGAAACTTTCCTAGGTTTGCAGCATTGGTAATAATGCTAGTATCTTGGCTTTGGGTGTGATCCCTGCATGACATATCGTCCTGTCTGTGCAACAAGGTCGTATCTCCTAAATGGGAGCAGAGTTGTAATGAATCGAGTCAATGACTCGACTCGACTCGACTCGAGTCACATTTTTTGGTGACTCGACTCGACTCGAGTCCCTTAGGGTAAATGACTCGACTCGACTCGAGTCACTGCGAGCAACTGACTTGACTCAATTCGAGTCCCTCATCAGAAGACTCGACTCGACTCGAGCGAACGCTAATAAGACTCGAGTCCCAAAAATAAAAGCAAAACTTTGCGAAAAGTATTTGCAATGACTTACGGTGCAAAATTTATGCTCACTTCACTTTGCGAATAGCAGTCATGTATAAATATACAACGTGTCACAGACTACCACCTCATGGTTCTAGAACGCACAAAATACTATCCAGGAACCAAAACACATTTTCTAATTCGCAGTTTCATCATTGGCTTTGGGCGATTTCTTATAAAGCTCTTGGATTTGAATGCTGGTTAAACTTATGGCATCCTTTTATAAATTTTGGTATATAGTGTTCAAATATTCGTGACTCGAATTGACTCAAGCTAAATATTTGACTCGACTCGACTCGACTCGACCTTTTGACCTAATGACTCGACTCGACTTGAGTCACTTCTTTAAAATGACTCAACTCGACTTGAGTCACTTCTTTAAAATGACTTGACTCGACTCGAGTCACAAAAATCAGTGACTCGTTACAACTCTGAATGGGAGATACATAAAATGCGAGTTTCAGAAAGTCACAAGGTTGTATCTCACTTCACATGGCCTGGATGTACACACAAAGTCAATGGATGTCGAGATACGACCTTGTTGCATGGAGCGTATTCGGGCGAGATACAATTGTACATTTTTGTTGCAGAAAAGTGTTACGACCTTGTTGCACTGATGCGATGATATACGGGTTTATGGCTTCTGACTAGTACCCCTTGAGCAAAGACGGACAAAATGGGGCGCCCGCCAACATAGGGCCGGATAGCTCAGTCGGTAGAGCACAAGAACAGTTTATGCGTTCAGTAATTTCACCAGTCGAAATGGAGGGCTCAGTTCAAATTTTAACCCTAACGTATGCACCTGATCATGAATCCTTCAAAATCCACACCCCTGTTTAGGAGGAATTCGGTGGATTCAAAAAAAGTTTGAGGGATTTTGATGGATTCAGGACTATAAGCCAATCGGTACTGCGGGATTTTGCTGGATTCAGGATACCACCATATTGCAATATTGAGCAGTTGGGAGACTTTGATGGATTCAGTATTTCAACAGTTTAACTCCTTGGCTATATGTTTGCTGTTTACGAGGTATATGCACTACACTGGTGGATTCTGATGGGCTAACTGGCAGATTCTGATGGACTCAGGCCACCAACATATTTTTACATGACAAAATTGGTGGATATTGGCAGATTCAGGATACTTTCTTGTAAAAGTGCTCAAGGGGTTAGGGTTAAAAGAGACTATTCCCCATTATTTCACATGACAAAGCAAAGACTCCCAATCTGAATTTTAAAGTGTAAGACTAGAATGGAACCTGTCAAGTTTTTTTCGAATAATGATGGACTGTTTAGTAGTCTGGTGTCATGCCTGTTGAGAAAAACAGTAATGAAGTTGAGACTGGGCCACCAAAATTTTCTAATGACATACTTCTGCTATGCAGTGCTAACATGGCCAACTAAAGAAGTGTTTTATTCAAGTCTTTTTGTTCTGACCTTTTTCACAGTTGCAAATTGCAGAAGAGTTCCAAATGTTTGAAAGCCTGGTTTTACCTGCTTCGCTTGTTCTTCCTAATTTGATGTTGGACCAATCACTCCAGTGTTTAGCAGATGGAGCTTTTCCTCTCAAGCTGATGCGATACAACCCGTAGGGTTGAGACAAACTGCCAAGATCGTAGCTGGGATGAATCAAGTTTCTGATGCTGCAGAATTTGCATGCCTCCGCCACCTGGTAAAGAGAAGAAAAATAGAGAGGGAAAAGCAAAAATGTTATAACGGCAAAAAAAACCCTATCAGCAATCATGGGTATCGCTCGTTGGAGGGGTGTGAGCGTGACACCCCCACCCCCCCCCCCTCTCCTTCCCAGCAAATTTGTCAGCAAAATTGTTGTCTAGGAAAGATCAACGCATGGCATCATGGGTGGGCGCCAAGAGGCGTATTATTGTGCGATTAAACGCTTAGCGAATTGGCCAGCCGGCAAAGGGAAATATGCAAATGTAGTTGCTATTTGGGTTAGATTAACAAAGTAGACTACGTAATACATTCATGAATAATACCCATTCCTATTGGTCGAGAGCCTGTCACGTGGCCGGTCTTTAACTGTTGATAAAGACATGGCTGGCTGGTCTTAAACACAGGCATGCAACCGGGAAGTCACCAAAAAAGAGGAAATTCAACTCTTTCTAAGACTTTGCACAGTGTTTTTCTATTTTTAATGGCACACATGCGAAGTAAAGAAAGAGGAAATCAGCTGATCCAAGGAAAAGTTGCACGCCTGTAAACACTTTTCCAGGGTCACATGAAATTTGGATTCCTATGAAATCCAGTGCCTTTTACCATTTTAATGGTTGAACATTCAAACTTCTCATGAAGGCATGTGCAATACTACCAGTGAGTCAGAATTTCATGGTCCTATATTCACAATACACCGGCACAGCTGCGTTGTGCACCGCGTGCGATGCGCACGCCAATTTCCATATAAGGAGTTGTTTACAATACTGGACATAGCTAGAGAGTTGTCCCGAAAAACATGAGGTAAAATTGTTGAACAAAATCGTTGGAAATTTATAGTTTTGGACTTGTTTTGACGTTTGGACCTAAAAGTTTGGATTATAGGCCAAAAAGGTATTTATGAATGGTAATTTATGAATGGGATATTCATGAGCAAAAGTGTGATGCCATTTTAGGCAGAACCTCACTGTTACAGCTATTTTAACATCAAAATGTGCCACAAATTTGGATAGTTTGCTGTCATATTTTTTTCTTTGGTGATTTGCTGTTGTTGATTCAGTACATGACATTAGGCCAATGAGCAAAGTTTTCCCCAGAAATGTATTCAATGAGCAATTTTTGGGTTCGCAATTTTAACAGAAAACCCATACACTGAACAGTGTCTTCCTGAAATGACATCAGAACAACAGCGCCCTCATTTGTCAAGAAAAGCATGGAAAATTTGTAATGCTAAAAAGTGTAAGAAGTGCACTTTTCAACTAAATTAACCAAAAAGGGATGACAAATTAGGTTTCATACATTTCAGAGGAGTAAATTGCATAATATATGAGCCCAAGTAAAAATTCATGTCGTGGGCCCTTTCATCCGGTTTTTTTTTTTTTAATAATGATTTGGTAGGTAAGTTTTTGGGATAAATACAAATGAAATCCCATTACGACAAACATCCTTGCAGATCAACCGACTCAAGATTGCGACAAAATGGGATCTCACCGTGGTTGCAGGAGAGCATTTCTGCCAGGAAGAATTGGAGTCTTTGTATTCGCACCGCAGCTGGTAGTTCAAATGATTCTGGACTGCTGTGGGATAGTCGCCATAATCAACTGGTGGCTGCCACTTAATGAGCAGGGCTGACTCGGACTTGGCAGTCACAGCGGTGAGTCTTGGTGGATTAAGCACAACTAAAAAGACAAGACAACCGCCAAAAAGAATGAAGAGGTAACTAACAACTCAATAATTTATTCCGTGCACAAGCAAATTTACCTCCTCACTTGGTTATAAGACCACAAAGATTGTTCGGTTTTGTGCTCATTCAAGGGTGGATCCAGGGGGCCAACAGGGGCCATGGCCCCCCCCCCCAAATAAAACGAACTCAATTTTTTTTTAAAGTGACGTCGCAAAAAAAGGTAGGCACTGCGTACACCACAATCTTTTCCTCACAAAAAATTTGGTTAAAGTGGTCAGAAATTGCCTCAACTCGCACCACAGAGCATCTACAATGTAGAATCACAAAACTTCGGGGCCCCTAAGCGGGCCCTGAGCCAAGCCCCTTGCCGTCATTTTTTGGACCCACTTTTTGGGGGACCAAAAAATAGTTGGCCCCCCAAAATATTGTGTTCTGGATCCGCCCTCGTGCTCATTCAGGATATAATATTTGTACGTACTTCGTGCCATACGTACTCAAATCGGTGTCAAGCCCACAGAGCTCTCAGAATTGGGTCGACCCAATTCTGTCGACCGTCTCCCACAATGCACTGCGAAAATGAACCTTCCGCTGCAACCTCTTGGTGGCACGCTGTATTTGGAGTCGCCCATATTGGATGAAAGGTCTGAATGATGCATTTCTTTCTGTACTGATCATGTTTTTCTCTCAGATTCAAAAAGTCTGAATTCAGACTTAAGTCTGAATAATCTCATGCCTGCCACAGACTTTTGCGACAAGTGAAATTTCCCCAGAGTAAGCACTTCATGAAAATGAGCTTCGCTGGGATAGAAGTTAAAATCTGGATTCAATGCAGATTGAATTTGTTTTTCCTTGGGGGGGGGGGGTAGTTCAGGATTGAGGTATGCATAATCCAGGAGCAAGTTTGGACGAGGATCATTAGGCTCTCCCCCCCCCCCCAAGTCTCCAGTTTCTGGTCTGCGCGCCCATCGCCGTAGCAATGCGCATCGGCAAAATTGAAAAGTTTTTTTTTCAATGTAAGATGATGTCTCAAAACCGCCAAACTCACTTGTTTGACTGGAATCCTGCTGCTGCACAAATCAATTTGTTTTTAGATGGGGCTACGATCGAGTATAACCTTTATGTGGCCTCTCTGGGCTCCCATACATTTTGCACTAAATTTAGTCGGGCACCATTTGCAGTCATCAGCCGACATTTGAAGAAAAAAAAGTAAAAAAAAAAAAAAAAAAAAAAAAAGCCGCGTCGGCGCACCACTTTTGGGGCAAGCTCCATACCAGAAACCGGAGACTTTTTTTTTGGGCCTTAGTGGACTAGTGGTTGATCTGTGATGTAACGTGCACATGCGCAATGGCAACCTGCGAACGCCTCTAGTCAATTCGCTGGTCAAAACGTCTTCACAAAACTTCTTGGTCCTGGCTCCCCGCTGTGCATTATGATATGCGTGGCTATTGGTAACCAGTGAAGGAACCGTGCCCTGTGGTCCGGTTCCAAATAATCGACTAGAGAAGTCCCACCATCCTGCGTTCGAGCGAAGTTAGTCAAACTATGGTTAACTCGCCCAAACCTGTTCCAGAAATAACCCTGATCCTTGAGTGTCTTCCTTGTACTTACTTTCATCTCTTTTAAAGGGAAGTTGGTCACTCTTAGTATGGTCCAGTGCGTTGGAAGAGTTGACCGTGAAACAAGCACTGTCCAAATCTCGCAGGTCACATACCGTCATGTTGCACGGCATAAAAACATCGTCATAACTGAGGACAAAAAGAAATAACAAAGATGATCATGATTAGTCAATAAATGTTATCATTTTCGGTCTGTACAGGGTGATCCAAGAAAATGCAACACTAAAACATTTGTCTTTTAAAAAAATAAAGGGATGGGTGGATTTTTATGTTTTGGGTATCAGATTAAGGCTGAGAGCTTTTTCTTTTAAATACTGAAAAAAATCATGAAAATAGCACTTTGGGTTGCTGAGAAAATACCATTTATGTAAAAGTAATCATTTTTAATTTTTTGGGACAAATTTATGATGCTGAAAGGGTTTAAAATACGACTAAAAAGGATGAGATACCTGTTCAGGTGAAAAATAAAAGGTATTTCCATCAAATTCATTTGTACTCTTGTCATATTAATGTGCCGTGTTGTTTGTAAGGATTAGGACATGCACAAATAGATACAGTGAAAATCCCTTAATGAATACAATGTATATCTATATTAACAACCCTGCTTTAATTGACTAACAATAGGATTGATAAAATCCACCTTTTTTTTTTAAAGACAGGCCAAAAATTGTACTCGGATCAAAAAAAAAAAAACATTCACAAATGCACCTGACATCCTGTGTAACAATAGTAAGAATATCAAATCATGGTGCCAAGTAAAAGAACAAACAGGATTCTGTAAACAGAAATGTTATTAAAATACAGGAATTCGTTGAGATCATGTCATTTCCCAAAAGGAACAACATGTCCTCAGTTTACCTGTTGACCACTAGGGGAAAAACAAAGGAAGTTTGCATGTGCATCCTGCTATTGTTAGTGTCTGGTATCGATTCAAAGATAGCTGATATTCTGTGCAAAGATTTTATCTCTATTTATTTCAATTTCCTTGATAGCATCACAACATACTGGGATATTGCGGTTTAAAGGGAAAATACAACATTTGCAAACATCAAAAAATAAAACTACCAAATCATTTTGAAATACCTTGCTGGACTGTTAGTGAATGACAGTGTAAAGCTTCTTGTAAAATCATGGCACCTGGTATACTGTCATTTTCAAGAAAAGTGGTATTTTTGTATCAATTTCCAACGCTGGTCGGCCGACCAGCGTTGGAAAAAACTGGCTTTTTTTCAAATACTGGCCCCAATTGACCATCGCACTTGTTTGCAATGGATTACACACCTATGAACGGGTACAAGCCACCTAGACTGGTTCCCTGACTTTACAACTCCCCAATGTATGTAAACTGCTCTGTTTCTTCTTATATGGAGTCAGGGAACCAGACTACAGGAAAATGATTGTTTTTCTTGGTTTTTATAGCATTTTCAAACCCAAAACCTCAAAAAAGTCAGTGTAACTATATTTGCTATATATTTCCAACCCCCCAATTCCATCCATTTCTGAATATTACTGCAAAAGCAAATGATGTATATTCCCTTTAAAAGCCAACCTCATTCCCCCCTTGGCTGTTTGGGGCCATAAAAGGCCCCTGCAATGTAATTTTATTTTATACAATCCTTGAAAGTACACCTTTGCATCCCATTTAAGGGGAATGTACATCATTGGCTTTTGCTGTAATTTTCAGAAATGAACTATTTGAGGGGTTAGTATAATAGATCAAACACTGTTACACTGACAAGTTTGAAGTTTTGTGTTCGAAAACGCTGGAAAAACCAAGAAAAACAAAAATATTGAAGTAGTCTGGTTCTCTGACTCCACTAAAGATGAAATGGATAAAATATGCCGGAAAATTGTAAGGTAAGGGAACCAGTCTAGCTGGCCTGCACCCGTTCATGAACATGTAACCAATAGCAAACAAAATTTGGACTGAAAAAAAAGGTAAATTTGGAGCAGTAGTTGAAAAATAGTTCGGTTTTTCCAACAGTGGTCAGCCGACCACCGTTGGAAATTTATACAAAATACCACTTTTCTTGAAAATGACTTCACACCAGGTGCCATAATTTTACAGTATGCTTTAGACTTTCATTTACCAACATCCTATTAAGGTATTTCGTAAAAAATTGGTAGTTTTGTTTTCCAATGTTTGCAAATGTTGTATATTCCCTTTTAAGTATAAATGTTCATTTGGCCATTTTTTAAAGGGTATTTTGGTGCCTTTTTGGTTTGTACATGTACATAGTTTGCTTATGCCAATTTTCATATTCATGATTAATAGGTGTAAAGTCATTTTCAGGCAAAGACCTCAATGTTACAGTTACTCTTATTTCAGCAAGTTACAAGAATTTTGGATATTTTGCAAATATTTCTTTTCTTTGGTGATTCATTGTTGTGTCTGTACATAACAGCAAGCCAATGAGCAAACTTTTCTCACAAATTAGTATTTCCAATGAGCACATTTTTGGGTTCACAATTTGAACAGAAAAACCCCCTAAACTGAACAGTGTCTTCCTGTAATGACATCACAGCATCAGCGCCCTCAGTTGTCCGGAAATGCATGGACATTTTTGTTTGAATCATAAATTCTTAGATACTGTCATTGTCCTCGTCCAAGATGTTTTAAATTATTTATAACGTTGCGCAGCTACGCCAAGTTTCGTGAAATGGTCTCTAAGCTCATTGCGCACACAAATTTGTTGCGTAAGTCTTACGCATGGCACAAGCTACGCTCTTTTCCATGAAATCAGCTGCCTACACTAGTTTACAGAAAATTAAAACATCCAAGTTTCCCTGTCTGAAACAAAAACAATTGGGTCGACCTGAGTCACTCAAAAGGCTATTTTGGTTCGAGGCCCTTTTGGAGAACCGCAGTACTCACCAGTACTCCTTCCATAGCAGTTGGTGTGACGTGGGCAGGTTGGTGTCAGGTCCGTTGGTCCATGAGCAGTGCGCAGTCATGAAGTTGCGGCTGTAACAGCGCAGGTCCGTTATCTTGGCAGGTGGCACTGTTTATTAAAATAAAAAAACAACAACAACAACAAAAAATGTAAAAAAATTGGAACTGTGCCAACATTTGTTCAATATTAAATTTTTCGCATGAAATCCTTTAAAAAAAAATACAGCAATTTAAACTTGTGCGATCCCCTGGGCATGCTGGCAATATTTATACAGTCAGTTAGTAAGCACACTTTTCAGCGTTATCTAACCAAAATCAACAATGACCTCATTTGACCCCTGGTGACCTTTGACCTGAAATGTCTTGAAGTCATCTAAAGTCCCCCTACCCAACGATTATTGTCACTAAATTTGGTTGTGAGTGAAGTCTGACTTTTCATATGACAGCCCTTTTCAGTTTACCTAACCAAAAACAATGACCTCATTTGACCCCTAGACGACCTTTGACCTCAAATGTCTCAAGTCATAATAAGTCCCCTTACCAAAAGATTATTGTCACCAAATTTGGTTGAGATTGAAGTCTGACTTTTCACATCATAGCACTAAACAGTTAACATTACCAAAAAACACACAACTTGTATATTTTCGGCTAATAACTCATGTAAGTTTGTGCTGCACTTACATCCAACTTGTATGGTGACGGTCGACGGCGGTGAGCCATCATCCAGCCTGCAAGCATAGACACCACTGTCATCAAACTGCACCCTGTCGAGTATGAGCTGTGATGAGCCCACGACCTCCACCCGGGCATTAGCCTTGGTGATTGGTTCTCCGTCTCGAGTCCATGTTATGTCGGTAGCGTTGGTTGCGGCCCGGCCGGGGTTGGTGAAGGTACAGTTGAGCTGAAGGGTGGTGTTGACTTGGACCACGCTGTGCTCCACTTGGATCGTCACTGAGGATACATACAGTGGGGACAGAGATTGTTCACGTCCTGAGCCCATTTGTCCCTGTACCGCCCCAAACTGCCCCACCTATTACTCCCTGTAACACATGAAACTGCCCAAGTGCTCTATAGTTGTATAAATTCGTCAGTGAATAAATATATACAATGTAATACAATGCGGTGCTATGCTAATGGGCTTAAAGCTTCTTCACACTTCACGCGAAAGCAAAAGTGAAGCGAACTTAACGTCAGGAAAAAAGTCACAGTGAAATTTGACGGAACTAAAATGTATTCAAACTGTTGATAATTTGCAGAGCAAATATTTGCTGTGACATCACAAGTTCGCATGAATTTGCATTATTTTGATTTCGCGCCAAATATGAACCCGCTTTAATGCACTGTGAACCAGGTACATGCTCTATCTTGTCTGTGCAGTACATGGAAAGATCATGAGCAACCCCCTCAAAAACTCCCCAAATGCTGCTTGAACCAAGTAAATATTGTTGACTAAAAGCTAGTTCATACTTCTGGTCTAGTGAAACTGTGGGCTACTAGCCTCAGGGCTGTTCCATATTCAAATAATTTAGTATTTGATTTCTTGTGGAAGCTGCGTTTGACCGAATATTCCAAATTCAAACTCGCCAATCAAGTTGCGGGTCAAAAGTTGGACGCAAAAAGCACCGGTTAAATTGTGTGTGTGGGGATTCATATTATGGGCCAGTGGAGCGTTTTGCAGTAAGCATTTTAAAACTGTAATGGCTTTAACCTGCTAACAGGATGGGAAAATGCAATGAACCGCCTTGACAAAATGTCCCCATCGAAAAGTGGCATCTGCCAAAGGGGGGGGGGGGGATTCAAAACCATGGTGTCATGCTGACTAGTTACAAACGCCTTAACCTTCTCAATCACCGAGCTTGCCAGGGTTGGCTGGCCATTTGAAATCTCATAAACAGAGCAGCAGGTCTCACAATCATAGACTTGCACTAATTTTTTTTAAATTTTTACTTGAAATTTGAGCCTGAAGATGTAATGCACTTACAAGGGCCGTCCTCCAGGGCACAAGACGACCCAGCTAGGGCAAAGATCATGGCCACAATGAAGAGCAGTCCAGTCTTTGAGTCCCGGTTGAGGTTGTCTGGGGAAAGTGGCACAACAACATGTAGTCTCCTGAAGATATCCATGCTCAGTCCATGTAGCCACGCAGCATCATTTGCCACTGTTGAAAAAACATTTTTTTTGTTTTACTTTCCAAGTTGGAAAAATTATAAGTTGATAATGTGGTGCTTATTTAAAATTAAAGCTTTATGCCAAAGTCTCCAAGTGCTTCACAATT
The DNA here is from genome assembly GCF_015706575.1 of Patiria miniata. Taxonomy (NCBI): domain Eukaryota; kingdom Metazoa; phylum Echinodermata; class Asteroidea; order Valvatida; family Asterinidae; genus Patiria; species Patiria miniata. The sequence continues at coordinate 10,100,969 of NW_024037073.1, forward strand.
ATTACCCCTGTTCTTCAGGTCATGAGACCAGCTCAACAGCTCGAGATCTACCCTCACAGAGGGACCCATTTATACTCCTGGGTGAAGAAGGCAATTGAAGTACCGGTACAGTGCTTTGCTCAATAACACCTGCACCACTTTCCCAGTCAGGGTTCGAAACCACGTACATCGCAAACGAGTCAGACATCACAGCCATTGCGGCACTCCAAACACACAAACAAACAAAACTGGCTAAGTTTATAATTTAATCAATTTTGGATTGAACACAGACATTACAACCCTAACCCTAGTAGTTCCTCAGGACTACCCTGCTAAATCCAACAGAGTCAAATGGTAGTTTCCTGTTCAATCCAACAGAATCCAACTGTGCCCTAGCTTTTTTTCAGTTGCCTGCCGAATCCAACATATTGCAATCAGGAATGTACACCAGGGGTTTACTGCTCAATCTAACAGGCTCCGGCGGGTATATGATATAGTTGGATCCTGTTGGATTCAGCAGGGTTAGGGCAATGCCAACTGTAGTGGGATTTGAAACTATAAGAAGTTGGAGCTTCAGGAAAATCATGACAATATACCGGTGAAGTACCACCAGGGCTATCCAGCCCTATTGTCCAGTCCATTGGTCAAGGCACGTTGTCAGAAACCACATTGCGGCCAGTGATCATGCATCCCTCACAGAAACAAAATCGTCTGTGAAATGAATCAGTGTTTCCAGTGCATCAATCCATGTACAAACTTACAAGTGTCACTACATGTAAGTGATCGTTCAAATGTGTCATGCAGGTGTTGAAGTCATCCATCAAATTTCTTTTGGTCTAGCATTTGGACCTATATGTACATGGTGCTTCATGACCAGTGGTGAGAGCTCTACATGTATGTGCGAGACACCAGCAGCGTCAACACTGCCATGATTAATCAGCTCCAGTGGCCCCTTCAAGAACAGTGTGCACAGGCCAAGGCTGTGATGATGTTCCGAATAGTCAACAACCTGGTTGAAGTCCCTTATACCTACATGTACCTGACACCAACAGTTGCCCTGAGAGATACATTGTAACTCCGTCAGATACCGGGTACCTCATACCAACAGGACATGGGTATAGTACCATTCACCAGGACAGGGGTACATGTGGTACCGGTATATCGGCAGTCATTCTTTCCATAGCATCAGAATCTGGAACACCCTTCCACAAGACCTTGTCAACTGCGCATCACTTGCAAGCTTCCAGCAGGGTATGCAGCCAGTCCAGCTGTTTTGGCCGCACCTTATGTTATTAGCTAATCACCTGCACTGTATCCTCACTTTGCATGCACACAACCACCGCAGTACATTAAAAACCAGACTGTACTTCACCAGAAGAGAGAGAGAGAGAGACACACACACTTGCGTGTGTGCAATTAATGGTTCAAGGATTCAAAGAACGTAAGGCATGGCACATTTTTTTTTTCCGAGTGGGAACTTGTGCACAATCCTTGGACCCCTCTGGCCATTACTTATTACACAAAAAATGTATTTTTGTAGACAATTGTGAAGAAAAAGTAAAAAAAAAGAAAAGAAAGAAACCAAAGTTCATAGGTGACTGGGGATCAACCCCGCCCTCTAAAGCTCTTTTCACACTAGACAAATCTCGGGGTTGACGCAGGGTTGACGCAGGGTTGAAAACATGCATCGGTTCACACTTGAAGAATTTCAACCCTGCATCAACCCCAAGATTGATTTCGCCCCGGGTTGAACTCAACCCTGCTCCAGACCAGGGTTGAGATTTTCAACCCGGGTTGAAAATCTTGCCAGGGTCCAAAACGGTAGTAACTGAGCATGATAAGCTTGATTTGCATGAAACAGTGTGAAATGATGCGGGGTTGAACGCGGGGTTGAAAAATCAAAACCTCAACCCGGGGCGGCACTGGATTCGCCCAGGGTCGAGTTCAACCCGGGTTGAGAGGCTCTAGTGTGAAAAGGGCTTATATGTACCGGTATGATACATGTAACCCTGCCTTCTAAATAACTGCTTCCAGCAATCAATATAACTCTTCTGAACATTGCGCAGTGGAATGCCTCATGCATCTCCTGCCAATGCTGGTTTTTCCAACAAAATCTAACCGGTATCCACTTTGATTTGTGAACTGTTGAAATACACAAATGCAACCTCAGTTTTCAACAAACAAACAGGGCTTACCTGACAGAGATTTGAAGCCAAGATGATGAACTAGCATTAAATTCAGGTGTTTTTATTTTAATACATGTAGTTTCCAATGATCCACCAAACGGCATGGGGAGATTTACAAATGTAGGTTAAAGCTTTCTCAACTCACGACTTGCACTTCCCACAAAAACGTGACAACTGTTCTGAAGTTGAAGGCCTCTCTTCGTTTAATAAAAGCAAAGCTTTTTCACGTACAACTGCTGTCACACAGGCACATCTGTGCCTTCACAGTCAAATTTCAGAGAAGTAAATACCATGGTTGGCTGAACACAAATTGCATTGGAACCTTTTCTCTGTTTGTTAAAAACCCATTTCGATCGGTAAAGAAATTGTGTTCACAGTCGAAAGATTGCATACAAAAGCCACACATTAAAAACAATATATACCCGGCAGTTCATGCCCACAAAAATTGGTAGTGAACCACAAACATGTATGTACGTGTACATTCTTGTTCTGTAACTATTTCGTGTTATTTTACCAGGGTAGCCCCATCAGTTGTCAATGAACTGTTCTCCCTGGGGGCCCAAACTATGTCTGTGGGGACTACACACGAGTTGTCCCACGATACACTATGGGGACTGAAGGCACTATAGGATAGCAGAAAGCCCCCATAACTCGGTCCTAATTTGCCTAAGGCCAAAAAAAAAAACACACACAAAAGTCGGTCTCTGGCTAGCGTGCGCGTCTATTTTGATCATGCGCATCAATCTTTTTTTTTCCATCAAATTTTCAGTGGTAGCTACAACAGCGCCCTCTACTGTGGTACCGCCTTACATTTTCCTACCAAGGAGCACAAAGGAATGGGGAGGGGCACCAAGGCAAATGATGGAGGGCACCAAGGCAAATGATAGAGGTCACAAATGTATATGAGGACACAAAAAAAGCAAAATTGTCTGCACAATCCAAGCTTGGAAAAAAAAAACCCCAAAAACCCCATCGCCGCATCAATTCCGGAACTTTTGGTCTGACCAGAGACCGACTATTGTTTTTGGGGGGCCTAACAATAAAAAGTTACCCATAACGTGGTGGCAGCCCGCCCACTATAGTACCGGCACATGTGTAGAATATGGTTAATGAACGTCATGAATGAAACACGTACATACACACATTACACGTAGTAAAGAAAAAATGGTGTACCGGTAGATACACATACGGTACATGTACACGTATACCGGTATGTACCGGTATGTAACTTTCAAACACCTAGGCCGAATTTCAAACCAGTCTTGAAGAAAAGAAAGACTTCTCACAGAAATGACAAAGATTTCAAGAGAATTGAAATCACAATTTATAGCCTCAAAGAAACAAATTACATGCCTTACCATGACTAAAGAATGGAATTTGGAAAGTTCTTATCTTCATCTTGAGTGAATCGCAGTCACATGCAATGAACGCCCCATCACCATTAACTTGTCGCTTGTCACACATTTTTTTTGTCTCTAACGCAAAACACTCTACATGTACAGTATGTGTTCCTCAATGAATGTTCAATGTAGAATTTGTAGTGCGGTCCAAACCCTTTTATGCAGTTTTCTGTCCCAAATTCCAAGGAACGCACTACTACCACGAAGGCAGGAAAAAAAAGTTCAAACAGCCATAATTTGATTCCTTTTCTGAATATACCGATCACTAATATAAACAGGTGACTAGTAACTTGATTTTTTTTTAGATGCTGGATGTTAGAAACCTTGCCCCTGATGACCTCCAGAAATTCTCAACCACTCTTTCTGAAAGTCTTTAATCCTGTGTACACATGGTAACAGGACATCACATGTTTAATTTACTTGGTAGCAGAAGTTATGTGAATGAGGAAAAGGAAAAAAAAAAAATCACCAGGAATAGGATACAACCTTTGGACCAATTCAGCATTCTTGGAAATACAATGCACATGTTTTGCACACTGATTCGTCATCCGTTGACAAACTCATTAATTTCTTTTGGAAGTTATATTGGTAACTACATGTACATGTAGATGTTTGTGCAGATCTCAAGAGAAAAAAACAAAACAAAAGTGGTCACGGCTTGTAAGCAACAGACTAGATTTACATAGTCCGAGTCTCTCAAAATACCGGTACATGTACATGTTAAAGGGAAATTGTACAACATTTGCAAACATAAAAAAACTCAAACTACCAAATTATTATGAAATACTGGTGCCTTGCTGGACTGTTAGTGAATGACAGTCTGAAGCATCCTATGATATCATGCATGTGCTGTCATTTTCAAGAAAAACTGTATTTTTCTATCAATTTGAACTGTTTTTTTTTCTTCAAGTAGGCCTATACCCCCAAAATACCACATTTTTGTTTGCAATCGATTACACACCTACCGTATGATGAACGGGTACGTACCGGTATGTATACCGCCAGCTGGACTGGTTCCCTGACCTTACACTTCCTTGACGTTTATAAATTGATCTGTTTCATCTTACGTGGGGTCAGGGAACCAGACTACAGGAACATGATTGTTTTTCTTGGTTTTTCCAGCATCAACGAACACAAAACTTCAAACAAGTCAGTGTAACAAAATTTGCTATGAAATACTGACTTCCCAAATCCATCCACTTCAGAAAATAACAGCAAAATCATATATATTCCCTTTAAGTCCACGTACATGTGAATTGATGAACATGTACACATGACGCCTGTCAGGTAGCAAAAAACTCTATCCATTTTTATATATTGTAGCACAATAATATAAATAAATATAAATAAATTCACATCTTTCCAAGACTTTGTACAGTGTTTTTTCTATTTTCAATGGCACACATTGGAAGTGAAAAAAGAGGAAATCAGCTGACCCAAGGAAAAGTTGCATGCCTGGTATATAGTACATGTACCGGTACCACAAAAATGAACAAAATGAATGAAATTGATTTCCAATCAATGGCAATTCAGAATTTGATCATACCGGTACCATCATGGTACCGTGGAGCTCTATAAAAAGATATACATACATGTACTTACACTGGGTTTTTACGGCCATAATGCAAATGGTACAGCTGTGCGTAATTCCCAGGCCCAGTCAGACAGATACACGGACCCACTCCCGGCTAGCTGTTCAATGTGTTTGTCCGGACATGCACAGAGGAAAATCAGGAAACTTGATTTCTTCCAAAGTTTATCAACCATTTCAAAATGAGAGTATCGATAAAATAAGGCCGTGGTAAGCCAAGCTAGACCATTTTTCCCGAGTACTGCTATTCAAGTTTGAGTACTTTGATGATCGAGTACACTCTCGACATGCCGAGTACGAGTACTTCGCTGCCTGGAGTAGGAGTGCTAGCCATTTCGAGTACAAGTTCTTTGACATTCGAGTACGAGTACAAGTACCCGAGTACTCTAAAAAAAAAACATTCGAGTAGTATTAGTACGAGTACCGAGTACGAGTACTACAACACTGGATTTGTTTATCAAGCACAATTATAGCACAAATTGCAGACAAGTACATGTACATGTACCGGTAGATGAGTATATTTTCCAGTTTCAAAACACTATTCTTAATTTCTGCAACAGAAATTTTCTTCAGACTCCTTACTGTTATGCAATAGAAATCTTCAAAATTCCATCCTGAATAAAAAATACGGCTAGCACTTTCGACCAGTTCTGCTACATGCATACAAATGCGGTAGTACCATCTTTGAAAAAGTACAACGACTTTCCTTTACATAATTCCCTCATTTAAAAATATCATTGAACGTACAATGAGTCTATATTTGGAGGGGGATAGCAGACATGTAGACAGTGCGTACTTTTTTGGAATGTCGACAGTAAAGCATGACTGAACACTGGGATTAAATGCACTTGATAATGGGAAACTGTACATATACTTCATGCAACAAGAAAAGACCGCCTGTAGAAAAACTAGAATGCACATTGATTGTCTCTGACAATGAATGCCCCAGCGACAGGGGCAAGCAAGCGAATCAAACACATTGTAGGAAACGAGGACAGCTGCAACCAATGGACCAACAAGGGTTGCTGTACTTTTTCCCCCCTGTGGAGCAGAACTCAATTATCACAGGAAATTGTACTTTAGTTTTTCACCAGTTTACAAAACTGGATAGATTTTGTTGTGGCAAATCGGAACAACTAACAGGGGGAATTGTCAAGGCCTCTATATTTGTAGGAGGAGAAGACGTCCATTGACAGAGACGTGTACACTGATTGATAACCCCATTCCCTTCATATCCTTAACTCTAAAAGGGCCGGGTTATTTTGACCATCTCTCAGCTGGATGGGGGGGGGGGGGGGGGGGGGGGGCGGAGGTGGATGCTGCCCCCCCCCAAGATCTCGGCCATCTAGTAATGAAACATTTTGAAACTTGGTACATGTACATGTATGCATAGAGCAACTCATCATGAACAACCATGTACATGTACCCAAGAAATTTCATGACTAAAGGTCAAAGGGTTTTGGAATTATGGCTAATTAATTATTCATATGTACAATGTACAAATGTACATGTACCGGTATGTACCGGTATTTGAGGACTTTCAGTTGCAAATTTCCATGCCCAAGTGCTACAAATACATGTATGTATGTAATAATTGTGGTCCCTCGTATACCAGTGCTAAATGTTAAGACAAGGTTTTTAATGTTTTTCATAATGTGTGATCTATGCAAACCTACCGGTACGCGTACATGTTGTATATGTGTACATGTACATGTACATGAATGCTCCCATGCATTGTGCATCTCATGAGTATGCAGAGCTATATTTAATGTAAAGAATTACATAACAGAGTGATGGGTTGTGGGCACCTTGTTTTCCCGTTTATGAATGAACAGCACATGCACACTGATCCCTGTAAGAGGGTAGGCCTCCGCATTATGGGGAAGTTCTTTTATGTTCATGATGTTATAGGCAAATTACATGTACATGTTTTGTAGGACTGAGTTATGGGGACTTTCTGCTGTCCCCACAGCTTTTTCGGTTCCCACACCTTACCGTATTTTCCCGTTTATGAATGAACAGCACCTGCACACTGATCGCTGTAAGAGGGTAGGCCTCTGCATTATGGGGAAGTTCTTTTATGTTATAGGCAAATTACATGTACATGTAGGACTGAGTTATGGGGACTTTCTGCTGTCCCCACAGCTTTTTCGGTTCCCACACCTTATTTTCCCGTTTATGAATGAACAGCACCTGCACACTGATCCCTGTAAGAGGGTAGGCCTCTGTGTTATGGGGAAGTTCTTTTATGTTATAGGCAAATTACATGTAGGACCGAGTTATGGGGACTTAATTCTGCTGTCCCCTATGCTTTTTTGGTCCCCACAGCTTTTTCGGTCTCCACAGCTTTTTCAGTCCCCACAAAAACCTACCTCGTAGCGACGAGTGTTTGTCCCCACAACTACGGAACAAGAAGGGGTGTCGACTCCACGTACTGATATACTGGTACATTGTACAGTGTACTGGTACGTGTGTGAATGATGACCATTGTGAACAGTGATGCTCCAGATCAACTGGCCAAAAGACATACATATGTACATGTAACATGCACAATTTGCCAGTTCAAAAATATCCATTTTGGCCTACATGTAGATGCCATGCCATGCCAGGTCTTTTAAAACCATAACACCCCCCCCTCCAAATTTCACAACCTCAGCCCTGCCAAAAATAGACACCCAGGGTTTATTTCTGTCCCGGACTGTAAACTGTCCGGGCCGTTTGTTCAGTCACCCACTTTCCTGTTTGGTGTTCAACATCTCAATGGGCCGTGAATGCAGGGGCCTGATGAAACCGAGCCCCCCGGTAACCTGAGACTTCTCTCGCCAACCACACTGCCGGGGTTCGGATTACGGGGATCAACCCAAAAGGATGGTCTGATACTGTTTGTGAAAAAAGCCGTGAATTGACTCCCTATTCCTGCGCAAAACAACAATCTGCCTGTGTGTAGGAGAATCGTGACCATTGTGAAGTCTGACAAGCCTCTATTTTACACATGTGGCTCATGTTTGCTGCGAGCTCATGGTGCGAAATTTAAGAAAAATACACGGAACAAAAAGTACAGATGACTTTATACTGTACATTGTCCTATCCATTTCTTTGTACTGTACACTACATGTATATATTTGTCCAACCGCATGCCTGTGCCCTGTCCCTGCAAAATGGTGTTCGTTTATAGAGGACTTTGCATTCCCCATGCTATTATCGAGTTTCATCTTGAAAAATAGATTCCTTTTCTAAATTGCTATTTTTCTAGCAATACAAAAGTTATTCCCTTTTGTTATAATTATGACATCAACCGGAAAAAAACCCACAGGCCCATGTTTCATTATTGAATTATTCCTTTACAATTTGGACAGTATTAAAGTTCATTGTTGCGGGGTAGGCTGGTTCCCACCCCAGTATCGAATCAGTATAGGCAGTCCGCTCGCTAAGTGGATCTGTTTGTGCCCAAAACAAAAAAATTTCCACAGGATTGCAGACATCCAAAAAAAGGGAAAAAATGAGTTTGTTTTTGTCAGAAAAAGCATACAAGTTGAACATTTACAAAAACATGTATAAATACTGTTTAATAGAAAAAAAACTTGTTACTGAGGGGTTAACAGAGAATTGTGTGCCCATGCAGACCCACCTGCATGTACATGTACATGTAGTTGTACATGTACATGTACATGTATTCATATTGTGTGGATGGTGTGTAGGCCTACATGTACCGGCATGGTGAATACCTATTTAGAATGGTCCAGTGGTTACTGTGTTTGACTTGTACAATGGTATGTGGGTTCGAACCCCCGCCGTGAGCATGGTGTTTGTGCCCTTGGGCAAGACACTTCACTACTATTACCTCTCTCCACTCAGGAGTACACATATGATGAATGGGTACCTGTGAGGGTACCCGAATGTGAATGTGTGCCGATATCGCTGCCGCGTTGTCTCGTGGCCTGATCGATGAACGGGGGAAAATTGCAAAGCGCTTTGAGTTTGAGATACGATACGACATGATGGAAAGCGATGCCTCACAATTTATTATTTACATGGTGTACATGATGTTGGCACCTCTAAAGATCAACAGTGAGCATGGTTTATATTAACTTTATATATTTTTTCTACTATTTTTTACCTCTTTTTCAATTACCAAAGTACATGGTGTATGTTTGTTCATTTATGTACATGTACATGTACCGGTACATGTATGTACGGTACATGTACATGTATGTCTATACATGTACACTATACAAACATGTGTGGGCGGACAGGCCGTCACCGCCTTATGGGAAAGTTTTTATTGTAAGGCAAATTAGGACTGAGTTATGGGGACTTTCTGCTGTCCCCACATCGTCTTCGGTCCCCATACTACATGTACCATGGGGCAACTCGTGTGTAGTCCCCACAGTCACAGAACAAGTATGTGTGTACATGTACCGGTGCCTGATTATGTTTAATTTGCATTCTGCGAGAGACTTGTATTTTGATTACTAATAATGGACTTGTGATGTGAATTAGCTTCACCTCTCTAGCAAAATTACCATATCAGTACATGTACCCGTAGATAAGGACAAAAAAAAGTCTCCGGTTTCTGGTATGCGCGCGCGTCGCCGTAGCCATGCGCGTCGGCAAAATGAAAAAGTTTTTTTTTCAATGAAAGATGATGTCTCAAAACCGCCAAACTCACTGAATTGACTGGAATCCTGCTGCTGCACAATTTTAACTTGTTTTTAGATGGGGTTATGATCGAGAATAAGCTTTATGTGGCCTCTCTGGTCTCCCATAATATTTGCACTAAGTTTAGTAGGGCACCATTTGCAGTCATCAGCCGACATTTGAAGCAAAAAAAACCAGGTTAAAAAAAAAAAAAGCCGCATCGCCGCACCACTTTTTGGGCAAGCTCCATACCAGAAACCAGAGACTTTTTTGGGGGGCCTAAGATCCCTCAACCTCCACTCGCTCCAGAAAATTGTCAGGCACATCTTCTTCAAATGGGCATGGGAATACTCCGGAATCCACTTGTGTATTAAATAACTTGTTGTGTAAAAATAACTTGTACAGGTATCTGAACAGATCATCTGAAGAACCCACTATATCGTTTAAACCGCGTACAATGCACATCTTCATGGACAAATCTTATATCTTGAGGCGTCTTGCAGAGCTAGCTGTGCTATCATTTGTATTTTCGGCTTGTTTCCATGGCAATTTGCGATGGTGCAGATGTGAAGTATTAGTTATCATAAATTTGTATCTCACTCAACATGAGTATCTGATTGGAAAACCATGTGCAGTATACAATGTACGTACAATGTATGAGGGGAGTACATCACTTTACATTTTATGTAGAAATGATTTTGATTTTAATTTTTATTTTATTCTTACGATGATCAAACCAGGGAAGTCTCCAGATTTAGTACACAAGTTGTACTTACTTGTAAGGTACATGTACAATTTTTATGGAAATTATTTCAAAGTCAGTATGGGATTTTGTTCTTACAGGTACATGTACAGTAGCTGTAATTTCTCGTATATGTAATATGGTCTGCTGAAAATGTGTCAAGATTCAGTACACTGGAGATCGCATCTTTCATTTCCAAAATTACTGAACTCAAAACTTTAACCCTAACCCCTTGGGTATTTTTACTAGAAAGTATCCTGAAACCGCCCAAAATCTATCAATTTTGCCATGCAAAAAAATGTTGGTGGCCAGTGAGTCCATCAGAATCCTAAAGTTAGCCGGGAGTAAATCTGTTGAGATCCTGAATCCATCAAAGTCCCCCAACTTCTCAATATGGAGGTATCCTGATTCCATCAAAATCCTGCAGTACTGCTAGGCTTACTGTCCTGAATCCATCGAAATCCCCCAACTTTTTCAATATGGAGGTATCCTGATTCCGCTGAAATCCTCCAAAACAGGGGTGTGGATTTTGATGGATTCACATACATGTACCGTAGGTACATTAGGGTTAAGGGCCTTTTCTCAGTATTTTTCTTTTTTGACATATCGACAAATATACCAGTACTAACTTTAAACAGCTCTATAACTTCTCAATGAAAATAATTGAATATTTCATTAAATCAGCACCAAAAACAAATTTGCAAATTAAATTTTTTTTTCCAACTATCCAAGCATGTTTGGCAATCCTGTGTCTGGTATCTTTTTCCACGAACTTCCATTTCGTCGTTATTGTGTTGGTCTTGTAAAATGTGTCCCGGTCCACTAAATTTTAAAAGGAACTGGCCCTGATTTTTCATGAAATTCGGCCCCTCTATTAAATAATGCGTGCATGTTATGAACCGGTACATGCAATGAATTATTGATGTCCACACTTACCTACGGTGCTAAATTTGCTGGGGGTTGATTTATCGGGCTGGAAGTTGTCATCGCTGGTAACTAGTCGTGGAAGCAAAGATGGTTCACATTCCAGAGAGGCCGAGTTCAGACATAACACTCTGTGGTTTTTCCGGGCATGGCACGGAGGCCGCTGCATCATCAAAGCCTACCCCAGCCTGCGGAGAATCCGGAGAACCAAAAATAAATAACAACTCTCATCGATTCTCATACCAAATTCGAAAGGAAGAAATTGGGGAAAGCATTTTTGTGTGGAACGCCAAAGCCGCCTTCTCTTGTTCACTTTGATTCCATTTGCCAATTTTATCATTTTATTCATCAATTCCATTATTTCATTTGGCAATTTCATCATTTTATTCATCAATTCCATTATTTCATTCGGCAATTTCATCATTTTATTTATAAATCAATTCCATTATTTCATTTGGCAATTTCATCAATCATCATTTCATTCGGCATTTTCATTGGAATGGAACGATAAAATTGCCAAATGAAATGATGAAATTGCGGAATGGAATGAAAGTGAACCATAGAAGGCGGCTTTGGCATTCCATGGTTTTGTCTGTCATTGGTCATGTTCATGTATGTATGCGAGGTGTTCTGGCAAAATGAGACGGAAATAGGCACAGGCCTTATTGGAAAAAAATGCAAAAACCAAACAGGGGCGATTCTTTTTTTCGATTTTCAGATGTATTGATATTTGTACCGGTAATCTTTGATATGTCTACTACACATATTTTTAAATAAATAGTTTAAAAATCATTGAATAAAAGTGGTTTTAATGGAAAACAATTCACATTTTACATTTTCACAAATACAAAACTGGAAAATATTAACGTTTTTCTACATATAGGGCCTATGTACTTGTATCAGTATTTTACTTTTTTTGACATAATGTCGATAAATGCCAACTTTAAACAGTCATACTGGTACGGTAGCTTGTCAACGGAATGTCCGATTGAAGTGCAACAAACAGTATTGTAAGGAGATTTTCATTCTCTTTCCAAATACTTGCAAACCCGCATTTTGACCTTTGCCCAAATCTGTCTCATTTTCTCAGAATTGCCTCCCACATGTGCTGAATCAGTGTTGCATCAGTGCAATTTCTCCACGTTAATTAGGCTTGTGTGGTATAGGATTTTGAGGGTCTACGGTGGTTTACTCTCACAAATATTGCAGTATACATCCGTTATTGCCCGGTACTTTTCTGTTATGTATGTCATCAAAATATAATTTAAGACACAGTGCAATCAGGGAAACTGCAAATACGGTATGCAACATGGGTAGAACTTCAAAGGCCTTGCACAGTTACTAGTATTTGTAACCACAATTTGTACTTAAATCTAGATCATGTGACTTCAAGGAATTTAGACAATTATCTGGCCAATCTATTTCTGTCACTTTTTTTAAGGGCTTTTGCACACATACATGTAACCACATTTACGGTACAAGGATACATCGTGGTAATCAAATTCTTCACCGAGGTTGTTTGTATTTCATTAAATTAACAACATTCGGTATCACTCGGTATCAAACAAATATTTGTCCGGCACTGTATATACATGTAAAGTATTTTTGAAATACGGTCCAAACCATAACACTGCAAAAAAAAAAGTAAAAAAAAAAAATCACCAATTTAAGATTTATGGGACTGCATAATTTATTATCACCATCATTACATGATTCCTTTTTTCCCAGCGACGCATACTGCACATTCCTGTGTACATACATGTACAAACAAATCCTCCACATGTACATGTACAGTGCATGCCACTGTTGAACATGTACATGTTGTATAAGCGGACATTACATGTACATGTACACAATGTACTTTGCATAATGTGTAATGTATTATGGTACATGTATAAACTGTGCCTACACGTACGTGTACTATGCACAGTCATGCCAGGTAAAAAGTCCTCACTGTTTTCACTATTTAATTCAATTGCTGCATTAGACAAGGACTTATACAGCATCTGAGTGGCCATGGACTGACCATGGCCCAAGCCATGACTGACCAGCAAAAATTGTTCTGACCATCACTTAAGTGTTGAGGATGCACTTGCATTTCTTTCCTTGATAAGGGGAAATTGACAAGAACATTTTATGAAAACACAAAGATATTCCTTACGGCATGCAGCATTATTTTAATGTCTTGTTTTTTTCATCTGGCTTTAAACATTAGGGCATTTTCAATTACAAATTTAAAATTATTCACTGAAGCAGACTGGAATTAATTAGGAATTAACTAGTGCTTTCATTTCTCTTCGCTGCAGTTCCAAAAATTAAGACTTTACCTCACTTTCAAGTCAATATGGCCGACTCGTGAATAAGGCCCATTATATGTACATGTATACATACATCAACACATACAACAGGATCTTGAGGTCTTGGTGAATGCATGGACCTCCGATTCCAGGCCTACATGTACATGTAATTGGCCTCAAGAATACCAGGCCTTAGTGTCATCGATATCATCCCATCAATATCAGTCCTTAAGACCTTTAACCAAATGTAATTAGTTGTTCATCATGGCCAAGGTTATGAAAAAACAGCCAGACACACTCTCATAAACACCCAGTCGTGTTTCACTATACGCCTGAGGACAACCTATTGTGTTTCCCTTTGTCCCTCTAATATAACACTTTCCCAAGACATAACCGTACGATCGAGGACCGGTTTTAACAATAGGCACCGTCGTCTGAAGATCAAAGGCCCCTTTGTGCTCCTTTTGTTGTCTGTCCTCGAGTGTAATACAATACAAGAGCACACATACACATGTACGTGACCACTACCTGTACATGTAGGTTCATGTGAAATCTTGATAAGTCAAACCTCAATGGAATGACAGGTTCAAAATTTGACTGAAGTAGAGTCAGCAACTTTGGTAACTTTCTTGTCGACACTTTGGTCCCATTTTTGTTACAGGGTAAAGTCCCGGCCTGGACAGTTATGTAATGCAATTGCAAAACACTCCAGCGACCCATAGCCATCGCTGCATGCAAATTTAAACCGGCGTGCTTTGTTTGCAAGTTTTGACCAGTGAGGAAAGCAGCTGCAGCTGGCGTGTGTAAAACTTAATTGTCAAGTTTCGAATATTCGGTCAAGTGCAGTTTCAATAACCAAATCCTCGTTTCAATAAGACGAGGTCGTAACACGATTCTGCAACAAAGTCATATCTTGCGCGAATACGCTCTGTGCAACAACGTCGTATCTTGCATATCTCGACTTTCAGTTTCAAATAATCAAATCGTCATTTCAGTGCAACAAGGTCGTAACTCGATTCTGCAACAAAGTCGTATCTCGCGCGAATACGTTCTGTGCAACAACATCGTATCTCACGTATCTTGACGTCCATTGACTTTGTGTGTGCATCTGGATATTTTAAGCGAGATACGACTTTTTGACATTCTACAACTCGCGTTACACGTACATGACGGCATTGCTATTTTAGGAGATAAAACCTTGTTGCACGGACACGACGAAATACTACATTACTCGAAAATGGACAACCCTATTGTTTGCCCATTGACCAACTCAACTTTAAAGGTCCAATCAAATGCAGAAGCACACAAATAAAACAGACACAAGAATCTGCATAATTTAAAAAGGCCTGAATGTACATCTGTAACTTTACTTACTGGATAGCTAAATTCTTGCGTACAATACCCCGATGATCTGCCTGACTACTACCTGTATGAACGGCTGCCCCAATGACCTGTACTATGAGCGGCTGCCTGCCACTAACACGTACCAGTAAGTTGAGGAAAGGGTGAGCGTGCTGTTCTGTCACACCTGATCCTTAAACATACGAAGGTCAAAATGTTGACTCCCTTTTCCAGTGAACTTCCCCAAATCAAAATTCCAGTAATCCAGTTACACTTGTGGCTAAAACAGGTGTATGTTAGAATTGATCTTCCTGTGTGGCGTACCGGTGTACTGGTAGACAGTGTGTTCATATTAAATGGCCTGATGTCATTTTTCCAGTTAAAGGCAATACACAACATTTGCAAACATCGGAAAACACAACTATAAAATTATTATGAAATACCCTACTTGACTGTAAGTGACTATTACATGTAGTCTCAACCATCCTGTGAAATCATGGCACCTGGTGTGCTGTCATTGTCAAGAAAAGTAGAATTATTGTATCAATTTCCAACGATGGTCGGCTGACCATCGTTGGAAATTGATACAATAATTCCACTTTATTTGCTTACAATACTGTTTTTCTAATACTACCCCAAATTTTTCTAATACTACCCCAAATTAACCAAATTTAGTCTACATTTTGTTTTCAATCGGCTACACATCCTTGAACGGTTGCAAGCCAGCTAGTATTGTCCCTGACCTGACAATTCCCTGGCGTCTATAATTAAATTGCTTTTATTTCGTCTGAAGTAGGGTCAAGGAACCAGATCACATGAACAGCATCTTTTTCTTGGTTTTCCAACATCTACGAACACAAAACTTTAAACAGGTCATTGTAATATTTGCTATAAAATAGATACTATAACCCCCAAATCCATCCATATCTGAAAATCACAGCAAAAGCACATGTACGGTACCTTTAATTGTCTTTCCATGAAGTTACGGTAGGTATACATGTATTTATAGAACTTGAACGTTTCTTATGTTTGCCACATCTGTAGATGGGGTGCATGGATACCGGTATGTACATCTATAGTCAGCGATCCTTTTTAAGTGGTTCCTCTACATGTAGTTGTTTTATAATGTGTCATCAGTAGGTGTTCTTCATTAATATATTGCAAAAGAAAAGAAGAAAAGTGGAGACAAACGTACATTGTACATGTGCGAACATCATGGATACCAAATTTAAATTGTTTCTTAGAATAAGCACTTTACTTTCAATTTCCTCCCAAACAGCTACTGGTACATGTGAACAAATACTGGCTAAGCAAGTACCGGTACATTTTCTGTACTCTGCAATCTTTAGCACTTACAGTTGTAGCTCTGTGAAACTTGAAACTGTAGTCATTAAAATTTGAGCGTTTTGATGAAATATAAAATGTAACTTATTGATAGCTCTAAACACAGCGTGAACCTGTCAAAAATTAATGAAGTCAAACTGAGGATGGTTAAATATTTAAGAACTGAACTGTATTTTGTAGTTTCAGCTATTTTGAGAAGCAAAACAAACAATAGTCCAGCTTGCATAAATATGTTGCTACAGCAACCTGAATTAATAAAAGAATGTCCAGGGTAGCGATAAAAACCTGGAGGTCATTACTACATGTAGACGTGTGCGACTAATGCGACTAGTGCGACTCATTAGACTTGAAATCAAGCCGGTAATTGGCCGGGTTTAGTTCGCCCAGCTTTATCATAACGTACCACCTGAACTGGCGTGACACAGTACTGTCATGACTGTGCTGCACTTTAACCTGATGATGTGCCTGCACCCGATTTCATCAAACTCTTCATAACTTACGATGCATCGCAGCTGCGACGCGTCCTGCGATCCATTTCACTAAACACATCGTTAGTGCGACGCGTCGTAGGTGTATTTATAGCACAACTCGGTGACTGTTTTATGTCTTTAGTCAGCGTACAGTAAATAGTCGTCTGATATTCAACAAAGAGTCGTCGGATCTCAGCTTGAAATTTGTTAAAACGTAAAACAAAATGGCGGCCGTGCGATGCAATTTTGAAGGAAAACAAGCTCTCATTGGACTGTATAGCTACTTTGAAATTTCAACTCTAATATTCCGGTCTAATTCATAATTATTCAATGAATTTTCTATTTACACACATTGCCTCGGTATTATAATCTCGTTAATGTAATGTTTGTGGCATAAAACTGGCTTAGAAATGACTCTTCTTATTTTGCGATGACCACTAGACACGTCGTAACTTGCGACGTGTTTTAGCAGTGATGTAGTGCCTTGATGCTGGGCCTTGGCCTTAAGGCTGCCTTAAGGCTGGATTTTAGGGCCTTGGCCTTGGCCTCGAGGCTTGAGGGCAAAAGCCTTGGCCTTGGCCTTGGCCTTGAGGGATCACGGCCTTGCAATTTTGAGTCAAGGCTCTTCAAGGCCCATAGATTTTTGCATTTTCCAGATAAATCTGTTCGAAATGTTGCTGTTACCATTGTAATCGTATTACCATGGAGGAGGGAAACCCCTTGTAGATTTGTGTGTTGGACACACTTCCACTTTTATAGCATCACATGTTGTTACCACTATAGTAGATTTGCTGCAAAAATACCCTGTACACTTGTGGGGCTAATGAGATGATCACTTAAATTGCATACAATTATGGAATAGAGGAGTCATTCCACCGGGTTGGGGAACAAAGTGTGACATATGACCATATTAAGAAAAGCATGAATGCCTTGCTAGCAGTTGCTCTACATAATATTTGTTGTTGGGTGTTTCACTACTGCAAAAAGTTTGAAATCATTTCAATGTATTTTGCCAAAAATATGAGCAAAAAATGTCATTTTGGATGTAACATTGACATTGTCAGTGTTACGTCCAAATATGACATTTGTTATCTTTTTAAAAAATTTCTGCGAAATATTACCCAAATTTACTTTGCGTACTTCTTACTATAGATGCAACACAAATTTGAAAAGTTTTTGTTATGGTAGTCAGACATCAAATGGAGCAGAAATGATAGCTTGTTTGTGTGGATGTAACATTTACACGGAGTAAACCCCAAATGTCACACTTCCATTGAGTGATTTTTACACTGTTACATCCACACTTGAGGTATTGTTTCTGCCATATTTGAACCCTGACTATACCAAAACAAAAGTTGTTCTTGGTGCTTAGGTGTCCAGTTGTAAATATGCAATTGAAAGAGAGGAACAAGAGGCCTGCTTGGAAGAACCCTGGAGCGATCAATATGATGGCAGCACTTCCACAACTCAACAAAGAGTGGATCCTCTTAGCAAACAACAGAAGGGAGGCTTGGCACATTTTACATACGTGTAAAAAATGGCCAAAAAAGAATTTTTGGATGTAACATTGAAACGGTGTCAATGTTACATCCGAATTAATACATTTTTGCTCATATTTTTGTCAAAGTACTTTCAAATGATTTCAAACTTTCTCAAATATTGAAACACCCTAAGACACATATTATGTTGAGCAATTGTTTAGAATGCATTGATACTTTTAATAGTATAACCAAATATATGGATGTAACATGCACTGCTTCCCAACCCGGTGGAATGACCCAGATCTGATTGGTTGTATGTCTTCCTGATAAGTGCTAAAGATTTGCATGTATCTGTTTTAGATAATGCTGATATTTCTGACCATGTTGGCCCAGCAAATAAAAATTTCCCAAATCAGTTTCTTGGATCCCCCTTTTGTTACACTCGGGAGAATTGTGCGTCAATATAGAAATAATTCTTTTTTTTTGTTTTAGTTAAACCATATTGAAGACCTGAACTTATACTTTAATAGATCTAATGCAGTCATAAAACGGTGTATGCGAGCGTGTTCATTGCAATTTAAGACATGTTGTTCTTCTTAATGGGCGATTCGTGATGATGTGTCATGTGACTATAATTAGTTCTATATCAGTGGTCATTTTATAAAACAGGGCCTTGGCCTTGGCCTTAGCCTTGAGGGTTAAGCCTTGGCCTTGGCCTCGAGGCTTGAAGGTCTAAGCCTTGGCCTTGGCCTTGGCCTTGAGGGTCAAAGCCTTGGCCTTGGCCTTGGCCTTGAAGGTTTAAGCCTTTGCTCCAACACTGGTTTTAAGCCGTTGTCAAGGAATTTACGACGCGTTCAACACATCGCAACTGTAGTGAAATGGAAGATACGACGCGTCGCGAGTTGCGACGTGTTACACGTCGTAACTTGAGTTGCGACGCGTCGCAGCGCTTCGTGAAATCGGGTGCTGTTGTTTTTCTGCCCAGAATGCTTATTGCACACCCGCAGACCTTTTTTAGATGTATTGCTACAAAGGTATTACTGGATAAATAAATATATGTGTTACCGGTCGCGACTAGTCAACTAGTCACAACTTTTTATCGCAACTAGTCATGCCTACACCTAGTCAGCACTTACAGACTTGGATGAATGAGAAGGTTCACATGCTGCAAAAATACCGTATGCACGCTTACTTATTATTCAGAGGGGACCGTGTTTATGGGAAAACAACCAGAATCGCAATGAACCTGTATTTTTTTGGGGTTGCAATTCATTGGCATTTACTTTTATTCAGTGATCAGGAGATTGTGAATTCTCAAGGTGCCTTTGTATATAATTTGGATTTCAGTCAATTGACTGCACTGACCTTTACAAGATGTATGTAGATTGCAGCGTACAATGCATCTTTACACACTGAAAGTCAAATTTGTGACATTTATGCCGAGTCAGTGAACGTCAACGAGCTTGCATGATCCAATAGCTTGGACAAAATCATATGCACTGTAACTCGTACCGGTACCTAGACTAGCAAAATGTGAATGTAACGACTGTACTTAAAGGAAAGTTCAGGCAACATCTTTTACTAGACCAAGGCACTGGACCAAGTCCATCAAAATCCATCAATCACTGTGCGTCCAATAAAAAACTGTACATGACATAATGGAATCCACCACTGACGCACTGGTTGACATGCATCGACTTGCTACACATGGCTTTTATCATTACATTAGCAGTACAGGAAGCTAGGCAAAATCAATCGGATACCCCTAGCACTGCTTCAGGCCATTAGGCCCAAGTCCATCATACACCATCAATATTAAGTCGCGCCAGGCCTTCTGGACCAGTCCCCCTAAATCCACCAAAATAGGGGGATGGATTTTGATGGAGTTGTATAAGGGTTAATACATTTGTACTTGCCAAGAACGTATTTATTCCCATTCATAATTTTTTGGTCCAAAAGTTAAAACAAGTCAAATCAAGTTACTTAAGCCCGGTTCATACTCAGCGCGAAAGCGAACGCAAACTTGTGACGTCATGGCAAGTATTCGCGCTGCAAATTCGTAAAAGTTGAACACATTTCAACTCGGGCGAATTTCGCAGCCAATGTTTCATGACCCCAAATTCGCTTCGCATTCGCTTTCGCATGAAGTATGAACCAGGCTTTACTCAGTCCAAGGCAGTCAATCCTGCTTTATTGTGGGCTGGGAATTCTGATTTGATTGAAAACAGTCACTTGATTGATTTTGACTGCAAGGACAACTTGGCACAGAATGTATTTTCAAATCAAACATGTTTTGAATGCACTCCTTGCATGCCTTATTGCAGTCTTCCGGAGTGATTATGACTAGCAAAGTTCCCTACCCCCAAAAAGACCAAAGTGTTTGAAGTCATGCATGATGAAAGGCAAATTTCAAAGTTCAGACGTAACACTTACACTGGGACAGGAACAGTGTCTCACTTTGGACCCTAAATTCGGAGAAAGACAAACATTTCGTGTGCACAGTCATCAACAGACCTGCTGACATTGCTTATTTCAAGGTTGCTTTGTATCAGTCTCAGTTTGAATTGATTAAATCGGGCGTTTATTAAACATGGGATGTATGCTAATTAATTCCCTGGAGATCCCCAACAGACTCTGTTTTATCGACTCTGACATTGTCTGAGGTGGAATATTTTAGAAGAAAGGCGTACTTTTCACTTGAATACACTTGTCTACAAGAGTCTTACCTCGAAATTGCCACCCCAACTATGCAACTGTTTCACTCGTACCATGAATGCTCACACACATAACACTAGGTCTGGGGCCAATTTCATAGAGCTGCTTAAGCACAAAATTTGCTTCAGCACAAAAACGTCTTGCTTAATAAAAGCAGGTTACCGGCCAAAACTCCATGCGATTGTTATGCTAAGTAAACAACAGCTAAATACCAGTCACAAGCAATGTACATCACATGGAGTTTTGGCCGGTAACCTAATTTTACTAAGCAAGGTTTTTTCGTGCTTAAGCAAATTTTCTGCTTAAGCTGGTTAAGCAGCTATATGAAATTGGGCCCTGGTTCTCAAGGCAACCTTGTTCCCCCATTCAGTAAATCTAAATCAGGTAAACGGAAATTTGTGGTTCATGGAGCTTATTCATTCAACGCCCAACCATGCCCTTTGGCTGCTACTCTTGCCAGCTTTAAAAGCACGATACAAAAACCTGCCTTTTTAATGTACTAGTGCAGTACCCATCGATAATGCGCCTGTCATAATGGGGCAAACTACTTGGCCTCTCTTTTTGGTTGCTTGCAGCTTTTTGAGAACTGCTCATCATGCAGACAATTTATGCGCAAGATTTAATATTATTCACGCAGAGTTTTATGCAGTGCATAGGTGCTTTTGTTTTGTTTTTTTCAGTGCAATTTTTTTGGGTGTGTGTATCTGTTTTTTGTTTGTTTTTACTGAATGGTCCATGATTATTTTTTATATATTTTAAGTGTTTTTATGTACCCATATTTTACTATTTACTATTTTTTAGTGTTTTCTGTAATTGTAGTTTTAAATGAATTGTTCTGTATAATTGCTGGGCACCTCTGGAAAACAGTGTACCACTGAGAGGTTTCCCCAGGGTAAATAAGAAATAAAATAAATAAATAAATAAATAAATTCTGTCATCTACAAGGGTACAACACAGCAGAAGACAACAGCTACCGTAGTCCAGACTACATGCACTGTTACATCTTGCTTCCAAAGCAGATCTATGCGTACTCATTATCTGATGTACAATGCACAGGTACATGTATATGTACATGTATGTAGTCAACGTTTTAGGGGGAAACATCATGGCTGGTAAACCAAAAAAAGGGTAAAAGGGACCAGACTTCACAGGAGTCCAAATTTCATGTGATACTGGAAAAGTGTTTAACACTAGCCGCCCTATCTGTTTATGACCGGGCATGTGACAGGCTCTCGACCAATAGGAATGGGTAAACTGTCTTAGGTATTTGTGAACATTATTTAATTTCTGGTATTAAATTAAACCAAGGATTCCTCAAATCGCCCTAGGCACTGCAGCTCGCAAGCCTGTAGAGGAGACATTGAGAAGAAATTACAGTTTTAGAGGTTACGGAAAAACCCCCGAGGAATATTCTGGGGAAAACCCACGGAATCAAGTAGGGACTGAAAACCCAATCCACAGCCCAGGCAGGATTCGAACCCAGGTCACAGCCGTGGAAGGCGAGGGTGTACCGCTACACCAACACGACTGCCCTGTATGTGTACACAGGCATGCAACTGGGAAATCACACAAAAAAAGAGGAAATTCAAATTTTTCCCAGACTTTGTACGGTGTTTTTCTATTTTTTAATGGCACACATGGGAAGTCAAAAAAGAGGAAATCAGCTGATCCGAGGAAAAGTTGCATGCCTGTGTACACTCTACGATATTGGTCAATCCATTTTCGTTAACAGCAGCTGTCATAACTTACATAATACGTACGTTTGTACATGTACCGTAATAGATACATGTACATGTAGGGGGGTATACATGTAAAAGATGTACATGTACTGTACATGTACAGGGGGTATACACGTGTAGTAGCGCCAGTGGATGTACAATGTACTTTGTAAACAATGATATTACCATATCCAAAATATATTATCTATCATATTGATCTTCACAAGTCTTGATGGAATGAGAACTACATGTTCATTTTATGTACAACAGAATACCTTGCCATACAAGTACATATAACACTGACAAACAAGATTGACAGTTATTTTTAGTACCTAAAATATGTATCATTTTACAAAAACAGGACATGTGTACAATGTACATGCATGAACATGTACGGTAAGTTCTTGATTGGCAACTATTAGGAGAGTTAACGCATGTGTGGGTCATTATATAAAAATATATGAAAGTAGTCGAAGTGTGACATTTACCCTCTCCTGTAATGTACCATTCAAGTACCAGTATGTACACGTATCATTGGGTGCGTTCGAGTACATAAGCAGAGGGGTTATAGCCACAACAGCCGGGCTAATCGAATGCTCAACCGTGGGACATCACGATCCTCATGTTCATAGCCATGGCCGTAGCCACTAACAAAACACTCATTTTGTGCTGGGTCTTCGTTTGAGATTTACTGCTTTTCAGTCAATTTTTTTGCATAACGCAAAAAAAGTTACGCTGGAATTGTAACCTCTAAAGTCGCAATGAACATAATAATAAATTACCTTTAGACTTTGAATAAAGTTGATTTTTGGGTCCACTTGACATTTCTGCTGGCCGGCCGCCATATTTGCCCATTTCTAGGGGATGAACAATGCATGCGTGTGACGTATTTCCACCAGTGGCTCTGCTCACAAGCAGGGTCTGTGGTGGCTGACCCGGGTGAGCCCAGAGAATGACGTCAGAGCTAATCGAATGGCACAGGGCTGACCCATGTCGACCCGAGTGAGCTAAATGAATGCACCCATTATGAATGACTTTGAACATTTTTTAAAAATCTGTTGAATAGGTACCGGTAGTTTTCTATTCACAATCACTCTTGTACTTGCTTTTGTCTGTGGATGGAATATGAGTGACTAGTCACGGTGCCTTATAAATAATATGATGTGACCAGTGACTGCTGGTGACTAGTGTAAAAGGAATAGCAGGGGAAAATCTTTTTGACTGTCTGTGACTGATCAAACAAAAGGTTATATTAAGGAGTGCATCAGACTTATAAAATAATAGATGTTAGATGTAACAGTCGGACAGCGTCAGGAAAAAAGTTGACCCCAAATTTATTAGGGCTGTCCCGAATATACTGGACTTGACTCAAGTCGGAATTGCCTTGAGTTGGTACCGGTATCTCAAAACAAATCAAAGTTTAAAATAAATAAAAAATCACAAAAACGACATACATGTACGTGCACGTGTGTGGTACTTTACATAAAATGTACATCTTCCAGAAGTGCGACAAGTTACACTAAAGTGCCGTTCAACAATGCGCGGAGCCGCGGACACTGTTATCAAATTCAATTTGAAAAATTCCATTCAAGGTGGGAGTAAGCAGAGATTTCAAAATCCAGTTATACATGTTATATAAATCTTTAAAAAAAAAACAACATTCAAAACCAAATAACGGAAAGCTGATTTCGCCGTAAGTTCCCATCCAGCTCACAGTCATACCAACAAAAACTGACGGGGGGATGGGGGATGGATTTTGATGGAGTTGGGGAGGTAAGGGTTAATTCTGCCACTATTTTGTTTAGGATTTTGATGGAGTTGGGAAGGTTAGGGTTAATTCCGCCACTATTTTGTTTACAATTGCACAATTGTACCGTACCGGTACATACTAGTAGTACCCGGTAGTAGCCTGCTTATTTCCTTATATCCTGGTATCCAAAGAATCCTGATTGGAAAAAAAACCACACATGTAAACTAATTACAAAATACTGGAAATTCCCTGTAAAACAAAAAACAATTGGAACTTTAAAAGTAGAGCATACATGTACATTGTACGTGTACCGGTAGATCTACTACCGGTAGTACAGAGATGTTACAAATATGGACAAAATATGTTTAGTTATACCGGTACTTTACCAACTGTGATGTGCCCATTAAAAAAATCACTTAACTTGATAAATTACCAAGGCCCGTTAATTAAAATTTTAAGTCAGGCATTTATCTCTTCGTAAATTTTGCATTGACAGTCTTTCAGAATCAAGTGGGTGTTTCCATGTGTACATACAAAATGTACCTTTAATAAAACTCCCGATCAAGTCCTGAATATTTTTTTTTACCAATATCAGTGGAGTACAGTGGAGAATAGATTAGTATGACAGTATAATTTTGAATCAGATGTCAGTTTTGAAGTGCATACATATAATACCGGTAGTACATCGTACTTGCGAGAGTAAAAAATAAAATAAAAATTTAAACAAGAAAAAAAGAAGGGAAGAAAAGTATCCCACCAAACCTCAACAATTAATTCCAGTAAAATAATTTCTTCATACTCAAAACATAGTTCACACTTTTTAAGGTTTGGTAAAATTTGCTTGTAATTTGTACTCCTCAACTATTTGAAAGAATGAGAGCATGTAATACAATGGCCATGATCACAACCATAAAATACCTGAATCTTTTGTTTTAGAAACATGCGTACATACCGGTACCTAAGAATCAGGTTACCAAGTTGATTTGTATCATACTCAGTGGGCAGACTATAGGGGAAATATTTAGGGGAATTGTGCCTTGATGATACAAGTATAGCATTTGGCACACAGTTGGGGTATAATTGAGAAAGATATTTGGCTATAGGGCAGACTTGTCCTTTTGAAAATACATTAGACAAGTAATTTTCAAAATGTTCAAAATGGCTGCCATTGCTTGTTATTCTACTAATATTTTTCATGACGTACTCTGACTGTGTGCCAATGATCATCAAAGGCACAATCCCATCACCTACTGGGGTATCTGCTGACTAATCATGTTTTGGAGTTGGACATGTTGGTTACTGTGATTTCATCGGTCTAGAACAGCCAAGTTTCCAGTTTAAAAAAAATACTGTATTTATAAGTAAACACAGCCTTGAATATTACCTCTTGTAGTTGTACACCATGCACATTGGATATAAATAATTCAATATATAAACCGCATTGCAATGATGACCTTGTACAGGTACACATGTAAAGGCAGTTTGAATGATTTTCTACATTTGTCTATCTGCTGGTTGGGATAATAAAGTCTTCATGTACAAAATTATGCTTCATCTAATCATGGAGAAAGTGTTTATAGCTCCATGATCTAATAACCTTCAGCCTAGGTACACTACAGTACTGGTACATATTTCATAAGCTGTACATGTACTATGTACATGTCTACTGTACATTTTACAGACGTAACCTGTAGTCCCCATATGTTTGCTTGATTGTTTAGAGCTTAATTGATTCTTTATGTGTATTTCTGTCTTGTAATTATTTAAACATGAGTAAAAAATACCGTTACTATCTTTGAATAAACATACCCAAAAAACTAGTACATGTACAAACGTATGTAGTGCCTCTTTTACTTACCGCGGTACAAGATTTGACCATCACTATGCCACAGGATGTGCTCCTATATAGTCTAAGGTACACGTAGCACCAGTAGCAGCAGCAAACCACACTAGTTGTTTATGGCATCCCTGGATCAGTTAAAAATGTCACAAATGTCAGGGCAGACCCGTACCCAGTGCACATCACACATGTCCAAACTGACTCCGATCAACGATGGGAATGACACTTGTGCCGGAGAATGAAAGCACACGGAATGTCCATCCCGGACGGTCAAACAAAATACATGTACATCCCTTTGTGATGTAAAGCGAGTGAAGCCACTGAGTGTCAGAATGGGGCAGCATCACTTACATGTACATGTACATGTACAGTGCATATAAAATGTACATGTATGTATACTGTACTGTACATGTACCGGTATACGTGTCTAGCTCCATGCTGTTCAGTTGGAGACCTCGGCATTGACACAGTAAGGGCTGATCACTTATTGGGCTGCCCTGGACATCTACCCTGGCTGGGGATGTGTATATTTTCAAGGTCTGTACAAATTAAAGGTCCAGTGACAGGACCTTCCTATGTACTGTATTGGTAAGTATACAATGTACATAATGTTATTGTTGCACATGCAAATATAGCAAAACCAAATATAGCACCCCAATAAAAAATAGCATCCTTCAATGACTAACAAAAAAAATCTCAACCAGTTAGACAGTCACTATAAAACCTGACCCTGGATATGCCTAATTATAGCCCCCCCCCCCCCAGCTTCCCCAATATAAAAAAAGAAGTAAACAACAACCCCCCCCCCAAAAAAAAAAAAAGTAAATGAAAGACTAATTCTGACCTCATTTTCTCCAGAGAATTTCCAAATACTCATTTGTACATAGTATTTTTTAGAGGTGTCACTTTTTACAGACAAGAAGTACCAGCTCAGCATTGTGCATGCATAGGCCTACATGTGTACTTTTGACCTTGTTTTTACTGATCACAACTTCCAGATGTATTACAAGGCATGAAAGTAAAATTTACGACATTACATTTGAAACCGAATCGGAGTGGGTCACATTCGACAACAGATGTTTCCGAGAAATGAAACACCACCAAGACAACATTCTGAAAGGGGTATTTGACCTGATAAACCCACAGTGCTGGAGTGCTGTGGCCTCGTGGTTAAGGGCACTGGATTTGTGGTGTGCGGGTAAAGCTGCAGGTCGGGGGTTCGAGTCCAGCCTGGGGGTCATGGCGCGTGTGCCCTTGGGCAAGGCACTTTGTCACTCATTGCTTCTCTCCACCCAGGAGTAAATGGGTACCTGTGAGGGCAGAGATGGTTAGTGTGGTTGATTTAGCTGCTTTGCTCCGAAAATGGCAGCATGGAGCTGTATACTCCCCAGGGAGCTGAGATGGTGTTAGGAATGTTTCATAGGCTCAATGAGCAGGGGTAATAATGATGTAGCGCCTTGGGCACCATTCCTGGTGGATATATACGCTTTATAAACGCTCACTATTATTAATATAAACATGTAGTGGCTCATGAACCCATAGCGGCTCATAGGACCATTATAACAACAGGCCAAAGTATGAAGAAAGAAATTACTAGATGAAACAACTTTGAAACATTTACACAAGATTCACACGTTGCTACTACATGTACAGGGTGGCCCTAAGCACCGTCGATATATCGATATTACTCGATTATTCGACATTATTTTATATCGATATTGCCGATAGCAATTTTTTAATATCAAAATATTGAAATTTTCTATATTGAGGAATGATATCGTAAATATCGAAAATGCGTCAGATTATCATCAAAATAAATCTCCCGTTTGTGCTTTCACTTTGTGTTTAACGCTTGCTGTATAATAAAATAAAATTCTGCGGCAACTTGTGCCTCAAAATCAAAATAAAAACATTGTGGAATGCCAAGCGACTGCGGTGTGGTCGGGTGATCCACAGAATTTGAAGTTTTGTGATATCACTTCGAAAACATCCATCACAATGTCACACCATGCAAGCTGAATTCATAAGATGACCCAAACTATTCATATCATGAATGTTATTAAGAACATACATGTACGCAAAATGTATACTTACAGCTGACTATAGCTTGCTTGTAACATCAGCTGGTGCACTGTTATCTTGAAAAGCTTGTTGGCGCTTGGCACACAAATACATGTACAGTGTACATTGTCAGTGATACTGTGTAGCTGATTTACAGTTGACAAACTATTTCTAGCCGCTTGATTGGCTTGTGCAGGTTGAACGCAAAACACATGGACAAAAGAACCCCTACGGGGAAGCATGGATCTATTCCAGGCATTGGATATTGTGTATGCTGCATTCAAACTACATTGTATTTGTCAAGGCTGAAGAATGGGCAGGATGCATGCACACAGAACCAGTAATTTATTGATTTTATGGGGAAGAATAATTCACAAACAGAGTGTGTGTACTGTACACGTAACCCTATCACACAGACCATCATAAAGAGCCTAGATAGATCCATAACAGATCCGAAAAAGTCAGGTTGGCGTAGCGGTACTTTCCTCGCCTTCCACCGCTGTGACCTGGGTTCGAATCTCGCCTGGGCCAACATGTGGTTTGGGTTTACAGTCCGTACCTGATTCCGTGGGTTTTCCCCAGAATATTCTTTTGGAATTTTCCTCCCACCTCTAAAACTGTAATTTCTTCTCATTGTCTTTAATTCTCTCCACAGGTTTCTTCAGGCTTGCGAGCTACAGTGCCTAGGGTGCTTTTGAGGAATCCTTGGTTTCATTACCAGAAATGATTAATAATAATAATGATAAAAAAAATCCTTTCTGGACCTGGGTCCAATACCAAGATTTAAGATTATGGGAACCCCTTTCACTCTAGCAAGAATCCAACAAGGCTTCTACTATATACACAGGCCCTGCTCTCTACAGGGGTAAAATTCAACCCTGATTGGGACCATGGTTATGAGTAAACTTTACCCAGGTAAAAAATGCCAAACCTACAACCGACCTGTGCCATAACGGTGTATCAATTTTTGTGAACGGTATGCCTTGACTACCCTTGTTTGATTGGACCAGCTAGACTTCACTTACATTACGTTGGAACGCCTTTTGGATTTCAACACGGGTCCACCGGCAAGACAATACATGTAGTGTGAAAAGGCCTACATGTACATGTACGGTAGTACATGTATGGGGCTAGGTACGGTACAGTGTACATGTACATGTACATGTAGTGCTCCACCCAGTTGGCCTACATGTACATGTAGTTTTACATGTTAAGCCTTCATTAACCCTCCTGCTATTTAAACAGTCACAGACAGTCGAAATTTCCATCAACTTTCCCTGCTTTACCGGTACTTTTAACACAGGCTAGTCACCAGCAGTCAAATCATATGTCAAGCCATGGGTGTCGCAAGGCCCCCCCGGAAAAAAAAAAAAGGAAAAAGAGGTGCGAAGCCATATTGCTGGGGGAGGGCAAATGCTCCCCTGCTCACGCTAGGAAAAATGATAAATTGAGAATATAATGAAAAAGTTGAGGAATCTTGGGGAAAAATTTGCTTGGCCTCCCCCCCCCCCGGAAACTATCCTGGCGACGCCCATGCAAGCAAGCACTGTGACTAGTCAAACTCAGTCTGTGTAAATGGTCCGTAGTCTACAGACCATGAACATACAAAGCAGGCAAGTTGTGTGGGCACGTACAGCTGGCTCATCAATTATCAAGTTGTACATTTTGTATGCTTAATTATTACTGTTTGCTTCCTTGATATGTATGCAGTGCATAACAGCCAACCAATGAGCAAACTATATATGTACTACATGTACATGTATGTGATTGTTACAAAACATCTAAAAATTAAAATCATTGGGAACAGTACTTCATGGTGAAAGGAAACAGCGTGGATACAATTGAAAATACATAAAGTGAAAAATAAGATTAAATTCACCTTGAAAATAATTTTAAAAAAAGAAGGGAGTTTCATCGTTTTCATTTTAAGAGGCAATGTACATACATACGTAAAATTTTACCTCCCAAACACCGACTCATTACAGTAATTACTCATCTCATGCCCCTTTAAATTAAATGTGTCTTTCAGCTTGATATTCTAAGGAAGTTATATCCCCCTCGCAGATGGTACACCTATCATTCACAGGTGCATCATCTGCATAGTGGGGGAAGTGACCTATCTAAATTACACTGTACAAATCAAAAATATACACTGCCCAAAGTAATTACTCTAACGGAATAGCCACACATCAGCAGGCTCATAACTGTGTACATCTACCCAGATTATCCACCCCCGGCCCCGTGATAAATGACAATGATTGTTGATACTGAGGCATGCACTGATGCGCCACAGTTATTACCACTTGTGCACTAATGTAATAAGCCTTGCGGTTTTATCATTAATTTGTGTGTTTTTTTATTGCATCAATTTAGAGCTGACGTGGGCAACTGTTCACTTATAGTCAATTGATACAATGTACATAAATTACATTTGGAATTGAAATACCCGTACACTGCGTAGGCTACGGGAACACATAAATGTTACTTTAAAACATCATTAGCATGATTAGGTACATATTAATTTAAATTTAGTGCGTGGAAATTGATTTCTGTACCTGGTATTGTTAACGTGCATTATGTACGCATGTTCATCAACCCTAACTCTGCTAGGATGCAACCTCAATCCTGCAAAATCGTCTGACTGCCTCAATGTAAAACTTGCATACACTATCAGCCTCAACCCTCCGATTTATTACAGGCATGCAACTGGGAAGTCACAAAAAAGAGGAAATTCACATCTTTCCAAGATTTTGTACAGCGTTTTTCTATTTTCAATGGCACACATGGGAAATGAAAAAAGAGGAAATCAGCTGATCCGAGGAAAAGTTGCATGCCTGTGACAAAGTCATCTGTTATTTCTTGATTGTGGTCCTTAGAGGGGTGACCACTGCCCCAATCCTGCAAAATCCTCCAGCAATGACTGTCAATGTGTTGAGGCAGACCACATTCTGGAGCAGTGCGGAGGATTTCAAGTATACATGTAATCTAGGCCTATGCACAGCTGAACATTATAAACAAGTAAAACAACACAAGTTCTGGCCTAAGACCTTGACACAGTGCATCCTCCAAAATCAGCCACACATTGTTGACATAGCCTAAATCCTGCAAAATACTCCACTTTGCAAAGATAATTTTGGAGGATTTGGGAAAGTTAAGGTTAAAAATATATTCGTTTAGCATTTTTCTTTGATGGTTAGGCAGTTAGACTTCTACCTTCTTTGAGTTCTACGGTAAATAGGGTTGGAGCAAGAAAGTGAATGTTTACAAATAAACAATTAATCTGTCCTTCATTCAAATTACTTGAATAATAGGTTACGGCCTCAATCCTCCAAAATCATCCATCTTTTCTTGAATTTGTTTAGTGAATTAGATTTGACCACCACACAATTCTTCGAAATCCTCCAACAATCACTGTCTGCTTATGTACCAGTAGAGACAGTGCTGATGATATCCAGTAAATACGTACAGTATTTTGCCTTGATGTATGCATGGCTAAGCATAAAACAACAAAAGTGACAGCTTTAAACATTGACAGAGATACATTTGTACATGTACATGTACACATGTAACAGCATGTACCTGTAGTACATTGAAGACTCCATCTTTAGTGTTTGTACCTTGCCTTACATTATATGTTAGCGGTCTCCTTCCAAATTTTTCAAAGATGTTGTTCAAAGGGCACTTGTCAGTAGTCAAGTTAAAGGGACATTGCGATTGCGGCCTACAATGCACCCAATTGGGCAACAAAATTCCTTTTTTAACGCAACTGTTTTAATTGGAAGGAGCATTTTAAGGAAGGAGTATTTTGTTTAAATTGGAAGGAGAACGAATTTCGGGGGTCACAATTTTGTTCCCCCCCCCCCCAAACATCGAGCTGTGCTCAAGGCTAGTTGCGAATCCAGCAGCACAGTGAAATCTTCGCAGTATGCAGACATGTAAGAAACAACACTTGTGTGACACACACACAACGTGTACTGTTCATTGAATAGAGACGTCTTGAAAATGCCTAAGCATGCTTATGCCACACACACACACAAATGTGTCTGATGTAAACAACCGGGTTTTTCGTCCTAATACCAAACGGTAAGACATTAGGGTTGTTTCCTTTCAACCAGACCTTTACATGTTAATGTAAGAAAACAATCCAAAACTTGAAATTTTGGGGATTTTAGACTGCAATGCCCCTTTAAACCCGAAATGAAATAAAAGCCTGCTTACACATGTAGGATCACTTTCTAACTTCGTATTATAACCTGCAAAGTGACAGTATGGAGGTGATTTAATGAGGATACCATTTTTCATCACATGATAAATAATCACAAAGAAAAGAAGAAAAAAGTGACCCCACAGTTTCACCATGAGAGTGAAAATGACGTTTGACAAGGGTTTTTTGATCAACATATAATATGTATGAGAAATTTTTCTCATACAATCTATGTTTTTGATGAGCACATTTTTTGGGTTCACAATTTGAACCGAAACCCCTAAACCTGAACAGTGTCTCTCCGAAATGACATCACAGCAACAGCACACTCAGTTGTCCGGAAAAAAACAGACAATTTTAATGTTTATAGAAGTGCACTTTTCAATAAAAATTAACCAAAAAAGGATGTCAAACAGTGTTCATACACTTAAGAGGAGTAGAAAGATGCACAAAATATTTTCCTAAGAAAAATTCATTCCGTGAACCCTTTATAAGGATACGCTTTAGGCCCCTATATTTTTTCAAGCCACTAATGACGGATGTTGACCAAGCCAGAAAGTATGTGAATTACTTCCTGTATGGTCCTCTGAAAATGAAACCACATTCAGTATTGTCTGTCAAAAGGAATACAGATCTATATTAAAGCTATAGTCCATCATTTGTAATTAGTGCATTTTGTTCGTTTGAAGCAACAAAAGTGTTCAAAATCTAATGAAGGATACTGAGCAACTAACCTGATGAAGTTTCAGCTAAGCTTCAGCTGTACATTCCGAGAAAAGCAGCATTCTAGGATCTCAATTTCAAATCAAAAGTTACTGAATCATGTTTTGAATTGTTTTGAATTGCAGCTATACGCGGCGTCGCGCACTGATCCGACGAATTATAGGCCTAACAACCGCGCGCGCGTGTGCGTCGTTCCAAAACTTGTGCGCGCTGCGCTGAATAACAAAACGAACTACTAATTTAAATTTTCCTACGGTGCTTCTTAAGAATCACCGTTGGAAATGCCTTCTTTCGTTGATTACTTCAAAATGACAGCTTCCCAGAAAGAATAATTTCACAGGGAGTTTAGTCCCCTTACTATCTTTCAACCAAGTTTGTTTTTCAACAGTAATTACTCCAGTTACTTTTCGGATGGCTGCAAATGATGGACTATAGCTTTAATTAATGTTTAGTTTTCCATTACACTGCAATGATTGCATGGTGTAAATTGGACAGTGCTCAGACAAAATGAAACAACACTATCAAGTTTTAGGTGTTATGCAGATTGTCGAATGTCATGAATACATTTTCTAGTTTTGATTTTTTTTTTTTCATTCTCAGAAGCATACATAAAAATTCCAATTGGGATTGTATTCTGCCTAGCACTAAAAAGGAATCAAAAGAATTTACAATTTTTTTAGATTTGTTTGTCCATGAAAACGTAAACCTTTAACCCTAACCAGCCCAAATTGTCCAAATCCTCTTTGCAAAATGGAGGCTACCG
This sequence comes from Patiria miniata, assembly GCF_015706575.1. Classification (NCBI taxonomy): domain Eukaryota; kingdom Metazoa; phylum Echinodermata; class Asteroidea; order Valvatida; family Asterinidae; genus Patiria; species Patiria miniata. The sequence goes on from NW_024037073.1 coordinate 10,135,136, forward strand.
GCAGTGTTCGATTTCCTTAAAAAGAATTGCATAGCAAGGCTGTTGGACAATTTTGCAGTGCATTGTCACCTGTGTCCTTGTCCGTAGCAAAAATGCTTGACCTTCATTCAGATGATATAGCTTGAAATTTCCAGCTTTATGGGGAGTCTGGCGAATCTCCCCAGACCATGTCAATAGTCATCCAGTAGAAAGCTAGAAATTTCAAGCTAATACTTCAATTCTAGGCCTACCTATGAAGAAAAAACAGGGGTGTGAGTGACCTCTGACAAAAATAGCTGAAAATAGCTGAAAAAAGGTGTAAAAAAAAGCTGAACTTTGGAAATCTCCTATACTTTTGTACACAGCAAGTGAGGGAAAATAGCTGAAATCCAAAACAAAAAAAGCTGAAATCAGCTATAAAGCTGAGATTTCACACCCCTGAAAAAAGTGGCGTTCGGATTGCAACATTCTTTACGCAGTCAGCATGGTCTCACATGTCACAGGTCATTTTGGAAAATAAAAGAAATATCAGAATGTCACTTAAAATTGAGTGTCATTTAGTCAGCTGTTTTGGTGAGTCTTTTCAGGGAAAGATTTCCGTATACATAGTTCACTCAACACTCTGTGTACAAACCCTATGAGTGGACTGAAAAATTCTAAGTGTTTTTTAAGAAAATGCTTGTATTTTCTCACTGCTCAAATTGACTTTGATGACATGAAATTGCTATCTGGGGGCTTGTTAGTCAATACAGAGGAAAATTAGTGAACTTCGCATATGGTAATCTTGCCCTTTTCAGGAACAGGGTCCTAAGGGCGATCGTGAAGTGTAGGGCCCCTGTTTTGTTTTTTCAAACATGTCAAATTAGAATCAAAAATGTTTTTTTATTGCTCAAAAATCACCTTTAAAGCTAGTCCGAGTAACTTGGACCCAACTTATCGCCTTTTTTAACATTTGGACATGGTCTGGCGATAGTAAGGTCCAAGCTAATATAGTACCGCGACCTAGACAACACAGTCCCAAAAACCAACATTTTCCAACAAAAAAAATCAGATTTCACCTTCAAAACGGCCTCCAAATTACTAGATATGCCACCTTAGGTACAAGTAGACATCGATAATTAAGATGGTTGTCCAAATGTTAAAAAAGGCGATAAGTTGGGTCCAAGTTACTCGGACTACTTTAAAGCAGACTTTTATCAATTCTAAATTCTAATGACACCTGTTTTGCAATTTTGAACAGATTCTTGGGGTAGAAATCCTAAAAACAATTCAAAAACTCCAACAGAATGGGGGACCATGACAATACACAACTGCCTTAAATTTGTCGATTATTTCGATTGTCAAATTAATTTCGGGTTAGGGGAAAGTGCGCCATCAAGTCATCGATCGTCATTTCCAAATTAAATACAAACACTCCGTTTGCCCAGTTTCCGGACGAGGACTTTTCTGTGCACGATCTGGGCCCAAGCTTGGAGTTTTGAGGTCCCAAAGAGTGAGATTTTAATATATTATAATATAATTCAAAAATATACATGTAGGCACTAAACAGAAAGCAAAAACTGAAAAGTTGTAGCGATTTACCTGGTCAAACGAACTGTGCTGCGCATCCATGCTCATCGGCCTCGGCATTCATCGTAGGTCCCCGCAGGTACCTAGGGTGACCGTATGGAAAAGACACAATTCTGCTAGATGCGCTTCAAAATATGCTAGATTTAACAAAAATCTGCTATTCCAGTGCTAATTAGCTTGAGTAACTCCAGCTCTAATGCGATAGGCATTAGAGCCGGAGTTACTCAAACTAAGTACTAATCACCAATAATTACACAAAACACATTAACACTGATGATACGGACATGCAGATGTCAGAAGATTTCCTGTAAAACAAATTTTAAAAAATATAAAATTTCCTTTAAAAAATGACAAATTAAAAAATTCACTACAAAAATGGCGCTTATCTAGCCTGGCATTTATATTTATTTTCTGCAAGGTTCACCGATTTAACAGAATTATTGTTCATTCTGCTGGAGTGCTAGAGTTTCTGGCACTGGCAGATCCCATTTTGTTTAAAACAAATCTGTCAGATCTAGCCGAAAATCGGCTAAAACGGTCACCGAAACCCATGCCAGGCCGCATCGATCGCCTGCCCCCCCCCCCCCCCCCTCCCCGGGCCCGGCCCCGCCCCCGCCCGTTTTATTTTCTTCATGGGGGGGGGGGGGGGAGAAAAGGGAAAGGACACTATCTGACTATTGGGGGCGCTGATCAAGGAGAACGATATTATTATTGTGCACAATGATAATAGTGCTGAAAAACAACTTCGAGCATTGTTTTCTTCCGAACGATAAGTTCCTGGTTGAAATCCTTTCACAGGGTACTACATAAGACATGAGACATAAGAAAACTTTATTAATCTCCAGATGAAGAAATTACAATGCTCGCAAAGCTTATTAAAAAGGGAAGTACACTGAATACAAAATACATTAGTTACAATTTACAGATACCAGATAAAAACATTGCACGTGAAGGAGAAGCCTGTACCTGTCACCCACTGTCTAGTCATCCAAAACAAAATTCATCTTTTAAAAATGGCATTGAAGAATTTAATTCCCATTGGGGAAAAAGGATGAAGATGGCAATTGGTGCGAGCAGCCGGCAGTCTCATTCTTCCACTTCTTCTATGACCTGCAAGCTCATGCAGCGCAAAGTGTGTATTTGGTACCAGCCCTATTTTTCAGTCAGAACACTAAGCTTTTTCTCATTTTATATTGATGCATATTGCATGTATAATAACCATCGTGTCTGAGGTCAAGGGCGGATCCAGAACACAATTTTTTTTTGGGTGGGGCCACAATTTTTTGGTCCCCCCAATTGAAAGTGGGTCAAAAAAATTACGGCGTGGGGTTCGGGGCCCGCTTAAGGCTTCTAGATGCTCTGTGGTGCGATCTGAGGCAATTTCTGACCACTTTAACTAATGTTTTTTGAGGAAAAGATGGTGGTGTACTATGTCACATACAAAACAAAAATTGGTTTCGTTTTGTTTGTTTTTTTTGGGGGGGGAGGCATGGCCCCCTTTGGCCCCCCCCCGGATCCGCCCTTGTCTGAGGTGCGCAGGATTGCATACCGTTTGAAGCATTGAAGTTATAGTGACTTGAAGTGCTAAGTCTTCCTCTCCAGCCTTCAAAAGCTCCATCCAAAACCAACAAAAACGTCACAGCCCCTGCTAGACATTAATCCACTCTCGTCAACTTCCAGTTAAGTCTCTGGTGGACCGTTCGGGAGTTTGATCTACAAAGTACAACGTACAAGTCGGGTTGAAGATCTGTTTCTTGAGTTGTAGCTACAGGAGCATTTTCTGGGGCATTGTCCTTAAGTAAACTCTAGAAAAATGAATTTCCTTCAATTAATTCTATTCCTGGGCTCGGAGATTGAGAGGCGCGGGGGGGGGGGGTGTCTGTTCCTTTGATGTAGTAGCGTTTTCTGGGGCAATTTCCTTAATTAAGGTCTTCACAAATAAATGTTTCCGTGCAGGACCGGGACGGCACCATGGTCAGCCATGACATGATTTTCCAAGTCTTGATTTTCGGGCAATTTGTCAATAGAAGATTCCCAATATTTTTGCATATGTGTACTTGATACTTTCTACACTCGGAAAAGTCTGCAGCCTATGGGGCCTTATGCACGAGTCGGCCTTAAGCGAAAGCCGGGAGGAAAAACATTTTTTTTTTAACTTTCGAAGAGAAATGAAAAAAAATTAATTACTTAAATTCCAGTTTGCTTCAATGAATAACTTAAGATTTGTAATTTTACAGTGCCTAATGTTTAAGGCCAGATAAAAAAAAAACCAATCAAATAAGGCTACCTATGTTATCCCTGCAAAAAATAGTCTAGCGCCATCACATTCAACGTGAGTTAACAATACATTTGGGGAACTCGACAAATTAATATGGCCAACTAGGCCCGCCGGCCGATCACGTTCTGGCCGTATTTATTTTTTTGTGCAGCTTTTTCCCCGCCTTTGAATGTCTGTCATTTGGGCTTTGGCCAGCAATGACATAACATAACTCAAATTTCGGGCATTTTGCCAATAAAAATTACAGGACACATTGTAGCTGGCTAGTTTCGCTACTGTGCATATTGTACCATAAATTTGAAGTCCGCAGACCAATATAACTGGAGACAAATAAATTGAAGTCCGCAGACCAATATAACTGAAGACAATAGACATAGGCCTAGCACTGAAAAATGAACTATATATAAACACATCAGAAATTCCTGACAAGTCTGAAAAGACTATGGAAAATTGCAATGGAATATTGCAAACAAACTCTTCATCGTTCAAAAGTCGGCCAATCAGGGCTACAACATGCACAAAACAACCAAGTCTTAATTCACACCCAAGACTTTTGGAGAAAATACAAGATATAGTAACTAATTCCCGCTAGTTTCGTTTTGTGCAGTAACCCCTATAGCAGGGCCTGTCGGCGCCGTGTAGGACTGGCTCTCTATAATTATGTCAGTCACTACAATGGAATATTGCAAACAAACTCTCATCGTTCAAAAGTCGGCTAATCAGGGCTACAACATGCACAAACAACCAAGTCTTACACTGTAAAAAATTTGCCCGTAATTTTACGGTAAAAGCACTGTCAAACGGGTTGCCAACAAAAGACCGTAAAATTACGGTCAGTTACGGGTTTCCAAAAATGACGGTGACCGTAATTTTAACGCGAATTTCCCGTAAATTTAACGGCAATTTGCCGTAAAGTAATGGAATACAAAGTGGGTGGCGTCAGAGCTGAGTGTAGGGGTAGGGAGGGGGGTAGGTTCTAGTTGCAGCAGCTGGGAGTGGGGTATGCATACGTCTTGCAGCTTGTCTTTTACACGCATAGTGGTTTTCAAATCACTTAAGGTGAAATTATCTTTAAGTTGTAATTTTCATTTACAACTTTTTACCGATCCCACAGAAAGGGGTCAACCTATTGCTGGTCAACACCGCAGGATTAGCTGCTTGACTCTTCAAATTTCGCAATACCAAAGCTTTGACGTCCCAATGATCAGCACGTAGCGAACGTTGCGTGAGTGCACACGAATCACAGCTTTAAAAACTAGGCGGTTGTGAGGGTTTGAAAGGGGAGGGGTTTTGAAAAGTTACGAATACAAACCATTGTGAATCCCAGCCTGCGTCAGGGCACCAAGTTTTACTGGAAATGCACGTAGCACGTTCTTTCTTGTGACGGTTCGAGCAATAACGGTACTAAACCGTAAACAATACGGGAAATGGACAGTGTTTTTACGGGTTTTGTTTACAGTGTAATTCACACCCAAGACTTTTGGAGAAAATGCGAGATGTAGTAATTGAGTTCCTCCAGTTTCGTTTTGTGCATAACTCATATAGCAAGACCTGTCAGCGCTGTTCTCGACTGGCTCTCTATATCTCGATCAAAAGGTACCTTAACATTGGAAATTAGAGACAAACTCTACACCGTTGGAAAGCTGTTGAATAGGCCTACATTGTGCAAAAACAACCAAGTTCAGACCCAAGACTTTTGGAGAAAATGCAAGATGTAGTAATTGAGTTTCTCGAGTTTCGTTTTGTACAGTAACTCCCATAGCAAGACCTGTCAGCACTCTGCTCAACTGGCTCTCTATATCTCGATCAAAAGCTACCTCAACATGAATTGTACAAACTTTATACTGTTGCAAAGCAGATGAAAAGGCCAACCAGCATACAAATCGGCAAGGCCCTAGACCTGAACATTTGGTGAAAACCGCATATGTATTACCTGATGCCACTAGTTTAGTTTTTGTGCAGAAAATCCCATAGCAAGGCCTGTCAGCGCCAACCCGCATGGCTCTCATGTATCGCAGTCTAAAGGTACCTTAACATGAATGGTTCTGGACAAACTTTATACAGTTAGAAAGCGGATGAATAGGCAAACAATCAAGCAAA